>NC_142877.1:48980000-51480000 GCF_051225735.1 Oryctolagus cuniculus
CTGAGGCCACAGAGGCTCTGAGTGCAGGTTCATTTATCAAAAGAGGAAAGGACACCATTGTCACCTGAGGACTTCCTCCAAGGGGCAGGAAGTGGGGGCAGAGGGTAGATGGATGGCAGGCTCTGTCCACACGGGTCGCCCTCATGCAGCGCCAGTTCCACACCATGGTGGGGCAGGCAGGGCAGGGAGGCTTGCAACAGATCCTCCTTTTTTTTTTTTTTTTTTTTTTTTTTTTTGACAGGCAGAGTGGACAGTGAGAGAGAGAGAGACAGAGAGAAAGGTCTTCCTTTGCCGTTGGTTCACCCTCCAATGGCCGCCACGGCCGGCGCGCTGTGGCCAGCGTACCACACTGATCCGATGGCAGGGAGCCAGGTACTTATCCTGGTCTCCCATGGGGTGCAGGGCCCAAGTACTTGGGCCATCCTCCACTGCCCTCCCTGGCCACAGCAGAGAGCTGGCCTGGAAGAGGGGAAACCGGTACAGAATCCAGCGCCCCGATTGGGACTAGAACCCAGTATGCCGGCGCCGCAAGGCGGAGGATTAGCCTAGTGAGCCGCAGTGCCCACCCAGATCCTCCTTTGAGAAGACATTTGCTGACTGTTTTTTGAGGACATCATGGAGTCAGATACAGCTCTGTCTCCCCAGGGTATAGGCAGGTGGAGAGAGTGACCTGATGTTTTCATGAGTCAGCTGAAGGTAGCAGGAGCCAGCGAGGCAGGAAAATCCACTTAAAGGGCTGGGCAGGTGCACTGAGTGGGCAGGAAAGAGGGGTCCCTGCACCAGGCGCTGCTGGGGCTAGGAGTGCTTCCAGCGCTGGCTGCTTGCACCTGGGACCACGATGCACCCTCGGTGGGAGGTGTGGGAGGTCGTTCTCACTGCTGGGCAAGTGTTGGAATCACCTGAGCTGCTTTTTAAAAAACTCCCTATGTCTACACCTGCTTTGCTGTCATGGGAAGCAGCAGTAGCAGAGTCCGAAGCCAGCTGGGAAGGGAGCTGCCCGGTCTGGGTGGACGGCGGGACCCAAGGTGGGTCTTCAGGTCGGAGTCCAAGGCGAAGTTCAGGGGCAGTGTACTCCTTCTGTCCACACCGGCACTACTTGTGTCGTCTGCTGGTGGGGAAGGGAGGCCTCAGAAAGCAAGGTAAAGTCCCCAGGGACATGCTCTGGCAGACCCCGACCCCCACCTCCAGCGGGTCACACCTTTTCCCCACCATCCTGCTCTGGGTTCCCAAACACCCCGTAGTCTCCATGGGGTGATGTGCAGCACTGAACAAGCCCAGAGCCTGTGCCATGGTCCCCTTTTAGCCCCAGTTCTGCTTTCTGCAATTCCAGCTACCTGTGGCCAACCAAGACTTGAAAACATGACATGGAAAATTCTAGAAACAAATGAGTCATAAGGTTTCGAGTGGTGTGTGGTTCTGAGGGTCCAGATGAAATCGCGCTCCACCCGGCTAGGGCTCCACCCAGCTAGGTCATAGCTCGCGCCTTAGCCCGGTGGTGTCTGCGTGGTCTGTCCACGCCACCCTCCATGTGGCAGCGTGGCAGACCCACTGTCCAGGTTATCGGTACGTGGCCAGTTGTTCTACTGTACTGTGAGTGGTGTTCATATCTCACTGTCTGCAATCACGAACTAGGCAGAGGTAGCGGAGTCTGTATAGGGTTCAGTGCTGTCTGCAGTCTCTTGCATCATCCACTGGGGGTGCTGTGGGGACCGGGACCATGTCCCCGCAGATAAGAGGGGGCTGTGGGTGGCGTTTTTGCCTTCCTATTGTCAGTGAGAGTCGCCTTGCCCAGGTCATGCTATATGGGTGCTGCCTGATGACACAAATGATGATGTCATCATGCTGCCCATGACGAATGATGTCATGCTGGCCATGATAATGGTACTGATGACATCATGCTGGCCGTGATGATGGCACTTATGATGTCATACTGGCTGCGATGCTGGCACTGATGAATGAAGTCATGCTGGCCGTGATGATGATGCCAATGACATCATGCTGGCCGTGATGATGTCATTCTGGCTATGATGATGGTGCGAGTGATGTCATGCCAGCCATAATGAGGACACTGATGACTCCATGGTGGACGTGATGATGCTGATGACATCATGCTGGTCATGGAGTTGGTGCAGATGATGTCATGCTGGCTGTGATGATGGTGTCAGTGACGCCATGCGGGCTTGATGATAACACTGATGGTACCAGCCAGGCACCCGACCCCCACACCGGGGCACCCCCTGGGATGGTGCTCTCATGCCTCTTCTCTCTCTTGCAGAGCGACTATTCAAGTGACACCGAGAGTGAGGACAACTTCCTCATGATGCCGCCCCGGGACCACCTGGGCCTCAGCGTCTTCTCCATGCTCTGCTGCTTCTGGCCCCTGGGCATCGCAGCCTTCTACCTGTCCCACGAGGTAGGAGCGCCGTCGGCCACCCGTGCACACAGCATGCAGTGGCAAGGATGGGAACAGCCCAGGGATCCAGGGGAGGAATGCCTCGGAGGTCTGTGTCATTCCTGCCATGGTAGAGTGGCTGGATATCAGCCGGAGAAGCTGCCAGGCACCCTGGGGGTCAGGGTGTGACGTGGCTGCGTCCCTCCCAAAGGTGGAACTGTGGTCCGGAAGTGGCCTGCGTGAGGAAGCAGGCAGGCCCTTGGTAGCCAGCAGGTGATCTTAGGGATTCTGACCTCCAACTTGGGCATGGGGGTCGCACCAATGGGACCAAGTCCAGTGTTGGAAAAGCAGTGAGAAGGCAGGGAGAAAGGATGGCGTGCCTTGTTGGAGGTTCTCGCTCTGCCGCAGCCGGCCTGTGCTGTGGGAATGGCACATTTCCTGGAGACCGCTGAACGTGCTGATCCGCAGCCCAGTGTGGTTCCGCCTGGAGAATCCAGCTTTTATGATGCTTTTGCTCTAGCACAGGAAGTGCTGTATCCGTGCTCTTGTGAGCCAGAGAAAGACAATTCCGCCAGCCAGTTGGGGTGTGTGTGTACAGGATCACCGTGCACCACCACTGCCCCCACCTAAGCAAGGAGACGGGCAGCCCCGCAGGTGCACCCAGTGCTCATGGCAGGTTCCCAGGGAGCTGCTTCTTAGGGACCCCCCTCCGGCTTCTCGGATCCTGGGGCTGAGGCTGCCATGCAGGTGCGTTGTTGGAAGTGTTTTCTTTCTCTCAGCTTGGAAACAAGATGAGTCCAGCTGCTGTGTTGAAAGGATATGCCTGGCCGGAGGGGAACCCTGGTCATGTCCTTGGTGGCTTTCTTTTTCCCAGCTGCACACCCTGAGTGGCGACTGCCCCCCACCCCTTCCTGTGAGTCCCAGGGACCTGAGCAGCTGAAAAGCACATCCAGGCAGGGTGGTGTGGAGCACGGGTGGTTTTGGAGGACATAGGGGTGCTGTGAAATCCTGCATCCCCAGAGTGAGCCTGAGCAGTTGTTCCACGCCCAGCTCTGGCCTCACGGGTCTCTCTGAGCTTGCTCTGTGTGCATTCGTCCTGCAAATGTCATCAGCCACCAACTCCAGTGGCAGGAGCGCCAGGGGCAAAGCCGGACTCCTGGCGTCTGGCAGGGCCTGGGTGGCTGTGTCATAGCAGCAGGTGACCCTGAACCCCAAGGCCAGGCTGCTGGGTGCTGCAGGTTGGGAAGTACCAGGATCTGGAGAAAGACGTGTGCCCACAGTCCGCCCTACCTGTGTCAACTGCCCTCGGGGCCTGGGTTAGGAGCCTGCAGCAGGCAAGAGCTGTGTTGCCACAGGGCAGAGAGAGCCGGCTCCTGGCACAGCCTGGGCAGCCCCAGCTTTCCCGTGAGCTGAATGAGGCAGGGCATCAGAGGCACCCCCAGATCTCTCACCTACCCCAAGCTCTGCATCTTGGGGCCACTCCCATCTTTCTTGGATCCAGCCGCTGGGAAAAACCCAGGCACATCTGCCACAGGGGATACCATCAACACCGGCCATAGTTCAGTTGCCAGACTGGGATTGTGGTTGTGATCAGGATTCCACCGGGAGAGAGGGCTTAGCTGTTCACAGAAGAGAGTAGACGGCAAATCCCTAAGGATGCTGCATGGCGCCTGGTCTCTGCTGCCCTGTGAGTCTGGGGTTCAAGTCTATCCCTGGAGGGAAAGGCATGGACAGCAGCTCTGTCTACCAGATTGCAGCACTGGGAGAATCCAGGCTGCCTGTGGCGGAGATGGTGGTTCAGATCATCTTCCTCGGAAAGTAATCTCATTCTTGACACAGCCTCAGCGCCTGAGGCTGCAGGGTGATGATTTGTGACATTTAATAACTGAAAGGGCAGAGAAGGATTTTACGATTTGTTCAGCTGCCACGGTGGAAGGTGGGTTCCAGAGAGGCGCAGGGAACACTCCTTGGAGGGGAAGGTCGAAGATTCTTGCAGAGGTCAGGGGTCATTGTCACTGCTGAAGTTGGACAGGGGACTCCGGGCTCAGGGTCCTCAACCTTTCTTTTCATTGGACTTCGAGAATGGGTTTTACTTCAGTGGAATCAGGAGGCAGAAAGAGATGCTTTTTATTTTAAGATTATTTATTTCAAAGGCAGAGCTACAGAGAGAGAGAGAGAGAGAGAGAGAGAGAGAGAGAGAGAGAGAGAGAAAGCACTCTCATCTTTTGGTTTACTCCTCAAGTAAATAACCAGGCCAAAGCTGGGAGCCAGGTGCTTCCTCCTGGTCTCCCACATGGGTACAGGGGCCCAAGCACTTGGACTGTCCTCCTCTGCTTTCCCAGGTGCATTAGCAGGGAACTGGATTAAAAGTGGAGCAGCTGGGACTCAAACCTGCACCCATGTGGGATGCTGGTGTTGCAGGTGGCACCTTTACCCACTATGCGACAATGCCAGCTTGAGGCCCTGTTTTTGTAAAGAAGTTCCTGTGCAGAGCCTGTGTCCCAGTCCCGGACTGGAGCTCCCATGCTGAGCCCCCTCCTGGGTAGTAGTCCCCTGCACCGTTAGCAGCCGCGGTATTCAGGGTGTTGCTGCAGATCTGGGCCGAGGCTGAGCCCCGAGTGCAGCATCACAGTGGGTCCCGTGGCCATGTGCACCCTGTGCCTGCTTCTGTGGACACACCATTGCTAGCAGGCCACTGCCTAGGGCAGGACATGTGGCACCACACGGGACACACATGCTCTAAGAATCCTTGCATTACATGAAGTCAGTGCTGGTGAGGCAGGGTGTTCCAAACAGAGGGACTGGAGATAGGGGCAGCCCAGAGCCATCTCTGGACCATGGCCAGTGCCTCCTGTTATGCCGAGTTGTTGGAGTGCAAGGGGCCCTGACAGTGCCACAGCACACAACCCCTCCCCAAGCCTGTATGCTGGTCCCAAGGAAATCTTTGACATCACCTGTGACTTCTGTGGCTTTTTCCTATTTTCACGGATCCCAGTGAGGCTGTGCCTTGCTCCTGGTCACAGTGACCATTCAGTGAATTCTAGGAAAAGTCATGGCCCTTCCAGGACAGCATTACAACAGACTGTGGCGATTTGATGCAGTTTGCTGTGGGGAGGAGAAGGAGTGGCACCATGGACATAGAAGCCTGGAGTTCTTCACTTAGCAAGTGCCTTCTTCATGCCCGTTTCTTGATCTGTGCACTTGTGTTAAGACAACTCGCATAGCTTGGGCAGTGCACATGATAGAAGCCCCGAGAGGTGGCCAGGGAGCAGCTGGCGACAACAGCTCCTCCGTACTGCAAACCTGCTGCATCCAGATGGACAGGCAGAGTAGTGGCACCTGGGAAAAGGCCGATTTCCAAGAAGCTGTTGGTAAAGTGGCAGTCATTGCGGTCCCAGCAGCGGTGTGCCATGGGTTCGTGGCCGGGCCAAGCCCTTTATCTTACCGTGCACCAAGTTTTATGCTAAGGGCACCTTTGCTTCTTAGGATGTGGCTGGGTACCTGCAGCATCAGCATCCCCCGGGTGTTTGTTAGAAATGCACTTTATTGGGACTGGCGCTGTGGTTCAACAGGTAGAGCTGCCGCCTGCAATGCTGGCGCCCCGTAAGGATGCTAGTTTGAGTCCTGCTGCTCTACTTTCAATCCAGCTCCCTGATAATGCACCTGGGAAAGCAGCAGAAGAAGGTCCAAGTACCTGGGCACCTGCTACCCACATGGGACACCTCAGAAGGAGCTCCTGGCTCCTGACTTGGGCCTGGCCCAGCTCTGACCATTGCAGCCACCTGGGGAGTGAACCAGCAGATGGAAGCCCTCTCTCTCTCTCTGTAACTCTGACTTTCAGATAAATAAGTAAGAGTTTTAAAACAACGCACACTCTCTGGCCCTGCCACGGAGCTGCTCCATCAATTGCCAGGGTGGCGTGCAGAGATCTGCATTTTCAGCAAATCTTCAGGCTGATTCTGGCGGTGCTCAAGTTTGAGCAACGCCCTTGAACTTGCACAGTCTTGTAGGAACTCTGTGACGTGTGGCTTTGACTATGTCCACTTTGTGGAGTGGGACTCAGGAGTCAGGAAGCTGAGTGATGTGACAAAGGCCAGAGCTGGTTAGTGTAGGGCTCCCGGGCAGCTCTGGCCTGGAGGCCGCCCTCTCGCGGAAGGTGGCCGGCTGGGCCCTTAGCTGAGATGGAGGTGCGGGCGGGGCAGTGCGGCTCGCTGTCCACAGCTGCATTTCACCCTCACCGGTGTGAGTGGGCTGACCCAGCTCCAAACACAGGCAAGTTTTACAGAGCGCTGGAGGGTGCATGCGGTGTGGGGTGGGTGGCATGGCCCCGTCTCACGAGAGGCGCTCCTGAGTGGTGATGATTTCCTGGAACCGCACATCTCTGTCTCACTCGCAGTGAGTCTGAGAGGGAGCGGATTGTTAGCTCCACTTGACAGATGAACAAACAGTTTCAAGGATTAAATAACAAATAGGAACCAGAAAGGCGGCGATCGTGGGTGCGTGAGGCCAATATCTGTTCGTACAACTCTCAAGACCGATTTCTGCAATATAATATGCTTTTTTTATATTCCTTATGAGAGAAAGACAGAGAGATGATGGATCACTCCCCAAATGTCCACAACAGCCAGAGCTCGGCCAGAGCCAAAGCTAGGAACCAGGAACTCAGTCCAGGTCTCCCACATGGATGGCAGGGACCTAGACACCTGAGCCATCACCTGCTGGCTCCCCGGGGTCTGCAGCCAGGAGTCAGGAGCCAGAGCTGCTCCGATGTGGGATGTGGGTGTCTTAGCCACCTGCTCCCCGGAATGCACCTGTGACAGAACCACAGCGTCTGTCTCTAAATCCACGTCCACCCACTGCAGTCGGGATGTGGGCAGCAGAACGGGAGAAGCCTGATGTCTCATGACATGGTGTCTGCCCTCACAGCCCCTCCCTCATACCACTTGAGTCTGAAGCTGGAGATCGTCGCCCAGAGGCTGCCTCTGGTCTGGAACGGGCACCCTCCAGGCCTGGGTTCCACGTGCTGAGGCTGCGGGCTGAGTATCCCGCATCCAGGCATTTAGGATGTCTTCATTGCATTTCGTTCCGTAGAATGCTCTTTCCTTTACTCACTGCCACATTACAGCAATAATTAAATAAGAAAGGAGTATGCAGAACCAGATTGTGACTTTTACAAATTAGCCCAGCAAAGGGCATCGGGCAAGTTAGGAGGGGAGAGAGAATCCCATGTTGGTGACGAGAAAGCTGGCAGCAGCCTGGACGGCCATTCATCCGCTCATGCAGTGTTTCCTGCAGGCTGTCACAGGCCACCAAAGTGAAGCAGTGAAGACTACAGAAACACCCCCCCCACCACCACCTTCCCAGAGCTGCCATGCCCAGGGAGAGTGGCAGGGAATAAACCAAGTAAAGCCACAGGATGCTCCAGGGAGAAGCAGCTGGAAGCGGATTTGGGGAGTATGGAGCAAGGTGCTCATGAGGACACCTGACGAGAAGACGACATCACTGGATGATAAAATTGCAGGCCTGAGCCGTGACGAGCCACTGAGGAAGAGCTGTGTGCAAAGGCCCTGGGGTAGGAACACAACAGTGGCTAGGAGTCACGGAGCCAGCTGCCCATTGGGTGTGTAAGTAGGAAGTGGGGCAACAGAGGGAGCAGGACAGTGGCTAGCGAGGGCAGATGCCACAGAGCCCTGGAGGCTGGATCAAGGAGCTGGCCTGCCTGGGATGAGCAGCCGCTGGGGCACTGAGCAGAGGAGAAATGCCATCTGCTACTCTCTGCCCCAGGAGCCAGGGTTGCAGGCTGCTCTCACAGTCCAGGAGCAAGGCCATGGCGGCCTGGGACTTTGCTTTTGTAAAGATTTATTTGATTATTTGAAAGGCAGAGTGACACAGAGACAGAGACAGAGACAGAGAGATCTTCCATCTGCTGTTTCACTCCCCAAATGCCTGCAACAGCCAAGGCTGCGCCAGGATGAAGCTGGGAACCAGAAGCCCCATCCATCCAGGAATCCCATGTGGGCAGCAGGAGCCCAAGCAGTCAGGCCACCTGCTTTCCCAGGCGCATTAGCTGCATCAGAAACACAGAAGTCGGGACTCACACAGGTGCTCTGACATGGGACGTGGGCATTGCTAGTGCTTAACCCACTGCCCCACAGCGCTGGCCCCGGTTGCTGGGGATTTATTAAGAAGTGGGAAAGGGCACATGTTTGGCCTAGCATTTAAGACCTTTGCATTCCATATTGGAGGACCTGGGTAGTTCCAGCTCCAGCTCCCAATTCCAGCTTTTCGACTAACTTAGACCCTGAGATGACGTGGAGACTCCATTCACTGGATTCCTGCCATACCTATGGGCATTCTCAGCTCCCCACTTTAGCAAGGGCCAGCTTCGCAGCCATTAAGGATTGAAACATTGAATAGGAGTTCTCTCTCTCCTTCCCTCCTCTCTCAAATAAAATAATTTTATTACAAAGATGGGGAGATGCAAGATGTCTTTTGGAAGAACCACTCACAGGTGGTGGTTGTGCCATGAGAGGAACAGAGAAGGCAGGCAAGGAACCACAGAGCAGGGGTTTTCACAGCGGGAAAGTGGCATGTCCAAGAGCCACGTGGAGCTTGTCACAGACCCAGTCAAGTCTGCAGTGTGCTCAGGTGGAGGTGCTGAGCAGTGGCTGGGCATGCACCCATGGAAGTCACGGGAGATGTGAGGGATGAGGACATGAATATAAGAGAAGAGCTGGACATTAACCTTGGAGGGGGACATAGACCCACTGGCCAGCAGCCTTAAAGGCATGCAAGAAACAACAGCCCCATGG
The DNA here is from genome assembly GCF_051225735.1 of Oryctolagus cuniculus. NCBI lineage: Eukaryota > Metazoa > Chordata > Mammalia > Lagomorpha > Leporidae > Oryctolagus > Oryctolagus cuniculus. The sequence goes on from NC_142877.1 coordinate 48,989,205, forward strand.
AGCGGGTCCCGGAAGGAGGAGGTGAGGAGGACCCAGCAATCATGCCACTGGGAACAGGGTGGCAGGTCCCATGGTAGAGCACAAGAGGGACCCACGGGCACTGGAGCTGCTCCCTTTCTTGATCCAGCCACTGGCAGCACACCTGCCGGAACTCTTGGGCTGTGCACTTGGGCTGTGTGCCCTTTCCTGGACATGTGGCAGCCTTCAGTTAAAAAGTTTGCAAAATGCATGCATGGGAGGCGAGCAGCCAGCTGCGGTACATCCAGTTACATCTTGCAAAGAGCTTTGCTGTCAACAGAACCGGAGGGGTGGTGGTTAATGAGATGTCAAGAGCCTGTTGGTTTGTTTGTTTTGGAGCGGGAGGAAGTACAGCATACTTGCCTGGGATGAAAAAACTCTTAACAGAGAAGCAAGGACACAGCAGTGCAGCGGGGAGAGACTCTGGTAAAGGCTGTTGTGGATCAGGAAGCAGGAGGAGCCATGGAGGGTGCTGCCCTTGGTGTGGGGCATGTGCCCTGGGGGCTGCTGGGTGGGCAGGAAGCCCTTGGGTGCCCCCTAGAGGAGCTGCGGGGGTGGAAGCTGGGGTGCAGAAGGATTAGGGTGAGAGGCACCGGAGCAAGGCTGCACACAGGCTGCATGGTTCCTCCAGCCACATTCCCGGCTGCAGGTGCAGCACAGGAAGAGGGGGATTCCCCAGGGCTGCCGGCTTGCAGGAAGGAGGACACAGCATGAAGAAAGGGGAGGACGGTAGGGAGCAGGGGGAGCAGCACCAAGCCCTGTGCACCTGCACCTCACACCCATGTGACCTCCCTCGGGGACGAGGTCATTGGTGCTGCGCCCGCAGCCCCCGCGTCACTGCCACCTCTGCTTGCTGCTTGGTGTTGCCTGGGCCTCCACTCGAGGGTGCCTCAGCGTTTCCAAAGCTCCATGCGCCTTGCTTGAGACATCACAGATCTCCCAAGAGGGAGTCACTTCTTTAAATCTCCAATCCCGACAGCTTGTTTTCAGTGGAATAGCAGCCAGGAAGGATGTAGGTGTCCTGCACCGTCTGAGTACATTAGGACTGGATCCTAGTAAAACAGCAGGGAACCGAGCAGTCCTGGGGAATGAGACACACCAACATGATTATTACTCCTCCCAACTTGGCTGCTGTCTGCAGAGGAGAGATAGGAAGTCACGTGCCTGCTGGCCATTCTTCCTGCTGTTAAATAAGGGGTTCTGCAAATTCCACAAAGGTCCAGGGAGGTCATTGTGGGATTTGGTGTGAGAGCCTGTCACTCAGATGCACCCCGGTGGGACCCAGGAGGGACCTGGTGTCTGTTCCTAAGGGAAGGCAGCATTTCCCTTGCCAGTCTCCACCTGGGCTGCTGGTGCCATCTCTGCACAGCTGCTTTGCTGGATGTGTTTTCAAAATTTATTTATTTATTTATTTGAAAAGTAAAGTTACAGAGAGGCAGAGGTGTAGAGAGAGAAAGAAGAGAGAGAGAGGACTTCCATCCACTGGTTCACTCCCCAGATGACCACAACAGCCAGAGCTGCACTGATCTGAAGCCAGGAGCCAGAGCTTCTTCTGGGTCTCCCATGCAGGGCTGGAGAGGGAATAACTCAGATTCCTTGTGTGTGTTTGGCCAGGAACTTTAAATGCGAAACCTCCCAACCCTCTTCTTGGGCTCCCACAGGGAGTGCAAACTGAACATGGCCACTGGTCACAAAGCATCCTCCTTGGGGGCTGGCATTGTGGTATAGCAGCTTAAGCCACAGGGAGTGAGGTACCCACCTGTGGATTCTCATCCTCACTCAGCCTGCTCTCTGCCTCCCTCCGAATTCTTACCTGGACTTGGGTTGTGCAGGTCCTTGATCTACCCCCAGCCCCCTCCCAGATGGAATCAGTGGGCTCTGACTGAATGCCTGTCTTGTTCACATGGTCCATCTCTGTACAAACTGAACATAGTCACTGGTCACAAAGCATCCTCTTTGGGGGCCAACATTGTGGTATAGCAGGTTAGCTGGCACCTGCAGCGCTGGCATCCAGTATGGACTCTGGTTCAAGTCCCAGCTGCTCCACTTCCATTCTATTACCCTGCAAACACTCCTAGGAAAGCAGCAAAGCATGGTCCAAGTGTTTGAGCCCCTGCACTCAAGTGGGAGACCCAGGAGAAGCTCCTGGCTGCTGGTTTCAGATTGGCGCATCTCTGGCTATTGTGGCTACTTGGGGAGTTAACCAGCAGATGAAAGGTTTCTCCCTTCTCTCTGCCCCTCCTCCCCATAACTCTGACCTTCAAATAAACCTTTTTTAAAATGCATCCTCCCTGTCTGATGGCTGCAGACTGGCAGGTGAGGGGATGCACCACTGTGCTGTTGCAATGCAAGGGCCTCCAGGGAAGTGAGGGGGTGTCATGCTGTGCTGTGGATGTGCTGAAGGCCAGTGATCACATACAATCTCAGCTCCGGTGACGTAGCAAGCCCACATCCAGCCTTCGTGTAGCATGACCTGAGTCAGCCAGATCAGAACCCTCCTGGTCAGTCTCACCTCAGGGACAGTGCCATGTAGGCATGACCAGGAGAGTCCTTGCTGAGACAGAAACTGTGCTTCAATGCTACAAATGGGCAGGACACAGGTGCAGGGTGAGGGCCTCTCCCTCCCACGCTTCCACTCCCGTGAAGCCAGAATGGCTGTGAGTGTTGCCCTAAATAGGAACCAGACCTCATGCAGAGTGTTGTAGGTGCACAGTAGTGCCTAAATCCACTAAATCTGGGGAAATTGGGACTGGTAATGTCCCCATTTTGCAAATTTCAGTCCAGGTACACTGATAAGCAGTCTGCTCTCTTGAGGATGGTAGGTGAGGAGGAAGCTGACCCCAACAGGTGGTTTAATGTGTGCAGGATCCCACAGCAGGCTGGCTGCAGCCCCGGTGGACAGACCCCACAGCAGGTGCAGTAGAACACACAACAGACAGAGAAAAGCTCTCTGCAGCACTCCTGTCTGGTTTCCCCTGGAGTCTCATCTCATTCGTGGTCACGATTTTTGTTCTTGGGTTTGGTTCACAATTTTCCTAGGGAAAATTATTGTTCTTTAATTATTTTTGATCAGTGCATCCTTACAACAAAGGATCAATGTTATAGCTTCAAAATTTGGGCCAGGATAGCTGATCGTTTCTTGGAAAAAAGTCAGTGAAAGGATTTCTTTGCTATCTTCAATTAAACAAGTGTGGAACCCTTCAAGCGTGACAGCTGTTGTGGTGCAGCTGTGACAGCAAGACAGAGAGAAGCCTGGAAGAAAACCACCACAAACACAGCCAGCCAGAGGGCCATCTTCTCCTTCCCACACATCTTTGTGTTTCTTTGCTGGTTGGTTTTAACACCATTGATGCCACGAGAATTTTCAACCCTGTGTCAGCTGAAAATGAGAGCACAGTACACAAACATAATAGCAGGGCTAAACAACTTTCCTTTTTTATAAATTTGTACTGCTAGTTTTATGACAACAATTTTTCACCTTTTGCCACATTCACTCTATATGTAGATATTCTATACCCATATGTTTATATCAATATCACAGAATGAAGGCTGTGTGACAATGATCCTAATGTGCGGTATATCGTCAGGTGCATGACATGATTCGTGAAACGATTTCTGTAACTATTTACCAAATGGTATGACATCCACATATTTTTATTTTCAAGCAGACAGCAACATAACCACCACCTGGGTAAAAAAATAGAATGACCCAGGATCCTTGGGATGGGAGAACAGGCTCCTCCCCCAAGCACCCCCCTGTTACACCTCCCTGTCCCTCGTCCAGGTCACCACAGCTGTGGTTTCCACAGGAGCCCTGTCTTTGATTAGTTCTAAGAGAAATTTCCCAACATTCCCTTTGGCTCTCTCCATCCCTTATTTTAGAGTCATGAGTGGATGTTGGATTTATCAAAAGGTTTTTGTGCAAATGAAGACCCGAGCTGGGTGGTTTCCTTTAACCCACTCACGCGATGAGCTGCACTGACTGATGTCAAAAAATTGAGCCGGCTTTGCTTTCTGAGTTCTCCCTAACTGGCCACAGGCCTTGCATGTTGCTGGACTTGGCGCTTGTGTTCATGAGCAAGCTTGAGCGGTGCTATCCTTGGTGCTGATCTTCCCATCAGACTTCATCTGTTTGTGTAAGCCCACACTTCTCACTGACTTGACTCCTCATTCTCCTCTGCACCTTTGATCTGGGGGAATTTCTTTCTGCAGTCGTCCTGGTGGGCAGTTCTGTTTGAGTTGCAGGAAGTAGCTCTGTGGCCTTTCCCCTTGTAGATGTGCTTGTTTAGACTTTCCGGCTGGCAGTGCCCCCTATCTCAAATACCACCGCACCCATCCACCAAGAGAGAATGCTGCTTTTATTTGTAAGTTCCAGAATTTCTGTATTTCTTCTTTCTAATTAAGATTTATTTATTTGAAAGGGGGAGAGAGAGAGAGAGAGAGATCTTCCAATCCCTGTTTCACAACAGAGGGGTGGGCCAGGCTAAAGCTAAGAGCCTGAAATTTCATCCAGGTCTCCCACATGGGTGTCAGGACCCAAGCACTTGTGCCATCTTCTACCGCCTTCCCAGGTGCATTAGTAGGGAGCTGGAATCATAAGTGGAGCAGCCGGGAGTCTAACTGCTCTGATATAGGATGCTGGGGTTGCAAGCAGTGGCTTAACCTGCTGCATCACAGTACCAGCCTCTCTCTCTTTCTTCCTTCTCAGATCTGCCCCAATCCTTTGCAAATGCACCAGTCTCCTGCCAAGATTTTCAAGCTTTGCTGCTGCTCCTTGAACAGAGGAAACAGCAGTGTTTTGAGGTCTGGGCCTGTTACATACAGCATCTGCTTCCCCATCAGTCTGCCTTCTGCTGGTTCACCTTCTTCCCACGCCTGTCAGCTGAGAGCTTGCTGATGGCTTGCTAGTCAGGGTTTTTCAAGGAGCACCCACAGCACTAAGCTGAAGATGAGGGTGCAGCCGCCTTCCTTCAGCTGGGTGGACGGACAGTTCTGGACCACGTCGTCTTCTGCTCTGGTTCAGAGCCCATGCAGACCCAGGCTGCAGTGCGTACATGGCTGCTCTGCCACCTCACCTTTCCTCTGTGGCTTCACTCTCTAAGGCTCCATCCCACAGCGGGGGCTGTGTCCCAGGATTTCTCTCTGGGGGACTGTGCACTCCCAACTTGGATCTCCACTGCCACATGGTAACCAAACACTCACCCTCTCAGCACCTCTTACGGGTCAGCAAACATCACCTGTGCCTGGCTCAGATCTCTTGCCCTCTCCCTGGCCTTGATCTGCTAATCCCTCATCCCCTGACCTCTTTGATTTTTTTTTTTTTTTAATATTTCTTCCAGGTTTTATAGCTGTCTGCTAAAGAAGGGTTACCTGTCTGGCATCACCAGAACCAGAAATCTGAGTTTCTCTGTTTTCTTGTATAAAGAGAATACGTTCCTTTGAGAGCAGTTTTGCAATTGAAAACAGAAGGCTTGGTGGAGGGGTTTGGATTATCTGTTACTTGGATTCTCATTGCTTCTGATAATAATGGACGTTTCACCTGGCTCTCTGCACTGCCACCGGTGCTGACAAAGGGTATAACAAGCCTGTATACTCCCCATTCAAACCCAGAGCCACTGGCCCAGTGCGGGTGCCCACTGCCTGCCAATTGCCTTGGTGGCTGGTGCAGAGAGGTGGCCCCCTGGGGTGTGTAAAGATGAGCCCTGTGATGTGTAAGTGCAGTGTCACGGTTGGGTGTCCACAGTTGGGAGTGGATGGCCATGGCTAACATTACATCGGGCTGCAAGGACTCTGGGCACATGGCTTGTACAGGGCTGTGTGCAGCAAGTAATAACCCCTGTGGACCGCAAGGAGGCAGAGCCGGAGGAGGGAGGTGGTTGTCAGCAGTCACCGGTGGAGCTAATCCTGAGAGGTGTGAGTCGTTTGGCCCTTCTGGCTCCTTCTTGCCTCCTAGGTGGGGACGGGGAAGACAGGGCACTGACATAGCATGGGGCACCCTGCCAGGGAGGACATCACACTGCTTTAGACTCTGTGCGACTGCCACAGCCCTGGGGTCTGCCCTGTCCACTACAGCTGGAGCATTTGGAGTTGTACCATTTGGAACATCGAGAATAGTCAGAAAGCAGTGAAGGGGAAGGACTATGCTCTCAGCCCTCTCACCTTAAAGCAGAACATCTTTTTCGTGAGTTGAGCAAATGCATCAGGCCTGTGGCTGGGGTCACCATTGATGTTAGGGGACAAATGGAGGGAAGGCACCTGAAGATCCCCAGACAGTTCCCCTCCCCCTGTCCCCGACAGCCAGTGGCTGCCTTGGTGTTGAATTTGGACTTCCCTAAGCGTCTGAAGCAGCAGCCCCTAGGTGTCCTCAGAAGTTGTCCTTCTTAGTAACCCCGTCACCCAGATGTTTTCCTTACCCAGCCTTGTCCAAATTAGAGTGTTGCTTTTCAAAGTTCTGTGCTTAGAACCTATGTGTCACACAAATCTGAGCACCCTGTGTCCTGCACACCGGGTGGTGGTGGTAATGACCCCCAACAAGCCTTGGGAATGATGTTCTATGCCGCCAACGCGCATGTTAAGCACCAGGGAACTCAGAGCCGGCACAAGAGCTCAGACTCCCCCAGGCACTCACTCTCACTTAGATACGAGGCAGGTAGCTGGAAGTCCATGCCAGCCTGGGCAGTGGGAAAGACTGGGAGCCCCTCAGCCTCCCCAAGCCAGGGGCTGTGAGCGAAGGTTATGACCAGGGGACAGCTGGGGCTGCAGGAGCCCAGGCTCACGCAAGGATAGCACCGGTTCTGCAGGCAGACGGGTTGAAATACACTGCTTGAGGGGTGGCCCTGGTATACCAGATGGATGTATTTCAGGGTACGTCCAGAGAATTTGCAATGGCAGCTTGATAGTCACCAGGTGATGGCTCCCCACCCCTCCCTCCCTTTCTCCTTCTCGCTGCCCCCATCTCTATCTCTATCTCCGTGTGCATATTTAATGTGCTGATTAGGGCTTCTGAGAGCTGTTTTGCAACTTCTGCATTTAAACAATTCCTTATAAATATGAATGATCCACTCAGATCTCTCATCTGTTCTGTCCAGAGTGGGTGCTGCGGTGCAGTCACTGGTCTTAACTTGTTTTGGTTAAAACCAAATGAACAACAACAAAGCCATCTTGTCCATTCTGTTCCCTGCAGCGTATCGGTCAGAGCTTGTTCAGTTATGGGTGATGCCTCATCTCCATAATTGGTGATTATTCGGCTATAGCAGAGAAAGCACACGTGTTTGCTGGCCACAGGCAGAGTTCACACAGTGCCTGCACGTTTGGAATCCAGGGTTGAGATCCAGTGTGTTCAGGCGGATGTTGTCAATTCATACATTTCTGATTGCAATGAGCAACACAGCCCAGACTTTTAGGATAAAGCATGCATGCATAAGTAAAGACGTACACCTGCTTCGTGCACATCTGCTTCCAGACAGAGGCCCTCAGCACAGGTCCTGGTTGTGTGCTGTGGGTCTGAGCTACTGGCCACTGCCAGTGGCCACCTCTGTGGTGGCTGAGCCCAGCCTGGCCAGAGCCTGGGACGACCACTCAGCCAACAACACCTTGGTTGATCACTGAGTGTGATTTGGCATGGATTCATGCCGGCCTCAGACGGCCTTGAGCCAGGGTCTCGGGGATCCACGTGTGTCATTGGGAGTGACTGCCATGTTGGGGTCACTGGGACTTTTCCTGCCTCCTGAACTAGGGGTGGCCTGGGAGCCTGACCCTTTTTCTCTCTGGGGAGCTGTCATTGAATTCTGATACATGCTGAGCAAGGCACAGGGTCCTGAAATTCCAATCTTAGCTTCTGTCAACTGGTGCTACTTTGTAGTACCATCTCCTTTCAAGGGAGGAACTCCCTGCCATTGCACTGTTGAATGTTGCTAAATATTAGAGGTAGATTCTTGAACATGAATGTCATTACAACGTATTAGGTGGTTTACAAACAAAAGGACAGCGAATCTGTAGAGAATCAGAAGTCTATTATATCTGGATGATAACTCGATTGAGTCTGGGGTTCTGCTATATTTGTAGCAGCTAATTAATTAGCCCAGAAGGCCTTTTTGTTGAGATTTTCTTTAAAGATTTGTATTTATTTGAGAGGTAGAGTTACAGACAGAGAGGGAGAGAGAGAGAGAGACATATGGGATGCCGGCACTTCTGGCCAGGGCTTTAACTGGTTGCGCCACAGCACCAGCCCCATGTCCTGGATTTTTCTCTTGATTGCTTGTCAGCTGTGTGTGTCTCAATCCCTGTGCACAAATACCCCTGGGAGCGCCCCTTCAGCTGAGCCTCCTCATCTGGCGGAGACTTCAGGAGACTGCCTCGCCAAAGTGTTAAACAGCTTCTATACTCGTGCTTTCAATAGCTGAGAAAACACCATTAAGCTGGAGATTTTGCAACAAAATGCCTTCTGGGGGCTGGCACTGTGGCGTAGTAGGCTGAGCCTCTGCCTGTAGCACTGGCATTCCCTATAGGTGCTAGTTCAAGTCCTGGCTGCTCCACTTCCAACCCAGCTCTCTGCTATGGCCTGGGAAAGCAGTAGAAGATGGCCCAAGTCCTTGGGCCCCTGTACCCACATAGGAGACCTGGAAGAAGCTCCTGGCTCCTGGCTTCAGATTGGCCCAGCTCTGGCCATTATGATCATTTGGGGAGTGAGCCAGCGAATGGAAGGTCTCTCTCTCCCTCTCTCTGAAACTCTGTCTTTCAAATAAATAAAAAAAAAATCTTTAAAAAGAAAAATCCAGGACATTACATTGCTGACCTGGAAATGAGACAGTTAGTAAAAGGCAGAAGAAGCCATTTGTCCCAGTGGCAAGGGAGGAAAAGCTTGCAGTCACGCAGAAGGCAATCCGAGAACTTCCTAAAGTGCATGGAATTTAAGGATTGTTTTGATGCCAATGGCTTTTGAAATCTACGCGTAGTTTCGTTTTGTTTTTCTGTTAATATGTGTTGTTCTGGAACATTTGGAAGAACCCCCGTGGGTTCGGTTCTGACATCCAGGTGACTGCCAGGGGCCACGGGACTGAGACATGGTGCGGCTGGGTGCACCGTGTGAGTGACAGATGACGCAAGCTCCGTTCTCTTCACCAACCCCTGAATCCTTAGCCGGGGAAGTAGCATAAAGCACAGTCAACTTCAGGTGTCTCGTCTCACACGGGCTGTGGCGCAAGCCAGCCAAGCACACAAGCTTCAGAAAGGTGGTGATGAGTAAGTTGAGGCTCAGGGGGAATCCAGGGCCAGGCCAGATGCACCTCTGAGCATTTGATTCCACCACCAGAGGAAGGCAACCATGCCAGCGCTGCTCAGTGGGACACGTGACCCATCGTGTCAACCACATGTGGGCGCTCCTGACATGAACACCAGCACCTCCACTGTAAACACCAGCACACCAGAGGGCAGGAGCCGTGCTGTAGAACCCTGCGGGTGACTGCTCCTAGCTTCGCCTTGGCACTGACTGGCACCTTCAGGGGCATGTGAACTCCAGACACAGAGCATGGCCAACACCAGACCAGGAGCCGAAGAAACCCCCATGAACACAAGAGCAAGATCACTCTCCCCGTTTCCCTGTGTCCTTCTCTGCCTCAGACAGGGTGCCCTGCCCTTGAGCTGTCAGCTGTCCAACTGTGTATGAAGTGGCAAGGGGTCTCAAGAGCCCACGTGCAGGATGTCTGCCGAGGTCGATCCCTACATCCATCCGAGTGCGGCACTTGCGATAGTGTCAGGTGTAGCTGAGACAGGGAGGACCCCGAGGCCCTCATGGTGCTGGGTTCCGAGCCTGCAGGCTGGAGCCGGGGGCGGGGGGGGGGGGGCGCACATCTAAATTAGCTTGGAGGTAAATGCTGAAGCAGCCTGGCTGTGGGTTTCTCCAGGGACTGGGGAACAGCAGACTGTACAGGCAGAGAGAGGTGACTTTTAGAATTGGCCCCGCACTGGGGTCCAGGAAAACAGAAAAGGGAATTTATGAGCAAAAGTCAGCTCTGCTCCTGGGATGAGTCTGGCCCTGGCTCCTCCCTTTCCCCAGCCTGGCTGTGGCTCCCAGATAGCCCTTTGGTTTGGTTTGCATGCACTTCGGCATTCATTTGTAAGTTCACCTTGCAAGCCCCTCGCAGGCTCCCTGGCACTGCCGGCTCCACCCACACTCATTTTGCATTTCTCATACAAACCTGAACCTGGGGCTTCCCCTCACCCCCATTCTGCCTTTGCCCTCCAGCTGCCAGCCCCCTGCTCCATTGCTACCCACAGCACCCTGCTCCCGCCCCAACCACCACTGCCCCTGCCTTCGTCAGCACAGGGGGTCTCTGGTAGTCTCTTGATCCCTGAGAAACTCCCAGAAACTTCTGGGCTGCCCCGGGCTGGTTTCCAGGCACAGAAAGAGCCAAGAGCAGACCAGCAGTGTTTTGTGGTCGTCTCAGACATCCAAAACACAAGTGGGGATGTCGGGATCCCCATTCTTATCCAGTTCACCTTTGAGGGACCCTGATGGGTGGAAGAACGGGGTAGCCAGAGACCCTGTGCCCAAGCTCAGCTCTAAAATAATCCTCTGCTTTCCTGAGAAGAGTTTGAAGAATTTGAGTCTGGTCATTGTAGCTGCATGAAGTCTTTGCATCCCTTTGGGACTTGCATGTTGAATTTGCAAACCAAAGTGACACATGCTCATTCTAGAGAGCCTCCTGGCTGGGTCCCTGTCATGACTGAGGACCACCTGGCCACAGGTGCTAGACATAGCTCCTGAGGAGCATTGCCCACAGGAGGCGGGGCATCACCTACCCAGCCCCCTCGGTGATGCCACAGCACCACGCCAAACCCTCAAGCAGCTCTGATTTCTGCACTGCCTGATTGCTCTGGCCCTGAGAGCTGACTTTAGGTAATTGTTACGCTCACAGCAGGATGTGATCTATTATGCATGGATGCCCAATCATGAGAAAGGGAATGGCCCCAAATCAGCTGATGAGCTGAGGAGTCTGTGGGAGGTGATACCGTCCTGAGGCACCTGACCTTCTGCCTCCCAGGACCAGGCACTGCTGCTGGCTCATGTATGAGCTTCTGTGCTTGCATTTCCAAGGAGGCAGTAGTATTCCTGCTTCGTCCCCTCTTCCCTGCTGCTTCAGTCCCAGGAAGTGGGCTGCATCTGCACCTGTTCTCTGTTGTTCCGGGTGGGCCTGGGTGGACTCTCAGGGCACCAACCCTGGGGGAGATTCTCTGAGATCTGCTTCCATATCTGAACCTTGGGGCGCTCAGGACGTTCTAGGCACTGCCTGAGAGAGGTGCCTTCATTCCTGTTGTGGGAAGAACATTGGCCCCAGGGCCCGCCCCCCTCCCCCACCCTCTGCCTGTGAATCCTCACCCTGCACCAGCCACTCTATCATCACCACTCCCCTCTCAGATCATGTAGCTATTCTCCAGGTCCTCATAAAACCACCCCTTCCTGCAACTGTTAAGTTAGGGGCCCAGCTCATGCCCTTGTGCCAGCACTCACTTTCCTGCTGTGCCTCTCCGGGCCCAGCACACGGGCTCCTATGCCTGCCCTGGCTTGCAGGAAGGACCCTACAATGGCCCTCGTGTGGCCCCTCCTCCCCATAGCTTGTTTCTGTGTCTGTCCAGGCATGGCCACGCCCCCTCCTCCTCCACTGCAAGGGGCTTATGGAGTCCCTTACCTCTCACAGTCTCCCTGGCCTGGTCCCCAAGCCGCTTCCCTCCAAGTCCCAGCTGCACCTGTGCTGGAGGCCTTTCCTCCTGCAAGCTCTCACTTCATCCCCAGGGGTCAGCACGGGATGAGCTTCTGTAGTCCCTGCACCAGAGACCCAGGCCCCTCCAGAGAAAGACCCTGCTCCCTTGTCCTGCCGACCTGATTTGTGCTGTTGATGTGCATTCTGCAAGGCACTGGCAGCTCACATGGCTTAGGCAGCTTCCTGGCTGCTTGCTGTCTGCTGGTCCACCTAACAGCTCACACCTGCCAAAGCTCCTGACCCCGACACCCCCGCACTGAGCCCAAGAGTGTGCCTCTGGCATATGGCCAGGACTCTGAGAATCAGATGGATCCCCAGCCCACGTAAACTCCCTAAGTTTGTGACAGGTGACACCCAGAGTTGGCCCAGGTCTTGCGATCCCAAGTTCTGCCTCTGGTCTTCCACCCCGCCTCCCCTGCCCCTGCGGCTGCCCCCACCCCAACCCAGCTGGCTGAATCCCCTAGGTGTGGCGGGGAGGGCAGAGAGCACAGGGACCTCTGGTGCACCTGCCTGGTGGTCCGCCCTGCAGTCTGGGGCTGATGAGGCTTTCCGCAGTCTCCTGTGCTGCTGGCCTCTTCTGGCAGGACACAGACCCTCAGTTTACCCACAGTGCTGCCCCTGAGACAGGTTTCTGACATCCTGCACTTCCTCCTCCTGCCCCAGACAAAGGACCCCTTCCCACCTCCACCCCACACAAGGGGTCCACTCCATCCCTGAGGACATCCAAGTGCCTGGTGGGAGAGACATTGCCTGGTTGTTTTCACAAACCCAAGGCTGGAATACAAGCAACAAACCTTAGCGCTTGTGGCTTTGTCACCAGCAGGAACCACATGGGTCCCTCCTGCCCCCACCCACCCCACCATGGCTATGTTCCTCAGGGACTCAGGACACACAAGCCCGGTGCTGGGTGGGATTCCAGCCTTCATGAAGCAGCCCTCCCGTGAGCTGTCTCTGTATGAGTGCCTTTCTGCCTACATGGCTTCTGTCTGAGCCTCAGTATTGCTCTTGCCCCAACACCGTTCTGAGCCGGGGTCCGTGGTGCTGAGCAGGTGAGGGTCCTTGCCAAGCATCACCACGCGTTTTTACCCCCAGCTCTGACCACCACACACACACTTGTCATCTCCCAGGGGTGGGAAGCTTTTTGTTTTCCAGCTGGGGCCTTTTGGATAGTTACATCATCTTCAGGTCCTACAAAATTCTCAAGTGACAAATTAGCCAGCTGGGGATGTACTGAATTTCCAGTTCTACCTGCACTGCAAGGCCAAACTGAGTGATTTCCCAAGCCATACACAGTGCACGGGCTGGACGTCCTCCACCCCTCATCTCTGCCTCTGGGGACTGTAACCTGGAAGAAACGAAAGCTCCCCCCCGCCCCAGGACACGCCAAGGTCACGCTATAAGCCCGCCCCTCCTTCTTCCCTTCCCACAGTCATTATCTGGCCCTGTGCATGTTCAACACCCCAGGACCCAGGTTTAGGGATTCAGCAGAAGGAGCAGTGTCAGAGTTGATTTCTGGGGACCAGCAGCAGCAGCCTCCCATCCGAGGTTCCAGGTGAGCCTCCCTGCAAAGCAGAGCCACACAGAGCCCCCGGCAGGGTTTGGGGGCTGCTGGGTAATGGCTGCCTCACAGCCCCCAAACTTGACAGCCACCTGGATGTCCTGTGTCCCGGGAAGGTCGGTCCAGCAGCCTCTCTGAGTGTCCAAGCCCTAGGCCCTCGTGGGCACCATGGAGACCCTGCCCTTCTTCCTCCTCCACCTGCCAGGTTCTTTCTGACCCCTCAGGAAATGAGGTCCCTCCGAGCTAGGGAGTGGTGACTGTCAACCCACAATGCCCCCAGCTGTAGGTTCATTATCTTTTTATTTCCCTCGCACCTTTTGAAGCTGGAAAAAGACGTTCTGCATAAAAATAGGCCTGCCCCAGGCCAGCACCGTGGCTCACTAGGCTAATCCTCTGTCTTGCGGCGCCGGGACACCAGGTTCTAGTCCCTGTCAGGGCACCCGATTCTGTCCCAGTTGTCCCCTTTTTTCCTCAGCATTTAGGAGGTAACAAGAGAACCAAGACACAGGTCAGCACCGGCCATGGCCTGGAAGGGTGAAGGGTATAGGGCAGAGGTCAGAGTTCAGAGCGTATTCTCGTTACTGATTCCCCCAGCCTAAAAAGTACTTTCTGCTACAGATTGCTTTTCTCTTTCCTTTTTAAAATGTTTATTTATCTGAATGGCAAAGTTGCAGAGAGAGAGAGACAGAGACAGAGTTATCTTCTATCTGCTGATTTACTCCCCTGATAACTGCAATAGACAGGGCTGGATCAGGCCAAGGCAAGGAGCCAGGAGCTTCTTCCAGGCCTCCCATGTGGGTGCAGGGGCCCAAGCACTTGAGCCATCTTCCACTGCTTTCCCAGGCACGTTAGCAGGGAGCTGGATTGGAAGTGGAGCAGTTGGGACTCGAACTGGTACTCATATGGGATGCTGGTGTTGCAAGGTGGTGGCTTAACCCATTGCACCACAATGCCAGCTCCATGACCGCTTCCTTCTACCAATGGGGAAGGGGCGGCAAGGGAACACCAGGCAACTGAAGGAAACGCAGACAAGGCTTGGTGGAGCCAAGGCACTGCTCTGTCCGCAGGTCTGCCTGCCTTTCTCTATCCTCTGCTTTTCCCCACTTCTACATCCACATGTTCCCATTCAAAGATCGCTCTGTGGCATCTGTGTGATGTGCACACAGACCCACACACACACACACACATCCACGCGCACATGCAACCACACATGCACCCATGCACTGAAGGGCCGGAGTAACTGCATTTTGAAAAACTGCCTCCATTTGGGGAGGCAGGCTCCACTTCCCGTAAAATCAGCCTTCACTCTGGGGAAACAGAAACTTTATTTTTTATTTTTTTGACAGGCAGAGTGGACAGTGAGAGAGAGAGACAGAGAGAAAGGTCTTCCTTTGCAGTTGGTTCACCCTCCAATGGCCGCCGCGGCCGGCACGCTGCAGCCAGCACATCATGCTGATCTGAAGCCAGGAGCCAGGTGCTTCTCCTGGTCTCCCATGCGGGTGCAGGGCCCAAGGACCTGGGCCATCCTCCACTGCACTCCCTGGTCACAGCAGAGAGCTGGCATGGAAGAGGGGCAGCCGGGACAGAATCCGGCGCCCCGACTGGGACTAGAACCCGGTGTGCCAGCGCTGCAAGGCGGAGGATTAGCCTAGTGAGCCGCGGCGCCAGCCTGCACTTATTTTTCATGTGTCTAATTCAGGTATAGGCAGTTGCGTTCCTGTAGCATCATGGTTGCTGTGCTTTGAATTTTTCCCCACCCCAGGCTCATGGGTTGGAAATTCAATCCCCAAAGTGATGTTGATGATATTTGAAGGTGAGGTCTTTGGGAGGTGATTAGGATCCTGTGAGGTCATGAGATTAGAGCCCCCGGGATGGCATTCAGTGACTTTATAAGAACAGCAGGAGAGAGCTGAGCTCCCAGGCTCGCTGTGTCTCACCAGCCATGCCCTCTCTACATTAGGACTCAGCAGGACGTCCTCATCAGATACTAAAGAGCCTCCAGCACAAGGCTTCCCACTTCTGAGTCTCCACGACCATGAGTTAAACAAAACTCTCTGCTTTATAAATTACCTGGTATCCGGTGTTTTGTTATAACAATGGGAGACAGATCAAGACAACAGTGCAACTGGTACTGACTACAGTTTTTTTTTTTAAGAGTATTTATTTTATTTGGAAGGCAGAGACAAAGAGAGAGGGAGAGGGAGAGGGAGAGGGAGAGAGAGAGAGAGAGAGAGAGAGAAAGGTCTTCCATGCACTGGTTCACTCCCCAAATGGCCACAACAGCCCAAGTTGGGCCAATCCAAAGCCAGAAGCCAGGAGCTTCTTCCAGGTCTCCTATGCAAGTGCAGGGGTCCAAGAAGTTGGGCCATCTCCTACTGCTTTCTCAGGCCATAACAGAGAGCTGGATCAGAAGAGGAGCAGCCAGAACTTGAACCGGTGCCCATATTGGATGCTGATGATGGAGGTGGAGGCTTAGCCTACCATGCCACAGCACCAGCCCCCATAGTTTTTTCATAATATTATTTATCCTGTGGTAAAACGAAGGTATTGTCCTAGGCAGCAACAAGGACATGCTGTATCCTTGACCCATGAAACAGGGCCCAGCTTAGCATTCCTGTGTAAAAGCAGATTGAGGACCGGACAGCTGGGCGGCATGGAGGTGGAGAAGAGATGGCACTGAGCTCCCATCTTCAGACTTGGCAAGAGGCAGGGCCATTGTCAAGTTCTGCATGTGAAGGAATCGGAGCTCTGAGAGTTTACACATGGACTTGAAAGTACAGCAACTCAAAAGGCATTCAGGCCCCAGTCTTCAGAGACAGCTTCCCCAAGAGCCTTTGGGAGGAGGGGAGCCTCCTTCAGGGTGACCTTGTAGCGCTTGCTGCAGAATTCATGGCCTGGGGATTTCTCATTGGTCGTACAGGGAAAGCATTATAGATGCAACATTTGCTCCTCATTTCTTGGAGAATGTCAGAGTTTTATTAGGGACTCCAATCCAGTTACTGCCAGCCCCACCCTGTGGCCTCCAACCACCTCCTGGCCCCTGTGGGTTGGGCGGAGAGGGTTCCAAGCTGGGCTGACTGAGCAGCTGGAGGTGTCTTCACTGCCTTGTTGGATCCTTGGTGCTGGCTGCTATCCAGGGGCTTTTCACAGGAGCCCATAGGGGTCCCCACTCTGTCACTCACACGTGACCTTCCCTTGATGGATTAATGTGAGACTGTAGGCTCCGCAGCCAGGCAGCCCCACTAGTTGGCCAGAAGAGTGCTGGAGGAGGGGAAATTCTGCAGCAACACCTTTGGCTATCGGCCACCTGCCCCAGTTGCACGCCCAAGGCTGAGAAGAAAATGATCCACATGATACTTTTGTTGTATCATCCTCTCAGGAAACTGATCAATGACAAAACAACTTTCTTTATTCACAAGAAAAAAAAATATCAAATGTACAAAACCTTGGAGGGCTGAATTACCTTGAAGGAAGAGGGCAGGGGCATGTCCATTGGCAAAGCTATTAGACTTATCCAGTGCACACTGGCAAGCATAGCCATAATGATGAACACGCTGATGAACAGAGAAGGATTCTGAGACCTAGAAGTCTTCAATAGGCAAAGCAAACAGCGTGATGTTGAGAGGACCAAATGAGACTATTGCGTATTTGAAGTGATTTTTAAAAATAAGCTAGGTGAGCATATTCCTTCAAATATCTATAGCTGATGCTCCATGTATTGGGTGGGGAAGGAGCAGAAGCTATCTCAACCAAGACAGCCAGCCCAAAGCTTTGGCTGCTGTCCAACAGGCTTCCCATTTGTTGCTCTCTAAGAACAGCCCTGGGAACCCTCATCGTACTTTCGCCATTTAAGTCACTGGTGTGTTGTATGATAAGTGCGTTACTCTACAGAGGTTTAAGTGAGCTGGCTCAGCCCCAGTCTGGCATGTTCTCTGGACAAGTGGCCATTTATAGAAGGCATCAAGTCAATTCTGCTGAAATACTGGATTTCTGAGTTTGCACCTTCCTTATGCATATTTTAGTAACCCGTATACCAGTTGGTCCTGAGTCTCTTTGTTGATGTGATTGCTGCTAACCCATCACTTCCTCTCTATTCTTATCTGAAGCACGGTGATCTTTGGAATATTTCCCCCCAAGGTTTATTTTTTTTTTATTTATTTGAAAGGCAGAGAGACAGATAAGGGGGGCGGGGTAGAAAGATTCACCAGTATATCCACTGGTACACTCCCCAGATGGCCACAATGGTCTGGTCCTGTTCAAAGCCAGGAGTTCTGAACTCCATCAGGTTCTTCCATGTGGGTGTAGGAGCGTAAGCTCTTGGGTCATCCTCCACTGCTTTCCCAGGCACATTAGCAGGTAGCTGGATTGGAACTAGAGCAGCTAGGACTGGAATCTGCATTCGATATCGAATTCCAGCATTGCAAGTATCAGCTTAACCCACTGCACCACGACAACAACCCCACTGAGCATACCCTTAAGAGGGGAAAACTCTACTCTGGAGAATAGACAGAGAGTTCTGACGTCCTGTCTCTTCCTGGAGCATACGCCAAGACCATTGAAAATCCAAAGAAGGAGACTTGGCCAGCAGATCCAACACCTTCCTACCCTGTGCTCTAATGCATGTGGGTGAACCTCCAGCGTACACACTGTGAATCTACACTGCAGAGCTGCAAGTACTATACTCCGACGGAGGGGCAGACAGAGCGGAGTCCCAAAGCCAAGAGCGTACGCAAAAGTAAGGATGACAGAGGAATTAGAAGCTGCTGCCAGTTAAATCTACCATAAAAATAGGCTTCTGGACCCAAGGAACATAAATTCTCATACTATCAACCCAGTACCAACTACCCTATATCTTACGTCTGTCAGCAAAATGTCCTAAAGCATGGCAAAAGTCAAGAAAATACAGACTAGTCAACAGAACCAAACTCAAATAGATGCAATGATCATTAGAGAGTTCTATACCCCTCAGCAGTGACTGATAGATTAAACAGACAGGAAATCAGCAAAGATACAGCTGATCTGAACAGCATGGATCAATCAACCTGATCCAACTGACATTAAGACAGTGTTTTAATGTCAACAGTAGAATGCACGTTCTTCTCAAGTGCGTGCGAGACAGCTCTCCAACATAGACCAAATTCTGAGTTGTAAAACAATCCTGAAAAGATGTTTTCAAATAGAAGCAATCCAAAGGATGTGATAGAGCACAAAGGAATCAAAATAGAGATCAAAAACAGAGAGAAACCTGGAGCTTCCCAAATATTTGGAACTTAAAAGGTTTTAAATATTTTCCATTAAAATAAAACTAATGAAGTGAAATGAAGATATAACTTCAACTTTGGAGGACATAGCTAAAGCAGTACTTAGATGAAAGATTATGGCATTAAATGCATACTTTAGAAAATAAAGAAAGACTTAGAATCCATAATCTAAATGTCTACCTTAGGAAACTAGAAAAATAAGAACAATTGAAACAAAATTAAGGACATAACTAAAATTAGAGAAGAGAACAATGACATTTAAAAGAAAAAAGAGTAAACAAGTCAACAACACAAATGCCTGTTCTTTGAAAGACTTGAAAGAAAAAATCTGTAATAATCTGAAATAATTGCTCATCACCAGTCCTCTGGACATTAAAAGGAGAATACATGATGTTACAAATAAATCCCTTAAAAGCACAAGGTTTCAGACTTTCCCAATGGGAAGCCTGCATTACCCCATGTCTGTGAGAATGGTGGTTCCATGCCTGTTCTGTATAATGAAAGACCTGGAGGAGAGACTGTTGATCAGGGGTCCCGTCCCTAGAAGCTTACATGTAGCTGGTTTGGGTGGAGCCTGGCACTCAGGTGTTGAGAATCACCTGCCTCCCCCTGGATTTGTCATCTGCAGTCTCCAGGCTGATGTCCTCAGCAGGAAGCAGCGTTTCCCCTACACTGGAGAAGACTTTCCCCTGGTGCATCTTTCAGCTGCTGAAAAATGTGACACCTTGACACAAGGACTGGCTCTGGTTTGGTCTCCGATTTTAAAAATGTCCATCCCCATCAATTCTCAACAGGAACAAAATGCATTGCCATGGCGTAAAGGAGACACCCAGCCTCCTGTCACATTGCAAACAAAGGATGAAGGATCCCTAAATGAGAGGACACCTCGTCAGCAGTCTCAAACAGTGTCCTGGAGCAGGACCCCGGTGACATTGTAAATGGGATGTTAGAGACTCAAGTGATCCCCGTGGTAATGATCATTCATCCTGCACAGCACAGTGTCCATAAAATATATATATATGAAGAGGAAGCTCTCCTGGCTGAGGCAGTATCGTTAAATCTTTTATTCATTGGTTGTTGCACAGCCTGGTGTCAAATCTTTTCCGAGAGCAGAATGGTCCCCAGGTATGATGAGCCGGGTAGCCGAGCCGAGGAAGGTGGCTGCTGGCAGTCATCAGAGCAAATCGGCACCCGGCATCCTTGGGTAAAAGTGCTTTGGGTTGGACCACAGCTGCACCTGCTGCCGTGAACTTGGGAGTCTGGAGGAAAACTCTGCTCTGCAGTCCTCAGCCCTGGCAATTCCATTCTTCACCTCAGCACATATCTTCCTGGTGTATCCGTGTCCTGGGGGTGGGAGCTGGCAGCTGGCCTCGCCTCCCTCTCCAGGAGACAAGGAGGAGCAGCCATCATTTACCGGAGGAGGGAGAGGCATGGACAGCGTGGACCCCCACTGGAATTTCCTTTCAGTCAAAGTCATAGGAAAGTCTGATGATGCAAGTTTTGACTCCATGAGTAGGTGTTCCACAGCCTGTGGTTTCTATGCCTTTGTATTTTCTGCTCTACCCATTGAAGACACAGGTGGAGAGCAGACAGTTAGCAGAAGCCCCAGGGAGCAGAGTGTGACTGTAGCCAAGGTGACCATGCTCCTGCAGCATGTGCACCACACATTCCTCCAAGCCCACACTCCTGGGCTCTGTCAGAATTCCTACCTTCCAGATGCAAGCCAGCCCTAATCCTGCAGCCTCGGACTCCAGAGTTTGGCAAGCCAGAGGCAGGCCTAGCTTTCGACACTCTCCGAAACCTCAACGGGCGTTGCAAATGCTGGACCCTGAGAGCCAGGAGGATGTCGTCCTTGAGGGCATGGTGATCCTCAGGAGAAAGGCAGCCACTGACCTGCACCCCAGGACTTGCCCTGCTGTCTAGAGCTCACGCGTGCACACACACACACACACACACACACACACGCTTACCAGAGTCTCTGAGATGGGGCACCTCACACCTGTCATGTGGTTGGAGAAGCTGAGCCTGGTGATCTTAGTGACTAAAGCAACTGCAGAGCAGCCCCTAATGGAGTGCAAAGCTGTTCTGTATCCATCTAAGATCAACACCTGGGTGGCTCCATTGGAGGCAGGGTGCAGATAGTCCTTGAGTAGCATGGTGGGTACTCAGCTGAATGGCCATGCATAGAATCTGCAAGGAACATCAGTTCCTACTGCTATGCTCACTCCACTACTCGTGCATGCAGGCACGCCCTGCTCATGACTTATTGGTGCCACATGGCTTCCCATGAGCAAGGCAGGTGTCCCTGGGGCGTCCACGATGGCTCCTGCTGTTTCCCTTGGCATGGAGAAGATCTGCATGGAAGTTCCTGGGCAAGGGACTCAACAGCAGTGCCTTTGACATCAGAAGCCCTCAGAGACTGACAGCACCTTTGATCATGACAGCAAAAAAGAAAAGAGGACAGGAGGGAGGGAGGGAAACAGAAGAAAAGTGAGGAGCAGAGAAAAAGGCACTGGCATCTCACTCAAGCTCTGCCTGCGTTCAACAGCTTTGCCATGTCAATGCCAAATAAATATGCCAGAGACAGGAAGCTGACCACCATCTGTGTCTACACACTGTGCAGTAGGCAGCACATAATGCGGGGCCATCACAGCATGCAGTGACTTCCTAGGCTGAATGTGGCAGGCTGACAGCAGGGAGAAGGGACTATAACATGGATTTTTGCACAAATCATTTTATTACCAGGGAGGGTGGGTGAGAGAGAGAGGTGTACAGATAGCTTCTGGGAGCAGAGCCTGTAAGAAAATACCTAGAGGTCCATTTTTCAACACAGAATGCAAAATTACTCAGCTGACTTGCAAATGTGGCAAAACTCACTTGGCAAACAAGATGTTATGGAGAAACCCACTCACGAGGAAATTAAAGTTCAGAGAAGGAAGGAGGAAGGTAACTTTGTAACTTAGGCGATGTATAAGAAGGTTGTAGGCCCCAAAGTACTCAGCCAATCAGAGGGACCGGGGGAGGAACCTGCATGGTAAGACTTAGATTGTTGCTGCAACTGCTCTGGGTGCACCTGCTTATCAGACACTCATCTTGCAAGACTCATGATAAAGTCTGGCTTTCACTGCACCTGCTGAGCCCAAGTCCATCTCTTCAGTGAACAGGTGAGGCTACTTCCCGCAGAGACAGTGTCAGCAGCTGTTGCAGACACAGAAGTGCTTAGGGACAACAGGCGAGTGGAATTGCAATTCCCCTTCCTCTCTGCACCCGACAGTGCCAGCACCCGGGATGTTCAGGGTTTTGAGATCATGTACAGGCTCCCAGACTCAAAGAGCTGCCGGATGCTCACGTGGTTCCCGTGGAACTTTATTCATCCAGATGGAAGGCGAAAGAAAAGAAGCCAAGCCCTCGCCTCCCTACACAATATTATCCCCATTATATACCCTAGGTTCCCCTAGCAGGACGCTCCCAGCCAATGGCAAGTCTGTTCACATGCAGTCCATGCAGTCACAGTCCAATCAAGTTGAAGGGCACATAGTGCCTCAGGACGAAAGTTCATCTTGCTCCATCGGGGTTGTTTGTGTGTCTTCAGGACATCCTGTGGTTAGCACTTCCTTGACTTGTTTTGCTCAGCAGCCAGCACTTCCTTAACTTGTTTTGCACAAGTTGTTACAACAGGCCATGCAAACAGCAAAGTGAGGAAGTTCCCACATGTGGCCAGCCGGTGGTTCCCCACAAAGAGCCAGGCCCTGAGCCCAGCTGTGGGAAAAGCTTCCTCTGGGGATTAGAGGGTGCTGCTAGCGGGGTTGACAAATGTGTGTCAGCAACAAGACAGACCTGAATAGTTAAATCACAAAGGGAGACCATGAAGGACTGAGAAGCACAGAGGCATCACCAGCAGGGGAGAGCAAGGGCAAAGCAACCCAGTAGGATTGAGGAGGCAAAGACACCGCCAGCTCTGCATGCAGCTGTGAAAGGCTTAGGAATGTAAACATCTGTCTCTTTGTACACTGAGAGCTTTGAGAAATTGAAGGCCATGACTGTCCACAAACAGAGCTATGCAAGATAACTCAGAGCAGCTGCATTGCTCACAGCTGCAAATGCAACAGCCCAGGAGAGCTGAGAAACACTGCCAGAGGTTTGAGCTCGCTCAGGAGCCTTGGAACCCAGGATGATTTGCCAGGCAGGTCTACGTGGCAGGTCGGGCTGTGCCCTGTGCTTTCCAAGACAGAATTCATACATGCCATGGCAACAGCCCTGCTCCTGAGGTCTCGGGTCTGTGTGTTGTATCATCTAGGACTCATTTTACTCGTGCCCACTGGCAACCAGGTTGCCACTGTGGGCTCTGCAGGCTGTGACTCCCACCTCTCCCCATAGCTGTTCTTCAAAGACCCCTGGGGTAAGGGATTTCTCCTCTAGGAGAAGGAACAAGACTGAAGCAGCCAGTGATGGCAAGAACAAGCATTTTCATGTGTGAGATACCATTGCTTCTATGATTATTCATATACACATGTATTTAGACACTGTTAATTGTGTTCCAGATTTCTGTATCTATTTTCTGTTCCCAACTAACAACATGTCTTTCCTAACTGGGCTCAGTGATGAATTTTCAACCATCTGATAGATAAAAAAGACAACTTCTCACATTTGGATTTGCATTTCATTGATTACCGGAGTGTTAAATATCTTTACATCTGTTAATTTCTTATTACTCTCCTTGTTTCCTCTATAAATTGCTGGTTCTTTACGTGTTTTTAAGAGGCTTTTCCATCTTACTGACGTGTCGATGCTCTTCTTATATTAAGACGATCAGCCCATTGTCCATGAGTTTTATCACCAACATTTTTTCTCCCAGTGGGCTTGTCTGTCAGTGGTGCCATCTGCCACACAGTGGAGTCTCATCCATGGTTGTTGGAAGGCACCTCGGAGAGCCCTGGGGCTCTGCCAACTTCTTTACTGCCCATGGGAGCAGACTGTATAGTGACTCAGCAGAAAGCAGAGCCCATGCTGAGGTCTCCCAGACACTGGCTGAGCACAAGGCAGCCTCAGCGGCAGCCTGGCTGCCTGACTCAACAGTTTGCAAGCCTTGCCTGCTTCTGGTGATCTCAGAGTGTAGCAAAGCTGAGCATCCAGCCCCCATCTCCCTGCTGACATGAAGCCCTCCAAACACAGGAGGAGACGAGACGCTCCCAGCCTTACTTAACACCTGGCTGTGGGCCTGAGTGCAGGCTTTGTGTCTGATTCATGAACACAAGGGGAGTCAGCTATGCTTTCTCCATGCCAAGAGAAGAGGGTAGACAAAGAGAAAACTGCACCACAGGTCCTTTTTTCAACAGTTTCCATCCCCACCACTCCTGCTACCCACAGTCAACTATGTCAGAACATGTTAAATGGAAGATTCCAGATTTAAAGCAACTATGGGCTCTACATTCTATTCTGTTGGCTGGAACAGAGAGTCTTCGTCCCGCTGGGACAGGAAGCATCCCTCTGTCCGTTATGTCCACGCTGTATACTCCACCCACCCACAGCAGCCACTCTGCGGGCTGCCTGAGTTATCAGCTAACAACATCACAGTGCTGTTGTCCTGGTGACCCCTTATGCTAACTTAACTGTGACCCCAATATGAGCCCTGATGCTGGCAATTCAGACGTGCCAGAGAGAAGCCATAAAGTACATGGAAAAGGTCAACGTTATCCTGATAAAGGGTGGGGTTCCTAAGGTCTATGTTGAGAATGGATCTTCCACCTGTGAAATTGTAAACAAGGAAGACGTTTGTGTTACTTTCAACTGGTGTGTCTCAAACTGATAAGGTTCTGACCATGGTGTGTGAGATGGAAAAGGCTTGCAGTGTGTGAGGGCAAGATGTGAGCGGGAAATGTGTCCTTGTGAGCATTGAGCCTGGACCAAGACTTCACAGTGGGAGTCCCCTGAATTACACTGCACCACCTCTGTCACCTTTATTGCAGTCTGTCCTTGTAACTCTGAGAAACAGCCTCACCTGGCCCTTCAACAGATGGACTTAGACTCAGGAAGTGCAGCAAAAACCTTGCAAGATCAGGTGCCTGGTGGGCCAACACACCTGGTTCCCAGCAAGAGATTTACTTCCTAGCATGAAAGGTCTTCGCCCAGTTCCTCACGGGCTGAGGATGGTGGGGTCATGGTCTTCCAGCTGTTTTGGCCGTGTCCACCATCCTGTTTGCCTCTTAGCTGTCCAAGTCATGAAAACCTAGCTATTAGGCTAGCTAAGTACTTAAAACTTTCCACACCTCTTCAAGCTATTATGCTAGCTAGTTGTCTACTCAAAGCTAAACACCATAATTTGAAAATGAACCAAATGTTTACTTCTCACAGTAACTGTTCTATTTTATTATTAGTTACTATTGTTGATTTTCTTCTGTACCTAATTTATAAATTAAACTTAATTATAGTTGTGTGTGTGTGTAAATACACACAGTGCACCTGTAAGTAAGGTGTGGTCCTCAGTTGCAGGCACCTGGCGGTGACCTCGGGAGGTGTCCCCTGCAGATTAGAGGGGGCTGGGGCCATGAAGCAGACTGCCTTGAACTCCCTCACTCCTGTTTCATTTCTGTTTATCTCCCATGCTTCACAGAGCCTCCCAGGAGGACAGCTCTATTTTGCCACTCACCAGATGTTGCAATGCTCTATTTTTCTGAATGGGCTCTTCCTTCCCCCAGAGCCGTGTGTAATTTCCCGCCTGAGACATCAACGACTGGCAGACTTCAGGAAAAACCCAGCCAGAGATGCTGGGGACACAGCCCCTTAACCCCCAGCTCTGGGCTGTGCCTTTCCCCAGTGCGCATGTTTCATGTTAAATACCCAAGATCCGAAACTGGAGGCACATCTGGAGAAGGGGCCATCCAGAGGAGTGACGTTTTATATTTTTTAACTGCATTCTGATGACACAACATCATTTTGCAAAGTTGCACAAATGCAAATGATACACATGCCACCTATTTGTTTATTTTGCAAAAACCAAGTCCTCCCTGTGATCTGCTCTGAGCTGAGTTACTTGCCTAGATTCCAGCATGACCCTCCTGGGAGAACCCCTTTATTTATATATGTATGTATGGATGGATGTATCTATATGCACTGGAAGATGGAGGCAGGTACTCAGAGTACCAGGAGCAGGTGTAAGGGGAGGGGTTGCCCACGAATCCTGGCCACACCGCACGTCTGTAATGGAGAGATGAGGATGACTCCCCACGGGTTTGCAAGGCTTGGGATACCATAGCAACACTGTATTCTAGAGACACACCCCTCCCTCTGCCCCCTGGGGACAGCGGGATCTGAAAGGGGCCAAATAGATGCCTAAGAGCCAGGTGGGAGAGGAGGTGCCCCAGGGCCACCGTGCAGGGCCTGCTGGGAGACCAGAGGACACCTCCTTTTCCCTCCACGGCAGGGCCCACTAACAGCTGTTGTCTGCTGCAGCTGTGAAATTGGACTTTAAAAGGGAGGGGGTGGCCATTGACAAGCGTGCAGATATATCACAGACAGCAATATGGTGGAGGTAAAAATAGAATCTTTGTGTTTTTAAATGTGGCACTGGGTGAATAGCCATGGACATGATTGCCGTGGAAAATGAACAGACCAACACACTGCAAAACAAAGGGTGCAGCTCTCAGGAGAAGTGGCAAAGTCGATGGGACGCCCGACAGTGCAGTTCTGCTGAAAAAGTCGCCGTGGCTCCCACACGGGCTTGTCATGGCTTCTGTTTCCAAGGTCAGCCTGAGCATGTGGTGTCATTTACGGGAGACCTGCTGGGCAAGAGGGTCAAGGGTCAGAGGTCACAGCTTGGGTCTGGACCTGTCTGCCACAGAAGAAGATAAACACCAGGACCCAGGATGTGGGAGTTAGCAGGCTGTGTCCTCATGGAGGAGCTACAGAGGCCGCAGATGATTGTGTCATAAAGCTCTGGGTGTGGTCAGCAGAGTGCAGACCAGAGCAGCAGGAAATGCAGTTCTGTAGCCAGGGAGGATGTGGACAGGCCGGGCTTGGGACACCCATCCCGACAAAGACATGGACCTGGCCCCTGGCCCCGCCTCCTGGAAGGTGACTGGGTACCATGCTACAGGCACCACAGTTGGGGGGAAACCCAAAAAAGACATGGGATCTAAACATGCTCTCTCCAGCCAAACCCTCTGGGAACAGCCCTGGAGTCTCAAAGGCTAGAGACTTGTGTTGGGCGCTCCCTCCCCATCAAACTTAGGCCCCCTCTTCTGAGCAATGGCATGCCCCCAGCCCTGCCCAGGGTGGTCACACCTTGAAAAGTGAATTGAGGGGGGACGGAGCCAAGATGGTGGAATAGTGAGGGCGCGCACCGATAGTCCGGGAAAAGAGTTTCGGTAGCCTCAGGAAAAGGATCAGGGAAAAATTGCAGAGGAAACTCTTCCAGATCTAGTGGCTGTGACTCGGAGGACATATGGGAAGAGCAAGGTCGCCTACCACGTGGAAGCCGAGGCGATGGAGCCACCGGACCCACTGGAGCTGCAGAGTCTGCATTCCAGCGCTGGAAGGGGAGGTGAGAAAAAAAACCTCTCGGTAACCCGAGACATTGGAGGGGAAAGGCAGAAAGATGAGCTTTCACTGCATCTCAAGGATCTAGAAAATCTACAGCAATCCAGACCCAAATCTAGTAGGAGAAGAGAAATAATTAAAATCAGAGAAGAAATCAACAGGATTGAATCAAAAAAAAAAAAATCAGCCAAACGAGGAGCTGGTTTTTTGAAAAATGAGAAAATTGACACCTCATTGGCCCAACTAACTAAAAAAAGAAGAGAAAAGACCCAAATCAATAAAATCAGAGCTGAAAAAGGAAATATAACAACAGACACCACAGAAATAAAAAGAATCATCAGAAATTACTACAAGGACCTGTATGCCAGCAATGAAGGAAACCTATCAGAAATGGATAGATTCCTGGACATATGCAACCTATTTAAATTGAACCAGAAAGACATAGAAAACCTAAACAGACCCATAACTGAGACAGAAATTGAAACAGTAATAAAGGCCCCCCCCAACAAAGAAAAGCCCAGGACCAAACGTATTCACTGTTGAATTCTACTAGACATTTAAAGAAGAACTAACTCCAATTCTTCTCAAACTAATCAGAAAAAGAGGGAATGCTCCCAAATTCTTTCTATGAAGCCAGCATCACCTGAATTCCTAAGCCGGAAAAAGATGCAGCATTGAAAGAGAATTACAGATGAGCATAAATGTAAAAATCGTCAATAAAATTCTGTGCAATAGAATGCAACAACACATCAGACAGCTCATCCATCCAGACCAAGTGGGATTTATCCCTGGTATGCAGGGATGGTTCAACACTCGCAAATCAAGCAATGTGATACACCACATTAAGAGACTGCAAAAGAAAAACCATATGATTATCTCAATAGACGCTGAGAAAGCATTTGATAAAATACAACACCCTTTTATGATGAAAACTCTAAGCACCACTGATATTCAACACAGTTCTGGAAGTGTTAGCCAGAGCCATCAGGCAAGAAAAATAAATAAAAGGGATATGAATTGGAAAGGAAGAACTCAAACTATCCCTCTTTGCAGATGATATGTTTATTTAGCGGACCCAAAGAACTCTACTAAGAGACTATTGGAACTCAGAGTTTGGCAAAGTAGCAGGGTATAAAATCATTGCACCAAAATTAACCGCCTTTGTATACACAGGCAATACCACAGCTGAGAAAGAACTTCTAAGATCAATCCCATTCACAATAGCTACAAAAACAATCAAATACCTTGGAATAAACTTAACCAAGGATGTTAAAGATCTCTACGATGAAAATTACAAAAACTTAAAGAAAGAAATAGAAGAGGATACCAAAAAATGGACAATCTTCCCTGCTCATGGATTGGAAGAATCAATATCATCAAAGTGTCCATTCTCCCAGAAGCAATTTACAGATTAAATGGGATAGCAATCAAGATACCGAAGATCTTCTTCTCAGATCTGGAAAAAATTATGCTGCAATTCATATGGAGTCAGAGGAGACCTTGAATAGCTAAAGCACAAACAAAGCCGGAGGCATCACAATACCAGATTTCAGGACATACTACAGGGCAGTTGTTATCAAAACAGCATGGTACTGGTACAGAAACAGATGGACAGACCAATGGAAGAGTATAGAAACACCAGAAATCAGTCTAAACATCTACAGCCAACTTATATTTGATCAAGGATCCAAAAACAATCCCTGGAGTAAGGACAGTCTATTCAATAAATGGTGCTGGGAAAACTGGATTTCCATGTGCAGAATCATGAAGCGAGACCCTTACCATTCACCTTACACAAAAACACACAACATGGATTAAAGACTTAAATCTACGACCCAACACCATCAAATTTTTAGAGAGCATTGGAAAAACCCTGCAAGATACAGACATTTTGGAAAATACCCCAGATGCACAGGCAGTCAAAACCAAAATTAACATTTGGGATTGCATCAAATTGAGAAGTTTCTGTACTTGAAAAGAAACAGTCAGGAAAGTGAAGAGGGAACTGACAGAATGGGAAAAAATATTTGCAAACTATGCAACAGATAAAAGGTTGATAACCAGCATCTACAAAGAAATCAAGAAACTCCACAAAGACAAAACCAACAACCCACTTAAGAGATGGGCCAAGGACCTCAACAGACATTTTTTTCAAAAGAGGAAATCCAAAGGGCCAACAGACACATGAAAAAATGTTCAGGATCACTAGCAATCAGGGAAATGCAAATCAAAACCACAATGAGGTTTCACCTCACCCTGGTTAGAGTGGCTCACATTCAGAAATCTACCAATAATAGATGCTGGAGAGGATGTGGGGAAAAAGGGAAACTAACCCACTGTTGGTGGGAATGCAAACTGGTTAAGTCACTATGGAAGTCAGTCTGGAGATTCCTCAGAAACCTGAATATAACCCTACCATTCAACCCAGCTATCCCACTCCTTGGAATTTACCCAAAGGAATTTAAATTGGCAAACAATAAAGCTGTCTGCACCTGTTGAAGTGAAATGGACACTGAGAAACAGTGACTTGATCAGCTCTTCTCCTGACTGTTGATGTACAATGTAATACTTTATCCATTTTAGTTTTTTTTTTTTTTTTGTTCTAGTACTAATGGTTCAACTCTGTAATTAACACACAGTTATTCTTAGGCGTAAATTTTAACTGAAAGGTGAACCCTGTTAGGAATTTGGAAAGCATGATGCTGAGTGAAATAAACCAGTCCCAAAGGGACAAATACCATTATGTTCTCCTTGATCGGTGACAACTAACTGAGCACCATAAAGGAAACCTGTTAATGTGAAATGAATACTAAGAGAAACGGTGACTTGGCCAGTCTTTGCCTTGACTGTTTATGAACAACTTAATATGTTATCCCTCTTAGTAATTTTTTTTGTTAGTTCTACTTAATACTTTTGGTTGAATACTGTAATCAATATACAGGTATTCTCAAGTGTTGAAACTTAACTGAAAACTGATTGCTGTTAAATATAAGAGTGGGAATAAGAGAGGGAAGAGATGTGCAATTTGGGACATGCTCAAACGGTAGAGTTAGAAATATACCAGGAGATTCCAATTCAATCCCATCAAGGTGGCATGTACCAATGCCATCTCACTAGTCCTGGTGATCAATTTCTGTTCACAATTGATCATAATGATAGGACTAAGAGTCAAAGGGATCACATAAACAATGCTAGTGTCTGCAAATACTAGCTGATAGAATAAAAAAGGGAGAGAACGATCCAACATGGGAAGTGAGATACACATCAGACCCATAGTATGGCGGATGTCCTAACAGCACTCTGGCCTCAGATTCAGTCCTTAAGGCACGCCATAAACAAGAGTGTCAATTTCTTAAGTCAACAACACGAGTTACTGTGCACTTACTCCTCATGTAGGATCTCTGTCCTTAATGTGCTGTACATTGTGATTTAATGCTATAACTGGTACTCAAACAGTGTTTTTCACTTTATGTTTCTATGTGGGTGCCAACTGTTGAAATGTTTACTTAATGTATGCTAAACTGATCTTCTGTATATAAAGAGAATTGAAAATGAATCTTGATGTGAATGGAAGGGGCGAGGGAGAGGGAAAGGGGAGGGTTGCGGGTGGGAGGGAAGTTATGGGGGGGAAGCCATTGTAATCCACAAGCTGTACTTTGGAAACTCATATTCATTAAGTAAAAGTTAAAAAAAAAAGAAAAGTGAATTGAGTCCTCAGCCTGACATTAATTAGGAAAACAGGGCCCCCTGCAGTGTCAGTGGGGGATTCTTCTGTTTCTCACCATTGAAGATTTCGACTGCCTGATAAACTAAAGAACAAACAATAGAGGAAAAAACATTCAAAAGCCACCCCGTTTAAGAGGCTAAGCTGTTTCCTTCTGGGTCTTCTTCCCATGTGTTATGTGTTATTCTCTGGGTAGATAAAATCTGCCCTTTTATCACTAATATCCTGAGCATTTCTTTGTGTTGGGGATGCCTTGTGACTACCTGCTACCACACCTTATGCACAGGACATAAGTGACTATTCACACACTGGGATGGGGAGTCTTTTACGGCCCAGGGCCATGTAGATATTTACAGCAGCATTCTAGGATCACACAAAATGATTAGCCTGGGGCCAGCGCCGTGGCCTAGCAGGTAAAGCCGCTGCTGCGGTGCTGGTATCCTATATGGCGCTGGTTCAAGTCTTGGCTGCTCCTCTTCCAATCCAGCTCTCTGCTTTGACCTGCGAAAGCTGTGGAAGATGGCTCAAGTGCTTGGGCCCCTGTACCCACGTGGGAGACCCGGAAGAAGTTCCTGGCTTCTGGCTTCACATCAGCCCAGCTCTGGCCTTTGTGGCCTTTTGGGGAGTGAACCAGAAAATGGACGAAATTCTCTTGCTCTAACTCACCCCTCAAATAAATATTAAAAAAAAAAAACATTATCCTGAAATGTGGGCTGCCATAGATTGAATTTCCAGCCCTACCTGTGGATGCCTTGGCAGGCTCAGAGAAAATTTCACAGGACCCAGCGACCACACGTCCTCCAATCCTCCAAGATTTAGATCTACCCCTAACTTCCCAGTCTCATAGATAACACTCCTTTCTTTTTTTTATTTTTTAGTTACGTCTTCACTAGTCTTTGCACTTGCTTCATTTTTAAAAGATTTGTTTATGTATTTGATAGTGTTACAGAGAGGGGAAGAGAGACGGAGAGGTCTTCTATTTGCTGGTTCGGTCTGCAAATGGCTACAATAGCTAGAGCTGTGCCGGTCCAAAGCCAGGAGCCAGGACCTCCTTCCTGTTCTCCCATGTGGGTGCAGGGGCCCAAGCACTTGAGCTGTCTCCCACGGCTTTCCCAGGCCATTAACATGGAGCTGGATAGAAAGTGGAGCAACTGGGACAGAAACTGGTGCCCATATGGAATGCCTGTGCTGCAAGTGGCTGCTCAGCCTACTCTACCGCAGCGCCGGCCCCACTTGCTTCTTAGGAAACTAGCTTGGACCGGCACTGTGGCATATTGGGAAAAGCTGCTTTCTGCAGTGCCGGCATCCTATTGGGCACCAGTTCAAGTCCCTGCCACTCCTCTTCTGATCTAGCTCTCTGCTATGGCCTATGAAAGCAGTGGAAGATGACTCAAGTGCTTGGGCCGCTACATGCATGTGGGAGACTCAGGCGAGGTTCTTGGCTCCTGACTTCAGGTCGAATTGGCTCAGTTCTAGCCGTTGCAGCCATTTGGGGAGTGAAATAGCAGATGGAAGATGCCTCTCTATGTCTGTAACTGAGAAAGAGAGAGAGGGAGGGCGGGAGGGAGGGAGGAACTGATGGGTGGATACGTAGTAACCATAGTAAAATGCTAATGGTAACCTGAGGTGGAAGGTGTACAGATGTTCACTGTATGTTCTTTGAACTTGTCTGTATGTCTGAAAAATTGCTCAATGCATTGTTGAAAACACAACAGAATGAGCCATGGCACCTCCTTTATGGTGGTGTGGAGAGGAGGGAGCGAGTACAGACAACAAGAGTGGTGATGCAGTGTCTGACATGAAGCAGTAAGGCAGCGTTAGTGCTGCTGGGGTGTGTCACAGCCACCAGCAAGACAGGCATGATAGACCTAGGGAAAAGAATCTGATACTCAGAAAGAAAAAAAATAGTAACAGTACTGACCAAGTTCAGCTCAGCACTGAGTATGAACCAAAGGGGGCCTTTTCTAAGCCAGGCTCCCCCACCTGCCCTCCAGCTCATCGTGGGTGGAACACCTGCTGTCACAGCTCCTGGCCTCTCTGCATGTCCCATCCCACACTCTAACTTCTTTTAAGAGAATGGTTCATTTAGAAGAAGTTGAGATTTAGCAGAAATGTAAAGATGGAGCTCCCAGGTACCCCTCACCCAGGTTCCCTTTCTGTGGGCATCTCACGATGTGGCACAGGTCAACATGAATAACCGTGATGAATTAATAGGCATCATCACCAGCTGCACTCCACTTGACTCAGCTTACTTCTGCTTTGAATGAATGGCCATTCTCTATTCCAGGGTCCCAGCCAGGCTTCCCTTGCAATAAGTATTGTGTCTCCTAGAGCTCCTCTCGGTGTCTGATTTTTTTTTTTTTATCATGATTAGAGTTAGATAGCCCTGCAGGTGGAAGATTATGGGGTATAATGCCATTTGCACCAGATCCCATCCGGGGTACACTTGTCAGCCTGACTCTCTGCTGATGATGATGAGCTCGGTCTCTCAGCTGAGCTCAGTCTCTCGGCTGAAGCTGTGTCTGTCAGTTTCCTGCACTGGAAAGTCATTCTTCTTCCCTGCTCCCCTGCTGTCCTCTGTCACAGGAAGTCGCTGCACAGCCCGCACACAAGGAACAGGGAGCACACTTTCTCTTCTGGAGTGTGGAGTGTTTGCATACAGATTTGTCTATACGAGATGCTCCTGCAGGCTCAGCCTTCATATTTAGTGCTTGATTCCTGGAAGCAGCTGTTTTCCTGTGGATCCCCTGCTTCCTTGTATTGGAGAATGGTGTTAGGAAGCCAGACAGGGATGCTGGGTGTGCTTGTTTACTGGGGTGCCATGGACACTAGTCTGTCCTGGTGACAGACCCAGGAAGCAAGTGTGTCTGTGGTCATGTTTGTTGATAATTCTGCTTGTAGAAATTGTTCATGTCGTTCATCATATATAGTTATATACAGCAATACGAGGGTGCCTCAAAGAGTTCGTGGGAAATGGAATTAAAAGAAGTTTAGGAGATTCTGGCAAGATGGCGGAATAGGAAGGGCGCACACTGATAGTCTGGGGAGAGATAGTTTAATAAAAGTGGAGATACTGCAGGTTCAAGGAAGAGTAGGGGAGGAAACAGCAGAAGAAACTCTTCCGGAACGCGTGACTCACAGTGGACCTGCGTGGAGAGCGTGGGAGCCCACAGTTCGGGACACCAGCAGCAGACTCAACACACCAGCACTGGAACGCGAGGTGAGCCGAACCTCAATAGCCGAGACACCGGCAGGCAAGCGGAGAGAGGAGACTAGAGGGAACGACCCCGGGGGTGGGAAGTTCACAAGGCTAACTGGAAGAGAGAGAGAGAGAAAAAAAAAAGGGGGGGTGACTAGTACGGACACGGGTTTCTCTCTCTCCGCTCACCTCTCAAGGGCGAGCAAGACAAAGAGCAGGCGCCATCTTGGACATACGTCATAAGCAGAGCGACCTCAGGTCTGCACCGGCCCTGAGCCTAGCAGAAAAACCTGACTCTGGGCAGGGCGAATTAACAGGAGATTAGGACCTAGTAAATTTGTGGTGCTATTGAACTGAGACTGTGAAAAAAGAGACGGTGGGGGAGAGAACTCACGGAATTCACGTGAGCACTCTCCAGAGACGCTACAATTCCGTAACTTTGGCAACCCAGTGGGAGGCTGAAGGAGAATTTGAGCCCACTCTGAGGGCCGAACAGATTCCCTGTGGGGTACTTGGGAAAGAGCTTCCAATCTCTGGCTCCTGTGGGTATATCATTTGCCTGCTAACTACCTCCAACTTCGTTCAGCTGTGCAGAATAACTTCCCTTTTGAATCAAAAAAAAAGAAAGAGAGAGAGAGAGAGATCTACCACGCCTAACCTGGGAGTGTCACCTTTGGCACACCAAACAGAGCTCTCAGGCCACACCCATCTCAAGCCCTAAGGCTCCATCAAAAACAGATAGTCCACTTAATCTAGAGTCATAGTATAACAAGAAAAAGCACCACAGTGAAGAAACCAAATATCTCCAGTATGCCAAATAACAAACGCAAAAACCGAGGTAATAAAAACAAGGAAGTCACCATGACGCCCTCAAATGAAAAAGACACCCCAATTCAAGATTATGAAGATGATGAGATAGAAGAAATGCAAGAAGCAGATCTCAAAAAATTGATAAGAACATTAAGAAGTTCTCAAAAACAAATTCTTGAACTGCACAAATCCTTAATGGACAAGATAGAAAATCTCGTGAAAATGAAATATTAAGGAGGAATCAAAATGAAACGAAACAGCTAGTACAACAGGAAACTGTGATAGTGACTGAAGTGAAGAATTCAATAGATCAAATGAAAAACACACTAGAGAGCCTTACAAACAGAATGGCTGAAGCAGAAGAGAGAATATTGGACTTAGAAGACAGAGAACAGGAAAGGATACAGTCAGACCAAAGAAAAGAAGAGGAAATTAGAAATCTAAAACATATTGTCGGGAATCTTCAGGATACTATTAAAAAACCCAACATTCGGGTTCTAGGAGTTCCTGAAGGCATGGAGAGGGAGAAAGGATTAGAAGGCCTTTTTAGTGAGATATTAGCAGAAAATTTCCCAGGTTTGGAGAAGGACAGAGAAATCCTAGTACAGGAAGCTCACAGAACCCCTAATAAACACGACCAAAAGAGATCCTCACCACGACACGTTGTAATTAAACTCTCCACAGGGAAACATAAAGAAAAGATCCTAAAATGTGCAAGAGAGAAACGTCAGATTACTCTCAGAGGATCTCCAATCAGACTCACAGCTGACTTCTCATCAGAAACTCTACAAGCTAGGAGGGAATGGCGAGATATAGCCCAGGTACTAAGAGAGAAAAACTGCCAGCCCAGAATATTATATCCTGCAAAGCTCTCATTTGTGAATGAAGGTGAAATAAAGACTTTTCATTGCAAACAGAAATTGAAAGAATTTGTTGCCACTCGTCCAGCCCTGCAAAAGATGCTTAAAGATGTGTTACACACAGAAACAAAGAAACTCGGTCATCAATATGAAAGAAGGTAAAGGAAGGAAACCAAGGAAGGAAACCTCACAGCAAAAGATCACAGGGAATTCAAAGCATATATTAGAACTTATCTTTGGCAAATGGCAGGGCAAAGTTACCACTTATCATTAGTCACATTGAACGTGAATGGCCTGAACTGTCCAGTTAAAAGACACCAATTGGCTGATTGGGTTAAGGAACAAAACCCATCTATTTGCTGCTTACAAGAAACACATCTTTCCAACAAAGATCCATACAGACTGAAAGTGAAAGGCTGGAAAAAGATATACCATGCCAACAGAAATTTAAAAAGAGCGGGCGTAGCCATCTTAATATCGGACAACATAAACTTTACCACAAAAACCGTTAAGAGAGACAAAGAGGGACACTATATCATGATTAAGGGATCAATTCAACAGGAAGATATAACAATTATCAATGTATATGCACCAAACTACAGGGCACCAGTTTATCTAAAAGATTTATTAACGGACTTAAAGGGAGACTTAGACCCCAATACAGTAGTACTGGGGGACTTCAATACTCCACTCTCAGAAATAGACAGATCATCCGGTCAGAAGATCAACAAGGATACCGTAGATTTAAACGACACTATAGCCCAAATGGCTCTAACAGATATATACAGAACTTTCAATCCTACAGCTAAAGATTTCACATTCTTCTCAGCAGTACATGGAACCTTCTCTAGGATTGACCACATACTAGGCCATAAAGCAAGTCTCAGCAAATTCAAAAGAATTAGAATCATACCATGTGGCTTCTCAGACCATAAAGGAATGAAGTTGGAAATTAGCAACTCAGGAATCCCTAGAGCATACGCAAACACATGGAGATTGAACAACATGCTCCTGAATGAACAATGGGTCATAGAAGAAATCAAAAGAGAAATCAAAAACTTTCTGGAAGTAAATGAGGATAACAGCACAACATACCAAAACTTATGGGACGAAGCAAAAGCAGTGTTGAGGAAAGTTTATATCAATAGGTGCCTACATCAAGAAATTGGAAAGACACCAAATAGATGAGCTTTCAATTCACCTCAAGGATCTAGAAAACCTACAGCAAACCAGACCCAAATCTAGTAGGAGAAGAGAAATAATTAAAATCAGAGAAGAAATCAACAGGATTGAATCAAGAAAAACATTCCAAAAAATCAGCCAAACGAAGAGCTGGTTTTTTAAAAAATAAACAAAATTGACACCCCATTGGCCCAACTAACTAAAAAAAGAAGAGAAAAGACCCAAATCAATAAAATCAGAGATGAAAAAGGAAATGTAACAACAGACACCACAGAAATAAAAAGAATCATCAGAAATTACTACAAGGACTTGTATGCCAGCAAACAGGGAAACCTATCAGAAATGGATAGATTCCTGGACACATGCAACCTGCCTAAATTGAACCAGGAAGACATCGAAAACCTAAACAAGCCGGCGCCGTGGCTCAATAGGCTAATCCTCCACCTTGCGGCGCCGGCACACCGGGTTCTAGTCCCGGTTGGGGCGCCGGATTCTGTCCTGGTTGCCCCTCTTCCAGGCCAGCTCTCTGCTATGGCCAGGGAGTGCAGTGGAGGATGGCCCAGGTGCTTGGGCCCTGCACCCCATGGGAGACCAGGAAAAGCACCTGGCTCCTGGCTCCTGCCATCGGATCAGCGCGGTGCGCCGGCTGCAGCGGCGGCCATTGGAGGGTGAACCAACGGCAAAGGAAGACCTTTCTCTCTCTGTCTCTCTCTCTCACTGTCCACTCTGCCTGTCTAAAAAAAAAAAATAATAATAAAAAAAAAGAAAACCTAAACAGACCCATAACTGAGACAGAAATTGAAACAGTAATAAAGGCCCTCCCAACAAAGAAAAGCCCAGGACCAGATGGATTCACTGCTGAATTCTACCAGACATTTAAAGAAGAACTAACTCCAATTCTTCTCAAACTATTCAGAACAATCGAAGAA
Source organism: Oryctolagus cuniculus (assembly GCF_051225735.1). Classification (NCBI taxonomy): domain Eukaryota; kingdom Metazoa; phylum Chordata; class Mammalia; order Lagomorpha; family Leporidae; genus Oryctolagus; species Oryctolagus cuniculus. The sequence continues at coordinate 49,027,040 of NC_142877.1, forward strand.
GAGGGAATCTTCCCAAATTCTTTCTATGAAGCCAGCATCACCTTAATTCCTAAGCCAGAGAAAGATGCAGCACTGAAAGAGAATTACAGACCAATATCCCTGATGAACATAGATGCAAAAATCCTCAATAAAATTCTGGCTAATAGAATGCAACAACACATCAGAAAGATCATCCATCCAGACCAAGTGGGATTTATCCCTGGTATGCAGGGATGGTTTAATGTGCGCAAGACAATCAATGTGATACACCACATTAACAGACTGCAGAAGAAAAACCATATGATTATTTCAATAGATGCCGAGAAAGCATTTGATAAAATACAACACCCGTTCATGATGAAAACTCTAAGCAAACTGGGTTTGGAAGGAACATTCCTCAATACAATCAAAGCAATCTATGAAAAACCCACAGCCAACATCCTATTGAATGGGGAAAAGTTGGAAGCATTTCCACTGAGATCTGGTACCAGACAGGGATGTCCACTCTCACCACTGCTATTCAATATAGTTCTGGAGGTTCTAGCCAGAGCTATTAGGCAAGAAAAAGAAATTAAAGGGATACAAATTGGGAAGGAAGAACTCAAACTATCCCTCTTTGCAGATGACATGATTCTGTATTTAGGGGACCCAAAGAATTCTACTAAGAGACTATTGGAACTCATAGAAGAGTTTGGCAAAGTAGCAGGGTATAAAATCAATGCACAAAAATCAACAGCCTTTGTTTTTTTTTTTTTTTTTTTTTTTTTTTTTTTTTTTTTTTTTGATAGGCAGAGTGGACAGTGAGAGAGAGAGACAGAGAGAGAAAGGTCTTCCCTTGCCGTTGGTTCACCCTCCAATGGCCGCCGCTGCAGCCGGCGCACCGCGCTGATCCGATGGCAGGAGCCAGGATCCAGGTGCTTTTTCCTGGTCTCCCATGGGGTGCAGGGCCCAAGCACCTGGGCCATCCTCCACTGCACTCCCTGGCCATAGCAGAGAGCTGGCCTGGAAGAGGGGCAACCGGGACAGAATCCGGCGCCCCGACCGGGACTAGAACCCGGTGTGCCGGCGCCGCAAGGTGGAGGATTAGCCTATTGAGCCACGGCGCCGGCTTTTTTTTTTTTTTTTTTTTTTTTTTTTTTTTTTTTTGATAGGCAGAGTGGACAGTGAGAGAGAGAGACAGAGAGAGAAAGGAATCAACAGCCTTTGTATACACAGACCATGCCATGGCTGAGGAAGAACTTCTAAGATCAATCCCATTCACAATAGCTACAAAAACAATCAAATTCCTTGGAATAAACTTAACCAAGGACGTTAAAGGTCTCTACGATGAAAATTACAAAACCTTAAAGAAAGAAATAGAAGAGGATACCAAGAAATGGAAAAATCTTCCATGCTCATGGATTGGAAGAATCAATATCATCAAAACGTCCATTCTCCCAAAAGCAATTTATAAATTCAATGCAATACCAATCAAGATACCGAAGACCTTCTTCTCAGATCTGGAAAAATTGGTGCTGAAATTTATATGGAGGCACAAGAGACCTCGAATAGCTAAAGCAATCTTGTACAACAAAAACAAAGCCGGAGGCATCACAATACCAGATTTCAGGACATACTACAGGGCAGTTGTAATCAAAACAGCATGGTACTGGTACAGAAACAGATGGATAGACCAATGGAACAGAATTGAAACACCAGAAATCAACCCAAACATCTACAGCCAACTTATATTTGATCAAGGATCTAAAACTAATTCCTGGAGCAAGGACAGTCTATTCAATAAATGGTGCTGGGAAAATTGGATTTCCACGTGCAGAATCATGAAGCAAGACCCCTACCTTACACCTTACACAAAAATCCACTCAACATGGATTAAAGACCTAAATCTACGACCTGACACCATCAAGTTACTAGAGAACATTGGAGAAACCCTTCAAGATATTGGCACAGGCAAAGAATTTCTGGAAAAGACCCGGGAGGCAGAGGCAGTCAAAGCCAAAATCAACTATTGGGATTGCATCAAATTGAGAAGTTTCTATACTGCAAAAGAAACAGTCAGGAGAGTGAAGAGACAACCGACAGAATGGGAAAAAATATTTGCAAACTATGCAACAGATAAAGGGTTAATAACCAGAATCTACAAAGAGATCAAGAAACTCCACAAAAACAAAACCAACAACCCACTTAAGAGATGGGCCAAGGACCTCAATAGACATTTTTCAAAAGAGGAAATCCAAATGGCCAACAGGCACATGAAAAAATGTTCAAGGTCATTGGCAATCAGGGAAATGCAAATGAAAACCACAATGAGGTTTCACCTCACCCCGGTTAGAATGGCTCACATACAGAAATCTACCAACAACAGATGCTGGCGAGGATGTGGGGAAAAAGGGACACTAACCCACTGTTGGTGGGAATGCAAACTGGTCAAGCCACTATGGAAGTCAGTCTGGAGATTCCTCAGAAACCTGAAGATAACCCTACCGTTCGACCCAGCCATCCCACTCCTTGGAATTTACCCAAAGGAATTTAAATTGGCAAACAAAAAAACGGTCTGCAGCCTAATGTTATTTCAGCTCAATTCACAATAGCTAAGACCTGGAACCAACCTAAATGCCCATCAACGATAGACTGGATAAAGAAATTATGGGATATGTACTCTTTAGAATACTATACCGCAGTAAGAAACAACGAAATCCAGTCATTTGCAACAAAATGGAGGAATCTGGAACACATCATGCTGAGTGAAATAAGCCAGTCCCAAAGGGACAAATACCATATGTTCTCCCTGATCGGTGACGACTGACTGAACACCAAGAGGGAAACCTGTTGGAGTGAGGTGGACACTATGGGAAACGGTGGCTTGATCAGCATAGCCCTGGCTGTTAATGAACAACTTAATACATTATCCCTCTTAGTAGTTTTTTTATCTGTTCTACTTAATATGACTGGTTTAGTTCTGTAATTGATGCACAGTTATTCTTAAGTGTTGAAAATTAACTGAAATGTGATCCCTGTTGAACATGTGAGTGGGAATGGGAGAGGGAAGAGATGTATAATTTGGGACATGCTCAGGCTGACTTGCCCCAAGTGGTGGAGTTGGAAGCATACCAGGGGATTCCAATTCAATCCCATCGAGGTGGCATGTACCAATGCCATCTCACTGTTCCAGGTGATCAATTTCAGTTCACATTTGGTCATGGTGGAGGGACTGGGAGTCAAAGGGAGCACATAGACAAGTCTAGTACCTGCTAATGCTAACCAATGGAGTAAATAAAGGGGAGAGTGATCCAACATGGGAAGTGAGATACTCAGCAGACTCATAGAATGGCAGATGTCCTAAATAGCACTCTGGCCTCAGAATCAGCCCTAAAGGCACTCGGATCTGGCTGAAAAGCCCATGAGAGTATTTCAGGCATGGAAAGCCAAGACACTCTGGCAAAAGATCTCTGTGAGTGAGATCCCAGTGGAAGGAACAGGTCTTCAAAGAGGGAGGTGCCTTTCTCTGAAGGGAGGAGAGAACCTCCACTTTGACTATGACCTTGTCTAAACAAGATAAGAGTCGGAGAACTCAGAGGGCTTCCATAGCCTTGGAAACTCATGACTGGAGCATAGGGAGATTACTGATGCCATAGACAGGAGTGTCAATTGGTAAAGTCAACAACAGGAGTCACTGTGCACTTACTCCTCATGTAGGATCTCTGTCAATGTGCTGTACACTGAAGCTTAATGCTATAACGAGTACTCAAACAATACATTTCACTTTGTGTTTCTATGGGGGTGCAAACTGTTGAAATCCTTACTTAATGCATACTAAACTGATCCTCTGTAAAAAAAAAAAAAAAAAAAAAGAAATTATCAATTCCCAACTTGACTCTCACTGGGATTAAACATGAAAATAGGTCTGACCTGATTTCATCATCATTTAAAAAAATCATCTATTATTTTTCACTTTATGTTTCTGTGTGGGAGCAAACTGTTGAAATCCATACTTAATGTATACTAAGCTGATCTTCTGTATATTAAGATAATCGAAAATGAATCTTGATGTGAATGGAAGGGGAGAGGGAGTGGGAAAGGGGAGGGTTGTGGGTGGGAGGGACGGTATGTGGGGGGGGGGAAGCCATTGTAATCCATAAATCGTACTTTGGAAATTTATATTCATTAAATAAAAGTTTTAAAAAAAAAGATAAGTTTATTTTGATGCAAAAATGCAATCCATACCTAGTTGTTTTTTTTCATCTTGTGCATCTTTGGTGAGCCTTTTGAAGCCCCCTTGTGTATTCCCCGCTATCTGTATCAGGACTAACAGGAGCCCACAACTGTGCCTCCAATACTAATCTATCCGTGTGTGTTATTAATTGTAGCCACCTTCTCTTGCTTTTCTGTGACACTCCCAGCGGTGAGGAACCCACCCATTCATTTCATTATTCAATTCCAACATACATGGGTAGTGATTTCAGAATTGCTAACCAGTATCTTCACAGGAAATAACTGTATCAGCCAGCAGGCAGTACCCAGGTTCAGCTTTTTTTTTTTTTTTAAGATTTATCTGTTTGTTTGAAAGTCAGAGAGAAAGTTACACACATACACACACACACACACACACACACAAACAGGTCTTCCGTTCGCTGGTTCACTCCCCAATTGGTTGCAACAGCTGGAACTGCACCGATCTGAAGCCAGGAGCCAAGAGCTTCCTCCCGGTCTCCTACATGGGTGCAGGGGCCAAGTGCCTGGGCCATCCTCCACTACTTTCCCAGGCCACAGCAGAGAGCCGAATCAAGTGGAGCAGCTGGGATTTGAACCAGCGTCCATATGGCCCATATGCCGCACTGCAGGCAGCAGCTTTACCCCTTACACCGCAGCGTGCAGCCTCTTTCGCCTTTAGCTCTGAAGTACTCACTCATTCATAGAGTTACCCAGCTCAGCACTCTGTTTACTTTTCCCAATGAGTAGCTTCATAGCTTTCTGATACAGTTCCACTCATTTGTCCTAACCTGCAGGCCATCCTGCCATCCTAACCACTGTTTATTTGTGTAGGTTTGCATCCACTGTTTGCTGCGAAGTGCCAGGGGTTTTGACAAATACGTCGTGCTGGGCACCCACCCTGATGGTACTGTGCCAAAAACTTCCCTAGATCCTCAGACTTTCAAAACCAAGAACCAAGCACAGAAAGAGCCCAGAAACTGACTCCCCCCCCCCCACATACGCACACCCCCGCTCTGTGGTGATGACTTGTCCCGCTTACCCACAGCTCTTTCTCAGATCTATCAATGCAAAAGAGAAGAGGGAAGAGTGAGTCCTAGTGGTGATTATCTCCTAGAGCTTTAAATATTTTGAAATGCAAAAGAAAAAAAAAGTACACTTCCTATGGCAAGAAGAAAGGAGAATTGCGTAGACTAGCTGCAACCAGACACCTACACAGTCTTTTGGGGGGAGAGGGGTAGGTCTCAGGCGGGAAATCAGTGGATGGTTAGCACGAAGAACTCGCAGATTCTCAGCACATTTTTGGTCTGCTCAGCTGCGTGGCCACAGTAAATATCCCATCTCACACGAGCTCCTGCAGTGTGGTCTTGTCCCTCGGGGTGGGATTTTCTGGCCTCCGGGAGGCACTGGGCGCCTTGCTTGTCACAGCAGAGTGCCGCCGAGGGGGTTCTGTGTGGCTTCTGAGGCTGTGCTTCCTTCGAGTCCTGCAGCGTGTGTGTAGTCACCACGATGCCCGCCCCTGGAGTCCCGAGCTGCAGTGTGAGAAGCCCCAGTCCCCCCGAGGTGCCCACCCTGAGGGTAAGCCTAGGCCACATGGCGAGGCCACCCGTGTGTTGCCCACTGGTGGTCTCAGTCTCCATGTCTCGGAGAAGCCAAATCAGGCCTCCAGAGCAGTTCACACCTGCTGGCTGCATACCGCTAGTGAGGGCAGGAATTCCCTAGCTGGGCCCTGCCTGAACTCCTGAGCACAGAATCCCTGAGCGTCCTGTGGCCTAAACCTCTGGGGTACTTAGCTCAGAGGAGCAGGTCACCCACATACTCAGTACTGTGCCCTAGGTACTGTTCCAAAGACCTGCATACTCTCCAAGACCCTATGACAGAGGCAGGCCTTGGTGTGCGGCAGGTTAAGCCACTTCCTGAGACACCGGCATCCCATATGGGCACCAGTTTGAGTCCCTGCTGCTCCACTTCCAATCCAGCTCCCTGCTAATGCACCTGGGAAGGTAGCTGAAGATGGTTCAAGTGCTTGGATCCCTGCCACCCAAGTGGGAGACCTGGATGGAGTTCCAGGTTCCTGGCTTCAGCCTGGCCCAGTTCCATCCATTAGCAGCCATTTTGGGAGTGAACCAGTAGAGGGAATCTCTCTCTCTCCCTCTCTCCCTCTCTCTCTCTCTCTCCTCCCATTCTCTCTGTGTAACTCTGCCTTTCAAACAAATAAATAAATCTTTAAAAAAAGAGAGAGAGAGAGAAAAGACACAATGACACAGGGACTTTTATTTTCTGATAAGGAAACCAAAGCAAGAAAATGGAATGGAGCTTGTTAAGAGTCACACAACTGTTAAGGAATGAGTTTAGGCGGGGAGGGGAGCCATTGTAACCCATAAGCTGTACTTTGGACATTTATATTCATTAAATAAAAGTTTAAAAAAAAAGACTATGTGAGATGACAGAAACTGTCAAAAAAAAAAAAAAAAGGAATGAGTTTAAAACCCATCAGGCTGGGCCCAACATTGTGGTACAGCTGGTTAATCTCCTGCTTTTGAAGCCAGCATCCTATATAAGAGCACTGGTTCAAGTGCTGCCTGCTCTGCTTCCAACCTAGTTCCCTACTAATGCACTTGGGGAAGCAGCAGATGATGGCATATGGACTTGGGCCCCTGGCACTCACTTGGGGAGACCAGGATGGATTTGTAGGCTCTGGGTTTGGCCTGCTCCAACCCCAGCCATTACAACCATTTGTGGAGAGGGGGTGGAGAATGTACCCGTGGATTGATGATCTCTTTCTCTCTCTCTCTCTCTCTCTCTCTCCCTCCCTCCCTCCCTCTTTCTCTCTCTGTAACGCTGTCTTTCAAATAAATTCATAACTCTTTTTCCAAAATAAAGAAAGGCACCTTCCAGGCTGAGTGGAGAAATGTCCTTACACTAAACCACATGCGCCTGGGAGTGCTGGAGAAATCAGCATCGCCAACTATGTCTCCTGCGGCTGGGCTGCAGGCAGATGGCTAGCACTGAGTCATCATTACTCTCTCCTGGTGAATTTAGCATCCTATTGGGAGAGGAAACCAAATTAACCGACTTTGCTACATTTCCCAGCAAACAGCCTTGTTCATGACTGATCAGAATTCTTTCAATCCAAGCATCTGCACTTGGTGGATGTAGATATGAGACTGGGGATGGCAATGTGTTTACCTAAAACATGAGGAGAGCAGACCGAATGGCTAGCCTTCTGACCATCAGCTGAGAAGCCCATGCTGCCTGGCAGGCACTGTCTGTTCCTGTGCTCACAGCTCCCACTGAAGGAGCTCAGAGTGCAAGGCCAGGGAAAGGAGGGAGAGGAGGTGGAGGGAGAAGAGGGGCTGAACTTAACCTTGAGGTGCGTGGAGGCTTGAGTTCTCTGCGCAAATCAACTATTGGAAAAGCAAGTGGCCCAGTGGCTCCTCTAATCCACAATTTGCTGGGCTGGGGACACCCTCACCACATCAAGATCTCTGCTGATTAGGTGTGCACAGGGCTGAAAACGCCCAGCACATCCTCAGAATGTCATCTCCAGAGTTTCAGGAACTACAGTGGTTGGACTTGGTTCCCCCATGCCTGACCTGTATGAGCTGCAGTGGGAGCTCCTGCTGTGGGCCACCTGCAACAGTGTAACTTTACAGGAATCAAGGTGCCCTCTCTCAGCTGGGCAGAAGCGATGCTCATGGTGCACCTGGATACCCTAACATGCAACTGGTCTCACTTACCTGGGGCTCCTTGTATCCACCCAGAGAGCAGGGAGCAGCACTTGGCACAGGAAGCGCTCATGTCCAGGTAGACATCTGCCTTTTCCAATCCAGCATCTCATTTGGAAGCCCCAAATGCACGTCCAGGTGCAATTCCAGAGCAACCCCAGCCTGCCCCCTCGGGGCCAGGAGCACCTGCTGATAAACCACAGAACAAGTGCACACCCCCAAGGAGCCACCAAACAGCACTGCTGTGTGCTTTGTTGGTTTCCCGGTAACAGCTCCAAGAGGTCAGGCACCCTAACAAGTTCTTTTCAGTCTTTTGAGCCCAGTGAAAGGGATTTCCTGCCTTTGATTTTGCAATCATTCTAAAGCAGCCGCTTCTTAGCTGCCCATCAGCACTTCATTAGTGGATGTAACAAAGTATCGGATGGAGGCTTGCCTGTGCTTTTGTATTCTATTCTGCTTCCAACCAGGGGGGACTCAGGGGTGCGAGGTGGGCGAGCAGGTGCAGAGGCCCTCGGAGCAGATGGCAGTGCTTTCTCCAGGGCTTGGACTCCATCCATCTGAGCCAACATGGGGCAATTAGTGTGGCAGGTTCCAGGGGAGTCTATGTGTTGCATCCATGTGGCATCAAATCACACTTGGGAGACACACTTCCTCTCCCTAGAGACAGGAAGAGCAGTATATAAAAAAGAGCAGTATTGCAGGGTCATCCTCTTGGAGCCGGTAACACGTCTTCTGGGAAGGGCAGGTGCATGAGGCGTGTGGGTCTCTGTGGGAGGGATGTCTCCATTTGGGAGTGAGCTATGGTGGTGAGGGCATAGGGGGTCTTTAAATCGCTGTTCCCAAGGAACTAGGGGACAGGTGCACAGTAGGAGACGCCCTGGGGGCATTTCGGTTGGTGTGACCCCCACTGCCAATTTTCTTTAAGGATGATTTAGACATGGCAAAATGCCAACAGCCTTGGCAATGACTGCATCTGTCACTGTTTATCATGATTTGCCGTCCCCCGTCATTCACCCAACACCAGGACAGGAGACTAATGTTCTCTTGAGCTCTTCATCTATTTTGAACCTGATTTATTTGGAATTGGAGGCACTGATTTTAAGGGGGAAAAAAAAAACACTTTCATGTAGGTGATCTAAGAATAAAATGCACGTAAAAGCAAAAGAACAAGAAAATCCCAGTTAACCATGCTGCTCAAGCTGTAGCCTGGTCTCCAATGGCAGATGGCCTTCCACTGGCGATCGCTCAAGCTGTGGGTCTTGGTGCCATGGGCTGAGCCGTGCACATGCAGGGGAGATGCCTGGGAGGCTGGAGACAGACTGAGAGGTATGGGTGTAGTCACCGCAGGGCTGCTGTGCCGAGATGCCATAGACTGTGTGGCTTCAGCCCCAAACTCCCATTCCCACAGCTGTGGATGCTGGAGGTCCAAGACCGGGTGCCAGCAGGGTCAGTTTCTGGAGAAGCTCTTGGAAGGGGTGGAGTAGTGAGCAGTCTTCTCCCTTTGTCCTCACAAGGCAAGGAGAGTGCTCACATCTGCTCGCTTTTCTCCAGCCCCCTCACAGCCTCATCCAACCCACCCACCCGCCAAGGGCCCCACCTTCTAATGCTCCCCCAAGAAGGATTAGGCTTCAGCAAGTGAGGGAAGCACAGACATTGGATCCTTAGGTGCTTAGCTCCCATACATGCCTCTGAGGGCTGAGGAAGCAAAGTCAGCTGCAGTGAAGCCCCTCTCTCCAAGGGACTTCCTCCCCCAATTAAGGGAGGTTTGTGCAGCTCTGTGGGTTGCAGGCGCCCACACCTCTCTGGCTCCAAACCCATGCACATGCAGGATGTTGACACCTTCCCAACCTCCACTTTCTCTGTGGTTGTCGCATGGCCTACTCTTAAGGTTCTTGGGACAGTGATCTCATAAGATCTGAACCAGCTAGGAAGTAGGATGTGTCCAATGCTTATCAGCCTTCCAAGGGCCAGCTCATTCAGGAACAAAAGCTTTAGAAGTTTCAGCGGCACTAGAACGAAACGGTTTATCTAATTTGTGCAGTCTTTCTGGCCCATCCATCAGAGGTCCACAAAGAGTGCTAAGTGTCTTCTATGCAGTCTCTCCCGCATTGTACAGCTCCCCGTGAATGCAGCACCCTCTGGGGTTTCATTGAGTGTGAACCAAGTGGCAATACCATTCCCATCCTTTTCGTCTTGGCGTGAATTGGAGAAGATTCTGCCATGTATGTTGCACACCCTTCTCTAGCCTTGCTTTTTGCCATAAACATTCAGTCTCGGCATTTGAAGAGCGAGCCTCACCTGGGAGACTGTTGTCAGCTGCAATCACCTGACAGTGTATATTTAAACTGACTGTTTTAGAATAGGAAAATAATACGTGTTCCTTGAATCCACAATACATCTTGTACTTGGCCAGCTCACGTCTGGCTCCCAAGGCCAGCAAGCTATAGGAGCTTGTTCCTGCACTGTGCAACAAGGCTTTGCTTCCTGTCCCTTTTTGTCTCATTTGCATTTGTTTTTATTAGGATTTCTTTATTGCTTTAGCTTCTGTGTATTTGTTCAAAAAGCCAACACCCTTGAACTTGCCTGTTTTGCTTCTCTGCTGAGAGGCCAGCTGTAAGTAGCAATGCCTGCAGGACCATACCCCACCTTGGGCAGGCTGCAAGACCCCCAATATCACACATGGGTCTCTTGGTCAATGTGTTGGCTAGGCTACAGCAGGAACTGGCCCACAAAGAGCCCATCTAGATTCACTAGAGTTGCCAGCAAGCAGCCTGGTTACAGGAGTGGCAGAGGATTTAAAACAAGCACAGCGTGAACCAAGTTCATGATGAAATCAGCAAAAGCACAGAATGGAGTGGTTTGGACAAAGGAAAAACAAAGGAAATCAGTCCATGCACAAACTTCAAGTCTAACCAGCAATGAGCTAAAGAGACTTCCCGGGTACAACCTCCCTGGCCGGACCCTCCAGATTAAAGGGGAAGCCCTGGAGAAGCGTGGCTGTCACTGCACGAGGTCAATGGTGGCCATGTGTTCCTTGGTCTCTCTCTTCCTGTGTCTTCCCCTAATGCACCTGGGCTGGCTCCAGTGACTCCCTTGCAACTGTGGGACACAGCATGAGGGATGACTGAGTCTTCTGAGACATGGGAAAACTTGCAGCTTCTGTCTCTGGGTGTCATGGGACCCTCACTCCCACCCTGAGCTGCTGCATGGGGACCTCTGCTCCTGGGGTCCTCCATGGTGGACAGGACCAGCCTGAGCTTTCCCCACCAAGTGCAGACTGTGCAAGTGAATCCAGCCACCTGCTGGACTTGAGGTGACCCAGTACCTACCCACGTAGAGTAGAAGAATCACCTGGCTGCTCTGCACTGAATCCTCACCCTCCAATCATGATGAGTAATCCAATGGAGAACCTTCCAACTCCTGCCCCCTTGGAGTTACCCACAGTCCTGGATCATGAGTGGTCACCACGCCCCTGGAGTCACCACCCATCGGGGAATGAAGCATCAGCAGGTGCACATAGGAAACAGGTGATTGATGGGGAAGCCCAGAGTCAACGGAAGGGAAAGAAGTGACGACTTGGTCTGATTAGCTGAGCAGTGATGTCGAAGACACACCTGACCCCACCCTGTGCTCAGAACCAGCTTCCCCTGCCATCAGACCTCTTGTTTTGAATTCCCAGGACTCACGCCTTCTCCCAGCTGCCTGGCTAAGGATGGCTCACACAGCTGCGTGAGCTCCCTCACTGTGCCATCTCCCCTTGGCTCCTTCCAGCTCTGACCCCTCCCTATACCATGGTAACCCCCAACCCCCCGCCTCCAGGGACCTCAGGAGAGTTGTTCAACTGTATCTTTTCCAGGGCTTGGCCCAGTCCTTGAGAGCTCATGCTTAGTTCCATCTCCAGCATTTTCTTTGGTGATCCCATGACACCTGATGTGATTTCTCACGCAGCCATTTAGGATACAGGAAATCATGGAAGCATTTCAAGGTGACTCATTGGGGCACCCAACAGGTGTGCCAGCGCCATGCTCAAATGTTCTTGAACTGGAAATTCTAATCACACACACCTGTGACTCTCGACTGGAAAATGTCTCTGTGCCCAGGCATGGGCAGGAGAATGGGAAATGTGAGGAAATAGTGACCACATGGGAGTAGCCGTCAAGCAATGGAGGCGGGTTGGCAGCCAAAGGATTGGGGCAAACACCCCAGCTCCCCTGACCTTTGAGGAGAGCCTCAGAGCTCTCTCTGGATATCTGAGGTGGGATGGGCTTAGAGCACCCAGCTGGTTGGCCTGTCCTACACTGCTCCTCTGTCACCACGTCTTAGCTCTCTGCCTTCTCCAGGCACCGCTGGTGTCACCTCCAAATATACTGCTTGCCGCTTCGTGCTTGTCTCTCACTCTGGGGTCCCAGCCTAAGCTGGAGCCATATAAAAAACCAAGGCTAGTGATGCATGAAAGAGAGAACACTTGCCTCATCCGAGCTCCTTCCTGAAAACCTTATTAGGATTATAGTCCAAGAATACAGAGGGGCTGGCGTTTAGCCTGCTGGTTGAGACGCCTGCATTCAATATCACAGTGCCTGGGTTTGAGTCCTGCCTCTGGCTTCTGACCCCAGCTTCTTGCTAATGCAGACACTGACTCAGGTAATGGCGCACCTGCTACCCACCTGGGAGACCTGGATGGAGTTCCTAGCCTAGCCCCAGCTACTGTAGGCATTTTGAGGATTAAACCAGCAGATGGGAGTTTCTCTCTCTCTCTCTCTCTCTCTCTCTCTCTCTCTCATAAATCAAAATTTAAAGCAATAAGAGAGTAATGGGCACAAAATCATGGAGAACAAAGAGAATGGCGGTGGAGTGGCAGGAGACAAAGGCATCAGCACGTTCTGGAAGATGCCGGAAGATCCCTGAGTGGTGACCACGACGCGGACCTTGAACTCAAAAGCCTTCCACAGCAGGAATCCCTTCCCCTTTGTCACCACCACAGATATGCAAGAACCTGGGAACTCCAGACACCAGGCAAGAGGGCATTGCCTTGCCAACAGTGAGACATGTCAGTTAAGCTTTTTAATCAGGAAAGCCACCCCTTATCCAGTCTTCCATCCCCACTTCTCAGTGGCAGAGTTGTCTTCATCCTGCAAGAGTGTGCACCCCAAAGACATGGATCCTGGATGTTCCCAGTCCCTGTGACAGCAGGCTGCCAGCCACAGTAGGAAGAGCAGTGACCCCAGCCCCCACCACCAGGTCCCCGGGCATCTTTCTCCCCTTCCACTCCACCGCAAGCCCCAGCAGGAGGTGGGTGGGCTTGTCTCTGGAAAAGCAGAACATACCGTGTGAGATCGCTCCAGCCGCCATCAAAAAAATACCAGGGCCTGGGTGACATAAGCCAGAGAAACGTCTTTCTCACAGCTGTGGAGACTGAAGTTGGAGATGGAGGGCAGGTGGGCTTCGTTGGTAGCTTCTCTCCCAGGCTTGCAGATGGCGCCTCCTCCCTGGGTCCTCATTGTCCTTCCCCTGTGTGTGTCTGTGTCCTAAATGCTTCTTAGGAGGACATCAGTCCCTAACATTCAACATCATCGTCACCATTTTTCAAAAGAGATTTTTTTAATTTATTTGAAAGGTAGCATGTGGGGTGTGGGAGAGAGTGAGAGAGAGAAAGCAAGATCTTCTATATGCTGATTCACACTCCAGATGACCACAATGACCAGGGCTGGGCCAAGCCGAAGCCAGGAGCCAGGAACTCCAACAACCTGGGCAGCAGGAACGTGCCTCTTGGAAGATCGACACCCTTCATCTTTCCAGAGCTGAGAAATCTATGGATTTTTCTCAAACAAAACCGGAGAGCTGTGATTTATTTATTTATTTGACAGAGTTACACACACACACACACAAACACACACACACAGAGGGAAAGAAAGAGAGATCTTCCATTGGCTGGTTTATTCCTCAATTGGCCATAATGGCCAGAGGTGTGCCAATCTGAAGCCAGGAGCCAGGAGCTTCTTCCTGGTCTCCCACACAGGCACACGGGCCCAAGGTCTTGGGCCATCTTCTGCTGCTTTCCCAGGCCATAGCAGAGAGCTGGATCAGAAGTGGAGCAGCCAGGACTAGAACCAATGCCCATATGGGATGTCAGCATTGCAGGTGGCGGCTTTACCCGCTACGTCGCAGTGCCAGCCCCAGACTTGAGAATATTTAACATCAAGAGCACAGGCTAAGGCTCCAGAAATCTGAGGAAACCTCATTTCCCATGTGGGATGCCAGATTAGGCACTGTGGTCATTGGCACCAGCAGACAGGCAAAGCCTCAACCCCACCGGGACAGGTGGCCTGGAGGGAAGCATTCCTGGGACAAGGCCCAGGCTCTAGGAAAGGGAGAGCGATACAGAAGGCACACAAAAGGAGTTCCCAAGGTGAAAGGGAAAGCAGCAAAGAGTGGGAGGCCCCATCATGAGAGCACAGAGGGAAGAAGACGGCCCAAATGGATGATTGGACGTGTTCGAGCCTATGGCGAAAAACTGTGCTGAGTGCGGTAAAGAAAGACAAAGTCCCTGGGGAGGGGAAAAGTGGAATAAAAGGAGAAGCCGCAGCAGCACTCTTGGCCCAGCCATGCACAGAATGCACTTGGTCAACTCGAAGGGGCTGGGGAAAGTGAAAGGTAACGACAGGTGTGGGGTGGAGAGGTTTGCACCAAAGAGGGTCCTTCATCCACGGCTGTGCTTGGTCAGGGCCAATAGCTGACAGATCCATAAATCGATAAGTTGAAAAAAAAAATATAACTTCTTAAGAAAGAAGTCGGGGGCAGGCATCTGGGCTGATGGCTGAATTGCCACTGGCAACACCCATATCCCACAGCAGAGCTTTGAGTCCCAGCTTCACTCCCTCCCAGTTCCGACCCCCTGCCAACACAGACCCTGGGAAGCCATAGCCACAGCTCAAGTGGTCACATCCCTGCCATCATGTGGGAGACCCAGATACAGTTCCTGTCTCCTGGCTTCCGATTGGCTGAGAGCCAGCCGTGTGAGCATTTAGGAGGGTGAACCAGTATTTCTCTCTCTCTCTCTCTCCCTATAAAATAAAAGCATTAGCGAATAAAGCATTACAACTAAAATGAGGAGTAAATTCAGGATCCACTAATGAAGTCTGAGGCATGTATTTGGGTTTGGGAAGGAACCTCAGGAGGGAAGTGTAACCCAAGACATCGCTGCTCAGGTTTTATTTTGTCAGTCTTTGATGCCACATCATTTCTAATGTGTGTGTGTGTGTGTGTGTGTGTGCCTGTGCATTGCTTTGATTATAAAACAACTTTATAAATTGAACCGATGCAAAGCGTGTCATCAGCAATCCTACTTTCAACTGTAGCACCAAGAGAATGCTCCTAGAAAAGAGAGAGGAAAGGAGGAAGGAAGGGAGGGAGGGAGGGAGGGAGGGAGGGAGGGAGGAAGGAAGGAAGGAAGGAAGGAAGGAAGGAAGGAAATAGAATGTTTCAGAATGTTCTAGCAACCCTGTCCATAATAGCCCCAAACTAGAAATGCTGCAAATGCTTTTGCCCAGGAGAATGGACAGCCAACAGGAGTAGACGCATGCAGTGGGTTACTGGAGAAGAAACATTTGATCAACAACACACAAGAGGGATGAACCTCACAGAGTGAAGGGGGTCACACCCAGTGGCAGGTGCTCCACAGGGTCTGTGGGTGGATGTCCCAAGGTGCATGCAGCAGATCTGTCCTCTTGTTGGCAGGGATGATGCTCACTGCTGCGGAAGAGGAAGGCACACAGGGAGGCCTCCAGTGGCAAGGCAGCTCTGCATGAGGCTTGAGTGCTGGCTGCTTGGCTGGCTGTGTGTGCGCTGTGAGGCTCCACCCAGCTGCAGGAATGCTGGTGAATTGTGCATTTTTCCTGGGAGCATTGCACTTGGCTCCTCTGATCTGAGACACACACATGTGACAGTATCTCATAAAGCTTGTGTAGGGGCAGGTGTTTGGCATAGTCGTGGAGATGCCAGTTGGGTCTCCCACATCCCATAGAGCAGTGCCTGCCTGGTTGAAGTCCCAGCTCCATTTTTCATTCTCCCTTCTTGCTAATGCACACCCTGGCAGCAGACAATGGCTCAGGTAGCTGAGTAACTGCACCCTGAAACCCACATAGGAGACCTAGACTGAGTTCCTACCTCCTGGGATTGTCTTGTTCCAGCCCCAGAATGTTGCATTTGGGGAGTGAACCAGGAAATGGGAGATCTCTCTCTCTCTCTCTCTCTCTCTCTCTCTCTCTCTCTCTCTCTCCACACACACACATACACACACACACACACACACACACACACAACATGTATGCCTGTCCCTTTCTGCCTTTCAAACAAAATAACTTACTTTTAACTTCATGAAGAATGGACTTAAAAGATGAGCTTGGTTTGGTGTTTAACGATTTTGAACTCCATGCATAGTTTTCTCATAATGTGCAACTTTTTGGTGAACTTTTTGAAGATCCATTCATCTTCATGGAGATGCACACACACAACACACATAATAAATTTTTACAAAGAACAAAGGACATGGGGAAAGCCCGTATGTCATTCTCTGGCCATTTACAACTGTCCCATCTAAGAAGTGGCCAGGGTGACAAATTTCAGTCCTTCGGCCTCCATCTCTGATTCTGATCCAATAATAGACTTTCTTGTGATCGTTATCAATCCATGATGCCCTGGGAGAACAGGTGTGCTGATGGGCACTGCCTACAGAGGACAGAGGGGGTGAACTTTGCAGTGGGAGCTGTGGCTGCAGAGCCCAGCCACTGGCCTGGGTGAGCCAAGGAAGCACTGCACAGCCCTCGGCTCCCACCTTTTCTCACCTACTCCTGAGCTCATGCTTGGGACGGACCAGTCTCGCAGACCCTTCTCCCAGGCAAACCCGACCCGAGCATGCAAGATTCTGTCTGGACAAAGCCAGAGGCCAGCATGTGGGAGAGGGCAGCTCCCTGATAGTAGCCTGGGAAAGCAGTAGAAGACGGCACAGGTGCTTGGGCCCCTGCACCCACATAGGAGACCTGGAAGAAGCTCCTGGCTCCTGACTTTGGCCTGGCCCAGCCCTGGCAATTGTGGCCATTTGAGGAGTGAACCAGCGAATGGAAGATAAATCTCACTCTCTCTGTCTAACTCTGTCTTTCAAATATGTAAAATAAATCTTTTATAAAAAGGATGTATATGAAACATAAATGAATTTCACGTTGATACTTGGGTCCCATTCCAAAGATAGCTCATTACTTACATGTATACCAACAATTCCAAAATCTGAAACATTTCTGGTTGCTAGCATTTCAGAGCAGAGATTCTCTGCCCTCAGTAGTTCACCTGCTCTGCAACAGCCTGGCCCAATACCAGTGCTTCCTGTTGATGTCTGTGTGGTTTGGGTTGGATTCTGCATAAACTAAAGCCCTTGATCACACTCAGGCATCTCCTTTTGGAGCCCTCAACAGTGTGGCCACCTCGGCCAGCAGGAGGTGATGGAGACACGGTGCCTGTGCCCATGCAGCAGTGAATTGGATCTGGGTTGGGTTTTAACCAAACAGTTGGCAAATTTTATTTCTTTTTTTTTTAATATTTATTTATTTGGCTGGCGCCATGGCTCACTAGGCTAATCCTCCGCTTGCAGCACTGGCACACCGGTTCTAGTCCCGGTCGGAGCACTGGATTCTGTCCCGGTTGCCCCTCTTCCAGGCCAGCTCTCTGCTATGGCCCAGGAGTGCAGTGGAGGATGGCCCAATGTCCTTGGGCCTTGCACCCGCATGGGAGACCAGGAGAAGCACCTGGCTCCTGGCTTCAGATCAGCGCGGTGCACCAGCCACAGCGTGCCAGCCACGGCAGTCATTGGAGGGTGAACCAACGGCAAAAGGAAGACCTTTATCTCTGTCTCTCTCTCTCACTGTTCACTCTGCCTGTCAAAAAAATTTTTAAAAAGATTTATTTATTTATTTGAAAGTCAGGGTTACACACAGAGAAGAGAGGCAGAGGCAGAGACAGAGGGAGAGAGAGAGAGATAGAGAGTAAGAGAGAAAAGTCTCCCATCTGCTGGTTCACCCCTAGTTGGCTGCAATGGCTAGAGATGCGCCAATCCAAAGCTAGGAGACAGGAGCTTCTTCCAGGCCTCCCACTTGGGTGCAGGGGCCCAAGTACTCGAGTCATCTTCTACTGCTTTCCCATGCCACAGCAGAGAGCTGGATGAGAAGTGGAACAGTCGGGACTCGAACCGGTGCCCGTATGGGATGCTGGCACTACAGGCAGCAGCTTTACCTGCTACGCCACAGCTCAGCCCCAGATTTGGTTTCATATCCCATCCTTTTTCTGCTTTTTAGACCTTACCAACACAGATTTTTAAAAATTTTTATTTATTTGAGAGACAGACACACAGAGTTCTCCCATCTGCTGGTTCACGCCCAAAATGCCTGCAATGGCCAGGGCTCCTCAGGGTGAAGCCAGGAGCCTGGAACTCCATCCAGATTTCATGCAGAGGAACCATACTGGAACCATCACAACTGCCTCCCTTAGGTGAGCAGTGAAATCAAGAGATGGGACAGGTAGTAAACTGAGGTACTCGGATGTTGCCTGGACCATTTTTTTCTAAGATTCATTTATTTATTTGAAAGGCAGAGTCACATAGGGGCAGAAGCAAATAGTGCAAGAAAGAGAGAGAGAGAGAGAGACTTCCATCCACTGGTTCACTCCCTAGATGGCCACAATAGGTGGAGCTTTGCTCATGTGGAGCCAGGAGCCAGAAGCTTTCTCCAGGTTTCCCACGTGGGTGCAGGGGCTCAAGGACTTGGGCCATCTCCCTCTGCTTTCCGAGGCCACAACAGAGAGCTGGATCGGAAGCAGAGCAGCTAGAACTCGAACTCGTGCCCATATGGGATACCAGCACCAAGCAGCAGCTTTCCCCGCTACACCACAGCACTGGCCCCAGCTGTAGCATCTTAACCATTAAGCCAAACATCTGTCCCTATACGATTTTTTTAAATATTTATTTTATTTATTTAAAAGGCAGACAGGCACATGAAAAAATGTTCAAGGTCACTGGCAATCAGGGAAATGCAAATCAAAACCACAATGAGGTTTCACCTCACCCCGGTTAGAATGGCTCACATACAGAAATCTACCAACAACAGATGCTGGCGAGGATGTGGGGAAAAAGGGACACTAACCCACTGTTGGTGGGAATGCAAACTGGTCAAGCCACTATGGAAATCAGTCTGGAGATTCCTCAGAAACCTGAATATAACCCTACCGTTCGACCCAGCCATCCCACTCCTTGGAATTTACCCAAAGGAGTTTAAATTGATAAACAAAAAAGCGGTCTGCACCCTAATGTTTATTGCAGCACAATTCACAATAGCCAAGACCTGGAACCAACCTAAATGCCCATCAACGGTAGACTGGATAAAGAAATTATGGGATATGTATTCTTTAGAGTACTATACCGCAGTAAGAAACAACGAAATCCAGTCATTTGCAACAAAATGGAGGAATCTGGAACACATCATGCTGAGTGAAGTAAGCCAGTCCCAAAGGGACAAATACCATATGTTCTCCCTGATCGGTGACAACTGACTCAACACCAAAAAGGAAACCTCCTGAAGTGAAATGGACACTATGAGAAATGGTGACTTGATCAGCATAGCCCTGACTGCTAATGGACAACTTAATACATTATCCCTCATAGTATTTTTTTTTTGTCTGTTCTACTTAATATGACTGGTTTAATTCTGTAATTATCACACAGTTATTCTTAAGTGTTGAAAATTAACTGAAATGTGATCCCTGTTAAACATAAGAGTGGGAATAAGAGAGGGAAGAGATGTATAATTTGGGGCATGCTCGGGCTGACTTGCCCCAATTGGTAGAGTTGGAAACATACCAGGGGATTCCAATTCAATCCCATCAAGGTGGCATGTGCCAATGCCATCTCACTATTCCAAGTGATCAATTTCAGTTCACAATTGATCATAATGAAAGGACTAAGAGTCAAAGGGAGCACATAAACAAGTCTAGTATCTGCTAACACCAACTGATAGAATAAATAAAGGGGAGAGTGATCCAACATGGGAAGTGAGATACTCAGCAGACTCATAGAATGGCAGATGTCCTAAATAGCACTCTGGCCTCAGAATCAGCCCTAAAGGCACTCGGATCTGGCTGAAAAGCCCATGAGAGTATTTCAGGCATGGAAAGCCAAGACACTCTGGCAAAAAGATCTCTGTGAGTGAGATCCCAGTGGAAAGAACAGGTCTTCAAAGAGGGAGGTGCCTTTCTCTGAAGGGAGGAGAGAACCTCCACTTTGACTATGACCGTGTCTAAACAAGATAAGAGTCGGAGAACTCAAGGGGCTTCCATAGCCTTGGAAACTCATGACTGGTGCATAGGGAGATTACTGATGCCATAAACAGGAGTGTCAATTGGTAAAGTCAACAACAGGAGTCACTGTGCACTTACTCCTCATGTAGGATCTCTGTCCTTAACGTGCTGTACACTGAGGCTTAATGCTATAACGAGTACTCAAACAGTATATTTCACTTTGTGTTTCTATGGGGGTGCAAACGACTGAAATCTTTACTTAATGTACACTAAACTGATCTTCTGTAAAAAAAAAAAAAAAGAAAAAGAAATTATCAATTCCCAACTTGACTCTCACTGGGATTAAACATGACAATAGGTCTGATCTGATTTCATCATCATTTAAAAAAAATCATCTATTATTTTTCACTTTATGTTTCTATGTGGGAGCAAACTGTTGAAATCCTTACTTAATGTATACTAAGCTGATCTTCTGTATATTAAGATAATCGAAAATGAATCTTGATGTGAATGGAAGGGGAGAGGGAGTGGGAAAGGGGAGGGTTGTGGGTGGGAGGGACGGTATGGGGGGGGAAAGCCATTGTAACCCATGAGTCGTACTTTGGAAATTTATATTCATTAAATAAAAGATAAAAAAAAAAATAAAAGGCAGAGCCACATAGCGAGAGGAAGAGACAGTGAGAACAAGATCTTGCAGCTTCTGTTTCACTCCCCCACATGGCCACACAACAACCGAGGTGGACTAGCCTGAAGCCAAGAGCCTGGAACTCCACCCAAGTCCCCAGTGTGGGTGGAAGGAGCACAAGGACTTAGGCCACCTTCTGCTTCTTTCCCAGGTGTACTTGCAGGGAGCTGGATTGGAAACAGAGCAGCCAGGTCTGGAACTGGCACTCTGATGTGGAATGTGGACATCACAGGCGCCAAGATTTATTTTTAGTGGCTTAAAACAGAAGAGTTGTTAAAAAAATTGGAGGAGGGGTATCGTAGAAACACGCCTGGAGATAAACAGCTGCAAGAGAGCACCCTGTGTGCTGAGGATTGAGAGTGAAACAGTTGCCCAAGTAGCCGTCTATCCTGAGGTCGGGTTGGGATTAGCTCTCTGTCCACAGTCCAAATCTTAAGTGCAGGCCACTTCCTGGCAGGTGCAGCCCTCAGTAACTTATAAGTGCCTGGCAAAGGCTCCACAGTGATAAGCAATGTCAATAACCTTTTCGGGCATGCACAGTGATGTCATCCAGCCAGGTAGATAGGGGTACTAGAGGGAAAATGAGCCCTAAAGTACCAGAGTGCCGTCAATTTCCAGAGAAACCATTCTGGAGGCAGCAAGTATCGCACTGAGACCTGTCACACCCCACATCAGAGCACCTGTGTCCCAAATCTCAGGGGGCCAACAATGGCGTTCATGGCTAAGGTCTTCCTGAATGTGCCTGGAGCCAGCCCTTCATCACCAACAGAGCGAATGTGTCCCTGGGTGCTGGGGAATGTGAGCCACGCCTCCTTATTCATTCCCACTCCTAGAAAAGGAGGTATCGGGAGCCGGTGCTGTGGCACAGTGGGTTAGAGCCCCAGCCTGCAGCGCTGGCGTCCCTTATGGATGCCAGTTCGAATCCTGGCTGCTTCACTTCCTATCCCACTCCATGTTAATGGCCTTGGAAAGCAGTAGAAGATGACTCAAGTGCATAGGCCGCTGCACTTACATGTGAGACCTGGAAGAAGCTCCTGGCTCCTGGCTTCAGATCAACTCAGCTGTGGCCGTCACGGCCAGTTGGGGGGTGAACCAGCAGATGGAAGACCTCTCTCTCTCTCTCTCTCTCTCTCTCTCTGTGTGTGTGTGTATCTCTCTGTAACTCTTTCAAATAAACAAAATAAATCTTAAAAAAAAAAAAACAGGGCAGCAGGTGGATCCCTTGGAGAAAGTCATGATTTTTCTAAAACCTCAAGCAACAGTGAGTGTTTTCCAGTCAAAGGAAACCAAGATATTGGCAGAAACCCAATCTAAAGTCAAGGGCAATGTTGACCCCAAGGCTCCTGGCAGCCTGGGAGAGATTAGAGTGAAGCACGTGGGAATATCCCAGGCAGGCAGCTGGAACTCGGTGCAGAGGACAATGGCCAGGGGTCACTGAGAACAGATTCCAAGCGTGAGCTGCAGGCCTGAGACACAGCTAAGCTCAGGCCATGCCCTGGGAGGGCAAAGCCCTACAAGCTGCCTGTGGATTTCGAGAAGCTTCCCTTCTCCGAGTCACCCCAGCATCCTTGATCTCACAGCCATCTCACTGTCTGCACGCTGGCACTGAAGTGATGCCAGGACATGTTCTCTTTTTGAATAGCTGAAAATAAAACAAGTTCCCACAAGGCACATGTGTGTGTGACCCACGCCCTGGGGGTGCAGGAATGCCACCCCCACAGTGCGCTGCCTAGCAAATACCTTGAACTCCTGTTTTAGGCATTTCCACCTGCTTTTGGTTCCTCCCAACACTTGTATTCTTCTTCCTGTGCTGTGTTTTCTCCCAGATCTGTCTGCCCACCCTGCTGGCTGCCAGCCACTGTGGCTGCATACATTTGAATTAATCAAAACTTAAGAATGATTGAGTGAGGAGGCTGGTGTAGTGGATAAAGCTGCTCCCTGCAACACCAGCATCCCATATGGGTGCCAGTTCCTTCCTGGCTGCTCCACTTTTGATCCAGCTCCCTGCTAACGAGCCTGGGAAAAGCAGCAAAAGACAGCCCAAGCATTTGGGCCCCTGCCCATATGTGGGAGACCCAGATGAAGCTCCTAGTTTCTGACCATTGCAGCCATATGGAGAGTGAACCAGCAGATGGGAGATTCCATCCATCTCTCCCTCCCTCCCTCCCTCTCTCTCTCTCTCTCTGCCCAGTCCTGCCAAGCACCGCTGTGTGTCCCAGCTTGGACAGCCATGTCTTCTGGGTGCTGGCACTTCCCTTGAAGAGGCGTCATTTCCATTCCCGGTGCACCTGATTTACGTCCTTGTGCCAGCTTACAGACTGTGAGGGACAGCACCGAGGGCTCGCTGTTTCTGACCAGAGTGCATCGCCCTTGAGGATGATGCTGCAGAAATGAGTGACAGCTGCAGCGCTGGCCTCTGTCATTTATTCCTGAGCCAGAGCCCCCTGTGGGACAGGTCACAGACATGAGCCACGCAGCTCCTGCCTGGATGAGGCACCCGACGCCCTGGCAGAGAGCCCCTTGTATCAACACCGTGGTGGGGTGAGCACTGGGATGCAGACCTGCGGGATGCCAGGGAGGGAGGTGATAAGGTCCCTGAGAAGGTGTGACGGATGTCCTCTGGCCACTGGTGGGGTAAAAATAGCGACGAATGAGCAAGAGACCCTGCAGATACAACTGGAGCAAAGGAAGCAGGAGGGAAGCAAGAGCAGTCTGGAGATGGAAGCTGGCTGGCCCTTCCTGTGACAAATCACATCTGTATCTGGGTTTACAGGTGAAATTGGAATCTCATTTCCTTGTCTTCCATTTCTTCTCTCTCTCTCTCTCTCTCTCTCTCTCTCTCTCTCTCTCTCATTTATCCAAGAGACACAGAGAGAAACAGAGAGATAGATAGACAAGCATCCACTGGCTCACTCCCCCAAATGTGGGCCCACAATGGCCAAGGACCGAAGCCAGCAGCTAAGATGTGGGGATCCCACTTGTGTGGCAGGGACCCAACCACTTGAGCCACCACCACTGCCTCCCGGGGTCTGCATTGTTGGGAAGCTGGAGTCAGGAGCCAGGTGTCGAACACAGTGCCCTGATGTGGGGCAGGACCCCTTTACCTGTACCCTAAATGTTAGGCCACACCTGCCCTCTTCTCTGGTACTGATGCCAAGATTGTACACATTTCATAAAATGAATTTCTGTATTCTCTGTGGATGGTTCTTATCTGTTCATTACTTCTGAACTTATCTTGGAGTACAAGAGTATGTTTTTTTTTTTTTTAAGATTTGTTTATTTTATTTGAAAGGCAGAGTTAGAGAGAGAGAGAGAGAGAGAGAGAGGTCTCCCATCCACTGATTCACCTCCCAACAGCCAGAGCTGGGCCGATCTGAAGCCAGGAGCCAGGAGTTTCTTCCAGGTCTCCAATGTGGGTGACAGGGGCCCAAGGGCTTGACCCACCTTCCACTGCTCTCCCAAGCACATTAGCAAGGAGTTGGATTGGAAATAGAGGAGCCAGAACTTGAACTGGTGCCCCACATGGGATGTCAGGAACACAGACTATGGCTTTTCCCTCTATGCCACAGCACTGGCTCCACGAGAGGAGATATTTTTAGACTCTGCTTTCTTCCTCCCCAAAGCTATCCACTAACCTGACTCTATACCAACAGCACAGATGATGCTGGCTCATTGTTTACTTTATAGAAATTATGCCCAGCTTCTCTGGTTCAACATATGTTTCTG
Source organism: Oryctolagus cuniculus (assembly GCF_051225735.1). NCBI lineage: Eukaryota > Metazoa > Chordata > Mammalia > Lagomorpha > Leporidae > Oryctolagus > Oryctolagus cuniculus. The sequence continues at coordinate 49,051,700 of NC_142877.1, forward strand.
AGATATATTCAGTTACCAGGCTCAGAAATCATCACTCTCCTTACTGTTGCTGGAACCTGGCTGGTTCCCAGCTTGGGAGCTGTGTGCTGTATTCATTGCTACGGACAATCTTGTAGACGCCATTGGTGAGCATGCGAATACTTGCTGTTGGGTATGCACCAGGGGTGCACTTGCTGGTGCATAATGGAGAGGAAACATGGGCAAGGGGTGGTAGGAACGTGCACTCCCTCCTGGAGTTTGGGGTGCTGCACACTCTTGCCAGTACCTCCTACCGTCTCTTCCTTCCTGGAGGGTGTCATGTAGCACTGTTCTCTTGTGCAGATTGTGTGCACGCAGGCGGCAGCTATTCCCCAAGAAGAAGGGCTGTGGTCTCGCCTCTCTCCTCCTCTTCCTCCTCCTCCTCCTCCTCTCAGCTTGCTGGCCATGGTGTCTCCCACTTTGGGGTGAGCATGATGGGCAGGAGCAGATGAGGGACAGAGATGTCTTTATGAGTGGCACTCTCTGGGGCTGGAAAGAGAGTAACACCCTCTCTCTGTCTCAGATGGACACTGTAGGGATTCTTTACAGACCTGCCTACGCCCATGCTGCCTCCTTGACCTCCATTTGCTCCGGATGGGCCCTGCCTTACAATGCGCTTGCTTCTTGCTTGGTCTCTGTTGCCTAGGACCTAAGACCACCTCCTTGGACCTGCAGCTACACCAGTGTCTCCTTTCTTTCTTGGCTGTGACCCTGAAGCTGCTGGCCAGACAGCAGTGGTCATCCATGCACTGTCCTAGCACCCCCTGCAGAGAGAATTGTTGGGGAGCAAACACAGCGGGAGCCTTACAAAGAGCCCCACCCCCGAAAGAAGGTGCCTTTGACGTTGGTTCCCAGTCACTGCTCATCACAAAAAATAAGAGAAAGATGATCCTTAGGAGTGTATCTGGAAGCATCCAACTCGGCTGGTTGGTGGATGTGGCAATGGGGACACGAAGTGCAGGGGGTTGCATTTTAAGCCACAGCACGTTTGTCTGGGCTGTGTCTCCTGTGGGTGGGACTGGTTCTCCCAGGTCGAACAGGACTTTAGTCAAGGGGCAGAGAGTGAGTCACCATCGGCAGCTACATCACTCAGGAGATTTTTCTTGCCCTTCCATTTACAAATTGGGTTTCCTACACAAGCTGGGCAGTGGAGGCAGCTCCTTAACTCCAGAACCCAAATGTGCCTGTCACGTTTCTCTGTGCAGAGCCCCAGGGCATGGGCTCAGCGCCTCGCAGAGTGCCCAGCTGTGCCTGATCCAGCCCCAGGCCACCTCCTGCATTCCACAGCAATCTTTATACCCTGGTGTCTCCAGGCTCTCCCCCCAACTCCCAGGGACTGTCACCTGTGAGCTGAAAAGCTCACTCCCTCTGGTACGGAAGTTGCATCCTCACCACCCCCATGCACACCCCAGCACCTGTCATCAGCCCAATTCTGATGCACCGAGGAACAGAGCAGAGCTTCCCCACCCCCACCCCCGGTGCTGCTCAGGACTCTGGCAACCTCCTTCACTTTCTGTCTACGAAAACAGCTTAAGTACGACTTCTTAAATGAAAGGGCATGGAAGGCAACACTCAGCCCAGAGGGGATGCAGGCAGCGGCTTTTGTGACATCAATGGCGTGGCCAGATGCGGTTGTACTATGCCACACGCAGTCACTTCCACCTGGGCAGTATGGTGGCCCTCACAGGTGTGCAGTCAGCATGTGGCTGAGCCAGGAGGAACCTGTTATGAAAGAAAACTGCTTGTGGTTGACCCAAGGGAGGCACTGCCTCTAAACCAAAGCCCCTTAACCCAACTTGATCATGCCCTTGGGCCGGCTCTGATTTGGCTGCTTTGACAAGAGGAGCCTGGAAGGGACATCCCAGACTGCACCTGCTGTGGTTGGTACATGTTTGCCCTCACTCTTGGGTGCCAGCCCACAGGGTCACATGTCTGGGTGGGGTTTTCCCGAGGGTCCCTGCTGTGATTGCCTGGAGGGAAGCCTGGGGGTTTGGGCTTCCTAGAAGCAGCTCTCAGGATGCCTGGGCATCTTTGCAGGTGAGCAGGGTCATGTGGAAGAGGCTGTCTACAGAGCACTGCAGGCAGACAGGAGTGTGTGCCCTGTGTGCCCTGGAGCCTTGGTGCAGGCTCTAGGAGCCACCTCTCTCCTAGAGGGACACTGTGGAAGTGCAGACGGATATGGATGCTAGGGAGCTCTGTTGCCCTCATATGCTGGCCTGGGGCCACTGGGGGTCACCTCAGCCCAGACCCTTCATCAGAACTGCCCCCATGGGCACTGCCAAACCCCTTCCCCTCCGAGACTGGGCTACCATTGTCTCAGCCGCGGGGTTCGGGGCTGATGTTTTTCAACCACGGATGACGAAGTGAGCAGGAGGCCCAGACCACACAGCCCGAGTGAGTCAAGCTGTCATGGGCTGCTGGACACCTGCTGGGCCTACAGGAAAACTACAGCAGGTGGCCCATTCTCAGCAAGTGTACGTGGTGCTGACCACACCCCCGAGCTGGATCAGGCTTCTCACTGTGTTTGTGGAGCATTCACTTAAGTGTTTCTGTGTAGACCAGTGTGCACACAAGTCTGGATCCCCGATGAGGATGGGCAAATGACAATCAGGAAGCACTTTCCATGTCTTCTGGCCCTAGGAAGTGCTGGCTAGCTCTGCTCCTTTGCACCTCCTCTCCTCCTTCCCCTCCCCTTCCCTCATGCAACGGGCAGCAGCAGCTAAGAAGTTGGCTGCTTTGAGAATCCAGTGAGCATGGCCGGTCCATCTTCTCATTGAATCACGCACACACACACACACACACACACAGCCTTGCCTTCTGCATCAGGGGTGCACGGAGCTATGGATCCAGGTCAACAACCCTACTCTTGTGTACAACACGCACACATACAAACACACACACACACACAACTCATCAAAGAGTCCGGAGTTGCAGCCCAGAGTTGGGGTATGCACATTATTTCCTGTCTACACCTGTTGGAGGGACCAGTGAGCCATTTCCGGAAGCAGAGAGTCAGCGTCAGGGAATCACCTGCGTTAGCCCACGGTGTCAGTGCCTCACAGTGTGAGTGACAGTTCCACCTCATGGAGTCTTGGGCCTCGGGGACGCTGCTTGCCTGAAGCGTGGATGCAGCCCGCTTGTTGAGGATTATCTGTGGGCTGTTTCTGACACATCTCTCTCTAACTAACACAGCCCAGTTCTGGGGTCTCCTGTTGGAACCATTGCCCTAGAAGCCAGTGGTAAAATGCAGATCAAGTCCCCTCAGTATGCACCAGGAGGAGAGGCAAGTGGATGTGACTCCTGAGCAGACCCATCTGCCTCGGACCTGAGCACTCTTGGTGCCGTGTGTGCTCAGAACTTGCAGAGCCAGGCCAGAGCGCTGGTTAAGAGACAGCCCAGGAGTACTACCTTCATCCTAAATACCCCAGGGAAGTTGGGTAGGGTAGGCTTTGATGAGGATTGGCTCCAGAACCCCTGCAGCTGTTTAAAGTTAAACCCCAGAGTCTTACCTTGATGGAGCTGCAAGGGTAGAATCGTAATCGAGTGGTGTCTAGGGGTTGGCCTGGTGGGAGGTTCTCAGTTCACTGGGGATGTGCCTTTGGAAGGTGGGTCCCACAGTAGGAGTAGACACAGCAGCCTGAGTCAGTCCCCCGCTGGCCTCTCTGCCTTGTGACATGCACGTGCTCCTTCCCCTGAGCCCCAATCCCTTGCTATCATCAACCTCCAGGCAGAACCAAGGGGACCTGTTGATCTTGGACTGTGAACCTCCAAATCTGTAAGCCGGAGTAAACCGCCTTTCTTTCCAAGTGGTTGTGTCAGGTGTTTGTAATGGTGATGGAAAGCTGACATGGGGGATGTGCCCCGAGGACCAGCCCCATGTTGGGGCAGAGGAAGGAGGGTGACTCACCTGGCCACTCCCCAGCCATTGCATTCCCAGCATTGCCTGAGGGTCCTCACCCAGCCACTAGAGAGCCCACGTGACAACAGGACTGTGCCTTTCCTCTTGCAGCCTCCAGCTGAGCAGAGAAAGCATCTGTGGAAGAAATCCCCCGTGCAGCGGCATTAGCTGAGCTAATTGACAATGTAATTAATTAATCACTGTGGTCCTAGGGGGCTTCCTTTCCTGCACCCCCTTAGCTCTGCTTCATTGCAGTATTATCTACACTGAGCTTGCAAGCTCAGTTCTAAGACGAGCAAAACTGGGAGAGAAAGAAAAGGAAAATCCTAAGCCTTCCAGACCCAGAAGTTAGGGGTGAGAGAGAAGGAGGCACGCAGCGGATGGCAGTCCCTTCTCAACACGTCTCCAGATTCTAATCCCGTTCAGTAGTGGCCAAGAAGGCTATGCAAGAGGCAAATGTATTTGCTGAGATGTCTCTGATCCTGACCTTCTGTGGCCCCTTGCAAGGTCCCTGGAGTTTTCTGGTTTGAGTGAGCAATATGCCAGTTCTCACAACTGCCCGTGCAACAGAGTAGTGTCCCAAACCTGGGGAATGGAGGCTGGTGAGAACACGGTTTTCTGGCCATGGCCTTCCACTGGACGTGAGAATTGTCACCCACTGCCTCTCAGAGGTTGTAGGGGTTCAATCAGGTAAGCACATTCAGGCTTTGGAAAAACAAACTTAACTCAAATGGAAAAGAAAGCATAGGTTGCAGGCCAGTGAGTTTCTTCCCTGGAAACGTGGGGCCTGAGACGCTTTTGCCTGCCTTGCATGCAGGAGCAGCCGGTCAGAGACCCTTCCCTGGTCCACACAGGGAGCGAGAGCCGAATCCTCCACTTCGGCCCTCTCTGCTCGGGCGGCTTCTGTCTTTCTGGAGTGGGTTTAGGTTGGCACAGGGGCCACACACTCACTGCTGACCTTGATTTCCTTGTTCTTCTCCAACTCCACAGACAAACAAAGCCGTGGCCAAGGGCGACTTCCACCAGGCCAGCACCAGCTCCCGCCGGGCACTGTTCCTGGCCGTGCTGTCCATCACCATTGGCACTGGCATCTACGTGGGCGTGGCCGTCGCCCTCATTGCCTACCTCTCCAAGAGCAACCACCTCTGAGCTCCCTGCAGGCACGACAGGGGAAGGACTTGGGCCAGGTCCCTGTGGCTGCAGATGGAGGATTGCCCATGACCACACTGGGCCCTGGAATTTTCTACCCATGGATTTCTTTTGTTTCTACCCTCAAAGTTCATTGTCACAGCACTGTGTAGAGCACCGGGCAGACGGGCACTGCGAATCCTTCCCAAGGGAAGCTCCAAAGATCCCAACCTGTAAGGCTGTCCCTGGATAGATTCTGGGGGATGGATGACAATGCAGCTCTCAGCGGCCTGCCAGTGCCTGAAACACCACTGCATTAGCAATATACAAACAGTTTAAAATAAAAGTGTTTATTTTTTATGGAATACGGTGCAATAGGCAGAGGGCCGGGGGCCGTGTTGCTGTGCTGTCGGCAGCGTGCTAGCCTCCTCTGTGTGACCCCTGCCCCATCCATTCACCTTCCACACCACAAGGAAACGGGGCCAGAGGGAAGATGAAGAAGCAACCATTGCCTGTGGACGGTCCGGACTGGAGAATGCAAAGCCAGAATAGCGTGCATGGGATCTGCCTCAGGCCCTTTGCACTCCCGCTGTGCTTCCGCAGCCTGGGAACACGGCCTCCTTCAGAAGGTATCCTAACTCAGCAGCTACCCGCAGCAGCAATACGCAACCTTGGGACGCTCCCTGCCTCTCCCACCCCCACCCGCTGAGCCCGGCCGAGCCAGACTCCTGAAGAACGGGAGCCCCACCTTTGCTCAGAGACCTGGAGGCAAAGGAGCCGGGAAGGCCCGAGGCGCGTGGTTGTCAAACACTGGCCTCCCAGACGCTCCCCTGGCCGTCAGCAGTGATGCCAACGATCCTGGAGCCGAGTCCCGCTGTACTCTGTCCACTAAATGAATAGCTATTTTCTTGTCATTTTTTTTAAGCGCAACTCTTGCTTCATGCTGCTTAAGTCACCTGACAAATGCTGAGAAATAAGTAACCACGGACATTTTAATACCATTTCACTGCTGTTTTACGAGTGTTCCTTATTTAACAAAAAATGATCTTTTAGCTCGTTTGCTTAAGACCTTTTCTTTCTGATGGCTAGTGATGGTTGGGTTGCACTGAGCCTTTCCACTGACTGTTGAGTAACTGCAGAGCCACCGGGGGTGCAGAGGTAGTGGGGGCCTCCCCCAACAAGATCACCATGGCCTGGGCTGCTGCTTTAAATCTCCACCTTGCTAATAACCACTGTCATCACCCCAGTGCTCGCAAGAGTGCACCTAGGAGGTCCTAGACCCTCTCCCTAGGACTGTGGTTCCACCCACGGCACTGAACCCCTTCCTGACACCTGAGTCCCAGCCCAGAAACATGGTCCCGATTGACCAGCAGTGCAGCCCGGCAATGCCAATGTGCAGCCCAGGTTGAGAATGGCAGCCCTGGAACAAGGAACACAAGGTTGATTGCCCCTTGACCTTGAACACTGAGTTAGTTCTGAAAATTATGAGTAGCTCAAACCCAAGATCCACCTCCCTTTTGTCTCTAACGGATCGGCCAAAACCTGAACTCTAGGGCCCTAACCCTAAGAAGAATATTCAAGAGGAGCCAGCATCCCTGCAAGAGAACAGAGAGCATGAGTTTGGGGTCAAACCCACCGGGATTGGAATGCAGCTAGTCTGTGTGACCTTACACAAATGTCTGCACCCTCTCTGATCCTCAGCCTCACTCAGCCAGTGGTGGGTGGGGGTGACTGATGAGGCCCCAGGTTACAGCAGGAAGACTGGAGAATGCCCAAGCTATAGGGTGCAGTGCCCGACTCGTGCACAGCAGCTGGGATGGCTGGGATTGCTGTTGGCGTCCGAGGCAGGCCGTGTCCATGGTGGGTCCACATCTGTCCCTCTGTCCACCCAGGCTCTCAGTATTTGCTCACTCACTGGAATCTGTCCTGGAACAATCCATTGTGAGCTCGAGGGGTGGCCAGCGTTGCCAATCTTTGGATCTGGTGAAGTAGCCGCCCCCCCCCCCCGCCAGCTCCATCAGTCACCCCAAGCCCCACCCTGTGTGCAGGCGACTTTGACTCCTGCTGAAACAACCGCCCATCTTAACGCCAGCCTCTGTCTTACCTGAGGTAGCAGCCTTGATTTTGAAGGGATTAGACCTCACTCGATTGTTTGAGTGCTGCCAACTCTCTCTTGAGGGCCAGGCGCTGAGACTATCAGTGTGCGTAGTCCCAGTGAGTGTAAGCATCGAGGCCCAGCAGCTCAGGTAGATGGGTAGACACAGGGTGTGGCCTTCCTGAGATGGGCGTGGCCTGGGCAGGAGGGGAGGTGCATGTCATCCACCGTGGCTCTTTTAGTGACTACAGCTCCTTTAGCACGTTGGGGGTATCTGTGCCTCCTCAGACCTACGTCATCATCATCTGTGTACCCACCCAGCCCTGGGCACTCGGCACGAGCTATCTCATGCAATCCTTCCAAGGACTGTGGCAGGGGACTGGAGAGAATGGACAAACCAGAGAAGGAAGCCCGCCCAGCACCCTGTGAGCACCAGACAGTGAGAGCACAGAGGCCACATGCACACACTGGGCATGCCAGGTGGCAGGGAGCTACAGCAGCACCACCCAGGGCCAAGCCTTAGATTCTGCACCAAGCTCACTGAACCCAACATCCTCCCCTAAAATCATGCACCTGCCACACAGAGAGACCCAGAACCCAGAAGTCCCTGTGCCTAAGTCCTGTCTGAGCCCAGGAAATGGGCAAAACGAACACACAGCCCTCGGTCCTCACTGCCCATGACTTCCTGTTCCACCTCAAGGGTTCTCTCTCTTCTTTACAAAGCAAGAAACAGTAAATGATGTTTTGGCCTAGATGGTGTCCTTGGTGGGTCTCTTAGGGACGTGCCAGAGATTCATGTTTTCATTTTACAACCTGTCTTGGCCAGCAGGAGGCAGGAGCCATTCAGGGGAGAGGATGGGGAGCCCAAGGTGACGTCCATGGAGAAGGACATCTCGACCGAGACTTGTACAGGTGTCTCCCTCCCACACCCCATAGGTGCACAAGGTATCCCGGCCCCCACCAGCCTCATGTCTCCCCACTGTCCCTGCTTCACCCAGCAGCCCTGAGTTCACCAGCTGTGCCCCTCCTAGCAGGTGCCTTCATGGCTGGGGGCATGGCTGTTCTCTTGTAAGACCTGATTTTTTTTTTTTAGATTTTATTTATTTATTTGAAAGGTATAGCTACAGACAGAATGAGGCAGAGACAGGGAGAAAGCTTTTCTATCTGTCAATCTGCTCCCCAGATGGCCCCAATAGCTAGAGTTGAGCTGATCCAAAGCCAGAAGCCAGGAGCTTCCGGGCCTCCCATGCTTGTGCAGGGACCCAAGCACTTGGGCCATCTTCTGCTGCTTTCCCAGGTTATAGCAGAGAGCTGGATCAGAAGTGGAGTACCCAGGACTCAAACCGGTGCCCATATGGAATGCCTGTGCTGCAGGCAGAGGCTTAGCCCATACGCCACAGCGCCGACCCCAGATCCGAAGCTTACAAGAGAATCTTACAAGCTCTCTGCTGCATGAGGATGGCAGGGTTTGTGACAGGCATCCCTACTTCACCAGCTACCTCAGACACACCAGATTCTCCAGGCCACAGGTCCCTGGACTTCACTCAGCATCCCTAATTTCTTTTCTTTTCTTTCTTTTTTTTTTTTTTGTTAAGATTTTATTTTATTTATATGAAAGACAGAGTTACAGAGAGAGGTGGAGACAGAGAGGTCTTCCATCCATTGGTTCACTCCCTAGATGGCTGCAATGGCCGGAGTTGCGCCCATCCGAAGCCAAGAGCTAGGAGCTTCTTCCAGGTCTCCCACATGGGTGCAGGGGCCCAAGGACTTGGGCCATCTTCTACTGCTTTCCCAGGCCATAGCAGAGAGCTGGATCAGAAGAGGAGCAGCCAGGACTCAAACCGGCGTCCATATAGGATTCCAGTGCTTCAGACCTGGGCTTTAACCCGCTGCACCACAGCACCAGCCCCTGTGTCCCTAATTTCTACAGGTGCCCAACCTGTTACCTTACCAGGTCGATGTCCTCTCATACCCAGATAGCCCCAATTGTCCCCTAAAGAACTACCCTGGCTCTCAAGGAGAACATGGTATGGGAGGCTCCAACTAGGAGGTAACTGGGACATCAGCAGCCCCACAGCTAAACAAGGAGCAGGTCCAGGGACAACGGGAGGTGCACCTCTGCAACCTGGCTGGCCCCTGCACCCAAGCAGGCCTGCGTGTGAAAGACATCGGTGGGGCAGTCATCCCCTTCCCCTCCCTGGGATCCAAATGCAAAGTGGTCACCAAGGCAGAGGGCCTGGCCAGAGCTGCCTTTGCACAGCCCCAGGGGCCCAAATTTCAGGGCCCATGCTCGAAACTGTGTGTGGCGCCCCCTAGAGGTTCCAGCCTGATGGCTCAAAGGCTAGCCCTTGTGAGGGCCTTTGTGAGTCCCCTGTCCCGCCCAACTGCATTTGTTGCCCTGAGTGGGCCTGGATGTGCACTGACCACCAAACCAGTTGGTGCCACTCAACGCTCAGGCTGAAAGGCAGCCTCACCTCCTGGCCTGAGGTCACTCCCGCCTCTTCTTTGCTGTGACCACATTGGAAGTGTTAGAGGACAGAGCCAGCAGCCCTGTGAGGCTGGGGCTGGGGTGTCCGCTCCCCCAGGAATGCTCCCCAGTCCCCTTCCTCCCCCTCTCCAAGCCCCTGCCTCTCAAGATTCTGGGCATCTTAGGAAAGAACAGAGCATGCTCAACCCAGAGACAGGCATGCATGGAGGCCTGCAGGTGGCTGGCTCCCAGCAAACAAGGATGTAAACCAGGAGCGAGCTTGTCAGCCTGCTGAGCTGCTGGCAGGAGAGGAACCTCCATGCAGGACAAGGGCGGAAGGGCAGGGACTCTGATCTGTGCTTAGGGCACAGCAGGATGTAGGTTTATCAGGATTTGTCCCTGCTTCCGCCATTGCTGTCCTTACCCTGTGCTTTGTTTTTGAAAACCCAAAAACCAGGCCAGATTTCCTTTTTTTTTTTTTTTTTTAAGATTTCTTTATTTGAAAGGCAGAATGATAGAGAGAGAAAGACACACACACACACACACACAGAAAGAGAGAGAGAGAGAGAGAGAGAGAGAGAGAGAGAGAGAGAGAGATTTTCCATCCACAAGTTTATTCCCCAGAATGGTTATGACAGCCGGGGCTGGGCCAGGTCACAACCAGGAGCCTAGAATTCCATCCAGGTCTCCCCACATGTGGGGCAGGGACCCAAACACTTGACCCACCTTCCAGGTGCATTAGCCAGGAGCTTGGTCAGAAGTGGAGCACCAGGCCTTATATGAGAGGCAGTGGCTTTAAGCACTAAACCACAGTGCTGGCCTCCAGGCCACCAAGTCCCTGGCTTTCTCCGTGGGCGACTGCACCTTCAGCACATGGGGTCTGGAGGGCACAGTTGAGAGGCCCCAGCTGTGCTACCCCAGGCTCTGCTGCTGCAGGCTTGCTGCCTCCCCAAAGGTCAGCGTTAGCATTGGGATTGCTCCCCAGCACCCCATGGCCATGCTTGCTGTCCCTGCAATGCTGAGCTCTCCATGGTGGATCTGCGCCTCAGGCGGCCGGATGACGCTCCCTTAGCTGAGCACAGCTGCCAATCTCCTCTTCACTCAAGAGCCGCTGGCTCCAGCACTGAATGAGCTCGGGCAGCCTGACCCAGGCTCATGCATGCAGCTTTAGCAACAGGGCACGCTTTAGCCAGCAAAGGTTGGCTGAATACAGGGTGTTCTGCACATTACCAGGCAAGTGCCCAGGAGTCTGTCCCTGCACCCCAACTGTCTTGAGGGGACGGATTCTGCTTTGCTTTTCACTGAAATCCAGTCATTTGGAGGCAATTTCAAGATATATAGGGCAGATATAGAGATCATGACAGATAGAAGTAGATATACATGATAGATAATAGAGATACATTGATAATAGAGATACATGGATAGATGAGTGATCAGACAGCTCTGCTGTCTGTCTACACTACAACATCCATATTTGGGCCCAATCTGATTGAATGGATCAAGATTTGTAGCGGGGGACAAGATGGTACAAGATACTCTACACCACCCGGAGAAGGTTCCAGGTCATTTGCAGCAGCATCCATGTTTCCATTTGAACTGGCTCAGGAGCCGCCCCTGAGGAGGGTGGGCAGAGCACTGGCTAAGGGCCAAGTTCATGACAAGCTCCCCAAGAGCCTTAAAACCCTCCTGCATGGCACAGCAAGGCAAGTCCTCCATTTACTCTCTCAAGAGGCCTTTGTGTCATTAGAAGCAAGAGATGGTCACTGTGCAGGTTGAACTTAGGATATCAGGCACACTCCAGCACTCCCCATCCCTCCTTCTAGTCCTCAGTGAAATGGCCACATTTGCAACCATCTGGGGAGTGAACCAGCAGGTGAAGATCTCTGTCAATTCGTGTGTGTTTGTGTGCGCGCGTGCATGGCATGTGTGTATCTGTGTGTGTGTCTGTCTCCCACACTCTGCACCTATCTCTCTGTCCCTATTTACCTGCATTTCAAATAAACATATAAATAAATCTTTAATTTAAAAAAAAAGGTGCCTCTCAATGAGACCCACCTCAGACGAGTGCCAACCAGCCAAGCCAACCTGGGATCCACCTGCGGCCCCATGAGAGGCTTCTCTGGAAACTTCATGGCCTGACTTAGCTAAAGAGAGAAAGGGAAAGGGGAGTGACTCCCTTCTGTGTCCTGTAGCTGCCCCAGCCTCCACCTCCCTTCCCTCGACAAGTACCAGTGTGAGAACAGGAACAATAACTGTGTCTGCACACCCGCTCTGGTCCAACCACTGAGGCCCAGCCCCTGCCTAGGTGCCAAAGCCACAGCTCCACAGTGGGAAGACTTGCTCAACCCCGGGCAGTTTGGGGTACACAGGGACTTGTGTCTCCTGGTGGCTGAGCTGCTCTGCTGGGGGTGAATGCCAGGGTGCAGGTCACACCAGACGGGCCACACACATTGTTAGAAGCTCCACAGTCTCTTCTAGGCTGCTGGTCTGTGCGGGAAATATCCTCACCTTCCACTCAAGAGGTTGACTTGAACTCAGGAAGCGCAGTGAAAACGAGACTTCAGTAGTATCAGTCTTGCAAGATGAGCAGGCACTCCTGGGGACAGTTACAGCAAGCAATGTGAGTTCTAGCAGGCTGGCCCCTCCCCTGGCCCCCCATTGGCTGAGAACTCTGGGGTGTACAATCTTCCCCCATGTTGCCTAAGTTGCAATGTTACCTTCTTCATTCCTTCTCTGTATTTTAATTTCCTCTTGTGAGTGGGCCACTCCATAACATCCTGGTTGCATAGTGAGTATTGCTACATCTGCAAGTCAGCTGATGGTGATTTTCCACTCTGTGTTGAAAATGGACTTCCAGAAGTTTTCTTGGAGTCCAGATGTCCCCAGAGGGCCAGGTGCTCTCTGCCATGCACACTGCTGGCCAGGAAATCAGAAACACAAGGCTGCAGCTGCTGGAGGGAAGAACACGGTTTCTTCTACTCCTTCCCACTGAAGAAACACAGGATTAAGTTTGAAAACAGGTTGCAGGGCCGGCACTGTGGCATAGCGGGTAAAGCTGCCGCCTGCAGTGCCGGCATCCCATATGAGCACTGGATCGAGTTCCCCTTGCTCTGCTTCCGATCCAGCTCTCTGTGTGGCCTGGTAAAGCAGTAGAAGATGGCCCAAGTGCTTGGGCCCCTGCACCCGCGTGGGAGACTTGGAAGAAGCTCCTGGTCCCTGGCTTCGGATTGGCTCAGCTCCAGCCATTGTGGCCACCTGGGGAGTGAACCAGCAGATGGAAGACCTCTCTCTGTCTCTCTCTGCCTCTCCTTCTCCCTCTGTGTAACTCTGACTTTCAAATAAATAAATGAATCCTTTAAAAAAAAAAAAAAAACGAAATCAGGTTGGATGAGGTTCAGCAGGGGCCACTAGGGAAAGATAAGGTTCATTTTAGTTTTCAGCAGGATTTGTGCACTCCAAGTCCTTTGGCCTCACTGTGGAATAGAACTGGAGCCACCGTGCAGTAGCACCTTTCCTCCTCAGAGCGATTCAGCGAGCATTTGCCAAAGGCATCAGTGCAGGTGCATAAGCTAAGACCTGGCTACAGCACCTGTCCGGGGGGCATTTATCCTACACCTCCGGGGAGGAGTGTCAGGGCCACAGACCTCCTCACGTCCAAGACCGTGCATTAGGCGAGGGTTCGCTGAGGCTGGGGAAGTAACCTCAAAGAGAAGTCGATTTCTCCTCCAGCACTCTTGCAAGATCATTCCGTTCCTCTGGACGGCCCGTAGATTCTTTCAGTTCTGACACTTGGCTTGGCACTGCTCACAATGCAGCACCTGGCTCCACGTGCACACTGCACGGGTGCAGGATCACTGGTGAGCCTCCTGCCTGTTCCAGCTCGCTGAGCTTCCTGCAAGAGGTGGAGGCCCCTGGTGAGGCTCTCACTTCTCCCAAGATGGGCAGGGAGCGACCACAGTGCTTCTCCATCCACTCACTCCAAGGGTCCCCCCAGTGCACAGCCTGTGATGGCGGATCTACACCGTGAGGTGAGACCTTGGCTGGGGATTCAGTGCCCTTTCCTTGTCACTCCAATAATGCTTGATTCTTCCATTAGCCCTAAGTAATAGGACAGGAAAGGAGACGTTCTCAGGCTGATGAAGTCCCGCAACAGATTAAGAGCCAGCGAGATCTGATCAGCCTCGGTTGATCAGATGCATGGCCGTGCGTCCAACATGGACTCAGTGCCCAGCAAAGAAGACAGCTTCACCCCTGGGCCACGACCATACCCTCCCCAGGAAATGACCACGTCAGGAGGTGCCACAAGGCCTGGCCATTCCCCCTGTGCAGGCCACCAGCAGCAGCCTTTGTTCTGAGGTGCGCTGTGGCTGCAGGTGTGCCCCATGTTCTGCCAGCACCACCCCCGGCCCAATTAACCACCTCCAGTTACTCAACAGGTGTCACTCCTCAAAATGTCTTTTTAAATTAATTTTTGCTTACTTATTTGAGAGGCAGACAGAGGGAGTGTCCATCCACTGATTCACCCCCCTCCAAATGCCCACAATGGCCTGGGGGTTCAAAGCTGGGAGCCACGAACTCAATCCAGGTCTCCCCCATGGGTGATAGGGTCCCAGGAACTTGAGCCATCACCACAGCTTAGCGGGAAGCTGAAGACAGAAGCAAAGCCAGGGAATCAGACCCAGGTACCCTGATACAGGAAGTGGGCATCCCAAACAGGGGCTTAACCGCTTGGCCAAATGCCCACCCCCTGCCCCAATTAAACTTTTTTCCTCTCCTTCCCAGTACTGGTTCCTGGAGAAGCCAAAATGCAGTGGTCCCCACCAGTGACGTCTGGGAAACAAGGTCTCTGATTTAGGGACACAGAAGCCTGAAGAGGTGACAAGACCCGAGACCATGTGACTCCCCCGTCACCACCAACAGCCCCTCTTGCCACAAGTGCAGTCCCCTCCACATTGATCCCACGCTTGTCATCGTCACGCTCCATTCTCACAGATGAACCAGCGATGACAGACTGGGCTCCTGTGTGCATATGCCTGCTGTTCCCTTCTGATCAGGAGCTGTGGTTTAGCAAGAGGCTGACTTGCTACAGAAGTCATTAGGGAGAGAGGTTTGACGGGGTGACGTCACCGGCACCCGGGGTGGGGGCTCGGTTCTGTGGTTCTTTTCCCCAACATGCACTGACTGTGGGTCACACTCTGCCCATCTTTGAAGGCATCCAAGGTCAGTCAAGGCCGTTCTTTGACTCCTGCCCAATCTCATTTCCAGAGCTTTTAACATTAGGCCCCACCTGTCACTCATCCCCATGAGTGACAGATGGGCGCGGGACTAGCTCCGTCCTCCCTCCCCCAGCATTTTTTTTTTATCACAGACCTGCTCAGGACTCAGTTGTGCTCTGAGCGCAGAAGGGATGATGGTTATGGATAAGAAAAAGCCCAGCTTTGTGGAGGTAGACGGGACTCCTTCCCACGACTCTCTCCACGTGCATTGGCAGAAGAGGCGGGAGGACTTAGGGTGGTGGGTGAGTCCAGGTGGTCCCAGTACAGCCAGGACTAACCACGCTGCACAGACATAAAGGGGGGTGCCGATGGCGGCAAGGGCCACATGCTCTGGTCCAGCAGCTCAAGTAGGGCATTGTTCTGGGAGCAGCCTCGCATTCTTTCCATTGAATCCCTGTGCACGTGCACAATAGCGGGCTCCAATGACAGAGGCAAGCCGCTGTGCGGTTCGTGTCCCTGCACAGAGGGAGGCCGGGCGCTTTTGCTCCAGGTCACACAGCGGCAAGGCCATGCAGACCCTGGCCAGCTGGCTTTTCCTTTAGGCCATTGACATCTGCATGTTCTGGAGTCATCAGCAGCTCTTTCTCATGCCCCTCCACCAGTCATGCAGCATTAACCATCACTCACTTCTTTGATCCTTTGAGATGGGAGCTGCCTGTCTCACCCCCACCCCAGCCCTGCCACTTCCCCGCCCCCCACTCACTGGCAGGAAACCTTTGAAACCACTCACTGTGGCCTCTGGCTCACAGGGCTGCATGGATTTCTTTCAGGCCTGACTGTGTTGGGTTGCTGCTCATGGATTGTGGCCCCTGCTAAAATGGGGTCCCCGCCTTGGGCCCTCCCTCTCTCCACCACAGCGCTGTTTCTCTGTACCCGTTACAGAGCTTTGTGATAGAACTCTGCCCCAATGTCTGCAGTAAGGAGAGGAAAGGCCTCCAGGCAATGTGGGTGGAGCTTCCTGAAGTTCAATTTGCAGAGTTCTACCCAACCAGTGCTCTCCAAGACAGCGATGGGTTAATCCATCCAAACTGAAATGAGAAGCCCATCTTCAAGGGAGTTCAGAGTAGGCAGCTGGGGGGCTTGAAGATTGTGGGTCCTGGAATTGAAGGAATGGATCAATCACAGGGACCGATGTCCCGTGGTGACACTGGGCAGCCATGGCTAGGGCCCTGTTGGGGTCGGTGGGTGCACTGCACACTGCACATGCTGGGGTCCCTGTGGGTCTTATTTCTGGTTTCTCAGAGCTTGGATTCAGATCTTTCCACACCCCCAGATCACAAGGGAATTTTTCCGGTATGTAGCCTCTGCCAGTGACCGCAGAGTTACACGGCACACAGGTGTACCCGGAGGTCCCGCTTGCTGTGACAGATGCTTCCCCCACAGCTCTCACATCCTCGGGCCCTGGCCGTGTGTCTCTCTCCAGATGCCTGCTGTGCATCTACAGTGAGGTCAGGGGAGGAAGAGGCTGGGACCTCTTCCTGCTGCCTCTCAGCCAATCCACCTGTGCAGCCAGCTGGCCCAGCCACCCGTGTGCTCCCTAACTCCATACTGGGGTTTCCACTCTTTGTGCTCAACAACTGACTCAGAAGATTTGAATCTTTCCAGGGCGCACCAAGCAAACCGGTGTTCCCTCTTACCCAGGCGTGCACAAACACACACACACACACACACACAATAACAATATGACTCCTAACGCTAACACAGCTCTGCTATATAGAACCCATCTCCTGGGCCAGAAAGGCATGTCCAGGTCACGAGGGACCCTGCCAGCCTCGTGGCCTGCCTGCTCCTGGCTTAGCTGCAGCACCACCATGCTGGCTGTAACTCGGCCTTTTTTAAAGATTTATTTTTATTTATTTGAAAAAGTTACAGAGAGAGGTAGAGCCAGAGAGAGAGGTCTTCCCTCCACTGGTTCACTCCCCAGATGTCTGCAACAGCCAGAGCTGAGTTGATCCAAAGCCAGGAGCCAGGAGATTTTTTCCAGGTCTCCTACGTGGATACAGGGGCCCAAGGACTTGGGCCATCTTCTATTGCTTTCCCAGGCCATAGCAGAGAGCTGGATCGGAAGTGGAACAGCCGGGACTCGAACTGGCGTCCATATGGGAGGCTGGCACTGCAGGCCGGGGTTTTAACCTGCTGGGCCACAGCACCAGCCCTGAGATTTGTCATCTTAAGATGATGAACAAACCACAGGTATTTGCTCCTTGTTCAATCCATAGAGACCTTGGTAAAGGGGCAAAGGCACTGTTTTCAGATTTACTTGGTTATTTAAGAGCATGGTCTTCCATCCACTGGTTCACTCCCCGAATGTCTGCAATGGCCAGAGCTGGTGCAGGACCAAAGCTGGAAGCAGGCACTCCATCCAGGTCTCCCACACATGTGGCAGGGACCCAAGTACTTCAGCTATCACTTGCTGCCTTCCAGGGTGTACATTAGCAGGAAGCTGGAGTCAAGAGACAGAGCCAGGACTAGAACTCAGGCACTCTGAAATGTGATACAAGCATCTTAAAACTGCTAGGCCAGACAGCTGCTTCTAAGGTACACTGGATGACTGTCCTTGTCCCCGTCCACTTTCCAAGATTGCTTTTTCTATTAAAAAGAGAAATGAGAGTGTATTGAGTGTATTTTATGTCCTAACATTACTCACATAGATTAGTTTCCTCAAATATAATCCTAAGGGGAAATTGCCAATTTTCTGTGTTTGTAGAAAATCCATTTTCATAGATTGACCTCTCCCAGTAGGTGCCATGTCATTCTGGTTCGGGGCTGTCGCTGTCGTCCACCTCTCCGTGGTTTCCAGGTAACCAGGCCCCACCCCTCCTGAGTGATGCACAATGACTGCTCCGTGCCTTGGCTTGGATCTGCGCTCTCTTCCTCATCCACAGGGCAGAGTCCCCGGTGCAGAGCAGACAGCCCTGCTCCATGTTCACTGGCTCACACCGACAGGAGGCTCTGCCTGGAAGGCGAGGGAGCCCCCAGTGGTTTCCACAGTCGAGACTGGGGCCCAGGAGAGTTCATCCAGGCCCAGCTCTCCCTCCTCCCTGTAGCATGCACAGTCATATGACCCCGGATGAGAGTATATGCCTGCGTTAAAGGTGCGTTCTTTTTCTAAGCATTTATTTATTTGAGAGAGAGGTAGAGAGAGAGAGAGAGTTTTTTCAGATGCTGGTTCACTCCCCAAATGGCTGCAACAGCCAGGGCTGGGTCAGGCTGAAACCAGGAGACGGGAGCTTCTTCCATGTCTCCCACATGGGTGCAAGGGCCCAAGCACTTGAACTATCTTTTGCTGCTTTCCCAGGTGCATTAGCAGGGAGCTGGATCAGAAGTGGAGTGGCTAAGACTCAATCCAGTCCTCTGATAAGGGATGTCAGCAGTTAGACGCAGCAGCCTACAGTGCCACAACAATGCCCCCCCCCATATCTGCTTTCTGTTGCTAAAAAAAAGCACTTGAGTTTGGGTACATTGTATAGAAAAGTTTGTTTTTTTAAATATTTATTTTATTTATTTGAAAGGCAGAGAGAGAGAGAGAGAGAGAGAGAATTATCTCCCATCCTCTGGCTCACTCCCAAATGGCCACAATGGCCAGGGCTGGCCAGATCAGAGCTGGGAGCCAGGAGCTTCATCTGGCTCTTCCGCATGGGTGCAGGGGCCCAAGCACTTGGGTCGTCTTATCACTGCTTTCCCAGGAGCATTAGCAGGAGCTGGATTGGAAGTGCAGCAGCCAGGTCTCAAACCAGCGCCCACCTGGTCCAGTGACAGCTTAACCTGCTATGCCACAACACCAGCCCCAGGAAAGAGTTTTTTTATATATATATATATACTCAAAATTTTGGAGCTAAAAATGCAACCCTTTGTGTCTGGGCTCTGATGAGGGGTCCCTTCCCATGTCAGACCATGGTGAAAAAACAGAAAGAGAAACAGCCCCAGGCAGAAGATTCCAAGCTCCTGGGATGAGCTTCATTCTACAAGACCAGTGACACAACTACCTTCCATTGGGCCCCTCCTCTTAAAGGTGCCAGCATCCCAGCAGGGCTGCACTAAAGACCCAGCCTGCAGCACAGGTGCAGGACAGCCCACAGCCAAACCACACAGTGCCCCCCAGACATTTGACACCTTGCCGTGGTCCAGTGCTGCAGCCACCACACTATGCAACATTGTGCACTTGAAGTGCCACTGGTCTGCCTGAGAAACTGAATGTCCTATTTAAACAGCCAGATGCTGCTAGTGGATAACGTGCTGGTCTGGACAGGCAGAGTGGTGGGCGGGAGTGGAGAGCCACTTCCTCAAGGCACAGAGTTCACGCTTTAGCTTGGATAAGACCAGGATCAGGAAGAAAGCATCCTCTGTCTACCACAAGCCAGCATGGGTCACTTTAAAGGCATTGCTTAGCAGGCCCTTGGAGCACAGAGAACAGGTAGAAGTTGGGGGCATGGAGCCCGATACCAATGGAGCCTGTTCTGGGGTGAAGAGATGAATGGTGCTGGCCATATGTGCATCCCGAGCCAGCAGGAAGGAGGAGGTGGAGCCAGGGGCTGGGGCTCCATGTTGGGTCAAAGGCAGCCAGTGTGATGGGCAGGAGGGGACCCCAACCTCCTTCCTGGGAGACCTCACTCACATCTGGGTCCTTCTGCAAATTGTGGTCCAGGAGCCCATACACAAGGCTTATACAGATGTGCAAATGGGAAGTCTGCATAAAGTCTGAACTTGACCAACAGTCATGGACCAGTGTGGGTTCCTCCGTCTGACAAATGCACCTTGATGATGCAAGAAGGGGACACTGGAGGAAGCAAGCTGGGGGAGGGGCACATGGGAGTGTCCTGGGCTATGTCTGCAGCTTTTCTAGAACCCTAAAATTTTCCATTTTCTAAAAGAAAATGCGCGTTTCTTTAAAAAGCAGTCCCTGAGCTCCACCTTAGAAATTCCGGAATCAGTAGCTTTATGGGGGGCCACGAGTCAGGAGGATTTTAACTGGCTCACCAGGGGGCTCGAGGGTCTGAACACTGATGTGAGAAGTCCTGAACTTTTCTTACACCGCGCCTCACTGGAGCCGCATCTGGTGCCCAAGTTCTCAGAGGCAGCTTTCTGCCCGAGGCAGCATTGGCGTGGAGAGAAAGCCAGACGAACACGTCCAGCAGAGGCTGAAATTACAACACAGAGGTCCTTGGAGACAGGGAGGGCCAGAGAGAGCCAAGGTCACACAGAGATCAATTCCAACCTTGTCCAAGAGGGACAAAGGGCTGAGGCACCTGCTATGCCCATCAGCGTAGCACCCACCCAGAGCACCTGACTCTTAGATTTCACTCTTTGAAAGGCAAACACACCAGGGCGTGTGGCTAAGGCTTTAGGCTTAAAGCCAGAGTGGACAATGAGTGGAAGATTCAATCTTTTCATGGAAAGAGGGAAAAAAATTGGAAATCAAAGTGCAGAAGTCCTAGTGTTCTGCCCCCCAGGGCCTTCTGCTGGGTTAAGAACATTCTCGGTTGAACAAGGGAGTTTGCCAGCATGGCTTGTGAAAGCAGAGACATTGGGAGACCACCCCAGCCCCGTGGCATCGTAAGGACCAAGAGCTTTGTACCCGGGGGGTTGGAGAGGGACATTTCAAGCACAAACAAGGAAAGCAGGTATGTAGGGGCTTGGAGGGGAGCAGGTGTGGCCAGCAGGAGCTTGGCAGGGCAGCCTGCACCCTGGGTAGAAAGACACAGTCAGACCAAGGTCTTTTCTTCTTCCCCCAGGGAAGCAGGGGTAGGAGAACTGTGCTCTGTGGAGGCAACGGTAGTGGCAGCTCCCAAGGTCAGAGGGAGCCCAGACAGCCTGGGAAGAGAGCCTGGTTCAACAAGTGACATGGGCGGGGCGGGGGTGGGGGGACTCCGAGGGCCAGTGCTGAAACGTTGGCCAAGGGTACATTGCTGAGACCCCAGAGGCAGGACGTGGCAGCTGACCAGGGGCAGGTGGTACAAGGAGTCGGGGCATAGCCCTGCGCAGATCAGCTGGATGCAGTCTGTGAGCGAGTTACTCTGTCTCCTGAAACCTCAGTCTCTCCAGCTGTGCAATGGGTGTGATGACAGCAAGTTCCTCATGGACAACACAGGATGGGGTGGTGGTGGGGGGAGGTTGTTCAGAGATCTCGGATGTCAGGAACTCTCGCAGTCCATACACAAGATGTGGTAAAAATGCTAGCTGTTGCATCAATAACAGCTCCGAATCCCCTCTCAAGTTAAGCCCCTGCCTGCGATACCAGCATCTCCTATGGGCACTGGTTCGAATCCTGGATGTTCCGCTTCCCATCCAGCTCTCTGCTAATGCACCTCGGAAAAGCACCAGAAGATGGCCCAAGTGCTTGGGCCTCTGCACCCACATAGGAGACCTGCATGGAGTTTCAGGCTCCTGGCTTCACCCTGACACAGCCCTGGCCATTGAGGCATTTGGAGAATGAACCAGTCTCTCTCTCTCTCTCTCTCTCTCTCTCTCTCTCTCTCTCTCTCTCCCCTCCACCTTCCAAATATATAAATAAATAAATAAATGTCTAAAAAACCAATTTCCTCTGATATCTGGAACCCAGGTGGGCTCCGTTTTACAATGGAGGCTGCAGAAGGCAGATGAGGGGGTCACAGACATAGCCTCTGTCCAGCACCATAGGGCTCCCGCTCTCAGAAGCAGTGACAAAAGCTGTTGTGTGGGACCTGGGTTTGCCCCACAAGGCATGGGTCTGTGCTTCCCTTTGCTGGCAGGCTCCCTGTGGCCTGGGCCAGTCGACCCCCAGGGCTGGCACAGTCCCAGGATTCCCCGGGAGCCAGCACACAGAGGCCAGCGTGGATTATGGGCTTCCTAACGGGGTTTGTCCAGGCTGTCTCATCACTACCCTCTCCACCCTGCCCAAAAGAGTACTATGAATCAGAGGGTTCCTTGTTACGGAATGGAGTCCACTATGGGAGCAGACAAGGTGCCCGTAGAATTGAAGCTCTGTGCTTCCCAGCCCTGCCACCCAAGTCATTTCTGCATCCTTGGGAAGCCAGAGTTGCACACCCCTGCCTGTCTCTGGGACCTTTGCGAGCCCTGCTGGCATACAGCAGAAGAAACACACCTTCCAAAGATGAACTGCATTTCCAGGGAGGCTGAGGGCGGCAGGAAGTCAGCTGGGGAGGCAGGGGACCCACAGGAGCTGGTGAGGAGGGGGAGATATCTTCAGGAGGTCAGCAGAGAGACCTAGGAGCAAGGCCCTTGCAGCCCAAGAGCCAGAGACAAGGAGGCCAGGGCAGGCGGACACAGGGGTGCCCAGCTGAGGGTACAAGGACAGGGCATTCACACACGGAGCAGCCGCGTGACTCAGAGAAACCTCAGCAGTAACTGAACATCACAAGTGTCTGGGGCACCATGAGTGACATTCCATGCCCCTCATGGAGCTGGCTTCCTCCTGCCTTTTCCCAGGTGGCCTTGTGGGTGGGGACAGCCAGACCTGCAGAAGCTGTTACAAAACACCGGTCCCCAGATCCCACCTTTGAGTGATGACTCCACATCCAGGGAGTCAGTGCTTTTACAGCCCCCAAGGTGATCCCAATGAGCAGCAGGTGTGACAACGGCCAAACCCCAGGGCTGCAGGATTCCGGCTCCAGGCAGTAAACAAAGGACACCTCCAGGAGAACTCTCGGGTCCTGGGTGTCCTGGGAGACGTGGCTGTCTTACCGTATCCCAGGTACACCTCCTAAGTCTTCTTCACGCCTGGCCTCCACCTGCTGAGGCTGCAGGCTGGCGGTGACAGCCTGAGGAGTTATTGCTGTCGTAAATTTAAAGAAATGAAGCATTTCAGAAGATCATTTTCTTTCTGGTTCCCAGCCAGTTTCCTGAGGGGAAGAGAGCTATAAATCCTCCTTCCCCCTGAGCAGGCCTTCGTCCCCTCTCTGCCAGCCCCACAGCTGCCCGCCTAATCTCCCTCCACAGTGCCACGGCCAAAGGGACTTTATTTGCTCAAGCACTCAATCAAGGACTTTCTGTCTCTCCCCTCTCTGGCTTTTGTTTGAAGGTTTATCTATTTGAAAGGCAGTTATAGAGAGAGATGGAGAGACAGAGACAGAGAGAAATCTTCCATGGCCACAACAGCTGGGGCTGGGCCAGGCCCAAGCCAGGAGGCTGGAAACTCCACCGGGGTCTCCCACATGGGTGGCTGTGGCCAAAGCACCAGGCTGTCATCCTTGGCTGCTTTCTCAGCCACATTAGCAGGGAGCTGGATTGGAAGTGGAGCAGTTGAGATTCGAACTGGCCCTCATCCATAGCCAGCATCTTAACCCCACTGGCTACGATGCAAGCCCCATCTGTCTTAATTCTCTATCCTTCCATGCCTACTCTTTCTGATGTCTGACAAAATTCCTCGCAATATCAGCTCGATGCAGCCTCACAATGAGCACCAGGGTCTCTGCACGGGGTGGAGCTGAGAGCGGACGGAGTCAGAGCAGTGCCCATACGCCCGTGGCATAATTTATGCCCAGCTGCCAGCTCATCACCAACATTGCTTTTTCCCCTACATTCCAATAGAGCCAAACATGGGGACATTTACAACCCGTATCGCGAGTGACGGGTTAAAGACACACGTGATTGCCGAGTCTATGGATAATAAAACAGAGGAAGGAACATGTGGATTCCTGGCAAGCACATTCACGCATTCACTCACAACGTGGCAGAGCTGCTCCCCAGCCCAGGTAGATCCCACCAAAGAGGCACACAGGAGGACTGGAAGAATGAGTGTGAGCATGCATGTGTGTGAGTGTGAGCACATGTGTGTGTGTGTGTGTGTGTGTGTGTGATTGCACACATATAATATATATGCTAAGACAAGCATGGGTATCTACCTAGGCACAGAAAAGTAGCTTCCCGAAGACATGTGCAGTCTGTGCTTCATGGAAACTCATTTCAGAAGGGCTCTGGGTCAGGGCCGGTGCTGTGGCATAGAGGGTAAAACCACCACCTGCAGAGCCGGCATCCCATGTGGGCACCAGTTCAAGTCCCAGCTGCCTCGCTTCCGATCCAGCTCTCTGCTATGGCCTGGGAAAGCTGTAGAAGATGCTCCAAGTGCTCGGACCCCTGCACCCACATGGGAGTCCCAGAAGAAGCTCCTGGATCCTGGCTTCAAATCGGCCCAGCTCTGCCCATTGTGGCCCTTTGGGGAGTGAACCAGCAGATGGAAGACCTCTCTCTGTCTCTGCCTCTGCCTCTCTGTAACTTGCCTTTCAAATAAACAAACAAATATTTTTAAAAAATCACGAGAAGAAGAAGGGCTCTGAGCATCCTCAAGACTAGCTGACCCCACCAACCCATCTGAAGTAGGGTAGGAAGAAGAAATTGTCAGAAGCCACAGCTGGACATAGGGTCAGTCCCTGAACAGCTATCAGACCAGCAGCCCTCCAAGCTCAGCCTGAACCTTGAACCCCCCACCCCCATCTCCAGCCCCTCCAAAAGGTCCCATACCTGGAACCAGGGCCCTGGGTTGTGTCCTGATGCAAACCTCATTAACTAGCTCTGTGCTCTGCTGGTACAGAGGGAAAGGGCCAAGGGTGGAGAGAGAGAAGGCACAACAAGTGCTGGACCATTGAAAGGGACGGGGAACCCATCTAGAGAGGAAGACGGAGCAGGCTCCATGCAGAAATGCAGAAGGATGATTTGGAAAACTCCAGTGAGTCACGAAAGAGAATCACGGAGTGAACCCAGCAGGGTGTGGGAGATGCAGCGGGGTGGAGGGAGGTGGAAAGGGTGGGGAACCAACCACAAGATCAGCACAGCATCTGCCCAGGCTCCAGGGTCTCGTGGCCTAGGAGGACTGGGCTGGAGGACACACGGGGTGCTCCCGTGAGTGTGAACTGAGACCACCTTGGAATCTGGCCAGGGAGGAAGAGGCACTGGTGGGGGTTGCCTGTGCCCAATGCAGCCTCATGGCTCCTAAGACATTCTGCAGAGATGGTCCAGGCACCGCGGTCCACTTCTCAGTGGGGACATGTTCTGAGAACCCCCAGTGGCCTCCTGGGACCTCAGACAGCAGCCAGATCTGCAGTCAGTGTGTTTCCCATCTTAGCAAAGCACTCACCAGCACCACCGTCGCAGCTTTTGCTGTCTGCACACGACTGTTTTCTTCCTCCTTCACAGGGATCTGAGTACCCTCCATGTACGTTTTTTTTTTTCTGTCCCTGTGAAACTGAGTTCTTCACAGTTTCTCTCTGGCACTCCCAAATTGCCAGCATCACCACTCCTGTGCTGTATGGCCACTGGAGAGTAACAGAACACAGCAGTGGGATTCCACAGTTGTCAGTCTGATAACCAACACACCACCAAGTGACCAGTGGGTAGGCAGTGTACCCTAGACAAAGGGAAGATTCGTGTCCTGTTGGGATGGCACGCGACTCCACCATGCTGCTTAGAGGGGTGCGCAACTTAAAACTTAGGAATTGTCTATGGCTGTCATTTCTTTGGTTTAATATTCTCAGCCCACCATCACCTGGGTCATGGAAACCATGGACATGAAAGCCAGAGAGGAGCCCTACTGGATTCGGGAAGGAAACTACATCCGCCCATCTGGCCTCCAGCTTGGGTAGAACTAGCCCTACACCAGGATCTGATGTCCCCACCTGCAGGTCATCCCCATCCTTCCTACCTAGGGCAGCCAATAGGATGTGATGGAGAGATGGGCGAGGCACTTCCTCGCGAGGGTTGGGGAGAGGGTGGATGACAGGGCTGTGCATCCTCCATGCTGTTGCCCCTGCCACAGGCTGGATCCAGGTGTGGACAATGAGGCCTGGAGAATGGAGGAGAATGTCAGGTGGACGAAGTGCACCTGCCAACCCGGAGCCCACACATTACCTTCTGCATCTGCAACTTGGGACGCTTGGGGTCCTTTTGCAGCTCTTTCCCAATGGAGACAGACTCACCTCCTGCAGGCATCCTCAGCTAGCTCTGAGCGAAGCAAGGAGACTCAGGAGAGAAGAAAGGGCTGTGATCCCAAGACCTGGGCCAACAGACACACATGCCCCAGGCAAGGAGCAGCCAGCTCTCAGCTCTTCTTTCAGCTCAGAACCCAGAGGCCCTGCAGCAAAACACAGCAGCCTCACGCCCTGAAGAACAAATTTCTAACCACATGTAAGCCATAAGCATCTGATACCATTAAGGCTCATGGCCCTACTCAGCCTAGTGGGGAAAATATTCTGAACAAGGTTCAGGGTTACCTAGCTGACCGTGTATGTTCGTTGATTCAGGACAGGAATAGCAGGACCCATGACATTAATTACAGGGACCTGGACCCAGCTTTCAGTGCCCCTCCTGAGAGTGTCAGGTGCCTACCGCTGCTCCAAGTGCTCTGGCCAGATGTGCAGCTGGTGCAAACACGTCACTCGTCGGAGCTGGCTCCTGTGCAGCAAACCAAGCTGGGAAGATTCACTTCTGCATGGATCTGCCCCGCAATGGAAGCTGTGTTTGATCAGGAATCTTAACAGAAGCAGCTAAAATGTGCTCCAGCAAAGATTGCAATGCAGTTGCAACCAATGCATGCCTCACGGTGGGTTCCTGCTCCCATGCTGTGGCTCCCAGCAGCACTGCAGGGCACGGCAGCCCTGTAAGAGTCTCCACTGTGGGCAGCAAGTTCTTCATCCAGGCTCAAGATGGGAAACACAGACCCACTCTTGGGCACTGCCCCTGCTCCCGTGCACGGGCTCTGGCAGCACTGTCATCGCAGCTCGCCCCTCGCTTGCTCTGTGACCCGAGACCAGTTGCTCAGTGGCTGGGACCCTGTACATCCCAGCCCAGCATGGCCCAGTGCAGCACAGCCCAGTAGCACCAGCAGCATGACCACAGGCAACTCTTGGGACCCTGGAGGAGAAAGAGGAGTAGGGGGCGGCAAGAGGAAGAGAAACCACTGTGGGTGGGAGCCTCTGCCCAGAGCACAGGCTGCCTGGAAGAGGAGGGCCCACAGGGAAGGTCCCAGCTGTCACTCAAAGAGCTCCGTCACCATGGAAACCCTCATCCAATACAGGGTGACCAAGGGGGATTCACATTCACTAAGAACCCGAATCTATGCTGTCCAGGCAACAAAGTGGCCTCCACATGGCTCTCCCTCTTTCTCCGGTAACTGGCTCAGTGCAAGGTGTGGTCACTGGGCTCTGGGAGGTTGCCTCTGCAGGCAAAGGGTTCTGGCTTTGATCCCCCCTCTCTCTGCCACCTCCACACTCCCCTCCTTCTCACCAGCTGCCCGCACCACATGGCCACTGGCTGCACCCACAGAACTGTCATCTGGGCTCCCCTGCTGTGGCCGCCACCCCCTCTTCCATCATCACCAATAGTCACTGTTTCCCTGGGACCAAAATTGATCTGTGCTGTGTGGAGTCCCTTCAGGACACAGAAAGACGTGCGACATCCTGGCAGCTGCAGCAAAGCCTAAGCCCAGAGGCCAGCTTGGGTGTGCACAGAGCTGGGATCCCAGGGGCCTGGGGCCCGAGGGGCACATCAAAGAAAACGATGGTGGTCTCCAATGGAGCTGGCTCTCTGCAAACAGCTCTGCCTCTGCTGAGGGTCTCACCTGAGAAGCCACCAGCATAGCAGTCCTGCAGAGAGATGGTGGCCACAGAGGGCAGGGCCCCAGCACACAGCAGAAGCCCCCAGGTGGAGGAGTTTCCTCCTCAGGGGACAAGCTACCAACGTAGGGCAGCGCATGCAGTAGTCCTGTTCCCAGCACCCAAAATGTATCTTCTCTCTGCAGAGGTTCATGTGCTAGGGGTGGAGCTATATAAATGCTCACTCCAGCACCCGCACATCCTCCATTCAGTACCCACATGATCTCCTCCTGCACCCGCACCTCCTCCTGCACCCACACCTCCTCCCATACCCACACCCCCTCCTGTACCTACACCCCCTCCTGTACCCACACCCTCCTGTACCCACACCCCCTCCTGTACCCACACCCCCTCCTGTACCCACACCCTCCTGTACCCACACCCCCTCCTGCACCCACACCCCCTCCTGTACCCACACCCTCTCCTGCACCCACACCTCCTCCTGTACACCCCCTCCTGTACCCACACCCCCTCCTGTACCCACACCCTCCTGTACCCACACCCCCTCCTGTACCCACACCCCCTCCTGCACCCACACCCCCTCCTGTACCCACACCCTCTCCTGCACCCACACCTCCTCCTGTACACCCCCTCCTGTACCCACACCCCCTCCTGTACCCACACCCTCCTGTACCCACACCCTCTCCTGTACCCACACCCCCTCCTGCACCCACACCCTCTCCTGTACCCACACCCTCTCCTGCACCCACACCTCCTCCTGTACACCCCCTCCTGTACCCACACCCCCTCCTGTACCCACACCCTCCTGTACCCACACCCCCTCATGCACCCACACCCCCTCCTGTACCCACACCTCCTCCCATACCCACACCCCCTCCTGTACCCACACCCCCTCCTGCACCCACATCCCCTGCTGTACCCACACCCTCCTGTACCCACACCCCCTCCTGTACCCACACCTCCTCCTGTACCCACACCCCCTCCCATACCCACACCTCCTCCTGCACCCACACCCCCTCCTGCACCCACACCTCCTCCTGCACCCACACCTCCTCCTGTACCCACACCCCCTCATGTACCCACACCTCCTCCTGTACCCACACCCCCTCCTGCACCCACACCTCCTCCTGTACCCACACCCCCTCATGTACCCACACCCCCTCCCGTACCCATACCCCCTCCTGTACCCACACCCTCCTGTACCCACACCCTCCTGTACCCATACCCCCTCCTGCACCCACACCCCCTCCTGTACCCACACCCCCTCCTGTACCCACACCCCCTCATGTACCCACACCCCTCCTGCACCCACACCCCCTCATGTACCCACATCCCCTCCTATACCCACACCCCTCCTGTACCCACACCCCCTCATGTACCCATACCCCCTCATGTACCCACACCCCTCCTGCACCCACACCCCCTCCTGTACCCACACCCTCCTGCACCCACACCTTCTCCTGCACCCACACCCTCTCCTGCATCCACACCCCCTCTACACCCACACCTCCTCCTGCTCTTGGGTATCCTAAAGACGCTGCAGGGCCTCCCATCCTTTGCCCGAGATGAGAGGACACCCACTCCACAGAGCAGTATGTGGGTGCAGTGCTCCATCAGGTTCCAAACAGGTGGCTGCTTCTCACTGACCCCCCACAAGCTCCTGAGCCCCACTCCCCTTGGTGCTGGGGTTGGGAGCAGCCCCCTGCACAGCCCAGACCCCAGATCACAGCCGCACACACTCGCACCTGTCTCCCAGGCAGGCCAGCTGGGTGGCTAGCACTAGCTGTGGAGCCTCATGTGTGCTAGGAGATCCTGCCAGCCTGGCCCCGTGCACACGTTGGGAACTATGGAGCTGGAGCCTATTGGTAGGAAATCACAGTGGGCTCCCAGAAAGAAGGGGAACAGAGGAGGGGAGTCCCAAAAGCATTGGGTTTATACAGCAAAGTTTCACTGCCCAGCATGACCTGGTTTGCAACCACAGTTACAGCCTGGCTCAGGGGGGCTCCAGGGAACCACCTTTGGGGGGACAGGGGGGACAGACCCACCTCAGTCAGACTTGCTGCTATGCCAGCACCTTGGCACAGAGGAAGTCCCCTGGGCTGAGCGAAGGGGCCTAATGAACCTTGCTGGACTCAACTGTGTGACCGAACCTGACACTCACACTCAGCTGGGACACTGGCACGCTGTCTTCTGGAGCAAATTTACAGGAACGTGCACTCCGCACAGAGCCTCCTGCTGGAGAGGATCACCTCCAAGGTGATCCAGATGCCAGCCTGGCCTGGGGGAGAGGGGCCGGGATGTCCCACTCCCACACCATAGGGATTTCTGGATTGGGGATGTTTCCAGCAAGCAGCATAGTATGTGAGAGAGAGAACTGAGCACAGATACCAGCTGGTGTCATGTCCCCGGGGCCACCAAAACAACTGTCTCCCTTCATCTCTGACCTCCGATGCCCACACTGGTGTTCGTTATTTGTCCTTGGCTCAAGTTCCACTCCTGAGAAATCATTTCCCTTCCTGTCTCATTTTGAGTAGTCTTAGACCTGAGGCACACAGGATGTACTAACAGGGACTCAGAGACAAATTCTAAATCAACAACGGTGCCTTTGCTTCCTGGCTTGCAGCCAGCTGATGCCAGCTGTGGAGCCTTACAGTAGAGGAAACCCAAGGATACAAAACCTTCCAGATTCCTACACACAGGTGCATTGGGATGAAGAAGAGAATAGTATGCACAAAATAAATGGGAGACACTAATACTTCTTTTCTGATATATGTAGGTCTTGGACAGCCAGGACTTTTAAAAGGTATGAACAGATTTTCAAAAGAAGGATGCTCCTGCTTAGGGAATTCTCCAGCCAAACAGGAACTCTTGGCAGGGAGCAGGACTTCAGTTTTGCTGGGTCCTGAAGTTTATTCGTGCAGCTGGTGCAAAACCAAGGGCGTACCCTAGTGGGCCAGCCACAGCTGTCCTGGGGAGCTCTCTGGCGAGGCCACATGAGCAGCTATGTTTTGGAACACTTGATGGAGGTCAACAGATAGAGAGAAAAGCAGACACCATCACTGACTTCCATCTCCCTTTAGCACAGTCCACCCCATGACACCTCAACCACCTCACACTGGGACATCACACTGTTAGGTGTCCTGGGCAGCTGCCGGGGAGACCAGAGCCCAAGAAGTGTCTGCTAGCTGAGCACATGAGCACCAACAGGATGTGGCACCGCCACCAGGAGAGCCGTCTCCACTCTGAGTTCTACAGAAATGAGGCTGGACCTAGTGGTCTTCCTGGAAGGGTCCTCACTCCCACCAGGCAGAAAAACCAAGGCACTGGGCTCCATCATCACACTCCAAGCTTGAAACATGGAAGGAACATGTGTTCCCTGGAAGTGCAGTGGGACCCTCAGTGGATGCCTCAGTTCTTTTTAAAGATCCCAAAGGAATGCAGAATATCTCCAAGTACAGTCATGTGTGCAGAGGGTCGCACCTCCTGTTCCTGCTGCTCGTGGTTGGACCTGCTGACGTGGCATCCAGGGAGCCAAGCCAGGGGCCCCACGCTTCATCTAACACAGTGCTTCTCATGCACATGAAACAACTTGGGGATCTTTTTTTGTTAAATACATCTTTAATTTTTATTTTATTTGAGAGGCAGAGAGAGAGAGAGAGAGAGAGAGAGAGAGAGAGAGATCCATCTGCTGGTTCACTCCCCAAATTGCTGCAACAGCCGGAGCTTGGCCCATCTGAAGCCAGGAGCCAGGAGCTTCTTCCAGGTCTCCCATGTAGGTGCGGGGGTCCAAGCACTTGGGCCATCTTCTGCTGCTTTCCCAGGCCATAGGAGAGAGCTGGATGGGAAGAGGAGCAGCCAAGACTCAAACCGGGGCCCATATGGGGTGCTGGTGCTGCCAGCAGGGGCTTAGCCTACTATGCCACAGCACCAGGCCCACCTGGGGACCTTTGGACAGATGTGACTGGACAACTCTCTGGCAGGGCCTGCAATCTTGGAAATTCTGAAGCTGGTAGAAGTCATGATGCTGGTCCAGGGGCCCCCACGTGGAGTCCCAAGGACCAATGTTACACTCTTACCCCCAGAATCCCATGGGGCAGGTGATAACAAAGCTGGCATCAGCATGAAAGGGTGTCACTCCTAGTGCCTGCAAGGTCTAGCCTTAGCCCTGGGTCTCCCTCACCTGCTGCTGCAACAGCAGACAACGTCAGAGCTTAGCAGCTGAAGCGACAACGGTGAATTGGGGCTGGGGCCCAGCGGGGCAGTTCTTCAGATTCAAGCAGTGTGTGTGTGTGGTAGGAGGAGGGCACCCATATTGCCATATCTGGCACTTCACTCTCAAGCTAGAACTGCTGGGAGCTGAGCAGATGTGTAACCTGTCTCCGTGTGACTTCAGCACTTGAGGTTAGTTACAGCATGGTGGCTTCACTAGCCCGTCCTCTTGCATGGTTTCTGGCTTTCAAGAGGCAGCATTCTAAGAAGACAACTTCCAACCCACAAACATGTACGAAGTCTCTGCTTGCATCATCCTTGCCAATATCCCTTCCTCACTAGTCACATGGCCAAGTCCAGGGTCAGGGGTGACGTGACCCACACAAGGGCAGAGACACCAGGTGTGGTGTCCCTGGGGCCGCAGGGACAACCCTACCTCAACCTCTGACCTCTGATTTCCACATTAGTGTTTATTCCTTTGTCCTTATTGCAAGATCAATTCCCTTGGGAATAATTTCACCACGTAGCTCACTTGGGGCAGCATCGGCCCTTAGCAATCAACAGAGAGCCACTTTCTCGATTCCACTTCATCAGAACATTTTAAAGGAAATGGGTCATTAGAAGTTCAGAGACTCTCATTGTCATGCAAATCTGGCTTGCAGAGGTTATTATGTTGAAAATTAATTAATTCTTTTAGTCATATCTTTAATGGAGGAGGAATTTAATTCTTTGAATAATATGACAAATCTGTGCTGAAGACTGACAGCTGTGACTATTAATCACCGTCCTTATTTCAGAAACCATCCTCCCAGCCCAATTTCATTAGGATTTCATGGGAAAGGAATGGGTTAGAATTGCCACTGGTGCAAAGAGAATTTGAATCACAAAGCCAGGGCTATGATTATCACCAATGGGAGGGCAATGAGGCTGCAAGCTTTGTCCAGACCCTGGAGCATCAGTAAGCCTCTCGGTACCATCAGCTCATACTGCAGTTTGCCCCTGCTGCTGGCACTGGGGCTGCTTGTAGGAAACAGACATGAGGAGATCACTGCGGCACCTACCGTGACTCCTTTGGCTCACAGAATTTTCATTAAAAAATGACAACAGCAGGGTAAGAAAAGATGCAAAAGGCTCAAAAGCATGAGCCATGGAAAGCAGCTTCTTCCCAGCCCACGCCTCAGTGCCAATCCTCCACATTCCAGAGACAGTGAGGAGTATGCCCAAGAAGCATGTGAGCACAGTGACACACACATCCCCAGGCACCAGCCGCAGCACACCCGGCATGTGGATGTGCACCTGTGTGCCCTCGGTCCTCCAACGCAGCACTCAGGAGCTCCTTCCCTACGAACACATCCACCTTCCTCTCCTGCCAGTGGGCCAGTGGTCACCTCTGATACTGTAGGGTAAGCTGAACAATTTCTCAGCATCTTTTTATTTTTACCTGTACATAGCTTTAGCTATATGATGCCATTTTTAGTATTTTCTAGAAAGTCTTTGAAGTCGGTTTTATTGCATCATGTTTTAATCTGAACAATTTATAAGTATCTTCTTTTTTTATTTTAATGGAGAGAGAGAGAGAGAGAGAGAGAGAGAGAGAGAGAAAGATCCCAACCACTAGTTCACTCGTCAAATGTCCACAGTGGCTGGGGCCAGGCAGGGACTGAAGCCAGAAGTCAGGAATTCAACCCGGGTCTCCTGCACAGGTATGGCAGGGACCCATGTACTTGGGCCATCTCCTGCTGCTCCCTAGAGTCTACACTAGCAAGAAAATGGAGTCAGGACCCGAACGGGAGCTCGAACCCGGGTGCTCTGTGGGATGGTGGGCGCCTTAACTGCTGGGCTCAACTTCCCAACCTCAGATGTCACCATGGGCTATCTGGGTTTCCTGAATCCTCTGGAATAAGTTTTGTTGGTTTCTATATTCCCAGAAAGTCACCCAGTCCCAATGAGGTTTCAAGTTTACTTACATAAAGTTCATTTGAATTTGAAATTCTCTGATTTTTCCTCTGTGCCATCCTCCACTGCCCTCCCAGGCCACAGCAGAGAGCTGGACTGGAAGAGGAGCAACCGGGACTAGAAGCCGGTGCCCATATGGGATGCCAGCACCACAGGCAGAGGATTAACCAAGTGAGCCATGGCACCGGCCCCCGCATCATGGCATTTTATTTGAATTTCTAGGTTTATTTTTTGAGCGGGAAGTGGGGTTCATTTGTTGGTATGGTTAAAAAGGAGACAACTGGGATGGGGATTACTGCACCACAGGTATAGGGTTCAAGTTCTGCCTCTGCTTCTGATCCAACTTCCTGCTAACGCACACCCTGGAAGACAGAAGATGATGGTTCAAGTTGAGTCTCCACCACTCACAGTGGAGATCCAGATGGGATTCCTGGCTCCTGACTTCTGCCTGGTGCAGCCTCAGCTTTTGCAGGCAGGTAGGGAGATCTCCCTTTCTTCCTTTCTTTCAAACATAAATAAAAGAATAAACATTAAAAAAAAGGAGTGGGGAATAGCACATTGGAAGCCCTCACCCCTGCAAGGCCTGCCACTTGTCCAGGGGACCACAACAGGGGATGTATTTGAGTCCACAGCCATCTGGGATGAGCCACTTCTCAACTGCTGTGTTTTCAGATTCCTCTGCACTCAACTTAGTAAAGTCCCACTTCTTGGATGTGTGGATCTTCCAGTGGTCAGGAGGCTCTTACTTGGCCCTACATGTGACGTCCATCACAAGCCCCTCATTCTGCAGATCAGAGCTGGTGGACGAGACAACTCAGCTAACTTGAACCTTGCTTATTGTCATGCCCTGGGGCTTTGCAAAGGTGACCCACACATCTGTCTGGTGCCTAGACTGGGGCCAGCACAGGCCAGAGATGTGAAGGTGCATTCAAAAGGGCTGTGTCCAAAGCCCCTTAGGACATTCCATACAGGCAAGGGGCTGAGCCACTACACATCAGAAGCCAGTACACAGGGGCCCCACAAAGAAAGAGGTCCAGTTGGTGATTTGAAAAAAGAAGGGGCGGGTCTTGTGGCACAGTGGGTTAAGCCACTGCTTGCGAAGCTGGCGTCCCATACTGGAGTGCCAGGTTGATTCCCAATCACTCTGCTTTCCATACAGCTCCCTGTTGATGCGCCTGGGAAGACACTAGATGATAGCCCGAGTGCTTGAGTCCCTGCCACCCACAGGAGAGACTCAGATGGAGGCCCTGGCTGCTGGATTCAGCTTGGCTCAGCCCCCGTTGTTGTGGCCATTTGGGGAGTGAACCAGTAGATTGAAGACCTCTCTCTCTCTCTCTCTCTCTCTCTCTCTCTCTGTCTCCTTCTCTCTCTGTGTAACTCTTACTTTCAAATAAATAAATAAATCTTTTTAAAAAAGAAGTAGGTAGATTCATTTGCAAGTACATAGTGGTTTTGTTACTGTTTTCTACCTGAATTCAACAGAATGACTTAACACACAGACCATTCTGATGCTCTCAGTGCTATTAAATGGCAAGTGCGTTCTGCACACATGAGTTCAGTACCCACAACAGCAATCAGGCCAAATGCCTTGATCTTGTTCAAGTCTCCTATTTCCTTACTGACTTTTTGTCTGCCTATTCTATCAGTTCCTGAGAGAAACATGCTAACAACGTCTCCTACTGCATGGTGGACTTTTATACCTTTTCTTCTAGTGTCATCCATTACTTTCCTATATTTTGAAGTTATAAAGTGCAGATAAATTTAGAGCTATTACACATCTTTAGTATTTTTTTTTTGTTTTATTTGAGAGTCACAGAGACAGATGCAGTGAGAGAGAGGAGAGGGGTGGGGCGGGAGGAGAGAGAGGGAGAGAGAGAGAGCTAAGCGGACATCTGCTGGGTCACTCCTCAAATGCTTGCAAACAGCAGGTGCTGGGCCAGGGTTCAGGCCCAGTGTTGCTACTGTCTCCAGAGGGCAATGAGGTCATTGGTGAGAAAAGTTCGAGGGAATTCAGCAGCTGCTCGGGGAAGAAAGGGCCACTGCAGCAGAAAGATGCACAGGAAGGGACGCCGAGGAGAAGGAGCTCGGAGCTCCCTCGTCCTGCCTGCAGCTCTGTAGCCTCCAGCTGGGAGACCCATGGGGCCAGGGGCAGGTCAGCAATGTGGCGGAACAGTCCCCCTTCCATCACATCACAGAGCAGCGATGACAAGGGGCGGGGACGTGTCCTGCCCCAGAGCTGCCTGTCATCACACTCACATCCCACATCACATGGCTGGTCCTGATCCCAACTGCCTGACAGTGTAGACCTGGGAGGCAGTGATGACGGCTCAAATAGCCAAGTTCCTGGAGACCATGATGCTTAGTGAAATAACCCAGTCCCCCAAAGACGAATCCCGCACATTTCCTCTGATAACTAATACACAGAGTACAAAAAAAAGTGATGTATGTGAGTGAAATTGTCATTTTGAGATTGGATTATTGTTTCTAGCCCTTGTGGATACTCTTGTGGAGCAGTGGTTTTTCTTCTAATTACTTGTTGAATTCTTTATTTCGTGGAAGGTGAAGCTGATAACTACAAAATAAACTGAAAGTATGTCCCTATAAAAATGAAAAGAAAAAATAAGAAAGAAAGGAGGAGGGAAGGTGGAAGTGTGGGCGAGAGGTATCACTATGCTCTTAAATCTGTATATATGAAATATATGAAATTTGCTACCTTATGTAAATAAAAAGAGAGAAAAATATACTAAAAAGATCATGGGTGAAAAACATATCACCACAATATAGACTATAAATAAATATTAGATGATATTTGTTTAAAGATTTATTTATTTGTTTGAAAGGCAGAGTCACAGAAAGGCAGAGGCAGAGAGAGAGAGAGAGAGAGAGAGAGAGAGAGAGAGAGGTCTCCATCTGCTGGTTCACGCCCCAGATGGCTGCAATGGCCAGAGCTGGGCTGATCCAAAGCCAGGAGCCAGGAGCTTTGTCCACGTCACCTACCTGGGTGCAGGGGCCCAAAAACTGGGGCCATTTTACATTGCTTTCCCAGGCCACAGCAGAGAGCTACATTGGAAGTAGAGCAGCCGGGATTTGAACCGGCACCCATATGGGATGCAGGCACTGCAGGCAGCAGCTTTACCCATTACGCCACAGCGCTGGCCCCTTAGATGATTTTTTAAAACTTAGTTAAGTTCAGGCACGCATGTGTGAAACCTGGATTGAGATCCTGGATCCTGGCTTTGGCCTGGCCCAGCCCCAACTATTGTGGGTATATGGGGAGTCGACCAGTAGTGTTTGCTCTCTCTCTCTCTCTCTCTCTCAAAACAAATAATGGGACAGTGGCTGGGCACACAGCTGGCAGGAGGTAGTGTGACAGGCAGCAACTCTGAGGAAGCATTGGTCCTAACCTCCCTTCTACCCTGCAACTCCACTTTCAGAAGCGTGGCCATCATCAGCCAGTGCTGTTTGCTAAGTGCTTTCCTCTTTTGAGGAGTCACACCCACACACCAGTTGCTGGTTCCTCTCTGAGTTTTACCCATGGAAGGAAAAAATACAAGTGGAAGGAAGGCAAAGGCATCAGCTGGGGTGGGGAAGCACCCTCACCAGGCATGCTGCTGCGTGTTGTGGTCGTCTTCTGCCCATCTGCTCAGCTGACTGCTCTGGGTGCCGGCACCGAGGCCTGCTTCCATTGCAAGAACACCCTGGCCTGCTCTTCGACGAGGCATAAAAGGACTTGAGGACTGCTCCAGCCATCTTTCTAAGCCCAGGAAAGTGCCATAGCAGAGATGAGACTTCTGACGTGGCCTTTTGCTTCTAGCTTTGTTGAATGGTTTTACGGTTGGGATTTTTTTTTTTGTCTCCATGTCTTTGTTCCTTTTGATGGATGGGCAACAGAGACTAAATAAGTTTACACAGCTCTGTGCAACCAGAAGCCAGAAAACTGGCGTCAAAACCCTGTCCCTATGAGAGACAATGACATGATCAGCCCTTGTCTAGACTGTTGAGGAACAACTTACTATTTTATTCCTTTAGTATTTTTGTTGTTGTTGCTCTGTTTGTTCTACATAAAACCACTGGTTGAACTCTGTAATCAATGCACAATCATTCTTAGGCGTTTAAAATTAACAGAAAAGTGATCTCTGTTAAACATAGGAGTGGGAATAAGAAAGGGGGGGAGATATATAGGACAGCACATGCTCACTCAGACTTACCTCCAATGGTGGAACTAGAAATGTGCCAGGGGATTTCAACTCAATCTTACCAAGGAGGCAGGTACCAATGCCAGCACACTTGGTAAAGTGATAAGTATAAATACACAACCGATCAAAAAGATAGGGTAAGTGTCGAAGAGATTTCACAAATAAGATCAGTGTAAGCAAATAATGAAGGATAGAATTAAAAGGGAGAGAATGATCCTGCGGGGGAAGCAGGACACACAGCAGACTCATAGAATGGCAAACGCCCAAAACAGCACTCCTGCCTCAGAATCAACCCTTGGAACATTCGGATCTGGCTAAAAGGTCCATGAGAGTCTCACAGGCATGGAAAGCCATGACACGGTAGCAAAAAATAATCTCAATGTAAGATCCTGGTGAACAAGACCCCAGCAGAAGGAACAGGCCATCAAGGAGGGAGGCGCCTTTCTCTGAAGGGAGGAAGGAATCTCCACTGTGATACGGCCTTGACTAAACAAGTTCAGAGTCGGTGAACTCAAGGGGCTTCCATAGCCTAGACAGCTCATAGCAAGAGTCACGGTGATTGCTGACATCATAAATAAGAGTGCCAATTGTTAAATCAACAACAGGAGTCACTGGGTACATGCTCCCCACGTAGGATCTCTGTCCTTAATATGTGTTACTATGAAACTTAAAAACAACACTACTAGTCGAACAATACCCTATACCTTGTGCGGTTGTGTGAGTACAGCCTGTTGAAATCCTTGCTTAGTATATACTAAGTTGATCTTCAGTATATGAAGGTAATTGAAAATGAAACGTGATGAAGGGCGGGATGGGAGAGGGAGTGGGAGAGGGGAGGGCCACGGGAGGGAGGGAGGTTGGGGGGGGAGCCACAACAATACAAAAGTTGCACTTTGTAAATTCACATTTATTAAATAAAAAAACTATATAACAAACAAAAAAAGAAAGAAAAAGAAAAGAAAAAAAAGAACTTAATACTTTACCCTTTTAGTAATTTTTTATGTTCTACTTAAAACTATTGGTTGAATTCTGTAATTAATACACAATTACTCTTAGGTGTTTAATTAATGCTATAATTAGGACTCAAATAGTATTTTACACTTTGTGTTTCTGTGTGGGTGCAAACTGTGGAAATCTTTACTTAATATATGCTAAATTGATCTTCTGTATATAAAGATAATTGAAAATTAATCTTGATGTGAATGGAAAGGGGAGAAGGAGTGGGAGAGGGGAGCGTTGTGGGTGGGAGGGAAGTTATGGGGGGGGGGAGAAGCTATTGTAATCCATAAGCTATACTTTGGAAATCTATGTTCATTAAATAAAATAAAAGAAAAAACCCTGTCCCACCATAATTCTTCAAAGTCCATGGGAGTTGATCACTCTGGGAGCCGGAGCAAGAAGAGACTGCTGTTCCTTCTACTGCCATGGCTCTTAGGAAGCTCAAGACAAAATAGAAAGGTCGGTTTTAGTGACTCCAGTTTTTACGTTAGCTCTCCAATAGGTTCTCTTGTCCCCCCCCCAATGTAGACACCTGCTTAAAGTCTATGCACAAGCAGGCAAAGTATAAATTATAATTGTTAACGTTCAGTAGACTCAATGACTGCTTAAGATGTTAGCCTTGTTCTGTAGCCTTTGAATAAATGCTCCAGACATCTCTCAAGAGGGATCCCCCACCCCGCAACTAATAATGATGAGGATACTCTGGAGTAGGAAAGATCGGGCCAGATTTAGGGACCGTGACATCGGTGAGCTCTGGTTCATGTCCTTGCTCGGCTCAGCACCAGTCTCCACCCCCGTCCCCTTGTTGCGCCGTGAGCCTTCCTGTGGCTGCGTGGACTTCTGAAATTCACAAGTCACCTTGAGTCCCTGCTCTCACCTGTAAAGCAAGGGTGGGGAATGACCTCTTCCTCATAGGCCGTTGGACAGAACAACGTGCTTGGATATGTAAGAAGACCTCACTCCCAACCCTGCTGATCGGCTCAAGATTGAAGATAAAATTCCACCTCCAGGCAGAGGGTGGCAGAGGGCAGGGTCCCCAGAGCACTGAGCCCAGGCTGAGTCTCTCACAGCTGGACAGCGATGCTAGAGATCTGGAGAGTCTCCTCAAACTCCCTCTTCTCCACAGTGGCTTGGCTGTCGCCTGACTCAGGCCGCAGTGCACCGTTTACACATCCCTCTGGTCTGCACTCGCTTAGCCTTGGTGTACAGCATCTTGGGTCTGTACCCATCCCCTGCCCTAGTTAGCAGCCGCTGCAGGGCGAGGGTCTTCAGCTCTCATCATGCCCCCTGCCTCTCCAGGGAACATCTGAAGCTGAGTAGAAACCTTGGTAAATATTTGCTGTATTGGATTAACACAGCAGTACTTGGCACACACTGAGTGTTAAAGATGCGAAATGGGTGAGGGAGGAGGGGATGAGCAAATGAGTGTAGGAAGAAATGCTGTGAAGGTGTCTGGTAACTTCCAGAAATTAAGCACATGCTGGGCGCCAGCCTCCACACTGGGCTCTGATGAAAGGAGAACTAGAGGTAACCACGCACCCAGTGAGCCAGGAGCTCACTCTGCTGCCCTGGACCATGGGTTATACCCACAGAGACCAGGATGCTGCCCCAGCACTGCGCTTAGAGATCTTTGGGAAGAAAATTTAAAAAGAGTCACAGAAAACTCCATCATAAATGTGGCGTATTATGCATCTTTCTGGAATGGAGATAAGCCAAGCTTCTTCCAGGGAAAAGCAACGTGGGCTATGGGATTTGACGTTACCACACCATGGAGATTTTTGTTTTAAATCTATATGCAGGCCAGCGCCGTGGCTCACTAGGCTAATCCTCCACCTTGCGGTGCCGGTACACCGGGTTCTAGTCCCGGTCGGGGCGCCGGATTCTGTCCCAGTTGCCCCTCTTCCAGGCCAGCTCTCTGCTGTGGCCAGGGAGTGCAGTGGAGGATGGCCCAAGTACATTTTTTACTATACCATCCTTGTGGGTGTGAAGTGCTGCCTCATGGGGGCTCTTCCTGTGCTTGCTGGCAATGTGTGTATCTTCTTCGGAGAAATGGCAGTTTGAGATCTTTGCTTATTATAAAAACGAGGGTGTCTTTCACTGTTGAGTTGTGAGAGTTTTGTAATGAATTCTGAACTAGACTCTTACCAGGTGTAAGACTAACTCCCCCCCTTTTTTTGGCTGTCTTTACACTTACTTGTTACTGTCCCTTGATTCATACATGTTGATTTTGATGAAGTCCAATTTGGTCCCCCCACTCTTGGCTTCCTGTTCAGTTGTATCTAAGAAACTGTTGCCTCGTCCAGGATCACCAAGGTTTATATATCTATATTTTCTTCTAAACATTGTATAGATTTGGCTCTCATATTTAAGTCTTTCATGAATTTTGAGTTCATTTTTTCACTTGATAAGATGCGGCCCAGTGTTTGTCTTTTGCTCCCAACTGTCCCAGCAACATTTGTTGAAAATCAGGTGCCTGTAGATACTTAGGTTCATTCTGGACTCTCAATTCCTCTCCACTGTGACTGTATCATCATCGGACCACACTGTCTTGCTTACTATGGCTCTATGTTTTTAAATAGGAAATGTAAGTCTTCCAACATTTTTGTTCTTTTTACAAAATTGTTTTGACTATCCTAGTTTCTACTTCCATAAATATTTTAGAACAGCTTTCTCATTTCTGAAAAGGAGTGGAAATTTTAATAGAGAGTGCACTGAACCTGTAGATCAATCAGGAGAATATTGCCATCTCAACAAAATTAATTCATTTCATGCACATGCTGTGTCTTCTAATCTATTTGCTTGCTATTTCCTCCCATGGCATTTTATAGTTTTAGTATATAAGTCTTACAATTCTTTTGCTACATTTTTTCTTGAGTAATTTATTCTTTTTGATGCTATTAAAACTGGAAATGTTTTAGTTACATTTTTGAATGGTTTCTTGCTAATGTGTAGAAATGCAGCTAATTTTTTAAAAGATTTATTTTTTTTATTTGAAAGCCAGAGTTACAAAGAGAGAGAAGAAAAGGCAGAGAGAAAGAGAGGTCTTTTATCCACTGGTTCACTCCCCAATTGGCTGCAATGGCTGGAGCTACACTGATCCAAAGCTAGGAGCCAGGAGCTACTTCCGGGTCTCCCACGTGGGTGCAGGGGCCCAAGGACCTGGGCCATCTTCACTGCTTTCCCAGGCCACAGCAGAGAGCTGGATCGAAAGTGGAGCATCCAGGACATGAAGCGGCACCCACATGGGATGCCAGCACTGCAAGGAGGCGGCTTTACCTGCTACACCACTACGCCAGCCCTGAAGCTGATTTTTATACATGGATCTTGGATCCTAATCATTCTAAGAGTTTATTCATGCATTATATATATGTATATATATATATGCATATATAATCAGATCATCTGCAAATCCTGATAGTTGTACTTCTTTCTCTCCAATCTGAATAAGTGTTATTTCTTCTTCCGGTCTAATTGGTCTGGGCGGGACTTACAGAACAACATTCAGTGTTAGTGGCACAAGGAGACGTCCTTGTCTTATTCCTGAGCTTAGGGGAAAGTTCGTACCCTTGCCTTTAAGTATGGTGTTAATTGTGGTTTCTTCATAGATGTCCTTTATCAGGCTGAAGAAATTCCTCTTCTTTCTAATATTCTGAATGTTTTTCATCAGGGGAGGGTACAAATACTGTCTGTGTCTACTGAGTTATTCATAGGGGTTTTATCCCTTATCCTATTAAAATGACATGTTACTTTTATTACTTTTTCATTCATTGAACCAATCGGACATTCTTGGGGTCAGTCTCACACAGTGGAGGACTCCTTTCATATGTTCTTAGATTTGATTTATAGTATTTTACTGAATGGTTTTGAATTTGTAAGCTGTATTAATATACAGTTTTCTTATGCTGGATTTGGTTTTGAGATCAAAGTGCTAATGGCCTCCTAGAAAGACTTAAGAACACTGTTCCTCTTCTCCTTGTTGGAAGAGTTTGTCAAGGACAAAAGTGTGGTAGAATTCACCAAGTTACACGTGAAACTGTCTGGTCCTGGACTTCTCTGCTTTTTTCTTCCTCCCTCTCTAGCTTTCCTGCTTTCACCCTGTTTTGTTTACTAATTCCATCTCTCATCATAAGTCTGTTTCTTTTTCAGTCCATTGTGATAGTTTCTTTTTTGGTAGGAATGTGTCTATTTTATTTAGTTTATCTGTTATGTTAGCATCCAAGCTTTCACAATATTCTCTTACAATCTTTTTTCTTTAATTTTTGTATGGCACATAGCAATTTCTCCCTTTTTTAAAAAAAAAATTATTTATTTTACTTGAAAGTCACAGTTACACGGAGAGAGAAGAGGCAAAGAGAGAGAGAGAGGTCTTCCATCTATTGGTTCACTCCCCAGATGGCCGCAGCAGCATGAGTTGT
The DNA here is from genome assembly GCF_051225735.1 of Oryctolagus cuniculus. Lineage (NCBI taxonomy): Eukaryota > Metazoa > Chordata > Mammalia > Lagomorpha > Leporidae > Oryctolagus > Oryctolagus cuniculus. Next base: position 49,094,899 of record NC_142877.1, read on the forward strand.
GCCGATCTGAAGCCAGGAGCCAGGAGCTTCTTCCAGGTCTCCCATGTGGGTGCAGGGCTCCAAGGATTTGGGCCATCTTCTACTGCTTTCCCAGGCCATAGCAGAGAGCTGGATCGGAAGTGGAGCAGCCGAGTCTTGAACCGGCACCTATATGGGATATGTAAAGCGGCAGCTTTACAGGCTACGCCACAGTGCTGGCCCTCTCCATTTTTAAATTCTGATTTAGTAATTTCCACCTCTGCTCTTGCTCTCTTGCTTAGCCTGTTTACAGGTTTGTTGATTTTGTTCAGCTTTTCAAAGAACTAATTTTTAGTTTTATACATTTTCTATGCTATTTCTCTGTTTCCTATGTCATTTGTTTCCACTTCTTTTTTATTTCCCGCTGATATTTTTGGATATAATATTTCTTCTTTCCTAGTTGCTTAAAGTGGATGTGAGTTTCCTGACTTCAAGTATTTCTTCTTCTTAATGTAGATATTTACAGCTACAAGCCTTCATGAGGTTACTATTTGTGTGAAATATCTTTTTTCACATTTTTATTTTCTATCTGTGTGTTCCTTTGAATTCAGAAGGTTTCTCTTTTAGTCACCAAATCATGGGGCCATATTTCTGGATGCATTCTTCCTTTCTCTGTCTTTTCATTGGAGAGCTTAATCCATCTGCAAACCTGCCTGCCCTGCTGGAGGTAATAAAGCCTGAGCACTTATCAAGGCTTCTACCCACAGAGTATAAACTACCACTCACTCCACTGCTTCGCAAGACACCTCAAAGAAAACTGCCAGGGGCCAGCTCTGTGGCGTGGTGGGTAAAGCCACCGCCTGCAATGCCGGCATCCCACATGAGTGCCAGTTCAAGTCCTGGCTGCTCCACTTCTGATCCAGCTCTCTGCTGTGGCCTGGGAAAGCAGTGAAGATGGCCCAAGTCCTTGGAGCCCTGCACCCACATGGGAGACCCAGAAGAAGCTCCTGGCTCCTGGCTTTGGATCAGCACAGCTCTGACCATTGCGGCCAATTGGGGAGTGAGCCAGGGAAGGAAGACCTCTCTCTCTCTCTCTCTCTCTCTGCTTCTCCTTCTCTCTATGTATAACTCTGACTTTCAAATAAATAATAAATAAATATTTAAAAAGAAAACTGCCAGTCAGTGAGTTATATAGCTTTGCCTGTCACCTTCCATCTCTGGGTTGCAGCTTCCTTGCCTGTGAACTAAGAAGCTGGGGCAGACTTTTCACACGCTTTTGAGAGCCAGCGTGCAAACAACACCCATAGCAAGCCCGCAGGCAAGCAGCCCAATCCCAGGCTTCTTCCACTGATTCTGTCCTGAAAGCAAAACTGAGAGATTGAAAAGCACATTTTTTTTCAGGTTGCACAAAATAAAAATCATTAAGACGGGACTTCATTTTTCTCTCAGTATCTTGTGATGATCTCAGTTTGCGTCAACATCCCCCACAGTATGTGTGTCTGGAGAATCAGCAGGAAACCTCAGGCTGGATCCTCCCTTCTTAACCCATGCCCATTTCCATGAGTCACCGGCACCTGTCATTTCCACTGCCAGACAGTTGCCCTCCCACCTCCCCACCTCTTTGCTGCCTCTCCCATGTCCTCGGCCCTCACACCCTTGCCCACTGCCTGCTCTGCATGCCAGGTGGCGCATTGTCACAGTACCATCTAAATACTCCCTAGGGATCCAGAACACTCCTTGCCTCCTCACCCAAGCCTGAGAGACCAGACTTCTCCCTCCCACCTGCCCGGCGCCTTGCCTCTCCCTTCTCCCACCTGCAGCCTCCACTCCATCGAGAGACCCAGCTTGCTATGGTTTCCTGGAAACCACAGGCTCTGTCTAGTCTCTGTCTGCACAGGCTGTTTCTCAAGTCCTTCAAGAACCAGGATTACTACTTAACTGAACTGGGACAAAATCAAGGACCATTTTAGGTGGCATTTAACCTTTGCACACAAACACATAATGTCTGATATGTTGCAAACACTGACATCTTCATATGGCACTGTAGCATTGGTGCAATGGCATAGAAATGCCACAACAGTCTGAAACCCACCAGTATCCATTAGGAAAAACACAAGAACAAACTCTATGCAAACCGCTAGAAATGTAACCCCCCCTTCTTTCTTGATTTCTGCTGGAACTCAATGTTTCCTTTTACTTCCCCTGTAGGATTCTGCCCTAATACCATGGGCTTTTATGTGGAAATGTTATTTATTGTCACCATCTCCCTCTATAACAGAAATATATATGTATATTTAAATTAAAATTATCTTATTGCCTACGTCCAAAAGGCTCTAGGTGTTTAAATTTTTTTCTGGATTGAATGATCACTTACAGCAATGACTGGTCCATAACTGAGCAATTCAGCAGAATATAGTGGAAAATGTGATAGATTATATATACAGAGTTCGATTGTACTGGGAATGCTTCTGTTAATGAGATGACCCTGCAGTTGTTGCTGTGTTTCTTAGGCTCTCGTGTACCTGCTCCTTGGATCAAGAAGGGGGCAGCAATGCAGGTTCTGTGGCCCACAAGGCTACACCAATGCTTGGGATGCCCTCCTTCCATATTGAAGCACTGGTTTGAGTCCCAACTGCTCCACTTCCAGTCCAGCTCCCTGCTAATGCCCCTGGGAAGCAGCCTAGGATGGCCCAAGTACTCTGAGGGCCAGCCACCCATGTGGGAAAACCGGATAGAGCTCCTGGCTCCTGGCCCAACCCTGGCTGTTGCAGTCATTTGGGAGGTGAAGTAGAGGATAGAAGATCGCTCTTGCTCTCGCTCTAGCTTGCTCCCTCTCTCTCTGCCTTTCAAATAAATGAATAAGTAAATATTTTCAAAGGGCAAGCAGTCCATGACTGTCTCAGTTGTCCAGAGAGAGCAGGTGCTCCCCCACCCCACTGCACATCTCCTGCTGAGATAAATACACCTTTACTGGGCTCCTGGAAGTGGTCTGTTCAACTATGGCCTTGCCACGAATATGAAGTGTTTACTTCCAGAATTAACCAAGGGCAACCTGGCATGAATATTGTCCTCACCTTTTGTCTCTCATGGTTTTCCGCAGAGGAACCAGATTTACGTCCGAGGGCAGGTGAGAACACTGTGACAGCAACACCCTGGAGTCCCTCGCGTGCCTTCCGAGTTACAGCATTTCCATCTGCCTTTCGTTCTGTTGACACCAAAGACTTGGAAGCCAGCTGTCTTAGCAGGGGGATGTGCCAGCCAATCGCTCATGCACGTCTCTGCTGCCTGGTCTCTGCCTTGTCCACTCAGAAGGTCCCACTGCAAGATTCATGGAGGACTGCCAGGCTGGCCTGTTCTGTCGTCCTGCAAATCCTCCTGGTTCACCTGGCAAGAGAAAGACACGGCTCTTACGTTATCACACGCTTATGGTACCAATCTCGGGTTCTTTGGATCACTCGCAAATAGAAGTGGACATGAGGCCCACGTGCCTCCCGCTTGAACACGGGGGAGACAGCACAGCAGGAAGAGGTGTAGACATCTGGGTTCCTGGTGAGCACAGAACAGGTGCTTTTATGGGGTTAGGGGGCCATCGAGTGTCATCCTGGGAGATCAGTATTTCAATGTGCACACAGCCTGAAGTTCTGGCTTGTCACCCCAGGCCCACAACCACAGTTTGCACCCGGCTCTGCATTCTGTGTAGACAATGCTGGGTTTCGTGCATGCCCTATGCTCAGAACGCCTCTGCTCACTGCCACCTCCAGGAAGGCCACGTACCAGTCACACCAGGCTATTCCAGGCATGCTCGTGGGTTGGCCAAGTCTCTTAGCAAGGCGGGCAGAAGGGAGTCATTTGTGCTTAGGATCTGGATGCTGCTTGCTCCGACTGGTTTGGAGCTGGGGCTGGAGACACAGCCAGGTCTGGAGGGGGTTGAGTGAGCAAGCCCTGTTTCTGTCCTGTGTCACTTTGAGAATATTTTTGGGGAGACCTGGAGGTTTGGGCTTAGCTAATCCAAGCATCGGAGAAGCCACCTGAAGCCGGCTTGGAACGCCAGGCATTGCCGCTTCCACAGGCTGAAGCCAAACACCAGATGGGACTTCCTGCCGGTGAAGGCACACACCATTTCTCAGCTCCAATGTGCAAATTGTGTTTTCAAGAAATAACATAAAGATCACTGAGAAATAAATCGTGAAATGTGTCTTGTAAGGTTACTAAACGCATATAAGATTAAAATGACAAAAATCTTATACCGTGAATTCATCATTGGTTTATAGTGATTGCCAAAAAGCCAGATGAGTCTAAATGCTGTTTCTCATGATTGAATTTGCTATGAGACGGTGACATATGTTGCAAAATTTTTACTTATAAAATAAAATACATACTAAAAGCCTTACTAAGTCTTTGGAAAAATATATTTCTGGACATTTCAGACTGTCGTGTCTAATTTTGAGAACAACTGAAAATAACTTCTTAACATCATGAAGAACCTCACCCACTTTATGAGACACAATCACCAAAGTTTCTCTGTATTTAAGAAAACGGGGGTGGGGGAACGGTGCAGCACTGTGGTGTAGTAGGCTAAGCCTCTGCCTGCAGTGCCAGCATCCCATATGGGTGCCAGTTCGAGTTCCAACTGCTCTACTTCCGATCCAGCTCCCTGCTATGGCCTGAGAAAGTAGTGGAAGATGGCCCAAGTCCTTGGGCCCCTGCATCTGTGTGGGAGACCCGGAAGAAGCTCCTGGCTCCTGACTTCTGTTCTGCTCAGCTCCAGCCATTGCGGCCATTTGGGGAGTGAGCCAGCAGATGGAAGACCTCTCTCTGTTTCTCCCTGTCTCTCTGTCTCTCTAACTCTGCCTCTCAAATAAATAAATAAATCTTAAAAAAAGAAGAAAACAGAAGGAAAATCTGCTAAACTATGAAGGAGTATGACCCTTGTGGATAATTTGGGTTGTGTTAATGAGAAGAATGCTGTAAGTATTTATTTTGATGGAGATTAGTTGTAATTGGAATAAATATCTCACTTTGTGGTTTAATAAGATGAATCTTAACTCAATTTTTAAAGGTTTATTTATTTATTTATTTATTTTGACAGGAAGAGTTAGACAGTGAAAGAGAAAGACAGAGAGAAAGGTCTTCCTTTTTCCATTGGTTCACCCCCCAAGTGGCCGCTATGGCCGGCGTGTTGTGGTGGGCACACTGCACCTATCCGAAGCCAGGAGCCAGGTGCTTCCTCCTGGTCTTCCATGCGGGTGCAGGGCCCAAGGACTTGGGCCATCCTCCACTGCACTCCCGGGCCAGAGCAGAGAGCTGGACTGGAAGAGGAGCAACCAGGACAGAATACGGCGCCCCAACTCGGGGTGCTGGTGCCGCAGGAGGAGGATTAGCCTAGTGAGCCACAGTGCCAGCCAAGGTTTATTTATTTATTTGAAAGGCAGAGTTACAAAGAGAGAAAGATATTCTATCCACTGGTTCACTCCCCAAATGGCTGCCATGGCCAGAGCTGGGCAGATCCAAAGCCAGGAGCCAGGAGTCTCTTCTGGGTCTCCCACATGGGTGCAGGGGCACAAGCACTTAGACCAGCTTCTACTGCTTTCCCAGGGGTATTAGCAGGGAGCTGGATTGGAAGTGGAGCAGCCAGGACTTGAACTGGATCCCCTATTGGATGCTGGTGTCGCAGGCGGTGGCTTTACCCAGTGCACCACAGCAACACCCCTGATCCAAGGTTTCTCACTGAAGTTCCTTTTGGTTCACCCATGAGGAACCCTCCCCTTGGAGCACTGTGGTCTTTAGCACATCTCTGGGCACTCGAAAGGCTCCCTAGAGGCAGGTTCACCAGCCCTGGTGCTCTGCCCTGCAACCTGGCTAAATTCCCAGCATCCCAGCGCTTGAGCAAACAGATGGGGTTCAAGGCAGCGAGGCTGGGTTCCTGACATGAACCCGCAGCTTTCTAATAGTCCTGCTGCCCAGCCAGGAAGGGTGAGGGACTGGCAGGCATCACGAACACGATGGCACAGGAACCTGCATGCCAACTGCATGACCAGCAGGCAGGTGAGCTTCAGCCTGTGTGGACTGAGGACCAGAACCTGCCCTGTGGCCCAGAACCCCTGGGACTCTGTTCCTCCCGAGGCCATGACTCCCTCCAGAATCCAGCCTGGCATTCGAGAAATGTGGGTGGAGCTGACTTGTGCCGTCTGAGCCACGACTTCCTGAGAAGCTAGGAAAGCCCCACCCACAGCCACAGACGGAGGCCCGGATGAAGGATCCTCACCTGGCAGGTTCTCAGCCAGCCCAGCCTCAGTCGGAACCACTGGTCTCTAGGTGTGAGTCTTGGGGAAGGCAAGGGAGCCTTCAGCCCACCTCCCTGCAAACTGCTCAGAGCCTGGGGAATTCCACTCTCTGGCCAGCCAGCAGCAAGTTCAGCTCATCAACCGTGACTTTTCTCACATATCATGTACAAACTTCAATCATCTCCACGGGTGTTTGCTACCCGTGGAATTGAACACTCGGCTCTAATTAATAACTTCGTACGTTACCCTAATCCCAACATCAGCGGTGCCGCAAGAGACTCTAATTTAATTAGAGGCGCATGTTTTGGCTCAGAGTCAGATGCTGCAGTTAAACCAGAGCCTGTGCCTTCCCCAGCTGGGGAAGTGAGGTTTGCGCTGTCTGGATCCGGCTCGCTGGGTGTGTAAGGGCTGCAGGAGCAGAGGAGGAGACGCCCCAATGTCTTGGGATTTGGTGCTTTTAGGGGAAGGCGCAGAAAAGCACGTTGATGTGGATGGATCAACAAGTGGATTCTACCTTATGGGGGCAGAGGGGGAGTGTGGGGGAGCTGCCGGTAGCCACTCTGGGGGACACGGACCCCGTCTTTATTTCTAGAGTCTGTAAGAGCTAACGGAGCTCAAGGGTGTGGCGATCCCCATAAAATTTGGTACTGCTGACTGCAGGACCCAGCCCCACCTGGGAACGCTGTCACTCGTCCTCTGAAAGGATGAGTCTGGGTCAATTTCCCTGTTCGGTGGTACCCGAACCTCAGCAATGGACAGCAGGCTGGCCACCTCGTCCCTGACCTTTGGAACTCGGGTCACTTTTCAGTGGAGCCTGGAAGAGGTCACTGGGGAGTTTCTTTGTCCCCCCCTTCCTGCGTGGCCTCAGCCACGTGCACACAAGATACTCACCCGATGACCCACTGAAGTCACATGAGCTGTCACCTCACCATACCTCACCTCACCCTGGCAGGCCCATGATAATGGGTTTTCTTGGTCATCTGTAGCCACAATGCTGACAAGAAGCACTTTTAGCTCAGACTTTTAAATGCACAAGTATCCAAGCAGGGGCTGGCGCTGTGGCGTAGCGGATTAAGCCTCCGACTGCACTGCCAGCATCCCATGTGGGAGCGCATTCAAGTTCTGGCTGCCCCACTTCTGATCCAGCTTCCTGCTATAGCCTGGGAAAGCAGTGGAAGACGACCCAAGTGCTTGGGCCCCTGCACCTACATGGTAGACTCAGAAGAAGCTCCTGGCTCCTGGCTCAGATCAGCGCAGCTCCAGCCATTGCAGCCGGTGAACCAGCACGTGGAAGAGTCTCTCCCTCTCTCTAGCTCTAGCTCTAGCTCTAGCTCTATCTCCCCCCTAACTCTGCCTCTAAAATATAAAATAAACAAATAAATCTTTCTTACAAAAAAGGATATCCAAGCATTCTGCTTTAACCCAATATTAAAAACCCAAACGGCATCTTTGAAACAGGTCTTTGAATCCAGAAACAGCTTGAGTACCCTCTGTGGGATACATGTTCCAGGGTCCATCCCAGGAACCCCGCAGAGATTCCCATTCCTCGAGGTGGCTGTCACACTTGGCTGTGACCTTGGGGCAAGTGGTATTGGTAGCAGTGTGCTAGAACGGATGGCCCCACAGTGATGGCCACCAAGCTGGGGTCCCTGATGCACTCACAGGGACTGAGTTTGCAGCACCTCAGCAAACAGGGGCTGACTTGGAGTAGCTGCCCAGCAGTGCCACAGGCCACCTGGGCATGCCCTCTCCACCCCATCCCCCTACCACCTGGCAAACACAGTGAGGCTAACACTGTCTCATTCCATCTGCTGAATCTTCCCAGGACAGAACCCCCCAGTGTGAAACAGCAAAGGAAGGACTGTGTCTGAAATAGACAAACAGCACTCACAGCAGGGCAAGGATGAGCCAGTGGGTGGTTCCAGAACATTCCACGAAGAACTCCACCCATTATGCCTGTGTCTCCGTGTGCACAGCGGCGTGCAGGCTGGAGGCACTCAGGTGCAGAATCCAGGGTTATTCTCATCCTGGTGTCACTGGGCACCGATGCAAGCTGCTTTGTTCATCCTAACAAGCTAAGAATTTCAGCGTCACATCAGGCAAAGGAGAGATTCCTCCCCCACGGGCACCCGGCTTCTAGGGCAGCCATGGCCTGCTTTGCAAGCACTAGATAACCAGCAGAGAGCATGTGTGGGTATCATCTCGAAAGACGATTGCACATTTGCTTAATGGTCACAATTTCTATTCCTGGCTCGCGTGATTTTTTTTCTGCTTTTCTCTCAGCTGAGAGACCAACAAGGAGCCATGGTGTGGCAGGCATGCTGACGACATCCCCGGACCAACGCCAGCCAGTTGTTGCAGGCTGCAGTGCTGTTAGGGTGAAACCCAAGGCAGCCATGCAGCAAGGAAGAAGTGAGTGATAAACTGGCCGTGTGTGCATGCAACTGTGGACTGGGCTCACCAGTGCCGGTGACTGGGACACAGCTGGCATGAGCCAAGCAGAACGTCTGGGTGGTGTGGCCCAGACACCTGCACATACCAACAGGTCAGGACCTCTGGGCACCTACTCGAGTAGGAGTTCACAGCTTCTTCCTTGGCACCTGCTACCAAGCTGTCTCTCAAACGCGTCTGGAAGGAAGGAGGGCCCCTCCCTGGGTAAGAGCTCCCAGGTCTCCATCATGAAAGGCTGGTAGTTAGACTGGAATTGATGGACCTGGTGCTCACCTGCCCATTCCCAGTTGTGCTCAGGGCAGACATTACTAATCGATCACAGCACTCCTAAAGCCTACATTCTGAGCACCTTGGTTGTGATGAGGTCTCTCCACATGCCCAGACATCAAGTTGTATAACTTAAATACATGCAGAGCTTTGTGTATCAATCAGACCACAAGTGCCCAGTTAAGATGGAAGTGGCACGGAATGACAGGCTTTGGCACTGTCCCCCTGGGGGTCTTGGGACACATCTTCCATGCATTCACTATCCCTGGGGACTGCACTCCCCAGGGAAGCTGGCCGGCGGTTCTGTCTCGAGTTCTCTTTTCTGAGGCCAGGCCGGGTGAGCCCCATCGAGGGTCGATTGGAAGAAATGCCAAAACCAGCAGCAAACCACTCATATCAGGATCAACATCCTCCCACCAACACAAGCAGAAGAGATGAACAGTGTACCTTCTAATCCAGTGCTTATGTAAACTCACTTCAGCCCGAGGGCAGCCGTGTGCATGCTGAAAGCTTGCTGCGTGGGCTGCGACAGGCTCTTGTTTCTCTGCCACCTGTGCAAGGTGCTGTTACTGCTGCAACCCTTGAGCTTCCCTCCCTAGCCTTGCCACACCCCCGGGGTCTGGTGACTTCCAACCTGTACTCATCCAGATCCCAGCAAGGATGTCCAAGTCCCCTTGGGGAAAGGGGACAGATTACATAGCATCTCAAGAAACAGAACTCAAATCAGTCATTCGAATGTGAAACTACAGACAATTCTAGTTATTTTCATCCTACCTGGGGAGCCAAATATTTGGACATACGCATAAGCTCTCTCCAGTGGCAATTTCATCAAGACTTTGATTGCTTGTGATGAGTCTCTGTCCCAGATACAGAACATACTGTTAGCTGAGCTGCGTGAGACAGCAAGGAAGCCACACTGAGTGCCATTGACCAAGGTGTCACAAACAACTCCAGCCACCCTGAATGATAAAATCCTGCTCTCCATGAAGAATTTTCTTGAAGAAGATTCAGAGATCTGGTCGTGCACATTCCAGGGGTGCCTGTTAAGACACAGTCAGAAGGCCGGCACTCTGGCGTAGCAGGTAAAGCTGCCGCCTGCAGTGCCAGCATCCTATATGGACACTGGTTATAGTCTCAGCTGCTCCACTTCCCATCCAGCTCTCTGCTATGGCCTGAAAAAGCAGTGGAAAATGGCCCAAGTTCTTGGACCCCTGCGCTCAAATGGGAGACCCAGAGGAAGCTCCTTGCTCCTGGCTTCGGATCAGCACAACTCCAGCCGTTGTGGCCATCCGGAGAACAAGGCAGCATATGGTAGACCTCTCTCTGTGTCTGTTCCTCTGCCTCTCTAACTCTGCCTTTCAAATAAATAAATAAATCTTTTTATTTAGAAAGCTTTTATTTAATAAATATAAATCTCATAAGTATAATTTTTGGAATATAGCTGTTCTCCCCCACCCCATACCCACCCTCCCACCCCCAAACCATCCCACCTCCTACTCCCTCCCTTCCCATTCTTCATTAAGATTCATTTTTAATTTTATTTATATACAGAAAATCGACTCTATACTAAGTAAAGATTTCAACATTTTGCACCCACACAGATACACAAAGTATAAAGTACTGTTTGAAGACTAGTTTTACCATTAATTTGTATAGTACAACACATTAAGAACAGAGATCCTACATGGGGAGCAAGTGCACAGTAACTCCCATTGTAGATTTAACAATTGACACTCTTATTTATGATGTCAGCAATCATCTGAGGCTCTTGTCATGAGCTGCCAAGGCTGTGGAAGCCTCTTGAGCTCACAAACTCTGACCTTATTCAGACAAGGCCATAGTCAAAGTGGAAGTTCTCTCCTCTCTTCAGAGAAAGATACCTCCTTCTTTGATGGCTTGTTCTTTCCACTGGGATCTCACTCACAGAGATCTTTCATTTAGGTCACTTTTTGCCAGAGTGTCTTGGCTTTCCATGCCTGAAATTCTCTCATGGGCTTCTTAGCCAGATCCAAATGCCTTAAGGACTGATTCTGAGGCCAGAGTGTTGTTTAGGGCATTTGTCATTCTTTGAGTCTGCTGTGTGGCCTGCTTCCCATGTTGGATCATTCTCTCCATTGTAATTCTATCAATTATTATTAGCAGACACTTGGTCTTATTTCTGTGATCCCGTTGACACTTAATCCTATCTTTATGATCAGTTATGAACTTAACCTGATTGCTTTAACTAGTAAGATGGCATTGGTACATGCCAACTTAATGGATTTGGAGTCCCATGGCAAGTTTTTAGCTTTACCCTTAGGGGTAAGTCCGAGGGAACCTGTGCCAAACTGTACACCTCTTCCCTCTCTTATTCCCACTTTTAATAAATAAACCTTAAAAAAAAAAGACACAGTCCGTCACAGCCAGAAAAGCCTTGTCCTGGGAGGTGTGAGGGACTGGAGGTCAAGAGCTGACCCATCCCCAGGCAAGGGAGCCCCGGCGGGCAGAGAGTGTTGCTACCACTGCTTGCACCCCAGCGCACGCTGCCAATGAAAATGAAGATCACGACTGGTGTCCCTGCATCATCACCAGCTCTGCCCCATTCGCTGGTCCCAAGCCAGTCCCCCTCAGAAGCCAGCCAGGCCACCACCATATGGCAGTAGCTGCAAGAAAACCCGGGCAAGAAACCAAAGCCTCTCACATTTACGTTCAAGGTCAGAACCAGCGGGAACGTACTAACTGCTGTGGTTTGAACGCATCCCCTGGATTCCGCAGGCTGGAAACTGAACTCGCAGAGCATGTGCTAAGGGTATCGGAGAGGCAGCCCCTTTGGGGAGTGACTGCTCTGTGAGTCGAGGGTCCACGGACCACTGTGTTGTCATGGGTGCAGCTGTGTTGCAAAAGCCAGCTCTCCTGCAACTTGCTCTGCCTCATCATGGGATGCCTGCCTTCCCCGCCTCCCCCCGTTCCCCCCGCCCCCCACCCCGCCATGATCCAGCAGGAGCCAGTCACCGAGAGCCACACAGATCCGGGCACCAAACATCCAGCCAGATAAGCCTGAGGTCTTTGTAAACTCTCCAGCCCATGCTATTTGTCTAGGGCTGCCAAACACCAGACTCAGCCTCCGGAAAGCAAATGTCCATGTCATAACCAAGGCAGTTTACTGCTGGGAAACCGAGGCACATGGAGACCCTGGCTTCCTGAGGGAGGCTTTCCTGAGCCCTCCTGCAATGCCCCCTACAGGGAAGCACAGCCACAATACACAAGCCAGCTCCACATGCCTGATCCCTTCTCCCAAAGCTGTCCAATTAGATCACTCCAGTACCAGGGCCGGGGGTTGGGGGGAGGGGATGGCAAGGGGCCTCAAATGGCACGTTCCTGGAAGGAACTGTCTCCACTGAGGGTTAGGGGTCCACATAGCCAGATCCAGCATCCATCGGCAGGGTTACAGTGGCCTCACAGTAGCTTCCACTCTGGATTGCTGTCCACAGCCTAGAGCAAAATCACCCAGTGTTATTTCCACGGGGGTCCCCTGGTGCACAGGGAGACGGACACGTCATGGGATGTAGTAAACTTGGCCCAGTTCAACCCATGCCCCAGGGCGGGAGGTGGTAAGAAAGAGGCAGAGACAGGTAGTGCCCTCGTGGCGAGATGGAGCTGCAAGCAGGCTTCCAATGCCAGTTCTGACTGTGACTGCAGCTGCAGTTATGGGGGTGCTCTCTGTCCTCAGACACCCACAGTGCTGGGGGCAACAGAGGCCCTGACCAACAAGGTCACCCCCATCACCATCTCCTAGAGGACCCATCTCCTAGAGGTTCCATCCTCACCGAGCAGACTGGGTGTGCGCTGCGGAGTGCTCCCAGAACTTAGGAGTACAACTGGGAGGAGGGATGGGATAAGGAACTTGGCCAGCACAAGTGCCACCAAGTCAGGTCCCTCTGTGGCCGCCAGGGGGTGGCCCAGCTTAGGGTTAGCCCACCACCTCCCAGTATGGAGTTGGGGCTATTTAGAGCTGCAGCCCTCCCCCATTCTCCCTCTGCAATCCTGCCTCTCTCCTCCCACCATCCCTTCCTCCTCTCCCCTCCTCCCTCCTTCCCCTCTCCAACTTTCCTTACACAACACCTCCTTCAGTTCATTGCTCAAGGGCCATGTTCTCAGCAAAACTTCCAGAATCCCCTGACCAAAACCCATATATGGGAGAGAAATGCAGGTGCAGGTCTGGCTGGCACGCAGTGACCGGGTAACGGTGCAGGCACCAGGCAGGCTGCTGGTGTCTACTCTAGCGGGAATCTCCCCCGAATCAGACGACCACATGTGTTGGCTGCATAAGACTCGAAAAGTCTGGAGAACGGTTGTCTGCAGCAGCCTGTGAGCGGGAACTACAGAAAGTGCATGGGAAGTGGAAGTAAAAGAACAACCTGGGGCCGGCGCTGTGGTACAGCAGGTTCAAGCCTGGCCTGCAGTGCCGGCTTCCCATATGGGTGCCAGTTCTAGTCCTGGCTGCTCCTTTTCCTATCCAGCTCTCTGTTGTGGCCTGGGATAGCAGTGGAAGATGGCCCAAGTGCTTAGGCCCTTACACCCACGTGGGAGACCCAGAAGAAGCTCCTAGAACACCTCTCTCTATCTCTCTCTCTCTCTCTCTCTCTCTCTCTCTCTGTAACTCTGTCAGATAAATAAAATAAATCTTTAAAAAAATATATCAGGGGCTGGCGTCGTGGTTCACTTGGTTAATCCGCTGCCTGCGGTGCCGGCATCCCATATGGGCCCCAAGTTCTTGTCCCGGTTGCTCCACTTCCAGTCCAGCTCTCTGCTGTGGCCTGGGAGGCCAGTGGAGGATAGCCCGAGTACTTGGGCACCTGCACCTGCATGGGAGGCCAGGAGGAGGCACCTGGCTCCTGGCTTTGGATCAGTGCAGCACCGGCTGTAGCAGCCATTTGGGGATTGAACCAATGGAAGGGAGACCTTTCTCTCTGTCTCTGTCTCTCTCTCACTGTCTATAAGTCTACCCGTCAAAAAAAAATCAATTTATGTGGTGGCGAATGGTTTTGAAGGCAGTGCATCCAAAAGGTGGTGAGAAATTCCTATTATGAAAGAAATATACATTTTACAACTTCCTACACCCAAATAAATGTCTTTCTGTTTCAGTTTCTACAAACTTTTTAAAAGATTTATTTATTTATTTGAAAGGCAGAGTTAGAGAGAGGCAGAGGGAGGGAGAGAGAGAGAGAAAGTCTTCCATCTGCTGGTTCACTCCCCAAATGGCCTCAATGGCTGGAGTTGGGCTGATGTGAAGCCAGGAGCCAGGAGCTTTATCCAGGTGGGTGCAGGGGCCCAAGGACTTGGGCCATCTTCCGCTGCTTTTCCAGGCGCATCCGCAGGGAGGTGTATCAGAAATGGAGCATCTGGGACTTGAACCAGTGCCCAGATGGGATGCCTTCACTGCAGGCAGTGGCTCTACCTGCTACTCCACAGTGCCGGCTCCTACAAACTTTTTGAAGTCCCCTGGTATTGGTAAGACTTGAGAAGGCTGGCATGGAAACATCAGCAGCCACACTCGGGAGAAGCAATCCATCCACCCTGATCCAAAGGTTCTGCAAGATGGCTGTCAGAGGCAAGGTTCCAGGGCATGGTCAGAGAGGCTGGCTGGGAGCAGCTCCCCAGCAGACTGCAGACCGGGAACTGAAAGGAAGTCCCATCAACAGTCTGTGCGAATTCAGCCACTGTTTGGATCTTTGTGACTACTCAATAGGCAAATACATGGGGGAATCAGCCGGTGGGGGGACCCAGGGGCTCATAGACGTAACTGGGCTCTACCAGGGTCTCGTGTCATCATCCTAAAGGAGAAAGCACCCCTCCCTAAAAGGAATTCAGGCGTGGGCAGGATGAGAAGGCAGATGCCAGCTGCCAACAATGTAAACACACACAGCAGCGAATTGATTATCAGTCCTGTCCCAGCCACCCACATGCACACTCGGAACCACAGCACGCAGGAAGCAATGCAGTACCCCAAGGTCGTGGCCAGCACCCCTCCAGAATGACAGAAGAACCCTCAGCGATGTCTAAGCAAAAGACATACACACACACCTCATTTTCTCTGCGCTCCACACAGCACAAATTCCTTCGTGCCCGGCCGTAAACAATGAGCATCCAAGGCATTGTGTCAGATTTGCAGTCACCACATGCGTTTAGCAATTAGAGCCATTAGTGCCTCCCAGTGACCTCAAAAGCCATGCACTGCTGGCTAGAATAATTCTGTGTGTGTCCTTTGTTTTATTAAACAGAAATGCAGATCACAGCCCCCCAGTCCCTTTGTACAGAAATCATTTTTTTTTTTTTTGTCTTCCTGAAATAAACTCTGCTTCCAGGAGATTTTTTTTTTTTTTTGGCATTGGTCATATTGTTTCCAAATGATCTGATCACCATGCTGCAGCTCCACACCCCACCTGCCCCAGGCTTCCTTCCCGAGGCACCCCCCTCCAGACCACCCACGGGTCTTTCTGGCATCTGGGCTCAGGCCCCTGGTTGCTTGTTCCTGGACCTGAGCGCAAAGAGGTCCCGTCCCTGCTTCTCAGTTGGGACAACCTGAGCTGCACCTCGCACTGTCCCTGCCTGGCTCCATTCTCCTGCCCTTGCACTAAGAGCCTTTTGCCTTGTGAAGGCGGTGAGGGCAGGAGGGAGCTGTGGCGAGCACCAGAAGCAACCAGAGAACACAGGTATTGGGGTCTCCACTGCAGAAGCAAAGCCTCTCAGCTAACACCGCTCCTGTCTCCAGGATGCCTCCTGGGGACAGGACTTGGGGCAGCCAGCTCCTCTGCGGGACGAGGTGACCCTGACCCTGCTGCAAGATGCCAGCTCCTGGGGCAGACCCTGTGCTGTAGCGGATCAAAGCCCTAGCCTGAAGCACCAGCACGTGCAAGTCCCAGCTGTTCCACTTCCAATCCAGCTGATGCACCTGGGAAAGCAGCAGAGGATGGCCCAGGTGCTTAGGTGCCTGCACACACATGGGAGACCCAGAGGAAGCTCCTGGCTCCTGGCTTCAGATTGGCTCAGCTCTGGCTATTGCAACCATTTGGGGAGTGAACCAGCAAATGGAAGATTCTCTCTCTCTCTCTCTCTCTCTCTCTCCCTCTCTCCCTCTCTCCCTCTCTCCCTCTCTCCCTCTCTCCCTCTCTCCCTCTCTCCCTCTCTCCCTCTTTCTTTCTTTCTCTCTCTCTTTCTCTCTTTCTTTCTTCTACCACCCTTGGACCCTGCAGCACAGCCTTAGACAGGGGACCTGGCCTATTGCAAAGGAAACTTCTCTTGCTCTCTTTTTAAAAAGTTGCATTTCTTTAATTCCAAGAGAAACTGAACAAACACAACCCTGTTTTTCTTACTGAGGGCGAGTAGCTCTCTGTAAGATTCTGTTGCGAGTCCTTTGCTTCTCCCCTTCACCACTGGATTCACTCTTTCCTCCCCTGTGGTTCCCTTCCCCACTCATGCATTTTATTTCTAGTGAAAAGAAAATCCACATTTTCCATCAGCGCTCCTGAAGGCTCATCCTGTTGAGACAGGCAGTCCCCAGCCACCGTGATAAATCCATCCACCTTCTTGCTTTCGGAATGTCTCATTTCCCGTGGGTGCACTCAGCTGTCTGGCACCCTGGCCATTAGCCCTGGAGTGGGGAGGCCCTGGGTCCAAACTCAGCTTTTGGTCCCCAGTGACTGACTCTAAGCCACTAAGTCAGGAACACCTCTTTGACATGCCACATAGACGAAATATGAAGATGTATGTGTATCTAGCAGGGAGACTTAAAATGGAATTCAGGGGCTAGCAGTGTGGCTTAGCATATAAAACTGCCGACTACAGTGCCGACATCCCAAATGGGTGCCGGTTCTAGTCCCGGCTGCTCCTCTTCCGATCCAGCTCTCTGCTATGGCCTGGGAAAGCAGTAGAAGATGGACCAAGTCCTTGGACCCCTGCACCCTCATGGGAGACCCAGAAGAATCTCCTGGCTCCTGGCTTAGGATCAGTGCAATGGCCAATTGGGAAGTGAACCAATAGATGGAAGACCTCTCTCCCTGTCTCTCTGCCTCTCTTCTCTCTCTGTGTAACTCTAACTTTCAAATAAGCAAATCTTTTTTTTTTTAAATAAAGTCTTAGCATCCAGGGGTGCTCCCTGAACCCTGCATTTTAGCCCTAAAATCCTGTGTGCTTCTTAATCCACAGATTCCCTGTCTGCATCTCTCCTCCACTTCCTGTTGGAGGAGGCGGGCTGGTGGGCCTCTCATCTGGATCTCACAGCCCCTCCCGTGCACGTGGTGCGGTTCACGGTCTGAGCTGTGCTGTGCCCTGCAGCCGGACCCAAAGTCGATCAGAGCAGACACCTTCCCGTTGTCTGGACCAGACGGTGGGCTTTTTGGCCAGGAGGCATGGAAGGTCTGTGTGATTCTCTTTTTGTGATTCGGCAGCCACTGATGCTTATTAATTCATTTGCCATTGCAAAATTGGTGATCTTGTGCTTCTGTTTGGCCTCTTCCCTTCCTGGCTGGGCTTCCATGGTAAACACTTTCCCTTGTCCACTGCTGGATGACCCATTGGTATAGCTCCTAGAGGAAAAGGAAGATAAACACTGGGTACTTTTCTTTATCTCAAGATGGGTATCAACCTCAGAAAATGCTCAATTGATTTTTTAAAAGAATATGATTATGGAGTTGCTTACATTTGATGAGTTTGATTGCAATTATTCTCCTTTTTGGAGTTACACTTTTCTCATTAGTGGGAGGATTCTTCTGCTGCCTTTGGAATTTTGGGATGCGACCCCCGTGGTTCTGTGAGTGCACCTTGCTCTCAGAGCTCAGCTGGGGAATTTTTTTCTCTGGGACATGGGACAGGGCATGAAGCCCACAACCCTGGTGGGAAGTGAGATTCCAAGGCCATGGTCTGCCCACGCTGCAGACTCTGCTCTTGGACTGAGCACTGTTTCGATGTATGCATGTATAAGGGTACATGAACATGTTCCTGAAAATGGGATTATAAAGTTTTATTTGGTGATGCAATTTTTGACATACATGCATTCAAAGGTTCGCGAAAGGGGCTGGTGCTGTGACGTAGTGGGCTATGCCTTTGCCTGCAGTGCCAGCATTTCTTATCAGCACCAGTTCATTCCCTGCTGTTCCTCTTCCCATCCAGCTCTCTGCTATGGCCTGGGAAAGCAGTGGAAGATGACCCAAGTGCTTGGGTCCCTGCACCCACGTGGGAGACCCAGAGGAAGTTCTGGGCTCTTAGCTTCAGATTGGCTCAGCTCTGGCCATTGTAGCTATTTGGGGAGTTAACCAGTGGATAGAAGATCTCTCTCTCTCTCTCTCTCTCTCTCTCTCTCTTCCTGTGTCTCCCTCTCTCTCTCTCTCTGACTCTGTCTTTCAAACAAATAAAACTTTTTTAAAAATCCTTTACTCACATTATCTTTCCCCAAATATTCTAAATGCAGTAATTTTTGTCTTCCTGGCACAAAGTTCTGCTATTAAAAATTTGGTGGTAATTCACTTCTCTTTCTGTTACAAGTCAGTTGGTTTTACTGACACCACAAAGAGTGTCAATTTGTTAAGTCAACAACAGGAGTCACTGTGTACTTACTCCTCATGTAGGATCTCTGTCCTAAATGTGCTATACATTGTGATTTAATGCTATAACTAGTACTCAAACAGTACTTTACACTTTGTGTTTTTGTGTGGGTGCAAACTGTTGAAATCTTTACTTAATATATGCTAAATTGATCATCTATATATAAAGATGATTGAAAATGAATCTTGATGTGAATGGAAGGGGAGAGGGAGCCGGAGAGGGGAGGGTTGCGGGTGGGAGGGAAGTTATGGGGGGGAAAAGCCATTGTAATCCATAAGCTGAACTTTGGAAATTTATATTCATTAAATAAAAGTTTAAAAAAAAAACAAGTCAGTTGGTTTTTTTCCTGGATGCCAAAAGCATTCTTTTGGTTTTTGTCTTGAGTTTAGTAATTTAACCAGTACACATTTTGGCATTGCTGATTCTGGGTTGATACTCCTTTATCTTTCCTGGATTTTCTTTCCCAGGCTCTTATTATCTTTATTTTAGATCTTTACCGATTTTTGTATTTCTTACTTTCTCTCAAGTCTTTTTTGATCTGTTAGTTGTTTTCTTTTTTTATTTTTACAAATTGTCCCTTTCATCTAAGGCATTCGCCATTGTGTTTTTTTGCTTTTATGTTACTTCTGATTTAGTTTTTACTTTGAAATAAGTAAATCCTTTTTTTCTAAAGCCATCTTAGTTTTGTTACCTTATTGACGAGTTTTCCCAAGCTATTTAAGGGTGTTCACGCCATATGATGTTCTTAATGTCTTTTCATTCGTGTTGAAAGAGTAGATTCCAGCTTTGATTTTTGTGGGCACATTCTTCTGACACGCTTTGATTGTCGGGAGGAATGTGCTTGTGCTCCCGTCTCTCAGGTCTCGCATTAATTTTGTGTAGTTCTGGACTTCAGTGCGTTTCTCTTGCCTACTTTTTAGGTGCATTTTTTTCTCCTGGTATTTCAGGAGAGGTAATGCAGGGGAGCCTTGCAGCTCCAGCCAGCGTTCTCTCTTCTGCTGTTTTCTTGTGCAGATCAAAAACCGGGTGTCCTTTTTTCTGAGGCTTCTGGGTAGGTTTCCCTCCCCTGCTCCGTGTCTCCATGTGGGTAGCCTGCTCCACCTGGGCTTTCCTTGTCTGGATTCTTCTCGGTGTGGGCTCTGTTCTGGCAGGGCATCCCGGCAGGCTGGTGTGCACGCTGTGTGGCCCTGCCCGTCCCCCCTTTGCACTCACTAGCACGTTGGACAAACGCCCCGGGGTGCAGCTGCTGCTTGGGCTCACAGTCCTCTCTGACTCTTGGGGGCTTCTGTTCTTAGCTCCAATGCTTTCCTCCCTGCTGCCCTCTGCTTGCTCCCAACATTTAGGGCTGGGGACTGTGGGCATCCGTCTCTCTCACTTGTGTGCTGGGCTTGGGGGTTGGCAGCCCCTGTCACCCATGCCTTTTCATCTTGCTATCTGGCTCCTCTCTGGGTGACTCTGCTCCAGCCACCAGAATAACACACAGGCTGGCTGGTGGAGGAACAGAGATGTATCGTCTCGCCGTCTGGGGGCTGCAGTCTGAGCTCCAGGTGCCAGCAGGTTTGCTTCCTCTTCCACTCTCCTTGGCTTGCAGATGGAGACTTCTTGTGGTGACCCACATGGCCTCAGTGCACACTCATCCCGGCTGTCTCGCTCTGGACGTCACAAGTTGCCTCTCCTATGTGGATGCTAGTCTGGTTGGATTAGAATCCAGCCTCACCTCTTTATAGAGACCTTCTGCCCAGAATACAGCCACATTCTGACATCCTGGGGCTTTAGGGCTTCAACGCCGGGATTTGGGGCTGCGGGTGGAGCACAGTTTACCCTATAACCCTGCAGCTGTCTTCCTGCAGGGATTTGGGGGATTAAACATGCTGTCACTGCTGCCCCATATCTCAGACGCTCCCCTCCCCAGCCAGTGATTCTCAGGCTCCTATGAGCCAGGGAAGCCCTCCACTCTCTCCCTTCCTCATGGCAACTGCCTTATCTCTATGGTCTGCCATTGTGCTGCCTGGTAGAGCAAATACAGCCCAGCAGTTACAAGTCATGTGTTCAAGTCCAGCTCTGCAGGGGGTTTGTGGCTTTGAGGGAATCACTTGAGGTCTCTGTGCGTCTCTCTCACCTGGGGAAGGTCAGGGTGCCCCTCCTCCCACCTCCCCACCCTGCCAGGGCACCCATGGGGTCTCACATTCCACATCTCAGGTGAGGTTTGTGTGCACCGAGCTCAAAGCAAGGTCTCTGTTTCACTTTCTCCGTGATTAGGAGTGATGGCGGGAGTAAGTCCCATCCACACTGCTTTCACTGCATCCTATTGCTTCTGACTGGGACCTGGACTTCACTTGCAGGTTGCTGGCTGAGAAAAGAGGCTTTGGCTGGGATGAGTGCCTCGTGGGATGTTTTAGAGAAGCCATTTTCAGAATTGAAGGAGATGACAAGAGTCAGATCCCAGGGAAGCAGCTGAGGACGTCACACGTTTCCCGAGGAAGGTGAGAGGCAGCGAGCTGATCTTTCATTCTGGGGTCGCCACTGTCACTCAAACAGCTATTCCACAAAGCATTGGTGCTCTCCCAATTCACACTTGATTGTGCAGAAAACAAATCAGGACACACAGGTTTTCAGCTCACTTTCAACAATTTGTTAGGAAAAGGGGGATTGAAACTGTGGCTTCACCAGGAATTGAACTTGTAGCACAAGTTCAAGACCACATGTTCACTGTCAGCAACGATCGCCCACCTGGGTCCCAGAGGAGGGCAGGAATGTTGAGGGCCTCCCAGCCAGGTGGCCCATCTGCCATCAGAGACCCAGTCCTGGATCGATGAGACTCCATACCTGTTTCCTCCATCCATCCCTCCATCCGTCTGTCCCTTCATCCATCCGTCCATCCCTTTGTCCTTCTGTCCATCCATCCCTCCATCTGTCCGTCCATCCCTCTGTCCCACCACCTGTCCACACTTTGCCCATCTGCCCTTCCATCCCTCCATCCATCTGACCATCACTCTGTCCCTCCATCCATCCACCTTGTGTCCATCTGTCCATCCACCATCCATTCCTCCCCCTCTCTCCCTCCATCCCTCCCTCCATCACTTACTGATTGCCCCCTCCCGCCCTCCTCCTTCCCCCTCCCCCTTCCTCCCCCTCCCACCCTCCCCCCTTCTCCTCTCTTTTCCTCCCCTCCCCCTCTACCTCCTCCTCCCCCCGCCCCGCCTCTCCTCCTTCTTCTCCTTGAACACACTAAGCCGCTGGAGGGTTTCCTGTCCAACCCACCTGGGGCCTGCCTTCTTTGCTTCATTTATTTTTTTCTCAGTCTGCAGTTTCATGGGCTCCCTTCCAAAAATTTCTGTTTTGCTTGTTTTTCTCAGTCTCTGGCACACTCGTGCCAGCTTCCCAAGCTTGAGGCATGCATATCAGAATCCTGTGGGATCTTTAGAAAGTGTTGGGTACCCAGGTCCCTGCCCTGGAATCCTGATGCGAGGCCCTGCCTGCACTTCTCAGGGGACTGGGATGTGCAGTCTGCTGGCTCCTGCTGCTCCAAAGGGAGGACATGCGGCACACAGGATGGCAACTGGGGAGCTGGGGCATAAAACTGGTTTTTCCTGCCAACAGCGCTGTTAAAACAGCTGGAAAACTAGCATTGATCAGCTTTGCATCACTGCAACCAAGCACCTGAGATAAACTTCTTGGGAAGGAATCAGGTTTGCTTTGGTTCATGGTTCTGATTCTCCCTGCCCCTCACCAGGCATCTCCTGCCCCTGGACATCTGCAGGTGCACCTGGTGTGCAGGTGTGCAGGTGGGATGGCCCCCTGCCCAGGACTTCTTTGCATTAAATCCAACAAGATCACACAGCCATGCTACATGTGGTCAGCAAGCCTGGCTGAGGGGAAGCTGGAAGTCGAGGGACAGGACCCTGGCTGGGCCACCTCTCAGCCTTTCATCTTGAGATGCAAGTACAAAGACCCTTTGTCGCATTGAACACACACTGAAGGGGAGAACCACCTGGGAAGACTCCTGCCCTGAGTTCTGCCCCGTGCCTTCTCTTGAATCCATTAAGAATCTGCATTTTCAAAAAAGATTTTTATTTTATTTATTTGAAAGGCAGAGTTATCGAGAGAGAGAGAGAGAATCTTCCATCTTCTTGTTCAATCCCTAAATGGCCACAACAGCCTGAACTGGACTGATCCGAAGCCAGGAGCCTAGAGCTTCTTCTGGGTCTCCCACATATGTGTAAGGGCCTTGGGCCATCATCCACTGCTTTCCCAAGTGCATCAGCAGGGAGCTGGACCGGAAGTGGAGCAGCCAGGACTTGAACCGGCGCCCATAAGGGATCCCGGCACTGCAGGTGGCGGCTTTACCTGCTACACCACAGCACTGGCCCTAGAAGCTAAGGCTTTAAATGCTATCAGCTGATCATGGGGCGGGCACGAAATAGGGCATTGGCCCAAAATAACTCCGTGAATGCATTTTGGTGGTGTTTTTCTGGGCTTGTGTTTTTATAATACAAATAAAAATTTTTAGAAATGAAGAGGCAGGCTGGCCCAGGGAGCGTGTGGGCCTGCTGCAGCCGGTCTGCACGCGGCCCCAGAACTCACCTTCCTGCATGCTTCCAGGTGATGCTGATGCTACCAGCCAATGGCAGAAGTGCGGGCAAGTGGATCACCCGCCGGACCCTGAGCCCGCACTGCACAGCGCCAGCATTTTTATTTATTTATTTATTTTTTGACAGGCAGAGTGGACAGTGAGAGAGAGAGAGAGAGACAGAGAGAAAGATCTTCCTTTGCCGTTGGTTCACCCTCCAATGGCCGCCACGGCCGGTGCACTGCGGCCAGCGCACCGCGCTGATCCGATGGCAGGAGCCAGGCACTTATCCTGGTCTCCCATGGGGTGCAGGGCCCAAGCACTTGGGCCATCCTCCACTGCACTCCCTGGCCACAGCAGAGAGCTGGCCTGGAAGAGGGGCAACTGGGACAGAATCCGGCGCCCCAACCGGGACTAGAACTCGGTGTGCCGGCGCTGCAAGGCGGAGGATTAGCCTAGTGAGCCGCGGCACCGGCCAGCACCAGCATTTTGCGTATGCACTGTGGCCAATGCCGCCCTCAAGAGCTAAGCATACTTAATTCCCCTAACATCCCTGAAGTTGGTCTTTTCTTTTTTACAAAGATTTATTTATTCATTTGAAAGTCAGAGTTACACAGAGAAGGAGAGGCAGAGAGAGAGAGAGAGAGGGAGAAAGAGAGAGAGAGAGGTCTTCCATAAACTGATTCACTCCCCCAAATGACTGCAGTGACTGGAGCTGTGCAATCCAAAGCCAGGAGCCAGGAGCTTCTTCCAGGTCTCCCACATGGGTGCAGGGGCCCAGGGACTTGGACCATCTTCTGCTGCTTTCCCAAGCCATAGCAGAGAGCTGGATCAGAAGAGGAGCAGCTGGGACTAGAACTGGCGCCCATATGGATGCTGGCACTGCAGTCAGAGGCTTTACCCACTACACCACAGGGCCAGCCCCCAAAGTTGGTCTTAGTTACACAAGGGCACTTCAGCAAATTTGTGGGGAGAGGTGGGTATTGGGTGTGGCAGTTAAGATACCACTTGGGACACCCACAGCCCACACCAGACTGCCTGGGCCTGAGTCCCAGCTCTGTCTCAAGTGATGGTTCCAGTGTCTGGGGACCCACCACCCATGTCCCTGGCTTTAACCTGGCCCAATCCCAGCTGTTGCTAGCACTTTAGGAATAAACCAATACTTGATAGATACTTTCTCTCTCTCTCTCTTTCTTTCTATCTCTAAATAAATAAATAAATAAATAAACTAGATTCTTTTTAATTTATGAAAAAATCATTGGAAAAATGAGATTGAATGGTGAATTTATTTGGAGGCAAAATATTTGGAATCTGTACATAATTTTTTCACGCTATGCAGCTTTCCTTGACATCTGTGAAGGACACCTTGATGCCTTTGGAGCCACAGGAGCAGAGAGAATGAAACTGCTAGGACAGCAGCAGGGGTGAGAGGGAGGAGCTGAGGGTCATACCAGGGTCAGACCCTGAGCCGGCATCCCCAGTGCGTGACTGTGTGTGCCTCCCTGTTGATGGGAGCCGCAACTGAAAACCTGAAGGCAGGAGTAGGGGACGTAGAGCTGGTTCCTTCCTTGAAGCACCTCCAGGTGTGAGGAGTTTGCATGGTTGCTGAAGCCTAGGAGGCAGAAGGCCGGGGTGGCCCTGGCTCGGCTGCATCGGCTCCCACAAACCCAGCAAGCTGATATTTCTGGTAGCTCATGCGGTCTCACAAGACACCAAGACTTGGTGGTCCAGAACAATAACGTGTTATTGCCCGTGATTCTACGGGGCCACTGGGCTCTCTGCATGGTCGCTCATGTGGCTGCATCCATTGGGAGCTCTACTGGGGCTGGGAGGCCTCACTTCCCTGCCCAGGGCTGGAGTGCTGGCTCTCAGTGGGCCGCCCCACGTGGTCTCTCATCATTCAACATTCAAACCAGGCCTCTGCTTGGGCCAGTGGAACAGTTCAAGCCCCCATATTCAAGTCCTTGTCCAGCTCTGCAAATGACCATTGACCAAAGCAAGCCACGTGCCACGTGGCCAAGCCCAGGATCCACGTGTGAAGAACCACACAGGGGCCTGGATCCTGGGGAGCACCATTCATTGGCAGTGCTGTTGTAACAGGCTACCCACCCAGTGCAGCACAACACTCATCACCATCACTGCCCACGTAGCAAGTACAAAGGCAGGAGCTCACAGTCCAGCTTCACCTCCTCGACAACACAGCTGTCGTTGGGATCAAAGCCTCCAAGCAAGAGCTTGGATTTTTTTTAATATTTATTTATTTATTTGAAAGGCAGAGAGAGAAAGAGAGAGAGAGAGAGGATCTTGGTTCACTCCTTAAATGGCCACAACAGACCCTGACAAAGCCAGGAGCTTGGAGTTCCATCCAGGGTCCAAGTTGCTTGGGTCACCTTCTGCTGCCTTCCCAGGCACATTAGTAGGGAGCTGGATTAGACACATAGCAGCCTTGACTCAAACTAGCGCTCCAACAGGGGAGGCAGCATCGCAAGTGGCGGCTTAGTCTGTAGCTCCACAACACTGGTCTGTGGATTTTGAACTTGACATCACCCAGACTCATGGGACATCGGAGGACAAAGAAAGCACAGTACCAATGGCCTGTGTGCTCATCCAGCATCAAACTTGATCTGCTCAGGGTCCCAAGTCTCATATAATAATAGCAGGGGAGGTTTGCACCTTGTTTCTTCCTGAGAGAAGGACCCTCTCTGTCCCAACTGGGGCCTGAGACCCAGCAGCCCAAAGCTACCCAGGAACTGGGCAGAAATGCCAATTCCCAGGTCCCAACTCAGGCCTGCTGGATCACCTGTGTTTTAACAAGTCTGTGGGTGATTTCATTCTCATAAGAAAAGATGAGCTCTGGGGAACCACAGACCCAGTTCCTTCAACAAATGTCAAAGGAGAAAACAGAGAAGGATGGAACATTTATGGATTAAACTCGAGGAAAATATGCCAATGAAATACTATGGGTGGATCTTGGCTGGAATCTGATTTGTGAAACCTGGAGCAGGGGCTGGATATTTGATACCAAGGAACTGTTGAGTGTAAGCTGTGATAATGCTATGGTTCACACTGAAAGCCCTGGTCCTTGAGACACACTCACTGAAGGGCTGACTGAGATCTTGATTGAGTTAGAAGTGACTCAGCAGTGTAAGTTCATGAGGACTTAGTTTGGCCTTAGTACAGCCATGATGCCAGCACCTGTTCCCCAGCTGCAAAGTGGCCTGGGGGAGCGGAGACTAAGTGGAAAAACCCAAAGTAGATCAACTGATGAGCAAGCTTGGTGGTTCTCCCACCCTCGTCTCAACTGTGTAACCACAGGATGCTTATCATAAGTAGTCAGTTCTTAAAATGCTCAGAACAGCCAGCGACACGGCTCACTAGGCTAATCCTCCGCCTTACGGCGCCAGCACACCAGGTTCTAGTCCCGGTCGGGGCGCCGGATTCTGTCCTGGTTGCCCCTCTTCCAGGCCAGCTCTCTGCTGTGGCCCGGGAGTGCAGTGGAGGATGGCCCAAGTGCTTGGGCCCTGCACCCGCATGGGAGACCAGGATAAGTACCTGGCTCCTGCCATCGGGTCAGCACGGTGTGCAGGCCATGGCGGCCATTGGAGGGTGAACCAACGGCAAAGGAAAACCTTTCTCTCTGTCTCTCTCACTGTCCCTCTGCCTGTCAAAAAATAAAAAAATAAAAAAAATGCTCAGCACAAATGGGTTTTGCTCCCACCAGAGTGTAATCTCCCCCTCCCCATCATACCTGCCCAGAAACACCCGACCCCCATTGCTCTGCTCCCCTTGCTTTAGGTGTCATGTTGGGTTTAGATTGTGCCTTCCTAGTTGTTCAACCAATGAGGAGCTGAGGGAATGGACCTCTGCCTGACAGGGATAAAAGAACTGAACTCCTGGGAGTGACGCCTGCTTCCACCGCAGTCACCACTCTCAAGACCAGGTGTCAATAAATGACTCGCTTCCTGCTTCCTTCATGTTTCTGAGTCCACCCTTTGGTGGGTAGGTGGTCTCAGGTGGGCTTATTTCCCATAACAGGGCGCCTAAAACAGGCTTCAAAACCACTCTGCCTGAAGGCAGAGGCACCCGGCTGGAACCATTTTTTGTTTTTGAAAAGGTTGTGTGGCATTGATTAGCAAGGGGTGGGAACGTGGGGCCCTGCTGTTATATGGATTAGAAATTCCCCTAAAAAATGTTTGGTTTGTCTCCTGGCTATTTTTACCAACACACATGCACACACAGAGAGATTCCAGGTGTCAGAATTGCTGACTCTCTGTGGGTTGGAAAAGGTAGGTATTGTTTGTTTTAATTCTTCCAGGTAATCCCAGCACACCTGGTGGTGAGGTTTGGGACTCACTGATTGAATTCAAGTGTTACTTCTAGAAAGAGTGCAAACACCAGGAACTTAGCCCTGTTCTCAGCAGGATCCCAGAGATGCAGACGCCCAGGTCGAGATGGATAAGGAAAACCACTGTAAGTTATTCAAAGGCAGAAACAAATCTTCCTTCTGCACAATTGAGTCAGAACATGCTGCTACCCTTTCTCCCTTTCTCATTAGGAACAAAGGAGGCGGAGAGGTTACAGGACCCCAGCAGGGGTCATTCCACAGCCAGGGCTGTTAGGGGCCAGGACACAGCTCAGCACAGGAGGGAAAGTCTGACAGAGATACTCCAGGAAGCAAAGGCCAGCTCAAGCACCCCTGTGGCAGCCACACTCTTTAAAATTCAGCCACTAGAGAGTCATTGCTTTTAAGTTAACAAGCGGTCTCATTTAAAATGCAAATGCCCCTGGGAGAGTTTAGCAGAGATAATGTGCTCCAAACAATCTTTTTCATAAGGTCAGGCAGGACTTGGCACACAGAAATGCCCACAGGGGACAGGCCAGTTAAATAAATGGGCAAATCTTGCCACCTCAGCAGAATGAGAACAATCTTGTTATTACAAAGTACTTGGGCTATCCATCAAGTGTAATACGTGTAGCATGATTTGACTGTATACTGCAAACTTTAGGGCAACCACTTAAAAATGTTTAGAGAAGAAGTATAACTGCTATGCTGAGGAAACGGAGAAAATGAAATCATGAGAAATATTAAATTAAAACCACCAGAGGCAAAATAAGGGTAGAAGACAAAAATAGGGGAAAACATCCAGGGCGATAACTAGAAGCAGTACGTGGCAGACACTAAACAAACCATATCAATAACCACTCGAGGGGCCGGTGCTGTGGCACAGCAGGTTAATGCCCTGGCCTGAAGTGCCGACATCCCATATGGGTGCCGGTTTGAGTCCCGGCTGCTCCACTTCCAATTCAGCTCTCTACTGTGGCCTGGGAAAGCAGTGGAAGATGGCCCAAGTCCTTGGGCCCCTGCATCCACATGGGAGACCCAGAAGAAGCTCCTGGATCCTGGCTTCGGATCGGCACAGCTCCGGTGGTTGCCGCCAATTGGTTAGTGAACCAGCAGAAAGAAGACCTCTCTCTCTCTCTCTCTCTCTCTCCCCCTCTTCCTGTAACTCTGAAACTCAAATAAATAAATAAATCTTTTTAAAAAACACTTTAATCATGAATACTCTGATTATACCAATGGAAAGATAGAAATTTTCAGAGTGAAACAAAAAATAAAACCAAAATAGTTGTTGTCTACAAACAAAAGAAAGTAATTCAAAATATATGGATACATATAGACTGAAAACAGATGTCTAGAGAAAGATATACCATCTTAATCCTAACCAAAGGAAAGTGGGAATGGGTGTTATATATTTCTGTTAGGCCGTCACAAAGCAGACCGAACACCAGAGTAAGGAAAAAGGTTTATTGGGGAAAACCCAGCAGGCTGAAGGGGAGGGATGAAGAAGGATAAGAGAAAGAAAGTATGAGAGAGAGAGAGAGAGAGAGAGAGAAGAGGAGCTAGTGAGGAGAGAAGATAGAGCAGAGAGAAAAGAGCCAGGAGGAGCCAAGAGAGTGCACAGGAAAGAGCCAAGAGAGGAGAGCAAGCAGGAGAGAGCAGAGCAGGAGAGAAAAACCAAGAGAGCCAGGTGTTCAGGAACAGGTCCTTTTAAAACTTTGCTGGAGGGCGGGCAGGGAAGCAGGAGCGGCGAATCCCATCAGGATGGGGGTGGAGCTTGACAAAAGCGGTCGGGCCTTGTAGCCACCTGGCTTTCAGCAATGGCGGGGCGGGGGAGCAGGGCATAGGATGTAAATCAGGGTGTAGATCACGCCATAGATAAAACTGTGCCAGTTTCCTAGCAATGGGTACATCAATTTTGGTGCATTATATAATGATAAAGAAATCAATTCTTCAAGAAGGCATAACAACCCTCAATGTATACACACCCAACAACAGAATAGCAGGACGCAAAATGAGGCAAAGACTAACAAAACTGGGTAAGAAACAGAGAAATCTGGTTGTATGGTGGCCCCTTGTCAGCAGTGGAAAGATTCAGCAAGATGAAAATCATTGAGGACACAGTTAAACTCAACAGCACCATCAATCAATCGAATATGGCTTATGGACTGTTTCAACCAACAACAGCAGAACACACATTCTTCTCAAACTCACCTGGAACGCCCACCACCATAGATGGCCTTCTAGGCCTTAGACCACACCTTGACCAATTTGAAAGACTAGAAGTCACACAATGTCTGTTCAAGAACGCAGGGAATTGAACTAGAAATCAGTAACAGGAAGAGGGCAGTTACTGCGATGCAGTGGGTTAAGTTGCAGCTTTTGACACAGGCATCAGAGTGCTTATTTTCATCCCAGCTGCTCCACTTCTGTCCAGCTTCCTGCTAACATGCCTGGAAGGTGGCAGATGATGGCCCAAGAACTTAGGTTCTTGCCACCCACTTTGGAGACACAAAAGAGTCCCCTGGCTCCTGGCTCAGCCGTTGCAGCCATTTGGGGAGTGAACCAACAGATGGAAGATGTCGCTTCTCTCTGTCTGCCCCCGCCTGTCACTCTGCCTTTCAAATAAATAAAGAAGTAAATAAATCAATGTTTTTTAAATAGCAGAAAGATAGCTGGGAAAGTCCCAACATACTTGCAGATTAAGCAATACACTTTCGAATAGCAAATGAATTAGAGAAGAAAACTTGAGATATTAAGAAATATTGTGAAATTAAAAATTTGTGATATGTCATGTAAGCAGTACTTAGAGGGAAAATTATAGAAGTGGATGCCTAAATCAGAAAATAAAAACAATTTAAAATTGATCATCTTACCTTCTACCTTGGAAAATCAGAAAAGAAAAAACAAATTAAATCCAAAATAAGCGGAAGGGAAGAAATAACAAAAATTAGAGCAGAAAGCAATGATCCTGAAAATAGCAAATCAATAAAGAAAATATAGGAAACCCAAAGCTAATTCTTTAAAAAAAAATCCATGAAGCTGACAAGCTTGAAGCCAAACTAAGTAGGAAAAATTGAGAGATGTGGGGAGCAACTCGGAGCAGCTCGGACTAGACTAAGTTACTGGAATTAAGACTTATTCTATGCATCTGCTCTCCCACAATATGGCGCTGAGAAGGGAGAAACAGCTTCTACACAGCTGCCTCCAGTTCAACCAATAAACTGTAGGACCTACTCCTGATTGGAGGAGAGCAGCGTACTCGGCGTGTGGGTAGCAGAGTTGGGATTGGTGGAAGAGGACTATAAAGGAGGAGAGAGACAACATGCATCAGGAACATCTATCTGAAGGAACACCTGTGCAGCCCCCGAGAGAGCTGGCCGGCGGTGTGCCGCTCCCCCGCGGAAGTGGGGAAAGTGGCTAGGGGGAACCGCCCTTCCACGGAGGTGGAAGGGTCGGTAGCCAACCCAGGAAGAACCAGCAGCAAACCCGGGGAGGGCCGAGCAGACAAAAGAACAGCGCAGGGTCCTGTGTCGTTCCTCCACGAAGAGGGGGAGCGACAAGAGAAGCAACAGATTATTAATATAGGAAAGGAAAGAGCAGACATTACCTCAGAGCCCATGGACTTAAAAAGGATAATAAAGAAATATCATTAACAACTGTGCCTTACCAATCTGATGGCAAAGCAATTCCTTGAAAACACAATGTGCCAAAACTCACATAAGGAGAAACAGAAACCTTGAATAGATTTCTTATCTATTGAACAAGCTGAATTAATAATTAAGAGCCTTCCAAACCCAAAGTCACCAGGTCCGGATGGGTTGATTGCTGAATTCTACCAAATATCTGAGGAAGAAAGTATACCAATCTCCTCCCGAACATAGACGGAGAGGGAATATTTCTTGACTCATTCTATGGAATCAACGTTACTCTAATATCGAAACCAGACAAATGCATCCTAACAACCAAAAAACCTTCTCACAAACACAGATACAAACATGCTCCTCAAATTATTAACAAATCAGGGCCAGCGCTGTGGCATAGCAGATAATGCCACCGGCTGCAGTGCTGACATCCCATATGGGTGTCGGTTCAAGTCCCAGCTGCTCTACTTCTGATCCAGCTCTCTGCTATGGCCCTGGGAAAACAGTAGAAGATGTCCCAAGTCCCTGGCCCCCTGCACCCACGTGGGAAACCCCAAGGAAGATCCTGGCTCCTGGCTTTGGATAGGTTCACCATTGTGGCCAATTGGGGAGTGAACCAACAGATGGAAGATCTCTCTTTGCCTCTCTCTGCCTGTAACTCTGCTTCTCAAATAACAAATAAATCTTTAAAAAATTCTCAGTAAATTTGGAATAGAATTTTCTCAATTTAATAAAGAAAACCTGCCCCAAAAGTCTGCAGCTGACATCACACTTAATTATGAGGAATTCAAAGCTTTTACATTCAGCCAGAAGCAAGATAAGGATGTCCCTCTCACTGCTTTTCGACATCGTACTGGAAGCTCTGGGGAGTACAACAAGGACAGGGAGCACAAGCTATCCACAGGGGGGAGGGAGAACAAACTGTTCTTGTTTAAAGAATACATAGTTATAGGACAGAGTCTGTAGAAAATCAGAAAGAATTGACCCAAAAGGTCTCTTTCTTTTTTTAAAAGATTTATTTTATTTATTTTTTGAAAGACAGAGTTACAGAGAGAGGTAGAGACAGAGAGAGAGGTCTTCCACCTGCTGGTTCACTCTCCAGATGGCCACAATGGCCAGAGCTGTACCAATCCAAAGCTCCAAATGACAGGAGCTTCTTCTGGGTCCCCCACGCAGGTCCAGGGACCCAAGAATCTGGGCCATCTTCTACTGCTATCCGAGGCCATAGAGAGAGCTGGATCGGAACAGCCGGAATTAGAACTGGGGCCTATATGGGATGCCGACACTTCAGGCCAGGGCTTTAACCTGCTGTGCCACTGTGCCAGCCCCCTAAAAGATCTCTGTCAACTGTAATAACAAGGTTGTAGAATTTGAGGCTAATACTACAGAAGTCAATCACTTTCTTTTTTCAGAAAAAAAAAAGGATTTATTTCTAGTTATTTGAAATGCAGTGTTTAAGAGAGAGAAAGAAGGAGGAAGGGAAGAAAGGAGAAAGATAGGTAGGAATAAAGGGGGAAGAAAGAGAGAGAGAGAGAGAGAGAGAGAGAGAGAGAGAGAGAGAATCTTCCATTTCACTCCCCAAATGGCCACAACAGCCAGGGCTGCACTAAACTGAATCCAGGAGCCTGGAAATCCAACCCAGTCTCCCATGTGGGTGGCAAGGGTTCAACTACTTGGGCCATTTTCCACTACTTTGCCAGGTGCATGAGCAGGGAGCTGGATTGTGTCGCTCCCCGTCTTCGTGGAGGAACGACACAGGACCCTGCGCTGTTCTTTTGTCTGCTCGGCCCTCCCCGGGTTTGCTGCTGGTTCTTCCCGGGTTGGCTACCGACCCTTCCACCTCCGTGGAAGGGCGGTTCCCCCTAGCCACTTTCCCCACTTCCGCAGGGGAGCGGGTTCCCCCTAGCCACTTTCCCCACTTCTGCAGGGGAGCGGCACACCGCCGGCTGGCTCTCTCGGGGGCTGCACAGGTGTTCCTTCAGATAGATGTTCCCCCTAGATGTTCCTGGTGCATGTTGTCTCTCTCCTCCTTTATAGTCCTCTTCCACCAATCCCAACTCTGCTACCCACACGCCAAGTACGCTGCTCTCCTCCAATCAGGAGCAGGTCCTACAGTTTATTGGTTGAACTGGAGGCAGCTGTGTAGAAGCTGCTTCTCCCTTCTCAGCGCCATATTGTGGGAGAGCAGATGCATAGAATAAGTCTTAATTCCAGTAACTTAGTCTAGTCCGAGCTGCTCCCAGTTGCTCCCCACAGATTGGAAGTGGAGCAGTCAGGGCTTAAACTGGCGCTCAAGTGGGATGCCAGCAGAGCAGGTGACAGCTAAACCTACTGTACCACAACACCGGCCCCAGTCACTTTTGTATATATCAGCAATGAACAAGGAGATTTGAAATTACAGCCACAATTACTACACAAATTACTACCACAAATTACTAGCCCCTGGATATATGGAATATTTAGAGAGAAATCTAACAAAATATGTTTGTGATATTTACAAACTACGGAATTTGGTTGAAAGAAATCAAAGAAAAAACTAATAAATGAAGAGATACTCCATTTTCAAAGACAGGAAGACTCAATATTGTCAAAATCACAATTCTTTCCTACATTATCTATAAATTCAAAATCAGTATCAACCAAAATCTAAGCAAGTTACTTTACAGCTCTCAACAAACTGATTCTAAAGTTGACAAGGAGAACCCAAAGACCCAAGAGTCAACAGAATATTGAAGAACCAAGTTAGATAAGCCGGCGCCGTGGCTCAATAGGCTAATCCTCCACCTTGCGGCGCCGGCACACCGGGTTCTAGTCCCGGTCGGGGCACCGGATTCTGTCCCGGTAGCCCCTCTTCCAGGCCAGCTCTCTGCTATGGCCAGGGAGTGCAGTGGAGGATGGCCCAGGTGCTTGGGCCCTGCACCCCATGGGAGACCAGGAAAAGCACCTGGCTCCTGGCTCCTGCCAGGATCAGCACGGTGCGCCGGCTGCAGCGGCGGCCATTGGAGGGTGAACCAACGGCAAAGGAAGACCTTTCTCTCTCTGTCTCTCTCTCACTGTCCACTCTGCCTGTCAAAAAAAAAAAAAAAAAAGAACCAAGTTAGAGGATTGGCAACTACCCAACTTCAGAGACCCATATCCATCACAAACAGTAATTCAAAAACATTATTGGACCAAACATAAGATGTGAAATTGCTCATCTCCTAGAGGATAGCATGGAAGAAAACATACGTGATCTTGGGTTGGCAATGCCTTTTAGACACAGTAAAGATATGATTCATGAAATATATTATTAATAAGCTGGGTTTTATTAAAATTAAAAACTTCTGTGAAAAACAACATCACAATGAGAAGAGGGCTAGTGCTATTGCATAGTGAACTAAGCCTCCACCTGCAGCACCAGCATCCCAAACGGGCACTGGTTCCAGTCCCAGCTCCTCCACTTCCAATCCAGCTCTCTGCTATGGCCTGGGAAAGCAGTGGATGATAGCCCAATGCTTGGGCCTGCACCTGTGCGGGAGACCCAGAAGAGGCTCCTGGCTCCTGGTTTCAGATCTGTGCGGCTCTAGCTGTTTCAGCCATTTGGAGAGTGAACCTTTGGATGGAAGACCTTTCTGATGCCCTGCCTTTCAGATAAATAAATAAATATTAAAAAAGACGAGGTTGGTAAGGGACTATTACCCCAAATAGACATAGGACCCTTCAAACTCAGTAACATGAAAATGAACAATGTCATGAAAAGATGGACAGACAGAAGACCTAACAGACCCTCACCAAAAAGGATGTAAACGTGGGAGAAGATGTTCCACGTCGCATGGCACTGGAGAAGTACCTGCAGCCAGGGTTGTTGTGATGGGGTGAGTGACAGGACCACCAGCTGTGAAAACCCAGGCCACGCCCCTGCGGCTCCCATGTCACCCCACCTGCACCTGCATGATTGGCTGCCCCTGCCCCTTTTCTGATGTCCCCTCCAGCAGTGGCAGTGCAGACGACTGGGCTGCTTCAGAGCCGGAAGTTGGGGGCCTCTAGCCCCAGGATCACCCACTGTTGTTCCAAGTTTCCAGAGTTCCTACTTGTGGGGACTCTGCTTGTCTGCAGATCCCCAACATGGGCAACCACCTGCTGGCAGCTGTCTCATGCTGCTGTGGCCTGGTGCCTCACCCTGGAGGCTCCCATATGTCACCAAGTCCCTCTGTATGGAGAGGAAAGCAGAGACCCACAGGGAACAGGAGGGAGAAGGAGGCCCCCACTCAGTGGCACCTGCTGCACCTGCTCACTCACAATGCATGAAACCTGCCTGTGCACCCCGTCTCCCATCAACTTGCAGCAGGGGCTCTCAGCTCCTAGTCAGTCTAGCAGGCTGGGTCAGCGCCAGCGCGAGTAGCTAGAGACAATGCACCAAGGACAGAGGCACACATGGTCTGCAGAGACCAGGAAGCCCTGTGTCCTCTCTTCTTCCTCTCTCCCCGAAAGGCAAGTCCCTGCTCAGAGTGCTCATTCGTTTACAAACAGCCAGGGCTCTTGCATGGACGCCTGAGCATCCCAGTTAATTCACTGCATCTCCTGCAGACGGGATATGCACAGGAAGCGCCTTGAAGTAATTGTAATGATCAAGAGCACACACCCTCAACATGCACCTGCTCCTCCCTCCCAGGGATCCCAGATTGCGCTGTTGTCTGCTATAGGAAGCACCCACGTGGCTCTTCTCTTCCACCTGTGTGTCCTCTCTTTCTCTGTTCTCCTTCAGCCTTCAGTGCACAGGAGCAGGGGAAGCCCTGGGCAGCCCTGTGGATTTGGCAGGGGTCCTCTCCTGCAACTGTCAGCAGAGCAGGCAATGCAGGCAATGGAACTGGGTCCAGTCGGGAGGCGCCTTGGTCACCTCCCAGCTCCCAAACTAACCATGTATGGTCAGCATGAACCCTGCCCACCTGCAGTGCTCAGGGGTGACCTGGTGTGGCATTTCTGGAAGGCACGTACTTCCTGGGAAGGTTCTGGAGCTTCAGTCCGTTGGCAGGGATGGGGCCACCTTGCTCTGTCATCCACAGTCCTCTAATCCTACCCCTTGGTGTAAACATTAGAAGGACACCATGAAGGAAGCTATGATGGTGGCCCAGGCTGGAGACAAGCAGGGCAGGGCATGGCATTGCACCCGCAGAGACAGCCCCCGGGGGCTTCTGGTGAGATTTGGGAGATGGGAGAGGAGGCACAGAGGTGGATCCTGGCCTGGGAAGGAGCTCATGGACCCCTTGACGGGTGCAAAATGGGAGCCTGAGCTGCTTCCATGGGGCAAAGTGCCCGCTTTCCTGTGAACTCCCAGCAGGCAGTGAGGGTACTCAGGGGACTTCATCTAGCCTCCTCCCTGGGCCTCCATAGCTGAGACACAGTTTTACACCATGGCCATGGCTTTCAGTGAGGTTGTCTTTTTTTATTTTTTGACAGGCAGAGTGGACAGTGAGAGAGAGAGAGAGAGACAGAGAGACAGAGAGACAGAGAGACAGAGAGAAAGGTCTTCCTTTTGCCGTTGGTTCACCCTCCAATGGCCGCCGCGGCTGGCGTGCTGCGGCCGGTGCATCGTGCTGATCCGAAGGCAGGAGCCAGGTGCTTCTTCTGGTCTCCCATGGGGTGCAGGGCCCAAGCACTTGGGCCATCCTCCACTGCACTCCCGGGCCACAGCAGAGAGCTGGCCTGGAAGAGGGGCAACCAGGACAGAATCCGGCGCCCTGACCAGAACTAGAACCCGGTGTGCCGGCGCCGCAGGTGGAGGCCTCATTGAGGTTATCAATGGTGAAATGCCCCCTTCTCCACCACCCCGCCCCCCAATCATTTCGGTGTCATTACTAAACACTGAGGAATCTCACTCCATGACATCCCGGCCTCTCTGGATGAGACCCAGCAGAGCTGTTCCCCTTCCTCAATGACACTTGCCTGGGCAATGCTCAATAATGCTGGGAATGTGGCCAGGGTGAAGAACTTAATGCTAGGGAAGCTCGTCATAGGAAAATGCATCCATGGAGCAGGTTGTCTCCTGGAATAAGGCATTATGTAAAAGCACCTACCTGCTGGACAATTTTATGGTGGTACATTCCGTGATCACTCAGCAGAGTGGCCGTTAATGTTCACAGGATACTCAGCAGTGTTAAGAGCTTGTCTGTTTGCATCTCAGCTGACCAACCCCAGCAGGTGTCATTGTGTCATTCTACTGGTGTCGGCACGGGGGCAAGTAACCCACCTGCTGTCACATGACTAGAAGGAAAGAGAACCAGAGCCCAGATTGCCACAGAACAGCCCTACCTCTCCCTCTCACGTGCGTCATGGTTCATTGCCACAAACACAGAAGCAGTGGCAAACAGCACGGGATCTGGGACAGATGAACCTGTTTGAAATCTCAGTGCCACGTGACTATGGGCGAGTTAATCAATGCTTCTGAGCTGAAGCAATGAAACTGCTCCTCACGGGGTGATAACTACAGGGACATCCTTGCCTTGTGTGGTGGGTGGTGGATTGTGTGGATGACGGATCGTCATGCGAAGTGGGAGGAGCTCTGCTTTGCAAACCTCAACACGTGCCTGTTCTGGCTCCGTGGAGCCCATGCAAAGGGGAGGGCGTCCAGGGCTACAGCAAGGTCGGGACCGTGAGGGCTTGCTTCTCAGATTATCACCTCTCCAAATGAGATGCTGAGCACTAGGACAGAGGCCATGGAGAGAAGCCAGAGAGGAAGGAGAAAAAGCAAAGCCGGGGGAGGCAGCTCAGACTTGGATTTGCTGGGGAGACAGTGATGGGCAGCAGCAGCTGTTCCCTGGGCTCTTGAGGTTGGCTCGGCTCCAGGGACAGAAGGAGGCCCTCGGGACAGAGGTCAGGGGGAGGGAGGATTGGGCAGCATGTCTATGAACTGATGCAAAGCTTGTGTGCAGGACGCAGATGAGTATGTGCAAGTCCAGCGTGTGTCTGTGCATATGCACATGTGTGTGCACATGCACGTGCATGCGTGCACTTGTGTGTGCTTGTGTGTATGCACGTGTGCATGTGGGTGCACATATATGTGTGCATGTATGTGTGTGCACACATGTGTATATGCATGCACACGTGTGTGCATTGTGTAAGTGTGTGTATGTATGTGCCTTGTGATGCATGTGTGTATGTGGGTGTGCACATGTGTGTATGTGTGCATGTATTGTGTGTGCATGTGTATGTGAGTGCGTGCATGCACATGCATGTGTGGGTTGTGGGGGTGTGCACACATTGCATATGTGTGTGCTTGCACACATGTGTGTGAATGTGGGTGCACATATGTGTGGATACATGTGTGTGCACATGTGTGCACGAGTGTGTGTGCATGTGGGTACATGTGTAGTTTGGAGTGCATGTGTGCATGCATGTGAGGGTATGTGCGTGTGTGTGGGTATGTGTGTGCCTGCATGTTCCCCATGTCACACCTTGACCTCATTAGTTCTCCTTGAACATCTCCATCTCCATCCAGATCTCTGCATCACGTCCCACTGCACCATATGGACGATGAGTAATGGACCACAAACCTATTGCAACGCATCGGGATGAAGCAAGGCAGCCCTTGATGCCCTTCCAAGAGAACAAGCCCGGGAGCATCCGACATCAGACAAGCACATTTGCTGCTCTCCCCACGCTCTGCCCTCTTGCCCTAGTTCCTCTATCCTGCAGATCTCATGGTGTTCATAATGACCAGCAGGCTCCCTGTGAGCCTGGCTCCCTGGCAGGGACCTAGCAACCACCGTAAAACCCACAATGGAACAAATGATTTTGCAAGCTGAGGAGGGCCGTGAAGAAGCCAGACAGCTCTCTTAGTAGCACCGTGAGAAATAAACCATGGGCCTGGATAACCAGAAGAAGTGTGACACAGAGAGGAAAAACAGCATGTGCCAAGGCCCTGAGGCAGGCACGAGGTTGGTTCAAAGATGGAGAGCAAAGGTATGAGGCTTCTCCTTGTTACCCTGAGTAACTTTCATAGATAAAGCACAGATTGATAGATGCATAAGGAGGGGTTAGTAAAGCTATGATCACAGTGAAACCTTCCACACACATATATCAAGTAGACAAAAAAATCAACAATGACATGAAAGAACACACATTAGCAAAAAATGAACTACTGGAGACCATTAGTTGGTGGCACTCTTTTTTGTCAGATCACAAGTAACATTTAAAAATATTGATGACACATCAGGCCATCTAAGGGCTCTTCAAAAAGTTCATGGAAGGGGCCAGCAATGTGGCATAGCAGGTTAATCTACTGCCTGCAGTGCTGGCATCCCATATGGGTACCAGTTTGAGTCCTGGCTGCTCCACTTCTGATCCAGCTCTCTGCTATGGCCTTTACAGCCATTTGGGGAGTGAACCAGCAAATGGAAAACCTCTCTCTCTTTCTCTCTCTGCCTCTCTGTTACTCTGCCATTCAAATAAATAAATAGAGAAAGAAAGAAAGAAAGAAAGAAAGAACGAACTGATTTTAAAAAAAACAATCCATGGAAAACATCTATTATGAATACACAACAGGATTTCAATAGAATTGTTTGCACCAAAATAATCTTATGTTTTAAGTAGTCTAGCATGAAAATTCTCAGATTACAAACTCACACTGTATTTTCTCAGCACAGTGCAATCCTGTGAAAACTCATTGATGACAAATATTTTTAAATGAACTGGGAGAATGCAGCGCACTCCTGTGAAATCAACTAATGTCAGCCTTGGTAAGTGATAGAGGCAGGCTGTAGATTCCAGGGTAACTGAAAAAAGAATACAAATAGCAAAGCCACTGCAGTCCAGTGAGGGGCTGAGCTCCTGACTCCCACACTCCTTTTCCTGGATCCAGGCAGTGAAGCTACACCTGGTTGAAGCCCCAGCAGAAGACAGTGTGGGGGCTGGTGCTGAGGCATAGCAGGTAAAGCCACCGCCTGCAGTGCCAACATCCCATATGGGCACCGATTCAAGTCCCAGCTGCTCCACTTCTGATCCAGTTCTCTGCTACGGCCTGGGAAAGCAGTAGAAGATGGCTCAAGTCCTTGGGCCCCTACACCTGTGCTAGAGATCTGGAAGGGGCTCCTGGCTCTTGGCTACAGATAGGCTCAGCTCTGGTCAGTGTGGCCATCTGGGGAGTTAACCAGTGGATGGAACATCTCTCTCTCTCTCTCTGACTCTGCCTCTCTTTCTCTGTAACTCTGCCTTTCAAATAAACAAATAAATCTTTAAAAAGAAGAAGAAGGCAGCAGGATCTGCTGCAACATCAGAAGCCACCCTAGAAGCAACGCTGCTTCTCTGGATCCTGTGTCTGCAGAACCTCAGGGTGGTACTGAAACTGACAATCCTGCACTTGGCTATGCAAAATATTCCCCCACACAATGCGTTTCTGTCCAGCTGAACAGGTGGTCAGGTTACATAGCGAAATCTGACAGATCAACTGTCATTCCCGAGAGAACGGGCACATAAAGGGATTTCGGGCTGAACATCTAGAGGTTCATTACTGGTGCACTGTAAAGCCTTGGCGCTCACTGAGCATTGCGGAGTTGGCCAGGCACTCGACCCGACAGCTCACCAAATTCCAAACAAGCACACAGCTCGCTCTCTGCAGTCTTGTCACAGGAGACAGAAGCTCTCCCAGGCTCAGCCACATGGTATGGTAATAAAGCAATGCACTTCTGGTCTCGTGGGATTCCACCCAGCCCTTCCCTGCAGAAACACAGGAGAAGCAAGTACATTGGTCGTCAGTTCCGCATGGGTCCTGAAGACTCCACGAGTGACATCACGAGGACTCTGGAGAGCAGTAGAATCCCTGGGAAAGGCCAAGTCTTTACAAACCCCTGCACTGAGCCAGGATCCCCCCCAGAAGCCCCTCTTCCAACAAGCAGAGGGAGCTAGCCAGAGGACAGAGGGATTCCAACGGGGCACCTGCCTGCTCTCCCCAACCCAGACACTGCTGGCTGCCTCACCCACGGCGATCACCCGCTCTTTCAGCCAATGCACCTGGGCGGGGCCCAAATGCACCAGGGCAGAGTCTGCCTGGAGCATCCTCCAGGGATCAGGAGTTAAGAGAACTGAGACACTTCAGAGCCCAGGGCACCACCGGCTTTGGGGATGCAGCTGGGGCCCCATGGCTGCCTCACTCATCTGCCAAGACAGGGGCACCTGGCAGAGGCAGCATGCCATGCTGGGTGGGTGGGGCTTGTGGCCAGGACTTCCTCACTTTATTTGTCCAGTTTTCAGAGGAGCTGAGATTCCCAGACTGACCCCCGCAGGCAGGCGGGGAAGGTGAGCACACTGGACAGCAGGTGCACCAGGATGCCGAGGGCAGAGCCTGTGGTACTGCCATAGTGCTGCAGCTGCTGCCTTCCAGCTCCTCTCAACAGAGCACCTGCAGACAGTGGCCAGCCAGCAGCAGCATCCCCGGAACCATGGGGAGGAGACCTGGGGACAGACTGACAGCAACAGAATTGGGCCATGGGGCCATGAGCTCTGAGAGGCAGCGTGTAACCCCCACATTGGGCAGCCTGCCCTTCCTCAAGGCTGCAGCACGTGCTACTTCCAGACAAGGTCATGTGTGCAGGGGAGCTGCCTCGCCCACCCATGGACCCTGCTTTCCTCTGTCTCCAAATCACCCGCAGTCCTGAGCAGCAGCCCCTGACTGGGCTGGGGAGCTGGCTGTGGGGTTTGCTTTGGGTCTCCTTGAGCCTCAAACTCACACCAGATCTAAGCACTCTCCAGTGACACCTGCTATGCAGGCACCTGTGCCACATCTGAAGCCGGGCCCCTTGCAGAGTGCTGCCACCAGTGGTGTACAGTGTGGCCGCGTGGTGTGGAGAAGCTGGGGTGTCTGGGAAGATGGTGAGCAGGGGAGCACCGGGGCAGCCCCTGGTAACCCGGGGACACCTCTCTGCTCTCCACAGACTTCCCAAGAACTCACACCTCCCAGCTTCTAGGTGCTGAGCTGACACCACCTTGGCTCTGCCATAGCCCGGCAAGTCCAGGGTCCCCTTGGCTGCCAGGTCTCCTTGGCGAGACTTTTGCTTGCTGTATCTATACATTCTCAAAGATAATTCCAGTTGCTCCAGCCTCCCAGCCCACATCCTGAACTCATCTGCTGCTGTGACTGACACTGGTTATGCATCAAAACAAGGTGACCCCAGGCCCTGGTGCTTCTCTGCTGCATCTCCCATTTCTGTCTGGTTCTCTACAGCGAAACCTCCGGTGTGAGTCCGGCAAGTCTCTCCTTCCCAAGATGCCCATCAGAAGCCGTGTATCACTTGGGGCTGGAAGGTGAGCTGGTGCTGCAAGAACCCAGCCCTTCTGCTGCTGCCCACCTGCTCCTGTGGCAGAGCAGCACACACAACACATGATATGAATGGGATGCCGGCACTGGCAGGTGGGGAGGGCTTCCCTGTTTCCTTAGCACGCAGGCCAATTACTGCAGCACTGATGCTAATGGCTAAGAGCTGGCCCCCAGGGAACTGGAGCCACAGGGCTGAGGCAGGAGGTAGGGGTGTGGCCCCCTCCCCCACAGAGCAGGCTCCCAGCTGCAACTCCAAGCAGTGCAGCCCCCAGGGACATTCCAAGTGCCTGTGCATGTCCCACCCTCCAGGTCAAGAGTAAGAACCCCAGGACTGTGCTCAGTTTCTGCAGGGCGATGCCCTCAGCAACTCAGGGAAGCCACCAGCATGCACTGAGAATCCGGCACCGCTGCACCTGACTCTGCTCATCGAAGCTCTGAATGAATGAGTGGATGTGTGACGCATGGGAAGGAAGACACATGGAGCTCAGGGGAGGGAGCCATCTTGCAGTCTCCTTGTCCCAGGGTCACCCCCCCGCCTCGGCAGGGGAGCGAGCTCTGAGGACAGCCCCTCCTGCTCACCCTGGCAGACGCCAACACTGGGCTCTGAGGACACTGCTCTTCCCCAGAACCGCCACTCATCTCCACTGTCGTAAATTGAAATGCCCTCAGCAGGTGGAACAGGGAGGCCTGATGCCCTCCACCTGCTGCAGTGGTGATGGCTGGGGCCACGCCGGCTGGCCAGCGAGTCAGGAAAAGCCGACTCTGCCTGGGCAAAGGCAGGGATCTCACCCCCACAGGGCTGCAGAGACCCAGCCCTCTGGTCCAACGGGTGAGCCAACTGTGCCCCAGCAATCAGCCCAAAAGTGGCCATCACCCTGCTGTACCCTGCCAGCAGCACTGTGCACG
This sequence comes from Oryctolagus cuniculus, assembly GCF_051225735.1. Classification (NCBI taxonomy): domain Eukaryota; kingdom Metazoa; phylum Chordata; class Mammalia; order Lagomorpha; family Leporidae; genus Oryctolagus; species Oryctolagus cuniculus. The sequence goes on from NC_142877.1 coordinate 49,138,184, forward strand.
TGTGTCCCCTTGTCCACCTCACAGAAGCCCTCTGTGAGGAGGAGGAGACTCAGCCCCAGGTAGCAGGTCAGGAAGGGGATGGCAGCGGCGTGGAGGACCTGCGCACCTGGGCCAGGTCCCAGTCCCACTCACTGACAAGCTGGAGAAAGACCAGGAAACAGCTTCGGAGGCCTCGGTGTGTGATAATCCCAGCCAGCATGTGAGAGTGAATGCAGGCATGGTCACGTGAGGAGAGCAGCCAGATAAGGAGGCGGGGCCGTGTGGAGAGGCGGAGCTACGCGGGGAGGGGCAGACAAGGGGTGAAGTGGTACCCAGATATGGAGGCAGGGCCATGTGGGGAGGTGGAGTCACGCAGGGCAGGGCAGCCAGGAGGCGGGGCCGTGGGGGAGGCCACACCAACTCTGGTTTCCTAACCCTCCACACATCCCAACAGGCTTTCCTCTCCTTTCTGTTGTTCTCAGTAAGTTCTTGATTTCTGTCATTTTTTAAATTTTTGGATGAATGTGTGATTCTTGCGCTACAGTATTTCAGGCATCCTCCCCTCCCCTCCAGCTCTTCACACCGGGTGCGATACATCGCTGTGAGCCCCCCGGAAGTCTGGAAGCTTCTCCTCCAGCTGCCATGATGCTGCCCAGCTGCCCACCATCTGCCCTTGCCAACCCTTACCAGTCTATTCACAGTAATCACCGTTCTAAGTTCAGGTCGACTTTCTTTTTAAACTCCCACATGGAGAGGCAACATGAGTGTTCGTCTTTCTGTGTCTGCCTTATCACACTCGACATAATGAGCTCCTGTTCCCAGCCATGTTGCTGCTAATGTCACAATTCCACTCTTTCATATGGCTGAATAATATCCCACTGTGCATATATTCCACATTGTCTTTATCCATTCACCTGTCACTGGACATCTAGGTTGGTGAGAATTACTATCCACAATATATAAGGAAGCCGGACTTGAACCTGTCTGGATCAACAGCCGATGGTGGTGACAGAGCCGCCCCCCGAATCCGTGATCATGGTGGAAACGAGAGGTAGCAGCGTGCTCAGCCCATCAGTGAGCACAGTGGTGCAGATTGTAGGCAACTGAGAGGCCATACTCCTTTGGGTCCCCCTGGAGAAACAGCAGCAGAAAAACCACAGCCCGGTGACATGGAGTCAGACGTGGCATCTCCAAGATGCTCAGACCAGAGAAATGGGACAAGTGACAGAGATCCAGAAGTCCCTAAAGAACATTCAAATGGAGATTCTCTGCTCGGACCGCTGAACAGCATTGCCACCACGGCAGTGCACTGGAAGTGGACAAAATGGGAACCGAACCTGTAGAGCTGTCGCAGAGAGTTTGGGGTTAGTCTGCAAACCCGCATCCACCCTGGGAACAGAGTGGGCATTCAGGGAGAGGTTATGTTGTGGGCTGGGCTGGCCCTCAATTCCTGTTCCAGGCCTCTCGCCTCTTACTTAGAGAAGCATTCTAAGTACAGGCACAAACACAACATGACAAAGTTTATTTACAAAGCAAGGGAAATAAACACACACACACGTGGGCATTGTTCAGGGAGAGTGCGCCAGGAAAGGAAAAGAGAGAGATTTTCATATCCTATTCACTCTGGGTCCACATGGAGAGAGCAAGAGCTCTTCCCTCTACCGGGCTTCTTATGAGCTCAGAAAGGGGAGTAGGTACATGGTACCACCCCCAGGTCCTGGGTAAGGGGAGATACATCCTGGAGAAGGGGTCATCTGATTGACAGGTGGGTGGATAAGATTACATGGAGTGGGGGCGGTGGGTGGCTTCCAGCTCTTGACCCTAATCTAGCTACCTGCCTTATCCCACATGCAGTTATGCAGACATTCAGACACCAGCCAAGGAACACACCAGAAATAGACACAGATCCCTGTGGTTGGGCAAACAAGAAGCCAAAACTCAAGGACTTCCAAGACACTCAAAGGACTGCGCTTGGCTCAAGAGGGCGGGGTTAGATTGAGGGATCATTGTCAACATTGCAAGGCTACCACATGGAATTGAGGGAGCAGATGGCATTGCAAAGACCAGAGCTCCTCTTGCTAATTCCAGAAGTCACACAAAGACAAGCAGGTGCAGTGAGATGGGGCAAAGGGAAGGGGCAATGACTGACAGCAGCACACCTTTCAGTAGTCTATTGGCCAAGCCGCTGACCAGCTCCGAGACAGATTGGCACAGCCTGTGACGATCCCCAAGGGAAAGCCAGACCTGTACAGCAAACTAATATTCTTCAGAGAGGTGTAGCCATGTGTGCTCTTAGAGAAAGACACAGGACCCAGAGATGCTGCCTGCATTCCGTTCTCCAACCTACAGCTTATGTCAAGAACAGCAGCAGAAGGAGAAGAACCCAGCATCTGACAGTCTCAATAGAACTTCTGGTGAGGGGGACACCTCCCCACTGCAATGGGGATGAGCTCATTCTTGGAGATCGCCTGCCCCGTCCATGGGAACTTTGTTGACCCCGGCTTCTCTCCAGGCAGCCATGTTCCTGAAAGGAGCAGTGGACGGTGGTCTGGGACAGTGCTGCCTGGGCTGCAGCTCCTGTTGAGGCTGCCTGGTCTCTGTACAGCCTTGACCTGGTCCTGGAAAGCAGGATAACTCAAGCTTCCACTCTTTTAAAAAGTATTTATATTTTATTTGAAAGACAGAGATATCCCAACTGCTGCTCTACTCCCAAAATGCCCACAACAGCAAGAGCTGTCCACTCCCCACCACGTCCACTCCCTACCACATCCATCTTTGCACATGGGTCCCACATATACCTCCCACCTGACTGTCACTGACCACCTCGATAAACATTTCAAATAAAATGAAAATAAATGAATAAATACCTTTAAAAACAAACTGGAGATTTGATTCAGTTATGGTGGAGATGGGTCTAAAGCAAGGTTCTTGAGTCACTGGGGCATGTCTTCAGCAGGTGCTTAGTTAAGTGGGCTACCTCCCCAAGCCTCACCAGATGCCAAGCCAGTGGGGTCACTGATCTCGGACTGTGAACCTCCAAAACTGGCATCACGGATAAACTACTTCCTTCCTAAGTAGCTCCTCTGGGGTCTTTTGGTTGTGGTAATGGAAAGCTAACTATTCCAGAAGGAATGAGGAGGAGGACCAAAAGCGTGATTTAACCAAAAAGCAGATTGACAGTCTTTCCACTCATAGACTCCTCCAACAGGATCAGCAGAGATGAGGCAAAGCCTGTATTGTTTGGATCAGCGATGACCATGTAGCTGGAAGCTTACGCAGTTATCTTGCATGCAAGAGTTTCACATTTCATTGTATTGATGGGGAGTGCCCAGAGAATCACACCTGTCCATTCTGCCAGCATCCTGTCTCAGGATCCAGTAGAGCAAGCAATGGGTGAAGTGATGGGGTCCATTCGAATATTGTATTCTTTTTTTTAACTTTTATTTAATAAATATAAATTTCCAAAGTACAGCTTATGGATTACAATGGCTTCCCCCCCCATAACTTCCCTCCCACACACAACCCTCCCCTCTCCCACACCCTCTCCCATTCCATTCGCATCAAGATTCATTTTCAATTATCTTTATATACAGAAGATCAATTTGGTATATATTAAGTAAAGATTTCAACAGTTTGCACACACACAGAACCACAAAGTGTAAAATACTGTTTGAGTACTAGTTATAGTATTAATTCACATTTTACAATACATTAAGGACAGAGATCCTACATGAGGAGTAATTGCACAGTGACTCCTGTTGTTGACTTAACAAATTGACACTCTTGTTTATGGCGTCAGTAATCACCCTAGGCTCTTGTCATGAGTTGTCAAGGCTATGGAAGCCTTTTGAGTTCACTGACTCTGATCGTATTTAGACAAGGTCATAGTCAAAGTGGAAGTTCTCTCCTCCCTTCAGAGAAAGGTACCTCCTTCTTTTATGGCCCGTTCTTTCCACTGGGATCTCATTCACAGAGATCTTTCATTTAGGTGTTTTTTTGTTTTGTTTTGTTTTGCCAGAGTGTCTTAGCTTTCCATGCCTAAAATACTCTCATGGGCTCTTCAGCCAGATCCAAATGCCTTAGGGGCAAATTCTAAGGCCAGAGTGCTGTTTAGGACATCTGCCATTCTATGAGTCTGCTGTGTATCCCATGTCCCATGTTGGATCATTCTCTCCTTCTTAATTATATCAGTAAGTATTAGCAGACACTAGTGTTTTGTATGTGATCCCTTTGACTCTTAGTCCTATCATTATGATCAATTGTGAACTGAAATTGATCGCTTTGACTAGTGAGATGGCATTGGTACATGCCACCTTGATGGGATTGAATTGGAATCCTCTGGCACATTTCTGACTCTACCATTTGGGGCAAGTCAGAGTGAGCATGTCCCAAATTGTACACCTCCTCCCTCTTTTATACCCACTGTTATATTTAACAGGGATCACTTTTCAGTTAAATTTAAACACCTAAGAATAATTGTGTCTTAATTACAGAGTTCAACCAATAGTATTAAGTAGGACAAAAAATACCAAAAGGGATAAAGTATTAAGTTGTTCATCAACAGTCAGGACAAGGGCTGATCAAGTCACTGTTTCTCATAGTGTCCATTTCATTTCAACAGGTTTCCTTTTTGATGCTTGGTTAGTTGTCACCGATCAGGGAGAACATATGATATTTGTTCCTTTGGGACTGGCTTATTTTACTCAGCATGATGTTTTCCAGATTCCTCCATCTTGTTGCAAATGACCAGATTTCATTGTTTTTTACTGCTGTATAGTATTCTATAGAATACATGCCCCATAATTTATTTATCCAGTCTTCTGTTGATGGGCATTTGGGTTGGTTCCAGGTCTTAGCTATTGTGAATTGAGCTGCAATAAACATTAAGGTGCAGACAGCTTTTTGCTTGCCAATTTAATTTCCTTTGGGTAAATTCCAAGGAGTGGAATGGCTGGGTTGAATGGTAGGGTTATATTCAGGTTTCTGAGGAATCTCCAGACTGACTTCCATAGTGGCTTTACCAGTTTGCATTCCCACCAACAGTGGGTTAGTGTCCCTTTTTCCCCACATCCTTGCCAGCAGCTGTTGTTGGTAGATTTCTGTATGTGAGCCATTCTCACGGGGTGAGGTAAAATCTCATTGTGGTTTTGATTTGCATTTCCCTGATTGCTAGTGATCTTGAACAGTTTTTCATGTGTCTGTTGGACCTTTGGATTTCCTCTTTTGAAAAATATATATTGAGGTCCTTGGCCCATCACCTCCCTTTCCAGCACTGGTGTGTAGATTTGGCGGCTGGGGTCCCAAGCCGTGGGCACCCATGCCCTCCACATAGGTCCACCGTGTCCCCCTAGTTCCAGATGAGTTTCCTCTGCTATTTTTTCTCTAACTCTTCCCTGAACCTACAGTATCTCCACTTTCATTAAACTGTCTTTTCCTGGACTATCAGTGCATTCCCTCCCTATTCCTCCATCTTGGAGCTCCAATCGAATATTGTATTCTAATGGAACTAAGCACTGGAGCATTCTATTGTTGAATTATTTATGAGGAGCTGACTCGGATGAAAAATAGTGGATTGTAGCTCAAACTATTTTTGTGTGTGTTGAGCTTGTTAAAGAGAGGACACTGAAATAAAATTTAAAATGCAAATATTAAATTAAGCAAAACCACAGAAGAGTTGAGATTGCTAGAACCAAATAAGCTGTAAATATTTTTATTTGAAAGGCAGAGAGCGAGAGAGAGGATGCAAGAGAGCTCTCTTCCATCTGCTGGTTCACTCCACAAAAGGGTGCAACAACCAGGTCAAAGCCAAGAACCTAAAATTCCATCCTAGGCTTCCACACAGGTGACAGGGACCCAAGTACTTGACCCATTGCCTGCTTCTTCCCAGGTTGCACACTAGTAGGAAGCAGGATAGGAAGTGGAGGCAGGACTTGAACCAAGTACTCCAATATAACAGATGCATCCCAAGCAGTGGTCTAGCCTATTACACCACAACACCGAGCCCTGTAATATAGTTTCATTTTGGTAATTCATTCATATGTGTCTGCACAACTCAGTAGGTTTAAAATTATCTTTCTCTTAATATTACTTGGATTTTAAAGTTTCATAGGCATAGTACTAAGCAGACACTGATAATTAGCCTTTGAAAGACAGCTTGGCTGAGTGCTTGTTAAATATATTTAAGTTGCTTTAAATAACTGACTATGCAGCATGCCATGTGTGTTTTTGTGGATTGTACACATGTAAGGTTAAACTATTCAGTCTAGAAACCACAATTTGGTTCTTACTCAAGCTTTTGAGCTTTTTTTTTAAGACTTATTTATTTCAGAGGTACAGTTACAGAGAGAGAGAAACAGAGACAGAGAGAGGTCTTCTATCTGCTGGTTCGCTCCCCAAATGGCCTTAATGTCTGGAACTGAGCCAATATGAAGGCAGAAGCTTTTTCTGGGTCTCCCATGCAGGTGCAAGGGCCCAAGCACTTGGGCTAACTTCCACAGCTTTCCCAGGCCATAGCAGAGAGCTGGATCAGAAGAGGAGTAGCTGGGACACCTGGCGCCCACGTGGGATGCTAGCACTGCAGGAGGAGGCTTAGCTTACTATGCCACACACTGGCCACAAAATTTATTTATTTGAAAGTCAGAGTTGCAGATAGAGAGAAATAGAGAGAGAGAGAGAGAGAGAGAGAGAGAGAGATCTTCCATCCACTGATTCATTCTTTCAAATGGCTGCAACGGCCAGGGCTGAGCCAGACCAGAGGCAGGAGCTAGAAGCTTCTCCTGGGTCCCACTCCTGGGTGGCAGGAGCCCAAGCCTTGGCTTCTCATACATGTCATCTTAAGACCCTTCCTGTAGAAATGGATAGATTCCTGGACACATACAACCTTCCTAAACTGAGCCGTGAAGATATAGAAAATCTAAACAGACCCATAACCATGGAAGAAATTGAATCAGTAATAAACGCACTACCAAAAAAGAAGAGCCCAGGACCGGATGGCTTCACCGCCGAATTTTACCAGACATTTAGAGAACAACTAACCCCAGTTCTTCTCAAGTTATTCAAAACAATTGGAAGGGAGGTAATCCTCCCAAACTCTTTCTATGAAGCCAATATCACCTTAATTCCTAAGCCCAGAAAAGACACAACAGAGAAAGAAAACTACAGACCTATCTCCCTGATGAACATAGATGCAAAAAACTCAACAAAATTCTGGCAAACCGAATCCAACTGCACATCAGAAAGATCATTCACCCGGACCAAGTGGGATTTATCCCTGGTATGCAGGGACGGTTCAATATTCAAAAGTCAATCAATGTAATACATCACATTAATAAATTGAGAAACAAAAATCATATGATTATCTCAATAGATGCAGAGAAAGCATTTGACAAAATACAACACCCTTTCATGATGAAAACTCTAAGCAAATTGGGTATATAAGGAACATACCCCAACACAATTAAGGCAGTCTATGATAAACCAATGGCCAGCATCATATTGAATGGGGAAAAGTTGGAAGCATTTCCATTGAAAACTGGCACCAGACAGGGATGCCCACTCTCACCATTGCTATTCAATATAGTCCTAGAAGTGTTAGCCAGGGCCATCAGGCAAGAAAAAGAAATTAAAGGGATACAAATGGGAAAGGAGGAAGTTAAACTATCCCTATTTGCAGATGACATGATACTATATATAGGGGGCCTGATAAACTCCTATAAGAGACTATTGGAACTCATAGAAGAGTTTGGTAAAGTAGCAGGATACAAAATCAACGCTCAGAAATCAACAGCCTTTGTATACACAGATAATGCCAGGGCCGAGGAAGAACTTCTAAGATCAATCCCATTCACGATAGCTACAAAAACAATAAAGTACCTTGGAATAAATTTAACCAAGGATGTCAAAGACCTCTATGATAAAAATTACAGAACACTAAAGAAAGAAATAGAAGACGACACAAAAAAATGGAAAAACCTGCCATGCTCATGGATTAGAAGAATCAATATTATCAAAATGTCCATTCTCCCAAAAGCAATTTACAAGTTCAATGCAATACCAATCAAAATACCAAAGTCATTCTTCAAAGACCTAGAAAAAACGATGCTGAAATTCATATGGAGAAACAGGAGACCCAGAATAGCTAAAGCAATCCTATACAATAAAAACAAGGCCGGAGTCATCACAATTCCAGACTTCAAGACATACTACAGGGCAGTTGTAATCAAAACAGCCCGGTACTGGTACAAAAACAGATGGATAGACCAATGGAACAGAATAGAAACACCGGAGATCAATCCAAACATCTATAACCAACTCATATTCGACAAAGGACCTAAAACCAACCCCTGGAACAAGGACAGCCTCTTCAACAAATGGTGCTGGGAAAACTGGATGTCCACATGTCGAAGTATGAAGCAAGACCCCTACCTTACACCTTATACAAAAATCAACTCAACATGGATCAAAGAACTAGAGATGCGCCACGACACCATGAAACTAATTGAGAGCATAGGGGAAACCCTCCAAGATACTGGAACAGGGGAAGAATTCCTGGAGAAGACCCCAGAGGCACGGGTAATCAAAGATAAAATAAACAAATGGGATTACCTCAAATTGAAGAGTTTCTTTACAGCAAAGGAAACAGTCAGGAAAGTGAAGAGGCAACCAACAGAATGGGAGATGTTATTTGCAAACTGCACAACAGATAAAGGATTATTAACAACTAGAATCTATAAAATGATCAAAAACACCACAAAATCAAAACAAACAACCCAATACAAAAATGGGCCAAGGACCTTAACAGACATTTTTCAAAAGAGGAAATACGAATGGCCAACAGACACATGAAAAAATGCTCAGGATCCCTAGCCATCAGGGAAATGCAGATCAAAACCACAATGAGGTTTCACCTCACTCCGGTTAGATTGGCTTACATACAGAAATCAACCAACAACAAATGCTGGCGAGGATGTGGGGAAAAAGGGACACTAATCCACTGCTGGTGGGAATGCAAACTGGTAAAGCCACTATGGAAGACAGTTTGGAGAGTCCTCAGAAACCTGAATATAGCACTACCACAGGACCCAGCCATACCACTCCTTGGAATTTACCCAAATGGAATTAAAGGGGAGAAAAAAAGAGCCATTTGCACCTCAATATTTGTTGCAGCTCAATTCACAATAGCTAAGACATGGAATCAACCTAAATGTCCATCAACGGATGACTGGATAAAGAAACTATGGGATATGTACTCTATGGAACACTATACAGCAGTAAAAAACAATGAAATCCGGGCATTTACAACAAAATGGAGGAAGCTGGAAAACATCATGCTGAGTGAAATAAGCCAGTTCCAAAGGGGCAAATATCATATGTTCTCCCTGATCGATGGCAACTAAACAAGCATCTGACGTGGCCTTTTGCTTCTAGCTTTGTTGAATGGTTTTACGGTTGGGATTTTTTTTTTTTGTCTCCATGTCTTTGTTCCTTTTGATGGATGGGCAACAGAGACTAAATAAGTTTACACAGCTCTGTGCAACCAGAAGCCAGAAAACTGGCATCAAAACCCTGTCCCTATGAGAGACAATGACATGATCAGCCCTTGTCTAGACTGTTGAGGAACAACTTACTATTTTATTCCTTTAGTATTTTTGTTGTTGTTGCTCTGTTTGTTCTACATAAAACCACTGGTTGAACTCTGTAATCAATGCACAATCATTCTTAGGCGTTTAAAATTAACAGAAAAGTGATCTCTGTTAAACATAGGAGTGGGAATAAGAAAGGGGGGGAGATATATAGGACGGCACATGCTCACTCAGACTTACCTCCAATGGTGGAACTAGAAATGTGCCAGGGGATTTCAACTCAATCTTACCAAGGAGGCAGGTACCAATGCCAGCACACTTGGTAAAGTGGTAAGTATAAATACACAACCGATCAAAAAGATAGGGTAAGTGTTGAAGAGATTTCACAAATAAGATCAGTGTAAGCAAATAATGAAGGATAGAATTAAAAGGGAGAGAATGATCCTGCGGGGGAAGCAGGACACACAGCAGACTCATAGAATGGCAAACGCCCAAAACAGCACTCCTGCCTCAGAATCAACCCTTGGGACATTCGGATCTGGCTAAAAGGTCCATGAGAGTCTCACAGGCATGGAAAGCCATGACACGGTAGCAAAAAATAATCTCAATGTAAGATCCTGGTGAACAAGACCCCAGCAGAAGGAACAGGCCATCAAGGAGGGAGGCGCCTTTCTCTGAAGGGAGGAAGGAACCTCCACTGTGATACGGCCTTGACTAAACAAGTTCAGAGTCGGTGAACTCAAGGGGCTTCCATAGCCTAGACAGCTCATAGCAAGAGTCACGGTGATTGCTGACATCATAAATAAGAGTGCCAATTGTTAAATCAACAACAGGAGTCACTGGGTACATGCTCCCCACGTAGGATCTCTGTCCTTAATATGTGTTACTATGAAACTTAAAAACAACACTACTAGTCAAACAATACCCTATACCTTGTGCGGTTGTGTGAGTACAGCCTGTTGAAATCCTTGCTTAGTATATACTAAGTTGATCTTCAGCATATGAAGGTAATTGAAAATGAAACTCGATGAAGGGCGGGATGGGAGAGGGAGTGGGAGAGGGGAGGGCCACAGGAGGGAGGGAGGTTGTGTGGGGGGGAAGCCACAACAATACAAAAGTTGCACTTTGTAAATTCACATTTATTAAATAAAAACTATATAACAAACAAAAAAAGAACTTAATACTTTACCCTTTTAGTATTTTTTATGTTCTACTTAAAACTATTGGTTTGAACTCTGTAATTAATACACAATTAGGCCGGCGCCACAGCTCACTAGCCTAATCCTCCGCCTTGCGGCACCGGCACACCGGGTTCTAGTCCTGGTCGGGACACCGGATTCTGTCCCGGTTGCCCCTCTTCCAGGCCAGCTCTCTGCTGTGGCCAGGGAGTGCAGTGGAGGATGGCCCAAGTCCTTGGGCCCTGCACCCCATGGGAGACCAGCATAAGTACCTGGCTCCTGCCATCGGATCAGTGCGGTGCGCCTGCCACAGCGCACCAGCCGCAGTGGCCATTGGAGGGTGAACCAATGGCAAAGGAAGACCTTTCTCTCTGTCCTCTCTCTCTCTCACTGTCCACTCTGCCTGTCAAAAAAAATAATACACAGTTACTCTTAGGTGTTTAATTAATGCTATAACTAGTACTCAAATAGTATTTTACACTTTGTGTTTCTCTGTGGGTGCAAACTGTTAAAATCTTTACTTAATATATGCTAAATTGATCTTCTGTATATAAAGATAATTGAAAATTAATCTTGATGTGAATGGGAGGGGAGAGTTAGTGGGAGAGGGGAGGGTTGTGGGTGGGAGGGAAGTTATGGGGGGGAGAAGCTATTGTAATCCATAAGCTGTACTTTGGAAATTTATGTTCATTAAATAAAATAAAATTAAAAAAAAATAAAATAAATTTAAAAAGACCCTTCCTATGCTCCCTTCTCTCCAGTTCTGCGGAGGTCCTGGCTCAAGGCTCCATGGCACTCATCAAAGGGAAACCAAGACTGCTAGCATGAGCTGGGCGTGTGACCCACACCAGGCTTCCCTGCAGGCTCCAGCTTCCTGGGAGCTGAGCACTGGTGTCAGCAGAACCCTAACCCAGAGTGACCAGTGAGCCAGGCTTTGGAGGGAAGTGAAGCCTCAGTCAGTGTGTGCCAAGGACACCTTGGGAGTCAGGTGGGGCCCAGCGACCCTTCTTAGGGGGGATTTTTAACTGCAAAAAGGAAAATCCACCAAATTACAACAGAAACCACCTGCACAGGCACAGTTAGTGAAACATCTTTACAATGCACTTGTGACAAGTTAATGGGTGCTCTTCCTCGTTAGCACAGTAGACAGGATGTTCGAGGCCCTCCAATGACTGAAATTCCCATACCCCCAGATGCCTGCAAAATGTGCAGTGGGAAACCTCTCTCCACGGGGAAGGCACCACGGGGGACTCAACTCAGAATGCTCAGAATGAGGCCGGCGCCGCGGCTCACTAGGCTAATCCTCCGCCTTGCGGTGCCGGCACACTGGGTTCTAGTCCCAGTCGGGGCGCCGGATTCTGTCCCGGTTGCCCCTCTTCCAGGCCAGCCCTCTGCTGTGGCCAGGGAGTACAGTGGAGGATGGCCCAGGTGCTTGGGCCCTGCACCCCATGGGAGACCAGGAAAAGCACCTGGCTCCTGGCTCCTGCCATCAGATCAGCGCGGTGCGCCGGCCGCAGCGGTCCGGCCGCGGCGGCCATTGGAGGGTGAACCAACGGCAAAGGAAGACCTTTCTCTCTGTCTCTCTCTCTCACTGTCCACTCTGCCTGTCAAAAAAAAAAAAAAAAAAAGAATGCTCAGAATGAAAGGAAACGCAAACTGTCTGAGGCCTGTAGAAATAAAGGTGGAAGTCCTCTGTCCTGGTCCCCCTGCATGCACCACCGTTGGCTCTGCTTCCTGAAGTCCACATTGGAACAGGACAAGAATACATGTCTTAAAAGCAGCAACTGGATTGCAAGGTTCACTGTTTGCTTCCTTTGACCATTTCACAGTACCTGATGCAATGCCTTGCATGTAACCAGGGTTAATAAACACACAGGGACTGTATTACTGAAGGTCATACTTGAGCAATGAAGACTAACATGTGGAAGTTGCCCTCATCTGCCCCAAGAGACTCCTCCATGGATTGGGCCACCCTGTGGGCTCCCGACCCATCCTTTGGGATGCTGGAAGAAAAGAGCTTTTATTTATTGAAATTTAATTTAAGAAATTTAACAACGAGGTCCAGCCCATTGACTTTTCTCTATGTGACAACCTGCCCTTCAATTATCTTAACTACCTTATGTTTTCTATCCTTGCAACCATGAACTCTCCTTTTTCTGCTTATTTCTGTTTTTCACATGGGTGGTATACCCTCAGTCAGAAAATTGGGCTTTCCTTCCCATACCTGCAAAACTACCAAGGATTACCCCCCAATTTTGGCTGCGGGAATTAAAAGAAAAAGAAGTTATTCTCAGCTGACAAAGGTATTTCTTTTCTTTTTTTTTTTTTGTGGTCAGTTCTCTATGATTAGTTAACAATTAATTACACGTACCTCTGAGCCTTCTGACAATCAAGGGCCATTTCCTTTAGTAGACGTAGGTTCCCAGCCCATGGGTAACGTAATGTCCTCTGAGGGTGAACCAACGGCAAAGGAAGACCTTTCTCTCTGTCTCTCTCTCTCTCACTGTCCACTCAGCCTGTCAAAAAATAAAAATAAAAATAAATAAAAAATAAAAATAAGTAATGTCCTCTGATTTGGGGCTGACCTCCAGAGAGAAGATCCGAAATCTGACTATCCTTTTGTTGATTGTCATTGAAACTTTTTTTTTATATTTTAGAAAGTAATCAAAAATAGTACATTGTTCTTTAATTATAAGGAAGAAAATTTATTTGCAATTAGAAAATTATTATGAAACTGTAGATCTTCTTGCTGTAACTGATTGGAAATGATGATTCTGATTTTTAGTCTGGGTTAGCAGTTATTTACAATCATTACAGTATGCATTCCGATAAGAGAAGGATTTTTGTTAGGTAGCAGAAGAAAAACAGGACTTATTTATAGAGTAAACATCCACTCTGCTGACAAACTTCCCTCCAGCGACATATCTTCCTCTTCCTTTAGCCACATCCACACTTGACAACGATGCCAACATGCTTTTTTTCTTTTGAACAAGCAATAGCGTTTTTAAATTTCTTCTTTAAGGAATATAAATTTCATAAGTACAACTTTAAGAATATAGTGATTCTTCCCACCATACCCGCCCTCCCACCCACACTCCCACCTATCCTCCTCCTCCCTCTCCCCTTCCCAGTTCCATTCTCCATTAAGATTCATTTTCAATTAACTTTATACAAAGAAGACCAACTCTTTACTATGCAAAGATTTCAACAATTTGAACACACACACACATACAAGAAAAACCATTTGAGAACTAGTTGAGGACAGAGGTCCTGCGTGAGGAGTTAATGCACAGTGACTACTGTTGTTAATTTAACAATTAACACTCTTATGTATGATGTCAGTGATCATCTGAGACTCCTGACATGAGCTGCCTATTCTATGGAAGCCTTCTGAATCCACAAATCCTTCAGTGTTTAGACAAGGCCATAATTAAAGTGGAAGTTCTCTCCTCCCTTCAGAGAAAAGTACATCCTTCTTTGATGGCCACTTCTTTCCACTGCGGTCTCATTCATAGAGATCCTTCATGTAGAACATATTTTGCCACAGTATCTTGGCTTTCCGTACCTGAAAAGTTCTCACAGGATTTTCAGCCAGACTAGGAAGCCTTAAGGGCTGATTCTGAGGACGGAGTGCTACTTAGAGTGATTGTTATTCTATGAGTCTGCTGTGTGGACTGCTTCCCATCCAACATGTTTCAAAACCAATCTTGAAGGAAGGAGTCTAAAGAAACTACGGTCCTATGGGTGAAAAGCACAAATTACTGAATTGCTTTTGCTTATAGGAAGTTGTGTTTCCACTAACTTGAAGGGATATACCATACTTCAAATAGTGTATGACTTAGTATTTGGGGATTTTTTTTCCTTCCTTAAAAACTGGACCTAGACACAAGCTTTGAGTTGATATTTGTTTTTTTTTTAAAGATTTATTTATTTATTGAAAGTCAGAGTTACGCAGAGAGAGGAGAGGCAGAGAGGGGGGGGGGGTTAGAGAGAGAGAGAGGTCTTCCATCCGATGGTTTACTCCCCAAATGGCTGCAATGGCCAGAACTGCTCCAATCCGAAGTCAGGAGCCAGGAGCTTCTTCCAGGTCTCCCACGTGGGTGCAGGGGCCCAAGGACTTGGGCCATCTTCTACTGCTTTCCCGGGCCATAGCAAAGAGCTGGACAGGAAGTGGGGCAGCCAGGTCTCGAATCAGTGCCCATATGCGATACCGGTGCTTCAGGCCAGGGCGTTAACCCACTGTGCCACAGTGCCGGCCCCTTGAGTTGATATTTGTAATAACCTCAGGACCTGAAAGATTGTAACATGTAGTATGTCTTAAAAATTATGTGCTGTCCCAGCATGGAGTTTTGTAAATATACCTGTCTCCCTTTTTTGTATTATTTTAATAAAAAGATAGCAATAAATTTAAATAAAAGCAGTGGCGATGACAGGTGAACGGGTGTGGATGTGTATGTGAGTGTGTGTTTGCATGAGGTTCTTTTGAGACAAACTGGTGCTTGTTGAATTTCTGGCTCAAACCAGAGCAGTGGTATGGACAAACTGCTGCTCCTGAACCCTCCACTGAGCCTCAGAGTCTCCATTGACTTTCCCAGTGGTTGGTTACATGCTGGCTACCAAGCAATGACTTAGGAGTTAAAGTTCTTCTTCCCACTACCATATTGCTTTTGCATTCTCAGATCTGCAGGTCCTTTAAACCTGAATGCTTGTAAGTGCTCCAGACTTCACTAGTCTCCGGTTCTTAGAGAGTTCTTGTCATTCTCTCTTAAAAGAAATAGGTGGGAGGGAGGGCAGATGAATTTTTTTAACCAAAAAAATATATTTTTAACCAAATATGGATCTGTGAATTTAGCAAATTAGCCACGTAGATACCCTCCCTTCAGTGCACGGATTTTTGTTTATTTTTAAATTGTTTTGTAAGAGTCTTGCTCATATTCCAAGTATAGCTAACAAACCTTTCTTTTGAAGTAACAGCATTATTTGATTTGGTGTGGATGTTTCCTGTCTGTCCTTGGTGACATGGGCCCTGGCAGGGCTGGGGACACAGCAGACACCGAGCTACCCACACCGTGCTTGGCTCCACTGGGCATGCTCCAATCACGTATCCCATAGTCCAGTAGTGGATGGTCCCTTGAGCATTTGGAGGAGCCCCTGCCTAATAGCAGATCTATAGCAAGGTCCTGCTTCTTTCTTCAGCGCAGTGCATCCAAGAGCAAGGGTGTTTTCCTTCGACTTCTGATCCTGTACCCGAGACTCCCCCACTCAGCCTAGGACTTGTGATGACAACATGTATGAGATGAGAGGTGTTAGATTTAGGTTCAGGCCAGTGCCGTGGCTCACTAGGCTAATCCTCCGCCTGTGGCGTCGGCACCCCGGGTTCTAGCCCCGGTCGGGGCACCAGATTCTGTCCTGGTTGCTCCTCTTTCAGTCCAGCTCTCTGCTGTGGCCCGGGAGTGCAGTGGAGGACGGCCCGAGTTCTTGGGCCCCTGCACCCGCATGGGAGACCAGGAAGAAGCACCTCGCTCCCGGCTTTGGATAAGCACAGCGCACTGGCTGTAGCAGCCATCTGGGGGATGAACCAACAGAAGGAAGACCTTTCTCTCTGTCTCTCTCTCTCTCTCACTGTCTAACTCTGCCTGTCCAAAAAAAAAAAAAAAAAAGATTTAGGTTCGAGTGCACCAAACAGCAGTGGCTGAAAGAAGACAGTTGTGTCACCCCTGCACACAGGAAGGACAAAGCTGAACAGCCCCCAGCCAGCGAGGCCAAAAAGCCAGGATCCCACGTACTTGAGGCTCCATACCCTCCAGACATCACATATTGGGCCAGGATGGCTGCTTCATCTCCACTCATCACATCAACATTCCAGGTACCAAAAAAAGGAGATAGAAAAAAGATGGGGGCTGGCACTGTGGCGTAGCAGGTAAAGCTCCACCTTCAGTGCTGGCATCCCATATGGGCATCAGTCAGTTCAAGACCTGGTTGCTCCACTTCCAATCCAGCTCTCTGCTATGGCCTGGGAAAGCAGTAGAAGATGGCCCAAGGCCTTGGGTCCCTGCACCCGCGAAGGAGACCTGGAAGAAGCTCCTGGCTTCTGGCTTTGGATTGGCCCAGCTCCAGCCATTACTGCCAACTGGGGAGTGAACCAGCATATGAAAGACCTCTCTCTTTCTCTCTGCCTCTCCTTCTCTCTGTGTAACTCTGACTTTCAATAAATAAATAAATCTTTAAAAAAAAAGAAAGAAAAAAGATGGAGGCCTTCTAAGAAGGTTCCCTAAAGTCCCATAAAGCACTTCTCTTGGAGCTGGTGCTGTGGTGTAGCAGGTAAAATTGCCACCTACAGTGCCCACATCCCATATGGGCACCGGTTCAAGTCCTGGCAGCTCCACTTCCAATCCAGCTCCCTGCTAATGTGCCTGGGAAAGCAGCAGAGGATGGCCCAAGTCCTTGGGTGCCTGCACCCACGTGGGAGACCTGGAAGAAGCTCCTGGCTCCTGGCTTTGGATCGGCCCAGGCCCAGCAGTGCAGCCATCTGGAGAGTGAAGCAGTGGATGGAAGACCTCTCTCTCTCTCTCAATGCCTCTCTTTAACTTTGCCTTTCAAATAAATAAATCTCTAAAACAAATAAACAAGCTGGCACCATGGCTTAATAGGCTAATCCTCCACCTGTGGTGCCAGCACACCGGTGGGGTTCTAAACCCGGTCGGGGTGCCGGAGTCTGTCCCGGTTGCCCCTCTTCCAGGCCAGCTCTATGCTATGGCCCGGAAGTGCAGTGGAGGATGGCCCAGGTGCTCGGGCCCTGCACCCCATGGGAGACCAGGAGAAGCACCTGGCTCCTGCCCTCAGATCAGTGCAGTGTGCTGGCCGCAGCACGCTGGCCGCGGTGGCCATTGGAAGGTGAACCAATGGTAAAGGAAGACCTTTCTCTCTGTCTCTCTCACTATCCACTCTGCCTGTCAAAAAAATTAAAAAAAAAAAAAATAAACAAACAAAAAACCGCTTTTCTTTATATCTCATTGACCAGACCTGGGTCACACAGCCACACCGAGGTGCAGGGGCCATGGAAAATGTGAGTTGAGAGTGGACATGTGGGCAGGCGACCACCTCCTCACAGGGGGACCCCAGACCCAGCTTGTCCCTGGCGAGTGCACCATCTCCTCTTGCTGGACCACCCTACACCAACCACCTGCTCAAATCGCCCCCTCGTGGAGCTCCCAAGACCTCCTCTGAGCCCAGGGCCTGCCACTGGGGATCTCGGGTATCTGAGTGCAAGCCCTCCCCAAGCGGACATGAGCTAGTAAGGAGTGGGTCAGCAGGGGCCCAGGGGAGGGGAGCAGGGGGCTTCACCCTGTGTTGCCTTCTCCGGAGCCAGGCAGCAGTGACCTGCAGCAGTGCCCAACCCCAGGGTGTCCTTGTTGCAGAAGCACATTCCTGGGCCTTGCACTCATGGCGATGGAAAGGCCCAGGACTCTGCATTGCAGCAACCACCCTCTGGCCTCCTTGTCAAGAGCCTGGATGTCTCTGTGATTATCTTTGCATGGGAGTTGCAAAATCCTCTTCACAGCCCTTCCTTGGGTGGGGCACCCCACCCCAAAAAAATCCCAGGAAGTTGTCACCCTCCGTGGCCGTGAGCACGGTCAGCTTCTGCTCATCACGTCGCTGACCTGACCCTCGTTAGCCACTGCTCATGACAAAAGGGTCACAACACAGAATCAGCACCCGCCCCTCCCAGTGACCTGGGCAGCACCCCTGGGGCACGGCTCGCATGGGTGCCCCTGGAATACATCCATCTTTGAGTCAGAGAGCGTGGATCATTACACATGCTATCACCTCAAGTTCAAGTCATTAGCAAGCTTCTACAAAGCCAGTGGGCAGCGGTGGCGGATGAATGAGCAACCCTAATTAAACAAGCAGCTCACTGAGAGCCGCGCTGAGCCTGCGTCTCTGTAGCACATTGCATCTCAACATGCAGGACCCCCACCGAGCCCACTGGGCTGTTCTAGAATCACTTAGGGGGACAGGCGAGGCCACTCACCTATACTTGGAGACCTCTCCACTTGACTGCTGTTTGCCCAGAGACCCTCAGGAAGACTCTAATTACAGAGAAGCTCTGATTTCTTCTCCGCCCCCCACTCCAACCCCGCATACACCCGTCTCTTACCATTGGACGTTTTTAAAGGCAAGTGTAAGATTCACATAAACAAAATACAAGGCAGGAAATAATTGATGTGGATTGACACTTTGCCACCTGCTGGTGGAAGATTCGAGAAGAATCTCCCCCAAACCTTAGCTCCAAAGGGACAGCAAGAATCCTCCAGCAGGCCCCTTTCATACAGAGGCACAGAAACGAGAGGGGACCAGGCTGACCGTGTGCTCGCGGCCCCTGAGGACGAAGGTCTCACTGCAGGCTCTGGATCCTGTCCACCTTAACTCCCCCCGGAGGACCCAAGAGTACTTTCTCCAGGGTCTGGGAGCCTTTGATCCAGTTCCTTCCTCTGGGTCAAGGCTTTTAGTGTGTTTAGTGTGTGTGATTTTTTATTTTATCTTCATATTTATTATTTATTTGAAAGGCATAGTTGCAAAAACAGAAAAGAAGGGAGGGGAGAGGGAGAGGGAGAGGGAGAGGGAGAGGGAGAGGGAAAGAGAGAAAGAGAGAAAGAGAGAAAGAGAGAAAGAGTTATCGTCCATCTGCTGGCTCACTCCCCAAATGGCTGCAACAGCTGGGGCTGAGCCAGGCTGAACCCAGGAGCCAGAAATGTCTTCTGGGTCTCCCACATGGGTGCAGGGGCCCAAACACTTGGGCCATCTTCCACTGCTTTCCCAGGCCATTAACAGGGAGCTGGATCAGAAGTGGAGCAGCCAGGACTTGAACCAGCACCCATATGGGATGCTGGTATGGCAGGCCATGATTTAACCTGCCATGCCACAGAGATGGCCCCTATTTTGACTTTAGACACATAAGAAAAGTGAGCAGATTGGAACAAAGTCTCCCCAGAACTGGCTTTTCTTATACCTTGGCCCTGAACTTTTGAAATGAAAATGTTATTTAAAAACAAAAATGACTGAGGGTGCACAGGCAGGGGGAAGAAAAGGTTTCAACCCAGCTTCAAAGGGGAACTTGAAACCAGTTCCGCATCACAAAGCTCACCTAGGCAAAAAGGCCCTGGAGAGGTAGGCAGGAACCCAGACCCACAAGGCCTAGAATGGCCACCCCCTAACAGTATGGTGAGCCAGAGAGACAGGAAATAACACAGAGATGACACGATTTGGGCAGGATGGCATTTGCCTGATTTGGGCATAATTTGGCAGCTCCATCCTGGGATCAGCTTAGCCATGGATTCTTATAACCTTGGGTAAGGCAACAATCTGCTTGCACAGAAATCCGAGATTGTGGTTCACCACCTATGGGAGCCCTTTTGGGCCAAGTTCATCCTGCAAGCATGGAAGCTGCTTTAGGCCAGTTTATTGCAGTTCAGCAGTTCTCTCGCCGTGATCAGTCTCTCAACTGTGAGGCAGCAATGTCATCTTCCGCACTCATCCTAATGCATCAGCTTGTTCCCTGCGTGGAATCTACAACTTCTCAAGGTCAGGTGGTCAGGCGATGCTTAGGATGTACACGTTCATTACTGCCAGCACAGGTCGGCTTTCAGTCTGTAAGCACAGCTGCATGTGGCCAGGAGACTGAGACACACTTCTCAGCAGGAGCCTCTAGGAGCCAAGCCAAGCAAAACTGAACAAGTCTAAGTTCAACAGCGGCTGAGTTCCCTTGGCCACAGTAATTTTGATGGTAGTCCAGGACCAAGGTGTGCAGCCACTTGGTCTGGCCTGGAGAGGTTTTCATCCCTGCAGTGAGTCTGGAGACCACTGAAAGAAATGTCAGGATCGAAAGCTTCGGAACAGCCGGGCATGCCACCCGCCGTGCTGATGCCAACAGTGCACTGGCTGGCGGTCCCCATGAGCACACTGTGTGTTCCTTCCCCTTGAGAGACGTCCTTGATGTCTGGTGGCATCTACAGAACCAGAAGTACCAGCCACCTTTCCAAGTTGACTCCCTGCAGTGAACATCAGGGGAAGATAATGCAGTGTTCCATTTTCAGCACTGTGTGCAAGCCCCAGACTTGGGCAACAAGGAGCTCAAGGGCTACCTGGTGGACCAGTAAGTGCTGTTGCTATCCATTTGTCAAAAGGAGGCCTCCGCCCATAGGAATCCCTGCAAAGTCTGATGAGCTGCAACAGCCATTGTCTTTCCTGGTTTATTGGTTAGCTTGAGTCTAACCAGCAACCCACTGCCAAGGGTAAGTCCCCAGAACCCCACAGGAAGCCAGTTCACTCTCACCTATTTCAAGTTGGGTATGGAGTCTAGTGATTGATTGCCTTGACCGCTGGTTAAGGGAATTATTCTGGAAAGTTCCAGAAAGAAGGAGAGAGCCAAGCCAGACATCAAGCATGACCAATCAAGAGTTGGAACAGAGGAAGTGAATTCTCCAACACCCCCCATGGAGGCAAAAGGGAAACTGCCTCGTGGCATTTCTTCAGGGCCAGTGGCCACTGTTGCATAGTTCTGAGCAGGGTGTGAGGGGAAATTGGACTCTTTATCCCATGTTGCAAGGGTGTGTGATCACATCAACCAGCAAGGGACCCCACTGGGTGTAACCCACTTGCCATCACTGTACCCATATAGGTGGCTTCCAGTTCTCACGTGGGCGTTGCAGGAAGTGTTGGGTAGGAAGTCAGATAGGAGCTTATGTGTGTGTACCAGGCCTAAAGAGAAGACGTCTATGTCCAGCATATGCATCTGCATCTCAAAGTCATCCTGATAATATTTCAGGGGCAGCCCAGTATCTGCATCCTGCCCTGCCACCTCCTACCCGTTAACCTGCCAGGTGAGGGTTCCCACCCCTTCTGCCTGACAAATCTTCCACAATCTCCCAGGTGCAGCCCAGTATCTGCATTTCAAACACCCTGCTCCGGATCCCAATTCTCCAGGGGGTCCTGCTCACCCTTCCTCTAAACTCAGGACGGTGCCAGCTAGCCTTCCTCCTGTCTGAGTTTTCCCCTGAAAACTCAGACAGAAGTTTTTCTATTTATATCCAAAAAGCCCTTTGTTCCAAGATGAGCAGAGGTGGGGAAGCAAGACCCATCTCCTTAAAAACCGGACTGCTTGCTCAGCCCTCTGCCTCTCTGCTGAGCCGCCCACCTGGCTTGGTCAGGTGTAATCTCTCTACTCAACCATGTAACCTTGCTCCCCTCCCCCAGTCTGAGCGACTGGGCACTCTCTCTCTCAGGTTCTGTCTGGAGAGGTGCCCATCTGTCCTTATGGATGTCCCTTCCCTAATAAACCTTGCTATTTTACCTCCCACTACTCTCTGTCTCACGCCTGAATTATTTCTTGCACGAAGAACCCTGCCATTCTCCAGTAACAGAAGCACACCATTCCTCATGCAAACATCACTTGGATGCATCTTCTATATCTAGTAGCAGTTCAGTTGCCAAAGGGGAGGTCAGAGCAATACTTCTGAAGAGTGTAAGGAAGCAAACAACACAATGTCTACAATACCAATAACACATGGGTGTAGCTGAGGACTTCTTGGATGAGACCTCCAATGCACAGGCAACAAAAGCAAAACTAGACAAATGGGATTATATCAAACTCAGAAGCTTCTGCCCCTCAAAGGGAACAATCAATAGAGTGAAGAGACAGCCAGCAGAATGGGAAAAGAATAGTTGCAAGCTACCTATCTGACAAAGGATTAATATCCAGAATATATCAGCAACTCCAACAATTCAATAACAACTGAAAAAAATTCAGTCAATAAAGAGGCAAAGGAACTCAACAGACAGTTCTCAGAAGAAACACAAACGGCCAAGAAATGTAGGAAAAAAGGTTCCACATAGGGAAATGCGAATCAAAACAACAAGATATCACCTCACCCCTGTCAGAATGGCTACTCTCCAACAGACAAAGTGAGAAATGCTGGCCAGGATGTAGAGCAATACACTGTTGATGGGAATGCAAACTAGTGCAGTCACTGTGGAAAACAGTATGGAGATTGCTTTAAAAACTAGAAATAGACCTGCCATGTGATCCAGCAATCCCTCTACTGGGTATTTATCCAAAAGACATGAACTCATCACATCAAAGAGAGACCTGCTCCCCAGTGTTCACAGCAGCACCATTCACAACAGCCAAAATCTGGAGTCAACTAGGGTGTACCTCATCAGATGAATGGATAAAGAAAACGTGGTCTGTACTTACAATGGAATATTACTCAGCTAGAAAAAATGAAATCCTGTCATCTGTATAAAAATAGTTGCAACTAGGGAACATCATGTTGAGTGAAATAAGCCAGACACAGAAAGATAAATACTGCACGTTCTCCCTTATATGTGGGAGCTAAAATTTTAAAAAAGAAAAAAAATGAAAGAAAAAAAATGCTGGTGTGTATCAGTTTTCCTGAAAATATGGTGTTTTGGGGCCGGCACTGTGGCATAGTAGGTAAAGCCACTGGTTGCAATGCCAGCATCCCATGTGGGTGCCGGTTCGAGTCCTGACTACTCCTCCTCTGATCCAGCTCTCTGCTATGGTCTGGGAAAGCAGTGGAAGATGGCCCAAGTCTTTGGGCCCCTGCACTCGCATGGGAGACCCAGAAGAAGCTCCTGGCTCCTGGCTTTGGATTGGCGCAGCTCCTGTGGTTGCTGCCAATTGGAGAATGAACCAACATTTGGAAGACCTCTCTCTCTCTCTGCTTCTCCATCTCTCTATGTGTAACTCTTTCAAATAAATAAATAAATCTTTTTGAAAAGGAAAAGAAAATATAGTGTTTTGTCAAACTTTATGTTAGATCTTTGTCAAACATATTGTTTTTTTGTTTGTTTGTTTTTTTGACAGGCAGAGTGGATAGTGAGAGAGAGAGAGAGAGAGAGAAAGGTCTTCCTTTGCCGTTGGTTCACCCTCCAATGGCCGCCACGGCTAGCACGCTGCGGCCGGCGCACCGCACTGATCTGATGGCAGGAGCCAGGTACTTATCCTGGTCTCCCATGGGGTGCAGGGCCCAAGCACTTGGGCCATCCTCCACTGCACTCCCTGGCCACAGCAGAGAGCTGGCCTGGAAGAGGGGCAACCGGGACAGAATCTGGTGCCCCGACCGGGACTAGAACCCGGTGTGCCGGTGCCGCAAGGCGGAGGATTAGGCTAGTGAGCTGCGGCGCCGGCCAGATCTTTGTCAAACATATTGTTAAGATGATATGTTACTACACTTTTAGCAATCTGTGACTGTTTTAGAATAAGTGAGTGAAAATGACGTCTTTTCCCTTGATTGCTGTCTAGAGCCCTTCTATTTTTACTTCTTATTTGTTGCATTCTTTATTTGGTGGAGAATTAAACTTTTGACTATAATAGAAATTAAGCATGTTATCTCAAAACTAAAAAAAAAAAGAAAAGAAAAAAATTGATGAGATATGAAGTCATTTAATCACTACATATTTACTGATTTCCTCCTATGTGTTATGTATTATTCCAGAACTATCTGTGAATAAACAAATAAAACAAAAAATAAAAAATCAAAAATAACTTTCTACTCTTCTTTTAGGGTTTCAGGGTATCTCTCATTGGAAACACAGAGAGGCATTGGCACTAGTAGAATAGTTTGCTGAATTTTTTTTGCATTAATCCACAGACCCAACAAGCACCTAGGTTCCTGGGTTTCTTGCTAAGGCACAAGCCCTTTGCTAACACCACCCACAAGCCAAGCCCCCATGCACCCTCCCATGAGGAAAGGGAAAGAGAAGGAAATGAGGAAGTGTAGAGGAAAAGAAGGGCTTCCTGTCAGGAGAGAAGCCTTGGTCTGTGATCTCGGGGAGCCACCCCCATCTTGCACTGCTGTCCATTTCAGGGGAGACTCTCCCTGGTAGATTTACATTAAAGCCCCCAGCAGGTGATGGCTCCAGGAGTCACAAGGGACCCTTCCAAGTCATATGATGCAGACCTGGGTTTCCAGCTTCTGAAGCTTTGCCTGTGTGAGTGGTGAGGAAGACTTGGCAGGTGCATGCCAAGGAGGTTCAAGGTGAGCCTTTCCCTGGCGTCCTCTCCAGAGGATCTGCCTCCAGGTCCTCACCATGAAAAGTCTGTTCCCGTTGGTGGATCACAGAGCAGTTCTTGTGCCTGGTGGAGATGCATTCTGGCATAACACAACACCTAGTCAGATCAGAATCCTGGGTGGGAGAGGGAGGCACACACAGCTCCACGCAGGAACTATTCTGTGAGAGGTCATCCAACTTTTCCAGTAGAAGTGGACCGGATTGTTGTTAAGGCAATACCAACACCTGTGGCCAGGGCAGTCCAATGGATTAAATGAGCTTTGTCAGGTTCTGTTTTACCCAGAGCACTGAGGGTGACAAGGACTACAGCAATGCCTTTGCTTACATAAGATCTTGCTTAATGGGTTAAAATTGTGTGCAACGAAAGGAGGCTCCTCTGTCACTGGAAATTTGTCCAGGAATGCCTCATAAAGGAAACACATTTGCCAATGATTCTTAGCTACCATTGTGTTATATCAGCCCTAAAACAGCACAAAGCTTCTGTCCAGCCAGACAACACACAGACCATTAAGCCAATACACATTCACACGGAGCCCCGGAAGAGTGGCAGCAGAATGAAAGCCACCTGTGAACGTTCAGATGCTCCATCAGGTGGCAGCAATGTGCCCCTGAGGTTTTCTATTTGTCTTCCCAGGATGCTGAGGTTTGCAAACCAAACAATCATAAGCCACCTTAATCAACTTGGACCACTCATCCCCCACACATCCTTTCACAACTCAGCTTGTCTTGCCCATTCCGCGTGGAAATGCAATGGAAGCTTCCGGGACCCAAGGCAGTGGTTTAGGCTCTGGGTGAGTCTACTCTTACATTGGATTTGCACTCTAAAATGCCAGTTTTATCAGGGGCATCCGTTGTTCATTAAGTGGATCATGTTGGATCACGTCACAGTCTCACTCAAAGTGCACATCTTACTTTAAGTTCTGACCAAACTAACCAGGAACATGGAAACCCACCAAATCATTTCCTTGGTTCTCAACTAATTCTTCTGCCCAGGGCTGTGTCAGCGGTTTTATGCAGCCAATCTGTGTCTTCATCAGAACCCTTGGAAGTCTGACCTAGTCCAGTGGTATGATCAGATTTCTAGAAATTCATCAGCAGTGGACTTTGGTGTTAATGCTCAACCTCATAGAAAAATTCATAAATAATTACTTCTGACTCTAGTCAAGTTTATCATATCCTCTCACAAGACAGATATTCCACAAACCTTTTTTTAAAGATTTATTTATTTATTTATTTATTTATTTATTTGAAAGGCAGAGTTACAGACGGACGGGGAGAAACACAAGTTTTCCATCTGCTGGTTCACTTCCCAAATGGCCACAACTGCCGGAGCTGGGTTTATGCAAAGCCAGGAGCCAGGAGCCAGGAGTTTCTTCCAGGTCTTCCATGTGGGTGCAGGGGCCCAGCACTTGGTCCATCTTCTGTTTTCCCAAACCATTAGCAGGCTGCTGGATCAGAAGTGGAACAGCTGGGACTTGAACCAGCACCCATATGGGATGCCAGTGCCACAGACAGAGGCTTCACCTGCTGTGCCATGGTGCCAGCCCCACCACAAACCTTTTACAATGTTCTTCTACATTCGGCTGGGTCCTGTGCTTCTCTTCCTATTCCAAGACAATCCAGCCCTTTTACTTTAAGACAAAAATCCCTCTTGTCTCCAACAACAAAACATCCTCATAGTTCCAGCTTTTCCCCATCACAGGTACTCCGTACCTTCCCTGTACACTTGCAGATAGAGATTTTCCATCATTTCCATTAATTTTAGTTGCACATATTAATTACAATTTTTAAACCACAATGACCTCAATTTACCTTGAATATCAGGAAGCAACTGGTTGTACTCGCAATCTGTCGATTGGCGATCCTGGGGATTGTAATCTAGCAGAATGTGCTTTGGTTTCACCACCATTTGTCACCTAGGGTGTGCTTATTACTGTTCCCCTGTTCTCAGTCTCTGTGTAGGAAGAAGCTTCAGAGGAGGGAGGCAGAGTTTTCTCTCTGCCCCTCTAGGCAGTTACCAGTTGGAGAATTAAACTGTTGTTTGTACAGAATCCCCTGAGCCTCAGCTTTTCATCCTTGAGGATTAAGATGCTGAGCCGGCCGGTGCCGCGGCTCAACAGGCTAATCCTCCGCCTAGCGGTGCCGGCACACCGGGTTCTAGTCCTGGTCGGGGCGCCGGATTCTGTCCCGGTTGCCCCTCTTCCAGGCCTGCTCTCTGCTGTGGCCCAGGAGTGCAGTGGAGGATGTCCCAAGTACTTGGGCCCTGCACCCCATGGGAGACCAGGAGAAGCACCTGGCTCCTGCCATCGGATCAGCGCGGTGCGTCGGCAGCGGCAGCCATTGGAGGGTGAACCAACGGCAAAAGAAGACCTTTCTCTCTTTCTCTCTCTCTGTCTCTCTCTCTGTCTCTCTCTCTCTCTCTCTCTCTCTCTCACTGTCCACTCTGTCTGTCAAAAAAAAAAAAAAAAAAGATGCTGAGGCCAATGGATCCCCACTGTTTGTCAGAGGCTCTGCGCCACAGAGAAGAACCAGAACGACGCAGGGAGTTAGTTCTCTGTTTCCTGGAGACCAGGTGAAGACATCAGCAAGGAAGTGGAGGGAGCTGGAACAGCGCAGAGGCTCAGAGACAGCAGAGTGAGGAGCAAAGCACATCGCGACCTCCACCCTGACTCCTAGGTGGGGGGGGGGGGGGGCTCCATCTTGCTGGCAAAAAGAAAACTGAAATCTCCGTGAACCCTGCCATCGCCCTCCCCCTGAATACAGGAGAGTGCCACAGTCCTTGCTGGCTTTAGGTACAGCCTGGAGAGCCGACTGGGGTCCCAGTGACTGCTTGGCTCCAAAAAAGGAATCCACATTGCCTCCCTCTTCCCCACCTCCAACCAAAGCCCAGACCCGAGCTGCTGTGGGTACAGCCACTGCTAAGCTTCCTTGTGTCTCGGGGCACAGCAAGCAGCCCTGGGGCCAGGGACATGGTGCTTTAAAAGTCAGAGGGCAGGGCTGTGGGATTTCTGGGCACAAGCCCCAGAGCCACACTCATTCATGCTGCATGATCAAAAGAACTTCCCCTCAGCTTCTTGGGAGCTCAGGGGCAGCAGCAGCCCACACAAAGCCCAGACGACCAGCCCTGAAGAAATTTACTGCATCTCTTAGTGCAGGGTGCTGGGCAGCCAGGGCACAAGCCCCAGCATCACCCTTGCCTGCCCTGTGGGAACTGGAAGGCAGTCGCTTCTGTGCCCTGCAGAGCTGGGCTTGTGGCTGCAATCCCCGGAATAACTCAGACTCACCTGTGGGACTTGCAGGGCCATATCTCTACTGTTCTTCAGGCCAGCAGCCGCCAATCCTCAGCACAATGCACAGTCAACCTGTGAGACATGAGTGAGGACTCCACTGCATCCTGCAGCTTTGGGACTGAGATTGTTGACTGTGTAAGTCACAGGGACACTTAGGTTCACCCATGGGGCCTGGAGAAGGCCCAGTCTGCATCCCAGTGACTCAGGGCAGAGCATAATCTCTAGCATAACCTGGGAGCAAATGAGGGACATGGGTAAGGTCCCTCTCCGAGTCAGGCAGCTCTTGAACTGTTGAAACTATTTTCCAGGATCACCCGAGTTCTCCTTGTGGGACCTGGGGAGGACCCTATCTGCATTCCACTGCTGTAGACTCACACCTGCCAATGCAAATCCCTGGCACAACTTGCATGTGATATGTGAGAACCAGGTAAAGCTTCCACTGCATCCTGTAGCCCTGGGATTGGGACTGCCTCCTCTACGGGTCTCAGGTGTATATGTGATTGCCCTATAAGACCTGGGGAAGGTTCTGTCTCCATTCCACTGCTGTAGGCCATGTCTGCCATTGTACAATCTCCAGAGTCACCTATATTATTCCCATGGGACCTAGACAAGGTAGTCTTCTTGCCCAAATATCTGGGGCTATGACAATTAATGCTATATTTTTTAGAATTATTGAAACTTACCCTGTGGGATATATGGAAGAAGCTACCTGGATTCCACTGCTGCAGGCTCACACTGGCCGGGGCTCACACAGTCCCCAGCATAACTTGTAATCTCCCTGTGGGACTGGGGCAAGGTCCCCTTCGCATCCCCTTGGGCTGGAACCAGCGGGGAACCAGCATCTCTCACACCTCCCCTACAGAACCTGGAAAAGATCTGACAGACATCACACAGTTCCAGGGTCACAGTTATTGGTCATAAGCCCTAGCATCACTTAGAGTTGCCTGGTAAGACAAGGGAATAGCCCTCTCTACAAAGTCATCACAAACCCAGTGTGATTGGCACCCAGCTCTCTGGGAACTGAAGACACACACCTCTGGAAGCCCACCTCTACTTCAAAGCTATGCTTCTACCTCCATGAACCAGAAAGCCATGGCACTCAAAGAGACGGCTGACATTGATGACAGATGAAGAAATCATTCAGAGGTTAAGTTTCTGAGCTTACCTACAACCAGAGCCAAAGCAACTACCCATCCCATCCAAACAAGCAGAAGAGCAAGAACTGCTACACCAGATGCACAGATGTAAACATGAATATGGAGATGCAAGGAAGCATGGTGCCTGAAAAAGAACAAACAGTTCTGCAGAAATATATTCTAATGTAAGGGAAATCTATTAAATGCCTGAAAAGGAACTCAAAGTAATGGCCCTAAGAAACTTCAATGAGGTGCAAGAGAATACATATTGACAATTCAAAGAAATGAGGAAAGCAATTCATGATACGGGTGAGAAATTCAACAGAAGACTTAGAAATCATTAAAATAAACCAATCAGAAATTTTGGTGCTGAAAACTTAAGTCAATGAAGTTAAAAATACAACTGGGAGTTTCAACAACAGAAGAAACTAGGCAGAAGACAGAATTTATGATCTTGAGGACAAGACTTTTGGAATAACACAGATAAAAGTAAAGAGAAAATCATTTTTAAAAATGAAGAAAGCCTACAAGACATATGAGACATGCTAAGCAAACAAATACCCATCTTACACCTGATGGAAAAAATGACAACTTATTGAATAAAATAATTTCCTGTGTCTTGAAAGAGATATGGACACCCATATACAAGAAGCTCATAGGACCCCAAAGAGGCTCAACCAAAAAAGACCATCTCCACATGTAGTCAAATTGTTAAAATTAAGGACAAGAGAACCCTAAAAGGCACTGAGATAAAAATTGTATATAAAGGGAAGTTGCTAATAAAGGAAAAATCTATTAGACTAACAAGAGACTTCTTAACAGAAATCCTACATTCCAGAGAAGCGTGGGATGATATATCCAAGGTCTTATAATAAACTTTCCAGCAAGTTTATGGTATCCTGGGAAGCCATAATTAATAAAGGAAGGACAAAGAATTTCCCAGCCCAGACAAGCAAAAACAGAGAAAACTCAGCACAACCAGATAGACTTACAAAAAGCCCTGAAGGGAGTCCTGCCTTAGTCCTACCTTTTGGGGGCCTGCGCTGTAGCATAGTGAGCAAAACCACTACCTGCAGTGCCGGCATCCCATATGGGTGCTGGTTCGAGTCCCCGCTGCTCCATTTCCAATCCAGCTCTCTGCTGTGGCCTGGGAAAGCAGTGGAAGATGGCTCAAGTGCTTGGACCCCTACACTTGGCGGAAAGACCCGGAAGAAGCTCCTGGCTCCTGGCTTCAGGTCAACACAGCTCTGGCCGTTGCAGCCATTAGGGCATGAACCAGCAGATGGAAGACCTCTCTTTCTCTCTGCCTCTCTGTAACTCTGCCTTTCAAATAAATAAATAAAATTTAAAAAAAGAAGTAACTGTAATGAAACCACACAACAGACACAAAATTCACTAACAGACCAGAAACACAAACATAAAGGGAAGAAAACTCAGCCTTATCGTGACAGAGAGATAAAAAAATAAAGTAAAATTTAAAAAGCATGAAAATAAATGACAAGGGAGACAACAGATAATGTAGAAAACAATCAGTAGGTGACCAACAAAATGACAGCAGTCAATTCTTATCTACCAATACTAATCTTGTATATAAATGGATTAAAGTCCCTAACGGATTAAAATAATGACCTGTCTGTATGCTGCCCACAAGGAACACACGTCACAGATAAAGATGTACATAAACTGAGTGGAAAAAATATATATCATGCGAATGAAACCCAGAACAAACTGGAATAGCTATATTCTTATCAGATAAAATAAACTTTAAATCAAACATTGTAAAAAAATGAGACACAGAAGGACATTACATGTTGATAAGAGGATAGATTCAGCAAGAAGATAGGACAACCATAAATACGCACCCAACACAAGACCACCAAAATATATAAAGCATGTATTACCACAGCTACAGAGAAAGATAAACTCCAATAAAATAATAGTGGGGGACGCCACTGTCATCAACAGACAAATAATCCAAACAGAAAGTGAACAGAGGGGGGCCGGCGCTGTGACGTAGCGGGTAAAGCCACTGCCTGCAGTGTCTGCATCCCATCTGGGCGCAGGTTCAAGTCCCAGCTGCTCCACTCCCAATCCAGCTCTCTGCTATGGCCTGGGGAAACAGTAGAAGATGGCCCAAGTTCTTGGGCCCCTGCACTTGCACGGGAGACCCAGAGGAAGCTCCTGGCTCCTGGCTTCAGATAGGCACAGCTCTGTCCATTGCAGCCATTTGGGGAGTGAACCAGCAGATGAAAGATTTCTCTCTCTCTCTGCCTTTCCTGCTCTCTCTGTGTAACTCTGACTTTACAAATAAATAAGTAATAAAAAAAGAAAGTGAACAAAGACATATTGGAGTAAACCATACAACAGAGCAAAAGGACCTAACAGGCATTTAGAGAGTATTTTACCCAACAGCTACAGCACACACGTGGAATCAACACATGGAATATTATCTAGGATAAACCACATATTAGGTCACAAGTCGTCTAAGTAAATTTTTAAAAATTAAAATTGCATTATGTGTCTTCTCAGATCACAAAGGAATGAAATTAGAAATCAATAAGAACAATGAAAAAATTTACAAAATCATAAACATTGAACATGATCCCCAATGACCAATCACTAAAAAAATTAAAAAGGAATTTTAAAATTTATTGAAACTAATGAAAATGCAAACATATTATATTAAAATCTGTGCAGCTACAACAAAAGCAGTAATAAGAAGGAAGTTTACAGTAACAAGGGCATGCATTTTTTAAGATTTATTTATTTGTTTGAAAGGTAGAGTTACAGAGAAAGGAAGAGAGAAAGAAAGAGAGAGAAATCTTCCACCAGCTGGTTCACTCCTTCAAATGACTACAACAGCCAGGACTGGGCCAAGCCTAGGCCAGGAGCCTAGAGCTTCATCTGGATTCCTCAGGGACCCAAAAATTGGGCCATTCTCTGATGCCTTCCTAGGTGCATTAGCAGGGAGCTGGATCAGAAGTGGAGCACCTGGGAGTTGAACCGGTTCCATTTGGAACACCGGCATCTCTAGCAGTGGTTTAACCCTCTATACCACAATGCCAGCCTTCTGCTTACATTTAAAAAAAAAAAACAGAACGATCACAAATAAACAACCCAATGATGCATCTCAAAGACTTAGAAAAGTAAGAAAAAACAAAACCCAAAATTAGCAGGAGGAAGAAATCATAAGAATCAGAGCAAAAGTAAATGAAATTAAACAAAAAATTAATATAGAATATTGACAAAACAAAAACCAGTTTTTGAAAATGTAAACAAAACCAATAAATATTTAGCCAGGCTAACAAAGAAAAATGAGAAAAGCTCAAAAAATGTAATTAGACATGAAGAAGGAGACATTACAACTGATGCCAGAAAAATACAAGAGATCCTAGGAAACTACTATGCTACTATATGCTAACACATTGGAAAATCCCGAAGAAATGGATAAATTCCTGGGTACATGTAACCTACCAAGATTAAATGGGGAGCCAGCACTGTGGCATAACAGGTAAAGCTGCCATCTGCAGCACCAGCATTCCATATGGGCGCTGGTTCGAGTCCTGGCTGCACCACTTCCCATCCAGCTCTCTGCTATGGCCTGGGAAAGCAGTGGAAGATGGCCCAAGTGCTTGGGTTCCTGTACCTGCATGGGAGACCCGGAGGAAGTTCCTTGTTCCTAGCTTCGGATCAGCACAGCTCTGGCAGTTGCAACCATTTGGGGAGTGAACCAGTGGATGAAAAACTTTCTCTCTCTCTCTCTCTCTCTCTCTCTCTCTCTAACTTTGCCTTTCAAATAAATAAATAAGGCTTTAGCCGGCACCACAGCTCAATAGGCTAATCCTCCTCCTGTGGCGCCGTCACACCGGGTTCTAGTCCTGGTCGGGGTGCCAGATTCTGTCCCGGTTGCCCCTCTTCCAGTACAGCTCTCTGCTATGGCCCGGGAGTGCAGTGGAGGACGGCCCAAGTACTTGGGCCCAGCGCCCCATGGGAGACCAGGATAAGCACCTGGTTCCTGCCTTTGGATCAGCACGGTGTGCCAGCCGCAGCACACCAGCCACGGCGGCCATTGGAGGGTGAACCAACGGCAAAGGAAGACCTTTCTCTCTCTCTCACTGTCCACTCTGCCTGTTAAAAAAAATAAAAAATAAAAAGGCTTTAAGATTAAATGGAAACGTTATAGGAAAGCTACAGACCAACATTGTGATGCAGCAGGTTAAGCTGCCACTGCTTGCAGTACCAATATCCCATATGAGCATAGGTTCAATTCCAAACTGCTCCACTTCCCAAGTGTTTGGGCCCCTACCACCCACGTGGGAGACCCAGAAGGAGTTCCAGGCAACAGTACATCAAAAAGCTCATACATCATGATCAAGGGATACAGGGTGCTTCAACATTTGAAAATCAATAAACATCATAACTCATATACACAGAATGAAGAAAAAAACCATATGATTTGTCGCTCCCCCTCTTCACGGAGGAACGACACTAAACCCTGCCTAGGTTTCCTATCCGAGTCACGGCACCATTATGTCGCTCCCCCTCTTCGCGGAGGAACGACACAAGACCCTGCGCTGTTCTTTTGTCTGCTCGGCCCTCCCCGGGTTTGCTGCTGGCTCTTCCCAGGTTGGCTACCGACCCTTCCACCTCCGTGGAAGGGCGGTGCCCCCTGCCACTCTCCCCACTTCCGCGGGGGAGCAGCACACCGCCGGCCGGCTCTCTCGGGGGCTGCACAGGTGTTCCTTCAGATAGATGTTCCTGGTGCATGTTGTCTCTCTCCTCCTTTATAGTCCTCTTCCGCCAATCCCAACTCTGCTACCCACACGCCAAGTACGCTGCTCTCCTCCAATCAGGAGCAGGTCCTACAGTTTATTGGTTGAACTGGAGGCAGCTGTGTAGAAGCTGTTTACTCCTCCCAGCGCCATATTGTGGGAGATCAGATGCATAGAATAAGTCTTAATTCCAGTAACTTAGTCTAGTCTGAGTTGCTCCCCACAATTCCCCCTTTCTTTTTATTTTTTTGGCATTGATACATGCCTGTCTTCGGTGCCCCGCGGCACACACTCTGCTCTGCTTGCTAGAGTTGCCCACAGGTGCTTACAAGCCCTACCAATCAGGCAAACCGAATCCGGGTCCTCTCTTCACCATGTTGTGAGGAGGTTTTTAGGCGCTGATGCGTGCCTGTGTTCGGTGCCCTGCAGCGCATGCTCTGCTCTGCTAGTACTGCCTGCAGGTGCTTACAAGCCCTAGCAATCAGGCAAACCGAATCCAAGCCTTCTCATTGCCGTATTGTGGGGAGACTTATTGATGTTGATTCGTGCCTATCTTCGGTGACCTGCAGCTCATACTCTGGTCGAGCTGCCTGCTGGTGCTTATCGCCTAATCAGGCAGACCGAATCCAAGCTCTCTCATTGCCATGTTGTGGGGAGGCCTTATTTTTCTCTATTTCTCTATCTCCGGGCATTCCTATTTCTCCTATTTTACTTCTATCTGCCAGCATTCCTATTTCTCTCATTTTACTTCTAAACTTCTGTTTCTCTTATCCCCGCAGCTTCCTGGCGCCCGCCCCGAGGCTGCTTCTCGGCGCCTCACCCCGCGGCGGCTTCCCGGCTCTGCGCCGCTTCAGCCCGCGCTTCTCTCATCTGTGTGGCTTCCCGGTGCCCGCCCTGCGGCGGGTTCCCGGCTCTGCGTGGCTTCCCGGCTTTGCGCACACTCCGCAGTCTCCGTGCCCTTCGCGCCCGCACCACGGCCTCCACCCTAGCCCCGCGTTCCCTATCTACTTGCGCCCCGTGCGCTCTCCCCGCTTGTGCCCTGCGCGCTCTCTGCACGCGGCGGCTTCCGCGAATCACACAGCCTAGCTCACGTTTCCGCTTCTTGGTTTTCAGTCTAAGTTCCCCAGGCTAACCTGACGAAATGCAATCTAGCTTGCGTCTCTGCTCCTGGTTTGGTTTCCCATCTTTTGCTCCCTGGACTAATCTGACGGATTCCAACCTGGCTTATGTCTCCGCCTCTGGTTTTAGATTTTCGCCTTTTGCTCCCCAGGCTGACTTGACGAAACCTAGCTTACGTCTCCGCCTCAGCCTGCCCCCGCGGCTTCATCCTCCTAACATTTTTCTCTACCCGGTATGTTTCCTAACTTTTCTTCCAACAATATTCCCCTCTCATTTCTCCTGGCTTCTCCCCACAGTCCGTATCCGAGTCTGTTTGTTCTAGCTTTCACTTTCGCTTTTAATCGCCTAGCTTCCCCGCCATAGTCCGCATCCGAGTCTATGTTTCCTCCAGCTTTCACTTTCGCTTTCAATCCTAACTTCTTCCGGCACTTTTTCCGTCC
This sequence comes from Oryctolagus cuniculus, assembly GCF_051225735.1. Classification (NCBI taxonomy): domain Eukaryota; kingdom Metazoa; phylum Chordata; class Mammalia; order Lagomorpha; family Leporidae; genus Oryctolagus; species Oryctolagus cuniculus. The sequence goes on from NC_142877.1 coordinate 49,173,773, forward strand.
GGCTTTTCCCTAGGCTCTTTGCTAGTCTCTCTCTCCAGTATTTTCCCACTTCTTCCCGCTTCTTCCCTCCTAGGTTTCCTATCCGAGTCACGGCACCATTATGTCACTCCCCCTCTTCACAGAGGAACGACACTAAACCCTGCCTAGGTTTCCTATCCGAGTCACGGCACCATTATGTCGCTCCCCCTCTTCGCGGAGGAATGACACAGGACCCTGCGCTGTTCTTTTGTCTGCTCGGCCCTCCCCGGGTTTGCTGCTGGTTCTTCCCAGGTTGGCTACCAACCCTTCCACCTCCGTGGAGGGGCGGCTCCCCCTGCCACTCTCCCCACTTCCGCAGGGGAGCGGCACACCACCGGCCGGCTCTCTCGGGGGCTGCTCAGATGTTCCTCAGGTGTTCCTGGTGCATGTTGTCTCTCTCCTCCTTTATAGTCCTCTTCCGCCAATCCCAACTCTGCTACCCACACGCCAAGTACGCTGCTCTCCTCCAATCAGGAGCAGGTCCTACAGTTTATTGGTTGAACTGGAGGCAGCTGTGTAGAAGCTGTTTACTCCTCCCAGCGCCATATTGTGGGAGAGCAGATGCATATAATAAGTCTTAATTCGAGTAACTTAGTCTAGTCTGAGTTGCTCCCCACAGTGATTATCCCAATAGATGCAGAAAAAACATTTAATAAGATTCAACATCCTAACATGATAAAAAGTCTCCACAAAGTAGGTATAGAAGAACACACCTCAAGCAGACAAAGGCTATATATGACAAACCCACAGGGAATATCATATTGCATCAGATCTGGAACAAGACAAAGATGTCTACTTCCACCACCACTACTCAATTTAGTATTAGAAGTATTAGCAAGAGTAACTAGAGAAAAGAAAGATATAAATGGAATTGGAATTGAAAAGCAGGAAGTCAAAATGTACACCAGTAATGATCTTGTTGGGAGAGAAAAAAAGAAAGAAATACCATTCACAACAGCTACAAAATGTAAATATTGAGGAATTAACTTAACCAAAGAAATGAGAGATCTCTACAATGAAAATTATAAAATACCGATGAAAGAAATCATCAAGGATACAAAAATACGGAGAGACATTGCTTGTTCATGGACTGGAAGAAGTAATGTTGCTCAAATGTTCACACTACCTAAAGCAATGTATAAATTAATGCATTATCTGTCAAAATGCCAATAACATTATTTACAGCATTAGAAAAAAACAATTCTAAAATTCGTATTTTTGACAAAAGTGCCCAGACCATACATTGGATTATCTCTTCAATAAATAGTGTTGTAAACTTGGTATACATAGGTAGAAGAATGAAATTAGACCCATGCCTCTCACCGTATACAAAAATCAACATGATATGAATCAAAGACCTAAATGTAAGACCTGAGGCTATGAAGTTGCTAGAAGAAAATGTAGGGGGAACCACTCCAGAACAACAGGATAAGGGACGACTTCTTGGACAAGATCCCCAAAGCACAGGCAGCAGCAGCAAACTAAACAAATGGGACTATATGAAGCTCAGAAGCTCTTACACAGCAAAGTAAATGCTCGGTAGAGTGAACAGACATCCAACAGAATGGGGAAAAATATTTACAAACTACCTATCCAACAAAGAATCTCCAGAACATATCAGCAACTCAAAAAACTTAACACAAAACCACCAACCTAGTTAAGAAACGGGTAAAGGACCTCAACTATGTCTTCCTGGGGCTAACTGGGTCCATGGGCTCAGACATGGAAAAGCAGCTCCATCTGCACCCAGAAGCACAGTCCCCCTTGGGGCCTACATCTGGCCCTGCCTCATGCTGGGCAGAGCACACTCTGGCTCCCGCTATGGACTTGGCTGAAGCCACACCAAGCAGGGAAGAGCCATACGAGGGAGAACTGGACATCCATGTCGATTCTCCTGCTGGGTTAGCCCAGCTGCAAAAGGGAACCAAGACGGGACGCCATCTATTCTTTGTTGATGGAGTACCTGCTCTGTGCAGGTTCTGACAGATGGTGAATCAGCAGAAAGGAAGACGGATGATTGCTGAGTCATCTGACTTCTTTGTCCCCAGACACTCGACCTGCTCCACCTTCCGAAATCTGCAGGATGACTTCTAAGCAGAGGGATAATGTCACAATTGTTCAAACCGTGACGTTTCTAAAGGTGCTAAAGCTGCAGCTAGAAACGACCTGAGGCAGTGGGCACCCACTGAGACTTGAGGAAGCCGGTGTCTGTCAGCTTTATCACAGGGTCCAGGAAAACCCAGTGCAGCCCCTAGATTCTCCCCCGCTTTTTCTGCATGATTTCTTTCGTGGCGCAGAGGTTCAAATCCTGTGATGTCAAATGAGGCTTACACAATACATGAAAGTTGTCAGATTCAAAATGACGGCGTCGGGGACCGGCGCTGTGGTGCAGCAGGTTAAAGCCCTGGCCTGAAGTGCCAGCATCCCATATGATTACTGGTTCAAGTCCCGGCTACTTCTCTTCCAATCCAGCTCTCTCTTATGGCCTGGGAAAGCAGTAGAAAATGGCCCAAGTCCCTGGGCCCCTGCACCCACATGGGAGACCTGGAAGAAACTCCTGGCTCCTAGCTTCGTATTGGCTCAGTTCCAGCTGTTGTGACTATCTGGGGAGTGAACCAGTAGATGGAAGACATCTCTCTCTGTCTTCCTCTGCCTCTCTCTGTAACTCTGCCTTTCAAATAAATAAAATAAATTTAAAAAAAAAAGTGATGGAGTCACCCACGTCAAACCCTGACCAACACAACCAAGGGAGGCATGATGTACCAGCTAATAGGAGCTGTTATGTGGGCAGCCGGCAGCACATGGGCCAGCCACTAATCTAAGCAAACTAGCAAGCAAAATCCAGCGGAATAAGGCCATTTGTACCCGACCACTGATGACACAACTGCCAACTATGACCTTAAGAGTAGCTATTCATAGTAACCGCCGTCAATCACAGCTCACCACCCTCCGTGAGCAGCCAGCACATGAATGGACTTTCTCTCAAAATAGCTTGCCTGGATTTCTCTGTCCTCAGAAGTCCCCATTTGTCCTCCTGATGTGTTGGAGGCCCCACCGGCCCATGCACGTGTGCCTGTGCTGCAGCCCTGTCCTGTGCTCACCCCTGTGTTGGTCAGGTTTTCATAACTACAACAAGATACCTGAGACAAGCTGCTTATGAAGGAAGGCGGTTTTGTGGGCCCACGGTTTTGGAGGTTCACAGTGCGAGATCTGGTCTGGCCTCCGGTTGTTGTTGCTGGCGGAGCCCTGAGGCAGCAATCACGTGGCAAGAGGAACACGAGAGTCTGTCTCAGCCTCTCCTTACACAGCCACCTCATTCCATCTCCCCACCTCCAAACTCAGCCATCGGATCAGGTATCCACCCTCTTACTACCTTTAACATAGGACTTTGAGGGGCAAAGCTTCAGCACATGGGCCTTTGATGCACCTGCAAGCTAACAGCCAACCACAGCAATTCCTAAGTAAAAGCTTCTTTGATGGACAATCATTTCTGTATTTCTGCTCAGTTTTGACAAGTGCAAAGTCCTGGAAGAAGAGGTCAGAGCTGGTGTGAATTCACGGACTTTGATTGGCAGGGTCAGAGGTCACACAGTGGGAAAGGAGCACCAGCCCAGAGGAGAGAAGCGGCAGAAACACAAGCCCTCAACATGTCTGTGTGTACCAGGAAGCCCCCTTTGCTGCCCAGGGTGTTTGGTTCTGAAATCTAGAGCAGCCTGGTCTGCCAAACATGCCAAAAACGTTCTGATCTCTTCTTCCAAACCTGCTAGCATCTGGGTCCAGCTGCAAGGACCTCAGTTCCCTGAAATCCGTGCCAGGCCTGGGCACCTGACCCTCCCTCAGCCCCTCTGGACTCGAGGCCAGAAGGAGGGGCAGCACCTGCAGCAGGTCGCTGCTCTGCACCTCCACACAGGGTCAGGTCTGCGAGCACTGAAGAATGGAAAGCACATGAACGGGATGAGCAGGTGTCTGTGCAGAATAGGAGCTGGTGAGGGATGAGCAAGGGGCCGGGCAGCAGCTCCAGGACTCTGAGCAGAGTTTGTTCAGCAACGAAATAGGGAGGTAGCACCACTGAGGTCTTAGAGCTTTGCACAGAGAGGCCCTGGAGCCCCCAGGAAGAGGAGGCAGGCACACGAGGCTGACTTCAGAAAGCTCGTGGAAAAGAGAGTTAAAGATGTTCATTTTGGGGGCCAGCATTGTGATGTAGCAGAAAAAACACCCACCTGCGGCACCAGCATCCAATATAGGCACCGGTTCGAGTCCCAGCTGCTCCACTTGCAATCCAGCTCCTTGCTAATGCTCCTGGGAAAGCAGCAGAAGATGCCCCAAGTGCTTGGGCCCCTGCACCCATGTGGGAGACCTAGAAAAAGATCCTGGCTCCTGGCTAAGGGCTAGCCCAGCCCTGGCCATTTCAGCCATTTGGGGAGTGAACCAGCGGATGAAAGATCTATCTCTATGTCTCTCCCCCCACCCCAGCTCTACCTTTCAAATCAATAAATAAATCTTTTTCAAAAATGCTTATTTTGGCACATAAAGTTTGAAATCTGTGCAGTTCATTGATAATGCACCTGAGCAGGTAATGGAAAAGGAGACAGGTATGCAGCAGCCCCAGTGCTACACCTGTGAGCAGCCTGCCCAGCAGCGCCCCCTGCAGAGAGGGGATGTCATGAGCCCTCAGCCTCTGAGATTCCAAATTGTGTTTCACTCCAACACCCCAGTAGGGCACAAAGAAGCCCCAGGGGAATTGCACTGGGAAAGGCGCCCCACCCCCACCCCAGGACGTTTGCCGTGGTGTGATTGGCGGAGTCCTGATACCATGGAGGCAGTGTGAACTTTCTCCGGCACAAGAAATCCGAAGGGTAAGCCCCTTTGTCAAAGGACAAAGCTATGACAATGCAGTTTTGTCCTCGTCGTCGGTTTTGATTTTCGATTCTAGAATCAGGGAACGTTTCGTTTCATGAAATAGAGTGAGGGTTCCAAGGGGCTGAGCAGAAGAGGTGGGTTTTATATAACAGATAAGGGCTGCAGGAAATAAATTGAGCACGTTGGAGTCACTCAGCTGGGGAGGCGGGGACAGGGCACAGAGCAACAGAAAAGTAAGGGCCTGCTGAACCCCAGGCTATGTCTGCTGAACCCTGGGCTGTCTCTGCTTGACACCAGGCTGTCTCTGGTGCTGCTGCTGTGTGAGGGGTAAGGCACAGGGAACTTTATTAGCTCACAGATGCAAACTGGCCAGTTTGGGGAATTTGGCTTTCATCTGTCTCTCAGTCCTCACAAGGGCAGATCAACAGCTTAGTGTCATCTTGCTGACACACATGGGACTTTAGTATTGAATGACTCAATTCTGACTTTTAGACTGGCCTCTTGTAGTTTGATAAGCAAACCATACCATCTTCTTCTTTATAAAATTTATGTATGTGGGGCTGGCACTGTGGTATAGTAGGCTAAGCCTCTATCTGTGGCACCAGCATCCCATATGGGTTCCGGTTCATGTCCCAGCTGCTCCACTTCTGACCCAGCTCTCTGCTATGGCCTGGACGAGCAGAAGATGGGCCAAGTGCTTGGGCCACTGCACCTGCACAGGAGACCCAGAAGAAGCTCCTGTCTCCTGGCTTTGGATCAGCTTAGCCCTGGCTGGTGTGGCCATTTGGGGAATAAACCAGTAGATGGAAGACCTCTCTCTCTCTCTCTCTCTCTCTCTCTCTCTCTCTCTCTCTCCCTGTCTCTCCCTCTCTCTGTCTATAACTCTGCCTCTCAAATAAATAAATATTTTTTTTAAAAGTATGTGTATATATTTATTTATTTTCATTTTTTTATTTAAAGAGCAGAGAGAGAGAGAGAGAGAGAGCGCTCTTCTATCCACTGGTTCATTCCTCAAATGCCTGCAACAACCAGGCTTGGCTAGGCAAAAGGCAGAGCATGGGACTCCATCCAGGTCTCCCACATGGGGTGGCAGGGACCCAGTATTTAAGCATAATCTGTTGCCTTCCTGCAGGCATTAGCAGGAAGCTGGAAACAGGATAGGCTAGGATACGGGGCTCTGATATGGAATACAAGTATCCCAAGCAATGCCTTAACTCCAGCACCAAACACCTGCCCCTGTGCCATTTCCTTAACAAATCATGGGAGAGAAAATTCGGCTGCCTTTTCCTCTGTGAGCTCTACCCTCACTGCTAACAGCACAGGTTTGTTCAAATCTACCACAAACAACAACAGAGCCACTGCAGGGGCCCCATTTGCATTTGTGATGGAGCCATCCCCTGCCCCCCTTCCCCTTGCCCCAGGCAGGGGGCCTGGGGGTGAACACCAAGTGGTGGTGGGAAGAGTGGGAATGACACTGCTCCAGAGTAGCTCTGATGGCCCCTTGGGCAGTGCTCCATTTTGTTTTAAAGATTTATTTTATTTATTTGAAAGACAGAGTTACAGGGGCCAGTGCCGTGGCTCACTTGGCTAATCCTCCGCCTGTGGGGCCGGCATCCCATATGGGCACGGGGTTCTAGTCCCGGATGCTCCTCTTCCAATCCAGCTCTCTGCTGTGGCCCAGGAGAGCAGTGGAGGATGGCCCAGGTACTTGGGTCCTGCACCCACATGGGAGACCAGGAGGAAGCACCTGGCTCCTGGCTTCAGATCGACGCAACGCCGGCCGTAGCAGCCATTTGGGGAGTGAACAAATGGAAGGAAGACCTTTCTCTCTGTCTCTTTCTCTCTCACTATCTGTCAAAATAAAAAAAATCTAAAAAACAAAAACAAAAAAAAGAAAGAAAGAGTTACAGAGAGAGGAAGACACAGAGAGAGACTGAGAGGTCCTCCATCCACTGGTTCACTCCCCAGATGGCCGCAATGGCTGGAACTGAGCTGATCCGAAGCCAGGAGCCAGGAGCTTCTTCCAGGTCTTCCATAAGGGTGCAGGGGCCCAAGTACTTGGACCATCCTCTGCTGCTTTCCTGGGCACATTAGCAGGGAATTGGATCAGAAGTGGAGCAGCTGGGACTTGAACCAGCATCCATATTGGATGCTGGCACTGCAGGCTGGAGCTTTAACCCTCTGTGCCACAGCACCAGCCCTGGCAGCACTCCATTCTATGTCACTCTGCTGTGCCTGCACGGCTGCACCATCATCCCCATCTCGCAGATGCAGAAACTGAGGCACTCGGGAACTTTGTGGTCCGCCCAGGATCACACCTTCAAGCAATAGAGGTCAACAGAACCACCTTGCTGCCCTGAAAACAGAAAGCTGCTGGATTTGGAGAAGACAGATGTTTCTAAGGGCAGGCGGCTGGCCCAGCAGTTAATGCTGGTTCGACACTTGGTGCCGCAGTGAAGTACGTAGGTTCTAAACCTAGCTACTCTCCCAATTACAACTTCCTGCTAAGGCAGAACCTGGGAGGCCACCATGATGCTTCAGGAGCCTGCGTTTCTGCCACCCACATGGGAGACCTGGAGGGGCTGCTGGCTCCCAGCACCCATCCCTGGCACTGTAGGCATTTGAGAGTGAACCAGTGGATGAAACTCTCTCTCTCTCTCTCTCTCTCTCTCTCTCTATCTATCTATCTATCTCTCTGCCTCTTAAACTAATAAGCAATTTGTTGGAAAAGACAGATGTGTCCAGGGTCTGTGGGTCGCACTGGGGCTTTTTGATGGGAGTGGGGTCTGCAGGCTGTGTACAGGGTGGGGCTCTACAGCCTCAAGGTTCAGAGGCCAAGCTCCAGGGGAGGTCCAGGGCTCTGGAGAGGGCAGCAGTGGAGATAAGGGAACTTGAGCACGAGGCTGTCCACATGGATGCTGGAGCACATGGGATGACGGGGAGGAGTGCAGGACAGTGACAGAACTGTCGTCCATGGTGATGCCATAGTCCACGTTGATATCATTGTCCATGATCGTGGCATTGTTCATGGTGATGTCATTGTTCATGGTGATGTCATTGTTCATGGTGACATCATTGTCCATGGTGATGTCACTGTCCATGCTGACAGCATTGTCCATGGTGATGGCATTGTCCATGATGATGTCATTATTCACAGTGATGTCATTGTCCATGGTGACAGCATTGTTCATGATGCTGTCATCACTCATGGTGACAGCATTGTTCATAGTAATGTCATTTCCATGGTGATGGCATTGCCCATGATGATGTCATTGTTCACAATGATGTCATTGCCCATGGTGACAGCATTGTTCATGGTGATGGCATTGTTCATAGTGACAGCATTGTCCATGATGACAGCATTGTCCATAGTGATGTCATTGTCATGGTGATGTCATTGTTTGTGGTGATATTATTGTCAATGGTGATGTCATTGTTCATGGTGACATCATTGCCCATGGTGACAGAATTTTCCATGGTGACAGCACCATCCACAGTGACAACATTGTCCATGAAGCAAGAAGAAAGCCAGGAGGATGAGGGTGGATGAGGTGGTCCACACAGGTGGTAGGAATCCCTGAAGGTGCCACCATTGGGCCAGGAAAACACGGACCCCACCCCTGACCCCCTGGGCTACAGAGGAACCAAGGCCCCCAGGGAAAGATAAGGCTGGGTTGTGGCTCTGCAAGAGGTGGGGATGCCAGGGTGTGTGACCCCGGTGCCACAGGGGCTCCTGATTCTTGTGTGCCTTATGCCGGAGTGCAGAAGGGATCTGAAGTTGGCAAAGACACAGGACAGGGGGTGGAGTGTCCCCAAGCACACTCTGGCCTGGGCAGTGCATTTATCCAGGGCTTACTGACATGCAAACCCTCCCTCACACCCCAGCCTGCACAGTGGGTGGACAGTCTGTCACCCCACCTTCCAGCAGAGTCTCTTTCACCCCTAAAGGTTTGCTGGGACCGCCTGATGGCAGGAGAGATACGAAGATGTGTTAACATGCACACTGGAGAATCCCAGGAGCAGGGTCACCCAGGAACCCAGTGAGGCTTGGGGCTGAGACTTTCCATCCACTTCCATCCACCAAGGCAAATAGGAAACACCTCCAGTGGCTGTGCCCACCACCTGACACATGATTTAAGGTTCTCTGTGTGTTGGGGGGTGGTGGTTAAGGGTCCGGGGGTATAACTGTGTAGAAGAAATGACTTCCAATATTTGATAGCACAGTGGGAACTGCAATTGACAGCAACTGGCTGCGTGTTTCAAAACAGCTCACAGACAGCAGCATGAATATTGCGAGCACAAAGAAGTGGTGTTTGAGGCAATGGCTGTGCCAGTTACCCCAACCTTATCTCACCTGGCACACAGAGAGCAAACATCACTCTGTACTCCATAAATATGTACGCTTTCTATACACCATGAGAATTTTAAAGGTTTAGAATTTTTAGAAAAGAACTACGCAGCCATGCGTTTCTTGATGATGGGTACGTTCTGAGAAGCATGTCACCCTTAAGCAATGACACAGCTTTGCAAACATTTAGCAATAAAGAGGGGTGGGTGTTGTGACACAGCAGGTTAAGCTGCTCACCTTATGACACCTGCATTGGGTATGGGAGTGCCGGTGCAAGTTCAAGCTCACATGCTTCTGTTCCAGCTCCCTGCTAATGCACCTGAGGGCTCTGCAGAAAACGGCTCAATTTTCTGGGTCCCTGCCACCCACATGGGAAACCCAGATGGAGGTCTTGGCTAGTGACTTTGGCCAGGCCCGGCCCCAGCTGTTGTGTCCATTTGGGGAGCAAACCTGCAGATGGAAGATGGCTACCTATCACCTATCTCTGTCTCTATCTCTGCCTTCCAAATAAATAAATAAATATTTTTAAATAAAGGTTCATTTTGTCAAGCTGAGCGATGCTTGGTTACCAAATGAAAAGTCGAGCAGTTGTGGCTGTTTTAATTCTCTCCACTCCCCCTTCCCTCCTTGCTCTTTGCACTTGGAATAAGCGCACACACTCAACTCTAAAGGCTGCTCTGGACTTGGAAGCCAGCTTCAGGAAGGGAGGGGTCCCTCCTTGCTGTCTTCCGAGGTTGTGCAGTAGCCTGGTTTGCTGGAGCCAAGCCTGGGGGCTGTGAATTACTGCAAGAAGACTGTGGATCAATAACAGTTCCAGCAAGGACCATGAAGAAAACTGTAATAGGCCTCACACACATCATTGGGGACATTTTTCAAAAGGATGACAATGGCGCCAAGGCTGAGAAATGCAAGCTCGCTCCCAAGGGCACCTGCACTGTGGCACTGAGGATCACCTTTTTCTAGAATCTCAAAACACTCATGCTGTGCTTCTGACATGTGCGTGATGCTGGCAAGCAGGCCTCCAGGTGCACTGACCCTGAAAGTAATGAGATTCTCTGATTCGCCTCCTGCCATCTTTGCATGCGGAGGGGAGCCTGAGCCTCTGGCTGTGTCCACTGAGACCAATCAGCATCCTACAGGACTTCAGCACTGTCCTGTCTCCAGCCAATATCGGTTCATTCTGGCCCAAACCAAGCCATGCTCCCCAACATTTCTCAGTAAGAGAAGTCTCTCCCTCTCCCAGGGCCTCCCGTGTCTCACTCCCTTTCCCTGTTCCACTTGCTGATGCCTTGTGATGTCTCTTCCAGATCCCTCTTTCTTTCCAGGCTCACTCAGGCAGGAGGTGCCCATGGTGCTAAAGAGAGATGTGTGTGGCAGAGCAGAGAGCATGCAGGACTACAATGCCTCTTGCCTTTTTGTTTTCCCAAATCCCAAACCCAGGGAAGAGGCAAAAAGAAGGTGGCTCAGGACAGGTGCGGGGCAAGGTGGCTCCCTTCCAACTGAATAGAGAGCCAGGATAAGCTGTGGACGGCCAAAGCACAGAGGTCTCGGGCCCCCAACCCCCAGGAGGAGGTGGCCCCCGAAAGCCCATCCTAACAGATGATCCCATGCATGCACATCAGAGGCACACTCTGGGTGGCCTGAACTTGCAGGCACCATCTGTGGCCAGAGAATACCCCTGTGCCCAGCCTCAGCCCAGCAGGGAGAAAGCAAGGAAGTGGCTACATGTCCAAGCTCCCCCTCCAATGCTGCAGAGCCCCCTTGCATGGGTCCACAGAGGTGGATATGAGACCCAAGGATGTCTATGGATGGGAAATGAGGGGCCACTCTCTGTCCATGCCCTCAGCTTTCGCCTCCATCCCTCCTAACAAGCACTGCCCCCAGAGCCTCCCTCTGCCCCTCAAGCCTCTCCTCCTCTCAATGCAGCTCCTCCTCCCAGCAGCCCCTCTGGTCCTGCAAAATCAGTCCTGGTACTATCCTAGGTAAGCCAGCAGAGGTCACACAGCCAAGTCTAAAGGGGCCCTCCCCTCCTGGCCGCCTCCGCTCACGGCATGCAGGGCCACCCTGGGGGGCTCAGTGCTCACCTGGACCTCTGCAGCACAGAGAAGTCCACTGAAGCCCCACGGACCCCGACCCTGGGCTGGGACCCAATGCATTAGAGAGCCACCGGCATCACCGATTCCCTGTCCCATGCACGCTGCTTTGCAGAATCATCACCCACAGTCTCCTGCAGTAGGAAGTTATGTGGTGGCTCTAAGGACAAAACCTTCCCCTGCAACATATGGGGACTGTAGAAGCGCCTGCCCTCACCTCCAGTGCCATTCACCCAGGTGGGGGCTTGAGAGAGAGTGGGGGGCAGACCAAGGTTCACTAGAACCTGTGGGCATCCACGGCCCAGTATATTCCACCCACATGACCTCAGGGTGCTGTGTGGGACACAGACACTCGGAGCCCCACTCTGGGACTGGCAGCCACTGTGGGCACAGCAGAGAGGGGGCACAGTGCCAGCGCCTCTGGGGTTCCTTCTGCATGCAAAGCAGAGAGGGCAGCTTGTCACCTCCCCAGACCTGGTCCACCTCTCTGTTCCCTCCTCACAGCAGCTGGACAGCAGTGGAAGGGACCCTGGAGAATCCACTGGATGGAGCTGTGTCCATGACAAAGGCCAGGAGGCGGAGTCGGGAATGGGGGCTGGGGCAGGACAGGCAGGGAACTCCCTTGGAGGTGCCAAGAATTCACCTCTGGGCTCCTCTAGACGGGAAGTGCCAGGTCGTTTGAGCAGAGCTCCTCAGGTAGAGGATGGAGGTCTCCGCCCAGGGCCAAAGCTCCACCATTCCCACGAGCAGAGCATCAGAGGGGCTCTGATGCTACACGGGCCTTGTCCCACGTTGCCCCCATGTGTCCTGCATTGAGTGAAGGCACCGTGCCCTGTGTCTGTGTGCCCCGCTCTGTGTGTTCAGACATCCTTCCCAGATACCACCAGCTGGCTGGTTTTCACTTGGCCTGAAGTCCTAAAGCTGAACTGTAGAACACTCCACAGAAACAATGGGGCCGGCGCCATGGCTCACTAAGCTAATCCTCCGCCTTGCGGCGCCAGCACACTGGGTTCTAGTCCCGGTCGGGGCACCGGATTCTGTCTCAGTTGCCCCTCTTCCAGGCCAGCTTTCTGCTGTGGCCCGGGAGTGCAGTGGAGGATGGCCCAAGTCCTTGGGCCCTGCACCCCATGGGAGACCAGGATAAGTACCTGGCTCCTGCCTTTGGATCAGCGCAGTGTACCGGCTGCAGTGCGCCAGCTGCAGCGGCCACGGGAGGGTGAACCAATGGCAAAGGAAGACCTTTCTCTCTGTCTCTTTCTCTCACTGTCCACTCTGCCTGTCAAAAAAAAAAAAAAAAAAAAAAAAAAAGAAAGAAAGAAACAATGGGTAGAGGAGCCAGTGCTGTGGAGTATTGAGTGAGGCTGCTGCCTGCAGTGCTGGCATCCCATTGGGCGTCAGTTCGAATCCTGGTTGTTCCATTTCCAATCCAGCTCCCTGCTATGGCCTGGGAAACAGTAGAAGATGGTCCAAGTCTTTGGGCCCCTGCACCTGTGTGGGAGACCAGGAAGAAGCTCCTGGCTCCTGGCTCCTGGCTTCGGATCAGCACAGCTCTTGCCAATTCAGCCAACTGGGGAGTGAACCAGCAGATCAAAGACCTCCATCTCTCTCTCTCTCTCTCTCTCTCTCTCTCTCTCTCTCTCTCTCCCCCTCTGTGTGTGTGTGTAACTCTTTCAAATTAATAAATAAATCTATTTTAAAAAATGAAACAATGGGTAAAGGGATACCCTCATATCCCACAACTCGTGCAAACAGCAGGCTCTATCCGTGGCTACCTCAGAGTCATCTCTTCTGTGCTGACTTCTTCCAATAAATAATCCAGGCTGTTGTGCACTACCCTGAGAAGCAATTTCTGGGATGGAGGTTCGTGATCCAGTCCACTTCCTGCACCCCCTTCCTGAGCCCCATGCACCTGCTCCCCCTGGACAGTCCAGAGAATCCCACAGCCCGCCAGACCTATTCTCCTTAACATCTCCAGCAGAGATTCAACCCCAGTGCCCTGGCCGCAGCCCAGGTCGGTTAGGATCCACTTCTGAGGAGGGAGGGCGTGGCTTCCAACAAGTGGCCACAAGTCCCTGATTCAGACATTCAAAGTGTGTCCACAAGTCACACTTGGTCACAGAGATGCCACATCCTCCCAGCCAGAACTGACATGATGGCCACACCTGCTACATCAGAGCGCCTGGTTCCCACCCAGCCAGCTCTGGCTTCTGACTCCAGCTCCTGCCAGTGCAGAGCCTTGGGAGGCAGCAACCATGGCCCAAGTCGTTGGCCCCTGCCACCACTGTGGGAGACCTGGCTGAGTTCCCTGCCCCCAGCTTTGACCCCAGTCATGGCCAATGGAGGCCCTTGAAGAGTGAACCAACAGAGGGGTTCTCTTCTCTCTCTCCTCTCTGTGTCTCACAGGAGACGCCGCAGAGCCAGTCGCTCAGATATGGCCTCCCACCTGCCCTTCCTTCTTGAGGTTCCCGAAGGGTGAAAAGGACAGTCTTTCCAATCCGTATCAGCTGCCCCTGCAGCCAGCACTTGTTCAAAACACCTGACTAACCCTCTGGAAATCCGATCGGGTGATAATGGGAATTGTGTCCGCTCTGAGAACACACTCACATCATCGCTCCTGCAGAAAGGTCAAAATCAATGCTACAGCAAAAATACTTTTTCAAAGCACAATCCTCTCAACTCATGAGGCAGACAGATGTCTATTCGGTTACCAATCTTGGGGTGAAACCTCACTCACTGTGCCCGATCACAATGAAAGCTGAATTACAGAGGTCTCACAGGGACCCTTTCCAAGCACAGAGCCGGCTGCTTCTGTCCAGCCCCGTTAGTCACACCTCTCTTGCAGGGAGGAGTGAGACCACAGTTCAGATGACACAGATGCCGTCCATGGCCCCAGAGCAGCCACAGCTGCACATACCATCATAGCTCTCTTCTCTGATGGGCAGTGTCTGCAGCAGGTGCACCCACTCTCCAGCCCAAGACCTGCCAATCACTACATCACCACAGCAGTGAGGACCAGTGCCTTGGTCCATTTTACTACACAAAAATATCCAAACTGGGCACTTACAAAGATGTTTATTCCATTCACTGTTCTGGAGGCTGGAGGGCTCAAAGAGCCTGGTGTGGGTATCCCAGAGAGAGCCCCTGGCTCTGTCACAGCAAGGAGGAGAAGTGGGAAAGGAGCAGGTGTCACAAGAAGGAGCCAAATGCGTGAGGTGGCCTGGCTTTGTAGTAACCAGTGCCCAAGAGAGCTAACTCCCTCCAAGAGACTCACATTAATCCTTTCCAGGCGCAGTGCTCTAGGACCTGAAAACTTTACACTGGACTCCACCTGCTAAAGGCCACACCACCTCTCATGTCACCACACTGAGGACCAAGCTTCCAACACAGGAGTCCTGGGAAGACACAGTCAGGCCACGTCCACCATAGCAGGCACCCACTGTGCCCTGTCCACAGAGAATGATGGCATGGTTCTGTCCCTCCATCTTGAAGGCTCTGCCTTGGTTCAGCTCTCACAGGCAGAAATCAAGTTTCAGACAAGCTGTGCTTTACCCGCAGGCCCCAGGAAGTCTGCTTGCAGGCTCACTCAGCTTCTGGTAGAATTCAGTTCTCTGTGATTCTAGAACAGAGCACCCTGTTGTCTTGCTGGCTGCTGGCCAGGGATGTCCTGAGTGCCCAGTAGTAGCTCTCAAGTAGTTCCCTACGACACTCCCATATCCAAGTCAGGATTGGTGAACCTCCTCAGCATCAAATACCCTACCCCCTCTTGGGTCCCTCTAACTTCACCTTTTATACTACGAAGGGAATATCTTCAGCTCTTTATAAAAAAAAATTTATTTTATTTATTTGAAAGAGTTACAGAGAGAGGTAGAGCCAGAGAGAGAGAGAGAGGTCTTCCTTTCCATTGGTTCACTCCCCAAATAACTGCAATGCCCAGAGCTGAGCTGATCTGAAGCCAGGAGCTTCTTCCAGGTCTCCCACATGAGTGCAGGGGCCCAAGGACTTGGGCCGTCTTCCACTGCTTTCCCAGGCCATAGCAGAGAGCTGGATTGGAAGTAGAGCAGCCGAAACTAGAACCTGCGCCCATATGGGATGCTGGCGCTGCAGGCTGGGGCTTTAACCCCGCTGTACCACAGTGGGAATATCTTCCTTCCTAAAATTCTCACATCATTAAGCCAGGCCCCCATGGGTGATCTTCTGGTTGTTGTTGTTGTTGTTGTTGTTTAATTTTATTTAAGGAATACAAACCACGCATTTCATATATACAAATTTAGGGATATAGTGATCTCCTGTTTTTTTTTTTCACTTGACAGGTAGAGTTACAGACAGTGGGAGAGAGAGAGAGAGAGAGAGAGAGAGAGAGAGAGAGAGAGGTGTTCCTTCTGTTGGTTCACTCTCCAAATGGCCGCAATGGCTGGAGCTACACCGATCCAAAGCCAGGAGCCAAGCACCTCCTCCTGGTCTTCCATGTGGGTGCAGAGGCACAAGCACTTGGGCCATCCTCCACTGTCCTCCCAGGCCACAGCAGAGAGCTGGACTGGAAGAGGAGCAACCAGGGATAGAACCCGATGCCCATATGGGATGCCGGCGCCTCAGGTGGAGAATTAACCTAGTGCACCACGGCACTAGGCGCTGGCCAATCTCCTGTTTTAAAGTGGAAGGATTCATGGCTGTCTTTGTCAGCTCATAGGGCTACAACATGGCACCTGAGACGGAGTCCTTTATAAACAACAGACGTTCTTGTACTTCTCACAGTCCCTAGAAGTGCTAGGCCCAGGTGCTGGCCAGTCTGGTGTCTGGGGTCTCTGCTTCCAGGAAGGTGCTTCTTGCTGCACCCCCAGAGGGAGCAGAGCTGTGTGCACAACGGGCAGAAGGCACAGACTGGGAAGAGCCTAGGGTGTAGTCTTCCATCTCATGCTGTTCTTCAGGGCTCTATCCTCACAAGTGGTCACCTCCCTGGGGTCCCTTCAGACTTTTACAGTGGAATTAAGTTTCAACACATGAATACTGGCAGCCATTCAGACCATAGAAGTAACACCAACTTCATCTGCAGCAGTGAATACCTTTTACTATCTGCTATACCTCCTTACAGGATTAACACCCATCAGAGTCACAGATTTGGGGAGTGGGAGATGTTGGGGGTTATCATACACTTCTGCTTGCATGGCCAGGAAAGAAGGAGCAGTGACTGTGAGCACACAGCCAAGTACTCCTGGGCCGGTGCTGTGGCACAGTGGGTTAATCTGCTGTCTGCAGTGCCGGCATCCCACACGAGCACCAGTTCGAGCCCTGGCTATTCCACTTCCAGTCCAGCTCCCTGCTAAAGTGCCTGGGAAATCAACAGAGGATGGCCCAAGTGCTTAGGCTCCTGACACCCATGTGGGAGACGGTTGTAGTTCCAGGCTCCTGGTTTCAACCTGGACCAGCTCTGGTCATTGTAGCCATTTAGGGAGTGAACCAGCGGATAGAAGATCTCTCTGTGTCTCCCGCTCTCTCTAACTCTGCCTTCCAAATAAATTAATTTTTTTTAAAAAGTTAAGTATTCTTTTCCAGCATCCCCCAGCCTCCATATGCACAATTCCTGGGTCTTCTGGCTTCATCAATAACAAGCATAAGAACAGTGACAGGACCAGGGCTCTTGGTGCCAAATCTCTGTTCTCCACCCAGCAAACTGGTCTCATGTAAGACTCACATCCCTCTGTGAAGCCAATTCCATTACTAACCCCATTTTGTGGAGGAGAAAACTGAGGCTTGTGGAGGCTAGATAATGGACCACAGGTGACACCTGCAGTCCATGTGTGAGGCTTGTGAGGGAAAGCCCAACTGGCAACCTGTGTTCTACCTTGGCACCCAAGTGATCAGGGCTAGTTTCATCCCTCTGGGGGCACCAAGTGCCTGGGTCCATTTCCCAGGCCCCCAGCCATGCATTCTGATCCACCATCTCCCCATCCGTGGGCCCCCAGGCTCCCCTCTCCTGCCCCCATCCCCACCCTCCTCCTGTTGGGTAACTGAGCCTATTGGCCTAGAAGCAGACACCAGCAGGGTTTTAATGTTTATCTTTTCCTGTTAACTTGTCCACTGAGCCACACTCAGGTGGGAAAACACAAAGAACATTCTAAAGCTCAAGATCCTGAGCTGAAATCAGCCCGGAAAATCCCATCTGATGGTGAGGCCCCTACTCACCTAGTTGCTAAAATTGAAACATAAATTTCATTCTCAGCTCCCTAGCGAAGAAAGCAAAACAGGAAAGCATATCGAGTTACAAAATTAACTGCACCAGAGTAGAACAGGCAAGCTCCACAGAGAGACCCAAGTTTTTCCCCATTCACAGGGCTAGAAAGCAACATGTCTGGGGAACTCACCTGAGAGAGCTGTCAGGAGGAAACCCTCTTAATTGTTCCCCCAAAGCAAATTCAAGACCAGGGGCCTCCCTGCTGTGCCCTTGACTGTACCTCACCACCAAGCACAGGCAATGAACCCTGATTCCCAGGAACCCAGAACCCAGAGTCAGATTCCAGAGACTCGGTCCAACACACAGAAGGGTGGAGGTCCTGTGTGTCCCTCATAGCCCCCCTCTCACCAAAGGGGACAGCTGACACAAGGGTCTCACCGCCAGGACCTTATAGGTGCTATTCTCTGTACTGCAAAGAAAATAAAAATAATAAATAAGTAACCAAATCAAATCACATGCACATTGATGAGACTTTTTGAGGCTGTCCCATGGGGCTAGGAGTCTGTGGGCCCCTCAGCCGTAGGTAGGATGTCCTGCATAAGCAGGTTGCAAGTTTTGTGCAAGCAAGCTGCCTGCTGTGGCTGGAAAACTTGTATCCAGACCTGCGGGCAGTTCCCCTACTATAGCTTCCTGTGACCTTAGGGTTTTAGTCACATCTTCAAGTAAGTTGCAATCTTCCACCCAAAGCTAGTAGAAGAGGAGGCTGAGCCTCTAAGGAGAATCTGGGTGTCCCCAAGAGACCTCTGCCATCTCCATGAGCCCCAAGCCAATTAACAGATGTGTGTAAAACCCTCCATCTGATGGGCACCCCCAATAAAATGACCCAACGGAAAACTAGTGCCTTAAAAACCCTGGGAACTTCCTGATAGGAATTGTCCCATTTGGGTACTCTGTCTGGCCTCCTCTCAGACACTTCATTGTCGCTTGCCAGCCAGATAAAATTTCTGCTTCTTTGCAAATTGTTTCCTGGCTTTTTATTTCTATACTAAGCTGGGAGAAAGAACCCACGAAGCTCGCTCCAGCAACCACCCTTTGCTCTACAACCAGTAACACTTTTCAAGGTCCCTACTAAGCCGAGCACACCCTAAGATCATGATGGAACAAGGAGCAGGTTTGCACATACACATATGTGAAAACATATCACACATGTGCAGTCACACATGCATACACACAACCTGTCCAAGTACATGTACACACATCAATGCAAACTCTCTACCTTGGAGCAAACACTTCTATAAGCACCAAGGAAGATTAATTTAAAAAGTGTGATATGGACTTGCCCAGGCTTTCACAGGTGGTGAAGTTCGTGAGGTCCTGGGAGCCATGCTTCTCTTTCTCCTGCTCCTTGCCTCGCCCAGAGGAGCCCGGAGAAGAATGCCTGGAGCTGTCAGCGTGTCGACAAAGGACTTGTCTGGGAAAACCAAGCCCAGAGGTTTCCTCCTACTCTGCAAACAGTCTATCAGCAGCTGAGCATACTTGTGTGTGTGTGTGCAGGTGTGACAAAGACGCCACAGCACGACCACAAGTGAGGCCTGGCACCAACCACCAGGGAGTTGGAAGGGCCCTCACCCAAGGGACAACCTTCAGGTTTTGTATTATCTGTGCACACACACATAAATATTACATGTGTGATATAAACTCAAGTGCATGCTGCATACACATTCAAGCATAGACATGCATGCACGTACACTCAAAGAATGAATGTTTGTCTTTCTGGACCTGATTTATTTTGCTCCACTTGATGTCTGCCAAGCCGACCCTGGTTATTGCAGATGACAGGAATTCACGTTTGTAGGGTCGAGTGAAATGCTTTTGTGCAGACTTGCCACATTCTCTTCCCCCGCTGGTGGCTGATTGACACTGAGGTCCGTGGCGTGCCTTGACTATTGTGAATGCGGCTGCAGAGGGGATGGGAGTCGGATGTGTCTTCATCATACTGATGTGCACCCAGTGACCATATTCCTAGGTTTTGAGGAGCCCCCGAGCTGGTTGCCACTAACGACCATGTTAACTGCATTCAGGAACGGGAACTCTGAACACAGTGCCCAATGTCATCGCAGGAGTCCTCCAGAGAGAAAGCAGGAGGGGAGGCAACGTGACGACAGGAGCAGGGGACAGGCCAAGGGGGAGACCATGTTGCCAACTGTGAAGATGGAGGAGAGGCCACAAGCCAGGTCACGCTTGGGTATGGTTGTCACATGTGCACACATGCACATGCACGCACAAAGGTGCACTTGCCTGATAATAAACTGTTTACAGACTGTGGGAAAAAAGAAAACTCTGAGCTTGATCGTTCCAGGTTTGGTTGCCAAGATCATGGCTCTGAGCTTCCCCTCCAGGCACCCTGAAATCCAGCCCATGGAGGGTGATTGCTGCCAGAGTTTCTGTCTCTTCGACGAAAGGAGCAGGAAAGAGACCAGCTTGGCTCACAGGGTCTTGGAAGCTCACCAGCTGTGAGAACCTGCAAGTCGAGATGATGGATGATTGAGCAAATCCTCCACTGGCGCTTGCTAGGAGCAGGGATTTTTCTTTCTTGGCCTCATTTCACAGGTAAGGAAACTGAAGCTTGCCTGGAGAGAGTAAGCAATGCATCTAAGATGCTGCCCTCTGCAGGAGGAGAAAGCAGGACTTGACTTTGGGTTCCTAAAGGTGCAGGTGTCCTGTCCACACTGCAACATTCTGAGTGTCTACACTGCAACATTGTGACAGTCATGAACCGGAAGTCTCTTCAGAAACTCACACCTGGGAGGCCCAAGCCCTTTGGTGGTGGAATTTGGGGTCTTTGTGAAGCAGTCAGGGTTAGATGAGGTTCTGATGGTATCACTGCCCTTATGCGTGTGTCAAGAGACCACGAGGACACACAGCAAGGTGGCAGCTGCCTGTCAACAAAGAGATGATCCCAAGGAAGAAAGCGACTTGCTGGCACCTTGAACTTGAACTTTCAGGGCAAAGTAAATTTCTGTTGTGTTCGTTTAAAACTTTATTTATTTATTTTGAAATAGTTGAGAGAGAGAGAGAGAGAGAGAGAGAGAGATATCTTCCATCTGCAGGTTCACTCCCCAGATGGCTGCAATGGCCAAAGCTGGGCCAAGCCAAAGCCAGGAGCCAGGAGCTTCATCCAGGTCTCCCTCGAAGGTGCAGGGACCCAAGCCCTTGGACCATCTTCCACTGCTTTCCCAGGCCATTAGCAGGGAGCTGGCCCAGAAGGGGAGCAGCTGGGACTCGAACCATTGATGGGCTGGCATTGCGAGTGGCAGCTTAACCCGCTGCACCACAATGCCAGCCCCCAAATTGCTGTTGCTTAAGCCACACAGTCTGTGGTGTTCTGCTGTGGAAACCTGAGCTACGAGATCTGGGGCTGAGGCCGTGACCCCATCCACAGACGCTCCAGCACACCCTCAGCTGTCTTGGTGGCATTCCCCTGCAGGAGGCAAGGAGACAAGATTCCCTGACAAGCTCATTCTGGTCTCCCCCTTCCTCCTACCTCCCCACCCCTCCCCAGGGCAGCCTGGGAGTGGTGACACCTGCTTCTTGTGCATGAAGCACCCGGGAAGTCAAAAATGTTCTCAAAAGCAGGGGACCCTCCCCGAAGTCCAGCAACAGTGCACCAGAGACAACCTGACCTCCCATTGCAGCGCACTCTGCAAAACCCTCAGCTCTGTGAAGAAGATGGAGGAGGACTCCGAGCACAGGAAACATCTGTCATCACCCACTCGCGCTTCCCCAAGTCGCTCCCACCCACTCCCTGCGCCTACAGGAATCTTGCTTTCGCAACGGAATCCCAAGCCTGACATTTGCCAGCCTTCGCGGTGCGTGCCGAGCAGATGGGGCTGTGGGCTCTGCCACAGGTCTGCATCCCGCAGGGCTGTGACTCGGGACTGCTGCGTGGGAAGAGGTTGAGTGAAGACAGTGGAAGGGGAGGGCCTGGGCTTCACAGAGCCTTGCAGGGATGGCCAGTCTGAGCACATGAGAAATCTCAGGCTGAAATGTTGGACAGCCTGGAAAACAGGAGGTGTTTGTCCACCTGGATCTGTCCCAGCCTTTGTGTGTCTCAGAAGCTCTCCTTCCTATTAATGTCATACCCGGCTCTCCTAAATCACACAAAGCAGTGGTAAAGGGCAGGTGTGATCCGGTCGACTGAGCCAGAGCGCAGAGCCCCGGTTCGAGGAATCTGGACATGCAGGTCCCAGTCCTGGCTCCATCACCAATGCTGCGATCCTTCCACGTCCACATCTTGTGCTCTGGCTTAGAGGCCTGAATGAAATGACTCAACTCATTCCAGCAAATACCTGCTGTGGCAGTACCCTGGGACTCACAGCCTAGTGTGCATGAGAGGCAAGCAGAAAATAATGGCCAAGTAAGGTGGTCATTGTCAGGGACAGAAAAAGCCAGGGCATTGTGAAGGGTGAGGAGGGAGAACTGGTCTCTGCATGGAGGAAGGTGGTCATGAATACGTGGCAGAGCAGGGAAGACCCTGGAAGCACATTCTCAAGTACTGGTCAAATGAATCTGATGGCTACCTTAAGGCAGTGTAAATGAAAAACAGAAAATAAATCCACACGTGGGAACTGGGGGTTCCTAGGGGGGATTGCTGAGCTGCTCCACGCCGCCTAGAGACAGTTGAGGACCTGGGTTTCCCTCCAGTCCCCACAGGGAGTCACACTTGTCACCACACTCACTCCCACCTGTTGACAAGGGTGTTGCTCTGCTATTTGCTCAAGGGAAATGCCCCCTTCTACAAAGAACTCGGGTTACCCTGCAGGTGAAGAAAACCTATTCAGGGAAATGAATTCAGAGAGGAAACCATGTCCTGGGGCTCATTAAGAAAATGAAGGGGCCGGTGCCGTGGCTCACTAGGCTAATCCCCCGCCTTGCGGCGCCGGCACATCGGGTTCTAGTCCCGGTTGGGGCGCCGGATTCTGTCCCGGTTGCCACTCTTCCAGGCCAGCTCTCTGCTGTGGCCTGGGAGTGCAGTGGAGGATGGCCCAAGTGCTTGGGCCCTGCACCCCATGGGAGACCAGGAGAAGTACCTGGCTCCTGCCATCAGATCAGCGCGGTGCGCTGGCCGCAGCACGCCGGCAGTGGCGGCCATTGGAGGGTGAACCAACAGCAAAGGAAGACCTTTCTCTCTGTCTCTCTCTCTCACTGTCCACTCTGCCTGTCAAAAAAAAAAAGAAAGAAAATGAAGGCATGATACTCTCTGATTTCTAAAATTCAACTAATAAAAGGGCAATGGACCAAAAACATGGGAAATGCTAAGAGAATAGCAGCCAGAGATAGAACAGAATGTAGAAGAGGCTCGAGGGGTTTAGACCTAAGGGATCTTGCAACATAAGGTGAGTGGATTAGAAAAGACCACACGTGACACACTTGCAAGAGCTGTGGCAATCAGTCAAATACAGGGCCTGGGTCTAACAGCACTCAGGGTTCCAGTCCCAGGTCTACCTCCCTTTGCAAGCTGTGTGCCTTCGGCCATCCATGTCACCTGGCTGTATGCCAATTTCCTTACTGAAGGGTTGTTGACAGGATTAAAGGAGAAAATCAATGTACAGCCTCAACAAAGGGAGAAGGCATTTCGCCCAGTAGTGAAGTCACTCCAGTCCCACACAGTAGGACCTGAGCTATATTCCTGCCTCCAGCTTCCTGCCAGTGTAGACTTTGGAAGGAAACAGGGATGGCTCAATAATTGGGTCTCTGCCTCTCATATGCAAGAGGTGCTGAGTCCCTGGCCCCTGACTTCTGATTCCAAACCAGCCCAGACCTGACACAGTCCCAGATGTGTGGTCATCTGGGAAATGAACCAGTGGCTGGGAGCTCCGTGTGTGTGCATCTGTGTGTGTTCCTCTGTGTGTATCTTTCTGCACCAGAAAGTGATTTTTTTAAATTTTTTAAAAACTCAATACAATACTTGTCATTAACTATAGTGACTACCCTCCAATAAACCACCATAAATCAGCAGATTTCTCACTTTCAAAGCTCTGTTGTGTTTGTCAATTCATGTAATACATATCCCTGATACTATGAGTACTGCCTAAGTTTTATTCTATATGAGCTGGTTAATTAAGGTAATCATGATGAGTTTCTTTTGGAAATTATGGGACCTATGGAGCATATGTTTGTTACAACACATTGGAGATATATATATATATATATATATATGTGTGTGTGTGTGTGTGTATATATATATATATATTACTATTTTTTGACAGGCAGAGTTAGAGAGAGAGAGAGACAGAAAGAAAAGTCTTCTTCTCAATGGTTCACCCCCGAATTGGCCACCACAGCCGGCGCACTGCGCCAATGCGAAGCCAGGAGCCAGGTGCTTCCTCCTGGTCTCCAATGCAGGTGCAGGGCCCAAGGACTTGGGACATCTTCCACTGCCTTCCTGGGCCACAGCAGAGAGCTGGACTGGAAGAGGAGCAACCGGGACAAAACTGGTGCCCCAACCAGGACTAGAACCCAGAGTACCGGCGCCACAGGCAGAGGATTAGCCTAGTGAGCCGCAGCGCTGGCCTACATTGGATATATTTTTTTAAGATTTATTTATTTGCAAGTCAGAAGTGCCTCCGGTGCCGCAGCTCACTAGGCTAATCCTCCACCTTGTGGCGCCGGCACACCGGGTTCTAGTCCCGGTCGGGGCACCGGATTCTGTCCCGGTTGCCCCTCTTCCAGGCCAGCTCTCTGCTGTGGCCCGGGAGTGCAGTGGAGGATGGCTCAAGTGCTTGGGCCCTGCACCGGCATGGGAGACCAGGAGAAGCACCTGGCTCCTGGCTTCCGATCAGCACGGTGTGCCGGCTGCGGCGGCCATTGAAGGGTGAACCAATGGCAAAGGAAGACCTTTCTCTCTGTCTTTCTCTCTCTCACTGTCCACTCTGCCTGTCAAAAATAATTTTAAAAAAAAGTCAGAAGTACAGAAAGAAAGGGGGAGAGAAGGAGGGAGGGAGGGAGGGAGGGAGGGAGGGAGGGAGGGAGATTGAGATTTTGTCTGCTGTTTCATTCCCCAGATGGCTACAATGACCAGGATTAAGCCAGGAGCCAGGAACTTCATCCAGGTCTCCCATCCAGGGGCCCAAGCACTTGAGCCATCTTCTACTGCTTTTCCCAGACCATTAGCAGGGAACTGAACAGGAAGTGGAGCAGCCACGACATGAACAGATGCCAATATGAGATACCAGCGCTGCAGGTGACAGCTCTATCGACTATGCCATCCCTGGATATATTTTTGTACCTAACGAATGCATCTGTTCTATAGAAAATACATGAAATTTTCTTCTTTTTGTTATTTTGGGGAAGTTTACAAGCAGTTACAGTGTATAGATGAGAAGTGTAGTCAATTGGATTTCTCCTTTTAGTCATAGTTGTGGAGTCTTTTAAGGTGGATTTTGCACTTTGCTTGTTGGGTTTGGGAATCAATGGTGGGTGAAGCTTGTCTTAAGGAAAGATAACACGATGAGAATTCTGTCATTCTCCTGTTGCTTTTGATCAGCTAGGATTAGACACACATATCAGAAACCCCTCTAGCTAGTGTGAGCAGGAAGGGGTCTGATACAGTTCCTGCCCAAGCCCCTGGCAGATCTCTGGAACAGATACTGAGCTAGGACCAAACTTGAGAAGAATGAACTGCACAGAAGTGGCCCACCATGGAATGCCTGCTTCTCACCACAGCCAGAGTCGGGGGAATTCCAAAGCCACCTTGCAACTGCTAAGGGGGAATCCCAAGGCCACCTTGCAACTGCTAACTCCAGGTGCCATCCCTGCACCACAAACAAACTAGGAAGAGGTAGAGGTTGACCGAGTGTGATGGGAGGGGCAGAGGGGGCTAGGCTGCCTTTCTGGAGAGACACACGCTTCCTGGCTAGACTCCTTCTGACGCAAGGAGCTTTCAAACATTCAGTGTGCACTGTCATTGGTGATATTTCTCTTTCTTCATTCCTTAGTTAAACATAGGGTTGAACCATTGAATTTGCTATTAATGCTGGGGAGCTCACAGGTTCACCTCCATCCGTCATCACCTCCAGGTCAGGGGTGGAATCCTGGCCCCACCCAGGGCCTCTCCGTGCTGGCTGTCTTTCTGTGCCTTCATTATTCTCCCTGAGAAGTATCTTGGCATTGCCTTGTCCCCAGCTGCCACTGGACTTGTGCCATTAATCTCCAGAAATGCTCACGAAGTTGCTGAGTCTCCTGCCCATTTATTTATTCTAAGTGTTCTTAAACTTAGAACAAGATGTCGCCGAATAATTTCCAGGGATGACACAAGATTTGCCTTTTGCCTGATCAAAGTAGCTGAATCTGTGGCTGTCCCATGGCGTCTGTCCAGTTGTCCTGAAAGATCCAAGGGGTTCCAGTATGGGCATGTCTTTTCCAGCACGGCCTGGAGGCCTGCACATCACATGCCTTCCTTCACACTGCAGACTGGCAACAGGTGCACATCATCCAGAACTGCAAGGGACCTTGGGAAGTCCCCGGGGTAGACACTGTTTTGGAAACAACCTCCTTCCTGGCTGGTAGAACCCTGATTTTAGTTGTTTCCACTCTTGATTGTCAGCTGCAGTGGCCACTTCTACAGAGCCAGGTGGATTTTGTGAGCCCATCTCCCTGGGGTTTATCCCATTTCTTACCAATGAGAGACAAGGGCAGGTCTGTGGGGGTCTCAACAGGGTCTCACGCTCCCCCCGTGTTAACATGGGAAAAGAATCTTCCTTACCTTCCTCTGGACATCTCCCTGAATGTACATGATGGCTGCAGCTTCCAATAACCATCCACAGGGTCTCCCTGGATCAGAGGCCAGTCATTCAAGGGATAGATCAGAGATGTACAGGGCTGAACCCATGACCAAGACAGGTTAACCCAATCCCTGCCTTTGCTGCAAAGGCACGCAGTGGCTTCTCCTTTGTTTAAGAAAATTAAAGGTAGTTTATGCAGGGTAGGCATTTTCTTTTCTTTTTTTAGATTTATTTATTTATTTGAAAGTCAGAGTTACACAGAGAGAGAAGGAGAGGCAGAGAGAGAAAGAGAAAGAGGTCTTCCATCTGCTGGTTCACTCCCCAGTTGGCTGCAACAGCTGAAGCTGTGCAGATCCGAAGCCAGGAGAGCCAGGAGCTTCTTCTGGGTCTCCCACATGAGTACAGGGGCCCAAGGACTTGGGCCATCTTCTACAGCTTTCCCATGCCATAGCTGAGAGCTGGATCAGAAGTGGAGCAGCTGGGACTTGAACCAGCGCCCATATGGGATGCCGGCACTACAGGCAGCAGTTTTACCTGCTACACCACAGCGCCAGCCCCACACTGCTCTTTAAAACAGATCTCTCTATAACGAGTAATCAAACAATATATTTCACTTTGGGTTTTTATGGGGGTGCAAACTGTTGAAATCTTTACTTAATGCATACTAATCTGATCCTCTGTAAAAAAAAAAAAAAAAAAAAAAAAAAAAAAAAAAAAGAAAGAAAGAAATTATCAACTCCCAACTTGACTCTCACTGGGATTAAACATGACAATAGGTCTGATCTGATTTCATCATCATTTTAAAAAAAATCATCTATTATTTCTCACTTTATGTTTCTGTGTGAGAGCAAACTGTTGAAATCCTTACTTAATGTATACTAAGCTGATCTTCTGTATATTAAGATAATCGAAAATGAATCTTGATGTGAATGCAAGGGGAGAGGGAGTGGGAAAGGGGAGGGTAGTGGGTGGGAGGGACGGTATGTGGGGGAAGCCATTGTAATCCATAAATCGTACTTTGGAAATTTATATTCATTAAATAAAAGTTAAAAAAAAAACGATCTCTCCGTATTTAGTAAAATCTACCTTTCCAAGCTGGTTTCCTTCCTTGTATTTCTCTCCTGGAGACAAGCACATGCCCCTCTTCTGACGGATTCTCCCACAGCTCTGCCACCAATCCACCTGCTTCAAGCCATAAATTCACCCTGGCTGCTAAGCAGGCAACAAATCCCTTGGCTTACTTAGCCATCAGTCCGCTATATCCTACCAGGTTATTTGCTTTCTTTGAGTTCGAGGAAATTTGCCTCTGTACCTATCTCACACTTCACTGGATCGGAGACCCTAGTGAGGTCTTGTTTCCTTACCTCTAACAGCTGCCAGGAAAGTTACAACAGTCCGTCCAATGGAAGGCAAAGGCTGATCTCCCATGTCTTAAAATACATTTCTAAAATGTGTGCATCTGAGAGTTGTTGGGCAGAAAAAAAAAAAAAACGTCATTTCTTCTTTACACAGCAGCCCCAAAAAGATCACTGAGGAAGAGGATCAATGCTGGCGGACTGTCCAGCAGCCAAGGAGGTGGCTGTGGGTGCAGCCAGCAATGCAGGAAGCACGCAGGGGGCTAAGGCACACATCCTTGTGCTGGGAACTCTCTAGAACAGTTCTCCTGGATCCTGGCCAGAGGCCAGGGAAGGGCATCCCTATCACACGCCTTCCTGTCTTCCTTGAAGCCTGGCGCTGTGAGAGGGCATTGCCCTGGTGATGTCATCAACAGTCACAGCCCCTCATCCCATGGGCCCTCTCTGCTGAGCCCTGGTCACACAGCTGGCTGCCACAAGATGTTGCATGCCTACTTCTCCATGGTTCTGAATAGGGGCAACACGTGAAAACAGAAATGGAGGGTCCCAGCTGGGTTATGTGGCATGCCTAGCTCATCTTGTGTTCCTGCACTCCCTCCTCTGAAACTGTCCCTGTACTGCCAGCCTACCCACCTGGGTCTACATAGCACGTGACATGGACAAGTGCTGGGTAATGATCCCAAGGAAGCAGTGACTTTCACACCAGCGAGGCTTCTGCCCACTTAGGGCAAACACAAACTTCAGTTCTGAATGTGTCACGTCCACAGTCCATCGCCTCTGACACCTCCCAGGGAAGTGAAGTGGGACAAGTGACCTCAGCTCCCACGGGCTTCATTATGGACACGACAGCATTCTTCCTGGAGCTGCATTTAACCTCATGTGGGATCATCCCTGTAATCAAACACATGCCGGACACGGTCACCGACCATAGCAATACCCGCTTTCTGACCACACGGGCAAGGCAAGGCAAGGCAGGGATTCAAGGACTGACCGAGAGGACACAAAGGAAGATAGCAGATGGAGTTTTTATTTGGGAGAACATTTAGGAAAAAGACAAGACTCTGTGGTGAGGAAAGATGTTTGGAGGTAGAGCGTGGACCATGTGACTCAGCCAAGCCCAAGGGCCTGGGAGAGCCAGGCTCTGAGTCTGCTGGGGCCTCTCTTCCACTTGTTGTCCAGCACCTGCCCAAGGGTGCCACACCAGGGTCTGAGCTCCCACTTCCCATGAGCGAATCAGGCCTCCATCAAGTCATTTATTTGGGCTAGAATTGAGGAGGCCCGGAGTATCCGCTCACAGGGTGGCCACGGTGTCCTTGGATGAGCCTCTTTGGCCTCTGGTTCATCAGCTGTCAAGTTAGCGGATTCAGTAAGCCCAGTGTTCTAGAGTTTTGACTCCAAGCCCCATAGAACCTGTCATCACATGCACAGAAATGAAGAATGGGAACATGTCTCTTGTGAGCTGTCTGCAGTGAATGCTCAAGGCAGGGTGCTGGCGAAGGCTCTGGCCGCCAGCCACAAACCCCCCAGCCCCCAGCCCCATGCTCTTGCATCCCTTCAGCACTCAGGACCCAGGGGACTGCTGGGAATGCATGAGCAAGGGATCCTCCCAGTGCTTTCATCCTGTCCCGAAAACACCTGGACAAGTCTGACTCCATTAGCAACGGGCCCCGTCTGCCATCTGTCCCCACTCCAGACACAGTCCTCTGTTTCCTTGGGTATATGTCTTTGTTTGAACAAGCAACCTGCTGTGTATGGGCAGAATCAAACATTGGTAATAAAGCTCCCCAGAAATCATCCTGGAAAGACAAGCACCCAGCCCTGATCTATGTGACCCGATAGACAGTTACTGAGTCTTCTCTTGAGAAGTCACACACGTTGCAGCCTCAGGAGCCCAAGACAAGCCACATCCTCACTGAGAAACCAACCCAATGATCTGCTGACCCATCTGGCCCACAGGGAGCTCTGGGGTCTGTTACCATCTTAACACCAGTCTGGGAAGCAGAAGCAAATACTCACTTCTGTTGGGTGAACTGTCCCACTAACTTTGTTGTAGAGCAAAGGGTGTTCATTTATTTGGGTTGGCTTAGTAGATGGAGGATCCCTGATATTTTAAAAAATTATTTATTTTTATTTGAAAAGTAGAGATTGAGGCGGGTGGAGATCTCATTCACTGACTCACTCTCCAGAAGCCCACAGCAGTCGGGGCTGGGACCAGGAAGCCCAGAACTCAGTCTGGGTCTTCCTTGTGGGTGGAAGGGTTCCAAGTACTTAAGCCATGACCTGCTGCCTTCCAAGGTGTGCATTAGCAGGAAGCTAATAAGCAGGAGCAGAACCAGGACTTGATCCCAGGTGCTTCCATATGGGATAAAGGCATCCCAAACAGCACCTTAACCACTGCACTAAATTCTTCTTCCACCCAAATCTTTCTATGGTAGGTTTATCTCCCACAAGAGTCAAAATACATCTTAATCAACTCAACTTTGGGTCCTATTCTCATGGCTAGCCTTTAACAGGTGTCTCACCTACCCTAGGGAGAAGGGCTGGAGCTTAAGTTAATCACCAGTGGCCAATGATTTGCTCAATCACATCAGCTTAATGGAGCCTCCATTGAAAAACCAAAACACTGGGATGAGCACTGTGGCCACACAACAGCTTAATTTCTGTCTGTAGCACCAGCATCCCATATGGGCAATAGTTCTAGTCCTGGCTGTTCCGCTTCTGATCCAGCTCCCTGCTAATGGCCTGGGAAAGCAGTGGAAGATGGCCCAAGTGCTTGGGCCCCTGCACCCATGTGGGAGACCCAGAAGACATTTCTAGCTCCTGGGTTCAGCCTGGCTCAGCCCCAGCTGTTGCAGCCACTTGGGGAGTGAGCCAGCAGATGAAAGATAACTCTCTCTCTCTCTCTCTCTCTCTCTCTCTCTCCCTCTGTGTGTGTGTCTGTCTGTCTGTCTGTCTCTCAACTCTAACTCTGACTTTCAAATAAATAAATGAATCTTAAAAAAAAAAAAACAACATCGATAGAGTTTGGAGAGCTTGCATGTTGGTGAACAAGAAACGCATCTGCATCCCAGGAAGGAGGCACACAAAACTCCTGGGCATAGGACACAGGAGTCCCTGTACTACCAACCCACAGGGACCTTGCCCTGCTTACTTCTTTACCTGGCTGGTCACCTGCACCCTTCATTACAACCTTGCAGGAATCCAGTGGACAGACTGTTCCCTGAGCTGTCAGCCGTTGTAGAAGTGACTGGATCTGCGGACTGGATCATGAGAGCATGCAGTTTGTAGGCAAGGTAGACAGAAGTCTGAGCAACCTGGGGAGCCACCCCTAGAAAGCAGCATTTGAAATGCAGGGCAGAGACCTTAACCTGTGGGATCTTCCCCAACGCTGGGCAGTTAGTGGAACTGTAGAAAGATTCAGCTAGTACTGGAGCATTGGAGAGTGGGATGCAGAAGCCACACATCTGATGTCGAAAGAGAGACTGAGGATGATTGCAGGGAGGAAAAGCGTTACTCATTCAGTGCTCCGGGATTGAAAGGCACAATCTGTGCAAAGGGCTTAGTGCAACTAATAACCATCAGCCAACAACAATGTGGACAATGTAACTGGCTCCTCTTTGTTCAGCACTTAGGTTCTTTCTGATGGTTTACACACAAGGCTGCAAGGCTGCAAATATTGCCTGTAGATGCTTTCCTGCAAGTGGAAGGCCGCCTCATGAGAGTTGCATAAATAACTTCGTAGAAGGTTTTTCCAAGTTATGTGACAACCAGCAGGGTGAGAAGTGCCCATCCCCAGCTCCATCCGTGTGTGTGTGTGTTCAGACTTGCTCCCAAAACTTTGCGAGTGGTAATCAAAAACATTACCTTATTGCCACCTCCATTTTTGCTATCAGTGGTAAATCATTTTCGGTATGAAGTGACCCTTTTTTTAAAAAAAATTATTTATTTGAAAGTCAGAGTTACATAGAGAGAGAAGAGGCAGAGAGAGAGAGGTCTTCCATCCGCTGGTTCACTCCCCAAATGTCTGCAACGGCCAGAGGTGTGCTGATCCAAAGTCAGGAGCCAGGAGCTTCTTCCAGATCTTCCACGTGGGTGCAGAGGCCCAAGGACTTGGACCATCCTTCGCTGCTTTCCCAGGTCATAGCAGAAAGCTGGATCAGAAGTGGAGCAACTGGGACTCAAACTGGCACCCATATGGGATTCTAGCACTGCAGGCAGCAGCTTTACCCACTATGCCACTGCGCTGGCCCCAACTCTCTGTTTTAATCTACAGTTCCATGCTAACTCTTGTTTCATCCCATTTTTCTGAGTACCCCCACGTCCATTCTAACATGCAAACAGTCTTCATATACTATAGCTAGTAAGTCATGTTTAGGATAATGCACTGTCCACATCAGGCCACCTTTAGAGTAGAAGTGTTGCAATCAGCTATGTAGGATGATGCACCTATAAGCCAGGGCTACCTAGAGAAAATTGTAGCTACTCTGTTTAACCATCAGCCACTTACATTGCTGTAAGTATTTTTCCCATTTTGCCATTTGCCTTTCAATTTCGCTTGAAATGATTTTGATGTACTGAGATTCGTCTCTTTCACACTTTGCTTTGCAGGCTGTCCCCAGCCCAGCACCAAGAGGCTAAGCTAAGTGTTCCCAAGTGTCTCTCCCTGAAGGGCCTCCAAGGCCCCATCTTGATGTTCCAGACTCCCATGCCCTCGGGTACATGAAAGTGCCCTGGAAAGAGGGTGTCCTGCTTAGACCTGGGGCTGGGCGGGTGCCGTGCAGGAGGACAAATCTGCCTCCTGACCCAAATCTCTACATGTCCTGCTCAGCACCTGGAGTAATACAGTAAGCAAATTTTAAAAACCATTGGCAAAAATAAAATCAGGACAGAGCAATACAGCACACATTGTGCAAAGCTGCTCTCCCTAAGAGCTGCCAGCCAGCAGGCTGCATGCCGTGGCTTCTTATATTTTATTTTATTTTATTTTAAGATTTATTTATTTATTTGAAAGGTAGAGTTACAGAGAGGCAGAGTCAGAGAGAGACAGAGAGAGGTCTTCCATCTGTTGGTTTACTCCCCAAATGGCCCAATGGCTGGAGCTGGGCCAATCCAAAGCCAGGAGCCAGGAGCTTCTTCCAGGTCTCCCACGTGGGTGCAGGGCCCCAAGGACCTGAGCCATCTTCTACTGCTTTCCCAGGCCATAGTAGAGAGCTAGATTGGAAGAGGAGCAGCCAGCACTAGAACCGGCGCTCATAAGGGATGACAGCACTGCAGGTGGTGGCTTTACCCACTACGCCACAGC
This sequence comes from Oryctolagus cuniculus, assembly GCF_051225735.1. NCBI lineage: Eukaryota > Metazoa > Chordata > Mammalia > Lagomorpha > Leporidae > Oryctolagus > Oryctolagus cuniculus. Next base: position 49,206,701 of record NC_142877.1, read on the forward strand.
CCTGGCCCCTGTCATGGCTTCTTACAGTGTTTCCCCTGCCCATCCTGGCTCAGATTCTGCCTTCCAGTGGCAACGATGTGTGCTACCATGCACCATGGGATGGATTTTTCCCTGCAGAGATCATGTACACCTTGGATTATTTGATTGCAGGTGGAGTCTGGCCGTGGGCTTCAGTGCCAAGGTTTCTCACGGTGCAGCCTGTGGGTGGTTAGCCTAAATCTAAAACACAGTTTATTTTCAGCTCTGCGGTCCAGCGAGCACCTGAGAACCCATACTTAGCAGCCAGAGTCCAGCAGCTGGGCAGGAGCAAACACCACAACTGCTGGAGAAGGTGTTAGAGATCTGTGATGCGGGAAAGAACCGGGTAATTTTCCCATTACCGGCATTGGTTCCCGGGGTGCCACCGGCAAGTCAGCAGATCAGGACTCACTGGGAGTCTTCTCTGACCTCTGAGGAATGGGGAGAACCTGCCCATCCCATGGTAATCTCTTGCTCTGGGCAACTGGGCCTGCAGCTGTGCCATTGACTCATCATCCCATTAGGCAGGAAGTTAGACATTAGCCTATATGTGAGAGAGGCGCGTAGGGAAAACAAAGCACCCACAGAAAGCAAGGGAAGGGAGCAGCCGCAGATGTAGTATTTTACACTACAGAGTCCTGCCCATACCCCGATAGCATCACAGATGGCTCCAGCCTTCCTCTCTATTGCCCCCAGAGGCAGGCACCCTAGGAGGATCCTCTCTGCCTCCCGCCACCCACGTGGGCTGCCCAGTCTGATGACCCTGGGTAATAAAGCCTTTGGAGGTACTTGACCTATTTTCACATCCAGCAAACTCTTTGTCCAGCAGAAGAGGTAGGAGGGGAAGAGGAAATAGAGCAGGAAACACTGGACTCCATTCCCTTATAAACCCCAGTCTGGATACAGACTGCAAACTCTGCCTTTCCTGAGACGCCCACCCAGCCTGGCAGGTGTATTCTGTCCATTAAACCGTGTAAGCTCGCTTACCACAGTCTGAGTTCTCAGATTCCATCTGGAGAGGTACCCAATGCTACCCCCATTACCCCTTGCTACCTTGCTTACCACCGCTCCTCTGTCTCACACCTGAATTCTTTCTTGCACAAAGACAAGAACCCCTCTTCCACTCCTGCCCTATTCCCATCACCTGTCATGCCCAGCACCCGGTGCACCAGCTGCCCTGAGTCCACAGCAATGGCTGGCAGAGCACTGCAGACACTGCCTCTGTGATGTCGTTTAAGTCAAGCGGCACTCAGAGTGAGCCCCTCCTCACCCTGTCACCCCCAGCTAACCACAGCAGATTTTTTGCAAGGTGAATGCTTGATTTACTGCCCACAGTCATAGGCCAGATCCTCCGAGATGAAAACCAGAGGCTGGGAATTAGAAAGTGCTCCCTCTGTGAGCAGGTGCCGGAGAAGCCCTGCCCCGTAACTCCCTCCTCCTGCCCCCAAGTTCATGGCAGGGGGCATTGCAGCAGCATCTCCTCCACACGGCTGGCTACTCCAGCATGGTCGAGCTTGCGAGACCCACAGCTCTCCAGGGCCAAGGGCCAAGCCAGGCTGTGCACCCAGCAGAGCATCTGGATGTGGTTTGGGAGACCAGTCCTTCCCCTGCCCAGGCTTAGGGTACCCCAGGCTCCAGCTATCAGTGTTCCCTCAGCAACCTCCCACCTGCCTCCTTACTCAACACATCTTTTTTTTACAGGCAGAGTGGACAGTGAGAGAGAGAGAGACGAGAGAAAGGTCTTCCTTTTGCCGTTGGTTCACCCCGCAATGGCTGCTGCGGCCGGCACGCTGCGGCTGGCACACCATACTGATCGGAAGCCAGGAGCCAGGTGCTTTTCCTGGTCTCTCATGCGGGTGCAGGGCCCAAGGACTTGGGCCATCCTCCACTGCACTTCCTGGCCACAGCAGAGAGCTGGTCTGGAAGAGGGGCAACCAGGACAGAATCCGGCGACCCGACCGGGACTAGAACCCGGTGTGCCAGCGCCAAAGGACGATTAGCCTATTGAGCCACGGCGCCGGCCTCAATGCATCTTGTAGACGATGTTTTAAGCATCCTTGATATCCAGAGCAGAGAAGTGTTTTTAAAAATCCACTTCTTGGTGTGTTTGACCTGGGGGCTGGGAAGCCCCTTGAGACACCTGCACCCCTTATCAGAGTACCTGTGCTCTGCTCCCTGCCGGTGCGCACTATAAGAGGCAGGAGATGATGGCTCAGGTAGTTGGGTCCTTGCCACCTATACAAGAGACCCAGATTGAGTTCCCAGCTTCTGGCTTCAGCCTGGCCTTGCCCCAGTAGTAGCAGTTATTTGGCAGGGGGTGAGGATGAGGGGGTGGGGGAGATGGTAACAGGTGGTAGATCTTTCTTCTATGTCTCTCTGCCATTCATTTAGATAAAATACATATATAAAATTTCTTAAAAATAAGTGCAGGGGCTGGCATTGTGGCTTGGCAGGTTAAGGCCCCAGCCTGCAGCACCAGCATCCTATGTGGGCACTTGTTGCAGTCTTGGCTGCTCCACTTCTGCTCCAGCTCCCTGCTGATGCACCTGGGAAAGCAGTGGAGGATAGCCCAGGTGCTTGGGTCCCTGCACCTGTGTGGAGACCTGAAAGAAACTCAGTCCAGGCTCAGTCCTGGCTGTTGTGGCCATTTGGGGAGTGAACCAGGGGATAGAAGATTCGTGCTCTCTCTCTCGCTCGCTCGCTCTTTCTTTCTCTCTCTCTCTCTCTCTCTGCCTTTCAAATAAACACATAAATAAAATTTTAAAAATTAATAAAGTAAAATGAGCCACCACTTCACACCACATTAGATGATTTTTCAGAAGGTGTTGGACAATTGGAACTCTTGAACATGGCTGATTTTGGAAGACAGCTGGGCATTTTCTTATAAAGTGAAGTATTTACCACACAACCCAGCAGCTGGACTCCTAGGTACCTGCCCAAGAGAAACCACCTAAAAATGATACATTGCACTTTGTGCAAATTATGCTTCAATAACCTTGACTATTATAGCAAATTAATACACCAATCAATCGTTTTCTAGATTTTTCTTTAGACTTAAAATGATCGACTACTTCCGTTGATATATGGCATGGAAACTGCCATGTTAGAGACATTATTCAAATTCAGCCAAATATTTCACAGAAGAACTAAGATTTGTTCTTGTCTAAAAAAATAAAGAGGAAAGAAGGAACACCTCCTATGTTGTTCCATTTCTCTGTTTTGAATTTTAAGCATGAATTCCAGCTCACACGGAGCAGAAGTGAAGTGACTCAAGCTCTCTCATTGTTGTCCTTACGAGCACTCTGCCATCATGTTTTATTCAGGACCAACTGTTTAAGCAGAGGAATGTGGAGAACCAGGGGGTGATGTCGGGAACCACACAGACAAAATCTGAAGCAAGCGGGCGTGACTGCGAACACTCAGAACCAAGCAGCGAGCTAAGTCTACAGGTAATGAGAATTCTCCAGTCAGCCGCGCTGGAGACAACAATGTTTCTTCAAGGTACATAATAAATATCCCCTAACTTGCAGCACATGAAGAATATATAACACAGACATCCATATATAAGATATGACATATACACACACATACAATAGTATGTCACATACAGAGTTATGTATGATATAATTAAAACTCAGCTATAGGGGCCGGTGTTGTGGCACGCTGGGTTAAGCTGCTGCTTACGACCCTGGCATCCTATATCACAGTGCTGGTTTGAGTCCTGGCTGCTCTACTTCTGATCCAGCTTCCTCCTAAGGCTCCCCAGAAGGGACTGGAAGCTGATCCAAGTGTTTGGGCCCCTGCCAGCCATGTGGGAGACCATGAGGGAGTTCCAGGATACTGACTTCAGCCTGATCCAGCCTTGGCTGTTGCAGCCATTTGGGAAATGAACCAGCAGGTGGAAGATCTCTCTCCTTCTCTCTGTCCCTTCTCCCTCTTCCTCTCCCTCTCTCTCTCTCTCTCACTATTGCTCTACCTTTCAAATCAATAAATAAGTCTTTTTTGAAAAAAAACTTCAAAATAATCAAAGTAACTGTTGATGAATTGCACCAGAGGCCAGCATTGTGGCATAGTGGGTTAAGCCACCGCCTGTGACACTGGCATCCCATATGGGCACTGGTTCAACTCCCGGCTGCTCCCCTTCTGATTCAGCTTCCTGAGAATGCCTGCTGCGAAAGCAGCAGAAGATGGCCCAAGTCCTTGGGACCCTATCACCCACATGGGAGACCTGGATGGAGTTCCAGGCTCCTGACTTCAGCCTGACCCAGTGCTGCCCCTGTGGCCATTAGGGAGCAAATCAAAGGATGAAAGATTCCTGGTCTTTGCACTGCCCACCCTGGCTCCAGCCACCTGCACCTCCTGCCTGCACGGTGATGATAGTCTCCCACCTGCCCCCCTCTCCCATTTCACTTCCTCCAGTCTGCCCACCAAAATGCAGCCCAAATGACTTTTCAAAATGCAAGTCGGTTTATCCCTCCTCATCTCAGCACTCCCTGTCTCCTGCAGAATAAAATAGAAGCCTCACAGCCAGGCGTTGGCAGTCTCTCCGTGCCTTGCACATCGCTCCTGCCATATCTGCCTCGCCTGGTCCATGGAGAACACCCTCTCCCTGCTGCACTCTTGCCTCGCCAGGCCTACAGTGGGGATCGCTGCTCTGCCCCACCCAAGTCCCCTTGGCACATCCCTGTCCTCTCAGACCTGGGGAATGTCAGCTCTGTGGAGACTTAGTTCTCCATCATGCCCACCACCACACGCTCCTCTCTGCATGAATCTGCTCCTGTTGTGGCATTTTCTACACTGCGGAGTGAACCTCTGCTTACATGGCAGTGCCAGCATCAAACTGAGCAACTTGACAGCTTGTTTTTGTAAGCCTAGCATCAGGCTCACAGTCTTCAATTGTTTGCTAAAGAAAGGGGGAATTAATACCTAAATCCATGGATGGATGGATGGATGGATGGATGGAAGGGTGGGTGGATGGATGGAAGTCAGAAAGGAAGGAAGGGGAGAAGAAAAGGGAGGAAGGGTTGATTTAGGACTGAGAAATGGAGGAGGGAGGGAGGGAGGGAGGGAAGGAAGGAAGGAAGGAAGGAAGGAAGGAAGGAAGGAAGGAAGGAAAGAAGGTAGGAAGGAAGGAAAGAAGGTAGGAAGGAAGAAAAGAAGGAAGGAAGGAAGAAAAGAAGGAAGGAAGGAAGGAATGGTGGATAGATGATGGATGAAGGTATGGACGGATAAATGTTGGGTTAATTAATGTGTTGTGGGTGGAAGGAGCAAGGTAGGTAGGAATGGATGAATAGAAGTTGGTATGGGCCAGCTCCATGGCTCACTAGGCTAATCTTCTGCCTGCGGCGCCGGCAAACCAGGTTCTAGTCCCGGTTGGGGCACCAGATTCTGTCCCGGTTGCTCCTCTTCCAGTCCAGCTCTCTGCTGTGGCTCGGGAGTGCAGTGGAGGATGGCCCAAGTCCTTGGGCCCTGCACCCTCATGGGAGACCAAGAGAAGCACTTGGCTCCTGGCTTCGGATCAGCGCGGTGCGCTGGCCACAGCGCACCGGCCACAGCGGCCACTGAGGGGTGAACCAACAGTAAAGGAAGACCTTTCTCTCTGTCTCTCTCTCTCACTGTCCACTCTGCCTGTCAAAAAAAATTAAAAAAAAAAGAAGTTTGTATGGATACATGGATGGATGGATGGAACGAGAGAGCATATAGGTGGACAGATGAAAGTATGATGGATAAAAGTTGAGTTAATTAATGGATGCTGGGTAGAAGGATGGAGGGAGGGATGAATAAAAGTTTGGATGGACATGTGGATGGATGGGAAGATGGATGGAAGGAAGGAAGGAAAGAGGAAGGAAGGAAGAGAGGGAGGGAGGGAGGGAGAGGTTTGGACTGACAGACAGATGGAGATGGATGACGGGGTGAATGGGTCCTGCCCTCCATTTCTTTGCACACTACATCATCCCCTCCTGCCTACAGTAGCCAAGTCTCTCCCAGACATCTCCCCCTGGTGGCTGTGACAGCTCACAGCTCACCAGGTGCAAGCACATCTGAGACAGGTGTCTGTCATAGACGCACAAGGCAGAGAGATGCTCCCGGGCACAGCAAGCCCACCTCCCAAAGAGCAAGTTCAGGAAGCTATGGTACCAGCTGGAGGCCTTGCTGGATGGGTGTGAACACAGGCCAATTCCTGAAGGAAGTCCGCAGCACAGAGAAGCCATTGTCGCTGCCTCTTGAAGGAAAAAAATGTATTGAGGGGAAAGAGAGGGGATGGGCACAGACTCCCAGCGGACGAGGGGTGACAGGCTTCCAGGGACTTTGACCTCCTGAGCTGGACTGAGTGCTGAGCAGTGTAGCAGTGGGCCTGCTACACCGACAGGTGGTCGGGGAGAGGGCGGTTCCAGTGACTGCTAATTAATATCTTATTTCCCTTTCAGAGCACCGGGCAGCAGAAGCAAAGATGTTTGTTATCTGGCTGGGGTTCACCACGTTTGGGCAATTGGGGTATTTTTAGCTTTTAAGGAGCATTGGGAGGACACGGCTCCCCAGGCGGGCGTGGGAAGAGTCCCGTGATCTGGGGACAGAAGAGCAGTGTCAGAACGGCTTCCCCGGGCAGCACTTGGGTGTCACGTATGCTTGCTTGAACGTCTGTCTCATAATGACTTCCAGGCAAGGGATGCTTGGATTCTGAGTGCAGCTTGATTCCATCAGCTACCAGGAAATCTTTTTGATGCTATGACCTTTTGTTTTGTTGTCTGCCCACTTGGCAAACCAGAGAAGCCATTAACAATGACAGAATGGAACAAAAGGTGAAATATTTTCAAAGGAACCCTTGGGACATTGCCAGTCAAGTCTTCCTCTCAGTTAAGACTCCTAATGGCCATTGTTTAGCAGCCACTCTAAAAAGCACTGTGGTGTAGTAGACCAAGCTACTGCTGCAGTGCCAGCATCCCATATGCACACCAGATAGAGTCCCGGCTGCTCCTCTTCTGATCCAGCTCTCTGCTGTGGCCTGGGAAAGCAGTGGAAGATGGCCCAAGTGCTTGAGCCCCTGCACCCAGGTGGGAGACCCAGAAGAAGCTCCTGGCTCCTGGCTTCAGCCTGGCTCAGCCCCGGCCTTTGTGGCCACCTGGGGAGTGAACCAGAAGATGGAAGACATCTCTCTCTCTCTCTGTCTGTTTCTCCCTCTCCCTTTCTGTCACTTTGCCTTTCAAATAAATAAATCAATCTTTAAAAGACAAAATCCATGCTAAGTGAGGGATAATGGGTATAAGAGAAGAGAAAAAGGCAGAGGAAAGAAGGATTTTTAACTGCCATTAGGGGATGGAAGCTGAGGCCCAAAGGAGTTTATAAAAAGTGGCCCAAGATCACCCGAGCGCTGACGGCAGTGAGGCCAGGATGCAAGCCTGGACGTCGCTATGTGAGACAGGTTTGCAAGGACTTCACAGATGGCTGTGGGGAGGGCCTGGGGCTCTGGGGCCTGGTAGAGCCTGTGTCCCCCACCACAGCCAGGGATGGAGGAGCAGGCAGCTGATCTGACAACAGCACCTGCTGGAGAACCAGGCCTGAAGCTCAGCCTAGAGCCAGGAAAGCTGCAGCTGCTCGACACCAGAGCATCCCAGAAAAAGCTGCCCCTCCCTGAGGAGAGAGCACGAAGCCCACTGCCTCTGCGAGAAAGGAGAGGCTGAAGATGCAGGGGCAAACGCGGACACTTTCCTGAGAGATTTTCTTTTTTTTAAAGATTTATTTATTTTGGAGGCCGGCGCTATGGTGCAGCAAGTTAAAGCCCAGGTCTGCAGTGCCGGCATCCCATATGGGGGCTGGTTCGAGTCCCGGCTGCTCCGCTTCTGATCTGGCTCTCTGCTATGGCCTGAGAAAGCAGAAGAAGATAGCCCAGGTCCCTGGGCCCCTGCACCCACATGGGAGACAGAGAAGAAGCTCCTGGCTCCTGGCTTCGGATTGGCCTAGCTCCAGCTGTTGCAGCCATTTGGGGAGTGGACCAGCAGTAGATGGAAGACCTCTCTCTATCTCTCTTTCTCTCTATGTAGCTGCCCTTCCAGTAAATAAAATAAATATTTAAAATCTTTTATTTTTAAAAAAAGAAAAGACAGAGAGATAGATAAAGACACACAGGTCTTCCATCTTCCGGTTTCATTCCCCAAATGCACACAACAGCAAAGGGCCTGATCCAGGAGCCAGGAGCTCAGTCTAGGACTCTTGTGTGGATGGCAGGGACCCAAGCATGGGGGCAGTGCTCTGCTGCCTCCCCAAGGTGTGCATTAGCAGACAGATGGGTCAGAACCAGAGCTGGAACTCACACTGGGCATCCGGCGTGGGTGTAGGCACTTTCAACCACTGTGCCAGTGTGTGCCCCTGGAAGATGAGAGCGATCTTTCACCCCCTGGGTTTCCTGAACTCATGTAAATGGGATTGCTTTCTTGATTTCTTTCGCAGATAGTTCATTATTGTGTATAGAAATGCTGCTGATTTTTATATGTTAATTTTGTATCCCGCATCTTTCCTGAATTAATTTTTCAGTCCTACCAGTTACTTGGAGGCATTTCTATATAAGAAATTAAATCTTTTGCAGAGACAGAAAAAAAACCTGATAATGTTTAATGCAGGTTCTACCTCCACAGTACTGCCTTTATAAAACCCTAAGTTCCCTAGTAATTAAGCAGAAATCTGTACTTTCTTCTCAAACTAGTCAGTAACCAGCCCCATGCAAATAAAAGCCCCTTTAGACCTTAAGAGAAGCCTCTGAATACAGTGACTTAGCGAGAGGCAGAAATAAAGTGGCAAAAGAAAGAGCGTTAAGCCCCTGCCATACATCAAAATCCTAAATCATCCAGACATCACCTCCCAAAGGGGCATTGTTCATCCAGTTCTACCTGTGCCCGGGGCTGTAATTGGCAGAGACATTCTAGAATGAGTCACTGGGAATCACAGAAGCCGGAAGTCTACATGGAAGCAAAGCACTATTTGGCTCAGGCAGGAAAAGCCAGCTCGGCGCAGAGGATGGAGAAGCAGAAAGCTCAGAGGACTGCTCCCTTACCCACATGGCGCCAGTGCTGTGTGATGGACTTTAGGCCTCATCACAGTGGACATCAGAAACCCTGCAGTCCGGCAGGATGCTATTCAGAGACAAACACACAACCCTACTGACAGAGGGTTGCGTGTAAATGTGAAGTTAGCTCTTGGAGAGAATGATAGTGATTTTTTTATACCAACCCTATAAACTCTGTATGATCCCAGTGAAAATTCCAACGGACATTTTTAGAAACATACAATGACTTTGTCAGTAAAAAATAGATAGGTGAGAACGACTGTGGTACAAAAAGGCAGACGAATAATAGAAAGTGTTCCTATCCAGACATGAAACTTTTTTTTTTTTTTTGGACAGGCAGAGTGGACAGTGAGAGAGAGAGACAGAGAGAAAGGTCTTCCTTTTATCGTTGGTTCACCCTCCGATGGCCGCCGCAGCCGGCACGCTGCGCCTGGTGCACTGCGCTGATCTGAAGGCAGGAGCCAGGTGCTTATCCTGGTCTCCCATGGGGTGCAGGGCCCAAGGACCTGGACCATCCTCCACTGCACCCCCGGGCCACAGCAGAGAGCTGGCCTGGAAGAGAGGCAACCGGGACAGAATCCGGTGCCCCAACCGGGACTAGAACCCGGTGTGCCGGCGCCACAGGCAGAGGATTAGCCTAATGAGCCACAGCGCCGGCCGAAACCTTTTTGAATGATGAAACGGCTGCAAGCTGGTGAATGTGACGGATCAAAGAAGAGATGTGGACACAGCATTGTCTGTGGATAGCGGCAGCTCTCAACCAAAAGTGAGTATCAAAGCCAAATGGGACTCTTTTTTCCTTTTTTAAAAAATATTTATTTATTTATTTATTTATTTGAAAGTCAGAGTCACACAGAAAGAGAAGGAGAGGCAGAGAGAGAGAGAGAGAGAGAGAGAGAGGTGTCTTCCATCCGCTGGTTCACTCCCTAGCGGGCGGCAATGGCTGGAGCTGTGCCGATCTGAAGCCAGGAGCCAGAAGCTTCTTCCAGGTCTCCCACGTGAGTGCAGGGGCCTAAGGACTTGGGCCATCCTCTGCTGCTTTCCCAGGCCACAGAACAGAGCTGGATCAGAAGTGGAGCATCTGGGATGCAAACCAGCACCCAAATGGAATGCCAGTCCTGCAGGTGGCAGCTTTACCTGCTATGCCACAGCACCAGCCCCACAAATGGGACTCTTAAAAAAAAAAAAAAAAAGTCCACCCAAAACCTAAGTCAGAATGAAGATCTCCCAGGGAGAGACAGGGCACACATGTGTTTTTTGTTTGTTTGTTTTTGTTTTGACAGGAAGAGTTAGACAGTGAGAGAGAGAGAGACAGAGAGAAAGGTCTTCCTTCCATTGGTTCACCCCCTAAACGGCTGGTACAGCCGGCGTGCTGAGCCGATCTGAAGCCAGGAACCAGGTGCTTCCTCCTGGTCTCCCATGCAGGTGCAGAGACCAAGGACTTGGGCCATCCTCCACTGCCTTCCTGGGCCACAGCAGAGAGCTGGACTGGAAGAGGAACAACCAGGACAGAATCCTACGCCCCAACCGGGACTAGAACCCGGTGTGCCGGAGCCGCAGGTGGAGGATTAGCCTAGTGAGCCGCGGCGCCGGCCACACATGTGTTTTTATAAAGCATGCCCACAGATTCTGCTGTATACCCCAATTGAGAAGCACCACAATATAGAGTCAAGATTGCTACTCACAATGGTGAAGGGAAGAGGCGTGGCTGGGACTGGCTTCATGCCATAGCAGGATGAGCTGTCTCCTGTGATGCTGGCGTCTACATCACAGTGCCAATTTTGAGCATTGGCTGCTCCGCTTCCAAACCAGCTCTCTGCTAATGTGCCAGGGAGAGCAGCAAAAGATGGCCCAAGCCCTTGGACCCCTGCCACACATGTGGGAGATCCAGATGGAGTTCCTGAATTTGGCTTGGCCCAGCCCTGGCTATTGTGGCCATCTGGGGAGTGAACCAGTGGATGGAAGATCTCTCTCTCTCTCTCTCTCTCCCTCTCTCTCTCTATCCACCCCACTCTGTCATTCTGCCTTTCAAACAAATAAAATAAATCTTTAAAAAGAAGAAGAGGAGGAGCCAGCTCTGTGGCATAGCGGGTAAATCCACTGCCTGCGGTGCCGGCATCCCATATGGGCACCAGTTCAAGTCCCAGCTGCTCTACTTCCGATCTATCTCTCTGCTATAGCCTGGGAAAACAATAGAAGATGGTCCGAGTCCTTGGGCCCCTGCACCCACATGGGAGACCCAGAAGAAGCTCCAGGCTCCTGGCTTTGGATCAGTCCAGCTCTGGCTATTGCAGCCATTTGGGGAGTGAACTAGCAGTGGAAGACTCTCTCTCTCTCTCTCTCTCTCTCTCTCTCTCTCTCTCTCTCCTGCCTCTCTGTAACTCTGACTTTCAAATAAATATTTTAAAAATAAATATTTTTAAAAGGAGGAGGAGAAGGAGAAGAATAAGAGGAGGAGGAGGAGGAGGAAGGAGGAGAAGAGGAAGAGGAAGAAGAAGAAGGAGAAGAGGAGGAGGAGAAGGGCTAGATACTGGTCAATCAAATTTTCATTTATATAAAGTGATTCCATACCTCCCTTTAATACCACAATAAATCTCAAATAGGTCAAACACTTAAGGAAAGCAGAGCAAATCATGAAATCACAAAGAGAATACTTGGGTGACAGTTTACCTGACATGGAAGAATATCTCTGAGCAAGACATGATTTCCAAAAAGAAAAGACTGATGGACATGAATTCATCTATGAAACTTGACACGTCAAAATAAGTACACGCACAGGCACACTCAAACAAATTCAGAATCGAGAGACTGGGTGACACTGCAAACTTCACAACAAAGGGTTAAAACCTATAATATACATGGAACATCGTAAGTAAATGCCTAAAATGGTAATTATCCATCCGTTTTTATGCCTAAAAAGCATCCTCAGAACTGAGTGGTCTCCAACAGTAATCTTTTTTTAAGGGTTTATTTATTTGAAAGGCAAATTTACAGAGAGGCAGAAGAAGAGAGAGAGAAGTCTTCTATCCGCTGGTTCACTCCCCAGATGGCCACAACTCCCGGAGCTGTGCCTATCCAAAGCCAGGAGCCAGGAGTTTCTTTTGTGTCTCCCATGCGGGTGCAGGGGTCCAAGGACTTGGGCCATCTTCTACTGCTTTCGCAGACCATAACAGAGAGGTGAATGGTAGTGGAGCAGCCAGGACTTGAACTGGCGCCCATATGGGATGCCGGCACTGCAGATGGCGTCTTTACCCACTACACTACAGCACCAGCCCCTCCAACCGTAATTCTATATTCTCACTCTTGCATATGTGGTTGATTGAGGGTCAGCTTATTTGGACAGAGAACGACCATGCAATTCCCCTGAGCCTCATTTTCCTTGGACTGACAGGTATGTTCCCAGACAGTAGAGACAGGCACACAGAGAAAAGTGAGGTTATTATGCCAGGTTTCGCACTGGCCACTGTCACTTCTGTCTACAATCCATTCATCCAAGTCAATCATATGACCAAGCCTAACATCGGTGGGTTAGAGAAATGGACTCTCCTCCAGGAAGACCGTGTAATTAAAGCCTGTGGATGCAGAGAAGGTGGGATTGAGGACCAGTGATACTTCTGTTCTGGCTGGCTGACTCATAGCAGGAAATGAGCCAAACCTTGAAAGACAATCACAGCAAAAGAAATACAAACCACGAAATGACCATCGATCTTAGGACTTACAAATGTAAACAGTTGAGCATTATTTTTTCCCAACTTATTGGCAAGGACATCTAACACTCAGTAATGCAAAGAGAGTGCATGGGAGCCCTTTAAAATCTATACAGTCTTTTTAAGGGGAAATTGGTAACAACTATTAATATTTTCAGTGCACAAACTGTCGTTTTTATCTTAGTTCTACTTCTTACCGTGTCAGCCCTTGGGCAATTTTTTAACTGTTCTGTGCCTCAAATATGTTATCTCTAAACCTAAAATATGTAGAGCAAAGGAGGTCCTCGCGCAAGACAGCACAGTACAGGGTGTGTGTTGTTACACACAGCTGGTGGTGTAGAGACAGCCAAATCAGCAAAAGCTGCAGATGTATTTGTCAGTTTTCCATTGCTGTAACAAAGTATTTGAGGTTGGGTGCTTTATACAGAAAAGAAATTGGTTCAGCCCTCAGTTCAGGAGTTCAAGGGCACGACACCAGCTTTGCTCAGCTCTGGTGAGGGCTCCCTTGGCTGGGTCCCCATATGGCAGATGGCATCACAGCAGGAGTATGTATGAGAGGAGGAGATAGCAGGCAAGAGAGACAGCAGATGCCCAGTCTTGCATTTTCAAACAATGGAAACTAACTGGGGTTCTACCAAAACTATGTTACTCTCTCCCAAGGGAAGGGTCCCCAGCGACCTAATGACCTCCCACCTCTAACAGCTTCCACCACCTTCCTCCATTGCCACACTGGGGACCAAGCCTTCAACACAGGAATCTTGCAGGACCCACTTAAGCCGTGGACACACCAGAGAATCTGGGAACTAGTTACCTAAGTTAGGACACAGCCAGACAGTACAATCCCAGGATGGGCTTGGTCTGCACACACATATTGCAGAGTAACCAGGGACATCTACAGCTAGAGGGCTTGGTTTCTGAGAGGAAAGCGGAAAGAGGAAGTGAAAGAGAAAGAGAGAAAGAGATTCACACTGTCTCTGCCACTCCCCACCATGCTCCAGCTGTGCCCCCATCCCAGTCTGTTGGCTGCTTGGCACCTGCTGGCATAAGCTGATAACCTGCTGGCCTGGTCTGCCATCTGCAGAACCCTCAGCCTGGGACTGAACACATTCCTGGTCCTGCTCCAGGCAGTCTTTCCAGCCTGGCTTCCCACCCTGGTTGGTGTTGGGGTTTTTTGTTTTGTTTTGTTTTGTTGTTGTTGTATTCCACAAACTGTATCAAACTAAGCTTCTTCTTAGCTTCACATATACACCTTGTTAGTTTGCAAAGCTGCCTGCAGATCTGTCCACATGGCTGAAGGACACTCCCAGGGGCAACTCTCTCACCCTCTGAGTGGTCTGGGGCTCTGAGCCTAGAGCCTAAAGCCTAGAGCATAGAGGGCACCATGCTTCCTCTTCTCTCTCTCCTGTCTCCTGCTCTGGAGAAAGCCAGAGGCCACATCGCCAGTCCCGTGGGAGGTCCATGTGGCAGGGAACTGGTGGTATTCACCCACTGGCACACACATGCTGCCCCTGCCCAGTGCAGCCTGCCGGTGACCACAGTCGCAGCTGCGGCAGGGGGGACCCTGCTGTGCTTTGCCTGTGACTTGCCCTCTGACCTCCTGCACATGCTGAACCGCTCAAGTCATGCATTAATGGTACTAAGGTGGCGGGAACTGCATACAACTTTGGCGTCTAGGAGCTGGGACCCTTGGGAGGTCCCGGGACTCCTGGTGGGAGTGACCTTGGATGATAGTTCAAATTGTTATAAAAGCCTGTGTCTGGGTTTAGGGTGTCTCTCTGCTTCCAGGTTCACCATGGGATCCTGCCTCCATACACGCCACCATCTGCCACAGAGCCCAAGCCTGCACCACGCCCTCTGGACTCGGAAGTTCCAGAATGTGAGCTGAGTAAGCTGTGCTCTTGATGGCTTTGCCCCCTTGGGTGTTTGTTATGGAGAGAAAACGGCTGACTACTGCACACACTGAGCCAGAAGCTCGCACCCACACTGCCCAGCAGGCGCTGAGTGACACCAGGCATGATTAGGGTCTCAGGCCGCTGGATTTAGGGCCGTTTGTTACACAGCACCAATGAGTGCCTCACACCTGCACCTGCATCCCCTCTGCCCATTCTGCTCCTGCCCAACCCTGTCTCAGGCTCAGCTGCTTACAAAACACACCCTGCGAGCCGGCGCCGCGGCTCACTAGGCTAATCCTCCACCTAGCGGCGCCGGCACACCGGGTTCTAGTCCCGGTTGGGGCGCCGGATTCTGTCCCGGTTGCCCCTCTTCCAGGCCAGCTCTCTGCTGTGGCCAGGGAGTGCAGTGGAGGATGGCCCAGGTGCTTGGGCCCTGCACCCCATGGGAGACCAGGAAAAGCACCTGGCTCCTGGCTCCTGCCATCGGATCAGCGCGATGCGCCGGCCGCAGCGCGCCGGCCGCGCCGGCCATTGGAGGGTGAACCAACGGCAAAGGAAGACCTTTCTCTCTGTCTCTCTCTCTCACTGTCCTCTCTGCCTGTCAAAAAATAAAAAAATAAAAATAAATTAAAAAAAACACCCTGACCCCTTTAGACAGAGGAGCTTTTCCTGCATGTGAGAGAAAGGTCTTCCATCTGCTGGTTCACTCCCCAAATGGCCGCAACAGCCAGGGCTGGGCCAAGCCAAAGCCAGGAGCCAGAAGCTTCTTCCAGGTCTCCCACATGGGTACAGGGGCCACTACTGTCCCAGGCACATTAGAAGGGATCTGGGTCGAAAGTGGAGCAGCCGGGACTTGAACCGGCACCCAAATGGTGGTAGCTGTGCCTGCTATGCCACAGCACTAGCCCCTCCTCAGTTATGATTTTTGCTCCTCTTTGATTCTGTGGTTTCTGAGGGCAGGTGCTAGGCCAGTGCTTGACTGTCTGATCACCCAGCTGCCTCCCTCCACCGCCCATCCCCCCTACTGGAGGTGTCACTCCACCCACATGTTTCGTATTGGAACCTGCCCCACACCTGGCCTCTGTGGGCTCCTCCAACTCCAGACACGTCCATGCCCCAGCTGCCCACGTTCTGGGTGAGAGAGGCCATTTCCCACACGTGCAGGGCTGGCTCTGCTGGGCCGCCTGGGACTTGGGCCAGAAGGGGCCTTTCTGGGTATGGAGTGGGAGCCTTGGTGGGGGAGAAAGCTCTGGGGGAAAGGAGATCAAGTGCATTTTTTTTGTTTTACATTTTTTTTAATTTATTTGAAAGTCAGAGTTACAGAGACAAGGGAGGTGGGAGGAAGAGAGAGAGAAAAAAAAAAACAGTTATCTTCCATCTTCCATCTTCTGGTTCACTCCCCAGATGGCTACAATGACCAGGGCTGGGCTGGGCTGAAGCCCTCAAAAAACAAGTTTCTCTCTCTCTCTCTCTCTACCCCTCCTCCCTCCCTCCCTCTCCCTCCCTCCCTCTCCCTCCCTCGCTCTCCTCTCTCTCTCCCACTCATCTCTCTCTTCTCTCTTTCTCCCCCTCTCTGTCCCACCCTCCCTCTCTTTCTCCCTCTCTCTCCTTGTCTCTCTCTCCCCCCTACGTCCCTCCCTCCCTCTCTCTCCCTCTCTCTCCATGTCTCTCTCCCCCTCTCTTCTCTCTTTTCTCTTTCCTTCTCTCTCTGTCCCTCTCTCTCTTTCCCTCTCTCTTCTTCTCTCTCTCTCTTGTCCCTACGTCCCTCCCTCCCTCTCTCTCTCCCCCCTCCCTCCCTCCCTCCCTCCCTCTCCCTCCCTTTCTCTCTCTGCCTCCATTCCTCTTTTTCTCTCTCCCTGTGTCTCCCCACCCCACCAGTTCTCTTTCCTTTCCTCCTTCCCCCTCCATCTCTGAAGCGAAGCCCTGTAGCTGTAGATGTCCTCTGGGTATAAAGAGTGGCAAGTGTGGGGCACTTGGCCTTTGAAACGTGAGGAAATAACCCAGTATAACAAGATTTCCCACGCGAATGGTGTCCAGAAGAAAGCAGGCGCAGCCATACTTCTAGCAGACAAAACAGACTTTAAATCAAAAGCAGTAAAAGGAGGCATGGCAGCTGTGATGCAATGATAAAGGGCTCAATCCCGCCAAAGGAAATGACAATCACACCCGATAGTAGAGCACCCAGACACACAAGGCGAATATTAACAGTCCTACAGGGAGCTATGGTCCCCACACAGTAATAGTAGGGGACTTTAACACCCCACTTTCAGAAACAGCATTCCGACAAAGCAAACAACAAAGAACAGCAGAGTGAGATTGCACGTGGCATCAGTGGGACCTGACAGACTTCTAAAATGTTCCATCCAGCACCTGCACTGCACACATGCTCAGCACCACACAACACTGGAACGTTCTCCAGGACAGGTCACCTGCAGGTCACAAAACACATCTTGACAAATGGCTAAGACCAGAAATCCTGTCAGGTATCTCTTCCAACCACAATGCAGTAGAACCAGAATTCAACAATAAGAACCCCTTTGGAAGTTACCTACGTACATGAAATTGAAGTTACTCCTGAACAAGCACTGGGTCAAGGGAGAGTTAAGAATGAAATTAAAGAATTTCTTGAAACAAATGAAAATGGAGACACAGTATACCAAAACCTGTGCGATACAGCCAGAGCAGTGCTAAGAAGGACGTTTATAGCAATCCACACCCAGATCAGAAAGATCTCAAATACACAGCTTATTGATACCCCTCAAGGACCTAGGAAAATAAGAACCAATCAAACCCAACATTAGTAGAAGAAAAGAAATAACAAAACTCTGAGCACAAATAGATGAGCTAGAAAATAAAAAAATACAAAATATCAATAAACAAAGAGCTAGTTCTTTGAAAAGATTAGCAACATTGAGAAACCCTTATTACCTAAACCACAAACAGAGAAGATGCAAATATATAGAATCAGATGTAGAAATGAAGATATTACAACTGATACCACAGGAATACAAAAGATTGTATGATAAGCCAGCGCCGCAGCTCAATAGGCTAATCCTCCACCTGCGGCGCCGGCAAACCGGGTTCTAGTCCCAGTCAGGGCGCTGGATTCTGTCCCAGTTGCCCCTCTTCCAGGCCAGCTCTCTGCTGTGGCCAGGGAGTGCAGTGGAGGATGGCCCAAGTCCTTGGACCCTGCACCCCATGGGAGACCAGGATAAGTACCTGGCTCCTGCCATCGGATCAGCACGGTGCGCCAGCCGCAGCGCACCGGCCGCGGTGGCCATTGGAGGGTGAACCAATGGCAAAAGGAAGACCTTTCTCTCTGTCTGTCTCTCTCTCACACTGTCCACTCTGCCTGTCAAAAAAAAAAAAAAGATTGTATGATAAAATCAATAACCTAGAAGAAATGAACCAATTCCTGGATATATACACCTTACCAAGGCTGAGTCATGAAGAAGCAAGAACACCTAAACAAACCAATCATGAGTAACAAGATTGAATCAGTAATAAAAAAAAAATCTCCCATCAATGAAAACCCCAGGACCAGATGGCTTCACTGCTGAATCCTACCAAATAATTAAAGAAGAATTACCGCTTTTCTCAAATTATTCCAAAAACGAGAAGAGGGAGGAATTTTTCCAAATTTATTCTATGAAGTCAGCAATCAGTTGATACCAAAACAAAGGCACAACACAAAAGAAAGTTACAAAATACCAGCAAACTGGAGCTGGTGTTGTTGGGCAGTGGATGAAGCCACCACCTGCCACTCCAGCATCTCATCTCAGAGCACAGTTTCAGTCCTGGCTGCTTAGCTTCCGATCCCACTTCCTGCTAATGTGCATGGGAAAAGAATGAGAAATAGCCCAAGTGCTTGGTTCTCTGCTACTCACATGGGACGCCAGGATGGAGTTCCTGGCTCCTGACTTTGGCCTGACCTAGTCCTGGCTGTTGCAGTCATTTGGAGAGTAAAATAATGGATGAAAGATCTCTCTCTCTCTCTCTCTCTCTCTCTCTCTCTCTGCCTTTCAAATACAAAAGTAAATCTTTTGTAAAAATCCTAGCAAATTCAGTCCAATAGCACATTGACAATATTATGTACCATAATCAAGTGGGAATCATCCTACAGATGTAGGAATGGTTCAACAGAGGCAATCAATAAAAGTCATGCACCACAGCAAAAGGATGGAGAACAAAATTCAGGCGATCATCTCAACAGATACAGAAAATGTATTCGATAAAATCCAGCACCCCTTCATGACCAAACTCTGAACACATTGGATATGGAAGGAAGGCACCTCCAAATGATAAAGGCCATATCTAACAAGATAACTGCTAACATCATACTGAATGCAGAACTAAGGCTTTCTATATAAGATCTAGAACAAGTCAAGGATGCCCACCATCACCTTTATTCAACATAGTACTGGAAGTCTTAGCTAGAGCAGTTAGGCAAGAGAAAGGAACAGCTTTCAAACCAGAAAGGAGAAAGTCAAATTGTCACTCTTTGCAGATGACATGATCTTATACATAGAAAACCTCCAAATATCCCACCAAAAGCTATTAGAAGTAATAAATGAATTCAACCATGTTGCAGAATAAAAACTCAACCTGGGGGACAGCACTGTGGCGTATTGGGCTAAGCCTCCTCCTGTGGTGCCAGAATTCTATATGGGCACCAGTTCGAGTCCTGGCTGCTCCTCTTCTGATCCAGCTCTCTGTTATGGCCTAGAAATCAGTGGAAGATGGCCCAAGTGCTCGGGCCCCTGCACTCACGTGGGAGACCCTGAGGAGGTTCCTGGCTCCTGGGTTCAAATCAGCTCAGCTCCAGCCATTGCAGCCACCTGGGGAGTGAACCAGCAGAGGGAAGACCGATCTCTCTCTCTCTCTCTCCCTCTCTCTCTCTCTCTCTGTCTCTCCCTCTCTCTGTCTGTAACTCTACTACCTCTCAAATAAACAAATTAAAAAATCTTTTTAAAAAAAGTCAACCTGAAATAGTATTGTTATATGCCCATAGTAAACTACTTGAAAAAAGAAATTAGGAAAGTAATCCCATTTCCAAAAGCCACAAAAACACAAGATATCTAGGAATAAAATTAAACAAAAAGGTGAAAGATTTCTACAATGAAAACTGTAAATCGCTGATGAAAAAAATTGGAGAAGGCACAAATAAATGAAAACATATCCCATGTTCATGGATTGGAAGAATCAATATTGTTAAATTGTCCATAGTATCCAAAGCAATTTACAGACTTAAAGCAATCCCCATCAAAATACCAATGACATGTTACACAGAACTAGAAAAAATACACTATCAAATTTGTATGGGGTGACAAAAGACTCTGAATAACTACAGTAATCTTGACAAAAAATAAAATAAATGTGACTTTAAAAAATATTACAAAGCTCCAGCAATTAAAACAGCATGGTAGGGTGATGGGCATTGTGGTACAGTGGGTTAGCCCTGTGCTTGGGGTGCTTGTGTCTGTTGTCGGAGGGCCTAGGGTCAAGGCCCACTCAACTTCTGATCCAGCTTCATGCTAATATGCGTGGGAGAAAGAAGATGATGCCCCAAGTACTTGTGTCCTGCCACTAAAGTGGGAGACCTGGATGGAGTTTCAGGCTCCTGGCCTCAGCCTGGCCCAGCCCTAATCATTGGTGCCATTTGAGGAGTAAACCAGCAGATGGAAGATCTGTCATCTCTCTGCCTCACCTTCTCTCTGTCTCAGATCCGCAGAGCCATGGAACCCATCTGTCTTCAACCAACTGCTCTTTGACAAAGGTGCTAAAAAATGCATTGGAAAAAGCATTTTCAATAAATGATGCTGGGAAAATTGGAATCCACATGCAGAAGAAAAAAAAAAACTAGACTGATATCTCTTACCACGTACAAGAATCAACTTAAAATGGTCTTAAGACCTGAATGCAAGATCTGAAACCTGGAGACCACTATAAGAAAACACAGAGAAGAAGTCTTCAGGATATTGGAATGGCAACTGTGTGTGTTTTTTTTTTTTTTTTTTTTGGCTTGGACTCCAAAAACACAGAAAACAAAAGTAAAAATAGACTATTGGGATTTCATCAAACTAAAGAGCTTCTACATAGCAAAGAAAACTATCAACAGAGGGAAGAGACAACCTACAGAATAGGAGAAAATATTCTCATTATATATCTAACACAGAGCTAATCAAAATATTAAAGAAACTCAAACAGCTCGCTAGCAAAAAGAAGAAAAATCCAATTAAAAAATTGGCAGTGGCTGTAGAGACATTTCTCAAAGGAAGACATAAAAATAGGCAACAAGTGCACAAAACAATGTTCACTATCACCAATAATCTGGAAAATGCAAATCAAACCCACACTGAGATATCGCCTCACTGCAATTAGATTGACCATTATCACAGAGACAATGTGGCAAAGCTAGGGAGAAAGGGGAAACTTGCACCCTGTTGATGGGGATGTAAATTAGCACAGCCCTTAGGAAAACGATGAGGTTTACAGAGCTTCCTGGAGAAACTGCAAACAGAACTGCCCCCAACCCAGCAATCCCACCACTGGGTGGATACCCAACAGAAGTGAGATCAGGCTCAGGAAGGGAGCTCAGCACTCCCGTGTGTATCACAGCACTAATTCCCAAGAGCCAAGAGACGGAGCAGCTGAGGGGTCCTTCCGCTGATGGCTGGATAAAGCAGATGTGGTGCACGTCCACCATGGAGTCCCACTCAGCAGAGTGGAGAAAGGCTGGTTTAATAGGTATTTAGGTCACAGCTGTACAAAGTAAGATGTTCTGGGACCCTGTTGCACAGTAGGCTGATTATAGATAACGTTAATGGGCCGGCGCCATGGCTCACTAGGCTAATCCTCCGCCTTGCGGCGCCGGCACACTGGGTTCTAGTCCCAGTCAGGACGCCGGATTCTGTCCCGTTCGCCCCTCTTCCAGGCCAGCTCTTTGCTGTGGCCCGGGAGTGCAATGGAGGATGGCCCAGGTGCGTGGGCCCTGCACCCGCATGGGAGACCAGGAAAAGCACCTGGCTCCTGGCTTCAGATCAGCGTGATGAGCTGGCCACAGCACCGGCTGCAGTGGCCATCGGAAGGTGAACCAACGGCAAAAAGGAAGACCTTTCTCTCTGTCTCTCTCTTTCTCACTGTCCACTCTGCCTGTCAAAAAAACAAACAAACAAACAAACAAAAAAAGATAACGTTAATGGATGTGTAGTTCTCCGTTTTCAAACCTGGAAGATGGGATTTTGAATGTGTTCACCATAAGGAAATATTCAGTGTTTGAATATTTACCTTGATTGGACATTATACAAAGTGTTTATGTAACGAAACATCATATTAGGGGGCCAGTGCTGTGGTTAAAAGGCTAAGTCTCCATCTGCAGTGCCAGCATCCCATATGGGAGCATAGGTTCAAGTCCTGGATGCTCCACTTCTGATCCAGCTCTCTGCTAATGCACCTGCTAAAGCAGTGGAGGGTGACCTAAGTACCCAGGCCCCTGCACCCACGTGTGAGACCCAGAAGAAGCTCCTGGCTCCTGGCTTCTGCCTGGCCCAACCCTGGCCAATGCAGCCATTTGGGAAGTGAACCAGCGGATGGAAGACCTCTCTTTCTCTCCTTCTCTCTCTGTAACTCTACCTGTCAAATAAATAAATAAATCTAAAAACAAAAAGAGGCTCCAAGCCTCCAATCATGAGGTGATATCAAAGAAGGGGAAATGTTGGTCAGTTCACGCTGTACAGTTGTATTGAAATCTCATTCCAAAGCTCATAAATTTGTGAAGTTATTGTCCATTTAATTTTTTTAAACTCCATACACAAAATTAACAAATGATGAATTGCAAGATGACATTTTGTAAAATTTTAAATTGTGGAAGGATTAATATTTAGATCACACAGAGGAATGCTACAAATACATAAGGAAAAAAATATCAGAAACAAGAAAACAGCAAGAAGTGTGAACAGGCAACTCACTGAGTGGGAAACTTTAACAAATACATGGAGATGCTCAACTCACGAGTTCACCAGGAATTGCTGGCCAGGCCCCACATTGTGGCTCAGTGGCTTAAGTTCCCTGTAACACCAGCATCCCGTGTGGGCAACAGTTCAAGTCCCATCTGCTCCACTTCTGATCCAGCTCCCTGCTAATGCACCTGAGAAAGCAGCAGCAGATGGCCCAAGTGCTTGGGCGCTTGCACCCATGTGGGAGACCTGGATGAAACTCCTGGATCCAGGTTCCTGGCTTCTGTCTGGCCCATCCCTGGCCATTGTTGTCATTTGGGGAGTGAACCAGGAGGTGGAAGATCTCTCTGTGTGTCTCCCTTTCTCTCTGTATTCTGCCTCTCAAATAAATAAATAAATCTTAAAGTGAAAGAAGAAAGAGATCGCTTCTCGGCCTTTTGGCTAAGATCAAGTGTGAAGAAAGAAAGAGAAAGAAGGAAAGAAGAGAGAGAGAGGAAGGAAGGAAGGAAGGAAGGAAGGAAGGAAGGAAGGAAGGAAGGAAGGAAGGAAGGAAGGAAGGAAACCACCTGAACAGGTTTAGCTGCCACCTGAGACAACAGCATCCCACATGGGCACTGGTTCAAGTCCCAGCTGCTCCACTTCCCATCCGGCTCCCTGCTAATGAACCTGGGAAAGCAACAGAAGATGATCCAAGTGCTGAGCCCCTGCCACCCACATGGGAGACTTGGAAGAAGCTTCCTGGCTTCAGCCTAGCCCAGCCCTGGCTTTTGCAGCCCTCTGGAGAGTGAACCAGTAGATGGCAGATCTCTCTCTCTCTCTCTCTCTCTCTCTCTCTCTCTCTCTCTCTCTTTTTCTCTTGCTATAGCTCTGCCTTTCAAATAAATAATTTTTTTAAAAAAAGGAAGGAAAAGAAGAAAAGAAAAAAAATAAACCTCATGAGACCACTGAGACCAGACAAGAACCTGTGGAAATGATGGGAGGGATTACTCCCAGAGCCCACCCAGGGCCGCCCAGTCCCACCAGCACCTGCACAGCACACAGAGGAATCTGGGTTCCTCATGGGGACAGCAGCTCCTGTTTCAGAGACTCCCATGGATCAATGCACTTTCAAGTGTCATAGCTGCATCGCAGAACAATACACAAAAACAGCTGCAGAGGCCGGCGCCGCGGCTCACTAGGCTAATCCTCTGCCTTGCGGCGGCACACTGGGTTCTAGTCCCAGTCGGGGCGCCGGATTCTGTCCAGGCCAGCTCTCTGCTGTGGCCAGGGAGTGCAGTGGAGGATGGCCCAAGTACTTGGGCCCTGCACCCCATGGGAGACCAGGATAAGTACCTGGCTCCTGCCATCGGATCAGCGTGGTGCACCAGCCGCAGCGGCCATTGGAGGGTGAACCAACGGCAAAGGAAGACCTTTCTCTCTGTCTCTCTCTCTCACTGTCCATTCTGCCTGTCAAAAAAATAAAAATAAAAATAAAACAGCTGCAGAAATAAGAGTGCCCAGCTCCCAGAAGATAGCAGCATTGCCCACACATGACAGCCAATCAAAAGTCACCAAGCAGGTAAAGAAATAGAGCAATGTAACTCATAATGAGCACCCAAAAAGTGGAACAAAAACAAACCTGGAAAAGAAAAGGTGACAACAACCCCTTGGAGTCCCTGAGGAAGACAGGGAGGGATGGGCTTGGGCGTGGTGATGGGATTGAGGGCAAGCACCTGCTGCTGTCAGAGAGATGGATTAACTGGCTGTGTTAACAGCACAACAGTCCGAACCAGATGCCCAGGACAGATCTAATGAGCATCGCGCTGTGAGCAGAAGTGGGAAAGGGAGGAGGCGTGCACTTCCATTCATGCACATGAAGCACACATGAAGCAGACGTGCGTGTCTCACGTGTGTCTACTGACAGAGAGGAAGGGAGGAAAGCTGCAGGCAGAGGGGTCCCAGGGACCAATAACAGACTCCAGTAATGAGGGAGCAGAGCTCAGAGGGCAGAGTGGACTCCACAGCCCACCGCGGCTCTCTTGCCTTGCACCGGGTCATTGCACACCTGCCCTGCATGTCCTCCACCCCTCCTCCCTTGTCACTGTTGGAAGACGAGCTGCAGGCAGTTATTGACAGCAGGTTGATAAGGGTCTCAGTCACAATCATTGTTGAATAACTCAGAATTACTGACCCCAGGCCCCAGGTGCTCTCTCTGCACCTGCTGGGAGGAGAGAATGGTCCTTTCCCTTTGCCCCCTCCCCGCCCCAGTCTTGTCCATACTCACCCTAAGCCAGCTGCCCGGGAGGTGTCCAGGGCCTCCAGTTTCCTGCAGACTCAGGCCTTTCTATTTACTGTGCTTCCTTCACACTTCTGTGTGCAAGGCACCCTTGCAGGTCCAGCTTTGGCTTCCTGACGCATATCGTGTGGGTGCTGAGAACAGCCCAGTGTCTGTGGCAGGAACCCTGGAGGGGCTGACCCGGGGAAGCCTCTGGGAAAGGCAGGAGCCTGAACCCACCAGTTCCAGATGCTGAGCATGAGGCCGATTCGGTGAGGACCCTGCTTTGTGACAGGTACCTGTGAGCCTCTCTGTGGCTGATCCACTGATTGAGCTTAACACCTGTGGGAAAAGCTGGCTGAGCCTCAAGGCACCAACCCCAGGCTGGGGGCAGATCAGCACCAACTGGGAGCTGTGCCTTCCCAGACGTCACTGGAACAGAGACGCCATCCGAGCTCAGGTGGCACCAGCTGGCTCCCCGCCAGCCACCCCCCTGTGTCACCTGCCTGCTGCCTCAGCTCTTCCCAGTGCTGGGCCTGTTCTGCCCACCAAGTGGGCTTCAGGCCTTATACCTGGAGTGGACAGGCCCAGGCACCCCAGACAATACTTTCCTCCCAGTCTCTCTCTCCTCTGACCTCTCTCCTCTCTCTTTCTGTCCCCTCTCCCCCATCTTCTCTCTCTCTCTCTCTCACACACACATTTTTTTGATTTATTTTATTTATTTTAAAGTCAGAGTTACACAGAGAAACCCCAAAAGGAAATTAATAAAACAATTCCATATATAATAGCATCAACAATAATAAGGCACCTAGGAACTAACCTAACCAAGAAAATGAAAGACATGCATAATGAAAACTGCAAAACATTTCTGAAAAAAGTCAAAGGCATAAATAAGTGAAAAAGCTTCTCATGTTCATGGATTGTAAGGGTTACTGTTGTGAAGATGTCAATATTTCCCAAAGTTCCTTACAGATTTACTGCAACATCTATCAAAATCCCAATGATGTTGTTTGCAGAAATAGAAAAACTCATACTAAACTTTGTATTGAACCTCAAGGGACCCTAAATTATAAAGACAATCCTGAAAAACAAGAATAAAGCTGGAGGACTCACACTTTCTACTAGAAAACTATTATACTCGGGGCCGACGCTGTGGCTCAGCGGGTTAACGCCCTGGCCTGAAGCGCCGGCATCCCATATGGGTGTGGGTTGTAGTCCTGGATGCTCCTCTTCCTATCCAGCTCTCTGCTATGGCCTGGGAAAGCAGTCTATCTTAATCAGTTTAGCTGTAATGATTTAGTGGTCTTAGGTTCATTTGTGTTACTGTGCATTGTTATACATTATATGTATCATATGTTATAATTGATATATAATATATATTGCCATATATATATATTATATATGTATATATATATATTGCCAGAAATCTTTCCTTTTGCAAAACTGAAACTCTGGACCATTCTACAAAAACTTCCCATTCTACTCTCTCTCCACCCCAGCAACCACCGTTCTATTTTCTGCCTCTCTGCGTATCTCATTTAATGAAATCATATAACATTTGTCTTTTAGTGACTGTCTTGCTTCATTTAGCATTCTATTCAAGGTTCATCCATGTTTCAGCAGATGATAGGATTTCTTTCCTTTCAAAGGTGGAATGATAGTTCATTCTGTGTATACGCTGTACCGTGCCACATTTTTCTGAATTATTCATCCAACTGTGGGCCTTGGTTTCTTCCTCATTTTAGCCTTCGTGAATAATGTTGTTATAAATGAGGTTAGGCAAACGTCTCTTTGAGGTTCTGCTTTCAATTCTTTGGACTTTATATTGGATGTGGAAGCACTGCATCAACATTTCTATGTTTAATTTTCTGAGGAGCTGCCATACTCTTCTACAGCAGCTGGATCATTTTGCAATTTTTTAAAAGATTTATTTATTTATTTTTGAAAGTTGAGAGAGAGAGAGAGAGAGAGAGAGAGAGAGATCCTCCATCCACTGGTTCATTCCTCAGATGGCCACAATGGCCAGGAGCCAGGAGCTTCTTCCGGGTCTCCCATGTGGGTGCAGGGGCCCAAGGACTTGGGCCATCTTCTACTGCTATCCCAGGCCATAGCAGAGCTGGATGGGAAGTGGAGCAGCTGGGACTCCAACCAACACTCATATGGGATGCTGGCACTGCAAGGAGGCAGATTTAATCCGCTGTGCCACAATGCTGGCCCGTACATCTCTGTCTTTATACCAGTACATTGAGTATAATAGTTTTCTTTTTTTTTAAAGATTTATTTTATTTATTTGAAAGACAGAGTTACAGAGAGAGGTAGAGACAGAGAGAGAGGTCTTCCATCTGCTGGTTCACTCCCCAGATGGCTGCAACAGCCAGAGCTGTGTTGATCCAAAGCCAGAAGCCAGGAGCTTCTTCCAGGTCTCCTATGTGGGTGCAGGGGCCCAAGGACTTGGGCCATCTTCCACAAGGTCAAGAACAGGTCAAGGTCGATAGAGGAAAGATTTATTCGTATGCAAAGCCAAAATACCCACTTCAGAGGGAGTGCAGGCACCATCAAAGAGTGACAAGGTTGTGGGCCATCTAGAGGCGTGGGGGTGGTACCTGGAGCGGGGTTTAATGGAATAGTTATATAGGGTGGAGCTTGGAGCAGGGCTGAGTGCTGTCCAATTCCTTGCCTGTTTTTGGAACTCTGAGGGGCATGAGAGTTAGCAGTGTCAGGCAAGGCAACTTCATTGAAATCACACGGTAATGAGATAGAGGCCATCGCGGGGGCACAGCCAGCAGCCTTGTTAGTTATTCCCACCAGTGCTGGTTCTAAGCAGTGGTTTCTTGTGGAAGTTGCACAGACACAGGATCTGGATGGGGGTGGTTGTAGGCAGGGCTGCAGAGAGAGGCTGGCATCCTTGGCACTCCTTGCTGGTTACCTCCCTACGTCCATCACAATCAAACTGGGGGAACGAACAAACCTGGGAATGTAAACCTGCCAAGGACGGGCAGGAACGTGGAGGTGCAGGAACGCAGGCTGGCTGGAACAACCAGTGAGGGAACTGCGTGCCCTTGGCTGGAAAGACAGCACCCCCTCATTCCCTTCCATCAGAAAGCCGTTTCCCAGCAGTGTCCTGGCGACTCCCACCTGTGCACACACGTAGACACCTCAGGCTAAAGTCTGCAAGGCTGCAGAAGGAACTCCTCAGCAGTGCCACAGTGAGCTCCAGCGTTGAGAACTACACGCTGAGAAAAGGACGCAAGCTACAAGAGCCTGTGGATGGTTAGATCTGCTTCTCTTAATGCACTGGAGACACCAAAGCCCATCATCTGTGGCCACATGGAAAAGAACGCTACTACAGACAAAAATGCTGTGGTGTAGCAGGTAAAGCCATCGCCTGCAGTGCCAGCATTCCAGGTGGGCACCAGTTCAAGTCCCAGCTGCTCCACTTCCTACCCAGATCTCTGCTATAACCTGGAAAAGCAGTCTTTAAGGCATTATGATCTGGATGAAAAGCCCACGAGAGCATTTCAGGGATGGAAAGCCAAGGCACTGTGGCAAAAAATGTCCTACATGAAGGATCTCTGTGAGATCCCAGTGGAAAGAAGTGGCCATCAAAGAAGGAGGTACTTTTCTCTGAAGGGAGGGGAGTGCTTCCACTTTGCTTATGGCCCTATCTAAATGCTGATGGAGTTTGTGGATTTAAAGACTTCCATAGCCAGGCAGCTCATATCAAGAACCTTGAATGGCCACTGACATCTTACATAAGAGTGTTAACTGTTAAATTAACAACAGGAGTCAATGTGCACTTACTCCCCATGCAGGACCTCTGGCCTCAAAGAGTTATATTATGAAAGTTAACTATGGCCGGCGCCGTGGCTCACTAGGCTAATCCTCCGCCTAGCGGCGCCGGCACACCGGGTTCTAGTCCCGGTCGGGGCGCCGGATTCTGTCCCGGTTGCCCCTCTTCCAGGCCAGCCCTCTGCTGTGGCCAGGGAGTGCAGTGGAGGATGGCCCAGGTGCTTGGGCCCTGCACCCCATGGGAGACCAGGAAAAGCACCTGGCTCCTGGCTCCTGCCATCGGATCAGCGCGGTGCGCCGGCCGCAGCGCGCCGGCCGCGGCGGCCATTGGAGGGTGAACCAACGGCAAAGGAAGACCTTTCTCTCTGTCTCTCTCTCTCACTGTCCACTCTGCCTGTCAAAAAAATAAAAAATAAATAAAAAAAAAGAAAGTTAACTATAAAACTTGTTCTCAAAGATTTATTTCATTTTAGTGTATTAAGTGGAGGATATTCTTACATCTCATAAGTCTTAGTTATGCCTAAGTGCTTGCAGAAGATGTGTCATCCTTGGGTGCTTCTTTAAAGTTAATTAAGTTTCTGGGGAAAAAAAAGTGAAATTAACTTCCAGATGCAATGACTTAGAAAAGCATTTGTCTCCACTGCTAAGGAACATTTTATTGTGCAAATTTTTGAACTCTTTACTTAGTATAGAGTTGGTCTTCTGTGTTTAAAGTTAATTGGAAATAGATCTTAGTTGAGAATGGGACTGGGAATGGGAGAGGGAGGAGCAGGAGGAGTGGGAGTGTGGGTGGGAGGGTGGGTATGGTGGGAAGAATCACTATATTCCTAAAGTTGTGTTTATGAAATGCATGTGACTTTTGTGGTCCTTAAATAAAAGGTTTCTGGAGGACAGCGCTGTGAAGCAGCGGGTTGATGCCTTGGCCTGAGGTGCTAGCATCCTATGTGGGCACCAGTTCAAGATTCAGCTGCTCCACTTCTGATCCAGCAATCTGCTGTGGCCTGGGAAATCAGTGGAAGATGGCCCAAGTCCATGGGCTCCTGTACCCACATGGGAGACCTGGAAGAAGCTCCTGGCTCCTGGCTTCAGATTGGCACAGCTCCAGCTGTTGCAGCCAATTGGGGAATGAACCATCAGATTGAAGACCTCTCTCTCTCTCTCTCTCCTCTCTCTGTGTAATTCTGACTTTCAAATAAATAAATAAATCTTTAAAAAATAAAATGTTTCTTTGGAGAAAAAAAATAAATTGAATGTATTATTCATTTTTAAAAATGTAATATTGGGGCCAGCAGTGTGGCATAGCAGGTAAAGCTGCCTCCTGCAGTGCCGGCATCCCATATGGGCATTGGGTTGAGCTCCGGCTGCTCCACTTCTGATCCAGCTCTCTGCTATTGTCTGGGAGAGCAGTAGAAGATGCCCCACGTCCTTGGGCCCCTGCACTGGTGTGGGAGACCCAGAAGAAGCTCCTGGCTTTTGGCTTCCAATCGGCCCAGCTCTGGCTGTTGTGGCCATTTGTGGAGGTGAACCAGTGGATGGAGGACATCTCTGTCTCTCTGTTCTGCATCTCTGTAACTCTGCCTTTCAAATAAATAAAAATAAATCTTAAAAAAAAGAAAGGCTGAATAGGACCCCACTTGGGAAGGAGGGGGAGGAGATATACAGATATATGCTTTCAACTGGCCCTTTATGGGTTTGTTTCTTTCAAAACTAAGTTACCTCGGGGTTAGTGTTGTGGTGCAGCAGGTCAGCCACTACTTATGATGCGAGCATCCCATACTGGAGCGCGGGTTCGAGTCCTGGCTGCTCTGCTTCCTAACCAGTTCCCTGCTAACGTGCTTGGGAAAGCAGCAGGTGATGGTCCAAGTACTTGGGCCCCTGACACCTATGTGGGAGACCTATATGGAGGTCAGGGTTCCTGGCTTTTGCCTGGACCAGCCTTAGCTGTCGAGGCCATTGGAGGGGTGAACCAGCAGGTGGAAGATCAATCTCTCTTGCCCCCTCCCTCCCTCTCTCTCTGTCACTCTGCTTTTCAAATCAATAAATCTTTAAAAAATAAATAAGTAAGTGGCCTCCAGCAAGGAAGACAAATCATGAGCATTAACACATTGGAGCCCCCGAGTGGCAGGTGTACATGGGCTGATAGTAGGACCACAGTGCTTTTCTGTACATTGGATTTCATAATCTTAAAAGTCAGTATCAGTTTAAAGAACAAAAAGCCTCACTCACCTTTATAAGCCCTCCAATATGGTTGATTCTTCTCCCCTGGAGCCAACATACCTCTGAGAGTTCTGAATTGGCAAAAATAAATAAATAAATAAATAACAGTAAGCAATTCAGGGGAGTCCACGGTCCAAGTGACATAAGAGGAGGCCACGGCAGCTGCCTGTGAATGCCAGGCCATCCCCCTGCCTGTGACGTCTGCACTCATTGCTAAGGGGTTTCAGGGGTACGGTTAGGTTAACCCCACTGCGCATGTTTTGTGTAAAAGCAGAGAGATGGCCTCGGGCGCTAGGGAGCACAGGGGCCCGTTCTCCCATATCGTGTTTCAAAGATGAGCATTCCATGTGCACCTGCTATGAACTGACCAGCAAGAGCGCCAGAGAATCCAGGAGGATCTGTGCAGAGCACCAACTCCAGGCCCTCAATTACCATCAGCAAGAATCAAATCCCAGCCAGGGTGACCGCTGAGAGGAGCTCTCACATACCCTGTGAGCAGGGTCTCTGGGTCCTAGCTGATCTCCCGGTCCCTTGGAAGACAGGGCATGGTTCATTGCTGGACTCTCCCTCCTTACCTCAGCCTCTTCCTCCCCAAGGACAGCATGGGGCAGAGAGCCAGACTCAGGGTCCTCACCAGACTGGACAGGGGACCCTGAAAGGAGCAGCAGGGTCCTTAGGTGAGTGCACCTTCTCCCCTGGGGCCCGAGTCCCTCCTGGGGGTGCCCCTGCCGAAGCCAGGGCAGCCAGGGCTGGCTCTGTCCCAGCCAAGCTGACCACAGTCCCAATCACATCACAGAAGCAAAGGCAGGCAAGAATCACACATGCACCTGCCTGGAGGAGGAGGCCTGCTGACACACCGAGAAGGAAAATAGCGTTAATGAGGAAATGGCTCTGAGTCCCGGATTTGGAGCTGTTCTAATGGCTGTGCATTTGAGCCATTCTGAGCTGTCCAGATGAAATCAGCTTGGCTCTTCATCTTATCCACAAGCTGTGTGGAGTGGTTCTGGCAGTATCATTAGCTTCTCAGGGGAAATGGAGTCTGATGGGGGGAAAAAAAAAAAAGACACTTCCAGCCGGGTCATGGAGCCAGCCTGTGGAGTCACATCTTGCTACTGTTTATCCCAGCATGGTATCTGGGCTGGGGAAGGAGCCCTCAACAGCGCCCCCTGCAGGCCTTTGAGGGTGGTGGCACTTGCATCCATGCACCCCTCTCAGCTTGCCCAGGCCCACCTGGCTGGTCACAGCTTGAGAATTGCTGTCTTTTGCAACGTCATGCTTCCTTCCCCTGTAAGATCAGGGGCTACCTGCAGGCCAAAGATGAGAGAAAGCCTCCTGTGTGCCCAGCCTGGGGCACAAGCACACTCTCCTGACAGCAGCAAGGAAGAAGACGCCTTTGGTAGGGGCAGGGGCAGCGAGAGCCTGAGGTCACCCTTGGCAGTGTTTCAGTTTGTAAACAATGACACCTTTTGCAAACACACGTAGTTTTGCAAGTTACAGACCCCCTCACTGTCTCACACCACAGCTCCATGAGGATTCACCCACTGTCAACTATGCAAATATGTAAAGTAAATATGTAAACATGCAAATATGCACACGCAGTCACACCAGGTATGAGGGTCCTGGTCCTGTGGGTTGATAGTGGAAACAGCCAATTCCTGCTGCCTTGCATTTTCACTGCAGCTTTGCTTTATTTATTTATTTATTTATTTGAGAGGCAGAGTTACAAAGAGAGAGGGGGAGACAGAGAAAGAGGTCTGGGGCTGGCGCTGTGGCGTAGCGGGTAAATCATCACCTGCAGTGCCAGCATCCTATGCGGGAATGGAATTCAGGGGCTAGCAGTGTGGCTTAGCATATAAAGCTGCCGACTACAGTGCCGGCATCCTATATGGGTGCCGGTTCTAGTCCCAGCTGCTCCACTTCCCATCCAGCTCTCTGCTATTGCCTGGGAGTGCAGTGGAAGATGGCCCAAGTCCTTGGGCCCCTGCACCCACATGGGAGACCTGGAAGAAGCTCCTGGCTCCTGGCTCCTGGCTCCTGGCTTAGGATTGGCGCAGCTCCAGCCATTATGGCCAATTGGGGAGTGAATCAAAGGATGGAAGACCTCTCTCTGCCTCTGCCTCTCCTTCTCTCTCTATGTAACTCCGACTTTCAAATAAATAAATAAATCTTAAAAAAAGAAAAGTTCCACATCAGACTTCCCTCCCTGGGAAGTGTCTCCACGGCTCAGCCAGCTCCACCTGCTGCCCCGGCAGAGGCACGGCTGGCCGTGCCTTGGGCAGTGTGGGTTATATCACCTCTCTGGTGTCTCTTCTATCTCAAAAGCTCTCTGCATACTCTCTTCCTGTACAGAAGCCAGTATGGTGCCGGCCTAGGGTGGAGATCTCCCGCTCTGAGCCAGCTGCAACTTTGTAAAGAAACCCTCCTTCAGGAAACAAAATGAAGAGATTCACAGAAATCAGGGACATCTGAGCTGGAAACCACTCTTGGAGTCCCCAGGAAATGCAGACCCAGGCTCGCAGGCAGAGCCCCCGGGTGCAGGGAAACTCATGTGGGATGACCAGATTCTAGCAAATGGGGGAAACCAGGCTCCCCCAGGAGAAAGGACAATGTGGACAGCAGGAGAGAATGCTGGGGTGAGGGTGGGGCAGTGAAGCATGCTGGGTTCCATGGAGAACAAGAGCACTTCTGGACAGAAAAAACATCATGTAGGTGAACTTCGCAAATCAGCTTTGAACTTGAGTTAGCAGAAAAACAGACGGGGCCGCAGGGCACAGCCTGTGGCTGCCCCTCTGACGGGAAAGTAGGTTAAGCAGGGAGCATCCAGGGCGGATCAAGACCAGGGCATGGACGCCCTCACCCCACGCCCTTGGGGCTGCAATGGCTGCCAGGTAGCCAGTGCACACACCCTGGGGCCCAACTCCTCAGCCCGGAAACCAGTCCACCAGAGAAGCAGCAATGGGGTTCTCAGGGCTGTGGGCCTGCCTGCCAGGGCTGCTGCTTTGCAGCCTTCTTTGAGGCAGCAAAAACCTGGATACACCCACAGACTGGTGTCCTGGCACGGAGCCACAATGCCGGCCTCCCACGTGAGTGCCGGTTTGAAACCCAACTGCTCCTCTTCCGATCCATCTCCCTGCTAATGTATCTGGGCAAGCAGCAGAAGATGGCCCAAGTGCTTGGGCCCCAGCCCCTGATGTGGGAGACCTGGAAGCAGCTCCTGGCTCCTGGCTTTGGCCTGGCCTAGCTCTGGCTGTTGCAACCATTTGGGGTATGAGCCAGTGGATAAAAGCTCGTGTTCATATCTCTCTCTCCCTCTCTGTCACTGTGCCTTTCAAATAAATGTAAACGAATAAATAACATTTAAAAAAAAATAATGGAAAGCCAGGCATGGGTGTGGCGGTGCAGCACAGAGATGACCTGTGGTGATGGCATCAGCAGCGGCTGACCAGGAATGGTGCCCTGTGGCAGCCGGGGCACAGGGGAGGTTCCATGTGGGGATGTAGGTTGCTCAGGTGGATAAATTCCTTCCTGTGTGTCTACACTCACAGCACTGCTCACTTCGGATCTTGCATTTTGCTGTACACAAATTGTATCCCAGTCACTACAAAGAAGCCTGCCCCAGTGTCAGCACCGTCATTTGGATTTGGAGCCGGAGGCAAGCCAAGTCTTTGCGCCCTCACCCCTCCTCCAGCCTCACTGAGGGAGTCTTGGTTCCCCTTCCATGAAGACTGGGGACTGGGTGTATGCCCTGCTTTTGAAGTATCAAGGGCACAAGTTTGATTCTCAATGCTTTTCTCTTTTTCTCATTTCCTCCACAACATCCCCCAGCCCCACCCCAACCCTGTGGGGTCTGGCACTGCCCAGCACTCACAAATCCTGTGGGCAGTTGCTCCAGGACAGCCCCAGACATGAGACAGAAAACTCACTTCCTGCACTGACCCTGTGATGACCGGCAGCCTCAAACTACCACCCACAAATCACTGGGACCCACCACGCCTTCCCGGCCCCAGCCCTACAGCTTCCAGCCAATGGTCTCGACCTGAACATCTGTCTTCAGCCCCATGTCGTTGCCCTTGAAGGCCATGGCCAAGATCAGCCTGCTAAGCTCATTTCTGATGCAGCAGCTTCCGGCTGAATCTTTAGGGTGCTCCCCTCCCCTGGGAGCAGCTCTCTGCATTTCTGATGCAGAGAGGGTACCCCAAGCATGACCACAAAGCAGCTCAGCCCGCCAGGCACAGAGCTTGGTGCCAGCCTTCCTCGGCCAGCCGGGGGGGGGGGGGGCATCTGAGCAAACCGGTCACCAAGGGACGGCCATGGGCTGTGGGAGGTCATAAAATATATCTGCATGTGCAGGAGTTAATTACAGCTGTCACAGAGTTCCCTCAGGGAGGGCCTTTGGTTGTGAGCCAAACCTGCATGCAGGGAGATGATGGTGTCCCCAGGTGCTAACGGGCCGCGCATCCTAAGCACCAGTGGAGTGTGTGATTCAGTGCTGCCCAGGCTGCAAAGCCAGGCAAGAGCATTCTTCCAGATGCACGCTTGGGTTTCCCAGGGGCCTGCAGCTCCAGGCAGGGAGGAAGGAAACCAGGCAAAAAAAGGGGGGGACTGAGCAGGGCTGGTGCTGTGGCATAGCAGGTAAAGCCTCCACCAGCAGTGCTGGCATCCTATATGGGTACAGGTTCGAGTCCCGGCTGCTCCACTTCTGATCAAGCTCTCTGCTATGGCTTGGGAAAGCAGGAGAAGATGGCTCAGACTGAGGCATCCCCGAGCCAGAAGTGTGCTTGCAGACTCACTGCAAAAGGATGCCCAAGTCTCTGGCTCCCACATTGGAATTTCCAGTGACTTTGGGGACAGCTGAATTCCCCAAGAAGCTGTATACCCAGCATTTCTCAAAACAGGGGTCCTGGGTGGGCAGCTTCAGTGGGGAACTGGTCAGAGAAGCATCTGTGGATAGGAAGCCCTAACAGGGGTGAAGGGGCTGCCCTTGGGCTCTCACAAGTCCTCAGGAGAAGCGAGCAACTCACAGCTACCTTCAAGACCAGCTTTGGAAGTCATAGGTCCGAGAAATGGAGCCATCTGAGTCCTGGCTGGGTGAGTGGCAGACAAGACTGCAGAATGGAGCCAGCCTGTGTGACAGTGCCCTCAGTGATGCTCCCAGCTTTTCTGAAAACACCTGGAAGAGTTTCATAGCAGAACGTTGTGGGATGAGCATCCCTCCCGACCCGGGATGCGGTGGCTGTCGGATATCAGACGAGGGCTGACACGTTGGGTGGGCACTCACGAGAGAAGGCCACTGAAGGAGGGACAAGGCGAGGGAACACGTGGAGTCCACACCCACAGCAAGAGGGGCTTTTCTCAAGAAAGATCAAGGCATGGTGCTGACATTGCATCCTGGGAATTTGACACGAGGGCAACCATGGAAGCCGACGGCAGGAGGAGAGCCCTGTGTCAGCTTCAGCCAGATGAATGACACCCAAGTTACAGAGGCGGGTGTGTGTGTGTGTGTGTGTGTGTGTGATATGCGCAGACCCAGGACGGGGCGGAGCCAGGGAGAAGCCATTTAATCCAGCAACTGTTCTGTGAAAAGTGACGAGGAAAGACAGATGAGGACCACCACAAGAAAGGTGTGCCAGGGGCCATGCACAGGGTTCTACCCGGTCCTCCAGGGAGCGTCATCGAAGCTCCACACAGATCTGCCCACTCAGTCACTGTGGGGAGAGTCTGCATGTGTACCAATTTTGCAGGGCCAGCATGGTGGACATACGCTTTATCAGAAATCCCACCCAGGCCCCACACCCACACAGGAAGTCTCCACCCTCATCCCAGTGTCTGGCTTGGAGCCAGGACCTGGTAACCGCACCATGGGCTGGCTGGCCAAGCCCCAGATACTCACTCAATGCCCAGCTACTGGGGGTACCAAACCTGCCCTGCCCACTCCCCACACCTCCTGGTGTGCCAATCAACCAAGACCACCTGCATGAGAACAGGTAGGTGTGGAGCACACTGTGGCTGTTGGAGACATGGGGGCAGGAAACCAAAGGACACCACTAGGGGGTGTTCTGATTGGAAGGGGCAACCAGGGGACACTGGAAGCAGCTCTGGGGGTGGGGTGTCTCCCGGTCCGGGGCACAAGTGGATTCTTCTCTAGTCGATCTTAAATTGAACAAAGCTGAGCCTGACAAGCTGCTGAGATGGAGTCGGGCTTCCCAGAGAGCCGGTTGCAGGCTGTGGGCCAGAATTCTGTTGTCATATGGGTCTGGCTGTAGTACCTCCATAGAAAGACAAACTGCCGTGAGCCACAGGAATTCTGGTCTCCGGGAACCTGGGTGGGGCCGCAGTGCCGGCAGAGGCGGCAGGGACGACACCCATCATTGTGAACCCAGGGGACCCTGACTCTGGGGTCAGGAGGGGACATCCTCCCACATGGGCGGACATGAACGAGGCCTCACTGGCCCCAGGCCCCTCCCTTGGTAGGGCCCAGCAGGTGGCCCCGACTTCCAGGGTTCCACAGCTTTCCCCGGCAGGCAGAGGGCGCGGAGCTGAGCGTGGAGGGGACAAGGTGCACAGGGCTGAGGGCAGGTGCCCATGGCACACGCCTGCACTGACAGGCCCTGCCACGCAGGG
Organism: Oryctolagus cuniculus; assembly: GCF_051225735.1. Lineage (NCBI taxonomy): Eukaryota > Metazoa > Chordata > Mammalia > Lagomorpha > Leporidae > Oryctolagus > Oryctolagus cuniculus. Next base: position 49,244,212 of record NC_142877.1, read on the forward strand.
ACCCCCCCCAGTAGGAAGCTAGGAAATGGGGCTTCCCAGACCTTCAAACTTTGCTCATTTTTTTAGATCACAGCGCCCCCTGCTGGAAGCAGTTCTCTTCACAGGCCCTTCCTGAGAGCTGAAGACCAAAGCAAGGTATCTGGCCATCATTTAAGTAACTATGGGGGACTTTTTTTCACTCCCCAGATGGCCGCAACGGCCGGAGCTGCACCAATCCGAAGCCAGGATCTTCCTCTGGGTCTCCCCTGTGGGTGCAGGGGCCCAATGACTTGGGCCATCTTCTACTGCTTTCCCAAGCCATAGCAGAGAGCTGGATCAGAAGCTGGGATTCGAACAAGCACCCATATGGGATGCCGGCACTGCAGGTGGTGGCTTTACCTGCTGCACCACAGTGCAGCCCGGGTGGAGGACTTTTAAAAGGAGCTACAGGGCCGGCGCCGCGGCTCAATAGGCTAATCCTCCGCTTGTGGCGCCGGCACACCAGGTGCTAGTCCCGGATTCTGTCCCGGTTGCCTCTCTTCCAGGCCAGCTCTCTGCTGTGGCCCAGGAGTGCAGTGGAGGATGGCCCAAGTGCTTGGGCCCTGCACTCCATGGGAGACCAGGAGAAGCACCTGGCTCCTGCCATCAGATCAGCGCGGTGCGTCGGCCACAGTGGCCATTGGAGGGTGAACCAACTGCAAAAGGAAGACCTCTCTCTCTCTCTCTCTCTCTCTCACTGTCCACTCTGCCTGTCAAAAACAAAACAAAACAAAACAAAACAAAACAAAATAAAATAAAATAAAATAAAATAAAAGGAGCTGCAGAAGCCAGCCCCTCCCCAGCTCTAACTGCCCCCTCTGAGATTCCAGTGCCACAGGTGCTGCGTCTGCCCCAGAGACACCCCCGCCCCAAACCTGATAAGCTCCAGTCTGCAGCTGTGCAGGCCTAGGGCACCCGCCCAGCCAAGGAGCCAGAGTGGACAGCACCTGCTGCTCCTGGAGCAGGTCAGTGGTGAGAGAGAACCCAGCAGCCAGGGTGCAGACTCCTGACTCCTGGCAGCTTCTCACCTGCTGCGTGCCTCACTTTCCACATCCATGCAGCAACTTGTGCAGGTCACAGGCAGAGGGGCCAAGATCCAGAGCGACTTCACAGTTGCCAGCAACATGCTGGAAGTTGCTAAGAGAGTGGCTATTGAGTGTTCTCACCACAAATACATGTGAGGTCATGGGTGTGTATTTCAGCACGTCACGTTGCACAATGTAATTTTATGCCATTTTTATTTGTTAATTAATTTTAATATTCTTTAAAAAAAGAAATGGTTATCAAGTGCTTAGGCAAATGCTCAGTGCACCCCAGCACAGTCAACCTGTTCCCTCCCTTCAATGTTTCTGTTCTAACATTGATGGACAGCACTATTGGCCCTGTGACCTCCCACGGGGAACAGAGGGGTGTGCCCAAGTCCAGCAGGGAGACAGTGGGATCTCAGGTCTCCCATACTCTTCTGCAGGGCTGGGCCATGGGACAGGACAGCCAATGTGGCAGGGCAGTCATGAGCACTGGATGACCCTGGTGCCAACATGCCCCAGGTCCCAAAGCAGGTGCCTGCTGTGAACCCTCTGAACTTCTCCTGGAGGGTCCTGCGGTGCCCTCTGTAGCAGGGGCCTCTCCACACCCACCCTGAGCATCCTGGCACCCTCGATGGGGAACTGCACCCTCCCTCCATCCGTCCCTCCCAGCAGGGCCTCTGCTGGCCAGATCGGCCAGTCATTGCCCCTAGGGCCTCTTAGCTAGGTATAATGAGGGCCCTGAGCTAAGGGCAAGCACCAGGAGCAAGGATGGAGGGGCTTGCCCTTCCTGGAACTGAACACCCCTGCTTCAGCTCACACCAAAAGCCCAAGCTTAGAACCCACCCAAAGCAGCTGCTTAGCCCAAGCACAGCTGTGCCTCTGATGTCACATGTCAGGCAAAAGCATCTGGAAGGGACCCTCCAGACTAGCACCCTCTGGATGCTAGGGTGCTGGGGTTCTAGAATGTTCCCCACACTGGCAGGCAGATGCACTTTTGAGAGGCGCCCCCTGCTGGCTGGGTAAAGAGAGCTTCACCTGCCTGCACCTCCATTTCTCATCCGGACAGTGAGTTTACTCATAGACAGGGTTAGGATGACACTTCACTGGACTACTTTGCTACCATGCATACAGGAGGCAGTCAATAAGTGTCAACTATTCTGATTATCTCCATCTGCCCAGCCATACTGACCCAAGCCAGTGTGGCAGCTCTGGGGGCTGGGCCCAGGTCAGCTGACTGCCCAGAGCACAAGCAGCCTGGGCTGCAGATAGGCTGACCTCTGTCCTGTCATCCAGAGAATGGGTTTTTCCCACCCCCAAAGCCAAGGTCGGATGCAGCTTTTCCAGACTGTCACGTGCGGGGCCCGCCCCAGGCTCCACCAGCAGCCGTGTTTCAGTTTAGCCTCATGAGACTCTCGGAACCAAAGATTCCTCCCCTCTTCTCTTCAGGTTGGACACAGGCTGGGGGCTGACCTCCTATATGCTGGCCTTTGATGCCTGCCAACCACAGAGGGCCCACCCACGTGCCTTGGTGCAGATGCACTGGGCTCCAATCCAAGCTGCCCAACAACCAGACCCCTCCCACACACACCTGCCATCCCACAAGGTCCCCACCACCCAGAATCAGCGTCCACTGCCTGAAGCCCAATGTGGCAGGGGTCCCCTGATGACCCCACCCAGGAACGCCCCAGACCTGCCTGCCTCCTCAACGCTCCCTGCAGGGCTCACAGCCTCCCCTGTCCCCGATATTTGGGGTTCCCCATCCCACCCTAGCCCCCAGGCAACAGTCAGAGAAGCTCCTGTGGACAAACACAGGTGCAACTCCTGGGCACCTGTGAAGACCTGGCCCTGAACCTGCAGACGCTGGACTCAAAGCTTCTACAGCATGGTTTTGCCTGTGGCAGGCACCTGCTCGTGTATACTTCAAATCACTTGTAGAGGATTTAGAACTCCTAACTCATCCATGATGTTGGGTCTGGACTGCTACACTGTATTGGTTAGGGAATGTGACAAGCAAAGCAAGGCAGTCTGGGACACACACAATTATTTTCCAAATAGTTTCTATCTGTGGCTGATTGCTGTGTGGATGCAGAAGCGTGGGACCAGGTGTCTAACTGCCCCACCTTCAAGCAGCTCTTAGAGGGCCTGCATGAGACGGACATGGGGTTTTCTTCACCCACACAAGCCTCAGGCATGTGCCTGCAGAGTGTGGCCAGGTACACTCTCCTGACACCATGCGGCTTGGGAAATAGTGTCCAGCTATGAGGACGAGCACAAAACCCCTCCTGTCATCCAGGCCTGCTGTGAGCCGGGCCCACATCACCACCTCCTAGCCCCACAGGAGCCTAAAAGGAGGTTGGGTCACACTTCCCCCCTCCTCCTTCCCTTTTCCTTCCTCCCTCCCCCTCCCTCCTCCTCCCTCCTCTCTCCCTCCTTCCTCCCTTCCCCTTCCTTTCCCCTCTGTCCCTTCCCTCTCCCCTTCCCCCTTCCCCTCCCTCCCTCCTCCTCCCTCCTTTCTCCCTCCTCCCTCCTCCTCCCTCCTCTCTCCCTCCTTCCTCCCTTCCCCTTCCTTTCCCCTCTGTCCCTTCCCTCTCCCCTTCCCCCTTCCCCTCCCTCCCTCCTCCTCCCTCCTTTCTCCCTCCTCCTCCCTCTCTCCTCCTTCACCCCTCCCTCCCCCTTCTTCCCTCCCTCACTTCTCCCTCCCTCCCTCTCCCTCCCTCCCTCCTCCTCTCTCTCATTCCTCTCCCTCCATCCCTCCTCCTCTCTCTCATTCCTCTCCCTCCCTCCTCCTCCTCCTCCCTCCTCTCTCTCTCCTCCTTCACCCCTCCCTCCCCCTTCTTCCCTCCCTCACTTCTCCCTCCCTCCCTCCTCCTCCCTCCCTCCTCCTCTCTCTCATTCCTCTCCCTCCCTCCTCCTCCTCCCTCCCTTGTCCCTCCCCCCTCCCTCCCTCACTCCCTCTCTTACTCCCTTACTCAGGTCCTTGCTCTGAATCCTTATCTCACGTGGACAACCGGGAAACCCATTCCCTCAGCATCTTCAATGGAGACAGCCAATGAGTGAGCTTCAGCGAGGGCGGCTGCAGGCTCCGGGACCCCGGCCCCCTGCTCCCCTCCCTCCCTGAGCGAGCAGGTAGGCAGGGCCCGTGACTTGCCTCTAACCAACAGAACAAGGCCGCGGAAGGTTGTGACGCGCTTTTTCTGACCCCCCTCGCTCTCCCAGGCGGGCTTTAAGGAAGCGAGCGGCTGCCTAGGAAAGTCCCTGAGGCTGGGGCCCGAAGGTGGTCTCCGGTCAGCGGCCAGCACGGAACTGAAACCGCAGCCTGACCGCTAAGGTTGCCCTCCCAGGCCCGTGAGACACAGGCTTGGCCTCCAGGGGGCGCAATGGAACCTGCAGAACCTCGTGGGAGCCGCTTAAGTGGAGGGGGCGTCCCCTCTTGAGTTCATGGAAGAAGGTAGTTAAAAAGCTTATTACATACCTTTGAGCCCAGTCCTGGCTCGCCACGTGCTCCGCAATTGCCGTCAGATGCCCCACGAACGAGGCCGCCCCATCTCGGTCCACAGCTGTGAGCTAAATAAACCCTTTTTCTGTAGCAAGTCAGTGTTTCACGGTAGTAACCCAAAGCTCTTCATACAGCCCCCAAAGAAATAACAACCGCCAATCAGCACGTGAACCTGCAAATGAGCTTGGAAACGAGGCGTGCCCCAAACCTCCAGTGGGACAGCAGCCCTGGCCAGCACCTGCACCACGTGTGCCTGCAGCCTGAGCATGGGAGCCTGGCCCCGGGAGGTGGCAGATGCGCTGGGGGGTGGGGGTGGCTGTCACTCACCCTAGGTAACTAATCCAGCAGCTGCACACACACACTTTACTGGGTGTTCCTTACAGGTTGCAAAAGTGGTCCATGGAAGGCAACCTGTCCAGTGACCCGCGGGCAGAGCCTGCCCAGCCAGCAATGAGACAGCCCCCTACCCAGGGTAAAATGCAACACACTTTAACCCTCTGTGTGCTGAGCTGTGGATGATGGGGGTAGAGGGGAGGGGGGGACGCCTAAGCTGCACCTCTTTTGCACCCGGATACAAGGCAGGAAGGGCTCCCTGGAGATTTACAGAGAGAGGAAGGCGTTCTGGGCTCCTGGGGGGGGGGGGGTACAGACAGCACTTCCTGCCCACCCGGGTGACAGCAGGGCGGCTCCCTCCCCCTCTGGCAGCTTGGGACAGGCCTGGAGAAACCAGGTTGAGTGACTTCACTGCAGGCTGAGCCACGAGTTCTGCAGGAGTGACCATATCCACGGGGGGTGGGGGGGTGCTGGGAAATGTGTGCATGCACTTGGCTTCACTACACCAAGAGCTCTGGCCCAGCCCTCATCCCTCCCACATCCATTCCACCACCCCAGCATCAGGAATCTTGCATGGGAGCCCAGCCTGAAGCCCAGGGAGTGGCAAAGTCATGTTCTCTGCATGGCCAAGGTCAGCAATGGGCACACAGGGCAGGCCAGAGGGGCACCGGGCATGCCAATGAGAAAAGATCCCAGGGCAAGCAGCAAGTGGGGAGTATCAGTGCATCTCAGACGTTAGAAGCTGGGGCCCGGGGCCCACCATCTGAGAGTCTCATCCCACAGGCTGCAGCGGGGACCAAGAATCTGTGTGTCCATCAAGCTGCAAGAGGACACTGATTCTGCTGGCCCAGGGACCACATGTTGGGACCAACATTGTTAAGCCACTGCCTGCAATGCCTGCATCCCATATGGGAGCAGCAGTTCAAGTCCCAGTTGCTCCGCTTCCAATCCAGCTCCCTGCTAATGCGCTGGGGAAGGCAGTGGAAGATGGCCCATGTACGTGGGGCCCTGCCACCTACGAGGGAGACCTGGATGAAACTCCAGGTTTCCTGGCCCTGACTGTTGCAGCCATTTGGAGAGTAAACCAACAGATTGAATGATCTCCTTCTCTCTCTCTCTCTCTCTCTCTCTCCCCCCCCTCCTCTCGCTGTCACCCTACCTTTCAAATAACTCTTTTTTTTAAAGATTTATTTATTTGAAATACAGAGTTACAGAGAGAGAGACAAAGGCAGGGAGAGACAGAGAGAAAAGACAACTTCCATCTACTGGTTCACTCCCCAGATGACCACTACAGCCAGAGCTGCACTGATCTGAAACCAGGACCCAAGAGCTTCTTCCAGGTCCCCCACACAGGTGCAGGGGTCCAAGGACTTGGGCCATCTTCTACTGCTTTCCCAGGCCATGGCAGAGAGCTGGATCAGAAGTAAAGCAGCCAGGACTCGAACCGGCACCCATATAGGATGCTGGCACTGCAGGCTAGGGCTTTAACCCACTGCGCTACAGCGCCAGCCCCTCAAATAAATCTTAAAAAAAAATAGCAAAGGATGAATGAATGAACTAATGAGTGCCAAAGAATTCTGTATACAGCCCAGTACTCCTGTAGCAGTTCTGCTATTCCTGGATGGGATAGAAATAGTACACATCACCATCACACACATGCACACACACAGTGATACAGGCACACCATGTCCATGTATGTACGCTAACATGTACATGCTCACACACATGCAGAGATACACACATAGGAAGCCTTTTACCCATGCCCCGGGAGCACACACAGAAACACTGACCCATGAGTAATGGATACTGCACACAGAGGGACATGGCACTAACATAAGCACCCATGCATATTGGACAGGGCCCTTCACAGAGGGGGCACTCAGCCAGGTCGGCAATGGTCCCATGGTTAACTTGGTGGCCCGTGGTCAAGTGAACAGTATCTGCTATGACCCACTAACAAGCTCTGTCACACTAACGTCTCACAGTCAGTCCACGGTGCTGCTCCCTGGGTCCATTTGCATCCTGTCCTGAACCTAACGGACCGGGATGATGCCTGGTGGCTGAGAAAAGCAGTCGGGATCCCTGTGTCCTGCACTGTGACACAGGACTGGGAAGTTCATGCCCCCAGAGGGAGGCTGAGAGAAAGCTGTTTCTGGTGGTTTCTGTGAACGAGCATGGACAAGCAGGCATCTGCCAGATCAAAAGTTGCGCACCAGGTGCCAGGGGATTCGTGCATTTCCTGGAGCAAAGAAATCGCATCTGGTGCAATAGCTGTGATTGGCGTTATCACCTGGAACCCATCTCTCTACTACACAGGCGAGGAGGAGAGCTGGGGGCAGTGGGGAGGGGGCGGGGGAGGTGAGGTACATGAATCTCCGCCATCCCTCCAGGCATGTGGTGTTGCTTTCGGTTTGCTATGCTCCTGTGCAGAGGCAGTTCTAGAAGCTTCCACCTGACCTTACCCTTAAACCCTCACTCCACAGGTCCGGGAGCCACTGGGGGATTCTGCCAGGTGCTAAGCAAGTCTGTTCCCATTTGCATTTCCAATTACATCACCAGTGCCCATATGGGTTGCTGGCGTTGCAGGCAGCGGCTTTACCCGCTACACCACAATGTCAGCCCCTGTCACCGGTCGTCTAATCATGTTCCTTCCACGTCTGTGGTCATCCAGCCAAAACCATTGACCACAGCCCCTGAGTTGGGAGACTATCGCAGGTCTGGTACTGGTCTGAGCACAGTACACAGCCTGGCTCGTGGTTCAAAATTCCCTGCATCACATCCCAGAGAGCGGATCCCCAGCAAGGGGATATCGCGCTGTGTCTATACATCTCAGGTAGTCACCTGCAAACCCCACCTGAGTTCGAGAAGCTCCCAGAGGCTGAGAGAAGGAAGAAGAGCAAGCATGGGGATCAGAGAGATTTTGTCTCTCCAGTAGTTCACTCAGCTGAGTGGCTGCTTGTTCCCGCTGTCAAGTCTACCCTACATAGAAGAGGGATGACAGTGCTCTCCAAGGATACTAGGGAATCCACTCACAAATGTGCTTCCCCTGGGGCTGGCCCTGTGGCGCAGCAGGTTAAAGCCCAGGCCTGCAGCACCAGCATCCCACGTGGACATCGGTTCGAGTCCCAGCTGCTCCACTTCCAATCCAGCTCTCTGCTAGTGTGCCTGGGAAAGCAGAGGAAGATGGCCCAAGTGCTTGGGCCCCTGCACCCATGGGGGAGACCCGGAAGAAGCTCTTGGCTCCTGGCTTCAGAAGGGCTCAGCTCTGACTTTTGTGGCCATTTGGGGAGTGAACTAGCAGATGGTTCTATGTCTCTCTTGCCTCTGCCTCTCTCTGTAACTATCAGTGCTCCCTTACTACCAGAAATGCAGTCATTCCCACAGGGTATAAGTTCCCAAGACCCCTGTGCATGCCTGAAACCACAGATAGCACTAAATCATGCATATAGGGGCTGGTGCTGTGGCACAGCAGATTAAAGCCCCAGTCTGCAGTGCCGACATCCCTTACAGGCACTGGTTTGAGTCCCAGTGGCTCCACTTCCAACCGAGGTTTCTGCTATGGCCTGGGAAAGCAGTAGAAAATGGCCCAAGTCCTTGGGCCCCTGAACCCAGATAGGAGACCCAGAAGAAGCTCTTGGCTCTTGGCTTCTGATCAGTGCAACTCTGTTGCAATTTGAAAAACTCCAGAACCATTTGGGTAGTGAACCAGTGGATGGAAGACCTCTCTCTCTCTCTCCCTCTCACTGTCTACAACTCTACCTCTCAAATAAATAAATTAAAGCTTAAAAAAAAAAAAAAACAGCCCAGAGTTCTTCCTTCCTCACAGCTGCTCAGTGGGGAGATTTGTTCTTACTGTAAATGTTAACAAGCTCAGTCCACACTTCTGTCCCTGTGAATTCAGCTGAAGCTCTCACCTTCTCGCTTATACGAAACACCCTATGGCTTCTCCCTGGCGTATCTGCACGGCCCATGTCTCCACGCTTGCCCTTCCACACCACTGCTGAGTAAAATAACGGCCATTTCATCACAGGCAGCTCCATGCCCTAACAGCCCATCTGATAACCGGGACAGCCACCAAGCGACCAGCGTGAAGAGGCCACAGTGGCAGGACATTTCATCACACTCCTCAGAATGGCACACAGTTTAAACCTTACGAGTTGCTTACTTCTGGAAAGTTTCATTCAATATTGCCAGGCTGCGGTTGGCCATGGAAAACCAAAACTGCAGAGAAGGGAGATTCATTAGCAGTCTTTGTAAAGATGCATGTGTTTATTTGAAAGGGTGAGAGAGGAGAGAGATCTTCCACTGCTAGTTTACTCTCCAGATGGCTGCAACAGCCAGGGCTGGGCCAGGCCAAAGCCAGGAGCTTGGAACTCCCTCCTGGTCTCCTCTGTGGGAGGCTGAGGCCCAAGGCCTTGGGCCATCTTCTGCTCCTTCTCCAGGTGGATTCATAAAGAGGTGAATCAGATGCAGAGTAGCCAGGACTTGAACCAGCGCTCAGATATAGATGTGCCACATGCCAGCCCCTCATCAACTGTCTTTAAAGATAATCAGGTGAGAGAGCCAATTTGAAAAACTCCAGAACCAGTTTATAAAACTCCTTCTTAAAATTTGTTCGGGGCCTGTGCTGTGGCATAGTAGGTAAAGCCGTGGCCTGCAGTGCCAACATCCCATTTAGGCGCCAGTTCGAGTCCCAGCTGCTCCACTTCTGATCCAGCTCTATGCTATGGCCTGGAAAAGCAGCAGAAGATGGCCCACATCCTTGGGCCCTTGCACCCACATAGAAGACTTGGAGGAAGCTCCTGGCCCTGGCTTCAGATCAGTGCAGCTCTGGCTGTTGAAGACATTTGGGGAGTGAACCAGCAGATGGAAGACCTTTCTCTCTCTCTGCCTCTCTATCTCTCCATGTGTGACTCTGACTTTCAAATAAATAAATACATCTTAAAAAAAAAAAAAAAGTCTATTCCTTTAACCCACTCTGATACCCAATCTGTGCTCATCCGTGTTCTCCAGAGAGCAGATCCGTGGAGCTCTCTCAAACAATGGACATTCGTAGTCAGGCGTCAGCTCACGCAGCCACACAGGCTCAGGTCAGGCCAGTGGTGTAAATCACAGGCTGAGGCCAAGCACCAGGAAGGCCAGGGATGTCAGTTCCAGTCCAGTCCAGAAACACAAGGTCAATGTCCCAGGTCCAAGACATGGAGGGGAGGGGAGAATGCCCTCTTACTTGAGTGAGGCAGGTTGAGGGTGCACCTTGTGACTTACCCAGGGCCGCCCTGCGCCTCTGCCTGCCCAGCAGCTCTGGGGGAGATGAGGCCACAGGATGGGGGAGCCCAGCACCCCGCATTCATGGATGAAAGGGCTTGCAGCTAGGAGAAGACATTGGGTGCTGGGGTGTCTCCTAACCACCCTGAGCTTTGTCCAGTGCCCATGAAGCGGAGGGTAACAGGACACTCAGTGCAGCAGCAACCTGGGATCAAGTCTGCCTCCCTGCCTCCTGCTTGGTCTCAGCCAGAGGAGGATCCCAGGGCCAGGCACAGCCATGGGGAGGGGGGAGGGGTCACAGCAGCCACCATACCTGGAGCCGTGCTGCCTGCCATCACGGTGGCCGCCATCACAGTCCTCACAACAGATCTCAGAAGCAAGAAGCTGAGAGATGATGCTCTTTGCCCAGGACCCACAAACCCACAGCCCCTTGCCTGAAACCTGGTACAAGCAAGAAGGGCCAGGGGCGGAAGTAGGGGCAGCGCTTTCCCTGAGATTTGGGTTAAAAGTGAGGGCCCTGACCCAGCCACCCTGGGTGACGCCAGCCCTGTGCACACGGGTCTCCCTGCTCCGACTCAGGTGTCTCCAACCTGTCTGGACAGGACCCCTCCGAAGCAGCTTGCTCCACGCCAAGCCGGGAGCATTGACACTGCAGCAGCCACCGGGGGAAACTGAGGCACCTTGCCAGAGATCACCCAGGTTTGCAGCGGCAGAGTGGTACTAAAACTGGGGTGGGGGAGGGGGTCTGTCTCCAAAGCCCCCTCCTAGCCCCCTGCCCCGGGGCATGTACATAGACCACGCGGTCCAGGTCCTTGGAGCCACAAACCATTCTTCGCTCTGCTTTGCTGACTTGGAACCAGAGAAGGGAAGTGATCAGCCACTTGCGGCTGACACAGTGCGTACAAGATGAAGCTCAGGCTCTGAGCCTCTCGCCCCGTCCCAACCCCCGGGTGGGGTGGGGGGGGCCAGAACGCCGGAATTGAGGGAGGAAGAACGATTGGAGAAGGAAAACCACACGACGCGGCTTCTGAAAATCCCCGCGGATTCTTGAAGACATTAGCCTTCCCCGTGAGCGCACGGGAGGGCGTTGCACCGGGCTCCCTCGCAGGTCTCACTTCTCCTCCTCCTCCCCTGCAAACTATCGCTGCCTGGAAACTTTGTAAAGGAAGCGGTTGCCAGTTGTGGTCGAGAGGGAGGCGGCAATGAAGCGCTTCTGGGCGAAATGACTCAGCAAGACGCCACCCCCTCCCCAGCCTGGAGCAAGCACCCCCCCCCCAGCCCCGCCCTGGCCCAGCCCCTGCGCAAGGTGGAGGTGGGGGTTTATAGGGCAGGCTCGGCTCCCTGCACTCTAGCCCAGCACCGCTCACCGACCTGCAGTGCAGCTGCCCCGCAGTCATGCGGCCGGCCAGGGCGCTGCTTGCCTTCTGCTGCCTCGTGGTGCTCACCGCAGGAGCCCGTTCCCCAGGTAAGGGGGAATCTCCCCTGGCTGCCCCCAGCCTCCAGAGACTGACCAAGCTTCCTCCTCGCCTGGGGTCTCACTTTCCCGGCTTGGAGCCCGCGGGACCGTGCGGAGGCAGCATTCAGAGGGTGCGCCTGCTGTGCACTGTTCCTCTCTGTCCCCTCACCTGGCCGCAGGGACCCTAAGTCTGCACCCCGGAGGTCAGCACAGGGGAAGGGGCGAGGAGGAAGAGGAGACAAACAGAGAGGCACAGCTGGATGAGTGGCCACCTGCCCAGGTAACACAGCCAAGGAGCACCTGCCTGCCTGCTGGCGGAGGGAGCTGGGTAGTGCCCTCTGCTGCCCGCATAGACCGTGGAGGGGCGAGGAAGCAGCAGGTGCCAGAGGGCTGGGACCTACTCAAGTTCCCCGCAGCCCAGGGCCCAGCAGCGGGGACAGCACCCACTCTGGGGCCAGAGTCTGACCAAAGGTGACCAGATGAGGGTACCCAAGACCACAGGTTCGTGGACGGCCTCACACTCCCCCTCCCCCCCAACGGTGAATTGGACATCAGGGCTCAGTGACGCTGGGGGCCCGTCAGTTTCTTACACCTAAGGGTGCAGGGTGAGTGCTGTGACTTGGGGACCTGGAGAACAGGGCTGGTGTGGGGGTGCAGCTTCCGCTGTCAGTGAGGGGGACAAGCCATGGGGTGTGTCCCCCGGGGTGATCTCCCCCCACCTTCCCCACAAACACGTGGCCCACACTTGGAGGCCCAGAGTCAGCAGGACACCCGATATCAGCTTAGGCCACGGAGGCAGGGGGGCTTCTGCCCCTGCCCTGTCCTGACCCCAGCCTGCTGCTGTGTTTGGTGTGCATCCAGGGGAGATGTGGGGGCAGCTGCTTATGCACAGTGAAGAAGTCTCCTGGAGAGGCTGCCCTCTGGTGGTGCCTGGGAGGAATTACCCTTAAGGTTCTGAAGTCTCCAACAGAGCAGGGCCAGGGCAGGGACAGGACTGGGGCGGGGGCACCCCTTGACAGCTGGACTTTATTGGCATATCCAGGTCCTGCTTTCTCTTTGGCTGGCCCAGAGGGCCTCCCCGTTCAAACCTGGTCTCGGCCACTGAACCCCAGATGGAGGAGGCGGAGCCCATACCGGCATAGGAAACCTCAAAGCACCCCAGACTGCCCTCCTGCCCCATAGCTGCGGGATCTTGGAATGTTCCCAAGGCTCAATTCCATCATCTATGAAATGGGAAAATGACCACGTGCATCCCCACCTTGGGCCCAGAGGGGCTGAGCAGAAGCGGCTCAGGGAGTAGAGGTGTGGTGGCCTGCGATGGGCCTGGGCTGGCCTGAGCTGGCCTGGCTGCCAGAGTCTGGGCCCATGAGCTGGACCCCAGCACCACAGCTGTTTCTGGGGATTCTGGCAGGCCAGAGTGAGCGCCTGGAAGCCCCTCTGCCCGGCCGGGGAGGACAGACAGGGGAACCTGGGCCCCCACCTCAGCCTGCAGCCCTGCAGCCTCTCTCTTGCTTCATCTGACAACGGATCCCAGAACCTGCTGGTGTTGGAGGGAGGGGGAGGGTGAGAACGAGGACAGCAGGGACCCCAGGGTGGGGCCCTATGGGCATCTGGCTTTTCTCAGCACCCGTGAGCTAGAAGCTGAACCCTCACAGCACCTGTCCACCAGGGCCCTCCAGGACACAGGAAATTGCCACACGGCTTCCCGCTACCCTTTAGCTGTAGATTACAAGCAAAATGCGCTTCTTTCTCCTCCAGGCTGGCGTCTCTTCCAGGAAGCCCCACGGGCTGCCAGCCATGCCCTACCCCTGCCCCCTCCAGCCAGGGCAGGGACCTGACCTGGGGTCAGCTGTCTCCTCTTTCATCCTCAAGGTGCTGTCACTCTTTGGTCATAAGCATCTCGGGCTGGGAGCATTATGCCCTACATGGAGAGACAGCGCCCCCTCCAGGCCAGGAGGTCAGGGAACCACTGCATCCTTTCTTCCCAGTGCTGATTTCTGTTCCCCAAGGGCATGTCTGCTTGCTCTTAGAGCCCCTCTCGGTGGCCAGACTGGCGTATTGATAACTACTGCACATCGTCCACTGCTAAGTGTGCCCCATGCGGTGTCTCCTTCCTTCTCACCACCCGCTGTGAGGTTGCTGCCATCATCATCCCCGAGTTCCAGATGAAGATGTGAAAGCTCAGAGAGGTTAAGCAGCTCACTCAGGGCTGCACAGCCCGAGAGAGGCAGGGTTGGGACTCCCACCCTGCATAGGTGCCAGTGAACCAAGGCCAGGACTAATCCAGGGAGAGATAAGGGGACACGTGTGCCCTTGGCAGCATGAACCTGCTCATCCCTCTTCACATGGGGACCTGTGCACCCTTGCAATTGATGGCGTGAACCCCAATTCAGCTTTGATGGCATCAGGTGAGAGGAGCAGAGGAGCATGGATGAGCTGAGGGACTCATCCCCCGGGGCAGTGGGAGGGGGCAGAATGGACACAGTCCCCCTGAACTGGACACTCACTTCCTACCACCCCAGTCCTTGGGTGAGGCCTCCAGACTGTAAGCCCTGAGAGACGGGAGTGGGGGCTAGCAGGGGTCCTCCCTGAGAGCCCCAGCAGCACCTCGGCCCCGAACACGGTGTCTCCCCAGCCCAGGAGACATGGGACACAGAGGAGACTAGCAAGGCTGCCCGTATTCAGTGCCCAGTGCCTGGGATCCCTCGGGGGTGGGGGTGGCTTCACACACTGGGATTCCCCACCCCGCTGGGGTCACACCTAGAATACTCCTAAAAGAGGAAGGTACAGCTTCCACAGAACCCACCCCTTCCCTGCTACATGCAGGTGCTCCCCACTGCATCTTCCCCTACACACGCCCTCGTGACCGCCGTGTCACAGAGGCCCAGATGAATCCGCTGCAGCACTATTTGCCGGTCTTTTCTTGGAGGACAGGGGGCCTGCCCAGTGGGTGGTATCACTGGGGAACTCAAGCCCTGGTCACTGACCGTGGCCCCAAGCTTTGGTGCCACCTGCAGGTCGGAGCCTGCATTGCAGTTCAGATCTCAGAGGTGGTCGTGAAGGGTCCATACGCATCATGTGTGTGTCCTGCATTTAAATGAAGCCCATTCATTATAGCATTAAGCCTCAGTGTACAGCACATTAAGGACAGAGATCCTACATGAGGAGTAAGTGCACAGTGACTCCTGTTGTTGACTTTACAAATTGACACTCCTGTTTATGGCATCATTAATCTCCCTATGCACCAGTCATGAGTTTCCAAGGCTATGGAAGCCCCTTGAGTTCTCCGACTCTTATCTTGTTTAGACAAGGTCATAGTCAAAGTGGAGGTTCTCTCCTCCCTTCAGAGAAAGGCACCTCCCTCTTTGAAGACCTGTTCTTTCCACTGGGATCTCACTCACAGAGATCTTTTTGCCAGAGTGTCTTGGCTTTCCATGCCTGAAATACTCTCATGGGCTTTTCAGCCAGATCCGAGTGCCTTTAGGGCTGATTCTGAGGCCAGAGTGCTATTTAGGACATCCGCCATTCTATGAGTCTGCTGAGTATCTCACTTCCCATGTTGGATCACTCTCCCCTTTATTTATTCTATCGGTTAGTGTTAGCAGATACTAGACTTGTTTATGTGCTCCCTTTGACTCTTAGTCCTTTCATTATGATCAATTGTGAACTGAAATTGATCACTTGGAATAGTGAGATGGCATTGGCACATGCCACCTTGATGGGATTGAATTGGAATCCCCTAGTATGTTTCCAACTCTACCAATTGGGGCAAGTCAGCCCGAGCATGCCCCAAATTATACATCTCTTCCCTCTCTTATACCCACTTTTATGTTTAACAGGGATCACATTTCAGTTAATTTTCAACACTTAAGAATAACTGTGTGATAATTACAGAATTAAACCAGTCATATTAAGTAGAACAGACAAAAAAAAATACTATGAGGGATAATGTATTAAGTTGTCCATTAGCAGTCAGGGCTATGCTGATCAAGTCACCATTTCTCATAGTGTCCATTTCACTTCAGGAGGTTTCCTTTTTGGTGTTCAGTCAGTTGTCACCGATCAGGGAGAACATATGGTATTTGTCCCTTTGGGACTGGCTTACTTCACTTTGTGTTTCTATGGGGGTGCAAACTGTTGAAATCTTTACTTAATGTACACTAAACTGATCTTCTGTTAAAAAAAAAAAAAAGAAAAAGAAACTATCAATTCCCAACTTGACTCTCACTGGGATTAAACATGACAATAGGTCTGATCTGATTTCATCATCATTTAAAAAAAATCATCTATTATTTTTCACTTTATGTTTCTGTGTGGGAACAAACTGTTGAAATCCTTACTTAAGGTATACTAAGCTGATCTTCTGTATACTAAGATAATCGAAAATGAATCTTGATGTGAATGGAAGGGGAGAGGGAGTGGGAAAGGGGAGGGTGGTGGGTGGGCGGGACGGTATGGGGGGGAAAGCCATTGTAACCCATGAGACGTACTTTGGAAATTTATATTCATTAAATAAAAGATAAAAAAAAATAAAATAAAAATAAAAAAAAAAATAAATGAAGCCCATTCAGAGGCCGCCCAGGTGGGCTGTAGGAGCTGGACAGGTGGAACATGACCCAGAAGGTGAGCTTGGGGTCTGAGAAACACGGGGGAAGGGGACTTCAGGAGTCACCTGTAATGTGTGTGGGAAAACTGCTTCTTTTTACATTTTTTATTTTCTGATCTATTTGAAAGGCAGAGTGATGGAGTGGTGGGGGGGAAGAGGGAGAGAGGGAGGGAGGGAGGGAGGGGGAGAGAGAGAGAGAGAGAGAGAGAGAGAGAGAGAGAGAGAGAGAGAGAAAGGGAGAGAAAGAGATCTTCTGTCACTCCCCATATTGGCTGCAAGGGCCAGGTCTGGGCCAGACTGAAGTGAAGAGGCAAGAACTCCATCCTGGTCTCCCACATGGGTACCAGGGGACCAAGCACTACGGCCATCTTCCACTGCTTTCCCAGGTACATTAGCAGGGAGCTGAATTGTAAGTGGGGCAGCTGGGGCTTGAACGGGCGCTCTTATGGGATGCCCATGTTACAGACTTAACCCCCTGTTACCACAACGCCAGCCCTGAAAAAATGCATTTTTAAGTAAGAAACAGCACAGGTTGCTTGGAAGCTTTGCCCCCCATTCTGAACCTCAGCACTAGGGAGAGGAGAGGCCCTAGATTTCCATAATGCACGGAACGCTGGTGATAGCAGGGATGGGGTGCAGGGACCCCCGTCTGTCCTCAGTCCCTGGAGCAGGTCCAAGCCGTTCAGGGACAGGAGTTGGAAGGAGCTACACGCCCAGGTGCTTATGTGGCCAAGTCCTCCACTTTTCTCAAACCTGTCTGTGGCAGGGCCTGGCCTCTGAGGACACTCATGTGTGACATGAGTCCCAGGGAAAGGGCGCCAGGTCCACTGCCCCCTCTCCAAACTACTCAGCATTTTATATCCGTGCACAGGTGCTCACTGCCTCGGCACTGCTCTGTGGCCAGCACAGCCCCGAGCACCCTCCAGCCCCAACCTTTTCTCGGACAAGGAGCCGGTCAGCCTGCAGCTACTGTCTAGTACCCAACCCCAGGCCCAGGTAACAGGTGTTCCTCTGGGTCCCTTTGGGGAAGGGGACATGTTATCCCCAGGGAACACTCAGATCTGCTTTCCCCTGTTGGATTCATGCTGCTATTTCTTTTTAAGGCTTTTTTTTTTTTTTTTAAGGCAAAGTTACAGAGAGGAGAAAAGATACAGAGAGAAAGAGAGATAGATCTTCCATCTGCTGGTTCACTCCCCAAATGGCCACACCAGCTGGGTTGGGCTGAAGCCAGGAGCCAGGAGCTTCTTCCGGGTCTCCAGTGTTGGGGCCCAAGCACTTGGGGCATCTTCCACTGCTTTCCCAGGTGCATTAGCAGGGAGCTGGATCAGAAGTGGAGCAGCAGGGTTGTGAGCCAACGCCCATATGGGATGCCAGTGTGGCAGGCTGAGGCTTAGCCAGCTGCACCACAGGGCTGACCCCCTGGAGTTTCCATTTCTTCCTAACCCAGGAGCCAGCTAGAGTATCCCCACCTCCCGCCTGGGCCCTACCACCAAGGAGGGACTTTCACATTAAGTTTCTTCATGTTAATCTGCTTGCCAGTGGTACTGGCCAGTACCTGCCTTATATGCAGCCTGGCTCTCTCACTTCTGGCACACTGATAGTTCTGGAAACTCTGAAGAAGTAAAAGGTTTAGGGGCTGGAGCTGTGGTATAGCAGGTAAAGCTGCAACCTGCTGCGCCAGCATCCCATATTGACGCCGATTGGAGACCCGGCTGCTCCATTTCCAATCCAGCTCCCTGCTAGTGTGCCTGGGAAAGCAGAGGAAGATGGCCCAAGTTCTTGGGTCTTTGCACCCACATGGGAGACCCAGAAGAAGCTCCTAGCTCCTGGCTTTGATCTGGCACAGTCTTGGCCGTTGCGGCCATTTGGGGAGTTTACCAGCTGATGGAAGACCTCTCTCCCTCTCTAACTCTGCCTTTCAAATAAATAAATACATCTTAAGGGGGGAAGAAAAAAGATTTATAAACCTAAAACTCCTCTTCCCTATTCTCCCAGTCCCCTTTCCAATGTACTTATAATTCTTCCAAAACTTTTAAATTTTTATGTAACATATAAGCACTTCATGACTTTTATGGACAAAGTGAAAAATAGAGAAGCCCAGATTCAAGCCACTCATGAGGCAGCACTCACTTGTGGCTGTATGAAGCCTGCGTTAACACTCACATTCATCTCCTCTTTGGTTTTTTTTTTTAAGATGTATGTATTTGAAAGTCAGTTACACAGAGAGGAGAGGTGGGGGCGGGGGTTCTTCTATCCACTGATTCACTCCCCAGTTGGCCGCAATGGCCAGAGCTGCATCAATCTGAAGCCAGGAGCCAGGAGCTTCCTCCAGGTCTCCCAAGCAGGTGCAGGGGCCCAAAGACTTGGGCCATCTTCTGCTTTCCCAGGCCACAGCAGAGAGCTGGATGAGAAGTGGAGCAGCCAGGACTAGAACCAGCGCCCATATGGGATGCCGGTGCTGCAGGTGGCAGCTTTACCCACTACGCCACAGCACTGGCCCCCTCCGCTTTGTAATAAAAGGCAAATTCTGTGCCTGGAAGGACCAGACACCAGTGCCTGGCCCAACCTTGCCCCTCCCCCAGCTCTCCAGACCCCTCTTCAGCTGTCCTGCTCTGCTGAGTGCTGGGACTCAGTCCTCAACTCAGAACAGGGCCCTTGGAGTCTCCCTACAGATCTGTTCAGACCAGCACCCCCACAGACGCACCTTGCACCCCGACTCCCCCACCTCACTTGCTCTGCTTTCTTGCCATGCTGATGCTTTCATTGCGTGTTGCTTTGCAGGACACCGTAAGAAGCTTCTGCGTGCCCAGCAGGAGGAGGGGGCAGGAAAGGGCTAGAAAGAAGCTGGACAAAGGAGCGAGCAGCTCAGGGTCTCCCCCGAGCCAGACCCCAGGCCATCTGCCACCTCGGCTCTCTGGCAGTCAAAGGGATGCCAGGGTCCAGCTCTGGCACGGACGCTGAGATGCGGCTGGGAGGGAAGCCGAGTATGCCTCCCTCGCATGGGAAGACGTGGAAAAGACACAGAACTGCAGCTGCCTACACTTGGGCTCAGCGGCCGTCATCCCCAGCAAGGGCTTGGGCACAGAGAAGCCAGAGAGCTGTGCACAAGTGGGGAGGCAGGACCAGGTCAGCACTACCACGTGACCCACTAGGCTGGGGCATGCAGAGGGGTGGAGGCCGGGGGCCCTTCCCCTAACACCCCAGGCCACATCCTGTCCACAGGTCCTGCTGCGGGGGTTGGGGAGCAGGGGTGCTAAGGGAAACACAACAAAGGCATTATGGGGTGGGTGGGGTGGGGTGGGTAGGAGAGGGGGCCTGCCCAGGCACAAGGCATGGCACCCACTGCAAGGCTCCCGCGATCATTGTTGTGCTCATCTCGTTGTTTTTCAGATTTTTGTTCCCAAGATCTTAACTCGGGCCTGAAGCCAGGATTCCCCGAGACCATCAAGACGGATGACCCTGGAGTCCTGGCCGCAGCCAGGCACAGCGTGGAGAGGTTCAACAATTGCACAGACGACATCTTCCTGTTCAAGGAGTCCTTTGTTCGCAGGGCCCTGGTCCAGGTGAGGGGCCCTGGGGAGCTGAGCGGCACCGGCCCCACCCTCACCTCACCACCCCCACAAACACACCCCACCACCAGCTGAGGCACACCAAGGCTAAAACCTGTCACCCAGGGCAGTCACCAGACCTCCAGCCCAGAGTCCACAGGAAGTGGGACAGGAGAGAAACACACAGAGGTGCTGCCTTCGCCCCAGAGCAGGCCGTGGCATCTCCAGCCAGGGCAGGCCCCACCTCCCGCTCCCCGCCCAGCCTCGGCCCCAAAGGACTAGGTGCTGCGCTCTACCCACCCGGAGTTCTCTTACCTCTTTGCCTGATGCACAACCCCACTCTGCCTCCAGCCTGCCTGAATGGCCCACAGTCCCCTGCAGAGTGGTCACACCCTTAGTAACCTATGGCTACCCCCAAGGGACCGCACAGGGCACAGCCAGCCTCGTTTACCTCTGAGTCCAAGAACATGCAGCCAGCACAGGCGACAGGAGGGCTGCGTGGTGGCCTCTGACACTTGCTTGGAGGAAGCTGGCCCTCAGTGACATCCCTGCTGGAGGCTGGAGGAGGTAGGGGGCAGTGCAGAGGCTCTGCTCTGAGGGGAAGGCCCAAACTCTGGTCCCGTGGGTCACAGGAGGAGGGTGATTTTGGCAAGTGTCGCTGTGAGAGCAGCACGGTCTCCCGTTCGGAAGCGGCTGTGGAAGGCAGGCTGGCGTGTGGCCAGCGTCAGTGCTCCAGGCCCAGCCTCGGAGCTGTCAGGTCCTCTGAGGCACCGCCTCCTCCAGAGAGGTCAGTAGGATGCCCTGGACCCAGTGTCCTGTCCTCCTTGTAGGGGGGGATGGGAGGTTGTCCCTGGACCTTGGCCATGGTGGAGATGACCTTGTTTCACTAGAGATGGGGCTGAGACTAAAAATGAGCCAGGTCACTGGCAAGGCCAATTGGAGAAGGGCTTTTTTTTTTTTTTTTTTTTTTAAGATTTTTTAATTTATTTTAAAAGTCAGAGTTAGAGAGAGACAGACCTTCCATGTACTGGTTCACTCCCCAGATGGCCACAATGGCCAGCACTGGGCCAGGCTGAAGCCAGGAGCTTCATCCAGGTCTCCCAGGTAAGCACAGGAGCCCAAGCACCTGGGTCATCTGCTGCTGCTTTCCCAGGTGCATTAGTAGGGAGCTGGATCGGAAGTGGGGCAGCCAGGACTTGAACTGGTACCCATATGGAATGCCTGAGTTGCTAAGAGGTGGCCTTACTAATGCCACAGCACCAGCCCCAAAAGGGCTCTTCTGAAACTCAAAACACAGTTTCCAGCAGCAGGGAGGAGGGGGTACAGGGAGAAGCCAGCAGTGCTTGCCACAGGAGCCATGTAACATTCACAGCAGGTGCATCTCCCACTCAGGTGGCTTCGTTTTGTCTCCGAGGAGAGAGAGGGAACAAGTAAGGACTTTGCCCTCAGCCTGGGGGCCAGGGCAACCCAAAGGCAAGCCTGGCCTGAGGTCACTCCTTTAGTGTGGGATCCAACCAGGAGCTGGCACTCTGCTGGAGGGAGGGAATGGCAGGGGCCACGATGCAGCTGCCTGCTCCCCGCTTCCTGGGGATCCCGAGTTGACCTCCACACCAGCTGTCTCCCTCCTCACCTGTGTCGGCACACCAGTGCTGGTTGGTGCAGGAGCTGCCGTCTCTTCCACCCAGCCTTAAAACACCAGCCTCTGCTCACGTTCTCTGCAGATAGTGAAAGGCCTAAAATATATGCTTGAGGTGGAATTCAGCCGAACCACCTGCAGGAAAACCTCGCACGCCCAGCTGGACAACTGTGACTTCCAAAGCAACCATACCCTGAAGCAGGTAGGTCTGAGCCCCTGCTCACATCAGTACCCTAGCATCACCTCCTGAGTTCCTGCACTGCCATGATGTGGGAGAACAGGGGAGTAGACGGGTGGGAGAAGACCTGCTTTGAGATCACTCAGAAATTGCATAGATAGATAGAGCTGTATATGCAGTGTATAGGACATGATACCTCTCTCCGCAGGGAGAAAAAAACCAGATGTGGCAAGATGTAGGTGCAAAGTAAATGTCCTCAATCATCCTTTCAAGTTTTCTTAAGCTTGACATTTTCCAGAATAAAAAGTGGGGATTGGGGGAGAATGCCTTGGTGAGGAGCATGTACATGCACACATGCGCACACACACGCATGCTGACTCTGTAACTGGCCAGCAGTCCCTCGGGCACAGGTGTGTGTGTGCATGCGGCAATCTGGGGCAGGGGTCCGGGGCGGCCAGGTGGATTCCCAGGTGGGCCCTTGTTTCTTGCAGACCCTGAGCTGCTACTCCGAGGTCTGGGTAATCCCCTGGCTCCAGAAGGTGGAGGTACCCGTTCTCCGCTGTCACTGACTCCTGGGCAAGACCGTGGCTGCGACAGACACGTGATGGATGATCCAGTAGGTCGCTGCCAAGGACAGAAGGGCGGCGCCCACTGCTACCTATGTTACACTGCACTTTCTTCTCCAATCAGCTGTTCTGCTGATGCTTCGCACCTGGACCCAGGGCCGGAGCATAGGGGACCGAGTCCTCGGATCAAAGTCACTGGAGTCGGGGCCACAGCAGACACAGGCTGACCTCAGCGAGTGGGGGTCCCAGCATCCACCCAGGGTCTCAGCAAGCAGCACTGGAAAGGTGGGAGGCAGGGAAAGCAAGCATGCTCCTGGCATCAGGACCTTGTGTGGATGCACAATGCTAAGTAAAGAGCTGACCATCTCAAAGCAAAGGCTGTGTATGTTACCTTTTAAAGGGTGTGGTCAGGAAGGGCGGGTGAGTGCTGTGAGGGGCTCCCTTCACCAAGTTGTCTGAGTTAAGTTGCCTCCATAAAGCTCTGGGACTGTCCAGCCCTTTTGTTGCCAGCTAAAACCTCCTGAAGACCAATGCAGCCACAATCAGGCAGGTCTGTGGGCAGGAAGAACTGGCAAGGCAGACTAGCTGCCAGCTCTGAGCTGTGCTCTCTTCCCATGAGGAGGGTGGGCTCCACCAGAGTCCTCTGTGCTGCCCTTGAGGCCCAAGGGATCAGAAGGGCTTGGCAAATGCACAGCTGCCCTTGCATGGATGGGCAGGTGGGGCAGAGCGCTGGGACCACTCCCCAGGGAGCCATCGGCGAGCAGCCTCACTGCCAGAGCCCCGCTGCGACCCACTGCCCAGCCAGGCCTGAGAAGGCCATCCTGTCACCGGCTCTCCAGCCTCAGGAGGGCATTCTCAGCCGTGGCACGGGAGTCTTGGTTCAGCTGTATGCCAGCCACAGCTCTGAGAGCTGTACAATGAGACCGCGTTGCCTCCTGTCATTTAAAAGTCGGTGGATGTGAAAGACTTTCAACATCCACATCACTCTGCCAGTGTGTGATGATCATAAAGTGCTCAGACAGGGATCCCCGTCCTGCAAAAGGCAGTAACTGAACCCTGATGGAGTTCTGTAATGGGCACTAGAGGCAAGCTGTGGGTCACCTGCCTAGTTTTCCATGGGTGCTAGTGATTCACACTGGAGCAAACCCCACTTCTGTGTACAGCAAAAGCATATCCGACCTAGTGAGAAGAGCAGTTTGCACTTTGCCATGCTAAATTAGCACGTAAAACACAGGAAGTGACACGTACAGAGAGAATCAACACCTGGGTCAAAGTCGAGACTCCCTTGCTCAAAATCGTGAAAAAACAATTTCCCAGCTTCTCTTCCGTGGTGAGAATGAAGCAGTAAAAGCCAAAGCTCTGTTCTGAACTGAAAAGTCAACCTTCAGGCCCAGCCCATAGAAGCTTTTTTAATGACAGAACAATTGGGGGCCGGCGCCACGGCTCAATAGGCTAATCCTCTGCCTGTGGCGCTGGCACCCCAGGTTCTAGTCCCGGTTGCTCCTCTTCCAGGCCAGCTCTCTGCTGTGGCCAGGGAGTGCAGTGGAGGATGGCCCAAGTGCTTGGGCCCTGCACCCGCATGGGACACCAGGAGAAACACCTGGCTCCTGGCTATGGATCAGCATGGTGCACCGGCCACAGTGGCCATTGAGGGGTGAACCAATGGAAAAAATGAAGACCTTTCTCTCTGTCTCTCTCTCTCTCACTGTCTACTCTGCCTGTCCAAAAAAAAAAAAAAAAAAAAAGAATAATTGGGTATTCCCTTAATGTTCTTGTCTATCTACGATAGGAGGCTCATTGTGAGCTATTAAAAAGTATTTAATGAGTATTCAACTTGCTGCCTTGCGGGTCATATAAAACAATATTAACAGTTTTCATCTATTATGACATAGGTTGCACCAACTGGGTTAATGCCAACCTCTGCCTCTTGTCTAACCAGCCATCAGCCTGCTGGCTTACCGCTAACTTGAGGCCTGCCCATTGTGACAACAAAAATGGTTCCAATTGCACCACACCTACCAATTCTCTCTTAACGCTTGTGCTATTACCTATTTAAAATGCTGTATCTATCAAGTTATTTCAAACACTTGCTGAGAACCCATCTCGTGTGTGCCCTCACCAACACCCAGGAAGGAAAGGAGACCGTGCAGTGTTGACTACAAAGGATGAGCTGGTGCTGGAGGTGGGCAGCCTGAGCCCTGGCCCTGCCCTGAGAGGGGTCCCGCAGTTTCCCTTCAGTTGCTGTTAAAAAGCCACCGTCCTCGGCCACACCATCAGAAAAGGTTAATCATCCGAAAAGTCTTTTTAGTTTTTTTATTTATTAGCAAATTTAATTCCAGTGTGGAGACGTATTTGTCAAGATACACAGCAACTTGGGGCTTTTAACACTAGAGCAAATGTGACATTAACACGTGCACTTTTCACATCTGTGGGTCGAGAGGTCAAGGACAAAGCAGGGACACAGGACACTCCTGAACACACTCCTGCAGCAGGTGCTGAGTGCTTGGGCCACCCAA
The DNA here is from genome assembly GCF_051225735.1 of Oryctolagus cuniculus. Taxonomy (NCBI): domain Eukaryota; kingdom Metazoa; phylum Chordata; class Mammalia; order Lagomorpha; family Leporidae; genus Oryctolagus; species Oryctolagus cuniculus. Next base: position 49,268,858 of record NC_142877.1, read on the forward strand.
GTTTCACAGACAAACCCAGGAAGTCCCTTGAGCCGCTGGGAACAGTCTGCCTTTCCTGGGCACCCACTCAGGAGTCTTCTCAAATTTTTACTTACCTTACTTCAGAGACAGAGACAGAGAGAGAAACAGAGACAACCTCCATCCACTGATTCACTCCCTCAAATGCCCAGGAGCCAAGAATTAAATCCAGGTGTCCCACACAGGTGGCAGGGACCCAAATGCTTGAACCACCACTACCCCTCCCAGGTGAAACATTAGCAAGAAGCTAAAATCAGGACTCCAGTTCAGGCTGTGGGTGTCCCAGTTGGCATCTTATCCGTGAGAGAATCTGGTGCAGAGGAAGGCCAGGCAGGAGCAGGTGGAGGATGGGATTGATGCCCCTCTGCTATATGGAATGAACACCTAGGAACCCGGGCCCACGTCCCATACAACCCTCAAGAAGACAGCTCCCAAGTCAGCTCACACAGCTCCCAGCGGCCCCGATGCACGTGACCTGTGCTCTACCACCCCCTCCCGCCTTTCCATGCCCCACTTTCTACCAGATGCTGCAGCTGGCAGGACAGAAGCAGGAGCAACAAGACCCCTACAGCTCTGTCTACCGACCCCGAGCCTGTTAAAAGTGCATGGTGTTTCCTAGGCCCTAGAGAATTACTGTACTTAGAAAGCTTTTATAAAAAAACAGAATGGCTTCACAGATTTGACTTCCCCGGCAGGTACGCTATGCTTCCCTCTAAACCCAAAGTCAAGCCCAAGTTGAGGGGTGGCCCTCAGGGACCCACACAGCCTTGGGGGTCGTGGCCGCCGTGGCCACCACACCTCGAGGACTGGCAGGCGCAGGTGGGCAGCGCCGCGTCCCCGGCTCCAGCTGAGCCAGGCAGGGTTCCCAGCGGCTGACTCCCTGCATGCACAGCTGTCGGGTTGGCTACACGGACTGGAGGCTGAGTCTGCAGAGGAAGGGGGACTTGAAGGAGCCCAGGTACAGGTACCCATCATGCTCATGCGCTTCGCTCACGTGGGTGGCCACCAGGCCATCGGGGTCGTGCAGGCTTCTCCGGAAAGCCCCGCTGTCGCTGAGCTCCAGGACAAGGCTGTAGCGCGGCACAAACTTCATCACCGTCTCCTGACTGAACAGCTGGACAAGAAGCACAAGGCAAGGACTGTGAGAAGGCTGTGAGCAGACAACTGCATAGCCCCTCGCCACCCAGGGCAGAGCTGGGATCGCCCCACCTCCTATCCCATCACGGGGCCCCGCAGCAGCCCCACCTGCTCCCAGCAGGCCAAGGAGGCCAGTGCAGGGCAAGGTTGGCCTGGCTGAGCACAGGGAAACACAAGTCACATCCAAGGAAGACACAGCGCCAAAGGCACCGTCAGGATGACCTGGGCACATCAGCTCCTCGGATTACAGAGCCATTCACGCCCCAGAACCCAAGGCCGAAAGGGTTCAGCGAGCAAATCCACACCCCATACAAGCCGATCCCACAGCCTGCCTCAAAGCTCAGTGTGTAGATCGTGGAGTGATACCTCCAAGCTCTGCCTCCAGCACATCCACCATGGCTGCTTAAGTTTGAAACAGAAAAGCCCAGTGGAGAAGACATTTCTAAGACCAAGGAATGGAAACTGACAGGCAGATGTGTACCTCTGGCATGACAGCTAACACCCAGGCACTCAAGTGTCCATCCAGTCCAGAGCGTCTCCCAGTCACCACACATGTTCAGCAGCAACAAGCCAAAGCCGCCATGGTGCCCAAAAAATCCCTAAGGCTTCCTGTGACCTTGACCCTTGACCTTGACCCAGCCGCCCCTCTCTGCTCTTTGCTTTCTCCAGCTTATCCCTGGGACCGCCTTTCAACTACACGTTCCCAGAGAGCTCACAAGCCCCACCTCCCCTTCCAGCCCCAGTGCGAGATCCCTCCAGGCTGGGGGGTCCTTCCTTCTCCAGCTCAGCATCCATGGCTCCCCAATCCAGCAGATGGGGCCTGACACCAGCCCTGCCTCTCTGCGTCCTTCACACTTGGCCACTGGACAGGCTCCCCAGGGCCCGTTCTCCACACAGCAGCCATGGTCAGTTTTCTAAAACATTCTGTGTACTCTGTCACCCTCTCCTTAACAATTGGGCCAAACGGCTGTCTGTGAGCAGGGCAGGTGCATACACAGGATGGAGCCACTGGGCCTGGCACAGGCTGTCAGGGCCCATGTGGGTGAAAAGGGTGCTCACCCAGTAACAGAGTGGCTGTGGTACCAGGGCCCTTGAAGGGAAAGGTAGGCTCCTACAGGAGGCCAGGCAGGGAGGGGAGACCCAGTGTGTGGCACTGGACCCCAGCAGGGGGCCATGCAGGTGGAGACAATGGCTATAGACTGGTTAAGTGTAGGGGAACTGAGGAAACAGGTAAATATTGTCTCACTGTTGGAGAGGGAGGTGCAAATACAGGGTGGAGAGGGGCAAGAACTGGAATAAATTCTGCAGTGTGGGACTAGAAAACTGGAGACATAAGTATGGAGTTTCAAGTTAAACAAACGATAAATAAATGAAGGCTCAGCAGAGTGTGCGTGTTACAACACATACACAGGCCTGGATGAGTGCACACAGGTGTCCCCTAGCTGGGGGCAGTGACGCTGAAACACATTGCGACTCTTAGCACCCAGGTGGGGCTCCTTGGAGAAATGGCCGATGCCAGAGCCGGGACAGGTAATAGGCAGGATGAGCGTGGAACAGCTCGTGTGCCAGGAAGCAAAGAACACATCCCAGGGGGACAGCAGCGAGTTCAGGAAGCACACTGAGGGCACGCCCGTTGGCCATGGCCAGACAACTCGGGCATCAAGATAAGTCACAGCATCAACACCAGAGCCAGCGACACGAGAGGAAACCGTGAGATGGCTCTGGCGACAATTCAGTTACAAAAGACCGCCCCGGAGAGCGAGGCACACAGCTGCTCACAGCCACACTCCGCCCCTGGGGAACCTGCATCTGATCCTGAGGACACCCGGACGGACAAATCCAAAGGCAGTGGAACGCTCAGCAGCCCAAGTGACCTGTGACCTCACAAGGGATCAGGCCAGGAAGAAAGAACAAGCCAGAGGTGAATAGAGACAACCAGACACCACCACCACGCCTACTCCTGGATCCAGCCCTTTGCTATCAAGGACGCTGGGGCGGCTGGAGACACCTGAATGGGCTGTGGACGGGACATAAGTGAGGCATCCATCCACAGGAGCTGCCTGTCTCCGGCTGGTGGTGATGAGGGACAGCATCCCTGCTGTGGGAAAACACATCAAAGGATCCAAAGGATCGGAGTGATGGGGGGGCGGGGCACGACCGGCCTGCAACTGTTCAGGAAGAGTTCTCTGTGCCCTTCCTGCTCCTTCTCTGATACTGCCTCCAACTCCAAAAACAATGACACTTCAGCTCGGATTAGATCTGGAGCACAGCCTAACCTCTGCAAGTCTAGAGGCCCCCGGCCTTCTCCTCCCTCTCAAGGGCACAGGAAGGTGGCAGAGGGAGCAGGGCCACGCTGCCTCCTGCCCCAGATGCTCTCAGTGCACCCCCACCCCTCTCACACGGGGCCTCTCAGCTCTGCAGTCACTCCCTCATTCAACAGCGCATCCAGGAGCCTACCATGCACCACACACCACTATAGGTGCTGCAGACAGAGCAGTGAACTAAGCCTGCTCAGTCGGGGAGGCATGACTGCCACCAGCAGACAGCAGGGGTGCTTGCGTCCTGGCTGCAGGAAAACTGACAGTGACAGCAACTGAGCACTTAGCCAAGGGCACTGTTTACCTGTTCTCATTCATTAGCTCAGCACCTAATGAAATGCTACCACTGGGCTGGCACTGTAGAGCAGCAGGTTAAAGCCCCAGCCTGCAACGCCAGCGTCCTATATGGGCGCCGGTTCTAGTCCTGGCTGCTCCTCTTCAAATCCAGCTCTCTGCTATGGCCTGGGAAAGCAGTGGAAGATGGCCCAAGTCCTTGGGCCCCTGCACCCAAGTGGGAGACCCAGAAGAAGCTCCTGGCTTCAGATCAGCTCAGCTCTGGCTGTTGTGGTCATTTGGGGAGTGACCCAACAGAACGGAAGACCTCTGTCTCTCTGGCTCTACCTCTTCTGTAACTCTGTCTTTCAAATACATAAAAGTAAATCTTAAAAAAAAAAAAAATAAGGGGTCAGCATGGTGGCATAGTGGGTTAAGCTACTGCCTGCAGTGCCATCATCCCATATGGGCGCCGGTTCGAGAACCGGATGCTCCACTTCCAATCCAGCTCTCTCCTGTGGCCTGAGAAAGCAGTAGAAGATGGCCAAAGTCCTTGGGCCCCTGCACCTACATGGAAGACCCAGAAGAGGCTCCTGGCTCCTGGCCTTGGATTGGCACAGCTCTGGCCGTTGTGGTCATCTGGGGAGTGAACCATCTAATGAAGGACCTCTCTCTCTCTCTCTCTCTCTCTCTCTCTCTCTCTCTCTCTCTGCCTCTCCTTCTCTTTCTATGTAACTATGACTTTCAAATAAACAAATAAATCTTTAAAAAAAAAATAAGAAATGCTACCACCACTCTTTCCAATTTACAGATGCAGTCACTGAGGCAGAGACAATTCATCTGCCCAGGACCCACAGCTGCTCTGGCTTTCTCGCCAAAACTCCTCTCTCCTAGCCCACCCCACTGCTCTGCCACCTCCTCGGTCCCAGCAGGGACAGATGCTGGCAGATGCTGGCACTGGAGGAAGAACAGAGTTCTGAATAGATCAGGATTCACCACATAGCGGCCTTGACACCCCCAGCTCCCTAAAGGCCACACGCAGCTCTCTCGGAGGGCAGGCTGGGGACGGTGTCCTGTTACTGGTCGCATATTCAATACCAATTGCAAACTTCCCTCTGGCCTGCAAAGTGAAGCTTCCTGGGAAAGACTTCTGCATGACACAAGCGCCCACCTCAGCAAGAGGGCAGCGTGATCAACATTTAAAGGCTGTGTCCAAGGGACAGTGCCAGCCACTGATTAAGTGGGTAGTAATCTTTTTAAGTATCTGGTTGTGGTAGGAGGTCCCCTGGAGAGGGGAGACTGACAGGAGGCTGGGGAGGCAGAGGAATGAGGCTGAGGGAAGTGGCTTCTGGGTGTGGCCACAGGAAGGGAGGCAGGTGCGTGTGACAGAGGGGCAGGGGCAGGTGCAAGACAAAGTCACAGGTCTGCAGGGGAGCACAGGGTCCGAGAGCCATGGCAGAGGGAGGAGGGGACTGGCCGGCAGGCAGAGACACCAAAGCCAGCATGGTGAGGCTGACAACACAAGTATCCAGAAACAGGGAACCAGAACACTTTATAATCAAAGGGTTCCGATGTTTAAGTCTACCTTTCAGGATGCGGACTAGAATGTGTTTTAAGAAACCATTAGAAGTAACACATAGTTTAGGCAGAACTAGACTTCTTTGGAATATAAAGGTCAAAGAGAGGTCATAATTAGCTTCCTTTTCATTTGTGTTTTGGAATGAGTTTTGAATAGTTACCTTAAAAATCATCTTCTTAATGTAGGGCCTCTCGGCTAAGAAGTCCAACATGGAAAACCCGGGGCTGGGGCGGATGCTTGACATGGCAACCCAGTATCCACCGGCGCTGCTGGGCCGGATGTTGTCTGGAAACCCGGGCATGTTCTCCACGAACAGGTCAGCCCCTCCCTTCATCAGGCCAGACACGTAGACTCTGAAAGAGTCACCCAAGATGCAGTAAGCAACAACCCCCCAACTTAAGGGGAAAAACACTTGAGCCAGGCACCCAATTGATGTTGGTCCAAATCCACTGCGGGGAATGTCCTCAGCTGTGCACATCGTAAACCACAGCACAGCTACCGAGAGGAGACCCTGGAGAGCCAGCTCAGCTGGGACTGAGGGGGGGCACGGGGTGGGCCAAGGCCCTCCTGGGGGCACGGCTGGCACCAAGCGAAGACACTCCCCAACCTGCACCCTTGAGGAGGCTGCAAATGAGAGGAAGGAAACCCAGCTTGAATTTTCCTTCTATCATGGTTACTTAAGTAGCAGTGCCTGTGGGTCCTCAGGCTCCATCCAGCATGTCTCCAGCCCACCCCGGAAACAAGCGACAGCGCTGCTGAACAGCACACGCACCTCCGGATCCTCGCCATGGTCGTTTCAGCCACCAGGACAAAGTCCTCGGCAGGAGAGAGCTGAATGCCGTTAGGGAACCGCAGCTGGTCCAAGAGCACCTTCACCTCCTTGGTCACGGTATCATACTCCAGCAGGCTGTGGATGCCAAGAGTACAGGGCCACGTCGGGGACGGTCCTCCCAGGGGTCTTAGAGCCCTGCCCTCCCTCCTGGGCCTTCAAACTCAGGTACTGAAGGGGACTCAGCCGCACACTGGCCCTGGGGCTCATCTGCTCAGACCTGGTTCCAGAGGGAGGCCACCTCTCCATCCAGAGCAGACCCACAGCATCCTCCTCCAGAGAACCCCATACACAGGTCTCAGGTGAGCACCAACACTCCAGCCCCATCAAGGTCCCCCTTCCCAGCCTGCCTGAGGGGCTCTGTCAGATCTAGACCCACACCCTCAGATGGACTGGCCAGTTTTCTTTCATTCCCTCAAAGAGAGAGTGAGAGTATCTTATCTGCTGTGATACACCCATCACCTGTTTCCAGAAGCCATTAAGCTCCTATGCTAGAAGCTAAAACATGAGGGGATCTTCCAAAAAATGTCAGAAAATACAAATTTTTAAGAATGTTATACTGGGGTGGTGCTGTGGTGTTGTGGTGTAGCAGGTAAAGCTGCCACCTGCAGTGCAAGCATCCCATCTAGTCCCAGCTGCTTCACTTCCAATCCAGTTCCCTTGCTAACACGCCTGGGAAAGCAGTAGCAGATGGCCCAAGTGCTTGGGCCCCTGCACCCATGTACAAGACCTGCAGAAATATTCCTAGCTTCGGCCTGGCCTAGCCCTGGCTGTTATGGCCATCTGGGGAGTGAACTAGCAGATGGAAGATTTCTCTCTGCCTCTCCTTCTCTCTCTGTAACTCTGCCTTCCAAAGGAATAAATAAATTTTAAATTAAAAAAAAGACATTGTACTACTACAGTTTTAATGATCTGTGATTATTTTAAAATTTACGGCATATGAGTGAAATGGATGTCTTTTCATTTGATCACTATCTGCAGCCTTGCCCATATTCCTGCTGAACTAGGGTCCTTTTACTTTGTACTTCTTGAACTCTTCATTTAGTGGAGCATCATGACTTTGACTATGTTAAAAATATGTTACCTCAAAAAGAAAAAAAAGTTTGGTAGAAAAAAATTTGACAGAAACTATTCTGGCATGGAAAATAAGCATTTTTTTTTTTTTTAAACATTTGTTTACTTGAAAGGCAGAGTGAAAGAGACAGAGAGCTTCCATTCACTGTTTCAGTCCCCTGTGGCTACGACAGCCAGAGCTGGGCTAGGCGAAGCCAGGAGCCTGGGTCTCCCACGTGGATGGCAGGAGCCCATGGATTTGGGTCACCTTCTGCTGCCTTCCCAAGTGCATTTGCAGGGAGCTGGAGAGGAAGCGAGCAGCCAGGACATGAACTGGCATTCATATGGGATGCCGGCACTGCAAGTGGTGGAATTAATTGGTGCTACACACCAGATAAACAACCTTTAATTCCGTTTTTCCACCAACGTCCCCAAGTGCCCTCACAGTGTGCTGGGAACCACTATGGTTCCTGGAGGTGCCACGCTCTACTGACGTCACCCTGCTGCTCAAGAACCGGGGAAGGCCCAAGAGGAAGGCTCACCGCCCGTCGTCCGTGCCCTCCATGACCAGGAGCAGGTAGTCCCGCCTCTGCCACTTGCTGCTGGAATCCGTGAAGTAGATCTTCCTGCCATCGCGCGTGATGGTGAGGTCATTTACAAAGGACATCTTCTTCCCCTCAATGGGCGTATCGGAGGACAGCAGCAGCTTCACTTCACCTAAAGACAGACAACAGAAAGAGGGGCCGGCGCTGTGGCGTGGTGGGTAAAGCCGCCACCTGCAGTGCTGGCATCCCATATGGGTGCTGGTACAAGTCCTGGCTGCTCCACTTCCGATCCAGCTCTCTGCTATGGCCTGGGAAAGCAGTGGAAGATGGCCCAGATCCTTGGGCCCCTGCACCCATGGGGGAGACCCAGAAGACGCTCCTGTTTCCTGGCTTCAGATTGGCACAGCTTTGGCTATAGTGGCCAATTGGGGAGTGAACCAGAAGATAGCAGACCTCTCTCTCTCTCTCTCTCTCTCTCTCTCTCTCTGTGTGTGTGTAACTCTTTCAAGTAAATAAATAAATCTTTAAAAAAAAAAGATTTTCTCTTATTATAATAACTGGCTTGTCAATAATTTCAAAATACTAATCAACCAAATTGATTTAAAAGGAAGAAAAATCAAATGAGCTTCTTTTTGACAGATGATGTATTCCTTCTTACGGTAGAAGGAAAACACTGCATTTGCTGTGTGGTGATACCTTTTATACTATTTATTTATTTATTTATTTATTTATTTGAAATTCAGAGTTACACAGAGAGAGGAGAGGAAAAGAGAGAGAGAGAGAGAGAGAGGTCTTCCATCCCCTAGTTCACTCCTCAATTGACCACAATGGCCGGAGCTGTGCCGATCCGAAGCCAGGAGCCAGGAGCTTCTTCCAGGTCTCCCGTGCAGGTGCTGGGACCCAAGGACTTGGGCCATCTTCTACTGCTGTCCTAGGCCATAGCAGAGCTGGATTGGAAGTGGAGCAGCCAGGTCTCAAACCAGCACCCATATGGGATGCCGGCGCTTCAGGCCAGGGCGTTAACCCGCTGCGCCACAGCGCTGGCCCCACCTTTTATACTATTTAAAAATTTTTTATTTATTGAAAGGTAGAGTAAGAGAGCGAGCGAGAGAGAGAGAGAGCTTCCATATGCTGGTTTACTTCCCAAATGCCCACAACAGCTGGGGCTGGGGCTGGGACTGGGCCAGGCCAAGGCCAGGAGTCAGAACTCCCATATGGGTGGCGAGGACCTACCAAGTACGTGAGCTCTCAGGGTGGGCACCAGCAGAAAGCTGGGTTGGAAGTGACAGTGAGACTCAGTCTCAGGCACGGCACTATGGGAGGCAGGTGCCCCAGGTAGCAGCTTAACCCCCGCACCACAATGCCTGCCCCTAGACTCACTTCATTAAAGGAAGACTGCTTTCTGCAAGGGTAAAGAATTCTTTCTTCTGTTCAAGCCAACTAACCTTAAAACATCTGTTAAGCGTGTTAGGTAATGGCCTTAGCTTTGTTTGCTTGAGACAAATAAACAATGTTCCACTCATATGCTTTCAAATAAAGAAAGTAGCAGCGGTGTGCCTTTAAAAATCATAGAAAAAGGCTGGTGCCACGGCTCTCTAGGCTAATCTTCCGCCTACGGCACTGGCACACTGGGTTCTAGTCCTGGTTGGGGCACCGGATTCTGTCCCAGTTGCTCCTCTTCCAGTCCAGCTCTCTGCTATGGCCCAGGAGTACGGTGGAGGTTGCCCAGGTCCTTGGGCCCTGCACCTGCATGGGAGACCAGGAGGAAGCAACTGGCTCCTGGCTTTGGATCAGCGCAGCGCGCTGGCCATAGCAGCCATTTAGGGGGTGAACCAACGGAAGGAAGACCTTTCTGTCTCTCTCACTGTCTATAACTCTCTCTGTCTCTCTCTCTCACTGTCTAACTCTGCCTGTGTAAAAAAAAAAAATCATAGAAAAAACATTCATTGTTCACTTTCCATGTATAATCTCACTTAAACCTGCACAGCACTCTCACGGGGCAGGGATGGCTGTTAATCTACAGAAAAGGAAAGCTGACACATCATCACACAGTCAACAAAGGGCAGTCCTGGGGCAGAAGGGCCCAAGTTCAGGCCCCTTGGCGCTGCCCAGAACAACAGATGCCTCCACAGCACGGACTTCCACTAGGAAGACACTCACAGCTAATATTATAGCACTGGTCAAAGTGACCCCATGACCCGAGACAGGAGAGAGAGGAGGAACTGGAGAAAGAAAGAAACAAAGGGGACAGCAACCAAGAGAAGACTGAGAGGGAGACAAGACAGACAGACAGACAGTCAGACAAGCTGTAGAGAGATACACAGGGAAACAAAGATGAAAGAGGCCTAACACCCTCAGAATGAATCTCCTGAGAAGTCAGGGTCCAGATCAAATGCAGTCATGGGTAGGGAGTATGCTGGTGTCCAGCACAAGCTGATACGTGTGTACAGTGCTTGCAATACAACTCAGTGAATACGAAAACACTGAGAGGGCCGGCACTGTGGCACAGCAGGTAAAGCCCTTGCATGCAGTGCCAGCATCCCATATGAGCGCTGGTTTCTGTCCTGGCTGCTCCACTTCTGATCCAGCTCCCTGCTAATGGCCTGGGAAAGCAGTAGAAGATGATCCAAATCCCCTGCATCCATGTGGGAGACCTGGATGAATTTCCCGGCTCCTGGCTTTGGCTTAGCCCAACCCTGGCCACAACAGCCATTTGGGGAGTGAACGAACCATTGGATGGAAGATATCTCTCTCTAACTCTGACTTTCAAATCAATCAATAAATCTTAAAAAAAAAAAAAAAAAAAAAAAAACACTAAAGAGAGAAGACATTCAGAGTCTACAGCAGACTGTATTTAACAAATCCTATTAAAACTACTTATGCACACATTGTTAAAAAGGTCTGAAATCATCACAGAAGGGAAGAAGATGTTGTCACGTACGTTTCCAAGGGTTTACTTCAAACAGTCCTTTGTAAGCATCGGCCACAAACAGAGTCCCGTTGGGCCCCGCTCGGACACCCAGAGGTCTCCCACAAGCAGGCTCGTCATCTCGGGTTTCTAGGGAAACAGACAGACAGGAACTGGTGGCTGGCTCAAGACGCCACTGGTGCCCTCCTCCATGTCAAGTACCTCATCCCTCCTTCCTACAAATACATCACGCCGGACAGAGCAAAATGACCATGACATCAGAGTAAGGACAGCCCCTGCAGGTGTTCACTGTGGGTGCTCACTGTGGGTGCTCACTGCAGGTGCTACTGTGGGTGCTACTGCGGGTGCTCATGGTGGGTGCTCACTGTGAGTGCTACCTGTGAGTGCTCACTGCAGGTGCTCACTGCGGGTGCTCACTGTGGGTGCTCATGGTCGGTGCGTGCTTATCACAGGTACTCGTTGCAGGTGCTTATTGTCAAAATGGTGCAGAAACAGATTAAATAACCAAATTAGTAAACCATCCATCAAATAAAACAAGATGTGATGCCAATGAGTAGAAAAATGCCTGAGAAGTTACTAAAATGGTGGTAACTGTAATACTGAGACCACTCTAGGGTGATTTTTACTTTTTTTAGGGAGGTGGGTATCTCTGTGTTGTTTCTGCTTCACAATGAAAATGCATCATTTGTTAAGAAAAAAATTCCAATTATTACAACATCGTAACTGATAAGAAGTCTGTGGCCCACCAGCTGTTAAAAAGTAGGATTCTTTGCAGCCGGCACCGTGGCTCACTTGGCTAATCCTCCACCTGCGGCACCGGCATCCCATATGGGCACCGGGTTCTAGTCCCAGTTGCTCCTCTTCCAGTCCAGCTTTCTGCTGTGGCCCGGGAAGGCAGTGGAGGATGGCCCAAGTGCTTGGGCCCCTGCACCCACATGGGAGACCAGGAGGAAGCACCTGGCTCCTGGCTTCAGATTGGCATAGCTCCGGCCATAGCGGCCATTTGGGGGATGAACCAATGGAAGGAAGACCTTTCTCTCTGCCTCTCTCTCTCTCAGTCTATCTTTCAAATTAAAAAAAAAAAAAAAAAATGGGATTCTTCTACTCTAGTTTTCCAAAGTCTGAGTGAACTTTGACCTACCCTTCTGAAACTCCTAGGAAGCTAATGCAGGGATCGGATTTAAATGTCCAAGGAATGACAAAGCTCTGTGACAGCAGCACACCCTCAGCACCTGTTCACTCTGAGGGGACCACGAAGGTGAACCCAGACCTGAAGGAACGGCGTGGGGCAGGCGGCACCGGGAGGTCCAGGGCCCACGTGCGGTAACAGCCACATCGCATTCCATGTGCCAGAAGCTCAGGGGTTCTTTCACTCCGAGAGTGAAACTGACTTTAGGGAGAAGCAGCTGCATGTGACAATCTGACCTCTCTCGGAAGGACTTGTGTCACCTACTTACTGCAAGGGCCCGACCCAAACCGGGCAATGGTCTCAATTTCGCCATTCTCCAGTTTGACGACTCGGCCATCTGCTGTCCCGGTAAACATCACGTCTGTTTAAAAGAAACAAAAGGAAAAGAGCACTATGGACTTAGTCTAAAACCAAGACCACATCACCTCCTAAAACAGGGGCCAGTTTATGTTAATCCACCTCCAGAGAAGAAAGGACAGTTCTGAAGCTTAAGGGGAAGTAGTGTCTGAAAATTAAAAACAAAAAAATCCTTAAAACTCACAGCAATAAAACTGGGGGCCCAGGGAGTCAGTGTGTGGGCCTGAACTGCCAAGCAAGGAGTGGCACACAGCCATCAGCGGTGAGAACTGCAGGGATAGTGCCCAGTGCAGAATCACCCGACTGAAGCTTAGCATCAGGGGCACGTGCTCACATTCACCTTGTCTGACGCTGATGCTGCAACATCCTATCGAAGGGGAAGAACTGCTGGGAATCCTGCAGGCTACATGAATGCACATGTATGCACGTACATGAACACACGCTGCTCCCCCAAGGTGTCCATTTGTGTGACCTAGCAGTTGCCTGATACAGGGGTGCCTCAGTTTGATCCAACCTTTGACCCCTGCCTCCCTCTTCCTGCTAGTGCAGACCCTGGAAGGCAATGATGATGGCTCAAGTAATGTGGTTCCTGCCACTCATGTGGGAGACCTGGATTGAACTCTTGGTTCCCAGCACCAACCCAAGCTAAGGGCCTTTGTGGGTATTTGGGGAGTGAATCCGTGGATAGACGCTCTCTCTGTCTGCCTGTCTCTCTCTTTATCCCCCTGCTTCTCAATTAATTTTTGTAATAAGAAAAGCCTCTCATTTGAGGGTGCAGCAAGATGGCAGCTGAGTAAGACGGCCAGGGACTGTTTCCCCACAGCGACACCAATCGGAGCAGATATTCACATACCGAATCACCTTCACCACCACTCAGGTATCCAGGTGAGACATCACAGTGCCTGCTTTTGGTATAATAATAAGGTGCATTGAAGGAAGCAAGAAGGAGAGAGTTGCCTGTGTTATCCCTCTCCCAGCTCCAAGTAGGGCAGTGTGAAGAGAGATGCTTCACCTCCCAGTTGGAGGACAGAGAAAGAATTAAGTTCAGACTACAGACTCGAAACCCAATACTAGGCCCACCACAGGAATATGTGAGACAGGGCCCATGGCCCCTGCTCTCAGACTAGTAGGAGCAGACTTGGACTTCAGACTCTCCTTAGCCAAGCAGCCAAGGCACCATTTCCACAACTCCTCCTCCAGCCTCCAGCAGACAGCAGACAGCAAAGCAAGATCCACAAGAGAGCAGGGTAGGAAAGCGAGCTTAGGACTCTGACTTGGAACTCACAGCCAGGTCCAATCCGGCAGCACGTGATAAAGCCCAAAGGACTCCACCCCAGGTCAGTGCTCCCAGAGGAAGCCTCTAGAGGTGTCCTGGCACTGGGCAGAGACCCACGCTCTGGTGGAATAAATTCAGTGGGACGGACCTGTTAGGGCAGATTCACTTTGGCAGGTGTTACTGCCAGCCTCATTGGGCCTGAGGTACTCCCCAAAACTGTCCAGGGTCTGGTGACTGTGAGATCTGGTTAGTGCCAGCACAGGCAGCCAAGGGGATGCCTTTACAACCCCTGCCCTAACTTGAAGAGGCAGAAAGGAATCACAGAACTATGACTGGGACTCAGCACTGGGCAGATCTTAACCATTCCCATAGCAGGGCCAGTGACTATGAACAGGGCATCTAGACCTGCTGCAGGGCCAGCTGGAGTCCCGTTGATCTGACGCTTATCACAGCCAGCATCATCTGTCATTCACCGCAGCAGCCTTAGGTGTTGAGTCCACCTCAGCAGTACACGGCCCATACCAGCAGGGGCTTTCTTCCTATCCCCAACCCCCTTGCTGCCCTGGGCTCAGCAGCCCATGGGCCCCAGATGTGGTCCTGGTAGCCACAGGACTAGGCCTTTGGGCCGACCCCATCCCTAGGAAGAGGCTTACAGAGACAGACTGCCCATTTTTAGAAGGTTCCCCCGGATCACTCTGAACAACACAGCAACTGCACATCTGGGGCTTTGGGATCCTCAGGCTGAAACGGCAGTAACACCAACAGGAGGAGGCCTGTGGCACCTTAACGCAGCCATTGCTGAAAGAGAAGCATCCAGAAGCTGAGAGAAAACAAGCGGGCTGCCCAGAATCTCAGGAAGAACAGCCACAGCCGAAGCCAGAGGACGCAATCTGGAAAGAGCTCCTAATCCTCCCAGGTGCAGCTGATCCAAGTGCCCCCCAGAATCAAGGGGCATCTCCCTTTCGATCCCTCCAGAAACAAACCAGAGAGCTACTGACACCTGCGAATTCTCAGGTGCAGAGTTCAAACTAGCTGTTTTAAGAGAGCTCGAGAGAACACAGAGAAACAATTTAATATTCTAACACAAAGACTCAAAAAAGATGGAAGTAATTTTTAAAAAGTGCAGAATAGGTCAAACAAGAAAGAAACGGTGAGTTCAGAGACAGGCTACTTTAAAATATGCAAAGGCAAAAAAAATTACAAAGAGCAGAGAAAGTTTATGGAGACTTTGAAACAGAGTTAAAAGCGCTGATATCACTGTAATTCACATTACAAAGCATATTCAAAGAGACAACAGAAAACCTCCCAAACCAAGAGAAAGATAAAACTATCCAGGCATAGGAAGGTCAGAGGTCACAGTCAGATTCAAATCAACCAAGTCTACCCTAAATCACATTATAATCAAGCTTTCCAGGGTGAAGGACAAGGAAAATAAATAAATAAATAACACATAAAGGTATCCCCGTTTGCCTGACTGCACACTTCCAGGCAGAGTGGGGTGGGACTTCCAGGGTACTGAAGGGAAAAACTGCCAGCCAAGAACAATGCCCAGCAAAGCTATCCTTTAGACATGAGGGACAGATAAAGACATTCTCTGACAGGCAAAAGCCAGACTTATCACCATCAGCTCTGTCTTATAGGAAATGACAAAGGGAGTTCTTCAAACTGAAAAAGACACTAACAAGAAGAAAATATCAGAAGGCAAAAAACTCAACAGTAAGAATAATTATACAAATTCAAAATGTGCTAATATTTTAAGTATAGTACATAAACTGCTATTTAAGAATATTTAAGTAGTATTTAAGAATATAAGAATAAATAATTTTTGAAACTACATTGATATTTTGACAGGCAATATAAAAAGATATAAAAAGAGAGACCAAAATTTTAAAATATGGGGATATGAAATGTACAAGTGCAGAGTTCATTACTAATCTTTTATTTTTTTTTGTTTTTCCCTATATTCATAATCAATGTTAAGTTGCTATCATCTCAAAGTAGATGTTTTCTGAAACCCTCATGGTAACCACAAAGCAAAAATCTATAATCCACTTTAAAAAAATGAGGAATGAAAACACATTACTAGAAAAAAAAATCACTTAACTACAAAAGAAAGCTGCAAGGAAGGATGGGAGTAAGAGAGGAAGGGAGGGAGGAATTATAAAACTAGAAAATAATTATCCCACTGGCAGGACTAAGACCTTATCTTTCAGTAATTACCTTAACTGAAAATATATTAAAGTCTCTGATTAAAAGGACTGATTGGGTTAACAACAAGGCCAACCTACATGCTGCTGACAGGAAACACCTCACATCTAAGGTCACACACACACTGAAAGGGAAGTGATGGAAGAACGTACAGGAACAGCTATTCTTCTATCAAATAAAATACATTTTAAGCCAAAAGCAGTAAAAAAGGGACAAGGAAAGGCTTTATATAATGATAAAAAGCTAATTTAGAAAGAGGAAATAACAATTAAAATATACATGCACCAAATATTAGAGTGTCCAAACATCAAAAGCAAATAGAGCTAAAGCTAAAGGGGCAGACAGACTCTAATACACTAACATGGGACTTTAACACCTCACTTTCAACAACGGGCATATGTCCAGACCAGACACCAACAAAGAAACGGCACAGTTAAAATGTACCCTAGATGAATCAGACTTGAGAGAGATCTACAGAATGTTCCGGCCAACATCTACAGAATACACATTCTTCTTAACAACACATGGAACATTCTCCATGACACATCACATACTAGGTCACAAAACTAGTCTCAGCGAGTTCTAAAAAAAGGAATTACGTTGAGCATCTTTTCTGATCACAATGCAATAAAACTAGAAATCAGCAGGAAAAATTTAGGAGATGATATAAATACAGGGCAATTAAACAATTAACTCTTGAACAACCAATGGATCAAGGAAGAAACGTAAAATGTGGGGACAGGCATTTGGCCTAGCAGTTAATGCCAATGACTGGGAAACCTGGTTCTATATCAGAATGTCTGGGTTCAAGTCCCACCTCTGCTCCTGATTCCAGCTTCCAGCTAATGTGCACCATGGAAAGCAGCAGGTGACAGCTCAAGTAGTTGTGTCCTTGCAACCCCTGGGAGAGATCCAGATTAAGTTCCTTGCTCCCAGCTTCAATGGAGCCTAGCACCAGCTATTGCAGGCAGTAGGGAGTGGACAAGCACATGGCAGCATAGTCTGTCTGTCTGTCTCTCTCTCTCTCTCTCCTTCTTAAATAACAAACATATATTTTAACATTTAAAATTTTCAGGGCTGGCACTGTGGCACAGCAGGTAAAGCCATCACCTGCAACGCCAGTATCTCACAGGGGCACTGGTTCATGTCCCATCTGTTCTTTTTCTGATTCAGCTCCTTGCTAACAGCCTGGGAAAAGCAGTGAAAGACAACCAAGTACTTGGGCCCCTGCCACCCATGAGGGAGACCTTGAAGAAGCTCCTGGTTCCTGGTTTCAGCCTGGTTCAGTACTGACCATCGTAGTCATCTTGGGAGTGAACCAGTGGATGGAAGACCTCTCTTTCTAACTTTTATTTTCAAATAAATAAATAAATAAATCTTGAAAAAAATTTTAAATTTTCTTGAAACAGATACAAATGGAAACAGCATACCAAAACCTATGGCATACAGCAAAAGCAGTACAAAGAGGAAAGTTTAAAGTAATTAATGCTTACATCAAAAAAGCAGAAATATCTCAAAGAAACAACCTATCACTGTATCTCAAGGTACTAGGAAAAACAAGAACAAAGCAAGCTCAAAATTAGTAGACAGAAGAGGCCAGCGCTGTGGCACAGCAGGTTAAGCCACAACCTGTGGCACCAGCAACCCGTACGAGCACCAGTTGAGATTTCCTGCTAATGCACCTGGGAAAGCAGCAGAAGATGGCCCAAGTGCTTGGGCCCTTGGACCCATGTAGGAGACCCGGAAGATGTTCTGGGCTCCTGGCTTCAGCCTGGCACAGCCCCAGCCAGGTATTTATTAGGGGAGTCAACCAGCAGATGGAAGATCTCTCTCTCTCTCTCTCTCTCTCTCTCTCTCTCTCTCTCTCCTGCTCTCTCTGTACCTCTGTCCTTCAAATAAATAAAAAATAAATCTAAAAAAATTTTTTTTAATTAGTAGACAGAAATAATAAAACTCAGAGCACAAAAAAAAAAATGGCACAGAGACTAAAAAAAAATAAACAAACGAAAATCAATGAAATAAAGAGGTGGGTCTTTGAAAGCATAACAAAGTTGACAAGCCAAAGTCAGACTAAGAAAAATAGAGGGGGCAGGTGCTGTAGTATAGCAGGTGAAGCCGCTGCCAGCAGTGCCGGCATCCCATCTGGGCGCCGGTTTGAGTCCTGGCTGCTATACTTCTGATCCAGCTCTCTGCTTTGACCTGGGAAGGCAGTGGAAGATGACTCAAGTGCTTGGGCCCATGTGCCCACGTGAGAGACCCAGAAGAAGCTCTTGGCTCCTAGCTTCAGATCAGCACAGCTCCAGCTGTTGCAGCCATCTAGGGAATGAATAAGCGGATAGAAGACATCTCTCTCTCTCTCTCTCTCTCTGCCTCTGTCTCTCTGTGGCTCTGCCTTTCAAATAAATAAATAAATAAATAAATCTTTAAAAAAAGAAAAATAGAGAAGATTCAAAAAAATCAGAGATGAAAAGGGAGCGATTACAACTGATACAATAAACACAAAAGATTTTTAGAGATTATTAAGAACAACTAAACACCAACAAATTTGATAACTTAAAATAAATGGACAAATTCCTAAATACATATAACTTACCAAGACTGAATCAAGAAGAAATGAAATACCTAAACAGATCAATAAGTATAAGTAATAAGTCTAAATAATTTTTTAAAAGAAGTCTCTCATCAAGGAGCCAGATGGCTTCAAGGCAGAATTTTATCAAACATTTAAATAAATAATATTAATTTTTCCTAAATTATTCCAAAAATCAGAAGAGGAGAGAATTCTCCCAAACTCATTCTACAAGGCCAGCACTCCCCTGATACCAAGACAAGACAAGGGGAAGGAAGGCAGGAAGCAAGCTAGCTGGCCAATATCCTTGATGAACAGAGATGCAAAACTCCTCAACAAAACACTGGCAAACCAGATCCAACAGCACATTATAAAGATTATTCGCTTTAATCAGGTGGGAATCATCCCAGGGATGCGAGAATGGTTCAACATAGGCAAATCAATAAAAGTGAAGGACAAAATCATGCAGCCATCTCCACAGATGTAGAAAAGGCAAGTGATGGGAGACCAGGAGAAGCACCTGGCTCCTGGCTTCGGATCAGCGCGGTGCGCCGGCCACAGCGGCCATTGGGGGGTGAACCAACAGTAAAGGAAGACCTTTCTCTCTCTCTCTCTCTCTCTCTTTCACTGTCCACTCTGCCTGCCAAAAAAAAAAAAAAGGCATGCAATAAAATCCAACACCCTTTCTTTTTTTTATTTATTTATTTATTTATTTATTTATTTTGACAGGCAGAGTGGACAGTGAGAGAGAGAGACAGAGAGAAAGGTCTTCCTTTGCTGTTGGTTCACCCTCCAATGGCCGCCGCGGCCGGCGCACCGCACTGATCTGATGGCAGGAGCCAGGAGCCAGGTGCTTTTCCTGGTCTCCCATGGGGTGCAGGGCCCAAGCACCTGGGCCATCCTCCACTGCACTCCCTGGCCACAGCAGAGAGCTGGCCTGGAAGAGGGGCAACCGGGACAGAATCTGGCGCCCCGACCGGGACTAGAACCCGGTGTGCCGGCGCCGTGAGGCGGAGGATTAGCCTAGTGAGCCGCGGCGCCAGCTTCCAACACCCTTTCATGATAAAGACTCTGAACAAACTAGGAACAGAAGGAACATTCCACAACATAATAAAGGCCATATGTAACAAACCAACGGCCCACTATACCACAGCGCCCACCCGTCTTCCACTCTTTTCCTCCCTTTTATAGTTTAAAATTGAGCATTTTATATGATTCCATTCTCTCTTCTTTCAAAATTATTTATTTGGAAGGCACAATTACAGAGAGACGAAGAGGGAGAAATAGAGGAGAACGACAGAGAGAGCTCTTCCATCTGCCCAAATGGCTGCAATGGCCAGGGTTGGGCCATATGGAAGTCAGGAGGCTCAAACTCGATCTGGATTTCCCCTGTGGGTGGCAAGGGCCCAAGCACTTGGGCCATCATTTGCTGTTTTCCCAGAAACATTAACAGGAAGGTGGATCTGACGTGGAGCAGCCGAGACTCGAATGGGCATTCCGATATGAGATGCAAACAGCAACTTAACCCACTATATCACAATGTCGCTCCTTCTCTTCTTTCTTAGCATTTCAGTTATGCATTTTTTTTTCCTTTTTGTAGTGGTTGCTCTAGAGTCTGCAATATGTTTAAAAACTATGGAGCATTTCAAGAATTTGCGTTTTATATTTGCTTAAGGACCATGCTAATCTTCTTTGTATTCTACTTTTTATATTCAGTGCTGAAGTGAGCACTCACTGTGCTTTAAAATTTGTCCTACATATTTGAGGATTTTTTTTTTTTTTTGGTAGCTGTTGGAAACAGGATTGCTTTCTTGGTTTCTTTCTCATATAATTTGCTATTGGTGTGTAAAGACAAACTGATTTTTTTCTCACTGACTTTGTCTCCTATAACTCTGCTGAAATCATTTTTTAGTTCTAATGGTTTCTGGGTGGAATCTTGTGGTTTTCTATACATAAGAACATGCCATCTGCTAAAGGTGACAATTTGACTTCTTGCTTTCATTTTGGTTGCCCTTTATTTCTTTCTCTTGCCTAATGGCTCTGGCTAAGACTTCCAGTACCATAAGTGTGGTGAAAGTGGGCATCCTGTCTTTATCGAGATCTTTGAGAGGGCCGGTGCTGTGGTGCAGCGGGTTAAAGCCCCAGCCCCGAGGCACTGGCATCTCATGTCAGCGCTGGTTCGAGTCCCAGCTGCTCCACTTCTGATCCAGCTTTCTGTTATGGCCTGGGAGAGCAGTAGAAGATGGCCCAGGTGCTTGGGCCCCTGCACCTGCGTGGGATTCCTGGAAGAAGCTCCTGGCTCCTGGCTTCAGATTGGTCCAGCTCTGGCCATTGTAGCCATTTGGGGAGTGAACCAGTGGATGGAAGATCTCTCTTTCTCTCTCTCTAACTCTACCTCTCAAAATAAATAAATAAAATCTTAAAAAAAAAAAAAAGAGTGGAAGACTAAAATAGAAACAAAAAACAAGGATAAAGAATAGAAAACAGGGGCCGGCGCTGTGGCACAGCGGGTTAAAGCCCTGGCCCAAAGCGCCAGCAACCCAAATGGGCACCAGTTCGAGACCCGGATGCTCCACTTCTGATCCAGCTCTCTGCTATGGCCTGGGAAAGCAGTAAAAGATGGCCCAAATCCTTGGGCCCCTGCACCCACATGGGAGAACCAGAAGAAGCTCCTGGCTCCTGGCTTTAGATCAGCGCAACTCTAGCCGTTGTGGCCAACTGGGGAGTGAATCATTGGATGAAAGACCTCTCTCTCTCTCTCTCTCTCTCTCTCTCTGCCTCTCCTCTCTCTGTGTAACTCTGACTTTCAAATAAATCTTTAAAAAAAATAGAAAACAGTAGCAAATATGAATATAACAGATTAATAGGTCAATAATCACTTTTTCAGTGTTTTAAAAATACCAAATAAAGAGTGGGCACTGTAGTGCAGCCAGTTAGGCTGCTGCCTGGGGACACCTATATCCTACATCATGTTGCCTGGTTTGAGTCCCAGCAAGTCCATGCTTCCAATCCAGTTTCCTGCTAATGTACCTGGGAAACAGCAGATGATGGCCCAGGTATTTGAGTCCCTGTTACCCACAGGAGTGTCCCAGGTCCAGTTCTGAGCTCCTGGCTTTGGCCTGACCCAGCCCTGGATGTTATGGGTATTTGGGGACTGAGTGGGTAGAGGACTTCTCTGTGTATGTGTACATGTGTGTTATTCCGCCTTTCAAGTGGATAAAAATAAATAAACATTAAAAAAAAACTTGAGGCAAAAACTAATAGAACTGTAAAAAACATGATAGCTGGAGATTTCAACACCCCTACACTAGAAACAGATTTAGCAGGCAGAAAATCAGTAAGGACATGGTTGAACTCAACAGCGCCATCTACCAACTGGGCCAAATTGACACTTACTGACTGCTTCATCCAACAACCAGGCCATTAAACAAATCCTAACAAATTTAAAAGAATCTCAATCACATGATGTCTGCTATCAGACCTCAATGAAATTGTGTCTAGAGTTCAGTAACAGAAATATAGCTGGAAAAATCCCAAAATTCTTGGAGATTAAACAACACATTTCAAATAACATAAGTCAAGAAACCTTATGAGAAATATTTGGAATTGAAAGAAAACACAACTTAATAGCACCTGTGTAATTTCAGCAAAAACAGAACATGGAGGAAAATTTTGGCTCTGAATGTATATAACAGAAAAGAAAGTATAAAAATAAATCCCAATAATTTTCCAAATTAGGGAACTAGAAAACAAAGAGCAAGTTAGATTCAAAGTGAATATGGCTGGCGCCGCGGCTCACTAGGCTAATCCTCCATCTGCGGCGCCGGCACCCCAGCTTCTAGTCCCAGTCGGGGCACCAGATTCTGTCCCGGTTGCTCCTCTTCCAGTCCAGCTCTCTGCTGTGGCCCAGGAGTGCAGTGGAGGATGGCCCAAGTGCTTGAGCCCTGCACCCGCATGGGAGACAAGGAGAAGCACCTGGCTCCTGGCTTCGGATCAGTGCAGTGCACCAGCCACAGTGGCCACTGTAGGGTGAACCAACAGAAAAAGGAAGACCTTTCTCTCTGTCTCTCTCACTGTCCACTCTGCCTGTCCAAAGAAATAAAATAAAATAAAAATAAAAACAAAGTGAATAAAAATAAATTTTAAAAAGCAGAGCAGAAAGCAATGAAACTGAAAGCAAGAAATCAACAGAGAAAAATCAATGGAACCAAAAGCTGGTTCTTTGGAAAGATCAATAAACCTTATAAACCTCTAAGCAGTTAACTAAGGAGAAAAAAAAAAGACATAGGGCCAGCACTGTGGCTTAGTGGGCTAAGCCTTCACCTGCAGCACCAGAATCCCATACGGGTGCCAGTTCAAGTTCCAGCTGCTCCTCTTCTAATCCAGCTCTCTGCTATGGCCTGGGAAAGCAGTGGAAGATGACCCAAATGCTTGGGCCCCTGCGCCCACGTGGGAGACCCCAAGGAGGCTCCTGGCTTCGGATGGATTCAGCTCCGGCCATTGCAGCCATCTGGGGAGTGAAGCAGCGCATAGAAGACCTTTCTTTCTGTATCTTCCATTCTCTGTCTGTAACTCTACCTCTCAAATAAATAAATAAAATCTTAAAAAATACAAATTACTAATATCAGAAATGAAAGAGGGGATATCCCCAGAGATCCCATGGGCAAGTAAAAGGATAAGAGAGGGATACTACGAAAAACACTCTGTCTACAAATTTGACAGCCTAGATGAAATGGACCAACTCCTTGAAAGACAGAATCTGCAAAGCTCCACAAGAAGAAATACACAATATGAACAGCCCTGTATCTGTTAAAGAAACTAAATCAGTAATTAACAACCCTCCAAACCAGAAAGCATCAAGCCCTGATGTAGTCAATGATGAATTTTACTAAGCATTTTGTAAAGTATAACCTACTCTCTAAAATCTCTTCCAGAAGACAGAGCAGGAAGAACACTTCCTGACTCATTCAATGAGAATGGCATTATCCTAATACTAAAAGAAAAAGATATCATGAAGATACTTCTAAAAGTTCAAGGAAAATTAAATTAAACGATGAACTATTTTGGTACAAAAAATTTGTGAAATCCATGTATACAGGGAGCCTACAAAAAGTCCATGAAGATTCATATTATGAAACAACTATGTATGGGTTTCAAAATATTTGCACCAAAATAAACTACTTTTTTTCTTTAAAGCGGAGATGTAAGTAATCACTTTTATTTTTTATGTTTTTTTTATATTTATTTATGTATTTGAAAGCAGAGTTACAGAGAGAGGGAGAGACAGAAAGAGGTTTTCACTCCCAAATGATCACAATAACTGGGCTGAGCAAGGCCCAACCCAGGAGCCTGGAATCCCAACCAGTCTCCCACATGGGTGCAGAGGCCAAGCATTTGAGTCATCATCCCCTGCTTCCCCAGGCACATTGGCAGGGAGCTGGATCAGAAGTGGAGCAGCCAGAACTCAAACAAGTGCTCATATGGGATGCTGGTGTTGCAGGTAGCAGCTTAATTTGCTGTGCCACAACACTGGCCCCTTATTTATTTTTAAATTTTATTTGAGAGGCAGGCAGACAGATATGAAAGAGACCTTCCATCTGCTGGTTCACTTTCCAAATGTCTGTAATGGCCAGGGCTGGGCCAGTAATTCAAACCAAGTCTCTGACACGCATGGCAGGAACCCAACTAGTTGCACTATCACCAGTGCCTCCTGGGGACCACGTTAGCAGGAAGCTGGAATCTATAGTTGGAGCCAGGGATCAAGTTGAGGCACTTTATATGGGACATTGCCATCCTAACAGGGGTCAACCTCTAGACCAAACACATCCCCCAAAATAAACCATCTTTAATTTCATCTAATGAACATTTTTGCAGTATCCTTGCACAACAAAACTAGACCAATATCTTTCATGAACATAAATGTAAAAATCTTCAACAAAGTATCAGCTGATCAAATCGACTGAATGACATATAAAAAGAACTGCATACCATGACCTAATTTATACCAGGTATACAAGATTTGTTCAATATTTAAAAATCAATTAATATAATCCATCATACCAAACAGACTAAAGAAGGGAAATCACATGAATATCTCAACAGATACAGAAAGAGCATTTTAAGTTCTTTTTAAAGATTTATTTATTTGAAAGACAGAGTGACAGAAAGAGGAGAAACAGAGAGAGAGATTTCTTCTACTGGTTTACGCCTCAAATATCTACAACACACAGGGCTGAGCCAGGTCAAAGCCAAGAGCCCAGAACACGGAGCCGGTGCCGCAGCTCAACAGGCTAATCCTCCGCCTAGCGGCGCTGGCACACCGGGTTCTAGTCCCAGTCGGGGCGCCAGATTCTGTCCTGGTTGCTCCTCTTCCAGGCCAGCTCTCTGCTATGGCCCGGGAGTGCAGTGGAGGATGGCCCAAGTACGTGGGCCCTGCACCCCATGGGAGACCAGGAGAAGCACCTGGCTCCTGGCTTTGGATCAGCGCAGTGCGCCGGCCGCGGCAGCCATTGGAGGGTGAACCAATGGCAAAGGAAGACCTTTCTCTCTCTCTCTCTCTCACTGTCCACTCTGTCAAAAAAAAAAAAAAAAAAAAAAAAAAGAGCCCAGAACTCCACCTAGGTCTCCTACACAGGTGGCAGGAACCAAAGCACCTGGTCATCATATGTTGCCTCCCAGGCACATTAGCAGGGAGCTGGGTCCAAAGCACACAGTCTCCAAGGACTCACACCAGGCACGCCAGTGAAATGTGTATGTCCTGAGCAATGGCTTAACCCACTGCACCACAACATCCACACAACAGTGATTTTTTAAATAAGACACCAAAGGCATAATCCATAAAGAAGTAACTGATTAGCTGAACTTCACTAAATTAAAAGCTTGTGCTCTGTGAAAAATACTGTCAAATGAATGAAAAGATAAGCCACAGACAAGCAGAAAGGACTTCAAAAGACATGTCTAGGGGCTGGTCTGGGAGTGTGCACTGTGGCTCAGCAGACTGAGTCACCTCTTGGGTCACCCTCATCCCACATTGGTGGATCTGTGATCAAATCTCAGCTCCACTTCCAACCTAGCTTCCTGTTAATGTGTAATCCAAGAGGCATCAGACAACACCTCAAATATCTGGCTAACTGCCATTCACGTAGGCGACCTAGATGGAGTTCCAGGCTCCTGGCTTCAGCCTGGCCCAGCTCCAGCTGTTGTAGGCATTTGGGGAGTGAACCAGCAGATGGAAGATAGCTCTCTGTCTGTCTCTCTCTCTCTCCCCCTCTCCCCCTTCCTCCCTCCCTCTCTCCTTCTACCACTCTGCCTTTCAAATAAATAACTGTTGCCCAAAATACACAAAGAATTCTTAACAATTAACAATGAGATACTGAACAATCTGATTTTAAAAAGGACAAAAACCTGAAAAGACAAATGACAAAACGTGCAGATGGCTAGTAAGTTTATGAACAGATGCAAACATCGTGTCATCAGAGAAATGCAAACAAAAACCACAATGAGATGCACCACACCTATCAGAATGTCCAAATGCAAAACAGCAGCAATAGCATGGAGCGTCAGGAACTTTCACCCATTGCTAACAGAAGACAAGATGGCACGGCCACTTTGGAAGACAGTTTGCTGGTTTCTTACAAAACTAAACATACTCTTACAATATAATCCAATGCTCAGCCTCCTTGGTATTTACTCAAATTAGTTAAAAACTTGCTTCCACACAAAAATCTGTACATAGATAATTAAACAGCCTCATTCACAACTGCCACAACTTGGAAACAACCAAATGCCTCTCAGCAGTGAACAGATGAACTGTGGTACGTGCAGACAACGGAATACTACTCAGTGCTGGAAAGAAATGAGCTATCCAGCCATGGAAAGGCACAGAGGAACCCTAAATGCACATTACCAGTGAAAGCAGCCAATTTGAAAAGACTACATACTGCATGATTCCAACTGAATGGCATCCTGGAAAAGGCAAACCGTGGAGACAATGATAAAAGGATCATTGGTTGCCAACCGCAGCCCGAAGGGAGGGAGGCACGAGCAGACAGAACACAGAGGTCTCCTAGGGCCGTGAAAATGCTCCGAATGACACCACAACCTCATTACACACTTGTCCAAACCCATGGAATGCAAACACCCAGTGAACTCTAAACTACAGGCTCCGGCTGACAGCTGTGTGCCACTGTGGGCTCATCCCTCCGAATGAACACACCACTCTGGGAATGGGGGAAGCTGTGCACGTGTGCAGGAAAGCACTTGACAAAATCCAACACCCATCCATGATAAAACCTCCATTGGAAAATCTCCATACCAGCTGCTCAATTTTGCCATGAGCCTAAACTGTTCTACTAAAAAACAAAACAAAGCATGTTAATTGGTCACCACTCTCCCAATCACTCTCTGGAGGCTAGGGCCTCCCTCCAGGACCAGCAAGCTGCCAGTCATCCCCCAAAGACAACCTTCAAATGAAGCAGCAGGTCCCTCCCACAGCGGCATAACCAGAAGTCCCTGCTGTGCCTCACTGAAGCCTCCCAGGGGATCACCAGCTCCTGCGTGGAGAGAGGCAAGACCGATGATAGAGTAGAAAGTGGAAAGGCAGGAAAGAGCTCTGAGAGCTAAGAAAAGACTGCTGGGCTGCACTGTCTCCCTCTAAGTTCCAATTTTGAAAATAGCAAATTTGATTTTTTTTCTTCACCAAAAAAAAAAAATGACTAATGTCGATGTCTCTTTAAGAGAATACAAAGTTCTACCATGAATATTAATTCTAATGGAAACAATTCTGACTTTGTCAGCCAAAACAACAAACCAACAACTGCAGAAATGAGCCAGACTTTGGGTCCTATGTCAACAGCAGGCACCGGGCAGAGAACATCAGGCCAGAGGCCCCTGGAGAGTGACACTGAGAGGAGTACGTGGAAGGCACCCGTTCACAGCCACAGTGCCAAAAACACACGGCCCTTCAGAGGGACTCAAGGTGTTTGCAAAGAAGCTGCTTAGAAATTCTCGCACCAGTTGAAGTTCATTAACCATTTCATTATTGGGTCTGTTCAACACTAAGTTTAATTCCTACTTTGACAGAAGATGCTTTGTTCCATGTTGTTAAAGGCACAAGAATTAGAACCAGAACCGATTCCAGTTCTCGGGCTTGTGTTAAGTGTAGAGATGATAGTTGGCTGTAGGCATAGCCACCAAAGTGAGCACTAAGAAAAACAGACAATGAGAATATGGAGAATCACTGGTCTTCAGCTCAAATTGCAATCTATGCAGAGACACACTGAGCCAGGAAGCAATGAGCAATCAAGCAACACCCACCTGGTTCAGATAAACAAATGAAAACATCCGTGTCTGCATTTTTGCCTTCCTCTTTCACAATACTCTGAATACAAGAAAAGCGTCCCATAGAGAGGAACTCAAAATCACCCTGCACTAACGTGGCACATGCTACCTGGACAGACCAGACCGGCAGAGAGAGCCACTCCCACTGGACACTCCCTCGGGACATCCGCAGCTGAGCAGGGTGCCCTGGACAACCCCAATCCAGGGGAGGGTTGCCACCGCAGCTGTTCCCCCAGGATCCACCCCCAGGCAACAGACACCCGAGGTCAGACTGCAGTGCCAGGGGCTTACTTACCCCCGATATTTGCTATGGACTCTGGCCCAATAAGTTGGTTTTCAAATAGCCTTTCCACCTGTCGCAACTTCGTATTTGGTTGCAGAACACCAAGCAAGAAAGGGGGCTCTTTGAAGCTGTAAAACAATGCAATTACAGGGAGTTGTCTATAAAACACAGGTGAAGAAAAATGCCTACTGAGGGCCTATCACATGCATAACTCCTCTGATAATGAGAACACATTCCAACGGCACCCTCAGGTTCCGGAAGTGCAAAGGAAAAGGGTAAAACTGTTCCAGGACATCAGAAAAGGTCACAGCACAAAGCAAATAATGAAAATATCAATACTGCTAGCTCCCTTGGACACTCACCTGTCACCTGAGAGAGCCCCGGGGCCTGCCCCGAGCCACCCCAAGCTCATCCCCCTACTGCCCAGGGCCTGAGGGCAGCTTGACCTCCTCACCCTGAAGCGACCTGCATGGGGCCTGGACCCTCCCATCCCTCAGACAGGGCTCTGTCACTTTTCCCCACCCCTCTAACCCCTCCCACCCACAAGCAAATACACCACATCTCGCTGAGGCCACCTGCAGAAGACAGACAGGACCAAACCGCTTCTCACCCTGTCCCTCTGCCACCATCCTGACCCAGCCAACACCTTCTCTCCCCTGCTTCCTCCCTTGTCCCAACAGGCAATTCTCAACCCAGAAGCCTCGGCAGAGCACAGCACCTGCCTGCCCAAGGCTGCCACTGCCCACCTCAGTGGGGCCACGGTCCCTGGAGAGGCTACGCGGTCCCATGGTCTGGCCCCATCATCTCTCTCTTGGTCCCTCGGCAGCCCCCACATTGGCCTCTCGCTACAGAGTACCTCCTACCTGCAGCCCCCTGAGTCAGCACCGTCATAAGACCAGCACAATGAACCCCAGATTACACTCCCTCTCCATCATCCCCCAGTGATGGCTTTCTACCTGCTGCAGAGACGAACACTCGCTTCACTCTGGAGTTTTACTGCCAAAGGAGGCAAGCAGGACCACATGCTTTGGCATCAGGCACACATGGCTCCAAGTCTGACACTGGGAAGGCCCTACCTCCACACAGCTGTGAGGGGCACGTGGGCCCCAGCCAGAGCAGCACGCCACTGCACAGCTGGCCTCAGCCCCTACACTCGGGAAGTACCTGTGAAGTGCACCATCCCTGCCCACAAGGAGCCAGAGTATAAGCTTAGCAGGGAGACTTAAGGAAAAGTTATATGAGAAAATGCAAAGGACAGGCAAGGAAGGGCCCACTCCCCATGCCTGGGCAGCAAAAATGTCAATGAAGGGCCACCTCAGGGAAGCAGAAATGAGGCAGAGTCCTGGGACATCACCGGCCATACGGCTCTTGCTCCAGCCAGTAACTCCTGCTGACGGCTTCAGCTGAGCTGTTTGTGTTTAGCGACTAATTTTGTCCTGTTCTTCCCCTATGGCCCTGCCTTACCACGATCATTTTTTAGGAGACCCTCTGAGATCAAACTCACTAAAAATTGATGCTGACTCTACCAACTGTGAATGTGGCAAGTCCGCCTTACGCAAGCATGCACGGCAGGACAGGGTCCTCACACCCTAAGCAAACCCACACCTGCTCGGCTGCAGCTAGCATGAGGCCACGAGCACTCTGGGAAGGTGCTGGTCTCCATCCAGAAAAGAACACAAAGATTATCTTTCATAGAAGAGTATGACTGTCATTTGCCATTTGTAAAAACACATTTCTCAGGGGTGGGCGGTTGGCACACCAGCGAAGTCATCACATCCCACATCAGAGGGCATGGGTTCACATCTCCACTCTGTTTCCAATCTGGTCCCTACCACCCCTGTGAGAGACCCAGGCTGAGTTCTGGGCTGCTGGCTTGGGTATGGCCCAGCCCTGCTGTTGCAGGCATCTGAAAGATCTCTCTCACCTCTGTCTATCTGTCCCTCCCTCCCTCTCTCTCTTTAAAAAAATAAATAAATATCTTCAAATAAAAATAAAAAACAGCAACAACCTTCAGGGGTGGCCAGGACACGGAGAGTGAACAGAAACCCAGTGAATCAAAGTCAGGTAGAAGCCATGGAGGCTTGCAGGGGAAGAAGAGAAACTACCCCCACACGCCCTGGCTCCTGCAGCAGGCAGGACATGGCACCTCTGAACTGCTTACAAAAAGCCCAGTCAACCAAGACCACTGCCACTCCACGGGGGCTCACGTCCCTGAGACTGAGGGCCACCGGGTGGACACAGGCTTTCCTCCAGCCATGCCAACCACGTGTGACCACACTGACCACCTGCCCCCCTGCTCCACACCTCTCCCTTCTCCCAGCGACAGGCTGAAAGGCACCGCCCGTCATCCTTGACTGTGAATCGGCGTTTCACACAGGGGAGTGTGCAGGACATAGCTCTAATCTCCCCAAATGGCAGATGCTGGCGGCTTTGCAGGGCAGGTTGTTGGCAAAGCCCCGCAGCCTGCTGCTGATTTCACGCCCCCGGGACAGACACTACCTGCACCTGACTCCAGTCTGGAAGGACAGCTCCATGGAGCAGGAGGGTGGTGGGGTTAGCCAGACAGACCCCACCCCTAACAACCAGAGAGCCCCCAAGAGAGGAAGGCCGGGACATCTGTAGGCCAGGTTCATACAGAAAATACTCCTTGGAGGACTCTGGCCCACCAGGAACTCCACAGCCAGCACTCTGCCACTAGCCCCTGGCCCTCCCTCATCCTCAATCTTACATGAGCTGATGGTGTTGTTGTTGTTGTTGTTGTTTGTTTGTTTGTTTGTTTGTTTTTTATAGGCAGAGTGGACAGTGAGAGAGAGAGACAGAGAGAAAGGTCTTCCTTTGCCGTTGGTTCACCCTCCAATGGCCGCCGCGGCCAGCGCGCTGCGGCCGGTGCACCACGCTGATCCGATGGCAGGAGCCAGGTGCTTCTCCTGGTCTCCCATGGGGTGCAGGGCTCAAGCACTTGGGCCATCCTCCTCTGCACTCCTTGGCCACAGCAGAGAGCTGGCCTGGAAGAACCCGGTGTGCCAGCGCCGCAAGGTGGAGGATTAGCCTAGTGAGCTACGGCGCCGGCCTGAGCTGATGGTGTTTTTACAGCACTCTGTGCCTTTAATAATTCTAAATCCAACAATAAAAAGTTAGAGCCAGCGCTATGGTATAGCTGGTAAAGCCACGGCCTACAATGCTGGCATCCCATATGGGTGCTGATTCAAGTCCCAGCTGTTCAACTTCCAATCCAGCTCCCTGTTGATGTGCCTGGGAAAGCAGTAGAGGATGGCCCAAGTGCTTGGGTCCCTGCTACCCACATGGGAGACCTGGAAGACGCTCCTGGCTCCTGGCTTCCAACTTGCCCAGCTCCAGCCATTGGGAAGTGAACCAGTGGATGGAAGATCTCTCTCTCTCTCTCTCTCTTTTTTTTTTAAAGCCCATGCCTAACTACTTTTTATGTTTTTTTAACTTTCATTTAATGAATATAAATTTCCAAAGTACAGCTTATGAATTACAATGGCTTCCCCCCCATAACTTCCCTCCCACCCGCAACCCTCCCCTTTCCTACTCCCTCTCCCCTTCCATTCACATCAAGAATCATTTTCAATTCTCTTTATATACAGAAGATCAGTTTAGCATATATTAAGTAAAGATTTCAACAGTTTGCACCCACATAGAAACACAAAGTGAAAAATACTGTTTGAGTACTAGTTATAGCATTAAATCACAATGTACAGCACATTGAGGACAGAGATCCTACATGAGGAGAAAGTGCACAGTGACTCCTGTTGTTGACTTAACAATTTGACACTCTTGTTTATGGCATCAGTAATCTCCCTAGGCTCCAGTCATGAGTTGCCAAGGCTATGGAAGCATTTTGAGTTCACCGACTCTTATCATATTTAGACAAGGTCATAGTCAAAGTGGAAGTTCTCTCCTCCCTTCACAGAAAGGTACCTCCTTCTTTGATGACCTGTTCTTTCCACTGGGATCTCACTCGCGGAGATCTTTCATTTAGGGTGTGTGTTTTGTTTTTTTTTGTTTTTTGTTTTTTGTTTTTTGCCAGAGTGTCTTGGCTTTCCATGCCTGAAATACTCTCATGGGCTTTTCAGCCGGATCCACATGCCTTAAGGGCTGATTCTGAGGCCAGAGTGCTGTTTAGGACATCTGCCATTCCATGGATCTGCTGTGTATCCTGCTTCCCATGTTGGATCGTTCTCTCCCTTTTTTATTCTATCAGTTAGTATTTTCAGACACTAGTCTTGTTTATGTGATCCCTTTGGCTCTTAGTCCTATCATTATGATCAATTGTGAACAGAAATTGATCACTGGGACTAGTGAGATGGCATTGGTACATGCCACCTTGATGGGATTGAATTGGAATCCCCTGGTATGTTTCTAACTCTACCGTTTGGGGCAAGTCAGCTTGAGCACGTCCCAAATTGCACATCTCTTCCCTCTCTTATTCCCACTCTTATATTTAACAGCGATCACTTTTCAGTTAAGTTTCAACATTTAAGAACAACTGTGTATTGATTACAGTATAACCAGAATCTACAAAGAAATCAAGAAACTCCACAACATCAAAACAAACAACCCACTTAAGAGATGGGCCAAGGATCTCAATAGACATTTTTCAAAAGAGGAAATCCAAATGGCCAACAGACACATGAAAAAATGTTCAAGATCACTAGCAATCAGGGAAATGCAAATCAAAACCACAATGAGGTTTCACCTCACCCCAGTTAGAATGGCTCACATTCAGAAATCTACCAACAATAGATGCTGGCGAGGATGTGGGGAAAAAGGGACACTAACCCACTGTTGGTGGGAATGCAAACTGGTTAAGCCACTATGGAAGTCAGTCTGGAGATTCCTCAGAAACTTGAATAGAACCCTACCATACAACCCAGCCATCCCACTCCTTGGAATTTACCCAAAGGAAATTAAATTGGCAAACAAAAAAGCTGTCTGCACATTAATGTTTATTGCAGCTCAATTCACAATAGCTAAGACCTGGAACCAACCCAAATGCCCATCAACAGTAGACTGGATAAAGAAATTATGGGACATGTACTCTATCGAATACTATACAGCAGTCAAAAACAATGAAATCCAGTCATTTGCAACAAGATGGAGGAATCTGGAAAACATCATGCTGAGTGAACTAAGCCAGTCCCAAAGGGACAAATATCATATGTTCTCCCTGATCAGCGACTACTAAC
Source organism: Oryctolagus cuniculus (assembly GCF_051225735.1). Classification (NCBI taxonomy): domain Eukaryota; kingdom Metazoa; phylum Chordata; class Mammalia; order Lagomorpha; family Leporidae; genus Oryctolagus; species Oryctolagus cuniculus. The sequence goes on from NC_142877.1 coordinate 49,301,970, forward strand.
TGAGCACCAAAGGGGAAACCTGTTGAAGTGAAATGGACACTATGAGAAACAGTGACTTGATCAGCTCTTGTCCTGTTGATGTACAATGTAATACTTTATCCATTTTAGTATTTTTTGGTCTAGTACTACTGATTGAACTCTGTAATTAATACACAATTATTGGTCGGCGCCACGGCTCACTAGGCTAATCCTCCGCCTTGTGGCGCCGGCACACCAGGTTCTAGTCCCGGTCAGGGCGCCGGATTCTGTCCCGGTTGCCCCTCTTCCAAGCCAGCTCTCTGCTATGGCCCGGGAGTGCAGTGGAGGATGGCCCAAGTGCTTGGGCCCTGCACCCCATGGGAGACCAGGAGAAGCACCTGGCTCCTGCCTTCGGATCGGCGCGGTGCGCTGGCCGCGGCGGCCATTGGAGGGTGAACCAATGGCAAAGGAAGACCTTTCTCTGTCTCTCTCTCTCACTGTCCACTCTGCCTGTCAAAAACACACACACACACACACACACACACACACACACACAATTATTCTTAGGTGTTTAAATTTTAACTGAAAAGTGATCCCTGTTAGGAATTTTGAAAACATTATGCTGAGTGAAATAAGCCAGTCCCAAAGGGACAAATATCATATGTTCTCCCTAATCAGTGACAACTAACCCAGCACCAAAAAGGAAACCTGTTAAAGTGAAATGAACGTTATGAGAAACGGTGACTTGATCAGCCCTTGCCCTGACTGTTGATGAACAACTTAATACGTTATCCCTCTTAGTATTTTTGTTTGTTTGTTCTACTTAATACTTTTGGTTGAATACTGTAATCAATACAGTTATTCTCTTTCTGTCTCTGTCTCTCTACCTCTTTCTCTGTAACTCTGCCTTTCAAATACATAAATAAATCTTAATTTTAAAAGACACAATAAAAGGTTGACTCTTGCATATTATATGTCAATCTAAGGTTAGACCTGTGCCTACTTTGTATCTCTGTATCACCTACCTTAAGCACACTAGATGCTGAATACACTTTTAGTTAATTGAATTGTTTCTAATTAATTAGATGAACCGCTTCTAATTCCAATTTCCTGCTAATGTGCACCCATGGAGGCAGCAGTGATGGCTCATGTATCTGACTCCCTGCCACCCACACAGGAGACCCAGGCTTGAGTTCCTGGCTTCTGGCTTTGGCCTGGCCCAGCCTCAGCTGTGGTGGGTATTTGTGAATCAGTAGATGGAAAATCTCTGTCAGTCTCCGTCTCTATCTGCCTTTCAGATAAGTAAAAAATAAAATTTAAAAACTCAGGAACTAAATAAATCAGAGGATAGGTATTTGGTGTAATATTTCAGACAATGTGTGGGACACCCACATTCTATACCAAAGTACCTGGGTTCAAGTCCCATTTCTGCTCCCAAGGCCAGCTCCCTCCTAATGTGCACCCTACGAAGCAGCAGGGTAGTTGGGTCCCTGTCTCCCACACAGGAGACCTCGGCTGAGCTTCTGAGTATTAGCTTCAGCCTGGCCCAGCCCGGCTGCTGCAGGCATTGAGGGGTCAACCAGTGGGTGAGAGATCTCTCTCCGCCTTTGAAACAAAATTTTTTTAATAAATAAGAAAACCACAAGGCTCTACTTCTCATAACTTACCTCTCCGATCAGATGGAGTTAAGCACCCCTCTCTCCCTAGAGATTTCATCAGCCTATTACAGTTTCTCCAACAACCCTTCCCAGGGATCGCCGGGCAGCTCACCTGAGAGGCTGTGGATCTATGGGAGAATCCAGCAGCATCACAGCTCCAAGCAGGGGCACGGTGAGGGAGACAGCCAGCATCAGGAAGGTTACTCGGAAGACTCTGCCACTGAAGGAGCTGCCAAAAGCAAAAGACACCACAGAGTTAGCAGGCCTTGCAGAGAGGCGCACGGCTGGTCTGAGCACCCGGTCGCAGGAGCACAGCCACATGGCCACTGCAGGTCACTGACCTCTTGTAAGTAAACTTTAGCACTGTTTGCTAGGATTGGCAAACAACATCTTTCTTCTTTCCTGAAGAAAGGAATCTTCCAACTGTGTGGGACGCCCCAATCAACTGTTCCCAATTGTGAGCCCTTGGCCGAGCCCTACAAGGTCAAAACTCACTAAACTGCTGGGCACAAGAACTGGGAAGAAGAGTTGCAGTGGCTAGTAAAATGAAAATGCTGACTCACACTTAACAAAGGAGAGTCACTTTAAGGGCAGGTCTCCTGCCACTCAAATGTGCCTCACTGACTCTGTTCCGGTCATGGGGTAATCCAGGTGCTGGTCCTCACGGCCAAGCCGCCGGTCAAGCATCTGCCAGCTGGTTCCTCCACTCCCAGAGCCTCGGGCTCCTCACTGTGCCTTAACAGGTTGGGTAGGGCAAGCTCAGTGGCCTGCCACCTCTGAACACGCATCAGAAAATAAAGCAAATCCTTCCCTTTCTATTGGAAATGAAAGACTGGGACAGGGCGACAGTGGCTCTCATAAAGTGCACTCCTGCAGATGCTTTGAACGCCACAGCCGAAGAGCACTGAATACTACCAGCGCCTCAAGTGCCTGGAAACAGTGTCCCCCCAAGAGCCTCCAGCAAGGAACACGGTCCACTGACGCTGACCCTTGAATTCAGCATGGCTGACACCTGTCTAGACTTTGTTTTTTAGAAGCAGAGAGACAGACAGAGACAATAAGAACCCATCTGCAAGTTCACTCTCCAAATGCCTGCAATGGCCAGGGCTGCACAGGGGCTGAAACCGGAAACTCAATCCAGGTCTCCTATGTGGGTAACAGGAACCTCACTACTTGAGCCATCACCAACTGCCTCCCATGGTGTGCATTAGCAGGAAGCTGGACCGAATCCAGGCACTGCAATATGGGAGACAGGCACCTCAACCAGTGACTAACCTGCTAGACCAAACACCTAACCTACTTCTGAGAACCATAAAAAAATGAATCTGGGCCAGCACTGTGGCACAGCAGGTTAAAGCTCTGGCCTGAAGTGCCGGCATCCCATATGAGCGCCGGTTCTAGTCGCAGTTGCTCCTCTTCGAATCCAGCTCCCTGCTATGGCCTAGGAAAGCAGTAGAGGACGGCCCAGGTCCTTAGGCCCCTGCACTCACGTGGGAGACCTGGAAGAAGCTCCTGGCTCCTGGCTTTGGATCGGCACAGCTCCAGCCATTGCGGCCATCTGGGGAGTGAACCAGTGGATGGAAGACCTCTCTGTTTCTACCTCTCTCTGTAGTTCTGTCTTTAAAATAAATAAAATAAATCTTTAAATAAATAAAGCTGTGCTATTTATGCCACTAAGTGCGTGGTATTTTGTTTTGGCAGCCACAGAAAATTACTATGTTTTTCCAATTAAACTAATTTCCACAAAATGTAGAAGCAGCTTTCCATTACCTCAACATAACTCAGGCTGTGAGTAGAGGAAGAATTCTGAGGAGCTGGAGAGAAAAAGCCCAGATTTCCTTGCATACACTGCTAGTAGAAACACGGATGTTAAAGACTCTGCTGGTGAGATCTGAGAAAGAAATGAGAAGCACGGCAGACAACAGAACTGTATCTTCTTAGAGAATCCCTCACTCATCATGAACAGACTGTTATCAGACAGGCAGGCACTAAAAGTGCTGCCACAGGGCTGGCGCTGTGGTATAGTGGGTAAAACCTCCCCGCCTGTGCCGGATCCCATATGAGCACTTGTTCTAGTCTCGGCTGCTCCTCTTCCAATCCAGCTGTCTGCTGTGGCCTGGGAAAGCAGTGGAAGATGACCCAAGTGCTTGGGCCCCTGTACCCACGTGGGAGACCCAGAAGAAGCTCCTGGCTCCTGGCTTTGCATTGGCCCACCTTCAGACGTTGCGGCCAACTGAGGAATGAACCAGTAGATGGAAGACCTCTCTCTCTCTGTCTCTCCTTCTGTCTCTCTGCCTCTCAAATAAATAAATAAATCTTTTAAGAAAAAAATGCTGCAGGTAAAGGCTCAGAATGATGCCAGGAATCTGTAATGAGAAACGAGTTAAGCAGATCCTCGTAAGAGTGGAAAGAAGCTTGGCTTGAAACATGTCCTGCAGTTACACAGAAAGCACAGCACTGGACATTTAGCTGAGGACATCTCCAAACACAGTGTTGAAGGTGCAACCCGCCCTCTCCTCCAGAGAAAAATGGGCATAGCACCTCTTCTCCTTTCACACTGGCCATTTGCTACTGAGGATTCTAATGTGTTTATTTCCCTTTTGATAATTTTCCAAAAACTAATTTTGTCCCTAACTTCCTTCTTTTTGCTCACAGGGGGCTCAGAATCTTCACCCAGGAGGGGTGAGAGTCTTACTCGCTTTGTTCCGTAGGAAAGGAGGTGTCCCAAGTCTCATAAACCCAAACAGAATGCTGCAAACCCAAGCTCTTGGACAGGGTAGGTGGCCAGGAAGGGAAAAGCCAGGTCGACCCTCCTCTCCCTCTCCTGCCCAAACTCCAGCCCACAAAATCCTTGCCTTATAATGTGACTGATTTAAACCAGGCAAGGAAGTTCAAGAACCACAGGCATGCAAATGACTATCAGGCACTGATCAACTGTGACCCAACATGAAGCAGCCAAATGCATCTGGAGAGGCCTACAGCAAGGGAAGGGGTGAGGGTCATAAGAATGAAAAAAAAAAAAAACATACAAATCAGAATATGCTACACCATGCAGAAAGCAGGCAGCGAAGGGCCCAGCCGGCTTGCCCACGACCCTCTGAACTCAGAGAGCCTGACTACGAGCCAGAACCAATTCTCACCACTAACCAATAGCAACACAGCCTGCCAACACCAGAGGATGGGGCAGAGGGCACCCAGACTGAAAGCCTTTGGAAACTCTGTAAAAGTTCATGGTCATTTGCCAAGCCTGGGTATTTCCTACAAAATGAATCACACAACCTGCGACCTTTTGTGGTCTGCTCCTGTACCTCAGCAGAACATTTTCCAGGTACACCCAAGGTGCAGTATGCACCACCAGCACATGGCTTCTTTACGGGCTGAAGAAGATTCCATCGCATGTGTACACCACAATCTGTCCATCCACTCACCTGCTGATGGACATCTGTGTGAGGGGCAAGCTGAGAGCACTTAATTGGTACAAGGTGTTTTTATGGGGTGATGAAAAGCTAGTGAAACTGAAGAGCTGGTGGTTGTTCAACACTGTGAACACACAACCACCGAACCTTAAATGGTTAACTGTATAAGGGGAATTCCACCTCAACTAAAAAAAATTAGTGATAAACATATTCTACGGGTTTTTTTTCTTGCAAATTGTTGAATTCTTTACTTAGTATAGAGTTGGTCTTCTACATATAAAGTTAATTGAAAATGGATCTTAGTGAAGAATGGGACTGGGAATGTGAGAAGGTGGAGAGGGAAGAGGGGGAAGGGTGGAAGGGTTGGGGGAGGGCGGGTATGGTGGGAAGAATCACTGAGTTCCTAAAGTTGTACCTAGGAAATGCATGAAGTTTGTATTCCTTAAGTAAAAGGTTTCTTTGGTTGGGGGGGGGGGGGGGATGTTCTAAACAGATTGTGGTATTGTTGCAAAGCTCTATAATTACACTAAAAACCAATGGATTGGATATTGTTAAATGGGTGAGTTTTATGGTATGTGACTCACATTTCAATAAAGATTTATTTGGCTCCCCTAGGTCAGTTGCCTCTCCAGAGGCCACCACACTCTTTAACTTAAGGAGTTCTCTTGAAAGGAGCTCCAGTCTTTCAACACAGGGACAGAACAAGGCACCCGTCCAATGAGGCAGCGCTGGTCACAAGTACAAATGGCAGAAGCGCCTCCGATAATGTGGTTTCTTTAAAACCAGAATCCCAAAGACAGACAACCACACTGAAGAGGCAGGCAGTGAGGATGTGCGGCTGCGGGCCCAGCCACTCCAGTACTGTTAAGGAAGATGATGCAATCGGCACCCTGGCCCCAGTGGAGGAGTTGTCCCTGGGGGAAGCGTTGTGTAATCTTTCACCTTAAGGTGCCAATCTGACTGAGTCACTGCTGTGTTTTTCCCTGCCTAATGTGATTCTACCGAAAACAGAGTCTTCTCATTTGTCTCAAACTGCTAAACTGTTAACTTTCCTTTACCACACCACCTGTTGCATTTTAAAAAAAACGGTTTACTCATCTCCTTCAGGGCCTGGGAAGCCTCGCGTAGATATCTGATTGGCCCTTGACAACACGTTTTAAAAAAGCTCAGTTTTGTCCACATCAAACCTCCTGCTGGCCCTGAAAAGTAGAAAGGCAGCCAAAATCTGGGAACAACCTCCTGACGCCCACATCACATCACCCATCCCCGCAGGGACCCCGCAGTGATGCCCACTCATAGTCACCTGGAAGCCACTGGGTCTACCATTCCCAAAGGCAGCGGCGCCTGCTTCTCCTACCTCAACGTGACCTGAGCAGCTTTAACAAAGTCTGGAGAACTGTGGTCTGGGAGGTCCAGAGTGGGCCCGAGAACCTTATGTCTTCGCAAGTTGTTCTCAACCTGCAACTGGACACCACAAGCCTCCTCCAATTCCCCTCCCTTGCCTGATCATCACACAGCCTCTACTGGAGAGGTCTCTGGCCAGGTTCTAGAACCATAGCTTCAACACAACTCCTTACGCACAGCTATCGGATGGAACTTTCTGTGATGACAGAAATACAGCTGCCACCAGCCATGTGTGGTTAGGAGGCATGTGGGACAGAACCAGCTCGTGATATAAATGAGGTAAACGTGGTTCCTGGACCCCTGGACCTCTGGACTGGGTGCCACACTTAATTCTAAACCAAGGTTCTAAAGTTTGCCAGAGCCCTCCTCACTGTTGGGTCCTGCAAACTCAGTCTACAGCTCCTCTGCCTTCTTTCCATGTTTGCCTCTCTCCAGCTATGCACACCGCGCTATTCTAACTTAAATAAAGGATGCTGCATTCATCCGTCTTCATTTTCACTGACAAAGCATCACATGGTCCCATCCTGTGCCGACACATCCAGGTGCAGTCTGAGGAATCAACCTGTTTGTCTCCAATCTCTCGGGAGGACGCCCATCACCCTGAAATATCCTAGGTCTCTAAGGGCAAGGGCACAATCTGGGTGCTGCAACAGGACCTGACAATTACCAGTGGCCTGGCCACAAATTACAAAATGCCCTCTAATTGCACCAGCTACATCCAAAAGGTATTCTCTAATGCTTCCTGCACACCAGGAACCAGGGCCTTGAACCACGGTGGGAGTCTCGAAGCACAGACTCTAAGACACCAAAACTGACTGCGGTTTTTGTAGAAAATTTTTTAGTCCCAAATCCATGAGACACCAGCAACTTGAGGTGTCAAGCTGAGCCCTGGAACATAAGAGATGGTCAAACAGCAAGAAGGCCCCTCTCCAGAAGTGACTGTATCTTGATTGTTTTTATTTTTCATAGTCTTTAGACCAAATGTGTTATTTTATCCTTGGAAAAAAAAATTCACCAGAAACAAGTTAAAGGAGCCATTTGGAAACACACACCCAGCACGGAGCTGAGCAGAGAAATCAAGATTCCTGAGTCCTTATGAAATCATGAATTGATGATTGCCCAGTTTCTCCACTCTGCCCTTCACTCTGCAATCTTGAAAAGGAAAATGGGAAGTGGATGGGGTAGAGACCTTTAATTAGTCTAGAATCCTTCAGAACATTATTTTTTTAAAGCAGCTCTTGACTTCTCAACGTACTCACTCTTTACTCCTAAGCAATTATATACGAACGTTAAACAGTTCCCTTCCTAGACAGAACTATACTCCAAAAGGGAAGGAACGGTTTTAGGGAACAAGTATCCTTTCAACATAGTCTGTAAAGTTCTTGGGGAACCTTATGTCAAAACATCATGATAAGCTTGTCCTGGTACGTTAAAGTGCTTAGCTCATCTATGTTTCACATGGGGGGGGGGGGGGATTTAACAACCAAACTCTGTTATAGCCCAAATACAGAAATTCAAGAGCTTTGTATAGAATCTTCTTTCTAAAGCATCATTTTAAAAACATGCTTCTTAATCAATTCTATCCTCCTGCATTTGTCTTCATTTCTCTTCTGACTACACTACTCTCTAACTCTATATAAACCGTCTCACTCATGCAATGCCTTTACCAGTAGCTCACACTACCTTCCAAGCCAAGAATCGGGAAAAGAGCCAGCCAATTTTTCTCGAGGGGATCCTTCCACTGGTAAAATCTACTATCACACTTCTGCTGTGTCAGCTGTATAATGTCTTTCCAGGCTTTCTTTATTCCACTGAGCACATCCAGAGTTTATTCTAACAGTGTTGTACTACTTTAGATTCCTTTACTGCACCCACCGTACACAGGGTTTTCCTGGCTGACTCTGAACTCAGACGACTTACCAGAAATGACCATAAATGAAATGAACGATACTGAGGGAATTACATAACAAAAACAGTGACAGTGTTATAATAGCAAATGTGGAAAGAAATGGGGGATGACAGGCACTTGCTTTGAAAGAGACTCCTGGCAAACACGTGGCAAAGGGATCAGCAGATTAAGAAGAGAAAGAGAAAAACACAGGAAAAGTAGGATGATGTTCACGAGCAGAGAGGTCAAGAAAGTATCTTTTACTTAAACAGAAATGTGAAAGGCACATGTGTAGATGAACACAGATGGAAAAGTTCAGGTGGCAGATGACTTTGAAGCGTGCAATTTACCCTGTCATTAAGAAAGAAATCCCCAGAGAGAAGCTGAAGAAAACAATGTAATTAAGTCTGTCCCCCTGCTCTGGGGCCAGAACAGCCCACCTGAGAGTTGGACACCCCCCCAACAAGGGCCCGCGGGTGCTCTGTGCCTGGTTTTCCACACACTGCACCTCAGGACAAACTCGAAGCCAGCTGCTCTTCTCTCTCTCATGTTTTCACAAGTAAACCATTGCCACTGGGTCATCAACAGAAGCTTACTTCACAATATCCACAGTAAGCAAGTGACCAACTTGTCCCAGCTTGCCAGGGTTAGCACTAACGGGAAACTGGAGTGCACAGCAATCCAGGAGGGTTGTCACCCGACAGGACAGGTGATGCAGCTGCTTCCTGATCCGACCCAGGAAGCCGACCACCAGGACTTCTCCCCAGTCGCCCTCCTGGAGCCAGGATGCTCCTCTGCTATGGTTCTCTCTCAAAATGTGTGCCTCCACCACCAGACGAACAAACCCAGTCCATGCAACATCGGCCTCTCCTCTCAGCACACTGCTGATGACTAACATATCTATCACATTTCCATCAGCATATAAATCAGTCAGCGCCACCCCTGAGCTTGGCCAGGGAGGTCTCTAGGTCCTCTCTCAAAATTCAAAGTTATGGGGGCCGGCGCTGTGACACAGCGGGTTAAGCCACCGTCTGCGGCATCAGCATCCCATATGGGCACCAGTTCGAGTCCTGGCTGCTCCACTTCTGATCCAGCTCCCAGCTAATGCACCTGGGAAAGCAGTGGAGGATGGGATGGCTCAAGTGCTTGGGCCCCTACAACCTTGTAGGAAACCAGGAAGAAGCTCCTGGCTCCTGGCTCCTGGCCTCGGCCTGGCCCAGCACTGGCTGTTGCGGCCATTTGGGGAGCAAACCAGCGGATGGGAGAGCTATCGCTCTAAATCTGTCTTTCAAATAAATTAAAAAGAAACTTAAAAAGAAATTCAAAACTATAAAGTTCAGAACCCAAACCTGGAAAGCGAATTGGAAGTATCTCATATTGAAAGCTATGTTTAAGGAGCACGTTTCAATTTTTAGCTAACAAAACCGGGCACTAAAATCCTGAAACAGCGAGGGTGGGCACAAAGGCCAGAACCCCGAAACCTCACAGACGAGGGCACCCAGTCAGAAAACACCTGCAAGGCTTGACTTCAACATCACTTCTGTTTTCCGAAGTGGGGACCGGGGGCCGAGAGCATAAGAGCAGGTGCGGCAGCCAGCTCTCCGAAGGGCCACGAGAGGAGACGGGGCCCAGCATCTGCTCCTAGAAGGAGGTCGGGCAAGGACGCGGCCACCCGGCTACCCTCGGCTGGGACCGGGTGGACCAGCAGGAAGGGCAGCGCGCAGGGGCGCCCACAGCCAGGGAGAGGCGAGGCAGCGGACGCCCTGGGGTGCCGGGCACGAGGGGTCGGGAGCGGCGCCGGCGGCCCCAGGACCCGGCAGATGCACCCTGGCTGTCCTGGCCGGTGTCCTCCACTGCAAAGCGAGTTATCCGAGAGCGCTCTCGCTGCGCACCTGACACCCTACCTCCCCTGGTACTGGGGTCGCTGTCATCCCCCCACCCTCAGGCCCCGCCTCCAGCACACCTGCCGTCCTTAGCTTCCGGGGCCTGGCCATCGTCGGTGACCACCTGCGGCCGCAGGGGCCTGCGCTGCCGCAGCCCGTCCGCCTCGCTCATGTTGGCAGGACACACCAATTCAGCCCGCAGCCGCCTCTGGAAATGAGCAGCGCGGGCTCGGACTCCCGCCCCGCCCCGCCCCACGGCGCCCGGAAATGACGTATGATCGAGGAAGGCCAATCCGCAGCGTCGTCCCCGCCCCTTTCGGGCGGGCTCTAGAGAACCAGCTCGCGCCTTCTGGTATCCCGGGCGCTGAGGCCGTTCCAGAGCGAGTGCGGGCACCGCTGCGGTGCCGCTCCGTCTCGGCCTGAGGGGTCCAGAACGCGGCTGGCTGTCCCTGCACCTGCGCTCACCGCCTCATTCTGACGGCGAGACCCGCATGATCGCTTCACGGCGCGGTGCGGATTCTGTTAGCGGAGAGAAGCGGCGGGAACATGTTTCCCTGTGGTGGGGGACGCGGCAAGGCTGGGGCTTAGGGTTTTTGGGGGAAGGTTACTACGGACGTCAGGGAAAGTTTATGAAAGGTAAGTAGAGGCAGAACCGGCCAAGACCAGTGTTGTAGGGAGCCCGCAACAAGGGTCTTTGCCGGTGCCGGGAGAGCACGGCGGGCAGACCGCAGCCCAGGTCCCTGCCTCCCTCCCTCAGCAAAGCTAGGCCAATGGCAGAAAGCCGGTGTCTGCGAAGCCAGCAACCCACAGGAGCCCCGGACCGGCTGCTCCACTTCCAACGCAGCTCCCCAGTGTGGAGAGAGAGAGCTTCCACCCACTGGCTCACTCCCCAGATGACCACAGGGCAGGGGCTCCGGGCAACAGCAGGTGAACTTGGCTGCGCCACAACGCCGACTTCTGGAAGTTGATTCTGAACGCTGCATTTTGACTGTCTTTCCCGGAGATGGTTCCTAGTGCCAGTAGCAACCGGTCTTGGTTTCTTCTGCCCAAAATCTGAGACCTGCACCTCTTCCAGTCGCTTCCAGCAAATGCTCTTCACAAGATTAAGTTTTTCCTTTTTTTTTTTTTTTTTTTTTTTTTGACAGGCAGAGGGGACAGTGAGAGAGAGAGACAAAGGTCTTCCTTTGCCGTTGGTTCACCCTCCAATGGCCGCCGCGGCCAGCGGGCTGCGGCCAGCGCACCGCCCTGATCCGAAGCCAGGAGCCAGGTACTCATCCTGGTCTCCCATGGGGTACAGGGCCCAAGGACTTGGGCCATCCTCCACTGCACTCCCTGGCCACAGCAGAGAGCTGGCCTGGAAGAGGGGCAACTGGGACAGAATCCGGCGCCCCGACAGGGACTAGAACCCGGTGTACCGGCGCCGCAAGGCGGAGGATTAGCCTAGCGAGCCGCGGCGCCTGCCTTAAAGCAATTATTACATTAAAAATTGTACTGAGTTAAGCCGGCGCCGTGGTTCACTAGGCTAATCCTCTGCCTAGCGGCGCCGGCACACCGGGTTCTAGTCCCGGTCAGGGCGCTGGATTCTGTCCCGGTTACCCCTCTTCCAGGCCACTCTGCTATGGCCCAGGAGTGCAGTGGAGGATGGCCCAAGTGCTTGGGCCCTGCACCCCATGGGAGACCAGGAGAAGCACCTGGCTCCTGCCTTCGGATCAGTGCGGTGCGCCGGCCATGGCGGCCATTGGAGAGTGAACCAATGGCAAAAGGAAGACCTTTCTCTCTGTCTCTCTCTCTCTCACTGTCCACTCTGCCTGTAAAAAAAAAAAAAAAAAAAAAAAAAAAAAAAATTGTACTGAGTGAATTTAAGCCACCGCCAGCCACGCCAGCATCCCATGTGAGTGCTGATGGGAGTCCCAACTGCTCCACTTCTGATCCAGCTCTCGGCTAATGCGAGTGAGAAAGCAGCAGAAGATGGCCCAAGTACATGGAGCCCAGCCCCCACGTGGGACCAGATGGAGTTCCAGGCTCCTGGCTCAACCCCAGCAATTTAGGGAGAGAATAAATGGATGGAAGATATTCTCATTCTCTCTCTCTCTCTGTAACGGTACCTTTCAAATAAATAAATAAATCTTGGGGCGGGGGATGTCCTGACTGCACTTGGACACTCTCCCAATAAGAAGGTGCTGTTACCTTGTCCAGTGCTAGGTGGCACTAGAATTCCACATGAATGTTTTGCATTCATTCAAGAGCTAGAGAACCAGCGTGAGGGCAGTGGGTGGTTCTTATCCATATCCAGGGTTTTTTTTGTTTTGTTTTGTTTTGTTTTTTAAGATTTATTTTAGGCCGGCGCCATGGCCCAGTAGGCTAATCCTCAGCCTGCGGCGCTGGCACCCCGGGTTCTAGTCCCAGTCGGGGCGCCAGATTCTGTCCCGGTTGCTCCTCTTCCAGTCGAGCTCTCTGCTGTGGCCCAGGAGTGCAATGGAGGATGGCCCAGGTTCTTGGACCCTGCACCCACATGGGAGACCAGGAGGAAGCACCTGGCTCCTGGCTTTGGATCAGCACAATGCACTGGTCACAACGTAGCGGCCATAGTGGCCACTTGGGTGGGATGAACCAACAGAAAAAGGAAGACCTTTCTCTGTCTCTCTCTCACTGTCCACTCTGCCTGTCAAAAAAAAAAAAAAGATTTATTTTATTTGGAAAATCTAGAGAGAGGTAGATACAGAGAGAGAGGTCTTCCATCCGCTGGTTCACTCCCCAGATGGCCACAACGGCTGGAGCTGTGCCAATCCGAAGCCAGGAGCTTCTTCTGGGTCTCCCATGTGGGTGCAGGGGCCCAAGGACTTTGGCCATCTTCTACTGCTTTCCCAGGCCATAGCAAGGAGCTGGATTGGAAGTGGAGCATCCAGGTCTCAAACCGGCACCCATATGGGAAGCCAGTGCTTTAAGCCAAGGCTTTAACCCTCTGTGCCACAGCGCTGCCCCTCCCCCAAATCCAGCTCTGCAGCAACCCCAGGTGATAACTCAGCCCTGGGAAACATTTTCTGTCATTCCATATCACACAACACAGCCAGTACTGCTGTTATCTCATGGATAGTTTTCACAACGTGCTGTATGCTCTGATCCCTTCCTGCCTGTCTGGATCTTCTCTGCCTGACACCCCTAAGTCAGACCCTCAAGATTGCTTGCCCTTTAATGCTATGCCTCCCCACCTTTGTCTGCATTGTTTCTTATTGTGGTTCTCTGTCTTCCACTCTATTCACCCCCAAATCTTTTTTATCATTCAGGATCCACTTCAAATATCATTGCTGGAAATCTTGCCTCATATTTCCCAAACACAAAACCTTCCTCATGCTTCCAAGGCACTTTGAATAGGCCTGACGGTAGCTCTGAGCCCACTGAACTACAGCGGTTTGTATTCCATGCCCAGTGTTAAAACCCCGCCAACTGAAAGCAGCCAGAAGCACGCCATCTTCATCCCTTGGGTTTGTTGGACTCAAGCAAGGGAATGCACCAGGGAACTTGTGAGGCTCCTCAGAGCAAGCAGGGTTGTCCAGGGGTCCTCGTGGAGCTTGGGGGCTGACTTTGTCGTAGATGCTCTTGGCAGGAACTGGTCAGAGTTTATAAGCCAGCTCAGTCGTTGAGGAACCAGCGGTCTTGCCTCTGGAACACTTAGTCTGTGTGGAGGTGCTGGGGAGCAGCTCCTGATCTTATCTAGGACAGCGTGAGTCAGAACCAGCTGGTATGAAAATGGTCTGAGCGCCGATCATTTATGTTGCATGACACACTACAGTTTTTCTGTTTTTGAGTCACGGTGAAGTCAGCTTTGCTTGTGCTATGTTTCAGTTCTCAGTCCTCCCACCCCACCCTGCAGCTCAGCTGCCAACCAGGCGGACTTTCTCATATTGCCAGAACCGGTTACTATGATTGGTTAGATCAGGTTCCTCAACCTCAGCGCTAAAGACATTTGACAAGGGGGTGGGGTCTCGTAGGATGTTTAGCAGCCTTCCTGGCCTCCAGCCACTAGATGGCAGTAATATTACACCTAGTCGGATGGTCAGCCAGGTCCCCAGATTTTGGCTCAAGTCCTAGCTGCTCTACTTAAAACCAGCTCCCTGGTAATGGCCTGGGAACACAGCGGAAAATGCCCAAGTGCTTAGGCCCCTGCACCCATATCGGAGACCTGGATGAACCTCCTGGCTCCTGGCTTCAACCTGGCCCATCCCTGGCTGTTGCAGCCATCTAGGGAGTGAACCAGTGGATGGAAAATCTCTCTATATATAAATCTTAGTTTCAAATAAGTAAATAAATCTTAAAAACAAATCGACAATACCCTGGGGAACAAAACAGCCCTTGGTTGAGAAACACTAGGTTAGGCCAGCCTGGGACTGGGGGTGAGAATTGTAGCCACTGAAACACTGTCCTGCTGCCAGACGTTTATCTCAACAAACTCAAGGCTTTGCAGCATGGAAGAAGAGGTGTGTTGCCAGGCAGACAGCTAACGTGCCTCACAGCTAAAACCGGGAACAAGCTCTGTTATGTATTTCTGTTAGGCCGTCACAAAGCACAAGGAACACCGGAGTAAGGGAAAGGGTTTATTAGGGAAACCCAGCAGGCTGGAGGGAAGGAGTGAAGAAGGAAAAGAGAGAGAAGGAGAGTGGAAGAGAGAAACAGGAGAGGAGCTAGTGAGGAGAGAAGAGAGGCAAGGGGGAAGAGGAGAGCAGACGAGAGGAGCCAAGAGAGCCATGTGTTCAGGAACAGGCCCTTTTAAAACTTTGCCAGAGGGTGGGCAGGGAAGTAGGAGCAGGGAATCCCATTAGGATTGGGGGGAGCTTGACACCGATGGTTGGGCCATGTGGCCACCTGGCTTTCAGCAATGGCGGGGGGCGGGGAGGGGGAGCCAGGGCATAGGATGTAAATCAGGGTGTAGATCGTGCCATAGATAAAACTGCGCCAATTTCCTAACAAGCCCTCTTTCTAATCTAGTGCTTTTTTCCCAATCATGGGTTCTTTCAGTTCCTCCCAAAAATACCCGTTGAAAGGCTGCCCTGTGCCAAGTGCTGTGACAAACACAGCAGACGTGCAGCGAGCCAGCCTACATGGGTATTGTAATCTAGGAGAGGAGATAAGAGGCATAATAGCTGTTATAAAGCATTACCACAGGGCCGGCGCTGTGGCGCAGTGGGTTAATGTCCTGGCCTGAAGCGCCAGCATCTCATATGGGCACCAGTTCTAGTCCCAGCTGCTCCATTTCCAGTCCAGCTCTCTGCTATGGCCTGGGAAAGCAGTACAAGATGACCGAAGTCCTTGGGCCCCTGCACCCTTGTGGGAGACTGGAGGAAGTTCCTGGCTCCTGGCTTCAGACTGGTGCAGCTCCAGCCATAGCGGCCATTTGGGGAGTGAAGCAGCAGATGGAAGACCTTTCTCTCTGTCTCTCTCACTGTCTATAACTCTAACTCTCAAATAAATAAATAAAATCTTTTTTTTTAATTTATTTGACAGGTAGAGTTATAGACAGTGAGAGAGAGAGAGAGAAAGGTCTTCCTTCCGTTGGTTCACCCCCCAAATGGCCGCCACTGCTGGCGCTGTGCCGATCTGAAGCCAGGAGCCAGGTGCTTCCCCTGGTCTCCCATGCAGGTGCAGGTGCCCAAACACTTGGGCCATCCTCCACTGCCCTCCCAGGCCACAGCAGAGAGCTGGACTGGAAGAGGAGCAACCGGGACAAGAACTTGGCACCCATATGGGATGCTGGCGCCGCAGGTGGAGGATTAACCAAGTGAGCCATGGTGCCGGCCCCTGAATAAAATCTTTTTAAAAATTAAAATAAATAAATAAATAAATAAAGCAGTGCCACAGAAAAAACAGCTGCAGCACACTTGGGGCCATGAGAAGGGGGAGTGACCAGTGAAGACTTCTTGGAAGAAGTGTCCTATACACTTGGAGAAGTAAGATTAAAATAGGTGGGTTAGGGGGATAGGGAATGATAAGAAACTGGCAAAGAGGCCAAAGTGGGGCACCCAGGGAAGGGTAAACAGCAGTGATAGTTGTAGGTAGACTTGAAGGTCACTGAGTGGTCACCGAAGAACGGACTGAAGGGCAAAGAAGGGCGACAGACAAGCTGAGCCCTGCTCCTTGCCTGCGTGTCCAGGAAAGCAGGACCGGGAGCAGCCTGCTCAGTCAAGGCATTCAAGGTCACTTGTGTCGTGGGAGCACGCTCTGACTTCAGTTCAGGTGGGACATGGTAAAGCTAAAGAATGCGGACTACCTTGTTCATGGTAGAAAAAAAGAGTGTTAGAGATCAGGCAGTTGCCAGAGACATCACAGTGGTCAGCTTAGAATGAGGAGGGGTTTATAGGCAGGATTTCTGGATACCAAGCACAGCCAGGCCTCCCAGGGACTGTAGTAAGGACCTGGAAAGGCCATAAGTCCATGGGGGCAGTCATTTTCCCCACCCTATCTTTGCTCTAATGCTCCCACACCAACCCCCCCACCTAGGCTGCTTTTGCTGTGGCCCTGGAAAAGATACATTGTCACCTTCCCATCTCATGAAGCCAAGATGGTCACAGGCAGGGTTCTAGCCATGAGATAAAAACAGAAACCTAGGAATTCTCTTGACATCTAGGAAAGTTTTTGTTTTTCCAATGAAAGGGATTGATGGAACCTGCCCTGCTCTTCCCCTGAGTTATGCTTGGAGCAGCAGCAGCATCTATGACCATGGGACAGCACCTTGAGATCTAAACAACAGAATGGAAATGCCCAGGTCCTTGGAGGTGCCATGTGGGGAACAATCCGGACTAGACTGAGTTACTGGAATTAAGACTTATTCTATGCATCTGCTCTCCCACAATATGGCGCTGGGAGAAGAAAACAGCTTCTACACAGGTGCCTCCAGTTCAGCCAATAAACTGTAGGACTCGCTCCTGATTGGAGGAGAGCAGCGTACTCGGCGTGTGGGCAGCCGAGTTGGGATTGGCGGAGGAGGACTATAAAGGAGGAGAGAGACGGCATGCACCAGGAACATCTAAGGGGAACACCTGTGCAGCCCCCGAGAGAGCCGGCCAGCAGTGTGCCGCTCCCCTGCGGAAGTGGGGAATGTGGCCAGGGGGAACTACCCTTCCACGGAGGTGGAAGGGACAGTAGCCAACCCGGGAAGAACCAGCAGCAAACCCGGGGAGGGCCGAGCAGACAGAAGAACAGCGCAGGGTTCTGTGTCGTTCCTCCACGAAGAGGGGGAGCAACAGTGCCACTGAGCCACTGACCTGCAGGCTACTTGCCACGTACACAGTAGACAGGGCCTGATGCATCTAAGGTAATGTCCAGGGAATAGTTTGTTCTGCACCTAGTGCCTCCTGCTTAGACCTGTCCTCGACGAAAATGCATGGACTCCAAGCCAGCTCTCGGGGTGGGCGTTTGGCACAGTAGTTAAGACATCAGTTGGGGCACACTTCACGTATCAGAATGCCTGGGTTTGAGATTCGGCTCCAGCTCCTGATTCCAGCTTCCTGCTAATGTAGACTCTGAGGGGCAGAGATGATGACTTAAGTAATCAGATCTCTGCCATCCACATAGCAGGTGCCAATTTCCAGCTCTCAACTTCAGCCTGGCCAGCCCCATTCAGCCTTGCCCAGCCCTAGCCATTGCAGGCTTTTGGACAGTGAACCAGCAGGGGGAGCACTTTCTCCTTCCCCCCTTCCCTTTTCTGTGGGTCTGCCTCTCAAATAAAATTACCTTTTAAAAATTGAAAAAATAAGACAGCTCTCCACAACACCGCGTTCCCCTTATCCCACATCAACTGACTGTAGTCTCTCAGGTTTCCAGCAGCAGTGAGGTGCAGAGTCCTGGACTGATGATCCCCTGGCCCGTGGACTGTTGGGCAGGAACCAACAGAACAGACTGGGTGTTGTGGACATGGACCGGGTGGGACTGGCAGGTTGAATGCATGAGTGCCCTAGTGGGAAGTAAGCAGGGATCAAAAATAAGCTGACCGTGAAAATTCCTTCAGTGCCCCATGAGAGAGGATTCTTAAGGTCAATCCAGATTTAGTAGAAAAGGTTCTCAGCCCTCATGATTGAGTTAATGTCATTATCACAGGAGTTACTATGAAAGTGACTTCAACCCTCTCTTGCCCTCCTGGCTTCTGCCATGGGATAACGCAACACAAGATGCCAGCATTATTCACTTAGGCTCCCCAGCCCTCCAGAACTGTTAGCCAAGTACATTTCTGTTCATCATAAATTACCCAATCCTAAGTTCTCTGTTACAGCAGCAGAAAATGGAACAGAGACAGATGGTAAAGATGGAAGCAACTGACTAACTTGCTAACAGGTTTACTGCCACAAACTATTAAGCCACAGGAGGCCCTAGGAAGGACTTGGCTCTTGGTTGCATGTGGATGGGAGCATATTATCCAGCAGGGGTCTTTTTGTGATGTTATCTGCACTGTGCATCACTGGGAGACTGCACACCCAACCTCTGCCATCACCATCATCTCAGTAGGTGCCCTGAGCTCCTAAGTCCTTACGGGGAAGACTTGTAGAAGTCCAGGTGTTCATGAACTAAAGGAAGGAAGGTCTTCTGAACTCATTAGCTGATTTTAAATGTTTTCGTTTTCTCAAGGGCGGGGTTTCTGCTCTGCAGTGTTTGACATTCACACACCAATGACTCAGCACCAGGTCAGGGGCTGAGTCTCCTTTCTTTCGCAGTTCTGCTTTTCCCGTTTGCTTCCTTTGGAGTCTACTGTGGTGGGAGGGCCATCAGTGGCTTGGGTTCCCCAGCAGAAGTGTCGGAGCCTTCACAGTGACCAAGGCTGGACTCAAAGGCATCGAATAGGACAAACAATGAGTATGCCAGCAGCAGTGACAAATGCCACCAAAACTAACCATGAATCGTGGTTATGACAGACTGTGTCACCACAGAGCATTGAACTTGGAGATGATGGTTCTCAACACTGGCCACACATGCAAATCATCTGGAAAGCTTAAAAAAAGTGTGCCAATACTCAAGGCCCACCCCAGAAATTCTGCTATCATTGGTCTGGGAGCTTGGCTTGGATACTGAGAGTGCTGAAAGTTCCCCGGATATTTTAAAAGTCAAAGTTCAGGGTCACTGCTTAAGAAGGAATTGGGGCTGGTGCCACAGCTAATCCTCTGCCTGCGGTGCCAGTACTCCAGGTTCTAGTCCCGGTTGGGGCGCTAGTTCTGTCCCGGTTGCTCCTCTTCCAGTCCAGCTCTCTGCTGTGGCCAGGGAGGAAGTGGTGGATGGCCCAAGTGCTTCGGCCCCTGCACCTGCATGGAAGACCAGGAGGAAGCAACTGGCTTCTGGCTTCGGATCAGCGCAGCGCACCGGCCGTAGCAGCCATTTGGGGGGTGAACCAATGGAAGGAAGACCTTTCTCTCTGTCTCTCTCTCACTGTCTAACTCTGCCTGTCAAAAAAAAAAAAAAAAAAAAGAAGAAGAAGAAGAAGGAATTGGGAAATAGGGAAATTCATACAGCATTCCATTATGGGGACCTGAGACCAGTGTCCCTAACATTGCAGCCCCTAGAGAGTCACCACCACCACCGTATTACATTGGGGATCTGAGTGCTGCCTGACTGCAGGAAACACCTGAGAGGCAGCTCTGGGCTGGGGGAGGCTGTGGGAACTTGCACGAGACTCCAGGGGAGCACTCCTCCTCTGGGCTGGGACCCTGAAGAGCTCAGAGTTGGCAGTGGGACACCGGTCATGATCAGGAACGGGCAGGGGTTGGCACCAACACATGGGCAGTGCTTCCGATCACGACCCGAGTTTTGTTTTCCATCTGTGTGTTAAGCTGTATATTTATGTCTTATATACATTTCTGTGTAAGTTTGCTATATTTCGTGCTCAAAGAATGTCTTATAAAACTATTGCCTAGTTTCAAAGTTCTCTTTATCCAGGTCACTATTTTAAACTAAAATAGAAGGAAGTACACTTGTACTTGATCAGTGATCCCTAAGAGCTGGTCCCAGGGCCTAGCCAACTATGTGAAATGGCCCAGGAGCTACTAAAATTACAGATTCAGGCCTCACCATCCTGAGGTTCAGCCCCAGTCATTCCAGTGCAGGCCAGGAACCAGTGTTTCCAGAGCAGCCACAGTAGTCTGGTGTTGGTCCTTAAAAACCTTGCTTGGGCTGGCGCCGTGGCTCACTAGGCTAATCCTCCACCTGAGGCGCTGGCACCCCGGGTTCTAGTGCCGGCCAGGGCGCCGGTTCTGTCCCAGTTGCTCCTCTTCCAGTCCAGCTCTCTGCTGTGGCCCAGGAGTGCAGTGGAGGATGGCCCAAGTCCTTGGGCCTTGTACCCGCATGGGAGACCAGGAGGAAGCACCTGGCTCCTGGCTTCAGATCGGTGCAGCATGCTGGCCATAGCAACCATTTGGGGATGAACCAACGGAAGAAGACCTTTCTCTCTCTCTCTCTCTCTCTCTCACTGTCTAACTCTGCCTGTCAAAAAAAAAAAAAAAAAAAAAAAAAAAAAAAAAAAAGCAACCTTGCCTGGTAACTACTGGGTGTTCCATAGCAGCACTTCATGGACACCAGGCACCTGGAGGCACTCTGGCTTTGAACCCAAAGAGTCCACAGCTCTGAACAGCAGTCAGGACACAGCAGATTTAGAGCCAATTTTGAGAGAAAACAGAGCACATTTTTATCAGTGTCTTAAGCCCTTGAACTCAAGAAAATAGATTCTCCATCCAACAGTTTGCAAAACATTCTGGAAAAAAAGAGATGACTGCAGAAGCCATGATTTAGGAATGATTCTATTCAATTTTAGCGCGGGCTACTATCTGTCTCACAGCTGGTAACTGACTGACAGCACACTCATTAGTGATCCCAGCCTAAGCTACAGGACCAAGAGAATCTTGAGCCTGCAGGCTTTATTTATATTATAATGGTCTTCCTGTTTGTGCTACACTTCTCGCCTGTCATACCTAAAATTCTAGGTATAGGCTGTATACACTTGTAATACAGCAACTCAAAACAACCACATTTGCAGATTCACAATTATGCATACATTTTCATGCCACATGCAAAGATGTATGCAGATGTTTCTTTTCAGTCCTTTTTGATGTTAAAAGCACCTGGCTTTTATTACGTTATTAGTGCCACTTTAAATGGCACTAATAACGTAATAATGTCATATGTTCAAAAGAACAAGATGGAGCTGAGTGTACCGATGGGGAGACAGTCATGGAGTGAGGGCTGGGGAACAAAAACAAATACTGGAACTCAGAACCTTTTGCATCTTAGGAACGTTACGCAGTCATTCAGACTCCCACCCCCAGGGAACATTGGTGAAGAGGGTGAGCCTGAAAATGGTCCAGCAGCATTTCTGGACTCAAATCCAGGGAGGACCGAGAGGCTCTGGAGGAAGAGCTTGGGGTTTGGAGCTGCTTTTTCCCTGGGAGCATTTGCAGATCCTGGAGGAGAAAGCAGAGGTGGCCAGCCCACACTTCTGACAGCGGGTTCTGAGTGAGTGAGTGCAGGGACTCGGCGGATAAGCGTCCTCGTGTGTTCTGCACAGTTGAGCCACAGCAGCCTGCAGCACCGGCCGGCTCAGTAATGCGCTCACTGGTTCTCCCTCCTGTTCTCTACCCTGCATTCCTCTTGTGTGTTCCTAGAATCCAAAGGGAACTGCTTGCATCCAGGCCTTTATCTTGGGCTCTGCTTTCAGGGCACTCAGTCCAGACCACTGCAGCAGGAGAAACAGAAAATACAGCCCAAGACATTTCCAACTGTGGGAAATCAGGGTCCTTGAAAAAGAAGAAATAGACAAAAACAGTATTTGAAGAGCTAATGGTTGAGGCATTTCTAAAACTAAGATAGACATCCAGCCAGGTACAGATCCAACAAGTCCTACAGAACCCAAAAGGTTACATTTTGAAGTCAACAACAACCAAATGAAACTGCAACAGGCAACTACAAAGAGACTATTGAGAGCAGAGGGAGGAGAGGTCATCACCTCCCCACACACGCCCATTGCTTGGATAGCTGACCTCAACAGAGCAAGGGGAAGCAGATCCAGTGAGAATGGACTCTAAGCCACAGTGCAAGAATGCACTGGCCGGGCGGGAGCAATGCGCCCAGGGAAAACACCCTGCAGGACTGGACAGGAAGGAGACGCTTCCACAGGGATAAAACTGGCATGAACAGTGGGTTATTAAAGGAAAGTGTGCGGGGAGCTCAGAAGGTAAATGATTCCAGGTGGAATCTGGGATATCTAAAAATCAGACACCCATGGGCAAATCTGTATAAAACAATAACAGTGGTGCAGAAAACATAATAAAGCCTGTGGAATTGAGATACAGAGAGAATTAAAATAGTTAAGAATGGGTTTTTCTAATTATTATTTTTAATTTGAGAGAGGCCACTGGTTAGCCTAGAGGTTAAGGCTCCCACATCCTGTATCAGAGTGTCTGGGTTCAGAACCCAGCTCCACTCCTGACTCCAGCTTCCGGCTAATGCAGACCCTGGGAGGCAGCAGTGATGGCTCAAGTAACTGGCTTCCTGCCACCCCCAGCCCCAGCCATCGCAGGCATTTAGAAGTGAAGCAGCTGATGTGAGCTCACTCTCTCTCTCTCTCTCTCGCTCTCTCTCTCCTCTCTCTTTCTCTCTAACAAATGGCTTCTTAAAATTTGTAATATACATGATCTATAAGTTAGTAGAGATTTATATATGTTATTGTTCTTAGGCCTTTGCATTAACTGGAAAGAGGGTAAAGGTGCCAATTAATAGACTTCAGTAAGTGGAAGATATGACTTAAAATCTAGGTTAACAGGATAATAATAAGTTCATAACTTCAAGCTGATGGGGAAAGGGTAGAAAATGGAACAATTAAAGAAAAATTCTCTCTAAAGAACAGCATGAAAGAAAACATAGGACATGCAAGACAGATAGAGAGCACTAAGATGGTAGGTTTAAACCCAGATACATAAACAGTTGAGTGTAAATGGAGTAAATACCACTTAAATGACCAAGAGTCAGGGTGATTTAAAAAGACCAACGTGCCACGACCATATGTTGTTTATAAGAGACATCAAATTCATGACATAAAATGACTGAAATTAAAGAGATAGACATGGAGAAAAAAATAAATATGTGCATACACTAATATCAGACAAGATACATTTTAAGGCCAAAAAACGTGTATTTAAAAAGGGGCATCTCTTGTTTTGTTTTTTTTTTTATAAAGATTTTATTAATTTATTAGAGTGGCAGAGTTATGGACAGAGAGAGAGACAGAAAGGTCTTCCATCTGCTGGTTCAATCTCTAAATGGCCGCAATGGCAAGACCTGGGCTGATCAGGAGCCAGGAGCTTCTTCTGCGTCTCCCACACAGGTGCAAAGGCCCAAGGACTTGAGTCATCTTCCACTGCTTTCCCAGGCCATAGCAGAGAGCAGGATTGGAAGAGGAGCAGCCAGGACTTGAACCAGTGCCCATATTGGATGCTGGTGCTGCAGGCAAAGGCTTAGCCTATTAAGCCACAGCACTGGCCCCCGGGGCACTTCCAGAACATTTTTTAAAAAGTCAATTCATCAGGAATAGATAATACTTTTAAAGAGAAGCTAATAATATACAGCAAAGAGATACATATCTAAATCTGATGGATAAGCAGGTAAAAAAAGTAGCATAGGTCTAAGCAGCAGGACAAGCGAACCTGACCTGAAGTGGGTGTAGAACAGTCCACCCAGCACCTGTAGACTACGCTCATCTTCCCCTCCCACTGCAACGGGGACCATTTATAAAAACAGCCACAGGCTGAGCATGAAGCGAGTCTCACCCAGTCTCAGAGGGCAGAAACTGCAACACAGTACATTCCTAAATCACAGCGCAAGTAAGCTACAGCACCAGGAACAAAAACTAGGAAGTAAGTCTGGAAATGTTTACCACATCGGATAGGAAAAATGTCTCAACCAGAGACAAAGGAAGGAAAGCAGGCCCCCTACGCTAATTGAAAAGTAGTTATCTAGTGAAGCAGCCGGGCGCGGTTACCTTGTCCAGGCAGGGAAGATGTCCCAAGTTCTGCTTCTGTAACTCCAGTCATAAATCTGTCCTATGAATCTGCCCCTGGTGTCTCTAATAAACATACTGGACCCCAACCATTGAAAGAGTGGTCTTAAGTCACGTAGGCTAGTTCCCCCAGAAT
This sequence comes from Oryctolagus cuniculus, assembly GCF_051225735.1. Lineage (NCBI taxonomy): Eukaryota > Metazoa > Chordata > Mammalia > Lagomorpha > Leporidae > Oryctolagus > Oryctolagus cuniculus. The sequence goes on from NC_142877.1 coordinate 49,326,333, forward strand.
AGTGCTAAGTCACGTAGGATGCAATTTAAACCCACCAATGCTGTCACAGCTAAGATATGATGCGGATGAACCTATACATATTGTAAGAAACTTGAGATTGTCACTCCGTTCTCAGGAAATGATTCCCACTGAGCCCGCTGGCTGGCGTGAATAAATTGCTTTTGATCCTCCACTGCCTCTGGTGCCTGTTTGAGTGATGGAGGTTTTCCCATCCCAGGTTTCTGTAACAGAACCCTTCTGCTGAAAACGCGCGCAACAGAGAAATCACAGGGCCTAACGGACTTGCCACACCTGCCCTCTGCTGACCAGCCCTCCTTGAGGCAGCAGGGGGCCCGATGACAGACAGACAAACCGTTTGGTGTGCAGTGAGTCCTCTGCGGAGCAGCAGGAGGGAGGTTGCATCGACACCAGATAAACACAGGAAGGCATCCTGGAAGCTGGGGAGCAGAAGGAGCCTTGCCCAGGAGCCCTGGAGCAGCTCTGTTTGTTCACTATTTCTGCCGTAACTAAGGGAGCACTGGCCCGGGCCCCATAGCACGTGCACAAGCCAGCATCAGAGCAGGCAGGCAGCCCGGTGGCTTTCCACACGGCATCATCTCTTCCCGCGTCTGCAGCTGGGGAAGGGCAGCTTTACCTGCCGTGCTCTCAGGAGTGTGCTCCCAGGATGCTCCAGGGTGGCTTCAACAAACATGTATTGCCAGCAGGTGGGGAGGCTGGTGATCTGAGATCAAGGCCCCAGGCGAGGCTCTGCTTCCTGCTTCGCAGATGGCTGCCTTCTCATGCATTCTCACACAGCCAGGGAGCAGAGGGAGGAAGCAAGCACTTAGGGGTCCTTTTACAAGAGCGCTGATCTCATCCATGAAGCTGCCACTGCCATTCATTGTCCCCAAAGCCTCCACCTCCTTATTCCATCACACTTGGGGCTTAGGATTTCAACACAGGGAACTGGAGACACAGGCATTCAGTCCATCGTGAAAGGCATAGTGCCTGCGCCTGATACATGGAGAAGAACCGATGGTATTCCCAGGGCCGCAGTTGATGTTTGTGTGGTTCAAACCTGGTAGGCTGCGAAATGCCCAAGGAGGAAGACTTCGTCTTCAGCAAGATTGAGGCTGCACATCCCTCCGCCCCGCCCCACCCACAGGCTCTAATTCATGGAGCTACTCTACATCCAACAATAACATACCTTAGAAAAGGAGTTGAGGGGGGCTGGCGCTCTGGCGCAGCAGGTTAGCACCCTGGCCTGAAGCACCAGCAACCCATAGGGGTCCCAGTTCGAGACCCGGCTGCTCCATTTCTGATCCAGCTCTGTGCTGTGGCCTAGGAAAGCAGTAGAAGATGGCCCAAGTCCTTGGGCCCCTGCACTCACGTGGGAGACCTGAAAGAAGTTCCTGGCTCCTGGCTTCGGATTGGCGCAGCTCCAGCTGTTGCGGCCAATTGGGGAGTGAACTATCGGATGGAAGACCTCTCTCTCTCTCTCTCTCTCTCTCTCTCTCTGCCTCTCTTCTTTCTTTGTAACTCTGACTTTCAAATAAATAAATAAATCTTTAAAAAAAAAAAAAAGGAGGTGAGGTAGCTGTCAATACTGTCCCATAAAGAGGCCACACATACCGTTGCACGTGGTGGTCATCAGACACACTCCATCCAAATCTGGCTCTTTGGGAAGTGAGAGAACAGTGTGTACCTGATGAGCCATCATGAAGGGGAGACACTTGCAGAGTCTGGGACCTGCCAGGGGCCTCCTTGAGCGTGGCAGTCAGCCCATGTAAGATTCCTTGTCCCCAGCATGGGGCACTGTGAGGGTGGGTGGGTGAGGTGGCTCTCCGCCGGAACCTACACCTACGCCTGTGTTCCATGGCTAACTCTCATCCTCAGCCAGGTGGAGAAAGTGGAGGGAGGATACTCAGTACCCCTTCTTCCCCTCCCCTCAGCTGCTGCAGGTGAGCCAGTTGCACCTGACCTTGCCTCTTGATTGACCCTCAGCTGAGCATGGCAGTGAAATCATGAACAGTAGCCCTGATTGCTTTTTATATTGCAGTATGTCGTGGGGACGTGTTTCCCCTGGGACTTCATGTTGAAGCGCTCTTCTGGACATGACCACTTCCACTTGAAATGGAAGTGACTCTCAGTAGGCACTTCTCTCTGAGCCAGACTCCGCGGCCTGTGCTCATGACACCGTGGTCCACTGTGCTGGCTGAAAGAGGCACATCGTGTTCACAGCGATTGCCTTTGAATCCAAGGGCCCAGCACCTGCAGGCGCAGCGTCTCTCCTTCTCTTCAGCTGCCAGCACTTATCAGTGCATCTCAGTGCCAAAGACTTGGGGTCCTTGTCTTAGGACACAGAATGGGGAGCAAGAAGCTAAGTCCTGGGGCAGCTGGACGAGCCTCGGGTCATCCCCCACAGGGCTCTGTCCCTACCCAGTGGCTGCTACAGCCTGTCTTGTCCCACAGATAATGGGCAGTATTCCCTTTCCCAGCTGTGTCCTTGGGTGTTCCCCAGTGGCCTTGACAATGTCACATGGCCAGGCCTGAACCTGGGGTGCTGGGAATGAGCCTCATAAACCCACAGCTGAGGCCAGGGCTGGTCATGGACAACGTCGGGGAGAGATAGTCTCCAACAGAAATCAGGGTGGCTCTGCTAAAATACGGCTGGGCAGGACAACCAGAGTTCCTAAAATTGTCTGTGTCACCTCCTGGATGCCCCAGATTAGGGAAGGGCTCATGGTTCCACACCCATGTAACAACAAATCCGCCATGGACTCCCAGGGAATCTACACTTCCTCCACTGTCTAGACCAGCACTGCCCACCAGGCCCCTCTGTGATGGGGCTGCTCTTAGCCGGCTTGCCCAGTCATACCTACATGACTCCATTTGCAATGTGGCTACTATAACCAAGGAACCAAGTTGTTAGTTGATTTCATTTAATTTTAGCTAAGTGCCCAGTGTATTGCATAGTATCTTAAGCCAGAGACAGAAATTGACCAGGTAACAGCTTAAGAGAGGTGAGGTATTAGTGTGCATTTCCTCCCGTAAGGTGGATTCTGAGGCCTGCGCTGTGGTGCAGAGGGTTAAGTCAGCACCTGTGACGCTGGCATCCCATATGGGTGCCTGTTCGTGTCCTGGCTGCTCCACTTCCAATCCAGCTCCCTGATAATGGCCTTGGAAAGCAGCAGATGGCCCAAGTGCTTGGGCCCTTGCTACCCATGTGGGGGACCCAGATGGGGAGTTCTAGGCCTCTGGCTTCAGTCTGGTCCGGGCCTGGCTGTTGCAGCCATTTGGGGAGTGAACCAACGGGTGGAAGATATCCCCCTCTCTATAACTCTGCCTATCAAATAAATAAATGAATCTTCAAAAAATAAAATAAGTGGGTTCTGTTTAAGCGTTCTCTTCTGAGTGACTGGGTCTCTTACAGCGAAAAGGACGGCAGCAGGATGTGTGCTTAGCCTAGCAATAAAGACATTGGTTAAGATGTCCACATTCCATATTGGAGCACCGGGGTTCAATTCCTAGCTCCAGATACTGTTTCCAGCTTCCTGCTTACTCAAGTGGCAGTGCTGATGGCTCAAGTAATCGGGTTCCTGTTAACCACCTAGGAGACCTGGATTGAGTTTCTGGCTCTTGGCTTTGGCTTGGCCCATGGTAGACATTCTGGGGACTAAACCAACAGATGGATCTCACTCTGTGTGTCTGTCTGTTTCTTTAAAAAAACACAAAATAAAAGGGAACAGCTCCAAGAAAAAGCACCAGCAGACACAGAGGGTGAATAAAATAAAGCTTTATTTGAACTCCTCTACAGGCCACTCTCAGACCTGCACTGCTGTCTACATTTCTGTCAGCAATGTGGAACTGAAGCCATTTCATAAATAGCACCACAACCAGTCTACCAAGCCTGGTGCATGGCTCTTTGTGGCTAATGCTAATGAGACCACAGCTCAGTACGTGTGCGTTGTACAGCCAGTGCCACACTTGGTTGTCCCAGGCCCACTCACTTGTTTACCTAAGAGGCCAGCACAGCTGTGGTAGGTGTTTAGCACCCCAGATACCCCGTGAACACCTACCCAGCCGTAAGGCGCTATGGGGCACAGTTAAGGGGGGGGGACTTTCCCTGCCCTCTAGGACCCAGCTCATGGGGCTACCTCCACCTGTCACCACTGTAGGCACTTAGGGACCTCAAGATTTCCATAATTGTGCTCATGTTCAGAGGACTTAAGGCACATCAAAAGGAAGAGAGAGAAAGGGAGAGACTCGATTCAGAGCTGCGACCACAGGAGGACGGCAGGCAGGGTTCACAGGGGCCCACGTCCAACCTGCGGAGTGCTCTCACAAGGCTCTGGAATCTTCCCTGAGTGACCCTGCTGAGTTGGAGCATGCTCACCTCCTGCCACAGGGCATCCAGGGGAGAGAAAACTCTCTCCACTCACAGCTTAGAGACACACAATATGACCAGGGGGTACATCTGAAGGTGAGCAGGTGCACCAGCCATTAGGGGCGAGTCCCATTACAAGGTGAACTGGGAGACACCCCCGCCCCCCACTGCCCATAGGCACACAGCAGGCAGCAGGCTCAGAGGTTCTCAGGGCAGCAAACATCTCCAACTCGGATTTCTGAACGTGCTAACCCCTAACTGGACGTGCACTCTGACGCTCACGGAACTGCCCCACCAGTGATGGGGGGGGCAAAGCAGGGGGATTTCTGTCACGTGGTGTCACGATGAGCGTGCACAGGCAAATCCACACATTACACGTGAGTGCCTCCACACCATTCTCCTAACATATACAATATAAAAAATGAGTCTCTGCCTTGCACATCTGAAAAGAGCCGGTGAGAACATGGTTGCTTCTGTTCTAAGCTGTGTGAGCAGACACGCTTTAACCAGGCTTCCTCTGCCCCGAGAGGGCACGGGACAGAGAGGGCTGAGAAACCTTCCCTCCGAGAAACTAAATGCGGACCAGGGGACAAAGCCTACTCAAGTCTGACAGTGCCCCTCCAGGGGCCTCGCTGCTGTGAGCCCCTCAGCAGGAAGAAAGGGGCCTCAGCTGGGTTTCACATTAGGGTGGAGTGGGCTACGGGCTGGGACAGGTGGAGCCGCGTCAGGGCAGGGAGGGGCTCAGGTTCGGCCGTGGCCCGGCGGCCGAGGTGCACTGTCTCACTTGGCGGCCGCCTGCCTCTCTTTGTATTTCTGGTAGGTGCTCATGATCTCCATGATGACGCCGGGATCCTCCAGGGTGGTGGTGTCCCCCAGATCCTGCACCGTGCCCGTGACGATCTTCCTCAGCAGTCGCCGCATGACTTTTCCAGAGCGTGTCTTGGGGAGCCGTTTCACCACCTGGCAAGAACAGGGGTGGCGCTGGAGTGAGGCGTGCTGCCTGGGCTCCCGCACCGGTATGGGGGAGGGGGGCAAGTCTAAGGCTGAAATCAGCCCCAAGGCAGGATCCGCAGTGAGGCGGGCTTTGTAGAAGCTTCCCCACCCCCACCCCCGGCGGGGGATGGGGGGACCTGCACCTGCCACTGCACCTCATACTGACACCTGCTGGCTCAGGCAGCAACAAAGCAACGGACCTGCAGGGTGCCTCCTCTCCAACCCCTGGCCTGGGACCTGCCCGCTTTGTCTTACACAAGAAGTGTAAGAGCTAGAGATATACTTTGTCTTACTGGGCATCTGCACATTTGACATTCAGCATTTTCGAACCACCAGCGACCATTCCACGCAGATGGCAATGCAGAAATAGCCACATAAGGGTTCCATGCAGCTAAAATATCCAGCCACAAGGCTGCTGGTGTGCACTCTTACAATGCCAAGTGAAACTCCATCCCTTCCTTCCCAGACAACCACCGCCTCCAAACCCCGAAGCCACTGGGAGGGGAGGAGACATTAATCAAGGAAGGAATGGAAAAGCTACAGGTGGTCCAGTTCTTGTCCTGGAACTCACTGCCCCAGGGTTGGGTGTCTGAAGGTTTACCCTCGCAGACACCAGAAGCCGTGTACGGGGCTGGAGAACTCCGGTACTTTCCATGTCTCTCTACTGACAATCCCTATTCCCGTAACCAGCCCTCTGCCAAAGCACAAGAGCATCTCACCCTGCCCAAAACTGTCTCCTAACAGGACATGTGTGAACCCTGGAAGCCACAGCTCCTCCCTCACCACCCAGGGAAACCCCAGCAGCCATTCTGATGTTGGCTGGGAAGTTCACAGGTCATGCGAGAGCCTGGGCGGGTGAGTGTGCGCTCTTCAGAAGAGTAGCTGCCATCCCAGCTGCCCAAGCTGAGGCGGGGGCCCCTCACCAGAATGTGATCGGGTACGGCGTATTTGGCGATTTTCGTGGCCACGGCTGACTTGAGCTCATTCACTACCACATCCGTGTCACCGCTGTCATCTTTCATCACGACGAAGGCAAACGCGGCTGGAGGGAAAGCGGAGGTTCCGGCTGCGTTAGTTAGATCACCAAATACCTCCCAGGGCTCAGGGTTTTATACAAGCCATCAGAGAAGGCCAAAAAGGGCACATGGGTGGCACTGGGGCAGCTGCTGTCTTTCCCTTTTGCCCTAAAGACGCAGGGTCGGTTTCATGCTGCATGGCAGCAATGGGAACAGCTTGTGGTGTGTGTGTGTGCAGTGCTTGGCACCACTTGGAGGCTGCTGGGGTGGCCTGGGACCCCCAGCTCGAGCTGATTCCTCACCTGTGCAAGAAGCCCTGACACGGCTGACGGGAGCTTACATGAGACGGTGCATGAGCGTGCACACAGAGCCGGCGGGCCCTGGCCTCAGCAGGGGCAACGCCGTGGCCGCTGGCAACCGGGGCTGTGTTAAGGTTAAATGAATGAAGATTGTACTCTCAGCTGCACCAGCTGCATGGCAAGTACTACTCAGCGCCCCCTGGGGGAAGGGGGCTGCAGGTGCAGAGCAGACTTGCGCTGGCTGGTTTCCTGGCACAAAAACCAGCCCCGGTGGGTCCTACTGCAGCATGGGATCTAATTTCCTTGTCCTCTGGGTGATGACCTCTTGCGCCAGTGCTGTTCCTACCCTCAGCATGTCCTTCCCCTCCGACCTGCCACGTGCCTTTCCCTCACGCACAAGCTTTCTATTTATGTCAGCCCTCCTGACTTTCATTTGTCTGTTTACTCCTGCACCGGTTCCCGCTGCCCTAACTCGTTCTTCCCCGGCACACCTCGCCGCAGGCACTGAGGGGTCTCCTCACCCATGCTCTGTCACCCATGCCCCCTCCTCTCCCCGTCTCTCCCACGTGCTCCGTGTCCCCAGCACCCAGAACCATGCCTGGGGTGTCAATGAACAACTGTTTCCCAAACAAGCTTCCATCTGCACAGACCAAGAGCCTCCGCCTGAAGAGCCATTCCCCACCTCCACCTGGTCCCTCAAGATCCAGCAGCCACCTGGGCAGCCTTCCCAGCTCTGTTGATGAACCTGCCGTGGCTGTGGCACCCCCGCTTCCCTCACCTCGTGAGGTTAAGAGATCTTTGCAGGAGAGGGCCACAGTTTTGTCAGCCTGGTAGCTGAGAGGGGCCTGGAAAGGGGTCTGGAGTGGAGTGCTGGGCGCAGAGGTGGAGGGAGGGCCCCTCTGTGTGGGGAGAGGAGCTGGTGAGGAGTAGGAGGTGGCCAGCAAGACCCAACATCGGGAGGCATGGAAGAGACATGAGCCTGGCCAGAGGTGCCAGGGCTGGCAGGACCTGGGTCCCAATCAAAATGGACTTGCTCAGTCCAAGTGCAACACGGAGGGAGCGGGGACAAAGACACAACAGGGCTCACAGGTGGCTTCAGGGCCCGCCAGAAGCTGCTCACGGGTTACAGCTTAATTACAAGGACAGAGATACTCCAGTTTGTTAGAAATCAGGAAAAGGCATGTGACCCGCCTCCTGATAACACAAGCTCCGCCCCGCTGCCGGATGGACGTTACAGGGCCTGGCAATACCAGGCTTGCTCAGGAGGTAGGAAGGGCTGCTCAGAGCTGCTGGTGTGCCTGCAGGCTGGACTCGTGTCTGCGAGACCCCTGCGCAGACTGAAAGGCGCTCATAGCAGAGACCCCCGACCCCAGCACTGCCCGCAAGCCTAGGCACCGACCCCAACACAGCCCCCTGAGCGTCAAGCTGGCCTGGGACAGGCAGCGACTCTAGCACGCTGCACATCTTGTTTAATCTGCATTCCAATCTGCCTACTTTGATCTTGTGTGTCCTTTCTGGGGTGCGTCAAGTGGCTAGAGAGCCCTAAGAACAGGTAGATTACACCTGGGGTGGCAGCACTGGGCGCATGGGGCTCACACGCTGGACTCCCTAACCCTAGGGACACCTAGACCTCAGAGCTGTGAAATGCAGGGGCCCCAGCAGCAGGACCCAGACCCCTGCCAGTGTGAGGAGCCCTCAGGTGGGGCACAGGCTACACTCTCATCCCCATCCCACCCCTCCCCAGGATGAATGCCCCTCCCCCACCCCAGCCTCCCATTGACAAAGGGACAGCAGCATCATCAGCACGTGTCAGGGTGGCTGAAAATGCTGTTTGCCAAAGCACTTCAATAAACTCCACGTTGTAGAGCGGGTCACTCTGAAGTCAGCGTTTGCGACAGGAACAGAACGGTGGCACCCGAGCATAGCAAAGGAGGCTGGGGAAGTCTGGGACGGGCTTTGACACAGGATGTCTACCCCCGGGAGAAGGGCGCCCAGCCCCAGGCCACTAGGCGCAATAGCAGAGGCTGGTCTGCCTGGCAGTGCCCTGGCATGGAGCCCATATGTGTCTGAGTCACCCTGGGCCAGGCCAGTGTGGCCGCTCTGGCTCTGGCTTTACGCCGTTGGTGCTTCTGCCCCACTGCAGACCCGGCTGTGGCAAACCCAGCAGAGTCGGAGACAGACTGTGTCCTGTTTTGCATGCAGATGCGCAGTGCAAATCAAATTTCCCTCAAAAGCATCCCACAGAAACCAAAGGCCAGTCCAAGGGCGCCCCCTCCCCCATGTGCAGGACTGGAGGCCTCAGAGCCGCTGGCTCGGGCACTGTGCCCAAACCGTGAGCAGAGAAGGCCACTGTGTGGCCGGATGTTCTGTTACAAACTCTCTGTAATTGTGCACGGTGTCCCCTGGGGGAGGACGTGCCCCCCTGCCCCCAGCTCAGCCGGGAGCCAACTAGATCACGGCTCCATGCAGATGAGCATCCTTGAAGGGTGCTGGTGCCAGGGCATCTGGGAACTCTGACTACCACGCGTGCTGCGCAGCTTCCTTGCCCACAGTCTCCACTTGAGCGGGAGGCAGGCCAGCAGTGTGCCCTGTGTGGACCCTGATCTCCCCGGGGGTCTGCGGCCACTCACCTTCTCCTTTGATGTCATGGGGGTAGCCGATGACAGCAGTTTCTGGCACTGCGGGGTGGTCCGCCTGTGCAGATGCAGAATGAAACAGGAGACTATAGCACAGCACAGCAGGGGAGCTGGAGGTGGCTCAGGGCGCAAACTCCCACCACCACCCAAAGGCACCTGCACGGAGGCACGGGAGCAACAGGGAAGGCACGGGCTGAGCTCACCATGGCATCCTCGATCTCGGCAGTACCCAGCCGGTGGCCGCTGATGTTGATGACGTCATCCATGCGCCCCGTGATCTGGTAGTAGCCACCCTCGGTTCGGTAGGCCCCGTCTCCAGTGAAGTAGTAGCCTGCACACAGCCAGGGACTCAGCGCCAGGAATGCTGGAGCAGGCCCCACATTCCTCGAGGGATGGAGGAACCCACATGCTGGCTCCACCCGCCCACCCTGGTGCCCGCTGGCCCTCCTCGTAACCCCATCGCAGGTGCTGCCGCAGGGGCACTGTGTGACCCTGTCCCAGAATACTGATGGCAAATGTCCTGCAAGCAGAAGACAAGTGAGCGGCATATTCGAGAAGCTTCCAGAAAATGTGACTTCGCACTCACAAGCGTGACACTGAGAGCTGTGACTTCCAACAAGGCAGAGAAGATGGCCTCCCTTTAAACTGACAACCAGGGACCCGCAGCACCCGGGGACAAAACAAAAAAACGCCAACTAGAAGCGATTCCCAGCTTTGGGACAGCTCTCTGAAGCAGTTGCTTTGGTCTAACAGGAAGGCTGCCACAGGCCGGCTGGGCTGTGCCCTCAGAGGGGGCTCCACCCTCACACCCGGGGGCCCCACACAGGGCCCCGTAGTGGAGCTGAGATAAGGAAAGTCAGGGAACAGTGCCTGTTCCCTCCAGCTCTGCCACCCTGCCCTGGACTGCCAGAGACGTGGATGGCTTTCTGGGCACACGGGACGGCCGCAGGAGGCTCACCTGGGAACGCCCTGAAGTAGGCATCCACGAATCGGCCGTGGTCGCCATAGATGGTCCTGGCCATGCCTGGCCAGGCCTGGGAGATGCACAGGGCCCCGGAGACGTCACCGCCCTCCACGATGTTGCCCTGCCGACCCAAGAGATGTGAGTGGGACAAGGGCGAGAGAGTGACATGCCTGCCCCACAGCAGGTGCCCACACCAGACCTTGGGCAGGTGAGCAACAGAGGTGGGAGGAGCCAGGAAGGAGGTGGGTGGACAAGGGAGCTCGGTCCCCGGGAGCCCCTCCCACCACTCCCACCCCCACACACACCTTCTCGTCCATGAGAACAGGGAGGATGCCGAAAAAGGGCCTCATGGCCATGCCGGGCAGGATCTCCGCCCCTTCTTCCGAGGGGCGCGGTGCGATGCAGATGCCGCCCGTCTCTGTGGGGTGGGGGCAGGGAGGGGAGGAAGAAACAGGAGATTGAGCCCAGCACTGGCCAGTGCATTTCTCCAAGACTGGGCCATTGTCGTCAGAGGGCACGGGACACGCCGCGGAAGGGGCCGAGCCCACCTACTTACACAGGAAGGTGAAGGAGGAAAAGAACTGCTCCTGGGCCAGACAGGGCCCATGCAACACAGACCCAACCATGCAAAGAGAGGCCCCCGAGTCCCGTGCTCACGTGCTAGCCTCTAGCAGCCTGCGTGGAAACGTCCTGTGAGACACGGGTGCCCACACGAGACCTCCGAGAGCTACCCCACGGCGGCAGTGGCAGCATCGGCACTGGGCTCGTGTCCCCAGACATTTCAGGCCATCCCAGGAGACAGGCCAGAACCAAACCCCACAGGCAAAAAAAAAAAAACAAAAAACAAAAAACTCCTCTTCCCACTCAGAGAAATTTGGGCTCATGGTCCCTTCCACAATAGAGCTCCCCTTCATCAGATGCACCTGTGTCCAGAAGGCACCCCAAAGAAAAGTGTGCACAGACACAATAGGCCGCCTTAGGGGTATCGTCCCATTTCAAAGACGCTCAGAGAAGTGACCACCGTGGTCTCACCGTGGGAAAGAGCAGCCAGGCGGCTCTGAGCGTTCTCATCTGACAGCCCCGCATTGAAGCAATTCAGTGTCTATTCAGTGGCACTCGCTTCTGAGAGCCCCAGCCCCACACTACCCCTGCAGCTCCCCCAGGCCCACTCCTCTTCCCCTTCCTCCTCCCGGGGGCTCTCACCTGTCTGCCACCAGGTGTCCACCAGCGTACACCTGCTGTCCCCCACCACTTTGTGGAGCCACTCCCAGGCCTCGTTGTTGATAGGCTCTCCAACTGAAACCACATGCAAAAGGAAGACATTAATAGATCTCAAATATGCCTGAAACCAAAGAGAAATGGATTTTTAAGGGAAAACTGCATGTAGTTCCCTTAAAGGACAGTAGTACAAGGAGATCCAAAAAAAAACAATGAGATACACTGTGTTTGCGGTCATCAAAGAAATAGATTACACGACAGTGTTTTCACCATTAAAGGGTCAACATTTAAAAGTCAGCAAGAAGGGGCTGGCGCTGTGGCATAGGAGGTGAAGCCACCACCTGCAGTGCCGACATCCCATATGGGCACCGGTTCAAGTCCCAGCTGCTTTACTTCCGATCCAGCTCTCTGCTATGATCTGGGAAAGCAGTAAAAGATGGCCCAGGTCCTTGGGCCCCTGCACCCATGTGGGAGGCCTGGAAGAAGCTCCTGGCTCCTGGCTTCGGATCAGCACAGCTCCGGCCATTGCAGCCATCTGGGGAGTGAACAAGTGGATGGAAGACTTCTCTCTCTGCCTCTGCCTCTCTGTAACTCTGCCTTTCAAATAAATACATAAATCTTTTAAAAAATTACATATTAAAAAAGTCAGTAAGCATTTGGTAGAAAACAGGTATTCCATACATGGTAGCTGTGTAATTAATTTGGAGGAGCAATTTGCACATCTCTCTTTTAAGATGTATTTATATATTTTGAAAGTCAGAGTTATAGAAAGACAAACAGAGACACAGACAGAAAGAGAGAAAGAGGGATCTTTCATCTGCTGGTTCACTCCCCAAATGGCCCTAACAGCCAGGACTAGGCCAGGCAGAAGCCAGGAGCCAGGAGTTTCTTCCAGGTCCCCCATGTGGGTACAGGAGTCCAAGCACTTGGGCCATCCCCTGCTGCTTTCCCAGGTCATCAGCAGGGAGCTAGATCGAAAGCAGAGCAGCCGGGACTCGAACCAGCACCCATATAGGATGCCAGAGTCATATATGGTGGCTTAACCCACTGTGCCACAGCACCGGCCCCATGAAATCTCGCTGAATGTTTAAAAGTGAAGACATCAAACACAACTACAATTGTTTGGAGCAGACTCTACTAAAGCTAAATATACAAGGGTACTTCAAAAAGTTTGTGAGAAATGAATTTGAAAGATAAATTTATTTTGATATAAAAAACTGGGAATCCATGCATAGCCTATCATGCCTTCTTAATGTTTTTCATATATGTTTCACTTATGACCCAAAAAGCTGACTCCTGGCCTAGACTTACTCTCAGACATGAATGCAGGATCCCCACCTACGAGATGGGCACAGCAACCCTGCTCAGAACTTCTGGAAACCCCAACACTGCCCCTCAGGCATAGAATGGCTAAGTAAACTGTGGTACATTCACGCAGTGGGATTGCACACAGCACTGGAAATAAGCAGACCACTGATGCCCCACGACACACGGATGCGACAGAGTCACATCACTGGGCCAGGAAGCAGCACACGCCATGGTCCCATCCCTGCCAGAGGGTGGGAGCCTGCTGAGGACCGAGACTCTCCAGAGCTTAACCTGAGCAGTGGCTTCCAAAAGTGCCCTTGGAAAAACAGTGCAGAAACTATTTTTCATAATAATGGAAAACGTACATTATGGAAAACTACACAAGTTTAAAAAAAAGTTTGCAACAAAGTAAACTCATACTTTTAATTCCATTTTTCCGTGAATTTTAAAAGTACTCTTGGCTTTTTTTTTTTTTTTTTTTTTTTGACAGGCAGAGTGGACAGTGAGAGAGAGAGACAGAGAAAAAGGTCTTCCTTTTCCATTGGTTCACCTTTCCAATGGCCACCGAGGCCGGCATGCTGCGGCTGGCGCACCGCGCTGATCCGAAGCCAGGAGCCAGGTGCTTCTCCTGGTCTCCCATGCGGGTGAGGGCCCAAGGACTTGGGCCATCCTCCACTGCACTTCAGGGCCACAGCAGAGAGCTGGCCTGGAAGAGGGGCAACCGGGACAGAATCCGGCACCCCGACCGGGACTAGAACCCGGTGTGCCGGCGCTGCAGGCAGAGGATTAGCCTATAGAGCCGCAGCGCCGACCGGCTTTTGTTTTCTAATTTATTGTTATTTATTTGAAAGGCAGAGTGACAAGGAGAAAGGGAGAGACAGAGATCTTCCATCCACTGGCTCATTCCCCTCAACTGGCCACAACAGCTCAGAACTCCATCCAGGTTCCCACAGGGGTAGCAGGAGTACAAGCACTTGGGCCATCTTCTGCTGCTTTCCTAAGCACATTAGCAGGGAGATGGATGGAAGTAGAGCAGCCAGGATTCAAACCAGCACTCTGACATGGGATGCCGGCGCTGCAGGAGGTGGCTTAACCCACTGCACCACAGTGCTAGTCCCTTCAAGCACCCTTGTTTGTAGGCCCGTAAGCAAGCGTTGCTCAAGCTGAACACTTGGCTTTGTGCATTTCACTAGGTATTATGCTTCAACAGAGAAAAAAGTGCTTGTACCTGGGAACCCTCTGACCCGGCTCCTTGGGGGTCTCCCGCTATAATGAGGCACCCACGCAGCGCTGGCACTCAGCCAGCGCTCACTCCACCCAGACACCTGCCCACCCGCTGCCTGCCTCTCTCTTGGAACCACACAGTCCAGCACACTTCCTGGCAGGGGCCCAGCCGCTCACCTGACCCCAGTGTGCGCAGCGAGGAGCGGTCATACTTCTTCACCCAGGCGTCGCCGTGTTTCAGCAACAACCGGACGGCCGTGGGGGCGCCGTAGAACTGATTTATCTTTAACCTCTGCACCGTCTCCCAGTACCGACCTGCAAACAGGCCCAAACACGTGGTCAGCGGGCCAGCTATTTGAAACCTATGTGGGGACAAGCCCATGCCACTGAGTGCAGGGCTGGGCGTGGAGTCTTCCCCCCTCCCCCTACCCCCGCCGACTCCTGCCAGGACTCCCAGGCCACAGGCACATATGGGAACAGCATGCATGGGTCTTGCACAGCTGCGTCCACACGTGAACTAGCAGGGAATGAGTTCAAAGAAATAAGTTCAAAGGAATGAACTCACTGTGAGTTCTCAAAAAAAAAAAAAAAAAAAAAAGGACTATCTTTAATTTGAGAAGCAGAGAGAGAAGAGAGACAGAGAGTTCCCACTCATAGGTTCATGCCCTCCATGCCCACAACACCAGCCTGGGGCCAGGAACTCAATCTGGGGCTCCCGCACAAAATATAGGGGCCCCATCACTTGAGCCATCACTGCTGCCTCCCAGGGTCTGCATCAGTAGGAAGCTGGAGTCAGGAGCTGGAGCCGGGAATCGAACCCAGGGACTCCCAAGTGTGGGATGTTGACATCTTGACCACTAGGCTAAACAGCCTGCTCCAGCTGTGACTTTTCACAATGACATAGAACTTGGGCCCAGCTGCACTTAAGATGGTTTCTAAAAGGAAGGCTGGTGCTCCCCCAAGTTACTTGGCAAACGCCCCAGGAGCAGGGCCACAAACCCAGCACACACACACCCCTGACTCCTGTAAACCCGCAGAGCCCCACCATTCCCTCCACACAGGACTCTGAGCTCCTGGAGACTGGGGTGACCTGAGACCACACCTGAGCCACATCCTCAGTCTCCAGCTTTGTCCCGCACCTTCTCCCTGGAGCACATCCAGCCCCACTCCGAACGTACGTGGCAGGCTGTGCGGTGGAATTCTGGGACAAGGGCCTCAGGACAGAGCCACTGTGACTCAGTTGCTGAGAACGGATGTTTGGGGAACCGCACTTTGCGGGAGGAGAACACCCAAGAGAGTGAGACGTGGCCATGCTCTCAGAGTGAGCTCGCTCCAACATAGGCAGGTCCAGGCCATGTACAGTGCGGTCGTACAGGGCTGGGGAGCCGGGCAGCTGGGCAGCTGGCCTGGGCTCTGACAAAGGGCTGGCTCTGGTCAGGTGGCCATAGAGGTGAGAGGGGCAATGCTAAGGAAGACAGCTCAAGTGAGAGAGATAGACATGCCAGAGCCTTGAGATGCCTTCTGGCTCCAAATCAGCCTTCCTTCCATCCCTCGTTTCACCTTCCTGCAGGCATGAATCCCAGTTCCCAGCCACTGGCAGGGCTCATGGCCAGCAGCTCTGGTGTCCACTTGGCATCTGGCCACCAGGACCACAAGGATCCCAGCCTCCACCCTCTTTGAACCCCTTCTCAACCCCCCAAGGTCCCGTGTCCTCACCAGCATCAGGGTAAACTGGCGTGCTCTCAAAAAGGACGCTGGTGGCTCCATTGCAGAGTGGGCCGTACACTACATAGCTGTGTCCAGTGATCCAGCCAATGTCAGCCACGCAGCCAAAGACGTCGCCTGGCTGGTAGTCAAACACGAGCTGCAGAAATGAGAGGGAGGGGGCCGTCAGGAGCTTGTCCCTCAACACACACACACATACACACACTCACAATCACACACGCACACACACATGCAGTCACATGCACACGCGCACACACACCATGTTCCCACCCATCACAAGGATATAGCTGTGCATGCTGAGGGGTCTCTGGCCCTACGATGCAGCTCCTCGGGCCACCAGCGGCAGCAAGAGTGAGCAGCACCATGACAGGAGGACAGTGCTGTGGGTGCACACAGCAACAGCATGAGCCTCACAGACAGGACCGCAAGAGGCCAGATGTAAGCGCAGGTGCTGTGTCTTGTGAGCCCCTGCAGAGCAGCCCAAAGTCTAACAGAGCTGACCCACGAGCCCAGGGTGCCCTGGGGACAGCGGCGAGGGGCACGTGAGAGCCTCCCAGAGCTGCAGATGTCCCATGTCCTGATCCTGGTGCCCAGGGACAAAACTTCCATCTTGGTGTGGTTAAGACACGAGCACCTTTCTGCCCTATGCCACGATTTCCAAATACTTTAAAAACTAAGAAACGAAAAGCCAAAAAGGCATCACCAGTTTGAAGAGCGTGAAGGAGGAGCAACACCTGCATCTCGGGCATTCTTGTCAAAGGCTCTGCCCACAGCCTGACGCAATCTCGCGATCCAGCTGCTGTGTTCAGGAAACAGCAGACAGAGGGACACTGGCACAAGCCGGATTCCAGCACACCAGGGACAAACGGCAGGAGCCACAACAAAGTTTGAGGAAATCCAAGGATGAAGGAGAACCCGCAGGTCATACAAGACTTGAAAGACATAAAAAACTTTCAGTTTACTTTATTTTTTTTTCTTTCTTTTATTTATTTATTTATTTTTTTGACAGGCAGAGTGGACAGTGAGAGAGAGAGACAGAGAGACAGGTCTTCCTTTACCGTTGGTTCACCCTCCAATGGCTGATGCGGCCAGCGTGCTGCAGCCGGCGCACCGCAATGATCCGAAGGCAGGAGCCAGGTGCTTCTCCTGGTCTCCCATGGGGTGCAGGGCCCAAGGACCTGGGCCATCCTCCACTGCACTCCCGGGCCACAGCAGAGAGCTGGCCTGGAAGAGGGGCAACTGGGACAGAATCCGGTGCCCCGATCGGGACTAGAATCCGGTGTGCCGGCGCCGCAAGGCGGAGGATTAGCCTAGTGAGCTGCAGTGCCGGACTAGTTTACTTTATTTTTTTAAAAGATGTACTTATTTATTGGAAAAGCAAAGTTACAGAAAGAAAGGAAGAGGAAGAGAGAGAGAGAGATCATCCATGTGCCGGTTCACTCCCCAAATGGCCACAACAGCCAGGGCTAGGCCAAGCTGAAGCCAGGAGCCAGGAGCTTCATCCAGGTCTTCCACATGGGTGCAGGGGCCCAGGCACTTGGGCCATCTTCCGCTGCTTTCCCAGGCGCATTGGCAGGGAGCTGGATTGGAAGTGGAACAGGCAAGGCTCCAACCAGGCACCCATATGGGATGATGGCGTCGTAGGCAGCAGCTTAACCGCTTAGCCATAATGCTGGCCCCAAAATTTTCATTTTAAAAAGACTAAGTTTTACTGTCCAGGGCTGTACTTTTGGGCAACAAGACTATAAAAAGTAAGACAGAGGGGGTGGTGCTGTGGCTTAATAGGCTAAGCCTCCGCCTGCAGCGCCAGGACCCCATATGGGCGTTCCTGTTCGGGCTGCTCCTCTTCTGACCCAGCTCTCTGCTTATGGCCTGGGAAGGCAGCAGAGGATGGCCCAAGTGATTGGGCCCCTGCACCTGCATGGGAGACCTGGAGGAAGCACCTGGCTCCTGGCTTTGGATCTGCTCAGCTCTGGCCATTGCAGCCATTTGGAGAGTGAACCAGCGGATGGAAGACCTTTCTCTCTGTCTCTCCCTCTGTCTATAATTCTACCTCTCAAATAAATAAATAAATTCTTAAAAAAAAAAAAAAAGGAAGACACAGGGCAGTGACAAGTTAGAGTACAGAGGAGGGAGTTATGGTCAGACGGCTGCAGAAGGGGCTTCTACAAGGCTGATGGTATAGTGGCCTTTGCCTTCTGATAATTCATCACACCACACTTTTGACAGCGATGGTTTCTGTGTCTGATCTGACATCTTCAGCAGTGGCTTCCAATGCCCAGTGTCTGCACACAGGCAAATGGACTCCCCAGGAGTGCCCAGGCAGTGTGGGGGGCTGTGAGCACAGATGTGGCTCGAGGTGGAGGAAGGAGTAAACTTGGCTTTCTGCTGGCCGATTAATCGGGGCACCCACATCCCAGAGCCCCGCAGCATGCAGGAGCTGGCAGGACCGTAATACCAGCTGGACCCAAACTTCCAGGCCCATCACGCAGCTATAGACTACTCTGCGGTTCTGAGAGTGAGAGCCGGGCCTGGGGCCAACCTCCAAAGGGCCTGGCAGCCACACAGTGCCCGGACCCCACTTCCATTCCCAGCACCCCATTCAGAGCCAACTGTCCTTTTCCCTGAAGGAGCCAACAGAGGCCCCTCCCCTGCACGTGCACACACACATGTACACGCTCATGAGACACGACTGCTTACCCGATGCATCCACACCCACCCACACACATGCACACACAAGGGCACCGGCACACACAAGGGCACCGGCACACACACACACATGCACATGAGCACACACACTAAGATCCCAGAGACTGGGATCAGGGCACCGACAAGACGCTGTACCAGGTACCTGGTACACACCCTCCCCTAAGCTGCAGGGTAGCCCCTGGCATGGAACTGCCAAGCCCACCACACGGCTACAGACACGGAGACTGACAGAGCTTAAACAGCTGCACAAGCTCAACCAGCCACTTCTGGGGCACCTTGTTGGGAGAGCCCACACTTTGACCCCAAACGCTCCTCTTCCTCTGTGTTACTTTCACAGGAAAGAACAGCCAGAACACAGCAGGTCTTACTGCTGCCTGATTTCTGCTGCACCTCAGGCCTCCCCAAAGTCCATGGCCCGAGCACCACACTGGCATGCAGGGTGCCCTCAACACCAAGTGGGTGAGAAGACACACCCTTGCCTTTCCAGGAGAATGGACGCATCACACAACCCACTGATTTCAGCAACAGCCAGCCCCACCTGGAGCTAAGGAAGGATGGGGCTTCCTCAGTGGGAAGACTAAGAGATCTAGAAGGGGTCACGACTCACTCAAGGTTACCAGCACCAGTGGTAACTGGGTCCAGCCCCGCTCACAGTCAGCTGGGCTGGCCCTGCACCATGCCTGCCTCACCATCAATATCTTAAGTGCTGGGTGCGTGCGAGTGGACACCACTCAGAGGCTATGCACGGGCACGGACACCAGTTCCCACTTCATCTCTCTGGGGAGCCACCCTGCCTCACTCTCTTTCCCAGGGGCTCATCTCCCACGTGTCTCAGACTGGCCCACCCCACCCCAGACCACAGTGACCACGTCAGAGTCGGGCCCTGGATCCCAACTCAGCCGAGATTTTGCTGGTTCTCTCTGCCCCTTTGTTCAGCCCAGCTAAGGAACAGAAGCCTGGGTGGGAGTTGGTCTGCGAAGCTGAGGATGGCCAATGCAGGGGGAGATGCCAACACCTGGGACAGCACAGGGCCCTGAACCCAGGGCCTGGACTCCCAGGCCCCCCGAAGCCAGTCTGCTTCCTTCTCTGCTGGCATAGCTGGCACAGAGTATGCCTTTTGCAACAGACAATCCAGGCCACAGATGGTGCCCCAAGCTCAACTTTACAGCAATACAGCTGCAAAAAATACACTTTTGACCTTTTTAATGGAGTAAGAAGTCCACAGAATCACAAGTGCCTGTGCGCAGGGCAACGGAACGTAGCCCCTGGGTCAGCAACATTGGCTGGAAAGTCAGAGCTGGCTGGGGCCCCTCTCTGCAGGCCGCAAGTGGGCAGAGGGGCTGTGGGGCAGCCGTGAGCTTCGGTTCAGGACTAGGGACTCCTCCCACATGCACCTGCTCCATGGCCTCAGTGCCAAGGCTCACAGTGGCCCTGCTCAGGAACCTGCTATGAGGAAGCGCTGGCTGTACACCCCTGTGGGCGGAATTCTGGGGGCAGTGGGAGTCCCCTCCCCAAACACAGCCCTGGCCAGCCGCTCATGGAGCCAAGCCAGGGAGCACAGCGCCACCTGCCCTCAGCCCACCGTCCTACCTTGTGCGTCAGGGCAGCGTACAGCAGGTAGCCAGCCTGCGTGTGCACGAGCCCCTTGGGCATGCCGGTGCTTCCGGAGGTGTACAGCATGAACAGCATGTCCTCGCTGCCCATGCTCTCTGGGGCACACACAGGGGCCTCACTGGCCATTTCCTGCAAGGAGGAAGAAACAGCCAGTCCAGGGCCCGCATCCTCTTCCCTCCACCTGACCTCCCGGACAACACCACTGCCCAGCTGCTGCTCAGCACCGGGGATACGGTTTGTACCTCCCCAGGTTCACTTCCAACACAGAGAAGACATGAAATAAAAGGATGGGTCCGATCATTCCTGCGGCATGAAGGGTCCCCATACGCTTGTGGAATTTGAATACTATCTTCCCATCCAAGACATAAACCCATCAGGTACCATGGGAGGGGACCCTGGGGACCTCTGGGGAGCCCAGACTGAGAACCCCCAGACCTAGTCAACCCAATAATAAACTCTCTTCCTCAAGCTGTACAAAAAGCGGGTTCAAACCCACCTGCTCTAGGTGGACATCCAGGTGCCCCATGTCAACCTTGCTGTCTGTCCTGTGAGCCACCAGGACATGCTGGATGGTCGGGCACTGCTTCACGGCTTCGTCCACTATCTTCTTCAGCTCCACCACACGTCCTCCCCGGAGTCCTTGGTTGAAGGTGATGACCACCTTGCACTTGGCTGCCAGAGACAACACAGACCCTGTCTGACCAGTCTCCTCCCCTCCCCTCCAAGCCTGCTCTCGGAGGACCCAGCCAGGCTTGGGCTCATGCAAGGGACACCTGAGTTCCCACGGCCAACCAAGGTAGAGGCTGAGGGTATGAGGGTAGGGATGAAGGACAGACACCCTCCACGCTGGCCTGGCCCCTACCCTCCACGCTGGCCTGGCCCCCACCCTCCACGCTGGCCTGGCCCCCACCCTCCACGCTGGTTGGTTAGGAGTTCTGAGGTTCTGGGGGCCACCCCAGCACCCAGTCACTAAGTCCCCACAGGCTTCAGTCGACTGACTGCCACAGCTTGTTTCAAGGATTCTTAACAGAAACACTTGGTAACCATGGCCTCAGAGTAAGAGGCAGAGGAGGCAAGCAGCCTAGTGTAACACCAACAGCATGAACTCTGATGGAAAAACCCTGGCTCTCTCACCAGCTTTGTGACTCTGGGGAAGCCACTTAACATCTTTGTGCCTCAGTTTCCTGCATCTTCAAAAAGGGAAACAGTAACCTCCCAGGCAAGGAAAAGACCAGGACCTGATGGCTTCACTGGTGAATCCCACCAAATATTTAAACAACTGACACCAGTCCTTCTCAAACAATTAAAGAAAAGAGAAAAATGAAGAGGAGGAGCTACTTCCAACTTACCCTGATGTCAAAGCCACAGCAAGGATACTACAAGAAAAGAAAACCACAGACCAATACCCCGATGCACACTGATGCAAAAACCCTCAACACAAGGCTAGCAAAGTGCATTTAGCAACATATTCACAGCACTCAGCACCCAGACCAAATGGGATTGACCTCAGGAAAGCAAGGATGGTTCAACATGCAGACATCCATCAAGGTAACATACCACATTAACAACATGAAAGAAAGACCCCTACCTCAACTGCTGCAGAGAAAGCAACTGACAAAATCCAGCATCTTTCATGATAAAAACATCTGCTAAACTAGAAGTGCAAAGGAACTTCCTCAGCCTGGACAGGGTATCTATGGAAACCCCTACTAACGTACTCCGTGATGACACTGCCCCTCTAGGACCAGAGATGAGACAAGGATGCCTGCTTTTTTCCATCCTGCAATTCAACACTGTAACAGAAGTTCCAGAAAGAGTAACTGGGCAGGAAAGATAAATTAAAGGCATCCAGATTGGGAAGGAAGAAGTAAAACTACTTCTATTCCATAGGATATACTCCTATGTGGGGAAAATCCTAAGGAATCCACACAGGAATTATTAGAGCTAATAAGTAAATCAGAGAGTCTGTGGAATAGAATAAACACTCCAGAAATGATGCCTCACTTATATAGTCAAATTATTTTCAACCAGGGTTCTAACAGCATTCCATGGAGAGGGGGAAAGTCTCTCCACAAATGGTGCCAGGACCCCTGGGTATCCACAGGCAAAGAACAAAACTGGACCCTTACCTCACACCCTGAACAAAAATCAACCCAACGTGAATTGAAGATCTCAATGTTAAAGGTATTAAAGCTATAAACCCTTCAGAAGGAAACATAAGGCAAATCTTCATGATGCAAGATTAGTTGATTTTCTTAAATAATATAGCAAAAAAAAAAAAAGCGAAGAAGAAATAAATAAACTGGCATTGAAAAGACTACTCCCAGAAAGGGAGAAAATACTAGCAAATCGCATAGCTGAAAAAGGCCTAATCTCCAGAATATATAAAGAACTCTTACAATTCAACAACAAAAAGAACCACCAACTTAAAACTGGCAAAGGACTTAAGTAGACATTTCTCTAGAGACACAGAAATGACCAAGAAGCACAAGCAAAGATGCTCTATAGTACTACTCATGGGGAAGTACAAACCAGAATCAGAATGGGATAATACTCCATTCTCATTACTATGGTTATATTTTTATTTTCTAAAAAAAGGTTTTTGTGTGTATGAGGATGCAGAGAAACTCTAGTCCTGACATTAATGTCGGGAATGTAAGTTGGTGCAGCTCCTTCTGAAAATAATGGTATGGTTCCTAGATAAAGCTAAGCATGGAATTACCATGTGCTCTAAAGCAGACAGCCTATCCACAAACATTCCTAACAGCAGAAAGTGGAAATGACCCAAGGCCCCTCAGCCAATGAGTGGACGAACACAATGTGGTATCCATACAGTGGGATGCTACTCAGCTTCAAAAAGAAATGGAGTGCCGGCACACACTACAACGCGGATCGGCCCTGCTAATCTTATGCTCAGTGAAAAACATCAAACGTGGGAGGCCACGTATTGTATCATTTCATTAATGTGAAATACCCAAAACAGACCAATTGTAGCAGTGGTTTCCAGAGACTGGGCAAAGGGGGTTACGGGGAAATAGTGCTAGATGGGAATGAGGTGTCCATGGGGGTGATGGAAAGTTCTAGAATGATTATACAGCACTGTTAAAGAACTTAATGCCTAACTGTACACCTGTAGATGGTGACCGTGGTAACTTTTAAAGTGTGTGGGGGGGTGTTGGAGGGAAACAGCAAGAGTTTGTCTAATCTAATATTTGAGGATTGAGTGAGTTAGATTAAAGGTGATAGCCCTTGCAAAGTGCTTAGTACAGTGCCTGGAGAGTGGAGGGAGAAACTTGGAAAAGGGTCTGGAAACTCAGTCCATTAGCTCTGCTCCCCACCCACAGACAGGTCTTCTCTGAGACCCAACTACTCTCAATGGCCTCCAGAGTCCAGCACCTTCCACTGGACGCCAGCTCAGGGGGCTCCCTGTGGGAGATACCAGGGAGTAGGGAGCAGACTGCATGGACCCGGGGTGACCATTGAGACACAGGGTCATCCCAACAGTACCCAGAGTACTGTGACCCTGCACGGTCCAGGAGACTAACCGCCTTCTAGCTGTTGACCTGTGGACCTGCCCCATGCATCTCCAGCCCCATCTCACTTTCCACACTTTCTCCCTCCTGCCACACCGGCCTCCTCCAGGCTCCTTGTCGCTCCCCATCTTCGTGGAGGAACGACACAGGACCCTGCGCTGTTCTTTTGTCTGCTCGGCCCTCCCCAGGTTTGCTGCTGGTTCTTCCCGGGTTGGCTACCGACCCTTCCACCTCCGTAGAAGGGCGGTTCCCCCTAGCCACTTTCCCCACTTCCGCGGGGGAGCAGCACACCGCCAGCCGGCTCTCTCGGGGGCTGCACAGGTGTTCCTCTTAGATGTTCCTGGTGCATGTTGTCTCTCTCCTCCTTTATAGTCCTCTTCCACCAATCCCAACTCTGCTACCCACACGCCGAGTATGCTGCTCTCCTCCAATCAGGAGCAAGATCAGCTCCTGCAGCTCGGTCAATCAAATTGGCGAGAGGCAGCTGCGTAGAAGTTGTTACTCCCTTCTCAGCGCCATATTGTGGGAGAGCAGATGCATAGAATAAGTCTTAATTCCAGTAACTTAGTCTAGTCTGAGTTGCTCCCCACACTCCTGTAGGTGCTATGCCCCTCCCACATACCTGTCCCGTACCTCACCAAGCTCAGCTTACAGAACAAATGTTCCGCCATGTGCCTGTCCTTGGCAGCAGGTATCATTTGCACACAAGACTTTTTACCAGTGATGGCCAGGCTCCTGGAATCAAGGGCCAGGGACTCCTGGGTCCACGGTCCCCATTCCCCGCCCCCCCCCCCCCACACACACATTCCTTGCTTACCATCATTGATCCTCCCAGCCAAGGACTCCGCACTGAAGCCAGCAAAGACCACGGTGTGGACGGCTCCAATCCGGGCACAGGCCAGCATGGCCGCCACAGCTGTCGGAGACACAGGCATGTAGATGGCCACACGGTCCCCTCGGCGGACTCCATAGCGCTTCAGCGTGTTGGCCAGGCGGCACGTGGTCTCCAGCAGCTCCCTGTGGCACAGCAAAGTGAAAGTCATCCATCAGCTGGGGGCAGTACCACTGGTTGCCTGCACGCACTGCCCACAGCCAGAACGTCAATCCCTGCCACCCGGCAGGTTGTTTTCCATTAGAAAATGTGCTTTATATTGGCAGATTGGTACTGGCAGAGCGTCATGGTCACATTGCTGCAAGGCAGGACCGTGTCCATTTAGGCCAAGACTTCGAAATCGAAGCACAGACCACACTCCCATCCGGAAAGGAAGCTCTCCTATGTGAGACACTCAGAGGAGCAGAGACAGGCCAGGGAACCGAGCACTCTTGCCCTGTTAGGGCCGACTCCACTGAGCCAGAACAGACATCATCCAGGCATCTCCAAGCTGGCACTGCCAGGCTGTAACACACAGAATCCACTGGGCACGAGGCAACAGCCGAGCATCAGCCGCCCTGACCACGTGGCGTGATGCCCCACCCCCTCCTCAGCTCATAGGCCCACGGCCAAGTCCTGAAGGCCAATCCGAGGACATCATCTCTCCGGGAGAGCTGATTGGCTCTGGGCTGACATGTGACCCCGTGCAGCCCAGTAAGAGGCCATAACACTGCACTTGAGACAACCTGGAAGTCCCGAGAGCTGCGCGCTTGTGTGACGCTCAGCCGGAAGCGGAGAAAGGTTAAGGTGGGGTTGGAGGTGCGGCCACCATTAATTTCTTCAAGGCTGTTTTAACTGCTGGTCCCCCCTGAACCTGGACTTGGCAGTTGCCAAAACCCATCATTTCCCCCACTTCCTCTACCTGGTGTGATTTTTAATTTATTATTTGCAAAAAAAAGAAAACAGGAGGAGAGAGCAAGAGGGGACCGTCATCAGGGATTCAGAAGGCCCCGAGCAAGCAAGCAAAGGGTAGTCCAGGCAATGGAAGCTCCACAGGGGCTGTCCCGGAAGCCGCAGGGCAACAGAAAGGAGCACCCCCCACCCCCCGCCCAGGGCAGGGACAGGACAAGGTCTCTGTTCCTCCCCAGTGCCACCCCGCCAAGGGGACCGGCTGAGCACACGACCGCCAGGCCAGCTGCAGCTGTCAGGAGAAGCACAAGGGTTCCATTGAGGGGCCAGCAGATAAAGCTGACCCGGGTCTTTCTCTGTGTGCAGTGAGAGTTCTGCCTTGACTTCCAGATGTGAACTTCACTACTGGCCGAGGGGCACAAACTCAGGCCTCAGTGTCAGCTAGTATTGCCAGAGGCTTCAGCCTCACAGCTGCGAGAATGCAGCCTGCAGGGCTCATGCTGTGGCAAAGCCACCGCCTAGGATGCCTGCATCCCATAGGCATTCCGTCAAGACCCGGCCTGCTCCACTTCCGATCCAGCTCCCTGCTAATGCACCTGGGAAAAAAGTGGAGGATGCCCCAACAGCTGGGGCCCCTGCACCCATGTGGAGACATGGAAGAAGTTCCTGGCTCGGATTGTGGCCACTTAGGGAGTGAACCAGCAGATGGAAGATCTGTCTCTCTCTCGCTGTCTCTTCCTCTGCACCCATCGAGCTGGAGTTAACTTCCTGGCTCTGTTGATTGCAGCTGCCTCTTCTGTGCCGGCCTGGCCATCCCAGCCTCCTTCCCAGGCCTGCAGTGTGCGGAGCTGGGTCTCCGGAGGCTGTCCTGGTTTTGTTCCATCCTTCCTCTTAACTTGGGTGGGCAGTGGGTGGGGAGCGCCCCTCAATGGAACCCTTGTGCTCCTCCTGACAGCTGCAGCTGGCCAGCACAGCACTGCAGGAGTCTCCACTTCCACATGGGCACCCATCATCCGCCTAGTGTGCCTGCTGCAGGAATCTCTCAGATTCTCAAGCAGAACCCACCCAGACCCTGCCGAACCCACTCATTAGGTATTCTTAGCAGTAGGATGCAAACTCCCAGAGATTTTTGTTTGAAAGCATTTTCTAAATTGACTAAAATCAGCTTCACCTTGGTGGATCCTGAAGACGTTAAAAATCTAATTCTAGGGAACAGCGTTGTGGTGCAGTGGGTTAAGCCATCCCTTGTGATACTGGCATCCTATATCAGAGCACAGTTCAAGTCCTAGATGTTCAGCCTGCACTCCAGCTCCCTGCTAATGCACCTAGGAAAGCAGAGGATGATGGTCCAAGTGTTTGGAGGACGTGAACTCCTGGCTTTGGCCTGGCCTAGCGCTAGCTGTTGCTGCCATCTGGGGAGTGAACCAGCTAATGAAAGATACCTATTGGGGCCGGCACAGTGGGTTAATGGGTAAAGCCACTGCCTGCAGTGCCGACATCCCATATGGGAGCTGGTTCAAGTCCTGGCTGCTCCACTTCCGATCCAGCTCTCTGCTATGGCCTGGGAAAGCAGTGGAAGATGGCCCAGGTCCTTGGGCCCCTGCACCCACATGGGAGACCTGGAAGAGACTCCTGGCTCCTGGCTTCAGATCAGCAGAGCTCTGGCTGTTGCAGTCATCTGGGGAGTGAACCAGCGGATGGAAGATCCCTCCCCCTTGTAACTCTGACTTTCAAATAAATTAATAGATCTTTAAAAAAAATAAGATGCCGGCGCCACGGTTCAATAGGCTAATCCTCCACCTAGCGGTGCCGGCACACCGGATTCTAGTCCCGGTCGGGACGCCGGATTCTGTCCCGGTTGCCCCTCTTCCAGGCCAGCTCTCT
Source organism: Oryctolagus cuniculus (assembly GCF_051225735.1). NCBI lineage: Eukaryota > Metazoa > Chordata > Mammalia > Lagomorpha > Leporidae > Oryctolagus > Oryctolagus cuniculus. The sequence continues at coordinate 49,353,602 of NC_142877.1, forward strand.
GCTGTGGCCTGGGAGTGCAGTGGAGGATGGCCCAAGTGCTTGGGCCCTGCACCCCATGGGAGACCAGGAGAAGCACCTGGCTCCTGCCTTTGGATCAGCATGGTGTGCCGGCCGCGGCGGCCGTTGGAGAGTGAACCAATGGCAAAAGGAAGACCTTTCTCTCTGTCTCTCTCTCTCACTGTCCACTCTGCCTGTCAAAAAAAAAAAAAAAAAAAAAAAAAAGAAAAGAAAAGAAAGATATCTATCACTATCCCTGTCTGTGTATGTTGTTCAAATAAGTAAGTAAATCTAGTTCTCAGCACCGTGGGGTTGAGTGAGAGTGTTGGCTTTAGACAAAAGAAACGAGAGGGGGATGTGTCCTCCAGGAGTGAGGGTGCAGGGCACAGCACCTTGGTGGCATAGAAGCTTAGGATAGCAGGGAGAGCTTCCTGGACAGGTTGCTGTGGGGAGGAGCTTTAAAGCAGAAAGGAATGGGTGTGTGTACCCTACAGGAACAGAGCCACTGGAGCTGGGCAGCTGACCCTAGTGAGAGACCAAAGGCAAGGTCAAGGCTGACCACAAGTTCCCTGTTGGACTGAGGGCCTCAACACACACCCAGGAGGTGGCAGGGTCACTCTCTCAGTGCTGCGTATGGAGGAGAGGCGTCAGTTGAAGGATTTGACCCTGGTCAATCTCAGAGCCCACCAATGCCATGAACCTGGAGGTGGACAGGATCCTTTAAGGCCAGACGGGGTGCAGTCTCCTGGGGACCCTGGAATCAGCTGCCACAGCAGTTCAGCCTCTGTTGCAACATCACATTCAACAGAGGTCACCTCACGGGGCTGCCTCTGTCTTTGTCACCTTAATAGGTACACGGCCTACCTAAAATGGAGTGAAGACTTGCAGGCCTTCCAATTCCACCCCCGCAGTCTAGCTCAGCCTTTAAAGGTGCAAAGACCAAGAATCAACGGAAGCTGTCATTCAGTGATAGGCCTTCAAATTCCCAAGCTCCCCTGAGTCTTTCCTCTCCCAGGCTCTCTCATCCAGTCTTCCCGACCCCACACACTCTCTGAACACCCCAGATAACCAAATGGACCCCTCACGCCAATGGAGTTGGCCCACAGCAGAATAGATACCCAGACTCTTAGTCTCAATTCTATACTTAGTGCTATAAATTAGCTCATGTGCATTAATTTTTTGATGCCTGACACAGGGGATTCAAATTCAGCATGAGGTCGCCAACCCACACCTCTGAACCCCCAGCACACGTAATACACACTCCTTAACCAGGCCTTCTCAGATAACAGAAGTTTGGATTTCTGTTTGTTTTTTTTTTTTTAAGCAGACTTTCTATTTATTGCTACCCAACTCTTTCTCATGTTTCTACATAACTCATCATTTTTTAACTTTAAGATTTATATATTTGAAAGAGTGACAGAGAGAAAGAGATATCTTCCACAGGTTCACTCCCCAACTACCAGCAACAACTAGGGCTAGGTCAGACATAAGCCAGGAGCCAGGAACTCCATCCTGGTGTCCCATGTGGGTGGCAGGGGCCCAAGTGCTTGGGCTGTCATTCACCAGCCCCCAGGCATGTTTGCAGAAAGGGGGATTGGAAGTGCAGGCTCCAGCCAGCACACTTACAGGGAATGGAGGCATCCAAGGCGGCCACTTAAGCCACTTCACCAAAACAGCTGCAGAAATTTTCCTTTTTTTAAATTTATTTCAAAGAGCGACAGAGAGAGGGAAAGATGGCGAGAGCAAGATCTTCCATCCACTGATTCACTCCATAAATGGCCATAAGAGCCAGGGTTGGACCAGGCCAAAGCCAGGAGCCAGGAGCGATCCAGGTCTCCCATATGGGTGCAGGGGTCCAAGCACTTGGGCCATCTTCCGTCGCTTTCCCAAGCTCATTAGCAGGGAGCTGGATGGGAAGTGGAGCAGCCGGGACAAGAACAAGAGCTCCAACATGGGATTCCAGCATCACGAGTGGCGGCTTAACCCACTGTGCCACAACGCTGTCCACAAGGGCTCCATTTTAAACTTTTCTTTGTTCACTGCAGTCTCCTCTGGACCTGTCCTGTTGGACAATCTGGTCAGCAAAGCTGGGTCTTCCCGTGATTCAAAAACAAACATCATCACTCCAGGTGTTCAGGGGGACTGTTCAAAAAGATGTTCTGGGATAGTCATGACTTCTCAAAGCCTTCTACCACCAAAGTGCTACTGTTTCCATAGTAGCCAGTACCACAGCCTCTCAGTGGGGGAGCTCCGTGGCTTCCGCACGGCCAGTACCATCCTCTCACTGAGCCCACCAGCGACATGCATCTCTTTGAGGCATGATCTCACTACAATCTGTAAGTGCAAAGGCAAACGGAACTCTTCCCTTTCAGGGACTGGGCAGGACACTGAAGACGGCCTGCAGTGAGGGCGCCTGGCGGCCCAGCATCCAGTGTAGACACTAGCAGAAGTCGCCGTGCACAAAGGCACAGATCTGGTCTTTTGTTCCTGATGGTGCTTAACACAGGAGAAATGTTGCTGACTGACTAGGGGAGGAGGGGAGGAAGGGAGGGAGGGAGGCAGGGCCTTCTTCAACCAATTCAACACCAGCTGGGAATAACTCTTCGGCAATGGCCCTCCCCCACTGCAAGTGGCTGTCACCAATAGGACACCTGCTTAAACTCTTGACAGCACAAATGCATGCCCTGCCCCCCCACCCAGGCTCCAAACCCAAGTTAGTCCAAAACAGGAAACAGCTGGAAAGAAAGAGTTCCCTGGTATTTATCTGCACATGGATCTTCCAATCAAAGTCTAGTCTGTGGCTAGTATTTGCAAGTGTCTGCCTCTTGGGTACTTCCTGATGACAGCCCAGCAGCCCAAGGGAGGAAGCCTAGTCCTCTGTGTGCTCATGTTGTGTTTAAAACATAAACATGCAGAGTGCAGGATTTGCTGGTTCCTTACAATCACTCTGGTTCTCCCCTATTCAGAGCTAGCAGACATCTTTATGGTCTTGTCCTTGGGTGGAGATCTGAGTTTTGTTTATAGAACTCCCCGCCCAGCGTGTGGCCATCTAAGCCTAGCTCATAAAAGGTGTTTGATAAACATTTGTTGAGTGAATGGGCACAGCAGGTGAGCTGGGCAGACAACAGGCAGCCGGAGCCCTTGTTCAGGCTACAGATGGCTTGCATCCAACTGCACTTGAGGGGGCACAGCTGGCCGTTGCTCCAGCATCACACTGGCATGCAAAGGTTCTGACCTTCAGACAAGGGGAGGGGGTAGCAAGGGAGGGAAGGACCGCCCCTTCTGCTGAGTCAGCCAATCAGGGAAGGAAGCCCAGGTAATTGCGCCCAAGTGTGAGGGCTTGTGACAAGGAGCATTTCACACAGGCACTGTCACCTCCGTGCTCCCATCAGAGATCCTGACAGCACTTTCCCACGCTGCCTCTAGCATGCGGCAGTTTGGGGGGTGAGAGAAGAAAGAATGGGCTCTGGGGAAGGGGAACCAAGCTGAGAGAGTACAGGGCTGGGTGCGGCGTGGAAGGCTCCCACATCACGTCTCGTGAACCAGGCGCGCAGAGCAAACTCCTTCCTGGCAGTCTTCTGACCTGCAATGTTACCGTGGCCACTACATGGGATTTAATGGTGATGAAATCACCGTGCTCAGCCGGCCGCTTACCACCCCGAAGTGGACAGAAGTCCGGGAAATTGGCTGACCGAGCTCATAAACCAAGTCTTCAACTCACACATCATTATTTGATTTTCCCGACGGCGACAGTTAGCAAAGAAAAGCCATAGCTAAACTACAAGACTGCAGCTGGCCCAACACTCGCAAAACCCCTACCGCTGCCTGTCTGCAGAGAAAGGGACAGACACAGCCGGGGTTCCCAGAGGGCAGGAGCTGAGTTGTCAGCAGCAACACCAGCTCAACTCAGGGCCCTCAGGCTGTGTGCTTGCTAAATTCCTTGCTGCACTTGCTACAAAGTACTGTGGGTGGAGGGTTTATCACTTGGAAGAACAGTCTTTCTGGAGGCCAAGAATCCGATCAGAGAGACAGGATTCCCTTCCTGGCTTCCGAGGCCCATGGAGCCTTGATTGTCTGATCTGTAAGATGGCCTGCAAATCAGACCTATCATCAAAGTGGCCGTGAGGACCAAATATGAAGTCCCAGGCTATCCTATAAACAGTAGGTGTCACTACTCTCCAGCAACAGCATAAGAAATAGGCATAAAGAGGTATTAGTGAGCATGGGAGGCTCTTTTAGCACCAGAACACTTCAAGAAGTTCAAAAAGTTATGGAGTGTGGAATTAAAAGAGACTTTATCTTGGTGCAAAAAGAAATCTGAAATCCATGAATAATATGTCAGGTCTCCAAAAAGACCACAGAAAACGTGTACTGTGAAAAACTCTGGGGGCCAGTGCTGTGGCTTGGTGAGTCCTGGCTGCACCACTTCCAATCCAGCGCCCTGCTGATGTGTCCTGGGAGGGCAGCGGAGGATGGCCCAAGTGCTTGGGCCCCTGCACCCACGTGGGAGACCCAGAGCAGACGCCTGGTTCCTGGCTTCAGATCAGCTCGGCTCTGGCCATTGCAGGCATTTCAGGGGTGAACCAGCGGATGGAAGATCTCTCGCTGCCTCTCCTTCTCCCTCCCTCTCTGTGGCTCTGTCTTTTGAGTGAATAAATAAATCTTTCTTTTTAAATAAAAAAAGACTACTGGACATTGGACAAAGAACAGACAATGCACAGAAGAAACTCATAATGGCACAGACAGATACACAAAGAGATATTCAATCTCGTTTGCAGTGTAAATAGTGCAAAAAAAAAAAAAAGAAACTCTACATGGAATTCAACATATTTTTTTGCACCAAAGTAAACTTTTTAATCCATTTTCCACGGACTTTTTGTAGTGTCCTTGCAGAGACACTGACCCCAAGTGCCCCTTATCCGGAGAGAGAAAGCCAAGCGTAGCCAGCTTCGTGGAGGTGGCAGTCTCCTTGGCCCGGGCTCAGGCAGAATGCGACTCGAAAGTACGTGTGAACGCTTTGCTTGGAACACTCGCCTGCACAGCACACGTGCTCTGTGCCCTGGCAGAGAGCCGTGGCTGCTGATGGTGGTGGGAGTGGCTCGGAGAAGGAGGCAGGGTCACCCTCAGTCACAGCTGCCAGACCTGAGCCTGTGGTTCCAAGAGGCCCAGCCTGTGTGCCGTGTGCAACAATGCCGTCACCTGTCATCCCCACCCCACGCCAACCTCCCAGGGGAGCACCTCAGGCCTCCCAGGGGAGCACCTCCTACCTCCCGAGCCTCCAGGGGGCCAGTTCCTCCCTTTCCTCCCTTCCTCTGCCCCCCACGCCTCAGCTCCCACTTCCTTCCCTGGGGAGCTGACAAAAGCCACAGCAACTGGGCAGGTGTGCTGTGCCCAGGGCTGCTCAGTTTCACAACAGCATGCTGGCTCTGAGCTGTCAATCCCTACTCACCCCTTCGTTCCAGGTGAGGGAACTGGCACAGAGAAGTCAGGCCACTTGCTCGAGGCCACCCAGTGCAATGAGTTGGGGCAGGATTCAGACCCAGGCCTGGGTGCCGAGGCCCTGCCCTGTCCCTACTCCCCCTCGTAGCTCTCAGTATCAGAACAGCTCCTTTTCTATTGTAAGGGTCCCCAGGCTTCCCAACTGGGGGGGGGGGGGCATCTGCCGACTCCACTGTTATTTATGTGACATTTCTGCTTGGTTAATTTTTTTTTTCCATATGTATCTATGAACTCGAGACTGACTGCAAAAGGGAAGTTAGCGAGAGACCAGCTCCCTGGTGAGGTCATGTGGGTGCTTTCTTGTGATCAGAATAGAGGGGCCAGGCACGGGGCGGGGACTGGTGCTGCTCAAGGCGTCTCGAAGGCACATCCAGGGCAAATCCCACATCTGAGGTTTCTCTCCTCTGACCAAAGCCCAGTAGGCAGTGGTCTCTAAAGAAAGCCTCTTGGGAAGGAGGCAGGAGGTCAGACTTGAGAACAGCTCTGTTCCCATTAACGCCTGGCTGCCCCTTGGATCCCAGCCCCTGGCCTTGCCTCCGGAAAAAGCAGCTTTCTCTCTTTTAGCTCCCAGCACGGAGAAGACCATGCCAATGCACTGAGAACCGCAGAGGCTCCTGCGGGCTGCCAGCTCCGATGAGAGCACACTGCTGGGCTCCAATCCTGGGCACCAGCCCCCAAACAGCTGGTGCCCTGGCAGGACACCCACCCGCTGGCGGGCTGGCCTGTTTACCTCCAGGGAAGTCCAAAATCCTCCCTCTGTGGGATTGGGGGAAAAAGGATGTAGGTCTTTAACTTGCTGCAAGCGTTCGCTTGCAAATAAAAGCCACGGACGGATGTTCTCCAGCTACTCCAGGCTGGCTGGGTCTAGCATCCGCTCTGCACCAGCCCGTGTGGCTGCGACAAGGAAGCTGGGCTCACACAGAAAGTTCCAGACTAGCCCATTCTATTCCCCAGACTTCAGTGGGAATGTACAGAACCTTCCAAATCAGCGCCCGGAGGGAGGCAAGCAGGTGGGTTTGCTCCTGCAGACTCCGCCACACAGGTGAGAACCCGCAGGGCGCCAAGCGCCCAGTGCTGATGTCCCGTGGGTAGCAGCCTGGAGAGTCATTAAAAAGAACGCAGGCTCAGGTAACCCAGCGCTGGACTGTCAAATGTTTAACAGTCTTTCTTGGGGGGAAAAAAAAAACAAAACAGACCTGATTTGTAGCATTTGCTGCTTATCCTGATGGAGACACTTCCCCCACTGCTGCTGTTCAGCTACCAACAAAAGACCCGTGTTGGGAGAGGTTGGGGAGACGAGCACGCAGCCACCCTGCGACACGTGGGATCAGCAGGCAGGCAGCAAGTCACAAACCTGCACCTAACTCTCCTACTCATCGTCCAAACACACCCTTCCCCTACATGCACCTTGCTTCATCCTGGACTAGGGTGGGAGGGGGCTCCATGGAAATATGGATATTGAGCCCCACATGGGACTTGTGGAGGTGCCACAGAATTCCCAGGGGGCTTCACGTCTGGAAAGGCACCCACACACACACACCCCTCATAAAAGAGACCAACAACTGGGGCGAGCTCTCTCCTGCGGCTGCCAGGGCCCCCTCTCTGCTTCCCCTCTCCCACCCCTTTTCCTTTTGGAGAAATCTGGGCCACTCATGATGGGTGTTTCTATGTGCGGGTCAACCCATACCCATGTGTGTGTGTGTGTGTGCTCATTGTCTCACCTTCTGAATAAAATTCACCTTATGCATGCCAGCAGCTGGAATTCTGGGCTCTGTAAGTGACAAGGACCTGCCCCGCCCTGGACCTCAAACCTCAACAACTGCAGGAGCCTGTGGTGTCAGTGACAGCACCTGCCTTGCCCTGGGGACAGTCTCCTCTCTCCCAGCAGCCACCCCACCCCAAGGCTGCCCTTAAAGTTCACTTACACTCAATTTTTCCTTCATGAAAACGATCATCGTTACTAATTTATTTAACTTTTTCTAACGACAAGTAATTGTTAATGAAAATTTAATTTGGGAGGAAGTGGAGGAACAAATACATGCTCTGGGACCGGCACTGTGGTGCAGCGGGTTAACGCCCTGGCCTGAAGTGCTGGCATCCCATATGGGCACCGGTTCTAGTCTCAGCTGCTCCTCTTCCGATACAGCTCTCTGCTGTGGCCTGGGAAAGCAGCAGAAAATGGCCCAAGTCCTTGGCCCCTGAACCCACATGGAAGACCCGGAAGAAGCTCCTGGCTTCAGATCGGAGCAGCTCTGGCCGTTGCAACCAATTGGGGAGTGAACCAGCAGATGGATGACCTCTCTCTCTCTCTCTGCCTCTCCTCTCTCTGTATAACTCTGACTTTCAAATAAATTAATAAATCTTTTAAAAAAAATGCATGCCTTTGTCTTACTCATAGTCCCTCTGATGCTGGGTTTAAGATGGCATCGAGGAAGCCACCAACTAAGCCACAGTCCAAGACACTGGCATCTCACACGAGCACCAGTTCAAGTCAAGGCTGCTCCACTTCCGATCCGGCTCCCTGCTGTGCCAGGAAAAGCAACGGAAGATGGCGCAATTGTTTGAGCCACTGCTACCCACGTGGGAGACCTGGGTGAAGTTCCTGGCTCCTGGCTTCCACCTGGTGTAGCCCCTACCCTTGTAGCCATTTGGAGAATGAGCCAGCAGATGGAAAATCTCTCTTCTCTCTGTCACACTGCTTTTCAAACAAATAAATAAATAATCCTTTAAAAAAAGATGGCATTGGGGCCGGCACTGTGGTGTAGTGGGTAAAGCGCTGCCTGCAGTGCCGGCGTCCCGTATGAGCAATGTGTTCAAGTCCCTGCTGCTCCACTTCCGATCCAGCTCTCTGATATGGCCTGGGAAAGCAGTGGCAGATGGCCCAAGTCCTTGGGCCCCTGCACCCATGTAGGAGATCTGGAAGAAGCTCCTGGCTCCTGGCTTCAGATAGGTGCAGCTCCAGCTATTGTGGCCATCTGGGGAGTGAACCAACCAATGGAAGACCTCTCTCTCTCTCTCTCTTTCTCTCTCTGCCTCTGCCTCTCTGTAACCCCCCTTTCAAATAAATAAATAAATCTTAAAAAAAAAAAGATGGCATTGAAGTCTACACAAACTTGGAGCATTCAGATTCCACGGAAGTGGGGGGTCATGGGCAAGGCTTCCTGGGCAGCCCCAGTCACCAGGGCCGCTGCACACGGTCACCCAGCTCATGTCTACTTGGGAAGGTGATGCCTCAGGACACTGGAACCCATGCCAAGCCACACCCTTTTGAAACGGACACCCCTTTGCAGTTCCACAAAAGCACCCTCAGTTGGCACCAGTGGGAAAGAGGCAGACAACTGAGCTGAACAGTCCAGAAGACAAATGGGTGTGTTCATGTCAACACAGCAGACGGCTCTTGTCCAAGACGGCTGGCCTGCTACGAATCCACATCTTGCTGACTCCAGAGTAAAGAGGGGATTCTGGGTTGGGGGTTGGGCGACAACATCATCAACATTCCATGTGGGCACCAATTCCAGTCCCAGCTGTTCCACGTCTGATCCAGCTCCCTGCTAATGCACCTGACCATTGCGGCCATTTGCAGGTTGAACAAGCTGATGGAATATTCTCTCTGTGTGTCTCTCCTAACTCTGCCTTTCAAATAAATAAACATATTTTTTAAAAATATGCAGCATAGAGTGACTCAGGGGTTTGGTCACTGCCTAAGGAGCACCATCATGCCCCAGCAGGTGGCTGGGACCCAGGAAGCTACAGGTCAGGCTCCACAAACCCATCACCAAACAGCACCAGACCAGCCTGCCCAGAGTACATGCTCCCCTAAGATGCCCTTGGCCCTAGGGCTGTGGTGGGGACCAGCGTGCAGCAGGTAACTGCCCACAGGGTACACCTACTCAGCTGGGTTTTCCCTGGGCATTCCTGCTAGCTGAGGGAGCCCAAGGGGCAAATGAGTCAGCAGCAACAGGGATGTCCAGACCCCACCACAGCCCTGTGGGGGCTGCTGAGACCCTCTGGTTGTGAGATGTGGAGCTGAGTGTGCCCATCCCATGGCTTGCTGAGCATTGGGTGCAAACTCCCTTTCCTGCAACCAAATCCTGCCAGACACGTTCCCACAAGGCACACAACTGATGGTTAGGGGTGGGTTTTCTTCTTTTATGTTTTACAGTTTATTTACTCATTTATTTGAAAATCAAAGAGAGAGAAACAGAGAGAAGGAAGGAGAGGGGGGAGAGAGAGAGAGAGAGAATCTTCCATCCACTGGTTCATTCCCTAAATAACCACCAATGACCAGGGCACCCTGTCTGCCAGTGGCCCAGAAAGCTCTCTCCTGACCTCTCAGAGGGAGCTGCACTGGCTTTGTGGCCATGGAAAGTGGAGAAGTAGAGAGCCACTGGCCCATCCTGGTACCACCATTGTCGCCACATACGGGTGGAATTAAGCAGCCATGGCGGGGGGACCAAAGGAAGGTATGGAGGGTGAGGGTATGCCAGTCAGGCAGAAATGTCCTGGGGAACAGCTAGCTCTGTGCTGCCCGCTTATGGAGGGGTTAGTGGAGGTACGGAAGCCTGCCTCCCCCACCCCCAGCACTGGAAATAGGCAGAGTCCCTATTGTCCCTTCACCTCCTCACCTAGCTGGGACCAGACTCCTCGGTACATCCACCAGAGCCAACACGGGGCTCAAATTTTAATTCTGAGTGTTGGGTTCCCAGACTTTTTTTTTAAAGATATATTTATTTTAAAAGCAGAGTTATATCTACAGAGGGGGAGAGACAGAGAGAGAGATCCTCCATCCCCGGATGGTTGCAACAGGAGCCAGGAACTCCATCAGGGTCTCCCCTGTGGGTGCAGGGGCCCAAGCACTTGGGTTATCTTTTGCTGCCTCCCCAAGCACATGAGCAGAGAGCTGGATCAGAAATGCAGCAGCTGGGTCACAAAAAGGCATTCATATGGGAAGCCAGTGTCATAGGCGGCAGCTTAACCCACTGCAGCACAGTGGGTCCTGGACTTGCAAAATCAAGAGCGATCAGGACTAGGAACTATGGCAGGTGGTAGAACTCCCACCCAAGGCACCCGGGGTGAGGGTGGGCACAGTGGAGCCACCATATGATTTCAGGTGGACAGAGGACTGGGCAGGGACACCCATGGCCCATCTAGGGCCTCAGAGCCACTGGGCTTCGGTTTTCATCCCATAACAGGACACGGCATATCACTCATGGTCACACCTGTGCTCTGTCTTCCTACAGCTAGAGGGGGCAAGGAGGGGTGGGGAAGGAAGACGCAGCCTAGGGGGAGGAGACCAGGTGCTGAGCTGGGGACCTAGCACATTTCTGGACAGGTGAGAAGGTTCAACCCACTGGCTTCCGGGCTGGCTGCATTGTCCTATGGGGACGGAACACTGGACAACAGAGCTCAGCCCACAGCAAAGCTGTGCGTCAGGAGCCGGCACTGTGGCACAGCACATTAAGCCCCTGCCTGTGATGCCGGCATCCCATACCAGAGCATGGGTTCGAGTCCCAGCTGTTCTGCTTCTGATCCAGCTCCCAGCTAATGCACCTAGGAAAGCAGAAGATGGTCCAAGTGCTCGGGCCCCTGCAACCCTGGGAGTTCCAGACAGAGAGCCAGGCTCCTGGCTTTGGCCTGGCCTAGCCCCACTGTGGCTCTATGGGGAGTGAACTAGCAGATGGAAGATCTCTCTCTCTTTCTGTTTATGTGTGTGTGTGTACGTATTTGTGAGTGTGTGTGTCTCTATCATTCTGCCTTTCAAATAAATATTTAAAATACAAGCTGGGAGTCAGGCTCACTCAAGGTCTAGAGCCTGCAGAAGCATGAGGAAAAAACAAGCCAAAAGCGGCAAAGCCCCTCCTCACAGTCACAGAAGCATCAGCAAGTGCACATCTCTCCCCCAACTGCATCCCACCCACTTCTCCAAGACTGCGCCCCTCCTCCCCAGGGCAGCCTGTCCACCTCCCTGGGGCTGGCCCTGCAGGCAGAGGGCGTGTACAAGCTTAGATCCAGCTCAGTGGCAGGGGGGTCGGCTTCCACGTGTGCCCCTCCAGTGAAACCTGTGTCCTGCTCTGCCCCCAGAGAATTCTCAGACAGGTCCCCGTCAGCAAGGTGTCCCTGAAGACAGAAACAAAACTCCCAGCATTGAGTCTCAGGCTGTGGTTGGGAGATAAGTGATCCCAAGGGAAAGACAGAGGCACGGAGGTGCTAGCAACAAGAGCTGGCGCTGTGGAATAGTGGGCTAAGCCTCAGCCTGCAGTGCCAGCACCAGTTCAAGACCCGGCTGCTCCTCTTCTGATCCAGCTCCCTGCTAATGGCCTGGGAAAGCAGTGGAGGATGCCCCAATTGCTTGGGCCCCTGCACCCCATGTGGGAGATCTGGAAGAAGCTCCCGGCTCCTGGCTTCAGATCAGCCCAGCTCCAACTGTTGCAGCCATCTGAGGGGTGAACCAGCAGATGGAGGACATTTCTCTCTCTCTCTCTTTTTCTCTCCCTCTATCTCCATAAATTCAACCACTCAAATATATAAAATATATAATTTTAAAAAAACGCTCACCTAGACACAAATTCAAGACACTCCCAACTCCAACTCTGGTGTTAAAATCTTAAGGAACAGCTGACGCTGCTTCTAAACCAGAAGCGGATTCTGGCGATCACTCAGATCTGCCCACGCGCAGGTCTCCGGCCCTACCGGAGCCCCGGATCTCCCAGCCTCCAGCCTCTGAGAAGGTGGCCCCCAGGCAGTGTCCTTTGGCCGGGAGGGCTGTCTCACTCCCTGGCCTCGCTGTCTGGAACCCACGTCCCCAGAGCCCCGCCATCCTAAGGAAAGAGTCTGCTCACTCAGGTGGTTAATTTGGGGGTGAGAAGGGTCAGGCACGTGGGGCAGGGAGGGGCCAGGGGATGGCTGTCAGCTGATGGCCTGTTCTCAGCTGACTGCCTGCTCTCCCCTCCCCAGGCACAAAGTCCTGCACGTACTCTCCACCTCCCCCGACACACACACCCCATGCCCTACCCGCACCAAACCCAAATCCTCCACCCAGCCTCTGCGACCCAGCCAGCAAGTGTGATTCCATTCTGCAGGTGGGAAAACAGAGCCAGAGAGGTGGCGGATTAGCTAATCCTGTGATTCTGGGACACACACGGCTGGCAGACAGAGCGAGCGTGCAAAGAGGCCCTCCCACGTGCACCCAGGTCTGGCTCCCACGCTGGTCGCCCGCCCCCTGGCCTGTGCTCACCGCTCCCTGCCTCTCCTGCCCCTCCTCTGCCTTTCCCCACAAGGCCTCTGGCCAACGGCTGTGGTCTGCACAGCCACTTCCTGCTTCCTCTCTCCCACCCACAGGGGCCCAGCCTTCCTGCCACACTCAGGGCCTGGATAGAAACAAACCCTTTGTCCCCGGCCCACCCCCTTCACAACGTGTGGGTGTGCCATTCCGTCTGCCACAGATAAAGGATCCCCACCCCTGGCTGGGCCCAGTCTTGTCCTCTTCCCTCGTGGGCCTGCACACCAGCCACCGGCTATGTGGATCTTCTGCTACGTTTTTTTCTTTTGGATTAGTTTTATTTATTTGAAAGGCAGAGAGAGAGAGAGATCTTCCATGAGCTGGTCCCTCCCCAGATGGCCACAATGGCCAGCGCTGTGCTAGGCAGAAGCCAGGGGCTTCCTTCAGCTCTCCCACGTGGGTGCAGGGGCCCCCAGCATATGAACCATCTTCCACTGCTTTCCCAGGCACCTTTAGCAGGGAGCCGGATCGGAAGTGGAGGAACCGGGACTCGAACCGGCGTCCATAAGGGTTGCTGGCATTGCAGGCAGTGGCGCTGGCCCCCATATGTGGATTCTCAATAAAACTCCAGGCTCTGCTCACTGCAACAGGAAAGCCACGTCCTTGGCACCCACTGAAGGGGCAGGGCAGGGGGTCCTACTCCTCACTGTGCTCTACCCCCACCCACCAGAAAGGCTCTGCGTGGACAAATGTATGCATCGTCTCTCTGCACTCAACTTGCAGCCCCGCCTACCCTGAACTGCATCCGAGACCCTCTCAGTCCTACTGTGGCTGGTGACGCTGGTGGGGAGCCCCTCCCTGGCCACATCTGACAGATGACGACATGGAAGCCCACCAGTAGCAGGCCCCACGGCCAGCAGGGCCACAGGGCTGGCCAGCAAGCAAGCCCAGCCTCATGACTTCAAACAGTCTCGGCTGGGCAAGTTCAAGTCCTGACCCACTGAGGTGCCCTGGGCCAAGCCTTCCTTGGCAGGTGCTCAGCCTGGCACCACCACCTGCTTGCTGCTATCTCACGGCACGCCCCATGGGCTGAGTTACAGGAAGCCAGCCACAGTGCCTTGGCAGCTCCCTGAGCCTGGGGTCCATCCCTCCTCCCCCCACCACCTGGAAACCTCTGGCCAAGACCCCAGGCTCAGGCAGCGAGGGTGCACACCAGGTGGCCGCCCTGGGCCCCCAGGCACCTACCCAAGACCCACACCTGAAAGATAGGCGTCTGTTTCTCCACATGCCCACAGCAAGGGTCTCTGCACTGTGCCTACTTGAACAAGACGTCAAAGACAATCTTACAGCGTGGGAGCGGTTGTTATCTAGACATGCAGCCCTGGAAGCAGCCTGATTAGCTATGCCCCGCCCCGCGGCCCCCAGGAGCCGCAGTCCTGTGCTAGGATGCCGGCCTGCTGGGTCCCTGTGGAAGAGCAATGACCTCAGGTGGTTCTGGGCAGAGGGAGGCTGGGAAAGGGCCAGCCTTGGCCTCAGGCCACAGATGGCCTCTTCCTGGGAGGCAGGCACAGACCATCCCAGGCTGAGCCTCTGCCTCCCAGCAGGAAGTGAGCAGCCTGCTCCTACAGGAGGAAGCTCCGCGAGAGCACACGCAGCCCTTGCCAGCACGAGGCCCCCCGCACCGCCCAGGATGCCCCCGCCTCCTGGAGCTGTCTGGCCAGCGTGCAGGGGCCTGGCTCTGGCTGCTACCACTCCCACCTCAGAGTTTGCAGCCACAAAGAAAAGAAGCTGTGATGTGGGCGGGGTGGGAGTCAGGCAAAGACATGGCAGCTTCCCCAGGTGCCTAACGCAGGGGCTGCCCAGCTTCGCCCTCTACACCCCACGGAAAGACCAGTGCCCAAGTGGAGTGTAGACGGCAGGATTCAGAACAGAAGACACCCAAGGGCAGCAGCAGGAGCACCCGCCTGCAGGCGGTGGCTCAGTAAGTCTGGGGTGACAGCCCCCACCGAGCAGGAAATGGAGCTCACCTGCGTGGAGCACTTCCAAGTGTGTGTGTGTGTGTGTGTGTGTGTGTGTGTGTCTGTCTGTCTGTCTGCACACCCATTCCCCAAGCAGAGGCTACACCTGGGAACACCACACAGGTGTTATTAAGGACTGGGACCTCCCCTTTTCGGTGAGGAGCTATTGGTTCCTGATCTAAGAGGCTTTGCAGTGATCCTTCAGAAAGGTACCCGACCCAAGAACGGCGAGGCGGTGAGCGAACCACACCCCAGGCAGAGGACGCTGACCCGGCCCATTGGGAAAGGCTTCATCCCCAGAGCCCATGCGGGCACGTAGGGGCGTGGCACTGAACCTGCTGACACACACACACCAGGCCTTTTGTCCTTGGACAAATCATTGCAGCTGATCCTCAGCCTCCTGAGCGGTAAGACATGATTGTAAAGAATCCCCAGTCCGTGGGAAACATCAGACCAATGCTTGCTTCTGAGAGTCAGGGGCTCTCCAGAACAATGACCATTCTTTTCTTTTTTTTTTTTTTTTTCTAAGATATATTTATTTATTTGAAAGACTTAGAGAGACAGAGGTCTCTCATCTGTTGGTTCACTCCACAGGTGGCTGCAATGGCTAGGCCTGGCTGGGACAGGCTGAAGCCAGAAGCCAGGAGTTTCTTCCAGGTCTCCCATGCGGGAGCAGGGACCCAAGGACTTGGGCCATCTTCCACTGTTTTCCCAGGTCATTAGCAGAGAGCTGGATTTGAAATAGAGCAGCAGGGACTCAAACCGATATCCATATAGGATGTTGGCACCACAGGTAGAAGCTTAGCACACTATGCCACTGCACTGGCCCCTCAATCATTACTCTTGATATGGACTTGGGTTACATAGGTGCATGAATGCCTTGGCCAAAACCCAGTAAATACACTCCTGTGCATCTCAATGTAGGTAAATTTCACATGAAAAATGAACAAACAGGGGCCGGTGTTGTGGTGCAGCAGGTCAAGTCACCACCTGCTATGCCAAAATCCCATATGGGTGCAGGCTCAGATCTCAGCTGCTCCACTTCTGATCCAGCTCCCTGTTAATGCACCTGGAAAAGCAGTGGAGGATGTCCCAAGGGCTTGGGCCCCTGCACCCGCATGGGAGACCTGGTAGAGGTTCCTGGCTCCTGGCTTCAGTCTGGCCCAGCCCCAGTTGTTGCTGCCATTTGAGGAGTGAACCAGTGTATGGAAGACCTCTCTCTCTATCTCTCTCTCTGTAACTGTGCCTTTCAAATAAATAAAAATAAATATTTTTAAAAAGTGAACAAATATATGTCTGGTGGTCTCCAGTCCATCAGGGGCATAACGCAGTGCTTAGGGGGAAGCTGTTGGTGTGTGCAACTTACTTTGCATAGCAGCAAAAATAATACGGACAAAGGGGCAGAGACGAATCACATGTGAGAGAACACACACTAAAATCTAGGTAGTTATGGGGCCAGTGCTGTGGCGTAGCAGGTAAAGCTGCCACCTGTAGTGCTGGCATCCCTTATGGGCACCAGTTCATGTTCCAGCTGTTCCACTTCCAATCCAGCTCTCTGTTGTGGCCTGGGAAAGCAGTACAAGATGGCCCAAGTCCTTGAGCCCCTGCACCCGCACGGGAGACCTGGAAGAAGCTCCTGGTTCCTGGCTTCAGATGGGCCCAGTTCTGGCCGTTGCGGTCATTTGGGGAATGAACCAGCGGCTGGATGATCTCTCTCTCTCTCTCTCTCTCTCTCTCTCTGCCTCTGCTTCTGCCTCTCTGTAACTCTGCCTTTCAAAAAAATAAATATGTTTTTAAAAAAAATCTAGGTGGTAGCTCCACGATCGATGCACCAATTCAAATTTTTCATAACACAAGACGTTGGAAACAGCAGTTAACATCATTCCTAGCTAATCAAACTGCAGCCCTTACATAAAATAACTCCGTTACAGGGCTCCAGACAGTACTAAAGCTCGGCTCCGTGCTCGGTAAGGAGCAGCTGCTGTCATAACCCTCATGGTTTTCACTTCACAGTGTTCTCCCCTCCCAGGGCTTCTCTTACCTCCTTGTGCCAATGCCGCAGAGCCACTTCGGTCGTCATCACCTCTCCCATTTCACAGATGGGAAAACCACGCCCTGGTGGATGACGCGGCTTCACGAGGTCAGCAGCCAGCAGAGCGTGGCCCAGACCCAGACAGCGCCGCACTCAGCTGACCTCGTGCCGGGTGCAGACCAGGAGAAACACACCTTACCGGGCCACCTGCTGCTCCCGAGGTCGCCACAGGGACGGGTCAGGAGCGTCTTTCTCCAGGTCACTCGAGACTCACCCGGGGCCTTGCTAACCACACAGACGTGTGTCCTCCTGGGGCCTTGCATCCCAGCCACTGGGAGCTGAGTGACAGTCCTCAGGGGTTCCTCCTGCACCCATGAACTTGACCCTTGATGGATGAGGCCCATGCGTGCCCTGGGCACGGTGGTGGCCAATGCACAAGGCATCAGTGGTCTCAACTGGCACCAACATGGAGGGAACAGCTCCCGTCCCAAACCTCAAGGGACCAGGTGAAAAATTAACCGTGAGTCCTTCACATACTACCCGCAATGACACCTCCTTCTCACTCAAGCAGTATAAACAGCAACAGGCATCGGCTGCTACGCCTGGCAAAGTTCTGCTCATTGGTAGATGAGACAGAATAATAAATACTCTGCCTGCGCTCATAAATCTCTCTCAGGCCCGGGGCTGCTTGGGTGCAAAGGAACTTGGAGTTGCTGGTAGCATTAACTCGCTGGCTGCAGTCCTGAACATTCCTGCCTAGTTTACATTTAACCACCCTTCTTAGCAGGCTGCCCAAGGCAGCTCAAGACACAGCCCTCGTGCCCATGGGCAGCCGCCAGCCAAGGGGCCCATTGACAGGGAGCAGGGCCCAGGCACACGCGAGATAGAGACGGAAGAAGGAAACCAGCCCTCCCTCCACAGAGCTCCAAACCCTCTGCCTCCCACCCCCAACCCCGCACATATGGTTTCCATCTGCTAAAGGATGCCTCCCAAGGCATCTCGAGTGCCTGTGAGAGGAGGTTTGATCCCAGACACGTGGAGCTGGGCCAGTGGCCGGACTGGTGTGTTTATGCAAGCAGCAGAATTTTCCCAGCATCCATTGCACCCAGGGCCAGCTGGGGTCTGCAACCAGGGACCCGAGGCAAGAGCCACACAGGCCCTGAGTTCAAGCCATCAGGTGTGCAAAATGGGACAGGACCCATGCTGGGGCTGCAGGCAGGGCTGGGAGTGCAGCCCAGGAACAGAGCTAACCCTGCTGCATCCAAAAGTGAGCCTGGTGCAGGCACTCGGCAAAAAGATGGTGAAGATGCTGCCTGGACGCCCATGCCCCACCTGCAGTCCCTGAGTTCAAGTCCTGGCTCTGCTCCCAATTCCAGCTCCCTGCCAAACCCTGGGACGCAGCAGGTGACGGCCCGAGCCCTTGGGTCCTTGCCACCTATGTGGGAGAACCTGGCTTTGGCCTTGTCCAAGCGAGCCTGGCTATTATGGGCATTTGGGGGAGTGAACCAACAGATGGAAAAATCTGTGTCTTTCTCTCTGCCTTTCAAACATATTAAATAAATAAATAAAATGCCTTAAAGTTGTAAAAACATTTTAATCCTTTTGCTTTAGATTTATTTATTGAAAGGGAGAGTAACGGGGTGGGAGTAGTGTGGTCTCCCCCCTTCTCTCTCTCTCTGTCTTTCTCTCTTTCTCTCTCACTCGCCCTTCCTTCTTTTGCCATGGCATGACACAGCACGAATGTCCGTACCTTGATGCTGCATTTCCCAGCCTCCCGGACCATAAGAAGTAAACCTCTTCTCTAAGTTACTCAGCCTGTGGTATTCTGTTACTGCAACACAAAACAGACTTGTGGAGAGGTGTATAGACACCCAATTTAGTGCATGATGGGCCCGCAGCCTCGCAGTGCAGCTAAGCTGAGGCTTCAACCTGACCAGAAGCTCCCCGTGGCATGCCCACCACCTAGAAGGCACCCGGCCTGAGCAAAGACTGTTGCAGGAAGCAAAGAACGAAAGAACGAAACAGCCTCTGGATCTGCTAAGGGTACCGGGAGCAAGGAGCTGAACAGATTACAGTATGTGTTGTTCTCGGCGTAGATTCCTGTTTGCTTTCCTGAATGAGAGTGCATGTCCAGAACTGGAATGAGCCGCCTGATACCCGGGCAACCCTGGCCCCCGGAGCCTGAGCAAGCTCCCAAGACAAGGCCAAGGTCTCCTCTGTGCCTTTGCACATTCTCAGCATTTGTCTCAGAAGATCCCGTTCAAGAGTCAAGGCCAGCCCTACCCCTAGCACCCTCCCGGGCCAAGCTACAACTTCTGACCATTCTCCCCGACCAACCCACAGGAAGGCCTGGGCGCAGGCGGCCCTGCTGAGACCCACCAGGGGACACACCGTACCTGTAGGTGATCCTCACTTCCGTTCCTGGCTCATCGCGCTCCCAGATCAACGCAACACTTTCAGGGGCCTTCTGCACGTGCTGATCCAAGCAGTTCACTGCAAAACACGGAGTTTTTCAGCCATTACCCTCACACTGCCTTCGCAAGGGAGAAGGAGGAAGGGAGTGTAGTTAGTTGTGGCTCCTGGCATGGAGAGGGTGGTGCTGAGAGCTGGGAGCAGGGAGACCAACGTGATCTCCGAGCTGCAAGTTGCGTTCCAGAAGATTCCGAAGCCTTGTTTCACACCAGGAGTCCCTACCCTGGCACAAGTTGGCATCACCAGGCCACCCGTGGAGGCCCTCCCCACAGGACCCACCAGCACCCCATAAAGCAGCCTCTGCTCCAGAAACAACTTATCAAGGGGGGGGGGGGGAATGCCGCCCTTGTTTTCCAGAAGGTTCTATCCCCTCCCCCTCTATTACCTAAGCTCGGATCCCATGATTTGCCTGTAAAAACCGTCCTGCCGGTTTACCATCACTGAGGATTAGTGGCTCCAGTTCTTTTGCCAACATCCTGTTCATGAGCCATTTGATCTCCCAGGTGCGCTGAGCCTGCTGGTTAACACGGAGCCCTGCAGCCAGGGTCTCACCCACTGCCCCATCAGTGGGCCCCAGGCACGGGTGAAGTGAGCACCCATAAAAACCTCTTTTCTATTTATTTATTTATTTATTTTTGAGAGGCAGTGAGACAGAACTCCCAGCTGGTTTACACACAGCTGGTCCCAAACAAATGCCAACAATGGCTGGGGCAGGGCGGGGCGGGGCAGAAGGCGGGAACCAGGAATTCAACCGAGGTCTCCCACGTGGGTGTCAGGAAGTTAACCACCTGAGTCATCCTGACGTGCTCTCTCCCAGGGGGATCTTGGCAGAAAGCTGCTGTCAGAAGCTAGAGCAGGACTCGAACCCAGGCAGTCTGCGAAGGGGCTGTACTTGTCTTAACCACGAGGCTGCACTGTAGCTCCCGGAACAGCTTTCGGAGGCAGTGGCCACCTGCCCACCTGGTCTCTCAGGGTCGCTTAGTGTCCCTGTCTGTAAATTACACCTCAACAAGAGGGGGCCGGCGCTGTGGCATAGCGGGGCGAAGCCGCCACCTGCAGTGCCAGCATCCCATATGGGCACACCTCCATCTGCTGGTTCACTTACAACAGACAGGGCTGGACCAGACAGAGGCCAGGAGCCCAGAGCTGTCCTCTGGGTCTTTCCTGTGAGTGGCAGGGGCCCCAGGCACTGGAGCCGTCATCATCTGCTGCCTCCTAGGATGAATTAGCCGGAAGCTGGATCTGAGGTGGAGGTGCCGGGGCTGGAACCGGCACTCTGACATGGCACGTGGGAGTCCCAAGGAGGACAGGGGCTAAACCCGCCGCACCACAAGGCCTGGCTCCTGGGCACGACTTGCAATCACAGCTCCAGGCCGAGGGCCAACGGAAAGGCAGATCTACTCAGCCGGGAGTGTGGGTGCAGGTAACAGACATTAAGAAGAAAACTCGGGGCCAGCGCCATGGTGCAGTAAGTTAATCCTCCGCCTGCGGCGCCAGCATCCCATATGGGCACCAGTTCTACTCCCGGCTGCTCCACTTCCCATCCAGCTCTCTGCTATGGCCTGGGAAAGCAGTAGAAGACGGCCCAAGTCCTTGGGTCCCTGCACCCATGTGGGAGACCGGGAAGAAGGACATGGCTCCTGGCTTCGGATCAGCGCAGCTCCGGCCATTGCAGCCTTTTGGGGAGTGAACCTTTCTCTCTCTCTCCCTCTCACTGTCTGTAACTCTGCCTTTCAAATAAATAAATAAAATATTTAAAAAAAAAAAAAAAAGAAGAAGAAAACTCTCGTGAGTGGTGCAACTCATTAGGTAGACTGCGGCAGGCCTGATAATCCTGTCCAGACAGCACAGACGAGCTGAATCCACCCACAGAAAGTCAAGCAGGGAAGCTAACGGCAACCCAAGCCTAAAACAATAGCAACGGCGATGGCTGCTAATAGACAGAACTCCCCACCCTGCTGTGGGCCAGAAGCAGAGACCAAGGATCGCCCCTTACAGATGAGGTTAAGGAGCCTGCCTAAGGTCACACAGACAGATCAGCCCAAGTCCATCCAGCCACCCTACCCTCCGTTGTCGCCCCTAACTATCCAAACAGGCAGTAAAGAGCTGTTCTGAGCACCAGGTCGGGGAGAAGGGTGAGCCCTGCCTGCAGTGCAGGGGTGGGGGTGGGAGGAAGAGGTTCAAGCAGGACTTGGCCTTGCAGGCAGTTGACACCTGCAACAATGGAGAAGAATGACCAGGCAAGAAGCAGGCGGGAAGTCACCGAGACTGTCAGGGGAGGGGGGCCGTGGAAGCCAGTGAGCAAGCTGGGGAAATCTTTGCCACCTGGGCCCACAGGCTGTTTCTCTGATGGGGTGTGTGTGCATTCTCAAACCAATCACGTTTTCACACCCAAACCGCAGGTTTATGGCTTCTGAATATTCATGGGCCAGGCCGCCCCTCAGCAGGAGGTCCTGTCCCCAGCTGCCTGGCCTTGCAGGAGCCTCTGGCCAGGTCACTTGGAGCCTGAGAAGGCCCAGCTGAGGCAGAGTGGTGGGGTTGGAGGTGGGGGTGGACACTGCAGAGACTCAGAGGAGAGCCAGCCGTGAGAAGGAGGCCCCAGCAGGTGCAGGGCGCAGCCCACATGGGACACAAGCCTCCTTCAGCTGCTGGGTGCTCCAGCCATCACCTGGGGCAGGGGACAAATGCCCCAGCCAGATCTTCTGAGAAGACCCCAAGAGATGCACCTGGGAAGCTCCCCCCCGACACAGTTCCAAACAGCCTCGGATGGTCCACACAGTCCCGTGAGCAGCCCCAGCCAGAGGGCAGCAGCAGGAAGCATTCTAACCATGCCTGATGCTACCTCTCACTGCGCTACCTCTCACCTGCAGCCGGGGCACTGGGACAGTCCTCTCCCAGGGACACTGCTTGCCTGACTGAGACCTCACAGCCTCAGAGCCCATGGGGCATCCTGCAAGCAACACACCAAGCATCAAGGCACCACTGGAGACAGCACCAGGGTGCAGCTCAGTCTCTTCTGAGGGCTGACAAGACAGCTGCAGCCAGGCAGATCCCTGATCCCAGCAGCTCAACCCCACGCTTCCCTGTGTCTCAGCCTGAGATGAGTTCACTGCTGGCTGCCTGCCTGCAACCAGGGGTCGAGTCTCTCGCTCACGTCTGCGCACGAGCAGCCTAACCCAGGGCGCTCAGCCTCAGTGCCCTCGCTCAGTCGGGCAGCATACAGGAGCTTTTGCTGTCCAACAGAATCCCACTGACGATGCTGCCAGTCTCCCAGGACCCCAGCTGGTAGACACAATCTGCACTTCACGTGCACTCCAGGCTCCAGAGAGCTGTCTCTCTCCTTTCAGGATAGGAGCAATCAAACGCATCCGTCAGCTCTGGGAGACCCCCCCCCCCGCAAGCCACATCCTCACAGCCGAAAACCCCTCGTTCCAGAGTTAGCCCCGGTGGACCACAGCCGATACACTGGTTATGCAGTCTAAACATGAGTTTCCCAGTCCATGGGATGGGTACAGCAACCCTTGGCTCTGGGTGTGACTACAGGAATGAGGTGCCATTGGAACATTTCCTGTTTCAAGGTCAGACGGAGGCACAGGTTCCCAGGAGAAACACACACACACACAAGACAATTACATCTTTGTTCACAGCCACCGCGGGCATCGCTCAGAACACACCAGCACCCAGAGAAAGGCCAGCGTGGGCCCAGGGGCATGGGGACCCTACTATGTCACAGGCACATCGACCCTAGGGGCCATTATTTATGGTTGCTTCAACTGATGGGCGGAGAAGATGGGGAGGCAGCCAAGGAGGAAAGGGAGGAAGGAAGGGAATTCGTACATTTCTACGCTGGGAAAAAAAAAAAAAAAAAAAAAAAAAAAAAAAACCTCATCCCCAAGAACTGGGATGTGGGACAAGAAACTTCCATTTCCGAGTACTTCCAAGAAGAGCTGGGCTAGGACCTCATGCAGCCTCAGCGTAACTCAACCCCCGTGTCCTATTTCAAGCCTCTTCCAAAGTTCCCAGCACACAACGCGCTCTCTCTCCCCCACACCATTCACCACTGCTCGCTCTGACCAGAGGGGGCCCGGGCTGGAACCCCGCAGTGGGGCTAACCTCTCTCCCAGCCCGGAGCTCCCTCCCATAGTCAGCCAGCTCCTCACTCCGGGATGGGGGGGAGTGGAGCGAGAACCACGTCACAGCTGCCCCCAGCCCCAGCTGCAGAACTCTGGAGCGAGTTAAGCTGTGTGTGGATTCACTCCTTGGCCTATGGTGATAGCCAAAAATGACGGCATGCCATAGCTTAGGGGATCTAACCGGCTGGAAATCAAAACGGAGTCGGCCACACTAACAGCTCAGCCTCGCCATGCCGTTCATCTGACCTTCGCAAACACCAACATCACAGAGACTACGGCCAAATTTCCAAAACAGGCCCTTTGGAATCACCGCGACACGGCGCCTTCTACCTTAATCCGTGCACCAAGAGGAGCCTGGTGTTAACCAAGCAGCTGTTCTCCCCCGGGGTTGGTGTCCCTTGCCCTCCGGATGAGGAAAGCAGCCGTGAGACGCCCCATCTGCTTTTGACTCTGCTGATCCTGCTTCTTTCAGTCTTCCCTCTGCTCAGCCCCACCGGAACACTTACTCTGCTAGGGAGTGCACTGCCGCCCGATTCTAAACCTGCAAGTGAGCCGCACGGACTGCTGAGCCAAATCGGGGTCATTCTGTCCCGGACAACCAGCTGCCCATCCAGCACCTTCTCAGCATAGCATGGGGCATTGTCTGAACCTGAGCTGGGGCCTTTATTTCCACATCTGTTCAATGGGCCCAGCAGCTACTTCAGGCAGGTGTTGTGAGCGTGAGTGGAGGCCCAAGAGAGCAGAGAGCTGCCCCAGGCTCTGCACCCCATCACACTTGCTGCAGCTGACACCCGTGGCTTGGTCAGGAAAATTCAAGGCTTTCTAGAACGTCAACACATCCATTATGGAGATGACACAGACTGGGAGTTAGCCTTGCAGCAACTACTCTAGTTAAAATACTTGCATGGGGCCGGCACTGTGGTGCAGCGGGTCAACTCCCTGGCCTGAGGCGCCGGCATCCCATATGGCTGCCGGTTCTAGTCCTGGCTGCTCCTCTTCCCATCTAGCTCTCTGCTATGGCCTAGGACAGCAGTGGAAGATGGCCCAAGTCCTTGGGCCCTTGCACCCACAGATCGGCCCAGCTCCGGCCGTTGCAGCCATCTGGGGAGTGAACCAGTGGATGGAAGACACCTCTCACTGTCTCTACCTCTCTCTGTAACTCTGCCTTTCAAATAAATAAAATAAATCTTAAAAAAAAAAAATACTTGCATCCCCTACAAAGTACCTGGGTTTGATGCCCAGCTCCAGCTCATGCTAATGCAGAACCTGGCTCTGGGAGGCAGCAGGGATGGCTCAAGTAATTGGGTTCCTGCCACTCACATGGAAACCTGGATTGAGCTCCCAGCTCCCAGTCTCAGCCTGGCCCAGCCCTGGCTACTGTGGACGTTTCAGTAGTGAACCAGAAGATAAGAACTCTCTTCCTGGGGGGCTGCATTGCGGCACAGTGGGTAAAGCAGTGGCTTGCAGCACCAGCATCCCATATGGTTGTTGGTTCGAGTCCCAGCTGCCCACTCTCCATCCAGCTCCCTGCTAATGTGCCTGGGAAAGCAGCAAAAGATGACCCAAGTGCTTGGGCCCCTGCACACATGTGGGAGACCCTGAAGCAGCCCCTAGCTCCTGGCTTTGGTCTGGCCCAGGCCTAGCCATTGCAGCCACTGGAGAGTGGACCAGTGAATGCAAGATCTCTCTTTCTCTCTCTCCTTTGTAACTCTGCCTTTCAAATAAACATCTTTAAAAAACTAAAAAAGGAATTCTCTTTCTGCATCTCTGTCTCTCAAATAAATATCTAAGTATTTTTAAAAAGCTTTTTAAAGGTGTCACACATAACAAAGGAATTTTCCAGAATTCTGAGTGGTTCTTTCGCCATATCTCCCACACAACACATGGCCACACGGATTTACTTGAATTCAGCAGACAGAAATTCACGTTTCACCAGAAGGAACGAGGGAGTTAATATTCACAGAAAGATTCACAATGAGTTCTCTTTAAATAGCAAAGCTCCTGGCACATGTTAAGAATACTGCATCAGTCGCAGGAGCTGTACTTGCCAACTTTCCAGAACCTGCGCTATTTAAAGTAAGTCATGCTTCTGACGACTGGGAAGAATTCAGGCTCTTCTGCAGGGCCTCCCTCCTAAGACTGGAGTTGCATTTTCACTTAGACTTCCTTAAATAAAAACCTCGGAGGGGCAGGCGTGTGACCTGTAGGTTAGGCACCTGCGACCCGCACTGGAGAACCTGGGTCCCACGCCTCGCTCTGTTCCTGACTGCAGCTTCCTGATGACACAGACCCCGAAAGGCAGCAGCGACAGCTCAAGGCACTGGGCTCCTGCCACCCATGTGGGAGACCTGGATTGGGTTCTCAGCTCCTGTTGTCCGCCCAGGCCAGCCCCAGCTGTTGTGGGCATTTGGTGAGTGAGCCAGCAGATGAGAGATTCTCCCTCTCCCCCCCCCCCCCCCCCCGCCTCTCAAATAAAAAACCCTAGGTTAGTTTAATCACAGACAAATGGAACGCAGGGAGCAGCACCTTGCCTTCTGAATTACTGGAGGCAGGTCACAGACAGGAGAGCAACAGTTAAAATGATTTCGATTTCTGAGAGTCTCATTCTAGAAAGCACCAAAGAAATTTCTCGGTGCTTAGCGCTTAGTTAAAAATAGTTCACACTCTGGAGTTGAGAACACACATACTTAAAAAAAAAAAAAACCAGACTCGAAATGTAGGGTTTAGAAAACAGCATGGTTGTGTTTTGTGAAAGCAACGACACATGTCGTGAGCCTCCAGGTCTGCATCTGTGGCTTCCTGACCTGTATCTGTGAGGCATCGGGGCAAAGACATCTCTGGAGCCCCACAAAGACAGCCAGGGTGGGCAAGAGTCACTTTTCCTACTTGGCTTGATTGCTTCTGCAAAGCAGTTTTACATAAACCCTGTGGGGGTGGGGCCTGCCTAATCCCACCTGGCTCTGGACGCCTGGTGGAAGTCACAAGGTGGAATCCTGGGATGCTTTGAGAGCCATGTCAGATACCTGCCCGGCACCTGCTGCAGGCAGATCAGACTCAGACCCAGGCAGTCCCATTCAGGTGAGACACAGCACCGATGAAGGCCACGCTCAAGGTCACAGCCACCCCAAATACTCCATTAATAATTAACACTGGCCAGTGATTGGGGCATAATGAGCTACGGAGAGCCTTATCTCACTTAATGCTAACAGCCTCCACTGGGTGTGCGACAGGTATACTCTGGTAACCTTTCCCAGGTCACACAGGTCAGAGGCAGCCGAAAATTCTCTGCCTGGGTCTCTTGGTCCGCTGGTCGCTGGGCATTCCCTGGGCCCAGCTGCCCCCCCACCGCGGGAAGCCCTGTCGGGGCACTCTGGGCTGCAGTTTCAGCCGAGCCCAGCCCGGGAGTTGAGTCATCCCCAACCCAAGCCCCAGACTTGGGAGCAAGAAGCAGGCGATGACTTCAGCCCCAAACCTCAGGGAGCAGCAGCCAGCCAGCCCCGTCGGGCCCTGTCCAAAGTCCTGACCCGCAGAATCCACGAGAGCAACAGAGCGGTGGCTGTGCCCTGCCACCAGGCATAAAGGGCTCCGGTGCGCAACAGTAATTAGGACAGAATTTGGTCACCGACACTGTGTTTCACAGATGCAGAAGCACTGCAAAGAACAGTAAAGAGAAAGCGAGGATTCAAACCCAGGTGGGAAGGCACAGACGCTTCTGGAAGGACTAGACTGTACCACCCCACCCATGTAAGTATGGCTGGCCCTGGCATCGCTCCACTTCCGGGGGCTGAAATTTCCCTAACTACTCGCCCACGTGCAGTGAGGCCCACGCTTAACAGGTACAGCCAGTTCTTATCATCATTATTCCCTAAATAACATAATATAGCATCTATTTCTGTAGCATTGATCTTGTGTTAGGTATTATAAGTAATCTGTGGATTAAAGTGTACAGAAAGACGATTGTGCAGCTCTGATGCAAATACTATGCCATTGTATACAAGAGATTTAAGCAGCCCTGGCTTTTGCTATCTGTGGGGAGTCCTGCAGCCGATCCCCTGAGGAAAGCAAGGGCAAGCCAGCACCACTGATAGTTAACGGAGCCGTCCCCAACACACGAGTCCCAGTTCTGCCTATTTTAGAAGTGCTTCTGAATGCCCTGGTTTGGGGCACACAGGCCAGTGGTTCTCAAACCCAAGTGTGCACTGGAGCACCTGGAAGGCTTTGGAGGTCCCCACCCACCCCAAGGTTTCCGATTCTGGGGGTCGATGATGGGCCCCAGAATTGTATTTCTAGAAGGTTCCCAAGGGGCAAGCTGATTCGAGCCCTGGGCTGCTCAGCTTCCCATGCAGATTCCTGCTAACGCACCCTGCGAGGCAGCAGATGATGGCTCAACAGCTTGGGCCCTCGTCCCAACACTGCAGATCCCAATGGAGTTCCAAGCTCTGGCTTCAACCTGGCCCAGCCCGGGCTGTTGTAGGCATTTGGAGAATGAATGAGCATATGGAAGGTTGGTCTTTCTCTCTCACCTCCCTCCCCCAATACTCTTCCTTTCAACAAGATAAAAATAAAGAAATGGACCTTTTTAAAATAAAGACATACATTTGAAGTCCCCAGGCTAAGGCTGCTGCTGCTGACCAGGGCTCACACTTGGAGAACCGCTGGGGCAGTGAACTTGCAAGAATGATGCTCCCTTGGAAGAAGTTGGTGTCATCATGCAGGTTTTATCTTGCACAACAGGTCAGGTCAAAACATCCCCGCCTACACTCCACTGCTCTCTAGGCGGCTCCCAGGGTAGCTGCGTCCTGGCCTCGTCCTTTTTTCCCCGATTGTCACCTCTGCAAGCTGGCAGACACTGGCTAGGGACAGGGACACTGTGGAGAGATGGCTGGGTGGGCATTCACACGGGAGACAAGAAAGCTGCTGAAAAGTATTTCCCGACCGTGCTCTGAAACCCGGTGTCAGCTAAGGTCACCTCTAAGCCTGCACCTGCCAGGGGGGCAGAAGTCACAGCAAAATGGGGCAGAGACAATGCTTGCTGACCCCACTCCAACCTAGACCAGAAAGGCTCCCAGCTCCTTGTTGTGTGCCCTGTGGGGTCTGTTCCAATGCCTTAGCTGAGGGCAGGGCTGTAGCCAGGCAAGAGCCAACCATGGACGTCACAATAGTCTGAGCCACCCAAGTCCAGTGACAGCCTTGTCCTTCCATGAGCTGCTCTACTCCCCTTTCAAGGCCACATTCCACCCTCTCTGTCAACCCAAGGGCTTCTTTGTCTCTCTCTCTCTCTCTCTCTGTCCCCCCCCCCCCCCGCACTGGTTCAAGGGCACTGGCTGCTGACTGCATCCTAAGGAAAACTTATCTAGTGACTCATTTTGATTAAACCAGCAAAGTAATGATACAATGGGGGGGGGTAAGAATATTGGTCCAAAGTTCTTTTGGGTTAATTCGAAAAATAACTGCAAGGTAACTGGCTACTTGGTACTGGTGCATGGCCACTCCTGCATATAATACATTAAGGTGCTGAGTGGTCTGCAGAGCCCACCTACCAAGGGAACATCACGGCGCCCACTTCTCTGAGGCTCAGGGAGCAACGGATGCAGTTATATGAGACTCCACTTCCCACCACCCCTCCCCGGCCCTATCCTGCCCAACGGGTCGCAAGGCCCCTGCCTCCAAGGCCCCACGCGGCAGGCCACCCTGGGTTTCCAACCAGACTGTGGAGTCTGGTGCCCTGGCGGTGCCTCTCTGTTGGTCCCCAGCCTCGGCTCTAAACCTTGGCAGAACAGTCGTGGGTTCGGGCCCGGGAGGAGCCAGGCGTCGGCGTGCACGCAGGGCCGGCGTCTTGGCTCCCCTGGCCCAGCCAGGTCCTCAGAGCGCGGTGCTCCTTGGCTGTGAACCGGCAGCCGCGCGGTGGCTTGCTCCCCGCCCACACGCCCCGGGAGCGAGGAGATCCGAGGCCGGGACTTTCTCCTCCCAAGGGCCACCGCCGCAGCTCCGTTTGTTTACCAGGGCCGGGTCTGTCCCCAAGGCGAGTCGCCGCGCCGCAGCTGACGGTGACAACTGCCTTACTCTTTCCGCTTACCCCTCCGGCCCGGGACGAGAACCGTTCAGTCCGTGCCGACTCCCGGGTTCCCGGCGCCCTGCGCCCGGCGGCGGCCTGCAGTTCCCCGCAGGTGTGCACGCTCCGCAGTGCTGTGAACCCCGCAGTGCAACTTTGGAGCCGGCCGAGCGCTCAGCTCTCTCTCGCGCGCGCACAAAGGCCCGCAGCTGGCGCCCCACGCGGACGGGGAAGGCGGACTCGGGCGCCTGGTGCAGCGGCCAGGGGGGCTGGAGCCTCGGAGCCGGGTGGGATGGAGCGGGGGGTGACGTGGCGCCTCCGTCGAGAGCAGCGGAGGGGTCAGGGTGCTGGCGAGGCGAGCTCCTGCAGGGCTGCCCGAGTGCCTGCTGCTGTCCGCTGGGGCCGGGGCCGGGGCCGGGGCAGGCGGCTCCTAGGGTCCCCGCGGGACGCGAGAGTAGGGGCGTCCTGATCCCCCGCGGCGCACTCACCGGACACGTTCAGCCGGCCTCCCAGGAACCAGCCGATCTTGCCGCTGTTGAAGTCGCAGTCCCAGACGGTGTGGTAGGGGGTGTCCCACACAAGCATGTCCCGCGCCAGCGGCCCCCAGAAGGCGGCGGGCTCCCGGGCCGCCTGCGCGCTCAGCGCGGGGTACGAGCCTGGAGGCGCGCCGGCTACAGCGGCGGCGGCGGCGGCGGCGGGGGCGCGGCCCGGGAGCCAGGAGGCTGCCCCGCGCCGGGCGCTCACCCCGCGCAGCGGCTGCCCCGAGCGCCCGCGTAAGCTGCCCAACAGCCGCCCGACGCCGCGGCCCAGGCTGCGCGCCGCCATCTCGCCCGACGCCCCGAGACGGGTGCTGCGCGCCGGGGGCGCCCCTTGGAGACTTCGCAGGCCCCGCCCCCGCCCCGCCCTCCGGCCACCACCCACTCCTCGGGGGCCCGTCCAAGCTCTGGAGTAGTTTCCTGGAGCCAGCCCCTGGCCCCGCTCCTGCTCCCCGGCTAGCTCAGGGACTGCGCAGGAGCCGGGTGATGGAGGCCTGGGGCGGCGTGGGGAGGGTCCCCGACGCAAGCGGGTCTGCGCCCCCGCCCTGACGCTCCTCGACGCGGCTTGTTTTGGTTTCAGTTTGCGCGCGAGTCTTCGAGCCCCGACAGCTGCTCCGCGCGGGCTGCTGCGGAGGCAGGTGCGTCGGAGGACACGGCCTCTGGCTGGGGAGCGGGAGCCCCTGGGGCGGGAACGAGCCGGTGCAGAACGAAAGCGAGTGGGAGATGGCGCGCTGGAGTGCACCGGCGGGTCCGAGGGCCGAGGCGTGGTCCGCTCAGCCGGCTTGTAATCCCTTCGTGCGCGCCTGAGAGTGGGCGCCGCACAGGCCGGTCCCTGGCTCCCCCCTGCACCGCACGCGCTCGCCCAGGAGACCGACGGGGGCCGAGCTGCTGCCCTGGGGCTCCGTGTCTTTGCCACCAGCTGCCGGCCCAGTCTCCGGGGGAAGGGCTACTAGGACCGCAGACGCTCTCGCTCACCCCGGCTGTCTGGCCGCAATGGGCCATATGCTGGCCTAGCTTCTGTGGCCTGGGTTCAGACCCTGCAGCTCTGCGACCTTGGAGTTCCTTAACGTCTCAGGCTCACTTGCCTATTTCTGAAAGCTGGAGGAGCGCCCACTTCTGGGGGGTGGGGTGGGCATGGCTGCGGTAAAGAATAATACGATTACGGGGGCAAGCGTTTGGCCCCCACATCCCATATGGAGTGCCTGGGTTCCAGGCCTGGCCGCGCTCCCCACACCAGCTTCCTGGGAAGCAGCAAGTGAGGGCTCAAGTACTTGGGTCCTTGCCAACCACGTGGGAGACCCGCAGTGTGTTCCTGGCTTCTGGCTTTAGGCTGGCTCAGCCTCTGCTTTTGGGGGAGTGAACTAGCAGATGGAAGATCTCGAGCGCTCGCTCGCTTGCTCGCTCTCCTCTGCCTTTCAAATAACATGGAGAAAAAAAAACAGATTAGATAATGTCTGTAAGATGCGTATCCCAAACGGCCTGAGAGAGGGCCCCACCGCGGAGGTGGCATTCTTGTCCAGGAGCCAGCAGGGATGAAAGGGAACGCCTCTCTACCCGTTTTTAAATATTTCCACATCCAAGGACTAAGCTAATGAGGAGGGTAGGCACAAGGGGCAGGGTAGGGGGTTTGGAGAACCGGTTTGTGGAGTTCTTGAGCTTGGGCAAGATTTCCTTCCTGGTGGCTGCCATATCTTCGAGGGAGTGAGCCCTGCCAGGGAGAGGGGGTGTACGCTGGACACAGGCGGCGGCTGCTGGCACCACGCATGCACCTGCCCCGTGCCAGGCACCTGCCTTCAGTTTGCCACTCAGCCCCACCCATGTCAGCCCCCCTGGTAAGGCAAATAAGGAACCAGCCCAAACAAAGAAAGGACTCAGACTAAGAGCACGTGGTCAGCCAATGAGGAGGAAGACAGTGTGCAACACCCCAACTACTCCGCCTAAATTTCCCCCTCCTTTTTTTTATTTTTGACATTGGTTCAAAAAGTTCGTGGAAAGCAGAATGAAAAGTCTGTTTTGGTGCCTCCCCCCCCCCAAGAAAAATCTGTTGACCTCTAGGCTGAGCTTTTTCATAAGACCTTTTTTGTTATTATTACTCCATGAACTTGTGTTTTTAAGATTTTGTTTATTTATTTGAGATGTAGAGTTACAGACGGAGGGAGGGAGAGACAGAAAGAAAGGTCTTCCATCTGCTGGGTCACTAACCAAATGGCAGCGATTCCCAGAGCTGGGCTGATTCAAAGCCAGGTCTCCCATGTGGCTGCAGGGGCCCAAGCATTTGGACCATCTTCTGCTGCTTTTCCAGGCCGTAGCAGAGAGCTGGATCGGAAGAGGAGCTGGGACTCGAACCGACACCCATATGGGATGCCGGTGCCCATATGGGATGCCAGTGTCACAGGCAGAGGCTTAGCCTACTACGCCACAGCGCCAACCTCTTCATGAACTTTTTGAAGATTTGTCGTATGCATAGATTTCAAAATCTGATTTTGCCCCAAAATAAATTTAATCTTTTCATTCCATTTTCCACAAGCTTTTTTTTTTTTTTTTTTTTTTTGAGACGCCTTGTGTAAGCCTGTAGCTGGAGAGAGCTCCCAGCTGTGGCAGGTATGTTCACAGAGACTGCCCCCCAGCTCCCAGCACCTCTCCCTGCTGGGGATGCTACAAGGAGCTGCCGCATCCAGAGCCTGGCTTCCTCCCTGGGGTCGCATAGCTTCTGTGGGATCAAAAGTTCCAGATTCCTGCCTGAAGCTCCAGCCCCTGTCTTCTGGAAATCTGGCTGCCTGGAGGAGACGCCCCATGGGGAGAACGGAGCAGCCAGACGTGTTCTCTGACTTGGTGCTTCCGGCCACCCTGATGGCCCCACCCCAGGCAGCCTGCTGAGTGACCCCAGACCACACCTGTGCTGCAAGAGGCCCTCACAGCAAACTCAGAGCTGTGGGAACTGACACTTTCCACCCCTACATTTGGGGCTGGTTTGTTACTCAGCAGTAAACAACTGAGACAAGTGCACCCCCAAACCTGCATGGGTCCCCCCTTTTACCCACTGGCCCTCTGTCTCTCAGACCCCTTAACTAGTTGCTGCTCATCTCCCCCACCCTCCAGTCTCCCCTCTTCCACCCCCTTTCAGCAGGCAGTTGGTGACTCTCTGGCTGATATCTCTCACCTGGATCTTTCCCCAAATGTCAGGCCTGTCTTATCTGGTAGCTGACGGAGACTTCAAACAGGCAGATGCCAGCCTCCCCTAGCAATGGACAGAAGTGGTATTTTCTGGGTGTCTGTGATGGTGGAGCATGGAAAGCCCCCTCCCCACCACCTCCAAAATGAGGAGGAATCCCGAAATTCCTTAGGTATCTCCATCTAAGAAGAAACGAGTTCAAAGGGATTCCAGCCCCAGGCCGATGGGCAATTGGCAACCTGGCCAGGAGCTATAGCCAGGTTTCCCAGGTGGAGCAAAGGGGGGTTGGGTTTTCCAGGAACTGGGAGGGAAGCTTGCATTGTAATATACCTCTGCTTCCCCGCTACCTATGCTTTGGGGCTTCAGCCCCTCAGGCGTCCCACTGGCCTTTCCCACCGACTTTATCAGAAAGTTGTGATAGCACTTACCTAAACTCCATGGTGGCACCAGCAAGTTTTGGCAGGTGGTCGGCATCCTTGGGGGGAGGGGGAGGGGAAGAAAGGCTATGGCTGCTGTCACAAGATCCCTTCTCTCTCCCACATTGTGCACCTGCTGGTACCCCTCCCATATGTCTGCAGCATCTGCAGCTCCCACCCCCCACTCCCTCCCGTGGGAACCACACCCTCCACAGCCTGACCAGCAGCCAGGAAGATTCCTTTAAAGCAAAGGTCAGCTGCAATTGCACTTTTTAAAAAAAGATTTTATGTATTTGAAAGGCAGAGTTATAGAGGGAGGGGGAGGGAGAAAGAGAGAATGTCTTCCATCCACTGGTTCACCTCCCCAAATGGCTGCAACAGCTGGGGCTGGGGCTGGGGCTGGGGCTGGGGCTGAAACAGGGACAGGAGCTTGGAACTCCATCCAGGTCTCCCACATGGGTGCAGGGGCCCAAACACTTTGACCATCTTTCACTGCTCTCCCAGGCACATCAGCAGGGAGCTGGATTCGAAGTGGAGCAGCTGGGACTGGAACCCATGGTCATATGGGATGCTGGCGTTGCAGGCAGTGGCTTAACCTACTGTACCATAGTGCCAGCCCCTGGGCCTGCATTTTTAAAAAGGACCTGTTGCAGAGCAAATTTGAGAAGCATTGCCCTCACTGGGCCAGCCTCCCCACTTCTAGGGCCTCCCCTCCTCTTCCTTCCCCTGGTCACTTGGGTTCCAACCATCCCAGTCTCCTCTTGTCTCTGCAGCCATCACAGTAGACTCTTACTACAGGACCTTTGCACATGCTGTCCCTTCTGCCTAGAGTGCCCGGTCTGAAATGTTCACACAGATGCCCCTCTCACTTCCTTCAGGGTTCTTTGTTGCCCACATAAAATTCCCTGGTCCCAACCCCTGCTTGCATAGCACTCTATATCAGCTTTGTTTATCTTGTTGTTTGTTTATGAGCCAGCACCCCCAAGTGCTCATCAGATGGAAAGACTAAGCAGAGAAAAGCCTGCAGGTTTGGGGGTGGGGGTGCCCAGGTGATGTCTGTCTCTTACTTTCGTTTTCTAAATGTCTCTACTTTTGTAGTGGAAAAAGTACATAGAATGAACTCTGTTTTAAAATAAAGACACACCACCCTTTTCCTCTCAGGCTGGGGACATAAGTGATTACGTGTACACAAAACATTTCAGAGCCAACCAGATGGTGCAGAATTATACTTCCTGCTGCCCAACTTAGAGAGAGAGAGAGAGGCAACCTCCCAGTGTCACAGCCTCAGGCCAAGGTCGTCCCTGCAGCAGCCTGGGGCTCTGGCAGCCTGCCATCCAGCTCTCCCAGAACTGGAAGAAGGTTGAACCCCACCCCCAGGCCCCATGCCCTCACAGCTGCTTCCTGGGGTGCTCCTGAGAGAGGCTTCAGGCCATCTGAACTGCAGGACAGGATCCTGTGGCTGAAAGCTGGGCAAGGGGACTTGGGAAAGTTCACGGGAGCGTGGAATTGAGATGCACACATCATTTTTTTTTTTCATAACAGGCATTTTCCGTGACCTTTTAGAAGGCCTTGCATCGGTGGGCAGGCGCAGGCGGTGGAATTGGGAAAGACTAGAGAAGTTTCCAGAGGGATCTGGGAGTTTGTCTGCAGTCTCAGAGCTATGCTACAGGCAGAGGCAGCAAAGTAGCAGCCATGGGTACCGACCACCAGCGCCTTCGGGACTGCCTGCTCCTGTTCCCTGCTTCCTGTGTTGGGACACTGAGCATAGGAGCCCACTGAGGCCAGGCAGCTGCAAGGAAGCAGGGCCACAGCTGTCTGCCTCCATATAGGGCTGGTGGGCTCAGTGGCTCTGGGGGCTGTGGCAGCCCCTCCCCCTCTCCCTCCCCTCCACATTTCTCAGGTATCTGGAGCACCTGGCTGCCCCTGGTGATTAAAGGGCAGATTACAGCAATCCACTTTACGACCTCTCTCTCTTTCTAAGATGTATTTCTTTGAAACACAGAGTGACACAGAGAGAGAAAGAGAGATCGCTTCTGTCTGCTGGTTCGCTTCCCAAATGCTTGCAATAAACACAGCCATGCCAGGCTGAGGCCAGGAGCCAGGAACTCCATCCAGATCCCCCACCTCGATGTCAGCAACTCAGGCCATCATTCAACAACCCTGGCACATGAGCAGAAAGCTGGATCAGAAGTGTGGAGCAGCCAGAACTCAAACCAGACACTCCGATGACGAATGCTGGTGTCCCAAGTGTTGGCTTAACCTGCTGCACAACAATGCCTGCGCCCAACTATCTTTTTTTTTTTTAAGATTTTATTTTATTTATTTGACAGGTAGAGTAACAGACAGAGGGAGAGAGAGAGAAAGGTCTTCCATCCGCTGGTTCCTTCCCCAAATGGCAGCGATGGCTGAAGCTGTGCTGATCCGAAGCCAGGAGCCAGGAGCTTTTTCCGGGTCTCCCACGTGGATGCAGGGGCCCAAGGACTTGGACCATTTTCTACTGCTTTCCCAGGCCATAGCAGAGAGCTGGATCGGAAGTGAAGCAGCTGGGTCTCAAACCGGCACCCATATGGGATGCCTGCGCGGCAGGCGGAGGATTAACCACCTGTGCCACAGCGCTGATCCCTCCCCTATCTTTTGTTTTTGTGGTTTTATTTTATTTATTTATTTTTTGACAGGCAGAGTTAGACAGTGAGAGAGAGAGAGAGAGAAAGGCCTTCCTTTTTCTGCTGGTTCACCCCCCAAGTGGCTGCTACAGCCGGTGCGTTGCGACGGGCGCACTGTGCCGAACCGAAGCCAGGTGCTTCTTCCTGGTCTCCCATGCGGGTGCAGGGTCCAAGGACTTGGGCCATCCTCCACTGCCTTCCCAGGCCACAGCACAGAGCTGGACTGGAAGAGGAGCAACCGGGACAGAATCTGGTGCCCCAACTGGGACTAGAACCCAGGGTGCTGGTGCCGCAGGCAGAGGATTAGCCTAGTGAGCCAAGGCGCCAGCCCAGCCTCTATCTTAATTAGCCTTTTTTTAAAAAAATTCCAGAACCAGGCAACACTTTACTCCCTAAGATAGATTAAGTGTTCCCCTGTCCTGGTGGGTTTCACAGTCTGAGAAGGGCTGAGGGAAAGCAGAAAAAAAAAGAAGAAAAAGGGGCTCGGTCATTGTTAGTTACTTTGCTCCTCTAGTCCTGGTCAGGGTTCCGGATTCTGTCCCGGTTGCTCCTCTTCCAGTCCAGCTCTCTGTTGTGGCCCAGGAGTGCAGTGGAGGATGGCTCAGGTGCTTGGGCCCTGCACCCGCATGGGAGACCAGGAGGAAGCACCTAGGTCCTGGCTTGGGATCGGCACAGCGCTGGTAGTGGCGGCCATTTCAGGGGTGAACCAACAGAAGGAAGACCTTTCTCTCTGTCTTTCTCTCTCTCTCTCTCTCTCTCTCACTGTCTAACTCTGCCTGTCCAAAAAAAAAAAAAAAAAAATTACTTTGCTCCTAAGGTGAAGACAGAGAGAGACAATAGAAAAATAGCTGGTCAGGATCAGCTGGCCGCAGGCTTCCTGCTTTGCATAAGGGTTAAGGTACAGGGAACACAAGCCTCGTGCCAGTGCAAACAGGTCCGTTTTGGAGCCTGGGCCCTCACCTCTCTAACCCTGAGCATCCAGGGGGTGAGATGGGCAGCGTGGTGCCGGCCTGGCTGCACGCAGGAGATTTGAGCGTGAGTGACGCCATTTTGATTTTTAGTCTGGTCCGTGGGAGGCCCGTGCAGGAGCTCAGTCCACAACGTCGGCCTTCATTTTAACATAGGAAGCAGTCTTGGTTGATGATAGATCCCCTGACACCCCTACCCAGGGTCACAAGGCACCACGGGCTCCCTGCTGAGTGCTGATCTCCACAGAATGTGGGAGTTCACTGTCCTTCTGTCCTGCACCTCTTCCTGCTGCTGTTCTCTTCACCCTTTCGCCCTCTCTCTCCCTCACTCCTCTCTAAGGATACCCGCGGGGCCCGGCACCGCAGCCATCAGCTTCGCATTGCGCCTTCGCCCAGCACAGTTGCAGCCGGCCGGGGTGGGGGATGGCCTGAGCCCTAGTTCCGAAACAAAAATAAAGCCCCGAATCTGCAGTGCCTGCGCTGAGGGGAGCCGGAGGAACGAGAGAACCCGGAAGCACCAAGTCCAGGGAATGGTGGCTTCACTGAGGCGGGGGTGGGGGGTGGGGGAGGCCGTGGGAGACAAGCCCAGCTCCTATGACTCAAGGGTGGCCGTGAATGCTGGGAGCCTCCGTAGACTCCCCTGGGGACTGTGTGACACCCCCCTCCCACATCTGTCACACCCCCAGAGCCTCACAGGAACCCCAGTCTGTGTACCGCAATCCCAGCAGGTGCACATGCACGGCCTTCCATTCTGCAGGGTAGGGGTCCTGATGGACTCCGAGGTGGGGTCGGCCCCCACACAGGCTGGGTACCTGCTAACCAGACCCCACCCACAGCAATCCCAGCAGCTCTAGGTAACTCCCTCTAGTCTCTGTGGTAGCGACATCGCCGGCCACACACCCACAGGGAGGACGTCCCCTGGAGACCCCAGTAGCCCACAGTCACCAAAACAGACAGAACCATTGACACCCAGAAGAACCAGTCCGCTGATTGCCTGCACCTGTAGGGCCCAAACGGGGTCAGAGCAAGAATCTCAGTGTCCGGAAAAGCAGCAGAAGATGGCTTCCTGCCACCTACACGGGAGACCCGGATGGAGTTGCTGGTTCCTGGCTTCAGCCTGGCCCAGCCCCAGCCATTGTGGCCATTTAGGGAGTGAACCAGAGGAATGAAAAAGTCTGTGTGTGTGTATATGTGTGTGTCACTCTGCCATTCAAATAAATAAAACTTTAGGAATGAACTCCAACGCCTCCAATCCTGGGGGCCTGAGCTACCCCCCTGGGGAGCTCCTTGCTCTGGGGGAGGTGCCAGCAGCTGTCACTCAAGGCCCCGGTGATCTAGTTCATGGAAAGCGGGGGGGGGGGGGGTAGGGGGTTTAAAAAGATAAGTGTGTGTTTCCGTGTCAACCCAGAAAGCAGGATCTTGAGAATGAAGAAGTGTGTTGGAGCCAGGTGATGGTGGCTTCTTGGAAGCACCTGCTGTGCTCTGAGCAGGCTGAATGGCTGCACGAAGGAGGGAAAGGGGAGGCTGCTATAAATGTGGCAACAATGCGTTGATCAAGAACAGCGCACGCCACTGCCTCGCTGGTGCTGGCTGCTATGTCCACGCTGCACATTCCAGGCGCGTCGCCATCGGCAAGAATGTGGTTTACTTGATTGAGATGCTGCCCAGTGGCGTCAGCTAGTCGGCATGGATTAGCCAATACGCCAGGGTCTCGCATGCCTGGGCTCTGGATTTTGAGTTGAGCCTCCGTGTTATCTGGGCTAAAATCCCTCTTTCTCGGTTACAAAATAGATTGACGTCTACACCTGGCTTGTTGCATCGCGTGTGTTTTCGTGACCTTCTCGAAGTTTCCTCTGCTGTTCAGAAGCTGGTTTTTGCAGCAAGCACCCTGCATCCTGGCTCCTCCGTGGTAAGAGAGGCGGTGAGGGGAGGGAGGGAGACCATGACCAGCCTTGGGGACAGATCCGAGCCATCAGCCCCTTAGCCCTGCCCGAGGTGGCAAAGACAGCTTGTATTTGCCATTGCCATCTCTGCTGATGGTCCCAGGAACTTCTGTCTGGGTGTCCCAGCCTCTCAGCTGAAAGCCAGGCATGAGGATTTGTGATACAAGAGCCCACAAGCCAGGAAGGAGTTAGTCAGCAAACACGTGCCCATGTCTGGACTGGACGGTGCTTTTTTCTGAGGTCACCCCTTGCGGGCTCCAAGGACAGGTTAAATGTGGCCCTACTCTGAAAACCCCAACTGGGAACCTGGGAGAGTATGTGTGTATTGATCAGGAGCTAATAGCATCCATCAAATTTCTTTGAGGGTGCCGGCTGAGATGTTGTAAAGATGGCCAACACTGCCACCTGCTGGTGGTAGTCTACCTTCCCCTTTAAATCCAGGGAGGCAGGCTCAAAACGCTGGGCTCCTGCTACCCACGTGGGAGACCTGGATTGCAGGCAAGGAGTGAACCAGCTTATTAGAGCTCTGTCTTTCTGTCTCCCTCCCTCTCTCCCTCTTCCTGTGAGTGTCAAATAGATAGATAGATAGATAGATAACGCTACCTTCTATCCGATACACCTAGGCAATCCGATGCTTCTGATCTTCCATAGGACAAGTCAACCAAAAAAACACATGGTTTCCTTAAAATCTTGTCCCTAGGGGCTGCTGCTGCCTGAGACACTGGCATCCCATATGGGACCGGTTGGAGTCTTGGCTGCTCCATTTCTGATCCAGCTCTCTCCTGTGGCCTGGGAAAGCAGTGGAGGATGGCCCAAGTCCTTGGGCCCCAGCACCCGTGTGGGAGACCTGGAAGAAGCTCCTGGCTCCTGGCTTTGGATCAGCGCAGCTCTGGCCGTTGTGGCCATCTGGGGAGTGAACCAGCGGATAGAAGACCTGTCTCTTTCTCTCTGCCTCTCTGTAACTTGCCTTTCAAATAAATAAATAAATATTTTTTAAAAATAAAATGAGATCGGGCCGGCGCTGTGGCTCACTAGGCTAATCCTCCGCCTAGTGGCGCCGGCACACCGGGTTCCAGTCCCGGTCGGGGCGCCGGATTCTGTCCCGGTTGCCCCTCTTCCAGGCCAGCTCTCTGCTGTGGCCAGGGAGTGCAGTGGAGGATGGCCCAGGTCCTTGGGCCCTGCACCCCATGGGAGACCAGGAAAAGCACCTGGCTCCTGGCTCCTGCCATCGGATCAGCATGGTGCGCCGGCCGCAGCGCGGCGGCCGCGGCGGCCATTGGAGGGTGAACCAACGGCAAAGGAAGACCTTTCTCTCTCTCTCTCTCACTGTCCACTCTGCCTGTCAAAAAATAAAAAAAATAAAAAAAATAAAATGAGATCAAGCAATAGGTCCAAATGTCACATCAGTGATAACTATGAGTTCAACCCCACCCCCTCCCCAAGTAGAAATCACCACACACGATCAAAAGAATAGGAATTTTGGGGAAGATGATGCAAAACTGCACTTGGGAACACAGGACACACACAGAAACAAGCATACGTCTGGAGCTCTGGAAGGAGACAGTGAATGTTACCGGAGAAATTGCAGGGTTCTTGTCTTCGCGCAAGAAAGAATTCAGGTGTAAGACAGAGAGTAGTGGGAGGTAAAATAGCAAGGTTTATTAGGGCAGGGACATCCATAAGGATGAATAGGCACCTCTCCAGACACGACCTGGGAAAGAGTGCCATCGCTCGGACTGGGGTGGGGCAAGGTTACATGATTGAGTGGAAAGATTACACCTGGCCAGGCAGGCGGGCGTCTCAGCAGAGGCAGAGGGCTGAGCGCGCAGTCCGGTTGAGGCGGGGGGGGGGGGGGGGGGGGGTAAGGAGATGGGTCTTGCTTCCCCACCTCAGCTCCTCTTGGAAAGGGCTTTTTAGATGTAAATAGAAAAACTTCTCTCTGAGTTTTCCCCTAAGGTATCAGACAGGAAGAAGCCTATCTGGCGCCATCCTGAGTTTAGAGGAAGGGTGAGCAAGACCCCCTGGAGAACGGGGATCTGGAGCAGGGTATTTGAAATGCAGATACTGGGCTGCACCTGGGAGATTGTGGAAGATGTGTCTGGCAGAAGGGGCGGGGACCTCCACCTGGCAGGTTATCAGGTAGAAGGGGGCAGGGCAGGATTCGAATACCGGGCTGCCCCTGAAACATTGTCAGGATGACTTGGAGATGCAGATGCATATGCTGGACATAGATGTCTTCTCTTTAGGCCTTTATGTCACACACACATAAGCTCATCACTGACTTCCTACCTAACAGTGAAGAAAACCCGGAGCACACTCACAGGAGGCTGAACAATTCTATGTGAAAGCTGGGCTGTGACGGGGCTTCCAGGAGGAGGCGACCACAGCTGTGAGCTGGGGACTCACAGGAGGGGCAGAAGAGAAATCTGTCCCCACACAGATGTTGGGCTGTGAGTTGCAGCGGTGGGGAAACTTCTTTCCTGCCCAGGGCCATGTGGATAATTATAGCACCATTTTTGGGGCCTTGCAAAATGATCAACTTACAAATTACCCTGCTGGAGATTGAATTTCCAGTCCTGCCGGCGGGTGCCTTGGGAGGGCCAGGCCAAATGAATTCCTGGACCTTCTAAGGTCATTCCCGCCCCTATTTCCTCCCCGCCCCCATCCCCTGGGGCGCCTGGAGTCGAGACTGACGCTGTCAACCGTGAGCGCCAACAGGGGGCGCCTGTTCACTGTTTATTGAGAGGGGAGGCTGGGAGGAGGCAGCTGGCCACCAGCGCTCTTGGACCAGACTCCAGGAGCAGCACCCCGCTCTTTGGGGTGGGACTCCCTGCAGCCACGGTGCAGGCCGGTGGACACGTGACAAGGACAGGTGTTTCCGGGTGAGCAGTTTGCTGCTGCTGTTGCTTCGCCCTTGCTGTGGCCTGGGTTTTATTCTCAAAGACCAAGAGGCTGAGGCTTGTTCCGGATTTAAGGAGCAGGACAGTTCAACCGGCTACACAACTCTAGACCAGCTGCAGTGTGGGTCAGAAACTAGTCTCCGTTTCAGGTTTAGAATATTGTAACCAATGCTGTGTCGCCTTAGAGGAAAGTGTGGTATTCAGATTAGAATATCCTGTGTTATGCGTGTTGGATGTTGTATTTGAAAGTGCATTATGTTGGATAAAATCGTGCTTCGATTTAGAATCAGGTATCCTATTCATGTTTGGAATATGGTATTGAGATTTAAGTTAAAGTACTGCATGTAGGTATTAAGAAGTTGATAACTATTCAGGTTATGTAAGAAAATGTTCTGATTCTTAGAAAGACACACAGTATTAAGAGATAAAGGGGCGGGGGGAGTTGGCACTGTGGCTCAGTAGGTTAATCTGCCTGCAGTGCCGGCATCCCATATGGGTGCTGGTTCTAGCCCCTGCTCCTCTTCTGATCCAGCTGTCTGCTGTGGCCTGGGAAAGCAGTGGAGGATGGTCTGAGCACTTGGGCCCCTGCAGCCTTGTGGGAGACCTGGAAGAACTTTCTGGCTCCTGGCTTCAGACCCACGCAACTCCAGTCTTTACAGCCATTTGGGGAGTGAACCAGCGGATGGAAGACCTTTCTCTCTGTCTCTCCCTCTCACTGTCTGTAACTCTACCTCTCAAATAAATAAATAAAATCTTAAAAGAGAGAGAGAGAGAGATAGATAAAGGGGTGGATTGTGTATATAACATATCCACCAATGAGTGTGTGTGTGTAGGTGGAGAGAGAGTGAGAGGGAGAGAGACTCATAAAAATTGTAAGTCAAATAAAACAATTGTGTTAAGCCACATTTTGGAGGTACCTGGAGCATCTCCTAAACCAAAACCTCTAAAAGCTTTACCTGGATGGGTGCTTAGTGGTGAAGTCCAGAGGTTGAGACACCTGTGACCCAAACTGGAAGGCCTAGGGTCAGTTCCCTGCTCTGACTTCTGATGCCAATGCAAGACCTGGATTGAGTTCCTGGCTCCCAGCTTCAACCCTGGCTACTGCGGGCATTTAGGGAGTGAATCAGTAGATGGATGTGCCTCTCTCTCTCTCTCTCTCCCTCTCCCTCTCTCTCTCTCTCTCCTTCTCTCTCCCTCCCTCTCCCTCTCTCTCTCTTCCTCTCCCTCTCTCTCCCTCTCTCTCTCTATTTCTCTCTATCTCTCTCCCTCTCTCTCCCTCCCTCTCCCTCTCTCTCTCTTCCTCTCCCTCTCCCTCCCTCTCTCTCCCTCTCCCTCTCTCTCTCTCTCTGCCCCACACTTCTGTTGATAGCACATTTGGGAGTGTTTCCTTGTGAGGTGTCAATACAGGTAAGTTCCATCTTTCCTCATGTGTGGGAACAGTTGTCCCAATAACTCATCCCCAGGTAAACCCTGCTTCTGGGTCTGTGCACGGCCAGGGATCAGTGCACGGCCAGGATTACGCAGCCATCATTGTCACAGCCTATCACAGCCCTGCTCCGTGGTCAAGTCCCTCACCCTGCCTGTCAAGGCTGTCTTAGCTCTTCTTGGCTGTGCGCTTCTGACACATTGGACAATCGGCAAGTTCACTTCCTTTCTCATCCACTGTGAGGACCGCAGCAGAGCACAAGGTGTTAGCGAGTGGACTGCGTTGTTTGTTGCTAGCTACACGGCCGTCCAAGCAAGAGGCATCCATTGCTCCATCTTGTTCTTCAGTCACTTATGAAAACCTCTGCATAGTCCCTCAATGTTTCCCAACATCGACTGCCACCTCCTGTCACCGCCGGGCAGCTGGCAGCATTGGGCACAGATTCCCATTAGGATGCTTTCCAAATTGGCTGTTCGCAAATTGTAATTTTTGGAAATCTCCTTCAGGATGTTGACGCCCACATCTCTGTTGCCAAACCCTTTTGAAAACTGAAAGAAGTTCATCCTGAGTTATTTCCTGTGGCCAGACTCCAGTCTGACCTGCTGGTGATTCGGGCAGGGACATAAGGGGACTGTGTGTTGAAGAGCCCTCGTGCCAGTTATCCAATGGGCACATGTGGGAGACTGCAGGCAGTGGGCATAGGCCAAGCACACCTCCTGCAAGTGGGAGCTTTCTTGCTGTGGTTTTAAAAGAATTTTTGTGGGGCCAGCACTGTGGCATAATAGGTAAAGCCGCCACCTACAGTGCCAGCATCCTATATGGGTGCTGGTTCGAGTTCCAGCTGCTCCACTTCCAATCCAGCTCTCTCCTGTGGCCTGGGAAAGCAGTAGAAGATGTCTCAAGTCCTTGGGCCCCTGCACCTGCGTGGGAGACCCGGAAGAAGCTCCTGGCTCTTGGTTTTGGATCAGCACAGCTCCAGCCGTTGCGGCCAATTGGAGAGTGAACCAGTGGATGGAAGACCTCTCTCTCTGACTCTCCTTCTCTCTGTGTGTAACTCTGACTTTCAAATAAATAAATAAATCTTTTTAAAAAAAGCATGTTCTCCCATGAGAACCTGACCCTACATCAAGAATGTATGTCAGTGGTGAGTAGTGTTTTCTTATGCATTTAAAATGACCTGTGGGGTCGATGTTGTGCCTCAGTGGGTTAAACCACTGCCTGCAAAGCAGGCATCTCATATCAGAGTGTCAGTTTGAATCCTGGCTGCTTCACTCCTGATCCAGCTCGCAGCTAATGCACCTGGGAAAGCAGCAGAGAATGGCCCAAGGACTTGGGCCCCTGCACCCACTTGGGACA
Organism: Oryctolagus cuniculus; assembly: GCF_051225735.1. Taxonomy (NCBI): domain Eukaryota; kingdom Metazoa; phylum Chordata; class Mammalia; order Lagomorpha; family Leporidae; genus Oryctolagus; species Oryctolagus cuniculus. The sequence goes on from NC_142877.1 coordinate 49,398,404, forward strand.
CCTGGATGGAGCTCTAGCTCCAGCTGTGACAGCTATTTGGGGAATAAACCAGCAGATCAAAGATCCCTTTGTCTGTCTTTCTCTACCACTCTGCTTTTCAATTAAATAAAATAAAGCCTTAACAAAATAAAGGAAGATAGGCTCATCATTTTCTGTTTAACAGTGAGTGATGGGTAACATTTAGCTTGCACAGAACAAGCACCAGCTGAGCAAAACAGGCCGGAGGCAAAGCTGTTCTGTTTCTTCATCCAGAGAGATGGGAGTGCCAGGCCCAGCCGGGCAGAGGCCCATGCTGCCTTACAGAGTAGAGTAGCAGCCTCCTTGCTTCCTTCTGCCACTCCACTGTCTTCACAAGGCACCACATGTCCCCCTTAACAAGATGTGATCTCTCTCTGGACTCCCAAAAGTGAATCAGACATGGCCACTGTTTACGAAGCAACACCTGGTACGTGCATAGCCTGAGAATGGCTGCTTTAGCCTTCCCGAGGTTAAAAAGCCATAAGCAGGCCAAGCATTTGGGGGTGGTGCTTAAGCCCCCATCCCGTATAAGAGAGCCTAGGTTTGAATCCTGGCGTGGCTCCTGCTTCCAGCTTCCTGTTCATGTGCACCCTGGGAGGCAGCAGGTGATGGCTCAAGTCATTGTGTTCCTGTCACCCCGTGGGAGACCTAAATTGAGTTCTTGGCTCTTGAGTTTGCAGGGGAGTGAACCAGCAGAGGGGAGTTCTGTCTGTCTCTGTCTTTCTCAAATAAATAAAATAAAAATTTAAAAATCAAAAAGCATATGAGGGAAGAGGCTACCAGAGGATTGGCAATAGTGGAGACGTGCAGTGCATGATAGAAAGAGTACAATGATTGATAGAAAGAGTACAGTGATTGATAGAAAGAGTACAGTGATTGAAAGAAACAGAACAGTGATTGATGGAAACAGTACAGTGATTGATAGAAAGAGTGCAGTGATTGATAGCACTTAACAGCAAACACTCCACAGAACATTTATTTTTAAATAATAAATAATTGACAAAGGAAACCCAGGAAAGGAAACATTCATGAAACCCAAGTCACTAAAGTGCTTCCAAATATAAATTTTGAAAGACCAAGGAGACTGGTCTGACCTTGAAACACCCTTTCTGCATTGGCCAACAGCTGCTGAATATGGCCTCCTGCAATATGGAAGGGGAGAGGAAACATGGCTTTCATTCTCTTGCTGTTTTGTTCATCAGTCCCACTGCACATAGCCTGGCAAATGATGCTAGGAAGAACACAGAAGCATCCCCTTAACAAGAGAGGGGAAATAGCCAAGGCCAAGTTCAAGATGAAGATACTAGAATTCACACGTGGGTCTGCACGGAGTCTTCACTACCAAGACATCTGATTCTTCCCAAGGTCACAGGTATTCGTATTTTCAAACTCAGAGCTCAGACGTCAGCCCTAACCTATTAATCTATACACTGTATGTGAACATCTCAAACGGTGCCCAGCAGCAGATCCCTGATCAAGTTCTACAAAACAGAATCGGAATTTTACACCCAGTTTGCTGGTTCATGTGCCTTCAAGGAACAGTCTCCATTCTAGAATGCAATGGGATTTTCCCTAAGTCACCCATCTGTCCTCTTAAAGTAGGTGATGTTGCATAAGGAGAAAGTAAAAATGAGAATATTTGTCTCAGACCACTTTTTTCTTTTGAAAACGCCCTGGGGTGATACAGCTCTCTGCAGCCTCTGTGGCTGGGACCTGTGGGTCTCTCGAGGCTCCCAGCTTCCTGGGCTGCAGCCTGTCCAGCCCTGTGGAGTCGGAGCAGCCTCGGGCACCTGCCGCACACTGCACCTCCTCGGCCTCCTGCCGGGCAGAGCTGGAGAGATCCATGGCTACGTCTTCCAAGGCATTCTTGGAGCTCTCCTTGTCCAAGCCTCTTTGCTGCCCTGCCTGACTCTGGCTGGAGCCTTCCTGGAGATGGTCAGGGCCCCAGAGTCGTGCCAACCGGTCTTCACTTCCTGGTTTCCTTACCATCTCCGTGGATTTTTTATGCATCCCTTGTGAAAAAGAACAAAATACACACCTTAAAATTCAGCAATTAGTACATTTCTTCCTTAAAATTGTCATTGTCGATGCCTATCTCTGGGACCTACGGGAGGGTCAGGTAGGTGGTGTTTACCACCATTAGGGCTGCCGGCTGGTGGCCGGCACCAAAGGTACTCTGTTTGGATAACAGTGACTCAGCACTTTCCTAGGTGCCCACAGCTCTGCCAGCAGGCTCCCTACTTCAGATGGGTGGGCATGGCCTCCTGCCTCATTTTCTCTCTCTCTGGTCTCTTTATGAGAAGAGATTACAGTCTGGCAAGCAGGCAAGGTACTGGCCCCTGCTGTCAATAAGAGAACAGGGCCGGCGCCGCAGCTCACTAGGCTAATCCTCCGCCTAGCGGTTCCAGTCCCGGTCGGGGCGCCGGATTCTGTCCCGGTTGCCCCTCTTCCAGGCCAGCTCTCTGCTGTGGCCAGGGAGTGCAGTGGAGGATGGCCCAGGTCCTTGGGCCCTGCACCCCATGGGAGACCAGGAAAAGCACCTGGCTCCTGGCTCCTGCCATCGGATCAGCGCGGTGCGCCCGCCGCAGCGCGCCGGCTGCGGCGGCCATTGGAGGGTGAACCAATGGCAAAGGAAGACCTTTCTCTCCGTCTCTCTCTCTCACTGTCCACTCTGCCTGTCAAAAAAATAAAAAATAAAAATAAAAATAAAAATAATTAAAAAAAAAAATAAGAGAACAGGGTGAGACATGGTGGGGGAGGTTGCTCCAGCAGCCCAAAGATCTAGCTCATTGCCCAGAACTCTGCAACAAGTCAGCTGACAACAGCTAAAGAACCTGATGACTGGCTGATGGCTTACTTGCAAGATTGACATCTTAGCCAGCCAATCGAAAGAAGTCACCATTTACCAAGCTAAAACTCTGTCTCAAAGCCCGCCAGACAGCTTCCTCCTCTAGGAGCCTGTCTAGGTGCCTAGGATTTTCTCTGCCTTTTCCTTTATCATTGCAGCCTCTGCTCTTCACTGCTTCCTGTCTGTGTCTTTCATTCTTCCTTGGTGTGGACCCAGCCAGAGCCCAGTTGAGTACTAACACCAGAATTCCTGCACCAGTCTGCTGGGTAGATATTCCAGATGTGTTTGCTGGACAAAGACACCTACTCCTTCCCAACCTACAACGCCACTGGGGGAAGCAAAAACTGGACCTGCCCAGGAGATTTGCAGCCCAGAAGACACAAAGCAGCGAATGCGGAACCAGAACCAGAACCAGGGGCAGGGGTAGGGTCCTGGCTCTAGGTCTCTGGCTCAGCAATGCCCTGTTCTTATAACCTGTGCCCCGGAATTACATGGTTTCTACACATTCTAACAGCATTCAACACGCAGGTGCACTCCGAATAAGTTCCCCAGCTGTGAACAGCTGGACAGGATCTTTCCACGCACTGCCTGCACGTGTCTAGGTTAAATGATCAGGCACTCTCAGCCACTGCAGGCCTTATCACTCACCAGACATTAGAGGCAAGGTTCTGTGCCTGAATTTGTGTCCATGGACATTGCTCTGCTTCACCAGCGGCTGTGCTGGGTGTGCGTGTACGTTCACACATACATGCACGTACACACAAATGCACACAAACACACACACCAGGGCCTTCTCCTTACCCAGGAGCCAGGGCACGCAGGCCCCGCGCAGACCGCCCTCAGCCGCCTTGAGCACGGAGTCAGGCAGCGGGATACAGTGACGCACCATGGCCCCATACAGCCCGTACTCGGCCATCACGCTGCTGCCGCCCCACCGCTTCTCCCGCTTGCGCCACTTGGCCCTCCGGTTTTGAAACCAGACCTGGATGGAGGCAAGAGAGGACACAGAGAGAGTAGGTGGTGAGGAGGGTGGTCTGGCAGACCCGAACCGTCCCTGCTCTGAGTTCTAAAGCGGGTCCGCCTCCCACCCGTGCAGGGCAGGCATGCCCTGCTAGCTCCAGCAGGGGGCTGGAGGGCTTTCTCTGCAATCCGGAATGGGCACGATGACATCAAAGCTCTCTTTCCTCGCTGCCTTGGGTGAAGGCGTGGGCTGCGGATGTTTGCTGTTTTCATTAATGGGGAAAAGTTCTTTGGAGCAGTTTGTAAAATGAATCTTGTGGGCTTGCTGCAGCTTTTAAAAATGAGTGAGTTAGGGAGCCGGCGCCGCGGCTCACTAGGCTAATCCTCCGCCTAGCGGCGCCGGCACACCGGGTTCCAGTCCCGGTCGGGGCGCCGGATTCTGTCCCGGTTGCCCCTCTTCCAGGCCAGCTCTCTGCTGTGGCCAGGGAGTGCAGCGGAGGATGGCCCAGGTCCTTGGGCCCTGCACCCCATGGGAGACCAGGAAAAGCACCTGGCTCCTGGCTCCTGCCATCGGATCAGCGCGGTGCGCCCGCCGCAGCGCGCTGGCCGTGGCGGCCATTGGAGGGTGAACCAACGGCAAAGGAAGACCTTTCCCTCTGTCTCTCTCTCTCACTGTCCACTCTGCCTGTCAAAAACAAACAAACAAAACAAACAAACAAAAAAAAATGAGTGAGTTAGGGACAGCTATGGCAAAACAGAGAACAAAAGTCTCTCGTGCGTGCGTGTGTGTGCCTGAGTGTGGGTGTGCACGCAATTGTATATGTGTGCATGAGTGTGCAGGTCACCCTTTGGGGCTGGATACACCTACATGCCCATACATTCATCCCATATGACAGCACATCGTGACAGCTGATTTCTCTAGAAAGGACGACAGTCCCATGATTTCTCAGTGATATATCTGCGCAGTTTCTAGCGCACGTTCTTGTGGAAATCTAAAGAATGATTCAATAGTAAATAACAGTAAAAGGACAAAACGCAGGAGGATCCCAGGGACAATCTTCTCATGGTGCCTTTGGCTAAAGGATGCTACGCATTGTGCTGTGGGGGGTGGCTGTGGGTGCGCTCGCCCAGGTGGGGGATAGCACGCCCCCTTGTGGCTTGTGTGGGAAACACATACACACCTGGATTCGATCTTCTGGGAGCTCAGTTTTCATGGCCAGCATTTCCCGGGCATACACATCAGGGTAGTGGGCCTCGCTGAACGCCTTCTCCAGCTCTTCCAGCTGCAAGGCACTAAAAACCGTCCTGTGGAGAGTCAGAAGCACACACTCAAGTCCACGCCGGGAAGGCAGGCTTCCCACCTACTGCTCCCCACCATCACCATGATGCTCAAGCCCAAAAGCCACATCCTGAGTACTGGACATCCCACTCTTAGCCATCAGCCTCCATAGAAACCAGAGCCTGCTTCAAACAAAGACAATTCTTTCGTGTTTTCTAAATGAATTTCATCCGTTCGTTTTGACAAGACCCATCTTACAGATGCACAAAACCATGGCTATCGCCTGCTGGGAAGATTGTTCCGTAGCCTCCTGGGAGTTGGAGGCTTATCGCCCCCTGGTGGATGCTGTGCCCTTCCTCCTGCCCGCTAGGAGTTACAAGGGACGCTGCCATATCCCAGGGCCATGAGTCCTCGGGTGCGGGGTCCCCAGGAAAGGTGGCCAGAGAGAACAGCCCACCCTGTACCTGTGCCGCCGCTTCTTCCTCTTGCCCAGAATGGGGGACTCCTTCAAGTCACTGTTCTCCTCAGACGGGCTGTCCTCATCTGCCCGCACAAAGACAAGAAGAGAGCCATGAAGCTTGTTTGCGTGTCCTGGATTTTATGTGAGGGTTGAAGTCACAATCCTACTGGGAATATGAGCATCTGCCTACACAAACCCACACTGCTAGCACTCACTAGAGTCCAACGTCCACACCTTATGTCAGTCCTCCATAAAACATAAAAACTCTACCCACCCCCCCACCCCCCCGCTGCTGTTATCCTGTTTTGACAGACATGGAAACCAAAGCACAGAGATACTAAGTGACTGTCCTGAGATCACACAGGCAGTGAATGGTGAAGCTGCAATTCAAATGCCAGAGTGTGTGCAGCCAAAGCCACTCAGCCACTGATTGCATTGTCTGTCCCCACAGCCTCTAGATCCACTCACTTGCCTGTGCCTCCCCTCTCCTCCTCTTAACCCCCATACCAACACCCCTCACAGGGAGAGAAGGTGAAGGCGACAGAGCTGCACCCTGTTCAGAACCCCTGGAGGCAGGGTCGGGTGGTTCCCAGATGCCCTGGGAGAACCACTCCACTTGTGCCTCATCTTTTGATGGCCATCACATCAAAAGGTCCAGATGGAAAGAGAGGCAAGAAGACCAGAGTATTGTCGGATCCATGGTTTATAAACAATGATTGCAGGCAGGTGTCTGGTTCAGCAATTATAATGCCAGTGGGGGCATCGGAACGTCTGGGTTTGAGTCCTGGCTCTGGCTCCCTGTCAGTGTAATTTGTAGGAGGCAGCAGGTGATGGCTCAAGTAATCAAGTCCCTCTCACTCATGTGGGAGATCTGAATTGAATGCCTGGTTCCTGGCTTTAGTCTGTTCAGGTCCAGCTGTTGTGGACATTTGGGGGGGGGGTGAATTAGTAGATGGGAGTCCTGTCTGGCTCTGCATGTGTGTGTGTCTACTTCTGAAATAAATAAAATCAATATATATTTTAATTTTAAAAGTATAATTGCTTCAAGTTTTTTAAAATAATTATTTATTCAAAAGGCAGAACGATGGGGGTGTGGGGAAATAGAGAGCAAGAGAGAGAGCTTCCATCTGCCATTTCATTCAAATGACTCCCACAGCCAGGTCTGGGCAAGACCAAAGCCAGGAGCCAGGAACTCCATTCCATTACCCCACATAGGTGGGGCAGGGGTCCAAGTATTTAGACTCTTCCCAGAGCCATCAGCAGGAAGCTAGTTGGGAAACAGGGCAGCCTAGACATCCACCAACACTGCAATGTGGGATGCCAGTATCACAAGCAATGGCTTAACCTGCTGTCCCACTTCAAATGCTTTTAAAGGATGAATAAAGATGAAAATAATAAAATAACACTAGATCCTTCTACATCAGCTCACCAGAAAACCAAATGCTTGGACATAGGATTCCATGCTATGCTGCTAACCTGGTGGCAACCAGCCACATAATATTAATGAGCACTTGGCTCATTAGTGAAACGTGGCTAAACAGGTTGAGATCTGCTGTAAGCACAGAATACTCAGTGGACAAAGTAAAACATTTTATATTGATTGCATGTAAAGTGTTGATATTGATATTTGCATGCCTTGGATTTAAAATATAGCATTTAAATTAATCCCCCTTGTTTCTATTTTCCTTTGAAGACAAAGTTGCACGCAACAAGTGGTCACAGGGTATGTCTTTCAGGTCAGCTCTCCCAGAAATGTCCCCACAAAGCAAGATTTAATTCCTTTCTCCTTTTCTCTTATCAGTGTCTGTGGAAAAAAGAACCCATCCTATGAAATCGGTTTCTGCATTTTCAAGGAAACAAGTAAAAGAGCCAGGGTTGTGGTCACTCCAGGTCACAGAGAGGCTCTTGAAGTGCAGCCTACTGCCTAGCTTTCTTTCCAGGCTGGCGATACCCGCGGCACTTTCTTGCTGGGATTGCCTGCCTGGCTGCCCCTTCTAGGTTCTAGTCGTGGGTACCTAGATCCTCATTTTCCTTGTAGTTCTCCCTCGTCTTCCCCCAGCAACGCAAGCCTCTCCATTTCTTGGTCCTTGTCAGTTACGGGGTTTCACCGCTTCCTTCTCTTTCCCCATACTCTGCCTGGATTTGGGGGTGACAGGTGCACCCAGAACCAAACGCAGGTTAGCCACAGCGCTGTGGTTAGCCATAGTGCATTCATTCAGCCAGGCAGCGTCCTCTCTTCCGCGCGCGGTCCCTTTTCAGCACCCCAGAGGCGGACAGTTCTTGGGCACCCGGCCCCGAAAGCTTTTGCCAGCCCGCAGCCAGTGCAGCTGGTAGACAGGACCCGCCCCCGCCTTCCCGATCCCCGCTCGCTCCTGGCGCGGAGGTAGAGGCCGAGACACCAGGATCTCCTCGCAAGGCTCCATCTGGCCCCTGCAGTGCTGTGGGCACCAGATTCTGGAGAATTGGGGTTCCCCCTGGGGCCCGCGGCGCTGCGGCGCGATTACGCCTCCCACTGGGATCCGGACTTCCCTGCGCTCCGGGACCGCAAGTGAGAGCGACCGCGCTTGAAGCCACCGGGATCAGGGGCAGGGGCAGAAAAGCAGGGCCTGGTTACCGGACGTCGAGGCGCTCTCGCTGAGTTTCTGGTTGCCCGGCGCGGGCGGCCGGCGCCCGGGGAGCTGCGGGGCGGCTGTCTCCGGCCCCGCCGGCCGCAGGAAAGGCACGTCGGCCAGCAGCAGGTAGGGCGCCGGAGCGGCGGCGGGCGGTGGTGCACCCAGACCACAGAGGAGGCCCAGCCCCAACGGGACCGCCCCGCGCGCCAGGCAGGAGCCGCCGAGTGCGGGGCCAGCGCACGGAGCCGCCGCTGGGCCCTCGCAGCCCGATCCCGGCCCAGGGCCCGCGGGCGCGGGCAGCTCGGCTTCCAAGCCCAGCAGATCGGTGATGGCGAAGCCGCGTGGGCGCGAGCCGCTGGGGGACCGACCCGGCACCTGCGCCCGACTCCGGGCGCGCGCGTCGGGAATCGCGTCGCCGCCGGTGGTCATGTCGTCTCAGGAGGCGAAGCTCGACCCTCTCTGGGTCACTTTGGGTTGGTGATCCAGCTCGGAGGACGTTTTATACGGCTAGGCTGCCCACTCCAATCAGCTGGGCGAGGGCGCGTCGCTGTTAGGGACCCCGAGAGACGGGATGCGGCCGACGGCCCTCCCCTCCCCTCGGTCGCCGCCCCCGCAGCTGCGGGCCCCGCGGTCGCTCCCTTAGTCCCTCTTCTCCCCAGCTGTCCCCTGCCCGCCCCAGCCCTATTCTCGGGTGGGGGTGGGGGTAGGGGGGTTGTGTGTGTGGGCAGGGACAAAACAACTCTCCTTCTGCCTGTGGGTCCAAGGCGCAGCCTCCCTTCCTTCCAGATCCTCCACGCTTACTGGACACGACCCATGAACTCCTAGGGCCCCTTCGCATCGCACCCCCCATCCACAACCAAAGTGATCCCCGCTCGCCCTACAACTTCACCGCAGGAACCTCTGAAAATCCCCATGGGGAAAGAAGTAAAAAAAAAAAAAAAAAAAAAAAGTAACCCGTGCCTGCTCTCTGCCTGCAGCCAAACCCACACTAGAGTGGGTGGGTGGAGAGTTGTCGAAAACCCACACGCGCTGGGGGAAGGGCGTGGATCACAGAGCAGGGTGCCTGGCCAGAGGCCAGGTGAAGTCAGAATTTCAGATAAGCAATTATTATTTTTATTTAAATATATATGTACCAGCGTTTTATATAAACACGTTTAAACGGTGGTGGCGGAAGTTGAATTAAAAAGTGCCTCCTGGGGCGCAGTCCTCACCGGAGATAACAAACCGTGGCCAGGTTTTAGGATTATTGAAAGAAAGTTGTGTTTGCGTTTTGTTCGAGTTGGCGCCAAAGCAGGCAAGTGAGTAAAGCCGCTTGCTGGATCGGGCTTTGAGCCCACCCGATCCCTGTGACTCTGAGCCCTGGGCCCAGTCCGAGAGCCCTGGAAGCAGTCTCTCGCAGTCCCCACGGCCAGGGGTCTCCGAGAGAGCCAGGGGGACCCTCCGGATCTCCCGGGTGCGGCACGGCTGCCTGCGCGCAGCGCGGAGCTTGCAAAGCCGGTCTCCAGCTCGCCGCGCGTCAGCTAAACGAGCGGATTACACGCGGGCCTCCCGATCGAGATAATTACAAGGGGCTACGCATTAACTTTCCATTATTAAAGGAAGATCCAAATCTGCTCTGGCAAGCTGTTCCTGGGATTAGCAAAACAATAACTTTCCTTTGGGGTAATTGTCCAGGGCGGGGGCGGGGGCGGGGGCGGCAGCGGCTTTAGACGCCAGCGTTGTTTTCAGCTCGGCCAGGAATTCCTCTCCCCTCCCCCTCCAAATTTATCTCTGGGTTTACGGACTAGGCTCTGGGGACGCCGGTCCCTGCCGAAGAGCTCCCCTCTGAGGCGTCGTCCTTCGTAGAGCCGAATCTGGGGGTCCCAGTTGGGCGAAACTCCCACGATTCTACACATTCTGTAGCCCGGCCCCGGGGCGGAGAGGCGGGACAGGAGCCCCAAGGTGACCCACGCTCAAGGGAACTCTGGCCCACGCATGCACCGCGTCCGCAGCCCGGGAGGCCCACGCCACCGTCTGCTGCTCGAGGATCTGGGATCCCCTGTCTCTCCTCCGCACCCAGTTGCTGCCTGGGGACCCCTAGGAGATGGCCAGGGACGCACAGACAACAAAAGGTCGAGCAAGGTCATCCCAATCTCGGTCGCTCCGCAAGATAACCCCGGCCTGGGGCCAGCGAAGGATCTTACCAAACTCATTTTGCGTATGAAAGAAACAGCCTAATAAACCTGGTCCCACTGGACGCTCAAAGAGAAATTGGGACAAGCGCAGCACTGCGAGAGATGCGTGGAAAGGGGACGCAGAGACCGCAAATGGGGTGGGGGCCGCTGAGGCCGTCCGTAGTTCCCCGCCTAACGCCGTCTCCAGCCCCACCAGGCACTAGGGGCGTTGGGGATCCGAGTAGAGGGCAGGCTGGATTCCAGTCCGGCTGGGTGGCGGCGGCGAACGCACGGTACCTCTGGCTGGCGAGAACCGCTTCCCGCCGGCCGGACCCAGCGCTGACCCCATCCCTAACCCCAGCTGATCAGCTCAGGGACCCATCTCCAGGGGTACAGAGCCGTGCCAAGCGCTTCGCTCAGTATGCACAGCGATGGAGGAAGGGCTCCAACTCCTGCGTGTCTGCGGGGCGCCTCACAGGCGGCTGCGTCCACCTGTACTCCCGCTTCTGGGGGTCGCCTCTGAGCCTTGGAAGCCGGGAGGATGGGGTCCTCCCAGCCTCCCTGCTCCTCACCCCCCGTGCCAATCGCCCGGGGCCACTCCCAAGAAGTCGTTTTGGAACCCTAAAAATCCATTAAGGGGTCTGGCTCTGCCTTCATCAGCCAGGATTATCCGGGATTTAACTAATCAGTAAAGGGGTTCTCCACTCATTATTTCCAGGGAAGGTTTCCAAGCCCTCTCTATCGCCCAACCGCGAGTGCGCCTCCGGCTTCCAGCCCGGCCACTGGCTCTCGAGGATCGGTCCTGCCTGGGTGCGTTTGGGCTCTTCACAGCTTCAGGCTGGGACTGGATGGGCCAAACTGGCCGGGGCCAGCAGTCCGTGGGGCGCCAGGGTGGGAAGAAGCGCCACCTTGGGAGTCCCTGGCTTTGCTGTCCGTCTGATTCTCCTCTGCCTCTGGCTGGGTTTTGAGCCCTCCTTACAGCCTCTGTAGCAGGCACTGTTGTGCCCCGTCCCCATCTCCTGCCTGGCTACCCAACCTGCACCTGGCCCAGCCGCTTTCTCTAGGCTAAGTCCACTTTGTCCGCCAGCCTGAGATGCCAAGAACTACCAGGTGTGAGCAGCCCTGGACCACAGACCAACACAGGCTGGATTATCAACAGCCTGCATCCTTTGCTCCTCCCAGAGGCACCCAGCAGGACTGTGGTGCAGTTCCTTGCTGCAGTCAAGCCCCACGTGGCTTCCTTCCCTGGTGCCCTTGCTCCCCACAGACAGGGACCCTGGGGGCACCTTCCCCAGCTTCTGGAATGTGGGCTGCCAGCAGCTCACCTTGCCCGCTCATGGAGAGAGAATTGCCCTGGACTGACAAAACTCCTTGATCCAGAACACACACACAGACACACATATACAAAAAAACCACACACATGCACACATAAAAACACACACACATACAATACACACATATACACAAAACACATACACATGTACACGTAAACACACACATACATACATACATATACACATACACATAATACATACACATACACACATAAACATACATATACACAAAACACACATACACATGCACACATAAACACACGTATGCATACATACACACAAACACATACACATGCACACACATACACATAGCACACACATATACACATGAACACACATACACCCACACAATACACATACACACATAAACACACACATACACACACAAGCACACACCCACATATGACAACTGATACAAGGTACCATGTGAGACCACCCCTCCCCTTTCAATAAGGGACAGCTCTATAGTTATTTCTCCAGAATCCACTCTCCTCGAGGGTCAGGCCACAAGTCCGAGCCTTGCTCAGCCCCTTTCCCCGCCCCATCTCTGGCCTCCCTTTCTCCTGGGACCTCCTTCCCTCCTCACCTCCAATAAATCTCGTGCCTCCAGACCCTGTCTCAGGCTCTGCCTTTGAAGCTCTCAACCTGGGAGGCTTCCTGTCCCCATCTCACTTCCCACTGGGGTTCCCCGAAGTACCTGCCCTGCACGACTTCTGCAATGCCCACTCAGCATCAACCTGGGTGCTTCTCCCACTCCCCACCACCACCACACGTACACACAGAAACCCATGGTGCAACCATCACGGCCCAGCAAAGGTCCTGAGGTCCATATCCAGCCCAGGACTTGCTCCTGCAGCCAGGTCCCCATCTCCAATGGTCTCCTGCCCATTTGTCCCCTAGGGTCTCCCAGGAGCACTGAATCAGCCCACCCAGAGCTGGATCCAGCTGCTTCCTCTCCAGTCTGCACTGCCCCGCCCCCACCCCAGGGGCCAGAATAGGATCTTGGGAACTGTCCTCAGCTCTCCACCCTCCATCCCAAGATCACCTCCAGCTACTGATGGTGACGGCCATTGCTGACTGCTCTTGGCTTCTTACGACGCACAGCTATTATGACTTCGATTCTGTGTCAGCTGGATGCACCTGTTTTCTGTGGTTTGCAGCCAGGAACACTGTCACTGTCTGGTGCCCCTCCTACTTCTTCCATGCTCTCCCCACTCCCTCCTTGTCCCACAGCCACCGTGGTCCCTGTTGGAGCACATCCCTGTTGCTCCTCACCATGGTGACACCAACTCCCAGCTCCTTCCTTGCTGGTGATGGAAGAGCAGTCGCATCACATGTATGGCTCACCAGCGTGTGACTGGTCTAAGTAGCCCCAAGCCCACCCAGACCCAGGAACAGGACAGAGACCCCCCTCCTCCCCTTCACAGCAGGAGCCCGTGTTTTAACACAACACTGACAGTGCCAGGTATGAGCAGAAGTCCCTTACCTGTTGAAACCCAGCCCAAGCGGCTCCCAGCCATGGGCCCTTCCCGGATGACCCTACCGCAGCTGGAAAGTTCTAGACATCATGTAACTTGGTGCTCCTGAGGCCATCTTGTCTGCCCCTCCCTTTGGTCCTTTTGTGTATGTCCTCAGGTGTCCAGAGCCGTGTCTTCTGATAGCCCCTAGAAACACACGGTCTACCTTCCAAGTCGTGGCTCCTGGAAGTGGTCCCCTGACCATTTATCAGTGGGTCTCAAAGTGTGGGCCCTGGGCTAGCAGTATCAGCTCTGAACCAGTGAGGACAGCAAGGCCAGGGCCCCATCTGGCCCTACTGACCCAGAACCCCAGAGTGGGAGGATCCTGGGATCTCTGTTTACAAGCCCCTGGGAGCTCTGATGCCTCTGGATTCTAGAACCAAGGACTTCCAGTGAACTGTGTGTCCTCATTTGCTGAGCAAGCATGCCCTGGGCCCAAAAACACCCAGTCACCCCCAGATGCTCTGAGGCCCTCTGGGCAACACCCAAGCTCAGTGCTAGGAAATCTGCCACCAGCCAGCCAGGAGGCTAGGGAAGAGTCAGCTTGGCACCACAAAGAGAACAGTAGCAAAGAGAAAATACTCCTGAAAAGTATTATATACCAGTGCTAAATTTTTTTTTTATTTTAAAAATTTATTTGACAGAGTTAGGCAGTGAGAGAGAGAGAGAGAGAGAGAGAGAGAGAGAGAAAGGTCTTCCTTCCATTGGTTCACTCCCCAAATGGCCACTACAGCCAGAGCCACGCCGATCCGAAGCCAGGACCCAGGTGCTTCCTCCTGGTCTCCCATGTGGGTGCAGGGGCCAAGCACTTGGGCCATCTTCCACTTCCCTCCCGGGCCACAGCAGAGAGCTGGACTGGAAGAGGAGCAACCGGGACTAGAACCCAGCGCCCATATGGGATGCCGGCGCTGCAGATGGATTAACCAAGTGAGCCATGTCACCGGCCCCACGAGTGCTAAATATTATATATCAGTGCTAAAACAAGTGGCCCTGTAAGTGGAGTCCTCCTCTGTGCCAGGTATGAGAAGTGCGTCACCTCCATCAACATATTTCCTCCTTGTGTCACCCCTAGTAAGGAAAGTCTCCTTGGCATCTACTTTGCACAGCACTGTCAGTGGAGAGTCTGGGACCCCACCCTGAGCATCAGGCTTGAAACAGCAGCATCACCATGGGGAGATGAGAAAGCTGGGGAGGTCTCTCACATGTGTTTGTGCTTAGTGCTATTTTTGTCTTTAATTTTTATTTATGTGAGGGCTTCTAAAAGTTTTAATCTTTCACTGCTCCATTTTCTGCCTATTGAGGCAGATTTCACACACACCATAGTTGTTCACACTGACCATGGTTGTTCACACTGCCCATAGTTGTTCACACTCCCTGTGGTTGGTTACATTCCCTGTGATCGTTCACACCCCCCATGGTAGGTCACACTCCCCTGGGGTTGGTCACACTCCCCATGGCTGGTCACACTCCCCGTGGTTGGTCATACTCCTTGTGGTTGGTCACACTCCCAGTGGTTGGTCACTCTCCCCATGCTTGGTTACACTCCCTGTGGTTGGTCAACTCCTGGTGGTGGTCATGCTCCCTATGGTTGGTCACACCCCTCATGGTTGGTCACATTCCCTGTGGCTGGTCACACTTTCCTAAGTGGGTCACACCCACGTTGGTGGTCACACCCCTTGTGGTTGGTCACACTCCCCATGGTTGGTCATACTGTCCATGATTGTTCAACCCTTGTGGTGTTTATAACCTCCGTTGTTGGTAACACTCGCCATGGTTGGTCACAATCCCCATGGTGGTCACACGCACCATGCTTGGTCACACTCCCTGAGGTTGTCAACACTTCACATGATTGGTCATTCTCCCCATGGTTGGTCACAATTCCCATGCTTGGACACACTCACCATGGTTCATCACAATCCCCATGGGTGGTCACACTCCCTGTGGTTGGTCAAACTCCCAATAGAGCTCACACTTTCAGTGTTTAGTAACACTCCCCATGGTAGGCCACAGTCCATGTTTGGCGACACCCTCCTGGTTGGTCACACACCCTGTGGTTGGTCACACTCCCCATGGTTTGTCATATTGTCCATAATTGATCAACTCCTTGTGGTATTCACACCCTCTGTTGTTGGTCACACTCATCATGGTAGGTCACACTCCCCATCATGGTCACATGCCCTGTGGTTGGTCACATCGCCGTGGTTGGTCACACTCCCCATGGTGGTCTCATGCCCTGTGGTTGGTCACACTCGCCATGGTTGGTCACACTCTCCATGGTTGGTCATTCTCCCCATGGTTGGTCATATACCATGTGGTTGGTCACACTCACCATGCTTGGTCATACTGTCCATAATTGGTCAACTCTTTGTGGTGTTCACACCCTCCATTGTTGGTCACATCACTACGGTTGGTCACACTCCCCAGGGTGGTCACATGCTCTGTGGTTGGTCACACTCGCCATGGTTGGTCACTGTCCCCGTGATTGCTCAGACTTCCCATGGTGGTCTCATACTCTGTGGTTGGTCATACTCCCTGAGGTTGGTCACACTCCCGCTAGTGGTTCACACTCTCAGTGATAGGTCACACTCCCAATGGTAGGCCGCAGCCCTTGTTTGGTCACACCCCCCTGGTTGGTCATATTCCCATGGTGGTCACATGCCCTGTGGTAGGTCACACTTGCCATGATTGGTTGCACTCCCCATGATGGTCACACTCACCAAGGTCGGTCACAATCCTCATGGTGGTCTCTTGCCCTGTGGTTGGTCACACTCCCCATGGTTGGTCACTCTCCACGTGGTTGGTCACACTTCCCATGTTTGTTTATACTTGCCGTGACTGGTCACACTCCACATGGGTGGTCACAAGCCTGTGGTTGGTCACACTTGCCATGGTTGGTCACAATCCCCATGGTGGTCTCATGCCCTGTGGTTGGTCACACTCTCCATGGTTGGCCATAGTCCCTGTTTGGTCATACAACCCTGGTTGGTCACACACCCTGTGGTTGGTCGCAATCGCCATGGTTGGTCATACTCCCCATGCTGGTCACATGCTCTGTGTTGGTTTCACTCGCTGTGGGTGGTCACACTGTATGTGGTTGGTCCCATTTCCAGTAGTTGCTCACTCTCAGTGTTTGTCACACCTCCCATGGTATACCACAGTCCCTGTTTGGTGATACCCCCTGGTTGGTCACACACCCTGTGGTTGGTCACACTCCCCATGGTTGGTCATACTGTCCATAAAGGGTCAACTCCTTGTGGTGTTCACACCCTCCATTTTTGGTGATACTCGTCATACTCCCCATCGTGGCCACATGTCTGTGGTTGGTCACATACACTATGGTTTGTCACACTCCCAGTAGTTGCTCACACTCTCAGTGTTTGGTTATACTCCATGTTTGGTCACACCCCCCTGGTTGGTCACATGCCCTGTGGTTGGTCACACTTGCCACAGTTGGTCATACTCCCCATGCTGGTCACATGCTCTGTGGTGATCACACTCACCATGGGTGGTCACACTCCCTGTGGTTGGTTGCACTCCCAGTAGTGCTCACTCTCAGTGTTTGGTCACACTCCCCATGGTTGGCCACAGTCCCTGTTTGGTCACACCCCCCTGGAGGGTCACACCCCTGTGGTTGGTCACATTCCCATGGTGGTGAATGCCCTCTGGTAGGTCACACTCACCATGGTTGTTTGTACTCCCCTTGATGGTCACATGCCCTGTGGTTGGCCACACTCCCCATGGTGGTCACATGCTCTGCAGTTGGTCACACTCACCATGGTTGGTCACCCTCCCGATGTGATTGGTCAGACTTCCCATGCTTGGTCACACTCACCGTGGTTGGTCACACTCACCATGGGGTCGGGTCACACTATGGTTGGTCACACTCCCTGTGGTTGGTCACACTCTCAGTGTTTGGTCACACTCCCTGTTTGGTAACACCCCCATGGTTGGTCATATGCCCTTTGATTGGTCACACTCGCCACGGTTGGTCATACTCTAAATTGGTGGTCACATGCTCTGTGGTTGGTCACACTCACCATGGGTGATACACACCTGTGGTTGGTCACACTATGGTTGATCACACTCCCTGTGGTTGGTCCCATTCACCATGGTCGGTCACACTCCCTGTGGTTGGTCACACTCTCGGTGTTTGGTCACACTCCCTGTTTGGTAACACCCCCATGGTTGGTCACACTCGCCACGGTTGGTCATACTCTAAATTGGTGGTCAAATCCTCTGTGGTTGGTCACACTCACCATGGGTGTTCACATGCCTGTGGTTGGTCATACTCGCCATGGTTGGTCACACTCCCTATGGTTGTCAAACTCCCAGTAGTGGCTCACACTTCCAGTGTTTGGTCACACCTCCTGCTTGCTCACATGCCCTGTTGTTGTTCACACTCACCATGGTTGGTCACACTCCCCATGGTGGTCTGGTTTTATGCCCTGTAGTTGGTCACTCTCCCCTTGGCTGGTCACTCTCCCATGGTTGGTCACACTTCCCAATCTTTTTTACACTCACCATAGTTGATAACATTCTTCATGGTGGACATAGGCCCTGCGGTTGGTCATACTGTTCGTCACATTCCCATGGGTGGTCACACGCTTGGGGTTGGTCACACACACCATGGTTTGTCTCGCTCCCAGTAGTTGCTCACGCTCATAGTGTTTGGTCACATCCCCCATGGTTGGCCAGAGTCCCTGTTTGGTCACACCCTCCTTGTTTCACACACCCTGTGGTTGGTCAAACTCCCAGTAGTGGCTCACACTCTCAGTGTTTGGTCACACACCCCATGGGTGGCCACAGTCCCTGTTTGGTCACACACCCCTGGTTGGTCACACACCCTGATGTGGTCACACTCCCCATGGTTTGTCATATTGTCCGTAATTGGTCAACCCCTGGTAGTGTTCACACCCTCCTTTGTTGGTCACACTCGTCATCGTCACACTCCCCTTGATGGTCACACGCCCTGTTGTTGGTCACATCACCACGGTTGGTCACACTCACCATGAAGGGTATGCCCTGTTGTTGGTCACACTTGCCATGGAGGGTATGCTCTGTGGTTGGTCACATTGCCACGGTTGGTCACACTCCCAGTAGTGGATCACTCTCAGTGTTGGGTCACACTCCCCATGGTTGGACACAGCCCCTGTTTGGTCATACCCCCTTTGTTGTCACACACCCTGTGGTTGGTCAGACTCACCACAGTTGGTCAGACTCACCATGGTGGTCACATGCTCTGTGGTTGGTCACACTCCCCATGGGTGGTCACACTCCCTGTGGTTGGTCACAGTCCTAGTAGATACTCATGCTCCATGTTTGGTCACACTCCCCATTGTTGGCCACAGTCCCTGTTTGGTCACACCCTCCTGGTGGGTCACACCACATTCCTATGGTGGTTGAACGCCCTCTAGTAGGTCACACTCACCATGGTAGGTTGTACTCCCCATGGTGGTCACATGCCCTGTGGTTGGTCACACTCCCCATGGTGGTCACATGCTCTGTGGTTGGTCACACTCGCCATGGTTGGTCACCCTCCCCGTGATTGGTCAGACTTCCCATGCTTAGTCACACTCACCGTGGTTGGTCACATTCCCCATGGGTAGTCACACGCCTGTTGTTGGTCACACTCGCCATGATTGGTCACACTCCGTGTGGTTGGTTGCAACCCCAGTAGTGGCTCCCACTCTAGTGTTTGGTTACACTCCCCATGGTTGGCCACAGCCCCTGTTTGGTCATACCCCATTGTTGTCAAATACCCTGTAGATGGGCACACTCGCCATGGTTGGTCATACTCTAAATGGTGGTCACATGCTCTGTGGTTGGTCACACTCGCCATGGGTGGTCACACTCCCTGTGTTTGGTCACACTCTTTTTGGTTGGTTGCACTACCAGTAGAGGCTCCCACTCTCAGTGTTTGGTCACAATCCCCATGGTTGGCCACAGTCCTTGTTTGGTCACACTGCTATGGTTGGTCACATGCCCTGTGGTTGGTCACACTCGCCACAGTTGGTCATACTCCCATGGTGGTCACATTCTCTGTGGTTGGTCAAACTCCCAGTAGTGTCTCAAACTCCGTGTTTGCTCACACTCCCCATGGATGGCCATAGTCCCTGTTTGGTCACTTTCCCTGCTTGGTCACACGCTCTGTGGTTGGTCACACATACCACGGTTGGTCACACATACCACGGTTGGTCACACTCCCCATGGCTGTCTCATGCCCTGTAGTTGGTCATACTCGCCATGGTTGGTCACTTACCCCGTGGTTGGTCTCACTTCCCATGCTTGGTCACACTCGCTGTGGTTGGTCACACTCCTCATGGGTGGTCTTATGCCCTGTGGTTGTTCATACACACTGTTGTTGGCCACACTCCCATGGGTGTTCACACGCCTGTGGTTGGTCACACACACCATGGTTTGTCTCGCTCTCAGTAGTTCTCATGCTCTCAGTGTTTGGTTACACTCCCCATGGTTGGCCAGAGTCCCTGTTTGGTCACACCCTCCTTGTTCCACACACCCTGTGGTTGGTCACACTCACCATGGGTGGTCGCACTCCCTGTGGTTGGTCAAACTCCCAGTAGTGGCTCACACTCTCAGTGTTTGGTCACACACCCCATGGGTGGCCACAGTCCCTGTTTGGTCACACACCCCTGGCTGGTCACATACCCTGTGGTGGTCACACTCCCCATGGTTTGTCATACTGTCCATAATTGGTCAACTCCTTGTTGTGTTCACACCCTCCTTTGTTGGTCATGCTCATCATGGTTGGTCACACTCCCCATGGTGGTCACACGCCCTGTTGTTGGTCACACCACCATGGTTGGTCACACTCCCCATGGTGGTCTCATGACCTGTGGTTGGTCACACTCACCATGGTTTGTCACACTCCCTGTGGTTTGTCACATTCCAAGTAGTGGCTCCCACTCTCAGTGTTTGGTCACAGTTCCCTTGGTTGGCCACAGTCCCTGTTTGGTCACACCCCCCTTGTTGTCACACACCCTGTAGTTGGTCACACTCACCAGGTTGGACATACTCCCCATGGTGGTCACATGCTTTGTGGTGGGTCACACTCACCATGGGTGGTCACACTCCCTCTTGTTGGTCATACTCACCATGGTTGGTCAAACTCCCTGTGGTTGTCAAACTCCTAGTAGTGGCTCACACTCTCAGTGTTTGGTCATACCCTCTGCTTGGTCACACGCACTGTGGTTGGTCACACTCTCCACAATGGTCACACTCCCCATGGTAGTCACATGCCCTGTGGTTGGTCATACTCGCTATTATTGGTCACACACCCCATGGGTGTTCACACGCCTGTGGTTGGTCACACACACCATGGTTTGTCTCACTCCCAGTAGATCTCACACTGTCAGTGTTTGGTCATACTCCCCAGGGTTGGCCAGAGTCCCTGTTTGGTCACACCCCCCTGGTTGTCACACATCCTGTGGTTGGTCACACTCGCCATGGGTGGTCACACTCCCTGTGGTTGGTCAAACTCCCAGTAGTGGCTCACACTCCCAGTGTTTGGTCACATACCCCATAGGTGGCCACAGTCCCTGTTTGGTCAAACCCCCCTGGTTGGTCACACACCCTGATGTGGTCACACTCCCCATGGGTTGTAATACTGTCCATAATTGGTCAACTCCTTGTCATGTTCACACCCTCATTTGTTGGTCAGGGTTAGTCACACTCCCCATGGTGGTCTCATGACCTGTGGTTGGTCACACTCACCATGGTTGGTCATACTCCCCATGGTGGACACATGCTCTGTGGTTGGTCACACTCGCCATGGTTGGTCATTCTCCCCGTGGTTGGTCAGTCTTCACATGCTTGGTCACACTCACTGTGGTTGGTCAACTCCCCATGTGTGGTCACAGGCCTGTGGTTGGTCACACTCCCTGTGGTTGGTCACACTCCGAGTAGTGGCTCCCACTCTCAGTGTTTGGTCACACTCCCCATGGTTGGCCACAGTCCCTGTTTTGTCACACCCCCATGGTTGGTCACATGCCCTGTGGTTGGTCACACTCGCCATGGGTGGTCACATGCCTGTGGTTGATCACACTTGCCATGGTTGGTAACACTCGCTGTGATTGGTCACATTCTCAGTAGTGGCTCACACTCTCAGTGTTTGGTCACACTCCCCATAGTTGGCCACAGTCCCTGTTTGGTCACACACCCCTGGCTGGTCACATACCCTGTGGTGGTCACACTCCCCATGGTTTGTCATACTGTCCATAATTGGTCAACTCCTTGTTGTGTTCACTCCCTCCTTTGTTGCTCATGCTCGTCATGGTTGGTCACACTCCCCATGGTAGTCTCATGCCTTGTGGTTGGTCACACCACCACGGTTGGTCACACTCCCCATCATGGGTCATGTCCTGTGGTTAGTACACTCGCCATGGGTGGTCACACTCCCTGTGGTTGGTCACACTCCCAGTAGTTGCTCACATTCTCAGTGTTTGGTCACACTCCCCTTGGTTGGCTACAGTCCCTGTTTGGTCACACCCCCCTGGTGGGTCACACCCCCTGTGGATAGTCACATTCCCATAGTGGTCGAATGCCCTCTGGTAGGTCACATTTGCCATGGTTGGTTGCACTCCCCATGGAGGTCTCATGCCCTGTGGTTGGTCACACTCACCATGGTTGGTTATACTCCCCATGGAGGGTATGCCCTGTGGTTGGTCACACTCCCAGTAGTGGCTCACACTTTCAGTGTTTGGTCACACTCCCCAAGTGTGGCCGCAGTCCCTGTTTGGTCACACCCCCCTTGTTGTCACACATCCTGTGGTTGGTCACACTCACCACAGTTGGTCATACTCCCCATGGTGGTCACAAGCTCCATGGTTGATCACACTCGCCATGGGTGGTCACACTCCCTGTGGTTGGTTGCACTCCCAGTAGTGCTCACTCTCAGTGTTTGGTCACACTCCCCATGGTTGGCCACAGTCCCTGTTTGGTCACACCCCCTGTGGTTGGTCACATTCCCATGGTGGTCGAACACCCTCTGGTAGGTCACACTCACCATGGTTGGTTGCACTCCCCATGGTGGTCTCATGCCCTGTGGTTGGTCACCCTCCCTATGGTGGTCACACCCTGTGGTTTGCCACACTCCCAGTGGTTGTTCACTCTCCCCATGGTTGGTCACAGTCCCCTTGTTGTTCTTACTCCCTGTTGGTCACACTCCCCATGGTTGGTTACACTTGCCATGGTTGCTTGCATGCTCTGTGGTTGGTCCCATTCCTAGTGGTTGTTCATACTCCCTGTGGGTTTTCTTCACTCCCCATGGCTTGGTCACACTCGCCATTCTTGGTCACACTACCTATGGTTGGTCCTACTCCCCCTGGTTGGTCACCCTTCCTTTGGGTTGGTCACTGTCCCCATGGTTGGTCACACTCCTAGTGGTTGGTCATACTCCCTGTGGGTTTTCTTCACTCCCTGTGAGTTGGTCACTGTCCCCGTGGTTGGTCACACTCTCCGTGGGTTGGTTATACTCCCCGTGGGTTGGTCACACTCCCTGTGGGTTGGTCACTATTCCCATGGTTGGTCACACTCCCTGTGGTTAGTCACTGTCCCCATGATTGGTTATACTCCCTGTGGTTGGTCGCACTCCCTGTGGGTAGGTCACACTCCCTGTGGTTGGTTACACTCTCTGTGGGTAGGTCACACTCCCTGTGGTTTTCCAGACTCCCCATAGTTGGTCACACTTCCCATGGTTGGTCGCATGCCCTGTGGTTGGTCACACTCCTAGTGGTTGGTCACACTCCCCATGGTTGGTCACACTCCCCGTGGTCACTGTCCCCATGGTTGGTTATACTCCCTGTGGTTGGCCACACTCCCCATGGGTTGGTCACACTCCCCGTGGTTGGTCACTGTCCCCATGATTGGTTACACTCCCTGTGGTTGGTCACACTCCCCGTGGGTAGGTCACACTCCCTGTGGTTGGTCACACTCCCTGTGGGCAGGTCACACTCCCTGTGGTTGGTCACTGTCCCCATGGTTGGTTACACTCCCTGTGGGTAGGTCACACTCCCTGTGGGTTGGTCACACTCCCTGTGGTTTTCCGGACTCCCCATGGTTGGTCACAATTCCCATGGTTGGTCGCATGCCCTGTGGTTGGTCACACTCCCCGTGGTTGGTCACTGTCCCAATGGTTGATTACACTCCCTGTGGTTGGCCACACTCCCCGTGGGTTGGTCACACTCCCCGTGGTTGGTCACTGTCCCAATGGTTGGTTACACTCCCTGTGGTTGGCCACACTCCCCGTGGGTTGGTCACACTCCCCGTGGTTGGTCACTGTCCCCATGATTGGTTACACTCCCTGTGGTTGGTCACAATTCCCATGGTTGGTCGCATGCCCTGTGGTTGGTCACACTCCTAGTGGTTGGTCACACTCCCCGTGGTTGGTCACACTCCCTGTGGGTTGGTCACGCTCCCTGTGGTTGGTCACACTCCCTGTGGGTTGGTCACACTCCCCGTGGTTGGTCATTGTCCCCATGGTTGGTTACACTCCCTGTGGGTTGGTCAGACTCCCTGTGGTTTTCCAGACTCCCCATGGTTGGTCATACTCCTTGTGGGTTTTCTTCTCTTCCCGTGGGTTGGTCACACTCCCTGTTGTTTTCCAGACTCCCCGTGGTTGGTCAGACTTCCCATGGTTGGTCACATGCCCTGTGGCTGGTCACGCTCCGCATCGTTGGTCACATGCCCTGTGCATGGGTCACAGGTTCTGTGGTTGTTCCCAGGACCCAAGGGTGGTCTCCTCTCTTCAGGTCCTGGGGGAATGGATAAATCCAGGGTAGGCTCCTGGTAATATTTGACCCCAAAGTCTATGCATACTTCCATTCCCCCTCCAACCTCATAGCCATCTCTCTTTTCTTGCCTCCTCTCTCCTTCCCTCTTCCTTAACCCATCAAAAAGAGCTCAGGGCCACCCTCCATGTTAAGTCCCAGCTGTACATCAAAGGAAGCCTAGGTCCAAGTTCAACTCAGGTGAGGACACAGGGTCCAACACCCATGTTGAGTACCCCCACACAGGGCAGAGAAGGTTATGAGTGAGCTGTGACCACAAAAGTTTTGCATGGTCTCCCAAGTGCAAGAGGGGGGCATGGCAGATGGAAGCAGGTGTGCTGGTCAGCCAGGGTGAGAAGGAGCTGATGGAGCTGAACTTTGGAGGTGTGGCTAAAGGGCTGCAGGAGGCATCAGGCTTCCTTCCTGGTGTTGAAGCAAGGTTAGGTTTTCTGTCAGTGACTGGGGCCAATGATAATGTTGATGGTTAGAAGTGAATGTGAAAAAAAAAAAGAAGTGAATATGGGGGCTGGCACTGTGGCGTGGTGGGCTAAGCCTCTGACTGCAGCACTGGCATCCCATGTGGGCACCAGTTTGTGTCCCGGCTACTCCTCTTCCAAACCAGCTCTCTGCTATGGCCTGGGAGGGCAGTGGAAATTGGCCCAAGTGTTTGTGCCCCTGCACCTCCATGGGGGACCTGGAGGAAGCTTCTGGTTCCTGGCTTTGAATCCATCCAGCTATGGCCATTGCAACCATTTAAGGGGTGAGCCAGCAGATGGAAGACCTCTCCCTCTCTTTCTGTGGCTCTATCTCTCAAACAAACAAACAAATAGATCAATCTTAAAAAAAAAAAAAAAGAAGTGAATGTGGTCCCTCTCCCAGGTCACAAGTAGTCGCTGAGGCTGGGGGCCACTGTGAGCGCAACTCCCTCAGGTTCCTGCCATGTTTCACTGCCCCCCCCAGTACACACCTCGGGACACAGATGCCCGTGTTGACCCCATTGCAGGTGGTGTTTGCTCCTGCTTCTGCACTTAGCACCCCATCAGCTCCCTGCCAGGCACCTGCCACTCTGCCTGGCCCCTTAGCTTCCTCCCAGGCACCTGCCACTCTGCCTGTCCATTGCCACCTGCAGCCTCTGTAGATAGCTCTCAACACACCCACAGTTACCTGCCAAAGAGCCTGCTACCCTGCCTGAGAACCTGCTTAGCCCAGGAGTGCACGGGTCAGGCCTGAAGTTCAAGTACCTGCAAGGAGGACCTGATGGCAACACCTGCTCCCCCAGCTCCTCCTGTGACTGAACCCCAGCAAACCCCAGTCCCTATCTCAGCTTTCCATGTGTCCCTGCCTCCCCCTCTCTTCCCAGGGTTAAGTAGGTTCACCCTCCATATCCATCATTCCACCCAAATTCCTCTCTCAAGCTCTGAGCAGTCCACACACCCAGGCACAGGGTCCTGGGCTGGCCTGGTGGCTGCCTGTGGGGGCCCAGCACTTGCCTGAGCACAGAGGGAATAGGAGCCATGTGCCTATCCCGGTGACCTGAGGTCGAGAGGCAGGAAAGGACCCCTGTAGCAAGCAGGCTGCCTCTGTTCCAAGTCCATTCCCCAGAGAATGGCACGCACTGAGACATTCTGTTCCTGGAGGCACAATGAAGATCAAACCTTACGTTCCCAGGTAGTTTCTGCTCCAGCTCTTCTCATGCTTTTGTTACAAACTCCTCCTGCTGCTGGGAGTTCACTGAAGCTTCTGGGGCTGGGGTTTGCTATCTTCCATGTATCCTGAGAATTTATCCGGTTTTTATCTTAAAAAAAAAAAAACAACTTGTGTTATTTATTTGAAAGGCAGAGTTACAGAGAGGAAGGGAGAGACAGAGAAAGAGAAAGCTTCTATCCACTGATTCACTCTGCAGTTGGCTACAACAGCCAGAGCTGGCCCCGGGCTGAAACCAGGAGCCTGGAACTCCATCTGGGTCTCCCACATGAGTGGCAGGGGCCAAGCACTTGCACCATCTTCTGCTGCTTCCCAGGAGCATTAGCAGAGAGCTGTATCAGCAGTAGAGCAGCCGGGACTTGAACTGGTGCCCATATGGGATACCAGTGTCACAGGCAGGCAGTGATTTAACCTGCTGAGCCACAGTGCTGGCACCTGGATTTTTATCTTTTTTGTTTAAGGTTTTATTTATTTTATTTGAGAGTTAGATTTATAGACAGTGAGAAGGAGAGACAGAGAGAAAGGTCTTCCCTCGACTGATTCACTCCCCAAATGGCCACAACAGCCGGAGTTGCACCAATCTGAAGCCAGGAGCCAAGAGCTTCTTCTTGGTCTCCCACGTGGGTGCAGGGGCCCAAGGACTCGGGCCATCTTCTACTGCTTTTCCAGGCCATAGCAGAGAGCTGGACTGGAAAAGGGGCAGCCGGGACTAGAACCGGCACCCATATCAAATGCTGGCGCCGCAGGTGGAGGATTAACCTACAGTGCCATGGCGCCAGCCCCTATTTTATTTTTTATTTATTTTTTAAATTGCCACAACTCCTTCCCTCTATTCTCTCCTATTGAACTCAGGTTATTCTGATGTTGGACTTTTTCATTCTATCCCCCATGTCTTTCAGACCTCACATTGTTATTTTCCATCTTTCAGCTTTTCCTTGTTTTAATCTCTGTGTGCTGCAGATTTCCTTGACATTCTCTAATTCTCTCTCTTTAAAAAAAGATTTATTTGGGGGTCAATGTTGTGGCACAGTGGGCTAAGCCCACGTATTTTTCATTTTTCATATGTGGAACATTGAAATACCCTGTTCACATGAAGACATGGGTGGGACTGGAAACAGTGTATTTTTAAAAATTATTTGTTTAAAGCCCACACTGTGGCGTAGCGGGTAAAGCCGCTACCTGCAATGTCAGCATCCCATATGGGCGCCGTATGGGTTCATGTCCTGGCTGCTCCACTTCTGATCCAGCTCTCTGCTGTGGCCTAGGAAAGCAGTAGAAGATGGCCCAAGTCCCTGGGCCTCTGTATACATGTGGGAGACCCGGAAGAAGCTCCTGGCTCCTGGCTTCGGATTGGCACAGCTCCAGCCATTGCAGCCAATTGGGGAGTGAACCAGCAGATGGAAGACCTCCCTTTCTGTCTCTCCCTCTGTCTGTAACTCTGCTTCTCAAACAAATAAATGCTTTTTTTTAAAAAAAAAAAAAGAGTTAAAAATTGGCGTGTGTACCTTTTAGAAATATTTCTGGCAGCTCTGAACAAAAATAAAAGTGCATGTGATCCATTTTCAGTTTATATGTCGTCTTAAAGTACCTTAGAAATAAAATGTATGGCAGGTGGACAGGGAAACAGATACACCTACATAAACACATGCATAGGAAATGACTTAATGGTTATGTTTCTGACAGATTTAGCCCAGACTCTGCATCCGAGAGGAGGAATTAATCCTGCCCAAAGGAAGCTGGTTTTCTCAAATTCAGCAAATTGATTCCTAGATTATGTTTTAGGAGGACGTTTATCCTGCACATGTATGCAGTATATGTTCTTCTGGTAGGAGTGCCCTTTAATCCGGGCTTACAGAATGGGTGTTAACAATTGCTGTTAAATGCATTAGTTCCAGGACATTCCATGCATGCTCCCTGAGCCAAAGAGCAGAGAAACTGTGACAGCAGGAGGCATGTGTCCAACTTGAAAAATAGGTAGGGAGCCGGCGCCGCGGCTCACTAGGCTAATCCTCCGCCTTGCGGCGCCGGCACACCGGGTTCTAGTCCCGGTCGGGGCGCCGGATTCTGTCCCAGTTGCCCCTCTTCCAGGCCAGCTCTCTGCTGTGGCCAGGGAGTGCAGTGGAGGATGGCCCAGGTCCTTGGGCCCTGCACCCCATGGGAGACCAGGAAAAGCACCTGGCTCCTGGCTCCTGCCATCGGATCAGCGCGGTGCGCCGGCCGCAGCGCGCCGGCCGTGGCGGCCATTGGAGGGTGAACCAACGGCAAAGGAAGACCTTTCTCTCTGTCTCTCTGTCTCTCTCACTGTCCACTCTGCCTGTCAAAAAATTAAAAAAAATAAAAAAAATAAAAATAGGTAGGGCTTTGGTTTGGTATTTTATGGATTTCCAGGGTTCTTTTTGCAGTACTACATGAAAATATTTCCCTGACAAGCCTCAATGAGTATTGAAAGAAGCATAAGATAAAAACTCACTTGAACATGCAGATTCTTTTCACATGCAAATAGAATACTGCTTGGCCAAAGCAAAGGTAAAATTTTCATCTTTATCTGCAAGGCCCCTGGCTGTGGGCTCAGCAAGCCCCTTCCCCCACAGAGAAGGCTGGGCAGGCGGACTACTTTGTGTATATTACATATTCAGCTGTAGGAAAGAACAGCTGTAGGGTTGGTGCCTCTCCACCTGCCTCTTGCAGGTGCCATGGGAGCTGTGGCTACAGACCCAGGGGGTGTCCTTCCCTGGAAAGCTGATGGGGTTGGGGGAGGGGGTGCACCAGGCTCCAATTGCTCGGAGATCCCAGCTTCCCCCCACAGCAGGCTGAGGGAGACCCATGAGCCCCTTCCTCAAGTTGGGACTCCCTGTGGTACGGTTGGTGCCCCAGGTCCTTTGCTCATCATCCCCTTCTCTCCCCCACCTAGTCTCTGTGCCCCACTTCCTTCACCTCAATAAACCCCAGGCACCAAACCCCTGCCTCAGGCTCCACCTCCAGGGAAACACCCCAGGCAAGTGGCTACTAGGGCTAAGGCTGCGGGACTGTTACAGGTGGAACTTGCGGAACTGAATGTTGCAGTCCCAGCTCTGCTTTGGGGATCTCTCTCTCTCTCTCTCTCTCTCTCTCTCTCCCCCCCTCCCTCCTAAATAAAACTTTTGTAAAAAGATGCACCTTCATAGAAACATAGTTACTGCAATTACTAGGAGGAAAAAGTCCCCCACTCATAACACCAAGGAAAACTTCCAGAAAAGCAAAGGGAAGCCCAACGACTGATCCCTTCCTCCGTCTGAAATCTCCCGGCCCGCAGCCTGCAGCAGCTCCCAAACGGGGAGCCAGGGCCAAGGACATCCACGGGTGTCCTTACTGCTGACCTGGGGCCAGTCATGGTTCCTGTTTCCATCTTGGGACAAAAAAAGGAAGCAACAGGCAGGGATGGAGGGGCAGGGCAGGCAGGGAAGGGCCAGGCTGTGGGTCCTGCGTGCTTTGTGGAAGACCCCTGCCCGGAGCTGTGCAGCCATGCTCTGTGGCCTGCCTGTCCTGTGTCCACAGGGCCACACACTGGTGATTATTTAGCATCCGGCTTCAGTTTTTTTCTCTCGTTTATTTTTTGCTTTCCAGCTGCGTGTTAACAATAATTCCCCCTTTACTGAGGGATTTGCCTGGGATTTCTGTAATAAAATATTAGGATTTGCAACAAGCTCTACAAAAGTGGTATTTTTCATGTGATTACGAGGCCGAGAGCATATTGTCATCCCGGGACTGCTGAGCAGCGGCGACAGATGTCCCCTGTCAGTGACCAGTGACTAAATGTCCCCACAGGGGCCCCGCCTCATCCACGCACCTGTTCCTTCCTTTCTGCGGCCACATCGCCATCACAACCCCATATTTCCTGAAAACTGGGGGCTTCCCCAGAAATGCCCTGCCCTGTGCTCAGCCGGGTACAGAGGACATTTGTGACAAACGGAACTGGGGCCACCCACGGACGTCCTCAGGTGGACGTCCTCAGGTGAGCTCAGCTGTGAGTCAGATCAACAAGTACAGACACCCTATGCAGACATTGGGGTAATAAATAGCTCCCTCCTGCGACTTTCCCTCCAGGAAATGACTTCACTGCAGTAAAAAAAAAATGCAAAACAACAATAAAAAACCAATTCGATTTAAATGGAGGTTCATTGAAGCATTTGCCCTAAGGACAAAATGCTGAGAACAACTTGAAGGTCATTTCTTGAGAGGATACATGAAAACAACAGTAAATTCCCTCGATTGGTTCTGATGTGACTGTTGAAACAGGAATCAGGGACACACAGCTAAACGGAGCACCGTGAATGGTGGTTTCTGTTGGCCGTGCGTCCCCCAAATCTTGCCAAAGGGAAGGGAAAAGGGTAAATGTACAATCTGCAAAGGCCAGGAAAACGGGAGAGGAGGCCACAGCAGACCTGAAAGTCGACAGAAATCCAAAGACAGAAAACAGGGGCAGAGCGGGAAGGAGTTGCGTGCCTGCAGAGGGGACACGGATGACCTGGGCTGTGCGAGCCACAGGGGCCCCGGGAAGGCCTGGAATGGACCCCTACATTCCAGGGAAGGCAGGATGGGGCCTGGAGCGCAGGGCCAAGTCTGCAGCAGGAATGAGGGGGTGCCTGGGGCCGCCCCTTCCTGCCCGGGGTCCTCTGGAAGCCAGGTCTTTTCTCTGGAGAAGCCTAACCAGGAATGTGTCCGAGGGGCAGTCGTGCAAGTGCCAGTTACCTGCAGGGGAACTAACCAGGTGACAAGCAGCCCCATCGCGCACTCACACACGCATGCGCACGCTCACATGCTGTCTCACACACTCACATGAACGCAGGCTCTCATGGATGCTCACACACATTCACTCGTACACATGCACACATACACATGCATGCACGTGTATTCCCTCACACGCATCCACACATTTGCACACACATGCTTATACACATATATACTCTAACACACGTGTGTGCACATACATTCCTTCTTTCACATGAACATACACTCTTATACACTCACATGCACATACTCGCACATTCTGTCACACACAATCACATGAACACACACTGCCACATTCATTCACAGACACATATCTACACATTTGCATGCATCCACACACACTCACAATACACACATTCTCTCACACACACTTATATAAACTTACACTTACACACTGGCACATACACACATGCACACACACATTTTCTCACACTCATTTAAACTCTCACACTCCCACGTGTACACATTTGCATGCTCATTTACACACCATCTCATATACATGTGCACACTCATATATTGATACTACACTCACACACCCCACCACACTCACACATGCACTCACACTTCCACAAAAACACACATACACAGTCACACACTCATACACACCTTTCTCATATACATGTACACATGCACACACTTATACACTCATGCACACACTCATACGCTCACACTACACTCACACAGCCCATCACACTCACACATGCCACTTCCACAGAAACACACATACACAGATGCACACTCATACACACCATCTTATATACATGCACACACTCAAATACTCACATGAAACTCACACAACCCATCACACTCACACATGCACTCACACTTCCACAGACACACACATACACAGTCACACACTCATACACACCATCTCATATACATGCACACACTCATACACTCACAAGCCCATAACACACATGCACTCACACTTCCACAAAAACACACATACACACACACACCTTATCATATACATTGTGCACATTCATACATTCACACTACACTCACACAGCCCATCACACACATGCAGTCACACTTCCACAGACACATACATACAGTCACAGTCTCATACACACCTTTCTCATATACATGCACACACTCATACGCTCACACTACACTCACACAGCCCATCACACTCACACATGCCATTTCCACAGAAACACACATACACAGATGCACTCATACACACTATCTCATATACATGCACACACTCATACACTCACACAGCCCATCACACTCACACATGCACTCTCACCTCCACAGACACTCACACACATACATAGTTACACACTCATACCCTCTCATGAACACTTGCATGTTTGCAGTCACACACTCACACAGAGCTTCCCTATGCTTTTTTGGTTACTCATTCTTTGTTTCTTTTTAATGTTTATTTATTTATTTTACTTGAAAAGTGGAATGACAGAGGAAGAGATAAAGAGGGCACACTTCCATCTGCTGTTTCACTCCCCAAATGGCCACAACAGCCAGAGCTGGACTAGGCAGAAATTAAGAACCAGGAACTCTATCTGGGTCTCCCATGTGGTGCAGGGTCACAAGTACTTGAGCCATCATCTTTTGCCTCCCAAGATGTATTAGCATGAAACTGGATAGGAAGCGGATGAACTAGGCTCAAATCAGCACTGATATAGGACACAGGCTTCCTAAGTATTGGTTTCACCTGCTGGGCTACAACACCCACCCTACTCATTCTTAAATATGAAAAGATAGAGAAGAGATTAAAATGCAATAGGCAAAACAAAGGTAACTGAGTAGCAGGAGGTTAAGACAAAGCTGAAGACGTCACTCAGAAAGTGGGTGAGGAGAAATCGGGAGGTGAACAATGAGAGAGGAGAGAAAGTTCAGGAATCACTTCAGAGGTGCAGCGCACGGCTGATGAGAGTCCTAGACACGGAGTCCAGAAGACACGGAGGGGATCGCCAAGCAAAATTCACAAGAAGATGCCCCAGAGGGGAAGGGCAAGCAGCCCACCAGACACCCAGAAACACAAATGATAAAAGGCCAATGTCAAGGCACAGCACCAAGAGACTGGAACGCTGGGGACTACAAAAGATCCCAAAAGTCTTCAGAGAGGGAAAAATGAGCCAAATACCAAGAGAGAGGGAGCAGAAAGGTTTTCCCAACACAACAGTGGAAGCCACAGGAGTTGGTGGGGCGGGGCGGGGGGCGAGGATTCTCAGCCCAGGCTTTCATACCCAGCCAAACTGTCGCCCAGCTGTGAAGTAAAGTAAGTGTGAAATTAGGACATTTTCAGACCTAAAAGGTCTCAAGGTTTTGTCCTGAATCCCCTCTTGGAGGAAGCCCTTGAAAGGAGTGCTCCACCAAAAGCCACAAATCAAAAAAAGGAAAAAGCATGAACACAAGAACCCCCAGGGGCTCCCATAAGAGTGAAGCTAAAGGAACTGCTAGGATGTCCAAGGAGAGACCCCGAGACAGCTGTGCAGAGTCTAGGCTGGAGAGAGGGCTGGGGGCTCCAGGGGGCATATTTGTAGGAAAACAGACCAATGGCTCAGAAAGATTATTCGATATACAAAAATAGTCACCATGCAGATTGTCAGAGGGCCAGGGAAGAATTAGTGAGAGATTCCCAGGAAACAGAGCAAATGAAAACGGAGGCAATTATGAACTCAAACAAAAAGTTACACAACCAATGGACAGGAATTGCAGAACACCAGAGAGTCACAATAATGTAAATATTATCAGTTTAACAAAAATTACGAGGAAGAGGAGAAGATAATAAAATCCTCACACAGCATGTCTAAAATAATTAAATCAAGAAATGGCCTTATATTGTTCAGTAAAAAGGCAATAAATTCTAGAAACAGATAAGGGGGTTGAAACTGCCTCTGAGCAGGCACTCCCGGAAGCAGACAAGCATTTGGTATAAGTTGCCTGTTTCAGGGAGGATTCCAGGAACCTGATAGGCAATGGTGGTTCAAGGCAGGGAGGGATCCAGCCCAGGACAAGTAACTGATCAGGCAGCCTCCATGGGCAACTGGGGTTCAACCTTCCTGGAAACCTCTGGGAGACGGTAGAACATTGCTCATAACTGTGACAACTCACATTCATTATCCACTACGGACTGCCCCGAGGCACTTAGCTCCCTGAAGCTCTGTGCCTACTCCATGCAGAGACCTAACCAATTTGACCAGATAACACTCTTGAGCCAAAAAAGGATGCAGGTGTTCAAGGTGGGAAGGCATCCGCATTGTTGAGAATTGTCCTGTAAGACTTCTGATAGCCTCCAAGATGGGAAGAGTACATAGAGATGGGGATCAAGACCAAGGTACTGTTACACATTAGGAACTACTAGTGGTCTGTGAGATTTTCAAACAAGGAAAGCTCTCTAAAATGACCTCTTGTCAACGGAGAGATCGCCTCTACTCCTAGAAGTATGATTTCTGTCACATGACCAAGGCTTATCGTCACTCTCAAAGATGGTTCCCTACTTCCATCCCTAACAATCAAGCAGTATGCCTGCCAGTTGTCGATAAGTTGTTTAGGCCACTTGTTGTGGTGTGCATTATACAACTTAAATGATACATAAACCGATTGAACAGGAATATGTAAACCAATGAGGCAGAAGTGAAAAAATAGAGCCTTTTAAACTACATGGTGGTAAAATACCTGTAAAATATTAGGAGAGAAAAGTGAAAGTCTCAAAGAACTATCTTGATTTCTGCTTCTGACAGTATGCTAAGATAAGAATCCTGAAAAAATCCTGCATTCACTTGCCCTATTCTGGATGGGAAAAAAAATAGTATCTCCTGATAATTGAATGTTCAGGTAAAGGCACCCTGACCAAGCCCGAGACAGTAAAATAAAATAATGGCAGTAAAATTAAATGACCTGGGGCAGGCATTGTGGTGTGGTGGTTAAGCTGCTGCTTGGGACGCCCGCATCCTGTATCCGTGTCTGGGATTGAGTCTCACCTCTGCTTCTGATCCAGCTTCCTGCTGATTCACCTGGGAGGCAGCAGATGATGCCCCAAGTAGGAGACCCTGATGGAGCTCTAGGCTCCTGGCTCCAGGCTGGCCCAGCCCCAACTGTTTCAGCATTTGGAGAGTGAACCAGCAGATGGAATCAATCTTTCCAATTTCTGTCTGTCTGTCTGTCTCTCTCTCCCTCCCACCCACCCATATTCTTTCTTTCAAGTGAATAGAAAAATAAAACTTTTAAAAATTAAATTAGAGGGGCTAGCACTGTGGCATAGCAGGTAAAATCACTGCCTGAAGCGCCAGCATCCTGTATGGGCACCAGTTCTAGTCCTGGCTGCTCCACTTCTGATCCAGCTCTCTGCTATGACCTGGGAAAGTAGTAGAAGATGGCCCAAGTCCTTTGGCACCCGCATCCATGTGGAAGACCTGGAAGAAGCTCCTGTCTCCTAGCTTTGGCTCAGCACAGCTCCGGTCGCTGCAGCCAACTGGGGAGTGAACCAACAGATGGAAGACCTCTCCCCCCCCCCCCCCTCGGGCTCTACCTCTGTCTGTAACTCTGTCTTTCAAATAAATAAAATAAATCTAAAAAAAAAAAAGAATGGACAGTCAAGGAAGTTTTAGAAATTAACAGTTGTGATTTAAAAATAGAACTCCTTGGGGGCTGGCATTGTGTCGTAGTGGATAAAGCTGCAGCTTGCGACACCGTCATTCTAGCAGGTTCGAGTCCTGGCTGTTCCACTTCTGATACAACTCGGTGTCAATGAGCCTAGGAAAGCAATAGAAGATGGACCAAGGAATTGGTCCCCTGTGCCCAGGTGAGACCTAGATGGAGTTCCTGGGTCCTGGCTTCTGCTTGTCCCAGCCCTGGCTATTGCGGTCATCTGGGGAATGAACCAATGGATGAAAGCTCTCTCTCACTCTCGCTCTCTCTCTCTCTCTGTAACTCTGCCTTTCAAATAAATAAATAAATCTTAAAAAATAGAACTCTTTGAAAAAATTTAACAACTGAAATAAAGTCTCATTTCCTGAGGTCAACAGCAGCTGGAGGTAGACATCGTGAACAGGAAGTCAGAGCTGAAAGAAGAAAGCAGATTCCAGCAGAGGAAACTGTGAGAGAAAATGGAGAAAGAGATGACAGGGAATCTGGAAGAAGTTGTAACTCACATCTAATCAGAGCTCCTGAAAGAGATGATGGAGAGAGCAGAGGAGAGGAAATATTTGCCCTGATTTTTGCTAAGCACTTTTCAGGATAAAAGAAAGATTTGAATCCCACAGGTGTTGGGGTGTGTGTGTGTTTTTTTTTTTTTAAGATTTATTTATGTATTTGAAAGGCAGAGTTACAGACAGGAACAGAGAGAGAAAGAGAGAAGGAGGGGGATTTTCCAACTGTTGGTTCATTCCCCAAGTGACCACAATGTCCAGTGTTGGGCCAGGCTGAAGCCAGGAGCCCAGAATTCCATCCTGGTCTCTAGGGGCCCGAGTACTTGGGCCATCACCTGCTGTTTCTTAAGTGCTTATTAGTAGGGAGCTAGCATTGGAGGCAGAGTCAGGACTCAAACTCAAGTATTCCCATATGAGATGTGGACATCTTTTTTTTTTTTTTTTTTTTTTTTTTTTTTTTTTTTTTTTTGACAGGCAGAGTTAGACAGAGAGAGAGAGAGAGACAGAGAGAAAGGTCTTCCTTCCGTTGGTTCAGCCCCCAAATGGCCACTACGGCCAGCTCACTGCGCCAATCCAAAGCCAGGAGCCAGGCACTTCCTCCTGGTCTCCCATGCGGGTGCAGGGGCCCAAGCACTTGGGCCATCCTCCACTGGCCTCCCGGGCCACAGCAGAGAGCTGGACTGGAAGAGGAGCAACCAGGACTAGAACCCGGCGCCCATATGGGATGCCAACGCCGCAGGCAGAGGAGTGAGCCACGGCGCCGGCCTGGATGTAGGCGTCTTAAGTGGTGCCTCTTATAAAATACTTATTTAGGGGCCA
The DNA here is from genome assembly GCF_051225735.1 of Oryctolagus cuniculus. Lineage (NCBI taxonomy): Eukaryota > Metazoa > Chordata > Mammalia > Lagomorpha > Leporidae > Oryctolagus > Oryctolagus cuniculus. Next base: position 49,434,776 of record NC_142877.1, read on the forward strand.
GTGCTGTGGTGTAGCGGGTAAAGCCACTGCCTGCTGTGCCAGCATCCCATGTGAGCGCCAGTTCAAGTCCCAGCGGCTCCACTTCTGATCCCACTATGATCTCTGCTATGACCTGGGAAAGCAGTAGAAGGTGGCCCAAGGACCCCTGTACCCATGTGCAGAGGAGACCCAGAAGAAGCTCCTGGCTCCTGGCTTCAGATCGGCCCAGCTCCAGCCATTGCGGTCATCTGGGGCGCGAACCAGTGGATGGAAGACCTCTCTTTCTCTCTTTCTCTCTCTCTCTCTCTCTCTGTCTCTCTACCTCTGCCTCTCTGCAACTCTGCCTTTCAAATAAATAAATTAATCCTTTAAAAAATAAATATTTATTTAGTCTTTTTTTATTGATTTGAAAGGCAGAGTGGGGGCCAGCGCTGTGGCACAGCAGGTTAAATCCCTGTCCTGAAGCGCCAGCATCCCATATGGGCGCCAGTTCTCGACCCAGCTGCTCTACTTCCAATCCAGCTCTCTGCTATGGCCTGGGAAAGCAGTGCAAGATGGCCCAAGTCCTTGGGTCCCTGCACCGGTGTGGGAGACTGGGAAGAAGCTCCTGGCTCCTGGCTTCAGATTGGCACAGCTCTAGCTGTTGCAGCCATCTGGGGAGTGAACCATTGGATGGAAGACCTCTCTCTCTCTCTCTCTCTCTCTCTCTCTCTCTCTCTCTCCTTCTTTGTGTTATTCTGACTTTCAAATAAATAAATAAATTTTTTTTTAAAAAAAAAAGGCAGTGTGAAAACAAGAGATCTGGGGCATGAGGAGGAGGCAAAGAGAGATAGAGAGAGCGAGCGCTCTATCTACTGGTGCACTGACCAAATGCCTGCAACAACTGGGGCTGGGCCAGGCCAGAGTCAGGAGTCAGGAATTCCATTCATGTCTCTGACTAGGAGGCAGAAACCCAAATACTTGAACCATTATCTGCTGCCTCCCAGGGTGTGCATTAGCAGGAATGCTGGACTGGAAACGGAGGCGTGACTGAAACTCAGGCACTCGGATATGGGACGCAGGTGTCCCCCAAGTGGTGACTTAACCAGTGTGTCACAAAACACGCCTTCCCAGCATTGTTTATTTTTTTTTAACAGGTAGAATGGACAGTGAGAGAGACAGAGAGAAAGGTCTTCCTTTTGCCGTTGGTTCACCCTCCAATGGCCGCCGCGGCTGGCGCACTGCTGCGGAAGCCAGGAGCCAGGTACTTCTCCTGGTCTCCCATGGGGTGCAGGGCCCAAGCACCTGGGCCATCCTCCACTGCACTCCCGGGCCATAGTAGAGAGCTGGCCTGGAAGAGGGGCAACCAGGACAGAATCCAGCGCCCCGACCAGGACTAGAACCCGGTGCGCCGGCGCTGCAAGGCGGAGGATTAGCCTAGTGAGCCACGGCGTTGGCCCCAGCATTGTTTTAACTGCTGTGCCAAAGAGCAGCCCTGGCCTGGAATCTGTTACAACCGATATAATCTCTCAGGAAGGAGGGGCTGGTTCAGGGATGACCTCATCCTAGAAGTAGCCAACCTGAAGATTACACACACTCACACACATACAAATACCATGAGAATTAATAAACTAGTGACACAAACTCCATGTACAGAAATCAATCGCATTTCTATACACTAAAGTTAAACCATCTGAGAAGGAAATTAAGAAAAATCCATTTACACTAACACCAAAAAAAAAAAAAACCACAAAATGAACTAAAACTAAAGACTTGTACACTGAAGACTATAAAGTGCCATTGAAAGAAATTAAAGAAGACACCAACAAATGGGAAGGCATCCAGTGTTCAACATTGTTTAGAAAGCTTAATATTAAGATGCCCAAGGCCAGCGTTGTGGCATAGTGGGTTAATGCCCTGCCCTGCAGTGCCGGCATCCCATGTGGGTGCTGCTTTGAGTCTCGGCTGCTCCACTTCCGATCCAGCTCTCTGCTATGGCCTGGGAAAGCAGTTGAAGATGGCCCAGGTCCTTGGGCCCCTGCACCTGTGTGGGAGACCTGGAAGAAGCTCCTGGCTCCTGGCTTCAGATTGGTGCAGCTCCAGCCGTTGAGGCCAACTGGGGAGTGAACCAGCAGATGGAAGACCTCTCTCTCTGTCTCTCTCTCTATGTCTTTCCTTCTCTGTGTAACTCTGACTTTCAAATAAATAAAATCTTTTTTAAAAAAATTAAAAAGCCTGTAATTGTCATGAGTGTGTCATCCTTGTTGGTTATGACTGTATATGTGCACACACACATGCACAGGTAGCAAACACCTTTGGGGCATTTTTTTTTTAAAGATATATTTGTTTATTTGAAAGGCAGAGTTACAAAGAGAATGAGAGAGAGAGATTCTATTTTCTGGTTCACCCCCCAAATGGTGGTGACAGCCAGGCCTTGGACTAGCAGGAACCAGGGGTTCTTCCAGGTTTCCCACGTGGGTAGCAGGGGCCCAAGTACTTGGGCCATCTTCTGTTGCTTTCCTAGACTCTTTAGCAGGGAGCTGGACTGGAAGTGGAGTAGCCAGGACTTGAACAGGCATCTCATATGGATTGCATTACAGGTGGCGACTTAACCCACTATGCCACAATGCTGGCACTTCTTTGAGTTTTTAATCTCTTATCATGTGACATAAGATGTAGACTTATTCCATAATATTAAGTACTGTTGATTTTACATCTGTCTCAGTCAATTTGGGCTACAATAACAAATCACCGTAGACCAAATGGCTTAAACAGACACTTGTTTCTCACTGTTACACATACACATAACACATGCACAACTCAACACATACACAACACACACACAGTACACACAAACACAAATACATCCTGTTCTTTCTGTTTCTCTGGAGAAGTCTGTGTAATGCAGCCACTCTTTAAAATAAATAAATGATAGATCACAAGGTGTGCAGAGATGTAGAGAAATCGCAATGGTGTGTATTGCTGGTGGGACTGTATGGTGCGGTGACTACTGTGGAAAACAGGATGCCAGCCCCTCAGGAAACCAAAATGAACAGTTCTGCATGATCTAGCAATTCCACTCTGAGTCTCTGCCCAGAACTGAACTCGAGGATAGAACAGATATTCATACATCCAAGTTTCTAGCAATGTTATCAATAGTAGCCAAGAGGTTGGCTCAACCCAAGCATCCATCAACATACGAATGGGTTAACAAATGTGGTGTACCCATACAGTGGAATATTATTCACCCATAAAAAAGGATTTCAGAAATATTATTTATTTATTTTCAAAAGTCAGAGTTACAGAGAGAGAGAGGGAGGGAGATACTGAGAGAGAGAGAGCAAAATCTTCCATCTGCTAGTTCACTCCCCAGCTGGTGGAAAAGTTCTGGACATAAATGATAGTATGTTTAATGCCAATGATCCACACACTTAAAATGCCGCACTTCATGTCACCTATATTCTTTACAAGAAAACAAGTTTTAAAGAATGAGGGCACAGACATAAACACAAACCGAGACCACACAGCCATTTAGTCTAGGCTCACATATTTATAAATTTGTGCTGATGGTGTATTTCTTCTGCTTCAGTCCTTCTAGTGAGTTGGCAAGAGCACCAGACACCCAATCACAATTATGCAGTAGTTCCCCAATTTTATGTGTTTTCAAGTAACTCTTTTTTTTTTTGACAGGCAGAGTTAGACAGTGAGAGAGAGAGAGAGAGAGTGAGTTACAGACAGTAAGAGACAGAGAGAATTTATTTTATTTAAAAGGCAGAGTTCCAGAGAGAGATACAGGGACAGACACACACAGAGAGATCTTCCATCTGCTGGTTCACTACCCAAATGGCTGCAAGCTGGGCCAGATTGAAGCCATGAGCCAGGAGCTTCTTCTGAGTCTCCCATGTGGGCACAGGGGCCCAAGCATCTGGGCCATTCTCTGTTGCCTTCCCAGGTGCCTTAGCAGGGAGCCAGATCAGAAGTGGAGCAGCCAGGAATTGAATCGGCATTCATAAGGGATGCTGGCATTGCAGGCAGCGGTTTAACCTTCTATACCGCAACCTGGGTTTTTTTTTTTTTTTAATTTGTATGTTTTAAGATCAAAACAAACTCAGGAGGAACCCAAGCCTCGGGGCCTCCAGCACCTTGCAACCCTGACCCTCACTCTTGCCTTCCTCCTGGGTCTGACACTGCACTGTGAGAGTCCAAACTGAGTTCCCATTGATTACTGCTTTCCTCCAGAGAGTACTTGTTAAGGAAGAATTAATGCTATTGTTTTAGAACAAACACTGCCCAAATACTGTCTTTAGCAGGATTGTAATCAGCTTTGCCCGCTTTCCCTCTAATCTGATTGAAGCAGATTTTCCACAAAATCTTTTTTATTTTGTTGCTATTAAAAGGTCACCTATTTGGATCTACCTCAAACTCTTAAGTTCCTGACATCAATTACTAAGTTTACAGATGACCTGGCCAGGGACTGAATTGCCGTACTTTTAATTAAAATAGAAAAAAAGCCAGAGAGAGTAGGGGGTGGGGAGGGGGTGTTTTCTGTGGGGAAACACAGGGTGCCACATTACTGAATACACTTTAGCCCATTTTCCTGGCCCTGTGTTCTAAGTCTGTGTATAGTAATGCCTTTTGACCCTCTGCACTTACTCCATCATAATTATCCTTTAATACTCTTATAAATGAACTTTTAGCTTATCTTCCATTAATTCTCCAGAACAAGCAAAGCCATGGAAATAAAGTGTTTAACCCTTCCCTGGTCTTCCCGCTCACAGCACGAGGTAGGAAGCTCCTCGGTGGGAAATCCATTAAGCTCCGGCACAGACCTGAACTTGAATCACAGTCGCCTGCCTCTCCTCCCACTCCCTCCTGGCGATTCTCAGCAATCTGTGTGTGGAGTCCAGACGGAACCCACCTGAGGCTCCTGCACCAGGTGTGGGGAAGACTCAGCCTGCACCTGCCTGCTGCCCGGAGGGTATGGTCGGAAATGGCCAGGGGACTGGCAGGGTGCTCAAGGCACAGCAAGGCCCTGCAGGGCCCTGTGGGCTACATCTGCATCCTGCCTGGGGAAGCCCTTGCTTAGACACCGAGCAGCCTAATGGTGGAAGGTGGAGAACTCTGGGCGGGCCAGGCCAGCTTGTGACACAGGGCCATGGACTTGGCCTGCTCCTTCTCTGTCCAATGCCCATGGTCTTAATTACCCAAGAAGTCAAGGCAGCAAGAGCACTCAGCTCAATACCAGTGATGCTCACTGTGCAGGCACCACCTAGCCCAGTCCTCCTCACCGCTTGCGTGTGGGCCCCAGACACTACTTCCAGCACAACATCCCCAGCGGGAATTTGGCCTGGAGCTCAGTTAGTAGCCAGGGTGCCAGTACAAGTGCCTCCCATGAGGACTGCTGCTAAAGATTCCAGGCTCTCAGACACGGGTCACTCGGGTGTGTTCAGTCTCGGGGGGCTCCCCTGCTGTGGCTTGGGTGATCTTTGTCCCTGGGGTGCTGGTGTTGGGAGGTGACAGACCTCCCAGTGGTCCTTCGGTCACATGGGTTTGCTTGTTAGGGGACTCCTGACTGATTCTCCTCATTGGACTGAGCCTGTGCCCACCCATCCTCCTCTCTATTTTGTGACCAAACACATGATCACTTCCTGTAGGCCCCCATAGCAGCTGCGGAATCCCCACCACCACGCACACACACACATCCCGGCAAAGGGAAAAAGGGACCTGGACGGGGCCAAGGGAGGAGAAGCTGCAGGAACAACTTCCTATCTGGGCTGCTCTAACAAGACACCTAAGACTTGGCCATTTATTTATAGACAATAGGAATTTGTTGCTCATGGTTCTAGACACTGGCAAGGCCAAGAACAATCACCAGCAGGTGGTGCCTTCTCAGCGTCCTCACCTGGTGTGAGTGGAGGGCAGACAGCACCTGCACATGGCCAGGAAGCCCCCTCGAGCCTCTTAGGATTCCATTCACTGGTTCCATTCACAGAGGCAGAACCTGAAAGCCCCACCTCCTCACCCTATCACCCCCAATATTGGGTTCCAAGGCCAAGGAGCCTGCGGAGTGTCAAGCCAGAGCCTGCCTCTGAGCTCCAAGCAGGGGATCAGAAGGTTCCAGGAGAACCAGCAGGATCCCGACTCAAGATCAGAGCCTATGGCAGCGGAGTTTCTGACTCGACCATGTTTGGTACCAGGGAGATACTGAGTAGGAAGGGGCTGCGCATAAATAAGCCCATTGACTTACCCAGTTAATGAGCCAATCCCACTGAAGAGAGTTCAATTCCAGGATCCTAGGATGGCTGCAGGACACCCAGGACAGATGAGGCTCCCTGTGCAGGAGATGGGCTTCCCTGGAGGAGCTGGGAGACAACCATGGGACAGACGCCCGCAGGAGGGCTGGCTCCCAGGGGCCATCAACCCTGCAGCCTGCCCACCAGACAGACACTGCTCACAGCCTCTGTGCCTCCTGCAGTTGAAGCTGGGCTTGATGAGGTCATAGACCAATGGGTGTGGTCTGGCCCTGCTCTGAGCCTGTGAACATCCACCTGGACAACTGTATTCATCCCCACAGGTTTCACTACCCTTGGTACATGTGCTGATCACTCCCAGCAGCCAGATCTCTGTCCTGGGATCCAACCAGAACCCACAGAGCTGCTTGACACCACACATCTGCCACACCCATGGACCACTGGTCCCCTGATGTGAATGCAGGAATGTGAAGGCCAACCTCAGACTGGCCTCCTGCCTTCACCCCACATCCAGCTGCTCACCAAGTCCTCTGCCATGCAGCTCTCAGGCCAGTGCCTCCTCTCCTGCCCGTGGCCATGCCCTGCAGGTTGCAGCCTTCCCTACTGTGTGACAGAGTCTCCTTCATGGTCTTCCTGCTCCTACTCATTGCCTGCCAGGACAACCTCAACAACACTTGGTGCTGTCACTCTCTCACTCAAACCCTCCCCATCACCTGTTATCTAACTATCTATCTATTTAGAAAGTCAAAGTTACACAGAGAGAGAAGGAGAGACAGAGATCGAGAGAGGGAAAGGTCTTCCATCTGCTGGTTCACTCCCCAGAGGACAGCTTCCATTTCTTTCTCTGTAACACAGGAATAATAAGCACACTTCTTCTTTAGCATGTGGAGTGCACAAAGTCTGGCATGTAGTAAATCTGATCAACATTTTTTTAAAAAGATTTATTACTTTAATTGAAAGTCAGCGTTACAGATAGAGAAGGAGAGGCAGAGAGAGAGGTCTTCTATCCACTGGTTCACTCCCCAAGTAGCTGCCACGGCCGGAGGTGCACCGATCTGAAGCCAGGAGCCAGGAGCTTCTTCCAGGTATCCCATGCAGGTGCAGGGGCTCCAGGACTTGGGCCATCTTCCACTGTTTTCCAGGGCATAGCAGAGAGCTGGATCAGAAGTGGATCAGGGCCGGCGCCGTGGCTCAATAAGCTAATCCTCCACCTAGCGGCGCCGGCATACAGGTTCTAGTCCAGGTTGGGGCACCGGATTCTGTCCCGGTTGCCCCTCTTCCAGGCCAGCTCTCTGCTATGGCCTGGGAGTGCAGTGGAGGATGGCCCAATTCCTTAGGCCCTACACCCGCATGGGAGACCAGGAGAAGCACCGGCCTCGGCGGGCATTGGAGGGTGAACCAACGGCAAAAAGGAAGACCTTTCTCTCTGTCTCTCTCTCTCTCACTCTCCACTCTGCCTGTCAAAATAAAAAAAAATAATAAAAATTTTAAAAATTAAAAAAAAAAGTGGATCAGCCAGTGCTCGAACCAGGGCCCATATGGGATGTCGGCACTGCATGCGGCGGTTTTACCCGCTACACCACAGCGCCGGCTCCACATCTGAACATTAACGAATGGAATAGAAAGGGCCAGCATTGTGGCACAGCAGGCCAAGCTGCTGCCTGCAACACCAGCATCCCATATAGTTTGAGTCCCAGCTGCTGCGCTTAATATCTACTCCTTGCTAACCTACCAGGGAAAGCAGCAGAAGATGGCTCAAGTATCTGGGCCCCTGCACCCACGTGGGAGACATGGATGCGGTTCTAGCTCCTGGTTCCTGCCTGGAATGTGGCAGAAGCCCAAGTGCTTGGGTCATCTGCCACTGCCTTCCCAGGTGCATTAGCAGCTTCCATCTAGATGGCTCGTGCTGATGTCAGGAGGAGCACGAGAGCACCCATTTTCTCTTCCTTTTCCAAGGGATGAATGAGTCTGGTGGGAGCACCATCCTGACACAGGGGTCAGGCCGGCTTTGGGGACAGGAGAGGCAGTCCCGTGGGCCCAGGCATTTCTGGAATGTGCTTGGGTGCACTGTGGGTCCCCCACTTGTCACAGAAGCCACCGTGTGGCTCCAACATGAATGTTCCAGGTCTGGGGCAAGGAGTGGCCTGGGTTTGGGGTTGGTCTGTCTCGGAGCCTTGTGGGACAGGAGACACCCAGCCTCCTCCCACGTGGCAGGGGTGCCCATCCCTGGCCCTTAGCAGGCAGGCGAGTTGGAATGCACAGCTCAGAACTGCAGAGCTGCACGGGACCCTGAGATGCCATTGACATTTTAACGCCTCCGCCCAGCAGAAGACTCAGCAGTCTCAAGACAAAGAGATGAGCTAGCACTTGGGTGCTGGTGAGGAGCCTTGTCCGAAGTATGCAGATGAAGTCCGCCCTGTCCATCCGGTGGGGATCTCTGTGGTTTTCCACTTTCTCTCCAGACCCAGGGCCGTGCTCTGATTGCTCATGTCCTGCACATTCCTGTGCTGAAACAGAATCCCTGGGGTCGGCGCTGTGGCGTAGTGGGCTAAGCATCCACGTGCAGTGCTGGCATCCCATATGGGCACCAGTTGGAGTCCCAGCTGCTCCTCTTCTGACCCAGCTCTCTGCTGTGGCCTGGGAAAGCAGTGGAAGATGACCCAAGTGCTTGGGCCCCTGCACCAGTGTGGGAGACCCGGAAGAAGCTCCCGGCTTCAAATCGGCCCAGCTCCAGTTGTTGTGGCCACTTAGAGAGTGAACCAGAGGATGCAGGACCTTTCTCTATCTCTCCCTGTCTCTATAACTCTACCTCTCAACTAACTAAATAAATAAATCCTAAAAAAATAAATAAAGTGGCCATGTTGAATTCAGGATAATCTGTAGAAGCTGATGGAAGAGGATAAGGATTAAGACTTAGTAAGGATGGGGCCAGCACTGTGCTGTAGCAGGTTAAGCCACTGCCGGCAGTGCCAGCATCCCATATGGGAGTCGGTTCGAGTCCCGGTTGCTACACTTCTGATCCAGCTCTCTGCTATGGCCTGGGAAAGCAGTAGAAGATGGTACAAGTCCTTTGGCCCCTATATCCACGTGGGAGACCTGGAAGAGTCTCCTGGCTCCTGGCTTTGGATAGGTGCAGCTCCAGCTATTGTGACCATTTGGGGAGTGAACCAGTGGATGGAAAACCTCTCTCTCTCTCTCTCTCTCTGCCTCTCTGTAACTCTGCCTTTCAAATAAATAAATCTTTAAAAAATAAAAATAACCAGCAGAGAGAGAAGGAAAAGTAAAAAGTGAAGTTTCTTGTATATCCATGGCATAGTGATAGCCCAGTTTTTCTTTTATTTCTCCCCTTCCTCATTAATTTATTTTTTTTTAATTTTTTTGACAGGCAGAGTGGACAGTGAGAGAGACAGAGAGAAAGGTCTTCCTTTGCCATTGGTTCACCCTCCAATGGCCACCGCGGCCGGCGTGCTGCGGCTTGCGCACCGCGCGGATCCGATGGCAGGAGCCAGGTGCTTCTCCTGGTCTCCCATGGGGTGCAGGGCCCAAGCACTTGGGCCATCCTCCACTGCACTCCCTGGCCACAGCAGAGAGCTGGCCTGGAAGAGGGGCAACCGGGACAGAAAACGGCACCCCAACCAGGACTAGAACCTGGTGTGCCGGCGCCGCAAGGCGGAGGATTAGCCTAGTGAGCCACGGCGCCGGCCTAATTTATTATTTTTAAGATTTGTTTATTTGGGGCCGGTGCTGTGGCATAGTAGGTTAAGCCTCTGCCTACAGTGTTAGCATCCCATATGGGAGCTGGTTTGAGTCCTGGTTGCTCCATTTCTGACCCAGCTCTCTGCTTATGGCCTGGGAAAGCAGTAGAAGATGGCCCAAGTGCTTGGGCCCCTGCACCCACATGGGAGACACGGAGGGCATTCCTGGCTCCTGGCTTTGGCCTGGTCCAACTCCAGCTAATATGGACATTTGGGGAGTGAACCAGAAGATGGAAGATCTCCCTCCTTCTCTCTCTCTCTCTCTCTCTGTCCCTCTGTCTCTCCCTCTCTCTGTCTCCCTCAACTCCATTCTCCCTCTGTATTTCTGCCTTTCAAATAAATAAATAAACCTTAAAAAAAAAACAGTCCCTTTGAAAAAAATTATTTATTTGAAAGGCAGAGTGATACAAAAGGAGAGAAGGCCTTAAGAAAGGGAGAAAGGAAAAAAGAGAGAGATCTTCCATCCACTGGTTCACTCCCCCAAATACCTCCAACAACCAGTGCTGGGCCAGGCCAAAGCCAGGAGCCAGGAACTCCATCTGGGTCTCCCATGTGGGTGGCAGGGGCCCCAGCGCTTGGACCATCCTCTGCTGCCTCCCAGCGTGTGCATTAGTCTGAAGCTGGACAGGAAGCAGAGGAGTTAGGACGTGAGCTAGCACTCTGATGTGCAATGTGGCTGTCTTAAGCAGCAGCTTAGCTCACTGCACTGCACTGCCCACCCCTCTTGTGATTTTAAATGACAAATAACCTGGGTAATGGCTCATGTGTCCTAGTGCTAAGAATATGCAACAATGCAAGTGATAAGATCTTCTTAACAAAGCACAACGGATGCCCCCAAAGTCATCATTTTTGCCACATTGCTATCATATTCCAGGATTTTTCTTCGCAATTCTTTTTTTTAAATTACATATTTATTTGAAAGGCAGAGTTACAGAGAGGCAGAGGCACAGAGAGAAAGATCTTCCATCTGCTGGTTTACTCCCCAAATGGCTGAAATGGCTGAGGCGAGCTGATCCGAAGCCAGGAGCCAGGAGCTTCTTCCAGGCCTCTCGTGGATGCAGAGGCCAGGACTTGGCCATCTTCTACTGTTTTCCCATGCCATTTCAGAGAGCTGGGTGGGAAGTGGAGCATCCAGGATTTGAATTGGCACCCATATGGGATGCTGGCACCACAGGTGGATGCCCAACCCACTCTGCCACAGCACTGGCCCTCAATAGTTAAAAATAAAAATATTTCATCGGCTGGCGCCATGGCTCAATAGGCTAATCCTCCGCCTGCGGCGCCAGCACACCGGTGGGGTTCTAGTCCCGGTCCGGGCGCCGGATTCTGTCCCGGTTGCCCCTCTTCCAGGCCAGCTCTTTGCTGTGGCCCGGGAGTGCAGTGGAGGATGGCCCAGGTCTTTGGGCCCTGCACCCGCATGGGAGACCAGGAGAAGCACCTGGCTCCTGGCTTCGGATCAGCACAGTGCGCCAGCCGCAGTGGCCATTGGAGGGTGAACCAACGGCAAAGGAAGACCTTTGTCTCTCACTGCCCACTCTACCTGTCAAAAAGATATTTCATTTTACTGTTTTATTATCGGTAAGCATGACCTATATCAGGATTTACATTTGAGGAGATTCGTTGACAACTTCTTTATGTCATTACACTTGGCCCATTTTTGTATCAGTGCTATGTATGGTTGAAAATAATGCATATTCTTTGATGGGGGAAAAAGGACCTTTATCTATTCTATAAAGTTTTTCATCTGTGTTACTTAAGCACTTAATTTACTTTTTATCCTCTCTTTTTTTAAGATTTATTTATAGCCGGTGCCGCGGCTCTCTAGGCTAATCCTCTGCCTTGCGGTGCCGGCACACTGGGTTCTAGTCCCGGTTGGGGCGCCGGATTCTGTCCCGGTTGCCCCTCTTCCAGGCCAGCTCTCTGCTGTGGCCAGGGAGTGCAGTGGAGGATGGCCCAAGTGCTTGGGCCCTGCACCCCATGGGAGACCAGGAGAAGCACCTGGCTCCTGCTATTGGATCAGCGCGGTGTGCCGGCCGTGGTGGCCATTGGAGGGTGAACCAATGGCAAAGGAAGACCTTTTTCTCTGTCTCTCTCTCTCACTGTCCACTCTGCCTGTCAAAAAAAAAGATTTATTTTTTTTTTTGAATTTAAGAATTACACAGTGAGAGAAGGAGAGGCAGAGAGAGAGAGAGAAAGAGAGAGAGGTCTTCCATCCGCTGGTTCACTCCCCAATTGACCACAACATTTGGAGCTGTGCCGATCTGAAGCCAGGAGCCAGGAGCTTCTCCAGGGCTCCCACGCAGGTGCAGGGGCCCAAGGACTTGGGCCATCTTCTGCTTTCCCAGGCCATAGCGAGAGCTGGATCAGAAGTGGAGCAGCCGGGACTCAAACCAGTGCCCATTTGGGATGTCGGCACTGCAGGCCACGGCTTTACCCGCTTCACCACAGCACCAGCCCCTACTTTTTATCTTCTTGATCTCTGTCACTGTTAAGGGATATGGGTTAAAAATATCACACATGATATAAAATTTTTAAATTTTTCTATGTTCTTCAGTTTTATTATTATTATTATTTATTTATTTGTGAGGTAGAGTTTCAGACAGAGAGGGAAAGGCAGAGAAAAAGGTCTTCCATCTGCTGGTTCACTCCCCAAATGGTCAAAACAGCTGAAGCTGAGCCCATCTAAAGCCAGGAGCCAGGAGCTTCTTCTAGGTCTCCCATGTGAGTGCAGGGGCCCAAAGACCTGGGCCATCTTCTACTGCTTTCCCAGGCCATAACAGAGAGCTGGATCAGAAGAGGAGCCATAGGACTCAAACCGGCACCTATATGGGATGCTGATGCCACAGGCAGAGGCTTAGCCTACTGTACCACAATGCCGGGCCCTCTCATGTTTTTATAAAAATTGTTAACATTGAGACTGGCATTGAAGCATAGCCATAAAGCCACCTCCTACAATGCCAACATCCCATGTGGCCACCATTTCAAGTCCTGGCTGCTCCACTCCTGATCCAGCTCCCTATTAATGCACCTGGGAAAGTTGCAGAAGATGGCCCAAGTATTTGGGCCCCTGCAACCACGTGGGGACCTGGAAGAAGCTCCTGGCTCCTGGCTTTGGCCTGGCTCTGCTCTGGCTATTGTCACCACATGGGGAGTAAGCAGCGGATCTGTCTCTGTTTCTGTCTCTCCCTCTCTCTATATAACTCTGATTTTCAAATAAATAAATATTTTTTTTTAAAAAAAGAACAGTTCTAACAATTACTCAGGTGGCTGCTATCTGCAATAAGGACCTTAAACATATTATCCCATGTGACCCTCGCAGCTCCTATGAGGAGAAACTATCAGCACCCTGGTTTTTCAGGTGTGAAACTCGAGGCAGAGAGGATCCCTATCTCCCATACCTGGAAAGTCAGAGCCAGGATCGAAGCCCCCACGCCTGGGCTCCAGCATGCTCCCTGGCCACTGTCCCTGCTGTCACTTCACACATTGCTAGGGAGGAAGAAAGTGCCAGCTCCTGAGACACGCACTCTCTCATCCCCAAGAGTACTTGTCTTTCCTCAAACAAACCTTTTTAGGTTTATTTGCAAATCATTTTGACCACCTATTTCTCTGAGCAAGTGCGACAAGAGGGAACACAAGTGACACCAGGGACCTCCAGGAGCAGACACTTCTGTGTTACTGTCACAGCCGCCACCGTCTGTGTTTTCCCACGTGTGCCGCCTTCTGTCCTGATGAAGGTGCTGGGGACGCAGGATCTCTCAGACGACGAGGTCTCCTTCCAAGGCATCCACAACAGGTGGTGGCAATGTGCCTTGGCGCTTCCAAAATACGTAGACAAAAGGTCTTCAGACAAAAGCCAGGACTTTTGACCCAAACAGACCTCTAAGGCTTTGCTGTCTAAAACACCATCCATCTTGGCCAGCATTGTGGCGTAGTGGGTAAAGCCACCACCTGCAGTGCCAACATCCCAAGTGCACAGCGGTCAGGTCCCAGCTGTTCCTCTTCCATTCTAACTCTCTGCTATGGCCTGGGAAAGCAGTGGAGGATGGCCTAAGTGCTTGGGCCCCTGCATCCACATGGGAGACCCAGAAGAAACTCCCGGCTCCTGGCTTCAGATTGGCTCAGCTCCAGCTGTTGTGGCCATTTGGGGAGTGAATCAGTGGATAGAAGATTCTCTCTCTCTCTCTCTCTCTCTCTCCCTCTCTCTCATTCCCCCCCTTCTGTGCAACTCTGACTTTCAAATAAATAAATAAATTTTTTTTAAAAAAAGAAAAAGCAATTTAAACACTTATAATAAATGAGGAGGCCTTCTCTTTCAGGAGTGGCACAAGGGTAGCTATTTAACCATCATCTTCCAACAGATGCAGACACAATGGCCTGAGACCAGGGGAGACTCTGAGGGGACTCAGGCAGCCCCAAGGACAAGCAGGGCGAGGCTACTGGGCATACTTGTGGATCTGCTCACTCACTGGAAGCCCACTAGTCCTCCTGGCCCTGGCCATTCACAACAAACCTACCACACCCTTCAGATCTGCACCCGACTTAGCCTGATGACGTATCATCAAGTTGCAAGAACTGATTTAAGCCTCTGAAATAGTTTAGGGGACCCTGGTGGCCAATGTTACCACATAGGAAGTCAAAGTGCCCCCAACTACCACCCCAAAGGGCCTTGGGCCGGGGCAGCCTGCAAACCTCCAGCAGCCACAGCTTTGCCCCCCGTCAGCCTTTTCCTCTGTCGGTCATCTCCTTCTCCATGGACCCTGTCACATTCTTCCCCAGGATTGTGTCCTCTGCAGGCTCCTCCTGGCATGACAGGCCTCAGTGCTTAGGCAACTCTATGAAATTACTTAAAGAGCTGGAGCTTTGGTTTAGCAGGTTAAGCCTCTGCCTGCAGTGCCAGCATCCCAAATGGACACCAGTTTCAGTCCTGGCTGCTTCGCTTCTGAGCCAACTCTCTGCTATGGCCTGGAAAGCAGTAGAAGATGGCCCAGGTTCTTGGGCACCTGCACCCATGTGGGAGACAAAGAAGAAGCTCCTGGCTCCTGGCTTCAGGCTTCAGATCTGCATAGCTCTGGCCATTGTGGCCATTTGGGGAGTGAACCAGTGGATGGAAGATCTCTCTCTCTCTCTCTCTCTCTCTCTCTCTCTGTAACTCTGCCTCTCAAATACATAAAAAAAAAAAAACTGTTTAATAGGAAAAGAAATCTTCCTAAAAGCATTTCCTGATCACCTTTAAAGAATTCAATCTCCTCTTTCAGTTTAGAGATGAAGAAAGTCCTACAGCAAAGCACCTGGAGAATTCTGCCTCTTCCCTGATGACATAATCCTTATAGCAACGCGCCGCCCCTGTGACAGGTGCGCTCCTGCACTGCCACGGCGTCAGTGTCGGGGCCATAATCTCATCTGATCTTTGCAGCGAGAACCTGAACAACACCAGGCAGCCACATAATCACTGGACACAAAATAAGCTGCTTACCTGATTTCAGTCACTTTCGACTTACCTATAATTACTTTCTAAAATGATTCTGTTTTTTTTTTCTGATTGTAAAAGTCCAATGCCTATTGTGGAAGTGACAGGAAATAGAAAATAACAATTATCTATAAGCTTATGACCCACAAATAAGCCTTGTTAGCATTTAGTACATTGTGTTTTAGCATTTTCCAGTGCATATGTAATTTTTTTAAGATATATTTATTTACTTGAAAGTCAGAGTTACAGAGAGGAGAGGCAGAGAGAGAGAGAGAGGTCTTCCATCCCTTTGGTTCACTCCCCAGTTGGCTGCAACGGCCGGAGCTGTGCTGATCTGAAGGTAGGAGCCAAGAACTTCCTCTGGGTGTCCCATGCGGGTACAGAGACCCAAGGATCTGGGCCATCTTCTACTGATTTCCCAAGCCATAGCAGAGAGCTGGATCAGAAGTGGAGCAGCTGGGACTTGAACCAGCACCCATATGCGACACCAGCACTGTAGGCAGCAGCTTTACCCACTACACCACAGCACCATATCCCATACATAATTTAATGCTTGATCTCATATTGTATTTGCAACTTATTGTACTGATTTTTTTCATTTTGCATTATACATATTTAATGACTTCACTTTCATCAAAATATTTCAAAATCTAGAAGGATATATGCTGTTAGTGAGAACCTCTGAGTAGTGATAGGGATGTAGGTATATGCTTTTATTTTCATATTTTATATTTTATTATCTATGTTTTCCGATTTTCAACAATGTATAGTTTTTTGCCTGTTTGTTTGTCCTAAAGATTTACATATTTATTTGAAAGGCAGAGTTACAGAGAGAGAGAAGGTGAGACAGAGAGATCTTCTGCCTGCTGGCTCACTCCCCACATGGCTGCAACAGACGGGCCTGGGCCAGGCCAAAGTCAGAAGCCAGGAGCTTCTTCTTGGTCTCCCACATGGGTGCAGGGGCCTAAGCACTTGGGTCGTCTTCTGCTGCTTTCCCAGGTGCATTAGCAGGGAGCTGGATAGGAAGTAGAGCAGCCAGGACTCAAACCAGTGCTCATACAGGATGTTGGCACTATAGGCCACAGCTTTAACCTGCCGAGCCACAGCGCCAGCCCCAACAATGCACAGCTTTATGAAAAGATTTTTTTAATTCAAAAAGATGATTTTTCATAGCTGCGTACTATTCCATCTTATGGACACACTCAGGTTTACTTAATGTTTTGTGACGTGGTGGACACCTGCTGTCCAAGGTCTCAGGAGGTGCCATTACAGCTGAGTTCTGGTAGTCAGATGTTTTTGTAAAGTCTGCAATGGTGAGCTAAACACAGTCTTTTTTTAAAAAAAATTATTAATTTACTTATTTGAAAGGCAAGTTGACAGAAAGAGAGAGAGAGAGAGAGAGAGATTTTCCATCAGCTGGTTCACTACCTAAATGATTGCAGTAGGCACGGTTGAGCCAAGAACTCCATCCAGGTCGCCCACATGGGTGGTAGGGCCCCCACCACTTGAGCCATCTTCCAGTGCTTTCCCAGGTGCGTTAGCAGGGAACAGGATCAGAAGCACAGCAGCCAGGGCTCAGACTGCAGCTGCAGCATGGGATGCTGGCACTGCAGGCAGCGGTTTTACCCACTATGCCATAGGGCCGGCCCCCAGAGGATTCTCTTAATCAAAGAGAAATAAAGTGGCCTGGTGGTTAATACATCTGCATCCCACATCAGACTGCCTGGGTTTGGTACGCAGCTCTGGCTCCTGACTCCAGCCACCTGCTGATGCAGACCCTGGGATGAAGCCAGTGATGGCTCAAATAATTGGGCTCCTGCCACTCTTGTGGGAGACCTGGAATGAGATCCTGGCTCCTGGCTGCAGCTGGGTCCCATCCCGGTCACTGTGGGAACGCGGAGCGAACCAGTGGTACGAGCTCTGTCTGTCTGTCTCTGTTTCTCTGTCTGTGTAGCTTTCTGCCTCTCAAACTAAAGATAAATTTCATTAGTGAAGAAAGCCATAAAAAATATTTGAGAAGTAGACAAAAACAATTCAGCATATGAGTAATACAGAGCACTTGGATTAAAGAAAAAAAAACTAAAGTAAAGGAATAGAAGAATTGCAACTCCTAAAATACAGAAAGAAACAGAGACTGAAACTGTATTGAAAGACCACAGGGTGACGCCCACACAGCCAGTGCCCAGGCAATTCCTGGTGACGTCACTGCAATGGAAAGACAAGTGCCCAGGGCCTTCGAGCCCCTGGGTGAAAAGAACTAAAAGAAAAGGAAATCGTCTAGCATCAGCGTGAGCAGTCACACCTCATCTGAAAGGAGTTGGGATCACAGTTATCTAAGATGCAGGGAAGATGTGAGCCAAGCGTTTTGTAACCTACAAAAGGTCTTTAAAAAAAAAAAAAAAGATTGATTTTTTTTTTTTTTTTTGAGAGAGAGAGAGTTACAGAGAGAGGGAGAGGGAGAGAGAGAGAGAGAGAGCGCGCGCTACCTTCCCTCTCCTGGTTCACTCCTCGGGTGGCTGCAACAGACAGGGCAGGGCCAGGCTGAAGCCAGGAGTCAGGAGCTCCATCTGGGTCTCCCACGTGGGTGCCAGGGGCCCAAACACTCACCCATGTCGCCCTTGTTTGCTTTTAGGACATGAGCACACCGTGTCCTTAGAGCCCGCATCCCCACCCTGAGGGGCTTCTGTGGGCCTAAGAGACCCCTGCGTGGCAGAGAGGACAGCCGCTGCCAGGGCCCTTACCCATTCTGCCCAGCTGGCCTGTCGCCTCATGGTCCACACTCCATACCTCTTGGCTTGCCTCTGAGGGGTCAGCATTTTGATGCTCCTCCACAGGAATCTGCTTCTCCGCTCGGGGTTTTTCTGGACCGTTGGGTGCCCCCTTCACTGGCCACCCCACCAGTGAGGGACAGGAGGGCCCAGCTGGCCTGAATTACCCTGCACATGGCTGCAGGGCCCTTGTGAATTGGCTGCCCTGCTCCCTTGTGCTTCCTGGGCCTGTGTGGCCATACCCTAAGGGTGCAGCTCCAGCAGGTGGTACTTGCTATCCTGGGAGCCAGTCTCGGTAAGTGCCATGGAGCTGCTCCTCCAGGCCTGGGTGGTCCCAGACACCTGTGTGGGGTGAGGAATAGCAGAGGCCTCAAAGGAGACTTCACACCCAGCCCAGACTGGCCAGCAGCCTAATTAGGCAGCAGGGGGTGGCTTGAGCCTGGAGGGGATTGCCCAGGGAGGTGATGAGCAGAGCAGGTGCCAGGAGGAGAGAGCAGAGAGGGGCTTTGAGGATCTGGAGAATCCAGGAATACAGAGAGCATGGCACAGGCACGTCCTCGGCTGTCAGGAGCCCGGAAGGGCCCACCCATCCCCGGCTCTGCACAGAAGCAAAACGGCCAGCCCGGTTCTTCAAAGTTAGTCAACCTACTGTTGAAAGTTCAACCTCAAGGAAGACAAGGGAAGAACTGTCGCACAAGGAAGGTGCTGGAGCTGGCGCCGCAGCTCAATAGGCTAATCCTCCGCCTGTGGCGCCGGCACACCGGGTTCTAGTCCCGGTTGGGGCGCCGGATTCTGTCCCGGTTGCCCCTCTTCCAGGCCAGCTCTCTGCTGTGGCCAGGGAGTGCAGTGGAGGATGGCCCAGGTCCTTGGGCCCTGCACCCCATGGGAGACCAGGAGAAGCACCTGACTCCTGCCATTGGATCAGCGCGGTGCGCCGGCCGCAATGGCCATTGAAGGGTGAACCAACGACAAAGGAAGACCTTTCTCTCTTTTCTCTGTCTCTCTCTCTCTCTCACTGTCCACTCTGCCTGTCAAAAAAAAAAAAAAAAAAAAAAAAAGAAAGAAAAAAGAGGAAGGTGCTGGAGACATAGAGACTAAATGCAAACAGGTGGCCTGGGCTGGATTCTGAAGCAGAGGAATAACTTTGGTGGAAAACCCAGAAAAATCCAGATAAAGACAGGAATTCAGGAAACTCAGCCCTGCGCCAGTGGGAAGCCTCAGCTTTGATTGGTATAGCTTAGTTATCCACACTACTGTTGTTTGGAGAAGCCGGATGAAGGATATGTCTGGGGCTGGCACTGTGGTTAAGCCTCTGCCTGTGAAGTCAGCATCCCATATGGGTGCTGATTGAGACCTGGCAGCTCCATTTCCAATCCAGCTCCCTGTTAATGTGCCTAGGAAAGCAGACAAGGATGGTCCAAGTGCTTGGGTCTCTGTACCCATGTGGGGGCCTGGATGAAGTTTCTGGCTCCTGGTTTTAGCATGGCCCAGCCCCGGCCATTGCAACCATTTGAGGAATGAATCAGTAGATACAAGAGTGTCTCTCTCTCTCTCTCTCTCTCTCTCCCTCCCTCCCTCCCTCCCTCTAGTTCTGCTTTCCTATTTTTTTAAGATGTATTTATTTATTTGAGAGGCAAAGTTAGAGTCAGAGGCAGAGAAAGAGAGAGAGAAAGAGAGGTCTTCCATCTGCTGGTTCACTCCCCAAATAGCCGCAACAGCTGGAGCTGTGCTGATCTGAAGCCAGGAGCCAGGAGCTTCTTCCGGGTCTCCCATGCTGGTGTAGGGCCCCAAGGACTTGAGCCATCCTCTACTGCTTTCCCAGGCCATAGCAGAGAGTTGTCCCATATGGGATGCCAGGACTGCAGGCGGCGGCTTTACCTGCTGTACCACAGCGCCAGCCCCTGACTTTCAAATAAATAAATCTTTTTTTTGTTGTTGCTGTGTGTGCAACTCATCTAGAAATCCAAAAATAGTTCAACATGTGAAGTTTAAGAAGTAGAAGCACTGTGCACTAGCACAGAAGTACCCAGTAATTTGACCAAACTGGTCCCTTTTCCACTCTTTGGATGGTCTCTGGGACATCACACATTGCTCTGTTCGCATGGGTCTCCCCCCACCTGTTTTTTCTTTTGCTTACTAACATCTAATACTTACAGCACAGTATGTCAGTATATGTAGGTGGTGATTTTATTTCTGTGTAATAACTGTACATATTATAGGGTGGACCGTGCTGTGCATGGTGTGGCCTCCCACACCCCTCTCTGTCCAGGCAGAGCCCTGTGAGGACCTGCAGGCATAGCGCCTGTCCCCACCTCTGCCTGGTTCCCGAACACTGAACCTTAACCTTTCTTCTGAGTTCCTAATTCCACCCCTCCCCTATTGCTTCTCGCTGGTCCAGACAAGACACTTCTGAGGCCATATATCGCAGCAACAGCATCTTCCATCACTTCATTGCATGCCAGGCTGGCTTTGGGGGTAGGGGGAGGGGGATTCTTCCCAGCTGGCACTGGGTTCTTGGCTCACTGTACAGCTGAGCATGCCAGCCCCGAGCAAGGCATGCTGAATGCTGACAGGATTGAAGCAAAAGCCTGTGGTTGGGTGCAAGTCTGCCCAGCACTCACACAGCGTGGATGGTCTCCCCAGGGGAAGCTCCAAGGCAGAGCTTTGACTGCTCTGGAAACAGGGGAGGGAGACACCCAAAGCCTGCGGAGAAAGCATAGCGCTGGTCAGTGATGGGAGGGAGGAGAGGGAAAAGGTGCTATCCCCAGGCTTGGGGAGGGGCCCACCTGGCTTGAGTCCCTGTGTTCCCAGGAGGGTTACTCATTCCCTAGAGTGTAGACAATGAAATCAACATCCCAGGCCTGCTGTGAGATGGGTACACACAGCAGGAAGCCAGGCTCAGGATAGTGCTCTGTGCTTAGCGCTGTTCTCGTCGTTAGCAACCATTTTTCAGATCTCTCAAGTCCCTTCCCAGGAACACTAGCTGTTCTTAATGACCACTGGGAAGCATGAGTTAACATCAGTAATAATTTTGAAATCAGACGATTCAAAGAATTTTCTCCAAGAGACAAACTGAAACGTGAAAGTCCTTGGGATTTCTATAAAAGAGGATTCCAGAGGCCGGTGCTGGGGTGCAGTGGGTTAAGCTGTTTCCAACACCCACAGCCTACATCAGGGTGCCAGTTCCAGTCCAGGCTGCTCCACTTCTCATCCAACTCCCTGCTAATGTGCCTGGGAAGATAGCAGAAGATGGCCCAAGTATTTAGGCCCCTGACACCCATATAGGAGAACTGGATGGAGTTCCAGGCTCCTAGCTTCAGCCTGGCCCAGCCCTGGCTGTTGTAGCGATTTGGGGAGTTAAACAGCAGGTGAAAAATCTCCCCGTTTCTCTCTCTCTCTCTCTCTCTCGTTTTGCCTTTCAAATAAATAAATAAATCTTGTTTAAAAAAAATAAAAGAGGAGCCGGTGCTGTGGCTCAATAGGCTAATCCTCCGCCTTGCGGCGCCGGCACACCGGGTTCTAGTCCCGGTCGGGGTGCCGGATTCTGTCCCGGTTGCTCCTCTTCCAGGCCAGCTCTCTGCTGTGGCCCGGGAGTGCAGTGGAGGATGGCCCAGGTCCTTGGGCCCTGCACCCCATGGGAGACCAGGAGAAGCACCTGGCTCCTGCCTTCGGATCAGCGCGGTGCGCCGGCCACAGTGGCCATTGGAGGGTGAACCAACGGCAAAGGAAGACCTTTCTCTCTGTATCTCTCTCTCTCACTGTCCAGTCTGCCTGTCAAAAAAATAAATAAATAAAATTTTAAAAAATAAAAAAATAAAAGAGTATTCCAGGGAGTGAGCATTTAGCATAGCTGTTAAGATGCCCACATTCCACACTGGAGTATTTGGATTCAGTTTCTGGTTGGGGCTCCTGATTCCAACTTCCTGCTAATACAGACCCCAGGAGGCAGTGGTGATGGCCGGAGAACCTGGTTCCTGTCACCTGTATGGGAGACCTGCATTGAGTTTCTAGCTCCTAGCTTCCCCCTGGCCCAAAACCAGTCATTGCAGACATGTGGGGAGTGAACTAGCTGACAAGAATGCTCTCTCTCTGTATTAAAATAATATTTTAAGAAAATAAAGAATACTCCATTTCATCAGGCTTGGGTGGTTCTGAGAGAGAAGAGAGAAGGGCAAGATCATTTCCAAGTTCCTCCTGGAGCCCCAGACTCGATTTCACAACTCCTGCAGCCTCCCTAATTAAATTGTCTGGTTTGTTCCCTCTCCCTCCCGCTGTCCCAGTCCCCAGCATCCATTCAAAAAGCACAAGTCCCAGGGAGGGGACAGCTTACAAACAGTCCCCAGCAATATGCCACACAGACAGACGTCCCCCTCCGCATCACCTCCTTTGTGCAAAGGCCAACTGGTAATGGGCAGTTGCAGTGTCCTCAGAGCAGACAAAAGAGCCACTCAAGTGTGCAGCTTCGGGGGCGGCCGCCACACCCTCTGCGGGTGGGTAAGGTCTGCTCTGCCCTGGGCCAGCTGCCCAGCGCCCCTGGAGAAGAAAGGAGCAGGCCTGCGGGCCCCTCAAAGGCCGCGTGGGACATCCCCAGCATATGGGTCCCTGGGGAGCCCTCTTAGTTAACAATCATGACCTCCCTCTTCTGGAGACAATGATATTTGGGGATCTTAAATGGGCCGTGTGACAACATTAAATTCCCCAGGCAGCCAGAACCAAGATGCTAATTGGCTTTGCCCATGATTCTGCCCCTCCGCAGACAGACAGATTGGCTCATGTTTCAGGCAACTAATTATGAATTTGAAGCCATGAATAGCAAGAGATGGGAAGGACCTGTCACCTCCTGCTCGGTGGATGGCAACACTTTGTTAACGCCGGCACAGGGGAGAGTGGACGGGAGGCCAGTCGGGGCTCCGAGTGGACAGACTGTATCTTCTGTTACCACCACGGCTCCAGAGTTTGAATAAAAGCTTCCGTCTGTACAAAACACCATGTACATCTGTGTTACCGTGTCTGGACTGAAAGTTGAAAGGCTCTTCCTAGGATGTTAAAATCAGGTGCTGTTGCAAGACCACACCCTTAGCATCATGGATTAGTATTTACAATGAATCCTACAGGTATCTTGTGAATGGCTCAGCTTCACCACACTATGTGTGATGTATTAAAGGCATTTGCTGTGGCTGGCATTGTGGCATAGCATGGTTAAGCTGCCACTTGCAGTACCAGCATCCCACATGGGCACTGCTTCACTTTCGATCCAGCTCCCCACTAATGTGCCTGCGAAAAGCAGTGAAAGATGGAGCAAGTGCTTGGGCCCCTGCCACCCATGTGGGAGAGCAGAATGAAGCTCCCGGCCTGCCCAGCTCTGGCCATTGCAGCCATCCGGGGAGTGAATCAGAATGGAAGACCTCTTTCTCCCTGTCTCTCACTCTTTCTCTGTGACTCTGCCTTTCAAATCAATCCATCAATCTTTAAAAGAAAAGGATTTTCTGGGGGCAGGGCAGGCACTTGGTGACTTGGTGCAGTGGTTAAGACACCGCTTCAGGGGTCGGTGCTGTGACATAGCAGGTTAAGCCAACCCCTGCAGCACCAACATTCCACATGGGTCCCAGTTCAATTCCCGGCTGCTCCACTTCTGACTCAGCTCCCTGCTACTACACCTGGGAAAGCAGTGGAGGATGGTCCAAGTTCTTGGGCCCACGCCACCCATGTGGGAGACCCAGAAGGAGCTCTTGGCTCCTGGTTTTGGCCTGACACAGAACTGGCCATTTAAGTCATTTTGTGGAGTAAACCAGTGACTGAAGATCTCTCTCTGTCTCTCCCTCTGCCTCTGTAACTCTGCCTTTCAAATAAAATAAATCTTCAAAACAAAACAAAATAAGACATTGCTTGGGAAGCCCATGTCCCATATCAGAGTGCCTGGGTTGGAGTCCTGGCTCCACTCTCCATTGCTGCCTGCTAATGTGCACTTTGAGAGACAGTAGGTGATAGCACAAGTAATTGGGTCCCTGCCACCTATATGGAAGACTCAGAATGACATAGCTCTTGGCTTTAGACTCTGTGTGAGTGTATGTGTGTGTGTGTGTTTCTGTCTCTGTCTCTCTGCCTTTCAAATAAAATGAACATAAATTAAAAAATTAAAAGGCATTTGCTTATTATATGCAAAGAGCTAAAATATATCATCACTCTTTGATAATAAAATGTTGGAGAAAAATGGATTAATTCAAATTTCAAATATGCAGAAAAAATTAATTTAATTTGCATGGACTGCCTGCCCAAGCAGCTACCACTTCTGTCCTACAATAAAAATGTTGCTACACTGGCTGCATCAAAATCCACCTATCAGCCATCACTGTTTTTGATGCATTTCAAATTAAGTCACAGACATCCTTCCCTGTGCCCCAGGCACGTTGGCACGGACATCATTAGCCAATGTGTTTAAAGAGGATCTGGAGGTAAAACTCACACACGAAGCCATGCATGTCTCCCGCATGCACGCTCCTGTGGGTTTCCATAAATGTGTACTTCCAGTCGAGGTGCTCAGCACCCACCAGTTCAGAGAGTGCACGGGATTCCTCCCAGCCAGTCTGATCCCAGCCCCATAGGCAACCGCTACTCGTCCTTTCCACTGGAGTCACAGCCCATCTTTGCTGTTTCTACTCTAACACACCTGGCACCTCAGTGAGTAACCGTGCACCAGGCCTCTCTCAAGGCCTGTGGGGTCAGAGAGCCACCTTACCACTCTTACTTGTAACCATCAGTGTGCCCTCCAAGTTTAGGAGGCAGAGTGAAAATCCCAACACACACACATTAGCTGCTTTTAAGCCAAGAAGTACAAGGTGTGATCTTTCTTTCTTTTCTTTTTTTTTTTTTTTTTTTGAAGATTTTATTTATTTGAGAGGTATAGAGTTCCAGACAGTGAGAGGAAGAGAGAGAAAGGTCTTCCTTCCGTTGGTTCGCTCCCCAGATGGTCACAACGGTCGGAGCTGCACCAATATGAAGCCAGGAGCCTGGAGCTTCTTCCCGGTCTCCCATGCAGGTGCAGGGGCCCAAGCACTTGGGCCATCTTCCACTGTTTTCCAGGCCACAGCAGAGAGCTAGATTGGAAGAGGAGCAGCCGGGACTAGAACTGGTGCCTATATAGGATGCCTGCGCTATAGGCAAAGGACTAACCTACTGTGCCAGCCCCAAGATGTAATCTTTGTTTTCTGCAAACAGAAAATTAGCCCTGGCTAATCTGACTGTTCCCATGGCCACCTCAAGACAGATGAGGGCCTGAATACTCAGCTTCTTGGAGAACATAGAGCTTTTTAAATTATTTTGAATCAGGAATATAACCTCCAAAACAAGAACTAGAAATTGTTTCAGGGGGCCAGTGTTGTGGCACAGAGGGTTAAGCCACCACCTGTGATGCCGGCATCCCATATTCAAGTCCCAGCTGCTTGGCTTCCAATCCAGCTCCTGGCTTAGGCCTGGCCCACACTTGGCCGTTGCAGCCACTGGGGGAGTGAAGCAGCAGATGGAAGATTCTCTCTCGCTCGCTCGCTCTCTCTCTCCCTCTCATAGCTCTACCTTCCAAATAAATAAGTAAATCCTTAAAAGAAGTAGAGAGAAAGGTCTCCGTTTCTCCTCCCCCACCACGCATTCAGAGTGAAGGTCATGTGGGGACAGCAGCGAGAAGGCAGCTACCTGCAAATCAGAGAAAGAGCACTCGCCAGAAACCAAACACTGCTGAGATCCCCTGGACAGACAGAGACGAAACCTACAATATTTTGCCATAGTAGCCCAACCTGATTAATGTACCCACTCATAAGGAACAGTGTCTGTAGTTTACTTGTCTTGTGCAATCCTTATCTAGCTTTGGTAGGGTAGCTCTGGCTTCATAGAATGAGTTAGGAAGAGTTCATCCTTTTAATGGAGGTATGATTGATGTATATAAAGCTGAACAAAATCGGGGCTGGCACTGTGGCACAGTGGGTTAAAGCCCCAGCCTACAGTGCCAGTATCTCATATGGGCACCGGTTTGAGTCCTGGCTGCTCCACTTCCCACCCAGCTCCCTGCTAGTGTGCATGGGAAAGCAGTGGAAGATAGCCCAAGTCTTTGGACCCTATACCCACATGGGGAACCCAGAGCAGGCTCCTGGCTCCTAGCTTCAGCCATTGTGGCCATTTAGAGAATGAACCAGCAGATGGAAGACCTCTCCTTTCTCTTGGCTCTCTCTCTGTTTCTATATCTCTGTAGCTCTTTCAAGTAAATAAAATAAATCTTGTTTTAAAAAGCTGTATAAATTTAATGTACACATTTTGATGCATTTGGGGATAAGAATATATCCCTGAAACTATCACCACATCAAGGACATAAATATATATCACCTCCCAAAATTTCCTATAATGCCTCTATTACTGTTATTGGGGTGTTGATATTGATGTTGTTTGGGTAAGAACACTTAACATAATATCTACTTCCTGAACAAACTTAAGATGTACAATACACAGGGCCAGCACTGTGGTGCAGAGGATAAAGCCACTGCCTGCAGTACAGCCATCTCATATGGGTGCCGGTTCAAGTCCCGGCTGCTCCACTTCCAATCCAGCGCTCTGCTATGGCCTATGCCACGTGTGCAATAGTAATTATCTGTTGTTTATGCATTGCCCAGGTTCAGGTATTTTCATATAGCTGCACAAAGGCACTAAGGCAGACACACAGAGAAGTGAGAACACATAGTACTTATCTTTCTACCACCAACATAATGCCCTCCGGGTCCATCCATGTTGTTGCAATGGCAGGATCTCCTCTTTGAAGGCTGAATAATATTCTCTTGTACAAATAGACCATGATTTCCTCATGTATTGGTCTGTCAATGGCTGCTTTCTGTGAAAGACTGATGGGGGTGCCCTGTCCTGTTTCTGGCCCTTCTTTTCCCTGTCTTGCCATTCCTCCCATCCTCCACTGTGGGAATAAAGGGGCCAAAAGGCAACTGCCAGACCCTGCATCGAGTCCTTGATTTTTTTTTTTTTTTTTACTTTTGTAACAGACAGAGTGGACAGTGAGAGAGAGAGAGAGACAGAGAGCCAGCAGCCGGCACCGCGCTGATCCGAAGCCAGGAGCCAGGTGCTTCTCCTGGTCTCCCATGCGGGTGCAGGGCCCAAGGACTTGGGCCATCCTCCACTGTACTCCCGGGCCATAGCAGAGAGCTGGCCTGGAAGAGGGGCAACCAGGACAGA
This sequence comes from Oryctolagus cuniculus, assembly GCF_051225735.1. Lineage (NCBI taxonomy): Eukaryota > Metazoa > Chordata > Mammalia > Lagomorpha > Leporidae > Oryctolagus > Oryctolagus cuniculus. The sequence continues at coordinate 49,462,197 of NC_142877.1, forward strand.
ATCCGGCGCCCCGACTGGGACTAGAACCCAGTGTGCCGGCGCTGCAGGTGGAGGATTAGCCTATTGAGCCGCGGCGCCGGCCCGAGTCCTTGATTTTAGACTTCCAAGCCTACGCAACTGTGAGAAATACATTTCTGCTCTTTATAAATTACCCAGTCAGTGGTATTGTGTTTAGGCAGAAAACAAACAGACAAAAAACAAGCTAAGATAATCCCTCACCCAATACATGGTTTGAGTATTTTCTTCCATTCCATAGGTTTCCTTTTCAGTCTACTGATAGTATCCTTTTAAAATAGTATTTTTCAATTGTTTATTTATTTTCATCTTACTTGAAAGAGCAACAGAGAGAAGAGGGGGCAGTAACAGTGAGAAAGAAAGAAAGAGAGAGAGAGAGAGAGAGATCTTTCATTCATTGCTATACTTCTCAAATGCCCATAATGGCCAAATCTGAGCCAGGCTGAAGCCAGGAGCCTGGACCCCACCTGGGTCTCCCACATAGGTGGGCACAGGCCCAAGCGCTTGAGCCATCATCTGCTGCAGTAGCAGGGAGCTGGATTAGAAGCAGAGCAGCCGGAACTGGAATTGGCACTCTGATATGGAATACCGGTGTTGCAAGCAGCTTAGCCTGCGGGCCACACAACTTCCGCCCCTGATAGCGTCCTTCGATGCATCAAAATTGTTACCATAGTCCAATTTCTGTTTTCCTATTTTTTCTTCTGTATGTTTGGTATTACAGCCAAACAAAATTCATTGTCAAATTCAGTTCCATGAAACTTTTCCCCTGTGTTTTCTTCTGAGATTTTTAGCTTTCATGTTTGGGTCTTTGATCTATTTTGAGTAACACTTTGTATATGGTGTAAGGTAAGGGGGTCCAGCTTTTTTTTTTTGGCATGTGGTTTTTTGGTTTCCCAAAAATTATTTGTTGAAAAGACTGTCTTTTCTCCACTGAATGGCCTTGGCACCCTGACTGAAAACCACTGGACATCTTCGTAAAAATGAATTTCTGGGCTTCCTGTTCTACCCTGTTTCTCCACCTCTGCCTTTACGTCAGTACAACTGTGAATGTTTAATGGATTCTCCTTAACACACTGAGAAAGTTCCTTTTCATTCCCTTTTTTTTTTTTTTTTTTTTTTTTGTAATCAGAGAAATATGTTGGGGAGGTGCGGGGCTATGGCTAAACGGGTAAAGTCGCCACCTGCAGTGCCAGCATCCCATATGGCACTGGTTTGAGTCCCAGCTGTTCCACTTCCGATCCAGCTCCCTGATAAGCAGAGGAGGATGGCCCAAGTCCTTGGGCCCCTGCACCCACATGGGAGACCTGGAAGAAACTCCTGGCTCCTGGCTTTGGATTGTCCCAGCTCCAGCCATTGCTGCCATCTGGGGAGTGAACCAGTGGATGAAAGACTCACTCTGTCTTTCTCTCTTTCTCTGTCTGTCTCTCTGTAACTCTGCCTTTCAAATAAATAAATAAATCTTCAAAAAAAAAAGAAGTATGTTGAGGGGCAGTGTTGTGGCACAACAGGTTAAGCTGCCACTTGCAATGCTGCCATCCCATATCAGAGCGCTGATTCAAGTCCTAGTAACTCCTCTTCCAATCCAGCTCCCTACTAATGTGTCTGGGAAAGCAGCAGATGATGGACTAAGTGCTTGGGCCCTTGCCACCCATATGGGAGACCCTGATGAAGTTCCTAGCTCCTGGCTTCAGCCTAGCCCAGCCTGGGCCACTGTAGCCACTTGGGAAGTGAACCAGGGGATGGGAGATCTTTCTTTATGTTTCTCTGCCTTTCATATAATAAATCTGAAAAAAATGTATTGTATTTGGTCAAATGCTTCTGTGTCTGAGATGATCATGTGATTTCTGTCCTTTAATTTGTTAATATGCTGTTTTTATATTGATTGATTTTCACGTCAACCAACCTTGCCTTCCTAAGACCAATTCCCAATGACTATGGCATGTAAACTTTTTAATATCTGGTCGGATGTGCTTTCCTAGTGTCTTGTTGAGGATTTTTCATCTATATTCATAAGGGATATTGTTCCTCAGTGGTCTTCTGTTGTAATATCTTTGGTATCAAGACAACATTAGGTTAATAGAATGGGTAGGGAAGGATTTCCTCCTCTTGGATACTTTGGCTGAGATTATAAGGGATCATTAATTCTTCTGTAATAAACATTTGATTAATAAAGTCATCTAGGCCCAGGCTTAGGAAGCTTTGTGGAGTTGGGGCTTTTTAAATTTGATTATTAATTTAATATATATACTTGCCATTAGTCTGTTCAGATTCTCTCTCTCTCTTAACTTTATTATTTACTTATTTTTTTAAAAAATCAGAGTAACAGAGAGATAGGAATAGATAGAGACAAAGAGAGATCTTTCACCCATTGGTTCATTCTCCAAACACTGCAATAGCTAGGGTCAAACAAAAGCCAGGACCCAAGAAGCCCCTGTGGTCTGGGACTCCCAGTTGGGTGGCAGGGACCCAAGTATTTGGGCCATCAACCACTGCTTTCCCGGGAGTGTTAGTATAGCAGGAAGCTGGATCAGAAGCAGGCCAGTCAAGATGCAAACCTCCAATACAGACGCCAACATCGCAAGCAGCAGCTTACCCTGCTGCGCCACAATGCCAGCCCCTCTCTTTTTAAATCAGTTCTTCAGTGTTGGTGGTTTGTGTCTTCTGAGAAATTTGTCCATGCATTCTAGTATCTAACGTGTTGGAATACAGTTCTCACAGTATTCTTTCATGATCTTCTATTTCTTTAGGTTTGCTAGGAATATGCCTCTTCCACTCCTAGTTTTAGTAATCTGAATCCTCTCTCTTCTTTCTTCTTGGCTAGCTATTTGCTAATTTTGTTATCTTTCCCAATAACCAACTTTAGTTTCACTGATTTTCTCTGCTAGTTTTCTATTCATTTCATTAATTTCTTATCTAACATTTGTTATTTCGTTCCACTTGCTAGCTAGCTTTGAATTCCCTTTCCTTTTTCTGGTTTCTTGGGGTGCATAGTTATTTATTCAGATTCTTTCTTCTATAATAAAAGTACTTACAACTATAAATTTCCCTCTAAGCATGGTTTTAGCAATACCTTTAAGTTTTGTAATATTGTGTTTCTACTTTAATTCATCTCAATTTCTAACTTCCCTTGTGGTTTCTAGTTTGACCCACTGGTGATTTCAGAATGTGCTGTTTTATCCCCACACATTTATTGATTTCTAATCTCATTCCACTGTAGACATAGAATAGAGTTGGTATGATTTCAATCCTTTTAAAGTTACTGAGGTTTGCTGTATGGCCTAGCTTATGGTCTATGCTGGAAAATGTTCTATGTGCTACTCAGTGAAATGGTCCACAGATAACTGTCGGGTCTAGTTGTTAATAGTGTTCAAGTCTTGTATTTTTTTTATAAACCACCTAGAGGTTCTACGCATTATTGAAAGTTGGATATTGAAGTCTTCAACTATTATTATTGGATTGTGTATTTCTTCCTCCAGATATGTCAATTTTTGCTTCATGTATTTTGATTCAATCATTCCTGGTTTGTTCATTTATTTCTGCCTTTGGTTGGGTGTGTATGTTTATATTATTATGTCCTCCTGATGAACTGACCCTGTTATTATAAAATGTCCTTGTTTCTATCAATAAAAAATTGTCTTAAAGTCTACTTTGTCTTATACAAGGGTACTCAAAAAGATCATAGAAAGTGGAATTAAAAGATAAGTTTAGGAGCTGGTGCTGTGGCATAGTGGGTAAAGCCTCTGCCTGCAACACCTGCATCCCATATGGGCACCAGTTCATGTCCTGGCTGCTCTACTTCTGATACAGCTCCCTGATAATGGCCTAGGAAAAGCAGCAGAGGATGGCCCAAGTGCTTCGACCCCTGCTACCCATGTGGGAGACCCAGAAGAAGCTCCTGGCTTCTGGCTTTGGCCTGATACAGCACTGGCCATTGTGGCCATCTGGGGAATGAATTAGCAAATAGAAGATCTCTCTGTTTCTGTAATTCTGACTTTCAAATACCTAAATAAATGTTTTTTTAAACTAACTTTGTTTTGGTGCAAAAAATTTTGAAACCCAGGCTTTGGCCAGTGCCGCCACTAAATAGGCTAATCCTCTACCTGTGGCGCTGGCATACCGGGTTCTAGTCCCAGATGGGGCGCCGGATTCTGTCCCGGTTGCTCATCTTCCAGTCCAGCTCTCTGCTGTGGCCAGGGAGTGCAGTGGAGGATGGCCCAGGTCCTTGGGCCCTGCACCCGCATGGGAGACCAGGAGGAGGCACCTAGCTCCTGGCTTCGGATCAGCACAGTACGCTGGCCGCAGCACACCGGCCGCAGCGGCCACTGGGGGGTGAACCAACGGCAAAGGAAGACCTTTCTCTCTGTCTCTCTCTCACTGTCCACTCTGCCTGTCAAAAAAAAAAAAATTAAAAATTAAATAAAAATAAAAGAAACCCAGGCCTAGTTTTTTAAAAATTTAAATTTTCATGAACTTTTTACAAGCCCACAGGTGTATGGATTTCAAAATATTTTGCACCAAAATAAATTGATCTTGTCTTCCAGTTTCCATGAACTTTTGAAGTAAACTTGTGTTAGTGTAGCCACTTTCTCTTTTCCTGTTTGCATGAAACTTTCTTCCTACTCTTTTACATTCAACTTATTTGTGTCTTTGAGTCTAATACATCTCTTTTTTTTTTTTTTTTTTTTTTTTACAGTCAGAGTGGACAGTGAGAGAGAGAGACAGACAGAAAGGTCTTCCTTTATCGTTGGTTCACCCTCCAATGGCCGCCGCGGCCGGCACGCTACAGCCGGCTCATTGTGCTGATCCGAAGGCAGGAGCCAGGTGCTTCTCCTGGTCTCCCATGGGGTGCAGGGCCCAAGCACTTGGGCCATCCTCCACTGCACTCCTGGCCACAGCAGAGAGCTGGCCTGGAAGAGGGGCAACTGGGACAAAATCCGGCGCCCCAACCGGGACTGGAACCCGGTGTGCCGGCACCACAGGCAGAGGATTAGTTATTGAGCCGTGGCACCGGCCTAATACATGTCTCTTGTACATAGCATATAACCAGATTTTTTTTTTAGTTTTTTTTTTATGTATTTAAGAGGCAGACACACACACGCGCACACACACACACACACGGTGGTGGCGGGGGGGGCGGGAGCGGGAAGGGAAAGAGAGGGGAGAGGGGTAGAGGGAGAGAGGCAGAAAGAAAGAGCTCCCCATTGTATTTCACTCCTAAAATACTGCAACAGCTGGGCCTGAAACAGGGCTGAAGCCAGGAGCTAGGAACTCAGTCCAGGTCTTCCTCATGGGTGGCAGGGACCCAAGTACTTGGCCATCACCTGCTGCTTCCCAGGGTCTGCATTGATGGGAAGCTGGAGTCAGGAACTTTGATATAGGACATGGACACCCTGAACTGGCGTCCTGACTGCTAGGCTAAAACACCGGCCCTAATCAGATCTTTATTCAGCCTTCCGGCAACCTTGCCTTCTTATTGGAGTGCTTAGTCCACTTCCAGTCAAAGTCATTATTGCTGAGATAGACTGTACACCTGCCGTTTTTGCTATTTGTTTTCTACATGGATTATACCTTTTTTTGTTTTTATTACTCATTATCAATTGTTATTAGCATTCAGTTACTTATATTTGATAAAGCAGAGGGGGAGAGAGAGATGTCTTCACTCTCCAAATGCCTGCAACAGTCAGGGCTGGATCAGGCCCAAAGCAGGAGACTGGAACCCATGTGGGTTGAAGTGGCCCAGGTGCTTGAGCCATCGTCACTTGCTACCTCACGGGGTGCACGTTAGCAGGAAGCTGGAACTGGAAGCAGCTCCGGGACTTGAACCCGGACCCTCCAGTATAGGAGACAGACATCTCAAGCAATGTCTTAACCACAGGACCAAACATTCACCCCATGTTTCTTTTGTTATAGTTTAGGACGCTTTCTTAGTACTTGCTCTGGGGATCATAATTAACATACTAACTTCGAAGATCTAGCTCTGATTAATGCTGATTAACTTTAATACTTTAGGAAAACTTTGTTCCCATGTAGCTCTGCTCCCTCTGCCCTCTTTTATGTTTCTATTGTCAAACAAATTACACCTTTATATATTATAAATCCATCAATGTGTTTAAGATTTTATTTATTTATTTATTTGAGAGGTAGAGTTAGAGAGAGGTCTTCTATCTGCTGGTTCACTTCCCAAATGGCCACAACAGCAGGAGCTGAGCCAATCCGAAGCCAGGAGCCAGGAACTTCTTCTAGGTCTCCAACGTGGGTGCAGGGGCCCAAGCCCTTCGGTCATCTTCCGCTGCTTTCCCAGGCCATGAGCAGGGAGCTGGATCAGAAGAGGAGCAGCCAGGACTTGAAACAGTGCTCATGTGGGATGCTGGCACTTCAGGCAGAGGCTTAGTCTACCATGCATCACACCAGGTCTTCTCAGCTGACCTACCGTCAAGTCTGCTTGTTTTTCCACTGCATCTGTTCAGATCTGCTGTTGCAACCCTCTGGTAATTTTTCATTCCAGTGATTGTCCATTTCTAGCTCTTGGACTTCTTTTTAAGTAATGTTAATGTCTTTGTCCTTGTTATCCTCTTCATTCGTCGAGACATTGGTCTCGCGATTCCCTTTGATTCTTTAGACATATCTTCATTTAGTTTTTTTTTACATATTTACAGTGATTAATTTCAAACATTTGTCTGGCAAGTGCAACATCTGAACTTCTTTGAGATAATGTCTGCATTTTTCCTGTGAATGGGTCACACTTACCTGTTTCTTTGCATGTCTCATATTCCTTGTTGAAAACTGGATATTTGGGGGCCCATGTTGTGGCATAGTGAGTTAATTCGCTACTTGCAATGCCAGCATCCCACTTGGGCATGGATTTGAGTCCCTGCTGCTCCACTTCTTATCCAGCTCCCTGCTAATGGCCTCAGAAAGTAGCAGAAGATGACCCAAGTGCTTGGGTCTCTGCAGCTGCCCCTGTGGGAGACCCAAATGAAGCTCCCGGCTCCTGGCTTCAGCTCAGCCCAACTCTGGCCCTTGTGGCCATTTGAAGAGTGAGTGAACCAGTAGATGGAAGATCTCTCTGTGTGTTTCTCCCTGATCTGTAATTCTGACTTTAAAATAAATAAATAAATCTTAATAAAGCAAGCAAGCTGGACATTTTAGGTAACCTGTAGCCGCAAGTCTAGATATTTATTTCCTCATTCCCAGGGATTGTTCTTGTCCTTTGTTTAGGGACTTGGCTGTTTAACTGGTATCTGTTTCCCGTCTGTTCTCCTCTGAGGACAGGGTTCAGCACTCCCACAGTCACCCTTCCTTCACTCAGCGATGAGGGTGGTCTTGGCTGGGCTGTCTCTGTCTCATTCCCTGATCCTCCTGTTAAACTTCTAGCTCATCTCCCTATACTAGTACCATACTTAAGTTTAACCTCCACTGACTGTGAGCTGATTGTTCTGTTGTTTCTGACAACATTCAGGGCATAGATTGTTCCATTGTCTGCTTCAGTTAATTTGGGCCTCTAAAAAAAAGTAAGCATTTGAGGGAGCTGGTGTTGTAGTATAGCAAGTTAAGCCGCCGTTTGCCATGCCCGTTTCCCACATCAGAGCCATTGGAGTTCCAGCTGCTCTGTTTCTAATCCAGCTCCCTGCTAATGTACCTGGGAAAACACCAGGAGACGGCGCAAGTGTTTGGGCCCCTGCTACCCACATGGGAGACACAGATGGAGCTCCTGGCTCCTGGCTTCTTCCTGGCCTAGCCCCAGGCCACCGTGTCCATTTGGGGAATGTACAAGCAGATGGAAGATCTCTCTCTCGCTTGCTCGCGCTCGCTCTCGCTCTCACTCCCTCTCCCTCTCCCTGTCCCTTCCTCTCCATTGCTCTGCCTTACAAATAAACAAACTAAATCTTTAAAAAATAAGTAGTCTTTGAGCTCAGTCCTTGCTGTAATAATGGTGGTGCCCTCCATAGCTGTCTTTTCCCATGGATCCTGGTAGGTAGACTGGAGCAGCTGGTCTACCACTTCTCTTGCCAGTCTCTCTTTAACTGCTGATGACCAGTTTCCATTGATTTTATGGTGCTGAGGCTTGGACTTTTCCATGCCCTATTCTGCTTGAAGTCTCCTTTGTTCTTGGGACCTGCCCATGCCCCACTCCCTGGCTCCCGCAGAATCTGTACCTCACTGCTGTGTTCTGGGGGACAAGATAATGTGGCTCTCTCCTCTCAGAATGACACCCCTGCTTTCCTGCAGGCACCGGTAAGGGTCCCCAACCTGCTTCGCTGGCAGGGTACTTCCTGTCTTATGCATGGAACTTCCTGTCTTATGCATGAGCCAGGTGGGGTCCCTCAGCATCCAGGATGGCCACACAGGGGGCATTGCTCTGCCCTAAGAGCAGGTGTTCACTGGCAGTGGATGAGAGCCATCGGCCTCTTGACCACTCTGGTCAGAAAGAGCTTCTGTGACATGGAGCGGGGTGGGGGGAGGGGAGAGGCGCCATCCACTTCCCCTCCTGGAGTGAGTGCATCACCCAGGACTGCGGGTGGAGGCAGGGAGGGAGCCCATTGTCTGGATCATGTCTGGCTGTCTTGGAGCCTCTTGGATGGAGAACAGGTAGGGCATCACTCACTGCCTCTACTGTCCTTACCAAGATCCAGAAGAATTTTCTCAAAGAATGCTTTTTTAAGTGTTATATGCCCTTGAGAGAACATTGAGACTTTTAAAAAAAGATTTTTTTATTTTTATTTGAAAGGCAGAGTTACAGAGAGAGAGAAGGAGGGAGAGACAGAGAGAGGTCTTCCACCCTCTGGTTCACTCCCCAATATGTCTGCAATGGTCAGGGCTGGGCCAGACCAAACCCAGGAGCCAGGAGCTGCTTCATCCGGGTCTCCCACATGAGTGACAGGGGCTCAAGCACTTGGACCATCTTCTGCTGCTTTCCCAGGTGCGTCAACAGGAAGTTGGACTGGAAATGGAGCAGTGGGGAATCGAACCGGTGCCCATAAGGGATGCAGGCATTGCAGGTGGCAGCTTTACCCATTATGCCACAGCACCGGCCCCCAGAGACTTTCAATGGCCATTTCTTTTAACAATTTCCAGCAGTTATGGCTGTTTTTGCTCAGGAGAGGGTCTCCTGCACCAAGCTGGCATGATGTGTGGCTCTGGCCATGGAACTCCTATATTCTCCCTAACACCCAGACTTCTCATTTACCCCGTGCTGTCCAGGAGGCAGACACTGAATGCCCACTGAACACAGGATGAAAGTGAAGCCTCAGAAGTTGAGCTTCATAGTGGAAGAAAGAAATCTTGAAGAACAGTAACCGTGAATGGCTGGGAGATACACTACCGAGTCCCACATAGCCATGAAAAGGAACTGGCCCCCATCTGGAGGGTACCACTGTGGCTACTTGGAGGGGGTGGAGCTAGGAAGGGCTCTTTCACTATGTGTTGCTTCTGATGCAAAGGTGAGTATCCGTGAAGATCAGCGAACTCCACACTCTAGATCTGTGCACTTGTCCATGTGTAGTACAGTTCGGGTTTCAAAAAGCTTTGAAAAAAAATGTCTCGGGGGCCTGCATTATGGCATAGAAACTTCGGATTCTGCCTGTGATGTCAGCATCCTATATGGGCACTGGATCATATCCCAACTGCTCCACTTCTGATCCAGCTCTCTGCTTATGGCCTGGGAAAGCAGTAGAAGATGATCCAAGAGCTTGGGACCCTGAACCCACATGGGAGACCTGGAAGAAGCTCCTGGCTCCTGGCTTCAGATTGGTCCAGCTCTAACTGCTGAGGCCATTGGGGGGAGTAAGCCAGTGGTTGGAAGATCTCTCTCTCTGCCTCTGTGTGTGTGTGTGTATATCCCCATCTGTAACTCTGCTCTCAAATAACTCTTTTAAACAATAAATTTAAAAAGGTCTCCATATGTATTGATAAAGAGCTCTCCAATGAACCGTGCGTTGGAACAATGTCTACGGGAAGCCATCTCTGATGGGGATCACGGTCCTAACACAGGAAAGACACACAGACCTGACCTGCCCTGCCCTGCCCTGCCCCTGCCCCTGCCTATGCTGCAGCCTCCTCCAAAGGCAGCAGGAGAGAGACAGGGGGCTGGGGGCCTGGAGGGGAGGGGAGCACATGTGGGGAAAGGGGCCAGTTCTTTTTCTTCTTCATTTTTCAAAGCTGCAGTTCTGATGCATGTCACAATAGAAAGTCAAGGCTCAGAAGCTAATCTAAGCTGAAATTCGTCATCCATTTACTTCCTCATCTAGCTCACCTCCTGTCAATCTTTAGCTCCGTTGATTCGGCTGCCACATAAGGAGATGCTCCTTAGGCTGGGTGAGTTAAGAACATGATTCATCAATGAGCATCTCTCATTTTTCTTTCGTTGGAAGCCGGGTTCTCCTGATGTGGATGCTGCTCCCTGTTTTGTCATTTGGGGTTCAAAGCCACCTCTGTTGCAGCCACCCTTAAAGGTAGATTTTGCTAGACTTTGAAAAACCAACTTCATTTAAGGCTCTGTATGCCCTGAGGCCTGCAAAATGACAGCCTACCAACCCCACAACAGCACTAGTGTGTCCAGCTGCTACCGCCATCCTGGCCAGGTCTTGGGCTCAGCTCCCTGCCAGCAGCGGCAGCACTGCTCAGCATAGCCCAGAGACCACAGCTGCCAACCACACACCTGTCCTGGAAACAGATGCAGGCTCTGCAGCAGGCACACGCTTCAATTCATCTGCTGAAGCTAGAGGGAATACAAGCATGGAGAAAGGGAAAACACCTCCATGGGTGCTGCAACACCCAGGTAATGCCTGCTGTGTGTTTAAATCGCTTGATGCTAATGGTTTCCATTGACAAGACCTAGGTAAGTGTGTGATCTATGAGGGACAAGTGGGGACTCTGCCCTGGGACCCAGGAGGAACGGAGTCTACCCTGGGAACCAACACACAAGTATTTTTCCCCCATGGCAAAGCGTATCTGGGTCCCAGGTCACATGATATTATAAAAAGATTTTTTTAATTTATTTGAAAGGTAGTGACAGAGAGAGAGAGAGAGAGAGAGAGGGTGGGAGAGGTCTTCCACCTGCCGGCTTACTCCACAAATGGGAACAATGGCTGGAGCTAGGCCAAGCTGGATCCAGGAGCCAGGAACTCCATTCAGGTCTCCCATGGGGGTGATGGGGGCCCAAGTGGCTTCCATTGCTTTCCCAGACACATTAGCAGGAAGCTGCATTGCAGTTGGAGCAGCCAGGACTCAAACCAGCACTCCTACATAGGATTCTGGCACCACTGGTGATGTCTGTCTTGATAACAAATTTTTAACCTCAGCCAAATATTCATTAATTTGTTCAAGCTGCTTGTAGACACACACACACACACACGAGTTTGTGGGAAACGGAATTAATGGAAAAAAAATTAGAATTCCATGAATATAGCTTTTTCATGCTATGCACTTTATACGAACATTTTGAAGATGCCTAGTGTACCCATGTATACAGACACAGCCCCATGGCTAGGAAGCCGCTGGACATCTGTCAATCCTGGCCCGCCTCCTTCTTGTGGTGCTACACTGCCACCTAGTGTCCATGCACCAAAGGACGCCAAACCCCTGCTCAGACCTGAACTCACAAATAAGTAAGGTTACTGTGCTTGAATCCAGTCTATACAGGTACACACCAGCCTGTGTACGCACAAAATACTTCTGCAGAACACAAGTGAACTATAACTGGAAATATCAGTGTATGTTAGTTTGTATCTTTTCCATTTTGAGCCATATCTGAAAAACACATGAGGCTGAAAAATCTATTAAATGTTCTGGCATATTGACAAAGGAGCCATCTTGTCTTCACTGACTAGTGTACTTAACAGATTCTCGTACTCAGGAGTACCGAGGAGCAGAGAGAAAAGACAGACACATTATTGCTACACCCTCTAGGTAGCATCCAAACTCCCACAGCACACACGGGAGGCAGCAAAGCCCGTGATGGCCACGTGTGCAGCCCCAGCCTTGGCCAGGGAGGTGAGCCAGGTTCGTGTGCACGTAGCTGTATCCTAAGTGACCCTGTACAAGTGTGGCCTCTGGACATCTCATTCATCAGACAGCTCCTCCAGTACCCTGGGAACCTTACAAAAGGCAGCCACAAACAGTTACAAGCTGGTATCACAGAGATTCTGTACCCTGACCACAGCGAAACCAAGTGAGAACTCACTAATTAAAAGGTTAACTTTAAACGTAACTCACAAATCAAACACCACATTTCTAAGTAGCACGTGGGAAAGACAGACCTCACAATAATGGGATTAGAAACTGTTTTAGGCTGACAATACCAAAAGAGCAAAACTGTGCTGCATAAAATGGCACTTAGACGGGAATGGTAGGAAAGAAGGTAGGCAGGCAGGTGTGTGGCACAGTGGTTAAGGCAGCACTGTTTGCACACATCCCACATCAGAGTGCTTGATGCAGTCCCCGCTCTGTTCCCACTCCAGCTTCCTGCTAACGCGCACCCTGGGAGGCAGCAGGGGATGGCCTACATTCTTGAGTGGCTGCCACCCACCTGGGAGACCTGGCATGAGTTCCTGGCTTCCGCCTGGTCCAGCCTTGGCTATTGCAAGCATTTGTGGAGTGAACCAGTAGCACATGGGGACTGGCACAGTGGCGGCGCTGTGACATACTAGGTTAAGCATCTGCCTGCAGCACTGGCATCCCATGTGGATGCCAGTTTGAGTCCTGGCTGCTCCTCTTCCTATCCAGCTCCCTGCTGATGGCCTGGGAAAGCAGTGGAGGACGGCCCAGGTGCTTGGACACCTGCCACCCACTTGGGAGACCCAGATGAAACTCCTGGCTCCTGCCTGGCCCAGCAGATGCAAGATCTCTTTCCTTCTAACTCTGCCTTTCAAATAAATAAAATAAATCTTGAAAAAAAAAAAAAAAGGTGGGGGAAACTTGTTCACACATCATGTAAAGAAATTCCACAAGGCTGTGAAGGTTAAGGCTGTGGTCATCCAAGCTAGGCATGACCAGGGCTGGGCCCCTGGGGAATCTCTGATACAGAACTCCTAGCGTTTAGACGCCCATGCAGCCCAGAAGGCGACAAATACCAACGCCTCCAGCGCCAAGGGCCGCCCACTAAGCGCGCCTGCGCAGTCGGGCCCGCTACGCCCGCCACTGCGCCTGCGCCGCCGGACCCGCGAAGCCCCGCCTCTCTGGTGACGCGACCGCGCGCGTGGGCGGGGCCGAGCTCCCGGGCTCTGCGGGTCTCTGAGGCCGCGGTGACGCCGGCGGGGACCGGAGAACCGGCGTCGCGTCTGTGGGCCGCCTGCTGCCGGGGCGCCGCGGACTTGCGTGGGTGGAGCACACGGTAAGCTCCCGCGGGTGGGCCTCTCTCGGGCCTGCAGTCGGGACCGCCACGGACGCGCCGGAGATGCGCGGGGCGCGAGGCCCGCGCGGCCGGGCAGGTCCCCGGCGCCGAGCGACAGCTCCCGGGGCTTGCACCCCGCCGCCCACGCCTGCTGCCTTCCAGTCCCGGCTCCGCTGGTCCTGGCTGGGCGCCGGGGCTCGGCGTGGCGCCCGCCCTTGCGGAGTTCATTCATTCTGCCTGCGGCCGGGGGGCTGGGCCTGCAGGCCCCTCCCCTCCCGGCCGGGGAACCAGGCTGGATGGGCAGCACTGGAGCTACGGGCATGGTTAGCCCCAGCGGGGAGGCCTTGAGACCGGCATTGCCGGCCTGGACTGAGCTTGCGGGGGCCAGGGTCCGGGTTTTGTCGTAAATGCAGCTGTGCAGGTTGTGGGGTGGGGGGGCACAGCTGGAGTTGCAGGGTGGGCAGGTGGGTACGGCCCGCTCACCCTGGGTAACAGTCACCAGGGTGATTGGTCACTAAGACGCTCCCTTCGGGCACCGTTTTCCAGGGTGGTCACGCATCCCACGTGGTCCACGGGGGAGCAGGTGGGGAATGTGATGGCCAGGGCCTCCCTGCCACCCACTCTGCAGAGCTGCTGAGCAGGCCAGAAAGGGTGTGGTGGTGTCCTTCTGGAAACACACAGCAGACGTGGCCGCTCTTGCGGCCCCTGGGAAGGGCCAGTCGGCCCGGGCCACGTGTCTGTCCCAGGTGGTGCTGGGGAAGAAGCCAAGCCGAGGCCTGGAGGTGCCCTCTCCTGCCACCCTGCTGTGATAGGCACACAGCAGGTGGCTGGCAGGGCTGAGTCATGAGTGGACTGGGTCAGGAAGCCGGGGGATGTCCATTTTAACTTTCCAGGAGCGTGCCTGGTGGATTATTGAGGAGCTCTAACCCTGGAGGTGTGGCCCAGGTCTGTGGTCCTCCTGACCCTGGCATGCAACTGAACACTTGGAAGAAACTGGCTGGCAGACCAGGCAGGCTCCAGTGCACGCCGCATCGGGCTTGTGTTCCTGAGGGCCTGCCTGGGGACAGGGGACAGCTTCACTGCTGCCTTGGGCTCACAGAGCCCAAGGCTCTGTTTACCTCCAACACCCTCTTTCCTGGCCTGGCTGCACTTCCTTTCAGCCCTGCCTTCGCTGTCCTTGAGCAGACCAAAGATCTGGCGCCCTCTACAGGTGTCTTAGCCATGGACAGACACCTTAACCTGGAGGGGACGGGATGGCTGTGTAGGTTTGGGGCTCCAGGACCTGGGGTGGCCTGTGGGCCAGATTGTTCCTGGTTCTGTGTGGACTCTGATGGATAACCTCTGTCATCAAGCTAAAGCTCACGTGAGTGTTTTTGTGGTCTGAAGTCGAGTCTTGTGTTCACAGGGAAAGTGAAGTGATCAAGCGCCTTCAACTTGGAGACCAAAGCCGGGGACTGCTGTCTGCGCCACCACTGCCAGCGGTGCAGCCTCAGGCAAGTAGCGTTACCAGCACGCCCAGTCCTTGGTGCTGTCGGTGGAAAGCGAGGGAGGCGGTGCAGGCCCTGTGGGTCTCTGGACACAGGTGATGCCATTTTGGGGGTATTTAATGGGGAGGCACATTTGATAACGAGCCACTTTGACCATACATTTGATACTGACTTGTTCATCCGGTCTTCTTAGTCTGACACAGGACATGATTGGAAACTTGATGATGTGATGAGGGTTTCAATAGTTGCATGATTAGTATTGCTTTTGCATCCTCACTGTACATCCAGGGAAATAACTGCTTTAGTTCTTTCTCTATGTTGTAATATTTTTAAAGATTTATTTATTTATCTGAGAGGCAGAGTTACAGAAGGAGAGACAGAGAGACAGGTTCTCCATCTGCTGGTTAACTCCCCAAATGGCTGCAACAGCCAGAGCTGGACCAGGCTGAAGCCAGGAGCTTCTTCAAGTCTCCCACATGGGTGGCAGGGACCCAAGTACTTGGGCCATCTTCTACTACTTTCCCAGGCGCACCAGCAGGGAACTGGATTGCAAGTGGAGCAGCTGGGACTTGAATTGGCACCCATATGGGGTGCTGGTGCTGCAGGCTGTGGCTTAACCCGCTTATGATAGACTTGGTTTCCATCCACAGTCCCTCCCTCCCCTGTGGGAACCAGGATTGCTCTCCTCTCTGCAGCAAGTCAAAGAAACTCTGGTCATACCCTGGCCTTCTGTCTTGGAGCTGGCCGTAAGGAAATTCCTGGGCCTGTCTTAACTGATTGGTGGACAGAGGACCCCCAGGTCAAGAGAATCTGAACCCACAGGCCTTGCTAGGTTTCTCCACCCAGTCTGCTATGCAGCCTCCCTAAAAACCCAAAAGGACAGGGACTGGAGCACTTCTGAAAAGCTGCATACATGGCGGTGTCTGGAGGGTGACACCTGGGCAGGACAGGTGCCCCTTCCTCCACACCTCGCCTCACATGCCTCGTGTGAAATCCTTTTTACCAAACTGATAAACCCAAGTGTTCACCTGTGTTCTGTGAACTTCCTGAGCAGGAGAGGCATGGTCAGGGCACAGGTAATTGTGTTTGGCATCCCAGCCCGTGGGAGGAGACGCTGTCTCCAGGAGCAGAGTGTCAGCTGGTGTCCACTGCGGGCTGCATTGCCGGCCTGGTGTGTGGGGTCACAGGTGATGTGTCTTCTGAGTGATGTAGGGCAGCATTCTGAGTTCAGGTTGGTTTTCCCTTCTATAACTTCTCCCTGCGCGTACTTCCAGTTTAACCCATCATTCCGTGGTTACTTAGAGTTGGGATGAAGGGAGGCAGTTAGAGAAAAGGCAGCTTGCCTGGGGGTGGGTGTTCCATGCAAGTCTGCTCCCCTGAGCATTGTGGGCAGGAAGAATCTCAGTAAGGCGGGACCTGTTGCCATTGCTGAGAGTGAGGTGTGGCTAGGACTCTAAACTGTCTGATTTTGGTGCAAGGGCAGGCTCTGCCTGGTGCATTTCCCCTGCCGCTGCCGGGTGCCCTCCGCTCGCAGACCCATGCATCTAACCTGCCCGGCCTCAGAGCTGTTGACAAACTTTTCCATTGTCAAACATACATAGCATAAAATTTTTAAAAAGATTTTTTAATTTGAGAGGTAGAGTTACAGACAGACAGAGGGAGCAATAGAGAGCTCTTCCATCTGCTGGTTCACTCCCCAAATGGCCGGAGCTGGGCTGATCAGGAGCCAGGAGCTTCAGCTGGGTCTCTGAAGTGGGTGTAAGGCGCCCAAGCACCTGGGCCATCCTCCACTGCTTTCCCAAGCCACGAGTAGAGAGCTGGATCGGAAGAGGAGTAGCTAGGACTTGAACCAGTGCCCATATGGGAGCAGCGGTGAGCACGTTCATGCTGTCGTGCAGCAGCCACCTCCATCCGTCCCCACACGCGTTTTGTCTTCCCACAGTGAGACTGTACCCAGTTACTCCCCACGTCCCCTCCCTGCAGTCCCTGGCAGCCGCCCCTCTGCTGCTTTCTGTCTCTGACCTTGACTGCTCTAGCAACCACGAATGCTTGAATCATGGAGCATTTGTCTTTTCTGACTTCCATCACTTTGCGAAAAGCCTTCCAGGTCCACCACCCACATTGTAGCATGTGTCCGAGTTCCCGTCTTTTTGAGGACTGAACGATACTCCCTTGCACGTAGAGACCATGCTTTACCGGCCGCTTCATCTGCAGTGGACATCCAGGTTGCTTCCCCCTCTTGACTGCAGCGAATCTTTGAGGTCCTGATTTCAGTTCCTCTGGACACACACCCAGAGGTGGCATTGCTGGATCATGCGGTAATTCTACAGTGCTTGTCGGAAGATGCTCCACGCTGTCCTCCGTAGCAGCTGCACCATCTTACATTGCCACCGGCAGTGCGCAGGGGTTCTGGTTTCTCCACATCCTCACCACGCTTGCTACTTTCTTCTTTTTTTTTAAGATTTATTTATTTACTTGAAAGGCAGAGTTACAGAGAGGCAGAGGCAGAAAGAGAAAAAGATCTTCCATCCACTGGTTCATTCCCCAGATGACCACAACAGCCAGAGCTGATCCAAAGCCGGGAGCCAGGAGCTTCCTCCAGGTCTCCCATGCGGGTGCAGGGGCCCAAGGACCTGGGCCATCTTGTACTGCTTTCCTAGGCCATAGCAGAGAGCTGGATGAGAAGTGGAGCAGCCGGGACTTGAACCAGCGTCCATATGAGATGCCGGCACTGCAGGCAGTGGCTTTACCTGCTAGGCCACAGCATCGGCCCATCTACTTTCTTTTGTTAATAGAGGCCATCCTAATGGATGTGCGATGGTATATCATTGTAGTTTTACATTTCCCTAGTGACTATTGATGCTATCTTTTCATACGCTTTCTGGCCATCTGTATATCTTCTTTAGAGAAATATCTGTTTTCCCATTTTTTTAACTTAGGTTGCATTTTTATTGTTGAGCTTGAGGTGTTCTTTATATATCTGTTAATCCCTTATCAGATCAGAGATGATAGTCTCCCCTTAACTGAACTTTAACTTTCTGTGGTTCCATGTTATAACTGTAGTCTGAAAGTACTAACTGGAAAATTCCAGAAATAAACACTT
Organism: Oryctolagus cuniculus; assembly: GCF_051225735.1. Classification (NCBI taxonomy): domain Eukaryota; kingdom Metazoa; phylum Chordata; class Mammalia; order Lagomorpha; family Leporidae; genus Oryctolagus; species Oryctolagus cuniculus. Next base: position 49,480,132 of record NC_142877.1, read on the forward strand.
CATAAGTTGGGGTTTTTTTCTTTGTCTCTCCCTCTCTCTAACTCCAACTTTAAACAGACATCCACTGGTTCACTCCACAGATGGCTGCGACAGCCATGAGCTTCTTCCAGGTCTCCCAATGGGTCCGAGCACTTGGGCCATGTCCTGCTGCTTTTCCCAGGCCATTAGCAGAGAGCTGGATCAGAAGTGAAGCAGCTGGGACATGAACTGGTGCCTATGTGGGATGCCGGCTCTGCAGGCGGCTACTTAACCTGCTACACCACTATGCCGGTCCACACTTCCTAAGTTTTGAATTGCGTGACATTCTGATAAAATCCTGCACCATCCCTTTGTCCCGGGAATCCAGGCTGCAGGCTCTGCCCTCTCCCGGCAGGTCCTGCCCCGGTTGTTAAATCAGCTGTCCTGGTATCACGGTGCTTGTATGTGAGGAACCCTTGCTCTACTCAGCAGTGGCCCTAAAGCACGAGAGTAATGACACAGGCAATTCAGATGGGCCAGAGAGAAGCCACAGAGTGTTTTTTCCTTAACTGGAAAGATCAAAGTGTCCATTTAAGGAAAGAAAAGAAAAATGGTATGCTGAGCTTTCTCTGTGAGATCCACAGTGTTTTGAGAAAGACCACATTCTTGTGGCTTTTGTTACTGTCCGTTGTTGTTTAAGTGTTCCATTTTATTAGTACGGTTAATCTCTTACTGTGACCAATTACATATTAAACTTTACTGTGGGTGTGTCTGGGCAGAAGGAAATGTGGCTCAGTCACGTGTTCTGTATGTGGCAGACTGCGTATCTGATTGTGGAGTAATGAGATTGGATTGCCTCGTGAGGTAGGGACGTCTCAGGCTGTGTTGAGTACACCCTGTGCATACTAGGGCTCAGCGCCACCTGCAGTTCCCTGGCTTACACGTATTTTCTCCCATCCGTAGGCTGCCTTCTTGTTTCATTGATCGTTTCTTGGGCTGTGCGAAGCCTTTTAATTTGATATAATCCCATGGACATCTTTTACTCCTGTCGCCTGTGCTTTCCTTGTTATATGTAAGAAGTCACTGCCAGATTCAACGCCTGGAAGCTTTTTTCCTGGGCTTTCTTGTCGGGATGTTGCAGTCTCGGGGCTTACACGTAGGTCTTCAGTCCACTGAAGCCGCTTGCTGCTGGGTAGCCTTGGCACCCTTGTTGTAGATCACTGACGTACCACACGTTTGAGGGTTTACCACTGGGCTTGGCTCTCTGTTCTGCTCCATTGGCCTATGTGTGCATTTTAGGCCAGTACTGAACCATTTAAAATACTGTAACTTTGCAACATATTTTGGAATTAGGATGTGTGAGGCCTCCCATCTTGTTCTTCTTTATCCACTTGTTTTGGCAGTTCAGGGTTTCTTGAAAACTATTTTAGGATTTTTTTTTTTATATTTCTGGGAAAAAAAAACCTCATTGGCATTTTGATAGGTTTTGCATTGAATGATAGACTTGGTATCATAGTCCTCCGGTGCGTGAACACGAGACCTCTATTTGTGTTGTCTTTAATTTTGTTCATCTGTGTTGTAGTTTTCAGTGTACAAGATTTTCACCTCCCTGGTTAACTGTATTCCTAAGTACTTGATTCTTTTAGATGTTATTCTAAACGAGGTTGTTTTCTTAATTTCCTTTCTGGATTAGTCATTGTCGGCATGGAAACGACCATCCATGTGTGTTGACGCTGCGTCCTGCTGAGTTCTCTGGGTGGAGAGAATCTCTGTGCCCTCTGGAGCACTGTGAGCAGGGGTGAGAGAGCTGCGGGATGAGGCTGTGGGGGCCAGGCATGGGCAGAAAGTCACAGCAGCACCCTGAGAGAGTGCTCCCCAAGTGCTGGGGGGAACCCAGGAGAGACCCAGAGTCAGGCTGGAGGAGGCCTGGGGAGGAAGGCTTGTCCTCGGGTCTGGGTCACCTGCTCACAGCAGATGCTTGGACAGGCGTCCTCTGCCCAGCTGCCTGCCCCAACTTGGGTGGCTGGACTCCTGGGGTGGGGGCAGCCCTCCCCTCAGCCAGGGGCACAGGGGCGCTGCTTGTCTAACCTGAGGGACCAAGGAAGACCTGGGCTGCCCCTGACATCTTCCTCTGGGACCCCTCTCACTCCTGCTCTGCTCTCCCCACCAGCCGTGAGGTTGGCACACAGGCTGCCAGGGACTTGCCCTGCACTTCCCTCCCTAGGCAGTGCAGCCACAGTGTCCTCCGGCCCCATCACTGCCCCTGGTTCCCAGGGGCATGGCCTCCTGCCACACGTCCACAACCCCACATCTGGTGTGAGTTTCCACGGTGAGTGCTCAGAGGCAGTGCTCCTGCGATTGGTGGCCTCCTGTAGCAGATAAGAAGGCTGTTACAGAGCAAGACTAATCAGAAACAGGAGAAATCCCACAACGGGGTCCCCCCCACCCCACGTGCAGCCAGCCAGTCACAGACACTGGGGAGGTACCTATTACAGCGCCAGGGGCTAGGCTTGTCACTTAACTCCCTGGTCCCCAGGGGGCTGGGGTACAGTTCTTAGAGGTTGAAGCTGGGGTTGAGAGGTGCATGTTCGATCATGCCCAAGTCCCTGATTGCTCTGAAGTGTTCGTGGCCCTCCTTCGATTGATCAGGTTGTTCTGTACAGGATTCTGATGATGGCAGAGCCGGCTGCAGTCAGTCTGAGGGCTACATGCAGATGGTGGTTACTTCTTGCTCAGGGCCTGGGGTTCCTGGGAAAAGAAACCCCTCAAGACAAAACCAAACATCAGGACGTGCTCTGCAGGGGAAATAAATGGCCTCAGAGGCCCTCAAGGGCTGGCTGTACCACCACTCCTCAGTCCAGTGAGATAATTGGAGTAAGAGATTGCTCTGCAATCATAAAGCAGGACAAGGAAGCATGAAGCCAAGGGAGGGAGACCGTGGGAGACCAGGACCTGCTGGCGCCTAGCCCTGCATCCCAGGCTTTGCATGGGGGTGGGGCTCACTCGTCCATAGCCACACGCTACCACTGCCGCTGGCAGAGCCCAGTCCCGAATCCTGCTTCCAATAGGCGTGGCTACCATTCCCCATGACTCAGAGAGTGAGGGATGGACCAGGGAGGGCCAGGGGAGCCCTGAGAATCAGGCCTTTCACTTCTCGTCTTTTGAAGCCCCAGGTTCCCACACATTAGTGCCTTGAGCTGGGAGCCACTAATGAAACCTGAACAAACAGCGTTCATTTTGGTGGGTATTGAACCAAAAAATAGTGGCACTGAATTAATGTGTTCTGCTACCCTGGTAGAATTTTTATAGGCTTCCAAAGTACACGGACATTGTTTCCTCGTTGGCACCAGGCAGACGAAATGAGGCGTCTACCATGAACCTTCAAGAAAAACAAGATTTTTTTCACATTTATGCCTGGCTCTCTGTTGCTGGCCAAGGGACAGACAGTGGACCGCCCCAGTGGAAGCAGGGATGTGCACTGGGAGCCTGGGTGTGTCTGCTCCTTTTACACTCGACTGTTTTACCTGAGTAGCAGTTCTGGGAGCTGCCAGCCACTGGGGTCTGTGCCCAGTCCAGCTGACCTCGGGCGGTTCTAGGTCACTCCTTCCAGGATCCCTGCACAGACCAAACGAGGCCTCTGATCCTGGAGAAATGCCGGCTAGTTTCTCACTGAACCTGTGGTCCCTGGGAGGGGCTGGGGAGGGCAGGGCTTCTGATGCACACGGGAACCTCACAGCCTGATCCGGTTTTCCTGTCTCTGCTCACTTTCCTCCAGCAGCTGCAGCACGGCGCCGGGCAGCCTGAGAAATGAGAAAAATACCAAATCATGGGACACTGCGGATGACCAAGGTGATATACCCGCTGGGGCTGTGTGTGGGCCTGTTCATCTACGTTGCCTATGTCAAGTGGCACCGGGCCTCCGCCACCCAGGCCTTCTTCAGCATCTCCGGCATGGCTCTGGGCGCCCAGGGAGGCCCGCAGGCCCATAGCCCCCAGGAGACAGCGCCACGTGGTCTCGAGGTCTTCTACGGGATCATGTTTGACGCAGGCAGCACCGGCACCCGTGTCCACGTCTTCCAGTTTGCACGCCTGCCTGGAGGTATTCTGGCAGAAAGCCCACACGCAGGGTCTGCCATCCCCCCCTTTGAATACCAGTGCTCGTGGGGTCTTCTCCAAAAGACCCTGTGGGCTGAAGCCCCCACCTTGGGCTCCCCTGTCAAAATGCCGTGATTCCCGAAAATGCTGTTAGAATGCAGGCTGAGTCCCAGGCTTCTAAATTCACCAGCAAGTCCCCAGTGGTTCATGGTGACCACCACAGCAGGGCAGCTGAGACCCCTAGAGGCCATCAGGTGGCCTGGCCCTAGCCCTGTGTTTCACCTGCAGGCCAGGTGACCACAACCTTGTCCTGGGTCAGAGGTCACACTGGGAGACTTTAAGGCAAGAGTAACCCAGATTCAGGCCCATTGGGAACCAGGGAGCCAGGCGAGTTGGGTACATGGCAGATCTGGAGCCTGGGCCAAGCTGGAGTTGCTGCAGGAGGCCCAGACAGCCCGGGGGTGACAGACAAGGGCCTCGGTACTGAGAAGGAGGCCACAACCTGAGTCCCGACAGCTGTGTTCCCAGGTGGGCCAAGGCCAGCAGATGGGGGTGTGGGACTCTGGCCGCTGCCTGCCCTGCTCTCCTCCTGCCCTTCTGTCTTTCGAGCTGGGCCTTTGGTTTCATCCCCTGCCGCCTCTCTTGCACCTGCAGACTTCGCCTCTGCCCCCCTTGCTGTGTCCCTCCAGTGGCAGTCAGCAGCCTTCCCAGCCCTCTTGCCGGCAGGTGCCCTGGTCACATGTCCGGGCGTCCACCTCGCTGGTCCTTGGTGACCTTTTTTTTTTTTAATATTTGAGATGTAGAGTTACAGATAGTAAGAGAGAGAAAGAGAGAGGTCTTCCTTCTGCTGTTTCACTCCCCAAACTGCATCGGCCGGAGCTGCACCAATCTGAAGCCAGGAGCCAGGAGCTTCTTCCGGGTAGGGGCCCAAGCACTTGGGCCATCCTCCACTGCTTTCCCAGGCCACAGCAGAGAGCTGGATTGGAAGAGGAGCAACCAGGACTAGAACTGGCACCCATATGGGATGCCAGAGCCACAGAGGATTAACCTACTGTGCCACAGGGCAGGCCCGGATAGTGACCTTTTAAGTGGACTCTGTTCTAGAATTTCACTGCTCTGGTGGCTCTGGACACTCTCCAAGGCTATTGTGGCTTGCTTTACATATTCTGACATCATCTGCTTTATTTTTAACTTGTTACAACAGTTAAATCTTTAGGTACTAGATCTGCTTACTTCCAAAAATGGTTTTGGAGTGAAATTTAACTCAGCCCATACCAGCATGTGCCCCTTCGACATCCATGTCTCAGCATTTCATCTTTGGATGAGAAAAAAAATCCTTGGGAAAAGTTTTCCCCTTGTTTTTTCCTGGCCCAGGGTTCCTCCCTTAGCCATGGTGCTGTGAACACCTCCTTGCTGTACATGCAGGAGTGCAACCTGCTCCTGATTATTTAGCCAGTCACTGTTATTTTTCAGATTCATTTTATTTGAAAGGTAGAGTTACAGGGAGAGGGATAGGGGGAGGGGGGGGTCTTCCATCAGCTGGTTCACTCCTAAAATGGCCACAAGAGCTAGGACTGGGCCAGGCAGAAGCCAGGAGCTTCACCCAGGTCTCCTACGTGGGTGCAGGGACTCAAGGACTTCGTCCATCTTCTTCTGGCCTTCCCAGTTGCATTAGCAGGGAGCAGGATTGGAAATGGAGCAGCTGGGGCTCAAACCGGTGCCCATATTGGATGATGGCGTTGCAGGGAACAACTTAACTTGCTGCACCACACAACACCAACCCCAGCCATTCAGTATTTTAAAATTAAGAAAAATCTCCAGATCTTTACTGTAAAACATCCATCCCTGAGTCTAAGAAATAGTTTCCATATTTGCAGTTTTGAATTCTTTTCTGCTGTTTGTTAAATCAGTAAGAAGGTACTTTGTTGAAATTTAACACTTTAAAAGATGTCGTTTTTTGTATATAAATTATTCTCAATAAAGTCAATTTAAAAAAAGTCAGGGCCAACATTTAGCCCATTGGTTAAGAGGCTAATTAAGGGGCTAGCGCTATGGCATAGTGGGTTAAGCCACCGCCTTCGATGCTGGCATACCATATAGGCATCGATTCAAGTCCCAGCTGCTCCACTTCTGACCCAGCGCCCTAATAACAACCTGGGAAAGCAGCAGAAGATGGTCCAAGTGTTTGGGTCCCTGCCACCCACATGGGAGACCTAGATGGAGTTCCTGGCTTCAGCCTGGCCCAGCGCTGGCCGTTGCCGCCATTTGGTGAATGAACCAGCGGATGGAAGATCTCTCTGTATGGATGAAAAATTTCTCCCTCTCTCTGTAACTACGACTTCCAAATAAATACATCTTTAAAAAGACGCTGATGGAAACGTCCACATCCCTCACTGGAGTGCCTGAGCACAGCTCCCTTCTCCTGGCTCCAGCTTCCTGTAGGGCAACAGTGGTGACTCAAGTACTTGGGTCCCTGCCACCCATGTGGGAGACCTGGATTCCACTCTCTGTTCCCGGCTTCACCCTAAGTCTAGCCCTGATTTCAGGAATTTGGAGAGTGAACCAGTGGATGGGTGCTCTCTTTCTCTGCCCTTTCTCATCCTCTCAAATACATACATAAAATCTAAAAAAAAAAAATCTGTCCCAAATACTAAATCTCACACTCCTCTTGTTCAGCTGAATGCAAGAAGCAGAATGTAGGCCACAATAACTGCCCCTGTGGGGTTGGTCCGTGTCATCAGACCCCTGCTTTAAAAAATGTGGCACAGGTGTGTGTGTTGTACGTTCGCAGGTGTATTCATAGCTGTTCCTTCTTTTGAACATGTCTTCCCCCTAGAAACTCCCACCTTGACCCACGAAACCTTCAAAGCACTGAAGCCAGGTCTTTCTGCTTACGCTGATGACGTGGAAAAGGTAACGAGCTCCCCACCTCCGTCTGCTCGTCGGATTTGTCTTGTAGCCATACCATGTGCAAAAGTTGGTCCTCTCCTTTATGAACAGGGTGGGCACGGTCATGGAGGAGGGCATCCCTGCTGGTGCTGCCTGAGGCGTTCCGTGCCATTCTGGATGGGCAGGGAGAGAGAAGCATGCAGCTCTTAACCCCAAGGAGGTGCCCCCCACCCCCGCTCACAGGCTCAGGCCCGTCCCCAAGCCTAGGTGCAGCTCAGAAGCACAAATGCTGCAAACAGGAAAAGCTTACTTGCACATTTGAATATTTAAATGTTTGACACTAATTTAGCTTCGTGAGTTTTGCACAAGACCTGTACGTGTCCTGTGTTTTTCAGTTGCTTTGATGGAAGCTAGCAAACAGTGATGAGAAAAAAAATCACATTGAAAATGTGTTATGCAAAATCCACAGAACCAAATAAATATAAAAGAAATTGGTTTAAACTATAAATCATGATTTCTGTAAGTTTTTAGCTGTGAAACTTCAGACACCTGTAAAGCTCACAGCTGCCAAACACCTGCTTTTCCAAACACTCACTGGCTGTTAGTTCAGTCCTGAGTCCCTGGGGCTTCAAGCCTGCCTTTTGTTTAAGATCCGTTTCTTTTATTTCAAAGGCAGAGCAACAGAGAGGGGAAGAGAGAGAGAGGGCAATCTTTCGTCCACTGTTCGTTCACTTAATGTCCTCAACAGCCTGGGCTGAGCCAGAACGAAGCCAGGAGGCTAGAACTCCATCCGAGTCTCCCACGTGGGTAGCAGGTGCCTGGATCTTTGGGCCATCTTTTGCTTCTGTCCCAGGCACATTAGCAGGGCAGCTCAGGACTTAAACTGGCGCTCCTATGTGGGATTCCAGCTTCACAGGCAGTGCTTTAACCCACTGCACCCCAATGCTGGCACACACACCCCGAAGCACTTCTTAAGTCATGTTCTTGAGCATATTGTGGTCTCAGACAGTAGAGAGTGTCCCCCCCCCCCCTTCTTTGTAGGGATACATTGCAAGACTGCCAGGAATGCCTCGGATAGCACCAAACCCTGTCACTTAGCGCCTTTCCCGTCATAACCAAGCCCTTGCCTCATGCTGTGGCCATAACTCTTGCAGGTTGAGGTGCAGCAGCAAAACCAGCCACAAGTTCTTTTTCTGTCTTTACCATTTCACAGTTAGAAAAAAAAATTTTTTTTTGACAGGCAGAGTGGACAGAGAGAGAGAGAGAGAAAGGTCTTCCTTTGCCATTGGTTCACCCTCCAATGGCCACCGCGGCTGGCGCACCACTCTGATCCGATGGCGGGAGCCAGGTGCTTCTCCTGGTCTCCCATGAGGTGCAGGGCCCAAGCACTTGGGCCATCCTCCACTGCACTCCCGGGCCACAGCAGAGAGCTGGCCTGGAAGAGGGGCGACCGGGACTGGAACCTGGTGTGCCGGCGCCACTAGGTGGAGGATTAGCCTGTTGAGCCGCGGCGCCGGCCCGAAAATTCTTTAAAAGATGTGTTTTTATTTATTTGAAAAGCAGAGTTACAGAAAGGGGAGGCAGAGAGATACCTTCCATCCACTGGTTCACTCCCCAAATGGCCACAGCAGCTGGAGCTGGGCCAGGCCGAAGCCAGGAGCCAGGAACTGCATCTGCCACGCGGTGGTAAGGGCGCATGACTTGGGCTGTCCTGCTGTCACAGCGGTAGGCAGCCGAATCAGAAGTGGGATGCTGGTGTCACAGGCAGTGGCTTGACCTGCTGTGCCACAGCGCCAGCCCCAGAAAATTAATTCTTACCATGGATCTTAGAAACCTCAGTATGGGATTATTTTTTTATTCTGTCATGCTGAAAACTCAGCATTTCACTTAAAAGGAAGCACTTCACAGCTTCTCATCAGCGTACGCAAACTGCCTGCCTGATGTTTCACTGCTCCAGTGCTTTGTGGCCAGCATTAAGAAGGGTTGCCCGCACACGAGCACTGCGGAACCAGGACAGCAGTCCGGCAGCTGACCCTGCCACTCAGTCAGCAACTCGGAGGCCAACAGTGTGGGCACACTGCACAGGGGAACACCCACGCCCCTCACAGGCTGCAGCAGGGCAGCATGAGCCCTCACCACCCCACTCAGAACGGCACGCAGTATAAAACTTAGGGATGGTCTGTTTCTAGAGTTTTCCCCTTCAGGTAACTGATACCCCAGATAAGGGAGACTACTGTAGTTTCAGACTTGTTTCTTGGTAGCTTAGTTAAAAAAACAAATGGAGGGGCAGGCGTCATGGTGAAGTGGGTTAAGCTGCTGCTTGGGACGACATCCTATGTGGGAGTGCTGATTCAAGTCCTGGCACCTCTTCCTCCGATCCAGCTTCTTGCTAATGCATCCTAGGCTCAAGTGCTTGGACTCCTGCCACTCATGGGGCAGACCCACATGGAGTTCTAGGCTGCTGGCTCCAGCCTGGCCCAGACCTGGCTGTTGTCTATTTGGGGGTGAGCCAGTGGAGGGAAAATCAATCTCAGTCTCTCTTCCCTCTCCCTCTCTCCTCCTTTTCTCTGTCTGGGTCTCTTTCTCTCTGTTGGTCTGCTTTTCAGGTAGATGAAAGTAAATGTTTAAAATGTGGGGGCTGGCATTGTGGCATAGAAGGTTAAGCTACAGTCTGCAGTGCTGGCATCCATTATAGGCACTGGTTCAAGTCCTGGCTGCTCCTCTTCTGATCTACCTCCCTGCTGATGTACCTGGGAAAGCAGTGGAAGATGGTCCAAGTGCTTGGGCCTCCGAATCCACATGGGAGACCCAGATGGAGTTCCAGGCTCCTGGCTTCGGCCTGGCCCAGTCCCACCATTGCAGCCTTTTGGGGAGTGAACTAACAGATGGAAGAATGACACCTCTCTGTCTGTCTCTCTTTGACTCTGCCTTTCAAATAAAATTTTGTTGAAGCTTTGCATTCAGTGATACTAGAGTGGCCATAAGAGTAGACCTGATTAAATATCTTGAAAATGAACTCCTAGGGCCTTCAAGCCTCACTGGTCGGGGAGATAACAAACGTCCAGGGGAATAAAGGACAAGCCACCCAGGGCAGTGTGGAGGGCTCCCCCCACTCCAGGCTGCCCCCAGGAGGGCTGTGTCCCCCACTTTGTCATGCTCATTCACATGTCTGTGAGTAAGTGCCTCCGTGTTATTCTGCATGCACATGCAGATGGAGTGGTGCCATCTGTCACCTCGTCACCCACACAGGCCAGGGCCTTGCTCCCCAGTGGATTCTCAGAACAGGATTTCTGGGTGGAAGGAATTGGGTCTCTGCCTTGGGCAGCAGTTCCCTTGTGGTACACTGTACTGGTCGACAGTACCCAGCCTCACTTTCCCAGGTTGCTTCCTGCCTTCTTCCTGCACTGACAGCCCCATCCAGCCTTGGGACCTGGAGCACCCTAGAAGGTACCCTGAGGTTCATGAGATTCAGGATCTAGACCCAGCTGGTTTCCACATCCTCGCATCCTGGGAACCTGTGCCGGGGGTGACAGGGCTGGACATGGGTGCTGCATGCAGTTGAACAGCCTCTTGTGGCCCTGAGCCATCTCCTCTGTGACCGCCTGGTCCCTGTGTCCCCACATCCCCACCACTCGCATCCCTGTTTCCTGCCGACGTGGCACATTAGGAAACGGACACTGTTCAGCAGACCGAAAGGGGAGGGGTAGCATTGTGACCCCGTGCGCTGGGTTCCGCGTGCCCACTTTGCTCCCACGATGTCTGCAGAGTGCTCAGGGAATCCAGGAGCTGCTGGATGTTGCCAAGCAGGACATCCCATTTGACTTCTGGAAGGCCACCCCACTGGTGCTCAAGGCTACCGCTGGCCTGCGCCTGCTGCCAGGAGCAAAAGCCCAGAAGCTGCTGCAGAAGGTGAGCTGGGCCTGAGGTGGCCAATGGCGAGTGCAAGCCCTGGCTCCGTGGCCAGGCCGGAGCAGGCAGGCGGGATACTTGGGGGTTCCTGGAGGGTGGCCCCACTCTGGGAATGTTGTCAGCATCCCCTGCAGGTAGCAGGGCAGTAGGATGAATAACACTTCCTTCTGGTGACATTTAAGGCTTTTTGTGTTTCTGGGAACAAATCTGTGCTTTATAACAAGAAAAACAACTGTATTTTAAAGTGTGCCGTTCTTTCCAACACTCTCCCTGCACCCAGAGGGCTGTGTGATCAGCACTCCTGTTGGTCAGCCCAGCCCACCCTGCATGTTCTCCACCAGCTCTGCTCATGGTGCTATCCCTCCTCTCTTCTGGCCCCAGTGTCTGCGGGGCCTGCGTGTTCCCAGCTGCCCACCCTCTGCCTCAGGGCTGGCAAGGAGTCCTCCCGACTGAGCAAAGTGGCCCTCTCTGTTCCCAAACTACTCACACCCACCAGTGTCCCCTGCGGTGGGACTGTGGGGCCCAGGTGTGGTCGGGTGTCCAGAGGGACTGGGAGTGACTCCCATCAGGCATGCAGGTGGTCCCCAGGTCTTACCTTGCAGGGCCACCTGCTCCTTCATCCAACATCATGAATCAGGGTGGCATCTTGAGACCCGGCAGGCCCGAGTGTGTCCCCCAGAGCTCTTCCAGCTTAGTGTGGCTTAAGACGGGGTCTCCAGGGGAACCTGAGCCTCAGCTGGCCCTGAGAGATAACTGGGGAACCCCCTGCAGGGTTCGGAGAAGCTTATCACAGAGCCAAGGCTTTGGTGCTGTGGACACATCTGAATCCCTGCAGGTGGCGGGCAGGGATCCACCTGCTGAGGACATGGTGTGCCTGGCATTCTGACGGCTGAAGACTGTCTCTCCTTTCAGGTGGAAGAGGTGTTCAAGGCGTCGCCTTTCCTGGTGGGAGATGACTGTGTCTCTATCATGAACGGGACAGACGAAGGTAACGTGGCCAGCCGAGCTTCTGCTGTGTGCTGTGGGGTTGCTCCTGTGCAGGTACCCTCCCCGTGGCCAGAGCCAGGCAGGCACGATGGCCCCAGTTACCTTCCCCCACCTCCCATTTGCCGTCTGAGCATCAAAGGGTCTGCTGGGGGCCAGCTACAGAGCTGGCACAGAAGTCGCCCCTGGAAACACCACGTTCTGGGCTTGGAGAACGTTTGGAGAGCATCCCGGCAGCCACCGCGTTAGAACAGTGGACTTGCATCTGTAATGGACAGAAAGAAAAGCTTCCCCTGGCCCGGCGTTAAACGCACAACAGAGAGTTGCTGTGGGAGGAAGGAACCTTGAGTCCTTTTTCTGCCTCCAAAACAGGAAGCTAGTGGTGAAGAATCAGAGATGTGGCACTTGGGAAAGAAGAGTTAGAGTGGCATCTTCTAGAACAATCCCTCAGGAGCCTCTGGATTAGTCTGTGAACAATGCCCCTCTCTGTAGGGGTCTGAAGGCTGAGGGTGGTGAGGAGGTCGTCACTCTGCTCTGTGTGTGGTGGTGATGGCGTCTCCGGTGCTTACAGCACTGTCTGTGGCACTCTCCTGCAGGTGTTTCGGCGTGGATCACTGTCAACTTCCTGACAGGTGCGTGTCCCTTGGATCACAGAGGCTGACAGGTCAGAGCTGCCTGCCAAGGAGGGCTGGGCAGGGCTTTCTGGAGAGCAGGGGCCCCTGTCTACCCTTTATGGTAACTCCTTGGGACTTCGTGGTGTTGCTGACCCCAAGCAGGGTGCTGGGGACAGGTGGAGGTGTCCGCCTGGCTCGGGCAGCTGCAGACTGGCCGGTGTGCATGTGCTAGGAAGGGCTCGTCCCTGGCTGCTGTGCTTCCAGCCCTGCCCCTGCCTGCCTCCTGCAGAGCCCCTGCCTTCTGGGCAAGGCAACGAAGGAAACCAGTCTCATCTTCGACTGTTAGGTGGAACATGGCTGCTGATCACCTCACAGTGGAATTCCTCTGCTGTAGGTACAGCAGGGAGTTGGGAACACCTGTTCCTGAAAACCAGAGTCATTTTTCTTGGATTGTTCTCAGTGCATATGGATTTTTATCCCTTTGCTGGAATTGTGGGAAGGTGCAGTATGTCTGATAAGTCTACGAAAAAGACATTTCCTGGCAGGAGGTGCCCCCTTTTGAGTGGTGGTGGGGGTCTCCGCGTCTAGCACTTTGGGGAACAGAGATGGAGATGGAGCTGGTGGGGTTGAGGGGGTCCCCGCGTAGGAACATCAAAGTCTGTCTCTGTGGAGAGCCCAGTGGGTGTGGCAGATCTGTCACTATCTGGCAGCTGGTCGAGCTGTTGGTCTTGCCCCTAACCACCTTTACATGGGAATGTCCACTGCAACTTCTCTGCCTCACTTATCTCCACTAAGGCTCTGGCTTTTAGGCTCTGTCTAATGCTGCCCCTGTTCTCCGCCTGCTGCCAATAACTGCTGTTTTTTTGCCACCCTGCAGGCAGTCTGAAGACCCCGGGCAGGAGCAGCGTGGGCATGCTGGATTTGGGCGGAGGGTCTACTCAGATCACCTTCCTGCCCAGTGTGGAGGTACACAGCCCCTGCCCTCCTCCAGGGCCCACCCATCCCACAGGAGGAGCAGAGTAGGGTAGGGGTGCAATGGAGGGTGGTAACTGTGGCCAGGCCAGGGTCCCGCGTGCCCCTGAGCCCTGGGGGGCTGTGCCTTCATTGAGAAGCCCCTTGTTCAGATTTCAGCCCTCCCTACAAAACATAAACAGAACTCTGGTCTTCAGCGGGGTGATGAATTAGTAACCGGGACCCTCTGGGCTGGGGACAGTGAAGTGGATGACTCCTCCCCGCCGCGGGATTCTGAAAGGGGCAGGAGCAGACAGCATGTGGTCTGAAGCCCCTGGCCAAGTGGCCGAGTAGATGCCCTAAAGGACACGAAGGTGCTTCCACCTAAGGCCAGCAAGTGCTTCAGCCCCTCCCCGCTCCCCCGTTGACTCCTGCCCCACTGCATTGAGCCGTCAGTGAGTCAGGCTGAGGGCTGTCTTGGGTAGTGCAGCGTGACTCCTGAGGAGGAAACGAACCTTTTCCTTTTCACCCTGGTTGCTCTGTTTTGTCATTGCCCACTCCGCTTTCTTTCACAAACTTGGGGTGTCCCTGATGACGTCTGCCTAGCCCCATCCTTCCAAAGGAATTGAGGGAGTAGGGAATGGTATTGTGGAGCAGGCAGCAGGAAACAAACCCCTCCCTCCTAGGGCACTCTGCAGAGCTCCCCTCCTGGCCACCTGACCGCCCTGCAGATGTTCAACAGGACCTACAGGCTCTACTCCTACAGGTTGGTGTCAGGGCCGGGGGGGCAGCCAACTGTCGGCCCTGCACCCCCACCTCAGAGGGACCAGATCGCAGCCTAAGTTTCACCTGGGTCTTCCTGCCCCTTCTCCTCCCTTCACCTGCCTCCTTCATTTTTTAAAGATTTATTATTTTTTATTTATTTGAAAGGTGGAGTTAGAGAAAAAGGAATGGGGAGAGAAATATATCTTTCATCCACTGATTCACCCTGCAAATGGCTGCAGTGGCCAGGGCTGGGCCAGGCCAAAGCCAGAAGCCAAGAGCTTCATCCAGGTCTCCCAAATGGGTGCAGGGGCCCAAGCACTTGGGCCATCTTCTGCTTTCCTAGGCACATTAGCAGGGAGCTGGATTGGAAATGGAGCAGCCGGGTCTCGAATCAGCGCTCATATGGGATGCTGGCATCACAGACAGAGGCTTAACTTTCTATGCCGCAGTGCCGGCATTTTATAATTTATCTACATTTTATAATTTTCATTTTATAATTTATCTATAGTAAAGTCCTTTTGTGCTTGTTTTCTTCTGCTTTGGAAAAGCTTTGCGAAAAAGCAGGAGGAATTTCCTGGGCCACTGGTCCACCGTGTAGTGTCTCCAGTAGGTTCTCTTTGCAAAACACAAGCCCTTCATAAGCACTGTCGTGGCCATCTGCCTTACACCGTATCCACAGCTCCCAGTGAGCTACTGCCGTGTGAGCCACCCCTGCTAATTAGCCAAGTACTCAAACTCCACAAGAGGCTTCTATAAGAAGCCAAGAAGTATGCTAATCGCCTCCCATGGACGCCACCCTTGCCGCTTGGTGTCTGGCCCTAGTGGGGGTGGATATGCAGCCCCCAGCCTCACCCCGGCATTGTCTCCACAGCTACCTAGGGCTTGGACTCATGTCGGCACGGCTGGCGATCTTGGGCGGCGTGGAAGGGGAGCCTGGTAAGTGGTGCTTCAGGCCGCAGCCTTGGCAGGAGGCTGGAGCCTCCAGGAGGGCAGCAGCTGCATCCTGGGAGAGATTGCCCGTGATGGCTGCTTGCCGCCCAGGCTGCTGCTAGCCAAGAATAATGTGCCCCAGGCTGTGTTGGTGGCACCTGACAGGGACACAGGCAAGTGGGCTTCACTTGTGCATGTTCTAGGTTGTGTTTTTAAAGAGATGCAAGTGACAGTATTTCTGAAACTGAGCTGAAGGTGGCCTTACATGTCTGTCACCTACATTCTTAATTGCTGTGTTTTTAGGGATTTGAAGCCAGAACCTTGATCTTAGGTGGAACAGAAGGGCCCAATGGAGGTGGTGCTGGGGCTGTTGCATGGGTGTTGGGAGAGTTTCTCTCCTTGCTGTGATTCCAGCCTTGGAGGACGTTCTTCGGCATCTTCTGCTTTATGAAGGACCCTACAAAACCAGCTCAGCCCTCCCTTCCAGACGTGGTGGCCGAGGACAGAGCCTGTGTCAGGGTCATAGGAAGGTGCTTCTCATCCAGGCCTTCCCGCTCCCTGTGAGCCTTGTGGCCGTGCTCTGAGACTCAGGGATCCCCCTGTGGCTCCTCTCGGGCCCTGCACTGAGGCTGGTGTCAGCCTGGCATCCCACCCAGTGCTGACAGGGCCCCAAAGGCCTTACCCAGGGCCCGGCACCACCCGCGCATGTGCCCCACGCCCCCAGCCCCAGGCTCACGTGTCCTCCACCCACCTGCCCTCTGCCCCTCAGTCTGGCTCCTCTAAGTAGGCGTGTTCCCCTGGAGCTTCATGCACACATCCTATTTCATTTCTTCCTTTCCAATCCTAGCGCTGCTCCTCGTACTGGTGGTATTCGTTGTGTTGCAAAGGAAAACCTTGTCCACACTCCGGCCCCAGCATCTACCCCAGGCTCCAGCACACCCCCCGGCTGTGCTGACGTGCCCTTCTTTTTCAGCTAAGGATGGAGAGGAATTGCTCAGTCCCTGTCTGCCACCCAACTTCAGAGGGGAGTGGGAGCACGCTGAGATCACCTACCGGATTGCGGGCCAGGAGGCAGGTGCGTGGCTTTGCTGCTGCTCGGTGGCTTCTGAGGGTCAGAACAGCAGCTGCCCCTGCCCCCTGGACCTTTCCCAGACACCTCTGAGAAGTGCGGTGGGTGGGGTGCTCCAGACAAGCCCAGCCTTGCCTGGGAAACGCGGGCGGCTCTGAGAAACCTCCAGAGGCCTTTGCCAGTGCTTGCCTGCAGCCACGCACAAGGCTCGCTTGTCTGTGTCCAGACGCCTGCCTGGGCTGGGCCCTGTCTCCCACAGGGCTCCAGTGAGCAGGGCCTGAGACAAAGGGCTGTGCCTGGCTTGGCAGCTCCACTGAGCCTGTTTGTGAGCAGAGGAACCCTGGGGCTATGGGCCTCCCACAGCTCCCTGGGTGGCCTTTGTTGCCTGCCCTTCCATTTCTTCTTGTCCTCAGGCTGGACAGCCAGGCGTGAGGGGTCTTCCTTTGGTGACCTGGTTGGTGTCCTACCTGGCAGTGGGCTGGACAACACGGCACAGCTCCTGTCCCTCTGGGAGGAGACAGTAAAACACAGGGAACAAGCCTGGAGGGGATTGCAGTTTTGTCGAGGGAGGTCTGTGGGGTGGCGTCTGAGTAGAGACGTGAACAGGCCGGAATGAGCGGCTCAGACCTGAGATGGGGCTCCCCCAGGGCAGAGGAGCGGCACGTGCTGAGGCCCCTCAGTTACTGCCGTGTGTACCGAGCGGCGGGAAAGAGGAACTGTGCTCTGGGCCACAGGGAATACTGATGGTCGGGGACTCTGTGGAGCAGGTCTGCATGGGGTCTCGGGGTGTCTGTTGGACGTCCACAGCCATCCCTTACCCTCTGAGGCCTCGTGTCACCCACGCCTGTCCCACTGCACAGCGTGGAAGGTGGCCCAGCAGGCTCCGTGTGACACTGGGAGGAGGTAGCCAGTGAGGCACGGCTGAGGGCAGAGCCGAGTGTGGTAACGTTACCCACGGCCTGGTCGAAAGGCTGCTCAGTATTGGCGGGCGGTGGCCTCCCTGGCACCGGTGTTCTCGCGGCTTCTCTCCCTGCTGCTCCTCCAGGACTACTGGGGCTGGGGGAGGTGAACAGCCCCTGGCCCCGGGTGGGGTCTTCTGGTCCGACCTCTTCCTGCTGCACGGTGCTATGGCCCGCCAGCCCCCAGTGTTGGGTTCCCCCCGCAGCAAGCCTGTACGAGACGTGTGCCCGCAGAGTGGCCGGAGTCCTGCGGGACAGGGTGCACCACACCGAGGAGGTAAAGCGCGTGGAGTTCTACGCCTTCTCCTACTACTACGACCTCGCAGCCAGTGTCGGCCTCATCGGTAAGGGGGGCGCTGGTGGGCTTCTGGGATGGTGGGAGTGGACCTGGTCTTGTCCCTAGAACAGGAAGTCATAAACCCTGGCTACCTGTGTGACTGCTGGGAGGCGGGGCTGGCCCTGAGCTGACTCATGCTGTTTGTCTGGCTCCCTGTGCAGTGTCCCCTCAGGCTACTCCCTGGGGGGTGGGGAGGGGGGATCTGAGCCATGTCCCAGGGGAGGTGGGTGTCACTCCGACCCTGCCCCCAGCCCAGCGAGCCAGGGCAGAGCAGGCGTGACGAGGCGTGGCATTGAGTTGGCTGTGGCTGGCAGCTGCACCGTGTGGAGACTCTTGAGAGGGCTGTGAGGCACATTGGTGGGCAGAGACAGGAAGTTTTCTTAGTGAAATCAATCTGAGACTATGTAAACGCACTCCTGTGGGTGGGATCGTGATGCTGGCATCCGGACAAAAGAAACCAGACGTCAGTTCTGGCTGCCCACAATCTCCATGCTGCCCTTGCTGCCCCGACTGGGCTGAGTGCAGAGGTGGGCCAGTGAGCAGGAAGGCACCCCCTCTCCCTTGGACGGCTTGACCTGCCAGCCTGGGACGCCCTGCCAGCTCTCTGGGCTGGATCAGGGGCGCTGTGTCCGGCCCTCCCCCAACAGTGCAGTAGCTGGGCAGTGCCCACACCTCGGGCTGACTCTGAGCCACCCAGGCCACTCAGCTGACACCCAGTGACACTCCCTCTACATGGCTCCAGGGTGGCTGCCCCTCTGAGACCCAGCAATATTTTGTTTTGTTTTATTTTAAGATGTATTTATTTATTTGAAAGGCAGAGTTAGGAGGAGGGGAGAGAGGGAGACAGGCAGAAAGATCTTCCAAATGACTGCAGTGACCGAGGCTGGGCCAGGCTGAAGTCAGGAACCTGGAACTCCATCCATGTCTTCCATGGGTGGCAGGGGCCCAAACACTTGGGCTGTGATCTGCTGCCTTCCCAGGTGCACCAGCAAGGAGCTGGGTCAGAAGTGGAGCAGCCAGGACTCAAACCAGCACTCATGTGGGACACTGGTACAGCGGGCAGCAGCTTCACCTCTTGTACCGCAATGCCAGCCTCATTTCCTCACTTTTTAAAAAAGATTTATTTATGTGAAAGGCAGAGAGAGAGAGAGAAATTGATCCCATCTGCTGGTTCACTCCACAAATACCCACAACAGCCAGGGCTGGACCTGAGCCAGGGGCCAGGGACTCCATCCGGGTCTCCTATGTGGGTGGCAGGGACCCAGGTGCCTGGGCCATCATGTGCTGGAGCATGAGCAGGAAGGTGCCTTGTCCAGGCCTCGCACCTCCCACCCAGGCCATCACACACCTGCATGGCGCCCCCGCAGCCCGCGTGTCGGTCTCGTCCCCCAGATGCTGAGAAAGGAGGCAGCCTCGTGGTGGGAGACTTTGAGACTGCAGCCAAGTACGGTGAGTGACTCCGCACTTCTGCTTCCCAGAATGCCAGGACGAGGGGTAGAGAGGCAGAAACTGAGTGCTGGACAGACTTCATATGGTCCATGATCCTGCCAAGCAGCCAAGCGTTCAGGGCTGCCAGCACACACGGATGGCTGTGCAGGGCCGGCCCTCCTGACAGTGGGTGTGGCAGGGCCTCTGGTGTCCCCAGCTGTGAAAGGACCATGGTCCCGGTTCTTTCCCTGTAGGGCTGTGGCGAACCGGTTCCCTCGGTTCGATTTTTTTCTGACACCTGTTCCCTGCTGCTTGGTGACAGTGATTTCCCTGGGCTGTCCCAGCCGATCCTTGATCTTCACCTGGCTCTGAACGAGCCCCGGGGCCCTGCACAGCAGAGTGAAGGCATCGGGTTGCAGGACCAGGCCCTGCTTGCCCTCCCCCACTGCGTCCCAGCTTCCAGAGAATATTTGCGAAGCCTTAATGTCCATACTCTGCCCTTTGGATTGTGGTTCCCAATTTGCAGGGCAGAATAGCGAAGCCAGGTACATTCTCCATATTAAGTCCTTCTCCCATGCCCCAAGATTAGCCTTTGTTTTTAAGCTGGCATGTCCCATGGATGCTGGGCATTGTGACTCTTCAGCAGGGCAAGACTCTGTGGGACCCCAGGAAAGCCTGGGGGGATTTGTCCGACTCCCTGGGAGCAGGAGTAGGTTGTTCTGGGTTTGACATCTGGGAGGTGGTGGTCTTTGTGACCCCAAGACAAAGCGTGCAGGTCCCTGTTGGTCCTGGGGGTGCCCTGGGCACAGAGCTAGTTTGAGCTGTCCATCAGAAGCAAGGAAGGGCCCGTTGAGACTCCCTAGTGGGTGCAGTGGGGTGGGGTGGGGGGTCTGCACACAGCCACCCTGTGTGATGGGAAGCTGCCGTGCCCTGCAGTGTGCCGGACCCTGGAGACGCAGCCACACAGCAGCCCCTTCGTGTGCATGGACCTCACCTACATCAGCTTGCTGCTGCAGGAGTTCGGCTTTCCCAGGAACAAAGTGCTGAAGGTGAGGACTCGACCCGCCCCATAGCGGGTGAGGGCCTGGCTGCCTGGAAGTCACTGCCCAGCCCGTGCTGTCTGTTGGGTGTGTGACGGCCCCGCCCCCTCCAGTCGGCCACCCAACCTTGCTGTCCTGGGTGTGTGATGGGCCCCTGCCACCCCCGCTCTGTCTTTTCAAGCTGACTCGGAAGATCGACAACGTGGAGACCAGCTGGGCCCTGGGGGCCATTTTCCATTACATCGACTCCCTGAACAGACAGAGGAGTCCCGCCTCATAGCAGCTGAGCCTCCTGGCCCGCCCCCAGCCAGCATTCCCAGCACCTGTCCGAGGTCCCCTGCCCTCCTGGAGGTGATTTCATCCTTGAGGAATCATAGCTCGGGCCACAGCCCCTCCTCCCTGCAGCCCTGGGCAGCCTCGGGACTCTGAGGGCCTGGCACCAGCAAGGCCCACACCAGCTGGCCTTGTGTGGAAGCCGGGGCCAGGGCTGGAACCCAGGCCCTGCTGGAGCCTCCCTCCTGCCTCGGCTCCAGGAGGTTGGTGAGCCCAAGGAGGCAGAGGGTGTGCACTGAGGCAGGAGATGCAGCCTGTGTTCATCTTGTGTCCCGGCCCCTGCTGTTTCCTCCCCAGAACAGAAGTGGGGAGTTGTCAGGGCCAGTGTGGTGCCCATGGGCATGGTGGGGCCTGGGCTTGAGGCAGGTCCTGCTTGCTCTGGAGGGAGCTGGGTGGTGGCGGTGCCAGGAAGTCCCCCAGAGGTGCAAACCCTCGGATAGTTTGGGGTTAAGTGGTGGAGCGGACTCTGAGCTGCTGTAAACGCACCCGCTGCTGTGCAGCTGGGGTGCGGGGTGTCTGTGTGGGAACTGTCTGAGCCCCTTTCCTGCACACCAACCCTGTCCTGGTGAATGTGTTGCTGCCGTGAGCCATTGGCAGCCAGCAGGGACAGGCCCGGGCCACGACCGCCAGAACCACAGCATCTCGGGCCACTATCCAGCCTTTGTGGGCAGTGTGAGCTCGGACGTGGTGTGGGTCCCTGTGCCTGTCTCCTGCTGTCCCCTCAGTGACTGTACAATGCACAAAATAAGCTGAATCTCATGAGTCTGCTCAAAATAAAAGGTTTACAAGGTCTGTCCTGTGCAGTCCTCTTGGCATCAGCAGCCGTCAGCCCCGCTGGCGCTTCAAAAGGAACCACCCAGGAAGGCGGCATGGGGGTGGCGTGTAGCTTTACCCCTCTTGCCAGGGAGCTACCTGGAGGCCCCAGCTGTTGAGGGCCTGGGCACGTCACCAGCTCCACTCGCGTGTGCTCAGCAGGGATCACCTCCTGGAGCCGGGGGAATCCAGAAGCACCTTTGCTGGCGTCTGAGCAGCTCTGTCTGCAGGGCAATCAGAAGAGGGAGGAAGCCTCCGAGCAGAGGTGGCCAGTGCGACCCCCTTCTCCAGGGGCAGGAGGGAGACCCTGAACCCAATGGGAGCCAGCTGCTCTCCCCAAAACTCCTTGGGGGAGGGGTCAGGAAAGCAGGAAGGAGCCCCCCCAATCAGAAGGTGTACTGGGGGGGACGCATCTGAGGCAGGGGAATGCCGTCCTTGGCACACGGCACTGCTGCGCCCTTCCTGCCCTAACGGCTAACAGTCTAAATGGCAAAAGAGCTCCGGAGGCAGAGTGAAAGGTGCATTAGGGCGAAGCAGACATCGATTGGGGCCATTTAAAGAAGGTGGTGATCTCACATCTGGAAGAGCGTCTGCGACTGGAAGTTCCCCAGAGGAGCACCAAATAAGTCCTGGAATATTTCTGGGCGCAGCAAATATGCAAGTCATTTTGCTCTGAGCGTCTTCCTCGATAATAAAGCAGGCGCTTGTTTTTTAAAAATAGCTGCAAATGCAGCTGTACAAGAGGCAGACTATGGGGGGAGGGGGAGCGAGAGATTTGTTCCCTCCCTGGAGATGTGTGCCCCACACCACACCTACAGCATCAATGTAGACACCCACACCTTCAACAGTGTAGACACCTACGACAGCATCCACACCTACAACAGTATAGACACCTGCAACAGTGTAGATGTCCTCACCTACAATAGCATCTACACTTAGAACAGTGTAGACATCCTCACCTGAAACAGCATCTACCTTAGAACAATGGTATAGACATCCACACCTACAATAGTGTAGACACCTACAGCATTGTAGACATCCTCACAACAGGAATATAGACATCCACACCTACAACATCTACAACTGTGGTGTAGACACCCACACCTAGAACAGCAGTGTAGACATCCTCACCTACTACAGCATCCACACCTAGAACAGTGGTGTAGATGTCCTCACCTACAACATTCACACCTGGAGCAGCAGTGTAGACATCCATTTGCTATGCTGCCTGTGTCTTGGAGTGGCTGGTGGTGTCCCATGTCAGGGTGACAGAACTCCATGATACTAGGTTGTTTACAGTCCCACACTGGAACGCACAAGCCATCCTGACATTGCCGAATCAAGGCATAAGCATTCTAAGTGGTGGTGGGCGTTGCCAGCCTGGCCTCATTGCCACTGTCTTCCCTGCAGCCTCAGCACAGAACCAGCCCTCTGGTTTGATCTTTGCTGTCCTGGCAGGGAAAAAAATGGTGATAGGTAGTTCTATTTTTTTTAAATATTTATTTTATTTGAAAGGCAGATTCATTCCCCAAATGCCTGAAACAGCCATGTCTGGGTCAGGCTGAAGCCAGGAGCTCAATCCAGATCTCCCACATGGGTGGCAGGAAACCAGGTACTTGAACCATCACGTGCTGCACCCCCAGGAGCCAGAGTCAGAAGTAGAGGCAGGACTGGAACCAGGCTTTCCAACATGGAATGCCCACATCCCAGATGGTGTCTCCACCACTGCACCAGACACCTGCCCCAGCTGGTAGTTTTATTTTACACTGACCTAATTTGTTTTGGGTATCTAACAACCAGTTGTATTTCCTTTCTGGTGAAGCATCTGTTCACAACCCTCGCCAGTTTTCCTGTAACACTGCAGTCCTTGGGCAGGCACTGTGGCACTGTGGGTTAAGCCACGGCTTGGGATGCCCATGTTTTGTATCAGAGTGCCTGGTTTGAGTACTGGCTACTTCACTTCCGACCCAGCTTCCTGTTGATGTGACTGTGGGAGGCAGCAGACGATGACTCAAATGGTTGAGTCCCTGCCACCATCATGGTAGACCCAGATGGAGTTCTGAACTCCTGACTTCAGCCTGGCCCAGTGCTGGCTGTTGTAGGCATTTGTGAATGAGCAAATGGAAGATCCTCCCTCCTCTCTTTTTCTTGCTCTCATTCTGCCTTTAAAATAAAGAATAAACTTTTTTAAAGAAGTTAATCAATGGCACCAGCGTTGTGGGCCCTGGGTTAAGCCAACCTTTGACACCAGCATCCCATATCTTCGATGGTTCGAGTCCTGACTGCTCCACTTCTGATCCAGCTGCCTGCTGCTGCAGTTGGGAAGGCAGCTGGTGATGGGGTACTTGTGCCCCTGCCACCCATGTGCCAGGTGGAGTTCTTGGCACCTGAACCAGCTCCAGCCATTGAGGACATTTGGTGAATGAACCAGTAGAAGATTCTCTCTCTCTCCCTCTCCCTTCCCCCTCCCCCTTTCAAATAAATACATTTTTTTACGTTAACCAACTAGGTGTTCTGTGGTTTTAGTTTTTGCATTAAAGACTCCCAGTGTGTGCTCCTGAACATCCCCAGGCACAGCAAACCATGGTTTCAGGATGAGTTTATTTCTTGAACTGTTTGGGAGTGACTGGAAGTACCACCATGGCAACACCATTTTTGGATAAAAATCTGTATGACTGTAGAGCAGGAGATAGTTCCCAAAGGAGACTTTCAGAAACAGGAAGAGAGAATCCTAGCAGTGTCAATAGCAGAGCCACAGAATCCCTAGGCAAATTCTTTGAGGAAACCACACTTGGGCATGCCAGGCCCCGGTGGAGCCGTCCTAACATGCCTTGTTTGGAGCCTGTGAAATGTGAGGAATGTCTGAAGCGGCTGAGTCTTCATCCACGAAGAGAGGCTTGCAGGTGGGTGGAAGCTGGACAGGTCCTCCCTCTGGTCTCAAGGGTTGTGGGACATTGGCCCCGACTGTCTCCCCAGAGGCCAGAGCTCAGCCACGGGTGGGAGGTCCAGGGGAGCTATACTGACAATGAAAGTTGTCCTGGGGTCTTCGCTGAGATGTGTCCCTCCCCTTGTCAGCCTCTAGGGACACTCAAGAAGGGAGGCTGCCTTGGGCCGGGGCTCAGAATCAGGTCCTTCCAGGTTCTCGGAGTCAACTAGAAGAATCTCTTGATGGCCGACACCGCAGCTCACTAGGCTAATCCTCCACCTAGCGGCGCCGGCACACCAGGTTCTAGTCCCGGTCGCCCCTCTTCCAGGCCAGCTCTCTGCTGTGGCCAGGGAGTGCAGTGGAGGATGGCCCAAGTGCTTGGGCCCTGCACCCGCATGGGAGACCAGGAAAAGCACCTGGCTCCTGCCTTCGGATCAGTGTGGTGCGCCGGCCACAGCTTGCCAGCCGTGGCGGCCATTGGAGGGTGAACCAACGGCAAAAGGAAGACCTTTCTTTCTGTCTCTCACTATCTACTCTGCCTGTCAAAAAAAGAAAAGATCTCTTGAAACTTGTGGATACTTGGGACACTAGGGTAAGCCACTGCCTATGGTGCCAGCATCCCATAGCAGAGCACTGGTTCAAGTCCCTGCTGCTCCACTTCTGATCCAGCGCCCTGCTGATGTGCCTGGGAAGGCAGCAGAGGATGGCTCAAGAGCATGGGCCTTCTCCTGTTGGGAGACCCGGCTGGAGTTCCAGGCTCCTGGCTTGTTGCAGAGTGAACCAATGGATGGAAGATCTGTCTCGTCTCTTCCTTCCCTCCCTCCCTCTCTGTAACTCTGCCTTTCAAATAAGTTAATTTAAAAAAATAACTGAACAGGTGTCTGGGTTCTTTTAGAGCTGCTCTACCAGAATCCCTGAAACTGGGTAGTTTACACTGAACGTGAACTTGTTAGCTCTGGCAGTTCTGGAGGATGGGAGGTCTGTGGTCATGGCAGTGGCATCAAGCCTTTGTGCTGCGTCATCCCGTGGCAGAAGGTACAAGGGCAAGTGAGGGCTGAGTGCCTGTTTCTGTAACGGCCTCCTCTGGAGATAACAGCACTAGCTGATCCGTGGGAGGCAGAGAGCTCTTGATGACCCAGTCTCCTCTCATCAGGCCCCTCCCAGCACTGTCACAGTGGGACTCGAGTTCGCCATGCACAGCAGTGGCTAAGCACGCTCAGTGGCTTGCCTTTACTGAGTGCTCGCCAGGACTCCAGCGTGGTGCTGGCGGACCAAGGTAGGTGCACGCACCCAAGATGCTGGGCCTGCAGGAGCTCCAGGAGCTGCCCAGTCCTGGGACCCGAGGCTGCCTGAACCACAGCCTGTGAGCCGCCTGGCCTCCCAGGCGCAGGTGTCTCCAGAGGCACCTCAGGGCGGCTTTCCCACGACTCAGCAAGCAATGCTGGGTGACAGGTAGGAAAGCAGTTAGCCACTCAAGTGACCCCTGGCCTGCCTCCAGACCTGCTGCCCCGTCATCATGTGGACGGCCTCTGATTCTCCCTGCTCTTCTGTTACTGAGCTGGCCAGTAAAGGGTTCCACTTCAGAGTTCAAGTGCAGCCTTATAAATCTTGGTGTCTGCCCCTTGGTTTGCACAGCTGAGAGGCAGACATCCCCTACAAGACGCCTGTCTCGAGAAGCCTCTCTCCAAAAATCACAAGAGCCCCAGAGCCGGGTTTCTATGGCACAGAACACAGAGCGGGGGTGGCTGCCAACGGAGCTGCCAGGAGCTCCGTGGTTCCTCCAAGCCCACTGGGAAGAATGGCAGAGAACCAAACAGTTTTACAAACACGGCCACCAACGCTCAAAGGCCTGCGAGGACTTGCTGTAAAGCAACAGGGAGAGGTGAGAATTTGAACAAGGGCTTGCAGCTTTATGTGGAATGAGATGTCCTAGGGTTTTTTTTCAAATTGATTGATTTGAAAGGCAGCATTACAGAGAGAGAGGGAGAGAGAGTCAGAGCGATATCTTCCATCTGCTTATTCACTCCCCCAAATGGCCACAATGGCTGGGGCTGGACCAGGCAGAAGCCAGGAGCAAGAAGCTTCATCTGGGTCTCCCATGTGGGTGCAGGGGCCCAAGAACTTGGGCCATCTTCTGCTTTTTCTTTCCCAGGCCATTAGCAGAGAGCTGAATTGGAAGTGGAGCAACGGGGACTTGAACCTGTGCCCATATGGGATGTTGGTGTTGCAGGCAGCTGTTTTACTGGCTACACCACAGCGCTGGCCCCTCCAGGGGTTTTCTTTAAGACTCTCCAGGCATCAGAATACCATCCAGGCTTTAAAACACACACACCAAATAAGTCTTCAAAAGGGATGAGCCCTGAAAAATCAGTGAGAGAAGAAAGAAGCCGAAGATCATGTTGGAAAATTCCATTGATTTGAAGTGCACAGAATGTGCAAACCACTAGAGAAGGCTGCCAGGGGCTGGGTGGTGGCAGGAGGTGGACATGACTTTTTATGGGTCCCGGAGCAGGTTCTCTCAGGGTTGGTGCAAAGATTCCCCTCTTGGCTGGCTGTGGTGTTTGCAAGGCTCTGTGAACAAAAACCATTGTCAGTGGGTAATTACGGAGCATGAATGGAATCCCAGTAAAGCAGCTTGGGAAGGGAAGCCACAGGTTTCCATTTGGAGAGTTCCCATTCATGACAGTTTCCTTCTGATCTGGGAGCGCATGACCCCTTTTCCTTCCTTCAACCTCGGACTTTTATCCTGGTCTCACCTTAGAGGGAGAAGTCAGGCCGGCTGGGTCCCTGATGAACCCCCTGGGAGGGCCCAGAACTGCTAGTGCACGCTGAGAGGCTACCTGAGAAGAGGGAAGTCCCCCACGACAGAGGACCCTGGGCTCCCCTCCCCTCCCCACACCCTCCCCACTCAGCTTATCCTCGTGGAGTCCTGGGATCGCTTCTGTTTTCCCAGTAGGTGCGGCTGGGCAGGGCTCCGCCTAAACCAAATAGCCAGGGTGGAACGGAGGCAAAGCACCCAGACTGTGGACCAGATGCCTCCTTCCGGTCCCTCCTGGACAACCGCCCCCCCCCCCCGCCCCCCAAACACACTGCACTCAACGTCAGCTGGAATTATCTGCCCAATACAGACCCTGGAAGGAACTGGGTGCTGCTTCCGGGAGCTCCCAGCAACCCAGGCCACCTGTCTGATGAAAGGTGTCCGTTTCTGCCGTGTCTCTTTCTGGCTTCACTTCTGACCCAGTGCCCTTTTCACGAATTGCTTCTGGGGCTGTTGCTGTGGTACAGCAGGTTAAGCCACAGCCTATGGCTACCGCATCTCATACGGGCGCCCATTCAAGTCTTGGCTGCTTCATTTCCAGTCCCGCTCCCTGCTGATGCTCCTATGAAAGCAGTGGAAGATGGCCTACGTCTTTGGGCCCTTGCACCTACACGGGGGACCAGAAAGAAACTCCTGGCTCCTGGCTTCAACCTAGCCCAGCCCCTGTTGTGGCCATTTGGGGAGTAAACCAGTGGACGGAAGTTCTCTCTCTAACTCTGCCTATCAAATAAATCTTCTGTGGAGCCATCATTTTCCTACAATAAACATGCAATTCAAGTGTGTGCCCCCATCCACAGAGCTCACACTCCTATAACGAGCTTTTCTGTCACCCCAGAGAACGCCCAGTCTCCCTGCCCCGACCCTGGCAACCACCATGCAGTTTCCATCATGACACAGCACTATCACCCATCAGTGGGAGCACACAGTGGCTTCCAGCTCAGTGCAACGATTGTGGCATTCACCCAGGTTGATGTGTGTAGCACATTTGTTGTTCATTTTTCAATAGTAATACGTTGTTTCAATCTGCCACACTTTGCTTTATTTATTTTTATTTTTGAGTTGAGGGCAGTTTATAAAAGGAGCTAGTTACAAAGTCTGGGAAGGGACAGAGAAAATGACAAAGGATGTTCAGTGTGCGCCCTTGGGCCAGAGACAGTAGTAAGAGTGGAAAAGGGAGGGAATTACTGACAAGATCTGTGGCCTCCAGGAAGAGGCTGCCGCCAGCCCTGGTGGCCTGGGAAGGAAGCAGCCTGGAGATCAGGTCTTGTAGCTGCATTCTTCTACCTCATGTAGCTCTGCTGGTTCCTCCCGTCATGTGAACCAAATGAAAAGCAATGCACAAGGGGCAACCTATAGTCCGTGCAGGCCAGCCTTCCAACAAACACAGCAGGAAAGGGAAGGCAGTGAGTCTGGAGGCGAGAGCAGAACCTAGCAAGTCTGGACCTCATCTCAACGCCAGTGTCTTTGGTCACCCTGGCCTCGCCATCACCAGGTGCAGGGGTTCCCGAGTCTGAGGCTGTGGACTCAAGAAGGCTACTGTTGATCATGAGCTCTCGCACTGAACTCCACCGTGCCGTGAGCGTCTCAGGATATGTTGCTGAGACCTCTGAATTCTCCACCTGGTTTATTTCTAATCAGGTGATGACCAGAATAAAAAGTTGCAAATCACCTGAGTACGGAGGTGAATTCCTGCA
Organism: Oryctolagus cuniculus; assembly: GCF_051225735.1. Taxonomy (NCBI): domain Eukaryota; kingdom Metazoa; phylum Chordata; class Mammalia; order Lagomorpha; family Leporidae; genus Oryctolagus; species Oryctolagus cuniculus. Next base: position 49,508,644 of record NC_142877.1, read on the forward strand.
CTTGCTCTTCCTTTCTGTTTCTACCTAAGTTTGGCCCACGTTCAGTTCCACATATCGCAGAGGGAAGTGTTCCCAGTGAATGAAAGGAAGTAAATGTGCTCACGGCAAAGAGCAATATAGGAAGGCGAGCTGCAAATGCCTTGCATAAGAATGTTGATGATCACAATCTCATGGCTGGGTGTGTCTCCTGGTTATCATCCTTGTCTGTGTTAACTTTGCAGTGGTTTGCAAGAAAGAAAACTCCGTGGACAACTCATTACGGCTCCATCGCAGGCTTGGCGGAGCTGGGACACGATGTGATCAAGACTGATTCTGCCACGGCTGCAGCAGGCGGGGGAGCGGATCCGCAGCGTCCTGGATGGGCCCGTGCTGAGCAACATCAACCGCATCGGAGCCGACCATGTGCAGAGCCTCCTCCTGAAACACTGTGCCCCTGTTCTGGCAAAGCTGCACCCACCACCTGACAATCAGGATGCCTATCGGGCAGAATTTGGGTCCCTTGGGCCCCTCCTCTGCTCCCACGTGGTCAAGGCCCGGGCCCAGGCTGCTCTGCAGGCTCAGCAGGTCAACAGGACTACGCTGAGCATCACACAGCCCTGGCCCACACTGACCCTCTCACAGGCCCTCAGCCTGGCCCTCTGACCCCTGGCTTGCTGAAGGTGCCGGGCTCCATCACACTGCCCGTCCAGACATTGGTGTCTGCACGAGCTGCCGCCCCACCGCAGCCTTCCCCTCCTCCAACCGAGTTTATTATAATGTCCTCGTCCTCCAGTGCCTCATCCACCCAACAGGTCCTGTCCCTCAGCACCTCAGCCCCTGGCTCAGGCTCCACCACTACCTCTCCTGTCACCACCACGGTCCCCAGCGTGCAGCCCATTGTCAAGCTGGTCTCCACCGCCACCACCGCACCCCCCAGCACTGCCCGCTCTGGTCCGGGCAGTGTCAAGAAGTACATTGTGGTCTCACTTTCCCCCACAGGGGAGGGCAAGGGGGGCCCTGCCTCCCACCCTTCTCCCGTTCCTCCCCCATCATCTTCCCCATCCCCCCTCGGGGGCAGTGCCCTCTGTGGGGGGAAACAGGAAGCGGGGGACAGCCCTCCTCCAGCCCCAGGAACTCCAAAGGCTAATGGCTCCCAGCCTTCCGGCTCAGGCTCCCCTCAGCCTGCTCCATGACAATGCCCCCCATCTGCTGACCTGCACGTGTGCCAAGCGGAAGGATGGAGCAGGCTGCTTCCCCCACGTGACCATTTTAGATTGTACAGCCATTTCCCAGAATAAAAGTTTGATTTGTAAGAAAAAAAAAAAGTCAGCCCTTGGGCTGTGTTGCGCCTTCTCTCGCATTTACTGCATCTCCTGCTCTGCACGTGCGATAAAAAGACAGATGGAGATCTTCCATGCACTGATTCACTCCCCAAAGTGGCACTGGACCAGGCCAGATTCAATCTGGGTCTCCCACATAGAGGGCAGGGACCCAAGGACTTGAGCCATCACCTGCTGCCTCCCAGGGTGTGGGTTAGCAGGAAGCTGGAGTCCGGAGTCAGACACTGATACAGAATGTCCCAAGTGACATTTTAACTTCTATGCCCACCACCATTTTAACTTTCTGTGCCCGTTGATGAAAAAGGTTCCTGTGACTATTCTTATACAAATGTTTTCGTGGACATATGTCTTTGTTTCTCTTGGATGGATCCCTACCTGGAGCTGGCACTCATTTCGGTGCTGTTATAATGGGTAAGTACTACCACCCCACAGTGGTTTTAAAGTGCAGTTCCCTGCTGTGAGCTAGTGCATTATTTTTAAAGACTTACTTATTTGAGAGAGAGAGAGATCTTCCTTCTGATGGTTCACTCCCCAGATGGCTGTAACAACCAGGGCTGGACCTGGCTGGAACCAGGAGCTTCTCCAGAGTCTCCCATGTGGGTGCAGAAGTCCAAGCACTTGAGCCATCTTCTGCTGCTTTCCCAGGCCATTAGCAGGGAGCTGGATTGGAAGTGGAGCAGGCAGGACTCGAACCACAGCCAACAGCTTAACCTGCTATGCCACAATGCCGACCCCAAATAAATACATCTTTCACACACACACACACACACACACACACACACAAACCTAGGAGGCTGCAGGAGGGACTTCAGAGGGAGCAAGTACAATGGAAGTGGCTGCAGCATCCACTGTTCTGGGAATGAGGCTGGGGGAGTGGGTGTCAGGGGGATGGGGAGTGGGGGGCATGGGGGGGATGCCCTGTGCCGAGGGAAGCACTGGGGGGAGCACAGGAGAGCGAGCCTCGGGCTGGGACGGGCCCGCAAATGCTGGATTCCCAACCTCTCGCAGCCCCTGCAGCTTCGCTGGGGTCCTTTAGCTCCACATACACAGCCTCTTCCATGTTTGTATCCTGCCTGGTCCCTTTGGAGCCTGACAGTCAAAACTCCTCCAGCTTTGGTCCAGCGGCCACCTCCTCAGGTCTCTCTGCCCCAGCCCCATGCACAGCCCAAGGGCCTGCCTGGGCATGGCCGCTTGTCCTGGCTGGGAAAAGGGGCTGGTGGGAAGGGCGCTGGACTCAGAGCTCTGCTCAGGATGGGCGGAGTCTGCAGCCTGAGAGATCCCTGGGGTTGGGGAGGGGGAGCTGCTGCAGACCCCAGTAAGAGGCCCCGACAGAGCAACCACTGTCGTGGGTAAAAGGCAGAATACATCTCTTAGAGCCAGTGGTGTGGCATAGCGGGTAAAGCTGCTGCCTGCAGTGCCAGCATCCCATATGGGCATTGATTTGATGCTGCTCCACTTCGATCCAGCTCTCTACTGTGGCCTGGGAAAGCAATGGAAGATGGCCCAAGTCCTTGGGCCCCTGCACCCACATGGAGACCTAGAAGATTATGGCTCCTGGCTTCAGATCGGCACAGCTCCTGCTGTTGCAGCCAACTGGGGAGTGAACCAGCAGATGGAAGACCTCTCTCTCTCTCTCTCTCTCTGCCTCACCTCCTCTCTGTGTGTAACTCTGAATTTCAAATAAATAAATAAATCTTTTTAAAAAATCCCAAGAATCAAAATACAGAAGCTCCCTAGGTTGGAGACCCTGGCTTTCCCTCCAGGGGACTGGCCACAGGGCAGTGCTTTGGTGGCTTGTTGGGGAAAGTCAGCCATGGGCCTGGTGTGGCTGCAGTGCACTTTGGCATAGGCAGGAAACCCCAGACTGAAAAAGGATGTGGAACCCTGTTGTGTAGGCAGAGGGCAAGCATGCAGTGCAATGGGGAGACAGGCAGGCCAGGCCTGGAGCCTGGTGCAGCAAGGCCCACTGCCCCCACCGATGCTGCCCTTGTAAGTGGCTGTCCAGTGTGTAGGAAGCAAGCCTTCACACCTGGGTATACCAGATGACCATGGATAGAACACTTTTCCAGTCCTAATGGACATCCCCCACACTAGAGGCTGGCTGTCCTAGAGCTTTGTGTGGACAAACTCATACAGGCTTTCCCACCAGTCGTGCACAGGTCATACATGCTTGTAACTGTGACAGTATGCATTCCACCCACCCTAGCATTGGGTGAGTTGTACATAGGTTCATCCATTCTCCTCTACTTTCTCAGGTGGATCTGGATAGGAAGTGGAGCAGCTGGGACTCGAACCGGCACCCACATGGGAAACCTGTGCCTTAGGCAGAGGCTTAGCCTACTACGCCACAGCACTGGCCCCTCTTCATGCTTTTGTGGGGACATAGGCATTCATTTTTGTTGGGTGTTTTCTTTGGAGCAGAAGTGCAAGGTCACAATGAGATGTTTGTTTAGCTGGAGTGAACACTGCCAGTTTTCCAAAGTGCTTATATTGTAGAGACAGTCAAGGATCGGAGAAAGAGCCAGAAGAAATATCATTACCACACCCTCTCCCCAGGGTTGCCTCCAAAACTCCCGTGGCCAGCAACACGAAATTGCTGTTGTAGCAAAACCATCACCCAGAACTGGTGCTGGGCGAAAATTCCAACATGGCTGATTGCTGCTCCTCTGCACATGGAGGAGCCGCACTGGACCGGACGCTTGTTGTTCCCCTTTTTTACAAGTCCTGTCTATAGTAAAGTAAGAATAAGTAAACAGCAAACTCCCAAAGCAAGAATGAGTAGAGAGAAATAAGAACGAAGCAACGAACTTCCCCGCGAACTCTCCAACGCACTCTCCAACCAACCCACACCACCATGCCGTCTCTCTCCTCCTATATAGTCCTCTCCACCAATCCGTGCTCTGCTACCCACACGCTGAGCACGCTGCTCTCCTCCAATCAGGAGCAGCTCCTGCAGCTTGTCAAGTTGGTGAGAGGCAGCTGGGTAGAAGCTGTTTGCTCCTCTCCCAGCGCCATGTTGTGGGAGAGCAGATGTATAGAATGAGTCTTAATTCCAGTAACAGTATAGTCCGAGTTGCTCCCCACAGATCCCCCTTTCTTTTTATTTTTTGGCGTTGATACGCGCCTGTGTAAAGTTCAGCATGATCTTCATGCTATTGACTGTCTTGTTTGTCGTGCTACTTCAGAGTTCGTTGAAAAATGTCCCATATTCCAAGGATCCCAGGGATTGGTTATTCATTGTTTTCTTCCTCAAATAGTTTTTTTCTTCTAGCTCTTCTGCTGGTAGGTTTACCAACCGAATTCTTCTCTCAGGGGTCCATATTGGTTGTACCGCACCCTGCAGAAAAAAACGGCGCCTTGTACTCTGAGTAAGGGGAACGGGCCTTTCCATTGATTGTCCTGTAAATCCTTCCACATTACCCACTGTATTGATTCCTTATCAGCTGACTGAGCATGCATTTCTGCAGGTGTTTTACCATTCTTTTTCTTGTTCAGAAAATTGTATAAAGAGCTAAGGCCAAGGCATCCTTATTGGATGCGGCCATTTCCCCTATTCCCCCCTTTTGTTTAATTATTAAATTTTTTAAATATAAGTGCGTGCGTTCTACCACAGCTTGCCCTCGTGGATTGTATGGAATACCGGTAATATGGGAGATTCCGAATTCTTTCAAAAATGCAGCAAAACGAGCAGATGTATACGCTGGGCCGTTATCCGTTTTGATCACATGAGGAACTCCCCAGGCTGCAAAAGCCTGCAAGCAGTGTTGGATTACTTGTTGTACTCCTTTATTCATGGCTGTGGCCATAACTACACCTGAATATGTATCTACAGTGACGTGAACACAGCTTTGTCGCCCAAAAGAGGGGATATGTGTAACGTCCATCTGCCAGATATGTCCTGGTTTAAGGCCACGGGGATTGGCTCCCGCAGGAATCTTTGGAACTATGGCAACAACGCACTTTTCACAGGACCTAATAATACCTTCTGCTTGCTTGCGGGGAATATTAAATTTAAAACTTAAAGTGTAGGTGTTAACATGCCATTTAGAGTGATATTCTTTAGCTTGTTCCAAAGCGGTGCATGCAAGCAAGAATCTTGAATAATGATCGGCCATCATGTTTCCTCGAGTAAGTGGGCCGGGTAAATTAGAATGAGCTCTTATGTGGCCTATGTAAATAGCATGCTCTTTGATTTAATAACCCCTGAATTTCACTTAATAGACTGAGGAGGATTTAAGAATAAGGCACTGTGTAGCAAGCATCTGAACTGCATTCACCACATATGCACTATCAGACAAAATATTCATGGGTGCGCTCTCTGCGTAATACTGTTGCGATAATAGCTAATTCTGCATGTTGTGGAGAAGGGGATGCTGTTAAAACAAAATATCGTTGATTGTTAAGTATAGCTGCTCCTTGTCCGCCTTTAGCTCCATCCGTAAATACAGTAACTGCCCCTTGAATTGGATCCCTTCGCACCTTCTGTACCCGTTTTATTGAAACCTGTGTGCAGAAGTTAACAAATGGATGGTGAGGGTAGTGATTGTCAATCTCTATTTGTAGAATGAGAACTATGTATGCCCATTGCCAGCATTCCCTTGTAAAGGCTTCTACTGCCTCTTGAGCAAAGGGAACTACACATCGCTTTGGAGTCTTCCCCGCCATTTCTGTCGCCTTTTTTATTGCTGTTAATATCAAATCAGCCACCACAATGCCTTGGGTGTATAGTACACGCGGTGCATGTGAATGTGGGTATACGAACAACAAGGGTCCTCCTTGCCAAATGACTGAAGGGATACAGCTGTTCCATAAAAATTAATATTTCTAGGGCTTGTTGTGGATCACATCTTTCCATCTGCATTGCTTTAATTTGTTTTTCGATTTTCTGTAACGCCAAGCGGGCTTCTTTTGTCAATCTACAAGGGGAATCAAGCTGGGCATCTCCTAAAATATTGAATAATGGCATCATATCTTCGGTGGTTAATTTACAATAGGGCCTCAACCAGTTTAAATTGCCACATAATTTTTGGAAGTCATTAAGGGTCTGCAACCCATCTATTGCAATTTCAAATTCTAATGGGGTCACCTTTTCAGAAGTTACTTTAAGCCCTAAGTACTGTACTACTTCCCCTTTTTGTATCTTCTCTGGCGCTACTTGTAACCCAACTTTTTCCAAATATAATAGCAACAGCTTATATGCTTCCATAAGGTGATTTTCACTTTCAGCCGTTATTAACAGGTCATCCATGTAGTGTAAGATTTGTACTTCTGGGCACTGTTGAACCGGCTCTACTGCCTGGTCAACATATAGCTGGCATATGGCAGGACTGTTAGTCATTCCTTGGGGAAGCACTTTCCATTCATATCTTTTGTCGGGACCTTGATGATTAATGGAAGGTACGGTGAAAGCAAACCTCTGAATGTCTTGTTCATGTAGAGGTATGCTAAAAAAGCAGTCCTTCAGATCGAGTACTATTAATGGCCAATGCTTTGGGATCATAGTAGGAACCGGGAGTCCAGGTTGTAATGCCCCCATGGGTTGCATCTGCTGATTAACAGCCCGTAAATCATGCAACAACCGGTATTTCCGATTTTTTCTTTATCACGAATATTGGCGTATTCCATGGGGAGGTTGATGGTTGCAAATGGCCTGCCTCTAATTGTTGTAACACTGTATCATTTACCGCAGCCAACTTTTCCTGGGTAAGGGGCCACTGTGGTATCCACTTTGGCTTGTTGTCCAGCCATGACAATGGCAGCGGCTGCATCTCAGTGGCCCCCACGAAAAACCCGTGTCCTGTCTTTTAAAGTCGCCTTTGGGCTGGGCTAGGTCCCTTCTGCCTTCTCTGGAGCCTAATCCTCTCTCCTGATATCCCTTTTTATACATAATACGCCGTCCTGGAGAACTCTCCAACTGGTCTTCATTGGTTAATGTCAGTCCCATTTGTTCTAAAATGTCTCTTCCCCATAATGTGATGGGGAGTGCACTAACATAAGGTTGCACATTTCCCTTGTTCCCTTCTTGATCCTGCCAATGAAGCACCTGAGCACTCCTTGATGGTGTCATGGCCGCACCTAGGCCTACTAAAGTATTATCTCCTGGCTGAAGGGGCCATGACTTCGGCCAATCATTTTCCGAAATTATACTTATATCTGCACCCGTATCTAGCAGGCCCTGAATCGACTTTCCTCTAATGGTTAAGGTCCACAGAGGTCGATCTGCTAAAGACAGGGACAAGGCTGCAAATTTCTCCCCTTGGGATCCACGAACATCCTGCGCTCCAGTCATAATCAGCATCTGAGCCACAGGTTCTTCTGGCTTAATTTGTACAATGCCCTTTGTGGATTGTAGCAGCACCTTTAACTTATCAAAGGGTAATTGGATAACTCCGGTAATGACCATTAGGCCTCTTAAAGCATTTGTTGCTTTTCCTATGATTATTCCAAGTCCCTTATGCTCAGCTGAAATTGTTTCTGCCCTCACCTCTATGGCTTGTGCTCCCATTTGAGGTGTTAGTACCGAATACCTGGTGGCTCGTAACTCTGAGCAGTAAATATTTGGTTTTTGTGTTGTTGGGACCATGGCACCCACCAATTGTTTTGGCCCCGGGGTGCAGGGGCCCACATTCCATTTTTTTGTTGTTGTCCATATACACCTGGTCTTTTTATGGGGCCCGGCTCATTTGGCATCCTCAGGGGATTGCCTGCGCTATACATTTTAGAGTAACATTCACTGACCCAATGATTCCCTCTTCTACAGCGTGGGCAAAGGCCTGGTCTTCTCGAGTTCTCCATGCCCTGCTGATCTCGGGCTGGAAATTTCGCCCTACATTCCCTCATTAAATGCCCTTCTCGACCACATCTAAAGCATTTTCGTCCCCTCATGTTCTGTCTAAATTGTCGGGTCACTGCTACTGCAGCATGTGATCCAGAAGCCACATCATCCATGACATCCCTACAGATTTTCAAGAAGGTAGGGATGTCCTTATGCTGCCATGGTCTAAGAGCTTCACGACATGTTTTATTGGCCTGTTCATACGCCAATCTTCTGACTAAGGGCATTGCTTCTTCCACAGTTTCAAAAATATTTCCCACTGCTTCCATTAATCTGTTCACGAAGTCAGCGTAAGGTTCAGTAGAGCCCTGCACTATCTTAGTCAAGCTGTGTCTTCTCTCCTTTTCTGGGTACCACCTTCCAGGCTCTTCTTGCTATCTCTTACTTGTAAGAGGACAGCTGTTGGTAGTCGGGCCTGATCATCGGGATTGGCAAATCGCCCTTCTCCATTTAACATTTCCTCATCCCATGTTTGATTCCCTGCTCGATAGTTCTGCTTTGAATATTCGAGCAAATTCTCTATAAGCAGCTAACCATAAGAGGAAGTCACCCCCGCCCAACACCACCTTTACTAAGTTTCTCCAATCCTCGGGTATTAGGCCTTGCTGCCCAATGTTATCAAGGATTGCCTGTGTGAAACTTGCTTGGGGGCCATACAATTGCACTGATTGTGGCAATTCTGTAAGTAATTTGTGATCAAGAGGCCTCCAACCCCTGTTTCCCTGCTGATCCTGAATTACAGGAAACACCTGGCCTGGTTCCTGCTACTGCTCCCAAGCAGGTTTTCTATAAACAGCTCCCCTTTGCTTGCTTTCGGTTCTTGGCCTTTCTATCTCCTCCTGCATACCTACTCCCTCCATCACTCCTTCTTCCTCCTCCTACTCTTCTTCAATCTCATGTGGAAAAAAAGGGCTTTTCTTTACAGGAGGAAACTTTGGTAGTAGCAATGGGCGATACCGGGGTGGCAATTCATCCTTTATGGTTGAATTTGCCAGCCTTGTAGGGCCAGGATATATTCTTGGCATCTCTCTCGGGGGCGAGGTTCCCTCTTCAGCTTCATCCTCCCCCCCGTAAGCTTCCTGGCTCTCTAAATCCTTCTTTGATTTTCTTCTCACCTGTTCGTTACAATAGCTGCTCGCCTGGCTGCCCTGCCATAATTCTTCCTGCAATTCACTCCCCTCATTAAGCAACAACTCGATCCCTTCCGTGGGGTCCTGAAGCGCCTGATCAATGAGTTGCCACAGCTTCAGCACTTCTATCGATTCCCCAGCTGCGCGCAATTGCCGTCCCACCTGCCTCCACTGCTGTAGAAACCAGGGGGACGTCTCTACGACTGCTCTTACGAATGCATGAATTTTCCTCCCCCCTCGTTTCCCTCGCTTAGAAGAAAAGCTGCGAGGAGGTGGGGAGTAGGGAGAGAGAGAGAGAGAAACCGCATTCAGCCCATAACGGATGATCTTTAGGGAGAAATAGAGGATGGTGCCTAGCAGGAAGAAGACGTAGCCAGTGGGCAAAGAGTAGCCAAAGAACTCCATTGTCTGTACCGTCCGTGACATGTTGGAGCGGTGGGCGTAATGGAAGACTGAGTCTCCCAGGCGTTCCCAGTAAATACCTCTTTCCTAGCTTCTATTTTTCTTCCCCCCGCAGCTTTTTTCCTGGGTTCTAACTAGCTTCTCACCGGCACTCTTTCCGTCCGGCTTTCCCCTAGGCTCTTTGCTAGTCTCTCTCTCCGGTAATTTCCCACTTCTTCCCGCTTCTTCCCTCCTAGGTTTCCTATCCGAGTCACGGCACCATTTGCTGCTCCTCCGCACGCGGAGGAGCTGCACCGGACCGGACGCTTGTTGTTCCCCTTTTTTACAAGTCTTTTCTATAGTAAAGTAAGAATAAGTAAACAGCAAACTCCCAAAGCAAGAATGAGTAGAGAGAAATGAGAAAGAACGAAGCAACGAACTTCCCCGCGAACTCTCCAACGCACTCTCCAACCAACCCACACCACCATGCCGTCTCTCTCCTCCTATATAGTCCTCTCCACCAATCCGTGCTCTGCTACCCACACGCTGAGCACGCTGCTCTCCTCCAATCAGGAGCAGCTCCTGCAGCTTGTCAAGTTGGTGAGAGGCAGCTGGGTAGAAGCTGTTTGCTCCTCTCCCAGCGCCATGTTGTGGGAGAGCAGATGTATAGAATGAGTCTTAATTCCAGTAACAGTATAGTCCGAGTTGCTCCCCACAGCTGATGGCTGACCACATCCCAGCAATGATCTATAGCCTAGTATAATACTGTAATAAACCCCCACGCCTGACACTCCCACTCCCATCATGCACCTGGCACCTTGATGCTTCTGAGGCTTCCAGAAAAGATGAGAAATGGGGCAGCACAAATTTCTGGAAATCCCCACCCTTTCCTGGAAAACTGTACCCAAAGTACATAAAAGGGATGGCTCCAGAACTCACAGGTGGCTGCTTGTCTTGTACTCCCTCTGAGTACGTGCTTTTGCTTGGCTAACCTTTATCTATGTTTTGTTCCTTGTTCCTCAAATTCTTTCTTGCATCAGAGATAAGAACTGGTCCCCACAGCCTCTTGGCAGTCCTCATCTTTGTTGCTATGGAAGCTAGAGAGCCTGAGATGCAAACAGGGTCAGAGGGTCAGGACTGAAGCCAGGAACACCTCCTGGGATGTTTCACAGGCTTCCCAGGGCACATGGATCTCTCTCTGGGTTCTGCCAGACAGAATGAGAATCTACTACATTCACAGTTGGATTTGAAGTGAAAGGGCCGTGAAATGGGAGATTCACAAGAACACATCACAGTTTCCAGGCTGGGAGATGGAAGAGGAGTGTGTTTTTTTTTTTTTTAATATAAATTTATTTATTCGAAAGTTAGACACAGGGAGAAGGAGAGGCAGAGAAAGAATCTTCCATCTGTTGGTTCAGTCCTCAGTTGGCTGCAATGGCCAGAGCTGTGCCAATCCAAACCCAGGAGCCAGGAGATTCCTCCCGGTCTCCCACGTGGGTGCAGGGGCGTAAGCACTTGGGCCATCTTCCACTGCTTTCCCAGGCCACAGCAGAGAGCTGGATCAGAAGTGGAGCAGCTGAGACTCAAACCAGCACCCATATGGGATGCCGGCACTGCAGGCAGCGGCTTTATCCACTATGGCAGAGCGCCGGCCCCAGGGGTGTGTGTTTTGATAGAACCATGGGCCAGGGCAGATACAGGCTGAGCGAGGCAGAGAGAGCAAGACTGGAGGGATACAGGATTTCTCAGAAGCTTGCTGGGTAAAAATCCCATAAGGATGCCAGTGTATAGTAGAGATGCCATTAAAATTAGGCCTGGATACTGGACAGCCCATTCCCCAGAGACAAGAGTCAGAGCAAGGACACAGGCCCAGCAGTCTTGGGGGGAAAGGAGGCTTCCTGAGTCTCAATTCACACATCAGCTTTGAGAAGGGGAAAAGGAAGTTGGGGGAGATTAAGGGAGATAACGGGGCTCGGTTGATTGATGGTTAGACTGCTGGTTCCCACAGGTCCCCACAGTTCCCACGGTCAGGGCTGGTAATCATCCTGCCCCCAGTGAGGTGCAGCAGGTGGCTGTAAATTCTTGCTTATCTGGGGTCTGGAAGTTTTAGCCCTTCCCCTGCAGTCTGTTGCTGGAATTCTAAAGCAAGCGTTGTTCACCCGCTGAACTGAACATCCTGATTAGTCCCCAGATCAGCAGTCAGCCGTTGCTAATGAGATTGTGAATGCAAGGAAGATGCATCCCGTCAGGCTGACTTCTCTTTTTCTTGAGCTTTGCCACAGAGGGCAACCTCCAGGAAACTCAGCTCCCTCGGGGTTACGGTTACACAGGGCCCTTGAGATGGCGCTTTCTGAAAAGATGCAGTACCTTCTTTTTAAAGATTTTTTTAAAAAAATATTTATTTATTTATTTGAAAGGCAGAGTTACAGAGAGGCAAAGGCGGGGGTGGGGAGGGTCTTTGATCTGCTGGTTCACTCCCCAAATGGCCACAAAGGCCAGAGCTGTGGTGATCCAAAGCCAGGAGCTAGGAGCTTCTTCAGGTCTCTCACATGGGTGAAGGGGCCCAAGGACCCAGGCCATCTTCTGCTGCTCTGCTGCTTTCTCAGGCCGTAGCAGAGAACTGGATTGGAAATAGAGCAGCCGGCACTAGAACTGGCACCCATATGGGATGCTGGCACTGCAGGTGGTGGCTTAACTTACTATGCCACATTGCCAGGCCCCCCCCCTTTTTAAAAAAAAATATTTATTTTATTTATTTGAAAGACAGAGTTACAGAGAGAGGTAGAGACAGAGAGAGGTCTTCTATCCGCTGTTTTACTCCCCAGACGGCCACAACAGCTGGAGCTTCACGGATCCAAAGCCAGGAGCCAGGAGCTTCTTCCGGGTCTCCCACACAGGTGCAGGAGCCCAAGGACTTGGGCCATCTTCCACTGCTATCCCAGGCCACAGCAGAGAGCTGGATTGGAAGAGGAGCAGCTGAGACTAGAACCGGCATTCATATGGGATGCCGGCACTTCAGGCCAGGGCTTTAACCTACTGTGCCACAGCACCACCCCCCCCTTTTAAGATTTTATTTATTTGGGAGGCAGAGTATAGACAGAGAGAGGGGTCTTCAATCTGCTGGTTCACTCCCCAAATGGCCACAACGGCTGGAGCTGGCCGTATCTGAAGCCAGGAGCCAGGAGCTTCTTCCTGGTCTCCCATGTGGGTACAGAGACCCAAGCACTTGGGCCATCTTCTGCTGCTTTCCCAGGCCATAAGCAGAGAGCCAGACCAGAAGTGGAGCAGCCGGGACTCAAACTGACACCCATATGGGATGCTGGCACTGTAGGCGTAGGCTTAGCCCACTGAGCCACAGCACTGGCCCCAGATGCAAGGTCTTGGCTGGATGCAGGTTCCACTCTGACCGTGGGGCAGATTGCACCTCCAGCAAGTCTTCAAGTCCTGGGCCTCACGGTACAACAGCAGAGCAGAAATCTTAAGCGACAGGGAGGGTCTAGAAGTGGGGTGTGGAAGAATGAAACTACTTGCCTTATTGCTTGCAAGGGAGTCCTGAGCAGGGAGTGGAGAGGGTCCTTCCTTAAGCCCCTGGCAGAGTGGGAAGTCCCTGGAGGACCTCCTGCTTCCTCTCTGCTGACTTGCAATTCTCCAGAAAATCTCCCAGACTGTGCTGCGGCGCCCCGCGTGAGGGCCTGTGGCACTGTGAGGGACAACCACTGCCTTTTGGGGACCAGGTTTGTCTGCCACGCCACAAAGAAATCAAACATTTGTCTTTCTGTTTCAAAAGTAGCACCTCCTAAAAAAAAAAAAAGTAGCACCTCCTGAGACAGCTGCAGGATTTGATTTTCCACTGTCTGATCATCTGTGGATGGAGCCATGAAGTTGAGTGAAGCCCACCACGAGGTCCTGGGCTGTGGCCATACTCCTGATGGCAACTCCCCTCTGAAGGGTGAGCAAGAGAGTCTATTCCCAAGAGCCCCTTTATTAAGGCATCCAACCCACCCTGTGTGCCTTTGTGTTGTCTTTGGAAGAAGTACAGGCAGGGTCAAAGCTGATGTAGAACAAGTGGTGGGAGTGGTGCTCCTTGTCGAGGAGCAGGTGCAGGGGTCCCAGCAGCCCCTCCTGAAGCCCAGGCAGGGCTCAGTCCTGGCTGCTGACTCTGGCCTGGCCCAGTCATAGCTGTTGAGTGCATATGAGGAATGAACCGGCTGATGGAAGAACTTTGTGTCTTCTCTCTGTCTGCCTTTCCAGCGAATTTTGAAAATATGGACTGACACCTGTTGAAGCACAGTGAGGAAGACGTGGACTTCATCAGCAAGACAGGCAGGGGGACTGAAGCATTAGGGTCTTGCAGTGGGGGAGAGAGGTTGTTCCCCATGGGTAAGGGCACTGACGGCCAAGGAGGAGGGTGGATATTACCAAGCAGAAACATCAAGGGCCGGGGGATGCTGGTTGCACCAATAGGAGTCTTTCTTATAACAGACCTGAGGGATCAGTCATCGCCTGGGGGCTGGTGAGGGTGAGGCACCTGATCAGATGTCCCAGGTGAGTGGTTCTGGCTAAAATGACTTAGCAGAGTTCTTGGCTAAAACCGGACTTTATGGGGCCAAATTGTGGCACAGCAGGTTAGGCCCTCACCGGCTCAGCCCTGGATGCTGTGGGCATTTGAGGAGTGAACCAGCAGGACAGAAGATATTCTCTGTGTGTGTGTGTGCCTTGAATATTTAACAAGGAAGGGCACAGATGGGCCCAGGAGAAGTTATAGGAGCCTAACACTTGGTCAAGCCAAAAGTCTTTGCAGGATCACGGAAAAATGTCGGAAGAAAGTGAAAGATGGATAAGCAGGAGTGACAAAGGACTAAGAGGAGAGTGAGAGAGAACACACAGGTCTGAAATGAACAGTCATCTGTGGCTTCCATCTAGCACTTATCCTCATAGAAGAAACACTATCCTGCAGGAAAAATAAATAAATAAATAAATAAACAAACAAGCAAATAAATAAATAACAGGAAACACAAGATGTATAAAGACAATCAGGAGACTCCCGGAGGATTTGGCCACTGCACCGGCAGCTCGGGAGCAGTCACCTCTCAGAGGAGAAGGTATAAAGGATTCATCACAGGTGCATCAGAGAGTTGTGGAAACAATGGTAAGTGCTGTTCTCGTTCATGGACCGTCAAAGAATGCACACGAGATGGGGTTTACAAAAGCTGCAGGGCTGGGCAGACCTGAGACTGACATTTTGTGACCTGGTAGAACAGGACAAGAAATAGAATGGTGAGCAAAACAGTTGCTTCCTGCTCTCCCAGAAGGAAGACAAAACCAAACCAGCAAGTAACACAACTCTGAAATGGGGCGGTTCCAACCAGGGCTTCATGCCTGCTTTCACAGTCTCCTACCTCACTGCAAAAGCCCCACTCTGCTTTGTGTTAGTGACACTAACTCGGTAACTCCAGAAAATAAATGCTTGTTTAGGCAATGCTAAGCATAGCCACAGTTTTATGCATTGCCAAAATGATTTTTTTTAAAGATTTCTTTTATTTGTTTAAAGGCCGAGTTAGAGAGAGAGAGGGAGGTCTTCCAGCCTCTGGTTCACTTCCAAAATGGTGCAATAGCCGGGGCTGGGCCAGAGCCAGAAATTCCATCTGTTTCTCAGAGGTGGCTGCAGGGTCCCCAGGAGTTGGGCCATCTCCCACTGCTTTCCCAAGCACATTATCAGGGAGCTGGATGGGACATGGAGCAGCCAGGACCCACGCCCATGTTCTCATATAGGATGCCTGTAGCTTAACGGGCTTGCTGCTCCACAAGCCGGGCCCCTCACATGAAGCTCCTGCTCTGAATCCTAAAGAGAGCCTCATCATCGACTCAAAGAAGGCTGACCTTCCCCTTGGCATTGTGAGTCACGTAGGACTTTCTGCCGTGGCAAGCTTCCAGCAAACCACCCTCTATGGCACACGTGCAAGAGGAGCTGTGTCCTCTGTGCCTGTCGGCTGCTCACACAGGCGAGATCAGGCCGTTCTCTCCCAAACGTGGCCTGAACGCCACGGCAATGAGTCTCGTGGATGAGACTGTCATTGGTTATCTGGTGTCATTAAGTGCATTTGGCACGCTGACGGCTGTGCAGTGATGATGTGGGCATTGGCGTGGTAAAGAGACTCTGCTGGGACAAAGGCTAGGTGGATGCTCCGTGGGATCACAATTACAGCAGACTGCTCTCTCTCAGTTTCCTTTTTTTTAAATTACATCTGGAATTCTCAAAATTTCTTTACAAATGGAAGCCACTTTACATGAATTAAGCCTCTATACCACACTGCTCCTGATCCTACGAACAATGAATGAGCATGACTATTTTCCTGAGACTTTAGATGAAAGAATAATGTATTTCTTTTTTAAAAAAATATATTTATTTAGGGGCCAATGCTGTGGTGTAGCAGGTAAAGCCACCGTCTGCAGTGCCAGCATCCTATATGGGTGCTAGTTAGAGTCCCAGCTGCTCCATTTCCGATCCAGCTCTCTGGTATGGCCCGGGAAAGCAGAAGAAGATGGCCCATGTTCTTAGGCTCCTGCACCCGGGTGGGAGAACTGGAGGAAGCTCCTGGCTCCTGGATTGGTGCAGCTCCAGCCATTGCGGTCATTTGGGTAATGAACCAGTGGATGGAAGGCCTACCTCTCTCTCTCTGAAAGGCAGAGTTACAGAGAGGCAGAAGAGAGGGAGAGGGAGAGGGAGAGGGAGAGGGAGAGGGAGAGGGAGAGGGAGAGGGAGAGGGAGAGGCAGAGGGAGAGGCAGAGGGAGAGGGAGAGGGAGAGGGAGAGGGAGAGGGAGAGGGAGAGGGAGAGGGACCTTCCATCTGCTGGTTCACTCCCCAAATGGCCACAACAACCGGAGTTAGGCCAATCCAAAGCTAGGAGCCAAAAGCTTCTCCTGGGTCTCCCACGCGGGTGCATGGCCCACTGCTTTCCCAGGTCATAGCAGAGAGCTGGATCGGAAGTGGAGCAGCCAGGATTTGAACCGGCGCCTATATGGGATGCTGGCACTGCAGATTGCGGCTTTACCGGCTACGCCACAGCGCCGGCCCCAAGCATGCTCATTTTTATGACTTCAAATTGCCTTGTCAGTCTGAGATTCTACATCACCTGCAGTCAAGCTCAGCCCCAGCACTGCTCACAGGGCCAGAAGCCCCGGCGTGCTGAGCTCCTGTCCCTGGGGTCTAGTGCAGGAGAGACGCCCAAGCTGCCGTGTGGATGGGGCGGAGGAGCATCAGATTTATTGTCCTCTGAGAAGTCTGCAGCTGGAAGGGGCCCAGGGGTCATGGAGCCCACATATTTCTCTTGCAGGCAGTTTTTACCTCTGTGAGATTCAGGAACCTCTTTAGCCCCCGTGACCCAAGACCACCGGGAGCAGACCTGTGGCCCACATGGTAGAGGCTACGGGCCCTGGGAAAGGCCGAGCTGGGCTGTAGAAGGGCGGGAGTCAGGAGCGGTTACAAGTCGCAGGCTGGTCTGCAAAGCGGCCCTGCCCTGCCGCCTTGGGCACCACAAGGCTGAATCACTGCCGGGAACTGGGATGCCTTAAGTGGATGCAAAGCGCCAGAGGTTTCTGCGGGTGAGGGGCCCGTGGACAGGAAATCAATGTGGTGTCCGGTTCCTCTGCAGCTGGGTCTTCCGGGGGGTCACCTCGTCGGGATGGGCAGGCTGATGCGCACTGTCTCAATATAAGCGAGCTTCTGCTTCCTCAGAGGCTATTCCTCCCCACGCGCGGGCAGCGGGGCCAGAGGCCTGAGGGGGCAGCCCGCCAGCTTGTGTTCAGTTAGAAGACAGGGCCAACGAGGCCCCGCCCCAGCCTGCCAGAGGTGCCTCCTCTCGCGGCCCCGCCCCCAGCCTCTCTTCTCTCGGCCCCGTCTCGCCGCGCGGCCCCTCCTCCAGCCGCGCTTGAGGCTTCCAGTCTCCTCGAGGCCCCGCCTCGCGGCTCGGCCCCGCCCCCTGCCCCGCCAGGCCCCGCTCCGAGTTCCCGTCCCAGCCCCACCGGAGGGCTCTCTCCTCTTCGCGGCCCCGCCCCACCGCGCCAGGCCCCGCCCCGAGTTCCCGTCCCAGCCCCACCGGAGGGCTCGCTCCTCCTCGCGGCCCCGCCCCACCGCGCCAGGCCCCGCCCCGAGTTCCCGTCCCAGCCTCGCCGGAGGGCTCGCTCCTCCTCGTGGCCCCGCCCCGCGGCGTGCCCCGCCCCTGCCCCGCCAGGCCCCGCCCCGGCGCAGGGCGCAGGCGCGACCAGCCCGCCGGTGCCCGCCAGCCAACGCCGCAGTGCCTGGTGCCAGAGCGGGTGCAGCATCCTTCGGCGTTCGCGTCGCCTCGCCGTTCTCCTCGCCTGCCGCCTCTCCGCGCCCTGCGGCCGGCGCGATGGCTAAGCCGCTGACAGACAGCGAGAAGCGGAAGCAGATCAGCGTCCGCGGCCTTGCGGGGCTGGGCGACGTGGCCGAGGTGCGCAAGAGCTTCAACCGGCACCTGCACTTCACGCTGGTCAAGGACCGCAACGTGGCCACGCCCCGCGACTACTTCTTCGCGCTGGCGCACACGGTGCGCGACCACCTGGTGGGCCGCTGGATCCGCACGCAGCAGCACTACTACGAGCGCGACCCCAAGGTGAGGCGGGCCCGGGGGTCCCCGCGCCTGGGACGCCGAGTTCCGGGCCGTGCGGGCGGGCTGATCCCGCAGGCGCCGCACCGCGCGGGGCCTGGAGCCTGGCGGGTGTAGGAGCTGTTCCTGGCCGGGCTGGTTGGGAGACGCTCTTGCGGTGCCTGCCCGCACCTTCCTGGGAGAGACTCGGTTAAAGTTCACGGAGCTCGCCTTAGCGGTTGCTGTTTGTTTTTACATCTTGCACACATTTGTTTGCGGTAGAAAAATACACCAGTCCCTGAGAGCCCCCTGGGACTCTTAACCGTTTAAAAAAAAAAAAGTGTCTTTCCAGCTCCTTGTATTTTTAAATTTTTAAAATATAATTTTGTGACTTTTTTCATTCATAAATATTTGCAACTTTGGCACTTCAGGCAGCTTTCCAAGGCAAAAATAAAAAAAAAGAAAAGCACTTTGTGTTTTCAGTTTGATAGGCGTGTTATAAGGGTGGACAGCCTGGTTTTTTTGCACGCTTGAGCAGTGTCTCCCCTCTACGAAGGTAGGGCGGAAATTGGGAGGACAGGGCGCGTGTGCAGGCCCGAGGCCAGTTTGCAGAGATCAGATATGCGATAGGCACCCGGATGCAGGACACTTGCTTTGTTGATGGTATTTTAGGCTGTTTCTGCCCTGCGTTAAGATTTGTGTAATAATTGCAAACAGTGAGGCTCATTGTTTTTCCACACTTACTCTGGGGCACTCTTTTCTGAAACAGAGCGGAATGAACAACGTTGTTAGGATGCCGCCAGTTGGGCCACTCCTATTGAGTATGCAAGACAGCACACAGCAAAATGGCTAAAACAGGTTATTACAACAAGGGCTTGGGACAGCTGCCAGGCACACTGGCCAAGAGGCAGCGGCTCCCCCAGAATTCCCTGTTGATGGAGAAGCTTGGATGTGCACCATCATTTTTATTGTCCAGGCAGCAGATGGCGAGGGTACAGCTTTGCCTGCCTCTCATGGACATTTCTCCCGGGGAGGGGTTGGAGCAGCACCCACCCCGGGGCCCCTGTTAGTGTGTTTGTGTGTGATTCAATCCTGGGGAAGCCAGCAGTGGGCTCAGAGATTACGGAAATGACCTTCAAGGGAATCAGCTTCCTGGTCCACAGCGAGCGGTCAGGAGGACCCCTTTCTCTTAGCTGTTTGCCTGTTCTCCATCCAAAGGCCACCTAGAAGCAGGAAATTGGGCTGGCGACTTGTCTGTCTCTGCAGAGTTCTGTGTTTGCAGATAATGGAGCAGCAATAGCCTGCCAGAGACTCTGAGCCACGGGGAAGTTTCCAATTTCAAAACGCTGCAGGGCCTCCCGTACCTTCCCCCAAACCCTAGGAAGGGCCTCAGACACTTGTTGGGATGACACTCTTTTAAAATACATCTTTTAAAACAATTTTTGCAAGTCCTGTGCCTACTGGAGTAAAAATTTGGCAACACAGGTAAACCAGAAGGAAAATATTAGCTGTACTCTCACTTAGTGATAACATTGGAAATGCCATCCATGTTTTGCGTTCCCATCTTTTTTTCTGGACTGATCGATGCGCTTGTTTTCATTACACAAATTCTATCGTGCTGAACCCATTGTTTCATAACTCTCCTGGTGCTTTATTTTAGTAACGGCAAAAACAATAGAAAGGAGTGCTCCGAGGGAGGTTTCTCATGCCACCTGTCTGGCAGACACAGTCAGAAAGTCTGCCTAACGTTCAGGTTTGTGCTCGCAAGAGGCAGCACGTACTGGATATCTTGTGGGTTTTTGGAAGTTCCGGCCTGACGCTGCTGCCCCAGCCCGGGAACTCCACTCTGAACCCAGGAACAGCAAGAGCAGGGCGGTAAGGGACTGCTGCACATGAGTCCAAACTCCTTTCAGTCCTGGCTTTACTATTGTTCTGTGTGACCGTAACCTTGGATGCTTGGATGGATTCTTTTTCTTTTTCTTTTCTTTTTTTTTTTTTAAGATTTATTTATTTGGCAGAGGCAGAGAGAGAGATCTTTTGTCTGCTGGTTCATTCCCCAAATGGCTGCAACAGCCAGAGCTGGGCCCATCTGAAGCCAGGAGCTAGGAACTTTTTCCAGGTCTCCCACATGGGTGCAGGGTCCCAAGGACTTGGACCATCTTCTGCTGCTTTCCCAGGCCCATTAGCAGGGAGCTGGATTGGAAGTGGAGCAGCTGGGGCTCGAACCTGCAGCTGGCATTTGCCAGCGGATGCTTTACCCACTACACCACAGCACTGGCCCCTGGATGGATTCTTAACCTTTCTTGGCCATTAACATTTTTTTCATCTTTAAAACAAGGGGCCATTGAGCTAGGTGATCTATTTGTCTCTTCCCATTCTGAACTATAAGGGTTTTGTGTTTGCTTGTAAAATATTTCCATTTTTTAAATTGATTGCAGCTCGATACAGAAAGAATTTGAGGATGCTTAACCAAGATGTACCGCACAAGGCTTGAATTAATGGAAGACTGTGAAGAGAACATTGGGGAAGTACTTGTGTGTAGTAGTGAAGATCCTGCTTGGGACTCTGTGCTTGTGTCACAGTGCCTGCGTTTCAGGCCTGATGCATCCTGGTTCCAGCTTCCTGCTGTTGCACATCCTGGCGGGCAACTGCTGATGACTCAAGTACTCAGGTCCCTTGCTCCCACGTGGGGACTTGGATTGAGTTCTTGGCTCCTGGTTTTGGCCTGGCTCAAACCTAGCTGTTGTTGGCATTTGGGGAGTAAACCAACAACAGGAACACATACTCTCTCTCTGCCTTTCAAATAAATAAATAAATAATATATGTACATATATGTATTTAAAAAGAGGTAAAATCAGGATGAAATAGTAAGGGTGGAAGTTCAGGTTAAATTCAGGTACAAGGTCAGGACACAAAACACAGTCTGAACGTTTTGGCAGCTTGAGCCACTGGCGCCCCTTGCCAGGATCCCTGCTGCCATGTCTGCATGGGCGGGTGTGTGGTTTCTTCTGTGGGTCTCTGTTACAGCATATGCCCCGTGATGATGCACTGCAGTGCGTCCATAATCACTTTACTGTGGCTTGTTCCCATAAGCGCGTGGTGTGACCGCAGCTCTACCACAGGGCCCCGACTGCCATCTTAAGTATTTCTAATAGGATCATCGCAGTGAATACGCCTAGTCTTACGGCCTGGCTGGACACAGCGGTTAAAGGAAGATAATCTAGAGCAGTGTTTTGCAGCCCTGGCTGTCCTGGGATTTTGTTTTAATCAGTGGTGGGACTGGCCGCTGGTATCTCTCAGCACTCCTGGTTGTCATGTGCTCCCACTTGGCCGTGTGAAGCTGACCTTGAACCCCATGGGTAGGCTTCCTGACAGCAGAGTGGCCTTCTCTGGCCAGGAGCTGGTGATCGGCGGCTGTTTTGTGTTGCTGATGGCCCTGACTGGCAGTCACATGGAAGGCCGGGTGAAGCCATTTTTTACCAGACTCACATGTCTGCCAGTGTGTGTGCAAGGACTGTGCTTAGCAGTGTGGCCTCTGCTCCCCGATGTCAGTTAATACTCTGGATGTTTCTCTGAGGGTGATTTTTAGATGAGCTTGACACAGAAGGCAGTGGGTTTAGAATACAGCAGAGCACTTTCCATCATGTGGGTGAGCCTCTGTGTGGAGGTGTTCTCCACACAGCCGGTTTTGCAGGTCATGGTGGACTCCAATGGGGTCTCCTACAGTTAGGCTCAATTTTTTTTTTTTTTAAGATTTATTTATTTATTTGAAAGGCATAGTTACAGGGGGCGGGGGTCTTCCATCCAGTGGTTCACTCCCCAGTGGCCTCAATGCCCAGAGCTGTGCCACTCTGAAGCCAGGAGCCAGGAGCTTCTTCCAGTTATCCTATGTGGGTGCAGGGGTCTAAACACTTGGACTATCTTCTACTGCTTTCCCAGGCCATAGCATAGAGCTGGATCGGAAATGAAGCAGCCGGGACTTGACACCCAAATGGGATGGTGGCACTGCAGGCATCCACTATGCCACAGCACCGGCTCCAGGCTCAATTCTGACACTTGTCTGCTTGATTTGGCATCAGCTCCCACGGGTTGAGGGCTCAGTCCTATAAGCCTGCCCCGGCTTGGATGCCAGTCACACTTCAGGCCTCCTCCTGAGTTCTCATCATTTGATACCATGGCTTAGAGACTTTGGAACACTACCTGCGATGCAGGCATCCTATGTTGGGGCTCTGGTTTGAGTTTCTGCTGCTCTGCTTCTGATCCAGCTTCCTGCTAATGTGCCTGGGAAAACAGCAAATGATCCCCCAAGCGCTTGGGCCTCTGTATCCCACATGAGAGACCCAGATGGAGTTGCTGGCTCCTAGCATGGCCATTGCTGCCATTGGGGGCGTGAACCAGAGTAGATGGCAGATGGAAGATCTTCCCCCCAATCCCTCTCAGTCTTTCAAGTGAATACGTACATTTTTTAAAATAAAAACTTGTATATAATAAATAAATAGATTAAAAGAATAGAGTCTCCATAATGCTTTCCCCCCAGACTCCCCAAATATTAAACATTTTAACACATTACTTAGGTGTTACTTTGTCTCTAAGTAAACTGCATTGTTTTCTCAGAACCATTTGAAAGTAAGTTGCAGCCTTGATGATGACCTTTTACCCTTAAAAACTTGAGCATGTGCCCCTGAAAAGCAGGGACCTTGTTATACAGCCCTCAGGACAGTGGGGAAGCTCTTGCTGTTCACGCTGACCCAGTGCGGTCTTCTGTAGGTCTTGCTCAGCTCCACCCTAGCTGCCCCACTGATATGTACAAAAACAAACAAAAAACAAAAAAAGGAGCACAAATAAGGAAATGGAGAGAACTTTGTGTCTTTTCAGATTATGCTTAGTTTTTTTTTTTTTCTTCATGAAACTGAACAGGTGGTTAGCCCAGTAGAAGCCCTTGAGGTTCTGAGATGTGACAGGTGGACAGCAGGAGAGAAGTTGGCTCTTTCTCCACAGTATCCAACATGGGGCTCCTAGGGTACAGTAAAGGGAAGAGAACACAGAAGCATAGGTAATCGGACAATAGAAAAATTTGGCTTAACAGTGTGCTGTATGAAAGATATGTGTTTTTTCTTGTAGCTGAGTGGCTTTTGTCAGTCTTCAAACATAGCTTAAAAATGAAAGATGAAGGTAGCTGTTTAAAAACTAGTGATAGGGGCTGGCATTGTGTCGTAGCAGGTGAAGCTGCTGCCTGTGACATCGGCATCCTGTATGTGTTCCAGTTCATGTCCTGGCTGCTCTACTTCTAACCAGCTCCCTGCTGATGTACCTGGGAAGGCAGCCGAGGATGGTCCAAGTGCTTGGGCCCCTGCCTACCCATGTGGGAGACCCAGAGGAAGCTCCTGGCTGCTGGGTTTGGACTGGCCCAGCCCCAGATGTTGTGGCCATTTGGGGAGTAAGCAAGCAGATGGAAGATATTTCTCTCTCTCTCTCTCTAACTCTGCCTTTCAAATAAATAAAATAAATGTTTAAAAAAACAACAACTACAAAAACTGGTGATGAATGTAGTTTGATGTGGTCCAGATCACGTGGTATAGCCTGATTAAGCCCTGGCTTATCTACCAGTGATGGCAGATGGTTTCCATTCCTGTCTGGCTCAGGGACACGGTGGGGTAGATGTTTGCTAGAGCCTCACAGCAGGACTGGCAGAAAAGAGAGGGTTGTAAAATTGTAATGTCATCGCAGGCAAAGAAACATAGTTTCTGCAGAATTCAGTGGCCTCCAAGGTCCCTGGGAATTCTAAAGTTCTAGAATTGCATTGTATTTACATTTTCAAAATGGACTGAGCAAACAGCCCTGGGTTCTAGTCCCAGGTACCGGTTACCTGGAGTGGAAAGGAAATGCACACTCCATGTGGAGGAAAACCTGCCAAGCCTCCCTACACAGGGCTAGCTGGAAGTGCTTGTGTGTGGCTTCCCAAGGCGAGAGCTTGAGAGATGTGCAGAAAATCCTTGTACCCTAGCAGCCAATGCAGGAGGGGTGTACACACCTCTCCCGGGAGGACCTCTAGAAACACCTTTAGCTGAGAGGATGCTGTGACCAGGCCAGGGAGCACAAGGGCAAGCCTTGGTGTCTGGCAGGTGGGAGGGGCCTCTGGTTTGCACTGGGTGATGTCGGGGGTGGCTCAGCTCACAGGCGTGAGGCTGGAGGGCAAAGGTCCAGCCAAGGAAGGCAGCTGTGGTGCAGTTGGAGGCCCTAAACATGGGCTCATTGGCCTCTAAGCTGCATCAGTGGTCTACATCCTGTGTCATGTCAGAGTTAGCTCTGTCCTGGCCACAGTGCCCTGGGTTGGGAGGAGGAAGGCTGCCGTGGGAGCCACTCTGCCTGCTTGGCCAATGCATGGTGGCAGCTGGTTTGTGGAGGTGTGGCAGCCCCAGCAGAGTTGAGGTGGACAAGAGACATGAGTTTCCCTGGGTGCCGGAGCATGAGTCTCAGACCAGCTCCGCCTGTGGCATTAGGTTCTTTCTGTCACCAACATCTTTGTTGCCTGAGTGCTGGAAAAGTCCTCTCTGTCCTCTGACAGGTGACATTCAGACGCCTCTGCTGAGTGGACTCTCGTTACAGATCCTGTAAGGAGATTGCCTCAATTCTATTGATCCTGATTGTGGAAAGAGCAAAAGCTTGGGGCCTGCATGTGGCACAGCAGGTTAAGCCGCTGCCTGCGATGCTGGCATCCCACATCGGAGCACCTGTTCAGGTCCTGGGTACTCCTCTTCCCATCCAGCTCCTTGCTAATGCACCTGGGAAAGCAGCAGATGACAGCCCAAGTACTGGGGCCCCTCCCATGTGGGAGACCTGGTGGAGTTCCTGGCTGCTGACTTCAGTCTAGCCCAGCCCTCACTATTGTGGGCAATTGTGAACCAGCAGATGGAAGATGTGTGTGTGTGTGTGTGTGTGTGTGTATGTCTATCTTTCAAATAATTAAATAAATCTTACATTTTTTTTAAAGAAAAATGTGGCTCTGCTTGTTGGTAGCATTTCTGCAGAGACCAGTTATCCCTGAAATGCTGCACTGATCATATTTTCACTCGTCGGTGTCAAAGAGCTTTGTTCATGCTTTTCTGTGATTTGCCTGCTGGTGTAGCTTTGCATCTAATAAATTAAATGCAGTTTTACAAAAATGGCTGCCTCTAGGCCACTTGGCACTTGCTGTGGGTCACATTCCCGGAAGGGCCCATACGAGAAAGATGAAACACCAAGTCCAGCCTCACCCCCACCCTGCAGCGGCAGCCCCCTGCCGAGAGCTTTGCTGTTGCTCCAAGAGGCTGAGGGTCCTGCCATCATTCTGCTGATGCAGATGAGGGAAGCCCTGTCCACGTGCACAGGAGGGGCTGCATGGGTTGAGAGTGAGGAGAGGCTGAATAGTGCCTGGGTTGACACCGTGGACCTGCAGTGGCAGGATCACGGCCATTGAAGAGCTGAGCTGCTAGGTGACTGCATGGACAAAGCTATGCCCTCACATTCCCCCCGACCCCCACCCCAGAACTGCCTCCCTGCCTATAGGCTCTGCACATCTCTTGGAAACTTGGTGTGGTGAGCAGGAGCGGACAGTGTAGGGGCCCAGGCGTTCTCAGGGGGCTGGGGTTGAGCCCTGAATGACTGGAGTGTGTGTTTTATGGCCAGCCTGCTCTAGTAAGCCTCTTTCAGTTGCATAGTTCACTCTGCACCATCAGAGGGAAACCAAGAAAAAAATCAACACGTTGAGGAAACTGTGAAAGTTCTTAAATTAAAACAAGTCACCCAAACCCCAAAACAGCAACAAAGCCTCTGAGCTCATGGCCTAGCAGGGCCCAAGGCGGTGCTCAGCAAATGCTGGCCCCACAGTCTTCCCAGAAGGCTGGGATTGGGGCCCCAGGCACATACCACTGTGGCTCCTGCTTATATAGGGCTACAGTAGGAGGCTGCCTGCAAACCCCTGGCATCTGCATTCAGCTTGGAAAATTAGAAGAGATCCAAAGGTTTCAAGTGTAGGCATCTTGTTTTCTGCCTCAGTATCCATCCCTTAGAATAGGGGTGGGGAACACCCAGGCCTGGGACATCATTTTGGTCTGGCCCAGCCAAGGCACCAGCAGGCGGGACTCAACATTCATTAAATCCATAGCAGGCCAAATTTTATGTTGATAATTTTGTATGGCCCATGAATGATGTCATAAATATCCACAAAAGGGCCCTTGGCAGAAAAAGGGCCTGCCTCAGAACTAGAGATAACCAAGCTCTTGGAGATGACCTGTTAACCGGAACTAGATAAGTTACAGACTTCTGCAGAAAGACCACACTACAGGAACTTTGAAGTAGCCACACATTTTAAGATAAGAGGATAATAAAAATATCTTGCTCACATTCCTGATCGGACAGCTTTCTAAAGCCTTTCGAAAGTAGACAGGAATAAACAGGCCTTGCGTCTACAGTAGCTCTCCTTGTCCTTGGTTTTGCTTTCCATGGTTTCACTTACCTGTGGCCGACCAAGGTCTGCAAATATTACAGAAATACACACTTGGTAAGTTTTAATTTGCATGCCATTCCAAGTAGTGTGATGAGACCCTGGGTCATTTCACGCTCTTCTGCCCAGCTGAATCCTGCCTTTGTGCTGTGTATCTACGCTGTGTGCACTACTTGCCCAGTAGTCACCTAGTAGCTGCCTCAGTTATCAGATCAGCTGCTGCAGGGTCACCTGCTTGTGTTCAGGTAATAATGGCCCCAGAGCACAGGAATGGTGATGCTGGCATTTCAGATACACCAGAGAGAAGCTGGAAAGTGCTTCCTGTACATGAAAAGATGAGAATTCTTGACTTTATGGAAAGAAAATTGTGTGATGAGGTTTTACTAAAGTCTGTAGCCTAGGGGTTGGTGCTGTGGCACTGTGGCACAGCGGGTAAAAGCCCTGGCTTGAAGTGCCAGCATCCCATTTGGGCGCTGGTTTGAGTCCTGGCTGATCCTCTTCTGATCCAGCTCTCTGCTGTGGCCTGGGAAAGCAGTTGAAGATGGCCCAAGTCCTGTACCCTCCTGTGAGACCTCGAAGCTCCTGGCTCCTGACTTTATCAGCTCTGCTTCGGCCATTGCAGCCATTTGGGGAGTGAAACAGTGGATGGAAGACCTCTCTCTGTGTGTCTCTACTTCTCTCTGTAACTCTGTCTTTCAAATAAATAAAAACAAATATAAATCTCTAAAAAAATAAGAGATCTATAGCACAATATGATATTTGGGAGGGAAACATCACACTCATATAACTTTTTATAAAAATATATTTATTTGGTACCGGCCTTGTGGCTCAGTGGGTTAAGCCACCACTTCCAACACCTTCATCGCATGTAAGAGTGACATCTCATGTCTGTATCACAGCATCAGTTAGATTCCCAGCTCCTTTGCTTCTGATCCAGCTCCCTGCTAATGGCTTGGGAAAGCAAAATATGGCCTAAGTGCTTGGGCTCCTACCACCCATGTGGGAGACCTGGATGGAGTTCCTGACCCTAGAGTTCAACCTGGCCCAGCCCTAGCCGTTGTGGCCATTTTGTGAGTGAACCATAGCCTGGAAGACTCTCTGCCCCCTTCCCTCCCACCCCCCAATTTTTCTACCTTTCAAATAAAGTAATCCTAAAATATGTGTGTGTATATACATATATACACACACTTTTTTTTTTATTTACTTGAAAGCCAGAACAAAGATCTTTTGTCTCCTAGTTGACTCCCCAGATGTTCATAGTATCTGGGCTGGACCTGGCCAGAGCCTGGAACTCCATCCAGGTGTCCCACGTGCTTGGCAAGTATACCCAAGTACTTGAGCCACTATCTGCTGCCTCCTAGGGTGCATATTAGCAGGAGACTGGCTATAAAGTGGAGGTGGGACTCGATCCCAGGTACTCTGATGTGGGATACCAGCTTCCCAAGTGGAGGCTTGACCCATTGAGTCACAATGCCCACCCTAAATATCACTCTGATTATAGGCTACTGTTAGAATTATTCCATTATTGCTAGTCTCTTATAATGCCTAATTTGTAAATTAAACTGTATCATAGGTGTGTACTTATAGGAGAAAGCCCAGGGTACCTAGGGTTTGTTACTGTCTGCAGGTTCAAGCATCCACTGGGGGTCTTGTGTATCCCATGAGGACAAGAAGGGTTACTATTAGCCAGAAAAGGAAATGATTGCGCTTGAAGCCTTAACTCACATTGTTTTGTCAGCCTGCTGAGGTCCAGGTAGACCCTGTGTGTTAGTAAATCCTGCCTGGACAGTGCTCATGGCCTCCTTTGTGAGAGGGGTGGCTGAATGCTAGGGAAATCCCTACGGAATAATGAGTTGGCTCAAGTGTAAATAAAGCCCAAGATGATGAAAATTGGCAAGAAGCAATAGAGAGCAACAGCAGTTGTGTTGCTGGCTGCTGTAAGGATTCATTCATGACACTGCTGTATGTCTTTATGATGTAAGAGATGTTGGAATTTAGATAATGTTTTTTGAAAGCATACATTCGAAATGGTCAAAATAGTAGACCCGCATCCCATATGAGCACTGGTTTGTGTCACGGCTGCTGCACTTCCAATCCAGCTCCCTGCTAATGGCCTGGGAAAAGTAGCAGAAGATGGCCCAAGTGTTTGGGCCCCTGCCACCCATGTTCAGTCCCCAAATGGCTGCAATAGCTGGAGCTGTGCCAATCTGATGCCAGGAGCTTCTTTCGAGTCTCCCACGCAGGGAGACCCAGATGAAGTTCCTGTCTCTTGGCTTCAATCTGGCCCAGCCCTAGCCAGTTCGGCCATTCGGGGCGTGCACCAGCAGACAGCAGATCTCTCTCTGTCTCTCTCTCCCTCTCCCTCTTTCTCTTTCTGTAACTCTTTCTAGTAAATAAAGAAATCTTTTTTAAAAAGTGTTTGAAATAGTAAAAATAGACCGCCAAGGATGAACTCTTGATTTTGTGTGTTTGCCTTTTCAGTTTGTGCCGTTTTCGTAAATTTCATGTTGACAACAGTTTTAGCCACTTGTCCAGTGTCCTTTTTTTCCAGGATGACTGAATGTGCAGATCCTGGTGTCCCTCGTCTTCCATCTCAGTGTTTTTCTCCCCAGTCCTTTTCATGCTTCTCCCATTTGGTTCTGTTTTCTTCAGCCAGGGTTTTTCTTCTCAGTTTTGTCCTTGTTTCTATTCAGGGGCATCTTCCTTCAGTGGTTTTTTGACTCACTTGTTTTACTTCCTTTCTGTGCTGGGTCGGATCCTTCTGTAGCCTTAGCGTTTGTTTCTTGACTTCTTGGCAAGTCTCTGTATGAATATTGCTTGGTGAGTGATGAGAGATCTTTCCCTGTACTTCCTGTTCTGTCTTCCTGTTTGTATTTTCAGCATGTGAGTCCTCTATCCTCTGTAAGTGCCACTCCCCGGGGCCAGCTCTTTGCAGCTGGACGCTGGGGCTGTGTGTGTGCAACCTGGAGGCAGTGGCCTCTCCCACATTCCCAGTTTTATGTGTGTGCACATGAGCATGCGTGTGTGCAAACTCTTGTGCTGGGTGTGTTTGCACTGCGAGTGTGTACATGAAATCTGCATGTTGGGTGTGTTTGCATTTGCAAATGTGCACGTGAAATGTGCACGTTGGGTGTGTTTGCACTTGTGTGTACATGAAATCTGCATGTTCGGTGTGTTTGCACTTGTGAGTGTGCACATGAAATGTGCGTGTTGGGCATGTTTGCACTTGCAAGTGTGTGTGTGTGCTGTGTTTGCACATGGGAAAGTGCTTGAGCCTTTTCTTGGTGTCAGAAGGCTGGAGCCCACAGTGAAGTGTGCACCTCGTCCCCAGCTGCAGCTTGGTTTTGAGTGGAGCACAGGCCCATTTTCTGCTCCAGCATCTGCTGAGTTTCCACCTATGTTTTCTTACAGTCAGTCAGTTTTCTTTTCTTCTTTTTTTTAAAAAATAAAGATTTGTTTTGTTTATTTGAAAGGCAGAGGTAGAGAGAGAGAGAGAAGAGATCGATCTTGCATCTGCTCATTCACTCCCCAAAAAGCTGCAATGGCTAGGGCTGGGCCAGGCCAGAGCCGGGAGCTTCATCTGGGTTTCCCAGTGGGTGCCAGGATCCCAAGCACGTGGGCCATCTTCTGCTGCTTTCCCAGGCCATTAGCTGGGACGTGGGTCAGAAGTGGAGCAGCGGGGACTCAAATCAGCCCCTATATGGGATGCTGGTGCCGTAGACAATGGCTTAACTCAGTATGCAATAACACTGGCCCTGTGTGTTTATTTTTAACTGACATAAGGAATTGTACATGTTTATGGGGAACAGTGTGACATTTCAATGTTTACTTGATTGGAACCTGTGACATTTTGAAATACTATTTATTGCTCTTTTGCTTAGAGCTGTTTTTAGGTAAAATTCGGTTACCATTACTGTTTATTGAAAGCTTTCAGGTCATGTGTATTCACAGTTGTACCTCCATCACCACCACCTGTTTCAGAACTTTTTCGTCACCCCAGAAGAAACCCTGTACCTTTTAAATCTCACCAGCCCAAACTCTCTCTGCCCTTGGCCTTCCACAGTCTACTTTCTGTTTCTTTACACCTGTCCATTTGGGACATTTCATGTAAGTGGAACCATAGAATATATGGTTGTTTGTGACTGGCTTCTTCCATTTACCATGTTTTCAGGGTTTATTTATATTGTGGCAGCTGTCAGTACTTGGTTTCTTTTTATGGCTGAATAATACTCCATTGTATCAGTATATCACATTTTATATTACCATTAATGGATATTTGGGTTGTTTCCACCTTTTGGCTATTATATACACTTTAAAAAAGATTTATTTACTTATTTTAAACACAGAGTTACAGAGAAAAGGAGAGACAGAAATCTTCCAACTGCTGGTTCACTCCTCAAATGGCCATAACAGCAGGGGCTGGGCTAGCTGAAGCCAAGAGCCCGGAGCTTTTTCCGGTCTCCCATATTGGTGGCAGGGGCCGAAGCACTTGGGCCATCTTCTGCTGCTTTCACAGGTGCATTAGCATGGAGCTGGATCAGAAGTGGACAGCTGGGACAGGGACCAGCGCCCAGACGGGATGCTGCAGACAGTGCCTTAACCCGCTGCAGCATGCCTGCCCCATATGTACCAGTTTTGAGCGGACATCAGCTGTCATGCCTCTCGAGTTGCAGGTATAAATCTAGAGTGGCATTGCCAAGCCAGATGGTAACAGTGTGTCTCCCTTTTTGAAGAACCACCAGTCTGGTTTCCAATTTGGCTGCCTTGTTTTGCAGTCCCCTCGGCCATGGGTAGGCTCGGATTTCCTTTCACCCTCACCCACACTGCTATTTAGCGACGTCTGTGTTACCGTCATCCTGTGGATGTGCGTGCTGCAGTATCTCATGGTGATTTTAATTTCCATTTTCACAGCGATTGGTAGTGCTGAACGTCTGTTCATGTGCTTGTTTTCCATATTTACCTTTTTTTTTTGAGAAATGCCTATTCAGTTCCTTTGCCAATTCTTAAAATTGATTTCTTTTTAATATTAAGTTGTGTATATATTCTAGATACAAATCCCTTATCAGTAATAGGAGCTATCAGCCATTATTATCTCCTGTTCTGTGGGTTCTTTTTCTTGATGCCATCAGAAGTTCTCAATTTTGATAAAGTCCAATCTATCTAATTTTCTTCGTTGGTTGATTGTGCCTTTAATGTCATTGCCTAATGTAAGTATGTGAAGATTGACTGCTATGCTTCCTTCTAAAAATTGTACACTTTGAGTCCATTTTTACATGTGGTGTGAGGTAGGGGCCCAGTTTTGTTCTTTTGTATGTGGATACCCAATTGTCCTTGTTTCTTGGCACTTGTACCGAGAATCAGCTGACTGTAAACCTGAGGGCTTACTTCTGAACTCCCGGCTCTATTCCTATGGTCTATGCATCAGTCCTTACGCTGCTATTGTACCACACACAATTTTTTTTTTTTTTTAAGATTTATTTTATTTACTTGCAAGACAGAGTTACAGAGAGAGGTAGAGACACAGAGAGATCTTCTATCCATTGGTGTCCCCAATTGACCGCAATGGCTGGAGCTGACCCGATCCAAAGTCAGGAGCCAGGAGCTTCTTCCATGTCTCCCACAGGGGTGCAGGGGCCCAAGAACTTGGGCCGTCTTCAACTGCTTTCCCAGACCATAGCAGAGAGCTGGATCAGAAGTGGAGCAGCCGGGACTTGCACCGATGCCCATATGGGATGCCAGCGCTGCAGGCCAGGGCTTTTAACCCACAGTACTGGCCCCTACAATGCAGTCTTTTTTTTTTTTTTTTTTTTTTTTTACAATGCAATCTTGATGGCTGTAGCCTTTAGTGTTATAATCCATTAGCCCGAATTATCTTTCCATTTATTTTGCTTTTCTTTAATATTTTTTAATTATTACTTCATTGTTTCCAGTGTACACATGTTGCTTTTCCTGTGTCATCATGTTCTTCATTTCATTTTTGGAATATTTAGTGTTAGTCTGTAACAATACAATATATTTTTGCATTAACCTATTGTGATTACCTATTAATTATAAATAATGTAATTGATTTTTTTACTGGTCTTATGTCCTGTGTTCTTGCTGAATTAACTTTTTAGTTCCAAAAGCCTCAATGTGGCTTAGATTGTGACAGTTTTCTGTTCTCTCCCGCCCTCTATGACCTTGACAAATTTGATGCATGCTGATCAGGCACTTCATAGCATGTCCCTCAGTTTGGGTTTGCTGGATGTTTTCTCATGGTTCCTCTGGGGTTGTGGGTTTGGGGGAAACTACTGCAGTATGGCCAGGGGTCACGCAGTGTGGTGGCCAGGGGTCTCCGCTGTGGCACTCCTGGGGCTCCTTGCTGTCACCATTACCAGGGAGTTGCTGAGTCCAGCCCCCCTAAAGGGCTGGGTTATTCAACTCCACCTTCTGGAATGAGGAATATCAGAAAGGCTGGGCATTTGTTAAAACCACTGTAGCAGCTGGTAACTGGGGACAGACCCTTGGGGCCGTGCACATACCCTGCGTGTCCCCGACGCTGTGCCCACTGACTGTGACGTAAAGTCTGGGCGTTTGTTAAAACCACCATAGCAGCTGGCAACTGGGGACAGACCCTCGGGTCCATGCACATACCCTGTGTGTCCCCGATGCTGTGCCCACTGACTGGCGTTCAGCTCCTGTCCCCGTCACTTGATGGTTCTCTCTTCCTCTCACTCCTTCTGTATTTTTTACTTAGGAGTCTTCTGTAAGGAAGATTTGTGAAAACGTCACTTGCCCAACGGCACAAGCTATTAGGAGGCCAGGCTGCACTCTGAGCTGTGTCTGTCCAGTGTCCTGAGCCTGGTGCCCAGCCAGCCACTAAGCTGCCCTGCCTGCACCCCACCCCCGACACACACACATAAGGGGGAGCCCCTGGAGCTCACCTGCTGCCTGCATGTGGGCAGGGAGAGCTGTGGAAGCTGACCCCGTCCTCCGACGCACATAAGGAGGACTAATTTACGATCCCCTGGGGACTTGAAGGGGTGTGGAGGAGAGTGCTGTGCTCTGGGCTGCCCTTGGCTGGTGGGTGTGAGCAGGTGGGTTTTCTGCCCATGCGGTGCCCATGTGGGGTTAACACAGATGAAGGTCCTAGGCAGGGGCTTGATGAGTGCCCCCGTTGCCCGCAGTCTCCCTACTTGTGAGAAGTCTCAGATTCTGCTTCTGCCTCCTCAGCGCATCTATTACCTCTCGCTGGAGTTCTACATGGGCCGCACGCTGCAGAACACCATGGTGAACCTGGGCCTGCAGACTGCCTGTGACGAAGCCATTTACCAGGTACGGGACCTCGTGGCACACGTTCCCGCCGTGGGAGCCCGGCTGTTACCGTGTGCCACGCTGGGAGAATGGGGACACAGTGGCCGCGCCTTCTCCCTGCCTGGTGAGGGTGGCCCCGCGTCCTCAAGGGGAGAGGTCAGAGTGGGGTGGGAGAAGAATCCGCGAGTATTGGGTTCTGTTGGGGTGCTGAGGCTTGGAGGTTTCAAGAAGGCATAGCCCTGCCTGGCCTTCCCGGGGCAGGTGGGGAAGGTGGCTGACTGTGGTGGTGCCTCATTTCTGCTTGATTCAGCTAAGACTTCCCCCAGTTCCCCTCTTCTGGTCCTTGGGTTTTGAATTGCTCCTTCCTGCCAGGACAAACTGCATGGCTCAGGGCTCCTCATGAACAGTTCCTCGCCGTGAGTGTGTTCCTCTCACAGTTCACCTGTGATCACCGAGCCACCCACACTTGGTTTTATATATATATATAAATATATACAATATATAAATATATATTTATATATAATATCTATAAATAATTTATTGATTTATTTGATAGTTAAACAGAAAGAGTTAGACACAGAGTTCTTCCATCTGCTAGTTCACTCCTTTCCTTAAATGGTCAGGGATGGACCAGGCCAAAGAGGCAGGGTTTCCCCTGTGGGTGCAGGGGCCCAAGCACTTGGTCCATCTTCCCCTGCTTCTCCTAGGCACATGAGCAGGGAGCTGGATCAGAAGTAGAGCAGCAGGGACTCAAACCGCTGCCCATATGAGATGCTGGTGTTGCAGGTGGAGGCTCAATCTTCTACACCTCAGCACAAGCCCTTGTTATTTTAAAAATGAATTCATGAGGCTGGTGTTGTGGCGTAGTAGGTTAAGCCTCTGCCTGTGATGGTGGCATCCTATATGGCACCAGTTCATGTTCTGGCTGCTCCTCTTCTGATCCAGCTCTCTGCTATGGTGTGAGAAAGTAGTGGAACGTGGCCTAAGTGCTTGGGCCCCTGCACCCATGTGGGGCTCCTGGCTTCAGATTGGACCTTTGGCTGTTGAAGCCATTTGGGGAGTGAATCAGCAGACAGAAGACCTTTTCTCTCTATCTCTCCCTCTCACTGTCTGTAACTCTACCTCTCAAATAAATAAATAAAATTTTTTTAAAAATGAATTCACTGGCTGGCGCTGCGGCTCAATAGGCTAATGCTCTGCGTGTGGTGCCGGCACACCGCGTTCTAGTCCCGGTCAGGGTGCCGGATTCTGTCCCGGTTGCCCCTCTTCCAGGCCAGCTCTCTGCTGTGGCCAGGTAGTGCAGTGGAGGATGGCCCAGGTGCTTGGGCCCTGCACCCCGTGGGAGACCAGGGTAAGTACCTGGCTCCTGCCATCGGATCAGCACGGTACGCTGGCCACTGTGCACCGGCCGCGGCAGCCATTGGAGGGTGAACCAACGGCAAAGGAAGACCCTTCTCTCTGTCTTTCTCTCTCACTGTCCATTCTGCCTGTCAAAAAAAAAAAAAAAAAATGAATTCATGTATATGTCTCAAAATTTTTTTGCATTTTAATATCTAAGTAGATGAATATCCATAGGCATTATACACATAAACTAAAGCTCTTTGAGTCCCCCTAAGATCAAAAAGTTGAAAAACCACGGATCCCACTTGTGTGAGTGATTTGTCAAGTTCATATTCACATTCTGAAGCAACACGGTATTTGTCTGTATACATTGTTCCCACTGACACCTTCCTGCACACTTTAAGTCATCTGATGCAGTGTAAGCGCTGTATAAGTGGGTATTGTGCTGCATTAGTCAGGAGTAGCGGCCTGAAAACAAGCCCATGTGTGTTCAGTGCAGGTGCATTTTTTTTCTCAGTCATTTCTGATCCGTGGTTGGTTGAGTCCACAGATGTGGAACCCGCACTGTGCTGTGACTGACAGCCTTGCAGTCTGCATCCTGGAACGTTTTGAAGTCAATTTAAGTAATTGTGACTGTGTTGCTTTCATTCTGGTTTTTAACGTGCCATGTCTCTCTCACAAAAGTGTTTGAATACAACCTGAATAACCACAGGGAAAATTGCTTTTAAGTTTTGATTTAAAAAGATGTCACACAAAGAACATTAGACCATGTGAAATGAGATAATTGTTAAAACCACTGGGTTCATATTTATAATATGTTCACTATAATTAATAGGTTAATAACCTGACAGTAAATGGATTTGGCTCTTAAACCATGGCTAAGTTTGATTGTTAACTCTTAGTAGTTTTTGAAACATATGAAAATATGCATTTTTGTGCACTGATTTAACATCAAATTTTAGTGTTATATTTTGAAGTTTAAATAGAAGCAGACTCTGACTTTTGGAGTAAGATCATAGGATTTAAACATCTTTCACCCTGTAGTTTGACAAAATATTAACTAGTATTAAAATATTTTGTTTTTGTTTGCAGTTGGGGTTGGACTTGGAAGAGCTAGAGGAAATAGAGGAGGATGCTGGCCTTGGGAACGGAGGCCTGGGGCGGCTGGCAGGTAACTGCTCCCGGCCTGGGGATGGGGTCCTGGGGCGGCTGGCAGGTAGCTGCTCCCGGCCTGGGGATGGGGACATGGGGCGGCTGGCAGGTAGCTGCTCCTGGTCTGGGGATGGGGTCCTGGGGCGGCTGGCAGGTAGCTGCTTCCATTGGGGTAAACTGTTTTTGGTCTGTGGCTGTCTGGGGATCCAGTGGTGAGGCCAAGGTCAGGCAAGCTCCTGATCCTGCTCTGTGAAGAGTAAATTGGCTCAGCGTGGGTGGGTGGACATGTTCTTCAGATAAAAACCTTTACTGGTAATGGAGGGAATTGAGAATAAGCCATGGGCATCTGGCCCAGCTACTAAGATGCTGATTCGGATGCCCAGGTCCCATGTTGGAATGCCTGGGCTTGATACCTGGGGTCCGGCTCTTGACTCCAGCTCCCTGCTAATACAGACCCTGGGAGGCTGCAGCGTTAGCTCAAGTACTTGGGTCCCTGCCGCCTACATGGGAGATCTGGATTGAGTTCCAGACTCCCAACTTTGGCCTGGTCCGGTTCTGGCCGTTGATGATATTTGGGGAGTAAACCAGCAGACAGCAGATAGGATCTCTCTGTCTGCCTCTACCTCTCAAATAAAAAAAAAAAAAAAAAGGAAATAAATGTCATTTATAATAGGAAGGGGACTTCATTTACCATGCCTTGCCAGGGTCGGGTAAACTGGTGCTGCCAGGGTCCCAGATGCTGACTGCTTTCCAGGGTCCAGAAGCCAATAGTCATTGAGAGCAGGACCTGTGGGTAAGGAAGTGGTTCTGGTCCCAGCTTTACTAGAGTTAAGTGAACCAAAATCAGAGCCGTGTCTTTGGAAGAGGTCGTCTCTTGGACCACAGTGTTGGAGACCACGCCCAGTTTTGTTGTTGTCATTTTGTTTTCTGTTTTAATTATTTTTGCGCAGGGGAACATGGAAGTGGGGGCTGGTATTGTATGGCGCAGCGGGTTAAGCCACTGCTTGCAAAGCCGGCATCCCACATCAGAGCACCAGTTCGCCCAGCTGCTCCACTTCTGATCCAGCTCCCTGCTAATGGCCTGGGAAAGCAATGGAAGATGGTCTGAGGGCTTAGGCCCCTGGGTCCACGTGGGGGTCCTGGATGAAGCTCCAGACTCCTGGCCTCGACTTGGCCCAGACTGTGCTGTTGTGGCCATCTGGAGAGTGAATCAGTGGATGGAAGCTTTCTGTCTCTCCTTTCTCTGCCATTTTGCCTTTCAAATTAAAGACAAACAAACATGGAAGTTGAATAATGATCTCGGTGAGATTTTCATTTCACTGTGAGTTCAGGGCTCCTAGGGACAGTGTCCCTGGGGCAGAGGAGTTGTGGACATGGGGATGTGTGTGTAGGGACCATGGGAGTGGGACGTGGCCCTGAACTGCTTCTTGCCATGGCCCCTTTTTGGAGTAAATGTCTCTATAGAGGGATGTGTTTATGTTTTCAGATTTTAAACTTAAATTCTTTAAAAATCATAAATGCCACCTCTTTCTATCCAGCAAAATATCTCATGGATCCAAATGAAGAAAAGCCTTGTTTGGCCTAGTGGTCACGATGCCTGTGTCCCAAATCTGAGTACCTGGGTTTGATCTCCAGCTCTGTTTCTTGACCCCAGCTTCCCTGGGAAGAAGCAGATGATGGATCAAATAGCTGGACCCCTGAACCCACGTGGGAGACCTGGATTGAGTTCCTGGCTCCAGACTCTGGCTTGGCCCAGCACCAGCCTCGGTGGGCACCAGTGAATGAGAGAGTGGTTTGTGCTCTCTCTGTCTTTGTGTGTGTGTGTGTGTGTATGTGTGTATGTGTGCCTCAGATTAAAAGAGCAAAATAAAATAAACACGAGAAAGCAAACCATTGCCCCCCGTCCCCACCCCAACATCATAAGTATGGGAAGCTGAGTGTGTCCTCTGTGTCCCTGTCTCAGGTGCAAGGCTGCAGGGTCGCTTTGGCAGCAAGCTCAGCTCAGGTCAGGCCCTCCATCACTCCACCCACAGCACCATGTGCTGGCGGCAGAGGACAGCCCTTGGGCCCCGGGGGTGAGGCCCCTACCAGGGATTCTGCTGCTCTGACCCCAGTCCCCACCCAGGATGTTGGATTACTCACTGCTGGCACTTCCTGCTTTGTCTTTTCTCAGTGAATGCAGAACCTGCTTTTTAAATATTTTTTATGATAGAACTATTCTTATTAAGATGTTACAGAGGCCGGTGCCGTGGCTCAATAGGCTAATCCTCTGCCTTGCGGCACCGGCACACCAGGTTCTAGTCCTGGTCGGGGCGCCGGAGTCTGTCCCGGTTGCTCCTCTTCCAAGCCAGCTCTCTGCTATGGCCCGGGAGTGCAGTGGAGGATGGCCCAGGTCCTTGGGCCCTGCACCCCATGGGAAACCAGGAGAAGCACCTGGCTCCTGGCTTTGGATCAGTGCAGTGCGCCGGCTGCAGCGTGCCGGCCGCAGCGTGCCGGCCGCAGAGGCCATTGGAGGGTGAACCAACGGCAAAGGAAGACCTTTCTTTCTGTCTCTCTCTCTCACTGTCCACTCTGCCTGTCAAAAAAAAAAAAAAAAAAATGATGTTACAGAGAGGGAGAGAGATAGAGCAATCTCCCATCCACTGGTATATTCCCTAAATGGCCACAGTGGCCAGGGCTGGGCCAGACCAAAGCCAGGAGCCTGGAACTCCATCTGGGTTTCTCATTTGGGCAGTCGGGGTCCAAGTACTTGGGCCGTCTTCTGCATAACAGGGAACTGGGTTGGAATGGAGCAGCCGGGACTTGAACCGGTGCTCATATGGGATGCTGGCATGGCAGGTGGCAGCTTAATCCCCTGGGGCACAGTGTCAGCCCCAGAACCTGGTTTCTTGAGTTTAGTGGGAAGCTTCTGTTTCATGTCTCCACTGCGGCTGTCCTGTCTAACCCTGTGGCACCCGTAGGGTGACCAGTTACCCCCCACCTCTGACCTCGAGGCTGGCCCCATCCACTGCCCTTGGTGTGCCCCTGTCCAGTCTCCTTTCTTGCCACTTGCCTGCGACCTGGCCTGGACCCAGGACACTGCTTCCTCCGCTCCCAGCCGTCTCTGTGGCCTGGTGTGAATGCCCCCTGCCTATAAGAGTGACGCCTCATGCCTGTAGGCCTGACCAGCGTCATACTCATTAGGGCTGCTCTGTCCTGGTTCCCTCCTGCGGGACTGATCCCCAGCCACATGAGTGTGGGTCTTGCTCTTCCCTCTCTCAGAGTGCCTGACCCACAGGCCTGTGTGTGTTGAGGACCTGGACCTGGACAGGGACTTTGTTTGCTAGTGTCCCGTGGGTGGCTTGTGGGCCTTCTTTCTTCCTCCTCCCGCCCTTCCATTCAGAGGGTTCTTATAAGGTCGGCTTCTGGATCTTGGTTCAGATCATTGGTTTGTCTTTGAGTAGGGTTTGATCAGAACAGGGGCCCAAGGGGGTGATGTGCAGTCCCAGCCACCTTCTGGGGACCCTGGTGGCACTCACTCCAGCTGGGGGGTTCGAGTGCTGCAGGCTAAGAAGCACACATCACTAGCCCTTACTGGGTCTACATCACCAGCTTGTTGGGATTTTTTTTTTTAGATTGATTTATATATTTGAAAGTCTGAGTTTCATAGAGAGAGGAGAGGCAGAGAGAGATTCAGAAAGAGAGGTCTTCTGTCCTCTGGTTCACTCCCCAGATGGCTGCAACAGCTGGAGCTGTGCCGATCCAAAGTGAGGAGCCAGGAGCTTCTTCCAGATCCCCCACATGGGTACAGGGACCCAAGGACTTGGGCCATCTTCCACTGCTTTGTTGGGATGGTTTTTGTGATGTGTCCCTGTTATCAGTGCTGGGCAGATTTTTAAGTAGAATGTGCAGGTAGGTGGTGGCAGGCCTCAGGCTGAGGTGAGATGTTTGAGTTGGTGGTCGGGGCCTTTTTCTCTACAGTGAGCCAAGCTTCCTCCTCTCCCCGGTAGCCACTGCATTGGTACCTGCTTAGCCTGGCCCCAGGCTTGAGGGGTGAGGGACCCGGTCTCCTGTGGTCCCTGCTAGCTCCCGGCCTCACGCCCCAGGGGCCTTGTCCCCCAAGACTTGAATTCCAGTGCCTCTGCTCGCTGATTGTCTTTGCTCTGTGGTTGGATTTTCAGCCTGTTTCCTGGACTCGATGGCCACCTTGGGCCTGGCGGCCTACGGCTATGGAATCCGCTACGAGTTTGGGATTTTTAACCAGAAAATCGTCAACGGCTGGCAGGTGAGTGAGATTCGGTTTCTTCACTGGTTTCCAGCTCTTACTCACACATGAAAAGAAACAGGAGCACTTTCAGTTCAGTATTTTATGCTCTGGCCTCCTAGGAGGGGCAACTGGGCAGCCGTGGGCCATGTTGGCGAAGTCGGGGTGCCCCACAGCTCCGAGTGCCTTCAGCACTCCGGCAGGCTGCAGAGAGACACAGGTCCCTGTGTGGGCCCTGTGCAGATGGCTTCTCTGTGGGGACCTGAGAGCCCTCGTGGAGCCTTACAATGGGACCTGGGAGAGGCGTGTGATTCACTGTGTGCAGCTTAACCCGACACGAGCCGCAGTCGGTGACACGTGGACAGCCAGACAGGAGTGGGCGCACGGAGCCGCCGGGAATCAGCTATAGCAGGATGGTGACTGTCGCAGAGTGCGGTGGTGCAGGGGTACGCACGTCCTCTCCTTCACATTTCTTAATACACGCAGAGTGTCGGCAGAGGGAAGCAGCAGCTAGAAGCAAAGCAGACCCGAGACGGGGCTGGCTCCCTAGCTCGGTTCTCAGAAACACTTGCTGTATCGTTAGGAAGAGAACCGCGCTTCCCTCCTGGCGTCCTTTGCACAGGTCCCACTCAGGTGCGGGTGTCACACGGGCGCCAGCCACGGTCTGCACCCTTTCCAGCTCTGTCTTCCAGATGCGATCCGTGGGTCTGTAAGAAGCTCCCTTGGCCAGTGCCACGGCTCACCAGGCTAATCCTCTGCCTATGGCACCAGTACTGCGGGTTCTAGTCCTGGTTGGGGCACTGGTTCTGTCCCGGTTGCCCCTCTTCCAGGC
Organism: Oryctolagus cuniculus; assembly: GCF_051225735.1. Classification (NCBI taxonomy): domain Eukaryota; kingdom Metazoa; phylum Chordata; class Mammalia; order Lagomorpha; family Leporidae; genus Oryctolagus; species Oryctolagus cuniculus. The sequence goes on from NC_142877.1 coordinate 49,550,259, forward strand.
CAGCTCTCTGCTGTGGCCTGGGAGTGCAGTGGAGGATGGCCCAAGTACTTGGGCCCTGCACCTGCATGGGAGACCAGGAGAAGCACCTGGCTCCTGGCTTCGGATCAGCGCAGTGCGTCAGCTGTAGCGGTCATTTGGGGGATGAATCAGAAAAAGGATCTGAAGACCTTTCTCTCTCACTAACTCTGCCTGTCAAAAAAAAAAAAAAAAAAAAAAAAAAAAAAAAAAAAAAAAAAGAGACAGAAGCTCCCAGAGGCTCCTCCATGCGTAGTCGCGGCTGGTGTTTGCTGCTTTGCCACTGAGACCTTGTTTCTCACAATGGTCCTCATTCCTGCACCTTTGCCGTGTGGGGTAGCACACACCTCCTCCACCCCTTGGATAGTGTGGTGTTTAGTTGCTTGCAGCAGAAATAAGTGCAACAGTGTGGGAGATAGAGGCCACAAGGCCAGCCCCTACATGGCACCCTGGCCGAGGGGGCAGGAGTGGAGTGTGGGCCCTGGAGGGGAGGCCCCGGCTCCGCTGCCTCTTGTGTTTGGAAAGTGTTGCTGCTGACATGTCCTGGGGTTGCTCTGCCGGAGACCCCTGGTAGACGGGGAAGAATCTCATTCACTGACAAGGAAGTACCACGCAGGTTGGAAGACAGGATCGGCAGTCAGACGAGGGGAGGTCTCGCCGGGCATGCTGGGCCCATGTCACCTGCCTGAAGCGCAGCCCGTGTGGTCTGGTGACTTCGGAGAAAAAGGATCCGATCTGTAAATCTCAGTTAACTTGTGCTGTGGAGTTCTCCTTCCCGGCGCTCCAGGCAGAGTAGGCTTCCCAGGGCGGTGGATGGACGAAGCTCCCCGCCGACGGCTCCTGCACAGAGGGCTCTCTGTCTGCTGGGAGAGCTTTCCTTGGTTTGTGGAGTACATTTGGCCTATCTGTGGATCTTGGAGGCCTTTTAAGTGTGGCTTCTGGAGAAGCTGCTGCTTCGAGGCAGGCCCAGTGCAAACACTGACTGGCGGTGTGGACTGTGGAGGCCCTCCACCATTGAGGACGTAGCGCCTGCTGGCCCCCTCTAGGTGGAAGAGGCTGACGACTGGCTGCGCTACGGCAACCCCTGGGAGAAGGCGCGGCCTGAGTACATGCTGCCTGTGCACTTCTACGGCCGTGTGGAGCACAGCCCCGAGGGTGTCAAGTGGCTGGACACGCAGGTACGGGGGTGGGCGTGCGGATTCCCTGGGGGCGTCTCCAGGCAGCAGCTGGGGGGCCTTTTATGTACCCTGTTTCTTATGCTTCCACTGTGAAGCCCCAGGCACACAGCACAGGGGAGGCTGTGTGCTGGGCCATGCATGCTGCCAGGCCATTCCTTGCTGGCACAGGGTGTGTATTCTGATGGGGGAAGGGCACGGACCCCTGGGTGGGCGGGAACAGTTCCCTGGAGCCCCTGCGGAGCCGTTTGCAGGCAGGGGCCCTCAGGAAAGCTGCTCAGCTGTCAGAGCTCTGGGACATGTCTAGGTCCTGGGCTGATGGCCTGGGTCCCTCCTGGCCAAGGGACCAGGACAAGCACCCAGGGTGCTGGCAGCATGGAGTGCCAGCCGTGGGAGGGCCAAGCGCAGGGGACACACAGGCTGCTGCCCTGAGGTAGTAGGAGCAGTGAGACTCAGCGGGGGATAGAGAGAGCAAAAACAAGAGGCTGGGGCAGTCGCTGGCCAACAGGGGGTGTGCTCCTGACTTCCTGGGACAGAGCCTTAAATAGGATAGATGGGGACCAATGGGGTGGGGGCTGGGGCTTATGGGGTGGGGGCGGGGCTGGGAGATTGGGATGCCCTGTGAGGGGCTTGGTGCTGCTGGTCTTTGACCTCGGTGCCTGGCACTCTGTCATCCATGGTTTTGGTTGAGTAGGGGAGAAGAGGGCAGGGCAGAAGGCAGGGACGAGGAGGGGAGGCAGGGTGGCACCACAGCGCCCTGGGAGGCCAGGCTGGGGAGGGGTCTTCCATCGCTGCTGGGACTGCAGGAGGAAAGTCTACAGGAGGAGAGATGTGGCCTTGGGAAGAGGGGTCACCAGGCAGCTTCCACCCAGGATGGCTGGGCTGGGTTTCCAGGGCAGGAGGTGTTTAAGCACAGAGCAGTCGAGTGTGTTGAGGCAGAAGGTGGGCAGCAGGAGGTGCCCCAGGAGAGGGAGCTGCCCACCCAGGGAGGGGAGGTGCAGAGGAGGCCCGGGGTGCCCGCTGCCTCAGCCTGGGGTGTGTCCTCCCACAGGTGGTGCTGGCCATGCCCTATGACACGCCTGTGCCAGGCTACAAGAACAACACGGTGAACACCATGAGGCTGTGGTCCGCCAAGGCGCCCAATGACTTCAAGCTGCAGGACTGTACGTCAGGCCACAACCAGCTCTCTGTCATCTCTCTCCGTGGCTTCTCCCCAGGGCTCGCCCCCACTTTGCCCTCCTGCTGGCTGGGGAAGCCGGCACCTCTGCAATGCGCTTGGTCCCTGTGGAGCAGGAGGCTGGTGCACCTGCTGGGCTAGTGTGGGAACCGCCCCCTCTGCACCAAGAAAAGCGCAGGGGGTTGTGTTGCGTGTGGTGTTGGGGGTGTTGCAGGAGCGGGCCTCACATGCCTCTAGGGGCAGGGATGAGATGGGGGCTGACCAGCAGCTCTGAGCCGTACTGCTCAGGCTGTGTCTCCTGGGCCTGGTCGAGTCAGCAGCCGAGCTGGAGGAGGAAGAGGCACCAGAGCCTAGCGGGGCCCGGGCCTGACCCAGCCGCCTCTGCTTGCAGTCAACGTGGGGGACTACATCGAGGCAGTCCTGGACAGGAACTTGGCTGAGAACATCTCCAGAGTCCTGTATCCCAATGACAACGTGAGTGGCTGATGTGGGCAATGCTTATGGAGGCCGGGGTTGTGTGGCAGAGCCCATTGCTCGCCTTGCCCAGGCTGCGGGGGGATTCCGTGTGATGGGGGCACTGGCTGCTCCTCTCTCATGTGTGCGTGCAGCTTCGGCACTGGATCGGGGGATGGGGAGGGGTGGGGTCGTGGCCACCCTGGAGAAGCCTGGCGCATCCACATGTGCCTTTCTGTGCCTCTCCTGTGCCCTTGCTCTCCTGTGGCTCCCAGCTCCAGCTCCCTGGTGGCTCTGGGCAGACGCAGCCAGGTCTTATGTGGAAGCTGTCAGAACCCAGGGCCAGCAGCTGCTCCTAGAGTACCCGATGCTGTGTTCCTGAGAGTCAGATGACTCGTTTGTCTTGGGAGGGCAGCACCTAGCTTTCAGAGATGCCTTGCACATGCCTGCCATCGGCTGGGCCACGGCTGTGGCCGCCTTCTCTGCTACCCCCTGGATTTCGCATGCTTGGACTTTGGCCTGTGTTTGTCGGTTGTGAATGTTTTAAAGTTAACTTTTTGTTTGATCAAAGCCACCTGCATGTGGTGGCAGAGACACTGGTGCTGAAAGACTCACAGTAAGATCCCCCTTGAGACTGGAAATTTCAGAGCTGCCAGTGGGGAGCGTGCCCAGTGCTTGCACCCTGGCATCTGGGTGTCTGGGTGGCTCTAGCACACCTCCTCCTGGGCTCCTCTTCCCTCTCACTGTTGATGCACTGAACACCTTGTCTTGGGGTCTGTCACATAGGCCATGTGATCCCTTCTACAGGTGCACACCTAGGCCGTGGCATCAGGTGGGCTGGGCTAGGCCAGTGACCTGGAGCTGCGGTCAGACTTGAGCTTTCTGTGGAATTAAGAATGACCCCACAGCCGGCGCCGTGGCTCACTAGGCTAATCCTCCGCCTTGCAGCGCCGGCACACAGTGTTCTAGTCCCAGTCGGGGCGCCGGAGTCTGTCCCGGTTGCCCCTCTTCCAGTCCAGCTCTCTGCTGTGGCCAGGGAGTGCAGTGGAGGATGGCCCAAGTACTTGGGCCCTGCACCCCATGGGAGACCAGGAGAAGCACCTGACTCCTGCCATCGGATCAGTGCGGTGCGTCGGCCGCAGCGCGCCGGCCGTGGTGGCCATTGGAGGGTGAACCAACGGCAAAAGGAAGACCTTTTTCTCTGTCTCTCTCACTGTCCACTCTGCCTGTCAAAAATTAAAAAAAAAAAAAAAAGAATGACCCCTAGATTGTGGGGCCAGTGGGAGATGCCCCTCCCGGACTGGCCGCCTCCAGCCTATCCTGGTCGTGGAAGACCCACAATAGGAAGTGGGGCACTGTAGCAGCTCCATGTGTGCCCCAGGCGGTGTGCATTACTGAGTCTGGCCCTGTAGCAGCCCCATGTCTGCCCCCCTGTGTCTGCCCCAGGCGGTGTGCATTGTTGAGTCTGGCCCTGTAGCAGCCCCACGTCTGCCCCCCTGTGTCTGCCCCAGGCAGTGTGCATTACTGAGCCTGGCCCTGTAGCAGCCCCACATCTGCCCCCCTGTGTCTGCCCCAGGCGGTGTGCATTACTGAGCCTGGCCCTGTAGCAGCCCCACGTCTGCCCCCCTGTGTCTGCCCCAGGCGGTGTGCATTACTGAGCCTGGCCCTGTAGCAGCCCCACGTCTGCCCCCCTGTGTCTGCCCCAGGCGGTATTCATTACTGAGTCTGGCCCTGTAGCAGCCCCACATCTGCTTCCCTGTGTCTGCCCCAGGCGGTGTTCATTACTGAGCCTGGCCCTGTTGCAGCCCCATGTCTGCCCTAGCCCGCGTTTGCCCCAGCGCTCGTCTGCCCCGGGCAGTGTGCATTGTAGCAGCCCGGTGTCAGCCCCAGCCTGTGTCTGCCCCAGCGGCATGCATTGTTGAGTCTGGCCCTGTGGCAGCCCCATGTCTCCCCCAGCCCGCGTCTCCCCCAGCCCATGTCTCCCCCAGCCCTCATCTGCCCCAGCCCGCATCTGCCCTGGGCGGTGTGCACTGTTGAGTCTGGTCCCACAGCAGCCCTGTGTCTGCAGTTCTTCGAGGGGAAGGAGCTCCGGCTGAAGCAGGAGTACTTTGTGGTGGCCGCCACCCTCCAGGACATCATTCGCCGCTTTAAGTCGTCTAAGTTCGGCTGCCGGGACCCAGTGAGGACCTCTTTCGAGACATTCCCAGACAAGGTGCGCATTGGGGCGAGGGGGAGGGCTGAGCTCATGCCAGGGGGTGGAAGGGGCATTCTTAGACTCTTGAGATTTCTTCTTCATGCCTGCGGAGGGGCTGGAGCAGGACAACAGTGTCCCCTTACCTCCAGGACTTGCCCTCTGGGTTAGGAGTACACCTGGGCTCCTCGCCCTGGACTAGGGTACCCTGGGGCAGTGTTGGCAATCCAGGCAGGAAGGTCATTGTGGAAGGCCCCCGCGGCAAAGCCCGGTGTGCATGGTGGGCTGAATGCAGTCGATTTAGACAAGGCTATCCTGGAGGGGAGATTCTGGGTCTGGGAGGGAACCATCCTTCTTGCACAAAGAGAGAGACAACAGGCCCCGCAGCTCCTCCTGGGCCTGCTGCAGAGCTCAGTGTACATGTCCCAGAGCATGCCTGAGCGCGGAGCTGGCAGCGTCTGCCTGGCTCACTCCCCAAGGCCTCTCTGGGTTCTCCAGGCTCCTCGGGTGGGGCTGCTGTGCCGGCTCCTTTATGCCCAGGGCTGCTCCTTGTCAACCTGCATGGGCACCCACGTGGGACGAGGAGACTGAATGGCACCCCCATGTGAATTGCAGGTGGCCATCCAGCTAAATGACACCCACCCAGCTCTGTCCATCCCTGAGCTCATGCGGATCCTGGTGGATGTGGAGAAGGTGGACTGGGACAAGGTGAGCGTGAGGAGCCGATGAGGCCCTCCACACACCTGGCTGTAGTGCGATGGTGGCCTGCGGGGACCAGGGTCATGGTGTCCTCTGATACCTGGATATGGTGATGGCATCTGGACCTCAAGCTTCTGCCTGCTGTGGTTCTGGATGGCTGAGCTAGTCCTGGGGAGCGGGGGCCTCCTCTGGCCTTGGTGAACTCTGAGAGGGGGAATATGGGTAGGGGCTGACCCTGGGAGACAGGTGTGCTGTGGGGAGTGAGGCAGCAGGGGGGCCGGGGACACACGCACAGGGATAGGGTTCTGACACTTGTTAGGCCTTCTCAGATATCTTCTCATCCTGAACATAAGCCCAAATCCCAGAAGCGTTAAGCTTAGAAATCACATAGTTTTCATACTTACAGACCTGTTCCCATGGCTCAGTTGTTTTGGGGGCCAAGATTCTTTAGTGGGATTTTCTTACAGTAGCTATAGCTACCCTGACAGGCAGAACCGTAAAGCAGACTGTGGGAGGTGTGCCCTCCAGGAAGTGGCTGCTGCCCATGATGGATGTGCCCAGTCCTGGCCAGCAGGGGGCAGCACCAAATAGGAAGATCTGGAAACAGAAAACTACTTAGCAGACTGGTAGTTTACATGAATTGTTAAAAGTGATTCCCACCATCATTCCTTATGTTCACACATGGGGTCAGAGTGGGAGACTCCCAGGGCTCATGTCAGCAATGCGAGGTGCCCCAGGCCAGCCCTGACAGCAGGGAGGAGGGGAGGGCTTGGTGTATGCCTGTGATCCCACATGCTCGCCTTGCCTAGGCCTCTGGCCATAGCACTGCTTGTCTCTAAACAAGACACACATGCTGGGGTGCTCAAATGGTCTAGGCCTGGGAAATCACCAAGAAGACCTGTGCATACACCAACCACACCGTGCTGCCCGAGGCCTTGGAGCGCTGGCCCGTGTCCATGTTTGAGAAACTGCTGCCACGGCACCTGGACATCATCTACGCCATCAACCAGAGGCACCTGGACGTGAGCTTTCAGCCCTGGCTGGTGTGGGGCAGGGGCCTGGAGAGGGGGTGCTCTGTGCCTTGGGGTCTGGGGCTGTCACTTGGCAGAGCGGTTGGCTGTTCCCAGCCCTGACCCCGACCCTGTGTATGGGAGTTGTGAGTCTAGGTCTTTTAAACACACTTCCATCCCTGAGCAGGCCTTAGATGGGAGGGTCTCTTGGGATACCCATGCCCTTTGGCCTGTGGGATTAGCACAGTAAAGGGTGATTGAGACAAGCACTGTATGTTCTCTCTGTGCTCCCCACAGAAGGCAAAGACCCACGAGTAGGGACTTGGAGTCCAGAGGTAATAGTTCAGTCAACTCCTGTATCCATGCAGTCAGGAGTAGGATTCAGTCAGCTCTTGTGTTTGTAGAGTCAGAGGCGATGGCTCAGTCCATGGAGCCAGGGTGTCAGTCAGCTCCTGTATCCATGGCGTCAGGTGTCACTCAGCTCCTGTGCTCAGGGAGTCAGGATGTTCAGACATCTCCTGTGTCCAGGGAGTCAGGGTATCAGTAGCTCCTGTGTCCATGGAGTCAGGTGTTCTATCAGCTCCTGTGTCCATGGAGTCAGGTGTCACTCAGCTCCTGTGTCCATGGAGCCAGAGTATCAGTCAGCTCCTGTGTCTGTGTAGCCAAGGTGTCAGTCAGCTTCTGTGTCCATGGAGTCAGGTGTCACTCAGCTCCTGTGTCCATGGAGTCAGGGTGTTCAGTCAGCTCCTGTGTCCATGGAGTCAGGAGGGATGATGGGTCACTCAGCTCCTGTGTCCAGGGAGTTGGGGTGTTTACTCAGCTCCTGTGTGCATGGAGTCAGGTGCCAGTCAGCTCCTGTGTCCATGGAGTCACAGTATCACTCAGCTCCTGTGTCTATGTAGTCAAGGTGTCACTCAGCTCCTGTGTCCATGGAGTCAGGGTGTCAGTAGCTCCTGTGTTCATGGAGTCAGGTGTCACTCAGCTCCTGTGCCCATGGAGTCAGGGGTGATGGGTCACTCAGCTCCTGTGTCCAGGGAGTTGGGGTGTTTACTCAGCTTCTGTGTCCATGGAGTCAGTCAGGGTGTTCGCTCAGCTCCTGTGTCCATGGTGTCAGGTGTCAGTCAGCTCCTGTGTCTATGAAGTCAGGTGTCAGTCAGTTCCTGTGTCCATGGAGTCAGAGTATCAGTCAGTTCCTGTGTCTATGTAGTCAGGGTGTCAGTAGCTCCTGTGTCCATGGAGTCAGGTGTCAGTCAGCTTCTGTGTCCATGGAGTCAGGGTGTCAGTCAGTTCCTGTGTCTGTGTAGTCAAGGTGTCACTCAGCTCCTGTGTCCATGAAGTCAGGTGTCAGTCAGCTCCTGTGTCCATGGAGTCAGGGTGTCAGTAGCTCCTGTGTCTGTGTAGTCAAGGTGTCACTCAGCTCCTGTGTCCATGGAGTCAGGGTGTCAGTAGCTCCTGTGTCCATGGAGTCAGGGTGTCAGTCAGCTCCTGTGTCCATGTAGTCAAGGTGTCAGTCAGCTTCTGTATCCATGGAGATAGGAATGCTGATTCAGCTCCTGTGTATGGAGTCATGGGTGATGGGTCAGTCAGTTCCTGTGTCCATTAGTCAGGGTGTTCAGTTAGTCAGCTCCTGTATCCATGCAGTCTGGAGTAATGGCTTAGTCAACTCAATGAATAACCCATGGAGTCCAGGGGTATTCATTTACAGCTCTCCTTACCCATAGAACTTTGCATTTTTGGATTCAGTCAACCACAAAGTATTTTAAAAATTGCATATGTATCAAACATTTGCAGACTTTTTTGTCGTTATTCCCTAATACAGTATATAGCATTTATATTATGTTAGTGATAAGTGATCTAAAGTATACATGAGCATATGTCTGGATTGTGTATAATTACTATACCATTTTATATGAGAGATTGAACTCTCTTAGATTTTGCTATGTGCAGGGGTCTGGGGCCAGTTGGCTTGGATATCGTGGGATGACTGTAGTTGCTTTTATCCTTTTGTTGGAAAAGCAGCCATCCCCACGGGCTTGAGTGCTGCCCAGGTTACCAGGGCAGGCCCCAGCCTCCTCCTTGTAGATTGAGTGGCAGCTCCCAGCTCTGCTGGCATACCCCATCCTGCTGGTGTCCCATCTTGCGCAGAGCAGCCCAGTGGTCCCTAGGCCAGACTTAGCCCTGTGGTGGTGAAGCTTCTAGAATCAGGCCCCTGAGGTGCATGCTGGGATGAGGGTGCTGGGTGCAGGTATGGGTGCAGAGCCACTGGCAGCAGAACCTCCCACAGGCATGGGGGGGCTGTCTCCTGGTCATGGGGTCACTGCTGGTCACCGCGGGACCTCCCGCCCCCCTGCCTACGGCTGTGTGTCTCGGCCCCAGCACGTGGCTGCCCTGTTTCCCGGGGACGTGGACCGGCTGAGGAGGATGTCTGTGATCGAGGAAGGGGACTGCAAGCGCATCAACATGGCCCACCTGTGCGTGATTGGGTCCCACGCCGTCAACGGCGTGGCAAGGATCCACTCGGAGATCGTGAAGCAGACAGTGTGAGTGGGAGGGCGGCCCCGGGATGCGTGCTGCCCCCTTCTGAGACCCAGGCCCGCCTCCAGGGCTGCCTGCCGCACACACACCCCACACCGCCAACCCACTGTCCTCGTGGGGACGGCGAAGCTGCCCCGGCAGCCACCAAGTCACTGGACGTGCATTGCCAGCGAGTTGGCTGTCTGTCCATCGCCAATCGCTCCTCCTGTCTCCCTGCCTTCTTGGTGGGTTCAGACTGAGGCTCCATGCTCTGTGCCACGGAGCAGGTACCCCAGACACCATCCTGGGGCTGGGTGTGGGGGCCTGGGCAGCTGGAGGTCAGGGCTAGCTGCCATCCAGGAATTCCTTCTACTCTTCCTCCCTCACTGGGGAGAGAGCTCTGAGGGAGGGGCTCCTGTGTTCCGTGGCTGGGTCTGCTCTAATGCCACGGCAGACTCCTGAGGGTCACAGCTCATGCCACACCCCAGCAGCCGGATGCCAGGGGCCCCAAGGAGCTGGCCCCTCAGCCTCGCTGTTCCCACAGCTCTGCGCTCTGCTGAGAAGGCAGGAGAAATGCTGCCTCTGGGCCTCGCTGGGCTTCCTGGGGTGACCCTACGCTGTCTCTCTCCCTGGCTCACGGCAGCACCTCACCACTCCCCACCTTCTGTGTTTGCAGCTTTAAGGATTTTTATGAGCTGGAGCCGGAGAAGTTCCAGAACAAGACGAACGGGATCACGCCCCGGCGGTGGCTGCTGCTGTGCAACCCGGGGCTGGCAGATGTCATCGTGGAGGTGAGCTCCGAGCCCACCAGGACGCCGTGGACATGCAGGTCTCACTGGTGGCCGAGCTGGCGGGAACTTCATTCCCTGAAGTGTCCACCTGCAGTGGTCCCTGGATGGAGCGGGGTAGCAGGAGTCACCGGAGAGGCTGGGGGTTTGGCAGGCTGGCAGCAGAAGTGGGAGGGTCCTTGCGCCCATGTTGGTTTTGAAATGAGTGTGGGAGGGGGAGATGGCGCCCCCTTCAGGTGGAGGGGCTGGGGCTGGCTGGCCCAGGCTGTGGGTGTGGTGCATGATGGGTGTCCTAGTCAGGAGCCCTGGACCCAGGGACTGATGGTGGGGCGTGCCTTGGGGCCGATAGCTCAGTTGGCAGGACTTGGCTCTGCCACTGCAGAGTTGGCAGGCAGTGTCTCACTGTGGGGGTGGGACAGGGCCCCGCTGGAGACCACGGCTCTGTGCTGTGATGTCCTGAGAAGGGAGCGTCCTGAGAGCCTGAAGGGACCAGCAGATCCCGAGAGGCCAGCGTGGGTGTGAGACAGCAGGGGGACATCCTGGAGGAAGCCGAGGCCGCTGATGAGCTGAGCTGCCGCGCGTTCCCTCCTCCCGCAGAGAATTGGGGAGGCCTTCCTGACGGACCTGAGCCAGCTGAAGAAGCTGCTGCCCCTGGTCAGTGACGAGGCCTTCATCAGGGACGTGGCCAAGGTCAAGCAGGTAGGCCCACGGGGCCCCCGCCCTCCTTCCAGCAGCTGGAACATCAGTGGGCGCCCAGAGCTCACGGGGTCCTTACCCTCCTTGGTCCCCAGGAAAACAAGCTGAAGTTCTCCGCCTTGCTGGAGAAGCAGTACAAGGTGAAGATCAACCCCTCCTCCATGTTCGATGTGCACGTGAAGAGGATCCACGAGTACAAGCGGCAGCTGCTCAACTGCCTGCACATCATCACCCTGTACAACCGTGAGTGTGCCTGCGTGCGGGCCCGGGGCGCCAGCTTGGTGCAGGTGGAGGGACCTGGTACTTGTGGACCTGTGTGCAGCAGGCTGGGTGTGGAGCCGCCCTGTGGTGGCTGAGGGAGGCGCGTGGCAGGCCTGGGACTCCCCAGCCACACGGTTGTTCCTGGGCATCTGCACGTGAGACAGTCTGCCTTTCCCTGGGGGTGTTCCTGCGTGGCCGAGCGCCGTGCGTGGCCGAGGCCGGGCCCCTGTTGGTGGCCCTCCTCCATCACTGTAGTCATCGTGGAGTGTCTGCCTTCGTGTTGTGCCTGCCACTCCTGTGTGGTTTGCTGGCTTTAGACACTACTGCAAGAGTTAAGGCAGGCAGTAGGCGTGTGCTGTCTGCCTCATCTTCCCATGTATGTGTGCACGCACGTGTGTACATCACAGGCAGGGACTGTGGGAGCCACGTTTCCCGAGTTTGGCTTGTCACCCTGTGTCCCTCGAGGGTGGATATTGCTACAGCCACAGTATTGAGGCCACTTTGCTCGGTCTCACTGCCTTCACAACTGTGTATAAGTCACAGTCTTAGTCTGCTTTTTGTTGCTATGACCCAGAGACTGGGTACTTTATAAGGAAAGATGTATATTTGGCTCACAATTCTGTTGGCTGGAGTACGGTGCTGTGGGCCTGGCCGTGTCAGAACGTGGTGGCAAAATAAAGGGACTGGCTGCTTGCAGAGGGGACAGGCACCGGCACCCCTGTGACCTTGTGTTCTGCTGAGCCCTACCCTTTGATTTCACTACACTGAGGAGTGCGGTCCCAGCACAGGAAACCACAGGCAGCACCCAGCACATGGGTTAAACCCTCGAGTGTCTGTCAATCCTAGCATCCAGACCCAAGCAGCCCCCTGTGCTGGGAGTTTCTGGAATCGCAGGTGCCACGCCTCCTCTGAGCCCAAGGCAGCATGCCTCTGCTCCGTCAGGCGTCCTCCCCAGCTGGGCATGGAGGAGCAGGCCATCCCCTGTCCCTCTGTGAGGGACAGGCTCCGTGCAAGGTGGGGGGCTGTGGCTGTGCACCGGCCACCTGCATCGCGTGGACCCCAGCACTCACACAGCCACGCCCACCTGCCCAGCCTTGGTTACTGTGTGATGACACTGGGTCCCCGCAGCACTGGGCGAGGTGCTGGCTGCAGGTTTCACTCAAGTCTCTCCTGTCTGTCCTGCAGGAATAAAGAAAGACCCAGCCAGGACCTGTGTGCCCAGGACTGTTATGATCGGGGGCAAGGTGAGGTTACCTCCTTTTCACTGTTTTTTTGACATGCATGATGCCTGCATGTGATGGGCAGCCAGCACTCAGAGCATGTGCATGGAGTGCTGGCCATGGCCTGACCTGCAGGGGTCAGGGCGGGGGTGGGACTCTGATGACGTCATGGAACAGGACGAGGCTAGACAGGAACCTGCCTGTGCAGCTTATGGGAGTGGGGTCACCTGCAGGATTTCGTGGTGCGCATGGGGCCAGGAGCACACAGGGTGGCTGCAGCTGCTCCCTCAGCCCCTGGGAGCCCCCTTGCACCCACCTTGGTTCCTTTTTTCCGTGCCGCTGAGCCTCCCTTTTTTTTGTTGTTATTGTTGTTGTTGTTTGTTTGTTTGTTTTTTGACAGACAGAGTGGACAGGGAGAGAGAGAGACAGAGAAAAAGGTCTTCCTTTGCCGTTGGTTCACCCTCCAATGGCCGCCGCGGCCAGCGCACAGCACTGATCCGATGGCAGGAGCCAGGTGCTTCTCCTGGTCCCCCCTGGGGTGCAGGGCCCAAGGACCTGGGCCATCCTCCACTGCACTCCCGGGCCACAGCAGAGAGCTGGCCTGGAAGAGGGGCAACCGGGACAGAATCCGGCGCCCCGACCAGGACTGGAACCCGGTGTGCCGGCGCCGCAGGCGGAGGATTAGCCTAGTGAGCGCGGTGATGGCCAATAAATTCCTTTTTAAAAGGTAAAACTGTGGGCTGGCACCGCGGCTCACTAGGCTAATCCTCTGCGGCACCGGCACCCTGGTTCTAGTCCCAGTTGGGGCGCCGGATTCTGTCCTGGTTGCTCCTCTTCCAGTCCAGCTCTCTGCTGTGGCCCCGGAAGGCAGTGGAGGATGGCCCAAGCCCTTAGGCCCTGCACCCACATGGGAGACCAGGCGGAAGCACCTGGCTCCTGGTTTTGGATCGGTGCAGCGTGCCGGCCGCAGTGCGCTGGCCATAGCGGCCACTTGGGGGGTGAACCAATGGAAAAAGGAAGACCTTTCTTTCTGTCTCTCCCTCTCTGTCTAAACTCTGCCTGTCAAAAAAAAAAAAAAAAAAAAAAAAAAAAAGTAAAACTATGATCAGACCTGTGTTTTATAAAGAAAACATCTGAAACTTCCTTAGGAAAATTTCACACCTAGTTGAGAAGTGGGGAAAGCCTGTCACCCCATCCCCAGAGGCTGTGGAAGCACTCCGGGGTGACGCCCAGATGTCACAGCACTCCCTGTCCCATCCTCATCACCCCTTTTGGGAAAGCGTACTCTTGTCATCAGCAGCACCGCCCGGCACCACATCTGTCACCAGATACCCTCTCGGGCCGGGTGTCCTGCTGTCCCGTCCAGGTTACAAGGCTTTTCACATGTTCTTTTAGTTTTTATTTATCTATTTTCATTTTATTTGTAAGACAGGGAAGCAGAGAGAGCCAGACAGAGAGACCTTCCACCTGCTGGTTCACGCCATAAATGCCTGCAGTGGCTGACCTAGGCGCATGCGTGGCAGGGACCCCAAGTACTTGAGCCATTATGTGTGTTGCCTCCCAGAGTTCACATTAGCAGGAAGCTGGAATCAGAAGTGGAGTTGGGACTCGAACCCAGGCACTCTGAACATGGGACACAGGCATCCCAAGTGGCGTCTTAACCACTGCCCAAGGGGCCCCTGAAGTTACAAATATTTTTGAGTTTGTTTGAAAGATGGCTCCAGTGGGCCCTCCCATCGAGATTGGTCGATAGGTCTCTTAATTCTCATAAGGGTGTGTCTTCCCTTCCTGTCTCCTGCTTTTCTTCTTTGCACTTTATTATAGAAATTGGGTTTTCTGGCTTCCCCAGGTTGGCTTTTTCTGAGTGCATCCCTCTGGCATGTTCCATAGCTCTGTGTCCTGGGTTTGTTTTTTTTTAATCTTGTCATTTCTGTAAAAAACTGACTAGAATGAGGAAATCAAGAAGGAGTCGAGGCCGGTAGAGTCCATGAGTGAGGCGATGGTCGTGGGGAGCAAACAGGAGAGGCTGAGGCCCTCCTCCTCCTCCTCCCAACGCCTGCTGGCCGGGCAGCCCTGCTGGTTACCGGGATCTGTGAGGGGGGGAGCCGGGGCCGCGGGGGCAGCTGGTGCAGACTATGGCTGCCAGGCCCTCCGTGGAAGCCCCCAACCCCAGTGAAGCCTGCTCCTACTGAAAACCCTGAACCCCCACTCTCCTTCCAGGCCGCCCCTGGGTACCACATGGCCAAGATGATCATCAAGCTGGTCACGTCCATCGGTGATGTTGTCAATCACGACCCGATCGTGGGTGACAAGCTCAAGGTCATCTTCCTGGAGAACTACCGGGTGTCCTTGGCTGAGAAAGGTAGCTCTGGCCACCTGCCTGGGGTGGGGCTGGGCGTAGGCACTGCTGCTGGCCAGCCAGCTTCACTGTGCCCTGGTTGCCAGCCAGGGTAGGCATGAGGCACCTGCAGACACCTCACACACGGGTGGACTCGCTGGGCAGTCCCCAGCACCCCATGTCTCTGCTGGAGCCTGCCTTGGGCTCCCTGTCCCCACACTTCCCTCTCTCCCGCCTCTCAGCCGTGCCTGCCCCTGCTGGCCCCCTCCTCCAGGCAGTACATGCTCCTGGGAAGGGGGCCTTTCCCGCCCTTACACATGCTTGCTGCACCCCTCTGCTTTCGGGCTGTGTTGTCTATTTCCCAGACGCCAGCACCTGCCTCTGTTGGCCGGCACCTGGGGCATGGTGCTCCTCCCGGGAGGTTCTCAGGACTGGTTGGGGACGGGCTGGCTGGGAATGTGGGTGTTGCTGGCTGGTCCTTCCCTGGGCATTTTTCCAAATGGAGAGTCGGACTGCCCTTCCTGCTCCCAAAACCGCTTCCCCACCTTTATCTGGGGCTTCCCGACTCTGCTCCTGGTTAGAAGTGGCCTCGGGGCACCAGTCTGGGAGCCCCAGCATGGGGATTGGGGCCGGTCACGTTCTCTGCAGCTCCTTGGCCTGGCCGCAGCAATGCTGTCACCAGCTGGGCTGTGTTGCTGGGGCCCGGGAGCTCCCCGAGGCCTCAGCCCACAGCACCTGAGCTTCCTCCAGCTCTGGAGGCCCCTCCCTCCCCTCTTCCTTGAGCAGAGCCTGGGCTCTGGGCTCGCCTGGGAGCTGAGGGTGCTGAGAGCGGGTTGTCGAGCTACAGTGTGTTCCGGCACAGGTGGCCCGTCCTGAGGGACAGGTGCTGCGTCATCAGCTCAGGCAGCCCCCGCTTGGGAGGGGCTGCAGGGCCGTGGGGCCTGGCTGGCCGCGCGGGCTCTCTGTGGTGTGTACACAAGGGGCCCTTTCGGCTTTTCCCGTCTCCTGGTTTGTGAGTCCGGGTTCCTCTTGGAACGACCCAGGTATCCTCCTGAGATGATTGGGCAGGATGCCAGCGGCATGGCCATGGGAGGGAACCACATCACCAGCAAGCAGGAGCAGGGCCCTACTCAAAGTAGCTTAGCCTGGCCCCTGGAAGGTTCCAGAACAGATCTCCTTTGCCACCTGCAGGACAACGGGGGCAGATTTCCTCAGGAGTCTCTGTGTTGTATGCTGTGCTTCAGTCTGCTCTGATGAAGAACGGGAGCCTGATAGAGCCGGATGGCCGTGGCAGGAGCCAGAGGTGGTGGTGGCCTGGTCTCTTGATGCCCCTGGCCCTGGAGTGGGCCTGGTCGCTTTGGCCTGCAGTTAACCTGCTGGCCCCAGGATGGTGGTTCCTGTCCTGGAAACCCCGCCACGGGGAAAAGCAGCCCGGCCTGACCTGCCGCCCCGCCCTGCAGTGATCCCGGCTGCAGACCTGTCTCAGCAGATCTCCACCGCGGGCACCGAGGCATCCGGCACGGGCAACATGAAGTTCATGCTCAATGGGGCGCTCACCATCGGCACCATGGACGGAGCCAACGTGGAGATGGCCGAGGAGGCCGGGGCTGAGAACCTCTTCATCTTTGGCCTGCGGGTGGAGGACGTGGAGGCCCTGGACCGGAAGGGGTAGGAGCCCCTCCCTCCCATCCCCCTGGGGACTCAGTGTGCTCACTGGGGTGACCTGTCCCTTGCTGGGTGCCCAGCAGCTGGGTCCCAGGGAGGCTGCTTGGGAGGGAGCGCTGCTCCTCCCATGTGTCTTCACGGCCCAGACCGAGGGTTGCTCCTGTGGTGCAGGCCCTTGCCCTGGTGGGCCACTGCTGGGGAAGCCACTGCCCAGCGCCCAGGCAGGCTGTGGGCCACAGACCAGGCGCCTGGCCCAGACCAGGCCCCTCCATTGCCGGGAGCACTGGTTGGCGGTTGTTTGCTTGCCCACTGTCGGGGTTCCCTGGCCCGATTTGAGAAATATCTTTTTATTGTGGAATAGTTTTATGTTTGGAGAAAAGTTGCATAGACAATGAGAGGGGGCTCCTTCTCGTCCCAGCCCCCCCTGCCACGTCCATCTCACTAGGGTGGCACATCGTCGGGGTTCACCAGAATTCACCAGGTGGTAGTGGGCCTTGCAGCTCTCAGTCCACGGCCATGGGGCACCTGGTGGTGTTTGGTCCTCAGCTCCCCCTGGTCTCCTCTGTGCTGTGACAGTTTTCTGTCTCTCCTTGTCTTTCCCAACCTTGAAGTTCACAAGGAGTGATCGTGCTGGCGCAGTTCCGAGGGAGAATTAACGAGACGAGACAGCCTTGCTTAATTGACTCAAAGCCTTAGGGAATCTGCAAGACCTGGGACAGTAAACCCCCGGATGTCACCTACAAAGTCCAAACTGTGTCCTTGTCACCCGCCGCCTCTGCTCACGCCCCTCCCTCTTCCTCCAGATCCTGGTTCCGTCCTGGCTGGTTCACACTTGCTTCCTCCTCCACCTTCAAGGTGCAGCCGGTGTGTGTGGCTCAGCCTTAGCCCTCGGGGCCGCCACACCCTGCCAGGAGGCAGCAGTGCAGTGTGTTCCTGCCAACCCTGGCCCTTTGTAACCCTGCAGCTGCCCAACCTGCGTGTCCTTCCAGAGTGAAGCACATCACCACTCAAGCCAGCACCCCCTCGAGGCCTTGCAGCTGGGCGTGGCCAGCTGCCCCTTCACGGGGCACCGGGGGCTCTGGTGCCGCCAAGGCCTGTCCTGAGGCTGCCTGGCTGGGGGCGCCTGGTACTGAGCGGCCTGTCTCTGCAGGTACGTCGCCAAGGAGTACTACGAGCGCCTGCCCGAGCTGAGGCAGGCCGTGGACCAGATCCGTGGTGGCTTCTTTTCCCCCAAGGAGCCAGACTGCTTCAAGGATGTAGTTGACATGCTGATGTACCACGACAGGTGCGTTGGCCCCACCCTCCTGTTTTAGCCTCCCCAGGTGGCTGCCTGGGCCCCACCCCTGGGATACACAGGTGGGTTCTCCTTGTGGGCTGGGGCTCCTTGTTGACAGTGACAGCTGTGCCATCACGGGACCTCCTCTTCCGCGTGAGCCCACACTGCTGCACTGGACACAGCCTCAGATGCTGGCCGGGACAACCACAGCCAAAACCAGGGCCAGGTGTTGGCAGTGGTCCCTGGCTGTACCTTTGGGGCTCCTGGGGCAGCAGGGAGGGGGCAGACATCTGGCTGTGGGGATGGTTGTACTGGGCAAGCAGTGGTGTCCCCAGGAGGCCAGTGGAGGCAGAGCAGGGAGCTGGACAGGATGACCAGGAAACCTTGAGGGGACAGCAAGCAGGGCCGTGGAGATGTGGCCTGCGGGAAACGTGACTGTGACACTGTAAACTTGCACTGCAGTGTCTCAGTACAGCAGATAAGACCGGTTATCGTCTGGGTGTAGTCAGGTGAACAGTCTCGGTGCCTACTGCCTCTCCTGTTGGTAAAAGCCGGGTCTGGCGAATGCCGACATTGTCCCTCCCACCTCCAGTGGCCCATCACCCACACTGGCTTCCGTCAGGCCAGGCTGGGCCACAGGCAGCTGTCTGGGCTGACACCGGACCTGCTGAGCTCTGCGACAAAGGACGGACTTCTAAAACTGTGACGGCAGGGCAGCCCTGTCCCGAGGTCTCAGACCTGAGAACAGGTGTCAGGTCTGTCAGGCCCTGGGCGCTGCAGGCGAGCTGGTTGCCCCGGGAATACAGGTTCCTTAGAGACATGTTGGGTTGAGTGAAGCCTTTCTCTAAAACTGTGTCCCCACAATGTAAGCACTGCCACCCTGCCGCCCTGACCCAGCCCCCTGCGCCCATCCTCAGGTTCAAGGTATTTGCAGACTATGAGGCGTATATGCAGTGCCAGGCCCAGGTGGATCAGCTGTACCAGGTAAGGCTCATGGGCCTGCTGGGTGGGTGGAAAGCAGCTGGGCAGGCGGCGTACACTCACTGGATCAGACTGTTCGTCTCCCAAGCTGTGTTTGCAGGTTCTTGGCTGAGGGTGTGTGTGTGTGTGTGTGTGTGTGTGTGTGTGTGTGTTGGGAGGAAGGGTATGATCTCTCACTGGTCAGCCCCACTACTTCCTCTCTGGGGGATACAGCTTGTGGTGGCCAAGGACAGGAACCAGGGGCCCCGGGAACTGAGTGACCCTGCGGGAGTCTCTGAAGAGTCCATCTCTTCTCTCAGTCCTGGCTGGCCTCGAAAATTTTCTGACCCTTTGGGGAGACTCTGCTGGTGCCAGCTGTAGTCTGGGGGCAGCTGTGCCTGGCCAAAGCCCTGCGGGCACTGGAGCTGCCTGTAGCCAGTGTCCACCTTGGGGTGTTCCTGTCGGAGTTTGCCTTTCAAGGCCGCTTGTCCCTTCGGCCCAGTCGTTTGGTAGCATCAGTGAGCACACAATGGAACTTCCTCCCCCACCTGCCGGCTGGGGCTCGGAGCCCTCAGCCCTGCAGCATCAGACTCACCCCACATCCTCTCCCCCACAGAACCCCAAGGAGTGGACCAAGAAGGTCATTAAGAACATCGCCTGCTCAGGCAAGTTCTCCAGTGACCGCACCATCACCGAGTACGCGCGGGACATCTGGGGCGTGGAGCCCTCCGACCTGCAGATCCCGCCACCCAACATCCCCCGAGACTAGGCGCCCTCGTGGTTGGACCAACGGGCCTGTTTTGCTGAGTTTGCACCTGACGTTGGGTTTGCAGGCACTTGGCCAACAGCTGGTGGTCCCTGTTTTTCTCAGTGCTGTGTTTCTGGGAGGGGCCCTGGGGCCCGAGGGGCTGGGTTTGAGGAGCAGGGCAAGGACAGAAGGAGCTAGGGACGGTCTCCCAGTTTCCTGCCAAGGAAAGCAGAGTTCACAGCACAGGCAGGCGCACAGGCAGCCCCCACAGCTTCAGTCCACGGCCCCACAGAGGGTGGCAGGAGGGGGAGCTGCCCGCTGGGACCCCCCAAAACTTGCATGCATGTTGCTATGAGCTTACACCTTTAGTACTGAGCCGGTGGCCATGGTGAAGCCTGGGCCGGGTGGGCCCCTCCTCCCCATCCCAGCTCCATCCCGGCCCTTGCTGGGATGTTGTCCTCCAGGCATCATCACAACTCCCTGTCCTCTGCGCGCAGCGCGTGTGATGAGGAAGTAGGCCTGACCTTCGTAGCTCTCCTTGGTGCAAGTGGGTATCTAGGACATGAGACTTGCTTGTGGGGGGCTCTGAGGGGCAGGTTACCAGTGCCCAGCATCTTAGTGGCTGTGGTTAGGACAAGGCTGAGTGATGCAAGATTAGCTTGTTTTTTCCTTTTCAAAAGGAAATGAAGTTAGTCAAAGCCTTTTTTGCTTTAGCAACTGAAAACTACTTGGTCAGTTTCATGCCCAGCTGGAGGAGGGTCAGCTGTAGTCCCTGCGGTGGCCTCCTACACCTCCCACTGCCCGCCTGTGTCAGGGTTGCATTTCCTGTCGTATGGAGGAGGGCCAGTCTCCATTCTTCCCTTCCCACCAGTGCACGAGCCCGGGCTGGGGGAAGGGCCAGTTTCTACTCGTGGACAGTGGGCCTGGTGAGGTGGGGCGAGCCCCTCAGCTGTGCCTTCCCCAAAGCTGACATCAGCTGCAGCAAAGACCCACGTGGCCCAAGGGAGAGGGCCAGCGACAGGCTTCGGTCTGCACAGGGCTGGAGAAATCGGGCGGAGCATCCCGCAGAGGCTTCCGCCACCTTGCATGCTGGACCTGCGTGGGGAGGCTCTTCCCTCACGCTCAGGCCTGTGGGGCCTTCCAGGAAGGATTTGCTCCCGTATGCACATCACCAGGGCCCCTGGGTTCTTTCAGAGGGTGTGTCCTGGGCTTGTGATCACGTCCCCCTGCCAGTGGCTCCATGTTTGGGGCCACACTCCTGATGCTGACTGTGTGTGACTGCCACCCGACCCCCTTGCTGTTATTCCCCTGTGAGAAACAGATTAAACTTCTGTGCCCGTGGTGGGTTGATGTGTCTGCGTCTCACTGCACAGTGGAATGAGGCTCCTACAGGAAGTGGAGAGTTCAGGCCTGAGGCCCAAGGCCCTGGCTGTTCCCACGCAGGGACAGGCCCTGGGAATGGGCCCAAGTTCCTCCCCCTGTAACTGCGGCCTGGGCTGTTAACAGTGCCTCGTTCTAGGATTGGGAACGGGAAGTTCTTGTGGGCCTTACAGCCATGTGTGCCTGGGGTGGAGGACAGACGGTTCTGCGGGGACAGAGCCCACGTGCGCCCAGACTCCAGCTGTTCAGAAAGTTGTCACCCCCATCTGCCACTTGGGAATAAAAACGCATTCGCCTTTCTGCCATACGTTTTCCTAGTTCCTTGATGCACCCGCTGCTTCTGTCCCCGCTCCTGGCCCTGGGAGGCAGAACCTCCATGTTGTACATGAAACTGCGGGCCCAGCCAGAGCTCAGCGTCACCCAGAGCACCCGAGAACTGCAGGACCCTGGAGCAGGGGCTTCCCACACCCACCAGGACCACTTTGCTGGGGGCACCAAGATGGAGCCCTGGGAGGGGGGGCATACTCCCCAGGGTCTGTGGACCCCTGTCCTCTGGCTCCCAGGACAATGTGCAGCTGCAGAGTGGACAGCACAGCCCTTATCCTCAGAGCAGGTCCCCATACCTCTGTCACTTCCTGTGTTCGGGGACTCGTCCTGACCAGACTGATCTATAGTGCAGGTGTTTTCTGCTTGGACGGAGTAGTAAGCTAATCAGCCACCAGGGGTGGGCCGTGGAGCAGCTGTCAGCTGAGGGTGCTTCCAGCTCTGGCTGCCTGTGAGATGCCGGTGCGAACACTAAAGCTTGTGTCGTTGCTTTTACCTGAGTGGTGAGAGCACAGCTTCCATCCATCCCCTGATTCATGCCCCCAGATGTCTCCAAGAGCTGGGACTGGGCCCGGCCAGAGTCAGGAGCCTGGAACTCGGTCACAAGCGGGTGGCAGGGAGCCGCCAGCTGCTGCCTCCAGGGTGCGTGTCAGCAGGCAGCTGGATTTGGAAGCAGAACTGGGGCCGAAGCCAGGCCCTCTGACACTGGCTGCAGGTGAAGATGCTTAGCCAGACACGTGTCAGTCTCCAGCAGAGCAGGACAGACAAAAGGACGAGACAGAGGGCAGCTGAGCAGAGTCCTGGGTGCGCTTGTCTCTCCCAGAGGAGGGCTGTTCTGTGACCCATAAAGCCTCTGGCATGATGCCAGTTACATGGCGCTGCGGGGGAAGAATGTCTTCCAGCCATGGCCAGGCGGCACACTGGCTGCGGCAAGGATGAGACACTTGTTTTCTGCATCTGAGACTCTTACGGGCTGGCTCTGAGGTGCCTTGGAGGCGAGGACGCCTGCTGGCCGCTGGACCCTGCAGTCTGCAGCTGCAGCAGGAACCAGGGGACGGACAGTGGGAAGACCAAGGCCGGGAACAGAGTGGCTGCCCTGCACGTGCAGCGCAGCGCCTGCTGAGTGGGTGGGAGGTGTCCAGCCCCCCTGGTCGGGCATGAGCTGCACCTGAGGACGCCCACACCCATCTGCCTGCCCACAGCCAGGGAAGTGACACGGGTCCCAGCCCATTTCCGGAGAAGCCCCCCGCCCCCAGCCAGCCCTCTCTGCAGAGACCCCCTTTGCTGCTGCGATCAGCAGGGCAGGAAGCATCACTAGGGGACAGACCACCACCACGATTTTATTCTTAAATAAATGCTCAGTCTAAGGCCAGGTTAGGCGGACAGTTGGGTGGAATGGGAGAAGTGCGGGTCGCGGCTTCCCCGCTGTGGGTGAGCGGGCTGCCCAGGGGAATGGGGACCCCCAAGGAAGGCAAGCAGGTAGGAGGGCAGGAGGGGCCTCCGGGACCTTGAGTCCATTCTGCAGGTGCCGGAGACCTCATGGTGGTCCCAAGCCCCCAACCCGGTCCTGGCTGCACCATGTGACACTGCCTGCTTTGCTCTGGTTTGCCCAACAGCAGGCTGGGTGCAGCAACAGGGAGCCAGGGCTGCGTGCCGGCCAGCTGAGTTTCCCACACACGTTCCACGCTCCCGGCCACCTGCACGGGCTGGTGTCCAGTCCTCTCTCCAGGCGGGAGCTGGGCTCCTAGGTGCCTCCAGGTGCCAGGGTGTTGGGCTGCTGATGGCCGGGCAAGGGGCAGGGCAGAGGTCCTCATGCTTCCTTCACATGGCCAGCCTCAGTGCTGGCGGTCTGGGTCCCACTTCCCCAGGAATTCCCTAGGCCAGAAGGGGACAACCGTGAAGTCCATCACTGCACTCAGGCCCGAGGGCTGCCACCCCCCCACGCCCTCGGGGAGTCCACCTTGTGCAGGAGTAGAGGCAGGGTTGGAGCTGCCACTCTTTCTACACGTTGGGCCTGTGCTCTGGGCTTCACTTTTCCCATGGGGCCACATTACAGCCACAAAGCAAATGTGTTTCCTTTCCACCAGTGTCCCTGTGGCCAGAAATAGCAGCCCTCCTGAGGGGCTGTGGCTCTGCCTCCAAGGGAGAAATTCACAGGAGTATGTGCAGCTCATTGGGAGTCCAGTCAAGTGACCTGTCTCAGTCCCACGGGAAGAGACTGGCAATCTTGACCTACTTTTCAGGCCAGCAAAAGCGACCATCTCTGTTGAGAACAGCAGTGGCCTCCAAGTGGCCCAGTGTTCAGGGTCCCCGTACTGCCCAGCTGCCCCAGAAAGGTGCACACTCCCTTGTCCTGCACAGGGAGGTTCTGTGTCTCGCTCAAGGCCACACAGCCAGGTGGTGAACCTGGGGGTGGAGCCTGGTGGGGCCAAGCCCCCATCTGTCGTCCCCCTGCCAAGGCTTCACTGGGGCTTCCTTGGGGCTCTGCATCCAGGCCCAGATGGTTGTCCAGGGCCATCTGGTTTCCAACTCATGTCCTGCCCAAGATTCTGGCCAGTGCAAGGCAGCCAGGAGCACAGCCCTCTTTCACAAAGCAGTGGGGCACAAACAGGCTTGTTGAGGGGTGGGGGTAGGGAGGGTGGGGTGGCTGGCCCAAGGCCAAGGTCTCCTGTGTGCAGGGGTAGCAACCTGAGCTCATCAGGAGGGCAGTTAGGCCTGAGCCAGCAGCGGTGGGAATGTACAACCACTCTTGCACCTGTGTGGCTGAATGAGCTAGTGGTGTTAGTGCACACTCTGCTGGTGTGGGCCAGTACTACAGACAGGTCACCTGCTCTGTCTGATCATGGAACAGTCTGGGGGTGAGAGGGGGAGAGATTTCTCCCAGGCTCCTCCGTGGTGGAAGTAGCAGCCTCCTGGATCTGTCACTGTGCCCCACCATGCCACCTGCTGCACGCCGAGAGACTGTCTCACCTCAGTATCCGTGGAAGCTCAGGGCTCTTGTAGATGTACTTGTGCCTGTAGCCAAGGTCTGAATGAAAGGGGATAAACTGAACTTTGAAGTCTCGGAAGCTTCGCGATGGTGCTGCAATGTTGTAGAGCTGGAGGGAGGGAGACGTGGGTCAGAGCTGATATGGTGATGTGGCACAAAGAACACCAAACGGCAGCCCAAACTCTCCCGTGCACTGCTGCCGCTACAGCCTGTCCAGGGGTTGTACGGGCAGGAGCTGGCCCCAGTCCTGGCTCCTCACTCCTCTCATGGCCCTCGTGCCTCCCTGGCTGCCCCTTCCTCACAGGAGTGGCTGGGCATGAGGTATGGCAGGTGTACAGGCTGAGCTGTGTGTCCCGGGTCGGGGCCAGTCTACAGGCTCAGGACTTGTCCCAGCTTAGTCCCCTGCTTCCGCCTCTGGGGTGACCAGGGCTATGTGGGTCGGAGTGATGTGCGTTAGGAAGCATGGCTTCGTCCTCTGTGCCTTGCGCAGCCTAACGGCATGTGCAGAAGCAGAAGCCGCCAGCGAGGCCTGGCACCCCCCGCCCAGGCTCACCCAGTCCCTCGCCATGGCCAGCACCCAGATGGCACTCTCTCCTCACCCTTCACCACACAGCTAATCTAATCCTGCGTCCAGCAGCAGTGTCAAGGCTGATTCAGCACCATGGGGTGCTGAGGCCCCACGGACAACATGGTACTCTGCTGGCAGTGCGATCCCGGAGGCAAGAAAACAGACTGGCAGTCTCTGTGTCCATCCACACAGCCCCACCCAGGGGTCAGGCCTGCACCCAGCCCTGCTGCCAGACCCGCCTGTGTGTGTGTGGGACCCACCTTTCTGCCGAGCTGGAAGGGCACGACTGGGTCGTCCTCGGCGTGCAGGATGAGCAGGGGACAGGAGATGTGCTTCACACTGTGGGGAGGGGGGCTCCGCTGAGACCCGGGCAGGGCAGGCTGCCCTCAGTCAGGGTCTGCGTACAGTCTCACTAAAGAACTAAAAGCTAGTTTCTTTGCTGTTTCTCTCCATATCTATTCCAAGCACCAGTCAACCTAGAGATCAATTCATTCACCAAACTTTGGCCCCTGTGTGTTTTCTGAAAACGAGAAATGATTATTCTTGCCAGTAGACATGTTCTTTGTAAGTTTATAAACAGGGAGTGGACGTGTGGCCTAGTGGTTAAGGTGCTTCTTGGCATGCAACTCCCAGCCAGCTTCCTGCTAATGCAGACCCTAGGAGGCAGTGGTGATAGCTAAAGTAACTGGGGTTCCTGCCACCCACATAGGTGGAGGACCTGTGGCTCCGGTTCTGGCCCCTGTGGACATGTGGGAGTGAACCAGCAGAAGGGAGTTCTCTGTGTCTCTCTGCTTCTCAAAAAAAAAAAATAAATAAATAAATAAATCTAAAATAACAACATTAGTGCAAATGAGGTTACTGTGAACCTGCTGGTAACAAACACCAGTACCCTCTAATTTCTCTTGGAAGATTGCTCCAGCTCTGATGAGTTACATTAAAACTTTTCACAGGCTCAATACACACAACCCCCTTCAGCACATCACTGAGTACCAGGACAAACCACAGGACAGGGCTGGACATGGTGGGACTTCCTGCTCAGGCCCTCACTGGGTGGCCACCACAGTCATCTCCATCCTTATCCCTATAGGTCTGTGAGCTCCTGTGGGGAGTTCATGGCCCACGGATGCCCAAGCCCCTGTGCAGGCTGCATGGCTGCCAGCCACACGCACCACACACTCTCCCTACATGGGGCAGGGTGTTGATGTGTGCGTCCACTTGACCCGAGGCTTCTGAAGAAAGCAGCAAATGTTCAGAGTGGAACTTGCCCACCTGAATTCGGGAGGGTCTCCTGCCCACGAAGCCAGCCCTGACTTCCAGAAATGGGAGGGCTGGCATCCCCTGGGGATGGGGCCCTGAGGTCACCCATACGCCATCTTGCTTAGCTGGGAGGGTCAGGGCCAAGGATGGCTTCTTGAGCCACAGTAACTCACTTTAAAAAAAAAAAAAAAAAAAAAAGACTGATTCATTTATTTGAAAGGCAGAATGGCAGACAGAAGAGATCTTCTATCTACTGGTTCACCTGCCAGGTCTGGGTCAGGCAGAAGCCAGGATCCAGGAGCTCCATCCTGGTCTCCCATACAGGTTGCAGAGGCCCAGGTACTTGGGCCATCTTGCACTACTTTCCCAGGCACGTTAGCAGTGAGCTGGATCAAAAGTGGAGCAGCTGAGACTTGAACAGGCACTCTGATGCGGGATGCTGGCATCCGTGCCGTGGCTTAACCTGCTGTGCCACAATGCTGGTCCCTCACTTCTGTTTAAGAAGACACTCAGTTTACTCATAATTCTTTAAGTTCCAAAACATTTAGAAGTGAATTGTTTTGCTTATAACATTTGCAAAAAGTTTAATTTGCTCTATTTTTATTTTTTATTTATTTTTTATTTTTTGACAGGCAGAGTGGACAGTGAGAGAGAGAGACAGAGAGAAAGGTCTTCCTTTGCCATTGGTTCACCCTCCAATGGCTGCTGCGGCCGGTGCACTGCAGCCGGCGCACCGCGCTGATCCAATGGCAGGAGTCAGGTACTTATCCTGGTCTCCCATGGGGTGCAGGGCCCAAGCACCTGGGCCATCCTCCACTGCACTCCCTGGCCACAGCAGAGAGCTGGCCTGGAAGAGGGGCAACCTGGACAGAATCCGGCGCCCCGACCGGGACTAGAACCCGGTGTGCCGGCACCGCAAGGCGGAGGATTAGCCTAGTGAGCCGCGGCGCCGGCTCTATTTTTATTTTTAAAACCCAAACACATACTTGAAGGGGAAGAATACTCCATGTTTTCATATTCTTTCCAAAGTTTTGGGTTTTAAATGTTAAATGAATATTAAGTGTTTTTTTCCTTTCTTTTTTGAAAAAAACCTAAATTCATGAAATAAAAGAATATCACAAAGATGACGACTGGCAACAGAACCTCAAAGTGGCTTAGAGACAGTGCTTAACTATAACTTTTGGTTTACCTACCAGAAATATTTTTAATAATAAACTTTAGAACAACTTTGTGATGTTCATCAAATGGCTGAAGCAAACACTTAAGATGGTTGTTTCATTAGCTGTGTAGGAGTTCTGGTTTTCACAGATATAATGACTGTATACACAAAAATCATGGGCCTTAATGTAACTTTAATTCTTTACAAATTCCTTCCTCCTTCTCCACTTTCCCCGTTAGAAATCTGTCAGAGAACAGTGGTGGGGACCCTGGATCCCACCCTGTGTGGCCCAGCCTGGGGGCTGCCCGCGTTCTCTGGCAGAGTACTCACTTTTCGTCATTTGCAAATTTAATTCCGCTGCTGGTAATGGGATCAAGGAAGAACCAGTCAAAGCCAGGGAAGTAGCGATATATCTGGAGACAAGATGGAGACAGTTTTCAGAAGCATTAAAGAAAGCGTCCACCCAGAATCACAGGTCAGGGGGCTCAGACAGGTTAACTCTGGGGGTTAGAAAGTATTACTGTCAGCACAGCTGTGCTGGGCACCTGCCACCCAGCTCTGTCCCAGCTTTGCCGCTGGGCATGGGAGACTCACAGCCCAGGCCCCACAGGCTGGTCTGGGCCGGGTGCCTGCCAGACAGGGCTCCCGCCTCTCCAAAGCACAGCTAGCATCTAGCTCAGAAACCCGACTGCCCAGGACTCCACAGGGCCACCACCCCTGAGAAGTCGGGGGAGCATAGTCAGTTTTCTCACACAATTTCAGAGAAGAGCAATGCCGATAGAAGACGACAAAATAAAGGCTGTTCTGTTCTGCCACAGAGCAACAGGAGACCAGGGTGGGTGCACTGACACAGCGTACCCAGGACACAGGGCCGTGGGAAGGCGTGAATGGCTCCAAGGCTTCAGTCCTGGCTATGAGGGTGAGAGCTGGGGGCGGGGAATGCCCCATCTGATTCCCGACCAGGGCTCACCTGGGCTTCCCCTCAAGCTACCACTGGGAGGCCCGATTCCACAGGATACACAGAGCCTGGTTCCCAGGGACTGTCCAGTATACAGAGAGCTGTGAGCACCCATGGGCTTCCAAGGAGGGAGCCAGGACAGCAGTTGCTGTCTTGGTGAGCCCTGTGGCAACCACATCACGCTGGCCATAGCGCCACTGGGCCACTGTGCCCCACGGGTCACCATGCCACGTGGGCATGGCCTCTCATGAGTCTAGCCCCTCCTGGACACCCACCCGAGGGGCGCCCATCCCCTGGCTACCAAGTGGCAAGGTTTTCAGGCAGTTCTGCAGGCAGGCTGGGTCTGGCACTAGGATTTGTTTAAAATAAAACTGCTGTCATTATTTTTATCCTGTACTTACTTATAGCCATTTTATAAACATTTTATAAGCATTAATAGTGCAAATACATATTTCATATATAATATATATGAACATTTTTATGTAATACATAAATATTAATGGTGAAGATAAAGTGATGTTTAATGAAATCTGTACTTGCCACTGAAAATGGGTGGCTCTTTGCTTCTTCGCGGATATTAGTGAATGGAGATTCTAAAATGAGGGCATCTGGAGGCGTCTCTAGAAAAACACAGAAATGACAGGGACCAGTGAGACGGGCAAGAAGCCAGTGACCCAGAAGCCCGGGTGCAGGCTCTGCAGGAGGAGCTTCACTCGGGACAGTGAGGTCAGGGTGCAGCTCCTCCGGCCAGGAACCCACCTCCGCGGGCCCCCCACTGCCGCCAGCCAGGCACAGGAGGTGCCTTGGGGTGCTTCTGCAGATGCCTGGGTGGGGAGGGCAGGCTTGGGTCAGCGCCGGGTGTCCTGCCCAACAGGAGTCTCCGGCAGGGGCTGGCTGCGTGAGTACTATAGACGCTAAGTGCAAGGGCCCAGCACAACCCCCTTACCTCGCTCACACAGGCGCCGCACCAGATTTGTCGCCACTCTGGGAAGAAAAAATACAGTTCAGCTGAACGTGAGAAAAAATGTTTTAAACCGAAGTGCTGAGAAGCTGTGGGATATGTGGGGCCCCTGGTGGGGTGGGGTTTCAGGCAGGGGGTGAAAGAGGGAGTAAGATGCCCCCAGGGACCAGGAGCTGAGCCTGGCTCCCCTTAGACACGGTGACACTGACAGCCACGCTCTTGTCCCCATCTCCAGTCCCCAGGGTCCTCCTGGAGGTTGCTCCTTGCCTCCCCCCCACCCCCATTTCTGGTTGTTGTGGGCACTGTAGACAGACAGGAAGACAGTGTGCTAGGGCTGCCCCACCAGCTGGGGGTGGTGGTGGGGTCTGCCTGTATCTTTCCTAAAGGTGGTGGCCTTTGGCATGTGCCAGGCCTGGGGGTCTCCTGCTGTCCCAGGGTGACACTGCTGTCAACACTTGGTGGGTCCCCTGCACACAGCCACAGAGGATCTCCTGGAGCACACTGCCTGCTCTTCCCACATGGGGCAGCTGTGGGACTGTATCCCTGGGAGGAGCAAGAGGTTAGCAAGCACCAGGCCACTGTGCCCAAAGGAAAAGGTGGCAGAGAAGGGTGGCTGCTGAGGGGCGCAGCACCTGCGACCTGGGCAACAACGGCTCCTGTAAGGAGCTCTCTGTGGCAGAGGACACTCAGCGACCACTCCCTGTTCTCCTATGCCCCTTGTGGACTGAACGTGGGTTAAGTGGGTTAAGTGGCCGAGCTGCTTACAAACACCCCTGGCTTGCATGTGTGGACTCTGTGGCCAGCACACACATGCCAGGGTCAGGGAAGGTGAAGCCCAATCCACTGTAGGACACACGCACTCCCCACTTGTGCCCTGTAGACCCCTCCTGGGGGCATAGCCTCCCCCAGAAGCATTCACCTCCAAATCTGTGGCCCACACGTGTCGTGGGTCACTTCTGGGCATGAGGAGTTAAGGCAGCTCATGCCCTCGGTGGTCTCCTGTGCCGCTGCACCCCCACCATGGGAACAGGGACAAGGCATGCTGGGACTGAGCGTGTCATGGGCCCAGGGGCAGGCAGGGCACCTGGAGGTCCCAGACTCTCTTCCCATCCTGGGCTGCACAGTGCCCATGGAGACCTGCCGCTGCTAGAGGCCGCTTCCTGCTGTGAACTCTTACCCGGTGCCCAGGGAATGGCCCCAGATATACACAGGGTTGTCACCGCTTCTTGCTTTGATCCAGTCAAAAACGTGGAGTGCGTCGTAGGTCATGCCTCGCTCGGACGGCGTCCCCACCGAGTCCCCCCAGCCTGGCGGGAACAGCAGGAGGAGGAAGTCAGATGTGGTTTAGGGAATCGGGGGGGTCACGGCCCAGAGGCCTGCCCCTGAAGCATCTGTGCTCCCACCAGGGCCCAGCAGCAGAGTGGGCAGTGGCGGAGGGCAAGCAGCGGCCTTCCTTCCCCCGCCGGCACCCTCCCCTGCCCCTCACTGGGTAGACAAAAAGTCAAGGTCTCCTGCCCCGGTCACTCTAAGTGGGTGGGCTGCACATTTGATGAGTGAGAAGCAGGATGGCCAAGTCAGCAAAATGCACCACAGAACCGCAGACGCGTGCCTGCCAGAGCCTGCACAGCACCAGCAGCTTCAGGGCTCTCGCTGGCCAGGCTGGACAGGCCCAGTCCCCGCAGCCCAGACCGCAGGGCCCACAGAAGGGTCGGGACGAGCAGTGGGGGCTCAGGATGCTCTGGGGAAGCACGGAGGAGATTTCAGGCTCAAAGTAACTCAGATCCTCCCCAAAGGCCCCTCTCAGCAATCCCCAGCAAAGGTCAAGTGTGATTGTCTTTCTGGCGGCTCAGCAGTGAGTCATCAGCAAATGATCTGAAAGCCCTGCAAGTCAGAAGAGCTGGTTGTGCTGCATAAGCAAAGCCCACGTTAGTGCAGCGGGGCTGGCTGCTCCCCCCAGAAACTGGAGCAGGAGCGGGGGAGGGAGCGATGTATTAGAACAGGCCCAGGGAACACAGAGACAGAGACACACAGAGATAGAGTGTGTGTGTTGGGGGGAGACAGAGGTTGGGGTAAAGACACACACAGAGAAAATAGAGACAGAGATAGAGGCAGGTGCAAAGACACACAGGCAAGGGGTACGGGGGCAGAGACAGAGAGACACACACAGAGTCAGAGGCAGGCAAGGTGATCTCTTGTACCCTGTGGAAAGACAGACACTCAACAAGAACTGAGCACTTCTAGTGCCTGTGGGATTTTGTTTCCCGACAGAAGTGTGGGGAGGTGAATGGCACCCTTAGGCCTCTGATATGCAGGAGGAATGGACATTGGGACGAGAGGGTGGACTATGTTCCACAACTCTCTTCTATAAAAGAGCCATTCTCATGGTCAGCAGAGTGGGGGCCCTCCCACAGACGCCCGTGCCCTAATCTCTGGCAACTATGAATATGCTGGGTCACGTGGGGGCTGGACCACCTGGGTGGGCCCAAAGCAACCCCAGAGTGTTCACAGTGTTCAAGAGTAACACCACCTGAGCCTCAGCGGGCCTCTGCAGGCTCAGAACCTGGAAGGGCCGGGGACGAGGGAGGTGGGCGCCTCCAGGACCTGGGAAAGGAGATGCTTTCCGGAAGCTCCTGCAGGAACGCAGCTAACACCTGCATTTCAGCCCAAGTGGCTACAGGTTTTTGACTTTCTGACCTCCAGAATGACAAGAAAATAAACCTGTGGAGCCTGCGTTGTGGCAAAGTGGGTAAAGCTGCCAGCTGCAGTGCTGGCATTCCCATACAGGTGCCGGTTCCAGTCCCGGCTGCTCCACTTCTGACCCAGCTCTTTGCCACGGCCTGGGAAAGCAGTGAAAGATGGCCCAAGTGCTTAGGCCTCTGCATCCGCGTGGGAGACCTGGAAGAAGCTCCAGGCTCCTGGCTTCGGATCAGCCCAGCTCCAGCCATTGCGGCCATCTGGGGAATGAACCAGTAGATGGAGGACTTCTCTCTCTGTGTCTCTACCTCTACCTCTCTATAACTGTGCCTTTCAAATAAAGAGGCTAAGTTTGTGGCAATCTGACACAGCCAGCCAGAGGAGAAGAACACACCCCTGATGTGACGCCAACACCCGCCAGAGTCCCCCTCCAGAAGGTCAAGGTGGACAGCTGAGCAGCCTTCATCATCCCTTCAGTGTCCAGGCGAGGACTGTAGGATGTTCCTTCCCACAGCTGCTCACAGCGGACACACAGTGCCCTCCTGCTGCTCAGGGTGGGATGCTCCCGGTGTTCAGCAAGCTGCAGGTTCTCCATCTATCAGTGGCAAGCCTGATTCATTCCAGAAAGAAGGCAGGATGGGGCCGGCGCTATGGCGTAGCGGGTAAAGCTGCCAACTGTGGTGCCGGCATCCCATATGTGCGCCAGTTTGAGACCCAGCTGCTCCACTTCTGATCCAGCTCTCTGCTATGGCCTGGGAAAGCAGTAGAAGATGGCCCAAGTCCTTGGGCCCCTGCACCCGCATGGGAGACCTGGAAGGAGCTCCTGGATCCCGGCTTTGGAACAGCCCAGCTCTGGCCGTTGCGGCCGTTTGGAGTGAACCAGCAGATACAAGACCTCTCTCTCTCTGCCTCTCTGTAACTCTGACTTTCAAGCAAATAAATGCATCTTTTAAAAAAAAAAAAAGGAAGAAAGAAAGAAGGCAGGCTGAGGGGCAGAGAAATCTCTCTCTCCGTTTCCCTAATTTCAACAAAGCAAGCTCTGCTGAACATAAAACATGCCTGATGTCCAGCTTCAGGGAGCGTCTTAGTCCACTGAAGACAACAGGCAGTATTCTCACAGAGGGCATGTGTTGCGAGGGGCTCCAGGAGCTGGTGCCACCCCTGTAAGGAGTGACTCCCAGGTGTTCACCATCAGGTGCCATGTCAGGAAATCCTGCACTCAAGACCAGCCTCAGGAGAGACCCACTGCCTTCCCCACCCCTGGACGCAGCTGCCATCGCCACAGGGCCGCACATGGCAAAAGCTGCGAGGTTTGCTTCAAGCCTGTTAGAGTGAGGAGCCTGCAGAGGTGGAAGTGAGCTCAATACAAGTAAAGGAAGAAAAAAAAAAAAAAAACTCACCTCTGTAGTCAAAGGTGACCACATGGTAACCAAGGGAACTCAGAACCTGCAACGTCAAAAAGAAACATCTCTGGGGACAGATCCGAGCATGTCAGATTGCAGGCGACTTGCCTGGGCCTATACCCAGATTCCTGTCTTTAGCACTGCTCATAGTAGGGACTTTAGTGTGTAACTCCCATGTCAACCCAACAAAAACCAGAAGCCAGAGGCTGCTACAGGCTGCCTGGAGTGTTCAGGGACCCGGCAGAGGCTCCTTGGGTCCCCGGGACAGTACTGGCTCTGGGTGCTGGGCAGCCGCACAGTCAGCCTCTTCTGGGGCAAACAGCTCTCAGGTGCCACCAGCAGGCCCTGTCCCCTCCCTGTGAATGTGGGTCCCTAGGGGAGACTGTGCAGCACAGAGACTGCAAACCAACATCTCTGAGATTCTAAGGTTTTGTTGAAACTTTTCATTGTTATTTAAAAAAAAATTTATCTGTGTCGGTCAGCTGAGCTTTCTCATTTAGATCTCTACCTGTGTGCTCCACCCCACGCCCTAGCTGGGTGTGCCCAGAGCGATGTGGGAGATTGTGGCACCACCCCAGTCACCCAGAGCCCCTGCTCCCCTCCTTAGGAAGAGTTAGGGTGCTCCCAGACCACACCCAGCCCTCTGCAGAGCCTGTACCCAGAGCACACCAGCTCCAGGCCTTCCAGGCCATGCCAGGGTAAATCATTTTATGACCCGGAACCTCAAAGGAGGACCAGAGACTTCCTAAACACTCCCTGTTTCTGGTTCAGGTTATTCAAGGGGAAAAAACCTCCAACAGTCCCAGGCCAGCTGAAGCCACACACCTTTGTGTTCTTCCTTTGGCCTTGTCAGGAGAGTGGCGTGGGTGGGCAGGTGGGGGCCCCAGGACACCACACCAATGGCTTCCCCCAGACCCCACACATCACACGATGTTTAGGTCTGCGTGCCCGGCCTGTCTGTGTGCCCCCTTTCCCTGGGGCCTCACATAGGCATCTCTACCCTGTCTGCCAGTTCCAAATGTCTCCTGTGTAAGAGGCAGTACAACAGGAAGAAGGCATCACAGTCCAGCCCCTCCACTGCAGGCGATGCTGAAAAGCCCAACAGTGATGAACTCTCAGGCTGCAGAGCTAGGGGGACCCCCCTCCTCTGCTGTGGATACAACTCCCCAGGTGTGTGGCACTCACCTTGTAGAGCTCGACCCGGTGGTCGCCGCCCCTGGAAAACAGAAGAAAACAGGAAGTGGATGTGGATCCTCCTACAGCCCACTCCCACGCCAGTCCTGGGGAGTCTAGGACCTCTAGGATTTAGCCCCCAGGCCCCACACCAGCAGGGGCTGGCAGCTGGTGGATGAACGACCTCCTTCCTTGGGTCCCCTCGCATGGCACCACACTTGCCTCTGGCAGTATTCGCTGTCCTAGGTGTCAGTCTTCACACTCTGGGAAGATGTCTACTTATTACTTTTACTTTTTAAGTGACACACATCTATAGTGACACAGGTGCTCCCCATGTGTTCACGCTCCTGGACATACAAAAACATGCCGTGGTGCCTCTGAAAATGTTGTGGAGTTTGCAGGAAGCCCCTGGCCAGCCGTCAGAGTGGTCTCCCAGCCTCTCGCCAGCAGACAAGGGTTCTCTTAGTCAGATCTTACTCAGGCTGATGGCTCTGCAGGTTGAGGGAGGCCACAGCCAGGATCAAGAGAGCAGGCCGCACAGGGGTGGTGATGAAACCCACACTATGGGCCAGGCCTGGGGGAGTGAGAGGACCCAAATTCTCCTAAAGTGACACTGTCTCAGCAAACATGAAGCCACAGGCGGGCTTTGCCTTTTTTTGTCATGTGATTTGGCGTTGCCAAAGTGAACTTATTTAAGTACAGTACAGCTCTCTTATTTATAGGAAGTGGCTGCAACAGCTGTCTGCAGCCACTCGGTCTATGAAAAGCAGAAGAGGAACCGGTACAGCCCGTCCCAGACAAAGGCGGGGGCCAGCCACACGGCGCATGTGTGACTCAGTGGCCAGGCTCTCGTCCTTGGCACAGAGAGCATCCTCGTGGGCCCTGCTTCTGGGCGCTCTCCACAATGCCCTCCGCAAACCTCTGCCATGGGACACCCACCCAGGCCCGGCCGTCCCCTCCAGATAGGGCCATGCATTGTTTTCCTGGCTGGTCCTGCCTACAAAATGTCTGGCCCTGCAGCCTGCCGCCCGCCAGCGAGGCCCCGGTGCCACGCTGACACTCCTGCCCAGGCCGGCCTCGGTGCTGTCCCCTCCTGGCTCTCCCACACGAGACCCACTGTGCAGAAACAGCAGCCTGGTGGTTTTCAAAGAATGCTTTGCTCAGAAAGCGCACGCCCCTCCCCCACTCCCATCCTGGCTCTCCCCGGCAGCCCTCGTGAACAGCATCACATGGTGTGGAAGGAACACTGTGCTGTCTGGAGGCAGGGACAGTGGCTCCAGTTCATGCTGGTCTGAAGGACGAGCCGTTAAACCCACCCACCGATGGCCCTGGGATAAAATCAGGCAAGGCCTTGACTCGCCAGAGGGAGTATGTGCTTCATCCCTGACCGTGAGGGGTGGATCCTGGTGCTACAGCAGGAAGCACACAGCTCATATGGAGGGGCAGCCCAGGAGGACGCACACTAAGCTGCAGTCTCTGCTGGCCACCCTTGGCTCCAGCCATCCCCGCCTGCTCTTCCCTCTTCTCTCAGCATGTACTTCCTTTTTACTAGGGAGCTGCTCCACCTCCTAGGGCTATCCTGGCTCTGGCTTCACCCGCCTATGCCCTGGACAGACTGAGAGGTCACTGGTCAACTGGGTGACAGATGTAGAGAAGTGGACAGGCAACACTGGCCCAAGGGCACACTGCAGCTGTAGCTAAGTGTCATCATGACCCCTCTACTGAGTGACAAGCGTCCTCAGGCTCAGAACCCATAGGCCAACAGACGGTGACCTATGAGATTACAGCAGGAAGGAGGAAGTACCCCCGCTGGCCCTCCTGCATCCCAGTGCCAAGTGAGCTTCAGACAGGGGCGTCTGGGTGCAGCTCCTCACAATCACCCCACTCTGGTCCCCAGGGAGGCAGGGCCGGGGTGGGGGGTTCCCTTTGCAGAAGACACTTGCCAGCAATTGACGCGCAGCCCTGCCTGGAGAGGAGCCTGTTGGATGCTACTACACGTAAACGTCGCCTGAGCGCCACCTTTCCCCATCCCTTCCCGGGATGTTCTCATCACTGCTGTGGGCCAGAACCAGGGCATTCCCACCCCGAAGAGGAGCTGTGCTCTACAGGGGACATGCACTGAATGGGCTCCTGCGCCTCACCTGGTACCTGCATTCCCGTGCAGGTACAGAATGATGGGCTGGCTAGAAGCCAAGGCGTCCTCATACCACATCTGGTCCTTCCCTTGGGCATTCTTCCACCAGATGGCGGGGATGGTGTGCCTGCAGGGAGAAGCAGAGGCAAGCGGTCACATGCCGAACAGCTGAGAGCAGAGAGCAACAGAGACCAGCTGCCTTCAGGAGGGTCACCACAATCACTCAGCAGCTGACGGCTTCAGAGGAAGCAGCTCCAGACTGGCAAGCGGCCCTGTGAAACAAGAGCTTTCCTGGTAGCGGTTACCAGCGATGGAGGAGGCACATGTGCTGGAGCAGTAGCCATCCTCATTCCTCACTGGAATGTGGGAAGAACACTAGAACAATCCGAGTGGGTCCCATCATTTCCCCTACTCTTTTTTTTTTTTTTTTTAAGATGTATTTGAAAGGCAGATTTACAGAGAGGCAGAAAGAGAGAGAGAGAGAGAGAAAGAGAGAGTATCTTCCATCTGCTGGTTCACTCCCCAGATGGCCACAACGGCCAGAGCTGCACCAAACCAAAGCCAGGAGCCAGGAGCTTCTTCTAGGTCTCCCATGGATGCAGGGGCCCAAGGACCTGGGCCATCTTCCACTGCTTTCCCAGGCCATAGCAGAGACTGGATTGGAAGTGGAGCAGCCAAGGACTTGAACCGGCGCCCATATGGGATGCTGGCACTGAAGGCAGTGGCTTTACCTGCTACGCCACAGCACAGGCCCTGTCCCCTACTCTTAAAGCATCTAATTCTAACTCACAGTGGATTGGAAACAGTACTGGCAATAGTTGCATGAGCTAACCTGGCAGCCAGACACCTTGTCCCCCTTGTGGGCCCTGATTCCCTGAGCTGGCCTATGGACCATCCTGGCATAGTCCAAGCCCAGCCTGGCCAGGCAATTGGACACTGTGGTCTATCCATCCAAGTCCTCCTCCTTGGAGGTACCCACACTGATTTTAACTCAGGCAAACCTTCTCTGGTGACCGGTAATTTACATGGGAGCTGTCAGTGTGTTCAGCCCGCATCACCACCTCCTGCACAATGCGACTAGATCCACAGGAACACAGCCGGGGGCTGGCCAACTCCCGCCAGATACCTTTGGGCGAAAACAAGTAGGGTTGGGGACAGAAGGTGGAACACTGCATAGCGCCCGATGCATGCAGCAAGCCAGTCAGGGTGAGAGACAGTCAGAAAGCAACAAGACTCCGACTTCAATGTCAATAACTAAGAAAAAAAAAAAAGCTTGTGTTAGGTTCTTCACCAAGGGTCAACTGTAACCGTCTGCATGTCCTCTCGTCGCGTATCTGGAATGGGCTCGTCCACGTGAGCAGCTTCTCACAGCACCTCGTTTCAGAAGCATCTCACACACACAGTGGCTTTCTAAGACAGTGGGAAGAGACTTACAGCTAGGGAAAAGCAAAGCCAGCTAGGTAGGTAAACGGGCAACGGTTCAGAGCTGCCTCTGAAGGAATTAAAAAGGAAATGCCACAGCGAGGCTGAGCAATTTCAATCCAGTTGCTACAAGAAACACCACTTGTCTACAGAAAAAAATATGGTATGTTCCAAGGACACAGAGCTGTCACAAGGCTTGGGACCGATTTAAATTTATGGCTAATGGTTGGATGTTTGGTGCAGGGGTGAAGACATCACTTGGGATACCCACATCCTATACAGGAGCGCCTGAATTCAAGTCTTAGCTCTGCTCCCAATTCTAGTTGCCTGCAAATGCACACTCTAGGAGGCAGCAGGTGACAGCACAAGCAGTTGGGTCTCTGTCACACACATGCGAGATCTGGATTGAGTTCCAGGCTGCTGGCTTCAGCCTGGCCCAGCCCGGCAGCTGCAGGCCCTGGGGCATGAACCATCAGGTGGGAGCTCTCTGTCCGTGTGTCTCTCTGCCTCTTAAATAAATAATAACAACAAAAAAAGCCCACACAACTCTGGGTTTGTGATTGATTCAGTGCGTACATTCTGTTTCTAGCTTATGTTTTGTTTTGCTGAAAGTAAAACTCTCTAAAAATAATAACTCAGCTCACAAAGGCCTTGCTGCTGTGAAAGCCTCAGAATAGAGTCTGGTGCTATTCAGCCTGCACAATCAGGCTCAGATGCAGCTGAGATCTGCCCTTTAGAACAGGAGTGGGTGAAAATAAAAACGAGCAAGCACAATTTCAGAGACCGATGTCAAGGACAACACTGGCTAAGCTGAATAGGGCCCTTTCCCGCCTCCGGGAGAGGCCCACAGAGCTGCCAGCTTGCCCTGCAGCCAGGCTGCCGCTACTCACCAGACTCCAATGGTCACGTCTTCCTCTGGCTGGAGGTAGTAATTACAGGTGTGATTTAAACCTTGGTCCTGTGGTTTCTTCAAGTCAATAAAATAGGGAACCCTCACTGTTGGGGACAAAGAGATAGAAATCAGGATTAGCGGGGGTGGACACACACATGCAAGGCACACACGTGCACATCCATCCATGAATATACACAAGCAGGTTCACATGCAGAAATCAGAGGTGAAGCCCTTAAAAAGTACCATGTACTATAAGTTCCCACTCCTCCCAGACCCAGGCGCCCAGCTGCAGCCACAGTGCCCTGGGACAGGTATTGCAGTCGGGGTGAGGTCTACATAGAGCCTGGAACTAAGGCTGTGCAAGGGGTGAGGCGGTGCAAGTAAGGGAAGGAGCGATCTTGTCCAGGCCTGAGAAAGGAGCTCAGGGAGCAGACGGAGGCCGGGGCCGCAGAGGCCAGAAGAGCCTGCGGAAAAGCTTGGGAAGCTACGGTGGGAGGCGGCAGCCAGAGTGCACGGAAGGGGGAGAGAGGACATCCTGTGAGCTGCTGCCAGGCTGGAGCCACAAGACTTGAGGACCAATCAGATGCAGCTACAAAGAGGGCAAAGTAGATTCTGAGGTTTCCAGTGCTGTCACTCAATGCCAAAAGGACGGCAGCAGATGGGGTGTGGGGCAGCAAGACAGCAGGATGAGTGGATCCACAGAAAACCACAACAGGACGCACTGTGAAGTCACTGGCCATTGGGCCCAAACCAGGGAGACCCGTGGTTGTGAGACAGGAGGAACATCTGGGACACACAGGTAGGGTGAGAGGAGCAGGGAATGATGACAACATCACCATGGGGACTGTAGGATCCCCTGTTGTAAAAACAGCCAAACAGCACCAACATCAGCAATGCCCAAGTGTGCCTCAGAGGGAGGCCAGGTGCAAAATGTATGTGGGGTGAGATGCTTAATTTTTCCTTTATATACCATTGTATTTTATTGCTTGTAATGAATACAACTTTGAAGATTTATCTTATTGAAAAATGAAGAACTTGGGGCTGGTGCTGTGGCGTAGCAAGTAAGGCTGCTGTCTGCAGTGCTGGCATCCCATATGGGCACTGGTTCGAGTCCTGGCTGCTCCATTTCAGATTCAGCTCTCTACTATGGCCTGGGAAAGCAGTGGAGGATGGCCCAAGTGCTTGAACCCCTGCACCCACGTGGGAGACCCAGAAGAAGCTTTTGACTCCTGGCTTCAGATCAGCTCAGCCATTGTGGCCATTTGTAGAGTGAACCAGTAGATGGAAGACCCCTCTCTCCCTCTGTCTCTCTCTCTGTAACTCTTTCAAATAAATAAAATAAATCTTTAAAAGATGTTAAAACTCACTCTAGACTTTAAACCCCAAAGTCATAAGTTAATGGTACTAAGAGGGTAGAAATTTTTTTTTTTTAAAAAGATCTATTTATTTATTTGAAAGTCAGAGTTACACAGAGAAAGGAAGGCAGAGAGATAGAGAGAGAGGTCTTTCATCCACTGGTTTATTCCCCAATTGTCCTCAATGGCCAGAACTGCGCAGATCCGAAGCCAGGAGCCAGGAGCTTCCTCTGGGTCTCCCATGCGGGTGCAGCGGCTCAAGGATTTGGGCCATCTTCTTACTGCTCTCCCAGGCCACAGCAGAGAGCTGGATCGCAAGTGGAGCAGCCAGGTTTTGAACCGGCACCTATATGGGATGCCGGCACTTTAGGCCAGGGTGTTAACCCACTGCACCACAGTGCCAGCCCCGGGTGGAAACGTTTTTTAAAAAAGATTTGTTTATCTATTTGAAAGGCAGAGCCACAGGGAGGCAGAGGCAGAGAGAGAAAAAGAGGGAGGGAGGGAGGGAGGGAGGGAAGGCGAGGGAGGGAGGGAGAGAGGGGGAGAGAGAGAGAGAAAGTAAGTCTCCCATCTGCTGGTTCACTCCCCAGATGGCTGCAATGGCCAGAGCTGCACTGATCCGAAGCCAGGAGCTTCCTCCGGATCTCCCACATGGGTGCATGGGCCCAAGAGCTTGGACCATCTTCTACCATTTTCCCAGGCCATAGCAGAGAGCTGGATTGGAAGTGGGGCAGCCGGGACTTGAACTGGCACCCAAATGGGATGCTGGCATTGCAGGCAGCAGCTTTACCTGCTATACCACAGCACTGGCCCCAAGAGGATGGAAACATAATCCAAATATGGTATTTAGGAGGTAGACCCTGTGGGAGTTCCTTAGGTCACTGGGGCTGACCCTTGGAAGGCCAGCTTTTGCAATCAGGAGTGGCCCAGCCACTCTACTTCCTGGCCCCTGTTGGCTTAATCAACAAGCCATGTGATGCTGAGAACACAGGAACATATGAGCTCGTTCCCCAGAAGTGCCCCAAGCATCTGCCCAGATATTGTGGGGAGAGACATGTCCTCCCACAGGGCTGCTGTCCACACCTCTAGCTCCTTAATGCACCTCTTCCTCAAGGAGCTGGCTATGTTTTAAAAACTTACATAATCTCTTCAAAGGCAGTCACAGGGGTGGCTCCACATTCCCCAGTGCTCCTGCTGGGCTGGCCTGAGCCCTGTGCAGTTCCTTGCAGTGCCTCCTGCTATCTGTGCCTTCCTCAGACAGAGGAAGCTTCACAGCGCTGTGAGGGTGCTGGCTCATCTGTGACAGAACTGGGACTGTTACCCTGCCTGCCCGACTCCAGGGCCCTCACTCTTGACCAAGTGGACAGGAAGTCAGAAAGATGAACCAACTGATCCCAAAAGGCCTTCACAAGATCTTATGGGGTAAGATCTCAGAAACCTAAGAATGTCACCTTACTTGGAAGGGTCTCTCTGCAATAAAGCTCAATGAGGGGTCTGCTCTGTGGAGCAGCAGGTTAAGCTGCCGCCTGTGATGCCGATATCCCATAGGAGTGCCACCGTGAGTCCTGGCTGCTCCATTTTAATCCTGCTCCCTGCGTATTCCCCCAGAGAAAGCAGCAGAAGATGGCCTGAGTGCTTGGGCCCCTGCCCACCCATGTGGTAGATACGGTTGTAATTCCAGGCTCCTGGTTTCAGACTGGTACACCCCAGATGTTGTGGTCATTTGGGGTGTGAACCAGCGGACAGAAGATTGATCTCTCTCTTTTTTAAAAAAATATTTATTTATTTATTTATTTGAAAGTCTCTCAGAGACAGAGAGAAAGAAAGAAGGACAGGCAGAGAGAGAGAGAGAGGTCTTTCATCTGCTGATTCACTCCCCAGTTGGCCGCAACAGCTGGAGCTGTGCCAATCTGAAGCCAGGAGCCAGGAGCTTCCTCTGGGTCTCTCACATAGGCGCAGGGGCCCAAGGACTTGGGCCATCTTCTACTGAATTCCCAGGCCACAACAGAGAGCTGGATGGGAAGAGGAGCAGCTGGAACTTGAACCAGGGCCCATATGGGATGCTGGCACTGCAGGCAGGGAATTAACCTACTGCACCACAGTGCTGGCCCCTCTATTTTTTTTAAATGCTTAAATGAGGACATTGATGAAGACCCAAATCCAACACAACTGATGTTTTTATAAAAGGGAAATTTGGACACAGACACATGCAGAGGGAAGACGGTGTGAAGGCAGAAGCAGACTGGGGTGATGCATCTACCAGCCAGGGGACACCAAGGGTGACTGGCCACCACCACAAGTGGAAAGAGGCGTGGGCAGATTCTGCCCAGAGCCTCAAGGAACACAGCCCTGCCAACACTTGCAGTGGGACTCTGACCTCCAGGACAGGGAGATGATGAATGTGTTTCACATGGCCCAGTCTGTGGACCTGTCAGGGCAGCCCTCGGAAGCGAATGCAGTCAGACTAAGGAGTACAGATTTTATAGTGGTAGTGGGACCTGGAGAAGGCCTGGAAACTGTCCACTGCATGTCCAATCTCAGACTGTAGGAGCCTGCACCTGCTGCCCCATTCTGGGGCTGCACTCCACACCTGGAACCTCAGCATCTGTCACCTGCAAGGTGCCACGACGTCCTTAATAAAGCAGTGAATATCCAGGCCCAGGGCCCACTGTCAGCCCCACTCATTTACCCAGTCCTTTCTCTGTGTCTGGAATTACCCGCCAGCCCTTGCCAGAGGGAGACCTGCAACTATAAGGATCTGAAGGCATTGGGTTTCCACTGGCTCGGCTTCAGGCCTCACCCATTCTGTGTCCCGAGCAGCCAAGTTACTGCAACACAAACCACCTAAGGTCTGAGAGGCTCCCCTGCCCACTGCCGACTCTTATGAGGGTGAATCCAGAGAGCTTCCAGGCCAAAGATCCAGGAACCAGGAAGCCAGAGCCTCCTGGAGGACTGCTCCATTCCAAGAAGCTGCTCTGCCGATTCACTACTCTTCCTGCGTTGGAACCAGTCACGAAGACGGAGGCACAGTGAACGCTCTGACGCCCAGCAGACTCCGCCCCATGCGCTCCCCTTCCTCAGCAGGCCCTCCACTAGTGAATGATGAATTCTGGACTCCAGGCTTTGGCCTGGCCCAGCCTCGGCTGTTGCAGGCATTTTAGTAGTGAGCCATTGTGAGACCTGGGCCTGGATCAAGGTGTAATTATTTTTAATTAGGCCCCCATCTTGTAACTTGGGCCTGACCAGGCCCTGAATTCTGAGCCAGAAGCTCCTAAAAGTAAATAAATGAACTCCCCTTACAATAAACTCTCCTAGCAACAGCCGATTAGCAGATAACAGAGAAATACCTAGAGTTCCTGGTGTCTTCTCAGGGCAGATAAGGTGACTGATAGCT
Source organism: Oryctolagus cuniculus (assembly GCF_051225735.1). Classification (NCBI taxonomy): domain Eukaryota; kingdom Metazoa; phylum Chordata; class Mammalia; order Lagomorpha; family Leporidae; genus Oryctolagus; species Oryctolagus cuniculus. The sequence continues at coordinate 49,593,508 of NC_142877.1, forward strand.
ACCCAAAACCCTGCAGTTCGGCAGATACACCCCAGCAGCTCGGACCCTATGCTTCGGCCAATCAATTCAAAAGGCATCAACCCCAAAGCCACCTTTAGTAGGTCCGTTCCCGCCACTGGATGCACTAATCAATTCTAAGAGATGTCCTTTAAATTTCCTGCAGGATGAGATGATTTGCTAAATGGTAGTACCATAATGTATAGAATGTCTTTAACTGAAGGGTCGGGGCTCTCAATTCAGACCCGCTGCGTCGGTGTTGATTGAGAGTCCAGGCCCGGACCTGCAATAAAACTCTCATATGCTTTATAGCGGTATCGGCTCCTTGGTGGTCTTTGGGGACAACTGAACTGGGCATAACACCATCTAACAGAAGACCTGTCTGAATCTGACTCTCTCTCTGTCTTTCAAAATAAAACAAAAAATTTTTAAAAAAGATTTATTTACTTATTTGAAAGGCAGAGTTACAGAGAGGCAGAGGCAGAGGGAGAGAGGCCTTCCATCTGCTGGTTCACTCCCCAAATGGCCATGTTACCAGTAAATGCTAGGGTTCTTGTCTTCGCACAAGAAAGAATTCAGGCGTGAGACACAGAGTAGTGGTAAGTAAAATAGCCAGGTTTATTAGGGAAGCTACATCCGTAAGAATGGATGGGCACCTCTCCAGACAGAACCTGAGAGAGAGTGCCCAGTCACTCAGACTAGGGGAGAGTGGGGTTACACGGTTGAGTGGAAAGAGTATACCTGGCCAGGCCAGGTGGGCAGCTCAGCACGGAGGTAGAAGACCGAGCATGCAGTCTGGGGGGGGGGGGGGTGTTAAGGGGATGGGTCTTGCCTCCCTACCTCTGCTCCTCTTGGAACAAAGGACTTTTTGGATGTAAATATGAAAAACTCCTATCTGAGTTTTCCCCTGAAGTTATCAGACAGGAGGAGCCTTAGAGGAAGGATGGTTACTGGGTAGAAGGGGCTGGGCGTGTTTGAAGTGCAGATGCCGGGCTGCACCTGGAAGATTATCAGGCAGAAGGGGCGGGACCCCCACCTGGCAGGTTATTGGGTAGAAGGTGCAGGGCAAGATACAAATCCTGGGCTGCCCCTGAAATGTTAACAGGATGACTTTGAGATGCACATGCTGGACGTAAATGTCTCCTTTGGCCTTTGTCACACACACATAAGCTCATATCTGACTTCCTACCTAACAGCCACAAAGCCACAGCTGTTGATCCAAAGCCAAGAGCCAGTAGCCAGTAGCTTCTTTCGGGTCTCCCATATGGGTGCAGGGGCCCAAGGACTTGGGCCATCTTCTTTTGCCTTCCCAGGCCATAGCAGAGAGCTAGATCTGAAGTGGAGCAGCCGGGACTCAAACCAGCATCCATTAGGGATGCGGGCACTGCAGGCAGTGGCTTTACCCACTACATCACAGCTCTGGCTCCAACAAAACAAAATATAATGAGATCATCCATCTACTAGCTCACTCCCCAAATGCCCACAACATCCAGGGAAGGGCCAGGCCAAAGCCAGGAGCCAGGAACTCCATCCAGGTCTCCCATGTGGGTGGCAGGGGCCCAGGTACTTGTGTCATCTTCCACTATGATATGGAACACCAGTGTTGCAAGTGGCAGCTTAACCAGCTGTGCCACAATGCCAGCACCTGAGATGGACATTTTTAATTGCCCGGGGATCTTCATTTTCAGGCTACATCTCATCCCAATCACTGCATTCAGCTGTAAGAGGTGGATGCCAACAAGGGAAGAGCTGGGTGGGTTATCCAGATATTATCAAATTCCAGGCTGGCGCTGTGGCTCACTAGGCTAATCCTCCGCCTTGCGGCGCTGGCACATCGTGTTCTAGTCCCAGTCGGGGCGCCGGATTCTGCCCGGTTGCCCCTCTTCCAGGCCAGCTCTCTGCTGTGGCCAGGGAGTGCAGTGGAGGATGGCCCAAGTACTTGGGCCCTGCACCCCATGGGAGACCAGGATAAGTATCTGGCTCCTGCCATCGGATCAGCATGGTGCGCCGGCCGCAGTGCAGCAGCCATGGCGGCCATTGGAGGGTGAACCAACGGCAAAAGGAAGACCTTTCTCTCTGTCTCTCTCTCACTGTCCACTCTGCCTGTCAAAAAAAAAAAAAAAAAAAAAAAATTCCAGTTACTTGATGTTGGCCCTAGGGCTTCCAAAAAAAGGCCAGAGGCAACCTGCTGAGTCCTGGCTGGCCTCCAAGCCAAGACACTCCTTTCACCAGGAGATGCACATGGTGAAAGGCCTGGGAGATACTCCAGGCTCCAGGAGCACAAATGCTGGTCATCACCACAGCATGGTTTGGCTGGAATCAGACGTATGAAGACTTTTGTGTGAACAGACATATGACAAAGATCAGCTGGAATTAAAGCAATGCATTCACAAAAATTTTCTCAGAGCCACTTTAATTTTCTTATTGTAGTGATAAGGGATTTTCAGGTAATCTTTAATTTTTTAAAAAATATTTATTTATTTGAAAGGCAGAGTTCTTCCACCCACTGGTGCACTCCTAAATGGCTGCAACAGCTGGAGCTGAGCTGATCTGAAGCCAAGAGCTTCTTTTGGGTCTCCCATGTGGGCTTGTGCCATCTTCTGCTGCTTTCCCAGGTGCATTTGCAAGGAACTGGATCGGAAGTGGAGCAGCAGAGACTTGGACCTGTGCCCATATGAGATACTAGTGCCATAGGCAGCAGCTTTACCTGCTACACCACATCACCGGCCCTTAATTTTTAGAATAACCGTGTCTGTTTTGCTTGTGAAAATATACTTAGGGGCTGGCGCTGTGGCAAAGCAGGTAAAGCCGCTGCCGGCAGTGCCAGCATCCCATATGGGTGCTGGTTCATGTCTCGGCTGCCCCACTTCCGATCCAGCTCTCTGCTATGGCCTGGAAACACAGTAGAAGATGGCCCAAGTGCTTGGGCCCCTACACCCACATGGGAGACCCAGAAGAGGCTCCTGGCTCCTGGCTTCGGATTGGCGCAGCTCCGGCTGTTGCGGCCATCTGATGAGTGAACCAGCAGATGGTTCTCTCTCTCCCTCTTTCTGCATCTCCTCTCTCTGTGTAACTGTGACTTTCAAGTAAAATAAATAAATAAATAAATAAGAAAATATATTTAAAGGAGAATAATGCCTTAAATCACTGGTGCTGGGGTGGGCGCTGTGGCTCAGCGGGTTACGCCACCACTTGGGATGCCTTTGTCCAGTATCTGAGTGCATAGGATGGAGTCCCACCTCCACTTCCAATCCAGCCTTCTGCTGATGCACACCTGGGAGGAGCAGAGGATGACCCAAGTGCCTGGATCCCTGCCACCCACATGGGAGACCCACATGGAGTCCTGGCTCCTGGCTTTGGTCTGTCCCTTCCCTGGTTGTTGTGGGTACTTCGAAAGTGAACCAGGACGATTTCTCTTTCACTCTTGCTTTGTCAAACCAACCAACCACAGGTGCTATGCTTCTTCTAAAGCTTATGTATCTGATTTGTAAACTCGGACAGATTTGCTGTGAACTTAATATTTTACTCATGTTCTGGCACCCAAGAGATCGTCACACTTTCTTTAGTGTCAAATGGTTACCCACAGGGTCAAGATTCACATGTGAGACAAGATCGGAGGCCCCTCCCCAAAACACAGGCCCTGTGGTAGCAGGAGGCAAAACTCAGGTCACTGCCAGAGGGCACCTGAGACCCCAGAGCCTCTGCAAAGGAGAAAGCGCAGATTTTTTTTTTTTTTAAGGCTGAGCAAGGCGGGGTGGAGACAAAGAGACAGAGACTGATTTTACTGGCTTCTTCACTCCCCAAATGGCCAAAACAGCCACAATTGGGCCATGTTGAAACCAAGAGCCAGGAATTCTATCCAGGTCTCCCACATGGAAACAGGCGCCTAGCCTAACCATTTGGTCCATCATTTACTGCTTTTCCAGGCAAATCAGCAAAAAGCTGGATGGGAAGTAGAGCGGCCAGGACTCGAACTGGTGCTCTGATGTGGGATGCTGGCGTCACAAGTGGCAGCTTAACCTACTGCACCATCATGCCAGCCCCAGCACAGGTATTCAAAACTTGAATGCACATTATAACTGGAAAACCAGCACGCTCCCAGATTATTTTCAGAGAACATTCCTTCCTCCCACGACAGAAACCTGTACTTGGTGAGGGCCTTATGTGCTGCCACAACCCATCACAGCTCCCCAGGAAGGACAGAGGGGCCTGGAGAAGAGGTCACTTTGTCACTGGAGAGGCAGTATCCAGGGAGAACGTGTCTGCAGTTTGACTTGGGGGCCAGGCAGATGTCCAGGTGGGTAAGAACATGGCAAAATGCCCTGTCACTGCTCCTATAAACACCTGCCACAGAAAGGGTGGTCCAGAAACAGACTTTTTTTTTTTTAAATATTGGCAATTAAAAATCTCCTCTAAAAACACTACTGTATGTGTGCCTGTTTGAGTCTCAGCTCCAGCTTCCTGCTGTGCACCCTGGGAGGCAGCAGAAGGTGGCCCAAGTAGTTGGGTCCCTGCCACCCTCATGTGAGATCTGGACAGAGTTCCCGGCTCCTGGTTCCAGCCTGGCTCAGCCCCAGATGTTGCAGGCATTTGGGGAGTGACCCAGCAGATATGAGTGTGCGCTGTCTCTGTTTCCATTTCTCTCTCTCTCTCTCTCTCTCTCTCTGTGTGTGTGTGTGTGTGTATGTGTCTGTGTGTCTGCCTTTCGAATAAATTTTAAAAAATTAAAAAAAAAAAAAAACACCTCTGCTGAAGGCTCTCCTGCTCTTGCAGGGCAGATGCATGGAATGAAAGTGTTAAGGTTGGACACCTTCCTGGGGGCTCTCTTCTGTAAGCCACGGAGGCCAGACTCTAAGAACCCCAAGTTCTGCCACCTCCTTAGGAACCCAGCACAGCAGTCTGTGGGCTGTGTCCAAAGCAACATAAATTGTCCATCTGAAGAACATCAGTTCAGTTCAGGTATTTGCCGGGACTCTGAGGCGTGCCAAGTCCGGTGGCACACCCTGCCCCAACCCACATACAGCATGCCCTCACACCCTGGGCAGCAAAGGCGCCCAACCAAGGTGGCTGGAGGCTGGCAAATCTGTCGATCCTGCAGCTTCATGTTTTACATAAACTCAAACTCTTTTCTGCACCATATTGTGTCCATTGGTCAGAAAACCAAACCTCCTTTGATTTTAGTATGTTAGCTCTTTTCAAGCCTGTGCTTTGCACAAGTGGCAATATTTGGCATAAATTCCTAAAAGTTCATTCAGCTTCTTTATCTTTAGGAACTTCTAATGTCCCTCAGTATATCAGATGTATTTTATGGTTATTTTAAGCCACTCAAAAAATTCACTTCACATCTACAGAGTATTAAACATTGATCTTTCTCTTGCCACTATGAAGCACAGAAATTCCTTTTATTCACTAACTTCCAAGTTTCTGTGATTAACACCCCAAATTTGTAAGCACAGAAGCCTGCAGAGCCTGGAACAGTTACTACAGATGTGGGGGTCTTGAGCCCTGAGTCCCTTTCCTGCCATGCTCTGCCCAACCCCAGGCCACAGCCTCCCATGGACCCACACCTCTCAACACACCTCTGGCCTGTGTCTGCCTCGGCCCACTTCTCTCCCCAACTCATTTGCTGCCTCCATCACTTCAAACCTGGCTTTCGAAACACACAAGAGCCAAACTCACCTGACACAAACCCATCCAGATGGCTTGTCCTACCCTACCGCAAGGCTGGTCCACGCCGTCTCATGGAGCAAACCTCTAACAGGCAGGCCTGCCCTTGCCTCCTCACCTCACCTCGCTAGTGTAAAATGATGCTCCTTAAAAGGATGGCTCCCATCAACCACACACCTCAAGCTTGGTCCTCATACCTTTCTCTTCCCATTTCCCCAAAAGGAAACACAGCAGGCAGTTGGTCTAGCACTCAGGATGTCCAAATTCCATTTGGGGTACCCGGGTTTGAGCTCCAGCTCCAACTCCTGACACCAGCTTACTGCTAAGCAGACACTGGGAGGCAGCGATGAGAGCTCAGGTAGTTGGGTCCCTTCCACCCACAGGGGAGCCCTGGACTGGTTCCTGGCCCAGAGCCGTGGGCATATGGGGAGTGAACTAGTGAACGAGGACTCTGTCTCTCTGTCACTCAAATTAAAAAAAAAAAAAAATTAAACCTAGAACAACTTTGGAACTCTCAACTTCCAAGATAACTCAAATAAACTCCAATATCTATAAGGCCTACACATGAGCTGACAGAAATCAAAAGTATCAAGTTATTTTTTGAGGAGAAAAAAAAATCCTTTTAAAAAAGAGAAAAGCATAGTAATAACTGTTGCTGAAAAGATTTGTTTATTTATTCTGAGAGCATTTTTTAAGGTTGCTATCTTTTTTGAGGTCATCTTTTCCAAGGACAGCAAACCCCCAGACCACAGGACTGCCCATCTCCACCTGATGGCTTCCACAGCTTCTCACGTCAACATGTGTACCACTGCCCCATGCAGGGCATTTTCCAGGTAACAGAAACATTCCATTTCCTGATTGGGTGGTGTCTCACTCTCTCTACACATCCACATCCACCGCACACATAGATGTGTATGTCTCCCTAAATGTAAACTCAACCTCAATGAAAACAGACCCCCCCTAAAATCAGACATCGCCATGAAAAAGTGGCACAGGGTACTTACCGAAATTCAGGAAAATCAGTTTGGCCTGTATCCCAGGACACAGTTTGATGAGAAATGGAATGGCAACATACAACCCCAAAACACAGAGGAGAATCTTCCTCAGGCGGAACCACAGGCCCTTTCGCCTGCAAGAGAAAAGCAATCCACAGGTCAGAGGCAGCAGACACAGTTTTTCTGTGGCTAATTAACAGAATTATGAAAATCACTGAACAAGGGCCACAGGTTCTTTTCCCAGGAGGATGCTGCCAGTACTAAGAGCAGCCTCCACCTGCATTTGGACAATAACCAAATCTGAGCTTGGAGTTCCACTGGGAGGAAACGCTTTGTTTCCTGAGAACCAAAGGAGCGGTCCTATAGGTTTCTCACGTTCGCTCCTGGGGAAGGACCCAGTAGAGACAGCAGTCCAAGCCCTTTCCACCGGCCCCACCTGACATCACACCCTGGCGGCAACCTCATCTTGGAGCAGCTGGCCTTCCGGGGGCCTCACGGTCAGCTCCTGCTGGCCAGTCGCAGGCGGGTGTGAGTTACTCATTAGCTCCCTGCGGGCAGCAGCGCCCCACGCACATTAGCAGAACCTGCCCTCACCAGGTCCTGGAATGCACAGGTGGCTGAGAACCAGATGGAGGCTGGCCCTGACCATCCTGGCATTTCCACCCACCCCATGGAGCCCCTCTCCAGGCCCCTTGGGTCAGTCAACACCCCGGGGTCTTCAGATTCCTCTAATCCCTCACCAGCTCTCAGAGTTCCATGTCCTGTTCCCAACTCCCTTTGAAAAACATCGCTAACTCTCAAACTCCGCTGACCTCAGGAATTCTCTACTGAGGACTCTGAAGAGCTTCTGTTTCTAAGGTTTACAGTGAACTGCTACGCGTTAAAATGAACACATGTAAAAATCATCTAGGAACAAGGGACAATCCATTACATGTTTTGCAAGACAGAAAATTACAGTGAGAAGGGGGGAAATTCTTTATTCTAGACAGCTGAAGAGAAGACATAATGGACTGTCACACCTGCTTCTGCCTTCAATCTTTTGTGACACCGCATGTCATGGGGCAGCTGGGACAGTTCCCTGGACACCGGGGAAAGAATGGAGAGAAAAAGGCAAATTTCACCTTAGTGCTATTATGGGAGTCACTCTGACCTTATGGACTCTCTCAGGGGACTTTGGGGACCCCTGAATACCCAGGGCACACCTAGAGAACTGCTGTTCTCACCTCATCAGGTTTAAAACCTCATGGAGTCCAATTATTTATTTCTGGACTACTTCCAGAAAAGTACTTTGGGTGGATTGCAAACATACACGGACCTGCTGACACATGTAGCACACATGTAGCCCTCAGAAGCTCTATGCTAAGGTAGATAAGAAAGCCTCAAGACACTGTATGCTACATGATCCCATTTGTGCAAAAATTCTAGAAGAGGCAAAGCTGCAGGGGCAGAGAAACTGAACAGTGGGGGCGGGGGAGGGGGAAATGACAACAAGGGAACGAGGCCATTGTGGAGCGATGGGAACACCCTTTTTTAAAAAATACTTATTAGGGGCTGGTGCTGTGGTGTAGTGGGTATAGCCACCGCCTGCAACACCAGCATCCATATGGGTGCCAGTTCAAGTCCTGACTGGTTCACTTCTGATACACCTCTCTGCTATGGCCTTGGAAGGCAGTAAAAGACGGCCCAAGTGCTTGGGCCCCTGCACCCACGTGGGAGACCCAGAAGAAGCTTCTTGGCTTTGGATCAGTTCAGCTCCGGCCGTTGTGGCCATTTGGGGAGTGAACCAGCAGACAGAAGATCTCTCTCTCTCTCTCTCTCTCTTTTACTTATTTATCTGAAACACAGAGTTAGAGAGGGAGAGAGAGAGAGAGAAAGAGATTTTCCATCTGCTGGGTCACTTGCCAGAGGGCCGCAATAGCTGGGGCTGGGCCAGGAATATGGTGGTTAACCAGATGATGTGGAAGAAGGACTTAAAATGGCATCTTACGAGTCCAGGCACGTTCTGCCTCTTCAATGAGAAAAGTGGCTAAAAGTGTCGGATCCAAAGCCTGTTTTGACATGCGACCCACCACTTAGCTGACCTACCTTGGACAATGTTCTTAGCACCTCCGAGCCATGCTTCCTTGCCTGTGTGATGGCGAACTCCTGGAAAGGTGCGCATGTGGACTGTGTGTGAGGATCCTGACCCAGCCCACAACACACCCAGGCTGCCACCCCCATCTCTCTTCCTGCTGGAGGAAAGCACGGGGTGTGGGCGCAGGCAAGGAGAGCATGGGTGTAAAGGGAGAGGTTGGAGGAGCCCAGGAGGATCCGGGACTTAATTCTGAGGGAAAAACAGAGTGCTCATAAAGAAGGAGTTAGCCCACAGTCAAATGTGCTCCTACCAGGAGCCCCAGGCTTGTGTCTGGGTGCTCGCTCCGGCCACATGTGGTCACCTTTGCGTCCCTCCCAAGGTTTGCTCACTCTCGTCCTCCAGGCCTGCACAAACCTGCACCCTATGATGCAGAGGTTGGGTGGTTTGCTACTGTGTGCCTGGAGAGGAGAGAAGGCACACATCCATGCAAAGATTTGTTCAAGGCTGTTCCTGGCAGCTCTGTCCACACAGCCAGAAATTCTAACAACCAAACATCCCTTCATGAGTGACTGGGTATACAGACCAGAGTACCTCCTTAGTACAGAATCTAACCCACAACAAGCGCAGTCAACTGGTGGCACCTGCTGAGTGAAAAGCAAACGCGAGAAAGAAGGCCAGGTCACTGGCAGATTTTCACTCTGCTATGAGTTCACCTGAATGGTGTCTGTTAGTAAACCAGTATTGTTTTCCGTGCTAAGGGTGCTTCTTCCTTCACAGAAATGCATAGCTCTTTATCATCCTTCTATTTCAAAACAGTTTACATAACACAGAAATCATCTGCTCCTTATAAAACTAAAAGAATTTAACAAAAAAAGGGGAAACCAAGAGGATGCAAGCAAGGCTTAGGGAAGCCGGGACACCCATCTCCGTTTCTTCAGTTCTCACTTCTGCTGATCCTCTGGTTAGAGTCCCAGAATTCCCCTTAGTTACAGTCTTCAGTGATTACCGAGGGAAGTGCTATTTATGGAGTGACTCCCTGCTAGGAGTACCTGCTGCTCTGCATTGCTTGTAGGAAAGAACATGGCCCACACAGCCCAGGGACCATCCTACCTCCGCTCAGAGCCTGCCTGTGGCCTGGTGTAACCGCAGAGACCCACGTTTCTCAGACTCGGGCATCCAAGCGCACAGCCACAGTATCTGCTGTAGCCTGTGCTATGACTCGGTGTGTCTTTCTTTAGAGGTTACTAGTGCTGTCGACAGATAACCACAGTCACTGGCCATGAAGCTGAAGTGTAAAATGTAGTGAATGGACTTGCCCTATGACCTGGCAACTGCACTCCTGGGCATTTAGCCCAGGGAAATGAAAACTTAAGTTTCAGCACAGACCTGTACAGGAATGTTTACAGCAGCTCTACTTGTTATGTAGATGTCCTCCAGCAGGTGAATGGGTAAGCAGACCCTGGAACACTACTGGACCGCTGAAACATACCACAGTGGCCTGAATGAATCTTAAGGATGCATAGCATAACTGGAGGGTTACATATGTCAGGAGTCCATTTATACAACACAGTTGAAATGACACAGTTCTAGAGATGGGTACCAGATTAGTGGCTGTCTGGGGCTGGGGGTAGTGGGAGAAGCTGGGGTGGCTCTGAAGTGGAGGCATTTGGGAGCTGGGTGGAGTGGGTGCAGTTGAGCATCGCCATGGTGATGGTGGTCACACAAAGCTGAACACCCTCTACCGATGGCATCAGAGTCAGTGTCCTGGGCCTCATCCGCACGTCAGCTGTGTGCCATGCTGCACTGAGGGAGAGGGAAGGCAGCCCTGAACTTCCCAGTGCATTTCTCTGTAAGCTCCCGCAAATCTGTATTTCAAAATTGTAAGGGGATAAAAATTGGGGGAAAAAGTCAGTCACTGAATTGCAAAAATAGAAAGTAAATGAAAGTAAGTAATCATTAGTCCCATTTTCACAGGTCAGGAAACTGAGCCCTAGGAATTGGGTAACTTACTCCCACCATAGGTCACACTGAGCACTAGCAGCCCAGCAAGCCCAGGGCCTCCTGACCTCTGCCCCAGACGCTGCTCTGGCCCCCTGAGGCTGCCTTGCGTCTCCCAACCGCTTCCCTTCATTCTGGCCTCCCCTTCTGGGGAGGGCGGGATGCCCAGAGAATGCAACATGCAACCTGGGGTTTTCTTTGAAGTAATGACAGATTTTCAGAGAATTTTTCAGAGGGTGCTTAAAAATGTTTTAAAATTTATTTGAAAGGCACACACATACAGAGAGAGAGAGAGAGAGAGAGAGAGAGAGAGAGAGAGAGAATATGAATCAATCTTCCATCCACTAGTGCACTTCCCGAATGCCCATTACATCAGTGGCTGGTCTGGAACTCAGTCCAGGTCTTCCATGTGGGTGACAGGGACCCACTACTTGAATCATCACTGCTGCTTCCCAAGGTGCACATCAGCAGGGATCTGGAATCAGAAGCAGAGCTAGGACTTGAACCCAGACACTCTGATAAAAGACATGGGCATTGCAAGTGGTGTCTTAAATGCTGAGCCAAATGCCTGCCCTGTGGAAGGGGACTTTTAAACAAGTTGATTGATACAAGGATAATTTGCACAATTTACAACTTCCTTTTAAAACAAATCTATTTTTTTTTTTTTTTTTTACTTATTTGAAAGGCAGAGTTAGAGAGAGAGAGGAGGATAGACAAAGAGAAAGATCTGCCATCCATTGGTTCACTCCCCAAACGGTCACAACACATGGGGCTGGGCCAGGCAGTAGCCAGGAGCCTGAAGCTTCATTTGGGTTTCCCACATGGGTGCAGGTGCCCAAGGACTTTGCCGTCCTCCACTGATTTCCCTGCTGCATCAGCAGGGAGCTGGACTGAAGTGGAGCAGCTGGGTCTCGAACCGGTGCCAGTATGGGATGCTGGTGCTGCAGGTAGAGGCTTAACTCTAGGCGCCACCGCACCGGCACCAATTTACAACTTCTTGCCGCCTCCTAGAGGAACAGATCCCAAGGCAACTGCTGTTTGGACTGGTTGGGAAGGTTGCTGGATGGAGGCTGAGAGTGAGCTGAAAGGACTGGGAGAAGGTGGAGGAAGTGCCTGGGAAAGGCTGGGGGCAGGGGCTGACGAGGTGATGCACCACTCCGGCACCACCCTGGCTCTCACCCCAGCTCCCCAGGCCTCTCTGGGACCCAGCAACCGAAAGACTGACACCCAGCTCTGTGTGTGTCTGCACAGCAGGCAGAAGGTGTCCTCCGTGCCATGGGCCACGGATGAGGCTTGGCAACCAGAAGGGAGCTCTGGGGAAGGGGAAGGGCTGTATGAAGCAGAATTTCTGGGGTTTTGCCTAAGGTGCATGAAGTCAGCTCTGTCTTTCAAGAAAGGCCGCCTGACCTATAAACCAACTCAATGACGTTTCCTAAAATGGTTAGATGTAGAATCTTATCAGACACCCTAGTCTCTCCAAAGTGACCTGAGAATACATCATGTTGAGATCAAGTTTGTTTGATTTAGGTATGCAAAATTAAGAGTGAAAAATGCGACTCGGAGCACTTCCTGTTTCCCGTCTGGTGTGTGAGGAACTTAAAGGCCGCTGCTCATCCCAACAAGTGAGAAGCTGGACAAACTGACCAATCAGCAGCTCTTCCTGGATCCATCAGAGCAGGGAAGTCACAGGGCAAGCTGCTGCCCAGAAACAGGAAAGACAGACGGGCAAATCCTGAGGATCGCCAGTGTCTGCAGAACTCCTCCCATTGACCTGAGCTGTAAGTGGTGACTGCTGGGGGCTCAGCATGGACAGGCCTGAGAGTCCACACCTCTGGGGACCCAGACAAGTGAGGGCGTGTGCACGCCCACATGTATGTGTGTGCATGCACATGTGTGCACAAAGTATAGGGAGTGAGGGAGCCAAGTGCCCTTCTGAAAGTTTTACCTCCAGGAATCCCAGGACATCACAGTGAACACTGGAGAAGAATCCCCTCGCCTCTGGCAGGAGGAGGGAAAAACATCCATTCTGAATTAGGGCAGGGTGCTAATCCTGTTCTTTTGGACAAGGCCAGCTTCAGCAGAGAAGCCCACCTTGGGATAGGTTTTATCTGAACCTAATGGAGTTGGGGGACGGGAAGTGTGCAGGCTTAGCTGGTTTTAGCCATCCTGCCCCACCATGGTGGTTGTGTGCAGCGGGGGTGCGGACCGAGGAGCACTGTGAAGCTCACAGGCACAGCTCTGATCACAAGCCTGCAGGGCACTTCCTCCCCCACACATTGCCAATGCTTCACTACAGGCCTACACACAGCACTTCAAACCCCTCTCTCCATCAGGAATGGAAACCAGCAAAGTCAGGAAGGACACAGTTGAGCCCAAAGCACATCTATCAGCTGGATACACCCAACAGCGGCAGAACACACGCCTGTCTCAAACTCACACAGAGCATTCACGACAGGTTAAACAACGGAATCACACAATGTCTGCTTTCAGATCACAATGAAATTAAATTAGAAACCAATAACATGGGGCAGACGCTGTGGCGTAGTGGGTCAAGCTTCCGCCTGCAGTTCTGGCATCCCATATCGGTGCTGGTTCAAGTCCTGACTGCTCCACTTCCGATAGAGCTCCCTGCTAATGTGCCTGGGATAGCAGTGCTTGGGCCCCTGCACCGCATGGGAGACCTGGAAGAAGCTCCTGGCTCCTGGCTTCAGGCTTCAGCCTGGCCCAGCCTTGGCTGGTGTGGCCATTTGGAGAGTGAACCAGCTAATGGAATATCGCTCTTTCTGTCTCTCCCTCTCTCTCTCTGTAATTCTGACTTTCAAATAAATGAATACATCTTTTTTTTATAAAAAATCAATAACAGATTGCTGAAAAATTCCAAAATACTTGGCAATTAAACAAAACACTATTAAATGAGAAAATGAATTCTTGAGACATTATTTTGAACTAAATGAAAATGAAAATACAATCTCTCAAGATTTCTGGTATGCAGGGAAAGCAATGTTTAGAGAGAAATTACAGCACTGAATGCATATATTAGAAAAGAATAATGATAAAATTAATCACCTAAACTTCAACTTCAGAAAACTAGAAAAAGAGCAAATGAAATCCAAAGTAAGAGACTGAATAATAAGTTTGAACAGACATCAATGGAATTGAAATCAGGAAATCAACAGAGAAAAATCAATAAAAATAAAACTTCAGTTTTTGAAAGGATCTGTTGAATTGACAAATTTCCATGTAAGCCATGATAACTGAAAAAAAAAAAGATACAAATTACTAATAGATCTAAATCACTAATGTAAGAAATGGAGAAAGGGGGCCAGTGCCGTGGTTCACTTGGTTAATCCTCCACCTGTAGCACTGGCATCCCTTATGGGTGCCGGTTCTAGTCCTGGTTGCTCCTCTTCCAGTCCAGCTCTCTGCTGTGGCCCGAGAGGGCAGTGGAGGATGGCCCAAGTGCTTGGGCCCCTGCACCCGCATGGTAAACCAGGAAGAAGCACCTGGCTCCCAGCTTCAGATCGTAGCAGCCATTTAGGGGGTGAACCAATGGAAGGAGACCTTTCTCTCTGTCTCTCTCTCATAGTCTAACTCTTTTAAATAAATTAGAAAGAAACAAAGGAAGGAAGGAAGGAAGGAAGGAAGGAAGGAAGGAAGGAAGGAAGGAAGGAAGGAAGGACGGACATCACTATGGCATTCATTCACAGCAAAAGGAACAATGAACAATTCTATGCCCACAAATGTGACAACCTATATGAAATTAACCAATTCCTTGAAAAACACGCAAGCTGCCAAAACTCATGTAAGAACAGACAATCTGAACAGGCTATTCCTTCTACATGAACTGAAACCATGGTATGCCGTCAGCTGAGCTCTGACAAAGGAACAAGGCTGTGAGGGCAAAACCAGTCGGAAAACAGCACCATAACCGCTGCACATCCATGGGCAAAAGAATGAATCTGGACATAGACCACACACGTCAAAAAAATTAACTCAACATGAATCATACACATAAAACACCAAACTATAAAATTCCTAGTAGATGAGAGAAAATTTACATCACCTTGGGTACGATGATGTTTCAGATATAGTACCAAAGGCATGATCCATGAAAGAAACAACAAGCTGAATTTTGTTACAATTAAAAATTTCTGCACTGCACAAGACAATGCCATGAAAAAAAGAAGAGAAAACCAGGGCCGGTGCAGTGGTGTAGCGGGTAAAGCTGCCGCCTGCAGTGCCGGCATCCCATATGGGAGCCAGTTTGAGTCCCGGCTGCTCCACTTCCGATCCAGCTCTCTGCTATGGCCTGGAAAAGCAGAAGATGTCCCAAGTCCTTGGGCCCCTGCACCCACATGGGAGACCTGGAAGAAGCTCCTGGCTTTGGGTCAGCGCAGCTCCAGCCATTGTGGCCATCTGGGAAGTGAACCAGTGGATGGAAGACACCCCCCCAATATCTCTGTAACTCTGCCTTCAAATAAATAAATAAATCTTTTTTAAAAAGGATCACTAGGTTGGCGTCATGGCTTACTAGGCTAATTCTCGGCCTGTGTTGCCGGCACCCCGGGTTCTAGTCCTGGTTGGGGCACCGGATTCTGTCCCGATTGCTCCTCTTCCAGTCCAGCTCTCTGCTGTGGCCCAGGAAGGCAGTGGAGGATGGCCCAAGTCCTTGGGCCCTGCACCCACATGGGAGACCAGGAGGAAACCCCTGGCTCCTGCCTTTGGATCAGAGCAGCGTGCCGGCTGTAGCAGCCATTTGGGGGATGAACCAATGGAAGGAAGACCTTTCTGTCTCTAACTCTGCCTGTCCAAAAAAAAAAAAAAATAGTATCACTAGACATCTGTAAGAAGAGTCCAACAGCAAAATGCTGACAACACCATCGGTGAAGTGAAGCAACAGAAACCCTTGTTCTTGGTGGGAATACATAGTGGTTCAGCCACTTTGGAAGATGGAAGGCAAGTCAAGAATGTTTAGTGAATTTAGGTGGAACCAAATGTAAACATTACACTAAGAAATCCAAAGAAATAAAAGGAACACTACTTGATTTTGAAAATCTCACAACCTAGGTAAGAGAAGTTTCACATTGTCACTTTTATCAGACAGTTCCATTCCTATAAATAATTCAGTCCAGTAAGAGTCTGCAACTGGAGGCTGGCGCTGTGGCACAGTGAGTTAAGCCTCTGTCTGTGGTGTCAGCATCCCATATGAATGCCAGTTCAAGTTCCGGCTGCTCCTCTTCTGATCCAGTTCCCTGCTTATGTCCTGGGAAAGCAGGAGAGGATAGCCCAGTGCTTGGGTCCCTGCATCTGTATGGGAAACCTGGAGGAAGCTCCTGGTTCCTGGCTTCGGATCAGCCCAGTTCTGGTCATTGTGGCCATTTGGGGAGTGAACCCGTGGGTGGAAGACTTTTTTTTTTTTTTTTAAGATTTTATTTATTTGAAAGAGAGAGGTAGAGACAGAGAGAGAGGTCTTTCACCCGCTGGTTCACTCCCCAGATGGCCGCAGTGGCCAGAGCTGCGCTGATCCAAAGCTAGGAGCCAGGAGCTTCTTCCAGGTCTCCCATGTGGGTGCAGGGGCCCAAGGACTTGGGCCATCTTCTATTGCTATCCCAGGCCATAGCAGAAAGCTAGATAGGAAGAGGAGCAGCCAGGACTAGAACTGGCACCCACATGGGATGCTGGTGCTTCAGGCCAGGGCTTTAACCCGCTGAGCACAGCGCTGGCCCCTGATGAAAGACTTTTCTTTCTCTCTCTCACTCAAATAAATAAATAAAATCTTTGAAAAGAAAGAAAATCAATGAGGCAGACTTCCTAAAGGAAAAAAAATAAGAGTCTACAACTAAGGGGCTGACACTGTGGAACAGTGGGTTCAACTATTGCCTGTGACACTGGCATCACATATTCGCGCTGGTTCGTGTCCTGGCTGCTCCACTTTCAATTCAGCTCCCTGCTAATGCTTCTGGAAAAGCAGCAGAAGATTGCTCAAATGCTTGGGCACCTGCCTCCCACCATGGGGGACCTGGATGGAGTTTCAGGCTCCTGGCTTTGGCCTGCCCAGCCCCAGTTTTTGTAGCCATCTGGGGAGTGAACCAGCAGATGGAACATCGCGCTTTAACTCTTTCAAATAAATAAATAAATCTTAAATTAAAAGGGTCTGTAACTAAGGGACATAGGTCTGTCATCTAGAAACACAGCCAGCATGGTGTTTTCAGCTGGGTCCTCTTGGGAGCCCTTTCCTCCTTGGACTGACCGCCTGGGGCTGGTATGCAGGGCATGCTTCTTTCTCCCACCCCTGGAGGTTTTTTCTTACAGAGGACAGGAGTTTCCAGATATCTGACATTAGCCCCAGGCATGAATATTTAATGATGAGAGACTACATTCTTTTGATATCTGAGAGCAGGAGCTCCCATAATAAAATTTGCCTTCTCTTGATTCGATTCCAGGCAGTGCTATGGTCAGGAATAAATTCCACTATCAAGTTCAGAAATTTTTAAAAAAAGACACAAAGGGAACAAAAAATTCACATGCCAGTGTTATACTTGCATATCAGAAAAATAAGAATATTTTCATGTTTAAGTACACACATAAAAACAACAAATCCAAAGCCCTTTTCTTCCAGAAAAAAGAAAGACATAGACTAAAGAGTTTTAGGCTAGAAGGAGAATATGAATATACAAAATTAGGGATCAGAAAGGTTAGATAATCACAGATGAGAAGATTTTCTTTAAAAAAAAAAAAAAAAACTAGGACCACTGTGTACTTTGCTAAACTAATAAGATTTTGATGATTCAAGGATAAAGACCATTTTATCAAAATTAGGGGGAAAAAAAACAATAAAACAATCCTCAAAGGAAGAGGTATAACTGATAACATCAACATCATTCAGCAGAGAACAAGACAATAACATCTACTGGGAGCATGTTAGGATTGCAACCTGGAGACACAAACTTCAAGCCGCCTTGAAAACATGCCCAGGCTTTGCAAAACTGGGGAGCTGTTAGTGTGGCAAAGGTCAACTGTCTTCCAAGAAGGGGACTCCAGCAGTTTCCGGAAGCAAGAGGAAGTTTCCACAGACTGCGGCAAAGGCTGGTGAATTTCACTCCAGAAATAGTTTTGGCAAGTTCAAGTTCAAGGGCCTGCTTGGGGGGGGGGGGGGGTCAGGTGGCTGCCTGTGAGACAGTGCAGGTCAAGAGTTTACCTGGGCCTGTCAACAAGAGACCCTGACTACATTCTGCTCCACTTTAATTTTGCTCTTTGACAAAAGCTATCAAAGAATTACATTCCTGAATGCCACCAATGGCCAGAACATTCACATTTCCCATGCCTTTTTTTTTTTTAAAGTTAATTTTTCTTTTTCTAAGATTTATTTTATTTATTTGAATAGAGTTACAGAAAGAGGTAGAGACAGAGAGAGAAGTCTTCCATCTGCTGGTTCACTCCCCAAATAGCCGCAACAGCTGGAGCTGTGCCAATCCGAAGCCAGGAGCCAGGAGCTTCCTCCAGGTCTCCCACGTGGGTGCAGGGGCCCAAGGACTTGGGCCAGCTTTTGCTACTTTCCCAGGCCATTGCAGAGAGCTAGATCGGAAGAGGAGCAGCCGGGACTAGAGCCAGGGGGCTTTAATCCCCTCCGCCACAGTGCCGGCCCCTCCCCTACCTTTAAAGAAAGAGATGATTCTGCCCAGCCCAGCCCCAGCCATTGCAGTCATTGGGGAGTTAAATCAGTAGATGGAAAATTCTCTCTGTCTCTCTCCCTGTATAACTCTGCCTTTCAAATAAATAAATCTTTTTTTATTGAAGAGAGTAACAGGGAATACTCAAGCATATTCAAAATTGAAGGTAGCTTTGGTAAAATGGGAAGGTAGAATCAATATAGTACTACAAAGTAAACTACCAACTGATTTCAAATAGGGAGAGAGATAGGAAAACCTTAGTAACATGTAGAAACAAATCAGGTAGGACCAGAAGTGGGCTAAGCCACTATGGAAACGAGTCTGGCCTCTCCACTGGAAGTGAAACCTGCAGTTCTAGCATATGACCGACCCAGCAATCCAAAGAGCTGACACCAGAGATTGCAACAGATACTTCTAGACCACTGTTCACAGCAGCATAATTCAACGGTAGCTAAAAAGTGGGAGCAACCCAGGTATCCAGTAGGTGAGTGGATACACAAAATGTGAAATAATGCAATGGAATGTTATTCTGCCATAAAAGGAAATTCTGATGTATGCAACAACATGGTCGAACTTTTAAAACACCATGCTAAGTGAAATAAGCCAGACACAAAAGGGTAAACATTGTATGATTTCATTTATATGAAGTATCTAGAATACCAACATTCTTAGGAAGCAGAACAGTGGATACCAGGGGCAGGGTGGGGGTGGGAGGAAGGTGGGGAATTCCTGTTTAATGATTAGAGTTTCTACCTGAGTTGAAGGGAAGAGTTCTAGAAATGGATGGTGGTTGTATGATAATGTGAGAGTATTTTAATGCTACTGAATTGAACACTTAAAATGGTCATAATGGTAAATTTCATGTTTTACATATTTTACTGGAATTAAAAAAAAAGAAATCCAGGAAATACAATGAAAAACTAGCACAATATGATCAAGAAGGTCTTATTCCTGGAGCACAAGGATCAGCTGTGTCAGTAGTAAGAGAATGACAGAGACTGCTAAAAGGGTAACAAAATTCAACGTGCACTCCCGATACTACACTCAGTGAAACGTGAAGACATTCCTTAAGATGACACCATTCATGTGCATCTTCAATCATTCCTGGGTCATCAAAACCCAGGAGTAAAACATGAGACAGAGACAGGATATTCACTGTCATTCCTATGACTTAACACTATGCTGGAGGTACAAGTCAAAATAATAAGGCAAGGGGTGTGCATCAGGTCTAGTGGTTAAGTTTCCAGGTGGGACACATGCGTCCCATGCCGGAATGCCTGGGCTTGATGCCTGCCTCTGGCTCCCAACACCAACTTCACGTTAATACACAGCCTGGGAGGCAGCAAGTGATGGCTCAGGCAACAGGGCTCCTGCCACCCACTGGGGAGACCCCAGTTTAGTCTCCAGCTCCCAGTTTCAGTTCCTGCTGACTCCCCACCCCCACCCCACTGCTGTGGGCATTTGGAGAGTGAAACAGCAAATTCGGAACTTTGTTTCTTTGTCTCACTCTCTCAAATGAATAAGTAAAGTGGCATATTATTAAAAAAAGAGAAAATATAAAGTATAGCCATAACACTGGAACAGAAAAAATAATTGACATATGTCTATGTAAAAAATTCAAGACTCAACTGAAAAAGTATACAAAAAATATCAGAGAAAACGGAACTCTTGCTCCCACATAAATGCTAATACTTTCCTCATGCATCTGGATTTACAAATTCACACACTATTGGGAAAATATCTAAAACACAACATATAAATTCCCCCAAAATTATCTTGGTAAGAAATTAAGAAAAATATAGCACTTGGGTTAAAAGCATGGTCTATTAGTTCTGACAGCTTCTTGGTAGATTTCTTACACTTTTCTATACAGAAGATTATGTCATATACAAAATTACGTCATAAACAACAACAAAGGATTACTTTGTTCCTTCCCTTCCAGTCTGGATACCTTTCATTTCTCACCTCATGACCCTGGCTAGAGCTTTGAATACACTGAGGAGGAGGAGTGACTTCCTTGTCCTATTCGTGATCTTAGGGGAAAAGTATTCAGTTTTTCACTATCAAGTATCAAGTTATCTCTAGATTTGTTCTTTTAAGATATCCTTTGTTAGGCTAAGTAAGGTCCTAGGTTTGTTGACTTTATCATGGTATGGCTGGATTTTGTTAATTGCTCTTTGCATTTACTGACAGGATTTTTTAAAAGATTTATTATTATTTTTTTAAGGATATTGCTGCTTCCTGTAAATTCCACCTTAAAAAAAAAAAGATTATCTCCGGCGCGGCTCAATAGGCTAATCCTCTGCCTTGAGGCGCCGGCACACGGGGTTCTAGTCCTGGTCGGGGTGCCAGATTCTGTCCCAGTTGCCCCTCTCCAGGCCAGCTCTCTGCTGTGGCCAGGGAAGTGCAGTGGAGGATGGCCCAAGTGCTTGGACCCTGCACCCCATGGGAGACCAGGAGAAGTACCTGGCTCCTGCCTTCAGATCAGCGCAGTGCACCGGCCGCAGCGCGCTGGCTGCGGCGGCCATTGGAGGGTGAACCAATGGAAAAAAGGAAGACCTTTCTGTCTGTCTCTCTCACTGTCCACTCTGCCTGTCAAAAAAAAAAAAAAAAAAAAAAGATTATTTAGATTATTTATTTATTTGAGAGGTAGAGACCAGACAGGGAGAGACAGAAAGGTCTTTCATCTGCTGTTCACTCCCCAAATGGCCACAACAGCCAGGACTGGGCCAAGCTGAAACCAGGAGCCAAGAACTTCATCTAGGTCTCCCACGTGGATGACAGGAGCCCAGGTTCTTGGGTCATCTCCACTACTTTGCCAGGAGCATTAGCAGGGAGCTGGATCTGAAGTGCAGCATCCAAGACACAAACCAGCACCCATATGGGATGCTGGCATTGCAGATGGCAGCTTAGCCTGCTGTGCCACAAACGCCAGCCTCCATGACACGTGTTTAAAATTAAAAAAAAAAAAAAAAAAGAAAGAAAGAAAGAAAGAAACACATTTATTTGAGAGACAGAGAAGGCAGCGAGGGAGGAAGGGAGAAAGAGAGAGACTGATTGAGAGATCTCCCATTTGTTGGTTCACTCCTTAAATTCTCAAAACAGTTAGGACTTGGGGCCAGCGTCGTGGCACAGTATGTAACGCCACCTCCTGTGATGCCAGCATCCCATATGGATGCTGGTTTGAGTCTCAGCTGTTCCACTTCCAATCCAGCTTCCTGATAATAGCCTGGGAAAAGCAGGTGAGAATGACCCAAGTGTTTGGGCTCCTGCTACCCATGTGGGAGACCTGGATGAAGCTCCTGGCTCCTGGCTTTGGTCTGGCTCAGCCTTGGCCCTTGAAGCCATCTCGCCATTCAAACAGTGGATGGAAAATCTCCTTGTCTCCTTCTCTCTCTCTCTCTCAACTTTCAAATAAATAAATAAATGCTAAACAAACAAACAAACAAACACCCAGCCAGGACTGGGCCAGGCTGAAGCCGATAACCAGGAATTTAGTCTAGATCTTCCATGTGGGTGGCAGGAACCCAGCTACTTAGGTCATCACCTGCTGACTCCACGGGTTGCATTAGCAGAAAGCATATGCTTTGTTAAAATGCTTTAGGTCTCAGACAGCCATGTCCCTCTGTCTGACCTTCTATCCTCCTTTCAACTGCTCCTTCTCCGCAAGGCAGATGGCAGAGACTGGAAATTCTCACTCCCAAGGCAGCCACAGGAACTCTGATCTCACTAATCGAGCCTTGTCTTCCATATGACCTCCATCTCAGAAGGGATTCCTCACACTCAGGAGGAAAGAGTGCTGCAGAGAGAAAGGCCAAGGACCCCTGGGCTTCCCCACTCAGTCTGTTAACACAAGGCAGCATTTTCATCCTGTCCCATTTCTGTATGGTTGTCCAAGCTTTAGTCATGCCTACGTAGTAAGGGCTCCATAAAACCCCAAAGGACAGGGTTTGGGGAACTTCCGGAGAGCTGAACACATGGAGGCTTACAGGAAAGTGAACAAGAATTCAGCTACATACCAGGTGGGCAGGGGCCCCAGCGCCGTGGGGACAGGGCTCTGCCATACCTCACTCTATCTATCTGGCTATTCATCAGTATCCTTTAAATCACTCTGTACTCAACTGGTACAATGTGCTTCCCCAGGTTCGTGAGATGCTCTAGCAAACTGAGGATGCTTAAAGAGGTGGCTATGGGAACCCCAATTTGTAGCAGATCAGAAGTTCTGGAAGACTGGCCTTTGGCAGCCTTGTAGGACTGACACTCAACATGTGGCCAACAAATGCCATGTTTAATGTACCTTCAGAGTTAACTCCCAGTGCATGAACAAGTGTGTATGAGTCAGATTAAAGCACTTACAAGGAGAAATTTAAAGACTAAGCGAATCACACACATAAGCAGAATACACAACATTACTTCCTGTTTTTCCAAAAGACGACCCACTCAAAACATGAGAACACAGTTAACTTCTGCACGCATCACTAAGGACATAAATACTGATCCCAGAGGGAAAACGCAGCTGGATCAAAACCATCCGCTCATACACAGCCTGTGAATGTTAGTTTCCATCCCCAGTAACCAGACCCAGAGCTCCTGCTGGACAGAACCTGTGATCTTGCCAAAATTGAGAACAGAAGCAGGTGCCTGAGGTGCAGAGAAATCTGGTCTGGACCTAGAGATCAAAGCTCCCCACATGTCTTGGGACACTCTGCCTATCTCACCTTCAATTTTTTGTATCTGTCTCTGCATAGCCAAACTCAACACTGGACCAGCAACTTCCACCAAGCAATACATTATCAAAGAATGCCTGCACCTGAACATTAACACACCACCTCCTGCACTTCAGAGGAAGATGGGGTGTCTTCCCAACCCCTGGTGTTTGGAACAGACGGTGAGGGTAGAGGACACTGGACTCTCCTTCTCACTGGTCTCTGTGTAAACCTAAGAGGGATGGGCATTTGGAGACCAATGAAGCCATCCTGGAGACAGCTGGGAGAGGCCGGCATAGTGGATAAAGCTGCCACCTGCAGTGCCGGCATCCCATATGGGCGCCAGTTCAAGTCCTGGCTGCTACACTTCTGATCCAGCTCTCTGCTATGGCCTGGAAAAGCAGTAGATGATCCAGGTCCTTGGGCCCTGCACCAACATGGGAGACCTAGAAGAAGCTCCTAGCTCCTGGCTTCAGATTGGCGCAGCTCTAGTCACTGCGGCCAATTGGGGAGTGAACTGAACCAAGAGATGGAAGAGCGCTCTCTCTCTCTCTTTCTCTCTCTCTCTCTGCCTCTCCTTCCCTCTCTGTGTAACTCTGACTTTCCAATAAATAAATAAATCTTTCAAAAAAAAAAAAAAAACAGCTGGAGTTTCTTATTTCAAGACAAAAAACACCTTTACAAAGGGGTAAGAATTTCTGGCCTCAAAAAGTGAGATGAAAGCAGTGGGAACCCACATTTGACATTAAGCAAAAACCCCCAAACTAGAAATCTGGTCTGAAATTCCTATGTGCAGCACAGTGCAGTTCATGAGTGTGGAGGTGGAAAGCAGACACAAGGGTGCATGCCACAGAAGCAGGAGAGAGACAGCCAGGAGTGACTGAGAGACCCAGGACAGGGACCTCAGCTGGGTGCCAGAATGCATGCTTCATGTTTGTGGGCATGCTGGTTTTTAGCACCAATTGCCAGATTTCGTGCCTTATGATCTAAAATGCTATACTCAGGCTTGTGTACAAGATGCACTGTTCTCATGGAACTAAATCCAGCCCATCTAGGATGAAGACACTCCTGGTTACGACACACAGGATCCCACCCAGACTGGGGAATATGGTGAGAATGACAAAAATCTGGCAAGCCGAATTATTATTTTTTTAAGATTTACTTATTTATTTGAAAGGCAGAATTACAGAGAGGCAGAGGTGGAGACAATGAGTGAGCAAGAAGTCTTCCATCCTCTGGTTCATTTCCCAAATGGCTGCAAAGGCCAGAGCTGGGCTGATCCAAAGCCAGGAGCTTCTTCCAAGTCTCCCACGCAGGTGCAGGGGCCCAAGGACTTGGTCCATCTTCTGCTGCTTTCCCAGGCCACAGCAGAGAGCTGGATCAGAAGTGGAGCAGGTGGGATTAGAACCAGTGCCAATATGGGTTGCCAGCACTGCAGGCACTATGCCAGGCACTTTACCCACTATGCCACAGTGATGGTCCCCCAAATTATTAAGTGTTCCAAAATCCTAGGCAACACAGGATTCTTGCAGTTGTTAAGGGAAAATAAACATTATTTTAGGGACAAAGTTAACTTGTCTGGACGCCTCTGCTTTTGTCCATTCAACTTTCTCAGAATGACTGCATTTGGCCTTCTGACCATGCTATGTCGTGCCTATCTTCTTCACTTTCTGTACATTTGAAAGAGATGCTAAGACTTAAGTAAACTGCTTTCAACAATGCACACGCTATACTGTTCCAAGAGGTGTGGGCTGTCAGAGACTGTTTTTGGAATGGGAGACAGGACAGGTGAAGGCACCATCATGCCCCAGAGCACGAGGCCTGCCACACTGGAGTGTGGTGCTCTGGGAGGCACCCAGATTCACAGGAGCTGTGAATTCCATCTTGATGACCTGCAGGCTGGGTCACGATGTGGCAAGAGGCTCTTTCACTCCCTGTTATCGCCGACTGAAAGGAAAATGGCTGAAAATGATAATTTTTAAAAACCAGATTCCCTTGGGCCAGAGCCGTGGTTCACTTGGTTAATCCTCCACCTGCGCACCAGCATCCCATATGGGCACCAGTTCTAGTCCTGGTTGCTCCTCTTCCAGGCCAGCTCTCTGTTGTGGCCTGGAAAGGCAGTGGAGGATGGCCCAAGTGCTTGGGCCCTGCACCCGCATGGGAGGCCAGGAAGAAGCACCTGGCTTCTGGCTTCAGATTGGCGTAGTTCCGACCATAGCGGCCATTTGGGGGGTGAACCAACGGAAGGAAGACCTTTCTCTCTCTCTCTGTCTATAACTCTACCTGTCAAAAACAAAACAAAACAAAACAAAACAAAACAAAACAAAAACCACACCAGATTCCCATCCTCAGCTTTAAGCGTGGTAGAGAAAAAGCAAAGAGGAGATCATTGCGCATAGAGAAATGCTGCTTCTCTGAACTCCCTCTAAGGCCTCCTGATGGACGCATCCACTTCCTATACAGAATAAGACCTGTTCTTTGACAAAATTTCAAGGGTGTACGTATACATTTAAATAGTTCCTTGTATACCACCAAATAAAAGTTGCTGCATGCATCTTGGGAGGTTGACTTCCTCTTCCCCACGTTGAGCTGTGGGCAGTAACAAGCAGCATTGATGGGCTGATACAGAGAGTCCTTTCCTGAGAGAACAAAAGCCAAGCCAGCAACCAAAGCAGCCCCGACACCAGCTGTCCCAACAAGACCTTCAGTGACCATGCGTGCTTCTATCAATTCAGTTCCTGCACTTGGAGCTGACAAAGAAACAGACACCATTAGCATGCTCTGTAGGGCCTCTGGCCTGTGTGGTGACGTCTCCTGGTCTCTGCTCTGCCCCTGACACTGCGCTTGCCATGAGTTGATATGCACTCAATGTCTGCAAGTTACTCTATCAAACCAGCCAGGTGAGTGGTCACCTGTCTGCTTCCCACCCACTGCTACTGCACTTCCACAAGTTCTGCCTTGCCTGCTGCACTTAGTTCCCCGGCATCAGGACCAGGATCTTGTTTGGGACAATGAGGCCCCACCTCGACTACACGGGTCCCTATCTGAGCATCCCTCAGATGTGCCACGGCCCAGGAACACACCCTGCAGAAGGATGTGAGAAGCTGGAGCAGAGCAGCCGAGCAGGGAGTGCCGCAGTGATCTGTCTTCCCTCCGACCAGACTCTGGGCCTGTTTGGACAGCTGTTTAAATAACTTGTCCTTGGGCTGGCGTAGTGACAGAGTGGGTAAAGCCTGTGATGTTGGCATCCCACATGGGCACTAGCTCGAGTCTCAGCTGCTCCACTTCTGACCCAGCTCCCTGGTAATGCCCCTGGGAAAGAAGAAGATGGCCCAAGTGCTTGGCCTCCTGCACCCATGTGGGAGACCAGATGGAGTTCCAGGCTTTTGCTTTGGCCTGGCCCACACCTGGCTATTGCAGCCATTTGGGGAGTGAACCAGCACTCTCTCTCCCCCACCCCCCTCTCCATCTCTGCCTCTCTCTGTAACTCTGCCTTTCACACATAAATAAATACATTAAAAAGAAAAAAAAAAAAACAGTAAGAAGCGAAGGAACAGAGTGATGGACCTCCAATCCAGCAAAACAGCCTCCTGGATTGAGGGGCCCTAGCATAGCCCCCAGTGTGAGGGCTAGGGAAGTGCACAGCACAGTGGGGCCCAAACCTGAGTTCCTGCCAGACTCAGGACTGAGGCAGACTGTAGCCTCCCCAGCCCCACAGAGGAGGGTCTCCTGAGCTTCTTACCTGCAATGCAATGTACCCCACAGGGCTGTGGCGCATATTAAATAAGGAGCGGAGGTGAAATGCTTAGCCCGCAGAAAACACTAAAAGGAAGGGAAAGGGCCTCCCTAGAGGTGAGGGGTGGGGGAAGGCAAATGCATCCTGGCTTTGGGCAGCCCTTGCTGCAAATGCATTAGCGCTTAAGAGCAGTAGCTTGACGTTGCAGAGATCATTCTGCTAATGCCATGGCCAGCATCTGGCCAAGAAGGGACACAAACTCCCAAGGCAGGCAGCAAGCAGCAGGCAGCGGGACCTCAGCCTCCCCTCACCATCACGGTCCTGAGGATACCTGTGCCTGTGGCGCCCAGTCCAAGGCCCTTCCTCAAGAAGTGCTGCTAACGTGGCATTCTGCAGAGGTCCCTCAGGGCATGCCCTGGGCCAGCAAAGGCAGGGAGGGCTCAGTGTTTAGTGCTGCACAAACTCAAAGCTAGACTATACTGCCTTGATCTGCTAACCTGGGTCATCTGGAGAAAATGAAGCAGCAGCTGGAGCTGCTCACCGGGTCTCTGTCTGGGCTCATGGCAGAAGGACCTGTACCTTTACCCTGCAAAGCTGGGGGTGACCACGTGACTCGTTTTGGGCTAAGGGAACATGAATGGAAGAGCCTGCATCCCGTGAGACCGAGGATCTATTTGGGCCAGAGGCCCTGCTAAACAGAGCTCCCACTATATGCAGCAAAACCTGCTCCCCCTGACTTACTACATTTCATTACTTGAAGGACCAGGCTCCAGGTATGTACATGCAGTTGTCTTCTTGAGTCCTCATTTGGAGTTCAGGGCAACTCAAAATTAACATATCCCAAACCAAATTCTTGAGCTTCCTCCCACCCTCCCTGCACCATGTAGCCAGATGCCTGTGGTAGGTTCCCTGGAGCAACCCTGAGACCCCACTCCCAATTCATGCCAAGTCTCCAACACCTGTTTCAAACCCATCTACCCCAATCACCTCCACTGCTCCAGTTAAGGTCAGCAACCTTTCTTACCCAGACCAGCAGCCCCAAACTCTTTTTTGATTATACAGGAGACCCACCTCATCCCACAGGCCCTCAGTGGATGCTTGAAATGGCAGCTAATACTGAACTGTATGCAGACCACATTTTCCTACACACACACACACACACACACGTATAACAAGGCTGAATTCACAGATTAGGCACAGTAAAACAGGAACAAAACAGAGAAATTATAACACACTGTAATAAAAGTGCTGTAAATGCTCTCTCAGAAAGCCTTCCTGTGTTGGGATGATGTGAAAGGACAGCCTGCCTGCGTGATGAGGTGACCCAGTGCGAGGATCCATGTTGCTGTTACTGGAACACCAGCACTGTGATAGCACAATGGCTCGCCTGCTAATCAGATACCTACTAGGAGACTAACAAGACACCTGCTAAGTGACCGGCAGGCAGGCAGTGCAACAGTGCAGGACAAAGGCCAGGGAGGAGCAGAACGGTGTGAGATCTCAGAACTTGCTTGTTTCCTGAATCTTGCACTGAGGATTTTGGGGCACAGCTGAGCACAGGTAACTGAAACCACAGGAAAGGGAAACCTGACCAGAGGGACTGCTGGAACACCAATGACATTCTTTTGGAGCAGGCCCTCATTACACTCTCACTTATTAAATTACACGTAGATTGATCTGCATGTACACGCTGGCTAGTTCCTCAACATGAATGTGATTGGAAGGCCCAGTATTTCCTTCTGAGACCCTCCAGGGACTGTGTCTCAGACATCCCATGTGCAAACACAATACCTGGCTTCCAGAGGTATGTTCTAAATGGACTCTCTGACACACTCACTTCTCCCCATCATATTCTCTACTATGCAGCCAGAGAGCTTTATTAAAAAATTTATTTATTTGGCCGGCGCCGTGGCTCACTTGGCTAATCCTCCGCCTGCGGCACCGGCACCCCCAGTTCTAGTCCTGGTTGGGGCGCCGGGTACTAGTCCCGGTTGCTCCTCTTCCAGTCCTGCTCTCTGCTGTAGCCTGGGAAGGCAGTGGAGGATGGCCCAAATGCTTGGGTCCTTGCACCCACATGGGAGACCTAGAGGAAAGTACCTGGCTCCTGGCTTCGGATTGGCACAGCACTGGCTGTAGCGGCCATTACGGGAGTGAACCAATGGAAGGAAGACCTTTCTCTCTGTCTCTCTCTCACTGTCTATAACTCTCTCTCTGTCTCTCTCTCTCTAACTCTGCCTGGACAAAAAAAAATATATTTATTTATTTGAGAGTCAAAGTTACAGAGAGATAGAGGAGAAGGAAACATAGAGAGAGACAGAGAGAGAGAGAGAGATCTTCCATCTGCTGGTTCACTCCCCAGCAGTCCCGGCTGCTCCATTTCTAATCCAGCTCCTTACTAATGGCCTTGGAAAAGCAGCAAAAGATGGCCCAAGTGCTTGGGCCCCTGCTACCCATGTGGGAGACCCAGAAGAAGCTCCCGACTCCTGGCTTCAGCCTGGTCCAGCTCCAGCTGTTGCAGACATCTGGGGAGCAAACCAGCAGATGAAAATCTCTCTGTGTGTCCTCCTATCTCTCTCTGCAATTCTGCCTTAAAAATAAACAAATTTTTTTTAAAAGATTTATTTATTTATTTGAAAGTCAGAGTTACACAGAGAAGGAGAGGCAGAGAGAGAGAGGTCCTGCATCTGCTGGTTCACTCCTCATTTGGCCACAACGGCTGAAGCTGTGCCGATCCGAAGCCAGGAGCCAGGAGCTTCCTCCAGGTCTTCCCACACAGGTGCAGGGGCCCAAGGCCTTGGCCCATCTTCTACTGCTTTCCCAGGCCATAGCAGAGAGCTGGATCGGAAGTGGAGCAGCCAGAACTCAAACTGGTGTCCATATGGGATTCCAGCACTGCAGGTGACAGCTTTATCTGCTATGCCACAGCGCTGGCCCCAACAAATAAAATCTTAAAAAATGAAATGAAAATCTGGTCATGTCATAGTCATTTTACCCCTGCCAAGAGTCTGTAAAACACAGACCTCAGCTGGCATGCAGTGCAGCAGATTAAGCCACTGTTTGAGACACCTGCATCCTACATCGGAGTGCTGCTTAAAGTTCCAGCCACTCTGCTTCCCATCAAGTTCCCTGCTAATGCTCCAGGGAAGGCAGCAGGTAACAGCCCAAGTGCCCGGACCCCTCCACCCCTGTGGGAGCCCATGGTGCAATTCCTGGTTCCTGGCTTCAGCTTGGCCCAGACCTGGCTATTGCGGTCATTTGCAGAGTAAGCCAGTGAATGGAAGATCTCGGTCTCTCTCTTTCCCCACCTCTGTTGCCCTGCCTTTTAAATATATACATACAAACATAAATCTTGTAAAACATGAGAAAATGCGGACTGTAGGTCCTGTGTGACCTGCTGCGCTGCCCCTGTCTAGTATACTTGCTGGTCCTCTAGCTCCTTTCAGTTCTTGCATGGTTTGAGCACCAATTCCTGTGCCATCCCCACCCTTCACCCCTGCCCGTCCCCTTCCTTATGTCTCAGGTCTTGTCCCAAACTCTCCTTGGACATCCAGTTTGACAGGGCTCTGTTCAATCTCATGTCTCTCCTTCCACAATCTGTAAGGAGAAGTTTACCCACGCAGTCATTTACATAACTCTGTCCCCCAAGAATGCAGCACAGCTCAAAGCCTGGAATGTGGGTGGCTCAGGAAATAACGGAGGGATGAAGTTAATCGGCCAACAAAGGCAGAAGCTGTAGCTTCTGTCATGAAGCCTGCTGCCACTTAGAGAAACAGGCTTAGCGGGATATGAGTAGCAGTGTCTTAAACAGAACCTGGACTACAACTATATTTTCAAGAAAATGTAAGGAATTCATACAATTTCCCAGAGTCAAGTGATACTTAGGTTATATAGCACATGTATGGAAGGAAAGCGTCACATAACATTTTTACTTTCATCCATCAAGTGACAGACACAGTAACAACATCTAATGAGGCCGGCGCCGCGGCTCACTAGGCTAATCCTCCGCCTAGCGGCGCCGGCACACCGGGTTCTAGTCCCGGTCGGGGCGCCGGATTCTGTCCCGGTTGCCCCTCTTCCAGGCCAGCTCTCTGTTATGGCCAGGGAGTGCAGTGGAGGATGGCCCAAGTGCTTGGGCCCTGCACCCCATGGGAGACCAGGAAAAGCACCTGGCTCCTGGCTCCTGCCATCGGATCAGCGCGGTGCGCCGGCTGCAGCGCGCTGGCCGCGGCGGCCATTGGAGGGTGAACCAACGGCAAAAGGAAGACCTTTCTCTCTGTCTCTCTCTCTCACTGTCCACTCTGCCTGTCAAAAAAAAAAAAAAAAAAAAAAAAACAACATCTAATGAAGGCAGGGTGTGGGGAAGTAGGTGTTGACTTTCCTGGAAGGAAGGCTGAGGCTCATGACCTCCATGACCTCTCCAGGGGTCACCTTGGCAACAGCTTCAAATTTTTAAATATTCATACTCTTTGACCCCTCAAATCTCAAGTTACCCTAAATAACTGGGCACTTAAAAAAAAGGAAGAAAGATTAAACATTTAAAACTGCTAACAACAGCAAGAAGCACTGGGAAGAAGCCAACTCTCCATCAATAGAAGGCTGATGAAATAAATGATGAAGCCATTTAGCACAAGGGTGCTAGGTACACATCATGTAGGCTTTCTACTGGCAAAAGTCAATGATTATTCTTCTAAAATTCCACAGGAAAGGCATGCCATGCCATTGGTAGGAGCTGCTTCTCGATATTGTTCCACTAATGGCAGGTCCACCCAGGGAGCAGCACATCTTGTTAGCATGTGTCAAAACACCAAGCGTCAGGAAGAAGTCACACAGGAGACACGCACACTGCAGGCTGGGCTGGAGCAAGCAGGAGGCCTGTGAAGGGCACACAGGGTGGCGGCACAGGAGGGCTTGGGTTCCTCATCCACGCCACAGGGCACCGCCCCCCCCCCACTTTCAGGGACAGGCAGTAGTACCACACCAAGCCAGTGCAAGTGAGGCTGGAGTTAAAGCAACTAATGCCTATGCAGTCATTAAAACAAAAGCCATCTCTTTGTGAGGACCTGGTTAAAACTCCAGAATACAATGGTAGGTTATAACTCATTACATCTTTTTTTTTTTTTTTTTTTTTTTTTGACAGGCAGAGTGGACAGTGAGAGAGAGAGACAGAAAGAAAGGTCTTCCTTTGCCGTTGGTTCACCCTCCAATGGCCGCCGCGGCCGGCTCGCTGCGGCCGGCGCACCGCGCTGATCCGATGGCAGGAGCCAGGAGCCAGGTGCTTTTCCTGGTCTCCCATGGGGTGCAGGGCCCAAGCACCTGGGCCATCCTCCACTGCACTCCCTGGCCACAGCAGAGAGCTGGCCTGGAGAGGGGCAACTGGGACAGAATCCGGCGCCCCGACCGGGACTAGAACCCGGTGTGCCGGCGCCGCAAGGCGGAGGATTAGCCTAGTGAGCCGCGGCGCCGGCCTAAATAAATAAAATCTTTTTTAAAAAATAGTTTTTAAAAATATCCAGGAATAAATCTAATTTATCATGCCAGCAATCCCACTGCTGGATATCTAGCCAAAAGAACTGAAATCAATGTAAGGGATGCCTACACTTGGGTGTTTATCGAGAACTGTTCACAGTAGCCAAGATATGAAATCTGTGTAGGTTGCCCATCAACAGATTACCAGATAAAGAAAACGCAGAGTCCATACATGATGGACTATACTCAGCTATAAAAAAGAATGAAATTCCGTCATTTGTAGCAACATCAAGGAGACTGGAGGACATTATGTAATGTGAATTAAATCAGGCACAGAAAGACAAACATCACATGTTCTTACTTATATGTGGGAAGCTACAAAGTTGATCTCAAAGAGAGAACAGAGCCGTGGTTACAAAGGCTGTGAAGGATGTGGGGGAGGGATGGATGGAGAGGGGACGGATAAGGGGTACAGGGATGCAGCTGGATAGGAGGAAGAACCTGTAATGCTGCACAGCACATAGGTGACAACTGATGACAATTAACTGAATATTTCAAAATAGCTAGCAGATGATTTTGAATGTTTCTGACTCAAGGAAATGATATAGTTGCACGTCTGCACTGATACATATGCCAATTACTCTGGTCTGATTATGATATTGAAATGTCATCCTATACCCCATAAATATGTACTATTACTGTCAACATTTCCCAGCCCACCGTGGAACCAGCGAGTGGCTCACACCAATGCTCCTGTGCAAGGCACCATGCAGCTGGCTGCTGGTGTTGATCTGGTGCAGCAGCTCATCCTAACCAGCATGAGCTACAATCTACGCACTCATTTTTGGTTTTAGTTTCCTAGAAATATTTTGGAGAAAGGTCATATGTATCCACAGTTCAAAACAATAAAACAACATAAAAATTCTCACTGCCAACTTGTCTCCATGCCCCTTGCCCCCTCTGCCTGTAGAAAACCACTTGCCTCCCGCGTTCACCTTATACAAATCCACTGCATGTTCTCATGCTGCCCCTTTTCTCATACCATATGCTGGAGACTATTTGACACCTTGAGTTTTTTTCTTCTCTCAACAACATATCCATGCACATTCTGTACATCAATTCATACTTTTCTTCTGCAGCTCCCCAGCGTCTCACTGGGTTGGAGGAACACAGGTTAGTAAACCAGCTTCCTGTTGTTGGAGAATCAGCTTGTTCCCAGCAATTAGTGCCACAAGGAATCATGCTGTCCACATAGTCATCTTGTTTGCACAGGTAGGACAGTTCTAGGATGGAAATAGTTGGACCAAAAGCAAATGTCTCTAGTAAGATATTAAGAGTTCAGCCTCCCGGGCCAGCGCCACGGCTCACTAGGCTAATCCTCCGCCTTGCGGTGCCGGCACACCGGGTTCTAGTCCCGGTTGGGGCGCCAGATTCTGTCCCGGTTGCCCCTCTCCAGGCCAGCTCTCTGCTATGGCCAGGGAGTGCAGTGGAGGATGGCCCAGGTGCTTGGGCCCTGCACCCCATGGGAGACCAGGAAAAGCACCTGGCTCCTGGCTCCTGCCATCGGATCAGCGCGGTGCGCCGGCTACAGCGAGCCGGCCGCGGCGGTCATTGGAGGGTGAACCAACGGCAAAGGAAGACCTTTCTTTCTGTCTCTCTCTCTCACTGTCCACTCTGCTTGTCAAAAAATTTAAAAAATAAATAAAAAAATACTTCAAAAGTGTAGGCAACAAAAGCAACTGCACAGCACACGAAGCAATCAGTACAGTGAAGAGACATCTGACAGAATGGGAGTAAATATTTACAAGTTACTTAACTGACAAAGAATTTGTACCCAGAATATATCAAGAACTCAAGAAACTCAACAACAAAACAACTCTGCTAAGAAACAGGGAAAGGACCTGAGCAGACAGCTCTCAAAGGAAAAAACACAACTGGCTGACAATCACTAGCCATCAGGGAGATGCAAATCGAAACCACAGTGAGGGACTGGTGTTGTGTCACAGCAGGTGACACCGCTGCCTACAATGCCCATATCTCATTATGGTGCTGGTTTGTGTCCTAACTGCTTCTGATCCAGCTCCCTTCTACTGGCCTGGGAAAGGCAGCTGAAGATTCCCCAAGTGCTTGGGCCTCTGCCACCCACTTGGGAGACCTGGATAGAATTCCAGGCTCCCAGAGTTAGCCTGGTCCAGTGCTGGTTACTGTGGTCATCTGGGGACTGAACCAGCAGACTGAAGCTCTCTCTCTCTCCCTCTGTAACTCTTTCAATATAAACAAATACATATTTAAAAAAATACCATGAGACCTCACCTGTCAGAATGGCTATTATCAAAAACACAGAGAGTGACAAATACTGGCGAGGATGTAGAAAAGGGGAATTCTCTTAACACTATTGGTGGGAACACAAATTAATACATTTAATGTGGAAAACAGTATGCAAATTTCTTTGAAAAAACTAGCAATAGGGGATTAGTGTTATGGTACAAGGGGTTAAGCCTCTACCTGCAACACTGGCATTTTATATGGATGCCGAGCTTCCAATCCAGCTCCCTGATAATGTGCCTGGGAAAGTAGCAGAAGACGGCATAAGTACCTGGGACCCCACACTCACATGGGAGACCAGGATGAAGCTCCTTGTTCCTGGCTTTGACCTGACTCAGCCCTGGCCATTGTGCCCTTTTGGTGGAAGGAAACAGCAGATGGAAGATCTCTCTTAACTCTGCCTTTCAAATAAATAAATAGTTCTAAAAAATAAAGAAAAAAATGACTTAGAAATAGAACGGCTATATAATTCAGCAATCCTAGTACTTGTTATACACCCAAAAGACAGAGCTATCTGCTCCACCATGTTTATTGCAGCACTGTTCACAGTAGCCAAGATATGGAATCATATGAATGGATAAAGAAAAGGCAGTATATACACACAATGGAATACTACTATTCTGCCATAAAAATAATGAGGGGATGGCGTTGTAGCATACCGCATTAAGCTGTTGCTTGTAATACAGGCATCCCATGTGGGTGCTGGTTCAGGTCCCGACTGTTCCACTTCCGATCCAGATCTCTATTAATGGGCCTGGGAGGGCAGTGGAAGACGGGCCAACTGCTTGGCCCCTGCACCCACATTGGAGACCCGGAGGAGGTTCCTGGCTCCTGGCTTCAGTCGGGCCCAGCTCCAGCCATTGAGGATATTTGGGGAGTGAGCCAGCAGATGGAGGATCTCTCTGACTCTCCCTCTCGCGAATTCTGCCTTTCAAATATATAAATAATAAGAAAAGGTGCCTTATAAAGGTTTAAAAAATGCAGAAAAAAATGAAATCCTGTCATTTACAGCAAAGTGGATAGAACTGGAGGACATGATGTTAATGAAATATATCAAACACAGAGAGACAGCTAAGATTTATTCTCACTCCTATGTGGGAGCTTAAAATAAACCTCCACAGGATCACAGTATAGTGATTACCAGAAGCTGGGAGAAGGGAGAGGGAGTTTAAAACATAGGGGAAGCTGGATGTGGTTAATTGTGACAAATACACTAATATGACATGCTAATAACAGGGGAAGCTGGATGTGGTTTACAGATTATGACAAATGTTTCACACTAGTGTAAGATATACTAATAACAAGGGAAGCTGGATGTGGCTTATAGATTATGACAAATGTATCACACTAATATAAGATGTATACATCAGAGGAAGCTGGGCAAGGGGCAGACAGGAACTCTGCATTACCGCACAATTTTCATTTCGTAAATTTAAAGCTATTCTGAAATAAAAAGTTTAAAAATATTGAATGAAAAGTAAAGATTCTACCCTTTTGAGCTTGCCTATTTCTAAGCATCCTTCTGAGTATTTTATTGGGTTTTAAAAATCTTCTGTTGTATTTTACCACCAGTGTTTTTGTACACATGAAAACTGGATTATAGCTTCCATCTCCTCACCAGCAATGTGTGTCTGCATCTTGGGAAGACATATAGGTGTTAAAAAATGTGTCTATAGGCCAGCGCCATGGCTCAGTAGGCTAATCCTCTGCCTTGCGGCACTGGCACACCGGGTTCTAGTCCCGGTCGGGGCGCCGGATTCTGTCCC
The DNA here is from genome assembly GCF_051225735.1 of Oryctolagus cuniculus. Taxonomy (NCBI): domain Eukaryota; kingdom Metazoa; phylum Chordata; class Mammalia; order Lagomorpha; family Leporidae; genus Oryctolagus; species Oryctolagus cuniculus. Next base: position 49,629,908 of record NC_142877.1, read on the forward strand.
GGTTGCCCCTCTTCCAGGCCAGCTCTCTGCTGTGGCCAGGGAGTGCAGTGGAGGATGGCCCAAGTGCTTGGGCCCTGCACCCCATGGGAGACCAGGAGAAGCACCTGGCTTCTGCCTTTGGATAAGCGCGGTGCGCCGGCCACAGCCATTAGAGGGTGAACCAACGGCAAAGGAAGACCTTTCTCTCTGTCTCTCTCTCTCACTGTCCACTCTGCCTGTCCAAAAAAAAAAAAAAAAAAGTGTCTATGTGGTGACCCAGCGGGGGCAGAAAGTACTTACAGAGTCGTGGGGCGTAGACCTATTCATGATAATTTCAATATATGCTTCCCTAATTTTTACTTCAACTTTCTTTGATGGTAAAATACACAGAATTTATCACTGTAACCAGTTCTTAAAATTTGTTAATAATTTCATTTTTTAAAAGATTTATTTGAAAGGCAGAGTTACAGAGGCAGAGAGAGAGAGAGAGAATCTTCCATCAGCTGGTTCGCTCCACAAATGGCCACCATGGCCAGAGGTGGGCCGATCTGAAGCCAGAAGCCTGCAGCTTCTTCCAGGTCTCCCATGTGGGTGCAGGGGCCCAAGGACTCGCACTATCTTCTACTGCTTTCCCAGGCCACATCAGAGAGCTGGATTGAAAGTGGACTAGCTAGGATTTGAACCAGTACTCATATGGGATGCTGACACTATATGCAGTGACTTTACCTGCTATGCCAGCTGCGAGCCCAGATTTATTTTATTTATCCAAAAGGTAGTATTAGAGAGAGAGGGAGAGAGAGACAGCGAGTGCACGCTTCCATCCACTGGCTAACTCCTCAAATAGTGGCAACAGCTGGGTTTGGGCCAAGTCGGAGCCAGGAGCCAGGAGCTTCATCCAGGTCTCCCACATAGGTGTCAGGGGTCCAAGTACCTGGGCCATCTTCTGCTGTTTTCCCAGGCACGTTAGCAAAGAGCTGGATCAGAAGTGGAGCACCCAGGACTTGAACAGGCACTCATGTGAGAAGCTGGCATTACAGGTGGTGGCTTAACCCTCTGTGCTACATCAGCTCCCATTGTAACCATTTTTAGCCACACACAGTTCAGTGTCCTTAAATACCTTGGTTCCCCACCATCTATCTCCATAACTCTATCTTGTAAAATGGAAATGCTGTTCCCATTAAAGCATTAACTCCCTTTCCCACTCCCCCCAGCACCTGGCACCACCACTGTACTTCTGTCTCTATGGTTCCAACAAGCTTTTTTCATCTTAAGGCTATTATTCCAGTGTATGGAATACACTGCTTATCCATTCAACCTTAAGTGGACGTTTGTCGACTCAACATTTTAGCTTTTCTAAATATACTGCTATGCAAATGGCTATACAGATCTCTATGAGGACCATGTGCTCAGTTCTTTTGAGTATATACCCAAAAGTAGAACTGTTGCATCATATGGTAATTCTTTGTTCAACTTCTTGAGGGAACACCACACTGTTCTTTACAGTGGCTGCACCATTTTACGTCCTCATCAGCAGCTCACAAGGATTCCGATTTCTCTACATCCTCATCAACTCTTATTTCCTGTCATTTTTATTTTTAGATCAGCCATCCTAATGGATGTGAGTTGGCATGTTATATAACTTTGATTTGTACTTCCCAAATGATTAGTAATGCTGTGCTTCTATTCATGTGCTTATTGGTCTTTTGCATATCTTCTTTGGAGACATGTCTATTCGAGTTCTACACTTTTTTTTTTTTTTTTTTTTTTTTTTTTTTTTTTTGACAGGCAGAGTGGATAGTGAGAGAGAGAGACAGAGAGAAAGGTCTTCCTTTGCCGTTGGTTCACCCTCCAATGGCCGCCGCGGCCGGCGCACCACGCTGATCCGATGGCAGGAGCCAGGAGCCAGGTGCTTTTCCTGGTCTCCCATGGGGTGCAGGGCCCGAGCACCTGGGCCATCCTCCACTGCACTCCCTGGCCACAGCAGAGAGCTGGCCTGGAGAGGGGCAACCGGGACAGAATCCGGCGCCCCAACCGGGACTAGAACCCGGTGTGCCGGCGCCGCTAGGCGGAGGATTAGCCTAGTGAGCCGCGGCGCCGGCCCTTTTGTTTTTTTCAAAAGCAGTCTTTCGCCATTAGGATGACGTTGGCTGCTGGTTTTTTTGTTTGTTTGTTTTGTTTTTTACAGGCAGAGTGGACAGTGAGAGAGACAGAGAAAAAGGTCTTCCTTTGCCATTGGTTCACCAACGGCCAGCGCACCACGCTGATCCGAAGCCAGGAGCCAGGTGCTTTTCCTGGTTTCCCATGCGGGTGCAGGGCCCAAGCACTGGGGCCATCCTCCACTGCACACCCGGGCCACAGCAGAGAGCTGGCCTGGAAGAGGGGCAACTGGGACAGAATCCTGCGTCCTGATCAGTACTAGAACCTGGGGTGCCGGCGCCGCAGGCGAAGGATTAGCCTATTGAGCCGCAGCGCCGGCCTACTCATTTTTTAACTGAGGTTTTTCTTGTTGTTGTTGTTGCAGTTCTAATATTTTTTTTTCTTTTTTAAAAAAAGATTTATTCATTTATTTATTGGAAAGGCAGAGTTATAGAGAGGCAGAGGTAGAGAGAGAGAAGTTATCCATCTGTTGGTTCACTCTCCAAATGGACACAATGGCTGGAGCTGCACCAATCGTAAGCCAGGGGCCAGGAATTTCTAGGTCTCCCACATGGGTACAGGGGTCCAAGGACTTGGGCCATCTTCTGCTTTCCCAGGCCATAGCAGAGAGCTGGATTGGAAGTGCAGTAGCTGGGATTTGAACCGGCAACCATATAGGATGCTGGTACTGTAGGCGATGGCTTTACTGCTATGAGTTTTCTACACATTAAGGCTATTAATCTCTTTTCAGATATAAGATTTACAAATATTTTCTCCAAGGTGGGGAGTTTTGATTTTACGATTGATAATGTCTTCTGATGCACAAAACTTTTATTTGCCCTAGTACTTGGGCTGTCTTCTGCTATTTCCCCAAGCACATTAGCAGGGAGCTGGATTGGGCTCAATGCAATGCTCAGATATGGGATGCTGGCATTGCAAGCAGCAGCTTAACCCACTGCACCACATCAAAGGTCTCAATTACATTTTAGCTGGTTTTATGTTGCTAGGAATTTGTGCATTTCATTTAGGTTATCCAATTTATGGGCATCCAGCAGTTCACAGTATACTCTTTTTATTTATTTATTTATTTATTTATTTATTTTTGACAGGCAGAGTGGACAGTGAGAGAGACAGAGAGAAAGGTCTTCCTTTTGCCATTGGTTCACCCTCCAATGGCCGCCGCAGCCGGTGCGCTGTGGCCGGTGCACCGCGCTGATCCGATGGCAGGAGCCAGGTACTTATCCTGGTCTCTCATGGGGTGCAGGGCCCAAGCACTTGGGCCATCCTCCACTGCCCTCCCTGGCCACAGCAGAGAGCTGGCCTGGAGAGGGGCAACCGGGACAGAATCCGGCGCCCCAACTGGGACTAGAACCTGGTGTGCCGGCACCGCAAGGCGGAGGATTAGCCTAGTGAGCCGCGGCGCTGGCCTCACAGTACACTCTTGAAATCCTTACTGTATCAGTAGAGTTGGTAATAATGTAATTTTCATTTCTTATTTTAACAATTTGAACTTTCCCTTTTTCTTTCTTCTTGTCTAATCTGTTGACAGTAAACAAAACTTTTAATTTTATTGATTTTTCTCTATTATTTTTCTCTACTCCATTGATCTCTGTTCTAATTTATATCATTGCTTTCCTTGTGTTAGCTCTAATTTGGCCGTTTTCTAGCTTATTAACTTATTAAGGTAGGTTGAGTGGAACTCTTATTTTTCAAGCATTTATATCCCCTGTGGCACTGCTTTCACAGCATCCTGTAAGTTTTTGGTATGTTGTGTTTTGTTTGGTTCATTTGTAAGTATTTTCTAGCTGTTCTTGTGATTTCTTTCATCCACTGGTTATTTGAGTGTGCTGATTCATTTCCTCAATATTGTGAGCTTTCCAGTTTCACTCCAGGCACCGATCTCTACACTCCAGTGTGCTGTGCTTGGTGAAGATACCATGTATGATATTTCTAAATCTACTGAGACTCCATCTATGGCCTAACTGTGCAGTGTACCCTGAGAACATCCCATGGATAACTGAGCAAGAGTATAGGCCATGACAAGATTTTAAACTGTACCCTTAGGAGTAAGTCTGTAGGAATGTATGTAGAACTATATAGCTTTACAGTTACAAACTTCCTCCTCTCTCTTATTCCCTCTCTTATTTTTTACTGAGATCTATGCCCTTAGAGCTGGAATTGTGATGTAGAGAGTAAAGCCGCCACCTGTGATGCTGGCATCCCACATGGGTGATGGTTTGAGTCTCGGCTGCTTCACTTCTGATCTCACGCCTTGCTAATGCACCTAGGAAAGCAGCAGAAGATGGCCTAACTGTTCAGGCCCCCCCCAACGACCTGCACCCACGTGGGAGACCTGCAAGAAGCTCCTGGCTCCTGGCTTGTCTGGCCTAGTCCATGTCATTGTAGCCATTTGGGAAGTGAACCAGTGGATGGAAGATCTCTCTTTCTCTCTCTCTAAGTTTGCCTTTCAAATAAATAAAATAAATATTTTTAAAGGAGCTCTATGTAGATGTTCTGTTAATAAAGGGCTCTTTTTAGATGGCAGTAGACCCCTTCCTTTAATTTTCCTATCTGGCAATATTGAGCTTCCAGGTTCTTTACTTTTTTAAAGTGTATATGGCTGCAGTTCAGCAGGGGCTGGTGTGGCACAGTGGGTGAAGCCACTGCCTGTAACACTGGCATCCCAGCTGGGCACAGGTTCAGGTTCAAGTCCTGGCTGTTCCACTTCCAATACAGTTCCATCCATACTGATGTGCCAGGGAAAGCAGTGGAAGATCCAAGGTCCAAGTGCCTAGACCCCTGTCACCCATGTGGCAGACCTGGATAGAGCTGCAGGCTTTAGGCTTTTGCCTGGTCCAGTCCTGGCCATTTCAGTCATTTGGGGAGTGAACAAACAGATGGCGAATCAATCTCTCTCTCTCCTTCTAACTCTGCCTCTTCCTTTTTTTTTTTTTTTTTTTTTTTTTTTTTAAGATTCATTTCATTTATTTGAAAGAGTTACAGAGAGAGGTAGAGACATGGAGAGAGGTCTTCCATCCGCTGGTCCGCTCCCCAGATGGCCGTATTGGGTACAGGGGCCCAAGGACTTGGGCCATCTTCCACTGCCATCCCAGGCCATAGTAGAGAGCTGGATCAGAAGAGGAGCAGCCAGGACTAGAACCGGCGTCCATATGGGACGCTGGCGCTTCAGGCCAGGGCTTTAACCCTCTGCGCCATGGCGCTGGCCCCTCTAACTCTGCCTTTCAAATACATACAATAAGCCTATAACAACAGGTCAGCAAACACTCCTTCGTACTTTTCAGGGACCACAGACTGAGTCAGTTGCGTGGTTCTCAGGGTTGCTACACCAAGGTCCCCGAGGCAAGTCCGAGTCCCTCTGCCCCTGGCACACTGCACATGCAGAAGCACGGTGCACTTGCACAAAGCCACGGTGTCCTCGTGGCAGCCATCTATCAGATTTCACTGAGGTCTGTCCTTACAACCCCAGGCACAACCTGGGCTCATATGCACAGAAATGTCTGACTCTTGTAAAAACAAGAACTTCTAGTTATAAAATGCGTAATGGTCCTATCTTTAATCCTATTCATCTTTCTTTGTAAGTGGCTTCTCCCAACCTACCCTCCATGCTTTCTGCACGACCCCCTCCCAAGCCACAGGATCTAGTTCCCTGATTTTTGTATTTCATGGACTAGTGGCGATTTCCATAAATGGGAATGATCACGTTACCAAGTGTTTTATTTACTAAGTAAGGATCCCTAAAAGACCACTGTGTCAGCAGCCAACTTGAGACAATGTAACATATAAAGTTACCTTTAAGACAGATTCTCTACACTGCTCTTTTATTTCTCATTTCCTTTCCATGCAGTAAAAATGTCCAAGAGTACCACAGGCCCCCGGCCGGTATATGAGGCACCTATCCTCAGGAGTGGTACCGTGGACCCATCTGCCGTCCAGCTCAGCACCTGAGGAGGGCCTGGCTTCCAGACAAAACCTTCTTCATCACCCACAGGCGGGTACAGGTGGCAGGCAAACACTAGGGAGCTCCCAGTCCCCTCCCTTCCGTTCATGGGAGAAGTCCTAGTTACAGGTGAGAAGACAGACTTCTGACTTCTGCCCCAAAAGAGGGCCAGCATAATGACAACCTTGTCTTAGCGTCCTGTCTTGGGTTCTGCTCTTCCTGGCTCAGGCTGGGGCTGTGCAGGTCCTGGGTTTTGACGAGGGAAGAATTGCTATCCTCATCTCATCTCCTAGTCTATGCCTCCCATTGACATTACCACAGACCCTGCTTAGAAGACAGAACACTTAGTTTTCTTTCTCCTTGTTATTTGTTAATGAGCAAATAGTAAGAGACACCACTGTATTCAATAAAGCTGAATTTACTGACACCTGCTACAAAAGCCAGGCGTTGCCAATGTGATAGTACAGTCATGTGCTGCCTAATGACATTTGGTTACTGATAGCCCACACACAGGACATCAAAACCACAAAGCCTCATTGTGCAGCAGACTGTCTCATCTACAAGCGTACTTCCAAAGTTCATGGAACAGGGACTTAAGACAATGATCATAGAGCCGGCCCTGCGGGATAGGCAGGTAAAGCTGACACCTGCAGTGCCAGCATCCCATATGGGCAACGGTTCGAGTCCCGGCTGCTCCAGCTTCCTATCCAGCTTTCTGCTATGGCCTGGGAAAGCAGTGGAAGATGGCCCAGGTCCTTGAGCCCTGCACCTGTGTAGGAAACCTGGAAGAAGCTCCTGGCTCCTGAATTCAGACTGGCCCAGCTCTGGCTGTTGCAGAAAATTTGGAGAGTGAACCAGCAGATGGAAGACTCTCTCTCTCTCTGCCTCTCCTCTCTGTAACTCTGTATATCTAAATAAGTATTAAAAAAAAAAAAAGACAATGCTCACTAACTCAAAGGTTTGTGCAAGAACACTCTATGACAAAATCACCTAACTGCACGACTGTATCAACAGGTGGGGCTTAAGGGCTCCTCCCTTGAGACTGGGATTAAAGTCCATATAGAAGAGGCTTCAGGTCCTGCGCCACAGCTCACTAGGCTAATCCTCCGCCTTGTGGCGCCGGCACACCAGTTTCTAGTCCCAGACGGGGCGCCAGATTCTGTCCTGGTTGCCCCTCTTCCAGGCCAGATCTCTGCTGTGGCCAGGGAGTGCGGTGGAGGATGGCCCGAGTACTTGGCCCTGCACCCCATGGGAGACAGGAGAAGCACCTGGCTCCTGCCATCGGATCAGCATGGTGCGCCGGCTGCAGCACACCGGCTGTGGCGGCCATTGGAGGGTGAACCAACGGCAAAGGAAGACCTTTCTCTCTGTCTCTCTCTCTCACTGTCCACTCTGCCTGTCAAAAAAAAAAAAAAAAAAAAAAAAAGAAAGAAAGAAAGAAAGAAAAAAAAAAGAGGCTTCAGGCTATGCTCAGACACTTGCCCTTCTGCCCTCTGCCATCTCACAACACAGCCTTCCTCCCCTCCAGAGTATGCACCACGATGGGGCAGAGAGGAGCCCTCACTAGACCACCACTCTTGCTAGTGCCTTGGTTTTCCCAGTCTGTAGAACTGTGAGAAATAAAGTACCCAGCCTCAGGCATTTTGCTACAGCAGCACAAAAACTATGACATCTGCTAAAAGTATTCTAGACACTCCGTTTGTGCAGATTTCTCTGAATCCAAATAATCTTGAAAAAGAACTGAAACTTACATATTAATTATTTCTGGTAGCATTACCTGTGCATCAGCAAGCACTATACACTACTCACATTAGAATCTAGTGAGGAGCTGGCACTGTGGTGTAGCAGGTAAAGCCGCCGCCAGCAGTGCTGGCATCCCATATGGGCACCGGTTTGAGTCCCAGTTGCTCCACTTCCAAACTAGCTCTCCACTAATGGCCTGGGAAAGCAAAAGATGGCTCAAGTGCTTGAGCCCCTGCACCTGTGTAGGAGACCCAGAAGAAGCTTCTGGCTCCTGGCTTCAGATGGGCCTATTCTAGCAGCTGCAGCCATTTGGGGAGTGAACCAGTGGATGGAAGACCTTCTTTCTCTCCCTCTGCCTCTCTGTAACTCTGCCTTTCAAATAAAAAAAAAGAAAAATCCAGTGAGAGCTTGTGATAGAACTCTTTCCTGTTGCTTAAAGCAGAGAAGCATACAAGAAGGACTAGGGCAGCGCTGTTTGTTTCACTTTTAATTTTTTTTTTTTTTTTTTTTTGAAAGACAGAGCAAGAGTGACGTTGCAACTTCTAGTTCACTCCCTAAATGCCTAAGAAAGTTGGTGCTGGGCCAGGATGAAGTCTGAAGCCTGCAGCTCCACACAGATCTCCAACATCCATGTCAGGGACCCAAGTAGTAGAGCCATCACCTGCTCCAACCCCAGGTGCACACCAGCAGGAAGCTGGGGTTAGGAGCAGAACCAGGACTTGTATCTGGGCACTCTGATGTGGGATGCAGGTGTCTCAAGTGGTAATCCAGTCACAAAAAGATAAATAAGATCAGATTCCATCTATATGAAGCGCCCAGAACAGGCAAATTCATAGGAGACTGTTTAACAGGTATAGATTTGTGTTTTGGCATGATAAAAAAAAAAAAAAAAGTTCTAGAGGATTGGGTAGTTAGTCTAGTGGTTAGCCTGCTGGTTAGAATGCCCACACCCTAGATCAGAGTGCCTATGTTCAATTCCTGGCTCCAGCTTCCTGCTAATGCCGACCCTAGAAGGCAGTGGTGACAGCTCAAGTGTTTGGATCCCTGCCACCTGGCTGTCCTGGATTGTGTCCTGTCTCAACCTGGCCCAACTCCAGTCACCGAAGGCATTTGGGGAGTGGGAACTGTCTCTCTCACAAGATTTATTTTTATTTACTTCAGAGACAGAGTTAAAGACAGAGACACACAGAGAAAGAGAGGTCTTCCATCTACTAGTTCACTCCCCAAATGGCTACAATAGCTGGAGCTGGGCTGATCCGAAGCTAGGAGCTTCTTGCAGGTCTCCCACATGGGTGCAGGGGCCCAAGAATTTGGGCCATCTTTCAAGGCGTTCCCAGGCACATTGGCAGGGAGCTGGATTGGAAGTAGAGCAACATAGAACTGCTTAATCTACTATGCCACAGCACCAGCCCCTTGTTTTTCAAATAATTGATTTTTTTTTTTTTGACAGGCAGAGTGGACAGTGAGAGACAGAGAGAAAGGTCTTCCTTTGCCGTTGGTTCACCCCCCAATGGCCGCTGCGGCCGGCGCACCGCACTGATCCGAAGCCAGGAGCCAGGTGCTTCTCCTGGTCTCCCATTCGGGTGCAGGGCCCAAGGACTTGGGCCATCTTCTACTGCAATCCTGGGCCACAGCAGAGAGCTGGACTAGAAGAGAAGCAACTGGGTCAGAATCCGGTGCCCTGACCGGGACTAGAACCTGGTGTGCTGGCACCGCAGGCGGAGAATTAGCCTATTAAGCCATGGCGCCGACCCAAATAATTAATTTGTTTGAAAAATTCCAAAGGCTGGTAAGGGAAAAGCCAACAGAAGTTCTACCACTCAGTGGATAGGGACAACAATATGGGTAAGAATGAAGGCTGGGGGGAAATTTGTGCTTTTTGTTTTGAAAACAACTTTACTGAGATATAATCTGCATAATTCTATCTGACAAATCGCCTGCATTCAAGATTTGTACTTCCAAAGGTCTCAGCGAATGCACACACCTGACTGCATCACCAGAGTCAAGAGAGTGAACATGCACCTCGTCCCATCCCCTGCCTCTTCAATGCCTCCCTCCTGGCTCACTCCGATCTGACCTCCACCCCAGGCATCCCTGCTCCCAGCTCTGTTTTTATAGATTAGTTTCAATTTTCTATAAATAGAACCTGTTTTGTCTACCTTCTTTTGTTCAATATAATTGAGACTACTTTGTTCATTCCCTTTGGTTTAAATGTTTATTTTCTTTCTACTTGAAAAGCAAAGATAGACACACACACACACACACACACACACACACACACGGGCGGGGGGGGGGACCTCTTCTCTCAGCTGGAGCTGTGCTGATCCGAAGCCAGGAGCCAGGAGCTTCTTCTGGGTCTCCCACATGGGTGCAGGGGCCCAAGGACTTGGGTCATCTACTGCTTTCCCAGGCCATAGCCTGGACTCGAACTGGCACCCACATGGGATGCCGGCACTGTAGGTGGCGGCTTTACCCACTACACCACAGCACCAGCCTGAAATAAATAAATCTTTAAAAAATATTTTTAAAATGGAATTAAAACATGTTTGTTTTGGAGCAAAAACTTTTTTTGAAATCCACAGATGGCTTTTTCATAATAACTTTTTTCATATTAACTTCAAGACCCCTCATACATCATGTTAACATCAGTCAGAAGGTATCTGAGGGGCCTATATTAACACCAGACGAGGTCAATTTCAGGGCAACGAATATGAGTACTTCAAAAAGTTCATGGAAAGCAGAACAGTCAAAATATTCTGTACCAAATAAGACTTGAAAATTCCATTTTCCACGAGCTTTCTGAGGTACTCTTATATCCTTTACTCCTATATGGGACACAGGCATCCATACCACATCCCAACAGCTGGGCAAAACACTCGCTCCGGGTCATGGACTTACAATTCCATTTTATCTCCTCTGGTGGGGTATTTGTCAGTGTTTGCTTTATGGTTCATAGTATTCATCTTCATCACATTCTGTATCTGGGTGGAATTATAACAGTTTGCATATACCAGCATTTCTTCTTTCCAGTCTGTCTGCAGTTGTCATGAATTTTACTTTATTTGTTACAAGCCCCAAAATAACTTTTTTTTATTTTTTTATTATTTTTTTTTTTTTGGACAGGCAGAGTGGACAGTGAGAGAGAGAGACAGAGAGAAAGGTCTTCCTTTGCCGTTGGTTCACCCTCCAATGGCTACCGTGGCCGGCACGCTGCGGTTGGAGCACCGCGCTGATCCGAAGGCAGGAGCCAGGTGTTTCTCCTGCTCTCCCATGGGGTGCAGGGCCCAAGCACTTGGGTCATCCTCCACTGCACTCCCTGGCCACAGCAGAGAGCTGGCCTGGAAGAGGGGCAACTGGGACAGAGTCCGGCACCCTATCTCTTGCTGATATAATGGCCAAGAGAAATCAGAAACCTGAAGTTAGAAAGGCTCAACGAGAACAAGCTATCAGGGCTGCCAAGGAAGCCAAAAAGGCTAAGCAGGCTTCTAAAAAGACAGCAATGGCTGCTGCTAAGGCTCCTACAAAGGCAGCACCTAAGCAAAAGATTGTGAAACCTGTGAAGGTTTCTGCTCCCCGAGTTGGTGGAAAACGCTAAGTTGGCGCATCAGATTTTTAAATAAAAATTGGAGTATTAAAAAAAAAAAAAAAAAAGAATCCGGCGCCCTGACCAGGAATGGAACCCGGTGTGCCGGTTCTGCTAGGTGGAGGATTAGCCTATTAAGCCGTGGCGCTGGCCCAATTTTTGTTTATTTTAAAAGTGTTAAAAAAAAACATACATATGCCCACATAATTATTTTCTGTGTTCTTCACTGATTTGTACACTTACAGATTTTCACCCAGTATAATTCTTCTGCCTGAAGGACAGCTTTAACATTTCTTATACACTGGGTTTGCTGGAGAAGGATTCTTTCAGCTTTTCTGTGTCTGAAAACTTTACAAGGTTGCCTTTGCTTTGGAAAGTTCCCTTTATCTGGTAAAGAATTCTAGGTGGAGAGCTTTTTTTTCCCCTCTTGTACTTGCTATGATTTGGAAAAGATCTGGCTCCCCAAACACATGCAAACATTTAAACCCCTAAGTCAGGGGCTGGTGCTATAGTGTAGCAGGTAAACCATTACCTGAGGAGCCAGAATCCCATATGGGTACAGGTTCAAGTCCTGGCTGCTCTATTTCCCATCTAGCTCTCTGCCATGGCCTGGGAAAGCAGTGGAAGATGGCCCAAGTCCTTGGGCCCCTGCACCTGCAGCATCAAGGGAAACTGGGAAGAAGCTCCTGGTTCCTGGCTCCAGATCAGCCCGCTTCTGGCTGCTGTGGCCGTTTGGGGAGTGAACCAGTGGATGGAAGTCCTCTCTGTCTCTCCTGCCTGTAACTCCACCTCTCAAATAAATACATAAATCTTTTTTTAAAGATTTATGTATTTATTTTTTAATGAACATAAATTTCCGAAGTACAGCTTTTGGATTACAATAACTACCCCCCCCCATAACTTCCCTCCCACCCACAACGCTCCCCTTTCCCACTCCCTCTCCCCTTCCATTCACATCAAGATTAATTTTCAATTCTCTTTATATACAGAAGATCAATTTAGCATATAAAGTAAAGATTTCCAGTTTGCACCCACACAGAAACACAAAGTGTAAAATACTATTTGAGCACTAGTTATAGCATTAATTAAACACCTAAGAGTAACTGTGTATTAATTACAGAGTTCAACCAATAGTTTTAAGTAGAACATAAAAAAAAATACTAAAAGGGTAAAGTATTAAGTTCTTTTTTTTGTTTTCTTTTTTTGTTTGTTATATAGTCTTTTTTTTATTTATTTAATAAATGTGAACTTACAAAGTGCAACTTTTGTATTGTTGTGGCTTCCCCCCCAACCTCCCTCCCTCCCGTGGCCCTCCCCTCTCCCACTCCCTCTCCCATCCTGCCCTTCATCAAGTTTCATTTTCAATTACCTTCATATACTGAAGATCAACTTAGTATATACTAAGAAAGGATTTCAACAGGCTGCACTCACACAACCGCACAAGGTATAGGGTACTGTTCGACTAGTAGTGTTGTTTTTTAGTTTCATAGTAAAACACATTAAGGACAGAGATCCTACGTGGGCAGCATGTACCCAGTGACTCCCGTTGTTGATTTAACAATTGGCACTCTAAATAAATAAGTAAATCTTTAACCCCCCCAAATTGTATGCTAACAGTTAATGGATTCATGTTCACAGGTGGAGACGGCACAGGGAAGGGGATGCTGGTGGAGGTCGTTAGGTCACTGGGGCTGGCTCTTGGAAGGTGGCTCTCTGCAGAGGGCTCCTTTTATGAGCAGAGTGTGTCTGCTCCCTGGCTCACCATATGGTCCTCCCCGGCACGTGTTCCATCGTCCTCATGATACCAGATCACCAGGGCCACCCAATCTTGGACTGTGAGTCCCCAAACTGAACAACAAAGTAACACCTTCCCACCTGAGTAGCTTTTCTAAGGCTAACGACCTCAAAATCTAAAACAGTACTTTAAAGAGGTCTTCTCTCTTGCGTGTTTTGAGTTGCTTCTTATCAGAAAATCTTTGTTCCTAGATACCTAGATACTTTTTTCCCCTCTGGTTGTTTTTAAAGCTTTTTTCTCTTTGCCACTGGATTTGGGTGATTTGTTCATGAAGGGTCCCAGGGGAACCCAGTCACATCCACTGTGCGGGGGATTGGCTGACCTTCTTGGTAGTGAGTTCAGTTTCCGGGTTTATCAAGCTTGGAAAGTTTCTTCCTCTCTTTGGAGATTGGAATTACCCACACAACAGGTGGCTTGAAGTGTCCACAGCTTCATGTTTGTGGTTTTTTTTTTTTTTTCTGTTTTATGTTGGATAATTGAATCTTTTCTCCTTCAGTGATATGTCATCAAACACCTTCAGTGTATCTTTCACCTCACATATTTTAGCTTTCTTTTTTTTTTTTTTTTTTTTTTTGACAGGCAGAGTGGACAGTGAGAGAGAGAGACAGACAGAAAGGTCTTCCTTTGCCGTTGGTTCACCCTCCAATGGCTGCCACAGCTGGCGCGCTGCGGCTGGCACACCGCGCTGATCCGATGGCAGGAGCCAGGTGCTTTTCCTGGTCTCCAGGGTGTGCAGGGCCCAAGCACTTGGGCCATCCTCCACTGCACTCCCTGGCCACAGCAGAGAGCTGGACTGGAAGAGGAGCAACCGGGACAGAATCCAGCGCCCCGACCGGGACTAGAACCCGGTGTGCCAGCGCCACAAGGCGGAGGATTAGCCTAGTGCGCCACGGCGCCGGCCAGCTTTCATCTTTAGAAAGTCAATCTGGTGGGCTGACACTGTGGTGTAGCAGGTAAAGCCACCGCCTGCAGTGCCGGCATCCCATATGGGCGCCAGTTCGAGTCCTAGCTGCTCCACTTCTGATCCAGCTCACTGCTAATGGCCTGGGAAAGCAGTGAAAGATGGCCCCAGTGCTAGGGAACCTACACCAGTGTGGGAGACCTGGAGGAAGCTCCAGGCATTACAGTCATTTGGGGAGTGAACCAGCCTATGGAAGACCTTTCTTTCTGTCTCTTCCTCTGTCTGTAACTACCTCTCAAATAAATAAATAAAATCTTTAAAATATATATATACATTGAAAAAGTCAGGAGCCAGCACTGTGGCGCAGTGGGCTAAAGCCCTGGCCTGAAGTGCCAGCATCCCATATGGGTGCCAGTTCTAGTCCTGGCTGCTCCTCTTCCGATCCAGCTCTCTGCTACAGCCTGGGATAGCAGTGGAAGATGGCCCAGGTCCTCAGGTCCCTGCACCCACGTGGAAGACCTGGAAGAAGCACCCGGCTCCTGCCTTCGGATAGGCGCACCTCCAGCCATTGCAGCCATCTGGGGAGTGAACCAGCTGATGGAAGACCTCTCTGTCTCCACCTCTCTCTCTAACTCTTTCAAATAAAAAATAAAATCTTTAAAAAAAAGAAAAAAAAAGTCAATCTGGGCAATTTTCATGTCTTCCATGACTCTTTTTAAAAAAGATTTATGTATTTGAAAGGCAAGGCAGAGTGACAGAGACAGAGAAAGAGATGGCTTGTGGCGTGAGGGGAGAAAATAAAGATACCTTTCATATAGTGGTTCACTCCTCAAATGGCCACTACAGCCAGGTTCAGGCCAGGCTGAAGCCAGGAGCTTCAAAAGGATCCCCCAACATGGGTAGCAAGGGTGCAAATACCTGGGCCATCACCTGCTACCCTTCCAGGCACATTAGCAGGGAGCTGGATTGCAAGTGGGGCAGCTGGGACTTGAACCAGAACTCCCATATGGGAAGTCGGCATTGAAACCAACGGCTTAACCCTCTGTGCCACAACACTGATCTCATCTTCCATGATTCTAACAAGCTCCTTGAACATATGGGATGCAGTGATAGTAACTGCTTTAATGTCCTCTACTAACAATAAGTGTCAGTTCCGGGTGGGTTTCCACTGAGTTATTATTCTCCACATTATCGTGTTCTCCTATCCTCTGCAGGTCTGGTGCTATGGGCAGGATTGTACTCCCATCTGTACGGCAAAGACCTAAGCCCCAGTACCTCAGAATGTCACTGCCAAGGAGGTGCTTGCAGTGATTAGGGTGGTCCTTCATCCATATGATGAATCCTTATTGGAAGGAATAGGAAACAGACACACACAGAGGCAAGGCCACGAGAAGACCCAGAGAGAAGCTGGTTACCTACAAGCGAAGTGAAACGTCTCAGAAGAAACCAGCACTGCCCACACCTTGATTTCGGACGTCAGTCCTCCAGAATTGATAGAACAAGTTTCTGTCATTGAAGTCATCCAGTCTGTGTTGCTTGTTGACAGCAACAAGCACAAGTTATGTCACTCACTGGATACCGCGCCCTGTGAATCTTTGTTGGGGGCTGAATGTTTTTATATTCCTATTACTATTATTGAGCCTTGCTCCAGGACACAGCTGGTTGGCAACAGTCTGACTCTTCTGATCTTGCCTTTACGAGTACTTAGATAGATCTGGGACTACTTATCTCCCACTACTCAAGCATGACGTTCCTGTGTGTTCTACCCAGCGTCCCGTGGATTACGGTCCTGCCGTAAGGAACAGGGTGCCTTTCCCCTCTGATCTTCCTGGGCAGCTCACTCCTCAGCCTCACCCAGCTTCCTCACATGCACGCTCATCAGGGTCCCTGGTAGTCTGTCCTGTGGACTCCAGATCCACAGCTCAGGGAGCCCCCCAAGCCCCGCCCCCTTGGCGTCCCTCCCTCAAGGCGGTCAGCTGGGGCGGCTATGGAGATCACAGTCCCTTGCTGCCTTGGGCCAAGTATCGTGGTAACCTCTGTGTCCCGTGTTTTGTCAGTTTTTGTTGCGGCTGTTTTGCCTATTTCAGGGAGAATTCCATTGCTGCTTCATTTGGGTCAGAAGTGCAAGTTCTAGATTTCTGTGAAAATGTGTTCACTGTTGGTTTTCAGCAATTGCTCCAACAAAATTGTTGAGGAAAAGTGCTTTACCATTTCTTTCCATTATATTCCCTAAGAAGCAACAGAAGAAGAAAGCCAAGACTCACTCCCTAAGAGCTACATTAAACTTTTCTTATTTTTTAAAAGATTTATTTATTTATTTGAAAGGCAAATACCGAAAGAGAAGGATAGAGAGAGACAGAGAGAGATCTTTCATCCACTGGTTCACTCCCCAAATGGTCCCAAGGACCAGGCCTAAACCACAATGAAGCCAAGAGCCAGGAGCTTCTTTTAGGTCTCTCACGTGGGTACGGGTACCCAAGAATGTGGGCCATCTCCCTGTGCTTTCCCAGTGCGTTAGCAGAAACTTTTCTTAGTTGTTAGGTGCAGATTTTAATATTAAATCTTCAGAATCTTACTGGAACACAGTATCAGGAGTCGCTTCACTCTACAAAACTGAAAACTGTAAGGCGTTCATAAAGCACATAAGAGCAATTCATAAATATCCCTTTGTCCCCCCCAAAATTAAAAAAAAAAAAACATGAGGGCTTTGTCAGCAGAGCTGAACAGCTGAGAGGATCTCACTTTCCTCAAAGAAACAAACACGTCTTACCACTCGGTTTCAGGAGCTTTACACACCACACCATTGCCCACCTAGCTTTTCCTTTACAGCTCTTTCCCACCCCACTGAAACTTTATGCATATTTATGTGCTACTTTTTCTTCTTTGCTGTTTCTCCTTTAAGAAAATGTAAGCACTGCAAGAACCGAGATTGTCCCACTCTCATGCAATGTTTTATCAGCATCCACCAGCCTTTGGTATGAGTACACGCACACGGTACTCTGGAAACGTGCCACGCTGTGAGAGGCAACTGCCTGGCATCTTTCTCTGTTCTAAATTTTTATTAAGAACTCTTTATTAATTGAGAGAGGAACAGAGTAAAAGAGATGGTTCCGCCAAGGCTGCCTTTCACCATAGTGATGGCCATCTCCCGGGAGACTGACACCTGGGGCTCCCTCCCCAGGCCCTGCAGAAGCTCCTTCAGTTTTCTCTTGAGGCCCTGGGCTGGCCCTGGCAGGCTCCCAGCTGGCCTGCGCTGCTGCAACAGTTCCTTCCTCCTGGAACCCTAAGGCAAGTATCACATGTCCTACAATGACCGTCTTCTTTCCTTTCCCATCGATTCTGCCATGATGTGCTGTGTCAAAGTGTCCTGTGTCCCCAGGCTGTGAGAATCTCTTTTTTTTCTACCTCTCCACAGTCCAGCTGGCATTCTGCACTGCATCACATCAATGAAGTGAGGGGCTAAAAGACAGTACACCCTGAAGATAAATCGGCAGATAAAAATGTCAGAGCAACAAAGGAGTCATTAAGAAAGGGAGAATGTAAAGCTGATGAACTGTCTCCAGTTACCCCTCTATCTTCTCTCTACCATGGCCATCACCAAGACCTCAGGGTAGGGGGTAGAGGGGGGCAGCATTGTAGCACAGAAGGTTAAGACACCGCCTTGGGCACTGGTTCTGTCCTGGTTGCTCCTCTTCTAGTCCAGCTTTCTGCTGTGGCCAGGGAGTACAGTGGAGGATGGCCCAGGTCCTTGGGCCCTACACCCACATGGGAGACAAGGAGGAAGCACCTGGCTCCTGGCTTCGAATTGGCGCAGCGCGCCAGCCACAACACACTGGCTGTAGCGGCCACTTGGGGGTTGAACCAATGGAAGGAAGACCTTTTTCTCTGTCTCTCTCACTGTCTAACTCTGCCTATCAAAAAAATAAATAAAAAATAAAATAAGACACGATCCAGCTCCTGCTAATGTGCCTGGGAAAGCAATGAAGGATGGCCCAAGTGCTTGGGCCCCTGCACCCACATCGGAGACCCTGAATAAGCTCTTGGCTCTTGGCTCCTGGCTTTGGTCTGGCCCAACCCTGGCCATTGCGGCCAATCGGGAATGAACCAGCAGGTGGAAGACATCTTCGCTCTATCTCTTCCTCTCTCTTTGTAACTGCCTTTAAAATAATAAATAAATTACATCCTTAAAAAAAAAAAAAAAACTATCTTGGTGCAAGATCTGATATCTGCCACACATGAAAACAGACAAACCCAACTCCCTGGGCACAGACACTATCTTCAGGCATCTTTACAACCTCAGTGCCTTCATGGCATCTCACAAAGCACAGTGACTACTCAATAAGATAACCAAAGGGGAGGAGCTGGCACTGTGGCACAGCGGGTTAAGCAGCCATCTGCAGTGCCTGCATCCCATACATGTGTTGGTGCAGGTCCCAGCTGCTCCATTTCTGATCCAGCACCTTGCTGATGCACCTTGGAAAGCAACAGAAGATGGTTCAAGGCCTTGGGACCTTGTTCCCTATGTGGGAGACCCAGATGAGACTCCTGGCACTGATTGGCCTAGCCCCTGCTGAAGTGGGCCATTTAAGGAATGAACCAGCAAATGAAAGATCTCTTTCTCTCTCACTAACTCTGCCCTTCCAATAAATAAATAAGTCTTTAAAAAACAAAATAACCAAAGGGCATCTGACACTGGTGTGGCCATCCCCAGGCAGGAGCAATGGGATATCTCAGGACCAGGTATGGCACAGGCCAAGGATGTTGTATGCATTATTAGGAGAAGAAAACTCTTCAAAGTCAAAAGCCTATTTCCTCCAGGAACCTGAACTATTGACCAAAGTGGCTGGCTCTGATCCTCAACTATTCTTGCCTTCCTATCATAATAGGATAGTTCAGCCAATGTATCCTAACCTTGCAGGAGATACCACTAATCTGACAAGCAGTGAAGACAATTTGAACTTTCTTTTCTCTATTTTAAAGTGTCAGGGCCACTTCTTTCAACCTTCAAGAATAAACCTGGGGCTGGCACTCTGGTGTAGTGGGTAAAGCTGTTGCTTGCAGGCCTGGCATCCCATATGAGCACGGATTCGAGTCCCCGCTGCTCCACTTCCGGTCCAGCTCTCTGCTATGGGCTGGGAAAGCAGTAGAAGATGGCCCAGGTCCTTGGGCCCCTGCACCCGCATTGGAGACCTGGAAGAAGCTCCTGGCTCCTGACTTTAGATTGGTCCAGCTCCAGCTGTTGTGGTCATTTGGGGAGTAAACCAGTGGATGAAAGACCTCTCTCTCTCGCTGCCTTACAAATAAATACATAAACTTTTTTTTTAAAAGAATAAACCTGAATTCTAGCACTCTTGGATTTGCTAGTCTTCCTTCACAGACAGCCCAAACTCTCCCCGTGACACACATCTGCTGGCATCTCCTGTCACCTTCTTAGGCATCCCCATACAAGGTAAACAGGTACCCAGGATGACGATGGCTGAGCCCACGAGGACCATCTCAGGACCAATTCTATTTAACCACTACCACACTTGGCAGTTGCTGAAGGAACTCTGAGGTAGGAGTTCTGTGTAGGTCCCAGCTAATCACCTGACCTTTCCTCAGCTCCTGTGGGCCTTCCTTCCACCTCCACCTACGCCTCACTCGGAGCCCCTCCACACTGCGGTGTGTGCAAGGCAGACAAGCCAGGCCAGCGCTTCAAGTCACGGCTGACGTGGTCTCTCAGAGAAACCACCTTTGCCATCCATTCTTAAACCATTACGATTTAGAAAGAGGAGTCCCTGCTATACCCCTGCTGTTAATGAGAATGCAGCAAGTCTGACAAGGGCCGACAGACTGGGGAGCTGAACGGGAGAGGTCCCGAGTGCCATCTCTTCCTTCCTCCTTCTCAGCGGACAGCGTGCTGCTTATTTCCCAGGAAAGCAGAAGGAACCCAAAGGGAACTCCCACATATCTCCAGCCACACAAACCTCCCCACACCTTTCACTGCATCCCTTGCCCGCCCTACTGTCTGCTTGGTCTTGGGGGCAGGAGTCCTGTTCCTTCTCACACCCACTGCCAGTCTTTCCCTGTCTCCTGGATTATTCCCAAGAGCACACCAACAGCACTGGTCAGAAAACCCACGTGGTGGACCTGGATGAAGCTCCTGGCTTCGGCCTGGCCCAGCCCTGGCTGTTACAACCACCTGGGGAGTGAACCAGCAGACGGAAGATCTCTGTCTCTCCCTCTCTGTAACTCTGCCTTTCCAAATAAATCTTTTTTTTAATTAATTTTTTTTATTTGAAAGGCAGAGCTACAAAGAGGCAGAGGTGGGGGAGGTGCTATCCGTCCGTTGGTTCATTCCCCAAATGGCCACAATGTCTGGAGCTCAGCAGACCCAAAGTCAGGAGCTTCTTCTGGGTCTCTCATGCAGGTGCAGCTATCCAAGGACTTGGGCCATCTTCAGCTGCTTTCCCAGGCCATAGCAAAGCTGGATGGGAATTGAAGCAGCCGGAACTCGAACCGGTGCCCTAATGGGATGCCGGTACTACAGGTGGTGGCTTTACCTCTACGCCACAGTGGCGGCCCCCAAATAAACCTCTAAAAATAAACAAAAACTACCTTTCTCTTCGCTTCTCCCTTGAGCCCACTCCATCAGGATCTCGCCCCCACCACCCAATTAGACACTCTTACCAGCTCCAAGCCTGCATCACCAAGCCCGCTCACAGATCGTGTCTTCTTCCACAATGGGCTTTCCTCCTGAGACTGCCTTCACAGTTTCCCCAGCTCTCCTGACCCGCAGCCCACACTCCTGCCACATGTCGTGAGCCAGAGGCTCCTCATCCCCCACAGAGGTCCCAGGCCCAGACCTCTGACCCCTCTTCTGCCTTGACTCACTTGCTGGGCTATCTCAGTCTACCGTGTGGATCTAGCACCACTGGCAGGAAGCTGTGGTCAGACACGGGCCCTAATCAACCCCCGAACTCCTGACTCCACTTGGATGCCTCACAGGCACCTCAGAACGTCCAAAGCGAGATATGACTGCGCTTTCCAAGGCACATGCTCATTCTACAGTCGTCCTTGCTATGGCTTGACTGTACTCTCCAAAGCTAATCGTGACTTTTTTTTAGGATTTATTTACTGGGACTGGCACTGTGGTGCAGGTTAATCCTCGGCCTGCAGCGCCAGCATCTCATATGGGCGCCAGTTCTAGTCCTGGCTGCCCTTCTTCCAATCCAGCTCTCTGCTATGGCCTGGGAAGGCAGTGGAAGATGGCCCAAGTGCTTGGGACCCTGCATCCGCATGAGAGACCAGAAAGAAGCACCTGGCTCCTAGCTTTGGATCGGCGCAGCTCTAGCTGTTGCAGCCATCTAGGGAGTGAACCAAGGGAAAGAAGACCTTTCTCTCTGTCTCTCTCTCTGTTAACTCTAATTCTCAAATAAATAAAATCATAAAAAAGATATTTATTTATCTGAAAGGCAGAGTTACAGAGAGGCAGAGGCAGGCAGAGAGAGAGAGAGAGAGAGAGAGAGAGAGAGAGAGAGAGAGAGAGAAAGAAAGATGTCTTTCATCCACCTGTTTACTCCCCAGATGGCTGCAACAGCCAGAGCTGAGCCGATCCAAAGCTGGGAGTTAGGAGCTTCCTCCAGGTCTCCCATGCGAATGCAGGGGCCCAAGGACTTCGGTCATCATCTACTGCTTTCCCAGGCCATAGCGGAGAGCTGGATTGGAAGTGGAGCAGCCAGGACTAGAACCAGCGCCCATATGGGATGCTGGCACTGCAGGTGGCGGGCTTTACCCGCTAGGCCACAGCGCTGGCCCCTCATGTTGACATTTAATGGTTACTTCAGTAGTATTGGAAAGTGGACCTTTAAGAGGTGGCTTCACACTCACACTGTTTCTGAAGTGGGCTGGTGAGCTCTGCTACTTGTTGGACAGTGCCTTCTGCCAGCCTATGATATGGCACAAAAGCCCTCACCAGATGTGGTCCCTATCTGGATCTTTCCAGCCTCCAGAACTTTCCAGCCAAATAAACTTCCATTATTTACAACCTAACCAGTGTGGGATATTCTGTCAGAGCAACAGAACATGGATGAGGACAGAAAACTGGTACTGAGAAGTGGGGCTGTTGCTACAAAAAATACCTGAAAATGTGGAAGTGGCTTTGGTACTGTGCAATGCATGGAGGGATGGGAGAATTTGGGGGAGCAGGCTAGAATAAATCTGTATTACCATGAATGGAGAATTAAGGGCAACCCTAGGGAGGGCTCAGAAGAGGAGGGCTGTGGGGAAAGTCTGGAATTTCCCAGAGATTACATAGTCACGACCAGAATCCTAGCAGAAGGGATGGTAATAAAAGCCACTCTTTCAAAGTCTCAGACAGAATAGAGCAACAAGGTAGTGGAAAATGGAGGAAAGCAGTCCTTGTTATAAAGTAGCAAAGACCTCAGCTGAGCGGGATTGTGTCTAAGCCCTAGGGCTTTATGAAACAAAGATGCTAGAGGTGTAAGGGCAGGCTTTTCCACCTAGATTTCAGAAGATATGACAGGCAGCCAGCGGTCCCAGGCTGGGAGCTGTCAGAGAGTCTCCACTGGGCAATGTGTGGTGGAGCTGCAGGGGCAAGGCTACCCTCAAGACCCCAGAACTGTAAGGTTACCAGGAGAGCTACAGGGGTAGGACTTCAGCCCAGGAGAACTGCTGAACCCCCAGAGCCACAGGGGCAGAGCTGCCTGGAACCCTGGGAGCCCAACTCCTGCACCAGTGTGCCTAGAACATGGAGGCGCTGTCAAGGGATTTATTCATTAGCTTTAAGATTTCACGTCATTTTCACTGGTGGGTTTCGGACTTGCTTATCTGGGTTACTCTTTTTCTTCTTGCCTGTGTCTCCCCTTTGGAATGGTCTGTCCTGTGGATGTACTACCATTGTATTTTGGAAACAGATAACCTCCTTTTGATTTCAGAGAGACTCAGCTGGAGGAAATTTGCCTCAGAATGAATTGTTCTTTATTTTATATTTTTTGACAGGTAAAGTGAGACAGTGAGAGAAAGAGAGAAAGGTCTTCCTTCCATTGGTTCACTCCCCAAATGGCCACTACAGCCGGCGCGCTGCGCCAATCTGAAGCCAGGAACCAGGTGCTTCCTCCTGGTCTCCCACGCGGGTGCAGGGCCCAAGCACTTGGGCCATCCTCCACTGCAATCCCGGGCCACAGCAGAGAGCTGAACTGGAAGAGGAGTAACCGGGACAGAATCCAGCACCCCAACCGGGACTAGAACCCAGGGTGCCGGCACCACAGGCGGACAACTAGCCAAGTGAGCCACAGCGCCAGCCAGAATGAATTGTTCTTTGAGTCTCACCTATATCTGATTCTGATGAGAATCTGGACTTGGGAGTGAAGACTTCCAGGAATAGGGTGGAATGCTTTGGTTTCAATGCCCCTCTCTGAAACTCACCTTGACATTTAAAGGCCACTATAGTGAGAATCAGGAGGTGAGATCTTCCAGGGGTGATTAGGTCACAAGGGCTCCACCCTCTGGGACGGATTCATGCCACTATCAGTGGGGTGGGTCATTTATCCCGGTAGTGGCTGTGCTACAACCACTGTAACCCTGCTGTGTGTACTCTTGCTCCCACCTGTGCTCTCTAGCCACCTGGTGCCTTCCCCCAAGTTACAGCATAGCACAAAGGCCTCACCAGCCATAAGCCTCATCAGTCTTGGGGCTTTCCAGCCTTCAGAACTGTGAGCCAAATAAACTTATATTGTTTGTAACCATCCAGTCTGTGGCATTCTGTGATTCTGTGACAGCGCAGAAAATGGACTAGGACACCCCCTTCTCAGCACATGGCAACTCCATTCTCCTAGCTGCTCAGACAAAAAAAAAAAAAAAAAAAAGTCTTGTGAATTGTATCTGGCTTTCTCTTTCACATTCCTACATCTAGTCCACAGCAAATTCTGTTGACAGTTCCTTCAAAACATATCCAGAATTCCACACTCCTCACCTCCATGGCTACTGCCTGGTCCACCCCCCCCCCCCCCATCATCTCTAACCTGGATGATGACCACATCTCTTGTGTGGTCTCCCCACACCACTTTCCCTCCAGTCTGTGGGTGCCAGAGAGAGTCACAAGATAGCACATCCATCACAGCATGCTATTCCCTACTCTAAAGCAGCAAATGTCCCCTTGTCAGAAAGGCCTCTTGCCCGCCCCAACCGCACACAGACCGCCATGCTGTCTTGTCCACAGCAACCCCCTCACCATCTCTGCTTTTCTCGTTCGTGCTGAGTACCCGACATGTCACATATTACTTGACAGCATGTAAAGTCCAACCAGTATGTAAAGTCCACAAGAATATGGTCTGCATTTCCTGCTGTGGCCCCAGTATTCACAAGTATTAGGGCACATACGGGCTTCCAAACTTCGTTGGGAAAAAAATGACCAAGCAATACTATTAAACATGCTCTAGGCCAGCGCCGCGGCTCAATAGGCTAACCCTCCACCTAGCGGCGCTGGCACACCAGGTTCTAGTCCCGGTCGGGGTGCCGGATTCTTTCCCAGTTGCCCCTCTTCCAGGCCAGCTCTCTGCTGTGGCCCGGGAGTGCAGTGGAGGATGGCCCAAGTGCTTGGGCCCTGTACCCCATGGGAGACCAGGAGAAAACGTGGCTCCTGCCTTCGGATCAGCGCGGTGCGCCAGCCGCAGCGCACCAGCCGTGGCGGCCATTGGAGGGTGAACCAACAGCGAAAGGAAGACCTTTCTCTCTGTCTCTCTCTCTCTCACTGTCCACTCTGCCTGTCAAAACAAACAAACAAACAAAAAAACATGCTCTAATACCAACAGATGTTGGTCATACCTACAGAAACACACCAACTGGTTGAGGAGCCGGAACAAAGTATCTCTGAGGCAAAACAGGGAAGGAGGAGCTAACAGAGCTTGCTCAAAGCCCTCAGTCATGAGTGATGACAATGAGATGGTCACATCAGAAGATATGGCTGAGAGAATTATCCCCACACCTGGGGAATCAATTCTGATCCCACTTCACAGACGAAACAACGCACTTCAGAGTTAAGCAGCTTCCCCAAGCCACAGAACCTGAAAATGCCCACTTGAGAACTAATTCTCCATTTCAGCTTTCGTTTAAAAACATCAAATCATGGTAGAAATATTGGATTGCGCTAGAATGGGGACCAAGCCTAAACGAGCACTCCTTCTGATAATGGGACACTTCAGTCTGGGTGTCCCAGGTATTGGATGCTCTGGAAGCTGGCCCTCGGTATAGGATGAGGCAAGGGGAAGTGGCTCACCCACTCTCCATGCCCAAGGAGCTCTCTGACCAGGCACAAACCTGTTGACGCCCAAGTTGTGTGGCATCAGCTCCCTGTGAAGAGCACTGACTTGGTCTGTCAGCTTTCAAGGCTGTATCACACATTTCTCCTGCAGATTTCATTTTGGAAGGCAAAGTGCTCTACAAGGAAGAGAAGGAGAAGCTAGAGTCTGGAACAGGGTCCTGTCCTCATTGCTGTCAGCACACACCTGACAAGGTGACCATCTTCATGCCTCTTTCCAAAGTTGTTTCCATGAGTGTCTCAGAGCTCTGAGTCTGCCCAAAGATATTCCCCACAGGTTAGACCTGTTAGTCACCATAAAAGGCAGGCTACTCCCTTGAGAAGGGAGGGTGTGCACTGGCAGGAAGGAACTTTGAACCAAGCAGAGATACAGGACACAAAGGCTGAACAAACCCAAGACACACTGGAAGATCAAGCCCTGGTGTTCCAGGCTCCTGGCTGGAGTGTGGCCACCAGTGGAAGGAGGCAGACCCAGCAGGGAGCAGGGCGCAGCAAGGATGCCACAAGCAGAGCCCAGCCCCTGCCTTGTCGCCGGCTTGGCACACACTGTCCTTGGGATGGGGAGGAGGGGGAAAAGAGGCAAAGCAGACTTCACAAAAGCCAGCTCAGAGACGGATGCCAGGCAGGGAGGCTCAGAGGGCGGAGGAGACAGATGTTAACCTGCTGGCAGCTTGGATGAAGCCCCTTCTCTGGGTCAAGGAAGAGCTGGGAGTGATGACCATGCTCTTTGGTATCGGCATGGGAGAAGAATCTGGCCTTGAACCCTCCCCAAGTGGCTCACTGATCTCTGCAGATCCTGTAGACCTGGCCTGTGGGTGGGAGAGCAAGGGTCAAGCCAGCTGACTACACAGACGCTGTACGCTCACGCCCATCTTCTCAGGGTCCATGTTACACCGTTCATGCCTTCAGTGCACACTCCCGAGAAATCCAGGGCCGCTGAATGGAAGAAGAAAGGCCCTTCAAGGCCTCACTTGTCCAGCAGACAACGTGCAAGGCAGCTCTTCTTCCCAGGGAGTCCAGGGTTGATGTGCTAATCTGATAAACAGTCACCATTAAAAATGACCTTTCATGGGGCAGTCGCTGTGGCACAGTGGGTTAAGCTGCTGCCTGTGAGACCAGCATCCCACATGGGTGCCGATTCGAGTCTCGGCTGCTCCACTTCCGATTCAGCTCCCTGCTAATGGTCCGGAAAAGCAGCAGACAATGGCCCAAGTGCTTGGGCCCCTGCACCCACGTGGGACACCTGGGTGATTGCTCCTGGCTTCAGCCTGGCCCAGCCCCGGCCATTGTGACCATTTGAGTAGTGAAAAAGCAGATGGAAGAACTCTCTCTTTCCCTCTCTCTGTAGTTCTTTTAAATGAATGAATGAATGAAAAATAAATAAATGTTTTTCAAAAATTACCTTTCAGCCAAGAAATTTAAAACACAAAACAAAAAACCATGTTTTGGTTTCTTTTGACCTCCAAAAATATTTTCCTCTGAATCAGCTTCAGGAGTTAAAAAGAAAAAAATGTTGGTGACATCACACCCAAAGCCCAAAAAAACCCAAAGGAACAAACAAACCCAGCCAGTCTTCTCTGGAAGGACTGGAAGATCTGGCTGCTCAGGGGCCACACTCCTGAGGGGCAGCAGAGGACAGGCGAGGGGCTGCTGTCCCTGGCCGCTCAGGGACCACACTCCTGAGGGGCAGCCAGAGGACAGGCGAGGGGCTGCTGTCCCTTCCAACAGAGCAGGTTCTCTCTACTTCACAGCTGTGAATCCCCCTCTCCCAGAACAAACATAGATATATTCTTTTGGGGGACACATGTGTGAATTATATTTCACATTTCAGTATACGTATCAGACGTGTCATTCACTAGCCTGAATCAAGAAAAAGGGGAAAAAAAGCCTAAGTATGTAAACTAGGGAACAAGACTAGGGAAACAGCCCTACGGAGGAGAAGAGCTCAATTAAATGGATGATTTTCTAAGTCACTAAAACTGAACACAGAAAGAGACAGCAAATGTAAACATGTCAATGACCTAGAAGATACTGTAATACTTATCTAGTGTTGTATTCTCAAAAAGCACCAGGCTCAGGCAGTTACACAGAGGAATTCTACCAATTTTTAAAGAAACCAATCTTTTCAAAATATTTAAATTGGCTAAAGTGGAGAAATAGAAAACTTAATAAAGCAACTGAAAACACTAAAATAACTTGGTAAAGACAGCATTAAAAAAGAAAACTATAGACTTCTTTCACAAGCAAATGATGTAAAATTCCTAAATAAAATACCAAAGGACCCTCGCTGTACAACAGAATTCATCCCAGGAATGCAATGATGATTCAATAACATAAAACTTATTACTACAATTTAGCATATGGTCATTCCACAGATACTAAACAGGCACTGAAAAAAATTCAACCACCATCTCTGATTAGAAAAGTCGAGGAGCTGGTGTTGTGCCATACCAGGTAAAGCCACCACCTGCATCGTCAGCGTCCCATATGGGCGCCAGTTCACGACCTGCTTCTTCATTTCTGATCCAGTTCCCTGCTAATGGCCCGGGGAAAGCAGTGAAGGAAGGCGCGTGAGCTTGAGCCCCTGCCACCCACATGGGAGGCCCAGAAGAAGCTCCTGGCTTTGGCCTGTCCCAGCCCTGGCTTCTGTGGCCATTTGGGGAGTGAATTAGTAGATGGAAGATCTCCCTGTCTCTCTCTGTCTCCCCCTCTCTGTCACCTTGCCTTTCAAATAACTAAATGAATCTTTAAAAATAAAAATAAAGAGAGAGAGAGAGAAATGCAAAGAAAGAAAAGAAAAATCAGGGCAGATAGCCTAATGGTTAAGAGCGCTTAAAACACTGGCATCTCACTTTAGAGTGTCTGGGTTTGACATTCTGCTCTGGCTCCTGACTCCAGCTTCCGGATAAGCAGATAATTGGAGGCAGTAACTGGGTGCCTGCCACTTATGTGGGAGATTGGGACTGAGTTCCTGGCTCCTGGCTCCAGTTGTCGCGGGCATCTGGGGAGTGAACCAGTGGATGGCAGCTTGCGCTGTCTCCTGTTCTCTCCACCTCTCAAATAAATGTAAACAAAAACTAAATGATCAGCTACACAATCCTTGTAAAATAAAATAACTAGTATGACAGAAACACTAAAAGCATTCTCACTGAAGTCAGAACTAGTCAAAGATAACTGGTAGAATCTCTATTATTTAACTTTGTTCTGTAAATACAATACAGTCGGAAAGCAACAAGAGACTTAAAAATTGGAAAACAAGAGACAAAATTATCTATAGTTGACATGATAGCATACCTGGAAAATGCAAGAAAACCAACTGCAAAAACTACTGGAAACAATACAGTGAAGTTACTAGCTACAAAACTAATAAGCACACTAATTAAGAACATGTAACAATAAAGGATCACATTTTCAATAACAGAAAAGGTAAATCAACTAGGAATAAATTTAAGAAATACAGTTTATTTTTTTCAAATATACCAACTGTAAAAAAGACATTTCTGAGACAATCTGGCAAACGTGTATGTGGACTGGATATCAGGTAATACCAACATTAGACAATAAGCTACTGATACAGATAAACAGAAAAGTACTACTGTTACATATTCAAAATGTCCTTATTTATTCAAGATACACTATGAAGTATTTATGGATGAAATAATTGGCTTTAAAATACTCCAGCACCCTACCCTACAGAATGCAGAAGGGAGGAGGGACAGACAATTCAAGATCAGCTGAACACTGAAAACTGCTGAAGCCAAGTAATATATATGAGGAGGTTCACTACATTGTCTTCTTTTGTCTGAAAAAGCCCAAAATAAAGATTCTGGCTGGTGCTGTGGCATAGTGGGTAAAGCCGCTGGCTGCAGTGCTGGCATCCCACATGGGCGTGGGTTCTAGTCCTGGCTGCTCCACTCCCGATCCAGCTCTCTGCTATGACCTGGGAAAGCAGTGGAAGATGGCTCAACTCCTTGGGCCCCTGCACCCACGTGGGAGACCAATACGGATTGGCACAGCTCTGCTGTTGTGGCCATCTGGGGAGTGAACCAGCGGATGGAAGACCTCTCTCTCTCTCTCTGCCTCTCCTCTCTCTGTGTAACTCTTTCAAATAAATAAATAAATCTTTAAAAAAAGATTTAGATGTCCAAAGGTGAGTCATAGAAGACATAAATAATTGCAAAAGTACACAATAGGCTTATAAAAACACACAAAAATGCTACCCAGCAAGTAATGCAAATGAGAGCTATAAATAAGATACCATTTTCATTAGGCAGGCCAAAATATGTAGTAACACACAGTAGTGACGGGGTAGGGGTAGCAGGTAGGCAATTTATACTGACAATGGAGTACAAATCACAGCAACGTCTTTGAGGAGTAATTTGGCTTTACCTTTCAACATCACAAACACATGGCCCTTGATCCAGACATTCCACCTCTAGGAGTTGACCCTACAGATATTCACTCACTCAGCAAATACCTTCTGTCACCTAGGCACTGGAGGTACAGCAGGGGAGAAATCAACATCCCTGCTCTCACGGTGCTCCAGGAGACGGGGGCAAAGCCACAAAGCAAGGATGCTGGCACTCAGGTCAAGGACAAGGTCAACAAGGACCTGCTGGTCTGGGAAGGCCTCTTCAAGGTGCTGAGAGCACAGGAAAGAACAAAGCACAATTCACGGAAGCTGCAGCAGGCTGGGGCAGTGGGTAACACACCACTTGGGATGCGCGCATTCTATATTGGGAGTTCTTGGGTTCAAGTCCTGGCTCAGATCCTGATCCCAGTATCCTGCTTAATGCACACCCTGGAAGGCAGGTGACAGCTCAGGTACCTGGGTCCCTGCCACTCATGTGGGAGACCTGGGTGGAGTTCCTGGCTTCTGTTTCCTGCCTGACTCAGTCCTGGCTATTACAGGCATTTGGGGAGTGCACAACAGAACAGACCTTCTTTCTCTCTTGCGCGCCCGCGCGTGCGCCCTTTCCTTTTCCTTTTCTCTAACATAAAATAAATTTTAAAAGTTTAAAAAGAATATCCAAAAGTTAAAAGTCAATCTGAGGGGCCAATTTTGTAGTGTAGCAGGTTAAGCTGGTACCTGCAACACTGGCATCCCATATGGGCATTGGGTTTAAGTCCCAGTTACCCCACTTCTGATCCAGTTCCCTGCAACTGTGCCTGGGAAAGCAGCTGTGCCTGGGCCCCTGCCACCTACATAGGAGATCTGGATGGAGTTCCAGTCTCTTGGCTTCAGCCTGGCCCCAAACCAGTCATCAGGACCATTGGGGGAGAGAACCAGTGGGTGGAAGATTCTCTCTCTAACTCTGACTTCCAAATAGATAAAATAAATAAATACTTAAAAAATAAAGAAGTTGACCTGAACTTAGAATAGTTATTACCGGAGACTGGTAAGGCTGGGCAAGGGCAGATGGAGGGCGACTGGGCGACACAGTCAGCTGGGGTAGAAGGTTCTAGAGTTCCCCAGCGCAGTGGGTGACTGCAGCTCACAGCAATGTAGCACAGCCTGTGTGAGGGGAAGGCCGGGGAGGTGGGAAGGCTGGGGAGGTGGGGACGCCGACTGCCTGATGTGTTCAGTTTGCTCCATGGGCACGTGTTGAAATACTGCACAACTTTTTAGCCTTCCTTCCCCGGGTCTTGCTTTTTATTCCTCTTACAGCCGTTTGTTTATTTATCCAAAGGATCCCTGGCCTACTTGACTGTTTCTCTTTGTTCTCTGACACACCACCAAGAATTAATCAGGTCCTTTTAAGACAGTCCGTGCTTCAAGGAACGTGCCAGGTCAGCATTATTTCCCTGAAGATTATTGCGCATAACAATTCGATTTTTTTTTTCCAAAGGAGGAACTTTCTGTCTTATCTAGGAGATATGCTAAGCCTGTTAAAGTGCATTAGGGTTAATCATGAGTCCTTAATGCAGACAAGCCTTCCCACCGCAGAGAACAAACTAGTTCCACACAATACATTCATGAGCTGCTAGATAATTTCACAGGCACACAAGCCAAAACTGCCCCTGCCTCCCGGCAGGAATGAGAACCCATTCTGGGGCATCCCTGGCTTCACCTTTAAGCAGCGAAGTTGAAATTTCCATTTTCTTTAGGGGCTGTCTGCGTAAACATTTAACATGGAAGCGAGCAGTGTCGACGGAGGGCATCCCAGCTCACCCCAAAGGAAACGACTCCATCACCCTTGAGAAACATCGCATCCTAACTTCTTCCACCACGCCACGAAACAGCCAGGCTTCAAACCGCCAGGAGCAGCGCGCTCCGCAACCAGCCAGATCCGAAGGAAGCCAGCAGCACAGTGTCCCTGAGAAACACGCTCCTGCCTCGGCTTTAGCACCAGCTTTACACAACCGCCTGCCTCCTCTTCCCCAAGGAAGGCTTCAGCACTCCGCAGCGATGCCCAAGGACACCCAGCCCTGTGCACCGACTCCAGGCGCCAGACACCTGCCCGCGAACACTGCCCGCCCTGTAGCCGCTGAGATGCGGCGCATCCTTGCTCTCTCCGTCCTGGACAGCGCAGGTCGCCTGCGGCTGACACTCCCTGGCCGGAGGTCCAGCAGTTCCGGGCTCCCCTCCGCCAGCTCCGCGCCCAAGGAAAACAGGAGCCAGAACAGGTGAGGGGCGCTCGGTTGCGGGGCCGACCCCTCGGCGTCCCGCCGCCTACGTGCCCAGCGCCCCGGGACTCCCCCAACCCCAGTGCTGTTCGCCCTTGCCCGGTCGCGACTTTCGGGCCGCCCCCAAACCCTTCGCGTAAGGAGTCCCGCGACCCCGACTCAGCCGGGAAGGGGCAGGGACGCAATGCCGGGTTCACGTTGCCGGCCGCGGGGTGGAGGGCGCGAAAAGGGCGCCGGACACGTGAGGAGGTGGGCAGGGGGCTCTCCGAACCGGGAGGAAGATGCAGGGGGATGTTAAGGGCTACCGGAGGGCCAGGTGAGGGGTTGCAGAGAGGTCGCCAAGAGGACACTGGAGTGAGGGGCAGGTGGAGGCGCTCCTGCAGGCGGATAGCCTGAGGAGGGGTGGGGGGTCGTGGGCTTCCAAAGAGCCGCACCTGCGGGCCAGGTGCGGGGGCTCCCGGCCCCCTGCGCCGCGCCTCACCTGCCCAGCGCCCGCTTCATGCCCGCGTCGGCTGCGCTGCGCTGCTCGGCCGGCCCTTTGCCCGCCAAGCGCAGATTCTGCTTCAAGCGGCAGTCGGCGTCCAGCGCCGCGGCGGCCGAGCCCGGAGAGGACGAGCCCGAGGCGGTGCAGCGCTCATGCTCCAAGGTGACGGGCTCGGTCCGCTTCCTCATCCCGCGGCCGACAGGGCCGGCCGCCCACGGCGCCCGCTGGCCTCGCCCGCCCGCCTACGCCGGCCTCGCAGCAGCCCCTGCTGCTCACAGCCGCCGCCGCCGCCGGGGAGCCCGGAGCCTGCCGCCCCTCACATCCCAGCCCCAGGCCGTGGCGCCGGCTACGGATCAGCGGCGGGCCGGGTCTGCCGCGCTGGCCAATCAGCGCCGGGCCCCGCCAGCTTCGGCCAGGCCCCGCCCCCGGTGCCGCCGGCCCAGCGTCCCGGGCGCCGGCCCGCAGCCATCTTGGAAGAGGGCGGCCGAAGCCGCAGCCTCGCGTCATCAGCAGGGCAAGGCTGAGCTTTCGAGTCCCGGTGGCCAGGGCGCCAGGCTCCCTCAGGCCTGGGGAACGGCTTCGCTTGGGCGCCCAGGACCGTTGCCTGTGTCCGTAGTCCGACCACGACGCAAGGCAAAGGTTCCTCTCCTCACCTGGAAGTGTCATAAAGGAATATAAGAGCAAAAGAACAAGGAGCAAGCCACAGTTACGTTCTTTAGACTTGCAACTACTTATCCAGGAGGCTTTCTCTGTAAAAAAAAAAAAAAAAAAAAAAAGGCATTCAGGTAATTAACTTTTAATAGGAAACAACTATTTTATGTTTGCTTTGAGACTAAGTGAAAAATTAACTGTTTACTCGTTAGAAATCTGTATGACAGGTTAGATTTTTATAAAGCAAATAAAACTATCTGATGGCAGGAAATCCGTTTTAAAGAAACATTGGTCGTTGTGGAACCCAAATTAAGTACTAACTCAACTCATCCTGAAAAGGTAAAAGGAAAGAATAAAGGACCGTTTCACAAATTTAGATTCACAGCTTTGGTTTTCTTTACTATGGTATTAATTTTACAAATGATCTACAACAGAGAGATTATTTGCTTATTTATTCCAAGGTTAACTTCTGTAATGTAAACATTTGTGTCAGTTTGCAAACTCTTGGCAACTGACAAAGATAAATTGGAAATGCCTTTAGAAGTTCAGTAGCTCCTTAGCTTTGTAAAGATACTTTGAAATTGCAAAAGACTTTATTTGTTACTAGGTATCACAACTCACATTCAAATTTGTGTGGATTTCTCCAAGTACACTTAAAAATACAAAGGAATTTCAGTGGTTAATTATTTTTTTTATTTATTTATTTATTTATTTATTTTTTTTTTTTGACAGGCAGAGTGGACAGTGAGAGAGAGAGACATAGAGAGAAAGGTCTTCCTTTTTTGCCGTTGGTTCACCCTCCAATGGCCGCCGCTGCAGCCGGCGCACCGCGCTGATCCTGGCAGGAGCCAGGAGCCAGGTGCTTTTTCCTGGTCTCCCATGGGGTGCAGGGCCCAAGCACCTGGGCCATCCTCCACTGCACTCCCTGGCCATAGCAGAGAGCTGGCCTGGAAGAGGGGCAACCGGGACAGAATCCGGCGCCCCAACCGGGACTAGAACCCGGTGTGCCGGCGCCGCAAGGTGGAGGATTAGCCTATTGAGCCACGGCGCCGGCTCTAATTATTTTTTTTAATATTTTATTTATTTGAGAGGTAGAGTTACAGACAGCGAGAGGGAAAGGCAGAGAGAAAGGTCTTCCATCCGTTGGTTCACTCCCCAAATGGCCCCAAGGGCCACATCCATATGGAATCCCCACACGCAGGCGGATGATTAACTTGCGCCACAGTGCCGGCCCCTAAGTGGTGAATTCTTTACTGTAGTTGCACGTACAATAGTGGAAATTTGGAAATTCAGAAATGAACTGTACAAAAAAAATGGTCTCTATCAGTCACAAAATCCTTGTAAAAGGAAAACAAGAAAGGGAGTGCTGGAAAGAAGAAAGAAATGTAGGGGTATTGAATCTCACTGTCTACCTTGCCCACATGGTCCTCAGTGAAGTCATCTGTGCTTTAAACTGCCACAGTGGTGATGCCTGGATCTGTAACTTTTTTTTTTTTTTTTTTGACAGGCAGAGTGGACAGTGAGAGAGAGAAACAAAGAGAAAAATCTTCCTTTTCCATTGGTTCACCCTCCAATGGCCGCCACAGCCGGCGTGCTGCGGCCGATGCACCGCGCTGATCCGAAGGCAGGAGCCAGGTGCTTCTTCTGGTCTCCCATGGGGTGCAGGGCCCAAGGACTTGGGCCATCCTCCACTGCACTCCCTGGCCACAGCAGAGAGCTGACCTGGAAGAGGAGCAACCTGGACAGAATCTGGCACCCCAACCGGGACTAGAACCCGGTGTGCCGGCGCCGCGAGGCAGAGGATTAGCCTATTGAGCCGCGGTGCCGGCTGCATCTGTAACTTGAGGCCATACATCCTCCTTGAATCTCAAGCAGCCTCCTCTATTCTAACATTATTTACTTGAAAGGCAGTGGCAGAGAGAGAGGGCGATCTTCCATCCGTTGGGTTACTCTTCGGATGCTCCAAACAGCTAGGGCTGGACAAACGTAAAGCCATTCTCCAGGAGGATAAGAGGAACCCAGGTACTTGGGCCATCATCTGCCGCCTCCCTGCTGCCTTAGCAGTAAACTAGAGGAGAAGTGTGGAGTGGCCAAGACTCACACTGGTGCTCCAGTATGATGCCAGCATTCCAAGTGGTGGCAGTTCTACCTGTGCGTTTGGTCAAAACCCTGGGGCCGGCCTTGATTGCTCTGTTCTTATGCACAACATGTCTATAATGAAGCCTTTGAGCTCTCCAGGATCCAACCACTTCTTTCTACCTCCACCATCTCCATCCTGGGCCAAGCTACTGTCTTCTCTCACCTGGGTTATTTTATTAGTGGTCATAGATTAAAAAAAAAAAGAAAAGAAAAGAAAAGCCAACAAGGTCTGGTTCTGTCACTTGTTTGCTCAGAACACTTCAGTGGTTCTCCATCTCACAACTGAAAGCTTATGCAGGGTTTATAGGAGACTACCTGATAGGGCCTCTGGGCCCCCTCTGGTCTCAGGCAGCTGCATCTCTCCCTCCATCACCCCAGCAGTACTGCTACCTGCTGGTCTTCGGCTGCCACTCACACCCCTCCTTGGGACGTCTGAACTTTGATTCCTACTGTCCCAGACCCAAAAGGCTAATTTCCTGCCCTCTTCAGCTCTGTGCCTTCTCTGAAGACTAGAACTCAAAACCCTCAGGCCACCTGACCTCCACTCTGTTCATCTTTATTATTCTTGATAGTGCCTATCCCCAGTCTGTCATCCATATATCTGTGAATTGCTGTTTTCCTTGGGTGGACATAGACTGCCTGCCTTATCTTGTGTAGACCAATGCTGGCTCATAGTAGCACTTCCTTTTTGCTGAAGGAGTGACTGAATCATCCCAACTGCTCAGGGGTGTGCACTTTCCAGGCAAGGAAGTAAGCCTCACGGTTGGTAAGGGACTTTGCCTCCTAGCTGAAATCAAAATGGTGTATGGCCAAGGAAGGTTGTGGATCACACTCCTGCAGCCTGGCTCACTGTAGAATGGTGTATTTGATAAAACAGAACAAAACAAAAACCGCTCAACAAAACAAAAACACTCAAGAGTTTAGCTGTTGGGAGGCCCACATCCCATATTACAGTAGATGGGTTCAATCCCTGGTCCTGGTTCCAGCCTGGCACAGCCCCAGCCATTATAGACATTTGGGGAGTGAAACTAGATAGGAGTTTGTCTCTCTCAAATGAATAAATTAAAAATAAAATTAGGGGCCGACACTGTGGTGTAGTGGGCTAAGCCTCTGTCTATGGTGCTGGCATCCCATATTGGTTCAGGTTCGAGTCTTGGCTGTTCCACTTCCAATCCAGCTCTCTGGATGGCCTGGAAAAACAGTAGAAGATGGCCCAAGTGCTTGGGAGACTCTGCACCCACCTGGGAGACCAGATGAAGCTCCTGGCTCCTGGCTTCAGACCAGCTCAGCTCCAGCCATTTCGGCCATTTGGGGAGTGAACCAGTGGATGGAAGACCTCTTTCTCTGTCTCTACCTCTCTCTGTAACTCTACCTCTCAAGTAAATAAATTAAAAACTTTTTTTAAAAAAATTAAAATACTT
This sequence comes from Oryctolagus cuniculus, assembly GCF_051225735.1. NCBI lineage: Eukaryota > Metazoa > Chordata > Mammalia > Lagomorpha > Leporidae > Oryctolagus > Oryctolagus cuniculus. The sequence continues at coordinate 49,666,642 of NC_142877.1, forward strand.
ATTGTTTACTGTGGTTCCTCAACATAAGGGAAGAACTCAGAGGCCTGTTTTTAAGTTAGACTATCCCCATGCCCATTTCTCGGCTCACGTTATCTCCTTTATCTCTACTGGCAAAAGAGCAATGTTTTTTCTAAGATTACCCTAAAGGAATCCAATTTCGTTTTTCTGAAACATTCCTGTTCAAAAGCTAGCAGAAGCCCAGGTGCTTGGGCCCTGCACCCCATGGGAGACCAGGAAAAGCACCTGGCTCCTGGCTCCTGCCATCGGATCAGCGCGGTGCGTCGGCCGCAGCGCGCCGGCCGCGGCGGCCATTGGAGGGTGAACCAACGGCAAAGGAAGACCTTTCTCTCTGTCTCTCTCTCTCACTGTCCACTCTGCCTGTCAAAAAAAAAAAAAAAAAAAAAAAAAAAAAAAAAAAAAAGCTAGCAGAAGATGAAATTTCTATTAGTGGTGATTCCCGACCCATGAGACTCGATTTGGTGAGAAGTGTTCCATCATCACGTAGTTACAAAAAGTCTTACTGAATTCTTGTTCATCTGGGACATCACTGGACAAATGTCTATTATTTATTTATTTTGGATAGATTTTTTCAAATGACTGCTTTAAAAATCAAAGTGACACCGCAGAGCTGAAAACCGAAAGCTTAGGGGCTGGGGGACTTGCGGCAGGTTTCCATATTGGTAATGAGTCTCAGTAACCACCTTTGCGGATAATATGGAGAATCAGACGAAATACATGTCACAACAAAGACCGTTTCGCTTTAATAAAAAAAAAAAAAAGCAAAGCAAACTCGCAGTGCGAAACCACGAAACGCTGCGTCACAAATATCAATGCAAAAAACAAAAAATGCACACCACGTACGTCAGCCGGCTCTCTTCACCTCAGCGAAGCGTCCCTGGGAACCCAGAGGACAAGGAATGAATGAATGAAACGGAAACGGTTCAAAGGAAGTTGCGGAGCCTGGGGGTATCCCGAGCCGCGCGGTGCCCGGACGCCGGCCAGCCGTCCGAGGAACTAGGGAACGGCCCTGCTTAACCGAGGGGCTCAGACCCACCGTGGACAACCGTCCACTCAGACCCCGGAGCGTCCTTGGGGAAGGGACACAGCTCCACCCCACCCCTCCGCCCTTCTTGTAGCGCGGCTGCGCCGCAGAGACGAATGTTCCTTGTCGGCCGCCGTAGTCCCGGAGACCTGACGGCGGGTTCCCATTGGCTGCGCTTTTGGCGCCAAAGCGAAACGCGGAGGCGGAGGCCAGGAGCTGGCGCTCTCGTAGTGGTACTGCAGCTGAGGGTCCCGGTGATCGTTAGGCTTGGGAGCCGGCGGTTGATCCGGTCGCTGAGGCCGGGGTGTGTGTGTGTGTATCCGCCATGTTCTGCGAAAAGGCCATGGAGTTGGTCCGCGAACTGCACCGTGCTCCCGAAGGGCAGCTGCCCGCCTTCAACGTGAGGGAGCGCAGGGGATGGGATGCGGCGCGTGGAGAGGCCGGGCTGGGGGCGTGGGCGGCTTACTTTGCCCAGTGTCTGCTGCGAGTCAGCTGCAGGAGTTGGGGTACAGGGTCCCAGGAGACACGGGCGGGGAAAGGAACGCTTTCGTACTCCTGCCCTGCAGCGACTGTGGCGAATTTCTCTGTTGACAGTGTTCTAGGGTTTTTCGGCATAGAGCGTTGTTGCTGCTCCGTGGCTTAAGCAGACTGGTTGTTCCGGTTGCCTGGTGGAAATGTGGCCATTGAGCTGGGTCTCTGGGAGCAGCCTGGGATGCAGGCTGTGGTGTGACTGGGGCAGGTATTCCGCTTCCTGTGCTGAGTTTTCTGACGTGCAGAAGTTGGTAAGGGGCTCGGAGAGATGCCTGGCGTTCAGTAAGAGCTGAGCCAGCCTGTACGATATTTTTTTAAAAAGATTTTATTTATTCGAAGAGTTACAGAGGTAGAGACAGAGAGGTCATCCATCCACTGGTTCACAACCCAGATGGCCGCAACGGCCGGAGCTGGCCTGGGAAAGCAATGGGAGATGGCCCAAGTGCTTGGGCCCCTGCACCTGCGTGGGAGACTTGGAAGAAGCTCCTGGCTTCTGCCTGGCCCAGCTTCGGCTGTTATAGCCATTTGGGGAGTGAACCGGTGAATGGAAGATCTCTCCAGCTTACTATCTGTCCTCCTCTCTGTAACTGTTTCAAATTAAAAAAATCAAAGTAAAATCACCAAGATTCAGTCATGGGGGCTCAATTCTAAAGACCTAGTTTGATCTCCTCACTTCCCAAGGATCCCACCTTTATTTATTTATTTTTTTAAAAGATTTATTTATTTGAAAGGTAGAGATTGTAGAGAGACAGATTTTCCATTCATTGGCTTTCTCCCCAAATGGCTGCAACAGCTGGGACCAGGGGCTTCTTCTGGGTCTCCCATGTGGCTGGCAGGGGCCCAAGAACTTGGGCTATCTGCCGCTTTCCCAGGCACATTAGCAGGGAGCTGGGTTGGGAGTGGAGTACTCAGAATTTGAACCGGCACCCTATGGGATGCTGGCGTTACAGGCAGCTAGCTGCTTTACCCACTACGCCACAATGCCAGACCAATATCACATCTGTAAACACTGTCATTGGATTAAATTTCCACCCTTGTAGCTGCACTGACAGAAAACTGGGGACTGATCCCTTTATAAGTTTGGAGGGACAGATACTCAAACCACAGCAGGAATGGTACAGAAAGCTTTGTGTTTTCAGTATAACTGGCAGCAGTATGGGGAATGGACTGAAAAGGAGAAGGCATGGAGCCCAGGACCTGGTTTGTGGGTGGCAGTAATAGACCAGGTGAGAGGTGTGTGGTCTGAACTGTGTCAGGTCAGTGGCACTGACTTCAGTGTCTGGGTTTCTGAGACCTGAGACAAACAGGACTAGTAACTACTAGAAGAGGGGTAGAGATGGGGTAGATAATGAATGAGAGGGAGGAGTCGGGATCTCCGGAGGATTCTCAGATTACTGAGTAAACAACAGAGTGTGTGATGAGTTTTGTCAGGCTTGTAGCTTGACAATGAGATCATTGTACACGCAAAGAAACTGAGCCAAGAGAAATTACAGGTCAGGTTAAGGGACTTGTCTGAATTTACAGTACAATGGAAGCAGAACCTTAACTTGAATACAGGTTTCCTGGATTCCGGGCTGTAGCTCTTTGAGTTTCAGAACAATTATCTCAGAAGTTAGAGACTGCAGTAAGAAGCTCAGTAGGGATGCTGGGATGCAAGGCTGTAGATACTCTAAAATATGGCTCCCTGCTGGGCCTGGAGAGCCAGGAACTCTATAGGCCATCAGACAAATAAGGAGATGGGCCAAAGAGGCAGAGTGACGTGGCCAGACAGCTGCGGGCCGGGCTGTCCTCAGAACCAGGCTCTTCAGACCTTTAGTTTAGCTCTTTTATTCTAATTTTGTTAAAAAAATTATTGAGACCAGCATTGTGATACAGTGGGTTAAGCCACCACCTGTGATGCCAGCATCCCATATGGTCACTGGTTCAAGTCCTGGCTGCTCCACGTCCTATCCCGCTCCCTGCTGATGTGCCCGGGGAACCAGTGGAAGATGGCCCAGGTGCTTGGGCCTCTGCATCCATATGGGAGACTTGGAAGAAGCTCCTGGCTTCTGTTTTCAGCTGTTTCGGCCGTTTGGGGAGTGAACCAATGAATGGAAGATCTCTCTCTCTCTCTCTTTCTGTAACTCTGCCTTTCAAAAAAATGAATAAATCTTAAGAAAAGATTATTTTTACTTAGATGTGCCATTCACTGGTTAACTCTCCAAATGCCTGAAACAGCCAGGGCTGAGCCCAGGCAAAGCCAAGAGCCAGAAATTCAGTTGGGTCTCCTACACAGGTAGCAGGGACTCAAGTTCTTGAACCATCTGTTGCTGCCTGCCAGGGTGCTCAATAACAGGAAGCTAGAATCAGATGCAGATGGGACTTGAACCCATTTACTTATTAACTCTTATGCCAAATGCCCATCCCTTCAATCAGATATTAAGTATTGGTTTCCTGCTTTGAGCATCTGGCATCTTGAAAGTTGTAGAATCATTCTCTTTGAGGTTTTAGTTTGGAGGGATACCTTTTGCACCTTTTGTTCCATTAATGCTTTTCACTGACAAACCCCCCTGCTGGATAGGTGGCTCAGCAGCCTGCAGAAGAGGCTGGCCCCTGGCATAGCTGGTCTGAGAGGCTAGGCCTGGACGAACTTTTGGGAATCATCTCTCCTGGAGAGGTGATAGTCAGGGTTTTGGAGCTGGGGCTCTGCTTTGTTCATTCCAGATTCGTGTGTGATTAGGTGCTACGTTCAGCAAAGTGAAGAATGATTACTCCCATGCCAAATGCAGAACTGTCCATTTTTTCTTAAAATGCTGTTTTTAAGAAAATTACTTGGATTCTCAGGGGCTTACGTTCTGAGTTAGGGACACAGAACAGAGTTTCCACAGTAGATAAAAATCTAAGCCTGAAAACTTAGTGTGTATATTTTACAGAGTTGGTTCACCTTGCCTTTTTATTATACATCCAGATATTAAGTTACAGTATTAGGTTACAGGATTTCTTTTTTTTTTTTTTAAGATTTATTTTATTTATTTGAAAGAGTTACAGAGAGAGAGAGAGAAAGAGACGGAGGGAAGGAGAGATGTCTTCCTTTTGCTGGTTCACTCCCTAATTGGCCGCAATGGCCAGAGCTGCGCCGATCCGAAGCCAGGAGCCAGGAGCTTCTTCTGGGTCTCCCACATGGGTGCAGGGGCCCAAGGATTTGGGCCATCCTCTACTGCTTTCCCAGGCCACAGCAGAGAGCTGGACTGGAAGAGGAGCAGCCAGGTCTTGAACCGGTGTCTATATGGGATGCTGGCACTGCAGGACAGGGCGTTAACCCGCTGAGCCACAGCGCTGGCCCCAGGTTACAAGAGTTTCAACCACTCCTTAAAGTAGTATTTGCTGATAAAAAGAACATTTAATTCTAGTAATTCAGTAATTCTAGTGATTCAGACCTTTCTGCAGTGCTTTTTTTAACCAGATGTTAAAGAAGGGAGGTGTCATGCTTACGATTTTCATCAAGGATTATATCTTTTGACCAGGGTTAGGTAGTTGATTTTATAATTGTGCTGGGAGTATTCCAAAGCATTTTTGCTAATGTACATATTTTGAGACTAAAAAGATTGGGAAAAGTAGTTGGGATCTTCTTTTTGGATTGCCGACAGACCTAATTTGTGCCATTTATGAACTTCAGAATGCTGTTTTATCTTTCCAAGAGAAAAAAATTTTTAAATCTAAAAATGTATTTATTTCTTAGTTCCCATCTGCTGGCCCTCTCCAATTGGCTCTCTCACATGGGTGGCAGGAGCCCAATTACTTGAGCCATCGCTGCTGCCTCCCAGAGTCTGCATTAGCGGGAATCTGGAGCCAGGATTTGAGCTCAGGCATGCCAACATGAAATACAGGTGTCCTGGCTGATGTATTAATCTCCAAGCAAGTAAATGTCTACCTCTTCAAGGGAAAATTTTAAATTTGCTCAGAGTGGATAACAAGAAAACTCCTTTGGCCTTTTTATTTTTGTAATACAAATAAAAAACACTATTTGGTTTTGACATTAACGTTTTAAGACAGGTTTTCTATAAATAAAAAATTGTTGGAGCTGGTGCTGTGGCTCAGCAGGTTAAGCTACCGTCTGCAGCGCTGTCATCCCCTATGGGTGCCTGTTCGAGTCCCAGCTGCTTCACTTCCAGTCCAGCTCCCTGCTAATGCCTGGGAAAGAAGTGGAGGGTGGCCCAAGTCCTTGGGCCACTAAACCCACATGCGATACCCAGATGAAGCTCCTGGTTCCTGATTGGCCCAGCTGCAGCCATTTTGGCCATTTGGGGAATGAACCAGTGGATAGAAAATCTCTCTCCTGTCTCCCTAACTCTGACTTTCAAATAAATAAATAAATAAATATTTTTTAAAAAGTTTATATACTCTTGTTAAATCTTATTCCTTCTTTAGGACTCATTTTTTTGTTATAAATTTTATTGAGGCATAGTTTATGTACAACAAAATGTACATTTTGATAGACTTTCAAATTTTGGCAAATTTATACATGTTTACAACCAGCAGCCTAATCAAGATTTCTGTAACACAGGATCTGTTTTATTTCCCTTCCACCTGCAGCCTTAAGCAACCACACATTTGCTTTCTAAGGCTGCAGTTTACATTTGTCTATTTTATGTTATTGGATTTACATGTGCCAGGAGTTGGCAGACTTTTTCTTCAGTAAAGGGCCAGATGGAATTATATAGCATGTACTGTGTGTGTCTGGCTTCTTTTGCTTGGTATAATGTGTTTGAGGTTACCCTTAATGTTATCTGTGCTGTTAAAAGTTCATTCTTTTTTATTGTGCTTTTTCTTTCCTTTTTACTGTGGCAAAATGTACATAATACAAAGTTTTCTATTTTAACTGTTTTTGGTTGTATACCTTAGTGGCATTTGTTACAGTAACATTGCTGTCTAACCATTGTCACCATCTATTTCCAAAACTTTTTCATCACACCAGACAGAAACTCTGCTACTGTTAAGCCATAATCCTCATTCCTCACTGCTTCTGGTAACTTGTAATCTATTGCTATCCCTGTGAATTTGCTAGTGCTAGATTATTTCAGATAAGTGGACTCTTACAGTAGTTGTCCTTTTGTGTTTAATGTCTTTCACTTAGCCTAATGTTTTCAAGATTGATCCATCTTACAGCATGTATCAGTTCTTTGGTACTTCATTCCTTGTGGTTGAATGTCAAGACTTGGTAGAGGAAATAAATGAATGTGTATCAATATCAGTTTATATGTTTCAGGAGGATGGAATCAGACAAGTTCTGGAGGAGATGAAGACTTTGTATGAACAAAACCAATCTGATGTGTAAGTTATATTAAGATTGATATTGTAAAACAATTTAAGAAATAAGATGTTGAAATCAGATAACCTAGGATCAGTTTCTGGATGATTTTTTTTTTTTTTTTAAACTGTGTGCCTAATCATGTTCCAGGTATACAAATTAGCATGGGTCTAGAAGGATTTTGCAGATCAGTGCTGTACCTGTTGGACTTAAACTGTGCTTGGCATATGTTAGGTGCTTAACAAATAGTTAGTGTTTGACTGATAGGGATTGGAAGAAATTAAAGCAGATCTAAAAGACATGAAATACAAACAAATAAAAACCCAGTGAAAGTGTAGTTTCTTTTTTTTTTTTTAAAGATTTATTTATTTATTTGAAAGTCAGAGTTACACAGAGAGAGGAGGAGAAGCAGAGAGAGAGAGAGAGAGAGAGAGAGAGAGAGAGTGATCTTCCATTCTCTTGTTCACCCCCAGTTGGCTGCAACGGCTGGAGCTGAGCCGATCTGAAGCCAGGAAGCTTCTTCCAGGTCTCATGTGGGTGCAGGACCCAAGCACTTGGGCCATTTTCTACTGCTGCCCAGGCCACAGCAGGGAGCTGGTTCAGAAGTAGAGCAGCAAGGTTTTGAACCTGCGTCCATATGGGATGCCGGCACTGTAGGCTGTGGCTTTATTGGCTACACCACAGTGTCAGCCCATGTATAGTTTCCATTGTTGTTAATAGGTATCTTAGGCTGGCGCCGTGGCTCAATAGGCTAATCCTCCGCCTGCGGCGCCAGCACCCTGGGTTCTAGTCCTGGTCGGGGCGCCGGATTCTGTCCCGGTTGCTCCTCTTCCAGTCCAGCTCTCTGCTGTGGCCGGGGAGTGCAGTGGAGGATGACCCAGGTCCTTGGGCCCTGCACCCCATGGGAGACCAGGAGGAAGTGCCTGGCTCCTGGCTTCAGATCAGTGCAGCGTGCCGTCCGCAACACGCCAGCCGTGGCGGCCATTTGGGGGGTGAACCAATGGAAAAAGGAAGACCTTTCTCTCTGTCTCTCTCTCTCTCTAACTCTGCCTGTCCAAAAAAAAAAAAAAAAAGATATTTTAGTGTGTTTGCTCTTGGGAGGATGGGCACTTTGTAAACTTAACCAGAGCAGCAGTCATTTCTGATACCTTGAGTGCTGTTTACTGAGAATTAGTACTCCAAATGTCTGCTCTCATCTGTTGAAAGAGGCTTCCAGATAAATATTAAATATTTAGAACTGAGCATGGTGGTTGCCTCAATGGAAAATTTGGACCATGTGACAAACTTACTAGGTTCCTGTGACTTGATGGAGAGTAAGACACAAAAGAACACTAAAGTCTGGGTCAAAGTTGAGGCATTCAGGATCTCAACCTAGAGAAGTTCTTGGGATGTGAGGTTTCCCCTATGACTTTATTAGGTAAAATGTTTTCATCAGTTACTTGGATGTAGAAATCAATAGCATATTGACAAGATGACAGAGACATTTTCCAAGTACTGTGTAAGCCTTGATGACAGAGCAGTCTTTACAGATGGAATGAGGAACTTAGCCTCAACAGTAAGTTGTAAGGCAAATGTAAAATCTTGAACTCAAATCCCCACACATGTACTGCTAAGTGGCTGTGGTATTTCTATGGTGTCAAACAAAACAGGATGAGACTCAGTTTCTCTTAACAATTCTCTTACAGCACAGATCACTTTTGATACTCGATGTGTAAGGCTTTTTCCTTACACACAGGGATGTATCCAGATGTGCATTTCCAGCAGGATATCCCCTGATTAAAATATATATATATATATATACTTTCATTTTATTTGAAAGGCAGAGAAAGAGAAATAGCCAGACAGATTTTTTTTTTTTTTTTTGACAGGCAGAGTGGACAGTGAGAGAGAGAGACAGAGAGAAAGGTCTTCCTTTTGCCATTGGTTCACCCTCCAATGGCCGCCGTGGCCGGCGCACTGCGGCCGGCGCACCATGCTGATCTGATGGCAGGAGCCAGGTGCTTCTCCTGCTCTCACATGGGGTGCAGGGCCCAAGTACTTGGGCCATCCTCCACTGCACTCCTGGGCCACAGCAGAGAGCTGGCCTGGAAGAGGGGCAACCGGGACAGAATCCGGCGCCCCGACCAGGACTAGAACCCGGTGTGCCGGCGCCGCAAGGCGGAGGATTAGCCTAGTGAGCCACGGCGCCAGCTGGCCAGACAGATCTTCAATCTGCTGGTTCACTTCCCCAATCCTGGGACACATGGAGCTGGGTAGTCTAAAGCCAGGAGCTTGGAACTTCATCTGATTCTCCTATGCCCATGGACCGAAGTACTTGAGCTGTCATCTGCTGTCTCCCAGGTAATGGGAAGTAATAGCTGGAATCAAAGCAGCGAATGGAAGGCTAGCGCTGTGGTGTAGTGGGTTAAGTTTCCACCTGCAACGCTGGCATTCCATATGTGTGCCAGTTCAAGTCTCGGCTCTCCACTTATGACCCAGCTCCTGGAAAAGCAGTGAGGATGGCCCACAGGCTTGGACCCCTTCACCCAGGTGGGAAACCAGGAAGAAGCTCCTGGCTCCTGGCTTTGGCCTGGTCCAGCCCCAGCCATTGACAAACATTTGGGGAGTGAACCAGCAGATGGATGCGCTCTCTCGTGCTCTCTCTCTCTCTCTCTCTGTCTTTGAAATATATAAATTAATCTAAAAAAAAAAAAAAAAGAGAGAGAGAGAGAAGCACTCTAGTATGGGACATGGGTGTTCCAAGCAGCGTTTTTACCACTGTGCCAAATAATGCCCATGGGTGTTCCTTAGTTTAATTCAACTCTGATACTCTCCACTTGGAGACAGCATCAGATCCCACAGGGTATGGGCTCAGTCCTCAACTCTGCCTCTACCCCTGTTCCACCTTCAGATGCCCCTGGCAAGCCTCAGATGGTTTATCAGAAGCTTAGACAAATCTGGTACAAATTAGGGTTCTTACAACTCCTTCTTCAGGTTTGATTGATTTTTTTTTTTTTTTTTTTTTTTTTTGACAGGCAGAGAGAGACAGAGAGAAAGGTCTTCCTTCCATTGGTTCACCCCCCAAATGGCCGCCACGGCTGGTGCGCTGCGCCGATCCGAAGCCAGGAGCCAGGCACTTCCTCCTGGTCTCCCATGCAGGTGCAGGGCCCAAGGACCTGAGCCATCCTCCACTGCCTTCCTGAGCCACAGCAGAGAGCTGGACTGGAAGAGGAGCAACCGGGACAGAATCCGGTGCCCCAACTGGGAAAAGAAACCTGCCGGTGCCACAGGCGGAGGATTAGCCTAGTGAGCTGCGGCACCGGCAAGGTTTGATTGATTTGTTTGAGCAGCTTACAGAATTTAGAGAAACACCTTTACCAGTTTATTATAAAGGATATTATGGGGGCTGGCGCCATGGCTCACTTGGCTAATCCTCTGCCTGTGGCGCCGGCATCCCATTTGGGCACTGGGTTCTAGTCCTGGCTGCTTCTAGTCCAGCTCTCTGCTGTGGCCCAGGAAGGCAGTGGAGGATGGCCCAAGTGCTTGGGCACCTGCACCTGTATGAGAGACCAGGAGGAAGCACCTGGCTCCTGGCTTCGGATCAGCGCAGCGCGCTGGCCGTAGCAGCCATTTGGAGAGTGAACCAACGGAAGGAAGACCTTTCTCTCTGTCTCTCTCACTGTCTAACACTATCTGTCAAATAAAAAAATTGAAAAAAAAAAAGGGATATTATGGAGGGTATGGAGGAAGAGATGAACAGGGTGGGGTAGGAGGAAAGGAGTGTGGAGCTCCTATGCCCTATCTGGTTGCCACCTTCCAAGAGCCAGCATGTGTTCAAGTCTCTGGAAGCTTTCTGAATTCTACCCTTTTGGACTTTCATGGAGATTTTTGGCATGACTGAGGCGTGGAAATCCATGTAGAAATGTGTTTGGACAAAAAGGTCTGATCTAATGCTAATTGACCAGGAAAGCCCAGGAGGGGTATGGGTCAGGACTGCTTCTGAAATTGGGATCTTAATGATCTGTTATCAGACAAACAGGCCAGAGAATTTCTTCATGGTTAGCTCTAAGACACAAAGGTGGAGGGGGATGAGCATTTCTGTGATTCTTCTGGGGAAGAGACCTTCTAATTTTAGTGGACTGCCTTGGGAACTGTGGACAAAACCCAAAATATGTGTGTCATAATGTCACACATGTTGAACAACACCATCTAGAATCCGGTTCATGGACTTTCACAGGCTAGTGTAGGAGACAGATTTTAACTGCAGACACAGTGGATTGGGAAGCATGTTTTGAAGGAAGCTAACAGAATGCTAGGAGAGAGAATAATAAATTGAAGATGTACTTTTGATTGAAGAGTCAGGGGTATTCTCTCAAGGAAGAGATGTTTCAGCTGAGGCTTTGTGGGAGGAGAACATTCTAGACAGAGGGAATGGTGTTTGCAAAGGCCCTAAGGAAAGGAGCAGGGTGCTCAGGAAGCCGACACTTAAAGGAGGCCAGTGTGATGGAGCTTAGCAGGTGGCTAAGGATGACCCCAGGGTGGGGTGGGTGTTGGCATGTTTGTCTTTTTTTTTTTTTTTAAATTTTGACAGGTAGGGTTACAGATAGTGAGAGAGACAGAAAGAAAGGTCTTCCTTCCGTTTGTTCACTCCCCAAATGTGGGGAGCAATCCGGACTGGACTGAGTTGCTCGAATTGGGACTTATTCTATGCATCTGCTCTCCCACAATATGGCGCTGGGAGAGAAGTAAACAGCTTCCGCACAGCTGCCTCCAGTTCAACCAATTAACTGTAGGACTTGCTCCTGATTGGAGAGCAGCGTACTCGGCGTGTGGGCAGCCGAGTTGGGATTGGCGGAGGAGGACTATAAAGGAGGAGAGAGACGGCATGCACCAGGAACATCTATGGGGAACATCTAAGGGAACCCGTGCAGCCCCCGAGAAAGCCGGCGGTGTGCCGCTCCCCTGCGGAAGTGGGGAATGCGGCCAGGGGGAACTGCCCTTCCACGGAGGTGGAAGGGATAGTAGCCAACCCGGGAAGAACCAGCAGAAAACCCGGGGAGGGCCGAGCAGACGAAAGAACAGCGCAGGGTCCTGTGTTGCTCCTCCACGAAGAGGGGGAGCGACACCCAAATGGCCACTAGGGCCAGTGTTGCGCCAGCCCGAAGCCAGGAGCCAGGTGCTTCTTCCCAATCTCCCATGCGGGTGCAGGAGCCCAAGCATTTGGGCCATCCTTCACTGCCCTCCCGGGCCACAGCAGAGAGCTAGACTGGAAGAGGAGCAACTGGGACTAGAACCCAGCGCCTATATGGGATGCCGGTACCGCAGGCGGAGGATTAGCCAAGTGAGCCACGGCACCGGCCCCATGTTTGTGTCTTAGAAGATTACCCTGGTTACTGTTTGGTCAGCTAATTCTTCCCGTCACCTGGGAGTCAGCAGGTGACAGCTCAAATACTTGGGTCTATGGGCACGGTAGAATCAGATGAAGTTCTAGGCTTCTGGCTTTAGACTACCCAGCTCCATGTGTCGCAGGATTAGGGGAGTGAACCAGCAGGTTGAAGCAGAGTAGAGGAGGTGAGAGGAGAGGGAGGCACATTAGTCATCCGGATGACCAGAGAAGTGACCTGGACTAGGTGAAACATGATCATGTTAACTGGTACAGGCATTTGCTGTGAAGATGCCACTTGAGATGCCCACATCCCATATTGGAGTGCCTGGGGTTCAGTCTTTTCTGCAGTCCCAACTCCAGCTTTCTACTAGCATGCACCCTGGGAAGCAGGAGGTGATGATGCAAGTTTTCCATGTGGACAACTTGGGTTGATTTCCAGGGCTCAGTCTGTTGCAGGCATTTGGGCAGTGAACCAGCGCATGGAAGCTCCCTGCCTCACTGTTTCTGTCTCTCTTTCTACCTCAAGTAAATAAAATAAAGATTTTTAAACTGTCAAAGATGTATTTTGGGGGTAGCCTAACATCTCTTGGTCCAAAGGGAATGATTTTCTTGTGTTTCCTGTATATATATATTTACTATTTATAATTTCATGATTGAAAATTCTGTGCCCTACACTCTTGTTTTCTCTCTGGAGAGGCAATCATTGTTCCCAGTTTCTGGTTAAAATTATTTGTGAAAATAAATAATTTTTTTTAATTTGTGTAAGTGTGAATATTTTTAAGAATTCCATTTGTTCTTAATAAATCATCCTGGTGTTATATTGGGTGTATTTTTAAACATTTTAAAAAATTAATTTATTTTCATTTTATTTGAAAGGCAGATAGAGACAGACAAAACAATCTTCTGTCCACTGATTCCCTCCAAATACCCGGAATAGCCAGGCTGGGCTAGGTTGAAGCCAGGAGCCTGAACTTAATCCCAGGTCTCCCACATGGGTGTCAGGGACCCAAATATATGAACCATCATTTGATGCCTCCCAGGATGTGCATCCGCAAGAAGCTGGATTTAAATCAGAGGGTCTGGGACTCCAGCCAGGCAATCCAATGTGGGATGTGGGCCTTCCAAGTCATAACTTAACTGCTAAGCCAAATGCCTGCCCCATAGTTGGGTGTTCCTTTGTAGTATTCCCTTCTAATCCAGAACATATTGTACACAAGGTAGGAAATAAATCTTACTTTCATAGGGTGGCAGGAGTTTGTAGAACAGATCTGGCAGTTGGAGATCAATAAATATTTGTTAGATGAATGATTGTTAGGTGAATTAACACCTTATTATAATAAGGATTTGCAAGTCCCACTGAAAGTGAAATAATAGAATGAAAACATGACATAAGGCCATCCTTTTATGAAGCTTAATGTTAGGTTTATATCTTATGTCACCATGAGAGAGGAATTCCAAAAAGTGGATAAAAACATACTGTCTTTAGAAAAATAGAGATTAATTAATGTGCAAAATTGTTAAGTACCAAATGATTAAGTGAAACATACTTGATGGGGGCTGGCTTTGTGGCACGGCAGGTTAAGTTGCCACCTTCCACACTTGGCATCCCATGTTGGAGAACCTTCAAATCCTGCCTACTCTGCTTTGTGATCCAACTCCATGTTGATGTACTTGGGAAAGCAGCAGAAGATGGCCCAAGTATTTGGGCCCCTGCCATACACATCAGAGACCAGGATAGAGTTCCTGGCTCCTGGCTTTGGTCTGGTCTTGACCTTGCTTTTGTTTTGTAGCCATTTGGGGAGTTAACCAGCATGTGGAAGATCAATCTTACCTATCTGCCTGTATCTCTTTCTCACTGTCTCTTCTCCATCTTTATTTCTGTTGCTCTGCCTTTCAAATAAATAAATCTTAAAACAAAACAAAATCAAAGAAATGTACTTGATAGTATGATTGTAGGCAAACTATTTAGCTTTTGGCTTTTTTTCTTTTAGCATTAATAAAATTTGATGTGGAAGTATTTACTCTTTGCTTATGTTAGCTACTATTTATAAATGGATAAAAGCAAGTATGTAAGTTGGCTTTGAAATTTTTATTTATATTGAAATGTGTTTGTTTTTTTTCCTCTTTAAATAAATTCCCTTAATAGGACTGAAGCAAAGTCAGGTGGACGAAGTGATTTGATACCAACCATCAAATTCCGACACTGCTGTTTGTTAAGAAATCGACGTTGCACATTAGCATACCTGTGAGTGTCGCAGGTTTTGCTTGGGATGGTAGGGAATGCTGGAGGGTTTTCTGTGTGGGTTCTTAGTTTACCTTTTTGAATGGATTACAGGAAGTATGCATCTGTTCTTTTAAGCATTTTAAATTCTTCTATTTGCCATGAAAAATTTATTTTGTTATGAAAATGGCCTCATTCATAAAAGTAAGGAACACCCCCATGGAGTCATCCTGTCCCCATTAAAACAGGTTTAACAGTTTTTAATGTTTTGCTGTATTTGCTTCATCGTGTTTGGTGTTTGCTGTATAATTTTAGAGCATCATGCCACTTCACCACCAAATCCTTTAGTGTATTTAGTATTTTCCTAAGAAATAAGGGCCTTTGGGATCTTAACTCTTGTGACTGCTGTATGTGGTCACTCCTGAAGAAATCAACAATGGCTTCATTGCCTTTATGGCAGCTGTTGAGCCCTGCCTTATCCCAAATACGCCTTCTTGCCTTCTATCACGAGGTTTGTTTGCATTAGGAGCAGGTTTACATGGTTGTGGGTCTTGAGTCAGACATCAGAACAGCTTTTTATTGCCCTTTATCCTCACCCCGTCTGACACCTTCTCAACGTCCTAGGTATGACCGGTTGCTTCGGATCAGAGCGCTCAGGTGGGAGTATGGCAGTGTCTTGCCAACTGCTCTACGGTTTCACATGTCTTCTGAAGAAGTAAGTTAGCATTGTGGTGCTGTTCTGGAATAATATTTGTGTTTCTCTTTGTTTTAAATATGTTTTCACCTTTTTTTTTTTTTTTTTTTTTTTTTTTTTTTTTTTTGACAGATAGAGTTAGACAGTGAGAGAGAGAGACAGAGAGAAAGGTCTTCCTTCCCTTGGTTCACCCCTCAAATGGCCACCACAGCTGGCATGCTGCGCCGATCCGAAGCCAGGAGCCAGGTGTTTCTTCCTGGTCTCCCACGTGGGTGCAGGAGCCCAAGCACTTGGGCCATCCTCCACTGCCTTCCCGGGCCACAGCAGAGAGCTGGACTGGAAGAGGAGCAGCCGGGACTAGAACCCAGCACCCATATGGGATGCCGGCGCCGCAGGCAGAGGATTAACCAAGTGAGCCACGGCGCCGGCCTCTGTCATCAGTTTTTGACAGTATTTATTTAGTATATACTGTGATGGGAAATACACAGTGAGGAGAAATCTGAAATGCTATGTGGAAAATCTCATCTTGTTGCTTATTGGTGTCCTATCAGTGGGATTAAAAAGTTTATTTGGGGATTTTCTATAAAGTATCTTTGTATATACTGATGTGTATGTGGTGTGTGTGTGATCGACACTACAAATTCACATTTGTAATGAAACTCTTGTCCAGGCACTGAGGCAGAGTTAGTCCAATATTTAGGGACAGAGGGTTGGAGTCTCTTCATGCCTACATTCCCTCATTTACAGAAGAGGATCATAGGGGTTCCAGATACTTCTGGCACCACTTGGAATGAGACCACTCTGCCCTGGTTGAGTACAGTCTTCCATAAGACCGTGCCTTGCTTCAGACACCAGGCATATTCTACCCATGGATTCAGTAATTCTCTAGAATGACTCCCAGAACTCAGGAAAGCACTATACTTAAAGTTATACTGTAGCAATAAAAATACAACTAAATCTGGGCAAAATAAGAGACTCCTAAGCTTCTGGTATCTGTGGAGTCAGGACATGTCTCCTTCCTGGAACACCTGCATTTGACGATCCATGTGGAGTATTGCCAACCAGGGAATCACATAGAGACTTTGGTGTCCAGAGGGCTTGCTGGGACTCACTGGAAAGGCACAGGTGAACAGATCGCTGGCCCTGTGACAAGCTCAGCCGCATCCCTCTCCAACTCCCTGCAGGTCAGGCTCAGAGCAAGAGATCCAAAGTGCCAGTTCCCTAATTAGGATTGGTCTTTCTGGGGTAGCCAGCTCCCACTCTGAGTCATCTTGTTAGCAAGAAACTAGGGGTCTACTGTGAGTCACCCCATTGGCTCACGCTATCAGAACCCAAAATAAGTAACAAGATAACTTCTCTCATTTGAGAAAGCCCAAGGAGTTAGAGAGCTTGTTTCCTAGGAATAGGGGCAAAGGCCAGTCAGATTCTTTATCATGCAGCCAGGTACTAAAAGGCTTATCACAGGTTGCTTGAGGTGATCCACAGGGAACATGGCCCAGGATGGCCTTCAGTGTTGCTTGTCACTTTGTTAGAGGATCCTAGCACATAGCTTAAGAAAGCAAATGTTCTATGTGTTTGTTGTTAGCTTCTGCTTGTTTTTGAAAATAGCATTCTATTTGCTAACTTTTTAAAATTTATTTTTAATTGTTATTTTCATTTTATTTGAAAGACATCTTTATGTGCTGGTCTATTTTCAAAATGCCTGCAACATCTAGGGTTAGGCCAGGTCAGAGCCAGGAGCTTAGAACTCAATCAGGGTGTCCCATGTGCTTGAGCCCAAGAACTTGAGCCCTCGCCTGCTGCCTTTAAGGATAGGCAGTAGCAGGAAGCTGGATAAGAAGTGGAGGAGCCAGGACTCAAATTAGTTACCCTGATATGAGGGCACTGGAAGCAGTGATTTAACTGCTGCCAAAACGCGCCTGCTAATTAACTCTCATTGTTTTCATTCTGTTCATTTTTCTAGATAGACAAATGAGTAATCTCTACATCATATTTACCAGTAACTATAATTGGTAACATGTTAGGACTTGAGTTTTTAGTTTCTTATTTCTGTAGTGTTTGTGCCTGAATTTACTTACATTAGTTGAACTATAGAATACTTCTTGTATATTTTAGTAAAATGAACAGAAGTTTATGTTGCTTTTGTTTATTTTTTTAAAGTTTTATTTTATTTATTTGAAAGAGTTACAGAGAGGTAGAGAGAGGTCTTCCATCCACTCATTCACTCCTCAGGTGGCTGCAATGGCTGGAGCTGAGCTGATCCAAAGCCAGGAGCCAGGAGCTTCTTCTGTGTCTCCCACGTGGGTGCACTACTACTTTTCCAGGCCATAGCCATGAGCTGGATCGGAAGAGGAGCAGCCGGGGCTAGAACCGGTGCCCATATGGGATTCTGGCGCTTCAGGCCAGGGCTTCAACCCATTGCGCCTCAGCGCAGGTCCTTTATGTTGATTTTGTAATGTAATAACTTACAGTGATTTTTCTCATACAACATTTTAAATTACTATGTGTCTTATAATTTTGTAAATGCAGATTCAAGCACATCTGTGAAATTTCATGTTAGGCGTTATTTCTTTTCAGATAGCACTCTTCTTGATGCAAATTCAGTTCCTATTTAGGTAAAATAGAACCTTATCAGCAGCATGTAAAGGAATGTTGATGGTTCTAGGGGTTAAGTTGTTTAAAAGTAATGAAATCGCAGCTCCTTCCTTACAAGAGTGTAAATTACTGTTGAACTGGCAGACTTCCTTCTGTCCTAGTGTCCTCCTTTATGGACATGATTATGCTTGGCCCCTTACTTTCGTCCATGGCATTTTGGAAAAAACTCAAGCTTGAAAACAAGAAATTTATTCAGGTAACTCTCTGTACCAGGCTAACAGCTGCTAACAGCTGCATCAGCCATGTTAGACCAGTAACAAGGAGTACTTCTGGGTGTTTCCATCAACTTACAGGAGACCATCACTTGTGTCTTCGTGTAAAGCCATAGGCTTGAGTCAGCCACCTAGGCTTAGAGCAATTTGTTAATTCTGAGCCCTTTGTCAATAACAGTACCTACATCATGGGAGTATTAGTCCCCTTACTATTGCTATAGCAGAAAGTGAGTTCCTGAGACTAGGTAATATATAGAGAGAAGAGGGTTCTTTTGCTGGCAGGTCTGGAGGTTCAAGAGGAAGGCGCCAGCATCTGCTCGGCTGTGGTGTGGGTGTCATGGTGGATGGCATCACAGTGGCAGGAGTGCACATGGAAGAGACCATGTGGCTAGGGACGAAGCTAGAGAGATTGAGCAGGGAGGCTCTTTTAGAACAGTGCACTCTCACAAGAACTACGTTGTTCTGTGAGACCAGCATGAATCCCTTCTGAGGTTCGTTTTCCACCCACATCTCCTACCCCTGACCGCCCTTGCACTAAGTACCCCCTCTCAAAGGTTATACCACTTCAACACCACCACACTGAGGACCATGTCTTCAGCACCTGAGTGAGTTAGATGACATCTTAACCACGGTAGAAAGAATAATAAAATAGTATTAAAGGCACAGCAAATTCCTAGTACACAGTAATGCTTTACAAATCGTAGTGGGGATGTTGATCTCCGTTGTGTTGGCTTAATGTGGTAATAAAAGTAAAAAGCAGAGTGAAAATAAGTGACTAGGGGGCCGGCGCTGTGGCATAGTATGCTAAGCCTCCGCCTGCAGTGCTGGCATCTCATACAGCCGCCGGTTTGAGTCCTGGCTGCTCCACTTCAGATCCAGCTCCCTGCTATAGCCTGGGAAAGCAGTAGAAGATGAGCCAAGTCCTTGGGGCCCTGTACCCACCAGGGAGACCTTGTAGAGGCTCCTGGCTCCTGGCTTCTGGCTTCGGGTTGGCATAGCTCCAGCCGTTGTGGCCATCTGAGGAGTGAAGCAGAGGATGGAAGATCTCTCTCTCTCTCTTTGTCTCTCTCTCTCTGCCTCTGTATAACTCTGCCTTTCAAATACATAAATAAATCTTCAAAAAAAAAAAAAGGGACTAAAGTGAAACGGATGATAGTGCTTTAATAATGTTCAGAGAAATCACCATTGAAAGATATAGGAGTGAGTATACAAATAATACATAAAAATTTTCTCAGGGCAAGCATTTGGCCTAGAGGTTAAGACACCAGTTAGGATGTCCACATCTCAGAGTGCCTGGGTCTGAGACCCAGTTCTGCCTTTGAATCTGGATTCCTGCCACTGAGCACCCTGGGGAGGCAATGGATGATGGCTTAGGTGTTTGGATCCCTGCCATCCACATAGGAGACCTGGATTCAATTCCTAGCTCTGGCTTGAGCTTGACCCTTCCTGGCCATTGCAGGCCTTAGGGGCGTGAAGCAGCAGATGGCAGCCCTCTGTGTCTGTCTTGTATTTCTCTCTGTCTCTGTCTGACTGAAATTTTAAAAAATAGGCATGTAATTTCAGAGTAATCTTTTTAGATTTTCTTTAGCCCTATATTTTATTACGTTTCTGTTTAAGTTACAGAATCCTTAAGCCACTGATACACAAGATCATGAAAATAGGTGTCTTTTCCTTTCCTATTAATATTTTTCCATAGCTAAGTATTTTGCAATTGTCGGTGTAAATTTTGTATAACGTGTATATCATGCATAGCCTTTCCTTTTTGGATGAGACTGAATGAGGACAATGCCTTCATTGCCACGATACCCTTTAGTTTTCCTTCCATGCTATGTTCTCTTGGGAGTCTGTTAAATGCTGTTGTTCTGAGTGGGGACCCTGTAGAAAGACTGTGGTAGAAAGATCCATGTCTTGACTCATTTGGAAACACTTTTCTAAGCAAGGTTTTTGTTTTTTTGTTTTTTGTTTTTGACAGGCAGAGTTAGAGAGAGGGAGACAGAGAGAAAGGTCTTCCTTCCATTGGTTCACCCCCTAAATGGCCACTACGGCCAGCACGCTGTGCTGATCAAACCAGGAGCCAGGTGCCTCCTTCTGGTCTCCCATGCGGGTGCAAGGCCCAAGCACTTTGGCCATCTTCCACTGCCTTCCCTGGCCACAGCAGAGAGCTGAACTGGAAGAAGAGCAACCGGGACTAGAACCGGGGGTGCCGTTGCTGCAGGTGGAGGATTAGCCAAGTGAGCCACGGCACTGGCCAAGCAAAGATTTCTTTTTATCACATTTAGCCATATAAAATGCTGTATTTTACCTTTTGTTACTATAAAATAAATAGTTTTTAAATGACCACTGCTCTGTCCAGAGTACTACCCATGTCATGCATGGAGTGTCCATGTATCTGTACAGTTAGAATTGGGAGACTTTCTCTTATGTTCTGTTAGTCTAGAGTTAACATTTTATACTTGTGGACTGGTGTTATTTTCCTGGTCTGTTTCTGGTTGAATGCTCCTTAGGTTTATGATTAGTAGGCAGGGCTGTAAATTCTAGTGAGAGCACAGGTTTTTGTTCATTTTTGTTAAGTGATTTCTGAGTGCTCGGATCTGTGCTTGGATCATAGCAGTCAGTAATGTTCGAATGAGTGTTCACAGATATGATCCATATTGATATGGGCTGGTTTTGAAAGGATGAACGTGCAGTTTGTACACATTCTCATATAACTGACCAATATCGTCTTTTCATTTGCAGATGGAGTGGTTCAGTCATTATAAAAAATCCCTTGCTACTTACATGAGGACACTGGGAGGAGATGAAGGTTTGGACATTACACAGGATATGAAGCCTCCAAAAAGCTTATATATTGAAGTATGTATACCTTTTAAAAATGATTTTTCTTTACTACATGGGTGGTTGCTACCTTTTATCTCAGATGAGGCGTATCTATGAATGTATATTAGCTTCTGAAAACAGGAAGCACAAACCAAAACCAAAATCACTGTTTATAGTAGGGTGGTTGCAATAAGATGGAGCAGTTAAAATTCTATGAATATACCTGTTTTAATAATCTTTGGAACTATGTAAATATCTTACCTGTTATCAAAATAAAATTAAATGAAAATGGAAACCAATCTCTAAAAATTTAAAGTAAAAATTGGCCGGCGCCGCGGCTCACTAGGCTAATCCTCCACCTTGCGGCGCCGGCACACCGGGTTCTAGTCCCGGTCGGGGCGCTGGATTCTGTCCCCGTTGCCCCTCTTCCAGTCCAGCTCTCTGCTGTGGCCCGGGAGTGCAGTGGAGGATGGCCCAAGTGCTTGGGCCCTGCACCCCATGGGAGACCAGGATAAGTACCTGGCTCCTGCCATCGGATCAGCATGGTGCGCCAGCCGCGGCGGCCATTGGAGGGTGAGCCAACGGCAAAGGAAGGCCTTTTTTTCTGTCTCTCTCACTGTCCACTCTGCCTGTCCAAAAAAAAAAAAAAAATTTAAAGTAAAATGAAACAAATGAACCTTTCAAGGTGATGTATTTTCTTTTTTTAAGATTTTTATTTATTTATTTGACAGAGTTACAGATAGTGAGAGAGAAAGGTCTTCTTTCCCTTGGTTCACTCCCCAAATGGCCGCTACGGCCAGAGCTACGCCGATCCAAAGCCAGGAGCCAAGTGCCTCCTCCTAGTCTCCCATGCGGGTGCAGGGCCCATATGGGATGCCCATATGGGATGCCGGTGCCACAGGCGGAGGATTAACCTAGTGCGCCGTGACTCTGGGCCCTCAAGTGGATGTATTTTCAAGACATATTTTTGTCATCATAACCAGTTTAGGTGCCCAGTTCAGAGAGTGTGAAATAGTATCACTGTGTTAGACATCTATCACCACCATTCATGTCCAGATTTCTTTTTACCTTCCTTAGAAAACGGAAACTGTGTTCCCAGGAAACAGTCACTCTCCAGTCCCTGCTGGTTGCCCTGTGCCTGGCAAGCACCATTCTGCTTCCTGTCTCTGTGCTTCACATATGAGAAATCATAAAATACTTGCTTTTTTGTGACTGGCTTACTTAGCATAATGTGATAAGATTCATGTTTTATGTGTCATTTTCCTAAGCCTGAGAGATGTGTCATTGTTTGGCTACATACCACATATTGCCTGACTGTTCATCCATCAGATGGACATTTGGGGTGCATCCACATGTTAGCCATAGTGATTAATCCTACTGTGAACATGGGTGTACAAACACCTTTCAGATACTGTGCTTTCAATCCTCTGGGGGATATGCCCAGAAGTGGAGTTGTTGCATCGTGTTAAATTCTGTTTAGCTTTTGGGGGAGCTGCCATACTGTTTTCCACAGCCTCTACTGTCTACAGGGGTCAAGTGTTCCAGTTTCTGCACATATCACTAATACTTTTTCATTTTCATTTTATTTTTTAGTTTTTTAAAATATAGCCATTCTAAAGAATGTGAAATGGTACATTTTTGTGATTTTGACTTTCATTATCCTAATGTTTAGTGATAAACATTTTTTTTTTAAAGATTATTTATTTATTCGACAGGTAGAGTTACAGACAGTGAGAGGGAGAGACAGAGAGAAAGGTCTTCCTTCCGTTGGTTCGCCCCACAAATGGCCACTAAGGCCAGAGCTACGCCTATCCGAAGCCAGGAGCCAGGTGCTTCCTCCTGGTCTCCCATGCGGGTGCAGGGCCCAAGCACTTGGGCCATCCTCCACTGCCCTCCCGGGCCACAGCACAGAGCTGGACTGGAAGAGGAGCAGCCGGGACTAGAACCCAGCGCCCATATGGGAGTCTGGCGCCACAGGCGGAGGATTAGCCAAGTGAGCCACGGCGCCGGCCCCAGTGATAAACATTTAATTTTCATTGCTTTTTGGCTGTTTATAAATCTTCAGGGCAATGTTGTTTGCCTGTTTTTTGAATTGGGTTTTCATTTTTTTGTTGTGGAGTTTTAGGAGATCTGTGCATAATCTGAATAGTAATGTCTTAACAGATGCATTATTTGCAAATATTTTCTCCCATTTGTGGGGAGCAACTCGGACTAGACTAAGTTACTGGAATTAAGACTTATTCTATGCATCTGCTCTCCCACAATATGGCGCTGGGAGAGAAGAAAACAGCTTCTACACAGCTGCCTCCAGTTCAGCCAATAAACTGTAGGACTTGCTCCTGATTGGAGGAGAGCAGCGTACTCGGCGTGTGGGCAGCCGAGTTGGGATTGGCAGAGGAGGACTATAAAGGAGGAGAGAGACGGCATGCACGAGGAACATCTACGAGGAACATCTAAGGGGAACACCTGTGCAGCCCCCGAGAGAGCCGGCCGGCGGTGTGCCGCTCCCCTGCGGAAGTGGGGAATGTGGCAGGGGGAACCGCCCCTCCACAGAGGTGGAGGGTCGGTAGCCAACCCGGGAAGAACCAGCAGCAAACCCGGGGAGGGCCGAGCAGACAGAAGAACAGCGCAGGGTCCTGTGTCGTTCCTCCACGAAGAGGGGGAGCGACACCATTCAACATGTTGCCTTTTTACACTACTGATAGTGTCTTTTTTTTTTTTTTTTTAAGGTTTTATTTATTTATTTGAAAGTCAGATACACAGAGAGAAGGAGAGGCAGAGAGAGAGGTCTTCCATCTGCTGGTTCACTCCCCAATTGGCCACCAACGGCGAGAGCTGTGTTGATCCAAAGCCTGGGACCAGGAGCTTCTTCCAGGTCTCCCATGCAGGTGCAGGGGCCCAAAGACTTGGGCCATCTTCTACTGTTTTCCCAGGCCATAGCAGAGAGCTGGATCAGAAGTGGAGCAGCTGGGTCTCGAACTAGTACCCATATGGGATTCCGGCACTGCAGGTGGTGGCTTTACCTGCTATGCTACAGCGCCAGCCCCCAGTGTTTTATTCTAAATTAGGTTGTTTAAGGTCTAATATTCAAACCTTTGATCCAGTTTGAATTACTTTTTGTATATGGTATTAGGTAGTGACCCAACTTGATTATTTTGAATTTGGATAGTTTTCCCAGGACCATTTCTTTTGATTTTTTCTTTCTTTCTTTCTTTCTTTTTTTTTTTTAAGATTTGTTCATTTATTTGCAAGGCAGAGCATCAGAAAGAGAAGGAGAGACAGAGATCTTCCATCCACTGAATTATTCCCTAAGTGATCTCAACAGCCAGGGCTGGGCCAGTAGCCATTGACTCCATCTAGGTCTCTCATATGGGTGGACGGGGCCCAAACAGCTGTCCATCTTCTGCTGCCCCCTTGGATGTACATTAGCTGAAGGTAGATTTGAAGGGGAGGAATGAGGACTTAATCCAGCACTAAAGTATGGGATGTCTGCATTGCAGGTGGGATGTCTGCATTGCAGGTGGCAGCTTCACCTGGCGTGCCACAGCACTGGCCCTTCCTCTGTGTGTCTGTTCCCTCTGCTGAGCTCAGTCACTGGGGCTAGGGCAGCTTCTTCCTAGGGATCAGCTCACTGCTATGCTGACAACCGTTATCTGCCATTCTTTCAGCTGCCTCGCCTTGTGGGACTTTTTTTTGTAATTTCTGTTTCAGATTCTTAGTGTGTTGACTGTACTAATGCTTCTGTTCTGGTTTTTTTTTGGTGTGTGTGTGTGTGTGGAATCTTTGAGACTTCCTATATGTAAAATGATAATCATCTGTGAACAGAGGTAATTAGTTCTTCCTTTCCAACTTAGAAACCTTTTCTTTTTCTGATTACTCTGGCATTAACTTCAGTTATATGTTGAGTGTAAGTGGCAAAGGAAGGCGTCTTGCCTTCTTGAATTTAGAAGAAAAGCTGTCAGTATTTCATCCTTGAGCAGGATCTTTGCTGGGGATTTTACATGTATCTGGCCTATTATTTTGAGATAGTTTCCTTCTCCTTCTAGTTTATTTTTTGATCATAAAAGGGTGTCAGATTTTGTCAAATGCGTTTTTTAATTTTTTTTATTTTTTTATAGCTTCTCCCCCATAATTTCCCTCCCACCCACAACCCTCCCCTCTCCTGCTCCCTCTCCCCTTCCATTCACATCAAGATTCATTTTCAATTCTCTTTATATACAGAAGATCAATTTAGTATATATTAAGTAAAGATTTCAACAGTTTGCTCCCATACAGAAACACAAAGTGAAAAATACTGTTTGAGTACTAGTTATAGCATTAAATCACAATGTACAGAACATTAAGGACAGAGATCCTACATGAGGAGTAAGTGCACAGTGACTCCTGTTGTTGACTTAACAAATTGACACTCTTGTTTATGGCGTCAGTAATCACCCTAGGCTCTTGTCATGAGTTGCCAAGGCTATGGAAGCCTTTTGAGTTCACCGACTCTGACATATTTAGACAAGGCCATAGTCAAAGTGGAAGTTCTCTCCTCCCTTCAGAGAAAGGTACCTCTTTCTTTGATGGCCTGTTCTTTCCACTGGGATCTCACTCGCAGAGATCTTTTAGGTTTTGTTTTTTTTTTTTTGTTTTTTTTTTTTTTTGTTTTTTTTTTTTTTTGTTTTTTTTTTTTTTTTTTTTGCCAGAATGTCTTGGCTTTCCATGCCTGAAATATTCTCATGGGCTTTTCAGCCGGATCCGCATGCCTTAGGGGCTGATTCTGAGGCCAGAGTGCTGTTAGGACATCCGCCATTGTATGAGTCTGCTGTGTATCCCACTTGCCATGTTGGATCGTTCTCTCCCTGTTTTTATTCTATCAGTTAGTATTTTCAGACACTAGTCTTGTTTATGTGATCCCTTTGACTCTTAGTCCTATCATTATGATCAATTGTGAACTGAAGTTGCTCACTTGGACTAGTGAGATGGCATTGGTACATGCCACCTTGATGGGATTGAATTGGAATCCCCTGGTATGTTTCTAACTCTACCATTTGGGGCAAGTCAGCCTGAGCATGTCCCAAATTGTACATCTCTTCCCTCTCTCATTCCCACTCTTATATTTAACAGCGATCACATTTCAGTTAAGTTTCAACACCTAAGACTAACTGTGTATTAATTACAGAATTCGACCAATAGTATTAAGTAGAACAACCAAAAAAAATACTAAAAGGGATAAAGTATTAAGTTGTTCATCAACAGTCAGGGCAAGGGCTGATCAGGTCACCGTTTCTCATAGTGTCCATTTCACTTTAACAGGTTTCCTTTGTTAGTTGTCACCGATCAGGGAGAACATACGATATTTGTCCCTTTGGAACTGGCTTATTTCACTCAGCATGATGTTTTCCAGATTCCTCCATTTTGTTGCAAATAACTGGATTTCATTGTTTTTTACTGCTGTATAGTATTCTATAGAGTACATATCCCACAATTTCTTTATCCAGTCTAGCATTTTTTTTTTTTAAGATTTATTTATTTTACTTGAAAGGCAGAGGCAGAGAGAGGTCTTCCATCCTCTGGTTCACTCCCCAGATAGCCACAACAGCCAGAGCTGTGCCGATCTGAAGCCAGGAGCCAGGAGCATCCTCTGGGTCTCCCACACAAGTTGCAGTGGCCCAAGAACTCTGACCATCGTCCACTGCTATCCTTGGCCCTGCCCTGGCAGAGAGCTGGGTCAGAAGTAAAGCAGCTGGTACTGGAACCGGTGCCCATATGGGATGCCTGCACAGCAGGCGGTGGCTTTACCCACTGCACCACAGCACCACCCCATCAAATGCGTTTTCTGCATAAGTTGAGCTTCATTCTGTTAATGTGATCTGCTATGATTGGTTTTCACATATTGAATGATTCTTGCATTCCACGAATAAATCCCAGGTGATCATGGCCATAGCCTTTCTAATATGTTGATGAATGCAGTTTCCCACTATTATGCTGAGGGTGTTTTACATCAGTTTTCGTAACGGATGTTGATCTGTGGTTTTCTTGGAGTCTTTTTCTGTCTTGGGTATAAGGGCTGTGCTGGCTTCTTGACAGCTGAATTAGGAAGTGTTTCCTCTTCCATTTTTTGGAGAAGTTTGTAAGTTCTTTGTTAAGTGTTTTGTGGATTGCACCAGTGAAGCCATCCACAGATTTCTTTGTTGAAAAGGTTTTGAGGGGTTGGTGCTGTGGCATAGCAAGTAATGCTGCCGCCTACAGTGCCAGCATCCCATATGGGCACCAGTTGGAGACCCGGCTGCTCTTTTTTTTTTTTTTTTTTGACAGGCAGAGTGGACAGTGAGAGACAGACAGAGAGAAAGGTCTTCCTTTGCCATTGGTGGCGCACCGCGCTGATCCGATGGCAGGAGCCAGGTACCTATCCTGGTCTCCCATGGGGTGCAGGGCCCAAGTACTTGGACCATCCTCCACTGCACTCCCGGGCCACAGCAGAGAGCTGGCCTGGAAGAGGGGCAACCGGGACAGAATCCGGCGCCCCCATCGGGATTTGGGACTTAATTTGTGGCTTAACATGGAGTCTGTTCTGGAAAATGTCCTGTGTGCACATGGGAAGAGTGTGTTGCATAGAATGATGCGTGTGTGTGTCAGAGCTAAGTCTTCTTTAATCTCTCTTCTGTCTGGTTCATTTTCCATTATTGTGAGTGGGGTATTGAAGTACCTAGCTATTATTGAAGAACTGTTTCCCTTCATTTCTTATATTTTGATGAACTGTTATTAGAGGGTAACTTTATGATTGTTACATGAGGTTAATTCAGAAAGTTTATGGAGAAATTAGATTATAAGATGATTTTATTTTTGTGTAATTTTTTTTTGAAATCTTAGTTTTTTTGTGCTATATATTTTCCATGAAGTTTCTGAAGAGCCATCATATCTTCTTGCTGCAAGTAACCTGTATTAATGTATAATATTCTTAGTCTTACAAACTGTCTGGGTTTTGTGTAATGTTGGTCTTTGTAGAGCATTTCAGAACCTCTTTTCTGATTCTTTCACTTCCAGTCTACTGATGTCTCTTACAGACAACATACAGTTAATTGGATCTTGTATTTTTGGCCATCTGCTCATCTTTGTCTTGATTAAAGCTTTAATCCATTAACGCTTAAACTGATTGCTGATAAGCAGTAATAACTGGCACTTTGGTGTTTTCTATATGCCTTTTCATTTTTTTCTCCTTTTCTTCCTGTATTTCTTTTATGTTTATTTGACTTTTTTGTGTGTGAAACATTTCCTTTCTCTCCTTTGATGTATATATATATATATATTAAAGATTTATAGAGAGACAGAGGCAGAGTTAGAGGCAGAGTTAGAGGCAGAGAGAGAGAGAGAGAGAGAGAGATCTTCTGTCTGCTGGCTCACTCCCCAGATGGCTGCAATGGGTGAAGCTATACCGATTCAAAGTCAAGAGCCAGGAGCTTTCAGGTCTCCCATGCAATGCAGGGACCCAAGGACTTAGGCTATCTTCTTCTGTTTTCCCAGACCATAGCAGAGAGCTGTATTGGAAGTGGAGCAGCTGGGTCTCAAACCAGCGCCCCTATGGGATGCTGGCAATGCAGGTTGTGGCTTTACTCGCTAAGCCACAGCATTGGCCCCACTTTTTGTGTATATTGTGTAACTTTTTTTGTGGATACCATAGGGATTACATTTAACATCCTAAAGTTATGACACTCCATTTTGAATTTACAGCGGTTCAGCTTCCATAGTATGGAAGAACTCTCATTTTTTTATCTCAAAATTTTTTTAAGATTTTTTTTTCTTTAAATTAATTTGAAGGATTTACATAAAGAGAGGAAGAGATGCACGCACATAGAGATTTTCTATCCATTAGTTCATGCCCTAAATGGCTGCAGCAGCTAGGTCTGGGCCAAGCTGAAGCCAGGAGTCAGAGCTTCTTCTGGGTCTCCCATGCGAGTGCAGGGCCTAAGCACTTGGGCCGTTTTCCACAGCGTTCCCAGGCACATAAGCAGATCAGAAGTGGAACAGCTGGAACTTGAACTGCTGGTGCCCATATGGGATGGCACCGGGAGAGGCACAACTTTACCTGCTATGCCATAATGCCGCCCCAAGAACTCTGAGCTTTTAAAGCTCCATCCCTCCTACTTTCAGTCGATGATCACAGTATTACATCTTTATTTACTGTGTGCCCATAAACATAAGTTAGTAAATCTTTTAAATGTATTAATCTCTTAAATTATGTAGAAAATAAAATGTAGAGTTACACAACAAAGTTACAGTCATACTAGCTTTTTTTAAATTCAGCACCATGATGTTTATTTTTTTTATAAAGATTTATTTTATTTATTTGAAAGAGTTACAAAGAGAATTAGAAACAGAGAGAGAGGTCTTCCATCCTGTGGTTCACTCCCCAAATGGCTTCAATGGCTGGAGCTGGGCTGATCTGAAGCCAAGAGCCAGGTGCTTTTTCTGGGTCTACCACATGAGTGCAGGGGCCCAAACACTTGGACCATCTTCTGCTGCTTTCCCAGGCTATTAGCAGGGAGCTGGATTGGAAGTGGAGCAGCTGGGACTTGAACTGGCATGCATATGGAATGCTGGCGCTGTAGGCTGGGGCTTTAACCCAGTGTGCCCTAGCACCAGTCTCCTGTACTATCTTCTATACTAATATTTTTAATGTATGAGTCCCTTAAATCATGTAGAAACAAAAGGTAAAGTTACAAATTGTTGTTACAGTAATGCTAGCTTTTATAATTGTCCATCTTTTTAGTGTGTCCACTGTGTTGATATCGCAAAGTATCTGCTACTGAGTAAATTTATAAAGAACAGGAGCTTAGAGGCTAAGTCCTAGGTCCTGTCTCCAGCTGGTTGTGTTTCTGATGAGGGTGCCTTGAACTTGTGTCCTCTGGAGGGGAGGAGGGCTGCCATGTCCTCAGTGTCCTCATGTGTCCAAAGGAGGAAGGGCAGTGGGGACCAGTTTCCTGTCACCAAGCCCTTTCCTGACACATGAACCCACTCCTGAGGGCAGAGCCTCAGCTTGTGCTGTAGTTGCATTGGGATTTGAGAGGACAGCACTTGGTGTACTCCCAGCATCTGTGTTTGTTGAGATTGTTCTTTTTCCCACACAGCTTCAGGTTACTGACACGTCCTTTCATTTTGCCGAGCACGACTTCTTAGGGCATTTCTTGTAGGATGGGACTAGTGATAAACTCCTTCAGCTTTCGCTTCTCTGAGAGCATCTTAATTTTTTCCTTACTTAGTTCTTACATTTTTGTTTATTTTCATTTATTTGAAAGGTAAAGAGACAGAGAAACTTTCCGCTGGTTTATTCTCCAAATACCCCCAACAACCAGAACTCACTCGAGGTCTCCCACATGGGTGTGCATTACCAGGAAGCTGGACGAGAAGTGGAAATGTGGACTCAAACCCAGGCACTCCCACGTGGGAAGTGGGTGTCACATTTGGTGACTTCATTGCTATCCCAAATGCCTGCCCTTTCCCTACTTCTGAAGGACAGTTTTGCTGTCCTTTTTGTTTTGACAGTGGTGTTCCTTCAGCACTTGGACTATATTGAACCTGTGTCTTTCCACTCAAATTTCTGGTGAGAAATTTGGAAGTCTTGTTGAAGATCTTACATGTGATGTCATGCTTTGCTCAGTGCTTTCAGGTGCTCTCTTTTGTCATTGGAAAGTTTGATTATAAAGTGTCCTGGTTTGGGTCTCTGAGTTCATCTTCCTTGGAGATATTGAACTTCTTGGCTGGTGTTTGCATGTCTTGTATCAGTCTTGGGAAACTTGGGCCTTGTGTCCTTGCCTTTTCTCGCTGCTCCTTTGCCTGTCCTGTCCCTGGCACTCCTGCACTGACTGTCGGCTCTCTGGGTTGCATCCACAGGGGATCTTAGGCTCTGTCCTTTTCCTTAATCTTTTTTCTTTCTGTTCCTTAGACTCACTCTGTTGTCCTGATTCTTGTGGCTCCTCTTATCTTTGTTTGCATCCTTCCCGAGAAGTTTTCATTTCACTTCTCGAGGAGGCAAACACCTACTACATCCTTTAAGTGAATAGTGAATGGAGACATTTATAGTTGACAGATGTGGATAACATCTGGACTCCTTGATCAATTTTTTTAAAGATTTATTTATTTTACTTGAAAGGCAGAGTTACAGAGAGGCAGAGGCAGAGAGAGGGAGGGAGAGAGAGAGAGAAATAGGAGAGAGAGAGAGAGGTCTTCCATCCACTGGTTCACTCCCCAAATAGCCACCACAGCTGGAGCTGGGCTGATCTGAAGCCAGGAGCCAGTAGCTTCCTCCAGGTCTCCCATGCAGGTGCTTGGGCCATCTTCTACTGCTTTCTCGGGCCATATCAGAGAGCTGGATTGGAAGTAGAGCAGCCAGGAGTTGAACCAGTGCCCATGTGGGATGCTGGCACTGCAGGCGTTAGCTTTACCTGCTATGCCACAGTATCAGCTCCTCCTGATCAATCTTAGTATCCAAAAAGGGACATCCTGACACTCTGGGTTTCATGTGATCTTGTAACAGAAGGTCAGACCACATCTGATCAAGACTCTAGACTTAACCTGTAGTGTAGAGAAAATTCAAACTGAGGAACTTGATAAATGATGTCACAGAAATCCACAACAAAGTGTTGATTATGGGAAAATGTACTAGACTCTCAACGTAGAATTTTCAACAATCACATTGCCAAGAAGAAGGCAAAAAGTGCTCTCTGGGAGGAGCTGATGCTGTGGCATAGCGGGTAAAGCTAATGGCTGCAGTGCTAGCATCCCACATGGGCACTGGTTCAACTCCCGGCTGCTCTAATGGGAGGGAACCCTTATAAGGCATAACAAAAACGTGATATGCAACTCTTGTTGGATTTTTATTTTAACAAGGAAACTTAAGGAAAAATTACTGAGATAAGTGAGGTAAGTGGAGAAATTTGGATACTGACTGAATATTATATGATATTAAAAAAGTTATTAAGATGAGATAATAAGGGCTGGCATTGTGGCATAGTGAGTTAAATTGCTGGCTGTGACACTGTCATCCCATACAGGTACCAGTTCGAATCCAGGTGCTCAGCCTCTGATCCAGCTCCCTGATAATGCACCTGGGAAAGCAGTGGAAGATGGCCCAAGTACCTGGGTCCCTGCCACTCACATGGCAGACCCAGATGAAGTTCCAGGCTCCTGGCGTCGGCCTGGCCCAGCCCTGACCATTGCAGCCATTTGGGGACTGAAACAGCAGATGGAAAATCTCTTTCTCTGTCTCTCATTCTGCCTTTCAAATAATTTTTTTAAAAAATGAGATAATAGTATTGAGATTACATTTTTCAAAGCTTACTTTGTAGAAATAGACAGTAAAATAATTCAGCAGTGAGTGAGGAGAACATGGCCCTGTTGATAGTTGCTGAAACCAGTTAAGGAATCTATAGAGTGATGGTCTTTATTTTGTAATATGTTCAGGATTTTCCATAACAAAAGTCTATTCAAGGAAGCAAATAAGTGATAGTAGGGAGATTTTTCTAGAATAATGTTTCTCAGTCTAAGTTAAAATACATTGGGATTCTTTGAAAGGCTCTAGAGGAACCCTGGAGGGTGATGAAGTCACCTGGAGAAGCAGAAGACAGAGTGACTCACTGCAGGCGCGGCTTCCGTGCAGGGCAGCAGCAGAGTTAACTCTGGCCTGGATTCCTGCAGCAGCACTGAGCACAGTGCCCTGACTGTGACCTTCAACTGGGAGTGCTCTGGAAGGTTCTTTGCTCTTGCAGAATCAGTTGTCATAGGGCTGCCTCCCCACTGTAGCTCAGAACCCTCCCGGTCTGTCACAGGAAGCTACACCTGCTCTTCATGCTGTACTTACTGTTAAGTTCTTGATAGGGAGTCTGACTACTAAAGGAGTTTGGAAGAATCCCTTCCCAAAACTGAAATTTTGCTGACTTAACCGTGTCTTATTCTCAGATACTGATAATTTATGGGAGGGATCTATAAGCAGGAGGTTGGAGTGGAACTAAAACCATCTTTGTAGATGGGTACTTCAAATGCTTGTTTTTTGTTTTTGTTCCCACCCCCCCCAAGGGCTTAGCTATAGTTTTTTTTTTTTTTTTTTTTTAACTTTTATTTAATGAATATAAATTTCCAAAGTACAGCTTATGGATTACAATGGCTCCCCCCCCCCATAACTTCCCTCCCACCCGCAACCCTCCCCTTTTCCGCTCCCTCTCCCCTTCCATTCATATCAAGATTCATTTTCAATTCTCTTTATATACAGAAGATCAGTTTAGCATATATTAAGTAAAGATTTCAACAGTTTGCACCCACACAGAAACACAAAGTGAAAAATACTGTTTGAGTACTAGTTATAGCATTAAATCACAATGTACAGAACATTAAGGACAGAGATCCTACATGAGGAGTAAGTGCACAGTGACTCCTGTTGTTGACTTAACAAATTGACACTCTTGTTTATGGCGTCAGTAATCACCCTAGGCTCTTGTCATGAGTTGCCAAGGCTATGGAAGCCTTTTGAGTTCACCGACTCTGACATATTTAGACAAGGCCATAGTCAAAGTGGAAGCTCTCTCCTCCCTTCAGAGAAAGGTACCTCTTTCTTTGATGGCCTGTTCTTTCCACTGGGATCTCACTCGCAGAGATCTTTTAGGTGTTTGTTTGTTTGTTTGTTTGTTTTTTGCCAGAATGTCTTGGCTTTCCATGCCTGAAATATTCTCATGGGCTTTTCAGCCGGATCCGCATGCCTTAAGGGTTGATTCTGAGGCCAGAGTGCTGTTAGGACATCCGCCATTGTATGAGTCTGCTGTGTATCCCGCTTGCCATGTTGGATCGTTCTCTCCCTGTTTTTATTCTATCAGTTAGTATTTTCAGACACTAGTCTTGTTTATGTGATCCCTTTGGTTCTTAGTCCTATCATTATGATCAATTGTGAACAGAAATTGATCACTTGGACTAGTGAGATGGCATTGGTACATGCCACCTTGATGGGATTGAATTGGAATCCCCTGGTATGTTTCTAACTCTACCATTTGGGGCAAGTCAGCCTGAGCATGTCCCAAATTGCACATCTCTTCCCTCTCTCATTCCCACTCTTATATTTAACAGCGATCACTTTTCAGTTAAGTTTCAACACTTAAGAATAACTGTGTATTGATTACAGTATTCAACCAAAAGTATTAAGTAGAACAAAAAAAATACTAAAAGTGATAAAGTATTAAGTTGTTCATCAACAGTCAGGGCAAGGGCTGATCAAGTTACTGTTTCTCATAGCGTTCATTTCACTTTAACAGGTTTCCTTTTTGGTGCTCGGTTAGTTGTTACCGATCAGGGAGAACATATGATATTTATCCCTTTTGGACTGGCTTATTTCACTCAGCATAATGTTTTCCAAATTCCTAACAGGGATCACTTTTCAGTTAAAATTTAAACACCTAAGAATCAAATGCTTGGTTTTTGAGAACTTGCAGAGGGAAGGGGATCCAGTGGTGCTATCTCCCCTTTCCCAGCTGCCTCGGTTTCTGGGCTGTCCACGCTGGCATACATGTACCTCTGCAGAGTTCTCTGCTCTTGTATCTCTTTATCCAGATGGGACGATTGGAAGCATTAGCGTTCCATAGTAGCTAGACTAGGCCTAGTGCATAGAGAGGAAACAGACAGAAAGTCTGGAACTTTTGACTGTTTGGGTGTGTGCTGAATGCCTGTTTGCATATTGGTTACTTCATACATATTAAGAAATATTTTAGATAAAGCATTGATTCTTTTCCTCTCAGGTGCGGTGTCTAAAAGACTACGGAGAATTTGAAGTTGATGATGGCACTTCAGTCTTACTAAAAAAGAATAGCCAGGTATTTCTTTTGTCTTCATATACTCTAAATTTTTGTAAGAGAGTTGAATGGTGGACCTTGTTGGGGTCAGTAGCAAAATAAATAAATATCACTTGTGGTGATCATTGGGATTATGCTAAGTGTAAGATACTCTGTAGTTTTGCCAAATACTAAGACTGGAAGCAGATGTTTTATGTGGTGAGAAAATGCTAATTTGCTGGGTGGTGCTTGTTTTCCACACTAAGCATTTTCCAGGGAAATTACCATCATGGGGCATATTCTAGTCAAGTGGTAGATCATTATCCAGGGACTGTTAAACTGCCAAACTCACCTTCTTTGAATTATAACTTATAAGAACAGTTGCTGTGCACTCATTTTTAGCCTGTACTTCCTCTTTTAAATCCTGGTTGTTTAATAAGCAGTGATACAGATCAAGAATTTGTAGGTGTGTCTGTTGTGGCACAGCAGGTTAAGCTGCAGCTTGCAACACTGGCATCCCATATTAGAGCAGCAATTCAAGTCCCAACTGTTCCGCTTCCAAGCCACCTCCCTGCTGATGTACCTGGGAAAGCAACAGATGATGGTTCAAGTCCTTGGGCCTCTGCCATCCACATGGGAGACCCAGATGGAGTCCTGGCTCCTGGCTTCAGCTTGACCCGGCCCCAACTTTTGTGGGCATTTGGAGAGTAAACCAGCAGATTTAAGATATCTCTGTCTCTTGCTCTTTGTCACTCAGCCTTTCAAATAAATAAATCATAAAAAAATAACTTTTAAGTATTTAGTATCTAAATACAACAGAATTTAACAGGGAAAGAATGAAATTGTGAAACCGTAGCTTAAGCTAAATTTTTTCTTATAAAAAAATCTCAGTATATTGTTTCCTTAGAAACCTTCAGATTCACGCTAAGTGGATTTCTGTTAGCTCAATTTATTTAAGCTGTACCAGTTTTCTGAAGGTGATAAAGATCATCTGTGTGATATAACGGGCTAAAGGGAAACATTTTGTTACCATAATTCTTTACATTTGTCAATATGGCAAACACAGTTTCTTTTTGACCAGAAATGAGAACTACTCCTCCCCCCACCCTTTTTAATTTAAATTTTTTTAGGGACAGAGACAGAGCTCCCATCTGATGGCTCACCACCCAAATGCCTGCAAATGCCAGGGCTGGGCCAGGGCCAAAGGCCTGAAGTTGGAACAACTGAGGGTTCCCAAGATGGTGTCAGAAACCCAATCACTTGAGCTTTCATCATTGTTCATGTTAGCAGGAAGCCAGAGTTGGGAGCCAGAGCTGGGGATCCAACTCAGGCAATCCGGTATGGGATGCAGGAGTCTTAACCACTAGGCCAAATGCACCCACCTGCCCTCCACCCCACCACCTTGGATTTCTCTGAATGGCAGAGAGAAAGTGAGGTCCTCCATTTGCTGGTTCACTTCCCAGATGGCCACGACAGCCAAGGCTGGGCTGGGCTGAAGCCAGGAGCTGGGATCTAAATCTGAATCTTGTCAACATGGGAGGCAGAGACCCAAGTACTGCTGCCTCCCAGCGTGCTCGTTAGAAGGAAGCTGGATTGGAAGCAAAGGAGCTTGGACTGTAACCAAGCACTGCAGTATGGGATGCAGGCATCCTAGGCAGTGTCTTAAGCACTGTGCCAGATATCCACAGCCCTCACCCCTTTTAACAGCAGTATTAGAATAACTTAAGGGAAGGACTTAATGTGTTTGTGTCATTTTTTTCCATGTTTTTAATGCTTTTGAGAAACTGAGTTAACAAGTTGGACAACAGTCTTGGCCTGTGTGTCTTCCTGATTGCTTTCGAGAATCGGGTCACAGGTCTCCCGTGAGGCAGGACTTCCAGGTGCACACAGCCACTGAGGTTAACATTTTGCTTCCTTGAGTAGTTTTGATAACCTTTCCTGCTACAGTGGTTTTTGTAAGTCTTCACTCATCACGTCTTCGAGATGTCTTTGATCACCTGTGAGCTTGGGTGATCCTCCTGGCTTGCTTCTGGATGTGCTCACTCTGGAGCAGAGTGAATGCTCACTTTGGTTTGAAGAGGGAGGAGGCCTCTTTCCTGCCTGCCTTTGGCCCTCTCAGGAGGACCCAGGACAACCATGACTGGGTGCCAGTGTCTTCCACAAAGCATGTGAACAGCAGCCACACTGCAGGTTACAGGAATGCAGAGAGAAGCTGCTGCTTCGTCAGGAACGGATAAGTGTTCAGACTCGGGTTTTTTTTTTTTTTTTTTTTTTTGACAGGCAGAGTGGACAGTGAGAGAGAGAGACAGAGAGAAAGGTCTTCCTTTTGCCGTTGGTTCACCCTCCAATGGCCGCCGCGGCCGGCGCGCTGCAGCCGGCGCACCGCGCTGATCCGATGGCAGGAGCCAGGAGCCAGGTGCTTTTCCTGGTCTCCCATGGGGTGCAGGGCCCAAGCACCTGGGCCATCCTCCACTGCAGTCCCTGGCCACAGCAGAGAGCTGGCCTGGAAGAGGGGCAACCGGGACAGAATCCGGCGCCCCAACCGGGACTAGAACCCGGTGTGCCGGTGCCGCTAGGCGGAGGATTAGCCTAGTGAGCCGCGGCGCCGGCCCCAGACTCGGTTTTAAGGGCGTGTGGCAGCACGTGTCATCTGGTCCCCGAGACTGTGCCTGGGTTCAGAAGTGCACACACTAAGGAGAGTACCTGCCAGAATCCAGAAGTTTTTCGTGAATTGAGCAAACCAGGAAGTCAGAATTCAGTCCCACTGTAAGTGCCATCAGTTCCAGTGATTTTTCAGCAAACATTAAAGTTTAGCTTTTAACTGCTTAGCTGCGGCAGTTTGAAAAATACATAATCAGTTACTGCTTTGTAGTGATGTAAAAAGTAATTTACAATTCCTTTCCAACCCAGTCTTACCTCTCACCTTTTTTTTTTCCTCAGCACTTTTTACCTCGGTGGAAGTGTGAGCAGCTGATCAGACAGGGAGTGCTGGAACATGTCCTGTCATGACCACACACTGGGGCCCACTGTGCCCACTGCTGAGAGCGAGGTTGAAACATCTACACTTGGCCAGAGCTCACCACCTGCCCCTCTCTCCTTAATGCTGGGAGTCACAGAAGTTCGCCAAGAAAACCAGGAGCACTTGAACAGGGAGCATAGTTGGCTGTTAAAAGACCCTTGTCTTTCTATGTTGTATGTCGTTCTTCCTACTCCTTTTTGTAGTACACGGTACTTGTAATCATAGCATTACTACAGTGTGCTTTGAAAATGAAAATAAACATTGTTAACATTTGGATCTCTTTTTAAGCTGTGGGAGTCACCTACCTGTACAGGTAGAAGGCTGCTCCCTGCATATTGATGTTTCCTGATGTATACCTTGTGCACACCGGGCAGCTGGACTGCAAGGCTTCAGATTCCTGGGGTAGGTGATCCTGGTCTGCACAGACTTTTAGTGTACTGACTGCTTAATGGCAACCGGATTTAACACCTGGCTGTTTGGGGAGGAAGCAGGGAAGGACATGATAGGTTTTGGTCATTTCCAGCATTGGTGGCTCTGGGCTTGGGGGTGGGCACCTGTCTCGGAAAGGACTCAGAACCTGGGGCTACAGAAGGACTCTGGCCGTTTCTCCTCAGATTCTCATTGACCGAAGGGCCCCCTGCAGGCCAGGCGGAGGGCGGCTTGTCTGTCTGCCAGGCTGCGGGTGGTCAGAGCCTGACAGGCACATACAGCTTTGCCTTGTGGTCAGTGGCCTTTCCCCCCTGACCATATTATCCAAAAGATGTTGGACCCTAAAGGTCTAGATAAGCCAGCTCCTGGCCTGTACTACATGCAGTTTAAACCCTCAAAAAAATGATTTTTCCCCTTGGTGTTTGCAGTCAGATCAATTTTCCTCTAAATCTCTGTGGATAAACAATAGGGAAGGTGTTGCTGGGGAATGGAATTTGCTGTTGGTGTTTAGGGCTGGGTCTGTGGTCACTCCTTCCCTCATGTCTGCTCCCAGGCTCTGGAACCATACACTTGGGCAAGTCCTGGAGTGCACCGGCACAGCACTGAGGTCATGAACTCGTGTGAAGGGCAGGATCCTGTGGTGTCCTTTGTATTTGATTGCTCGAATAACTTAATTAGGTACATCCCTTATTTGAAATTATATTGATATTTTGAGATTGTGGAATCTGTGTCAGTTTATGTTATCTGGGTATGTAGAATTATGGTCAGAATTTTAAACATATATCCTGTATTACTTTTTTTTTTTTATTACAGAGATAATTCAGTAAAAATAAAAAAATACAGTGTGGAAAATGAAAGTGAGGTCTCCCTTCCCTACAAATCCTGTCCAATGCTAATCCCATGGTATAGTCCCATGGTGTAAGATTTATTTATTTGAAAGAGAGAAGGAAAGACAGAGATCTTCCATTTGCTGGTTCACTTCCCAAATAGCCACAGTGGCTGAGGCTGGGTCAGGCTGAAGCCAGGAACCTGGAGCTCCATCAAGGTCTTCCTTCCTTCCTTCCTTCCTTCCTTCCTTCCTTCCTTCCTTCCTTCCTTCCTTCCTTCCTTCCTTCCTTCCTTCCTTCCTTCCTTTCTCTTTCTTTCTCTTTCTTTCTCTTTCTTTCTCTTTCTTTCTCTTTCTTTCTCTTTCTTTCTTTCTTTCTTTCTCTTTCTCTTTCTTTCTCTTTCTTTCTCTTTCTTTCTCTTTCTTTCTCTTTCACAGGCAGAGTGGACAGTGAGAGAGAGAGAGACAGAGAGAAAGGTCTTCCTTTGCCATTGGTTCACCCTCCAAGGCCGCCGCGGCCGGCGCACCACGATGATCCGCAGGCAGGAGCCAGGTGCCTGTCCTGGTCTCCCATGGGGTGCAGGGCCCAAGCACTTGGGCCATCCTCCACTGCACTCCCTGGCCATAGCAGAGAGCTGGCCTGGAAGAGGGGCAACCGGGACAGAATCCGGTGCCCCGACCGGGACTAGAATCCAGTGTGCCGGCGTTGCTAGGCGGAGGATTAGCCTATTGAGCCGCGGCGCCGGCCTCCATCTAGGTCTTTTGTGTGTGTGGCCCATATGGGACCAAGTGCTTGGGCCATCATCCACTACTTTCCCAGGTGCATTAGCAAGGAGCTGAATCAGAAGTAGAGTAGCTGGGACTTGAACCAGCCCTCCAATATGGTATACCAGCATCCCAGGCAGCAGCTGAACCCACTGTGCCATAATGCCGGCCCCTCAATCCCCTTTCTTTGAAGTGGTTTCCCTCTTTCTTTGTTAGAATAACTCAGCAAAATAAAATTCCAGTTTATTGTTGGACAACATCATTTCACACATACATCAAACAGGCCAAAAAAATAAATAGATAATAGCAACTTCAAAGACAAAAAGCTGGGGAAAAAAAAGAAACATTTTATCTTTGACTTTTTTTTTAACTTTTATTTAGTAAATACAATTTTACAAAGTACAGTTTATGGATTACAATGGCTTTTTCCCCCCCATAACTTCCCTCCCACCCGCACCCCTCCGATCTCCCGTTCCCTCTCCCATTCCATTCACATCAAGATTCATTTTCAATTATCTTTATATACAGATTGATTTAGTATATATTAAGTACAGGTTTTTTTTTATAAAGACTTTATTTTTTTATTTGAGAGGTAGAGTTGCAGAGGGAGGGAGAAATGAGAAAGGTCTTCTATTGCTGGTTCATTCCCCAAATGGCTGCAACCGCCAGAACTGGGCTGATCTGGAGCCAGGAGCCACCGCAGGTACAGGGCCCAAGCACTTGGGCCATCTTCTTTTCCAGGCCATAAGCAGAGAGCTGGATCAGAGGAGCAGCAGCTGGGATACGAGCTGGTGCCCATATGGGGTGCCAGCACCACAGGCGAAGGCTTAGCTCACTACGCCACAGTGCCGGCCTCTGTCTTTGGCCTTTTTAACCATTTTATACAGACCAACTACTTATAATACAGCTAAGTACATACACTGAAAAAAATTACTGGAATGCTCAGAATGACTTTTCTATTCATTTTTGCTTTCTTTTTTCTCTTTGGAGATAATAGTGAACGTGATCACACCACAAGTAAAACAAAACATTCTGGAGGCTGGTTTTGTCATCCTATATTGAAGTGACTGGCCCCTAGCAATATGTTCAAAAATATAAAATGTAAATAAGAAACACAAATTTCCCTATTTAGTTTCAAGAAAAATAAAAAGCAGGACCTGGAAATTTTGATTTTTTTTTCTTCCCCTGTTGCAAACTTGAGTGATTTTGAGTGGGTGATGGAGAGCACATGGCCTCTGCAGGTGACACTGCTGTTCTCCAAAGGTGAGCACATTTAGATTCTGAGAAGGGAAGTGGAAGGGGAAGAGGTAATGGTGGTCTGTCTTGTTTTTGAACTTTTTTTGCTGTCCACATCATCATCTACATCATCTTCAGCTGCCTGTTCGCCTGTGGCTGCCACAGCCTCCTCATCTTCATCTCTTCCCTCTTCTCCCCACCTTCCTCCTCTTCTTCCTCTGCCTCATCGTCCACCTGCTTCTCCCCAATTTTCCTCAGTGTTCCCATGAGCAGAGGCAGCTCTTCCATTCTCTGCCTTCTCCAAGCTTCGTCCTCCCTCCGTCCTTGGTTGTTGTCATCTGAGAGCTGGTGTCCGTGGCCGACCGCATCTTGATACCTTGTGTCGCTCCCCCATTTGCGGAGGAACGACACAGGACCCTGCGCTGTTCTTTCGTCTGCTCGGCCCTTCCCGGGTTTGCTGCTGGTCCTTCCTGGGTTGGCTGCCGACCCCTCCACCTCTGTGGAGGGGCGGCTCCCCCTGCCACTTTCCCCACTTCCGCTGGGGAGCGGCACACCGCCGGCCGGCTCTCTCAGGGGCTGCTCAGATGTTATCCGGATGTTCCTGGTGCATGTTGTCTCTCTCCTCCTTTATAGTCCTCTTCCGCCAATCCCAACTCTGCTACCCACACGCTGAGCACGCTGCTCTCCTCCAATCAGGAGCAGGATCAGCTCCTGCAGCTTATCAGTCAAATTGGCGAGAGGCAGCTGTGTAGAAGTTTACTCCTCCCCAGCGCCATATTGTGGGAGAGCAGATGCATAGAATAAGTCTTAATTCCAGTAAATTAGTCTAGTCTCAGTTGCTCCCCACACCTTGAGGCAGTGATGCAGTGGATTTCAAAGAAAGCGAGTTTGGGGAGCAGAGTGTGTGGAGGAGGTGGCTGCAGGGAGCTGGGAGCCGGACCCGGAAACAACGCAAAGGGAGCTTTCAGAGCAGCCAGCGCGGCTCCAGTTTGGTTCCTGTTGTGAGCTACTGAAAGCTGGATCCCTGTTTCTCTTGCAGAATCAGAATAACAAGGACAAGGTTGGGGACAAAGGCAAGAGCAAGTCCATCGTAGATGAGGGCGCCCTGCTCAGTGAGGATACTCTGGGGTTTTTAGGGAGATGGCAGAGGAGGCTGGGCCGCTGAGCCCGGTGCTCTGCCGGTGTGTGAGTCTGCCAACAGGGAATCTGGGATGGCAGTGCAGTTCCCTGGGAAACTCCCTGATGGCGTGACTCAGGAGGAGGACATAGCAAGATATCCTGTACAACTAAGTAGCCACGAAAACATTATTTGGGTGAGATCTGAAAGAGGCACAGTATTGCGTTAAGGGGTTCACTGTTTGTTTGGGATGAAGCCCACCCTGCCCTTAGTCATGGCGATCTCTTTGCATTTTGTTACAATAAATTCAAACCTCTGGTGGTGCTGACTGGGGAGGGCAGATTACTTGCGACTGCCCATGGTTTTCTCAAGGCCAGTGTCTGGAATTCACAAGCAAGAGCTGCTTATCTGTTGGAGCACTTTTTGTCA
Organism: Oryctolagus cuniculus; assembly: GCF_051225735.1. Lineage (NCBI taxonomy): Eukaryota > Metazoa > Chordata > Mammalia > Lagomorpha > Leporidae > Oryctolagus > Oryctolagus cuniculus. The sequence continues at coordinate 49,709,077 of NC_142877.1, forward strand.
CTCACAAGCTCAGCGGTTTGCTTTTGTTCATCAGAACATGGAAAGGAAAAGAAGCATTGGGTCCGGTTACAAATGAACCTTTTTCTTTTATATTTGCTAACTGGCCTTGGGTGAAGATGTAAGAAACTCAGTTCTTTTTCACATTGGTTCTGCTGCTGACTCCTGCTGGTGATGGCTGTACCTCATCTCCCCGACTTGATGGATGGCAACATCCTCATTCTCCATCTTCCTATCCCCCATTTCCCTGGGAGCAGTACCAAAACTGCAGCTTCCCCCAGTGCCACTTGAAATCTCAGCAAATTCAACACCATGATTTTAAACAACAGTGATAACTGGCAAATACAACTTTCCCAAGCACACTCTGGGGGCTGCTCACAGAACCCCCTAATCCTGTGAATTAAATAATTAGGATTTTATCGCTGAACTCTCTTGCATTGCTGAGCTAGTAACTTTGTGGCCATGGTTAGGGAAGTGCAAGATGTGAGTTGCTGGTCCTTTAGTGGGGGAGGGGAGATTTTGCAACTGTAAATGATGCTGGTGTTTTGGAAGGGTGTGAGCAGGGGTGAGACCGCACCCTGATCAGTGTTTTCAGTCGTCGATTGCCGTGAAACTCACCAGCCTAAATGTGATGGCCACTTAGGGTTCATCTTACTGTCTTGTGCTGAGGGTTGAGAGGAATCAGCTGGGCAGTTCTGCAGATCTTGCCTGGGGTCTCTGGTGCAGCAGATGGCAGCCTGGTTGGGACAACTCAGCACCCTTGGGTGATCTCTTCACATGGTTCTTGCCAGCAAGGTGGCAGGGCACCTGGGAGCTCAGGGCCCCGCCGTGACAGGTGACAGCTGCAGGTTCCCTGGAAGGCTAGGCCTGCTGCTGGATCAGCACGCTTCTGGCACATTCTGACAGCAGTTCATAAACTACCCAGAGGCAACCGAGGGACCATGTGCATCACATGAAGATAGGGCAAGTGGTGCACGTTTGATGTCAGCATCTCACCTAAAATCAGTTGGTACTTGTTCTATTTTTAATAGAAATGTCTTGTAAATAGCTTTGTGGCTTTTTAAACCATTTGGGTGTCAGTCTTTTTGTGAGAGTGATCATTGATGATTTATTTGTTTCTTTTTTTTTTCTTTTTTTTTTTTTTTTTGACAGGCAGAGTGGGCAGTGAGAGAGAGAGACAGAGAGAAAGGTCTTCCTTTGCCGTTGGTTCACCCTCCAATGGCCGCCGCGGCTGGCGCACCGCGCTGATCCGATGGCAGGAGCCAGGAGCCAGGTGCTTTTCCTGGTCTCCCATGGGGTGCAGGGCCCAAGCACCTGGGCCATCCTCCACTGCAGTCCCTGGCCACAGCAGAGAGCTGGCCTGGAAGAGGGGCAACCGGGACAGAATCCGGCGCCCCAACCGGGACTAGAACCCGGTGTGCCGGTGCCGCTAGGCGGAGGATTAGCCTAGTGAGCCGCGGCGCCGGCCTGATTTATTTGTTTCTTTAATATTTTGGTCAACATTTTTTACTTCGGTAAACTACCTCAAATTATTATTTTTTAAAGATTTAGTTATTTATTTGAAAGGCAGAGTCACAGAGAGGTCTTCCATCCGCTGGTTCACTCCTCAAGTGACTGCAACGGTCAGAACTGAGCTGATTCGACTAATCCGAAGCCAGGAGCCAGGAGCTTCTTCCAGGTCTCCCATGTGGGTGCGGGGGCCCAAGGACTTGGGCCATCTTCTACTGCTTTCCTAGGCCATAGCAGAGAGCTGGATTGGAAGTGGAGCAGCCAGGTCTTGAACCGGTGCCCATATGGGATGCCAGTGCCTAAGGTGGTGGCTTTACCTGCTATGCCACAGTGCTGGCCCCCAGCAGTTTGTTTGTTTTTAAAGGTTTAATTTATTTATTTGAGAGGTAGAGTTACAGACAGTGAAGGGGAGAGACAGAGAGAAAGGTCTTCCTTCCGCTGGTTCACGCCCCGAATGGCTGAAATGGCCGGAGCAGCTCTGATCCGAAGCCAGGAGCCAAAAGCTTCTTCCTGGTCTCCTATGTGGGTGCAGGGGCCCAAGCACTGGAGCCATCTTCTGCTGCTTTCCCAGGCCACACAGAGAGCTGGACTGGAAGAGGAGCAGCTGGGACTAGAAACAGCGCCCATATGGGGTGCTGCGCTGCAGGCGGAGGATCAACCCACTGCGCCATGGCGCCAGCCCCTAGCAGTTCCTTTTAAAAGCAGACATTTTTAACTTTGGTGAAACCCAATGCATCCTTATATTCTTTTGTACTTCAGTGTTATATTTAAGACACCTTCCCAACCCAGGGTCACGGTTTTATTTGCCTTTTTTCTTCTGTGAGTATTACAGGTTTAGAGTTTAGGCGTTACTTTGTATGTGGTACGAGGTGTGGCTCCAAGCTCACTTTTCTCCTTAGGCATACAGGTATCCTGTGTTCTACTACGACTGGTTTAGAAGGCTGTCCTTTCTCTGCCCTATCAGCTTTGTATCTTTCTCGAAAATTAGTTGCCTGAGTGTGTGTGGACTTACTTCTGCACCCTCAGTTCTGCTCCATTGATACATTTTACTACCAAGACATGCACAGCGTGCTAATTCTGTGTACTGTAAGTAACTTTCCTAACTCTTAAAGTAGGTAGTGTTAATCATTTTTTAACATTTATTTATTTGAAAGGCAGAGTTAGGGAGATACAGAGATTGATCGACCTTCCATTCACTTGTTCACTCCAAATGGCCGCAATAGCCAGGGCTGAGCCAGACTGAAGCCAGGAGCCAGGAGCTTCATCTGGGTCTCTGGAGTGGGTGGCAGGGACACAAGGATTTGGGCCATCCTTTGCTGCTTTCCCAGGCACATTAGCAGGGAGCTCGATCAGAAGTGGGGCAGCCAGGACTTGAACTGGGACCCACATGGGATGCCGGCATTGCAGATGTCAGCTTAACCTGTAATGCCACAACGCTGGCTCCTCCATGTTAATGATTCAAATTTCTTTTCAGATTGTTTTGGCTATGCTAAATCCCTTGCTTTTCGTATGGAATTTAGGCTCTCAGCTCATCATTTTTTACTAAAAATATCAAAACCCTGCAAGCATGTCAGTGGGGTTTGCACAAAATCTGTGTATCAGTCTCGGTGAACTGACATCTTTGTACTAGCAAGTCTTCTGGCCCTAAACCAGGCATAGAGGCATCTTATTTACTTCTTTTTTTAAAATTTTTTAAAATTTTTTAACAGGCAGAGAGAGAGAGAGAGAGACAGAGAGGAAGGTCTTCTTTCCGTTGGTTCATCCCCCAAATGGCTGCTACAGCCAGCACACTGGGCCAATCTGAAGCCAGGAGCCAGGTGCTTCCTCCTGGTCTCCCATGCCGGTGCAGGCCCAAGCACTTGGGCCATCCTCCACTGCACTCCCAAGCCACATCAGAGAGCTGGACTGGAAGAGGAGCAACCGGGACAGAATCCGGCGTCCCAACTGGGACTAGAACCCGGGGTGCTGGTGCTGCAGGTGGAGGATTAGCCTATTGAGCCGCGGCGCCGGCCCTTATTTACTTCTTAAATGAGTTATTTATTTGAAATGCAGAGTGACAGAGATCTTCCATCTGCTGGTTCACTCCCTAAATGGCTGCAACAGCCAGGGCTGGGCCAGGCTGAAGCAAGGAGCCATCTGTATTTCTATGTGGGTGGCAGGAACTCAAATACTTGAGCCATAATCCACTGCTTCTCAGGAACGTTCCAGGGAGCTGCATCTGAAGTGGAGTAGCTGGGACTTGACCTGGCGCTCCAGTATGGGATGCTGGCGTCCCAAGTAGCAGCTTAGCCACCGCACCACAAAGCACCCCCTGCCCCTTTACTTGTCCTACATTTCTCAGCAACATTTTGTGATTTTCAATGCACAGCTCCATCAAGTCTTGTCAGCACTTCCTAGTTCTGAGGCTAAATGATGTTTTTAAATTTCAAATTCTGGGGCTGGCACTGTGGCACAGTAGGCTAAGCTTCCACCTGCGGCACTGGCATCCTGTAGGGATGCTGGTTTGAGACCTGGCTGCTCCACTTCTGGTCCAGCTCCCTGCTAATGGCCTGGGAAAGCAGTGGAAGATGGCCCAAGTGCTTGGGCACCTGCACGCATATGGGAGACCTGGAAGAAGCCCCTGAATCCCGGCTCCTGGCTTTGAATTGGCTCAGCTCCAGCTGTTGCAGTCATTTTGGGGAGTGAACCAGTTGATGGAAGACCTCTCTCTCTTCCTCCTTCTCTCTCTGTTTGTAACTCTACCTCTCAAATAAAATCTTTAAAAAAGTTTCAAGTTCTAATTGTTAGTAAATAGAAATATTATTGATGTTGCACTTGTTTCCTGCAGCATTGCCAAAGTTGCTTATCAATATCAACTTTTTACAGTTTTATTTATTTTTCTTGGATTTCCCCTTTTTTATTTTTTATTTTTTTTATTTAGTAAATATAACTTTCCAAAGTACAGTTTATGGATTACATTGGCTTTCCCCCCCCATAATTTCCCTCCCACTCGGACCCCTCCCATCTCCTGCTCCCTCTCCCATTCCATTCACATCAAGATTCATTTTCAATTATCTTTATATACAGAAGATGGATTCAGTATATATTAAGTACGGATTTTATCAGTTTGTACCCACACAGAAACACAAAGTGTAAAAATACTGTTTCAGTACTAGTTATAGCATTACTTCACATTGGACAACATATTAAGGACAGATCCCACATGAGAAATAAGTACACAGTGACTCCTGTTGTTGACTTAACAATTTGACACTCTTGTTTATGGCGTCAGTAATCTCCCTAGGCTCTAGTCATGAGTTGCCAAGGCTATGGAAGCCTTTTGAGTTCGCCGACTTCGATCTTATTCTGACAGGGTCATAGTCAAAGTGGAAGTTCTCTCCTCCCTTCAGAGAAAGGTACCTCCTTCTTTGATGGCCCCGTTCTTTCCACTGGTATCTCACTTGCAGAGATCTTTCATTTAGTTTCTTTTTTTTTTTTTTTCCCCAGAGTGTCTTGGCTTTCCATGCCTAAAATACTCTCATGGGCTCTTCAGCCAGATCCGCATGTCTTAGGGGCTGATTCTGAGGTCAGAGTGCTATTTAGGACATCTGCCATTCTATGAGTCTTCTGTGTATCCCGCTTCCCATGTTGGATCATTCGCTCCCTATTTTTATTCTATCAGTTAGTATTTTCAGACACTAGACTTGTTTGTGTGATCCCTTTGACTCTTAGACCTATCAGTGTGATTGTGAACAGAAATTGATCACTTGGACTAGTGAGATGGGATTGGTACATGCCACCTTGATGGGATTGAATTGGAATCCCCTGGTATGTTTCTAACTCTACCATTTGGGGCAACTCAGTTTGAGCATGTCCCAAATAGTACATCTCTTCCCTCTCTTATTCCCGCTCTTATATTTAACAGGGATCACTTTAAAGTTAACTTTATTTATTCATTTTTTATTTATTTTTTTTAAATTTTTTTTTTATTTTTTGACAGGCAGAGTGGACAGTGAGAGAGAGAGACAGAGACAAAGGTCTTCCTTTGCCGTTGGTTCACCCTCCAATGGCTGCCGTGGCCAGTGCGCTGTGGCCAGCGCACCGCGCTGATCCGATGGCAGGAGCCAGGAGCCAGGTGCTTTTCCTGGTCTCCCATGGGGTGCAGGGCCCAAGCACCTGGGCCATCCTCCACTGCAGTCCCTGGCCACAGCAGAGAGCTGGCCTGGAAGAGGGGCAACTGGGACAGAATCCGGTGCCCCAACTGGGACTAGAACCCGGTGTGCCGGTGCCGCTAGGCGGAGGATTAGCCTAGTGAGCCGCGGCGCCGGCCTAAAGTTAACTTTAAACACCTAAGAATAATTGTGTGTTAATTACAGAGTTCAACCAATAGTACTAGAACAAAAAAAATACTAAAATGGATAAAGTATTACATTCTACATCAACAGTCAGGACAAGAGCTGATCAAGTCACTGTTTCTCATAGTGTCCATTTCACTTCAACAGGTTTCCCCTTTGGTGCTCAGTTAGTTGTCGCTGATCAGGGAGAACATATGATATTTGTACCTTTGGGACTGGCTTACTTCACTCAGCATAATGTTTTCCAGATTCCTCCATCTTGTTGCAAATGACCGGGTTTCATTATTTTTGACTGCTGTATAGTATTCTATAGAGTACATATCCCATAATTTCTTTATCCAGTCTACTGTTGATGGACATTTGGGTTGGTTCCAGGTCTTAGCTATTGTGAATTGAGCTGCAATAAACATTAATGTGCAGACAGCTATTTTGTTTGCCAATTTCATTTCCTTTGGGTGAATTCCAAGGAGTGATATGGCTGGGTTGTATGGTAGGGTTACATTCAGGTTTCTGAGGAATCTCCAGACTGACTTCCATAGTGGCTTGACCAGTTTGCATTCCCACCAACAGTGGGTTAGTGTTCCTTTTTCCCCACATCCTCGCCAGCATCTATTGTTGGTAGATTTCTGAATGTGAGCCATTCTAACTGGGGTGAGGTGAAACCTCATTGTGGTTTTGATTTGCATTTCCCTGATTGCTAGTGATCTTGAACATTTTTTCATGTGTCTGTTGGCCCTTTGGGTTTCCTCTTTTGAAAAATGTCTATTGAGGTCCTTGGCCCATCTCTTAAGTGGGTTGTTTGTTTTGATGTTGTGGAGTTTCTTGATTTTTTGTAGATTCTGGTTATCAACCCTTTATCTGTTGCACAGTTTGCAAATATTTTTTCCCATTCTGTTGGTTGCCTCTTCACTTTCCTGACTGTATCTTTTGCAGTACAGAAACTTCTCAATTTGATGCAATCCCAATAGTTGATTTTGGCTTTGACTGCCTGTGCTTCTGGGGTATTTTCCAAGAAGTCTTTGCCAGTACCGATATCTTGCAGGGTTTCTCCAATGCTCTCTAATAATTTGATGGTGTCGGGTTGTAGATTTAAGTCTTTAATCCATGTTCAGTGGATTTTTGTGTAAGGTGTAAGGTAGGGGTCTTGCTTCATGATTCTGCACGTGGAAATCCAATTTTCCCAGCACCATTTATTGAATAGATTGGTTTTGGATTGGTTTTGGGATTGGTTTTGGATCCTTGATCAAATATAAGTTGGCTGTAGATGTTTGGATTGATTTCTGGTGCTTCTATTCTGTTCCATTGGTCTATCCATCTGTTTTGATACCATGCTGTTTTGATAACAACTGCCCTGCAGTATGTCCTGAAATCTGGTATTGTTATGCCTCTGGCTTTGTTTTTGTTGTACAAGATTGCTTTAGCTATTCGAGGTCTCCTGTGTCTCCATATGAATTTCAGCATCATTTTCTCCAGATCTGAGAAGAAGGTCTTCGGTATCTTGATTGGTATTGCATTCAATGATAAATTGCTTTTGGGAGAATGGACATTTTGATGATATTGATTCTTCCAATCCATGAGCATGGAAGATTTTTCCATTTTTTGGTATCCTCTTCTATTTCTTTCTTTAAGGTTTTGTAATTTTCATCGTAGAGATCTTTAACGTCCTTGGTTAAGTTTATTCCAAGGTATTTGATTGTTTTTGTAGCTATTGTGAATGGGATTGATCTTAGAAGTTCTTCCTCAGCTGTGGCATTGCCTGTGTATACAAAGGCTGTTGATTTTTGTGCACTGATTTTATATCCTGCTACTTTGCCAAACTCTTCTATGAGTTCCAATAGTCTCTTAGTAGAGTTCTTTGGGTCCCCTAAGTAAAGAATCATATTGCCAGCGCCGCGGCTCACTAGGCTAATCCTCCGCCTTGTGGTGCCGGCACACCGGGTTCTAGTTCCGGTTGGGGCGCCGGATTCTGTCCCGGTTGTCCCCTTCCAGGCCAGCTCTCTGCTGTGGCCAGGGAGTGCAGTGGAGGATGGCCCAAGTGCTTGGGCCCTGCACCCCATGGGAGACCAGGATAGGTACCTGGCTCCTGCCATTGGATCAGCGTGGTGCGCCGGCCGCAGCGCGCCGGCCGCGGCAGCCATTGGAGGGTGAACCAATGGCAAAGGAAGACCTTTCTCTCTGTCTCTCTCTCTCTCACTGTCCACTCAGCCTGTCCCAAAAAAAAAAAAAATCATATCATCTGCAAAGAGGGATAGTTTGAGTTCTTCCTTCCCAATTTGTATCCCTTAATTTCTTTTTCTTGCCTAATAGCTCTGGCTAAAATTTCCAGAACTATATTGAATAGCAGTGGTGAGAATGGGCATCCCTGTCTGGTACCAGATCTCAGTGGAAATGCTTCCAAATTTTCCCCATTCAATGGGATGTTGGCCGTGGGTTTTTCATAAATTGCTTTGATTGTATTGAGGAATGTTCCTTCCATACCCAGTTTGCTTAGAGTTTTCATCATGAAAGGGTGTTGTATTTTATCAAATGCTTTCTCTGCGTCTATTGAGATAATCATATGGTTTTTCTTCTGCAGTCTGTTAATGTGGTGTATCACATTGATTGTCTTGTGCACATTGAACCATCCCTGCATACCAGGGATGAATCCCACTTGGTCTGGATGGATGATCTTTCTGATGTGTTGTAGGTTTCAATTGGCCAGAATTTTATTGAGGATTTTTGCATCTATGATCATCAGGGATATTGGGCTGTAATTCTCTTTTGATGCTGCATCTTTTTCTGGCTTAGGAATTAAGGTGATGCTGGCTTCATAGAAAGAATTTGGGAGGATTCCCTCTTTTTTGATTGTTCTGAATAGTTTGAGAAGAATTGGAGTTAGTTCTTCTTTAAATGTCTGGTAGAATTCAGCAGTGAATCCATCTGGTCCTGGGCTTTTCTTTGTTGGGAGGGCCTTTATTCCTGTTTCAATTTCTGTTTCAGTTATGGGTCTATTTAGGTTTTCTATGTCTTCCTGGTTCAATTTAGGTAGGTTGCATGTGTCCAGGAATCTATCCATTTCTGATAGGTTTCCCTGTTTGCTGGCATACAAGTCCTTGTAGTAATTTCTGATGATTCTTTTTATTTCTGTGGTGTCTGTTGTTACGTTTCCCTTTTCATCTCTGATTTTATTGATTTGGGTCTTTTCTTTTTTTAGTTAGTTGGGCAAATGGGGTGTCATTTTTTTTTTTTTTCAAAAAACCAGCTTCTCGTTTGGCTGATTTTTTGTAATGTTTTTTTGGATTCAATCCTGTTAATTTCTTCTCTGATTTTAATTTTCTCTTCTCCTACTAGATTTGGGTCTGGTTTGCTGCAGATTTTCTAGATCCTTGAGATGCATTGAAAGCTCATCTATTTGGTGCCTTTCCAATTTCTTGATGTAGGCACCTATTGATATAAACTTTCCTCTTAACACTGCTTTTGCTGTATCCCATAAGTTTTGGTATGTTGTGCTGTTATCCTCATTTACTTCCAGAAAATTTTTGATTTCTCTTTTGATTTCTTCTATGACCCATTATTCATTCAGGAGCATGTTGTTCAATCTCCATGTTTTTGCATATGCTCTAGGGATTCCAGAGTTGCTAATTTCCAACTTCATTCCTTTATGGTCTGAGAAGCTGCATGGTATGATTCTAATTCTTTTGAATTTGCTGAGACTTGCTTTATGGCCTAGTATGTGGTCAATCCTAGAGAAGGTTCCATGTACTACTGAGAAGAATGTAAATGCTTTATGTGTAGGATGAAAAGTTCTGTAGATATATGTTAGATCCATTTGGACTATAATGTCGTTTAAATCTACTGTCTCCTTGTTGATCTTCTGTCCTGGTGATCTGTCTGTTTCTGAGAGTGGAGTATTGAAGTCCCCTAGTACTATTGTATTGGGGTCTAAGTCTCCCTTTAAGTCCCTTAACAAATCTTTTAAATATACTGGTGCCCTGGAATTAGGTGCAAATACATTGTTAATCGTTATATCTTCCTGTTGAATTGATCCCTTAATCATTATATAGTGCCCCTCTTTGTCTCTCTTAACAGTTTTTTTTTTTTTTTTTTGGACAGGCAGAGTGGACAGAGAGGGAGACAGAGTGAAAGGTCTTCCTTTGCCATTGGTTCACCCTCCAGTGGCCGCCATGGCTGGCGCGCTGTGGCCGGCAGACCACGCTGATCTGAAGGCAGGAGCCAGGTGCTTCTTCTGGTCTCCCATGGGGTGCAGGGCCCAAGCACTTGGGCCATCCTCCACTGCCTTCCTGGGCCACAGCAGAGAGCTGGCCTGGAAGAGGGGCAACCGGGACAAAATCCGGCACCCCATCCGGGACTAGAACCCGGTGTGTCGGCGCCGCTAGGTGGAGGATTAGCCTATTGAGCCGCGGCGCCGGCCTCTCTTAACAGTTTTTGTGCTAAAGTTTATGTTGTCCGATATTAAGATGGCTACGCCCGCTCTTTTTTCATTTCTGTTGGCATGGTATATCTTTTTCCAGCCTTTCACTTTCAGTTAGTATGTATCTTTGTTGGAAAGATGTGTTTCTTGTAAGCAGCAAACAGATGGGTTTTGTTCATTAAGCCAATCAGCCAATCGGTGTCTTTTAACTGGACATTTCAGGCCATTAACGTTCAATGTGACTATTGATAAGTAGTAACTTTGCCCTGCCATTTCCCAAAGATATTTTCTAATATATGTTTTGAACTTCCTGTGATCTTTTGCTGTGAGGTTTCCTTCCTTTACCTTCTTTCATATTGATGACCGTGTTTCTATGTTTCTGTGTGTAACACATCTTTAAGCATCTTTTGCAGGGCTGGATGAGTAGCGACAAATTCTTTCATTTTCTGTTTGCTGTGAAAGGTCTTTATTTCACCTTCATTCACAAATGAGAGCTTTGCAGGATATAATACTCTGGGCTGGCAGTTTTTCTCTCTTAGTACCTGGGCTATATCTCGCCATTCCCTCCTAGCCTGTAGGGTTTTGATGAGAAGTCAGCTGTGAGTCTAATTGGACATCCTCTGAGAGTTATCTGACGTTCCTCTCTTGCACATTTTAGGATCTTTTCTTTATGTTCCACTGTGGTGAGTTTAATTACAATGTGTCGTGGTGAAGATCTCTTTTGCTCATGTTTATTAGGGATTCTATGAGCTTCCTGTACTAGGATGTCTCTGTCCTTCTCCAAACCTGGGAAATTTTCTGCTAGTATCTTACTAAAAAGGCCTTCTAATCCTTTCTCCCTCTCCATGCCTTCAGGAACTCCTAGAACCTGAATGTTGGTTTTTTTAATGGTATCCTGTAGATTCCTGACAATATTTTTTAGATTTCTAATTTCCTCTTCTTTTCTTTGGCTTGACTGTAACCTTTCCTGTTCTCTGTCTTCTAAGTCCGATATTCTCTCTTCTGCTTCACCCATTCTGTTTTTAAGGCTCTCTAATGTGTTTGTCATTTGATCTATTGAATTCTTCATTTCATTATGATTTCTTGTCACTATCACAGTTTCATGTTCTACTAGTTGTTTCATTTCAATTTGATTCCTCCTTAAGATTTCATTTTCACGAGAGAGATTTTCTATCTTGTCCATTAAGGATTTCTGACCACAATGGCCAGAGCTGAGCTGATTCCAAGCCAGGAGCTTCTTCCTGGTCTCCCACATGGGTACAGGGGCCTAAGGATTGGGGCCATACTCCACTGCCTTGCCAAGCAAATTAGCAGGGAGCTGGATGGTAAGTGGAGCAGCTGAGACGAACTGGCATCCATGTGGTATGTCAGCACTGGAGGCTGGGGCTTTAATCCGCTGCACCACAGCACTGGGCCCCCAATATCAACTATGGCAAGTTATGTGCTCCCCTAGTCATGCGCCCGGTAAAGTTTTACTTCTTTCTGGTATGATGTTAGTCACTGGTTGGAACCTCTAGGAGAGTACTGAATAGCAGTGGGTGGCAGCATCCTTGTCTTGTTCCTGGTCAGGAGGAAAGCATCCAATCTTTCCCTGTAAGGGGGCTGAGCTCCTGACTTCTTTTACAAGCTCATTTCAGGTGAGAATGTGCTTTCCCTTCTCTTCCCAGCCTACTCAGAGCAATCTTTTATTTATTTGGTTATTATTTTAAGATTTGCATTTTTATTTATTTGAAAGGGAGATTTATAGAGACAGAGAGAAATAGAGAGATCTTCCATTCACTGGTTCACTCCTGAAATGCCTGCAATGGCTGGAGCTGAGCCCATCTAAAGCCAGGAGCCAGGAGCTTCCTCCAGGTCTCCCATGTGGGTACAGGGGCCCAAGCATTTGGGTCATCTTCCGCTGCTTTCCCAGGTGCATTAGCAGGGAGCTGGATTGGAAAAGGAGCAGCCAGGTCTTGAATTGGCACCTATACGGGATGCTGGAGTCTCAGGTTGTGGCTTAACCCGTTACGCCACAATGCCGGCCCCAAGAGAGCATCTTTTAAATCCAGAGTGGATTTTGGCAGGGCAGACACGTGGCTACATGGGTTAGGCCACCACTTGGGATGCCCACATCCTGTATGAGTATGCCAGTTTATTGGTTAATTACAATTTCCAGGTCTATTAACCAACCACCTTGTTCCTCCACTTCCAGACAGAAGGCCTTAGTGAATGAGGAATCGTATGCCTCGCTGAGTTTTGATAAGTGCACATACCTGGGTAACACAGAATATATTGAGGCTGAATATTTCCGTAACTGGTAGAACTCATCCCTATTCACTGTTGTTCTTACAGGACTTTCCCAATTATTTTGTTTGCTTGCCGAGTTGTGCAGTAAGCCAGAGCTGTCCTGTGCAGTTGTGGAGTGAGAAAATGCTGAGGAGCTGGTGTTTTTATTGGAAAGAAACTTTATTACCAGGAAGTATGGAAGGAACCATTAATGGTGCCCTCCCCGTCTCGTCCAGTCTTTTTTTTTTTTTTTTTTTTTAAGATTTTTATTTATTTGAAAGAGTTACAGAGAGAGAGAGGTCTTCCATTCTGCTGGTTCACTCCCCAAATGACTGCAACGGCCAGAGCTGAGCTGAGCTGAAACCAGGAGCCAGGAGCTTCTTCCAGGTCTCCCATGCGGGTACAGTGGCCCAAGGACTTGGGCCATCTTCTACTGCTTTCCCAGGCCATAAGCAGAGAGCTGGAGTGGAAGTAGAGCAGCTGGGACTCCAACCAGCACCCATACGGGATGCTGGCACTGCAGGCTGGGGCTTCAACCTGCTGCGCCACAGCGCTGGCACATCCAGTCTGTTGTGTCTTCCTGGAGGGCTGAACATGGTCCCCCTAAAGCAGGAAGTACCCACCCTGAGGGAGGCGGTGCACCAGCCTCAGGGCGGTGGCTGAGCAGCACAACAACAAACTCAGAAGTGAATTTTAATAGAAAAAAATTTATTGCAAACATGGTGCCTTTTTTTCATGGTATGATAGTACATTCTGATAAACCAAGTGGCCATAATTTATGTGCGTTTCAGTTATAAAACTGTACATGTAATATATATATATATATAATTTTTTTTTACATATAGTTCACTTTCCAGTGTGATGACATTTCATTTCATTCGCAATAAATACTGCATCCCTGAGCCCACACACTCGAGGCCCACCCTGCCTGGGCGGGTCGGGGGACGGTCCCTGCAGGGGCCCCCTCCACCATCTCTGGGGTGACTGAGCTCTGAGCAGCAATGGTGACACGGGAAAACCATATCGAGCCCTGACTGCATTTTAATCCTCGCAGACGACGTGGAAAGTACAACTCGGAAAGCACCTGCTGTAACCCCTCTCTCGGTGGTTGTTCACTGAGGGCCCCCCAGCATCTGCCACTTCCATGAGCATCCAGCCCGGGAGTTTTACGCAGGGAAATCACGCGAGACCACTGAGACACAAACACCATCTTATGTTAACACACACGGCTGCCCCCACCTGGCATGGAGCAGACACTCGTAAGATAGACCGTGGGCTGAACAAAGCGTCACAAGCCTCCGGTTCGTGAGGACGCCTGGCTGCTGGGTGGGGCCGGGCCAGAGTACCCGCTTCACACAGCGAGCGCGGCGGGGGCCATGCGGCTGACGAGTCTGTTGAGAGCGCGGACCTTTTCTTCCAGGACGAGGTTTCTCCTCTCAGCTCCTCGCTGCTTCTCCTCGGTGACCTGGAGGGCTTTCACTAGGTGCGCGTTTTCCACGTACAGCTCCTTGAGCAGCAGATCGGACCTCGTGTTCCTTTCAAACTGGACAGGATAGACGGTTAAGATGGAGCCTGGGCGGACGTGCCTGCACGAGGAGCTGCCCACTCCCAGCCTCCGCGCTGGTTCAGACCCTAACTTGGTTGCAGCAGGTCTAACACCAGGAGTAAACAACCTGCTGAACACTGCGGTGGAGGCAGGCAGACAGGTTCCACTGGCTGGTTCACTGCCCAAACGCCCGCAGGGGCTGGGGCTGCCAGAGCCAGGAGCCAGAGCGCAATCCTGGTCTCCCGCATGGGTGCAGGCGCCCAGTGACGACAGCCATCGCCGTGATTTCCAGGGCTCTGGACCTGGGAGCGGAGCTGGGATATGGACACAGGTACCCGGATATGGGACGCGGGTGTCCTAACTGCGAGGCCAAAAACCAGCCCCTGTGCTGTCTGCCTGTGGGGAGCAACTCGGACTATACTGTTACTGGAATTAAGACTTATTCTATGCATCTGCTCTCCCACTGTGGGGAGCAACTCGGACTATATTGTTACTGGAATTAAGACTTATTCTATGCATCTGCTCTCCCACAATATGGCGCTGGGAGAGGAGAAAACAGCTTCTACGCAGCTGCCTCCAGTTCAACCAATAAACTGTAGGACCTACTCCTGATTGGAGGAGAGCAGCGTACTCGGCGTGTGGGCAGCCGAGTTAGGATTGGCGGAGGAGGACTATAAAGGAGGAGAGAGACGGCATGCACCAGGAACATCTAAGGGGAACATCTGAGGGAACACCTGTGCAGCCCCCCGAGCGAGCCGGCTGGCGGTGTGCCACTCCCCTGCGGAAGTGGGGAATGTGGCCAGGGGGAACTGCCCTTCCACGGAGGTGGAAGGGATAGTAGCCAACCCGGGAAGAACCAGCAGCGAACCCGGGGAGGGCCGAGCAGACGAAAGAACAGCGCAGGGTCCTGTGTCGTTCCTCCACGAAGAGGGGGAGCGACATAATGGTGCCGTGACTCGGATATGAAGCCTAGGCAGGGTTTAGTGTCGTTCCCCCATGAAGACGGGGAGCGACATAATGGTGCCGTGACTCGGATAGGAAACCTAGGACGGATAGGAAACCTAGGAGGGAAGAAGAGGGAAGAAACGGGAAGAAGTGGAAAATACCGGAGAGAGAGACTATCAAAGAGCCTAGGTGCCGGAAGAAGCTATTGAAAGCCTAGGCAGAGACTCGGATATGGACTGTGGGAAAGAAGTTAGGATTTAAAGTGAAAGCAAGAAGAAACTTAGACTCAGATACGGACTGCAGGTTGAAAGTGAAAGTGAAACCTGTAAGAAACTTAGACTTGGATACGGACTGTGGGGAGAAGCCAGGAGAAATGAGAGGAATATTGTTGGAAGAAAACTTAAGGAAACATACTGGGTAGAGAGGAATGTTAGGGGGGATGAGGCCGCGAGTGCAGGCCGAGGCGGAGATATAAGCCACCTTGGAATTCTTCAGGTCACCCCGGGGAGCAAGAGGCGAAGATCTGGAACCAGAGGCAGAGACGTGGGCCGCCAGGTTGAAATTCGCCAGGTTAGTCCGGGGAACTTGGACTGAATGCCGGTGGTGGCGGAAACATTCGCGGAAGCCGCTGTGTGCAGAGAGAGCACGGGGCGTGAATAGATGGGGAACGCGGGGCTGGCGTGAGGCCGTGGTGCGGGCGCGAAGTGCATGGAGACCGCGGAGCGTGCGCGCAGAGCCGGGAACCCGCCGGCGGGGCGAGGCGCCGGGAAGCCGCGCAGAGCCGTGAAGCTGCCGCGGGGCGAGGTGCCGAGAAGCTGCTGCGGGGCGAGGTGCCGAGAAGCAGCCTCGGGGCGAGCGCCGCCGGGAAGCCGCAGGGATAAGAGAAACAGAAGTTTAGAAGTAAAAGGAGAGAAATAGGAATGCTGGAAGATAGAAGTAAAATGGGAGAAATAGGAATGCCCGGAGATAGAGAAATAGAGAAATAGAGAGGCCTCCCTACAACACTGCAATGTGAGAGCTTGGATTCGGTCTGCCTGATTAGGGAAGTGGTGAGCACCTGCGGGCGGCTAGCAGCTTATGCGCCGCAGGTCACCGAAGACAGGCACATTATCAACACCAATAAGTCACCCCACAACATGGCAATGAGAGAGCTTGGATTCGGTCTGCCTGATTAAGGCGGTAAGCACCAGCAAGCAGCTCGACCAGAGTATGAGCTGCAGGTCACCGAAGATAGGCACGAATCAACACCAATAAGCCTCCCCACAATATGGCAATGAGAAGGCTTGGATTCGGTTTGCCTGATTGTTAGGGCTTGTAAGCCCCTGCAGGCAGAGCAGAGCATGCGCTGCGGGGCACCGAACACAGGCACGCATCAGTGCCTAAAAACCTCCTCACAACATGGTGAAGAGAGGACCTGGATTCGGTTTGCCTGATTGATAGGACTTGTAAGAACCTGTGGCAACTCTAGCAAGCAGAGCAGAGTGTGTGCCGCGGGACACCGAAGACAGGCGCGTATCAACGCCAAAAAATAAAAAGAAAGGGGGATCTGTGGGGAGCAACTTGGACTATACTGTTACTGGAATTAAGACTTATTCTATGCATCTGCTCTCCCACTGTGGGGAGCAACTCGGACTATATTGTTACTGGAATTAAGACTTATTCTATGCATCTGCTCTCCCACAATATGGCGCTGGGAGAGGAGAAAACAGCTTCTATGCAGCTGCCTCCAGTTCAACCAATAAACTGTAGGACCTACTCCTGATTGGAGGAGAGCAGCGTACTCGGCGTGTGGGCAGCCGAGTTAGGATTGGCGGAGGAGGACTATAAAGGAGGAGAGAGACGGCATGCACCAGGAACATCTAAGGGGAACATCTGAGGGAACACCTGTGCAGCCCCCCGAGAAAGCCGGCCGGCGGTGCGCCACTCCCCTGCGGAAGTGGGGAATGTGGCCAGGGGGAACTGCCCTTCCACGGAGGTGGAAGGGATAGTAGCCAACCCGGGAAGAACCAGCAGCGAACCCGGGGAGGGCCGAGCAGACGAAAGAACAGCGCAGGGTCCTGTGTCGTTCCTCCACGAAGAGGGGGAGCGACATAATGGTGCCGTGACTCGGATATGAAGCCTAGGCAGGGTTTAGTGTCGTTCCCCCATGAAGACGGGGAGCGACATCTGCCCTCTCCTCAAGGGCCCCTGTGCCTTCTCAGGTATGGCCTCTCCCAGGGAGCGCGAGAATCTTCCAGAATCCACCAGCCTCTGCTGCGGCCATGGCCAGCGCTCCCACAACGGGGCCACGGGCATCTCTCCAATGCCTGTCAGGTGGTGCCGCCCACCCCCCAGCAGCAGGGGGCGCTGAGGCCAGCGCTCACTCACCTGGGTCGGGGAGGAGCCGTGGGCGCTAGGGCCAGCGCTGTCACTCACCTGCTGTGTCAGCTCCCGCACTTTGTCCTGCAGGAGCAGCTCCACGTTCCGCAGACGCGTCTCCACCTCTCCCACCCGCTCCGCTGCAGCTTCCAGCTGTTTCTCACGTCCCTCCTGCCACAAGAAAAGGTTGCAGAAGGTGTCTCACACTGCAAAAGGATCATCTCAAGGTGGGTGGCCAGCGAACACGCTCACCTGTTAAAATGCCTGTCCCACGCCACAAAGCCGGGAGAATCTGGACAGGGATGTGGCCCCAGGGTTTAAGCCACAAGCGACTCGGAAGCCAGTTTCCCTAGCCGTGTTCCTGGGTACCACAAGGCCTTGACGTGGGACAGGTGTCAGGACAGGACCCCATCCTGTTTCCCGTGACACTCTTGCATAATGCTGTGAGGTTATTCTTCTTAGAACTCATGCATTCCAAATCTCACCTTTTACCTGCTTTCAAATCTTGCTCCACGTTCTTCCTCCCAAAGGTGGCCCCTGCTCTCTGCCTGTGAAGTGTGTCCCCAGTGGCTCCTGTGGCCCACATGGTGGCACAGAGGTGTGAGCTATTCCCTGGGCCTTTTACATTAATCCCTTGTGGTGGGTGCCCAGGGGCCACCTCACAATGCCTGCGAGCCAGTGGCTCCTGCTGGTGCTTGAAGTTTGCATATGAGAAACTGAGGCAGGGAGAGATGCTAACTGACTGCCCTTGGTCAGTTGGCTGATGGGTGGTAGAGCAAGGAGCTACAGCCCGTGCTTAGAGCCACTGTGCTCTGCTGCCCCTGCGAGGCCTGCTTGGCACCTGGCACACAGTTGAGCCCCCCCCCACACCTGTGCCATTACCCTATCTTCCCTTCCTGAGCTCCCTGCTACCTACAAACACGCCAAGTACATGCAGTGCTTCAAAAATTCATGGAAAATGAAATCAAAGTCTACATTTATTTTGGTGCAAAAATTTTAGAAATTCCTGCAGTTTTTTCATAATATGAATTTCCACGAACACTTTGACGACCCCTCAAATGCACAAATTCAAAATATCTGGCACCAAAAGAAACTTAGCTTTTTTTTTAATAGATTTATTTATTTATTTGAAAGTCAGAGTTACACAGAGAGAGGAGAGGCAGAGAGAGAGAGGGGTCTTCCATCCACTGGTTCACTCCCCAATTGGCTGCAATGGCTGGAGCTGCGCTGATCCGAAGCCAGGAACCAGGAGCTTCTTTCAGGTCTCCACATGAGTGCAGGGGCCCAAGGACTTGGGTCATCTTCCACTGCTTTCCCAGGCCATAGCAGAGAGCTGGATCGGAAGTAGAACAGCTGGGTCTCGAACCAGTGCCCATATGGGATGCAGGCACTTCAGGCCAGGGTGTTAATCCACTGTGCCACAGCGCTGGCCCCGAAACTTAGCTTTCAATCCCATTTTCCATGAGCTATTGAAGTCCCTCGTACACGACTCATGTTTTATTCTGCTTTTGTCTGCTCACGGCCACTGGGTGTCGGCTCCAGGAGGGCACAATCTCTGCCTGCTGTGTCTACGTCGCCATCTCTAACGTGCACCCAACAAACCACAGTGCTTGACAGGCAGCCTGCAGGCTGTGGAGGAATTTTGTTCAGCTCCAGATTTCAAATTAGATGCATCATTTGAAAATGGCGCATTCACGTCAAACTCCAGTTCCTGGCTTTTCTTCCGAGTCGGAAGGATCAGGGTCCTGGAGCCTGCTCTCTGCCACACCACACACAGGCAGGGCCAGGCACGTGGTGGGGATGGAGGACCCAACGCCTCCCACCAAGTTTCAGTGTGTGGCCTCAGCGCCGCCCGCAGACACACAGAGGCCCAGGCGTGGAGCCCTTACAGCCCACAAGGCCAGCTGAGAGGCTCGGCTCCCCTCCCAGCCTGTCCTCCAACATCTGTCAGAGCCCCTGTGGTCGTAGCAAGAAGCTGCAGGTTGCTACTGGACTCCCAACCTGTGCAGTTCAGGTTAACTGAGGATCGGCCGCCTAACCCTGTCCTCCGGTACCGTCCTCCGATCCCCTGGGGGTCCTCTCAGAGCAGAGCACCTGTCTGACCCGTCCACCTGCTGTGTGTCCCACTGCCCGCCCACCACCCTCTGCAGGCCGAGCAGGTGCTGCCACAGGGCCGCACGAGCCCCAGGCACCAGCAGCCTATCTGCTCCTACAGGTACTGTGCTGGGAGAGGCACTGTGTTTTTGCATGATTTTTAAAAATTCATTTATTTTGGGGGCAGGCATGGTGGTGCAGCAGGTTAAGCTGCCGCTTGGAACATCCACATTCTCTACTGGAGTGCCGATTTGAGCCTCAGCTACTCTGCTTCTGGTCCAGCTTCCTGCTAATACGCTTGGCAAGGCAGTGGAGGGTGGCCCAGCTGCTTGGGTCCCTGCTACCCACGTGGAAGACCCAGGCAGAGTTCTGGGCTCCTGGCTTTGGACCTGCCCTGGTTATGGCAGGCATCTGGGGACTGAACCAGCAAATGGAAGATCTGTCTCTTTTTCTGCCTTTCAAGAAAATAAAAATAAATGAATAAACATATAAAAAATAAAATGTAATTATTTTTATTTTATTTGAAAGACAGAGATGAGAGAGCTCTTCCACCTGCTGGTTCACACTCACAACAGCCAGGGCTGGGCAAGGCAGAAGCTAGGAGCCCAGAATTCACTCTTCCAAATGGACCCAAGGACCCAAGTAATCGAGACACCACCTGCTGCCTTCCAGGGTGTGCATTAGTGGGAAGCAGGAATCAGGAATGGAGCCAGGACTCGAACCCAGGCACTCCGATATGGGATATGAGTGTCCCAAACTTTTTTTTTTTATTAGGATTTTATTTACTTATTTGAAAGGCAGATACTGAGAGAGAGAGATCTTCCAGATGGCTGCAATGACAGGGCTGGGCTGGGCCAAAGCCAAAAGCCAGGAGCTTCTTCCCGGTCTCCCATGTGGGTGCAGGGGCCCAAGCACTTGGGCCATCCCCTGCTGCTTTCCCAGACACATTGGGAGGGAGCTGGATTGGAAGTCGAGCAGCTGGGATGGGATGCTGGTGTCACCGGCAGTGGCTTTACCTACTATGCCACAATGCTGGTCCCCCAAGCTGCATGTTAACCACTGCACCAAACACCCACCCACAGAAGCAACAAGTTTTTGACCGGAAGTTGCCAGCAGACACAAGGGGGACGGCACCGCCCCTTCTCTGTGTTCAGCTGGGCGAAGCTGTATCTGTCAGTCCCAAAATGAGGAGGAGGCTGTTTTCCAAGCTCCTTTCAGACTTAAGAAGGAGCACCCCAAACACACAGTGGTGCCTCTGGGAAAGCACCTGCTCACAGCGAAGGCAGGGAGCCCCCAGGTCCCCCCCAAGAGCACATCCAAGGCTCTGGGGTCTCACACCCAGGCCGAGCCCTCTGCAGCTGCAGAAAATCTGGGAATGACTCACACAGGGCAAGTCCAACTATCAGGTCAGCAGCCATGTTGGGGCCACAGGCACAGACTCAGTGAGGTCTCAGTGTGCTGGAGGCTGTGCTGTCAGCCTCTCCCACCAGTGCTCACACCAGGGCGGACGCTTCCCCGGCCCACACCTGTGTCCACACTGGTCCCTCAGGGCCCTTCCACGGTCACCATCTGCTCTCCTCCTCCTTCCTCAGCTCCCCGCTCCTTGGGAAGAACCAACTTCCCTCCAGGGTCCTGCTCTGCTTGCTCTGCACGTGCCTGATGTCCCAGACTGTGAGGTGCTCGGCCTCCCCATCGCTGCACCTGCAGAGCCAGCAGGTGACACCGAGGGTGTGCGGGTGTAAGGCGGGGCGGGGCGTGGAGCTGTGGACCAAACCAGGCGTTACACCACCCCCACGGCGCTGGTGCCCACTGCCTCTGGCACCACCCCTCCCTCAGATGCCACCCCCGTGATTCCCTGGCGTTCTCTACTGTAGAGGGGTCGCCCATAGGCATGGCTAACACCCCCTTCACTCGAGGGTTGCCCGACCTCTTGATGTGGCTTGCTCAAAAGATCAAACCAACCTGGGCCAGGTGAGCACCCAGCCAGCCCTGTGACACCAGGTGGGCTCAGGAACCTCACTGGGCTGGACGAGGCCTGGCAATGCTGCCAGCCCAGTGCTGCTGTCCCTGCCAGGCTGAGATGGGACCCGGCGCCTCCAGCCCACGCACACCCACCTGTTGCTCACTTTCTCCTAGGGTCTCTGCCAGCTCTGACTGTGACACTCTCAGGCTCTGACATTCCTGAGTCATGCGTTCAAGTTCACCCTCAAGTGTTCGGAGCTGTTCGCCCTGCATTTAAAAAAAAAAAAAAAAAAAAAAAAAGTCAATTTCAGTAGTACAAGAAATTCCGAAGCCTTCTGGTATATGCTTGATGTAGAAACTTCAGATAATCATGGAAAAAGCTTTTAAAAATTACGAAACTTAAATCCTGCAGGCTCCTAACAGCAGGAGACCCACACCTGCTATCTTTGTGACCCATTTCCTGCACTCCCATGTCTGTCAGTGTCACGGTATCAGAAGGCACGGGCGGATGGCGTCCACAGCCGTGCTCAGCTCCTGACCGTAGCCTGAGTGTTCCCACAACATCAAATATCACTGGAAAACATGGGTCTTAGCGGGCTGTGCCAAGATCTACGGACTCCTGCTACTGCTGGAGGAAGCGAGCTAATTCTGTTAGGCCATTGTGAAGTCACAAAGCAGTGGAACTCTGCCAGCCAAGTCTTTCCACCGTGTCCTTGGATAAGAGCCCCAGAGCAGAATTAGGAAGTCAGAGCCCAGGGACACCCTTGGGCTTCCTGCTAGACACGTGGCAGCCCTCCGAGAAGGTCGCACCAGCTCGCTGTGCTATTGCCGGTAGGTTAGCTCTGTTCTGCTACTCTTCTAGACACTGGGGATTCGCTCCAGGCCGGCTTCGCAGCCCCTCACCACACAACCGGGGCTGCCTCCCTCAGGGACATCAGGCCTTGACCCGATCTGCATCTCCCTCACTGCTCCCCTCTGCCCAGCAGCCCCGGGAGCCTGGAAGGAGCTGCCCCGGCCCCCCACCTGCTGCGCCTCGCGGTGCCCTGCCTCCTCCAGCCTCTGCGTTAACAGCTGAATGGTGGCGCAATTCTTCTCGTGTTGGGTCTGCTGGGCAGAAGCCTCCTCTTCCAGCTGCAGGACCCTGTGATGGAGCTGAGACAGCTCATCCTTGTATTTCTGACTCTAGAGCAAAAAAAGGTTAAAATACAGATTGAAAAAAAAAAGTTTCTAAACCAACAGCTGAATTCAGATCATCTCAGTGGCAAAGCCTCTGATGAGTGTGGCATCATCAGGTAGAGTGGTTGGGCACCCTACAGGGGGATGGCTGCCTGCCACACCGGGACTGCGCACTGCCCAGAAGGAAGAAGCAGCGGCCACAGACCCTGGGCACCAAACTGCCACCCTACTGGCCCCTCGCCTCTTCTCACTTCTTCCAGGGCTATTTCTTTTTTTTTTTTTTTTATCTTTTATTTAATGAATATAAATTTCCAAAGTACGACTCATGGGTTACAATGGCTTCCCCCCCATACCGTCCCTCCCACCCACAACCCTCCCCTTTCCCACTCCCTCTCCCCTTCCATTCACATCAAGATTCATTTTCGATTATCTTAATATACAGAAGATCAGCTTAGTATACCTTAAGTAAGGATTTCAACAGTTTGCTCCCACACAGAAACATAAAGTGAAAAATAATAGATGATTTTTTTTAAATGATGATGAAATCAGATCAGACCTATTGTCATGTTTAATCCCAGTGAGAGTCAAGTTGGGAATTGATAATTTCTTTTTTTTTTTTTTTTTTTTTTTACAGAAGATCAGTTTAGTGTACATTAAGTAAAGATTTCAATCGTTTGCACCCCCATAGAAACACAAAGTGAAATATATTGTTTGAGTACTCGTTATAGCATTAAGCCTCAGTGTACAGCACATTAAGGACAGAGATCCTACATGAGGAGTAAGTGCACAGTGACTCCTGTTGTTGACTTTACAAATTGACACTCCTGTTTATGGCATCAGTAATCTCCCTATGCACCAGTCATGAGTTTCCAAGGCTATGGAAGCCCCTTGAGTTCTCCGACTCTTATCTTGTTTAGACACGGTCATAGTCAAAGTGGAGGTTCTCTCCTCCCTTCAGAGAAAGGCACCTCCCTCTTTGAAGACCTGTTCTTTCCACTGGGATCTCACTCACAGAGATCTTTTTGCCAGAGTGTCTTGGCTTTCCATGCCTGAAATACTCTCATGGGCTTTTCAGCCAGATCCGAGTGCCTTTAGGGCTGATTCTGAGGCCAGAGTGCTATTTAGGACATCCGCCATTCTATGAGTCTGCTGAGTATCTCACTTCCCATGTTGGATCACTCTCCCCTTTATTTATTCTATCGGTTAGTGTTAGCAGATACTAGACTTGTTTATGTGCTCCCTTTGACTCTTAGTCCTTTCATTATGATCAATTGTGAACTGAAATTGATCACTTGGAATAGTGAGATGGCATTGGCACATGCCACCTTGATGGGATTGAATTGGAATCCCATGGTATGTTTCCAACTCTACCAATTGGGGCAAGTCAGCCCGAGCATGCCCCAAATTATACATCTCTTCCCTCTCTTATTCCCACTCTTATGTTTAACAGGGATCACATTTCAGTTAATTTTCAACACTTAAGAATAACTGTGTGATAATTACAGAATTAAACCAGTCATATTAAGTAGAACAGACAAAAAAAATACTATGAGGGATAATGTATTAAGTTGTCCATTAGCAGTCAGGGCTATGCTGATCAAGACACCATTTCTCATAGTGTCCATTTCACTTCAGGAGGTTTCCTTTTTGGTGTTCAGTCAGTTGTCACCGATCAGGGAGAACATCAGGTATTTGTCCCTTTGGGACTGGCTTACTTCACTCAGCATGATGTGTTCCAGATTCCTCCATTTTGGTGCAAATGACTGGATTTCGTTGTTTCTTACTGCGGTATAGTATTCTAAAGAATACATATTTCCAGGGCTATTTCTAATAGACTCTGAGCCACTGTAGGGAAAAACCAACCTAATCTCTCCCAGACTGGCAGTGAACCACAGGGGATGTGTGTGGTGCTTTCTTGGTGGCCCCTGCCCACAGGTGGTGGATGCTCGCCAGGGCTCATGGGTGAATGAGGGAACTCCTGGTGCCCAGCACCAGAAAACCTCTCACCATGGAAATGCCAGTGGTTCTCAAATGCACATCGTGAGTAGCTTCATCCAAACCACATTTTTCACTACGGACACAAGAAAAGGATGTCCTCAAGCTGTTTGCCATGATCGAATAAAGGAATATGGACAGGGGACCCCTCATTTTTTCCATCTGTTTTTGGGAGCATCAGCAGCTCTTGGGGTTTCTGGGGTGATACTCTTTGACCAGGCTCTGCCCGGTCAGCATCATACACTCTAACAAATGTTTTAGCTGTGGTTTTATGGGTTTATTAAGCTCATAACTGAACCTTGAAATGGTTTAGATTTGGGTTCATTCAAGGTGAGTCTATGCACTTTTATCACATTACGGTTGGCAGAGACCTCTCTCCCATGTCTATCATGTATTGTGAAAACGAAAATCGTTTCTCAATATTGATACACATCTGTCCTAACCTCTGAGGACAGCCTGGATTTCGCCACAGAATTGGAATTTGCTTCAACTTCACCAATCAACTAGTTGATTCTCTTCTAGGCATCTTTAGTAAATAAAACTCTGGAAATAATTTCAACCTCAGACAGATGAATAGAACATGATAAAGAAGTAGAACATGGGGGCTGGTGCTGTGGCGTAGTGGGTAAAGCCTGCAGTGCTGGCATCCCATACGGGCGCCTGTTTGAGTCCTGGCTGCTCCACTTCTGATTCGGCATTCTGCTACGGCCTGGGAAAGCAGAAGATGGCCCAGGTCCTTGGGTCCCTGCACTCACGTGGGAGACCCAGAAGAGGCTCCTGGCTCCTGGCTTCAGATTGGCACAGCTCAGGCTGTTGTGGCCATTTGGGGAATGAACCAGCAGATGGAAGACCTCTCTTTGTCTCTCTCTGCCTCTCTCAAACTGCCTTTCAAATTAAAAAAAGTAGAACATGATACAGAAAATCGATAATGCTTCAGACAGACTCACCAACAGCATCTTCCCCATCTGCTTTGCTGCTTGTGCTAAGTGCAGACGTGGGTACACACATACCTGTGTGCAATACATGTGCACACATGGGCCACACCAGACACATGTACTCACATCACACAAGACATGCACACACCACACATGTATACAGACACATGAACACACACGTGTGCACACACCAGAGCATCCTCTGCACCATCGCTGCAGCAGTGTAGCCTGCAGCAACATGGCTGCGTGCAGCTACTGCTTCAGGCAGTGATCAGGTATGCTCAGGCACAGACACGTGGACATATCATGTGCACACAGACACGTGCACACGTGTGTCATCTGCCCCATCCCTGCAGGGGGCCCTTGCACATGGCTGATCCAATGGCCCATGTGCTTTCCTGTTTGTCAACTGACTCAGCGTCGTCTTTCATATCATCCGTCACTGCATAGCATCAGGTTGTGCCTATTATCCTCAGTTTGTCAGCCTCCTTGAACCTGGGATGTGTCCCTGGCCTTGTCCTTTATAACACTGACATTCTTGACAAATTCAGCCCCCCATTAAAAGAATATTTATTTGAGAGGCAGAGTTGCAGACATAGAGAGGGAGAGACAGAGAGGCCTTCCATCTGCTGGTTCACTCCCTAAATGGTGGCAACAGCTGGAGCTGAGCCGATCCGAAGCCAGTAGCCAGGAGCTTCTTCTGGGTCCCCACGTGGGTGCAGGGGCTCAAGCACTTGGGCCATCTTCTGTGTTCCCACCCCATAAGCAGAGAGCTGGATCAGAAGAGTGGTTGGGAAATGAACCGCAGCCCACATGGGATACTGTGCCATGGACAGAGGCTTAGCCTACTATGCCACAGCACCAGCTCCAGTCCTCCATTTTTTTTTTTTTTTGACAGGTAGAGTGGACAGAGAGAGAGACAGAGAGAAAGGTTTTCCTTCTGCCGTTAGTTCACCCTCCAATGGCCGCCGCGGCCGGCGCGCTGCGGCCGGCGCACTGCGCTGATCCCATGGCAGGAGCCAGGTACTTCTCCTGGTCTCCCATGGGGTGCAGGGCCCAAGGACTTGGGCCATCCCCCACTGCACTCCCTGGCCACAGCAGAGAGCTGGCCTGGAAGAGGGGCAACCGGGACAGAATCCGGCGCCCCGACCGTGACTAGAACCCGGTGTGCCGGCACCGCAAGGCGGAGGATTAGCCTAGTGAGCCGCGGCGCTGGCCCAGTCCTCCATTTTAATACTTCGCCATTGTGGGTTTGTCTAAGGCCTCATTGTGACTGGTGTATGTGAGGTGCTCCTGGGCCAGACACTCTACAAGATGCTGGGATTCTCGGGGCATTGAACCGCTGCTCCATGGTGAGCACCTCTTTGATGTCTGGCTTGTGCAGAAGCCAGTAGGAGACATCAGCAGCCACCTGTGGGCCATGTGTTCAGACAAATGGACATGGGTGATCATGGGATCTGGAAAGCACCAAACTGAACCACAGTCTCGGGAAAGAGCTGGAGGGCACAGGTCTGGACCACAGCGAGCCTACAAGATAACCACCTGGTGTCTTCCAAAAGCGGGCATCATGGGGAGAATGGTTGTTCTTTTTTTTTAATCTTTTTTTTTTTAATTTTTTTTGACAGGCAGAGTGGACAGTGAGAGAGAGAGACAGAGAGAAAGGTCTTCCTTTGCCGTTGGTTCACCCCACAATGGCTGCTGTAGCTGGGGCACCGTGCTGATCTGAAGCCAGAAGCCAGGTGTTTCTCCTGGTCTCCCATGTGGTGCAGGGCCCAAGCACTTGGGCCATCCTTCACTGCCCTCCCAGGCCACAGCAGAGAGCTGGACTGGAAGAGGGGCAACTGGGACAGAATCCAGCACCCCGACCGGGACTAGAACCCGGGGTGCCGGCACTGCAGGTGGAGGATTAGCCTATTGAGCCACGGCGCTGGCCGAGAATGGTTGTTCTTGATTAAGGCAGTGAAAGAGGCTAACATAGACTGGACTTTCTCAATATGGGACCACCCAGGGGCTTCCCTGTGGCTCCAAGCAATGTTTGAGGCAGGGTCTGAAGCTGTGCAACCCTCTGCCTGGTCCTCCTGGAACACTTGGTTCCCTCAGTTCCTCCAGGAGCCCAGCCCCAGGGAGAAGCCCTGTGTGCAGAAGGAGCCCCCAGAAGCTCCCAGCCCCAGGCACTGAGGTCACTCCAGCGTCTGTTCTTCCCAGCTGAGGCTCTGAGGCACAGAGCAGGGACTTCCTGCCTGAGCTGTGCCTGTCTGTGGAACTGACCCACAGGGCCTGTGAGCGTAATCGAGTCATTGTTTTAAGCAATTAATTTGAGAGCTACATACAATGAACAATATTTATATTTTGGCAAGACTGCCAAAAAAGACCTTGCTGTATGAAATAGTTTTGACTAACTACAGAAGTGTGACTATGGTCTAAATACTGGGTGACAATAGGGATTACTGTTAGGGGCCAGCAGCACTGCAGTCAGGGTACCTGCTAATACATGGGAAGCCACTGTGGCATAGTGGGTAAAGCTGCCACCTGCAGTGCCAGCACCCATATAGGCACTGGTTCGAGTGCTCCACTTCCAATCCAGCTCTCTGCTATGGTTGGGGAAAGCAGTAGAAGATGGCTCAAGTGCTCACGCTCCTGCACCCACATGGGAGACTGGGAAGAAGCTCCTGGCTTCAGATCAGCATAGCTCCTGCCATTGTGGCCCTCTGGGGAATGAACCAGCATATGGAAGACCTCTCTCTCTCTCTCTTTCTCTCTGTCTCTGCCTCTCTGTAACTCTGTCTTCAAATAAATAAATCCTAAAATAAATAAATAAATAAAGTACATGGCAGGATGTGCAAATTCTACACATGCCATATAAGAAAATTGAGTCTCTGTAGATTTTTGGGAGGTACAGGGCATCCTGGAACCCAACCCCTGCAATACCGAGGGACAGCTGTGAGCTATTTCAACTTTCCTGCTAAGAGCATCTCATAATGAAAACTCTGGACAAAGAGAATAAGTTGTGTCCACTGCAAATGTCTCAGGGACTTGAGCTGGAGAGGGGAGGGTGGGGCAGCTACTTCTCAGGGGGTCATTTCCGTGAGAAGCTAGCCTGCAGGCAGATGCAGAGCCGGAAGGGTTCACCCTGTCAATCACTGAGTTATCTTCCAGAGGCAGGAGGCCCAAGGAAAAGCACCACACGCTTGGCACGGAAACAGCATCGAAACCCAAGGCGGGGCCGAGAGCAGTCCCAAGTGCCTGCGGTTGGGGCAGCTGCCAGAGCAGAAAACAGCTGCATCGGCAGCCCAGGAAGAGGAAGGGCCAGGAGTGGGGGTTGCAGGGACCGGAGAACCCAGTCTTAGGGGAGCCCCGACTTCGGAGCCTCATCCGGTTCTCACAGTCAGGGGACCACGGCCCTGAGCTTCCGGAAAGGCAGGGAAAAGGGACTGGGAGGGGCTGAACTGTGCCCTGTATTAAAGATGCAGACCTCAGGGGCCGGCGCCGTGGCTCACTTGGTTAATCCTCCGCCTGCAGTGCCGGCATCCCATATGGGCACCGGGTTCTAGTCCCGGCTGCTCCTCTTTCAGTCCAGCTCTCTGCTGTGGCCTGGGAGGGCAGTGGAGGATGGCCCAAGTGTTTGGGCCCCACATGGGAGACCAGGAGGAAGCACCTGGCTCCTGGCTTCGGATCTGCGTAGCTCCAGTCATGGCGGCCATTTGAGGAGTGAACCAACAGAAGGAAGACCTTTCTCTCTGTCTCTCTCTCTCTCACTGTCTATAACTCTACCTGTCCAAAAAAAAAAAAAAAAAAAAAAAAAAAAAGATGCAAACCCCAGTGTGATTATATTGGGAGAAGACACAGGTTAAATGAGGTCATAAAGGCAGGGCCCTAACCCAGTAGGAACAGCGCCTGGTAAGAGAGGGAGACCTTGGCCGGCGCCCTGGCTCAATAGGCTAATCCTCCGCCTGCGGCGCTGGCACACCGGGTTCTAGTCCTGGTCAGGGTGCCGGACTCTGTCCCGGTTGCCCCTCTTCCAGGCCAGCTCTCTGCTATGGCCCGGGAGTGCAGTGGAGGATGGCCCAGGTCCTTGGGCCCTGCACCCACATGGGAGACCAGGAGAAGAATCTGGCTCCTGGCTTCAGATCAGCACTGTGTGCCGGCCGCAGCGTGCCAGCCACAGCAGCCACTGGAGGGTGAACCAACAGCAAAAGGAAGACCTTTCTCTTTGTCTCTCTCTCTCTCACTGTCCACTCTGCCTGTCAAAAAATTAAAAAATAAAAAAATAAAAAAAAAAGAGAGAGGGAGACCTGCCCTGCCCCACTAGGAACCCAACTGACAGCACTTCAACCTGGGCTTTTGGCCACTGGCACTGTGAGGATGCGGGGACGCTAGTTCACAGAACACTGCTGGGAGAAGAAATGCCACAGGCACGCAAGGCAACACTCTGGCAGTCTTTCTTCCATCCTGAACCACCACATGTGCTTGGAACTCATCCCAGCGAGAGGAAGACACACTCCGACAGAAACCTGTGCAGCCACTTGCTATGTGTCTTAGTCAAAAGCTGGGGTCAGCCCAGGCATCGTGCAACAGGTGAGTGTCGCAACGAAGAGGTGCATCTGTATGATGGGATGCACTCAGCAATAAAAAGAAATGACTGAGAGAAACACCCTGGGTGACTCTCTAGGGGATTATGGAAAAAGCCTGTCCCAAGCATCACATTCTGTCATTTTGAAATGATAAATCAGATACAGGGGCCAGGGGCTAGCATTGTGGCTTAACGGGTTAAGATGTCACTTGCGTTGCTGGCATCCCACATGGGTGCCAGTTCAAGTACCAGCTGCTCCAGTTCCAGTCCAGCTCCCTGCTAATGACCTGGGAAAGAAGCAGAAGATGACCCAAGAGTTTGGGGGTCCCTGCACCCACGTGGGAGACTAGCTCCTGGCTTATTTCTGGCCCAGTTCTACTGTTGCGACCATCTGGGGAGTGAACCTGTGGATGGAACCACATTCCCTCTGTCTCTCTGTTTCTCAATTCTGACTTTCAAATAAATAAAAAAAAAAATCTTAAAAAAAATAGAGGAGGGATGAGTGGTGGTCGGGGGTCAGGGGTTGGGACGGGGTGGGCAGAAGAAGGTTGTTTTGCTTATAAGAGAGCAACGGAAGGGGCGCGTGTGACGTGGGGGACATTCAGTGTTGCCTGCGGTGGTGGCTGCAGGAGCGTACCTGGACGCCCACACACACAAGAGCACACTGGTGAAACTGGGGACATGTGATTACAGTATGGACACAGTACATCAGTGCCCTCAGCTTAGCTTGCTTGTTAGGGGCTGCACTGTGTCCAAAGACTCCCTGTGGTAAAGTCCTAACCCCCAGGGGGACTGTGTTTGCAGACGGGGTCTTCAAAGAAATGAGGTGACCGAGAGGCCCTAGTAGCTCGCACGACTGATGTTCTTAGCAAGGCTTTTCTGCATCCCTCTTACAACTGTAGGTGAGTCTACAGCCGTCAGCACAAGTTTCCATTAGAAAAAGAACAAATTTAAAAAAGACACATCCCAGCTTGCAGCATTGCTCCTTAAGTATTCAACCCAAAAGCCATTAAATGGGCTAGGCACACAGGCATTTGTACATGGCGACACAAGGGAGAATTGGTGTGGTGAGAAGGACTATACACAAGGGAGACAGGACAGTGAGAAAATCAACAGTAAATCTCCGGAGGTCCCTTGAGTAACAAAGAAGGGGAAACTAATCATCTTTGTGATGCTGAGTGGGAACTACAGAGATGGGTTTGAATTCATGGTTTTCTTTTCTTTCCTTTTTTTTTTTTTTAAAGATTTATTTTATTTATTTGAAAGAGTTACAGAGAGAGGTAGAATCAGAGAGAGAGAGGTCTTTCATCTGCTGGTTTACTCCTCAAATGACCACAATGGCCAGAGCTGAGCTGATCTGAAGCCAGGAGCCAAGAGCTTTCCTTGGATCCCAAGCACTTGGGTCATCTTCCACTGCTTTCCCAGGCTGTGGCAGAGAACTGGATTGGAAGTGGAACAGCCAGGACACGAACCGGTGCCCATATGGGATGCCAGTGCTGCAGGCCGGAACTTTAACCTGCTGCGCCACAGCACTGGCCCTGAATTAATAGTTTTCAATACAGATATTTAAATAAACATACTTGAAATTATATGCTGTACTCACATACACACACATGCTGTCACACAAAAAACACATATATGCTCACATGCACACTCACACATGCTCACATTCACACACATATGCACACACTCACACACATGTACAGTCTCTCACGCACACACATTCCCCAGCTGTATCCACTGAGTGGGCCTGGAAGCAGCACACCCCTGCAGCAATGATCACATCTAGTGCTCAGATCGTGGTCTCTAAACACCACCCTACACAGAACAAACGTCACCAAGGGCTCTGAGGAAATGGCTGATTGCAGGGCATCCTGGCGTGCCACAAAGCAAGGATGTGCTCAAGCAATCGTCAGAGCTCGCCCAAAGACACAGAAGCCTTTGAGGGGCTTCTACTGGCCAACTGGGACAATCTGAGCGTTAAAAAGTGATAGTAGCGGGGCTGGCACCTTGGCGCAGTAGGTTAATCCTCCGCCTGCGGCGCCGGCATCCTATATGGGCGCCGGTTCTAGTCCCGGCTGCTCCTCTTCCAACCCAGCTCTCTGCTATCGCCTGGGAAAGCAGTAGAAGACGGCCCAAGTCCTTGGGCCCCTGCACCCACATGGGAGACCAGGAAGAAGCACCTGGCTCCTGGCTTCGGATCGGCGCAGCTCTGGCTGTTGTGGCCATTCAGGGAGTGAACCAATGGAAGGAAGACGTTTCTCCATGTCTCTCCCTCTCACTGTTTCTAACTCTACCTCTCAAATAACTAAATAAATAAATATTTTTAAAAAATGATGGTAGCATAAACCCACTGAGTAAAGCAGAAATGATGTGTGATGGCACTATAAAGATGAAAATGAAAATGAAAATCAGTGAATAAATGGGGAGGAGAAGCTGTTCCTCACGGGGCAATGCCAGTTCACAAATGGAGAGGGACCATGTGATCAGCGCCTGGTTAGGAACCGACTCCACCAAGAAGCAAAGGGATGCCGAAGTTCATGGGTGGATGCTGCGTGAGCACGATACTTGCATCATATCAAAGTCTCTCCCCATGAAAGCCTCGCTAATTACAGAGAGAAATAGCAGGCTGACGCCACCTTTACTGCACGATCACAGTGGACATCCTGGCGACTGAACAGACTACTGTGTCCCTGAGAGCGTGAAACAAAACACAGCTTCACTTCCCCACTGCTCCTGCCAAGGAGAGAGCCCGACTCAAACTACCAGGAGACAACAGACAAACCCAAATGGAGGAGCTCCCTACTAAGGAGCCACCTAGGGGCTGGCACGGTGCTACAGAGTCAAGCTGCCACCTGCAGTGCAGTGCTGGCATCCTATATGGGTGCCGTTTCAAGTCCTAGCTGTTCCACTTCTCATTCAACTCCCTTCTTTTTTTTTTTCTTTTCCTTTTTTTTTTTTTTTTTTTGACAGGCAGAGTGGACAGTGAGAGAGACAGAAAAAAAGGCCTTCCTTTGCCGTTGGCTCACCCTCCAATGGCCGCCGCAGCCGGCGCGCTGTGGCCGGCGCACCGCGCTGATCCGAAGCCAGGAGCCAGGTGCTTCTCCTGGTCTCCCATGGGGTGCAGGGCCCAAGCACTTGGGCCATCCTCCACTGCACTCCCGGGCCATAGCAGAGAGCTGGCCTGGAAGAGGGGCAACCGGGACAGAGTCCGGCACCCTGACCAGGGCTAGAACCCGGTGTGCCGGCGCCACTAGGCGGAGGATTAGCCTGTTGAGCCACAGCGCCGGCCCAACTCCCTTCTGATGCACCTGGGAAAGCAGCAGAAGAAGGCCCAAGTCCTTGGGTCCCTGCACGTGTGTGGGAGACCAGAATGAAGCTCCTGGCTTCGGCCTGGCCCAGCCCTGACCACTGTAGCCATTTGGGGAGTGAGCCTGCAGACAGAAGATCTCTCTCTCATTCTGTAATTCTTTCAAATAAAATAAACAAATCTTAACAACAACAATAAGACAAAAGAACCACCTGTAACATTGAAAACATCAGGGTCCGCAGTACCGGGGACAGACAGACCGAAGGAGACAGAACCCTGCAGGTGAGTCTTGGCTCGACGCACACCTGCTCGCCTGACCAGGCCGACAGCTGCGCACCACGGCAAGTGAGCTGCCTCTGGGTGGGGGTGGGGCCTGGCAGCCTCTCTGAAATCATTTCCAAATACCGACAGAAGTGAGGGCGGCCTGTGCCGCACGCCCAGGATCGATACTTGACCTGTCTGTTCAGCTCTTCCACTTCAGTGCAGGCCTTCTCCTTGTCTCTCTTTAAAACTCCCATCTGCTTCCTGTTGAAGAAGCCAAAGTTAATACCACTTCCGACTGGTTTTGTGTTTGTTTTTTCTTGGCCATTGCTGTGCTGACTGTGCTGACTGGCTCATCCCAAGTCATGGAGAAGGCAGGACTGTGGCACGGGTCACGCTGCCAGCCCTATGCGACCAGTCACACCCAGAGCGTCAAGGGCCCCCCGGCAGCCTTATATCTATGATCAGGGATGGGTCAATGCAGACGTGGCTTCTTAAAGGGAACAACCCCCAGGTTTCAGGACTGCTGTCAAGGACTGCAAGTGCAGGCTGACGGCTGCCCCAGTGCTTCCACTACCCAATCAGACCCCCGTCCCCAGCACCCGACAGCTGAGCTCATCCCCAAATTCAAAGCTGAATCGCAAGGCAAACAAACTTGGGAGATGAGATGGCTGCAGCCGTGACAGCAGGTATGTCCCCTCCTCCAGCATTTCCGCCTCTGCCTCCCTCCCACTCTGATGGACGCGCCCCAGCCCCCCGTTTGCGACTCAAGTCCTGCCCTTCCACGGCTGTCTCTCATTGTTGGATAAACCAGCAGTGATCCCTGGAGAAAAACGCAGCTGACACTGTTTTAGGGATGCAACTGAAGTCACCGCCTCCCCTGGCCCCGCGTGCCGTGTGCAGGTTGAGAAGTGCCTGCACGACCTATGTATGCGTGCTGGGGCTGCTGACATGGCGCCGACCAGGCTGCAGTGGGCATGGAAATCGGCAGCTGCTGGCCGGTGGAGGGTGGCTAGAGCACCCTGGACCTGTTCAGAGGGCCACAGGCCTCTCTCATGCCGGGCTCTCGGACCCGCAGGCTGACCTGCGAGCCAGGCCCTCCTCGGCTCACCCCTCCCAGGGCAGAGCTGCTCGCTCACCTCTGAACCTCACTTGCGTTCTCTGCAGCTTCAAGCTCCTGCTGAATCCTTCCCAGCTCGGTTTTCAACACAGTGTTCTCTTCAGAAAGCCTCTGAAACTCGACTCTGCGTGAAGAAATAGAAGCCAGAGAGGTGAGATTGGGGGCGGGGGGAGGGGGAAGGAGGGGAGGCGGCTGCCGCCTGCAGTCCGGAGCCTCACTCGGCTGGAAGCTGCGCTGTCTCCACGTCCCTGCCCTGGAGGACCCGCAGGACTCTTCCTTCTGCACAGCACAGTGACACACGGTGGTCTGCGCGCCCCAAGGGTCAGGCCACAGTAAACACAGCAGTTCACCGATGCGCCGGGCAGCCTGGATCCCTTCACTTAGTGCCCACGGCTGATGTGCTCCCGCATCGTGTAACCTCTACCTGCACATGTGAGTGTCCTGGTTCCAATGCCAAGTGCTGGGTGCAAAGGGCGCTCAGCCCCCTGCAGGTGAGCTGAGAAACACAGGGAGCCACAAGACCCGAATGCACCGGACACATTCTCCACAGAGTCCCCCACCCAACCTTCCGAGGTCAGCCCTGAAAGGCGGAACGCGGGGGGATGCCCACTTCAATGTACAGAGAGACACATGAGGCAAGGTGAGTCCTTGAGGTGGGAAAGGCAGGAATGAAAGCCACGGTGATCCAAGACTGCCTGGGGCATCTCTGCTTTCTGACAATTCCACCTCTGCTTAGCTGGCACTGTCAATTTACGAAATCAAGCAATTCGCCAATACAGTTACCAACTTAAAACCCGTACTTCCTGCCAAGGGAATTCAATCTGTTTTCCAAAATGTCGTTCAAGGGCTAGCATTGTGGCATAGCGGGTAAAGCTGCCACCTGCAGTGACCACATCCCATATGGGTACCAGTTCACGTCCCGGCTGTTCCACTTCTGATCCAGCTCCCTGCTGATGGCCTGAGAAAAGCAGCGGAAGATGACCCAAGTGCTTGGGCCCTTGCCATACTTATGGGAGACTTGGAAGAAGCTCCTGGCTCCTGGCTGGCCCAGCTCTTGCCATTGATGCCATCTGGGGAGTGAACCAGCAGATGGAAGATCTCTGTGTCTCTTTCTCTCTCTGTATAACCCTGACTTCAAATAGATAAATCTTTTAAAAAAAGTCTTCCAGGACCACATACAAAAAGTGGCGCAGTAATAATTCCTTTTAAAATATTATTTATTTGAAAGGCAGAGTTAGAGAGAGAGACAGAATCTTCCATCCAATGGTTCATTTCCCAAATGGTTACAACAGCTGGGACTGGGCCAGACCAGAGCCAGGAACTTCTTGAAGGTCTCCCACATGGGTGCAGAGGCCCAAGCACTTAGGCTATGTCCCACTGTTTTCCCAGGTGCATTAGCAGGAAGCTGGACCAGAAGCAGAGCAGCCAGGACACAAACTGCCATTCTGATGTGGGACCGCTCTGCCCTGGTGGTTGCTTCAGCAGCTGTGCCACGGTGCCTGCCCTGTGGGAATCTGTTTTTATACAGATTGGTGTGGCCGACGTGTATTCTCCTGAGCAGGTGATCTGTGGCGTTAGTGCCTCATTTGTCCATCTAGAAACACCCAGAGCCACACAATCTTGTCCTATCCAAACGTGTCCTTGGGCCATGCCGTCGTTCTGCACAGCGGAGGGTGCAGTCACACGAACTGACAGGCTGGCGGCGTCGCTGGGCAGGATAACCTCACAGGACCACCACAGCACATGCGGTCCATGCTGATGGAGATGTTACGTGGGACGTGGCTGTGTGAGAGCTTCCCTCGCTGTATTCCCTGCGACAGCCAGAAACTACGAACTACCTGACGGCATCAGCGGGAGGAAAGTATGTACAGTGTGGTGCATCAGTCACCAAGGGGCACCCACTGCAGGTAAAGGGCAATGCAGCTCACAAGCTGTTACCCTGTGGCCGCGAGCAGGGGCTTCTTGTCATTCGACAAGTCACATCCGAACACCAGCCTCAGCCCCTTGTGAGGGAAGGTAAGACCTCCGTCTTGAGGTGCCCTAGGAATATCATCCTCTGGGTCCCAGGGACCCTCTGCCCTTTGGCTCCCAGAGTGAATGAGGGGACAGGGTCCTGACAAAAACCCGGCTCTTTTTTTATCTTGCCTTATTGAAGCAATCCAAAAATACACCAATTTAGGGGCAGGCGCTGTGGCGCAGTGGGTAAAGCTGCTGCCTGCAGTGCCGGCAACCCATGTGGGCGCCAGTTTGAGTCCCGGCTGCTCCACTTCCGATCTGGCTCTCTGCTATGGAAGATGGCCCAGGTCCTTGGACCCCTGCACCCTCGTGGGAGACCCAGAAGAAGCTCCTGGACCCTGGCTTCAGATCAGCCCAGCTCCGGCCATTGTGGCCAGTTGGAGAGTTAACCAGTGGATGAAGGATCTCTCTCTCTATCTCTGCCTCTCTTTCTCTCTGTGTAACTCTGACTTCTGAATAAATAAATCAATTTTTAACAAAAAAAAAAAAAAACCCCACACACAAATTTAAATGCAACCACCCGGGGCCGGCACTGTGGCGTAGCGGGTAAAACTGCTGGCTGCAGTGCTGGCAATCCCATATGGGTGAATATTCGAGTCCTGGCTGCTCCACTTTTGATCCAGTTCTCTGCTATGGCTTGGGAAAGCAGTAGAAGATGGCCCAAGACCTTGAGCCTCTGCTCCCATGTGGGAGATCCAGAAGAAGCTACTGGCTTTGGATCGGCCCAGCTCTGGCCGTTGCGGCCAACTGGGGAGTGAACCAGCGGATGGATCTCTCTCTTTCTCTGTCTCTCTGTTTCTCTCTCTGCCTCTCCTTTTCTCTGTGTAACTCTTTCAAAATAAATAAATAAATCTTAAAAAAAAAATGCAACCACCCCAGCTGGGACTCTGTATTTCCACGCCCAGTTCATTAGCCAATTGGCACCTGACATCAGACGCAAACTCCAACAGCTAGAAAAAGTGCCCGAAACCCCCTAACAAGAGCTCCTGGAGGTTGAGGATGTGGCAAAAGAGAAAAGGACCAGGACATGGCTGGTGCCGTGGCTCACTTGGCTAATCCTCCGCATGCAGCGCCGGCACCCCGGGTTCTAGTCCCGGTTGGGGTGCTGGGTACTAGTCCCGGTTGCTCCTCTTCCAGTCCAGCTCTCTGCTGTGGCCTGGGAGGGCAGTAGAGGATGGCCCAAGTGCTTGGGTCCCTGTACCCGCATGGTAGACCGGGAAGAAGCACCCAGCTCCTGGCTTTGGATCGGCGCAGCGCCAGCCGTAGCGGCCATTAGGGGAGTGAACCAATGGAAGGAAGAATTTTCTCTCTGTCTCTCTCTCACTGTCTATGGCTCTCTCTCTCTCACTGTCTAACTCTGCCTGGAAAAAAAAAAAAAAAAAAAAAAAAAAGGACCAGGACAGAAAAACTAAACATAACATGCCAGTCTCAGCCTCCCGAAACCAAAATCCATTCTGCCCCAACATCCCAACACCCAAAGCTGGGCCCCTCCTGGCCCCTGCTGTCGCTGCAACCAGGCTGGACACTGGGCAAGAGCATGCCTCAACATGTGGCCAGGGATGCCCTGGTGCCCCGTGCCATCCCCCACTCTGACTCCTCGCCAGCACAACTGTTCCAATGACGGGGACTGGACATCTTCGACCCTGGCTGGAGTTTCCAACTCGTCCAAAGGACACTGGGTCACTGGGGTGGTAGCACAGGGGCCTCTTTCTGTTGACAACATTGTCAGGCCACACTCGACTCCAACATCTCCGTTAAAGGAGCCTTGGGCATCCCCATCAAAACAAGAGTCACCCCACTCCTTCCTTGCACCTTCCTTACTCTGGCCCATGCCTTCCTTGTGATGCCACAATGGGCAGAGACCTCCTCTCCAAACTAAAAGTCTCGGTCTTCATACCACCACTAGACTCCACCTCAATCTTTTGTCTACAGCTCCACCCCTCTACTGTCCCCAGATCCCCATCTCCCCACCTCCTCTGCCTAATGACATGCCCATTGTTGTCCCTTTAGTTTGGGACATTAACAACCCTGGCATCGCCAACATCAGCCCCCAAGTCCGTGTAATCTTAAAACAACACACACACACATACACACCACACAATCCATGCTTTCATCTCACAAGAGCAGTACCTTCTGAACCCTAACTCCTACTGGGGTCTTAAGCCCATAATTAGCCATTTTGTTCAGGCCTCTCTCTTCCCATACACCCTAAAGGCCTAGTCACATGGGTACCTAGGGTCTCTCCCACTAAAGCCCAAATAGCCCTCACTGTCATCACATACCTAGCTCTCCTTATTTCACACCAAACACGGTCTATACCCCCTGAACATATCTCCCAGCTCCTGCAACATCCACTTCTTCAAACTAAGAGCTCCTATTCCACCTGGGCCTACTCACTTTCTTTCGTATATGGGTCCCTAACTACCCCCTTATTTCATGTCCGCTATATGAAGCCACTAACAGGCCTCTAGATGAGCCCCTCCCCACTCCCTCTTCCCTCATAATCCCAATCGCAAAACGACTACAGGTCTTGACCCATGCTTCCACTCTCCACCTCCCTGACAACTCCAAACCCTTCCTTCTCTTTGTCCATGCCAATCAAGGGTAGGTTCTTGGCCTTCTGTGCCAAAAAGGAGGTGATACCAGGGTTCCAGTAGCCAAGCAGCTGGATCTGGCTTTGGAGGGGGCCTCCCTGTCTCCAAGCCCTGTGGCTGTGGCCCTATTGGTGCAAGAAGCCCCTGAGCTATGTCGTTTGTCACCCTGTAAGCTCTGAGACCTAGTGAGCCATTGGGTTTTTCTGTCTCTTCCCCCTTCCAGGGTCCAGACCCTACCTGCTCTCTTAGTCACCCGACCTAATCCTTCTCACCATGCTCCTCTAAACCCTGCAACACTTCTCCCCCTCTGCACCCCAGGTTCACAAGTTACAACACACAACTGCTGCGAGGTCTTAGATCTCAGCCTCAACCTTTGCCCATATCACTGCCGAGCCTCTCCAAGATCCCCGCATCCCCTACTGGTTCGTTGATGGCAGTACCCAAAAGACACCGCCCTATGGGGCAGGATATGCAATCATACAAGAAAACATCTCTAATCCCCCTAAACACTCCGTATTAGAAGCATAGCCCCTGCCACCCAGAACTACTTCCCAATAGGCAGGGCTTATTGCACTCCCCCGTGCTGTCACACTAGCAAAAGACAAACAAGAAAACAACCACACTGACTCCAAATACGCTGTAATATTCTTCACTCTAATATCCTAACCTGGAGAGAACGCGGCTTTCTCACTCCCTCTCACACTAAAGCTCTTCTCGACGCAGCCCCCCCTCCCAAACAAGCCGCTGTACTCCACTGTCGGGGTCACCAAAGAGATAAATCCCCCCTGACCACTTTAAATCATAGCATAGACCAAGCAACAAAACAGATTGCCCTCACTCACCCTTTGGGCAGCTCCCTGACAGCTAGCGTCTCAAAACCATCCCATCACCCATCTAACCCTTCTATCCCCGAAATCCTCTCAAATCTACACTCCCTTTTTCATCTGCCCACTCAAGTCATACTGCAATTTGTAAAGACTCACCTATCCCTACAAGCCCTAGACCAACAGTTTCTAAAAAGCTTCATTAAGACCTGCCCCACCTGCCAACAGACAAACCCCGGGCACCAATCTTTCACCCCCAAGTCCCCCACTGACCAGATGCAGGGCTCCCTCCTGCCATAGACTGGCACACAGACCTCACTCACATGCCACCTGTGTGCAGAGTTAAACATCTCCTTGTGTTCATCGACACCTTCCTGGGGTGGGCCGAGGCAAATAAAACAGCCTCCACTGCCGCCTACTTCCTCCTAACAGAAATTACACCAGGTTTTGGCTTCCCCTTCTCCCTCCAATCAGACGATGGGCCCGAATTCTCCTCCCAGGTGTCTCAACAAGTCACTCAGTACTTACATGTCCCTTGGAAATTTCATATTCCCTACAGGCCTCCATCATCAGGAAAGGTCGAGAGGAGTAACAGATCCTTAAAGGAAACCCTCACCAAACTGCATCGAACTCCACTTACACTGGACAAAAGTCCTACCCTTAGCCCTCCTAAAGCTTAGAGCTCTGCCAAAGAAGCCCCTACAGCTCAGCCCCTCTGAAGTCATGTTTGGCAGACCCATTGCCTTTCTGAGGCTTAAGGTACTCCCTCCCCTCTTCCCTCCAACTTGCCCTCTCCCCTCCTTTCAGCTCTGAGATCGTTTCTATGGCAACACTCTAACAGGGCCCTTCTGAGGCCCCTGTGCTGGCCTTGGCTATAGGAGAGAGGGTCTACCTCTCAGATCCTCCCCTTCCCCACTAACTCCTTGTGGATGCCCCACAAGGTCATCCTCCTCACAGCACCGCTCAGCTAGATAATGGCCCCATCTGGGTCCACCTGTCCAGGCTAAAGAGGCCCCTCCCACAACGCCCCCTCCTATGCAAATCCACTCCCAGCATATGGCCACCCACACCAGTCTCACCTTTCTCAAACTCAGGGGGAGGGTTCCCAGGCCACCCAAGGTTAACATGGGGGCTCCCAACATGGTCCTTGTCCTTGGACCTGACAGCCTGCTGAGCTGCCCAGAAAGGCCTGCCCGCCTCCCTCTGCACCCTGATTGAGCACCCAGGGACCTGGGAGGCTGGCACAGGGCTCACAATGCCCACACAGGCATCAGGGCTGCAGAGTCGCTCTGCCAGTGGGAAAGCACTCACGTGGCAGGCACTGGGGACAGACAGGCTAGTGGCTTACGGGTGCGTAGAAACCAAACCTGTCATGGTCTCTGGAATCCGCTGCTGCCTCGAGAGCTCGGACGACGTCTTCCAGCTGCAGAAGCTTGGTTTTCATGTCATTTCTCTCTCTCTCCAGCACGGTTTCGTCCTCTGTTTGCCCCAGGATGGCAAGCTGCTCCTGTCCATCTGGGAGCCCGGGATGGGAAAGCAAGGGTTCCCTCTGGGCTGCCCCCTTGCAGGGCTGGAGTTCAGTGTCCAGGGTGTTGCCGCCACCCCTGGCCTGCCCCAGATTCCCTGCAGGGGCTGGCTCCTCCAGAGAGTCTGAGTTCAGCCGCGGCTCCGTCATCCGGGGTGGAGCTGGCAAGTCGTCTGCCTCTGCTCCCTGCAAGGGCAGCTCCTGGGCTTCAGGCCAGCTCAGGCTCCCTGGCGCCCTGTTGGGAGGCACTGGATC
The DNA here is from genome assembly GCF_051225735.1 of Oryctolagus cuniculus. Taxonomy (NCBI): domain Eukaryota; kingdom Metazoa; phylum Chordata; class Mammalia; order Lagomorpha; family Leporidae; genus Oryctolagus; species Oryctolagus cuniculus. Next base: position 49,751,082 of record NC_142877.1, read on the forward strand.
TGGGTCACCTCCCTTGTCCGTCCCACATGGCTGCACATGTGACTCTGTCTCTGAGGGAACAGAAGCCACCTCCTCGGTGTCGGGCAACCCCCCTGGGTTCTCTCTGAGGCTGATGCTCTCCAAGGGAGAGGCAGGGGCCGCAGCTGGGCTCTGCATAGCGTCCACACAGCAAGATTGGCCAGGCCCATCTCCTGCCAGCTCCCCTGTCTCTCCGCCAGCATCTGGTTCCCACTTAGCAGGTGGCCGCTCCACAATGCCTGGACACAGGGGTGCAGGGCCATGTGCACCCTCCTGCTCCACACCTGCCACCGTCAGCCTACCTTGCAGCAGGGCCTGCAGGGCCTGCACCTCCTGGGCAAGCCCTTGCACTTGCTGCCTGTAGGTGAGCTCTAATTTCTCCTTCTCGAGGGCAAACGATTTGCAGATCTGAGCCTGCTCCTCACTCATCGCCTCCTGCAGCTTCAGCTGCTGCTTTTGGCAGCGCACGAGGATCTCCTTCTCCCTCCCTTGCCGCCGCTCCTTCTCCAGGTCCAGCTGCGCCGTCAGCTCGTGCACCTGCAGCAGGTGCGCCTGCAGCAGCTGGTCCCTCTCATGCTGGTGCTGCAGGGCCAGGCTCTCACAGTGCGTGGCGTGCTGGGCCTCCAGCCAGGACAGCTTCTGGCTCAGCTCCAAGTCTGCCTCCTTCCTACAGAAACAGAACGAGTCACACATCACAGGCTCTGTCAGCTCTGTCCCCCTCAGGGTGGAGAAGGCCACCCTTGTTCTAATCCCTAACTCCTTTCTCCTGGCTGCTTTTTTCTTAAATTAATTTATTTATTTGAAAGTCAGAGTTACACAGAGAGAGAAGGAGAGGCAGAGAGAGAGAGAGAGGTCTTCCATCCGCTAGTTCTCTCCCCAATTGGCCACAACAGCCAGAGCTGCGCCGATCCGAAGGCAGGAGCCAGGAGCCAGGAGCCAGGAGCTTCTTCTGGGTCTTCCAGGTGGGTGCAGGGGTCCAAGCACTTGAGCCATCTTCCATTGCTTTCCCAGGCCATAGCAGAGAGCTGGATTGGAAGTGGTGCAGCCAGGACTCGAACCGGCACCCATATGGGATGCCGGCACAGCAGGCAGAGGCTTAACCTGCTATGCCACAGCGCTGGCCCCTGGCATTTTTTTTAAATCTCCATCATTTATCTGCCAGAGCTTCAGTCCACACCTTGGGAGCCTCCTTAGAGTCCAGGAGGGGATATTTTTTCCAAGGGTATTCTACAAATACAAGCCACCCTAGGAAGCTACTTGGCACAGGTGACTGTACAAAGGTAGGGGATTACAATTACACTGAGCTCAAGTCAGGCTCCCCCACCACTCCCCGGCTGCACTGGCCATATTTCAAGTGCTCGGTAGCTGTGGGTGGCTAGTGGCTGCCAACCAGACACAGCAAATACAGGACAGGCCTGTCACTGCACAGAGCTTTCAGACAGCGCTGCTCCCAAGCTTCAGTGACATGAGTGGAACACCCACAGTTGACACTGCCCTCAAAAAACGCTTACGCTGCTGGGCCTGGGACCCTGGACCACCCCAGGAGAGTTGCGGGAAGGCAAGGTCAGGGCTGGATGGGAGTTGTAGTCTTGCAGGGGCACGTGGTGCTGTCTACTCTGGCCAGGGCACACATGGGAGCAAGTGAAATGGGGCTGCACGTGGCTCCACCTCCATGCAGAGGAGTGACCATGTGCCCAGCCGAACCCAGCAGTGAGAAGCCAATGCCTCAGGGCCCAGGGTGGCTTAGTGGGGAGCGGGTGGGCAGCCAGGCACACACAGGCCTGGACTCTAAAGGTGCTGGTCCCTCTACTGCCTGGTGGGGGAATGCAGGGGGTATTGGTCCAGTACCTTATCACATGCCCTCGGGGTTTAAGAGAAAACTGGGCTGGCGCTGTGGCTCGCTTGGCTAATCCTCCACCTGCGGTGCCAGCACCCTGGGTTCTAGTCCCGGTTGGGGCGCTGGGTACTAGTCCCAGATGCTCTTCTTCCAGTCCAGCTCTCTGCTGTGGCCTGGGAGGGCAGTAGAGGATGGCCCAAGTGCTTGGGCCTGCACCCGCATGGGAGACCAGGAGGATGCACCTGGCTCTTGGCTTCAGATCGGCGCAGCACTGGCCGTAGAGGCCATTAGGGGAGTGAACCAATGGAAGGAAGACCTTTCTCTCTGTCTCTCTCTCACTGTCTAACTCTGCCTGGCAAAAAAAAAAAAAAAAAAAAAAAAAAAAGAAAAAAAAGAAAACTGGAGAAACATGTGGCTTAAAAGTCACCTTTATGTATGGGCCAGGCCAGCCACAGTGAGGGCCTGGGCTGCTCTGCTGGAGGGGAAGCACGGGGAAGGGGCAGAACTGGTTCCTCCTCATTACATCCCAAGCTCCCACTTAGCAGGGAGGGGAGGTGGGGGTGACTTCCCCACGAAGGCTGCTCGCCCTCCTGCTGAGCCTCCTGACTCTAACCCAAGGGGCCTGCCTGAGCCAACAGCTGCCTGCTGAGTGTGGGCCCAGGTAGGCTGGGGTGGCCTGGCCAGGTGGTGGGAGGGGCCCATGCTCTTCTGAGACTGGGTCCAGTGCTCTCCACAGGGCTGCGTGTCCTGGCTAAGCAGCACCAGGTTTGCAATCAGTAGATGCTGACTACTAAGCCAGAGGCCTGAGACTCACAATGAGGTGTGGGCTTTCTCTGTGGCTCTGACATCACAACACAGGAAATGCCACACCTGGGTTTTCCAGCTCCATTTCCGATCCAGCTGCTTGCTAATGTGACTGGGAAAGCAGTGGAGGATGGCCCAAGTGCTTGGGCCACTGTACCCATGTGGGAGACCCGGAAGAAGTTCCTGGCTCCTGATGGGCCCAGCTCAGATCACTGTGGCCACTTGGGGAGTGAACCAGCACATGGAAGCTCTCTCTGTCTCTCCCTCTCTCTATAACTATTTCAAATGAATAAACTAGTCTTACAACAACAACAACACCAAAAGTCAAAAAATAACAACGCTTCTCTCACATCTCAGGCACTTTAGCCTGTCAATAATCTCAGTAACTCAGCTTCACTTCTCTCTCCTTGTCTGGGGCACAGGGCTTTCCATCTGTCTGTGCTCACCATCACATCCAGGATGAGACTGGGGTATTAAATGATGGATAGTATACTGCCTTTAGCTGCCAGGCCGGCCTGAGGCAGAAGTTAGACAAAAATTCTGGAAACCTCATGTGCTTGCACCCTGCACCCACATGCGTGACTCAGATGGAGTTCCAGGCTCCTGGCTTCGGCCTGGCCCAGCCCAGCAGCTGTGACCATGTGGGAAATGAACCAGTGGATGGAATATCTGTCTCTTCCTCTCTCTTTGTAACTCTGCATTTCAAATACATAAACAAATCTTTTTTAAAAAATGCTAGGGGCTGGCATAGTGGCATAGAGGGTAAAGTTGCTGCCTGTGATGCAGCCATCTCATATGGGCGCTGGTTTGTGCCCCAGCTGCTCCACTTCTGATCCAGCTCCCTGTTAATGGCATGGGAAAGCAGCAGAAGACGGCCCAAGGGCTTGGGCCCCACACCCCGTAGGAGACCAGGAAGAAGCTCCTGGCTCTGGCCAGGCCCAGTTCTAGTTGTTGTGGCCATCTGGAGAATGAACCAGCAGCTGAAGCTCTCTGTCTCTCCCTCTCTCTTTCAAATAAATAAATAAATAAACATTTTTAAAAAAAATTTCTAGGAGCCGGCACTGTGGCATAGAGGGTAGAGCTGCTGCCTGCAGTGCTGGCATCCCATATGGGTGCCGGTTCGAGACCCAGCTGCTCCACTTCTGGTCCAGCTCTCTGTTATGGCCTGGGAAAGCAGTAGAAAATGGCCCAAGTCCTTAGACCCCTGCACCCACGTGGGAAGACTTGGAGGAAGCTCCCGGCTCCTGGCTTTGGATTGGCGCAGCTCCAGCCGTTACGGCCCATTATGGAGGGAACCAGCAGATGGAGGATTTCTCTCTCTCTCTCTGCCTCTCCTCTCTCTGTGTAACTCTGACTTTCAAATAATAAATATTTATTTAAAAAAATTCTAGATGCAAACTGCTTCATGGCCTATGCTGTATTTAATACTTATTTTAAATTTAAAGTAGAAATCCTTATCCGATGACCTGTTCTTGGAGCACTCATCCATCTGCCCAGTCAGTGGGTGCTCCAATCTGGAGAAGTTTACCCAAAACCAACTTCAGATTTTGGTTCTTGGCAAGAAGCCCGGATGTGGAGTTGTGAAAGCGAGCGGACCTTATCTGCTGCAGCTGGTCCTGGTGCCGCAGCCGGAGCTCCTCCTCCAGCCGCAGGGCCAGGCCGGAGAGCGCCTGGGCGCAGCACTGCGCCAGCCCGGCCTGCGCTGGCTCGGGGGTGCGGGCTGCATCCCGCAGCTGCTCCTGCAGGCCCTGGATGACCTCCTGCGCCTTGGCCTGCAGTGCCTCCAGGTCTGCTCTCTGCTCCTCCAGCGCGCTGACCTCAAGCTGGTGGGCCAGCTCCACCTCCTTCTTCTCCTTCTCGAAGTTCCTTTTCATGGCCTCCACTTCCCTCTCATAGTAGCTGACCTAAAAAGAGAACCATGAGCACTGTGACCAGGAGGCCCTAAAAACGACCTAGCTAACGATACAAAAACAAAATGCAAAGCTGGAAGACATGATGACCAAAGACCCAGGAGCCAGGGCCCACAGACGGTGGTGGCCCAGTACAGTCGCGACATCATGTCACCTCCCCTGATGTATGTCCAGCAGATGCAGACGGGAAGCAGAGAGTGTGACAACTACTGACAGACCTGGGGGCAGCTCTGAGCACCCTGCAGTCCCCAGCAGAAGGGAGACTATGCGGGCACAGGCAGGCAAGGTGATGCCAGGAGCTTCCGGCTGATCCGCCCAAGGAATCCAGGGCACACGAGGCCCCACCTCACTCCACTCAGACTGAGGAACTGGACACACGACAAATTGTGGACACTGTCCGTTGCCACCCACCATAGTCTACAAACAGAGCAGGTGATAGGCTGGCCCTGACCATGAAACCACGGAGTTCCCACAGAGAGCAAATGCCAGGTCACTCTGGCTCAGAGCAAAGCTGGTAATGATGGCTCCACACAGCAGATGAGCAGAGTGCTGCCTACTAGCCCGCAGCCACCTTGAGCGTGTGCCCGTGAGCCACTCGGGGGACAGCACCACCCCCACCCCATCATCAGCCATCTGTGTGTCCCGCCTCCTGGAGAAGGCTGGGGGCAGATGTCCAAAACTTCCATCCCTGGTGGGCTCAGTGTGGGGCAGACAGGAGTGGCAGTGCCCTCACGACGGGGCAGAGCCACCTGCTGTGCGGCCCGCGGGGCCCTCACCCCTCACCTTGGTCTCCAGCTGGACCCGGAGGTCTTGGTAGTGCTCCTTCACCTGCTCCATCATGATCTCTGTTTCGATACTCACCGGAGTAGACTCCCCCACAAACAGAATGCCTGCGGGCAGAAGCACACTTCCGTCCTATGTCACGCCTGGGGTGCCCCAGGGTCCCTTCCCAGCCCTCCGGTGTGACATGGAATGGCATCAGGTCCCACCCTGGCTTTCCTCTCCCCGCCAGACAGATCACAGCCTCCCACGTGCACCACCTGTGTGATGAGAGCCGTGCAGGCCGTGTGGGCTACACCGTGTTCCCTAGAAGTCAGCGTTTCAAGTCTTTGCCAGAACACAGAGCACTCAGATACAAGGCTGCTCCCTGCAAGGTTCGAGGTCTCTCACTCGAAGAGTTGGCTACAACACGGTGCATTTACCACACTGTAAATTCCGCCTGCTGATGACAACGCCAGGGGCACAGAGGCAGTGGGAAGGCAGAGGCACGCAGACCTCTGGGCAGTCACGGCTTTAGGATGAGGTCTCGGTGCCCAGGCAGATGGCCATGCACGCATGCGCAGGGCTCAGCCATTGACTGCCCCTATGTTACTTACGTAGTACAATGTAATAATATTACATCCTACAAATGATGCAGGGTCCAGAAGTCTTGGCAACTGACGGCAAAGAGGTGTGAGTCACCGGGCACTGGTCACTGAAATGAGGCTCCCAGGCCCACAGCAAGGCCCGGCCTGCCCCAGGTGCAGGCAGTACCAAGGTCGTGTGTGTGCTGGGGGGAGTCACTGTGAGGCTCCAACCACACCACTCCGGGGCTGGGAAAGAGGGAAAAGTTCTCCCTCTCTTCCTCCACTTCTCAGGCTATCTCCCATGAAGAAAAGTGACAGACTCAAAGGATGTCGGGGCCAAGAGATAGGTAAAGACAGCATCTCATCACCCTGGCAACCAGAGGCTGCCACTGGGTCTGTGCAAATGGGCCAGGTGAGCTGAGCACCCAGCTGGGTGCCTATCAGCCCAGTCCACTCCAACTTTCCCTTTCTGGTAGCAGACAGACCACCTCCCCCCTCTTCTTGGGGCCCAATCTTGACCTCTGTGCTCAGATGGAGAGGGAAGTTCCTGCTGGAAGATGGCTTTGGCTGTCAGTGACGACACAGGCTCAGGGCTGCCCTCCCAACACCTGGTGTCTTCTCCACAGGGTCTGGCTGGTGGCTCCTGACCAGGTGTGCACACCCTGCAGTAGCTCAGGCTCCCCAAGGCTACACTTCCCCTAACCCCGCTCCTTCCCGTGGCTGGGCTGCAGGCCTGGGTGCACAGCACACCCCTGAGGGGATTTGAAAATGACCCCACAGGCTGGTTGTACCCCAACATCTTCTGGCTTCCCTGGCCTGGGATGCGACCAGGACAACATCTGGTTCCTTCCTGATGCTCCCACTAAGTCTCACGGCAAGGGGGCTGCAGGTCTTAGGAGCCCTCTGATTCCAGCAAAGGAGCAAGCAGGTGAGGGGCTGCCTTAAAGGTCTCAGAAGTCGGAGACCTGCACAGAAGCCCCTGCTGGCTTCTCCTCGGAGATGCCTGTGTTGGGTCTGTGGGGTACACAGGGCTTTCTGTTTTTCTGTTTTCCTAAGTAAATAGTTTGAAGACAACACAGGAAGTCTGAGTGATCTCAGGGTTACAGGTGGGAGCACCAAGTTCTCCGGGGGGCTGGGCTATCCATGACTTGTGATGGAAGGGAGATGTCGGGGCCGCTGGGTCCCCGCGGGTGCTACCTGCAGCAGTGGGCACAGAGCCACAGACCCCGCATGTGGCAGGGGCAGTAAGCAGAGGTCACGCGACCCCCAGCATAGCCCTGTGCCTGGAGGGGCAGTGGCCAGCACGCTGGTCCCCAAGAAGGGCCACACGCAGTTCAGCTGTGGCACTGGGAACCTGTCCTAGTCTCTAGAAGGAGCCGAGAGCACTTCCAGCACATGACCTGGGGCCTCTGGGTGCCTGGAGCTGGTCCCAACCCCATGAGTAAGGGCGTGCGAGGTAACACCATGGTCTCTATGTGCAGACAGGCAGGCCTGTCTGCTCAGCTTGTGGGGCATGCCCAGGGCCCGCCCTTGGCTCCCCTCCCTCCTGGTTCTCCAGGCGACCACCCCTGTGCCGGCTTCAGCTGCTGACCTTGGAAACATCCCGGCAGCATGGATGTGCCTCCCCCAAGGTCACGATAAGGTCAGCACAGCCTCTATCACCTCTACCCTAGCAGGAAGGCTCTCCATCAGCCCCCTCTGGGCTCTAGGCTGCTATGTGCACGTCGGGCTTCAGGGCACACCCCACGGAGCCCCACACCCCATCCCCTCCCAGGGCCAGGCTGGTACCTGCTGGGCCACGTCCGGGGAGCCGCCGTCTGTGCCCACTTGGGCCCCTGCTGGGGTTGTGCCGACTCTCAGGCAGCCGTGCCCGCAGGCCCTCCAGTTCAGCTTGCAGCTCATCATTGTGGTCCTGCAGGTCCTGTGGGGGGAGCCAGATACTTTCTCCAACTGCTGAGGCCCAGGGTGAGCCCAGAACGGGGTGAGTCCAGAACAAGCCCTCTCTCTAGGGGGCGCCCGCTGTGGGCAAAGTGCACTGCGAGGTGAGCAGCTACCCAGTCTGGATTTGAAGTCCCTGACTACCTGGTCGATTACCCCATGCCCTGCATCACTTCCCATCACTAGAGACACGGGATAGGCTAAAAAGGAAACAAAAATGCAGTGGATACTAAGGAGAGATGTAGAAAACACAGAGACTCGTCAGCAAATGAAACCACAGGGTGTCACGGCACGTGTGAGGTTGCATGCCCCGATCCTTCCCTCGGCTGCTGCTTAAACTCTGTAGGGGTTCCCTGCCAGGGAGGACGCCGCGTGCTTCCAGCCCAATGCCACAGAGCGGAGACCAGCGAGTCAGAAAGGGCAGGTGCTGGGGTGAGGTGAGAACACAAGAGGATCAGGGCCCCATGCCTGCAGCTGCAGCTACCATAGCTTGGTTCACACAGTTGCAACATCCTGGAACAAGCCCAAGTGGTCATCGGCTTCTTACAGGGATAGGAGGGGGACAGTTTCTAGCCCACTTTCCCCTACAGCTCCCCAGAGTCCTGAGCTTTTTGAGAAATACGACAACATGGTTGCTCCTGCCTGTGCATCTGCGACCCCACCCTGGGCCCTGGGAAGGGCTTGTGACTGGGCCAACCTAAAGGCAGCAGTACTGAGGCCACGGGACAGCAGGAGCTGGGCCCCGTGATTTATGAGGACGCAGTTTCCACCCGGCTTCTCCTGGAGACCACGTGGAGGGGAACGGGCCCCCTGCCCTCACTGCACCCCCACAAAGGCTCCCTCCCTGGTCCTGGAATCCTACTGCGTGTCTCTGCTTCCTCGCACTTACAGCCTATCCAGGCAGCTCTTGCTGAATCAACTGGTCTTCCTAAACTATTCCCAGGGGCCAGTGTCTGGGCTGCTGGCTGCATCACTGCATTTCCCCTGGAGAAGGAGACTCCCTGGGTAGGGCCGGCTGTGTAGGGGAAGGAATGGCTATACAGCTCCTGGAGGGCTGCACACACCTCATGCAGCAAGCCCCCTGCAGACGTGCACTGCCCCACTGAGGAAGCCCCACCGCTCTAGGGAAAAGGGCATGCTGAGACATCAGAGCTGCTGGGCCAGCCCACGCCACGGGTTCCTGCTGGTTGCTAACTGGCCTGACCACCAGCCCACGGAGCTGGCCCTGCCCTGCTGAGTTCCTGACATGTGTCCTGTGCACAAAAGGTACACTGGATTTCAAAGACTTACTCCAAAAAATGTCTTGGGGCCAGCACTGTGGGCATATGGGTACTGGTTAGTCCTGGCTGCTTCACTTCCCATTCAGCTCCCTGCTAATGTGCCTGGGAAAGCAGTGGAAAATGGCCCAAGTGCTTGAGCCTCCGTACCCACATGGGAGACCTGGAAGAAGCTCCTGGCTCCTGGCTCTGGCCTGGTCCAGTCCTGGTCGTTGCAGCCATTTGGGGAGTGAACCAGTGGATGGAAGATTTTTCTCTAACTCTGACTTTTAAATAAATATGTTTTAAAAATTCCCAATAATTTGTTTACATTATACACTGAAATAATACTTTGAAATTGCTGGAGTAAAATAAATATATTGTTAAAATAAGCATCACTGATTTTTTTCTTACATGCCTCAATGCCTCACATGTATAACTTGGCGAAGTCTTCTAGTTCAACACAAGTTACACGTGTGACTTGTGTTGAACTGCTACTGGGCAGCGCCCATCCAGAGGCAACATCTACGCCCAACGCCGTGCCCCTGCATGCGTTCCTGCTGCTCCGAATGGACACTCTGAGAGCACACAGAAATGCCACAAACTCGGTGCTGCCAGAAGGAGGCACTGCCAGGAAGGTGGTGATTTATGACTGACAGGGGTGGCTGGGCTGTTCTGGCACCAGCTCCAGGGATGGCTGGCAGAGTGGAGGCCAGGGCACCTGCTCTCACCTATGCTGAAGGCGACTGTGGAACACAAGAGTACCTCAAAACGTTAATGAAAAAATAGTATTAAAAAATTACCCTCATGTAGAAAACCTTGCAATCCATGCACAGTTTCTTCATGACAGGCTTTTTCCGCCAACTTTTTGAAGCTCCCTTGCACTGCCCCAGCCAGGAAGAGAGGCTTTTAGTGAGAAGCTCAGCAGCCACACCCTCAGCACTGAAGAGCTGTGGACTCTGAACCCACTACGGCTTTTCTGTTTTCTTGGTGGGAAGAACCAAGCTCAGGACGCCAGGGGTGGGATGGGGATTTCAACAGCAGCCCAGGGAGCAGCTCTCACAGGTGTCGGGAGGGAGGCTACCTGGGATACGCCAGGCTGATCAAATACAGCAAGAAGTGGTTAAAGAACTGCCCAGAGGATGGGGAGTGTTAGGCTTCTGCCAGGGGCTGGTGTGGAGCTCCAAAAGAGAACATCGAATTTAGAGTTTCTGACCGAGGACAAACGATTCCATTACAACTGAAGCAGCACAGTGAGAACACAAAACACACAGGAGCCCTGTGAGGACCCCATTCACATCCCACAATCCCCTCCAGCAAGGGCCGTCTCACCAAGAAAACAGACTGACCAGTCGCAAGAAGGAGGAGAAGCTGAGATGACGGTTCACCAGCAAGGGCATTCAGCACCAAGGGGAGGCATGGTTTGCCTGCTACCAGAAGCCCTGTTACAGAGCACAAAGAAACCCTGAGAGGTGACCTGGACACACGTGGTGTGCACAACGGGGATGGCTCGGGCTTAAATCGTCTGTAATCTGGAGACCATAGAGATGCCCTCAGCTGAGAAAGCAGCGACTGGGGGGAGGGGGGAAGTGAGCATGTGGAGCGCCCACTCCCTCATGTTCAGGACAGGACCAGCACCACGCCTTGGAGAAATGGCAGGTCCCAAGGCAACTGCAGGCAGAGTCTAAGATGAGCCCAGAGCACCTTGTTGGGCCAGAAAGCATGGAACTACTTAACCAAGCAAAACAACAGGAAGTGATGGTGGCAAGTCACAGGCTGGGAGACAGTCTCACTGGCCAGATCCTGCACCAAATAAGTAAGCACAGTCTTATAAACCACCAGGAGGGGGCGTGGAAATGTGGATTCAGGAGTCTACACCAATGATAGCCAGATGACAAACAGACAGGAGGGGCTTCTCCATCTTACAGTACACAGTCAACAGCATTGACAGTTGGAAAATTACCCGTGGGGCTTTGCAACCATCACGCTACAGATTGAATCAGGCAAGAAACATCCATGGATGCCAAATCCAGGGAAAATTTTGAAGAAGAGCAGAAAACCTGTGTGGTCTTAAGGTGTCTTCTTGTGCGCTATTCATTAGTTGCCAGAGAGAAAAAACATTATCTACACAGAGGGGAAATTAGGACAATACCTCGACCAGGTGATCAGAATTAACATCACCAGTGAGGGACAGATGCCCACAACATCACCTGTGCAGGGCCCAGCTGAGAACGCAGAGCCTTACTTTAACCAAAGAAAGCACTGGAAAATCCCGAGAGGAGGGCACTGGCTGTCTAAGAAAACTGAAGCTTAGCTAGCAGGTCAGGGCCTTGTACCAGTGCAAATACACCAAGCCAATGAGTGCGTTACAGACAGTCTCGTTCCACAGGGTGTTGGGAAACTGGCTCTCCAAGGACAAAACCCCTACTCTGTAGCATTTGCAAATTTTTGTGGTGTACATAATCCTGTCATTGCTCAGTTAAAACTGTTAATGGTTTAAGAAGCACTTAGCAAAAATTCTTGAACATTTATCAACTCTCATGCACCTGTAGCAGCAGCCACCTGCCTTGCACTGGACAGAGGTGAGAGGAGGCTTGCTTTCAGGGAATGCACAGGTGGGCTCAGGGGCAAGGCTCCTGGTGTCTGCACCTGACCTCCAGATGGGTTATGGATACTACCGTGCAAACACTCGTGTCCTCACAAACACAAAACCGGTGAAGTGAGTGATGTAAAATGTGAACAGGGGAGCCTGTGCAAAGGGCAGGCAGGCACTGTATTCATGTCTGCAACTTTAGACTGAGGTTACTTTTCAAATAAAAAGCTTTTAAAATGCTCCCTTGGAGCAGTCAAAAATATCCAAACAGCAGACAGGGAAAATTTCAAAATGAATAGGCTAGCACTGGGAAACACCTCTGCTGGGCATTTCAAAACATAAAACTTCAAGAATCAGAAGTGAAACAAATAGCAGGTCTTTAAGAATCATGTTAAAGAAAGGTTGAAAAATCTGGTACTCAGAGAACATTCTAATTGGTGGCTGTTTGCAGGGTCTGAGTCAGGGCGGGAGACCACAGCCTGGGCAGAGAGCTGGCCAGCATGATCCACGCACACCACAGCTCTAGCCCCACCCCACCAGTCAACCTCAGAGGGAAGCAATTCAACTGCCCACACACAGGATCTTCAAAGGCAGAATCCAGCAATGTAGGGCAGGATGATGTGAATCCCGAGGGTCTCAGCTTTCCCATCAGAGGGCAAAGCACAGGGCGGAAGCCATGAGGCAGGGCCCACTCAGAACAGCCCAGGCTCAACCTGGACCCTCTGTGCTGCCAGGGTGACATGCAGCAGGAACCCAGCAGGGAAATCACTCAGAAGCAAACTGACTGCAAACCCTCAGAACCCAACAGTGCTGAACCTCTTAGTCTGGCCATAAAACATCCCGTGAATGCAAGAAATCAGCTTCGCGGAGAGCCGTTTCCCCCACAGTTTCTGTTCAACTTGCCAATTATGGAATGTTGGGGAGTGCTGCTTAACAAGAACCATGGTAACGTCCCCAGTGAGGCAACTTGCAGCAAAGCTGCACAGGCCACGTGCACGTGGGGATAATGACACACAACTCAAGCAGCGATGGGTGCTGCCCACCACGCGGGAACTGGCCATTACAGATCTGGTAAAACCAGCTCAGTTCCAGATCGTGACCTCTTCAGGGAGTTGAAAATCATGGTGCTCTGTCTGCACACTTTTACTCTAATTGTTTACTGTGACAGCAAGTTTGCGGGAGAAATAAAGGAGTGAAAAGTCAACTCTATGGACACCCTTGGAGTGTCCTCCCCATTTCTGCCAGTGGGGCCTGGACGGGGTTTTGAGAGACTGTAACGTGAGGTTGTGTGTTACACATCCTCATCCGCTGGACAACGTGGTCTGGGTAGGATTTCGCTTCTAGACTCATCCTCCTTGGTGCTATTTTCAGTAACAGTCACAATGCACTCCACCATTCCCACGCTGGACACGGGGCTGTTTCTGGCTCCCACTGCTGAAACTTGTGTGGATGCAACCTCCTTCATTCCAAGGACTTGAGGGGCAGGTGGGCCAAGGGTAGACTCATGATGGGGTCTGATTTTAACCACACTGAAGTTTGTAAGTTTTTCATGAATCGAACCCTAAAGGAGCTAATATGGATGCGTGTGACTAAGTACAAACGAACGAATTTCTCTGTGCTGTTCGTGATCCACCTGGCTCCACTCTGCTTTGTTCCTTTTTGCATTCCTGAAGTTTCATCAACGCCTCTGCAGGCCTCTGCAGTCTCAGCCTTGTACCAGAGGTTCGGCCTGGAGAAGACCCCCTCCCGCCATCCCTCAGCAGACTGCCGAATGCTGAGACCAAGGATGCAGCCCACCCGGGCAGGAGAGGGACAAAGCCTGCATCTGGCACACAGGTAGACCCTGATAACACGCAAGGCTGGCTCAGTCTCAGGGGACCCATTCTACTCCTGATGCAGGGCAGGCTGGGGGACTGGGATGCACGAGGGGGCTGTGCACCAATGACAAAAGCGAAGGTTCCAGGGCTTGGTGTAGCAGGCCGCCACCTGTGGTGCCTGCATCCCATATGGGCACCGGTTCAAGTTCCAGCTGCTCCACTTCCAATCCAGCTCTCTACTGTGGCCTGGGAAAGCAGTCCTTGGGCCCCTGCACCCACGTGAGAAACCCGGAAGAAGCTCTTGGCTCCTGGCTTTGGACTGAACCAACTCCCCAGATGTGGCCATCTGGGGAGTGAACCAGCATATAGAAGACTTTCTCTCTCTCTCTCTCTCTCTCTCCCCCTCTGCCTCTCTGTAACTCTGCCTTTCAAATAAATAAATAAATACATCTTTAAGAACAACAAAAGTTTGGGTCCCCATCCAGAGATGCTGGGGGACACAGGGGCCACTTCAGGGCACTCTGTGGGCCACGTACCCGACACTTGAGCTCATACTCCTTCAGGACTGCTGCGAAGCGCTCCTCCTGGGCCAGCAGCTCCGTACCCTGCGGCTCCAGCTGATGGACAGAAGGACAGAGGGACAGGCCATGAGACTGGTGGAGCCGCTCCTCTGGTCCCAGGACCTGAGGATGCAGCTGGCTTCCTCCCACAGGGCTCTGCATCCCCAGGTACAACCCCGGGTCCCTCCTCTGCCTCCTACCCCAGGAAGCCCCTCCTTCCCTTCTTCTCTAGCAGGGTCTGGTGCAGCATCTCAGAGCCACAGCGTGCTAAGCTCTGCCCGCACCTCTGCCCCTGGTGGCACCTGCATGGTCAAGTAGGACAGTACACCTGAGCGACATCATCAGGCCCCCTTTTCCCTGCAGAAAAACCCTCGGTCACCTGTGCATCCTCTCCTGACACCAGCCACTCTTCGGCCACCCACAGCCTCTCCCTGGAGACCGCAAATCTGCGAGAGGACCTACCTTTTCCCTCAGCACCAGCTCCAGGTCGCTCTGCAGCTTCAGGGCCACCTTCTCGGAATCTGAAAGCTTCGCCACCACTTCCATAATCTCCTTCTGTAATCGACTGTTCTCCTGTAAGACACAGGCCGGCGGGCGGCAGGACCCGGTGTCACCTGCAGGCACATTCCCCGCAGTAGGCGGCTTATGCCCACTCAGGAGAGAGACCCTGGAGGGCAGTCCCACACTGCTGACGCTTTCCGCTGGCCTTTTTTCTCAGCTCCTCTAGCCCCCAGGCTCAGAGAGGTTCTGAGGGATTTGAGATTGCACTGACATGGCTCAGAAGTCCACCAGAAGGTAGCATGTGCAGATCCTGGGGCTTGGGCCAGCAGGGTCAAGAGGCACAGCTGCACTGAAGGCCAGGTGCATGGGGCAGCTCCATGTGCACCTGCACCTTCTCCCTGGAGGCAGAGACCCAAGGAGGCAGGACATGTGGACAGAGGCTGGAGGGCTCCGGAACAGGAAAGGAGCAGAGCAGGAATGGGGAATACAGATGGATGGGGAATACAGATGGATACCCCTGTGCCCACCTCCTCCCAGTCGTCCTCGCAGCCCAGACAACTCAACAGGCTCAAGGGCAGGGTGAGAGCAGGGCATGGAACACTCATGAGAGCCTACAAAACCATGTTTGTGGCTCCAAGCCACAAACCCAAGGCTCCAGTGGGCGACCTCATAGGTGCTCCTGGTCTCTGCAAGTGCAGCTGTGTGGCTATGGTTGCCTATCCTAAGGACCCAGACCCACGTGACTCAAGAACAAGGGGTGAGCATTGTGACACAGCAGGTTAAGATGCAACTTGAGACGCCTGCATCCCTCATCAGAGAGCCTGGGATTAAGTCCCGCCTCTGCTGCTGCTCCAACTTCCTGTTAATGCACCCTGGGAGGCAGCAGATGATGGCTCAAGTACTTGGATCCCTGCCACCCCCATGGGAGACTCAGCTGGAGTTCCTGTTTCCTGGCTTCAGCCTGGCCCAGCCCCAGCAGTTGTAGGTATCTGGGATGGGAGATTCCCTTCTCTCTGTCACTCTATCTTTCAAATAAATAAATTGTTAATGCGAGAGAGAGAGAGCGAGCGAGCACGTGAGAGCAAGAGGCAGAGGGCAGGGCCTCACAGCTCCTTCCACAGCCAGACTGTCTGCCTGGCCAGAACCCTCCCGCAGCAAACGTTCCTCAGTGTGGAGTCCCAGGCGTTTCCCTCCCACGGACAGGCAAATGCTTAGGATGCTTTACCTGGACAACGTGGGCGCGGGAGGAAGGCTGCTCATGCTCCCCCACCTACCTTCAGAGCCAGGCTCAGCTTCTGGCGCAGGCTGGCCTCCTCCACCTGCAGGCGGTCCACGTCCTGCTCCAGCGCGGCCTTCTGCCTGCGGGCCTGCTCCCAGACCAGCTCACGCTCCATCTCCACCTCTGACCGCAGGAGGCTCAGCCTTTCCAGGTACCCCTGCTCCAGGTGCCTGCAACACATCACACAGATCACGGCTGGGGCTCCCTGGCTGTCCCCGGGTCCCACACTGGCCCCTGCCTCCCCTTGCCCTCAGCACTTGGTCTGCAAGTGAGCTGCCTACGCTGGGGGAGGGGCGCAGGCTGGCAGTGGACACTCCTCCCTCACGGGCTGGTGGAGGTGACCCTCAGACAGGGGAGCTGGTACATCAGACAGTGAACACCAGTGGCTGGCTTGAAGCCTGTGGGTGAGCTACTGAGTGCCTCTCCTGCTGTCACGTACGCACAGTCCTCTGATCAGGCCCTTTGATGCCCAATGCATAAGTCAGCCTCCCTCCCCAGGAAACAGGCAGAGCAAATTCACAAAGCAATCACACGAAGAGGCAGGAACTTTTCCCCCCTTGGATGCTGATTTCCTCTTTTGCAATAATCATTTCCATCAGCAGAAAAAACAGTGTCAAGTCTTATCAGGGAACCAGCTACTTCCAGGACTTCCCAAGCCCAGGTTACCTAACATTCCAGACAGTGTGACGCTGACTGCAGCCACATCAGCATTTAGGTAAAAGACCTGGGCTGGTCCTCCAGCTGGTAGAGCCTGGACTTCAAATCTCAGCTCAGAACTTGAAGAAACAAAACCCAGAGGAAAGAGATGGAGGAAGGGGCAGCTGTCATTTAGGAAAAACACTACCAGAAATCTGACTAATACATTACACACATCTGGGGGTCCTTTATAAAAATGCAAAAGGGAAATGATTAAACTATGGCAGACCCACGATGAGATACTCGGCAGCAGCCAGCAGGAGAGGACATACAGATGTTCCTCGACCCGTGAGTGCAGTTACACCCCAATTAACTCATTTTAAGTTGTGAATGTAGTTAAATGGAAAACACATTCAACACACCCAACCTTCCCAACAGCCTGGCTTAGCCACCTCACATGTGCTCAGAACACTCACACCAGCCTGCCACTGGGCAAAACCACCTAACACAATGCCTATTTTAAAATACAGTGTTAGGCCGGCACCGTGGCTCAATAGGCTAATCCTCTGCCTACGGTGCCGGCACACCGGGTTCTAGTCCTGGTCGGGGCGCTGGATTCTGTCCCGGTTGCCCCTCTTCCAGTCCAGCTCTCTGCTGTGGCCAGGGAGTGCAGTGGAGGATGGCCCAGGTCCTTGGGCCCTGCACCCCATTGGAGACCAGGAGAAGCACCTGGCTCCTGCCTTCGGATCAGCATGGTGCGCCGGCCACAGCGCGCCGGCCACGGCAGCCATTGGAGGGTGAACCAACGGCAAAAGGAAGACCTTTTTCTCTGTCTCTCTCTCTCTCACTGTCCACTCTGCCTGTCAAAAAATAAAATAAAATAAAAATACAGTGTTGAGGAGCTCATGTAATTACTCTTTGAAAGTAAAGGACAGAATGCTTGAATGGCTATGATTTCGCACCACCATAAAGTCGAAAAATTGACTCAACCATCTAAAGGTGGAAACCATATGTATAACATACTTTGCAAGTAATTATGTACAAAGAAAAAGGAAGAAAGGGTATATTAAAAACATGCTGAGTGACGCCCTCTGTAACATGAAATTTCTGGCTTTATTTTTCCTTTTACTTATATTTCCTGTCTTCTATAGTAAATGTAATTCCTGATATTTTTAATAAGAAAAACATAAGGGGCTGCCATTGTGGTATACTGGGTTACGCCACTTCCTGTGAACCATCCCATATGGGCACTGGTTCAAGTCCTGGCTGCTCCACTTCTGATCCAGCTCCCTGTTAATGCACCTGGGAAAAGCAGTGGAGGATGGCCCAAGTGCTTGTGCCCCTGCCACCCATGTGGGAGACCTGGACGAAGTTCTTGGCATCTGGCTTCAGCCTGGCCCAGCCCTGGCCATTGCAGCCATTTGGGAAGTAAACCATCAGATTGAAGCTTTCTCTCTCTCTCTCTCTCTCTCTCTCTCTCTCTGACTTTCAAATAAATAAGTCTTGGGAAAAAAAAACTAAGGCAATCATAAGAGTAATTTCTAGAAAATTGCCGATTCCTCACTGCTTATGAGTAACATGAGGCCCATGCACCCTGAGGGCCAGCACCTCCCCTCCAGTGTCCTCTGCCTGATGTGAGGACAGAGGTGCCGCCTGGGGGTTCAGGATCCTCTGCCAGACAACGGATCCAGCCCTACACTCCCTGACTGAGGCAATCAACTCTTGGCTGCCCAAATGGATCGCCTGGAATCAACTTGCTTTCAGCTTCTGAACACAAGTGTTTAAAAAGGGGAGTCTTTTTCCCTGAACTTCACTAACCGAGGCCTGGAGAGGAAACCAGAGAGGCCTCTCCCATCCTGGCATCCCCAGGGGGTCTGGAAAGGCAGCCACCGGATGGCAGGAGCAGCGAGAACTGACCCAGTGCCCAAGCAGCTGGGATCCCTACACACAGGCTGATGAGGACGCGCTGTTCAAAGCGCCATCAGGGGAACCGAGGGACATCAGACAGAGGGAGCGAGCTCCCAGCAGCGGCCTGCACTGCCGGCCTCTCGACGTTGTCTCTGCTCTGAATTCTGAGCAACAGTTTCACTCTACAGAAACCCAGAGAGGCCTCACATCCTGTTCTGAGAGCAGGGGACAAAAGGGAGTGGATTTCTCCACCCCACCTCGAGAGGCCTGCCCAGACAACAGCACCAGGGAGAAAGCTTGGAGGCAGGCACTGCAGAGGATCTGCCAACAGACAGGCAGCCGCCCACAAAAGCTGTAGCGACAGGAGTTGCTGCTTAACCGAGCACCTTGGTGATGGAGTCACATAGCCCGTGCTGAGCAGGGGAGGCCCAGTGGGTCCCGAGGAAAGGGCCCCCACCTCAGAACTGGGCGGGACTCGCCCATCCAGGCACCCCTACCACTGGGGCCGTGCTTATGGCCTATCTTGGGTTTCACAGAAAACACTTTTGAAGGCTTGCTGGAAGGACATTTATGGTTTAGCTGCCTAGAAAATGACCACTAACCTTTGGTTCAACAGCTACTGGAACCAAGTGCACACTTGTGCTCACCCACACACCCCCAGCTCACACACACTCACCTCACACACACCCACACACCCCCAGCTCACACACACTCACCTCACACACACCCACACACCCCCAGCTCACACACTCACCTCACACACACCCACACAGCCATAGCTCATAAACACTTACCTCATACACACACAGCCCTAGCTCATACACACTCACTTCACACACACTCACACCCCTAGCTTACACCATCACCTCACATACACCCACACACCCAGCTCATACACACTCACCTCACACACACCCACACACCCCCAGGTCACACACACTCACCTCACACACACCCACACCCCTAGCTCATACACTCGCCCACACATGCCTACACATATCTAGCTCACACTTATACCTCCAGCTGCTCACACACACTCACCTCACACACACCCACACAGCCCTAGCTCACACTGTCACCACACACACCCACACACCCAGCTCATACACACTCACCTCACATACACCTAGCTCACACATGATCACCTCATACACACTCACATACCCCTAGCTCACACACACCTCACACATACCCACACCCAGCTCACACACTCACACACCTAGCTCACACTCACCTCACACACACACACCCCTAGCTCACATGCACTCTCACACCTACTTCATTCACATGTACTCACCCACACATATCTACTTCACTCATCCACACACACCTAGCTTACATATACCTACGTCACACCCATACCTACCTCACACACACACAATGACACACCTCATACCCAAACACCTAGCTCACACTCACAATCACAACTCATCTATACATACCCTGGCTCACATTCGCCTGCACTCACACATCCACACCACTCTCATCCATGCTCACTCATACTCACCTTCACACATACCCACGCTCACACGCTCCCATGCTCACTCACTCACCCATGCTCATGCACACTCACCATGCTCACACACACTCAACCACTTACATTCACCTTACACCTTCATGCCCACTCTCATTTGCAGTCATTCATGCTCTCACTCAGCCATGCTCATACACGCAACCATGCTCACACTCTATCCTGTGCTCACTCACCACGCTCACTCACCCATGTTCACATATATTCACTCGCACTCACACTCAGTAAGTGCCTACTCACACATGCTCATCTGCAGCCATGTTCCCCTATGTTCACACACACATCCATGCTCACACCACACTCTCATGTTCACACTCTCCCTCCTTCCCTTTCTCATGCTTAGTCACACTCACACCCACGCCCACATTCATGCACTCCCTCACCCATGCTCATTCTCACACTCTGTTCACATTTATGCTACCAGTCATCCATGCTCACACGCACCAATACTCAGTACACACCCTCACACTCATGTTCACACACACTTATGCTCATTTACTCATCTGCACTCACAATCATGCTCAGCCACACTCACTCACATTCACAAACTACCCTCCTACACACTCACCAATGTTCACACACTCTCACTCTCAAACTTACACTTACCCACACTCATACTGTCATACACTCACATCCATGCTCACTCACTCTCACATTCACCCACACACATGCTCATACTCACCCACAGTCACTCAGACCCATTCTCTCACACACACACCCTGTGCACTCACATTCACATAGTCTCACACATACACCCTCTCATACGCACCCACACAACACCCCAAAACACTCACATATCTATACACACAGTCACACTCTTGCACACTTCACACCACAGAGGTGCTTGGGTATCTCAACCTGCTGTGTGTGGTCTTCCCCAGCCACCCAGAAAGAAGGAAAGAAGACCTGGGAGATGAAGACAGGAGAGGTCCCAGCTTGCTCAGGGTCCACCTTTCATGTATAGTACCTTGGGGAAGGCAGTGACCATGCCCGTGCTGGGTGCAAATCTACGGAAAACAAGTGAACAGGCCATGGAGAAGGGGCCGCTGGGCCCCAGAGCTACCTGAGGACCATGTCTGGTTCTGCACAGCTGGGCCAGCCTTTCCACCAGCCTGGTACAAAGTGACCAGGTTCTCTCACCTGAGGTCTCATGTTCTACACTCCCCAAATAAATAAGCTGTAGGACCAGATTAGAGAGCCAGCTGGGGTTCAGTGTCACACAGCCCACCACTTTGGGGCCGTGGGCACCTCTTACAGAGCTGCTTCTAGCCCACTTCTTTGGCTGAGAAATGGGAAGAAAATAGCCTGTCTGGGTCACAGCGGCTGTTAGGTGAGGGCATCAGCACTCACAGGACTCGACACATGAAAGCAGCGTCCCAGGCCGGAGCGCCCTCCTGGGACCGGGTCTCCCTGGTTGGAGGCATCTTGCTGGGGTCTGGGACTCAGCAATGACCCCTTCAACCTCTGGACCTTGAGTGGCCTGGCAAAGCCACCTGTAGCACAAGTGTCTTCCGGTTTAAGCCGCCTGGTTTAGCTGGGGACAGCGACATGGTGCCATGCAGCAGGTGCTGGCTGCAGAGTTCCCCTCTGTGGGGCTGCCCTGCAGGGCCCCAGGTCCACTGCTCACATTCGTGAGAGGGTGCTGTCCAGCATGCTCCACATGGTACTGAAGTGCCCGTGCACACAACAAATGGGAGCAGGTGAAACTCCAATAAAACCTCTTCACCTGCCCACCTGGAGCCTTGCTGGGGACTTCCCTTTATCTACAGTGACACACGCTATGGGTACACCTCTGTGCAGGCCCATGCCAGCAGAGCTGCTGTGAGAGATGCAGACCCCGCTGAATGTCACAGGAGAAAACGGCTTCTCCTGGGCCCAGGATGTGATGCTCCAAAATCACGGAGAGCCAGGTGCACTAAGGAACTCATAGCCCATTCCCTCTCTCCCCTCAGGTTGGAAGCTCATGGCTGGCCACGTATGTCAGAAGCATGGGTGGAAACGCCAGGCTCTGTCCTGGGCACTGATGTGAAACTGGCTCCACCCACAACACTACAGACCAGGAACCAAAGGGCTTGGGGACAGCACAGTCTGGTCTCCAGCCTCAGTCAGGGCTCCTGACCAGCCGTTGAGGCAGAACAGGAAGGGGAGGCGCCACCTTAGGGTCCCTGGCTGGAGAGCTATTGGTGCAGAGATGGTTTTTCTCCAGGTGCATCCTTAGCTACTGCTCAAGCAGGAAAACCTCTGTGTGAGCAAAACTTCAAGAAGACAGACAGCTTTGGCTGGGGTTGTGGTGCCGCAGGTTAGGCCACTGCTGGCTTCCCAAAGAGGGCTCACTTGAGTCTTGGCTGCTGCTCCACTTTCAATCCACCTCCCTGCTGATGTGCCTGGGAAAGCAGTGGAAGATGCTCCAAGTGCTTAGGTCCCTGCCACCCATGTGGGAGACCAGGAAGGAGTTTCTGGCTCAGGGCTTCAGCCTGGACCACATGTGGCCATTGCAATTATTTGGAGAGTGAACCAGCAGAGGGAAGACTCTCTCTCTCTCTCTCTCTCTCTCTTTCTCCCCTTCTGTAACTTTCAAATAAACAAAAGAAATCCTTAAAAATATAGGCAAACAGATGAGCTCTTCCAGGGAGGTAGGGACACAACAGGAACCCTGTGTGCTGCCACCCAGGAAATCCTCCCAGACAGAGTTTCCTCAGATGTTCTGAGTAATAAATGACAGAGGTATGTGTGTGCCCATTAAAAAAAAAAAAAAAAAAACTACCAGAAATCCTTCTCTCTGGTTTTCCTGGCCACCAGCCCCACAGACTGACCTCACATAAAGGGTGGGTCCAACACGCCGTAGTCGTGATGCAAAGGGTCAGGACTCAGTCTCTGGCCCCCTTGCACCTGCTGACCAGCATGGTTGCTGTTGGCCAGCCTCTCTCAAAGTGTATCTGGGATACTCGGCCCGTGCAGGACAGACCTCCGACAAATGTGACAGCAGAAGATGTTGCCCCCTGCAGTCCATGGACCTGCACACCTGACACAGGCCACAATGCTCGAACACGAGAGCAAGGCTGCTTCTTAAATGCACCCCTCTTCTCTTAAGGACGGACATCCGCAAAGCTCCATCTTCCAGATCGCCACCAGTGCAGGTGCCCTGCTCATGCCCATGGCCAAGGTTAGCAGCAGCCCTGGCCCTCAGTAGCCCCACATCCAGTCTCCAACTTGGCCGGCCCTGGGGGAGGTCCTGGCTGCAATGGAGCTGCCGCCGGGGGCCTGGAACTTACTTGATTTTCTTCTCTGTGAGCTGCTCCAGGGCAGAGTGGCAGTCGTCCATCTCTTTGACAAACTCCAGGTTCCTCTTCTCAGCTCTGTCCAGGTCTTGCCTCGCCTTGTCTCGCTCCTGCACCAGCTGCTCCATTTGTCCTCTGCCACAGCAAACTCAGGGTCGGACTGGGACACTGCCACTGGCCTACCCTGCAAGCCCCATGACCGTGGGCAGACAACAATGGCTATGTTCTACGTTAATCAGAGGCCACTGCTGTGCTGACATCATTACCACCACCACCACCACCACCACCACCATCATCATCATCACCACCATTTGGGGCAGTTTCTATAATTTCTACACCCATCATCCTGGCAGCCTGGCATCCAAGTGACAGCCGGTGAAGCACTCACAGCAAAAGGCCGTGTGTGGCTGTGGCCCTGTCCCCCAGCCCTGGCACCTGCTATTCTGACTTTCCTATAGAAGGAGTTTTTCTCCCACTTTGAGGGGGACATGGGTAAGTCTTTGTCTGGCTCTGTTTGTGGAGCTGCCTGAGATCAGAGGGCTCATCTGTCTGCACCTGATCAGATACAAAATCTTCAGGGCTGAGACCAGGATTTCTGCCAATCTTTTCTGTACCTTTGGGACAAACAATCAAAACACAAAACCAATCTATGCCAATCTGTAGCCGACGGATGGCCTGAGCTGTCAGCTAAAAGCAAAGCCAAATCCATCAACATGGCATGGAGGCTTGGCCTAACCATCACTCTGCACTTTGAGATCATGTTTGAAGAGTGATTCGGTTTCCCCTCTTGCCGGCTGGACCATGCCTTCGGCCACTCTTTGAAGCAAGGTCCACGGCTGACTGGCGACACCTGACCTGCAGCACCTGCAGGATGAGGGTCAAGTTCAAGTCCTTCTCACTGAAGCCCAGCTAAAAGGGCTGAGTGAGGTCCTTGACACAGAGACCTCCAAGTTTCTCATCAAGCACCACAAATGGTTGGCGACCCTTAACCTGAGCAGTAGCCACCACACTGTCCACAAGGTCCTCAGGCCCTGCCCAACCCAGACAGGAGGACAAAACTCCCCTCCCCTGCTCGGCAGAGCTCAGCTCTTTCTTCAACCCACCGGAGTGCCGGCTAAACAGGCCGGAGAACAGGGAACAGTTGGAGCAGAGCTCCCTCAGGATTGGCCACTAGGATGGAAGAGGGCAGGGCATGGAGCAGCCCAGCACCTACGTCTCCCCTTGAGACCCTTCTGGACAGCGGCACCCTGCCACCCCCAGTCCCCGTGGGCTCTTACTGGAGATAGCTCAGCTCCTGGCGGTAGCAGGCCAGGGCTGCCTGCTGGACGACGCCATCGACCGTCAGGAGCTCATTGTCAAGGGCCCAGGTCAGCTCCAAAAGGTTCACCTTCTCGTCCACGCTGAAGTCCAGGCTCTGTGGGTGCAAGAGCATGAGGGGCTGCTTCCTGCTCACCCAGTGGTCCAAGGGCCCAACCCACACTGCCTAGCACAGGCCACACCTGCCCCGTCCCTGCCTCTTGCTTGGTCCCTGCACCCATGTGGGAGACCAGGAAGAAGCTCCTGGGTCCTGGCTTTGGATTGGCACAGCTTCCGCCACTGCGGCAATCTGGGGAATAAATCAGCAGATGGAAGATCTCTGTCTCTCTCTGCCTCTGTCTCTCTGTAACTCTGCCTTTTAAACTAATGAATAAATCATTTAAAAAAAGTTAAAACGTATTGCTCAGGAGTCCACCCTGCAGAGGAAAACCAGCAGAGTGGCAGGGAGCTACTTATACCTAACAAAGGCTGAGATTTCTAACTGGAAAAACTGCATGTCCACAGGGAAGAGATCGCACACGTTAGGAAGACGTAACAGTGTACTACCAATGAACCAGAAAGTGGGTACGCGTGCACATGTGTGTGTGTGTGTGTGCATTTTAGTGCCAGAAAAAAAATATCTGTAGAAGCCCAGAGCCATTAGCTGTCATATCCCCCATCCCACTCCTGGGAAACAAGAGCAAGAGGGGTAAGGAGTGGGCTTCTAATTTTGTAGATTTGTGTACATTTTTTTTAACAATAGAAAGTGAAGTTTGGAAATGAGGGCCAGAATTGTGGGGCAGCAGGTTAAGCTGCCACTTTCAACACTGGCATCCCGTTTGAGTGCTCATTCAAGTCACAGATGATCCACTTCTGATCCAGCTCCCTACTACCGCATGTGCCTGGACAATCAGGGGAAGCTGGCCCAAGTACTTGGATGTCTGTCACCCAAAGGGTTCCTGGTTCCTGCATTTGGTCTGGTTGAGTCTCAAGTGTTGTGGCCATTCATGGACTAAACCAGCAGATGATAGATCTCTCTCTCTCTGTCTCTCTATCTCTCTTTCTGTGTCTCTGTTTCTGTCACTAAGCCTTTCAAATAAATAAATAAATAAATCTTGAAAATAAGAATTGTAGCTCACAGAGCTCCCTAGAGGACAGTGCACCCTCCAAATTGTAAGGCTGGCTCTGGCCCTCCCTGTCCCTGTGGGAACCACAGGAGGGTGGAGGCAGCAGCCCTGGACACAGGGCCCGTGGAGGGAGTCCCCAAGGAGCAGCTCAAGTAGCTGGCAGTGCTCAGGGAGATGCATAGAGTGGCCTCTTCATCACAAGGTAGTTTCACTTTGGGAGTTTCTTCCCAATAACCTGTGGGACTCAGTCCGACGGGGGGTCACCTGTCCAATATGGACACAGGTTTGAGACGCTAAAACCTGTCAGCAAGTGGGCTTTTCCCAGACTTGCTTTCTCCGTGTTTTACTTATCACCTAACTTAAACTGCCTTTATTTTAACAGCAGAAGGGAAAAACATTTCCTCTTTGAGATTCTCTGCACGGAGTGCACGACCTGCTCTGGCAAGGGTGCTCCACCCATCCTCTGGGGGCACCCGGCCCCCAGGTCTCCTGCCTGGCCCCACACACCCAGGTGCTGCCCCCCAGTTCCAAACCTGCAATATCTCCTTGCCATTGTGAATCCCCTCCTGGGCCCATGAGGTGATGATCTGCTCCGGGAAGGCAGAGCCAGTGCCATCATCGACGTTGGAGAAGAGGCGTGGCCCGGAGCCCACGGACACGAGGGATGAGGCTGTGGGGGTGTGGCAGCTGCTCTCCTCTGGGACCTGCGCAGAGGGAAAAGACACACGGAGTGCACAGGCGCAGGTGCCCCCAGCCTCACGTCTGCACGCTAACACACAAGCCACCCTCCATGGCCTGTGTTCAGCATGTGGCCATCTTGTGCAGATTCAACAACAGCAACTCAGGAGACAGGCGGCAGTTCCTTTTCCTAGCCAAGGGGACAGAGGCGTGGTCCCACCCCAGGATTTCCACCTGGGGCTCCTCCAAGGATACCTGGACACCTGCTCCTGGACTACCCACCCAAGGCCTTGCTCCAGTGTGGCCAGACTGTTGGCCATGGTCAGTAGGACACCACTCAGAATGATGACAAAGACATTTGGAGGTTTCTCCCCTGAACTGATGACAGGGTGAGCCTGGGTTAACAGAGGAAGTGCCCAGGAAGGTGTGTGCCTGTGCCACAAAAACTGGACAGCAAAAAGAAATACAGGCCGGGATCAGAAAGGAGAGGAACAGCACAAACAGTCACACACTTCAGCTGGGCAGTGCCGGGGAAAGTGACATAGAAGAAAGAGCCAGAAAGCTGCACCATGAGGTTTCAGTGCCCTAGGAATCCAAATGGCAAACACTTCTTCCCGAAGGCTTTCTGCCTCAGGCTGGGGTCCCAACGAACTTTTCGCTACCAGGAACCACAGGACAGAGGGTGGCAGCACACACCTCTGCTCATGACCCCTCTGCCCCCCACCACAGCCAGGAACACCTTCCTGCTGTCTTGCCCAGCACCTGGCTCCCTGCTCTGCCCATTCTGGTGTCCCTCCCACTGGGTCTGTTCACATGATGCCCCCAGACCCTCCCCTGACCAAGGCGGGGCTCATGAGTCACCTGCCTCTCTTGTGGGTCAAGTCCCAAGGAGCAGCACCCTTGTGCCCACATCAGCCCACTCTCAGCCGAGACCCTGACTCTCCACAGACGGGCACTGAGAAACCAGAGGTCACTGAGCCCTGGGGTGCTTTATAATCTTGCAAAGTGGGCAGCTCACCCCGTCTGCCAAGGTGAGAGGGCAGCTCCAGAATGTCCAGTGACCTGGCCAGGGTCGCCTGTGAGAAGCTGACACCCAAATGCACCCAAAGCACCTGTGTTCTGCTGGCCCCGGGCCCTCTCCGAGGTCATGATCTTATAGACAGGGACTGGAACTGATATCCCACATCACTGGGCATTAGTAGAAGGGCAGAGCTGAGGTGATCTCTGTCCAGGGTTCTCATACGTAGGGCCGCGCAATCACTCAGGAGACAGCACCCTCAGTGTGGTCAGGCCAGGCTCCCTGCCACCCTGGCTCCCCGACTTCTTCCCTGGAGCAGCTGTGCAGATGCCCTAAGAGGCATCAGAAAGGCAGAAACGCAGTGCTCTGCAGCCTGAATCAGAGCCTGTCCTCTGCTCAGCTTGGCTGTGTATGTCACATGGTGTGTACATGACGAGGGCGTGTGTACAGGTGTATGTGCGTGCTTTAAGTGGGTGTGCATGTAAGCAGGCTGTGCCTAGTGAGTGTGCATGTACACTGAGATGTGTGCACAGTGTGTAAACAATGTGTGTGTGTGCAGTTAACGTGTGCATGCATGCAGTGTGTGTGAAGGGAGTGCACATGTGTAGACGTGCATACATATGTGGTATGTGTACAGTGGGGGCACACACACATAGTGGATGTGTGTGCACATGTAGTGTGTTTATGCATGGGATGCATCCATGCAGTGGAAGTGTGCATGTGTGTGGTATGTGTACACAGGGCACACACACACATAGTGGACACACACATATGTGATGTATGTATGCAGGAGATACACATGCACCTTTGTGTGCAGGCAGGCAGTGCGTGTATACAGAGTTAACACCCAGTGGATGGGTGCATGTATGAGGTGGGTGTATACAGGGGGTGCACAAATATATCAAGTGTATGTGTGTATGTGGTTTGCATGTAAAGTGTGTCCACATGTACATACATGTGTGTGTATGCAGTATGTGTGTGTGCAGAGGATGGTTGCACGTATGCAGAGGGCGTGTTCATGACCTGCAGCAGCGCGTGTGCAGGGTACTGGGTGGTAAGGGAAGATGGCACAGAGCCTGCAGTGCCCAGGTGAATGGGAACAGCTCACCAGGGCCAGGGCCTGAGTCACACCAGGAGGGTCTGTGGCTTCCAATGCATTTCATCCTCACTTGCAGCCCAAAGCCCAGGGGCAGCTGCCAACCACTCCGGGCGGGAGGGCAGCCACCTGAGGACCGGGGTTCACAGTGGCCATCAGCAGTGCTGACACACAGGCATGGGGCGGCCTCACCTCTGGGGCGCCACTTCCCTCAACCAACACTGAGCGCTTCCCCAGTGAGCCTCCACTTCGGTCTTTCTGTCCTCACACAGCTTCTTCATTCTCACGGACCTTGGAGCCAGAAGCTTGCATTCTCAGGTGCATCTGCACCTGGCAGAGAAGCAGCGCTGGTGGTCTTACACCAGCACCCACCGAACATGGGACCGGCTAGGTTGGCAGAGCCTCATCCGAGGGTGTGCCCAGGACACCGTGCCTGTGGCGGGAGGGGAGGCCTCACTGCCCTCCTGCTGAGAAACCAAAGTCTGGGCCCTTGGTCACAGAACAGAATCACAAACAACCACCTGCAGTCTCTCCAAAAACAGCAGCACAGAGAAGCAGTATTTAGGCAAGAGATTTGAATTCAGGAATGCAGGACGGAGAGGACACCGGCTAAGGAACTTCTGGAGAGGACCCACCCCAGATGCACTACCACGGAAGCTGTCAGCAGCACACCCTCACTGCACAGCAGGGTGGGGAGGGAGGGTTTTCTCACCAAAACCCATTCACACCACACTGAGAAGACGCACTGGGGAACTGCCACATGCCACATGCTGTTCGTAACCTCTGGTAAGCCCTCAGGTGGGCTTTTAGAGGTAAGCCTGGGCCTCAGAGGTGGTGAATAACTCACCTAGGGACACACAGCTAGGAAGGAGCCACACCAGGGCAGCCCCAGGTCTGTACAGACCCAGAATCTAGGTCACAGGGCCTCGCAGGCACACCCACGTGCTGATGCCCCATCCAGCCCTGCACAGGTCACTCACTGTAGAGTCACAGGCAGAGGGGTGGCAGTTACAGGCACCGTGAGAGCCATCACTACAGGCATTTAAGACTGCCCACCTTACCTGGTAATGTGACCAGGGCCCGCTCGGCTTGACCAAGGTGCAAGATTCCGGAAGTGAAGTGGGCTCGTGGCTGAACAGGCCGAGCTGGAACTCCTCAAGGCTCACCTTGCCATCTCCGTCTCGATCCAGTTTGTTAAACAAGTCTTCCAGCTCCTGAAAAAAAAGCCACCAGCCCTCAGCTCAGGGTCACCTCCCGCCTGCCCGCCTCCTTCTGGCTCCAGGTGCTCAACAAGAGCAGTTTGCTTTGCTTATCCCAACTCAATCTGTCTGCACCATGCCTGCTGTGTCTCCCCAAGGCCTCCCCTCTCTGGCTTGTGAAACCTACACAGCCTCACGGGTCTCCATCCCTCCCTGCGTGGGCATCACCTGAGCTTCCTAATTCCACAGACACTCATTCAGCGTCTGCTGCAGCCAGCAACTTGCTGGACTCTGAGGAGGTGAACATGGCCAGCGTGCCCAGGCAGTCTAGTGCCTGGCGTGGGTGCAGGGTGGAGGATGGCATTCACGAGGTGAGACATTTCCCATGACACAGGCACCTGGGACGAAGGGATCGCAGGCAGGCTCAGAAGGGCCGCGTTTGTGCTGGGCGGCAGAATGCGGCCACGCAGAGCAGGGGGAAGGAGTTGCAGGCAGAGGAAGCGTCAGGGGAGAGGGTGTCAGACGTGCCCACAGAGCAGCAGGAATTCAGGGAGGCTGGGCTGGCTGGCAGAGATGCTCTCCTAAAGGAGTCGGGGCTTAGCCTTTGGCA
The DNA here is from genome assembly GCF_051225735.1 of Oryctolagus cuniculus. Lineage (NCBI taxonomy): Eukaryota > Metazoa > Chordata > Mammalia > Lagomorpha > Leporidae > Oryctolagus > Oryctolagus cuniculus. Next base: position 49,781,318 of record NC_142877.1, read on the forward strand.
TAAGCCTTGGGAGCCCTCACACGGGTTTGGACTGCAGAGCAGTGGGACAGGACTGAGTCGAAGTCTGAAGGGCAAAGGAGTTTTCCAGACCGAACACTGAGCAGGAGGACAAGTGGCTGGACCGGCCCACCTGGGTCCCTTACCTCCTTGTCCAGCGCTTGGAGCCCGATGCTCTGGCAGACCACAGCTAGCTCCTGCTTGCTCAGATGGCCACTGCTGCCCACACCCAGTGCGTCCCAGATGCCCCGCACCCGGCTTCCAGGGGTGTCGAAGGAGGGGCTGCAGGATTTCTGGGGGCTTCCAGAAGCCTCGGAATCCCAGGTTTCCAGCTGGCCTGGACCAAAGGGAATGCTCATGGTTAAACTCTGATACATACACAGTGCAGTGTTCAGCCTTCACATGGAGTCCTGCTGTCTGCGACAACCAGATGAACGTGGAGAACATTATGCTAAGTGAAATAACTCAGACACAGAAAGACAAATACTGCGTGACCTCACTTAGATGCGGAATAGAAAAAAACAGTGGAACTCACAGTAACAAAGAGGAGAATGGAGGGGAGCAGAGGCTGGGCGTGTGGAGAGAGGGAGACGCTGGTCAAGGGGACACATGAGCCCTCAGCTGTCACATGCACAAGCCTGGAGACCTGATGTGCAGCTGTGACTACAGAAGCACAGGTGGCCCTGGTTAAACCAATCTCGGGTAGAAAATATTTTTTTTAAAGATTTTATTTATTTATTTGGGAGGTAGAGTCACAGATAGTGAGAGGGAAACAGGGAATGGTCCTCTGTCCACTGGTCCACTCCCCAGTAGCTGCAACGGTCAGAGCTACGCCAACCTGAAGCCAGGAGCCAGGTGCCTCCTCCTGGTCTCCTGTGCGGGTGCAGGGGCCCAAGCACTTGGGCCATCCTCCACTGCATTCCCAGGCCACAGCAGAGAGCTGGACTGGAAGAGGAGCAGCCAGGACTAGAACTGGCACCCACATGGGATGCCAGCGCCGCAGGCAGAATATTAACCTACTGTGCCACAGCGCCGGCCCCTGGTAGAAAATATTTTAAAAAACTTGCAAGTGTTCTGAACAGGTACAGATTTTTTAGGGTCATTGTCCCCCTAAACAACACAGAGCATTTACAACAGAGCAGGTGTGAGAATTCACCTAGAGATGACGTACAGTACATGAGAAGGTGTGTGTGGGTTACGTGCAAACACTACGCTGTTTCATCAAAGCGACCTGAGCCGCCAAGGATTTTGGTACCCAAGGATGGGGGTGGAGGTGTCCTAAAACCAGTCCCCTATGATACTAAGGACTGCTGCACTGCACTGCACACTGGCAGTCTGCTCAAGTTATCATACACTGCATGAGATGACATATGTGTTCTTCAGCTGCATCATGACGATCATTTCACAGTGTATACAAACCATCACACTGCACACCTTAAATACATGCAGTTTTTAATTTGTCGATCATACCTCAACAAACCTGGGGGAAAACTCAACTGTTAAACCCTGTGTTCCAGGTTGAAGCATTCTAGGGAAGCACATCAGTGCTGGCAATGTGCTTGGTGATCAGATGGACTGACAGATGGTCAGAGATGCACACATGGACACATGGGCGTTTGTACAGTATCCACGACTCTACCTGTGTGGTGGGTACACAGGTATTCACGGTGCAATTCTTTCCACTTCAATCTGTTTGCAATTTTTTTCTTTTCTTAATTTTTATTTATTTGAGAGGGACAGAGAGAGAGGAAAAGAGAGAAGAGGGAGGGAGGAAGGGAGGGTAAGGAGGGGGAGAGTGGGCACTTCCATCCACCAGTTTATTCCCCAAATGCCTGCAACTGCTGGCACTGGGCCAGGCCAAAGCCGGGAGCCAGGAACACAATCCAGGTCTCCCACATAGGTGGCAGGGCCCCAACTATGTCAGTCATCACCTGCACATTAACAGGAAGATGGAGTCCGCAGCAGAGCCAGGCCTCACACCCAAGCACTCCAATGTGGGCTGCCAAAGCCCCACCCCTGCAAATCCACATCCACTCCACGTGGGAAAGAACCTACAAAGCCAGACCACTGAGGCACACAGGAGAGGCTCTATTATTTGTATTTACAATAAAAGTTCCAGGTTTGTAAAAACTTGATTTTTGGAAACTTTTCTAGCTCACTCAAAGTAAAGAGTAGAGCAGAGTCCATGCACTGCCCCCAGGCTCAGCGATGCCTCTCACACAGGCCTCACTTCATTCCCGTTCCTTACTGTTCAATCCCAGATCTCATGTCATCCCACTTTCACACTGTACAGATGTCCAGAAAGTATGAACACTTGCTTGCATCTCTATGATGCCACTTCCACACCTACAAAGCCAACAGAAATGTCCCAACTATCTCAAAAATGTCTTCCTGCAGTGATCTCTTTGAATCACTTTCCAAACAATGTCCCTGGTACCCGTGGCTGTTTCTCCTCTCAAGTCCTTTTGGGTCACAAGCCCCTCCAACCTCCCCATATCTCCTGTTTATCCAAGAAACCAGATCAGCTGCTTTGTAGAATATCCCACCTCCAGGAATTAGCTGTGTGTGTCCTCGGGTGTTACTTAAATTGCTCCTCTACCCCTAATGTTCCCTACATCCCTGAAGTGAGCATTGAGGGCTGGTTTGGATTCAGGCTTAACTTTGTAAGCTTTTGGTTTGCCAACAACCCTCTGCAGGTGGCTCTGTGTGCTCCATCTACCCCACTCAGGATGAGAGACCACCAGCCTCCCTGGTGTGGCTGCAGCTTAGCTACAGGAAACCCACTTGTAAGTGAGGACAGACTGGGATGTCCATGAGCAAGTAGGTATGGTGAGCTGCGTGTCAAACCAGGTGCACCTCTATGCTTTGCCCAGGCTGCCCAGCCCACAGAGGAAGAAGGCACTTGTACCTGTTTCTGAGGTCTAGGTGTTTCAGACAGATGAGCCCTGTGGGCATTCACTACTTTGATTTTCTCTGGTGATAGGAAAGCTGCTGTTCCCCAAGGAGAGCCAGACTGTGTGCCATGAACGACACTGTGGACAGGGCCAAGGACAGGCAGGGCCAAGGCCACCTCTGAGATCTTGTTCAGCCAAAGGTGTCTGAAATCTTTTAAGCAGAAAATCTGAAGGCAATGCTGACACTGGGATTTACCTCTCAGGGCTGCTAGGAGATGCCAACAAAGTGCCTTGAGGTTTGACAACGGTGCTTGGGCAGAACATTTCTGTCTCAGCTGGGCAAGACCCAAACTTGTTCTGCAGGCAGAGAGCCACCAAACCGCTCCATGAAACACTTGCTAGATTTTCCTCTCTGTTACCCCGATTGAGACCTCGAGTCCAAGGACACCTTCCCAACGCACAGGGGTCTGTCTGCTTTCTCCAGTCAGTTCCCTGATGTTCACTGAGGCACATGTGAAACAGAAATGGCCCTGGTACCAAAGGACCACACTCCCAGGGCAACAGTGGTCTCCTCTCCCAAGCCAGGTTTCTGTACCTTCTGCCCAGTCTATGCAGGAGGCCTCTCTAGGGCACTGACTGACTCACATGGAAAAGCCCATAAAGGCAGGACAGTGCTGTTCTACCCTGAATGGTCAGCTGCCTGCCTGGCCTGCAGCCCAGTCAGATCCAGGATACTGGGAATCCACAAGATACTGAACCTGGGTTGGCAGGACCCTGGGTACAGTGCAGTGCCTTAAGAGTCTCAGTCACCAGTGTCCCAATACCTTCTTGGAGTGGCCCCCTGCACCTGCTCTGACGAGACATGCCAGCTCCATACACATGCATGCCCCTGCTCTTACCCAGCTAAGGTAGGGAAGGGGTTTGGCGTTGGGAGGAGGGCAGAGGCCACCGGCAGCCTGAAGAGGACTCTGTCTCCCTTGTCACTGTGACTGCTGCACCCCGAAGCACCAGTTCCTCCCATCATCACCTTCCTCAAAGGCCATGACAGCATCCTGCCACCTCCCAGCCTCGTGCTTCCCAGTCTTGCTTTCTGGAACTCACACTTGCTCCCGACACAACCATCACTCCCTCAGCTTTTCTGGTTACTGAAGCACACAACCCCTCTGTTCTTCCAAAACTCCTTCCCTCTTCCCTCTGATGTGTGCCCGGGGGCAGCTTAAAACAGAGCTGCAACCATCTGGGACCCTCCTGTCTGCATCAGGCCCGTGTCCTCCCTCTCCAGATCTGGGCAGTCCCGTGACAGCGCTGACAAACAACGAGGTGTTTGGGACGCTGTGTGATTCTGAGGCAGGCCCCTTCACCTTGCGGCAGCACCAAGGCAGCCCTCATGTGTGAGTGTCCCCTGATAGGATATTCAGACCTAGCCCTTGAGGGTCACAGCAGAGGTCCCAGGGGCCATGGAGCCCACTCCCCAGAGCTGTCCGTCACCTTCTGCAGATCTCCCCTGAGCACTGAAGCCTGCTTTGCAGCTGCACTGGGAAAAGCCTGGCCTGAATCTCGCTCCTGTCCCCACCTGAGCAAGACCCTCACCTCTGAGCCTCGGGGAGAAGTGCCTGTTTCCAGGGTTACACAAGCCGGGCAAGGCGCCTGGCACAGCTACTCGTGCCTGGTATCCACTGCCATGCTTTCCTTCCCCACTGACCTCACCAGAGAGCCTTTCTCACTTCTGCCAGCAGCAGTCACTCCTATGCCTCTGCTACTCTCTGCCATTCTTTGCCACAAGTGTCCCCTTAGCCAAACTCCAGGATTCTTTTTTTTTTTTTTTTTTTTTTTGACAGGCAGAGTGGACAGTGAGAGAGAGACAGAGAGAAAGGTCTTCCTTTGCCGTTGGTTCACCCTCCAATGGCCGCCGTGGCCGGCACACTGTGGCCGGCGCACCGCGCTGATCCGATGGCAGGAGCCAGGTGCTTCTCCTGGTCTCCCATGGGGTGCAGGGCCCAAGCACTTGGGCCATCCTCCACTGCACTCCCTGGCCACAGCAGAGAGCTGGCCTGGAAGAGGGGCAACTGGGACAGAATCCGGCACCCCGACCGGGACTAGAACCCGGTGTGCCGGTGCCGCAAGGCAGAAGATTAGCCTAGTGAGCCGTGGCGCTGGCCCAAACTCCAGGATTCTTAAACAATATTTGCTTGCTTTATTTTCTACTAAGGAAGCACTACAGGTAAACACAAGAAAATGAAAATGAAGAAAGTATCCCGCCCCCGCAGAGACAATCACTATAGGGAGTTTTTGCCTGGTTTCTAAAACGTTTCGGGGAGTGGGTGTTTGGCTTGGTGGTGGTCGCTGCTGGACCACCTGGTTCGAATCCCAGCTACACCACTTCTGATTCAGCTGCCTGCTGATGCACGCTCTGGGAGGCAGCAGATGATAGTTCAATACTTCAGTCCCTGTCACCCATGTGGGAAACTTGGATTAGGCTCTGGGCTCTTGGCTTTGACCTGGCCCAGCCCCGGCAGTGGTGGGTATTTGGGGGGTGAATCAGCAGACAGAAGATCTCTGTCTCTCTTGCCTTTCAAAAAAATGAAACAAATACATAAAAAAAAGTCTCTGGGGCTGGCACTGTGGCTCAGCAGGTAAAGCTGCTGCCTGCTGTGCCGGCATCCCGTATGGGCGCCAGTTCAAGTCCCAGCTGCTCCATTTCTGATCCAGCTCTCTGCTATGGCCTGGGAAAGCAGTGGAAGATGGCCTAAGTCCTTGGGCCCCTGCACCTGCATTGGGAAACAGGAAGAAGCTGCTGGTTCCTGGTTTTGGATTGGCACAGCTCCAGCTGTTGAAGCCATCTAGGGAGTGAACCAGTGGATGGAAAACCTCTCTCTCTCTCTCTCTCTGCCTCTCTATAATAACTCTTTCAAATAAAGAAATAAATCTTTTTTTTAAAAGTCTCTGTACCCATGAGATGCAAGTCATACGTGTGCTTCCATAGACAGATCCCAAATCCCGCTGACTCCTATGTACCTGCTTCTGTCCCCGAAGCCTTGGGTTGTGTAGATGGCACCACAGACAGCTGAGCTCGCTTTCTCACAGGGATCTGTCCATGTGCACCAGCTGCTGGCCTTTAGTTGCTACATAAGGCTCGAGGAACAGAACCACCTCTTACCCGCTGTTTGAAGCACAGACAGGGACTCTGGTGGCTAAGGCTGTTACATCACATAAGGAACAGACTGTGCCCAGGCCTGGCCCTCTAGGAAGAATGTCCAGGGCCATCCCTGGAAGTGCTGAGGCTGGTAGGGACCTCTGGCCTGAGACCCCAGGGCCACACTTACCAGCTGGGGTGCAGAGGTACTCACAGACCATAGAATGTGGTAGAACCACATGCTCCCAAGGCAAGCAGCCCCTGCCCTAGGATCTGACCCCAGGGGAGGTGAGGACAGTGTGACCACCTTGCAGGTGTGATGGCCATATCTGCCCACCCCTGGAGAAGGGGTCCCCCAGGGAAACCAGCCACAGTGCACATTTCCCAGGAGTTACAGCTCTGGCTGTGCACCGCCTGACAACCCAGCTCCCCCAGCTCCAGCCAAAGGCAGGAAGCACCCAAGAGAGGCACAGCGTTACCTTGTGCTTCAAGTAACTCATTCTGAGGTTCCTTAGCACTCTCGGCTTCTTCATCCGACTTGAGACTCTGTGGGAAAATGTAAAGAGAAGGATGTGAAGCCCCGGAAGATGACGTGGCAGATGGAGCACCAGGGACAGATGGAACAGGTGACTGAGGATGCCTGCTGGGCCGGCAGGGGCACTGTGAGGCCCCCAGCGCTGAATGCTGGTTCTCACCCCACACACACTGAGGTCCTCTCGGACACAAAGAGCTCAGACAGAGACGGGGACAGACTTGCCTTGCTCCATGCTTGGGGCTCAACATAACCCAAGGTCATCAGAGATGAGAAACCAGCTCTCCACAGCAGTGCCATGGCTCAGGTGCCAGCCCCGGAGCCGGTCAGCGCTCCTAGCACCACCAGCACTCTCTGCACCTGTCCTTGTCATCCATTTCAGGTCAGTAATCAGGCAGAAGGCAAGAGTGGCTGCTCTGTTTCTCTGAGGCCCCCTGGGACAGCTCAATACATGCAGGCACCTGACCCCTCAGTGGTCTCTGTGCGCTTGCACCCAAGATCACAGGTCGGGCCGCTGAGAAACATGTCGGACAAAACCCTCATGTTTCAGTGTCTGAGGCAGCCAACCAGGGCCAGCGTTGGCTGTTGGCCAAGTGCTGATTCTGGAACAAACACCTGTGTGACCGAGACTCCTCACTCTCCAACGCTGGTACTGACTCCCATGGGTCAGAGACTGCAAGTCAAGTGATAATAAACACTCAGCCTCCCCCTTCTAACACATTCAACCCAACTGACAGTGCTAAAGGGAGCCTTGCCTGGGTTCACAACCAAGATGAAGGGCCATGAGACAAGGGGTAGCCTCACCAAGCCTCTCGACTCGAGGCCCACATTTAAAAAAGAATAAAGAGGGGACATCCTAAGTTTAGTGGGGTTGCCCAGGGGCACTGGCCCTGAGAAAACAGACTCTAAAGCTGAAAGCCATGTTTGTTTTCCTTCAACAAATGTTCAAAGTATAAGCCAACCAAGAGGAGCCCCAGAGCTGTCTTCCATCACAGATGTTCAGATGCAGCTCCCTGTGCATGAGCTGACATTACAAGAGCAGGATCCGGGGACCTGCTGGGGTCCTTGACTAACTTGCAAGCTGTGGGCCGGCCCCAGGAATGTATTTCCCTATAGAAAGCACTGCAGGCCTCTGGCTGCCAGCCCCTGGGTGGATCTGAGGCACCTGTCGTGGATGGCTCAGGAGAGCTGGTGAGCAGGGTGACAACTCCCAAGCCAAAGGAGGTGGCTGGCTCTTGTTTACCAGGTTGTAAGCAAGGAGGGGGGCGGTTATTGTATGCCAAATGCCTGAGACAGGAAGGACCATGGGCTGGTACACTTCTAACCTTCAGGTTACATCAATAAAGGCACCTTTGGGCTGGCGCTGTGGCGCAGTAGGTTAATCCTCTGCCTGCGACACCAGCATCCCATATGGGCGCCGGTTCTAGTCCCGGCTGGTCCATTTCCAATCCAGTTCTCTACTATGGCCTGGGAAAGCAGTAGAAGATGACCCAAGTGCTTGGGACCCTGCACCCGTGTGGGAGATCGGGAAGAAGCTCCTGGCTCCTGGCTTCGGATCGGTGCAGCTCCAGCTATTGTGGCCATTTGAGGAGTGAACCAATGGAAGGAAGACCTTTCTCTATGTCTCTCCCTCTCACAGTCTGTAACTCTACCTCTCAAATGAATAAATAAAATCTTAAAAAAAAAGGCACTTTTCCATTTCTGTCCTGGGCATATTAACATCTTACTCCTAAACACTGCCTCTCACAGTGACAGGTGAGGGGTGAGGGGTGAGGGAGAGAAAGAGCATGCAGGTGCAGATTCTTCATACTGCCTTGAGGTCTGAAGGCGCCCCATGGCCAGGATTATCCCGAGGATGAACAGACCCAACACAAGTGAAGACAAAATATCCAATGTGAACCCATGCTTCTGGAGACTTAAGATGCCTGGGAATGCTATCACCACCCCCCCGCCCCCACTGCAACACACACACACACACACACACACACACATACCCTTGGAGATCATGTGCCATGAACTGTAATGAAGCCCAACACTGTTCCCCCAATCCTGGGGACCTGGGGTGCGGACCCACCTCCACGCTTTCCAGAGACGCAGACCAGCAGAGCTGGCCCTTCAGGCTGGCCTTGGCCTGCTGGTCAGGTACGTATTTGGCTTCAGAGTCCCTCAGCTCCGGCTGGCTCCGGCGGCCGTACCACTTAGAGCCACTCACGTACTTTGGCGGGACAGCTGAAAGGAAAAGAGAGGCTTGCTGGGGGAGCCCTCTGAAGAGCGCTCTGGCCTCATGCACGCTGAGTTAGATACACAGAAAGGACTGGAAGAATGCAGCAAACGGGGGCGGAAGACTGAGGAAGCTGGAGCTCTCTGCTAAACTCTGGGTGCTGCCTACATTTTCACAGGCATCTTCTGCTTTTTTGTGTGTCCTGAAAGACTAATACAGAACCTAGCTTCCTATGAAAAAAAAAAAAAAAAAAAAAAGCACCCTTCTGAGAACCCAAGCGCACAGCATTCTAGAGAGCTGATGGAGGCCCCACCTCAGGGGGCTTGGGCCATACGCACAGCCCGGTGGTCTCTGAAACCCACAGCTGGTCTGAAGGTCTGGGGCAGGGATAGGTGTGGATTTCAGCATTGGAAGGATCTCTGTTCACTTCCTGTTGCTATCAGAGGACACCCGAGCCTGGGTATTCATAAAGGAAAGCAGCTTATTTTGGTTCAGTTACGGAAAAGCAGATCTCGGTGTCTGTTGGGATTCTGGTGATTCTGGTGAGGACCTTGCGCTGCTTCTGGTCAGCCAAGCTCAACCCAGCCTCCTCTTCTGATGGACCCAAGGTTGGCGGCCATAGACCAGTCGTGCAGAGCACGGAGGAGAGAAATGATGTGGTCCTTGGCCTTAACGAGCATGAGGCCCAAGACACATCTGCCATGAAGTACTCTTCGGCTTCCTGGCTGGGCTGTGCCTCACTTGGGCCTGCCCCTTTCTCTCCAGCGGACCCCACTCTGGTTGCGTCCCTGCACTCAGACCTGCCAAACAGGAAGCGACTGTGGCACCGAAGGCAGCTGACAATGCTCACCCCTGGTGCAGCAAAGTTTCACCAGAGGAGACAGGCAAAGGCAGGGAGAGTTTCCAGATTAGCAAAGAATAAGAGAAAGTTTATCTGTGTTCAGCCAAAACAATGGAGGAAGGTGTTCACTAAAGAGCAAACGGAAGTATAAATGAACGAACAATCAATACAGGAAGCCTGTTGTTATCTACTCGAGATGCTGCCTACAGGAGCCACCTCCTCCTCCCTTTTTGCTAGAGGAGGTGCGCAAGAGGGAAACTCTGGTCAAGTGGGAAGCAGTGGTACACCCTGGGGGTGCCGGGAGACAATGTTCCCCCTGGACCATTGTCACAGAGACCCTCGGGGCCACCTCAGCCCTACATGGGTCAGACCTGTACAAAGGAGAGCCTAGTCACCCTGCCCCAAGGAGGTCAGGCCCACCCAGGGGAGACGCTGGTGATCCTGACCCACTCAGGGCCCCGCTGAGGCCATGTCATGGGCCTCATGCTGCTGCGTCATCACCGCATTCCATCCTCATCGCCTGCCAGTCAGCACTTGCTGTGGAATGACGAGCCGCCAGAACTGCCTGTCTCTTTCACGGTGTGCCCCTCAGCATCCTCCTCATGCAGTCCAGAGCCCTCACCTCCCTCCATCGGGGAAACACAACTTGGGAGAACACCTACGTGGCTCATCAGGACAGAGACTGTAATGGCAGAGGAATGGGCAACAAAGAGATTTGGCCCTGCAGTTTCACAGGGTCTCTCCTCTCAGGTGGGGAGCACCCTAATTAAGTCCCCTGGACCCAGGGTCCCTGCAGTCCACTGCACAGGGCACAGGAGGTGCAGCACCCGGGGGGCAGCACACCCACAATGCAAGCCTGACACCTCCTGTGCCCTCAGTGTGAATCTATTAGAGGAAAAGTGTGACCAAGCTCAGAACTCCAATGCACTTAGTTCTGTGTTCAGTACTGGTCTCGGATGAAGGGAGGAATATGACAGGGGAGCAGGGTCGCTCTTCAAACCCCAGGGCATGTGCTCCCCTGTGCACCCAGAACACCTTCTGATCACAGTGAGAGATGGTACAGAGAGAATGGGGACAAGGGATGGCACAGGCACAGTGGACAGCGAGAGGCAGGCAGGACAGCGAGATGAGGAGGACCGAGCTGGGGAGCAGGGACACGGGGAACTGAAACAAATGCAACCTCAGGGGGCCCAGGCAGGGCTCATTCTGAGCTTGGTGGATTCCCACAGCCCCAGGGCCAGCCCTTCAGATAGTGGATGGGTGTCTGGAGATGGACGGGGTGAGCCCCGCCCTCTAGCAAGAGGGGGAGGTGTCTCAGGTGGGACCCTGGACCAAAGAGAGGAAAGCAGAGGAAAGCTTTGAAAATTCTAATCTGAAAGAAAACAAGACAAGGTTAGAACTGGTAGGAAACAGCAAGGTTCTAACCCAGCTGAGGGTTTCGCCAGAAGAACCAATAACACGTGCCTCGGGTGGAGATGCTTTCAAGGTCAGAAGCATCACGCAGAGGGCAAGTGTCCCGTGCTCTCTGGCAGGAGTATGAGAGCACAGTGTGGAAGCCACAGTCATCTTCCTTCTCTAAGGCATTCTGACACCCATGATCATGTTGCAAACTCCCACGAGTTCGGGAAGGTGAGTGGCTGTGTGGGTCTTAAAGAGAACATGAGAGACAAAGCCACTCAGGACTCACTCGGGGCCGACTGGGATTCCAGGTGTCCCGGAGCCTCTGCGACCAGCAGGTGGTGGGAGGGTGACCACCAGCACCCAGCGGAAGGAGTGGGGCCTGGCAATGCACACACAAGGACTTACAGTTGGATGACCAGGACCGAAATCCCAGCCACCACTGTGATTTGGAATGTCTGTCCTCACCTAAATTCACTCTGGGGCTGGGCTGGAAGGTGGGATCCTGGGAGGTGTTTGGCTTGGGAGTACAGAGCCATTGAGAAGGGGTTCCTGCCTTTCTCACGAGTGCTCGCGGGTTCTCTAGCACTGGCTTAGTTTCCAAGGGTGCAGGTGTCACAGAGCACCGACCCCTGCCTCGTATTTGGTCTCTTCCGCACAGGTCTGCTTCCCTTCCGCGTCCCACCAACAGCTGAAGCAGCAAGAAGTGCTCATTAGATGCAGCCGCCCAATCTCGCACTTGCAGCTGGCAGAACCTTGAGCCCACACAAACCTCTTCTCTTTATAGAGGAGACTCATCTCGAGTATTCTATTGCAGCAACAGACAGCAGACTAAGATACCAATCGCTTACTAACTGCGGGCTTGGGGGGTAAGTTCCTTCCCATGCCAGGTCTCAGTTTCTTCACCTGAGTAACAGGTGCAGCCATGCCATGGAACTCCCAGGGGGCTGACGGGGCTCTACTACAGCAAACACAAAGCTCAGTGCTCTCCTGCCCTTTTTCCTTCTCCACCCCCAGCCATGCAACCCTTCTTGGCCAGGACCTCGCTCAGCAGTGGTCAGCTGGTGGGAAAACAGGAAAGTGCCCACACATGTCACCTGGAACAGTCACACCTAACAGTGCCCTGCCACCACCCTCCACTCCCCCATGAGAGGACCTCTCTCCAGCCCTCCCACCAAGCCTGTCACTCTCCTTGCACCTGAGACCTGGACCAAGACCGAGTGGCTGATCCCTGAGAACATCACCAGCCCCAGTCCTATAACTGACTCCTGCCAGGCACAAACTACATTGCAGGGCTGGCCTGGGTCTACCCGCCTGCCATACTGAGAGGCCCATCTGTGCTGCACTGTTAATTCTCAAATCTAGGAGCCGGCACTGTGGAGAAGTAGGCTAAGCCTCTGCCTGCAGTGCCGGCATCCCATATGGGCACCGGTTCAAGCCCCGGCTGCTCTTCTTCCGATCCAGCTCTCTGCTTATGGCCTGGAAAAGCGTAAAAGATGGCCCAAGTCCTTGGGCCTTTGCACCTGTGTGGTAGACCTGGAAGAAGCTCCTGGCTCCTGGCTTTGGATCGGCCTAGCTCAGGCCATTGTGGCCATTTGGGGAGTGAACTGGCAGATGAGGGACCTCAGTCCTCCCTCTCTCTGTAACTCTACCACTCAAATAAATAAAGTCTTAAAAAATTCTCAAATCTTCCACTCACTCATATGCATTGGCTCATGACCCTGTGCTACAGGTGGAGCACCTATTATGGTGTATCACTACCTTACAGATAAGAAACTGCAAGAAGGGAAAACCCAGATGTTTTGTCCAAGTGCCCCCAGCTTTGCAGTGACAGATGGTGAAGCTAGAACGCAGCTTCTTCTTTTTTTTTTTTCTTTAAAGATTTATTTACTTATTTGAGAGGCAGAGAAAGAGAGAGAGGGAGGTCTCCCATCTTCTGGTCCACTCCCCAGATGGCCACAATGGCTGGAGCTGGGCCGATCCAAAGCCAGGAGTTTCTTCTGGGTCTCCTACAAGGGTGCAGGGGCCCAAGGACTTGGGCAATCTTCCATTGCTTTCCTAGGCCATAGCAGAGAGTTGGATCAGAAGTGGAGCAGGGGTTGATGCTGTGGTGTAGCAGGTCAAGCCACCATCTGCAGTGCTGGCATCCCATATGGGCGCCAGTTCAAGTCCTACCTACTCCACTTCTGATCCAGCTCTCTGCTGTGGCCTTGGAAAGCAGTGGAAGATGACCCAAGTGCTTGGGCCCCTGCAGCCGCATGGGAGACCTGGAAGAAGCTCCTGGCTCCTGGCTTCGGATCAGCACAGCTCTGGCCATTGCAGCCAATTGGGGAGTGAACCGTGGATGGAAAACCTCTCTCTTCCATCCCCTCTCTGCCTCTCTGTGTAACTCTGTCTTTCAAATAAATAAATAAATATTTAAAGAAAAGAAAAAAAAAAAGAAGTGGAGCAGTCTGGTCTTGAAACGGTACCCATAAGGGATGCCAGCATCACAGGTGGAGGCTCTACTTGCTACGCCACAGTGCTGGCCCCTAGAACGCCGCTTTCAGAACTGCTAGGTTATACCCCAAAAGCCAACCAATAAATAATGAGGAAAACCTGAACTCAACACGAGGTGATCCTCTCACCTGATTCTAGGGAACTGCTTTCTTCATCCGAGGGATCAACACCAGCATTTGACGACAGCACGGCCACAAAACCTTCCTTAAACTCCTCAAAGTTGACCTATGGGGATTTAAGTTTTAAAGGAAGACAGTGTTATTTTCAAGGGATCACAGGTTTAACTCATTACCCTTTAGGACTTTGTTCTCAGAACATTGAGATATTTAGTGTTTTTTTTTTTTTTTTTTTTTTTTTTTAAAGAAGAGCATTAGAAGGAAAGTTAATGTGAATCATAATCCAACCACCAAATAAATACTATTAAACAATTTTATAAGAAAGAAGTATGGGGCTGGTGTTCTGATGCTGTGGGTTAAGGTGCAGCTTGCGAGGCTGGCACCCTGTCTTAGAGTGCAGATTCGAGTCCCAGCAGCTCCACTTTCGATCCAGCTCCCTGCTAATGCACCTAGGAGAGAGGCAAAGGATGCCCCAAGTGCATGGGCCCCTGCCATCCATGTGGGAGACCCTGATGGAGCACCTGGTTCCTGGCTTCAGCCTGGTGCAGGTCTGGCCACTTTGGTAATTTTGGGGAGTGAAGCAGTAGATGGAATATCGACCTCTCTTTCTGTCACTCTTTTAAATTAATAAATAAATAAACTTAAAAAAATAAGTCAAATGACATAATCAGAAAACAGTGCAGAGCAGAGAGACACAATGAGCACACAGCATCACCACACATAAAAGAAACCTAAAGGGCAACCCCTCAAATCAGGAAACAGAACACTGCCAATATTCTGAGGCCCCAGCACCACGCACTCCTCATCCGTCCCCTGCCCCTTCTCTGATTTCTCCAACTGTCTTGCCTCTGTATGCCTCATCAGCATGCATCCCTAACAAATGTGGCTCGAGTTGGATCTAAATGGATCATACATGCATACATTCTTGATGGTCTTGCTTCTTTGACTCAGTATTGCTGCTGTGATACCCATTTAAGTTGTCACGCACAGGCATAGTTCGTTCACTTCCTCTACTGTACAGTGGGTCACTGGGTAAATGCAACAGTGAAATCAACCCACTCTCCCGCTGATGGACACTTCCACTGGTCCCACGCTTTACTTATCAAAAACAATACTGCGGTGAAGACGTCACTTGGGCCCCGGGGGTTTTGACACAGCAAGTCAAGCCGCCTCCTTGCAATGCATGCATCCTGTATTGCAGGGCTGGTTCACTTCCAATCCAGATCACTGCTCAAGTGCTTGGGCCCCTGCTACCCATGTGGAAGGCTCACATGGAGTTCCAGTTTCCTGGCTTTGGCCTGGCCCAGCCCTGGCTGTTGGGACCATTTGCGGGGGGGGGTCCCTGCTCTACTTCCAGCTTCCTGCCAGTGGGCACCCTGGGAGGAAGCAGAAGATGGCTCAAGCACAGGTGTCTCTGCTACCCACATGGGAGCCCTGGATTGAGTTCTGGCCTCCAGCTGTTGCAAGCATTTGGGAATGAATCAGCAGATGGAAGCTCTCTCTCTCAGTATATGCAGTAAATGTTCTTCGTGCACTTCTTGTGCACTCCCCTCCCTACCCCATGTCTCTGCTGCTCTGCTTTTCAAATAAAATGAAAACAACAACAATACTGATCTGAACACCGTGGTGCCCACGTCCTTAGCAGTGTGCCTTCTGCAGGTTCCCGACAGGCACTGCCAGTGCACAGAATGCACCTACTTATTCTTGGTGAAGTCCAAGCCTGTTTCATCAGCAACACTTTCACCTGAAAGTTCATCTCTTCCTTAGCAAAGACTGCCCAGCTTTCTTTTGGTTAGCATTGACATGATACGGCTTCATTATACTCATCCAGGTCTCCCACATGGGTGCAGGGGCCCAAGCACTTGCTGCTTTCCCAGGCACATTAGCTGGAAGCTGTATTGGAAGTGGAACAGCCAGGAATTGAACTGGCATTCATAGGGAATGCCTGCAATGCAGGCGGTAGATTTACCTGCTACACCACGATGCCGGCCCCTAGACCTGTCTTTTAATTCTAGTTTTCCAATATCCTCCTATTTTCTCCTGGCCTTTTGAGGCCCCTAAGACCACAGATCAATTTCATAACTGCTTACTTCAGAGCAGAAAATATTCTCAAGGCAAACAGGACTTTGTGTGCTAAGCTTTCCTCTCTGAATACTTGTCTTCCATGGGTTTTTATACTAATAATTTCTCACTGATTTCTTTGCTCCTTGCCATTATCTTGTTCAGTGCTTTGGGTAGCCCTCCCTGGAAAGCTGGCCTGAGTTTGCTAACTTGCCACTACTGGGATGCCTGCAGCTTTTTAAGGACTGCATAAAATGTCATAAAATGGACCCACAAGAATTTAGTAACCAACCCCAAACTGCAAAGGCTGTGTTCAATATCTTGCTGTCTCAGTCAGGGAAGTACTTCATTTCATACGAAAACAGAAGCTGTGTTTCTTTCATCTTTGCACCCCTGGCATCTGCATGCTGCTCAGCAGATAATAAAGGGCTACATGGATGCATAATGAAACAGCCACTCTGCTTGATCTAATCACAGCTTCGTGTCTTGGATAATAATCCACAAGCGTTCTTCCACCCCCAAATGCAGTGAGACCAAATGGTCCAGTGTGGTGACGAGTGAGTCTGACTCCATTCTGACTGTGCCTATGTTTTCCTGAATCCTCCCCTCCATGGCTCACAGAAGGAGACGTTTGCCTGCTAAGACTCATCATCACATCCTCCTATGAGCCCAGGCACATCCACGAAAATGCCAAGGGGTAGGCCCCTTGATCCACAGACACTTTCAATTTTAAAATTATTTTCAATAACATGTTAAGAATTGAGAAAAGAATTCTTTGTTCCAATTAAAAATTTTTTAAAAAGATTTATTTATTTATTTGAAATGCAGAGTTGCAGAGAGGCAGAGGCAGAGGCAGAGAGAGAGAGAGGGAGAGATCTTCAATGTGCTGGTTTACTCCCCAAATGTCTGCAGTGGCCGGGGCCGATATGAAGCCAGGAGCTTCTTCCAGGACTCCCATGCAGATGCAGGGGCCCAAGGACTTGGGCCATCTTCTGCTGCTTTCCCAGGCCATAGCAGAGAGCTGGATCAGAAGAGGAGCTGCCGGGATTCAAACTGGTGCCCATATGGGATGCCAACACTGCAGGCGGTGGCTTTACCCACTGTGCCACAGCACTGGCCCCTCTAATTCAAATTTAAAAATTCAAGCTGGGGCTGACTGTTTCACTTCTGATCCAGTTCCCTGCTAATGCACCTGGGGAAGTAGTGGAAGAACAGCAACCTGGAAAAAGTTCCTAGCTCCTGGCTTCAGCCTGACCAAAACTACCCCTGGCTGTTGCAGCCATTTGGGGAGTGAACCAATGGATGGAAGACCTCTCTCCCCCTGTCTCTGTCTGTCTCTATCTGTAACTCTGCCTTTCAAATAAATAAATATGTCTTTAAATAATAATAAAAAAAGATTCAAGGTGAAGATCCTAGCCATTTGTTTAAACACACACACACACACACACACACACACACACGGACATTACATAAAATAGGCATGGAAATTCCCCGTGAACGTCACACGAGTTTTAGGCCACATTAATTTTCTGACTTAAAAGCATAGCTTGATATTGCTTTAACAAGAAATAGGAATTAAAAACAAGCATACCCTTAAAGCCTTCAAAAATTGCTTTGCTATTTCAAATATGAGAATTGGGTTTCTGTTTTAATATAAATGTTAGTTACTACAAGGAAACTGGATGCACAGGATCTGCCCTGAAAAGCTCATCCACTCTCCTGGATGAAGGATTCATCTTGATTTCCTTGAGATTTCCTGAACTCTCCACCTCTGCTTCAGAGTGGGGACAACTGTATATTTCTGGCTTGACACCTGCTTCCCTAAAACCTCTGAGTAATGCTCCACCTAAACAGGGGCTGAGTGAGCTCTGCCCTGAACATAGCACAGGGACAGGAAGGGCTCTGGACAGAGAGATCACCAGCTGTGAGCACACCACAGAGGGGACAGGGCACAGAGAAGAGCTGCAGGGAGGGAAGAGAGGGCAACTTCAGGTCAGGCTCAGGAGCACTGATGCCAGCAGGACCTCTTAGCTTCCCCAGCAACTGACTTGCTTTTGGGAAACAGAGTCGTGGACATGGAACAGGCAGAAGGAAGGCCAGAGGGATGCCCATGTGGCTCTGCCCGGAGGGAGTGCTTGCTGGAAAGGCCAGGTTCCTGTCACTGCTTGTAAGTGTCTGTCTATCTTCCAACATCTTTCCCCACAGTGCTGCAAGACGCCTGCAGGCTCCCTAGAAGGGGCAGTATCTCCAAGGAATTTCAAGTAACCCAAGCTGTCTCTTTGCTGATGCTGAGATACTGATCATTTTTCTCCTGTCATAATCTGATGTTTCTAAATCTTCTACCATTTCTGCAAATACTCAGCATGACGTAAAGAGAGGCTGGGGAATGGTAGGGTTTATTCAGTCAGCTGAGGCTGCTACAGGGCTACAGGCCCAGAAGTTATTCTTTTGGTCTGAATTTTCCAGACTGTCAAAAATATCAAGAAAACATCATTGCTCCAATAAGTAAGAGTGTCAAGGGTTGGTATGATAGCACAGTGGGTTAAGCCTCAGCTTGCAACACTGGCATCCCATATGATGGAGCATTGGTTGGAGTCCTGGCTGCTCTGCTTCTGATCCAGCTCTTTGCTAATGTGCCTGGGAAAGTGTGGAAGATGGCCCGAGTTCTTGGGTCCCTGGCTTCCGCCTGGCCCAGCCCTGACTTTTGCGGGCATGAATCAGTGGCTAGCAGATCTCTTTCTCAGTCACTCTGCCTTTCAATCAAATAAATAAATAATATTAAAAAAAAAAAAACCAACAACAAACATCCCACAGTGATCTGTAGGACAGATCTCCCCACCTTGGGTTTGGAAATTACATGTGCTTAAAATAAATAAATAAGTAAATAAACAAGAGTGTCAGTGGTTTACAAATGTGTCTTTTGCTTACACAGGTCCCAAATATTGTTCCAGGTGATGTCAAGAGGGACCAGAACAGTATCGAAAATCCATCTGTCCTTAAGCCTCCTTTGAAAAAGGCAGGAAGAGAACAGGGAGACAGGAAGGGCACGGCCTGTTTCCCAGAGTCAGAGCTCTGCTCTGCTGTGTGGGCACAGAGGTCTCCTCAGAGGCTGACAAGGCCTGGATCCACCTGGATTCCCCCCTAGGTCAGCACTGAGGGATGTGGGGGGCAGGGGTTTGTTTTTCTTTTCTTTCTGTACAACAGCCAATTCAGGAACACTTACAGGCTGATTTTTCCTCCTGTTATGGATTTGATTAAGGCCTGAGGACAGGAAGTTCCTTCTTCAAAGTTAAGATGAACAAGGTAACAGCACTGTTTTCAGCACTAACACACTAACATCCGCGCAGGGGTGAGGAGGAACAGGGAGACACTCAGTGCTTCCATCATGCAGGCAGACTGTGGTCTGAAATCTAGAGGTCACCCCTCCTGATGACCTTGGATTCCCAGAGGAAGGAATTCTTCAAGTTCACATTTTCTATCTGCCAGACGGCACAAGAGGAACCCTTTGTTCTTACAGCAGTAGTTACAGCTGTGCCCAACTGCTGGAAGAATTTTACAGCGGATCTGCCTTTGAGGTGCTGTGAAGCTGGCCCAAGCCAGCGCCAGTCCCAGATCCAGCCTGTGTTTCTGTGACCCACAGGCTGCCCACCCGCACCAATCCCCTCTCCTCCCTACTGTGGTCCAAACCGCTACCCCATCTGCAGAACAAGCCTCTGGAAGTTCCTGTGCTAAAACAAAAGCAGCCTCAGGGAAGCTCCTTCTTCGATGTGACATTCCACGGAGGGAGCAACACCTGCCCACTTCCTAACAGCTGTGCTCCGGCGAGCACCTCTGTCCCCCTGAGCCCTGTCAGACACCCGTGGAGACCCACAGCAGAGCCCTGTGCCTGTCTGGACGAGGGCAGAGACCAGTACTCACCCTGGCAAAGTGGTCTTGGCCAAAGAGCGTCTGCAGGAGGACAGGCAGCTGCTTTTCCAGGTGCAGTTTCCGGCACAGTTGGGTCAGTTCATCCCGGTCCAGGAAGCCTGTGCCTGTGGTGTCGCAGCTGCTGTAGAGCTCCTTGAGCTGTAAGACGTAGCGGCTCTCCTCTTCTCCATCCATCCCATAGCAGGCTGCCCAGGCAAGAGGAAGAGGGAAAAATATCAAGACGCTCCTCCTGGCACACTCCTGCCCCGTCCCCCATCGGGGCAATGCAGGCCGTAAGGCACATGCGTGCATAGAAAGCATCCAGAGCCCCCTTAGGATCTGGTGTGGATGGGCAGATCCTGTGTTCTCAGCAGAGCCCAGAGCAGCCAGAGAGGGTGCAGACAGGAACCACCACAAGAATCAGAATTTCTCTGCAATATAAAGACAAGAGCAGCTGGCGCTGTGATGCAGCGGGTTAAAGCCATGGCCTCCAGCGCCAGTATCCCACATGGATGCTGGTTTGAGTCCCAGCTGCTCTACTTTGCATCCAGTTCTCTGCTAATGCTCCTGGGAAAGCAGTGGAGCATGGCACCCAAGTGCTTGGGCCCTTGCACCCACACGGGAGATCCAGAAGAAGCTTCTGGGTCCTGGCTTCAGCCTGGCCTAGTCTTGCTTATTGCATCCATTTGGAGACTGAACCAACAGATGAAGACCTCTGACTCTCCCTCTCTTTCTGAAACTCTGACTTTTAAGTAAATAAATAAATCTTTAAAAAAAGGAAAAAACAGTAATTCCAATAAAAATACACAGAGGATGTTAACCACGAAAAGAAAAAAGTAAATTACGAACAGCTGTGTAAAAACGCGCCTGTTACATACAGATACTGTTTGTATCTTTAGGGAGAGCCTTCAGGCCTCCCTGGACCAAGAAATGTGAAAACATTCTCACCACCTGAACTAGTGTTCCACTTATACGAATTCTGACAGTCTTCCGGTTCAGAGAAACAGAGATGCAAACCAGGATACAACTTTATCAGAGCATTATTCTGTAAGGACGGCCAAGAAAAGAAACTAAAATGCCCAGCAAAACAAAAATAGCTTGTTACAGGGTATTTCTGGGGCTGGTGCTGTGGTACAGTGCGTAGAGCCACCACCTGCGGCACTGGCATCCCATATGGGCGCTGGTTCGAGTCCTGGCTGCTCTACTTCAGATCCAGCTCTCTGCTACAGCCTGGGAAAGCAGCAGAAGATGGCTCAAGTCCTGGGGCCCCTGCACCACGTGGGAGACCCAGAAGAGGCTCCTGGCTCCTGCCTTCTGATCGGCACAACTCTAGCTGTTGCGGCCAGCTGGGGAGTGAACCAGTGGATGGAAGACCTCTCTATCTCTGTGCCTCTCTGTAATTCTGCCTTTCAAATAAATAAATAAATAAATAAACAAATCTTTTTAAAAAATTACAGGATATTTATATGACAGAGTAGTAAACCATCTCAGTAATCCACTGCATGGGGAAGTGTCCTTGGTAAATGCCAAGGCAGGATAAAAACTGTAGTAACAGCAGCTTCTTCATGGGTCATTTTACATATAATAAATCAACTATGCCTCATCACAATTTTATCATAAGCCTGTGTACTTTCTGGAGTAAAATATATGTGTGTATATATGTATATTTATATATATATTTAAAGATTTATTTATTTATTTGAAAGGCAGAGTTACAGGGAGGCAGAGGCAGAGAGAGAGAGAGGTGTGTTCATGGATGGCCATAACGGCTGGAGCTGCGCTGATTTGAAGCCAGGAGCCAGGAGCCTCTCTGGATCTCCCACGTGGGTACAAGGGCTCAAGGACTTGGGCCATCTTCTGCTGCTTTCCCAGGCCACAGCAGAGAGCTGGATGAAGCAGCTGGGACTTGAACTAGTGCCCATATTGGATGCCAGCACTGCAGGAGGCGGCTTTACCCACTACACCACAGCGCCAGCCTAGTAAAATATATTTTTAAAAAGGGAAAGCAAAAAGACATTAAAACTGCAATGGATGTTTTCACAGTATCAAACGTTTTTATCTTCTATTTTACAATTTATATTTCTCAAAATTTATGATAAGTAGTGCACTTTTATAAGCAGGTACTGAGTACTGAAACGTGACATATAAGAAGGTCCTAAAGATATTAGGGTAAACCATATGAAACCATCCATATATGAACACTCTGAGCCACAAAAATGGCAATTTCCTATAGCTCAGCTTATTATATAGGCACCAGAACTAAGGATCGGTTCCACAAGGAGGAAATATGACAAGGAAGGCCTGAGTCAGACTTGTACCAGGGGCCTGAATCCAGGAAAATCTGCACACTCATCACTTTGCTCAGCAAAACAACATAATCGACACCACAAACATAAATGCTAGGTGGACTCTTCACAATGGCGTCTTAACTATGAAGGTGAAATCATCGGACCTATAGGGTCTGAAACCAGCCAGAGTCCACATAGCAGATGAACAAACTGGTCCGCCATCTCGGATCCCAGGCAGGTACAAACAGCAGGGAACCTGCCCGGCAACCTGGATGGGCAAGTCAAGTTACGCCTTCTCTTCCTGGACAGGACACAGAAGCTGAGGTAGCCAAGCGAGGTGAGCTGTGAACACCCACCTCCCTTCCAGCTGTTTTGAAACAGTAAATGGACAGGAAAGCATAAACAGTAATTCAGAAAGGAAACTCAACATTTTTCCTAAGTCAACGTCCGTCAAACTATATGTTTCCTTCCCTAACCAGGACACTGTACCCTTATGTAGACAAGAGTCCTCCTGGGAGACCTACAGAGAAATGCTGATATTTGCAAATTTTAGTTGGTTTTAAATACTTTTTAACTTATTTGAAAGGCAGAGAGAGACAGAGAGGGAGGGATGGAGGGAGGGAGAGAGAGAGAGAGAAAGAGATCTTCCATCTGCGGGTGTACTTCCCAAATGCCCTCAAATAGCTGGCGCTGGGCCAGGCCAAAATCAGGAGCCTGGAACTCATTCTGGGTCTCCTACGTGCGTGGCAGGGACCCAAGCACTTGGACCACACCTGCTGCCCTCTTGGGTGTGAGTGAGCATCAGCAGGAAGCTGGACTCAGAAGCAGAGCCAGGATTCAAACTGAGACAATGTGATCCCAAGCAGGGGAGCCAGACGCCTGCTCCAAATGCCAGATTGTGATAAGCTGGAAGCAGAGATATAAGAACACCTGGGAGTAGAAAATTCAGAGCCTGCCAGGCAGGGATGCGGGCGTGGAGGGTGCAGGGGACTGGACTGCTGAGCAACCTGACACCACTAGACTGTCGCCCCAGAGCGCACACCACCCGCCTCCAGGGTCCTGGGCAAATGCAGTTTTGAAATTTCCTCCATTTTTTTTTTCTTTCCTGTTTTACCTTTAGTTGCAACTAATTCAAGCAATTTGAAGTGCATAAATAAATAAAACAATAAATAAATAAATACAACAAAACCCTGTCCTTCCACCCCAATCCTGCTTCCCAGAGTCAGACTCCAGGGCAGATGGGCAGCCATGCACACCACGCAACATACACAAGCTATGTTATCTTTATGTAACAGGCATATTACTCTGCAGTTTGCTTTTTTCTTTTTTAAAAAAGATTTATTTACTTGAAATGCAGAGTTACATGGAGAGAGGGGGAGAGAGAAGGGGGGGGAGGAGAGAGAGAGAGAGAGAGAGAGAGAGAAAGAATGAATCTTCCATCCACTGGTTCACTCCCCAAATGTATACAATAGTAAGATCTTGGCAGTCTGAAGCCAGGAGCTTCTTCCAGGTCTCTCATGTGGGTGGTAGGGGCCCAAGCATTTAGGCCATCTTCTGCTGCTTTCCCATGCACATTAGCAGGGAGGTAGATCAGAAGTGGAGCAGCCAGGACTTGAACTAGTACTCATATGGGATGCTGGTGAGGCAGCTAGCAGCTTTACTCGCTGTGCCATAGGACTGGTCCCAGTAGTCTGCTTTTTTTGGTCAAACTTATACTATCAAGAGATCTTTCCATGCCTTCTTCATGTTTTAAAAAAAAAAAAAAGCAAGCATTTGGAGCTGGCATTGTGGTGCAATGGGTTAAGCCAATGCCTGTTGACATCAGTATCCCATATAGGCAATGGTTTGAGTTCCAGTTGCTCCATTTTTGAGCCAGCTCCCTGCTAATGTGCCTGGGAAAGCAGCAGAGGATGGCCCGAGTCTTTAGGCCCCTTTCACCCATGTGGGAGACCTGGATGGAATTCCAAGCTCCTAACTTCAGCCTGGTACAGCCCCAACCATTTGTGGCCATTTTGGGAGTGAACCAGCAGATTGAAGACCTTTCCCTCTCTCTCTCTGTAACTCTGCCTTTCAAATAAATATATAAATAAATCTTAAAAAAATACTCACTGTTGTTGCAGGGTGAAGCACGATGTATTTACTATACTCTTTCAGAGAGAGACACTGGGCAAATCCACGTTTTCTCCGACAAACTCTCTGCAGAAAACACCCTGTTCACTCCTCCTCCTCCTCCTTCTCTGTCCCAAGAGTGAACCAACAACCATTTTGAAAGAAACCATCCCCAGGAGGACGTGCCTTTGGGAGGGCTCAGGAGAAAGCCCTGGGGGCAGGTGGGCTGGAGAATTGATAAGACTGCTGAGCTAGTGTCCCAAGGCCAAACAGTGAAGAAAAGAAGCCTGTCCAAGAAGCCTGTCTCCCAGCTGTGGGCAGTCCTGCATCAGAGCCAGCGGGGGGTGCCCCGCCCAGCTCTCACTTATTTACAGGAAGTGGCACAAAACAAGGACTTGATAGTGGAGGTGCACTGTTCCACAAGACTCCCAGATGCCCAAGAGCAGGCTACACATGGGACAAGGCCTGAAGGCAGAGGAGGCCCAGGGCCATACCGCCACAAATCCTCTGTGCCTCAAGGAAAAGCCCAGTTAGTTCAGTGTGCTAAGCAGCTGCCTGCGATGCAGGCATCCCACACGGGCGCCGGTTTGAGTCCCGGCTGTTCCAATTCTGATCCAGCTCCCTGTTAATGTGCCTGGGAAAGCAGTAGAAGATGGCCCACATGCTGGGGCCCCTGCACCCACGTGGTAGACCTGGAAGAAGCTCCTGGCTCCTGGCTTCGGCCTGGTGTAGCCCTGGCTGTTGTGACCATTTGGGGAGTGAACCAGTGGATAGAAGCTCTCTCTTTCTCTCACTCTATCCCTCTCTCTATGTAATTCTTTCAAATAAATAAATAAATCTTTTTTTTTTTTTATAAAGAGAGATGAGAGAAAATCATTCAGTCATGAAACAAAATAGCATGCTAAGGGGTGGACACTGAGCCTACTGGTTGAGACATCTGTGTTCCATACTGGAGCACCTGGATTCCATACCTGGTTCTGGTTCCTGATTTCAGCTTTCTGCCAACGCAAACCCTGGAGTCCTATTCAAAATATCCAAAAGGTGGAAGCAACCCATGTATTCAACAGATGGATGGATAAAGAAAATGTGATTTATACACACAGTGGAATATTAGCCTTAAAAAGGAAGGAAATTTGGGCCAGCGCTGAAGGGTAAAGCTGCCACCTGCAGTGCCAGCATCCCATATGGACACTGGTTCAAGTCCAGGCTGCTCCACTTTCGATACAGCTCTCTGCTATGGCCTGGAAAAGCGGTAGAAGATGGCCCAAGGCCTTGGGCCTCTGCGCCCACATGGGAGACCAGGAGAAAGCTCCTGGCTCCTGGCTTTGGATCGGCACAGCTCCAGTCGTTGTGGCCATCTGGAGAGTGAAACAGTGGATTGAAGACCTCTCTCTCTCTGCCTCTCCTTCTCTGTGTAACTCCGACTTTAAAAAAAGGAAGGGAACTTGGAAACAAGCTACAACACAGATGAACATAGAGGACAGTACTCTTAGTGATCTTATTTGGATGCAAAATCTAAAAAAGTTGACCCCAGAGAAGCAGAGGGCAGAATGGTGCTTACTAGGGGAGAAGGGGAGTGGGGAATACAGATATGCTGGTTAAAGGGTACAAAGTTTCAGTTGGACATATGAGTAAGTTCAGAATCTATTGTACAGCATGATGGCTACAGTCAATACAGTATACTACATGATATGCACTGTACCCTTGAAAACTGCTGAGAGACTGAATCTTGTTTTAAAATTTATTTTCATTTTTATTGAACAGCATGGAGAATGAGAGAAGTCTTCCATCTGCTGGTTCAGGCCCCAGATGCCTTCAACAGCTAGGGTTAGGCCAGGATGAAGTCAGCAACTTGGAACACAATCTCCTATGAGGGTGGCAGGGACTCAAGGGCTTGAGCCACAACCTGCTGCCTCCCAGGGTATGTGTTTGCAGGAAACTGTTTTGGAAGTGGAGGTGTGACTTGAACCCAGGCACTTTGATATGGGATGCAGGTATCTTAACCTCTGTGCCAAATGCCTGCCCTGAGAGTAAATCTTAAATGTTCTCACCGCACACAAAACATTAAGTGTTTGAGGTGATGGAACTGTGAATAGGTTGATTTATTCAGTTCATAATGTATACATACATCATAATATACACATACATCAATGTATACATACATCAAATGTATACATACATACATACATACATATTTGATATACATCAAAATATCACACTGCACACAGCAAATATCTTTGATTTTTGTTTCTCTATTACATCTTAATAAAGCTGGGGGGAAGGAAAGGATTAAAGGGCAGTAGAGATCCATTACCAAAAGACGCAGATACAGTTAACACGATTAAACAGTATGCTTAAAACAGTTAAGAGGGTAAATTTCATATTGCATGTCTTTTCAAAAGATTTCTTTTAACTGAAAAAAATTTTAATTGAAAAAGACATGTCTTCATGTCTATGGGTTACAACATATCCATATATAGCACACGAATTACAGCAATATATGCTTTCCAGAGTTCTCTCCGATGCCCCAGCTGGTGTAGACGGCGAGGTCCCTGTCTGTCTCCAGCAGGACAGCTGTGATTGTGGGCTGTACCTTCCTGCGTGGCCTCAGCTGCTAAGCACAGATGCAGCCTGACCCCCAGTGGCCAGGACTGGGCAGCACTGGGCAGGGTGGGGAAGCATGGTGGTGGGCTTCAGGCCCTGACCCAGGGAGGTGACAGAAGACACTGGCCAACAGGGGCTCCTGTCGGCACCTGCTGAACCTGCAGTGTTTGATCAATGACCTGAGTGCTACCCTTCTGTGTCCAGCAGGTACTTGATAAATGTCACCGAGACACCTGCTAAAATGGATTGGGCCAGGTTCTTTTCCCTTAAGGAAGTGCCAAAACCACACAGTGTGACTCTCCAACTACCTTTTCCTTGGAACACGGCTTACTGGGGCCTGTGTTGTGGCGCTGCAGGACCTGGCATCCCATGTAGCAACATCAGTTGAGTCCTGGCTGCTCCACTTCCAATTCATTTCCTTGTTCTTGTGCCTGGGAAGGCAGAAGAAGATGGCCCAAGTACTTGGGCCCCTGTCACCCACATGGGAGACCTGGATGGAGTTCCTGACTCCTGCCTTTGGCTTGGCCAAGCCCCGGCCATTACTTCCATTTGGGGGAGTGAACCATTGTATAGAAGCTCTCCCTCTGTAACTACCTTTCAAATAAATAAATGCATTTAAAAAAAATTAAAAAGCATGGCTTTGTGCACACTGGTGGTGTTACAAACAACCCGGGCAAGATGTGCAGGGAGCAGCCATGCTCCTGCTGCCAAGGTCAATGGAAAGAGACTGAAGATGAGGTTCAGTGGAATCTTCCTGACCCATGCAAAGACATTCCTAAATAAAGGGAGAAACTGTTGATCTGCACCCCCTGCCCCAATTACAGGGGCAGGACCGCAGAGTCCCGCCCAGCTACCAGAGGCCTCTTGGCTCATCATAGCTTCTTGGGGGCTGTCAACAAGGTAGTCCAGAACATGTCATTGTGGGCTGTTGGGGAACAGTTTCAGAAAACACCTCGTCCATGGAAACCACTGCTCACCTTGCTGCTCCTTATTCTACCACCAGCGAAGCCAGGATGATCGTCCCCACAAGGGGCCACTTAGAGTCTTGGTGCTGCTCCAATTTCCGGAAATGCCTCACTGCACACCACTCCTCCCTCCCTTCCTCCCTCCCTCCTTAGAAATGCAAACAGCTGGCACCATGGTAGTGGCACAGCAGGTGAAGCCGCCACCTGTGACATCAGCATCTTACACCCTGCATGGGCATCTTGCAACTCTGGACTTGCTCCACTTCCAACCCAGCTCCCTGCTAATGCAACTGGGAAAGCAGCAGCAGAACGGCCCAAGTACCTGGGCTCCTGCTACCCACATGGGAGATCTGAACGGAGTTCCAGTCTCCCGGCTTTGACCTGGCCTGGCCCCAGCTGCTGCAGCCATTTGGTGAATAAACCAACAGATGGAAGATCTTTCTCTCTCTCTGTCTCTGTGTTTCTCCCACTTTATCTGTCACTCTGCTTTCAAGTAAATAAATAAATCTTTGAAAAAAAAAAAAAAGCAATCAACTCAGCCCGCCACACATAAATCCTGGCATCTCTTTAGAGCCCCAAGGCTCCAGGGTGAAGGCAGAGATGAGAACACCCCTTTCTCTATAAAGCTGCCACAGGCCCAAGGGAAGGAGAAAAGAAGCCCAGGGATTCTTTCTCTGAAGCTTCAGGCAGGGCCTACCAGCGACATGCATCTGCATCTGCACCGCCCCCGAGCCCTGCAGGTTCCTGGGTGGCTCCCAGAGCGACTCCGGTGCTGAGGGGCAGGACTCACAGCTAAGAGGCTCATTATAAATAATAAACACTATTTACCTGGGCAGTTCAAAAGCCTCTTCAGTTTCTTCTTCATCCGAACTGAATTCAGGATTCCACACATGCACAGAATGTCTGCACATGAAAACCAAACTTGGCCAGCATCGGGCAGCTAAGTGCAAAACTGGGGGCAATATTCCAGATAAAGAGAACACCTGGCTTTCTCACAGCTTTATGTATTTCTTTATAAAGTTGAAATGAGTAGAATTTCAGTAATTATTCTAATGCTATAAGGCTTAATTTAAAACCCCACCAACAAAATCCCATTTTCATTCAGAAGAGAAAAACCCTATCCCCAAACAAAATGGACACTGCCCCCGAGGCAGCTAGCTGTCTTCAGCTTTCTCCTTGCAGGACAATGTGGCCCTCTGGAGGCCGAAGGAGCTAGGTGTTGGGTTGCATTTAATTTATGCGCAGCAATGAGGGAATTTAATCTGTGCCGGGTATGGAGGACATGGCAGAGAAGGGTGCTCTCAGAAGCAGCCTGGGTGTGTGGATCGTGTGGGGACCCACAGGGCTCCTGGAGCAGGAACAGTACCAAACAAGGTGCTGCCTTGCACAGCGGGGTCCCACTTTAAACAGCCCTGCAGTTCAGTTCACGGCTAACTCCGACATTTCTAGTCCACAGTTCTGACCATGACGCTTGCTCTGTATTACTACTAGCATGGCCTTTCCTTGCTTTTCAAATCGTATGCTAATTTATTGATTTTGCAAAACAAGCTCTAAAGATCTCAGCAATAAAGTTTGAGAAGCTGATTTTTCTTTTTTTAAAAAAAATCAAGTAATGTTTAAGAAGCTATGTTTTTTAATGTGCTTGTTCCAACAAAGTAAAAGTAAACTAATAACTCATTTAATTTATTATTTTAACATCTGTTTCCTAGAGACTTTTGAGCAGATATCATAAAGATTTAAAACTCTGGGGCCAGCATTGTGGCGTAACAGGCTAAGCTTCTGCTTTCAGTGCCAGCATGCCACATGGGCACCAGTTTGAGTCCCGGCTGTTCTACTTCCAATCTAGTTCCTTGCTAATGTGCCTGGGAAAGAAGTGGAAGATGGACCAAGTGCTTGGGGCCCTGCCGCCCATGTGAGAGACCCGGAAGAAGCTCCTGGCTTCAGACTGGCTCACCTCTGGCCATTGTAGCCATTCAGGGAGTAAACCAGCAGATGGAAAACCTCTGTCTCTCTAACTCTTTCAAATAAAATAAATAAATCTTAAACAAACAGAAAGATTTAAAACTGTCCCAAAAAACCTACTGGGTTAGGGTCTCTTGAAGATGACATCTTAGTACACAGGAGGGCTGACTCTGGCATCCGGCTCCGTGACCCTGGACAACTCACTTTACTCTCTGGGCTATTTCCTGATCTGAATAACCTCGTTAGGATATTATGAAAATTAAAAAAATATTTATTTATTCATTTGAAAGGCGGAGTTACAGAGAGGGAGAGACAGAGATCTTCCACTGGTTCACTCCCCAGTGGCTGAAATGGTGGGGGCTGGACCAGACCGAGGCCAGGAGCCAGGAACTTCTCTGGGTCTCCCACGTGGGTGCAGGACCCAAGCATTTGGTCCATCGTCCCCTGCTTTTGCAGGTGTGTTAACAGGGAGCTGGGTCAGAAGTGGAGCAGCCTGGACACGAACTGGCACCCATATGGGATGCCTGTGCTGCAGGTGGCAGCTTAATCAGTTATAGTACAGCACTAACCTCTGTTTTTTTTTTTTTACTTTTAAATACTTTGTTTTTAATTTTCAATTTTCGTGATAATCTTTATCATAAAACAAAAACACACTGTACAAAAATGCAAAAATTGGTGCTGGCACTGTGGCATAGTGGGTAAGGTCGCGCCTGCAGTGCTGGCATCCCATATGGGTGCCTGTTCGAGTCCTGGCTGCTCCACTTCCAATCCGGCTCTCTGCTATGGCCTGCGAAAGCAGTGGAAGATGGCCCAAGCCCTTGGGTCCTTGCACCCATGTGGGAGACCCGGAAGAAGCTCTGGGCTCCTGGCTTCGGATCAGCTCAGCTACAGCCATTGCGGCCAACTGGGAAGTTGATAAAAGACCTCTCTGTCTCTCTCTCTCTCTCTTTCTCTCTTTCTCTCTCTGTAACTCTCTGTGTAACTCTGACTTTCAAACAAATAAATAAATCCTTAAAAAGAATAAAAAAAGAAATCAAAAAATAGTTTCCTCCATTTTACACTTTTTCTACAAGTTTTTTTTCTATTATATTTTTTAACTCCTTAAACTTTTTTTTTTTTTTTGACAGGCAGAGTGGACAGTGAGAGAGAGAGACAGAGAGAAAGGTCTTCCTTTGCCGTTGGTTCACCCTCCAATGGCCGCCGCGGCCGGCGCGCTGTGGCCGGCGCACCGCGCTGATCCGATGGCAGGAGCCAGGAGCCAGGTGCTTTTCCTGGTCTCCCATGGGGTGCAGGGCCCAAGCACCTGAGCCATCCTCCACTGCACTCCCTGGCCACAGCAGAGAGCTGGCCTGGAAGAGGGGCAACCGGGACAGAATCCGGCGACCCGACCGGGACTAGAACCCGGTGTGCCGGCGCTGCTAGGCGGAGGATTAGCCTAGTGAGCCGCGGCGCTGGCTCCTTAAACTTTTTTTTGTGTATGAAAAACTCAGACATAAACACATCCATTAGCCTAGACTCACACGGGGTCAGGATCATCAGCATCACTGTTTTCCACCTACATGTCTTGTCTCACTAGGAGGTCTTTGGGGCAGTGACATGGAGCTGTCATCTCCTATCACAGTAATGACGTCTTCTGGGACAGCTCCTGCCTGAGGGTTTGTTTTTTTTTTTTCAATAAGCAGATGGGAGTACACTCACATAAAAAATACAACAATAAGTCCATAAACCCACAACATGGCTGTTTACCATCATTACCAAGCATTCTGTACTGTACATAATTGCACATCCTACACTTTTTTGAAATATTTATTTATTTATTTGAAAGTCAGAGTTACACAAAGAGAGAAGGAAGGCAGAGAGAGAGAGGTCTTCCATCCACTGGTTCACTCCCCAATTGGCCACAATGGCAGAAGCTATGCCGATGGGAAGCCAGGAGCTAGGAGCTTCTTCCAGGTCTCCCACATGGGTGCAGGGGCCCAAGGACTTGGGCCATCTTCTACTGTTTTCCCAGGCCATAGCAGAGAGCTGGATCAGAAGTGGAGCATCCGGGACTTGAACCAGCGTCCATATGGGATGCTGGCACCGCAGGCAGTGGTTTTACCGCTACACCACAGTGCTGGCCCCATGTCCTACACTTTTAGGTAGAGAGAGACACAGATGCAGAATAGCAGAGCAGAAGGTTTGGTTCCAAAAGCATCACTACAAATAAGTGGGTAACGTATTGCACAATGACATCTTGACAGCTGCATCAAGGGATCATAGAAATCTCTGGACTCCATTGTGGGGTAACGGTTGTATCGTGGCCCATCAGTGAGGCAAACATTGCTATGCAGTGCATGACTGCCCACATACAAGTAGTTACACACACGAGGTGCTCCATCTACACTTCTATGTCTACATTCATGATTACAGTCTCTGTATTACTGCACCAAGATCAACTTCTAGCTTAAGTTCATCCAGAAAATTCCACTGTAAAGAAAGTAGCAGTTATTCTATTCTTCTGGAAACAGCCAGGGACAATGTAGAAGAAATGCAGAACTGGCAAAACCATAGTTTTTGCAGCTGCCATTGTGACAGAGATGATGCGTCATGTAAAGCAGCAGGCAGGAAGCTCCAAGGGGTCCCCAGCCCCTCCATCAAACCCATTTTGGGAGCTGACACTGTGGCGAAGAGAATAAAGCCTTCGCCTGCAGTGCTTGCATCCCATGTGGGTGCTGGATCAAGTCCCGCATGCTCCACTTCCGATACAGCTCTCTGCTATGGCCTGGAAAGCAGTAGAAGATGGTCTGAGTCCTTGGACCCCTGCACCCACGTGGGAGACCTTGGAAAAAGCTCCTGGCTCCTGGCTTCGGATTGGCGCAGCTCTGGCCGTTGCAGCCATCTGGGGAGTGAACCAGTGGATAGAAGACCGCTATCTCTCTCTGCCTCTCCTCTCTCTGTGTAACTCTGACTTTCAAATAAATAAATAAATCTTTAAAAAAAAAACCCACATTGAACAACTGGAATCAACTATTTTGAAACTCTGAAATCGTTACCAACACTCGTAGTAGCATGATGAAAGAGGCTACCAATCTTTGTAAGAGATGGGCCTTAGTGAGCCAGCTATCTACCATCTTCCACTCCTGAACAACACCACAGAAGAGCAGTCCAGACTCCTCCAGCATCCGGCTTGTGCCAGGGTGGACAGAGAGAACACTTGTCCTCCTACAAATAGAGCTGAGCGTTTTGGTTGGTCTGATGGTTCCCCGAGGGACGAGAGTGGACACCTGTCTTGCTTTTAGCCTTTCTGAGCTGCACCAGCTTCCTCCAGAAGTGTCTATCAGAAGATGCAAGGGGACAGGAATGCCTTTTGCCAAGCCACTGGCTGAGTGCCAAAATCAGAAACTTCAATTCAGCGCCTATCACAAAGATTTACATGAGTTTCAAAAATGGCTTGGAAAAGTGATAAAAAGACAGTTGCAGTTCTCGATTAGTATCATCGTCAATCCCTGAGGTGTGGAGGAATTAGAATTCCACTGTTATCTCAGTATAATTTCCAAAATGCCATTCAACAACAACAACCTACCAACAAGTAAGTCATATGCGGCATATTCGAGAGATAAAGCCATTTGATAGGAAGCAAATCTGACCCTGAGGAATGTCAGACACTGGAATTATGAGTCAGGGATGTTAAATCAGTTGTCATTTTTTTTTAAAGATTTATTTATTTATTTGAAAGGCAGAGTTACAGAGACAGAGGCAGAGGCAGAGGCAGAGAGAGATCTTCCATCTGCTGTTCACTCTCCAAATGGCTGTAATGGCTAGAGCTGAGCCCATTCAAAGTCAGGAGCCAGGAGCTG
Source organism: Oryctolagus cuniculus (assembly GCF_051225735.1). Taxonomy (NCBI): domain Eukaryota; kingdom Metazoa; phylum Chordata; class Mammalia; order Lagomorpha; family Leporidae; genus Oryctolagus; species Oryctolagus cuniculus. Next base: position 49,814,683 of record NC_142877.1, read on the forward strand.
CTTCTGGGTCTCCCATGAGTGTGCAGCGCCATCTTGCAGGCCATGGCAGAGAGCTGGATCGGAAGTGGAGCAGCAGGGTCTCGAACCGGTGTCCATAGCGATGCTGGCACTGCAGGCGGCGGTTTTACCTGCTTCACCACAGCACCGGCCCCAAATCAGTTGTCTTAAATGTGCTCAATGAGCTAAAGGAAACCAATGACAAAGACCAAAGGAAATCAGGCAATCATATATATATATATATATATATATATATGATATATGATATATACACGAGATGTATATATCAATAAGAAGACAGAAAAACCAAATTCTGGGACTGAAAAGCACAATAACTGAAACAACAACTTTACTAGAAAGTTCCAACAGTATATCTGAGCAAGAAGAAGGACTGAGTTCAAGGAGGAGAAACAAAACAAAAAAAAAAAAAAAAAAAGAAAAGAAAAGAAAAGAAAAGAAACCTGAACGCAGTGTAAAAGTTCTGTGAGATACCATCAAGAATGGAAAAATATCATAGGACTCCAAGGGAAAAAGGGAAAAAGAGGCAGGACAAAAAACTGCCCAAAAAAAGGCCCCGAGCTTCCAACATCTGATTAAAGATGTACATTTACAGATCCAGGAAGGTAAAAGACTCCAAGCAGGATAATTTCTAAGTTATCCACACTGAGACACACCAAAGTCATCCCCTCGAAACCCAGAGACAGAGAATTCTGAAAGCAACAAAAGACAGGCAGTTTTTCTTATACAAATGCTGCTTGGTAACACTGACAGCTACCTGGTCCTCCAGAAACAAGGCCATTGAGGAGGCGGCGGTAGAAATAATTATCAACCGAGAATTCTGTGTCTAACAAAACTATTCTTCAAGAATGAAGGAGAAATAAAAGGCATTTCCAGATCAACAAAATCTGAGTGAGTCCATTACCGACGGACCTGCCCTGTAAGAAATGCCAGGTTGGGTTCAAGGCAGAAAGGAAAGGGCACCAGACACTAATTTGAGTCCATGTGAAGAGATACACAGCCCTGGTGAAGGGCGACAGACAGGTAAACACAAAAGCCAGCTCTATTGCCCTTCTGGCCTGCAGCAACCTCCTTGTTTCTTCTCTCTGATGTAAAAGGCAGTAACGGAGGCGATGTTTGTGCCAAAGCTCCGGCTGTGTCCCCAGCATTCCATATGGGCGCTGCTTCTGTGTCCCAGCTGTTTCACCTCCAATCCAGCTCTGCTGTGGCCTGGGAAACCAGCGGAACATGACCCAAGTGCTTGGGCCTCTGCTACTACAAAGGAGACCTGGAAGAAGTTCCTGGCTCCTGGCTTTGGTCTGGCCCAGCCCCGGCTCTCACAGCAATTTGTGCAGTGAACCAGCGGATGCAAGATCTCTCTCTCTATTTGATTTTCAAAAAAATAATTAAATCTTTTTTAAAAAGTCGTTAAATGCATATAAATATAATTTTTGACAACATAAAGAGGATAATGAAGATGCACTGGAATAGAGTATTTTTTAGCATTGAAACTACACATTGGGCTGGTGCTGTGGCACAGCGGGTTAAAGTCCTGGCCTGAAGCACCAGCACCCTATATGGGCGCCGGTTCTAGTCCCAGCTGCTCCTCTTCCAATCCAGCTCTCTGGTCTGGGACAGCAGTGGAAGATGGCCCAAGTCTTTGGGCCCCTAGACCCACATGGGAGACTCGGAAGAAGCTCTTGGCTCCTAGCTCCTGGCTCCGGATCAATGCAGTTCTGGCCCTTGCAGCCATCTGGGGAGTGAACCAGTGGATAGAAGACCTCTCTCTCTGTCTCTACCTCTCTCTCTGTAACTCTTTCAATAAATAAAATAAATCTTTTAAAAAAAGAAACTACATATTATTCAAATTAGATTATCAATTTAAGGTGTTAATTGTAACCCCCAATGTAACCACTAAGAAAAGAACTAAAATATATACAGAATAAAGGAAATCAAAAGAGTACATTACATTGTGATTTAATGCTATAACTAGTACTCAAACAGTATTTTTCACTTTGAGTTTCTGTGTGGGTGCAAACTGTTGAAATCTTTACTTAATATATACTAAATTGATCTTCTGTATATAAATAAAATTGAAAATGAATCTTGATGTGAATGGAAGAGGAGAGGGAGCGGGACAGGGGAGGGTTGCGGGTGGGAGGTAAGTTATGGGGGGAGAAGCCATTGTAATCCATAAGCTGTACTTTGGAAATTTATATTCATTAAATAAAAGTTAAAAAAAAATAAAGAGCGTAACAGAAGGACAGGTTTTTCCTGAGTAGTGAAGCTAAAAAAAAAGTACATTAAAACATTATATATCTTCTAGTCCCGGTCGGGGCGCCGGATTCTGTCCCGGTTGCCCCTCTTCCAGGCCAGCTCTCTGCTGTGGCCAGGGAGTGCAGTGGAGGATGGCTCAGGTGCTTGGGCCCTGCACCCCATGGGAGACCAGGAAAAGCACCTGGCTCCTGGCTCCTGCCATCGGATCAGCGCGGTGCGCCGGCCACAGCGCGCCGGCCGCGGCGGCCATTGGAGGGTGAACCAACGGCAAAGGAAGACCTTTCTCTCTGTCTCTCTCTCTCACTGTCCACTCTGCCTGTCAAAACAAACAAACAAACAAACAAACAAACAAAAAAAACACATTATATATCAAAACAAAGGATTAACAGAAAAAATATATATAAAGCATAAAGAAAATAGACAAATTGCTGTAATAAATCAATCTTTATCAGTGATCACATTAAATGTAAATGGATTAAACTCTTATTAAAGCAAAGACATATGCAGATTGAATTTATAAACAAGATCCAGAAGCCAGCACTGTGGGATAATAGGTTAAGCCACCATCTGCAATGCCAGCATCCCATATGGGCACCCATTCAAGTTCTGGCTGCTCCACTTCCAATCCAGCTCCCTGATAATGTGCCCAGGAAAGCAACAGAAGATGGCCCAAGTGCTCAGGCCCCTGCCACCCACATGGGAGACCTGGAAGAAGCTCTTGGCTTTGGCCTGGCCCAGCCCTTGCTGTTGCAGTCATTTGGACAGGAGTTTCTCTCTCTCTCTCTCTCTCTCTCTCTCTCTGTCTCTGTCTCTCTCTCTCTCTCTCTCTCTCTCTCTCCGTCCCCCATAACTTTGCTTTTCAAATAAAATAAATCCTAAAAAAAAATTCATTTACATGATGACTACAAGAGACACACTTCAGATTTAAGGGAAAAAGGATGAATGCAAAAAAGCAAGAAAAAGGTATTCTATAATAAATAATAACCAAAAGAGAGCAGCAGTGGCTCTATTAGTGAGGCAGGAGACAGCTAAGAGTTAACTGGGGAAGCTGAGAAAAGCAAATTCCATAGCTCTTTCGGGGTCTTAGTCTGTTTCTCTGTTTCTGCCTCCCCTTCCCTGTCCTCATGATTGACCTTGACAAAGCAGGGCTAATTGGGAAAGCTGAGAACAAGAAACCGCAAGCTTAAAAACCACTCCCTTGGAAGCCCCCACATGCCAGATGGCCTCAGAATCACACTAAGGGCCACCCCTCACCCAACAGCCACCCCTACAAAAATAGCCCTGCAAAATGTGGCCCTTGTCCACATTCAGGGCCTCAGCTCTCAGCCTGTTGGCCCTCTCTTGTCCTCATGAGAAGCGCACTTTCTTTCCCCATAATGAACTTCTGCTATTATACTTACTGTGTGGGTTGCATTCAACTCATTGTCTGAGGTTCAAAAGAACCTGATCCCTGCCTTTTGACTCCGACAACATTGTCAGGCAAAACAATTTAAATCAAAAGGGATGACAAGAAACAAAATCAGGACATAATATATTGATAAAAAGAATGACGGCACACACAGATATACAACAATTACACATACACGCACATACACCTAAGAACAGAGCCCGGAAATATTTGAGGCAAAAATGAACAGAACTGAATGGAGAAACAGCTCAACAAGAGTTTGAGACTTTAAAGCCCCACGTTCAACAGTCAATAAAACGATCAACAACTAAGTAGAGGACCTGGGGGCCTATGTTGTGGTGGAGTGGATTAAGCTGCCCCTTGCCATGCCGGCAGCATCTCCTATTAGAGCCAACTAGAGCCCTGGTTGCTCCACTTCCAAACTAGCTCCCTGCAAATGTGCCCGGGAAAGCTGCAGATGATGGCCCAAGTATTTGAGGCTCTGCACCCATGTGGGGGAACAGGAAGGAATTCCAGGCTCCTTATTTTGCCCTGGCCCAGCCCTGGCCATTGCAGCCATTTGGGGTGTGAACCAGCAGATGCAGTCTCTCTTTCTCTCTGTGTCTCCCCTCTCTCTTTGTAACTCTGCCTTTCAAATAAATAAATAAATCTTTAAAAAATTACCAAAATCTATAACTTTCCACCTAACAACATCAGAATACACATTTTGCTGAAGCACATATGGAACTTTCTCCTTGACAGATGATAAACTGAGTCATAAACAATGAACTTAAAAAGACTGAAGTTAGGCAAAGAGTATTTTGCAGTCACAACAGAGTGAAACTAGAGAGCATTAACAGACAGAAAAGTAGAAAACTAAAATATATGTGGAAATTAAACAACACATTACTAAACAGCCAATGGGTCAAAGAGAAATTACAAAATATTTTGAGAGAGATGAAAACAAAAATACAACCCACCAAGAATTATGAGATACATCAAAAGCAGTAACTAACCTCAACTGGGTATTCAGCCTAGTAGTTAAGGTACCTGTGTCCAGTGTGAAAGTAGCTGGGTTCAATTCCCAGCTCTGGCTTGAAACTCCAGCTTCCTGCCAGTACAGACCCTGGGGAGCAATGTTCATGGCTCAAGTAATAAGGTCCCTGCCACTCTTGGGGGAGACCTGGATTGCCTTCCCAGTTCCTGGCATGGTCCCAACCCAGTCCTAACACAGTCCCAGCCACTGCAGGCATCTAGGAAGTGGACCAGTGGAAGGGAGCTCTCTTTTTCTGTCTGTCTCAAATAAATTGAAAATGTGAATAGACCTTTAACTTGACAAGGTTGACTCAGTTAAGGTAAACAGATAAAGGAACCCTGCCCTCCATCCCCGCCCCCCACAAAAAAGCATGGGTACAAATGGCTACCTTGGTGAAATTGACTAAATATTTAAAGAATTGACACCGGCCGGCGCCGCGGCTCACTAGGCTAATCCTCGGCCTTGCGGTGCCGGCACACCGGGTTCTTGTCCCGGTCGGGGCGCCGGATTCTGTCCCGGTTGCCCCTCTTCCAGGCCAGCTCTCTGCTGTGGCCAGGGAGTGCAGTGGAGGATGGCCCAAGTGCTTGGGCCCTGCACCCCATGGGAGACCAGGAGAAGCATCTGGCTCCTGCCATCGGATCAGCGCGGTGCGCCAGCCGCAGCGCACCGGCCGCAGCGGCCATTGGAGGGTGAACCAACGGCAAAAAGGAAGACCTTTCTGTCTCTCTCTCTCACTGTCCACTCTGCCTGTAAAAAAAAAAAAAAAAAGAATTGACACCAAATCTTCTCAGATTTTCCCAACAAAATGAGAAGATGAAAGAACACGCATAACCTATTCTATCAGGTCTGACAGAATTTCTCTAGTTTGATACCACAGCAAGACACACAAAAACCAAACAAAAAACATACATCAGTGTCCATTATTACTACAGATGTAAAAACTATCAACAGAATATTAGCATATCTATTTCAGCAGCACAATAAAAGGATTGTGTACCATGACCAAGTGGGATTGATCACAGAACACAGAGCTGGGTCAACTTATGAAAACCGATTAACATAATACTCTGTGTCACTCGAATGGGGAAAAAATCAAAATGATCACCTCAATTGATACAGACAAAGCATCTGACAAAATCCAACACCTTTCACAACAAAGGCATTCAATAATCTAGGAATAGGAAGGAACTTTTTCAACTTTATAAAGGTCATATACCAAAAACAATAACACAGTGAATACCATACTCAGTGGTCAAAGACTAAAAGCTTTTCCCTAAGATCATGAACAAGATGTCTACTTTCACTTCTTTTCCAGACAGTACCCAAAGTTCTAGCCAGAGGATGTAGGCAAGAAAAAGAATAAGTGACTTCCCAGTGAGAAAGGAAGAAGCAAAATAACCTGTTTGTTGGTGGCATGATCTTACATGCAGAAAGCCGCAAGGGTTATAAACACACAAACCAGACAAAAGATGTGAGAGCTGATAAATGAATTCAGTGAAATTGCAGCATATAAAATTAGCACCTAAAAATTACAAATTCCATGCACTAGCAGTGAACAATCCAAAAGGGAAATTAAGAAAACAATTCCATTTATAGTAACATCAAAAGGAATAGGAATAAATTTAACCAAGGATGAAAAAGATCTAGATAATGTAAAGTACAAGTCACTGCTAACAGAAATGAAAAAAAAAAAAACACATAAACAAATATAAAGCTATACCATGTTCAAGGACTGAGAGACTTAACAGTGTTAAAATGACAACTCTCCAACGCAATCTACAAATTCAACATAATCCCTATCAACATCCCTAAGTTGTACTTTAGAGGAAGAAAAAACCCATCCTATAATTCACATGAAACTTCAAGTGATCCCAGGTAGCCAAAACAGCCTTGAGGAAGAAGACATGGAGCAGCGTCACTGACAAGACTTCCACTGCACAGAGAACAGAAGAGATCACATTGTTCAACTACATGAAACAGCAGCCCATACACGACGCCCACCACATCTGGGGCTACTGCTCAAGGCCACTACACACAGCTTACCTGCTTGTCTGAACCAGGTGAGACACACAGAACACAATCACGCACCAGCGAAGGGGGTTTGTTACCTATAGATGGGCAACAGAGGACAGAGTAAGTCTCAGATCCACTGTGAGCTGGTTCTCCAAGGCTCAAGAAAGCTGCCCAGGGCAGATGGAGTCTGTCTTGACTGTGCCTGCTGCACTCTGCATGTGACACACCGGGCAAAGCTTTGAAGGACATCCTGCTTCCACGGGAGAGAGGAACAAGGCGCAGTCTGTCCCAGGCAGTTCCTCCCTAACTCAAGACGCTACAATTCCGGAGAGAGGTGTGAAATGAACAAAGCCTAGGCTGTTCCAGGCAGCCAGGTCCTATCTCAGGACACTGCACTCCCAGCACATTCGAGTCACTCTGGAGAACCACAAGCAGCAAGGAAGTGGGGGGAGGCAGGTCGGTCCAAGGCCACCCAGAGAACCATCCTGCAGAAGAATGGAGCTGGAGGACTCAGGCCTCCTGATTTCAAAACTTGTTACAAAGCCACAGGAACCAGAACGGTGTAGTACTGGAAAGAGAGAGGCTGGGTCCTTATCTTTTTTTTTTAAAAGATTTATTTATTTATTTATTTAAAAGTAAGAGTTGCAGAGAGAGGAGAGGCAGAGAGAGGAGAGGCAGAGAGAGAGAGAGAGAGGTCATCCATCTGATGGTTCACTCCCAATTTGGCTGCAACGGCTGGAGCCATGCTGATCCTAAGCCAGGAGCCAGGAGCCTCTTATGGGTCTCCTATGTGGTTGCAGGGGCCCAAGGACTTGGGCCATCTTCCACTGCTTTCCAAGCCTTAGCAGAGAGCCGGACTGGAAGTGGAACAGCCAGGTCTTGAACTGGTGCCCATAGAGGATGCTGGCGCTTCAGCCCAGGGCATTAACCCACTGGCGCCACAGCGTCGGCCCCTGGGTCCTTAAAAGAATAAAACTACACAATTATTTAAAAGAAACACAGGTGGGGCTGGCGCCGTGGCTCAATAGGCTTCCTCCGCCTGCAGCGCCGGCACAGTCCTGGTCCTGTCCTGGTCAGGTCCTAGTCCTGGTCAGGGCACCGGATTCTGTCCCGGTTGCCCCTCTTCCAGGCCAGCTCTCTGCTGTGGCCCAGGAGTACAGTGGAGGATGGCCCAAGTGCTTGGGCCCTGCACCCCATGGGAGACCAGGAGAAGCACCTGGCTCCTGCCTTCAGATCAGTGCAGTGTGCCGGCCACAGCACGCCAGCTGCGGCAGCCATTGGAGGGTGAACCAACGGCCGAGGAAGACCTGTCTCTCCGTCTCTCTCACTGTCCACTCTGCCTGTCAAAAAAAAAAAAAAAAAAAAAAAACCACAGGTGGAAAAGCTGCGCGATGTTAGACATGGCAGTAATCTCCCAGCCATGGCACCAAGAGTGAAAGGGCTGCGGTTTGAATGTGTCTCCCAAAGTTCAAGTGTCAGAAACTCAATCCCCAGTGCAACAGTGTGGAGAGGGAAGCTTTAAAGAGGGCTCTGTCCACGAATGGACTGTCATTATCATGGGAGTGGATTCATGAACTCCAAAGTGGCTTAGTTAGAAAAGTGTGTTCAGGGGCAAGGCATTTGGCACAGCAGTTAAGAAACCGCCTGGGCCACTCATGCCCCACAGAGGAGAGCTGAGGGTTGGCGGCCAGCTCTGCCCTGGATACCCATTTCCTGCTAATGCACACCTGGGAAGTAAGCAGGGAATGGCTTAAGTGCTTACGCCCCTGCCAAGATCTGGTTTGAGTTCCTGACTCCCAGTCAACTGGGGAGGGAGCTGGCAGGTGAGTCTCTCTCTCTCTCTCTCTCTCTCTCTCTCTCTCTCTCTCCTCTCTCTTTGCTTCTCAAATAAGATCTTCTTTAGAAAAGAAAATTAAAGTGAGTTTGGGCTCCCTCTTGCCCCCTCCTCTTCTGCCATAAGATGCTATGGCAAGAGCAAGAGGCCCTCAGAAGATGCTGGCAGCTTGATACTGAAACTTCCCAGTCTCTGGTGTTCTATTACAGCAGAGCAACACGGAATAAGACTGTAAGCAACCACAGAAGAAGCTGATGACCTGCATTTCAACAAAATTAACAATCTTGTGCATCAAAAGATACTTTGAGGAGTGGCCATTTTGGCCTAGAAGATAAGTTGTGTTTCATCAAAATTTAAAATTTCTGTGGAATAAAAGATACTTCCAAGGGGCATTTGGGCTAGCAGTTAAGATGCCAATTAGGACCCGCCATCTCGTTTTGGAGTGCCTGGGTTAGGGATCTGGCTCCAGTTCCTGATTCCAGCTTCCTGCTCATGAGACCTTGGGAAAGCAACTGGCATTGTTCAAGGTAACAGAGTCCCTGCACCCACAGGGGAGACCTAGACTGAGTTCCCAGGTCCTGGCTTCACCCACACAGCTGTTGCAGGCCTTTGAGGAGTGGACCAGTGGATGGGAGCTCGCTCGCTCCCTCCCTCTCTCTGTCCCGCTCTCCTCCCCCCCCCCTTTCTCCTCCTCTCTCATGCTCTCTCTCCTCTTGCTCTCTTTCTCTCCCCCTTTGTCTCTCACTCCTCTCTCGTTCTCTCACTCCTCATTCCTCTCTCTCGTGCAGTGCGTGCATGCTATCTGCCTTCTCTTTATCACCGCCTCTCAGGGAAAAAAATTTAAGATATTTTTAAGAAAGATAACACATACAATGGGAAGAAATATTTGCAAACCAAAGATCTGACAAGGAATTCCTATCCAGAACATACAAATAAGATATTCCTATAACTCAACAACAAAATAACCCAATTAAAATTGGACAAATGATTCAACTCACTTCTTGAAAAAAATATATACAAATGGCCAATAAGCACATGAAAAGATGCTCACCACTGTTAGTCACAGGGAAACACAAATCAAAACCACAATGAGACACTACCTCAAACCCATCAGGATGGTTCTTTTCAATAAAACAAAATAACAAGTGCCGGGGCCGGTGCTGTGGCACTATGGGTAAAGCCGCTGCCTGCAGTGCTGGCATCCCACATGGGCACTGGCTCAAGTCCTGGCTGCCCCACTCTGATCCAGCTCTCTGCTAATGTGCCTGAGAAGGCAATAGAAGATGGTCCAAGTGCTTGGGGCCCTGCACCCACATGGGAGACCCAGAGGAAGCTCCTGGCTCCTGGCTTCAGATCAGCCCAGCTCCAGCCATTGCAGCCATTTGGGGAGTGAACTGGCAGCTGGAAGATCTGTCTATCTCTCCCTCCCTCTCTGTAACTGCCTTTCAAATAAAATAAACAAACAAAAAAGATTTATTTTATATACAAATGGCCAATAAGCACATGCACCGCAATTAGTCACGGGGAAATGCAAATCAAAACCACAGTGAGACACCACCTCAGATGATGTGGAGAAACTGGCGTTGTACATCTGTTCAGCAAAGTCCGGCAGTTCCTCGAGAACTACAGAATATTATCAAATGATCCAACACCCAGAAAGCACTGAATGCAGAGACTCATAGAGATATCTGCGTACCAGCGTTCACTGCAGCTTTATTCACAGCAGCAGAAAGGGGAAAACAAGCCAGGAGCCTATCACCAGATAAATGGATAAATAACATACAAACATACAACGGGCTAGTTAGTACTCAGGCTTCCAAAGGAACAAGACTGTGACACGTGATACAACATGGAAGGACCTTGAGAACATTATGCGACATGAAATAAGCCAGACACAAAAGGACACATACTGTCTGTCAGATTCTACTTATATCTGGACAGTCAAATTTGACCCAGAAAGTAGAATAGAAATGGAGATACAGTGGTCTGAATGTTTGCATCCTTCCTGGCCCTCAGGGCGGTGAGATCTTCGGCAGATGGTTAGGTCACAACTGTAGAATCCTCGTGGACGGAACCAGCACCCTTATAGAAGAGACCTGAGAGAGGCACCTCCCCCCACCCATGAGTGAGCCCACAGCAAGAAGGTACCATTTCTGAAGCAGACACCGAACTTGCTGACATCTGGACCTTATACTTCTCAGCCTCCAAAACTATAAGGAATAAATGTCTGCTGTGTATAAGGTGCCTGATTACGGTGATTTGTTACAGCAGCCCAAACGGACCAAGCGGTTACCAAGGTGAGTGGATGGGCTATTACCTAATTGGCACAGAGTTTGTGTTTCTTTTCTTTTTTCTTTTTAAAAGATTTATTTATTTATTTGAAAGGCAGAGAGAAAGAGAGAGAGAGAGAGAGAGAGAGAGAGAAAGTCTTCCATCCACTGGTTCACTTCCCAGATGGCCACAACGGCCAGAGCTGCGGCAATTTGAAGCCAGGAGCCAGGAACTTCCTCTGGGTCTCCCACATGGGTGCAGGAGCCCAAGGACTTGGGCCATCTTCTACTGCTTTCCCAGACCATAGCAGAGAGCTGGATCAGAAGTGGAACAGCTGGGACTTGAACCAGCACTGCAGGCAGCAGCTCTACTGACTAAGCTACAGCATCCACCCCAGAGTTTATGTTTTCGATGATGCAGACCTTCTCAAAATAATGGTGATGGTTACAGTCAGAGCTGGGCCAGGCCAAAGCCAGGAGTCAAGAACTCCATCCCGGTTTCTCACATGGGTGGAAGAGGCCCAAGCACTTGAGCTATCACTACTGTCTTCCCAGGTACACCAGCAGGAAACTGGATGGAAAGCAAAATGGCCAGTACTTGAACTGGGGCTCTGAGATAGAGTGCTGAGATCACAGGCAGTGGCTTAAGCTACTGTGCCACAACACCAGCCCCCAAAGACACACGATGACACGGTGTCAGAATATCACCATACAGATCACACTCACCAAGCACAAAGATGCAAAGACCTGGGGCTGCCACCTGGTCTAGGTTATGGCACTGAGGTTGTCAGTCGTGGGGCACACTGACAGCCGTTTCTTCCTGATGTAGCATCATCAGAAGCACACAAGATCAAGATGCAGGGACCTTTCTGCAACTGCTGCACTAGATTCTGATCGAGTCCACGGATTTTACCAGATCATTCCGCCTGCACTACTCAAGAACATCAATGTCATTAACCCTGTATGTAAGGATGCGTGGGAAGTGTGGCTTCCACTCTCAAAGCAGCTCCAAGTGTAAGAAACGATTCAGTATATGCATGGTGTTCAGAACCTGATCTGAAAGCATGATTTAGAAGAACTGGAAACACTGAAAGTGGATCTTGTACTGATGACTGAATCAGGGCTGATGTTCTCGGGGAGATGGCATTACTGTGGCTACAGGAGAGAACGTGACTGTGTATTTTTAGCTTCGGAGACCAGGTGCATTCAGGCTGGTATGGCTGTAGACTCAAGCGTGTATTTTTAAAGGCCTGACATGGTTGTTCCTCTGCTGGTTATATCAACTAATAACCTTCCATGCTCCATATTTTTAAGATGTAAATGTTGGTTAAAGTTTACTATATTTGCCTTTACCTCTTCTCTTACCATGTGATATTTTTAAAGTATTTCTTTCTTTTTTTTTAAGATTCATTAACTTATTTGAAAGCCAGAGTTACACAGAGAGGAGAGGCAGAGAGAGAGAAAGAGAGGTCCTCCTTCCGATGGTTCACTCTCCAACTGGCCGTAACGGCCAGAGCTGCGCCAATCCGAAGCCAGGAGCCAGGAGCCTGCTCCAGCTCTCCCACGTGGGTGCAGGGACCCAAGGACACTGGGCCATCCTCCACTGCCCTCCCAGGCCATAGCAGAGAGCTGGATGGGAAGTGGAGTGGCCGGGTCTGGAACCAGTGCCCATATGGGTTGCCGGCGCCTCAGGCCAGGGCATTAACCCGCTGCGCCATAGCGCCAGCCCCACCATGTGATATTTTTAAGTTACATATTTAAAACTTTCTTAAAATCAGAAACAAGAAATATGTTGCTTTTCTCTTCCTTCTTGACACTCCACAAACGATGAATTCCTCTTTTCAAACACCTTACATACATATTCACTCTGTGAGGGGCTGGCTCCTGCAACATACAGCTGAAAGGTTGACGAGTGACAGATAGCTTGACTGGCCTAGTCCCCAAGTGACTTAAAGAAAACATACATACTTCACAGTCTCCACCAAAAAACAGAGAGGGGAAACTTTCCAACTTATTTTGGAGCCAGTGTTATCCTAATACCAAAACTAGACAAAAGCATCACAAAGAAACTGCAGACCAATAGCTCTTATAAATAATGCAAGAAGTTCTCAACAGGATACCAGCAAATCAAATCCACCAATATAAAGAAAAAGAATAATCTTACATCATGATCAGGTGCAGCTTGCATTAGAACTGCAATGTATAGGGGCCGGCGCAGTGGCAAAATGGGCTAAGCCTCTGCCTATGGCGCCAGAATCCCACATGGGCACCAGTTCTAGTCCTGGCTGTTCCTCTATCAATCCAGCTCTCTGCTATGGTTTGGGAAAGCAGAAGATGGCCCACGTGCTTAGGCCCCTGCACCTGCGTGAGAGACCTGGAAGAAGTCTTGCTCCTGACTTTGGATCTGACCAGCTCCAGTTGTTGGGACCATTTGGGTAGAAATCAGCAGATGGAAGACCTCTCTGTCTGTCCTCTCTGTCTATAATTCTCTCTCTCAAATAAATAAATAAAACCTTGAAAAATAAATGTAATATATAAGACGGTTTATCTGAAAACTAATAATTATACTATATCAATAACAAAAGACAAAAACCACACGGTTATCTCAACAGGCACAGAAAATTATTTAATAAAATATGATGCCCCTTCATGATTAAAGTGAAAAACAAACTTGAAATAGAAGGAATTTATGCAAATCACAGCTAACGTCACACAAAATCAAATCAGCGCCAAAGTCACACCAAATCACATCAAAGCCAGCATCACACTGAATCAAACCAAAGCCAATGTCACAACTATGCAAAACACAGCAAACACCATACTCAGAGGTCAAAGATGGAACACTTCTCCTGAGATCCAAAAGACAAAGACACTCTCACCGTTTCTATTCAGAATATTACTGGAGGCTGTAGCCACAGAATTGGGCAAGAGAAAGAAGTAAATGGGGCCAGCACTGGGGCTCAGCAGGTTAAGCTGCTGTCTGCAGTGCTGGTTTGATTCCTGGCTGCTCCATTTCTGATCCAGCTGCCTGCTAATGGGCCTGGGAAAGCAGCAGAGGATGGCCCGAGTGCTTGGGCTCCTGACCAACGTGGGAGGCAATGAGGAACCTCCTGGCTCCTGGCTTCGGTCTGTCCCAGCCCTGGTATTAATACACACTCATTTGGGGAGTAAACCAGCAGATGGAAGATTTCTCTCTATCTTTGGCCCTCTCCCTTTGTAATTCTGCCTTTCAAATAATAAGTAAATAATTTAAAAAATTATATTAAAATAAAACAATAATTAAAATAATTTAAAAATAATAAAAATAAGTAAATAATAATAAGTAAATCTTAAAAAAAGAAGTAAATGGCAACTAGATTGCAAAGGAAGAAGTAAAATACGTCTTTGCAGATAACACAGCCTTACACAAAAAAATCCCAAGGAATCCACTAAAAACTATATTATGACTAGTCAATGAGTTTAGCAAGGTTGCAGGATGCAAGGCCAATATGCAAAACTTAGTTGCATTTTTACACATGTGCAATGAATAATCCCAAAATTAATTAAGAACACATTCCATTTACAACAGCATCAAAAAGAACAAAATATTTAAGTATGAATTTAACCAAAGCAATGTAAACACTGGGGAAAACATTTAGCCTAGTGGTTAGACTGCCTGTTAAGAAGCCTGCATACCATACTGGAGTACCTAGGTTCTGTATCCACCTCCTGACTCCAGCTTCCTGTTAATGTGCACCTTGACAGGCAGCAGGTAGGAGACCTAGGTTGCATTCTCTGCTACAGGTCTTGGCCTTGTTCCAGCACTGGCCATTGAAGGCATTTGGAGAGTGAACCAGAAGATGGGAGAGCTTACTTGCTCGCTCGCTCATTCTCCCCCCACCAGCCTCTCAAAATACAATTTAAAAAAATATAAAAAGAAAAATGTGAAACCTATACTCTGGACACAAAGCTGAAAGAAGCTTAAAAAGAACTAAATAAATGCAAAGACACCTGTGGGAGTCCCCCAGAAAGGTCTCCTTCCATCCCAGAGCCTGTGACTTTCACCTGATGGAGCAAAGGACGTAACCTGAAATGATCCAGGTAAGACCCCACACAATCACACACCTCAGGATCCACACAGAAGACAGGGGCAGAGGAGTTCTGAGAAAAGAGGCAGAGGCAATGTGACCACGGAGGCAGAGATCAGTGGTGCAGCCATAAACCAAGGAATGCCTGAAGCCTCCCAAATGTTAGAGCAGCAGGGAAGAGATGCTCTCCCAGAATCTGCAGAGAAAGTGGCCCCACCAAGTCCCAGATTTTGGGTTTCTGGTCTCTTTAGCCGTAAAATAAGTTTGTGCTGTTCTAAGCCAATTCATTTGAGGAAATTTGTTACAGTGACTCTGGAAACCTAACACAACATCCCATCTACTGTGAGGATGGTGACACTTCCTAAGTGATGGACAGACTCAATGCAACCTGCCACCATCCCAGCTGCTTCTTTAAAGAAACTCACCGGCGTGTTTTGGCACAGTAAGATAAGCTGCTGCCTGTGACGCCAGCATTCCATATAGGAACATAGGTTCAAGTCCTGGCTGCTCTGCTTCCAATCCAGCTCCCTGCTAGTATACCTGGGAAAGCAGCAGAAGACCTCCCAAGTACGTGGACCTCTGCTACCCATGTGGGAGACCAGGATGGAGCTCCTGGCTCCTGGCTTCAGCCTGGCCTACCCTAGGCCACTGTGGCCATTTTGGGAGTGAACCAGTGGAGGAAGATCTCTCTCTCTCTTTCTTTGTCTTTCCCTCTCTCTGTCACTCTGCCTTTCAACTAACTAACTAACTAACTAACTAAATCTGTTAAAAAAAAAAAAAACAAACTCAACATGGAAATGCTAGGGACCTAGAACAGCCAAAACAATCTTGGAAAAGAAGAAAACTGGAGGACCTACACTTTCCCACTTCAGAACTAATTTAAGGCACAGTAGCTAAGACAGAATGATAGTGGCACAGAGACAAACAACCAGTTTTAGACCAATGGAACAGAACACCGCCCAGAAATAAATCCTCACATTTATAGCCAATTGATATTGAAATTTAAAAAAAATTATTTATTTATTTGAAAGGCAGAACTACACAGAGAGAGAGAGAGACCTTTAATCCACTGGTTCACTCCCCAAATGGCCTCAATGGCCAGGGCTTGGTGAGGCTGAAGCCAGATACCAGAATTCCATCCTGTTCTCTCAGGTGGGTACAGAGGTCCAAACACTTGGCCCATTTTTGATATTTTCTCAAGTTCATTATCAAGGAGCTGGATTAGAATTGGAGTAGCTAGGACTCAAACTGCACCCATATGGGATGCTGGCATTCCAAGTGGCAGCTGAACCCACTGTGCCAACACTGGCCCCATAATCTCTTAATTTTTAAAAAAGATTTACTTATTTATTTGGAAGGCAGAGCTACAGAGAGGCAGAGGCAGAGAGACAGAAAGAGAGACAGAGGGAGAGAGAGAGAATCTTCCATCCACTGGTTCACTCCCCAGATGGCCACAATGGCCGGAGCTACGTCAATCTGAAGCCTGGAGCCAAGAGCTTCTTCCAGGTCTCCCAAGAGGGCTGCAGAGGCCCAAGGACTTGGGCCATCTTCTACTGCTTTCCCAGGCCATAGCAGAGAGCTGGATCAGAAGAGGGGCAGCCAGGACTCGAACTGGCACCCATATGGGATGCTGGCACTGCAGGCAGCGCTTTACCTGCTCTATGCCACAGCACTGGCCCCGTCTACTCATTTTTGACAAGGGTGCCAAAACACTTCAAAAGGGAAGGAATCATCTTTTTTTTATAAAGATTTTATTTATTTATTTGAGAGTTAGAGTTATAGACAGTGAGAGGTAGAGACAGAGAGAAAGGTCTTCCTTCAGTTGGTTCACTCTCCAAATGGCCGCAACAGCCAGAGCTGGGCCAATCCGAAGCCAGGAGCCAAAAGCTCCTTCTGGGTCTCCCACGTGGGTGGAGGGGCCCAAGGACTTGGGCCATCTTCTACTGCTTTCCCAGGCCATAGCAGAGAGCTGGATAGGAACAAGAGCAGCCGGGACTCAAACCAGCCCATATGGGATGCCAGTGCCGCAGGCGGAGGATTAACCTACTGGGCCACAGGGCCAGCCCCGGAATCATCTTTTCAACATATGACAGAAACTTCTCAAACTTGCTAAGTGAAAGGAGACAGTAACAAAAGACGACATATTGTATGATTCTATTTATATTAAATGCCCGAACAGGCAATTTCAGAGGCAGAAAGTAGAGAAACAGTTTTGTAAGAGCACTGGGGAGAAACAGCAGGTGGTTGCAGATCAGTGCCAAGTGTGACAGACTGTGATGATGGCTGAACTCATATACCTGAATGGTATATGAGTTATACCACCATAAAGCTTTTATAATATAAGTCATGTATGAAGTCATGTATGAAGGACAATGAGTATGAATGTGACATTGTAGCAGGTGATACAACTACTCTGCATCTTGATTTTGGATTATGGTGGTGGTTACACAAATCTACACATGGGCTACAACTGCACAAAGTACATACACCCGAACACAAAGACTATATGTAAAAAATGGTGAAACTGCCGGCGCCGTGGCTCACTAGGCTAATTCTCCGCCTAGCGGTGCCGGCACACCGGGTTCTAGTCCCGGTCGGGGCGCCGGATTCTGTCCCGGTTGCCCCTCTTCCAGGCCAGCTCTCTGCTGTGGCCAGGGAGTGCAGTGGAGGATGGCCCAGGCTTGGGCCCTGCACCCCATGGGAGACCAGGAAAAGCACCTGGCTCCTGGCTCCTGCCATCGGATCAGCGCGCCAGCCGCGGCGGCCATTGGAGGGTGAACCAACGGCAAAGGAAGACCTTTCTCTCTGTCTCTCTCACTGTCCACTCTGCCTGTCAAAAAAAAAAAAAAAAAAAAAAAAAAGGTGAAACTGACAAAGTTTCTGTAGTGGGGCTCACAGCTCATCAGGCTCCTGGGTCTGGGTCTGAGTTTGAACTATAGCCATGTACAATGTTGCCACGGGGAGAATCTGGGGCAGGCAAATGGGAACAAGTGTACCTTTGCCACAATTTCCTGTACATCGTAAGAGTCTATATCCAGGGCCGGCGCTACGGCTCCCTAGGCTAATCCTCCGCCTTGTGGCGCCGGCACACTGGGTTCTAGTCCGGGTCAGGGCACTGGATTCTGTCCCGGTTGCCCCTCTTCCAGTCCACTCTCTGCTGTGGGCCAGGAAGGCAGTGGAGGATGGCCCAAGTGCTTGGGCCCTGCACCCACATGGGAGACCAGGAAGAAGCACCTGGCTCCTGGCTTTGGATCTGCACAGCACGCAGGCCGTAGCAGCCATTTGGGGGGTGAACCAATGGAAGGAAGACCTTCCTCTCTGTCTCTCTCTCTCTCTCACTGTGTAACTCTGCCTGTCAAATAAATAAAAAAAGTTCTTTTAAACTAAAAAAATACTAAACAAAAGTGATGGGCTGGGGAGTCACAGTGAGAACCCATGAACTAAATGATTGTCGGTAGGACAGTTCAGTCACCCAAGACTGCAAGCACATGACACCTGGGGTCAGGGCGGGCTCTGCCCAGCTATATTCTCCCAGGTGGCCTTGGGCTCTCTCTGAGCTGCTCCAGGTGTGTTTACCTGTATGCATCACCTGGCTCTCCCATCTCTCCAATCAACCAGTGTGTGGGATTTTCACACTCTACATCAGCACTCCTGCACAGCACCAGCCAAACACAGTGACCACATTTCATAAATGCAGGCACACAGCAAACTGTTTTTCTAGAATATGCCTTGTTCATTAATTTGTTTATTTTATTTGAGAAGGTAGGGGCCTGCAGTGGCCTCGGTGGGCCAGGATGAAGTTGGGAGCCAGGAACTCAAACCAAATATCCCATACATGGTCAGCAAGGCCGCAAACACTTGAGCCACCACCACCTGTTGGCTGTCAAGGTCTGCATAAGCAGGAAGTTAGAACTGGGAGCAGAGCCAGGACTTGAATCCGGGCACTGACATGGGATGCATGCATCCCAAGTGGTGTCTTAACTGCTATATAAACACCTTCCCCTTATTAATTTTTACCATCCAGTAAACCTCCCAGGAACTCCTACTGCGAGGGCCATCCAGGGGCCCAGTGCTGTTGTTGAAGACAACAAATGATAACTCTTCAACAACAGAAGATAGTCAAAAGACCCAGCTGCCTGGGTCACCTTACAGCCTATAACTCCAGACATAAAAGGTGACGTGTGCACTATCCATGCAACCAGAGAGCCTGGAAAACATTCCTCTCATCAAAGACTTGATTCAAAAGCCAAATAGCAGGGCTGGCACTGAGGCACAGTAGGTTAAGCCTGCGCCTTTGAAGATGGGCGCTGACTTGAGTCCCAGCTGCTCCATTTCCAATCCAGTTCCCTGCTGGTGCACCTGGGAAAGTAGCAGAAGATGGTCCAAGTGCTTGGGCCCCTGCATCATGTGGGAGACCCCAGAGGAAGCTCCTGGCTCCTGGCTTCAGCCTAGCCCAGCCCCAGCTGTTGTGACCATTTAGACAGGGAACTAGTGGATGGAAGACTCTCTTGCTCTCTTTCTAACTGCCTTTCAAGTTAACAAATTTTTTTTTTAAAAAAGCACATTTAAAAATAAAATAAACCATTTGTGATCATTTCTGGAAAACTGTAAAGCAACGGCAGTGAATGAACTGCATGAGAACATGAATCTTGTCAACGCTACAGGAACAAAGCCAGATATTGCACAGGTCCATTTATATTACATGCAAAAGCAGGAACAATTAACCCAAGTCTTGGAGGGTGCAACAATGAAGGGGACAGTGGCTTTGTTTTCTGGGACGGCGGTTTGTTCACATGTACTCTGTGACAACTCCCGTTACAGCTCTGGCCTCCAGTGCGGCTTCTTGGGAGATGCGGCCTCTGAGGAAATGCACTCAGCCCTCCCTACCCATGGATCCACATTCATGGATTCAACCAACTGGGAGTGGAAGATATTAGAAAAAAATCCTGTCTGTATTGGACACATACAGACTCCTCTTCCCCGTCAGTATTCTCTACACAATTTTGACATAGTTTCTCCACAGGCCATAGTTTCCAGAACTCTGATATATGCATGGACTACATTAAAATAAACTTAATTCTTAATTCCACTTTCCATGACCTTTTTGAAGTACGCTGATTTTCCCATGGCATTTACATTGCATCAGGTGTTACAAGTCATCCAGAAGTGATTTAAAGTATACAAGATGGGGGTGGGTATTTGATGCCACTTGGGATGCCGGCACCCATACTGGAGTGCATGGGATTGAGTACCAGACCCATTCCTGACTTCAGCTTCCGATTCATGTGCACCCTAGGAGGCAGCAGGTGATGGCTCATACTCATGAGGGAGACCTGGGCTGAGTTCCCAGCTCCTGGGTTCAGCCTGGCCCAGTCCCAGCTGTTGCAGGCATCTGGGGAGTGAAACAGCAGATGGGAAATCTCTCCCTCTGTTCCCCTGCCTTTTCAATAAAGTAAAATGTTAAAAAAATAAAAGTATTGAGGAGCAGTTGTGTAAGTCATATGCAAGCATGTCATTTTATACAAGGAACTTGAGCATGTGTAGACTCTGGCATCCATGAGAGGTCCTGGAACCAATCCCCGTGGATACTGACAGATTGTACCTAGGGTGAGTGAGGTCATGAGGCTGGGTCCCTGATCCAATGGGATCAGGGCCGTCACAAGAAGAGACACCAGAGAGCTCTTCTGCTTCTCTCTCTCTCTGCTTGCACAAACAAGACATCATGCATGGACACAGCCAGCAAATGGCTGTTTACAACCAAAGGGGAGTGGTCTCACCAGACACCACCCCTGCTGGCACCTTGATTTCCAGGCCCCAGAAATGTGAGAGAAGAAATGTCTGGTGCTCAAGCTCCAGTCCACAGTATCTTGTTATGGCAGCCTGTGTGCAGATTTAGTCTTTTTTGAAAATGTGTATTTCATCTTTTATGTGTAGAAGAAAATGAACTAAAAGATTTTATTAGCAAAGATTCATGCACCAAACATTTCCTAAGCTCCTATGATGTGCCAGCTTCTGGATACTCATCCCTTGAAACTAATATTTTAATGCCAAGGCTTTGCTGCCAAGATTCCAAGGCAGAAATCGGTGGAAATGTAGAAAACACTAAAAATGTAACTTGATTGTCTCAGGACATCATGTGAACATGACACTGCCAGCAGTCACATTCGCCAGTGGCTAAGGAACCAGTATGAGGCAATGCTCAGTCCCCTGGTCTTTCTCTCACACCAAGACTGCCAGTTTGTGCAGCTCATGGAAGAAATAGCTGGGTATGAAAACAGAGCAAAGAAAGAACAAACTGATTTGGGGGCTAGTATAGACCCTGGCTTGATCCCAGTGAATCATTTTTTTTTAAGATTTTATTTATTTATTTGAGAGGTAGAGTTATAGAGAGAGGGAGACAGAGAGAAAGGTCTTCCATCCGTTGGTCCAATAATCATTTTGTAAAAATGATCATTTTAAATTTAATTTGAGGGGGAAGGAGGAGAGAGAGAGAGAATGAGACAGAGAGACCTCCCATCTGTTGGTTCACTTTCCAACTGCCCACAACAGCTAGCACTGGGTTGCGCCAAATCCAGAAGCAGGGAACTTAATCCAGGTCTCCCATGAAGAAGGCAGGAACCTGATCATTTAAGCCATCAACACTGCCTCATAGGGTCCATGCTGGTGGGAAGCTGGAATCAGATTTTAACTAGGGCCTGGTGCTGTGGTGTAGTGGGTAAAGTTGCTGCCTGCAGCGCTGGCATCCCATATGAGTGCCAGTTTGAGTCCTGGCTGCTCCACTTTTGATCCAGCTCTCTTCTATGGCCTAGGAAAGCAGCAGCAGATGGCCCAAGTCCTTGGGCCCCTGCACCCACGTGGGAGACCTGGAAGAAGCTCCTGGCTCCTGGCTTCAGATTGGCCCAGCTCTGGCTGTTGCGGCCATCTGGGGAGTGAACCAGTGGATGGAAGACCTCTCTCTCTCTGCCTCTGCTACTCTGTAACTCTGCCTTTAAAATAAATAATAAATAAAAAAATTTTAACTAAAGATGCTTTAATATTTCTGGTGGATGTGTGTATGTTGTATGCAAATATTTTGCCATTTTGTATAAGGAATTTGAGCATCCACAAGTTTTGGTATATGCTGGAGTCCTGGATGGATAAATGTATTTGATTTTCTTTCCAGGTTCTTGACACATAATTCTTAAAGTCCTTGGAAATTCCTCAGAGAACGGGATGAGAGGAGCATCTTTTGTTGTCCATAAGCCCTTCCAGTTTTGTTACAAGGTGACTCTGGAGGATGGCACAGGTTACCAGGGGGCACCAACCACATGATCGCCAACCTCCAAGGAGAGGCGGGACTGGAGATGGAGCCCCTGTATCTCATGGTCTGGCTGTTGATCTGTATCCTTTTTAACATCCCTTATATGAAGCCAGTTGATAAATCTCTGTAGATGTGAGCCACCCTAGCAAATCATCAAGTCCAAGGAGAAAGTCATAGGAACCCCATTAACAGCCAATCAGTCACAAGTTACAACCTGGGACTTGTGGCTGGCCTTTTAAGTAGGGGGGCAGCCCTGTGGGGCTGGGCCCCTAACCTGTGGGTCTGGGCTAACACCAGGTCATCAGCGCGAGGCCTGATTTAAAGTGTGGGCATCCATCTGGTGTCTGCAGAGGACTGGAGAATTGTTTGGAGAGGTAAAGTCCCACATTTGGTGTCAGATGTGTTCTGTTGATTGAGTAGGGAATCAACTGCCTTCCCTTTTCCCTCATTTTAACTTAATTACCTTCTAAGGAACGGAGTGCTGGATCTTCAACTGATGAATTTCAGGGACACAACTCAACCTATAACAGATCAGCACCCTATTGACAAGACCTCGGAAATCCAGTCTCCAGACGGCAATATATCAGTATCAAAATCTTAACACACATTTCTCCAAAAAACAACTAGCAAAGACTAGCACATGCAAAGATGCACAACACTGTGTAGTCCTCAGGGAAAGGCAGATCAAATGGTGACACGCTTTAGGTTTACTGGAATAGCTAAACTCAAAAAGACAGACAATAATAGGTATTGGAAAGGATCTTGAGAAACTGAACCTTTTACACCTCTGGTTAAAATGTAAAATGGTGCAGTCGCTTTGGAAAACAATGTTAAATGCACTTACTATATGACTCAGCAATTCCACTCCTAGGTAAATTGAAGAATTCGTTGGACCAAAATACATTTATCTTTTTTTTATTTTTTTATTTTTTGACAGGCAGAGTGGACAGTGAGAGAGAGAGACAGAGAGAAAGGTCTTCCTTTGCCGTTGGTTCACCCTCCAATGGCCACCGCGGCTAGCGCGCTGCGGCCGGCGCACCACACTGATCTGATGGCAGGAGCCAAGTACTTCTCCTGGTCTCCCATGGGGTGCAGGGCCCAAGTACTTGGGCCATTCTCTACTGCACTCCCTGGCCACAGCAGAGAGCTGGCCTGGAAGAGGGACAACCAGGACAGGATCCGGCGCCCCGACTGGGACTAGAACCCGGTGTGCCAGCGCCGCAAGGCAGAGGATTAGCCTAGTGAGCCGTGGTGCCGGCCTACATTTATCTTTCAATCCCATTTTCTGCAAACTTTTTGAAGTGCCCTCATATATACAAGAGACATTAAAATATATCTACACAAAGTTTGGTACAAGAATATTCATAGCAGTATTTTCCATAAGAGCCAAATAGTAGAACCTACCCAAACGATAAATATGACAGAGCATATCACACAGAAGACAATCATTCAGCAAGAAATGCAATTAAGTACTGATACATGGTACAACAAGGATGAACCTCAAAATCATTTGCTAAGTGAAGTAAGCTAGATGGAAAAGATCACCTTTAGGCGAAGGCATTTGGCTCAGCAGTTAAGGCTCTGCTTGGGATACCCACATCCCATATCTGAGAGCCTGTGTTCAAGTCCTGGCTCCACCTCTAATTCCAGCTTCTTGCTACTGTGCATCCTGGGAGGCAGCAGGTGATGGCTTAAGTAGTCGGGTTCCTGCCAGCCACGTGGGAGACCCGGACTGAGTTTCTGGGTCCTGCTTCTTCGGACAATACCAGCCCTGGCTGTTGCAAACATTCCAGGAGTGAAGCAGTGGACAGATAATCTTTCTCTTTCAAATAAAAATAAACAAATAAAATTTTAAAAAGACTACATATTGTATCTCTTGGTTACATGAAATATCCAAAGTAAGTAAAAGAACAGAGTAGATTAGTAGCTGCCTCGGCTCAGGAGAGGGACAGGGTGGGAATGAGGAGAACGGGGAGTGACTGTTACAGGTTCAGGCTTTTTTCTGGAAGGAAAAAGGACCCAAAATTTGAATATGACCCTATAAATGTACTGAAAATCAACACTCTTTAATCAAACCAATACTCTTTAAGTGGGTAAACTTTATGGTATAATAAGTTATATATCGGCCGGTGCCGTGGCTCACGAGGCTAATCCTCCACCTTGTGGCGCCGATACACCGGGTTCTAGTCCCGGTCGGGACGCCGGATTCTGTCCCGGTTGTCCCTCTTCCAGGCCAGCTCTCTGCTGTGGCCAGGGAGTGCAGTGGAGGATGGCCCAAGTACTTGGGCCCTGCACCCCATGGGAGACCAGGAGAAGTACCTGGCTCCTGCCATCGGATCAGCGTGGTACGCCAGCCGCGGCGGCCATTGGAGGGTGAACCAATGGCAAAAGGAAGACCTTTCTCTCTCTCTCTCTCACTGTCCACTCTGCCTGTCAAATAAATAAATAAATAAAATAAGTTATATATCAATAAAGCTTTATAAGAAATTTTAAGGCAAGAGCTGGCACTGTGTTGTAGTAGGTAAAGCTACCACCTACAGTGCCAGCATCCTATATGGGTGCTGGTTCGAGACTCAGCTGCTCCACTTTCAATCCAGATCTCTGCTATGGCCTGGGAAGTAGAAGATGGTACAAGTAGAAGCAGTAGAAGATGGCCCAAGTGCTTGGGGCTCTGAACCCACGTGGGAGACCTGGAAGAAGCTCCTAGCTTCAGATTGGTCCAGCTCTGGTAATTGTTTCCATTAGGGGAATGAAACAGTGGATGGAAGATCTCTCTCTCTCTCTCTCTGTCTGCCTCTCTGTAACTCTGTCTTTCAAATAAATAAATAATAAAAATATTTAAAAAAATGTTAAGGCAGTAACTTATAAAACACATGGAACCAAAACAAATGGCTATTATTTATATTATTGTATTATATTTATAAAGAGTTCCTGTAAATCTAAGATGTCTACATTTTAAAAATAGGCAAAGGATGACAAATTAGTTTTTTAAAAAATACAAGTGCTAAAACATACCTGGAAATATGCTGGACATGACAGTAAAAGTCAGTGTTATCTGGTCCCCAATACCTTCCTTGTCCCCTCAGGATGATCCTGCTCACCTGAGTGGCTGCAAATTGCTAAGTCTCCCCCTGCTTTGCGCACTCTCTCCAAGGACACCATCCTGTTCGCCTTCCTGTTTCCAGTTCCTACTGCCAAGCCCTGCACATGTTAAGTGCTCATGAACACATGCATGCTACTTTTTTACTCTGTCTTACAAGCAGAGGAAAAAGCGACAGAGCTAGAGCTACCCCATCCACGGGTTCACTAACCAAATGCTGGAGCTGAAGCTAGCAGCTGGGAACTCAACCCAGGTCTCCCATAGGGGTGGCAGGAATCCCAGTACTTGAGCCATTGCCACAGCCTCCCAGGATGTGCGCTGGCAGGAAGCTGACATCAGGAGTGGGAGCTGAGAAAGGAACCTGGGATGCAGGTGCCCTAAGTGCCAGAACAAATGACGGCTTCCTCCTTTTCTTTTTCTTTTCTTTTTTTTTTTTTAAGATTTATTTATTTATTTGCAAGTCAGTTACACAGAGAGAGGAGAGGCAGAGAGAGAGAAAGCGAGAGAGAGGTCTTTCATCCGCCGGTTCACTCCCCAGATGGCCGCAACAACTGGAGCTGTGCCGATCTGAAGCCAGAAGCCAGGAGCTTCTTCCAGGTCTCCCACGTGGGTACAGGGGCCCAAGGACTTGGGCCGTATTCTACTGCCTTCCCAGGCCATAGCAGAGAGCTGGATTGGAAGTGGAGCAGCCAGGTCTTGAACCGGCGCCCATATGGGATGCCGGCGCTGCAGGCCAGGTCATTAACTCACTGTGCCACTGCACCGGCCCCAGGCTTCCTCCTTTTATATTCTTAAATTAAAATGTGATGTGAGGTTTGAAAAGGGTGTTCTAAACAGTTACTGATATTGCCATTTGTCCTCAGATTTCAACTGCTCCCTATAAATAAAAAACATCTCTCTTCCCCCAGAAACTGACAGTCTTCGCCAACCCTGGCTCCCACGGCTGAGTCCTGCTTACACCACTGATCACCTGACCTCCTTCTAGAGGACAGGAATGCCAGGCATGAAAGCACACCCTTTGGCCTCTGGCTTCCCAGCTCCCATCTCCAAGAAGGGCAGATCACAGGGCACCCCTGCTCCCTGTCAGTCCTGGGACCCACCCACAGATGCACAGCAAGGGTAACCAGCGTGCACCCCTTCCCACAAGGGCACATTTAAGGAGGATCACCACCATTCAAGCCAGTCCGGTGCTGCTTCGTCTCGGGAGTTTTGCTACAACCCCTGGGACAACCCATCTACAGTAATAGGTCTAGTTCCTGACTGGTGTATGGCCCAGTCAAGTAGCTTAAACTCTGGGCCTGGGTTGTCTGAGATATCAAATGATGAAGCCAAATCTGACCTGAGAGCTCTCGTGCTCTAAAATTTGGATCCTCATGGGCTCAGCACAATGACTTCTGAGCTCCCCCACACCACTGATTTCCACACGCGTCCCAAAGGTGAGGCTGCAGGTGCACGGAGAAGCCTGACCCTTGACCTGACACTCCGCCTTCTGCTCACCTGGTCTTCACCGGCAGCTGCGTCTGCCACACCCAGCACTGCCCAGGACAGACGCTCTGCTGGCCTTTGCTCAGTAGGGGAATCACTCTTCCTAGTCCTTCTGTCGCTAGCTGCTGAGTCTCACCGCCTCTCTCCTTTCCTGCTCTGTGTTGCCAAAAAGGCAATTAGGGATTCTGCTTTTACACCCTAACGAAGGCTGGCAGAAACTCATTATGTACCAGTGCAAGCAGATGCACTGTGCAACCAGGGGCACTGGAGCGTAACGGACAGTGGCTGAGCAGAGCCATCCCAATGCAGGGAGGGAAGGCTCACCCACCCCCGGAGTGCCAGACATTCCTCTTCAAGTCGACCTGTGCCACTCCTTCCAACTAATTTCACAGGGTCCTGCACACACGGACACGTCTTTTTAAAAGTATTTCCTCGTGGGAAAGAACTTGAAAAGTCCCAGGTGGCAGTACAAGGTTGCAGCTAAGCTTGCTTGCCACACGTGTGAATGTGGAGCATGCCTGCAAACGTGCTTCTACGTCTACAGAAGGAAGTAAGTGGATCAGAAATAAATTCCATGTACACAGGAATGTGCAGAACATTCAGCATCTATACGACCAAGGACATTTTAATCTCTCATTTTCAAATACTTTGGCTTGCATTATGTTTACTTAGAAAGAAATGGAACCTGCCCCTAACAGACACAGAATAAAGAAAGCAGGAAGCTAGTTCCCTTAAGCCTTCTTTCATTTTCTCCTTTCCCAACCCAAGTGGAAAAAATGTACTTAAAGAAATGTTTGGGGCTGGTGCTGTGGCTCAGTGGGTTTACGCTGTGGCTTGCAGTGCTGGCATCCCATATGAGTGCCGATTCGAGTCCCAGCTGCTCCACTTTCAATACAGCTTGCTGCTAATACGCCTGGGAAAAGCAGTGGAAGACAGCCCAAGTACTTGGGCTCCTGCACCCACATGGGAGACCCGGATGAAGCTCCTGGCTACTGGCTTCAGCTTGGCCTAGCCCTGGCTAATTGTGGCCATTTGAGGAATGAACCAATGGTTGGAAGATCCCTCTCTCTCTTTTTCTCTCCTTCTTTGTCACTCTGCCTTTCAAATAAATAAAAAACAAATCTTTTTTAAAAATCTGAAAGAAGTGTAATAGAGTCCTCTGGGTTTGCAAGGCCAATTGCACCTTCGCCTACTGATGAAACACGAAGGTGGATGGCAGAGCTCTGGGTCAAATGCTGCCAGCCCTGCAGAAGCAGACACCCCCTCCCCAGGCTGAGAGAGAACTGTAAAGGGCCATAGGGACACGGCATTCGGCAGGGACCTTCAGGTTTCAGGTAAATTCAGTCAGGTCTGGAAAGGGCCCCAGGAGGCTGAGAAGCTCTGGAAAGAGCCACACCCCAGGAGAAACAGAGGAAAGAAGCAGGTACGGGAAAAGAAAGGAGACGCAGAGAGCAGGCATCGAGGCACACTGGGGTAAGCCACCACCCGGGACACCTGCGCCCCATATTCGAGTGCCTGTGTTTGAGTCCCTGCTTTTCAACTTCAGATCCAGCTTCCTGCTAATATGCATCCTGAGAGGCAGCAGATGGCGGCTTAAGTGCTTGAGTCCCCGCCACCTGCACAGCAGACCTGGGCTGAGTTCTGGGCTCAAGCTTTGTCCTGGCCTTGTCCTGGCTGTTGGAAGTCATTTGGAGAGTGAACCAACAGAAGGGAGATCTCACTCTGTATCTCCCTCTCTTTCAAATTAAAATAAATGCAAAATTTAAGAATGAATATTCAGAGATCAAAGCGCACTGATCATGATTTTGCTGCCCACAGAATATTCCCAAAGAGAAAACACTCACATAGCTACCACACCTAGTAAGACAGGCATGCTGAGAGCAGGCCCAGAAAGGCCACTGCACCCTGTTCAACAAGAAGACCATCACACAGGTGTCCTTCATCACCTTACTGGGGTATAATCTACGTACCATAAAAAATCTTAAGGCGTCTTAATAACTTTTCCCCCAGTATCTCTATGGAGCCCCTGAAAATGTTACATTTCTTTTAAGCACCACAAGGCTCTGTCTCAGATGGGTCATATTCTCACATTCATTTTCTTCTGTTACTGAGGTTAAACGCTTAATCAAGGATCCTTCAGACAGCGAATGTTTGGCGCAGTGGTTCAGACGCCCACAGTGGGCTTGAGGCCTGGCCCCATTTCCAATTCCAGCTTCCTGGGGATGTGCACCCTGAGAGACAGCAGGTGATGGCTCAAGTAGACTTGGGTCCCTGTCACTCACATGGGAGCCCTGGGCTCCTGGGCTCCTGGCCTTGGCCTGACCCAGCCCAGATTGTTACAGGTATTTGGGAAGTGGACCAGCAGATGGAAGATCTCTCTGTCTCTTGCTTTCTCTGTCTGCCTCATAAAAAAAATAAATGTATTAAACAAGACTTCAGTTTCATATAAATCATAGATATGGCTTAAAATGTCATAAAATGAAGCAAAAAAGAAAATACACACCTAGATTTACATTAAAGCTGTATCATAAATATTACTAAGCATTATATAATAAATCAATGCCACAGGTGAAAAGTTTCATTTAGCACAAAACTTTTTTATCCATTTAAAATCAACAGGGGCCAGTAATCCGACTGAACTGACTCTTCCCCATCACAACAATAAACTCTAGATAAAAGACAAGAAAAGCAACCACCTGAAAACAGATACAGAGAGCAACCAGAATTAAGATTCTGAAGGGAACTCTGGGGGGAGGGGAGCTTACACCTTCGCAGCTTCCAGACCCAGCCACTCCATGAGAAGCGGCTAGAACGTCACAGATGACCACAGTCTTGATGCTGGAAAAACCAAGCACAAGAGTTGGAGGCAACAGATCTTGGACAGGAAGAGGCCAGGGACAAAAAGCTCCAAACTGTCTAAATCTGCCCGCATCTTCAGATGATCCCTGAACTAGGCATGTGTGGAGCAGCCTCCCAACAGCTCAACTGAAACTAAAAGAAATGTGATTTTGAGCAGCTGTCCAACCAGGCAGAGTTTTCAGTCCAGTGCCATCAGTTCAATTGCCTACTGAAACAAACAAAAATCAGTGCTCTTCAGTGGAAGACAGACCCACATTCTCCACAACTGACTGTCGCAGTATCCAGGATGCAATCCAAAACGGTTCACAGAAATGAAAACTCAGGAAAAATAAGCCGCTCTCAAGAGAGAACCCCACCAGAGCCCAACCACAAGATGACTCAGATGTGGAATCAGCTACTTTAAAATCCTGTCCACCGCTGTGACTACGCTCAGTTAGAGGAAAACGTTCTCTTGATGAATGTACCCATAGACAGTAGAGAAACAGCAGAAAATAGAAACTTGGCAAAGAGCCAAGTGGAAATTCTAGACCTGAAAAACAAAATAACTTCAATAAGAATGGAAAGGAAAGGCTCAACAGCAGGATGCACACAGAGGAACACAGAGAGGTGACCTGAAAAACAGATGGATAGAATCACCTGTAATCACCTCCTATCTCCAGGTCCATCTGCAACACAGCATGGAAATCACTGTCAGCTGACTCTGGGATGTAGGGAAACTCACTAGAAAAACGGGATGTTGTGGAGTCACCAACACACAGTAAGCAATTAAAGTACAGGGAAGGAAGGAGGGAGGTAACTTTGTAACTCAGGCAACTGCTGGAAGATTGTAGCCCCACCTACTCAGCCAGCACCGAAGTGGGGGAGGGGCCTGTATCCTAGAACACAAACTGCTTGCTGTGACGGGCAGGAGTGCCTGCTGATCAGACACCTGATCTGGCAAGGCCAACAATGATGGTTCCCTTTCCCTGCGCTTCCTGAGTCCGAGTCCACCTCTTGAGTGGACAGGTGAGGGTACTGCCCACACACCTGATCCTAACAATGGGGTAAATAGGATCTTTTAGAAATGAAGAGCCCTGGGATGATGTGTGGAGCATCGGGGTAAGCTGCAGCTAGAGATGCCTGGATTCCAGCTTCCTGCTAATGCACACCCTGGAAGGCTGTAGGTGATGGCTCACATGGTTAGATCCCGACATCCATGTGGGAGACACGGATTGAGTTCCAGGCTCCTAGGCCTGGCCCAGCCTCAGCTGTTGTAGGCATTTGGGAGTAAACCAATGGATGGAAGACATCTCTTTCTGTGTTTGAAGTAAATAAATAAAAATTTAAAAAAACAGTTCACTTTAGAAAAAATGGAGAGCCTCAAGGACTAAGGAATCAAAGGTCCAGCATTCATCCCAGAAGAAAGAACTCGGCAGAAAAACAGGCTGAAGAACAAATGACAAAAATTCTCCCAAATTTGGTGAAAAAAAAAACATGTACAGGTTAAAGAAGCTCAATATTCTGAACTTATGATAAATACGAATAGAATGACACTGAGGCACACCAGAGTCAAACTGATGAAAAGGCAAACATAAAGAGAAAACCTGTCAGAAGAAGAAAAACAAGGTACCACACACAAGCAACCACTCAAACGGACGCAGACCGCTCACCAGCAGCAATGCACAGCATCGCTCTGAGAACCTGGGAGAAACCTGTCCCCGCACTGCTCACACCAGAAACACCCCTCAGGGAAGGCAGCTAGTCTATTTAAACACACACACACACACACACTAAAAAATATCAGGAGACTTAAAAAACAAAAAACAGTAACACTAAAAGATCTTCAGACTGACAAGTTACACCAGAGGCAATTTTGGATTTTTCAGGAATTAATAAACAGCATCCAAAAAGTAAACATCTGAGAAAAATCAGAGAAACAAGTTCTGCATTTTCAAAAACACAAACACCTATTTAAAGCAAAATTGCTATACTGAAGAGATACCATACATGTAGTACATATGTCAACTATACCATAGGGATGATTGCATGCACTTGTGGGATTTCTGTATTATGTGTGAAGTGTAGAATGTTAATTCTGAAGAAGGCAAAGAGGCAAGAATATATATTGATACTTGCAGCGAAAACTCTTAAACATAATGTAAAGGAGGAAACCAAAAGGAAGAGCATTTGACATGTTGGATAAGTTACCATGTGGGAAGCCTGAATCCCTTATCAGTGCCTGTGTTGAGTCTCAGCTTTCTGCTAATGAGCACCCTGGGAAGCAGCAGGCGATGGCTCAAGTACTTGGATCCAAGTGGAGTTCCAGCTCCTGGCTTTGGCCTGGCTCAGCCCTGGTTGTTGCAGGCATTTTGGGAGTGAACAAGCGAAAGGAAGCATGTTCTCGTTCTTCTCTCTCTCTCTCTCTTTCTCTCTTTCTCTCCCTCCCTCCTTCCCTCCCTCCCTCTCTCTTTATATCTCTTTCAAATAGAATCAAAATAGAGTTCAGCATTGTGATGCAAGGGGTTAAGTCAATGCCCATGATGCTGGCATCCCAGATCAGAGTGCTGGTTTGAGTCCCAGCTCCTCCACTTCTGATCCAGCTTCTTGCTAGAGTGCCTTGGAAAGCACAGAAAGATGGCCCAAGTGCTTGGGCCCCTGCCATCCATGTGGGAGACTTGGTTCAAGTTCCTGGCTCCTGGCTTCAGCGTGGAGCAGCCTTTTCAGTTCTGGTCATTTGAGCAGTGAATCAGTGAACCAGATGGAAGTCCCCCCTCTCTCTTGTCACTCTGCCTTTCAAATAAATAGATAGATAAGCAAATCTTAAAAAAAAAAAAAGTAGGTAAGCAAACTGGTGCTCTGATGTGGGATGCAGGCTTAACCTGCTGCACCACAAGCAAGTCCTGCTTGTCAGTCTCCTTAAAGAAGCAGCTGGGATGGTGGCGGGTTGCACTGAGTCTGTCCCTCACTTAGGAAATATGGCCATCCTCAAGATGGCAAGACATGGGATGTTGTGTTAGGTTCCTAGGTTTGCTGTAACAAATTGCCTCAAACAAAGTGGCTTAGAACAACACAAACCCATTCTTTTAAAGAGACCAGAAACCCAAAAATCAAGGTGTTGGCAGGGCTACTTTCTCTCTGTAGCTTCTAGGAGGGCATCTGTTCCTTTCCTCTCTTATTTTCGGGGAGCTGCAGGCATTCCATGGTTTATGGCTACACCACTAATCTCTGCCTCTGTGGTCAGGACACTCCAATCTAGAGAAAGAAGGCAGATGGGTGGTTGCCTAGGGCTTCAGGGGGTTAGGGGCTAGAAGAAAATGGAGGAGTGTCTGCTAACAGATACAGGGTTTCTTTTGAGGGTGGTAACATTTGAATCTTCCTGGTAATGGCTACAAAACTGTGAATATATC
Source organism: Oryctolagus cuniculus (assembly GCF_051225735.1). Lineage (NCBI taxonomy): Eukaryota > Metazoa > Chordata > Mammalia > Lagomorpha > Leporidae > Oryctolagus > Oryctolagus cuniculus. The sequence continues at coordinate 49,847,691 of NC_142877.1, forward strand.
GTATTGTATATTGAATTGGAAGACGGCTGGATTGTAGGATATTTGAATTATACCTCCATAAAGTTATTATCTTTTAAAACTACTTAAGAATGCTGGAGAGGCCCTATTAATAACACTCAGAAAAGCAGAGTACTTCGCACTGATGATTCTGCATAGACTTCTCATAAACATGCATGCATCTAACAAGACAGAGCCTCAAATACACACAGTAAAAACTGACAGAAAGAGAGTAACAGACAATTCCACAAACTGAGCTCGAAACTGTAGTTTCTTGGCAACTGACAGGATCAGATCTGTAAAAAGAATCAATAAAGATAAAAATGCTGAATAGAGTAAGCAGTAATTAAGCACCCACTTAAAAAAAATTTACCTCCTTGGAACTTACAGAGTTTAGAGTGGACAGTGAGAGAGAGAGACAGAAAGAAAGGTCTTCCTTTGCCGTTGGTTCACCCTCCAATGGCCGCCGCGGCCAGCGCGCTGCGGCCGGCGCAACGCGCTGATCCGATGGCAGGAGCCAGGAGCCAGGTGCTTTTCCTGGTCTCCCATGGGGTGCAGGGCCCAAGCACTTGGGCCATCCTGCACTGCACTCCCTGGCCACAGCAGAGAGCTGGCCTGGAAGAGGGGCAACCGGGACAGAATCCGGCGCCCCAACAGGGACTAGAACCCGGTGTGCTGGCGCTGCTAGGCGGAGGATTAGCCTAGTGAGCCGCGGCGCCGGCCTGTTTTTGTTTTGACAGGCAGAGTAGACAGTGAGAGAGAGAGAGACAGAGAGAAAGGTCTTCCGTTTGCCATTGGTTCACCCTCCAATGGCTGCTGCAGCCGGCGCACCGCGCTGATCCAAAGCCAGGAGCCAGGTGCTTCTTCTTGTCTCCCATGCAGGTGCAGGGCCCAAGGACTTGGGCCATCTTCCGGCGCCCCGACCAGGACTAGAACCCTGTGTGCCGGTGCTGCAGACGGAGGATTAGCCTATTGAGTCACGGCGCCGGCCAACTTACAGAGTTTTTATTGGTCAAGTCTTCTCCAAGAAGCTGACGGACGTAATTTGCACCGATATCTTTTTGTTTCTTGACAAATTGTTCTGAGCATGGAGACTCATTCAGAACCATTCCATGTTCCTCAAAGGAGTTCACTTTACTCCTCCCTCCCAGGCTTCTAATTCTCAACTCCCCAGCAACAAGCCTGGTTTCCTTCAGAAATGTGTTTAGGGCCAAGCCTATGTGGTCAGGCAGAGGTAGTGAGTCTCTAGGTATAGGTGTTTGTTCAGAGCTGCAAACACAAAGTGGCAAAAAGTGAAGACAACCTGTGTTCCCATCCACACTTGTGGAGTCAAATGTTTATTTCTCAACACTGAGCCGCAGGAGCAAAGCAGGTTTTGCCTTTCTGCTGTTCCTAGTGAGGCTGTTTTGCTTCCAGGCCCTTGTAATATTCTCCAGGGTATCACATGTTTTGTAACCTGCGGCAATTACCTGCAAGCTTCTGTCTGTCTCAAGAGACATGTACAACCTTGTTCAACGAAGTGATGACCCACAGAGTCTCATCAGGTGAGACCAACGGAAGATAAAGCATCTGCACACCCAGGGAGCTTCTCCAAGGTTAATGTAGCCAGGTCAGAGGGTGTCTCCTTCCTCAACCAGATGACCCAAGTCAGACCATGGCTGGGTCACACAAAGTGCTCTGTTCAGCTCTGGGAGCACAGGGAATACAGGCATGAGGCTAGGGAGGGTGGCAGGGACAGTCTATTCTTTAAGAGGATGGTAATAAGTGCAGCAATGGTTAGAGTGTTCCACAGCACTGTGGAATGACTATGGTGCCCATTAATGTATTACAGAGAGAGAACTGGAGGAAAGGAGCGTGCACCCTACCTGGCTACAGTTAAGATAGCCACATCCTATATCTGAGCACCTGAGTATGCTTTCCAGCTTCCTGCTCATATGCAGCCTCGGGGGGGAAGAGGTGACAGCTCAAGTAATCACTGCTGCCCCTGACATGGGAGACCTGAATGCCCTGGTTCCTGGCTTCTGCTCTGGCCCAGGCCCAGCCCAACTGCAGCTGTTTTCGGCATTTTGGAAGTTAATCAGAAAATGGGACCCCCTCCCTTACTTTCACCCATTCTCTCTCTGTCTGTGTGTCCTTCTGTTCCTCTTTGTATCTCACAATTAATACTTTTTTAAACATAAAGTGTTTTAAAAGTCAGACTTCAGTTAACCAAGGTGCTTTAAAAAAGGAAATGGAAATACAAATACAAATGCTAACTTGCTAACTAATCAAGTTTACATTGTTGTACATGTGTTGAAATACTGCACTGTGCACCATAAAAATCTGTTACATGTTAATAAAAAAAGTTCTTTTAAAGATTTATTTATTTGAAAGGCAGAGTTACATAGAGAGAGGGAGAGACAGGGAGGTCTTCCATCTGCTTGTTCACTCCTCAAATGGCTACCAATGGTTAGGGCTGAGCCAGGCCAAAGCTGGGAACCAGGAGCTTCTTCTGAGTCTTCCACATGGGTGCAGGGGCCCAAAGACTTAGGCCATCCTCTGCTGCTTTCCCAGGTGCATTAGTAAGGAGCTGGATTAGAAGTGGAGTAGCCGAGACTCAAACCAGCAACCATATGGGATGCCAGTGTCTCAGGCAGCGGCTTTATCTGCTATGCCACAACACCAGCCCCTAATCCAAAATTTATTAGGAACAACTAATTGGGAGACAGTATTTGGCATAGTATTTGTCTGGCGTCAGACAGGCACGCATTTGGCACAGTGCTAAGTCGCCACTGAATATGTGCATTCCTTGTCAGAATGCCTGATTGGAGTGCTGGCTGCTGCTCTTCTGATCTAGCTTCATACTAACGTGTACCCTGCAAGGCACACAGAGATGGCTCAAGTATCTGGGTCCCTGTCACCCACGTGGGAGATCCAGATGGAGTTCTGTGCTCCTGGCTTTGACCTGACCCAGCCTTGGCCTGATGGTGGGAGGGAGGGGGGCACAAGCATTTGGGGAGTGAGTCAGCAGACAGAAGCTCCCTCTGTGTCTGTCTCTCTAACTTTCAAAAAAAGATAAAAACATGCCCTAAATAGCGCTTCGGATCTGGCAGAAAAGCCCATGAGAGCATTTCAGGGATCAAAAGCCAAGACACTGTGGCAAAAAAATGATCTACATGAAGGATCTCTGTGAGTGAGATCCCACTGGAAAGAAGGGACCATTAAAGAAGGAGGTACCTTTCTCTGAAGGGAGGAGAGAACTTCCACTTTGACTATGGCTTTGTGTAAATACTGACGGAGTTTGTGGACTCCAAAGGCTTCCATAGCCTTGGCAGCTCATGACAAGAGCCTCAGGTGATTACTGACGTCATCAATAAGAGTGTCAATTGTCAAATCAACAACGGGAGTCACTGTGCACTTACTCCCCATGTAGGACCTCTGTCCTTAATGAGTTGTACTATGAGAATTAACACTAAAACTTATCTTCAAACAGTACTTTATACTTTGTGTGTCTGTGTGGGTGCAAACTTTACTTAGTATAGAGTTGATCTTCTGTATATAAAGATAATTAAAAATTAATCTTAATGAAGAATGGGATAGGAGAAGGAGTAGGAGATGGGATGGTTTGGGGGTGGGAGGGCAGGTATTGGGGGAAGAACTGCTATATTCCAAAAGCTGTACTTATGAAATTATATTTATTAAATAAAAGCTTTCTAAAAAATGAAAACATACAATTTTTTAAAAAGTATGCCACTTGGGATGCCCACATCCCATAATATCAGAGTGCCTGGGTTTGAGTCTTGGCTCCGCTTCCAATTCCAGCTTCCTGTTAATGCATATCCTGGGAGACAGCAGGTGATGGCTCAACTAATTGGATCCCTGACACCTACATGGGAGACCTGGATTGAGGTCCAGGTCTTTGATTTTTGTTCTGGCCCAGTCCCAGCTATTGAGGGCATCTGAAAAGTGAACCAGAAGATAGAAGATCTCTTTGTCTACCTCTGCCCACCTTACACTCTGTCTTTCCACCTTTCAAATCAACATAAACAAATAAATGCACAGATAAAATTGTAAATACTATTTTAACTTTTCTAAAAAATAAAAAATTAAATTTGCTAAGTGGGTACAGTGTAACTGAAAGCATTCTTGTCACATCCAGGAACAGAGCTGACAGGTACGGGGAGCAGACACTCAGCTTAGAAATGACTGTGCCAGGAACCACTCCACCAGGGGAATCCAGCACAACAGCCCATGCTGCCTTCAAGACTCACCTTCTCTCTGCAACTGTCAACTGTGACCCCAAGACCAGCTCTGCATAGCAACCTGGGACCTTGCCAGCTCCCCATCCACTGACGTGGATGGCTCTGACCTGGTGAGACTGCCCACCTTACCTCTGCTCTCCAGGAATATCAGAGACCACCTCGGCCTGTGCGCCTCTATGACGGAACGTAGTCCTACTCGTCATCCCCCAATAAAAGTTCTCTTTCTTGGAAATTCTTTTTGAGCTATTTTTGTCTGATGTTGACACAGTAAATATGTAGATGACATTCTGGATGGTGGTGCGTGGAAAGAAGTCCAGTAGGAAGCGTGGGGATGTGGCCTGCAGCCTTTAGCAAGGCGGACGGGGACGGGGACGCTGCATGTGTGTGTGAGGGTGAAGTGCGCTGGTGTCTGCGCACACGCCTGTGGGCACAGAGGTGAGCTCCGAACGGCTGTGCCCCACTCATTCTCAGCGAGAACGTGGGGGTCCCTGAATCCGACTATTCGTCTGCCTGCTCTCTGCTGCTGGGAGTGCATTCCGTGAGGATAAGTGATGACGTAACCCACACTACCCATTGAAAACACCTGCTGGGTTCGGAGGAGCTGGCACACCGTGCTGCAGTGTTGCCAGGTACACAGCCTGGTGACTGGGTTTTGTTTTATTCACAGAAGTGGGGCGTAAATTCCAGCAAGATGTGGAGTCCCGGAGTCACCTTGGAGGGTAGACAGAGAAGACAGGCACACTCAGCCCACCCAGAAATAAACAAACAGCAACAAAGGAGAGTCAGACCTTCTTAAAACATAAGCTAAGGGGATGTGTTGTCAGTAGATCTGCTTTGCAAAAAACAAAAACCCACAAAAAACAGTTCTTTAGGGGAAAAAAAGGAAAGTAAGACATACTATATCAGAAACTTGGATCAATATAAAGAAACGGAAAGCATTAGAGAAAGAATAAATGAAGGTAAAATACAATCTTTTATGTCTCATATTCTTTCTATGGGGGGGGGGGAGAGAGAGAGAGAGAGAGAGAGAGAGAGAGAGAGAAATACAGAGCCCCATTCATTTGTTCACTCCCCAAATGCCAACAAAAGCTGGGGCTGGGCTGGGGCCAAAGCCAGGGGCCTAGAACACAACCCAGGTCTCCTGTGTGGATGGCCGGAACCCAGTTACTTGAGCCATCACCACTGCCTCCCAGGATCTGCATTAGCAGGGAGCTGGAGTCAGTAGTCTCAGCCAGAAATTTAAACCCAGGCACTTGAATATGGCACAGCAGCGTCTTAACCACCAGGTTATACTCCACCCCTATTTTTCTTATTTGTAGCTGGTCTAATAGATGACTTTGAAATAGTGAGAGTGATGCTGCATTGGTAAGTACAGCTTCTGGATAAGTGAAAGCATGACAGCACCCTGCAGGAGTGGGAGGGAGGAACCGAGCACTCTGCTATCAGGCGCCTGTACCTCCGTGAAGTACTGAGACACTATTTGAAACTTACTTTACCTTAGCTATACTTACATCAGCTATAAATGTGTACTGTAAACTCTAGAACAACCATTACAATGTTTTAAAAACAAGAAATGAGGGGCTAGCATTGTGGCACAGTGGGTAAAGCTGCCACCTACAATGCTAGCATCCCATATAGGTGCCGGTTTGTGTCCTGGCTGCTCCACTTCTGATCCAGCTCCCTGCTAATGGCCTGGGAAAAGCAGTGGAAGACAGCCCAAGTGCTCCGCCCCCTACATGCACATAGGAGACCCGGATGGAACTTCTGGCTCCTGGCTTCAATCTAGCCTAGTCCTAGCTATTGTGGCTGTCTGGAGAGTGAACCAGCAGACAGAAGATCAATCTCTCTTGTTCTTTCTGTAAATTTCAAATAAATAAAATAAAAATCCTTTTTTAAAAAATAAAGAATTGATAAGCTAAGAGAGAAAATGGAATCATAAAATGCTCAGTTAAAATCAGCAAAGGGGGCAAGGCATTTGGCTAGTGGCTAAATTATAGTTTAGGAGGCTGGTGCTGTGGTGCAGTGGGTTAACACCCTGGCCTGAAGTGCCGGCATCCCATATGGGTGCTGGTTTGAGACCCGGCTGCTCTACTTCTGATCCAGCTCTCTGCAATGGCCTGGGAAAACAGTACAAGATGGACCAAGTACTTGGACCCCTGCACCAGCATGGGAGACCCGGAAGAAGCTCCTGGCTCTTGGCTTCGGATCAGTGCAGCTCCGGCTGTTGTGGCCAATTGGGGAGTGAACCAGTGGACAGACGACCTCTCTCTCTCTCTCTCTCTCTCTGCCTCTCCTCACTCTGTGTAACTCTGACTTTCAAATAAATAAATAAATATTTATAAAAAATAAAATATAGTTTAGATGTCATTTTTCCCTAACTGAGCTATAGATTTCACACAATTTCAATAGAAATCACAGCACAATTTTTAAAGATACAGACAAGCTGATTTTAAAACGCATCAGGCAGGGCTGGCGCTGTGGTGCAGTGGGTTAACTTCCTGGCCTGAAGCCCCGGCATCCCATATCGGCACCGGTTTGAGGCCTGTTGGCTCCACTTCCAATCCAGCTCTCTGCTATGGCCTGGGAAAGCAGTGGAAGATGGCCCAAGTCCTTGGGCCCCTGCACCCACATGGGAGACCTGGAAGAAGCTCTTGGCTTCCAGCTTTGCATCGGTGCAGCTCCGGCCGTTGCGGCCAATTGGGGAGTGAACCAGCGGACAGAACACCTCTCTCTCTCTCTCTCTTTGCCTTTCCTCTCTCTGTGTAACTGTGACTTTCAAATAAATAAATAAATCTTTTAAAAAAAAGTGCATCAGGCAAAGGAACTAGAATAGCTGAAACAATTTTTTACAAAGGAATACTTGGAGGATTCATATTACTCAATTATAAGATTCTTTCGTTTATAAAAGATTAAAAGATTAATTTATTTATTTGAAAGTCACAGTTACACAGAGAGAAGGAGAGACATAAGAGAGGGATCTTCCATCCTCTCATTCACTTCCCAAATGGTAAGGGCTGGGCCAGATCAAAGCCAGGAGCCAGGAGCTTCAGCCAGGTCTCCCACGCAGGGGCGGGGACCCAAGTACTTGGGCCATCATCCACTGCTTTCCCAAGGGCACAGCAGGGAGCTGGACTGGAAGTGGCAGCTGGGACTTGAACTGATGCCCATAGGGGATGCTGGCATCGCAGGCTGTGGCCTAAGCCACTGCGCCACAATGCTGGCCCCAAGACTCATTTTAAAGTTGCAGTAATTAAACAGCATGGTACTGACAAAGGGAAAATTGCACATTCCTCAGAATACGGAACAGACTCACAAAAGTGGTCATCCGGGCTTTGACAAAATCGCAAAAGCAATTCCAGAGTTAGCACAGTCTTTTCAACAGACTGTGTGTGGCCAATGGAACATCCATATACAAAAAATGAACAAATAAACATCACTGTAAGCTTCACACCTTATCATCACTTAAAAACCAATCAAAATTCATCATCAGGCCGGCACCGCGGCTCAGTAGGCTAATCCTCCGCCTAGCGGCGCCGGCACACCGGGTTCTAGTCCCGGTCGGGGCGCCAGATTCTGTCCCGGTTGCCCCTCTTCCAGGCCAGCTCTCTGCTGTGGCCAGGGAGTGCAGTGGAGGATGGCCCAAGTGCTTGGGCCCTGCACCCCATGGGAGACCAGGAGAGGCACCTGGCTCCTGGCTTCGGATCAGCGTGGTGCGCAGGCTGCAGCACACTGGCCACGGCGGCCACTGGAGGGTGAACCAACGGCAAAGGAAGACCTTTCTCTCTGTCTCTCTCTCTCACTGTCCACTCTGCCAGTCAAAAAAAAAAAAAAATTGTCATCAAACTAAATGCAAAACAAAACTTTAACAATTTCAAAAGAAACTATCAAGGAGAATCTTTATGACCTCAAGTTAAATACTGAGTTCTTAGATAAGATACAAAAAGTGCATTTCAAAAAATAGTTATTTCAGCAAAATCAAATATTTTCCTGTCTAAAAGACACTGCTCAGGGGCTGGTGCTGTGACGTAGTGGTCTAAGCCTCTGTCTGCGGCACTGGCACCCCATATGTGCTCCAGTTCACGTCCCAGCTGCTCCTCTTCCTACCCAGCTCTCTACTATGGCCTGGGAAAGCAGAAGATGGCCCAAGTCCTTGGGCCCATGCACCCCATGGAGACCCAGAAGTGAACCAGCAGATGGAAGATCTCTCTCTCTGTGTCTCCCTCTCTCCGTCTGTAGCTCTGCCTCTCAAATAAATAAATTTAAAGGGGTTGGGGTGGCTGGCAGGCACTGCTCAAAGAGAAGCCACAGACCAGAAGAACACATTTGCAACTCTCATATTCAACAGATTTCTTGTATTCAGGATATATAAAAACTATTAAAACGAAACAGTTAGGAAACAAACCTAATTTTAAAAACACACACACATGACTGGTACAGCCATAGTTCCCCAAAGAAGACATACAAATGGGAAAGCAGCACACAAGAAATGCTCTACGTCATTCACCACTAGGGAAATGCAAATTAAAACTGCAGCAGGCTATCACTGCATGACTATTGGAATCACTAAAATGAGCACTTTTTAAAAATTGCCAACACCAGTGGCAAGCAAGCAGGGAGATGTTCAACTGAAAGGAATAAAAACAAAAAATGCCACATCAAAGAAACTCGACTGCTGAGCTCTGCCCTCAGTTGACTGTGACAGGGAGGCTGACAAGAAGATAAAGAGGAAAAAACAAAGTTGCTCAAAGCAATCTGCAAAGCAGCAAAAGAATGGTGAGACTTCCAGAGCTGTCATCTTCCAAACGGAAGAAGCGGCAGAGATGCTAACACATTTCAGATGGGGAGGATGTCAGTGTTCTGGGCTTTACAGGGAAGGTTCTAGGTAAACCTGGAGAATGCTAGATGGATCCAGGGGGTGGCGTGAAACCCAGGCTGAGGAGGCCTTTCTCAGTCCACAGCAATGGAGCCAGCTGAAGGAACAGGCTTCTGACACTGTTGATAGAGTAAGAAAACTGTAAGATCCGAGCCACAGAAAACCTGCACTGTTCGAGTTGTTTGAATCTGCCTTGGTGCACTGGCTTTTGCTTTATAAGCGGTGTTTTGCAAACTACTGTTTGAGTCGATTGCAGCACAACTTGTGAGATGAATACTTTTTTTTTTTTTTTTTTTTGACAGGCAGAGTGGACAGTGAGAGAGAGACAGAGAGAAAGGTCTTCCTTTGCCGTTGGTTCACCCTCCAATGGCCGCTGTGGCCGGCGCACCACGCTGATCCGATGGCAGGAGCCAGGTGCTTCTCCTGGTCTCCCATGGGGTGCAGGGCCCAAGCACTTGGGCCATCCTCCACTGCACCCCCTGGCCACAGCAGAGAGCTGGCCTGGAAGAGGGGCAACCGGGACAGAATCCGGCGCCCCGACCTGGACTAGAACCCGGTGTGCCGGTGCCCCAGGCGGAGGATTAGGCTAGTGAGCTGCGGCGCCAGCGAGATGAATACTTTTTAATTGTGTATTATTAAAAATGTTCTGAGAGAAGCTAACTGTCAACTTTATTAAATGGACTGCTTTGTGCCCACCACCTAATATAACATAAAATCAATCTCAAGAAAATAAATCATCAATAAATTGCCAATATTAAGAGCCAGTACGGAGAGCAAACGAAACTCTGGCATGTGAGAACAGGAGCAGGAAAGCACAATGGTAGAACCACCCTCTGGAGAGAAAGCCATTTCTTATACAACTAAACAGCCTGCCCCTGTGACCCAGCCTAAGTGATATCCCTAGAGAAAGGAAAACATGTTCACACAAAACCTGTACACAAATGTTTACCACGACCCTATTCACAATCATTGGAAACAGCACACAACCCTCTGGTCCTTCAACGGGTTCATACTGTGGTACATCCTTACCTGGGATAACTCACCAACACAACAGGGCAACGTGTGAGTACACACAACACAACACACGCTGGGGTCAGAAGCCCGACCGGAGGGTCACATGCTGCAAGATTCCATTCAGAGGGCATTCTGGAAAGGCGGAACTGCAGGGACAGAGGGCAGATCACGCTGGGCAAGGGTCAGGACTACAGGACAGCAAGCCCGTTTTCTGGGTGATAGAACGATCCTGCATTCTCCTTAGAGTGTCACAGAAATCTCTACATACATCCCAGCCCTGTGAATTGGACACACACATGCACACATATGCACATACAAGTCAATTTCAGGAGATGCAATTTTTTTTTTTTCCCAAAAAGGAAGGGAGCCTACAGCTTCGACATAAACTTCCCTGAAGCCAAAGTTCTGGCTGATGTCTTGGAATGTAAAAAAGCAGCAGAAGATACATATTAAACTTCAGTAAATGATCCTGCTGCAAGATTACTCATGCAAAGGCGTTTATACCTAGTTTTATTAAAAAAAATGATGTTGTGTTCATCCTGGAAGGTATGTCTGTCAATCTCCCCAGGGGTCTTAACCTAACTGAATCTGGAGCAGTAATGCTGTGGGGACAGTGCACCAGGCTACAATGCACCCCTCACCTCACATTAGGGGACCATGCCAAGGTCTCGGGGCAGGGGAGGTCAGGATCACCCTGTTCAAGGGAAGTGGGTGGGCCACTGCCTCCCAGAAAGTCCCTCCCCAAGACACAGGAAGATGTGGGTACAGATACGCACTGAGAGGCACCAGGGAGGCAGAGGCCAAGTACCCCTAATCTAGATTTCTCTTTGAAGTGGAAGGCCAGGGTTCATGCTGCAGAGGGCAGGTAGCATGGCAACAAGGTCCTGAAAGCTGCCAGGGGACAACCTGAGCCCCCAGGACACTCACCCAGAGCATCGTCAGTCAGCCCACTGGAGCCTCTGGCTGTCTATCCAAGCCACAGATTGGGGGAGAGTTCATACAAACACTAACTTTTTTTTCAGTTCCCAAAATGTCTGAGCTGCTGGGCGACTGGCTGTTTTTACTCTTTGAGCAGGAGCACGTGGCTGTGAATGCGCCTTTTCCACCGAGATTCCAACCAGCAAGACCAAACAGCCACTGGCAGAACAAGGTCATCAGACATCCAGGGAGGGGGAAAAAAATATCCGGCTGCCTCAGGGCGGAATCCTGATTTCCATGGTAATGTAAGCACAGTGCTGCCAACCTTGAGGGCCACACACACCAGAGACAGCTCAGGAAAGGGCTCCCCTCACTTCTCTCCACGGCACAAGGCCAGAGGATTGATTCTGTGTCTCACACGCCACGGTCTAGGAGCCAGACCGGCCCAGACTCCTCAGCATACCTCAAATGAATGAACGGAAGGAGAAGCCAGCGTGGAGGCTCTGATCAGAGACCCCCACAGTCCCACAGGCAGCCGGAGTACACAGGAGGCAGGGCTGTGGGAGAGGGAAGACTTTTCACAGCTACTTCAAGGGTCCCTAACTACTCAGAAAAAAGCTAAAAGCCTAACACAGGGCAAACACAGCACAGCTCCGTGTCTATTTCCAGCAATGAAAGCTGACAAGCACATCAACACTCATCTATTAAAAAGGCTAAAACCAGAAGAACAAAGCACAGGTCCCGCACTCAGGCTTCAACCCCACCAGATAAACCTGCACACACCAGTGTACCTGCGGACCGACGGGGGTGGGTGTGGCAAGGTAAGGTTTGGATTAGTGCAGTCTTCCCCTTTTAGAAACTGCCAATTTTTGGAAGCATTTGCGTTTTGCCATTCTGAGTAGGGACTGTTTATGGAATGACTGTTGCCACCTATTTTGTTTTGGTCACATGACCTTAAAATAAATAAAAAGAATAAAAAGGGCTCCATTTTACAGACTGAAGAAATCGGAGCACAGAGAGGCTGGGCAATTTTACAAGGTCACACAGCTAGTAAGTCAACTCATACTGAGGTCTAACTCCAGAGCTAGGACACCGTCCTTTATGCATGAGGGGACCTCAGAAAGTCTGTGAAAAATAAGGCATTAAAAGATGTTCATGCTTCTGCAAAAAAATTTAAAGTGTATGCATATTTTTTCACAATACCATTTTTCTTTTTTATTTATTTATTTATTTATTTATTTATTTATTTATTTATTTATTTTTTTGACAGGCAGAGTGGACAGTGAGAGAGAGAGACAGAGAAAGGTCTTCCTTTTGCCGTTGGTTCACCCTCCAATGGCCGCCGCGGCCGGCGCGCTGCGGCCGGCGCACCGCGCTGATCCGATGGCAGGAGCCAGGAGCCAGGTGCTTTTCCTGGTCTCCCATGGGGTGCAGGGCCCAAGCACTTGGGCCATCCTCCACTGCACTCCCTGGCCACAGCAGAGGGCTGGCCTGGAAGAGGGGCAACCGGGACAGAATCCGGCACCCCGACCGGGACTAGAACCCGGTGTGCCGGCGCCGCTAGGTGGAGGATTAGCCTAGTGAGCCGCGGCGCCGGCCTCACAATACCATTTTTCATGAACCTTTTTCCATGAAAATTTTTTGCGCCAAAATAAACGTATTTTCTTTCTTTTTTCTTTTCTTTCTTTCTCTCTTTCTTTCTTTCTTTCTTTCTTTTTCTCTCTCTCTCTCTCTCTCTTTTTTTTTTTTTTGACAGGCAGAGTGGACAGTGAGAGAGAGAGACAGAGAGAAGGGTCTTCCTTTGCCGTTGGTTTACCCCCCAGTGGCCGCTGCAGCCGGTGCACTGCGCTGATCCGAAGGCAGAAGCCAGATGCTTCTCCTGGTCTCCCATGGGGTGCAGGGCCCAAGGACCTGGGCCATCCTCTACTGCACTCCCGGGCCACAGCAGAGGGCTGGCCTGGAAGAGGAGCAACTGGGACAGAATCCGGCGCCCCGACTGGGACTAGAACCTGGTGTGCCGGCGCCACAGGAGGAGGATTAGCCTATTGAGCCACAGCGCTGGCCATTCCATCTTTCTATGAATTTTACAAAGTACTGATGCTTCCTCATGAGCACAAATACCACGCAAACACATAAATTATTTCTGAATATTTAAAAAAAATTTCCAAGAAATAAGTGCAAGAATTTGATATCGAGAACATAGAGAAAATGTCTCTTGCAGCTCTGAACCAAACTGGAAAGTCCTAATATCTTGCAAGAATCTTTGTTAGTGAACCTAATCATAAGGAAAGAAAATCATCTTGAATACTCCCTAGAATTGAAAAGCCCTGTTTCAACCAAGCAGTCCATACCCCAATCCATTCTAGCCATCTGTTATGAAACAGTAGGCGTTTCTTCTTCACCAGAGCCAGAGTGCCACCTTCCATGTTTTCTGTTGTCTGTACAGAAAGGAAGACAATAGAATAACACAGCCCATTAAACCTATGCTAGAAAGCCGAAACACAGTTCACCCCCTTCTCACGACCTTCCCAACTTGTGTATCTGAAATTCACTGCTCAGCTACCTAAAGGCACGTCACACTCTACTGCTCTTCTCTGCTCTCTGCACATTTTTAGAAATTTTATTTATTAATTTTTATTTACTTGAGATGCAGAATAACAGAGAGAGAGAGAGAGAGAAAGAATCAATCTTCCATCTGCTGGTTCACTCCTCAAACGGCCCCAACAGCAGATGCTACACCAGGCCGAAGTTAGGAGGCTGGAACTCCACCTGAGTCTCCCATGCAAATACTTGAGCCATCTTTGAGGCCTCCTAGGCTGCTGGAACTGGAAGTGGGTCTGGCACTTGAACCCAGACACTCTGATATGCGATGTGGATGTCCCAAGCATCAGCTTTATCGCCCAACATCCATCTCTCTCTACACACCTATTTTTCTAAAGACGTATTTTATTTATTTGAAACAGAGTTAGAGAGAGAGGTATAGACAGAGACAGAGAGAGGTCTTCCATCCACTGGTTCACTCCCCAAATGGCTGCAATGGCTACAGCTGAGCTGATCTGAAGCCAGGAGCCAGGAGCTTCTTCCAGGTCTCCCACGAGGGTACAAGAGCCCAAGCACCTGAGCTGTCTTCTGCTGCTTTCCCAGGTGCATTTGCAGGGAGATGGATAGGGAGTGGAGCCACCGGGTCGCAAACAGGCACCCATATGGGATGCCGGTGCTGCAGGCCAGGCCCTTAATCCACTGCGCCACAGCACCGGCCCCTCCCCACGTATTTAAAAGCCCACAGAACCTGACCTAGTACTGAATATTTTTGGTTTCCACTTCCAAAAGAATGAGCCGGCTGTGAGGGTCAGTGTAAACACCAATAATTCAAAGGCCCTAGGAGGGATTGAGGATTGCCAAGAATTAGTCATTCTAAATGTAGATAAAACAGGGCCATCTGAGAAACCAGGAGATGAGGAAATGACCACATTCTGCTGTTGCAATTAAATGAACTCTTCCAAAGAAAAACAAACGCAAATAAAACTCTGTGATCCTGAACTGATACAAAGTTTCCAGAGTCACACAGGACTAGGGAACATTAAGTCAGAGGAAACCATTTCTGGTCTAACACAGAGGTTGGGGGGGGGGGGGGTCCAAGGGCTAATGAAATGCCCCGCTATCCAGCTTCCCAACACTGCCACCACTGGGCAGCCCAGAGCAGAGTGGACAGAAGTCTGGGCATCAGGACACTGAAAATCCTACACAAATGCCCCTTATTTCTAGTAATCAGGGATACATTTCCTACTAGGGTCCAGTGTGAAAATCGCCCAGACACTGGGATCAGAGCAGGGAAGAAACCTGGGAGGAAGGCCTGGGAATGACAAAGCAGAGACACCCAGCCACACACCTGCCCATCATTGACAATTGAGCTCAGACAGCTGTTTTTTTAATGCGCATCTGGGATACAAACAATTGCAGCATTAAGACTTTTTAAAATGCCCTCCTAGTTTTGGTCACAGAATTTCATAGCTTTATGGTGCCTTAAGCTGCCTCATGTGTTATCTTTCGGTTGCGGGAAAAGCACCTTCACTTGACGGGCGGGTAATGTGCACTTGACGGGCGGGTAATGTGAGCACAGACATCTAGATCCCAAAGTCCTCTCAGGAACAAGCGGCACTGAAACCAGTGCACCCCGGACGGCTACACAGCCAGGTAATCCCCTCCCGATGCCCCCTGGACATCCTAGGACCATACTGGCTTTTTTTTTTTTTTAAATTTAATGAATGCATTTTTACATAGATACAACTTCAGGAATATAGTGGTTCTTTCCCTCATGCCCCCCACCCCGTTCCCTTCCTGCCTCCCATTCCCTCTCCCATCTCCTTCATTATGGATCATTTTTAGTATGACTGTATATACAGAGGACCACCTCTATGCTAATCATAGATTTCAACAATTTGCCCCCACTCCCTCACACAACATACAGAGTACAGTTTGGGGAGGGAATTTGCAGTCAATTCTCATATTATAGTTCAATAGGGACAGAGGTCCTACCTGGGGAGCAAGTGTACAGTGACTACTGTTGTTCCTTTAACAATTAACACTCTTTTTTTATGATGTTAGTGATCACCCAAGGCTCTTGTCGTGGGCTGCCAGGGCTATGGAGGCCTTCTGTGACCATAGACTCCACTGTTATTTGGACACGACCATAAGCAAAGAGGATGTTCTCTTCTCCCTTCAGAGAAGAGTGTCTCCTTCTTTGATGACCCTTCCTTTCTTCTGAGGTCTCGCAGAGATCCTCCGCATCACTGGCTTTTAAAAGTCACGTTTCTGGGGCACCACGTTGTGGTGCAGCAGATTAAGTCACTGCGTGTGATGCCTGCATCCTGTATCAGAGAGTCACTTTGAGTCTCAGCTGCTCCGCTTCTGATCCAGCTTCTGGCTGATGTACCTGGGAAAGCAGCAGCAGATGGCCCAAGCATGTGAGTCTCTGCCACCCACGTGGGAGACAGGGATGGAATTCCAGGCTCCTGGCTTCAGCCTGGCCCAGCCCTAGCCCTCAAGGCTACTTTGGGAATAAACAGGTGGATGGAAGCGCTCTCTCGCTCTCTCTCTGTCTATCCTTCTCTACCTGTCACTCTGCCTTTCAAATAAATAAAATAAATCTCTAAAAAATAATCAGAATCATAAAAATCTGGTTTCTGAAGCTGGTGCTCTGGCTTAAGTCTCTCATATCCCAGTTCAAGTCCTAACTGCTCTGCTTCCAATCCAACTTCCTGCTAATGCACCTGGGAAGACAGCACATGAGAGTCCAAGTATTTGGGCCCCTGCAACCCATGTGGGAGACCCACATAGAATTCTGGGTTTTAAGCCCGGCCCAGACTTGGCTGTTGCTATCATTTGGGGAGTGAATAGCAGATGCAAGATACCTCTCTCTCCTCACTCTGCCTTTTAATAAATTAATAAATCTTTAAACAACAACAACAAACCAACCAGGTTTCTTCTCCCTGAGGCAAGAGGCACAGAGGAAGAACTTCCTGGGGGTGGCAGAGGTGAAGGTGTGCAGTATGCTGAGTCTGCAGTATCTGTAAAGGCCTGGGGTGGACATGAGGAGGGAGGCCAGATATCTGCCCTGGGGAGATACGGGCATGAGGAACAGAACAGGTTCTGTGTACCAGCCACTGCAAGGGCTGTCTCCTTTCTTCCCACCTCATCACACATCTGACCAGAGAAAGATTCCGCATTTCATCAAAACTACAGGACAGCTTTTGATCCAGCCACTGCCTACCGCTGGAGGAGAAAAGTGCCCAATCCTTTCTGGATTCCTGGTCTCTTGGTCGCCACACAAATCGAGGTGAGAGGAGGGACAGGAAACTCCCTGGATCCCAGAGAATTACTTAAAAGAGAAATACAAAAAATATTCAGTTTGCCAAAATTCTGTGAAGGAAAATCACAGAAGACAGCCCCCATGACAGCAAGGAGCTCCCCACCCTTTCCAAGAAGGCCTAATAAGCGGCTTGGCAGGGCCCAGGACTTAGAGGACACTCCCATCAGGCAAGTGGTCTGAAGAAATGATAAGGGCAGATGAGTTGGAAAGGCTTAGGGAGGAGACAACAAAAGTAAGAAGCAAGTTTGTGAAGATCCCTTGGAAGCAGACATCCCCGCAGCCACCCTTCTTCTGTGTGCTGTAGGCCTTCAATTCTTGTCGGATCCTAAAATCTGGCCCCTGCATTCTTTCTGTTAGCATTTTCTAACATACGAGCTTCGTTTCACTTGTTATCATCTGGTGGCATTTTGTTTTAGGTAGCTTCCTTTTTTTTTTTTTTTTTTTTTTTAAGATTTATTTATTTATTTGAAAGAGTTACACAGAGAGAAGAGAGGCAGAGAGACAGAGAGAGGTCTTCCATCCAATGGTTCACTCCCCAATTGGCTGGAGCTGTGCCGATCCAAAGCCAGGAGCCAGGAGCTTCTTCCGGGTCTCCCACGTGGGTGCAGGGGCCCAATGTCTTGGGCCATCTTCTACTGCTTTCCCAGGCCATAGCAGAGAGCTGGATCAGAAGTGAAGCAGCCAGGTCTTGAACCGGCACCCATATGGGATGCTGGTGCTTCAGGCCAGGGTGTTAACTTGCTGTGCCACAGAGCCAGCCCCAAGGTAGCTTCCTTATTACTGGCATCTCCTTGGATTTTGACCCATCTTCCACATCTGTTTTCCAATTGGAAAGTTTCAAACATATGCATGGAAATACATTCATTCCATAGTACAAAATAAAACCTAACAGGCTACAAAGAAGCATATTAAGTGTTGGGTTACACATGTAAGATAAAATTCCAAATTGGGTATATATGAAACATTATCAAAAACATAACTGCTTGTTTCTGTGCAGTGTAAAGTTTTGGTTTTCTTTCTGCTTATGTGTACTTTTCAAATGAACACCTATGTCTCATACACACAAAAAGTATTAAGGTTCTTTTTTGTTTGTTTGTTTTAAAAGAGTCAAATAATTTGCAACCAGCTAACAGGGGCAATAGTGACAAACTAAATTCTTGATGAAAGAACTATAAAAAAGAAATATAAACCTTAAACTACCTCTGGATCTCTAAAGCAGAGGAATAAAATTGACAATTATTATAGAAAAAATAATTTCATGACAAATGATGAAGAAAGAAAAATTGAAGTCAACATCTAACCCAAGGCTAACACAGCATAGATTTTAAGATGCACTTCAGGGCCAGCGCCATGGCTCACTTGGTTAATCCTCTGCCTGCGGCGCCGGCATCCCATATGGGCACTGGGTTCTAGTCCTGGTTGCTCCTCTTCCAGTCCAGCTCTCTGCTGTGGCCCCAGAAGGCAGTGGAGGATGGACCAAGTGCTTGGGCCCTGCACCTGCATGGGAGACCAGGAGGAAGTGCCTGGCTCCTGGCTTCGGATCAGCATAGCTCCAACCGTAGCGGCCATTTAGGGGGTGAACCAACGGAAGGAAGACCTTTCTCTCTGTCTCTCTCTCTCTCACTATGACTCTACCTGTCCAAAAAAAAAAAAAAAAAAAAAAAAGATGCACTTCAAATTCAGAAATGTCACCAGGTGTGAAACAAGCTGTATGTTAGCACAGATGAACAACAGGAAACTTTTCTTACTGTCAGGAGGCCTTTTAGATGCAGTGAACACAGGGAAGATATTCTTCAGGCAACTTTTATTTTTTTTTTAAAAGATTTATTTTTATTTATTTGAAAGAGTTACAAAGAAAGGTGGAGACAGAGAGAGAGGTCTTCCATCCACTGGTCCACTCCCTAGATGGCTGCACCGGCTGGAGCTGTGCCAATCCAAAGCCAGGAGCCAGGTGCCTCTTCCTGGTCTCCCATGCGGGTGCAGGCACTCAAGCACTTGGGCCATCCTCCACTGCAATCCCAGGCCATAGCAGAGAGCTGGTTCAGAAGAGGAGCAGCCGGGACTAGAACTGGTGCCCATATGGGTGTCAGCGCTTCAGGCCAGGGTGACACTGTGTCACAGTGCTTGCCTCTCTTCAGGCAACTTTTTACATCAATATAATTTCAAATATCTAGAAAAGTTCTAGGTACAGTGCAAAGAATTCTGGAATACTCCCTTGCCCAACTAGCTTCACCAACTGCTTCCACTCTGCCCCATCTATCATGCCCATCGTATCATTTCCTCCATAACTCTCCCCCCTTGCGCTCCATCTGAGATGAATGTCCTCTTAGGCCCCTCTAAGCTAGAATTGTTCTTCAACCCTTCACTGCGTTTCCTAACCCTGAGAATTTTGAAGAGTACACAGGCCGTGTATTTTGTAGAGCATCCCAGAAACGGATGTGCCTGTGCACAGCTGATTCAGGCAGCTGCAGTGGGACCAGCCCCGGGGCAGGGTGGTGTCCTCCTGGTGCACCTCACTACGGGAGAGGCTAACCTTGGTCCCTTGGTTGAGACGGGGTTCACAACAGGGCAGTCACCTTTTGCATCAATCTGCATGATGAGACTCTTCAATAGTACAGTCTACAAATACCAGAGTCTTAGTGTGTGTACTTTGGAATCATGACAATTCAGCCCAGTCCTTTTTTTCTTAAAGACTTATTTTATTTATTTCAAGGTTAGAGTTACAGAGAGAGAGAGAGAGAGAGAAATAGAGAGGTCTTCCATCTTCTGGTTCACCCCCAAAATGGCAGCAACAGCCAGGGCTGGGCCGAGTTGAAGCTAGGAGCCAGAAGCTTCATCAAGTCTCTCCTGTGGGTGCAGGGGTCCAAGGATGTGGGCCATCTTCCATTGCTTTCCCAGATGCATTAGCAGGGAGCTGAATCAGAAGTGGAGCAGCTGGGACTCGAACCAGCACCCATATGGGATGCTGGTGTTGCTGCCCGCGTCTTAACCTGGTACTCCACAACGCTGGCCCCAGAACTGCCCAATTCTAAAGCCACGTGGCAGCAGGCTCACATAGGTGGGTGGCTGATGTCACACAGGAGCCATGCTTACATCCTGCAGGAGCTCCAAGAGAAATGAGAACAGGACATTCGTGTGGACTGAGGGGTTCAGAGATGGGGCGTCCATATTTCTGTCCCTGCCTAGAGCCCAGGGACACGCCTGCCCCATAGCTTCCCTTCCTCTAGGTCCTCAGGGAGGACAGCAGTAAATCAGTTGACGCAAGGAGTGGCTGGAGCTGGCCCTGGGGACTCGGGGAGCAGAAGGCTCTGCTGTCCTGGTTCTCATGGGGGGGGAGCCTCAGTTTTAGCCCCCATGCCCTCAGGACATGCACCCTGTGCCAGGATCTGTCACCTCTCCCTCCTTGGGGACTTGGTGATCTGCCTGCCTGGTTTTGCCAACTTCCTCCTATGACGCAGCTAGAAGCCCCAAGGCCTTGAATCCAAAGTCTGCTCCTCTTCCCGCCTCCCCCCATCCACTCTGGCAGGTGGAGAAGTTTGGCACAAGGTGCTCTCCCTGGGGTTGTGACAACCTGCTCCTCAACTTCTAAGCTGAGCAGACTCTCCCTGTTGGTTTCTAAATCATTTGTGACTGTTTCCTAAATTCCTGTACCCTTGGGACTCAAATTCCAAATCCAGGAATGTTTCACTCTTGTTTGATACCATCTGCAAGCCTAAGGGAGAACCCAAGGCCCTGGGAGGCCCCAGTGTGGGAGGAGCTCTGGAGGAGGTGTAGCCCGCAGGGCGAGGCCCCCATCCCTGTGTGCCTGGCTGCTGGCGGCTCAGGGTTTGTTCCAGTCCCAATCCCAGTGTTAGACTATTTGTAAAATGTCATTTCCGGGAAAACACAAAAAGCAAAGCACAATTCACAAGGTCGTTAATTTGAGTTCCCACGTGGCCCCCTACCTGGCACTTGGAGGCAGGAGTTCCAAGTCACAGCTTTTCATCAACACTGAAAACACAATCTTCCTTTTAAGGTACAGAAATCCAGTCACTCTGAGGCGGTGAGGGATGGTGGGAACCCCATCAAGCTGGGAGACAACACGGTGTAGCACAGTGGGGGAGGTGGAATTTGCAGGGAGTCTATCCAGAGCCAAGCATCCCGAACTCCACCTGACCTTGAGCAATTATTAACCTCTGACCCTTGAACTCCCTGACTGTGGGAGATAGTGCACAGCACGCCCTAGCCCGTGGACTGCTGTGAGTGCTCCGTGAAAGAATGCACCAAAAGCATTGAAAACAGTGCTTGGTACATAGTGAATCCTCATCCAAAATTTAAAAAGAAAACATCAGGAGAGCTGGGCTCCATTCTGCGAGCTTCTGGGCCCCGGTGGAGTGGGCAAGTACCTGGGAGGTGAGGCTCACACAAGCCCACTGTGACCAGGCCCCCACAGCCTGGACTCACCCAGCCCCAGGCCTCTCTGCTGGGAAGCCATCCCCAGCCTGCAATGGGTTCAAATGGCATTGACTCCACCAGGCCTGGACAGAGGCATCGGGTGTGTCGTTTCTCATTCCTAAAGACAGCCAGGGGACTGGCCTCCCTCTCCCTGGCATTGCAGCCAGTCTGACACTGCTCAGAAGAGTGACCTGGGTGCCCTGAGTCCCCAGTGGCTGGCTCAGCCACACAGCAGCCTGTCCATCCTGAAGCCCTAGGGGTACTTTTTACTGTGGCCTCTGCTTAAGCCAGACTGAGTCGGGTTTTCCATCACCGGCAGCTGAAATACTCCAACACTATCTATCTCCGAATGTGAAATTCTTTACTGCAGCCCTAAAACCCTGCAGACTTTGCAGAACCACGTCCTCTCATACCTTTAACAACAGCACACAATGACCTAAGTGAGACACTCCAAGACACCAAAATCATTACTATTCAGCAAAGCAGATCCCAAAATATAGGCAACTGGGTTATAAGACAATGTGTCACATCACAAAAGATAAAATAAAACTGCCAGTTTCCTCTCATGAGATACAAAGCAACAAACAAAGGCCCCAACTTTGTGCACACCAGGGCTTCTCAAATCAAGTTTTACAGCGTCGGAGCTACCTGGAGGGCACTGGCTTCCCTGAGAAATGACTTTCGCTCAAGTCCCAACTCACACCAAAGGGCTCCTCTGTCCCACAGAAGACCCATCAGGATCCAGGAGGCTCAAAGCCTCCCACCACGGCCACCCCCCAAATAGCTCCAGGGGGAGCATGATGCAGAGTTATGGCCTTTTGCTTGTGATTAACCAAATCTCTGGACTTGAGCCCGAATTCCTAACTTATACTTACAGCCCAGGCCAGACCTAGGGTCCAGTTGCAGCCTCTGCCACTAACTCCTTGGGAAAAAACTGAGGAAGCAGACAACAGAGAGGGCCCCCCAGATGGGAGAGGCCACTCTCCTCCGGCCACGCAGCCCCACCACAGCGCCACCACAGCCCTGTCTCTGCACCCCCGCCCCCCAACTTCCAGGTTGGGTGCGAGGCCAGAACACTGCTCCTGTTTTTGTCTCCGGAGCCAGGGAGGAAGAGCAGTACCTGGCAACTACCTGCTCAAGGTAAGAACCGAAGGTGGGCAGACGGCGCTCAGAAGGAGCTGTGCCATGCTGTCTGAAAAAACAGCCACCAACCAGCGCCCGAAGTCAAGCACCGTGAACGGGCCGGCCTGAATACTTGGGGCCAAGTGTTCATAGGATGCACAACACGGAACAGGCTAACAGGAAGGAACTAAAACATGCCGTGGGCAGACCCAGTTCACCCAGGAGGGTGAACAGGAGAGGGGCTGCGGGGATCCCACCCGGGGGCTCCGGTGCCTCTTAGGAACCAGGGCCAAGCCTGTCCCGGGCGGCTAACTCCTCACGCAGCCAGGAGCGGCGGGCGAGGCCGCGTGCGCCCAGGGACCCGGGAACCTCGCGGCCCGTCCGTCCACGCTCGGCCCCGGACACCCCGCCTCCCGCCACAGTGCCGCGAGTCCGCCACGCCGCTCCCGGCTCCACGCTGCTCCGGCCCCTCCGGGGAGGGCCTCCCGCACCCTGCCCGCCACACCCAGGGGGGCGGAGCTCCGCGCACGCCCGCGTCCCGGCCCGGCTCACCTGCGGCGTGGGCGGCTCTCTTCTCCGCCGGCGCACCGGGCCGGGACGCGGCGCCCAGCCCGCTCTTTGTGTCGGCTGCGGGCGCCTCCCCTGGTCCCGGCAGCGCCGGGCCCGGAGTGGGCGGGCGGCGAGGCCGGGGGCGGGGCGACGGCGGCGGGGGGCGGGGGTGAGGTGCGGAGGGTGGGCGGCGGGGTCGCGTCGCTCCGTGTCGGGTGGGGTTCCTCAGCTGTGGGGCTATGTAATCCTCCAATCCGCAGTGACGGAAACTGGGGGACAGTAAACTTAGGTCTCCATTACGCAGTCCGTACACACGCGGGTCTCTGTCACGCAGTCGGTACACACGCGCGTCTCCATCACGCAGTCGGTGCACACGCGCGTCTCCGTCACAGTTCGTACACACGCGGCTCTCCGTCAAGCAGTCAGTGCACACGCGGGTCTCCATCATGCAGTCCGTACACACTCGCGTCTGTCACGCAGTCAGTGCACACGCGCTTCTCCATCATAGTCCGTACACACGCGGGTCCCTGTCACGCAGTCGGTACACACATGGGTCTCTGTCATGCAGTCCGTACACACGCGCGTCTCTGTCATGCAGTCAGTGCACATGTGGGTCTCCTTCACGTAGTCCATACACACGCGGGTCTCCATCAGAGACCCGCGGGTCGTCCATGCAGTCAGTACTCACGTGGGTCTTTGTCACACAGTATACACGCGTCTCTGTCAGGCAGTCAGTGCATGTGTGTGTCTCCATCAGGCAGTCAGTACACACGCGTGTCTCCATCACAGTGCACATGCATGTCTGTCATGCAGTCAGTACACACACACGTCTGTGTCACGCAGTCAGTGCACACTCGATTTTCCATCACGCAGTCAGTCAATACATACTCACTGTCCTGGGACTGAGAACACAGCAGTGACAACGGAGGAAAACAAAAATTCCCTGCCAGCCGAGGCGAGGCGTTCACACGCAGGCAAACTCGGTTAAAGCTTAAGTAAAATACTAACATGGCTGGGTACACATTGCTGAGAACAGAGGTCTGGGGGGCCGCTGAGGAGCGCGGGCGTCTGGCCGGCGCGGAGCGGAGAAGGCCACCTGCGAGGGGAGGTGGGCGACAGGCAGAGCCTGTGGCTCTGGCAGGCTCCCCATGCAGGTGAGAGTGCCGCGTGCGGAGGACCCGCCTTCCACTCTGGCCGCTGGGAGGGAAAGGTGAAGGGAGTCTGGACACTGTCCCCAGAGGCTGGAGTGGCCTGGACCAGCATGCTGGGGTGAGACCCCTTTGGATTCCGGCTATGTGTGTGGTATTTGAGGGGCGGAACCTCCACATTGTTGGTGCCTGATGGGTGACGCAGAGCAGTCAAGGGTGACTCTTGAGCTTTTGGCCCAAGGGACATTTCCTGACTGTGTGCTGGGTTCTTTCTATGGATGACCTCATTTTTTTTTTTTTTACACTACTTGAAAGGCAGAATTAGAGAGAGATGTCACAGAGAGATCTTCCATTCTCTGGTTCATCCCCCATATGGCCGCAAAATGTCCAGGCTGGGCCAGGCCAGATCCAGGAGATTCCTGTGGGTCTCCCACGAGGGTACAGGGGTCCAAACACTTGGGCCCTCTTCCATTGCTTTTCCAGGTGCATTAGCAAGGGAGCTGAATCAGAAATGGGGCAGCCTGGACTTGAACTGGCACCAGAATGGGTGGGATGCCAGCACTGCAGGTGGAAGCTTAACCTGCACCGCAGCACAGGCCCTGAATGACATCCTGAGCCTTGCGACAAGGCCAGGTCATAGTTGGCACTGTTGACATTGCACAAAGGAGGAAAATGAACCTTAGGAGGTTGAGTAATCTGCTGGGATCCACACAGCTCCCAGAACTGGTGCTGGTGCCGGCAGGCCCTGGAACTCAGTCCTGAGGTGTCCCCTTCCCTGGCTTTCCACGTTCGGTATCATGGAGGTCGTTAGAGTCATCTGCTTGTGTCTCAGACCCTTACCAGCCCACCCTCATGGTGCCATCCTCTGATCCGTGGCCTCTTGGTCCTCACAGTCTGCTGCTTACTCTCCAAGGCTGCCACGTCCTCACTCCCCACCTGGGTCAGCTTCCTTTCTGTCTCCCACACCTCAGGGAAACTGCCGCACAGTGGTCCGGCGACCCCTTAGCCCTCCTGGTTACTAAATCTAGCATCTGATCTGCGTTCCTCATCATCATGAGCACCCCTAGCGGGGCTCCCGGCTGCTGCACCTTCCTGTCTGTTTCTTCTGTCTTTTCCCTTCCTTCAGTATTTCCACCCACAGGGACCCAGACTTGGTGCTCTCTCCCTCCCCCTCTCCCTCTCTCTCAGTGATGGGGTCTTCTGGGCGCTTCCATCTGTTCTCTCTGAAGTCACCACCCATGCGCTGATTGTGCCTTGGTCAGCATTTCTAGCCCTGCTCTCACTCTGGTTCCCACTGCCCACAGGGTACTCTGCTTCTGCTTCCACACGGAGGTTCCAACTCAAGTGGTCAACAAGTCTCGAACAGAATCATGTCTTTCCTCTCAAGCGCCTGTTTCTCCATGTACAGAGTGGAGGTCACTGCCTTTCCCTCGACTCACATTTAATAGGCTGCCAAGCTGTGCAGAATCCAGTCTTCTCTCTCAGAGCCCACCGTCACCCCCTTAGGCCTAGCCCTCGTACAGTCCTGAAGCCACCACAGGAAGATTGTTCAAGCATGAAAGATGCCAGCCTCAGTACTCTCCCCTCACCCCGTGCAAGCAGCCAGGTACAGCTTCTAAAGTACACATCTGCGTCAACCCTCTGCTGCCTGAAAGCCCTCCCAGGGCTCCTGCTGAAATGGTTCGCCCGGGGCCTTCTTCCAGACCTGGCCCTGCTGCCTCTCCCACCCAGCCATCAGGCCTTAGGAGTCCTCTAGGGGTTCTCCAGGTCTCCTTCCTCCAAGGCTTTGCCACTCTCTTGGTGAACACAGTAACACTTCCAGTGTGTGCGCCTGCCCCCTCTGTGCTCCCAGGACACCCACGTTCACATCTAGCAAGAGTTGTGTCACTCTCGACTTTGATCATTTCCTTAACTAATTTGCTCTTCTACCAGTTTTTGAGCTCCTTTTGGGCAAGGACAGCAGGAGAGAACTTTATTCAGAGTGAAATGAATACTGAAAGAAATACTAAAAGAAAACGGATGGGGCTGGCATTGTGGCACAGTGGGTTAAGCCACTGCTTGGGATCCCTCCAGGCCATATCAGAGTGTCCTTTCGATCCTAGCCACTTCACTTTGGATCCAGCTTCCTGGTAATGCGTTTGGGAAGTACCAGCTGATGGCTCATGTACTTGAGTTCTTGCCACCCATGTGGAAGACCTTGATGGAATCCTTGACTTCTGGCATCAGCCTAGCCCAGGGCTGGCTGTTGGAGCCATTTGTAGAGTGAACCAGTGGCTATTGGTTCTCTGCCTTTCTCTTTCACCACTCTGCCTTTCAAGTAATATGTAAAAACTTAAAAAAAAAAAGAACATGGATACATCGTTGACAAGTAGTCTTCAACAGAACTGTACAGACTGTTTAGGTCTTGCTTTATTTTCAGCCTTACAGTCATTAAGAATATTTTACTCACCTGACTGCCTGCAGAGCTCAGCCTCCTTCCCATGTGAAAGATCCATCGCCACCCTCTCTCCAGACAGGGACCACAGCTCTGCACACTTCAGACGGCCATAAGTGTCTACCAAAACGTAGGAGGATCCAATCTGTGGTGGTCAGAGATTGGGGCATGAAATAATGAAGACAGAGAAGGGATGGGGCCGGCACTGTGGTGTAGCAGGTAAAGCCGCTGCCTGCAGTGCCGGCATCCCATAAGGGCACTGGTTTGAGTCTCAGCTGCTCTACTTCTGATCCAGCTCTCTGCTGTGGCCTGGGAAAGTAGTAGAAGATGGCCCAAGTCCCTGGGCCCCTGCACCCGCATGGGAGACCTGGAAGAAGCTCCTGGCTCCTGGCTTCAGATTGGCACAGCTCCGCCTGTTGCAGCCATCTGGGGAGTGAACCAGTGGATGGATGGAAGACTTCTCTCTCTCTCTCTCTGCCTCTCTGTAACTTTGCCTTTCAAATAAATAAATAATTTTTTTTAAAGAAGGGAATGGTGGGTCCAAGACGCCAGTAAGTAAACTCTGCTGGAAAAACAGGCAGGAGGCGACCAGACCTGAAGTAGTTGCTGGGGAAAAGAGGCAACAGTGGCTGGCATATAAGAGGAAGTCGTAAGATTTAGCTCTGAATTAAATAGTGGAGGGAGAGGCAAAGCTAAATGAAAATCCAAAATGCCGCCAAGGTATTTTGCTTAGGTGGAAATATCTGCCATGCTGCTCAGTGTTTTGGGGAGACGGTAAAGAGCACTGTGTCCTCACCATGAGTCATTAGCGAGCACTGAGTTGTAATTGTCTTATAAATTCTGTCAGATTAGCCAGATACAGGACTCTGAGGTAATCTCCAGTGCCCTCATTTTTTTTTTTTTTTTTTTGGACAGGCAGAGTTGGACAGTGAGAGAGAGAGATAGAGAGAAAGGTCTTCCTTCTGTTGGTTCATCCCCCAAATGGCCACTATGGCCGGTGCGCTGCGCTGATCCGAAGCCAGGAGCCAGGTGCTTCCTCCTGGTCTCCCATGCAGGTGCAGGGCCCAAGCACTTGGGCCATCCTCCACTGCCTTCTGGGGCCACAGCAGAGAGCTGGACTGGAAGAGGAGCAACAGGGACAGAATCCGGTGCCCCAACCGGGACAAGAACCTGAGGTGCCTGTGCTGCAGGCGGAGAAATAGCCAAGTGAGCCGCGGTGCTGGCCTAGTGTCCTCATTTAAAACCATGTCATTTTACTTTTTGTAAGGATTTATTTATTTATTTGTAAGGCACAGTTAGAGAGAGAGAGAGAAACAGAGAGCAAGAGAGCATCCATCCTGTGGTTCACTCCCCAAATGGCTGCAACAACCAGGGCTGGGCCAGGCGGAACCAGGTTGCTACAAGCTTCTTCTGGGTCTCCCAAATGGGTGGCAGGGGCTCAGGGATTGGGCCATCTTCTACTTCTTTTCCATGCACATTAGCAGGGAGTTGGATAGGAACTGGAGCAGCTGAGACATGAACTGGCACCCTGTATGCGATGTCATTGCTGTAGGCTATGGCTTAACCCACTGGCCCCCATGTCACCCTATTTTCATTTTTTAATTTGGAAAGTATAGTGACAGGAACAGAGAGATCTTCCATCCACTGTTCACTCTTCAAATGCTTGCACTATAGGCAGGGCTGAGCCAGGCCACATGCAAGAGCCGGAACCTAATCCAGGTCTCCCAAGTGCCTGGCAGAGACCCAAGGACTGGAGCTATCACCTGCTGCCTCCTAGAGTACACATTAGTGGGGAGCTGAAATTAGAAGCGGAGCCAGGACTCGAACCTAGGCACTCTGATATGGGATATGGCTGTCCCAATTGCCGTATTAACATTTGTGCCAAATGCCTGCTCCAGCTGTTCCTGTCTTTGACTTCATGCTCTCATTCCTGAGGGCAGAGTCAACTCAACCACTTCCCACAAATCTGGCCATTCTGAGAGAAATGTGAAAATAGAGCTGTTTTTAGAGACATCTGCCGGATACCCATGAAGCCCTGTCTTTGGTTCTCAAAGTATGTTTTGTTCACTATAGTTTTATTGACTTTATTATGCTCCAAGCACAGATATCAACCTTGGAGATACACAAAAGGATTAAATAGACATCCCGAATTACGAGAGACTCACTAAGTGTAATAACAGTGGCAGACACCAACAAATAAGCCAGGGTTTTATTCCAGAGAGGGGAGGTCTTGGGTGAATGGGTGTGGCAGAGGGGTGTAGACCCTTGAAATAATATGCAGGCTTTAAAAAATAACTTATTTATTTTTTAAAGATTTATTTTATTTATTTGAAAGTCAGAGTTACACAGAGAGAAGGAGAGGCAGAGAGAGAGAGTGGTCTTCCATCCACTGGTTTACTCCCCAGATGGCTGCAATGGCCGGAGCTACACAGATCCGAAACCAGGAGCCAGGAGCTTCTTCCAGGTCACCCATGTGGGTGTAGGAGCCCAAGGAGTTGGGCCATCTTCCACTGCTTTTCTGGGCCATAGCAGAGTCGGATGGGAAGTGGAACATCCGAGACTTGAACCGGCACCCGTATGGGATGCCGGCACTGCAGGCAGTGGCTTTACCCTCTACACCACAGCGCCGGCCCCCAACTTATTTATTTTTAACTTGAGAGAGAGACACACAGAAAGAGGTGGACAGACAGAGCTCCTATCTGCTGGTTCACTCCCAAAATGCCCACAATGGCTGGGGTTGGGCCAAGGATAAAGCCAGGTGCCTGAAATTCACTCTAGGCTTTCCATGTGGGTGTTACAGACCCAATTACTTGAGCCACTACCTACTGACTTCCAGGGTGCACATTAGCAGGAACCTGGAATTGGGAATGGAGCCAATCACTGAAATCCAGGCACTCTGGTATGGGATGTAGTTGCCCCAAGTGGTGTCTTAACTGCTAGGCCAAATGCCCACCCCCATTAAGTGTTCTGAGTGTGTGAATAAATTAAATGTGGAAGGAAGACAGTCCTTCATTTTTTCGACTTCTCGAAGTACCAGCAACTCAAACAGAAACCCTGATGTAAAAAATGAAGTAACTGGGGCCAGCGTATGGCAGAGTGGAAAAACTTGCCACCCGTGACACATGAATCCCATGTGGGTGCTAGTTTGTGTCCCAGCTGCTCCACTTCGATCCAGCTCCCTGATAACGGCCTGGGGGAATCCGTGGAAGATGGCCTAAGTACTTGGATCCCTGCCACCCACGTGAGAGACCCGGATGAAGACCCTGGCTCCTGGCTTCGGCCTGACTCAGCCTTGGATGATGTGGCCACTTGGGGAGTGAACCAGTAGATGGAAGATCTCTTTCTGTGTAATGCTGACTTTCAAATAAATAAATAAATATGTATTTTTAAAGATCTATTTATTCATTTGAAATTCAGAGTTATGGAGAGGGTGTGCCAGAGGCAGAGATAGAGACAGAGAGAGAGAGTCTCACAGACCTGGGCCATCCTCTGCTGCCCTCTCAGGTGTACCAGCAGGGAGCCAGATCAGAAGTAGAACTTATTCTTTAAGAAATGAAAACTGCACCCACATGGGATGTGGGTGTCACAGCACCGGCCCCTAATCTGTATAAAAAAATGAAGTATCCAAACGGTAAAGCTACTGGAGGAATACACTGAATATAGCAGTTCTATTAAAAAAGAAATTGAGTCCAGTGGCCCATGTGATTGTCTTAAATACGAATGGAAAAGCAGCAAGGCAGGGACACCCCAGTGTGTGCCAGGATCCAGCTTTACCCTCCGAGGAAGCACTGCCTTTCCCTTCCTCCCTCAGGCCTTGCTAGGACTTTGCAGAGCCTGTCCTGCTCACAGGTGTACGATTCTTATCTGACTAGCTCATGCAACGAGGTACTGGAGAGGATGAGGCTTACTGAGGCTTAATAAGCATTTATGCATTGGGCTTTGCCCCTTGAATGTTGAGAAACAGCCCAGGTTAACCCCATGGAGAGGTCCTAGGCTACGTGGCAAGAGGTGCAGGTGTCCCAACCCTCCCTACGGACCAAACTGAGCCCTGGGCTAGCAGCCAACAGGAAGTGCCAGGTCCATGAATGAGCCATTCTGGTTATTCCAGAGACCCAGTAACCTAGTTGATGCCACAAATGATTGTTGCTACTTTAATCCATTAAGTTTGTGTGT
Source organism: Oryctolagus cuniculus (assembly GCF_051225735.1). Lineage (NCBI taxonomy): Eukaryota > Metazoa > Chordata > Mammalia > Lagomorpha > Leporidae > Oryctolagus > Oryctolagus cuniculus. The sequence goes on from NC_142877.1 coordinate 49,878,463, forward strand.
GTGTGTTTCACAATAGATTGCTGGAAGAGTAATTTTTTTTTATTGGTCACATCTAGTCTGCAACCAACTCCAGCTACTTTCCCCCTTTCCCTTGTCACAGATGTGTTTAGCACTCTACTTCCTGAAAAGTCCTTTAAAATTAAGGCATGTTTCAAGCTGTATTAAGAATATTTCCCACAAGGATAGTCCCTGCTGGTGTTTGTAAATGTACTCAAGAAGATTTCTCCTTATTAAATAGATCTGCCAAGTAAATGAGAATTTGCGACCAATCAGCTGTCAATTCTGCATGAGCAAGACAGCATTGGCACAGGAGTTAGCTGGTACATGGAGACAGGCCTATTACAGGAAGTGAAATGGCATCATCATTAATTCAACATGTGAGAGGGAGAAAAAGTAACATTTTAAGAAAAACCAACCAGATGAGTTGTTCTTTGTTGGGAGGAATTCATTTAATTTGCAATAATTCTCACAGAAATAGTCAGTTACTTCTTCAATCAATGACTATTTGTTGAGTGCCTGCTAGGACCATTCCAAGTTTCTGTTGACATGGAGACGAAAGATAAAGGTGAAGGTCCAGCACCAAGAAGATGGTCACCATGAAGCTCAGCCCGTTTGAGACCTCAGACCATAGCAAAAACCGCAAATCCACTACAACACTTGGCCCCCGCTCCCGCCAACCCCTCTGAATATGTGCAGGAAGACCCTGTGGTCCACTCTCCAGGGAGCTGGGCAGAAGTGCAACGTCCCCCATGGCCATGTGGGACGACAAGGCTCAGGTGGGTTGAGGACACTTCAAGGTCAGCACATTGAAAGGTGCTGCAGGTGCACAGGAGGAAATCCATTCCCCACATGGAGCAGGTGCCGTGTGAAGAGGCCACTGGAGTACAGTGCCCCAGTGGTACTCACCTGAGCAGATGTGGAGTCTCCCCCAGATGGGGAGACTATTCTGGAATGCAAAGCCGTATTAACAAGTTAGGAAAGAGGAAGGTAAGACTAAGGGAGAACTTCCTGATGCAGTGCAGGAGTAGATGTAACCTGTTATGCAAACACCCGTTAACTTCAGTTCTCTCACCGCGCCTTTGCGTCTTTAGAACTTTCTTTTCTTTTCTTTTCTTTTTTTTTTTTTTTTTGACAGGCAGAGTGGACAGTGAGAGAGAGAGAGACAGAGAGAAAGGTCTTCCTTTGGCTGTTGGTTCACCTTCCAATGGCTGCTGCCGACGCGCTGCGGCCGGCGCACCGCGCTGATCCGAAGGCAGGAGCCAGGTGCTTCTCCTGGTCTCCCATGGGGTGCAGGGCCCAAGCACTTGGGCCATCCTCCACTGCACTCCCAGTCCACAGCAGAGAGCTGGCCTGGAAGAGGGGCAACTGGGACAGAATCCGGCGCCCCGACCGGGACTAGAACCCAGTGTGCCGGCGCCACTAGGTGGAGGATTAGCCTAGTGAGCCACGGCGCCAGCCGTCTTTAGAACTTTCTAAGATGTCCTGTGACGTTTCATTTCCCTCCTGCTTTTGCTACTCATCTGTAGCTTCCAGATTTACTTTTGCAATTTTGATGCATAATTTGATGAATTAAAATTGGAAATGTTTCCTACGAGAGGAAAAAAAAGCGTCATTACAGAGATGTGGAAGACGGCAGGCAGAGCGGATAGGAGTCTGATTTGGGAGGAATTAGGTTGGCAATGTCTATGACATCTGAACCCAGGTGCCAAATGTACTGAGGCTGTATCTAGGAGTCTAAATTGGTTCATTAGCCTCTGAGCTTCAATAAAATGATCAACATCATTCTCTCTTCTTTAGAGACAATTTATTTATTTGAAAGAGTTACAGAGAGAGGGAGAGACTGAGAGATCTTCTATCTGCTGCTTCACTCCCCAGATGGCTGTAAGCCAGGAGCCAGGAGCTTCATTCGGGTCTCCCATGTGGGTGCAGGGGCCCAAGCACTTGGGCCATCCTCTGCTGCTTTGCCCACGACATTAGCGGGGACCTGAATTGGAAGTGGAGCAGCCAGAACACTAACCCACGCCCATATTGAATGCCAACATCACAGGCGACAGCTTTACCAGCTATGCCGTAATGCCAGCCTAAATATTATTCTTTAAGAACTGAAAACTGCTGGGCTCTGGTCTCTGCCTGCGGCTGTGAAGAAGAACAGACAGTGATTCAGAGAAAAGAGGTTGCAGGGTGGTGCAGGAAGCTGGATGAGGATGAGCAGCAGAAGCAAACTACACTGCGGATCTAGTCATGACAACGATGAGGTGGAGGGGGGCTGCGACATTGCTGACCAGGTACTTGGGGAGGCACCCAGCTCAGGTGTGTAGGGACTGAGCCTGCGTGAGAAACGTGATGCCATCAGATGGAAGAGATGGGGAAGAGCTTCAAGAAAGAAAAGAAAGCTGCTGTCTTTCCTACCAGCATTTTGGTAGGTAACTCTGAAGTTACCAGGAATCTATCCTCAGGGAAGGAAACTTGATAAAACATTGGCTGTGGGGTCCACGAGGATGGCTGCACTGCTAATGTGGCTCATGCTTTTGTGGCTGATGATCTCGGGGACCCTGAGTCACCGGGTAGAAAGCAGGTGTCCCTTGCCCTGTACTGGGTCACATCTCACTTAACTGCATGCCAGTTAACTCGTACCAGTTGAAGGAGTGTGCAGAGAAAGCTGGTATCCGGAATTCTGCAGCAGAAGGACCACAAGAAAGCTGAATTTGAGGTCCATGGAGAATGTGCTGTGGTTGTTCTCGTCAGCTCAGGAGAAGGTCAGGGAACTGCCACTTACAGATGGGACCTGAAAAATCAGAGTGTCACGGGCCCCCTTGCATGAGGTGGAAGGGCGTGTGGTTTCCTCACTGAGCGTGAGAAGATGAGAAGGCTTGGATATGGGCACGGTGGAATGTGAAGACACCAAGAGCTGCACCCCTGTAATGGTGCCCATTCTCACTCGGAGGTCAACTGGCCCAGTTTGTGTCTCCTGTTCTGCTCACACCCAGTGGCTCCATGAGGATAACTGGCGTCCCTTGGAGCCTGATCTGGACAAGTGTAAGATGAGGCCCAGGATGGATAGCTCAAGGCCCTCCCCCATGGTTCTGTCAGTCGGAAAAACCAAAGGCCTCCAAGACTGCAGAGAACACCAGTGGAGAAAACGAGAGAATAAAATGGGCCTGAAGTGGGTTCTGCATCCCCAGCGTGCTGCTCTGGCCTCATCCCCTTCCGTCCCTACCTGTGGCTCTGCAATTGTCTCCCTCTGCCCCAGCAGGGTCTCTTTGCCCCCTCCCTGGTCCCCAGCCCACTGCCTTCCAATGGTCCTAAGAGTCAGGATCCCCAGTCTCTAAAGACTATTTCAAATAGGAGAGGGAGAGGGAGAGGGAAGGGAAGGGGGAGAGAGTAAAATTAGAAGAACAAAGGAATTACAACTACAATTTTAAACAGGAACTTTTTGAATACTAAGCTCACATTTCCCAAGCTATCTGGTTAGTCATATAATCTCCTGTGACTTTTAAAAATTTCAAATTGAAGATTTTTATCTGTAAAAGGTCAGACTGACTTCCTATGAGAAAAATCACTAGAAATCCAGGGGACACAACTATTTTATATGCCATACATGTGAAGATAAGTTTAAAAAATACAATCATATTCTGACTAAATTTTAGCTCCATTTCTATGAGTAATTTTTTAAAAAGATGCTTATTTATTTACTTATTTTTTTAAAGATTTATTTATTTATTTGAAAGTCAGAATTACAGAGAGAGGAGGGGCAGATAGAGAGAGAGAGAGGTCTTCCATCCGCTGGTTTACTCCCCTGATTGGCTGCAACGGCTGGTGCCGCGCCGATCCAAAGCCAGGAGCCAGAAGCTTCTTCCGGGTCTCCCATGCAGGTGCAGGGGCCCAAGTACTTGGGCCATCTTCTACTGCTTTCCTAGGCCATATCAGAGAGCTGGATCAGAAGTGGAGCAGCCGGGTCTCGAACCAGCGCCCATATGGGATGCTGGTGCCTCAGGCCAGGGCGTTAACTACAGTGCTGGCCCCTCTATGAGTGATTTTTTAAAAAGATTTTTATTTATTTATTTAAAGGCAGAGTTATGGGGGAGTGAGGGAGGGAGGGAGAGAGAGAGAGAGGGATCTTCCATCTACTGATTCACTCCTCAGATGGCTGCAATAGCTGGGCAGTTCTGAAGCCAGGAGCCAGGAGCTTCTTCTGGGTCTCCCACATGAGTAAAGTGGCCCAAGCACTTGGGCCATCTTCCCCTGCTTTCCCAGGCACATTAACAGGAGCTGGATCAGAAGTGGAGCAGCCAGGACTAGAACCAGTGTCTTTATAGGATGCCAGCATCACAACACTGCACCACACTGCTGGCCCTGGAGATTATTTATACATATACATATATACACGTTAAGTTAAGTATAAATGGGATGCTGGCGTTGTGGCACAATGGGCTAAGCTCTACCTATAACACCATTTTGAATCCTAGATTCAGCCTCGCCCAGTCCTGGCCTTTGTGACCATTTAGCAAATGGAAGGTCTGTCTCTCCAGCTCTCTGGGACACTCCCTTTGAAATACTTTTTTTAAAAGTATAAATCGGACATATCCTAGTCAGAAGGATTTTGATTATAAATAAATCTAAGAGATATGACTGTGTTAGAAGTCACTGTAGGGGGGCCAGTATTGTGGCCCAGTGGGTTAAATCACCATCTGTGATGCCAGCATCCCATACTGGAGCTAGTCCTGGCTGCTCCACATCTGATCCAGCTCCCTGTTAATGCACTTGGGAAAGCAATGGAAGATGGTCCAAGTACTTGTACCCCTGCCACCCACGTGGTTGACTCAGATGGAGCTCCTGGCTTCTACCTGGCCCAGGACCTGTCAGCCATTTGGGGAGTGAACCAGTGGATAGATGTCGTTCCCTCTCTCTGTTCCTGTGTTTCAAATAAATAAATAAATAAATAATTTTTAAAAAAGAAGGGATTATAGGGACAGTTGCTGATGCTGGCTGAAGACACTGTTCTCCCATCAGGTTCATGTCAAACAAAATCCACATCTGTGTGGAACCAAAGCCGAGAATTCAAGAATGCAGGGCAGGGGAGGCATTTGGTGCAGCAGCTAAGCCACTGCTTGGTAACATCCCACATGGAGTCCCACCTTTGCTTCCAATTCAGGTTCCTGCTGATGCTCATCCTGGGAGGCAGATGAGGGCTCAGCCGAGTACTTGAAGGCCTTCCACCTATGTGGGAATCCCAGATTAAGTTCCTGGCCCCTGCCTTCAGCTTAAGCCTAGCTCTGGCCCTTGCAGGCAATTGGGGAGTGAACTAGCAGGTAGAATATCTTTCTGTCAAATAAAATGAAAATAATTTTCTTAAGGGGCAGGCATTGTGGTGCAGCAGGTTAAGCCTCTCCTTGGGAAGCCTGTATCCCATATCAAAGTGCTGGTTCCAGTTCTAGTTACTCTGCTTCTAATCCACCTCCAGGCTAATGCACCTGGAAAGCAGTGGTTGATGGCTGAAGTGCTCAGTTCCTGCCACTCATATAGCAGGATGGAGTTCCTGGCTCCTGGCTTCAGCCTGGCCCAGCGGTTGTGGCCATTTGGGAAGTGAACAAGCAGATGTATCTCTCTGTCACTTTTTTAAACAAATGCCTTAAAAATTACTGATAAAAGAATACAAGACAAAAAGGAACACCAACATCAACCCTAAGAGTTAAAGTTTTATGGGGCCAGTGTTGTGGCATAGTAGGCTAGGCCTCTGCCTGTGGTGCCAGTTCGTGTACTGGCTGCTCCTCTTCCAATCCAGCTCTCTGCTTATGGCCTGGGAGGGCAGGAGAGAATGGCCCAAGCCATCCTCATGTGGGAGACCTGGAGGAAGCTCCTGGCTTCCGATCAGCCTAGTGCCTAGCTCTGGCCATTGTGGACATTTGGGGAGTGAGCCAGCGGATGAAGATCTTTCTCTGTCCCTTTACCTCTCAAATAAATAAATGAAGTTGGGTAATTCAAATCAAAATTAGAAGAAAAAGAAATGAATATTTCTGGAGCTAGGGGTAGTGACTCTGGGGTAAGGATCAGTTCTGTGGTCCTGAACAGGAAACAGGACAGATTTTCCACATCAAAGTGGAAGATGCATGGAAGTACACACCTGACAGCTTCTACCCCAAACTCAACTAGAACTGCAGTAAAGAAATTTGCATACACACACACAGAGACTGGGAAAGTGGGTGTAGTAACATTTTGTGAACTGGAAAGTATGTGGAAAATGGGCAAAAGACATAACAGATTCAAGACCTACAGTGGGAAAAGCTGTGACACAGTGTGGTATGCAGGAGACTCCTTGAAAGTTGTGGGAACTGGGGTCAGCATTGTGGCGCCTGCAGTGCTGGCATCCCATATGGGCGCCGGTTCTAGTCTTGGCCGCTCCTCTTCCAATCCAGCTCTCTGCTATGGCCTGAGAAAGCAGTAGAAGATGGCCCAAGTCCTTGGCCCCTACACCTGCATGGGAGACCAGGAAGAAGCTCCTGGCTCCTGACTTCAGATCGGCTCAGCTCCGGCTGTTGAGGCCATTGAGGAATGAACCAATGGATGGAAGACCTTTCTCTGTGTCTCCTTCTCACTGTTGTAACTCTCTCAAATAAATAAATAAAAAATCTTAAAAAGAAAAGTTTGTGGAAATGGAATTAAAAAAAAATTATTTTGGTGCAAAAGGAAAAAAAAAGGAAAACTGTGCAGTTTTTTTCACAATACTCATTTTCTATGATGTTTCTGACTTCATATAAATGGTTCCTATAAGACCAGAGACTTGGAATTCAAATGAAAACGATCAATGATGGGAGAATGAAGACATTTTCAAACATGTAACATCCCCCAAATTTCATCTCTCACACACATGGATAGTGAGGAGGCATGTCACCAAAAGGAATGAATTAAAACCAGGAATATACAAGATACAGAACACAAGGAATCCAACCTAAGAGACAAGAGGTGACAGGCACCAGGCAGTGGGCGGCTCCCCAAGGCTGACACAAGGGCCAGGTCTCCACAGCTGTGCTCCCCTCTCCTCAGGTGAGCTGAAAGGCAGAGTATCAACAGAACCAGTACCTTTTCAATGAGACCCAAGAAGGCTCTGTATTTAGCTGAGATCATAAAAATATTCCTAACACGAATTGGCCTAAACAGAAGCTTCACGACTCCTTAGGAACATTATTCCCTAACACTGAAATGCAGCCGTAATCTGCCTGAATTCAAGGCCTTCTCCGTAGTCACACATACTTCAGTATGCAGATTCATATGAGGCTACGCTGATAACAGCATAGTCTTTAGCCAGGCTGTGGGTCCGGGGAGAGATAAGGAGACGGACTTTCTGCCATTTGTTGTTTTATTTGATTTGTGTACTACAAGTACTACTGGTTCGGAAATTAATATATTCCTTAATTAGATAAAAAGAATGAAAAAATATCTAAGCATCACACAAAGCACGGTAGGTTTTATGTTATCTATACAAACCATATCTAATATACACATATTAATGTTCTGTAAGTGCATTTAAGGGGTTATGTTGGAAAATGTATCTTTTTGCGGATTGCAAAGAAGTCCGAAAAGCAGTAAACTCCTGTGAGCCCAACACCCTGCTCTCCCACAGCAGCGAGCACCGCCAGATCTAGGTCATCCGTGTGCCGGTGCGTGGACATGGAACCAGGACACATCCATCTCCATCAGTTTCCCACACAGTGCTCCCTATGCCCACTCTAGGTCTTCTAGAAGAGTGATGCTTGGGAGAGGATTGCTGGCTCTGTACCAGCCACTATGGAGGAAGCTATGAAAAAATACAGATGACAAAACACTGCAGTTACATACTTTTTTAATTTTAAGGAATAAGATTCTAAGCCAAAACATTATTAATAAAATCACAAATCTATCTCAAATATTTTAAAATATCTTCTGTAACATTCCACTCAGAAGGTAGAAAACCACAAAGTTCTTCCTGAAGGAAGGTGCAAATGGAATGTAAGATTGCATTACTGTACTATACAGAATATAAACTGTGAAGACAGGGAAAGTCAATTATTCCCTATTCTCCCCCCAATCACTGTTGCTGAAGAACAGCTCACCCTAGGAGCTATCTTGTTGAGGTCTGTCACCATGATGTAAGAGTTAGTGTAACAAAGGTGATGCGGCCTGCACCCACCCTGTAGCTGAAAGGACAAGCACTCAGCATCACACATCAGAGAAATCATGCTCAATCTTTGCCCAAATCTTCCAACCGAATGATTTTTAAATAGTTAAAGGACAACCAAGGTCACATGGACACCAGAGCTGGAACTATAAACATACTCTGTTCAGACATTCAGTTTTACAGCAATAGCACCCAGGCAAGGATACAATCATATTTTTAAAAATTGAGACAAATAAACACAAAAGGGCATTTGTATAAGAAAGAGAATTTTGTTCATGGTACAAGAGAGGGAACAACTGGCTAAAGAAATAGGTTCTCAGACGGGCATCATCTAGAATTTGATTCTGAATATCAATCTTGGAGCCACACTTAGGCATATCCCAAAATACTTTAAATTAGCACTTGTCTCAAATAAGTCTTAAAAATCTACACCCTCCAAAAACAACCACAACAACAAAAAACACACAAAAACCCACTCACCCAAGTGAAATCATGTTTCCTACTTTAATAACCACTTTTTCCCTTTATTTTTTAACCACTTTACTCCAAGTTTGGTGAGTAGAATCACAGACAGTTTAGGGCAAATTTTACAGAGCTGTTAATTATTAAGCTCAACATGAACCCTGAATTGGATATAGAAATTTGTGAAGTGATGTATTCACAAAAGAGTTAAGGCAGAACGGAACTCCAGGAAGAGTCACTGAAGTATTAAAATAGCACTCGGGAAATGATTCATAGCAAAGCCTAATCTTCTGTTAGTTTCATGATGGGGTGAAACCATTCAGCCAATGGGAGAGATGAGCCTGCCCGGTTAGGCCACATAGGGTAAATTATCCTCTTATGGATCCATACAGGGAAAATAACTTCTGGTGCCATGGCTTGCATTTATCCCCAGCAAAATAGCCCAGCTTGCTGAACCCTACTGTGTGCCTGGGAAAGAAGTAAAAATATCTCCTCAAAAAGTAAAGGCTACAAGGAAGTTACCAGCTCCCTCTGGAAAGGTGTGGAAAAGGAGCACCACAAGTTGATTGATTATAACACTTTCCCATGGAGGAATGTATCAGTCATGTACACAGCATTGATAAACTGACCACCAGAAAAGGTCATGCAGAAATAGATTCAAAATACTATCCACCCAAAGTAGGTAAAAACTTTACACATTTAAAAGGGAAATATTCAAAATAGTTTCACTATGAAATGCCTGGATGACTTACTACTTATTTCGTATCAGCCATATTCAGTTGTTGTTTTGGTGATTCTCTATTTACATACAACCTAGAATATCTTTTTTTAATATCAATTTTAAACCATAAAACCTATACCTATGCAATCATGTGTAAGTTACCCTGCTTAGTATCACGGAATCAAGATACTAAAAGATTAATAAATTAATTCTCAAAAATTTAAAGTCACAGACTAACAAATAATAATATTTCCTCAAGTTTCCTGAGCTACACTAATAGTAACTTGTGTTAATGCAATCTGGATTTCCAGATACCAACACCAGGCAACAGTTGGCTGTCCAAAGCAGCAGGATTGGAAAGACACTCACAATAACGGCCATTGTATCGCAAGTGAAACTACTCTTAGAACTGCACCACAGTAACGGAACGCCTCAGCACTTAGTTCCAGTGCTAGGGATTCACAACTGTGGCCTGTGTGCGCCTCAGGCCGACTTACTGAGTTTACAGTCTATACTCGGCAAGAGAGCAGGCAACTCCAGCACCGATGAAACCATGTAATGGGGGACAGGGGATGACTTCATCGGCACTATTCCATTTTTATTTATCCAGACGGTGGCTTTCAGCCCTGCGTTGAGGCCTCCTTGTATGTCGGTTTCTAACGTGTCACCCACCATCACGCAGTCTCCAGGCTGGACTCCGAGGAGGTCACAGCAGTGGTAAAATATTGAAGGTGCCGGTTTCTCCTCTTTGTGCTCTCCACCTATAACGATGGCATCAAAGTAGGACTGACAGGCACAAGCCTCAATCTTCTCCCTCTGGGTCTGCCTGTCACCGTTTGTCAGTAAGAGCAGGCGGACCTCCTTTCGAAGTTCAGTAAGCATGGCCTTGACGTCTTCTGCTAGTGTCATGTGCTGTAAACGGGTAGACTTCCACAGGAAATAACATTCTTCAGCCAATTTCCTATTGTCCGTACCACCTTTTGTTTCCCGGATTGCTTCTTCCCAATGTGACGTCCTCAGGTCAGTAATGCATGTATTGTACGGATGAAAACACTCCTTGCTGAGTTTAACTTGAACTTTATCACAGATGATTTCAGCTTCTTCTTCATACTGGTATTTTGATTGTAAGAGCTTTATCACCTAAATAAAGGAGAATAGACCCATTAACACTTCGCACCTTGGGTAGCCACGCTCTGGAGGAGCTGTGCTCCTGCAGGTGGCTGAGGGAGTCTAGCTCCACTCTTCCGTCCTAGAGCTGGGCCACCCCCATGCCCTTTTTGGTGGGATTTGGTGGTATTCTGAGAGACACCAAAATCAAGATCTTCCATTCGCTCTAGATGACTAATTTATGTGTGTGTGTGGGTATTTTTTTTTAACCAATTTCTCTCCTAAGAAGATTCTTCATTCATACTCAGTAACCACTCTTCATTTATTTATTTTTTATTATTTATTTATTTGACAGGCAGAGTGGACAGTGAGAGAGAGAGACAGAGAGAAAGGTCTTCCTTTTTCCATTGGTTCACCTCCCCCAATGGCCGCTGCAGCCAGCGCACCATACTGATATGAAGCCAGGTGCTTCTCTTGGTCTCCCATGCGGCTGCAGGGCCCAAGCACTTGGGCCATCCTCCACTGCACTCCCAGGCCACAGCAGAGAGCTGGACAGGAAGAGGAGCGACCGGGACAGAATCCGGCACCCCGACTGGGACTAGAACCCGGTGTGCCGGCACTGCAGGTGGAGGATTAGCCTATTGAGCCGCAGCACTGGCCCCATTCTTCATTTATTTGGCATACTCAGTAACCACTCCATTTAGTAAAATTTGTGCTTACACTCAATATAACTGTAAATTTCTGACAATCATTACTTAGGTTCTTCTCAGAGAAACTAATGCTACTTCATCTTTTTTTTTTTTTAAAGATGTATTTGTTTATTTTGAAAGAGTAACAGAGAGGGACAGATGGAAATCTTCCATCCACTGGTCCACTCCCCAGACGGCCACAATGAAGCCAAGGGCTTCACCTTAGGTCTCCTACATGGGTGGCACATGAGCGCTGGTTGGAGTCCTGGCTGTTCCACTTCCAATCCAATTCCCTGTTGATACACCAGGGAAAGCAGCAGATTATGACCCAAATCCTTGGGCCGTGCACCCACACAGGAGACCCAGATGAAGCTCCTGGCTTTGGCCTAGCCCAGCACCAGCCACTATGGCCATCTGTGGGGTAAACCAGAGGATGGAAGATCTCCCTTTCTGTCTCTCCCTCTCTGTAACTGCCTTTCAACCTGATAATTTAAAAGAAACCTGAACTCTTGGTCTATGGTTATGGTTAAGAATTGGCCTAAAAAACTTTAATTGCAACACACTGAGGTTATCTTGCTAATAAACCTCTTCATCACTCCATCATCCACATTTCTAAAACTAATCACCTCTACTTCATCATAGCCTGACATTCATATAATCATTAACCCCGTTAACAAGGCAAATATGTACTTCAGCACAGGGCAGTGCCCAATGCCAAGGTCCAGAGTAAGAAGATGGAAGGTGCACCTCAGTAGACATTCAGACAGACTGAAAATGTCCACTGACTCGGGTACTTTGGAAGGGACGGGCTGACCAGGCAAATTTATTTCATTCTAGGAAGCAACACTGCAATGAGTTTAGGAATAAAGGAGGTAATGGTAAGGATTTCTTTTCCACAAAGAAAGGTATTATCTACAGCAGGAAGATCCCAGGAAGATGTTATTTTAAAATGCTTTTAGGGGCTGGCTTGTGGGATAGCGGTTAAGTCACAGCCTAGGGCACTGGCATCCCACATCAGCTCTGGTTTGAGACCCTGCTGCTCTACTTCTACTCCAGCTTTCTGCTAATGTGCCTGGGAGAGCAGCACAAGACGGCCCAAATACCTGAGCCCCTGCATCCACGCAGGGGACGCCACAAGAAGCTCCTGGCTCCTCCTGGCCCAGCCCCGGCCACTGTGGTTATTTGGGGAGTGAATCAGTCGAAGACCTCTATCTCTTGCTCTGTGAATTCCGCTTTTCAAATAAACAAATAAATCTTTTTAAAAAATAATTAATACAATGTTTTAGAAGTATGAGACGGGGCAGACATTTGGTGCAGCAGCTCTGGGACACCTGGTATCAGTGCCCGGGTTTGACTCCCAGTTCTGCTCCTGGTTAGTATCCTGCTCATGGGCATCCTGGCCGGCGATGGCTCAACTGGCAGAGGGAGACCTGGATGGGGTTCCCAGTTCCTGGCTTTGCTACGTTCCAGTCCCAGCTGTTCTGGGCACCTGAGGAGTGACCCAATTGATGGGAGCTCTCTCCCTCTCTCCACAACAAATACAATAATACAAATTTAAAGCACGGGGCAGAGTGAACATGCAGCAAGAGTGAAATGCAGGAAAGAACAGGATGAAAAGGCTGTAGATCAGGAAGAGAAAAAGACACTCAGGGTTGAAAGACTTTGTTTTGAAAAGTTTTTTTCACACGTGCTGATCTTTGACTCTCTTGGAAGCCAAAGGCAGAGGGAGAAAGCAGAGGGGGATCAGAGCTGGAGGAGCAGGAGGAAGGCCTGGGCACGAAGCGATGCCCGCACGCAGCAACGCCCCGCACCACGCGTCCAGAGCAACTCCTGCGGAGAAAGCGCCGAGGCAAAGCTCAGCCCGGTGCACCTCGGCCAGCGGTGTGCCTCGGGGGTCGAGCGTGCGGCCGCCCCCGCCGCCGCGTCCGCCCTGCCGCCGTGGCACTTACGGACATTCTTCCGGGCCCTGACCCCGCTCCGCGGAGCCTCCCGGAACGCGGCGTGCCCAAACCCCGACCCTCGCCCGCTCACCCCTGGGCCACGCTCTCCAGCTCCAGGACGGCAGCAGGGTCTCGAACGCGGAACGCGACCCGCGCCAACAGGCCGGGGTGCCGAGCGGACCCGAGTGCGCGCGGAGCCCGCCCGGAGGGGCCGGGGACGTTACCTCCAACATGCCTAGCCTGCTCGCGCCGGCGGTGTCGATGAGCGTGTTGTCCAGGTCGAAGAAAACGGCCTGCACGCGACTCAGCCCCATACCGCCGGCCGCCACAGAACACCAAAGCGCCAACTCGCCGCGGCCACAGCAGCCGCCCGCGCATGCGTGAAGCGGCGGCCCGGTCTGGGCGATGTGGGCCGACCCCTGAGGTCACCTGACTGTCGTGCGCCGCTCGAGAGTCCCCGCGGGCGCGCCGGAGTCTCACCGGGAATCCCGCGAGATGTCTCACACCCGAACGTCTGGGAACCGGTAGGTGTCGCGAGACTCCCGGGTCTGGGTAGGGAAGCGCGCGAGGCGGGCATCTGTCCCGCAGTGGCTGGTGGCGGAAGTGGTTTATTCTTCCCGTTTAGCCGCTTCCCGCAGCTGGCTATAGTCCCTCTTTCCCCTCCCGGCGTGAGTAGGGTTTGGAATGCGGATCTTGAAACTAATGTGCTGCTTTAGTGGGTAACTTTACTGAGATTTAGCTACCTGGTTATCATCGGTGACAGGAAATGATGTATCACAGGCCAGTTTGGGCTTGTCACCTGATTTTGTGGAGCTATGAGCTACAGTACATTATTGAATGGCTGATTAAAAAAAGCATTTTGTGACATACAAAAATTATATGAAATTCAAATGTTGGTCTCCAGTTTTATTGTGTCCAATGTGGCCTAAAACTGTGTGTGTGGTAGTGGCTTCTGTCCCAAAGTGGCCTCCCAGCTCCATGGGAACTGAGTCCTAGCTGGGTGTGTGAATAAATTGTAGCCAAGCAACTTAGCCAATGAAACGCGACAGGAAAGTCGGACTGCAGCCTATCAGTGGTTTCTATAGGTTACTTCCCTGTCCATGGCCGAGAACAGCTTGCACACGAGGTGTGATGGTGCATTCTGAACCAGCTTTTGTCTGGAATGCTGCCTGATCCTAGAACCTTTTCCTTGCCCAAACAAATTAGCCCAAATTAACTCAGCTCAGGTTTTTCTTTAACAACTGGAACACAACATAGTCATTTATGTCTGTGCTGTCTTGCTGCTTTTACAGTACAGTGGGAGGCTTGAGTGGTTACAAGTGAGTGTGACCACAAAAGATTACAGTATTTGTTATCTAGACCTTTACAGAAAATATTTGCCAACCCTTGAGGCATATGATTAACAATAGGGCTTTTTTTTAAAAAAAGATTTATTTATTGTTTGAAAGGCAGAGAGAGAGAGAGAGAGAGAGAGAGAGAGAGAAAGCGAGAGAGAGAGAGGTCTTCCATCTGCTGGTTCACTCCCTACATGGTGGCAACATCTGGAGCTGTGCCCATCTGAAGCCAAGAGCTAGGAAATTCTTCCAGGTCTCCCACGCAGGTGCAGGGGCCCAAGGAGTTGGGCCATCTTCTACTGCTTTCTCAGGACACAGCAGAGAGCTTGATCAGAAGTGGAGCAGCTGGGACTTGAACTGGTGCCCATATGGGATGCTGGCACTGCATGTGGCAGCTTTACCCACTGTGCCACAGTGTCAGCCTCTGGGCTTTTTTTAAAAAGTTATTTATTTATTTACTTAAAAGAGTTTTATATTATAAGAGGTTTATGTTATATTATTTATTTAAAAGAGTTGGAAGGAGAGCAAGTGCAAACTTCTGCTGGTTCACTCTCCAAATGGCTGCAACAGCTGGAGTTGGGCCAGGTCAAAGCCAGGAGCCAGGAACTCCATCCAGGTCTCCCATGTGGATAGCAGGGGCCCAAGTACATGGTACATCGCATGTACCAAGTATATGGTACACTGCTTTCCCAGGCATATTAGCAGAGAGCTGGGTTGGAAGTGGAGCAGCTGGGACCAGAACCAGTGCTCATATGGGATGGTGGTGTTGCCGATGGTGGCCTATCCCACTACACCACAATGTCGTCCCCTCAGCTGGCTTCTTTCTCTGTTAGTAGAGCTTTCTTCTGTAATGGCAGACTACCTTGTATTTCTGTCATGCAGCAGAATCATGATTGACATATTGCTACTTTGGTGCTATGGTTTGGGTGGTGCCCAGGACTCCACTGTGACACATGATCCTCAGGGTGGTGCTGAACCTTTGGAAGGTGGAGCCTGTTGGGAGGGCCTTAGGATAAGGTGGTTCTCATGCGACTCCTCTGGAGCTCTTGCAGTAGGGTGTTTATGAAAGCATGAAGTCTGGCTCCAACTTAACTCTGTTTGCTCCTGGTTGGAGATGTAATTTCCCACACTCATTTCATTGCCATCTGTGATTTGCCATGAGATGATACAGCCATTTGGTGGCTGTTGAGCCTGCTCTATGCTGTTTGGACTTTGAACCTGCAAAACTGTGAGCTAAATAAATCTCAGGCCACCAATTATGGCCATTTGGATTAGCAATCAGGCAAATTGGGGAGGCATTATTTGGAGTTGCTTATTTTTAGTTACCTGGAATGTCAGAAAAAATTTAGCATAAATCTGCTTATAGGCATGAAGCTTATAGATTGGAGCAGTGTCTTTTTTTCTGATGTGTACATAGAATGTATTGATTTAGGCACAAATCTTAGCTTAAATGAGGTACAGACGAATATATCAGCAATCCTATTAGTGGGTTGAGTTATTTGACATGTTTCCCTTTGTGACAATACGTCTAATGGCATTTCATGACCCGTCCGCTCTTCTACTTAAAGGGCTATCACAGCCAGATGGGGTACATCCTAGCAGCCTTAATGTTTCCTAAATGTAAGTGTTTTAAGGTTTCCGATGCTACTGGTAGTTTTTGTGGACTAATGAGTTTTCCTGTGACCAGATTCCTCATTATAGATGGAACTATAGTAGTTAAACTAGTTACTAAGTAGTTAAACTAGTTGTCTTGACAGTTACTAGTAGTTACAGGAGATCTTTACATTTTTGGGAAGTAAAGTCTAAGTGAAAGATGTGTAGTTGATCCAAGAACAAATAAAATGGAGACTAAACGGTAGCACTTGCTTCTCTGAACTCTGCACTCTGCAGAACTGCACCATTGCTTCAGGATGCTGATAGCAACACTGAGCCTATCCTTGCCTACCTTAGGGAAAGTCTCTCCCTGCCCTTCCTACCTTCCTGTTTGTGTAAGTTCAGTACAATTCCATGACCTTCAGAATTTTTCCCTCGAGTTTAACATTGTCTGAGACATTACTAGGTGGATAGGGATGAGCTGGAAATAACCAGAAGAGTATTTCAGGTTCCCATATCTGCCCAGTAACTATCAGTCAGTCACTAATTCACCTGCTTTGTATTCTTAAATGAACTTCCTCTATTACTTCTTTTTTTTTTAAGATTTTATTTATTTGAAAGTCAAAGTTACACAGAGAGAGGAGAGAGAGAGAGAGAGAGAGAGAGAGAGAGAGAGAGAGGTCTTCCATCTGCTGGTTCACTCCCCAATTGGCTGCAACGACCGGAGCTGAGTCGATCTGAAGCCAGGAGCCAGGAGCTTCCTCTGGGTCTCCCATGCAGGTACAGGGGCCTAAGTACTTGGGCCATCTTCTACTGCTTTCCTAGGCCATATCAGAGAGCCGGATCGGAAGTGGAGCAGCTAGTCTTGAACCGGCGCCCATATGGGATGCCGGTGCTTCAGCCCAAGGCATTAACCCACTGAGCCACAGCGCTGGCCCCCCTCTATTACTTTCTGTGGCCAGCGTTTTCTGCTGTTCACTGGATTCCCACTCTTACTTTGCGAGCTCTTTTCAGCAATTCTTCACTTCACTCTTGCATTTTCAGCATTTTCCCATCTGTTGAATCTGCTCTAATCAGCCTTTTACTCACATCATTCCACTAAAACGACATCTGTCAAGCCACCAGGGACCTCCTCTGTGCAATCCAACAGCTGTTCTCTGGCTTCATCTCACTGTTTTAAAGCAGTGATCAGTCCAACTTGTCATTCTTTTCTCCTAGATGTACTTTCTTTACTTGGCTTTTGGAATATCACCCTTTCTTAATTTTCTTCCTTGCTCACTGGCTGATATTCATGGTCTCTGCTGGTTCCTCCTCCCTCTGATTTTCTGATTTTGGGGTGTCCCAGGTCTGCCTCACTATGCTTACTCCCTTGGGAATCTCATTCACTTTTTGAGGCTTTAAATATCATACATGAGGGTACTTCAGAAAGTTCATGGAAATAGAATTAAAAACAAGCTTAATTTGATATAAAGTTTTGAAAAGCCATATTTATGGGCTTTTGCACCTAAATTAAATTTATTTTTAATTCCATTTTTATCAACTTTTTTTTTTTTTTTGACAGGCTGAGTGGACAGTGAGAGAGAGAGATAGAGAGAAAGGTCTTCCTTTGCTGTTGGTTCACCCTCCAATGGCTGCCGCGACTGGCGCGCTGCGGCCGGTGCACTGCGCTGAGCCAATGGCAGGAGCCAGGTACTCATCCTGGTTTCCCATGGGGTGCAGGGCCCAAGGACTTGGGCCATCCTCCACTGCACTCCCTGGCCACAGCAGAGAGCTGGCCTGGAAGAGGGGCAACCAGGACAGAATCCGGTGCCCCGACCGGGACTAGAACCCGGTGTGCCGGCGCCGCAAGGCAGAGGATTAGCCTAGTGAGCCGCGGTGCCGGCCCATTTTTATCAACTTTTTGAAGTATATCGTATATACAAGGGTGTGTGTGTGTGTGTATACTGATACTCAAAGTGACATCATCTCTTAATTCCTAACAGCTTGGCCAGAGGATAGGAAAATAAATACAACTAATGAATATCTGAAATGTGGTTAATCACAGTCATATTTTAAGAAAGACAAATTCAGGGTATAATAATATACCATTTTCACATGTGGTGTAAGCAAACATTAAATGTTTGAGAGCCAGACAAGGTGACTATGTAGGAAAATAAGCACTTGCATTCTGGCTCAAGAAGTATAAATTGTTGCAATTTCCTTTGAAAAGAATTCATGTCCATCTTTTGGCCAATCGTTCCCATTGCTAGGAATTTACCCTTGGACATTTTTTAAAAAAATTTTTATTTTATTTTATTTTATTTGAGAGTTAGAGTTACAGACAGTGAGAGGGAGAGACAGAGAAAAAGGTCTTCCTTCCATTGGTTCATTCTCCAAATGGCTGCAACAGCTGGAGCTGCACCAATCCGAAGCCAGGAGCCAGGCGCTTCTTCCCGGTCTCCTGTGTAGGTGCAGGGGCCCAAGGACTTGGGCCATCTTCCGCTGCTTTCCCAGACCATAGCAGAGAGCTGGACTGGAAGTGGAGCAGCCTGGGCTAGAACTGGCGCCCATATGGGATGCTGGCACCACAGGTGGAGTATTAACCTATTGTGCCACAGCGCCGGCCCCATGGACAGTTTTTTTTTTTTTTGAAGATCTGTACAAGATATAGATACTGGAGTGTTCTCAGAGGCAATGGAACTGCAAACACCCTAAACACAATACTTGGGGACCTTGGGACTGGGACTGCTGTGGTTTGGATGTGGTTTGCACATTGAATGTGGTTCATTCGTTGTGTGCTAGAAGTTTGGTTACCAGTATGACCCGGGTGAGATAGTGGGACCTGTAAGCAGTGGGGCATAGTGGTAGGTGCTTAAGTCACGGGGACTCCATCCTCATAAGTGGACTAATGCTGTCTTGTGTGAGTAGTTCCTGTCTCATGGATCTGGATCTCCTCTCAGTTGCTATAGGCAATCCTGGTACCTCCCCTGAATCCCTCTTCTGCGTGCACTGCTCACCTCTTCTGCATGTGATTCTGCCATCGTGATGCCATCTCTCATCAGAGATGACCAGATCCTGGCACCTTGCTTTGGAATCTCTAAAACTGTGAAGCTAAATTGGGGTGGATATTTGCTGCAGGGGTAAGAAGTCTGCATCCTGTTTTGGAGTGCCTGAGTTTGACTCTTTGTTTCACTTAAGCTTCCTGCTATTGCTCACGCCACCCCCCACCCCCCCAAGCAACAGGTGACAGCTCAAGTACTTGAGTTCCTGCCATCCACATGGAAGCCCTGGATTGAGTTCTAGGCTCCTGACTTTGGTCTGGTCCAGCCCTGGCTATTGCCGGTATATAGGAAGTAAAACAGTGGATGGAAGATACAATTTACTTAAATTTTAAAAGTAAATAATTTTTCAGAAAACATCTTTTATTTATGAAGTTCCCAGCCTCTGGCATTTGCTTAATTTTTTTTTTAAGATTTATTTATTTGAAAGGTGGAGTTACAGAGAGGCAGAGGCAGAGGCAGAGAGAGAGGGAGAGAGATCTTCCATCTGCTGGTTCATTCCCCAAATGGCAGCAACAGCCAGTGCTGAGCTGATCTGAAGTCAGAGCCTGGGGCTTCTTCTGGGTTTCCCATGTGGGTGTAGGGGCCCCAGGACTTGGGCCATCTTCCACTGCCAGGCCATAGCAGAGAGCTGGATCAGAAGTGGAGCAGCTGGATCTCAAAACAGCACCTATTTGGGATGCTAGCATTGTAGAAGGTGGCTTTACCTGCCCTCCCACAGTGCTGGCCTGTGGTATTCGGTTATAACAATAGAAAACAGATGAAGACAGGGACTGTCCATTGAAACTGGCCTGGATGGAACACCATGTAGACTTGAAAATGTAAATAATGGGGTTTCCTCTGAAAGTTGGGATTCACAGGATTCACAATGATTTATTGAAATTGCTAACCAAAGATTTCCTGGGGGTAATTTCTCCAGAAATAGGATGAAAATGCCTTGCTTTCTTCTTCTCATTTTAGTCTTCTCCTTGTTATGCATGGGTGAGTGAGGGAGAACAAAATACAGAGGCTGGTTTTCTTAGTCACTAGTCTGGCCATGGGCAGTCTTGAGGCACAGCTTCAGTGTGCTCTCCTCCAAGAAGTATCCATTCCATAATCCTACTCTGCCATCTCCAGCATTACCAGTCTACATATATCACCCTCCGATTCCGATGACAGGTTTTTGAGAGCACGAATCTTAGAGATCTGTGACAAATACAGAATAAGTTTCCAGATAGGTTTTGAAGTCAGAGGTGAAAATTAGAAGATACTAAGTGGTTCACAAAGAGGCCAGAACACATCTAGGTTAATAGCAGTCCCCCAACAGTGTTACCCAAGGATTAAGACACGCTGATAATCATCTCTCAAGCTTACGTGCCCACAGAGTTTTAGTATGTGTGCATAATCTCTGTACCCTGGGGGCTGCCGCTGTAGCCTAGTAGGCTAAGCCTCTGCCTGCGGGTGCCAGCATCCTACATGGGTGTCCTGGCTGTTCCTCTTCTGGTCCTGCTCTCTGCTATGGCTTGTGAAAGCAGTGGAGGAAGGCCCAAGTGCTTAGGCCCCTTCCCCCATAATGAAGACCTGGAAGAAAGTCCTGGCTCCTGGCTTCAAATCAACCCAGTTCCGGCCATTGCAACCATCTGGGGAGTGAACCGGTAGATGGAAAACTTATCTCGCTGTCTCTCCTTCTCTCTGTCTATAACTTTTTTGTTTTTAAAGATTTATTTATTTTACTTGAAAATCATAGTTATACAATGAGAGAAGGAGAGGTAGAGAGGGAGGAAGGGAGGAAGGGAGGAAGGAAGAGAGAGAGGTCTTCTATCCTCTGGTTCACTCCCCAGTTGGCCACAATGGCCGGAGCTGCACTGATCCAAAGCAGGAGCCAGGAGCTTCTTCCTGTTCTCCCACGCGGATGCAGGGGCCCAAGCACTTGGGCCATCTTCTACTGCTTTCCAAGGCCATAGCAGAGAGCTGGATTGGAAGTGGAGCAGTTGGGTCTCGAACTGGCACCCATATAGGATGCTGGCACTGCAGGCAGTGGCTTTACCTGCTATGCCACAGTGCCGTCCCCCACCCCCTTTTTTTAAGATTTATTTATTTATTTGAGAGACAGAGAGAGAGAGAGAGAGAGAGAGAGAAAGCTAGGGCACTGCAGGCAGTGGCTTTACCTGCTATGCCACAGTGCCACCCCCTCCCCCTTTTTTTTAAGATTTATTTATTTATTTGAGAGAGAGAGAGAGAGAGAGAGAGAGAGAGAGAGAGAGAAAGCTAGTTTCCATCTACTGGTTCATTCCCTAACTGGCCACAATATCCAGGGCTAGGCCAGGCCAAAGCCAGGATCCAGGAGCTTCTTCCAGGTCTCCCATGTGGGTGAAGGGGTCCAAGCACTTGGGCCATCTTCTGCTTCTCTCCCAGGCCATTAGCAGAGAGCTGGATCTGAAGTGGAGCAGCTGGGAAACAAACTGGTGCCCATATAGGATGCCAGTGCTGCAGGTGGAGGCTTAATCTCCTACCACCACAGTGCTGGACCCCTGTCTGTAATTCTACATCTCAAATAAATAAATAAAATCTTAAAAAAAACTCTCTACCCTGCCTTCCCTATACTTCAACTATCTAATTAAATTGCAAGCAATGATAGAAGTATCTTTAGTGAAGATTATTTTAAAGGCCTGGAGTTGTATTACTATAACCACTGTTCATTTTATTCTTTAGATTGATCCTTGGGTTGATGCCTTCACTTTTTTTTTTTTTTGGCAGGCAGAGTGGACAGTGAGAGAGAGAGAGACAGAGAGAAAGGTCTTCCTTTGCCGTTGGTTCACCCTCCAATGGCCGCCGTGGCTGGTGCGCTGCGGCCAGCGCACCACGCTGATCCGATGGCAGGAGCCAGATACTTCTTCTGGTCTCCCATGGGGTGCAGGGCCCAAGCACTTGGGCCATCCTCCACTGCACTCCCTGGCCACAGCAGAGAGCTGGCCTGGAAGAGGGGCAACGGGGACAGAATCCAGCGCCCCGACTGGGACTAGAACCCGGTGTGTGGCGCCGCAAGGCAGAGGATTAGCCTAGTGAGCTGCAGCACCGGCCTGCCTTCACTTTTTTTTTTTTTTAAAAGATGTATGACTGATTGCTATGTTCTTTATCAAACATAACTGTCCTTACAAATAGGCAGATCACATCAAGAGGGTACTTCAAAACATTCTCTAAGTGTGTGTGTCTCTGCCACTCCACATTTTAACTATATAAATACATATTAACCAATATGGAAGTTTAAATTAAGGGGCCAGTGCTGTGGCATAGCAGATAAAGCTGCTGCCTGCAGTGCCAGCATTCCATATGGGTGCTGGTTCGAGTCCCAGCTGCTCCACTTCTGATCCAGCTCTCTACTGTGATCTGGGAAACCAGTAGAAGATGGCCCAAGTCCTGGGGCCCCTGTGTGCACATGGGAGACGCAGAAGAAGCTTCTATCTCCTGGCTTTGGATCAGCCCAGCTCCAGCTGTTGAGGCCATCTGGGGAGTGAACCAGTAGATGGAAGACTCTCTCTCTGCCTCTGCCTCTCTGTAACTCTGCTTTTCAAATAAATAAATAAATCTTCAAAAAATTGAATTAATAGATATGCTTGTTTTGGTGCAAAAATATTGAAATACATACATAGTTTTTTCATAATATACATTTTCATGAACTTTTTGAAGACCTTTCATGCATGTGCATTTAAAACATTTTTAAATCAAAATAAAATTTTTGAAATATTTATTTAAGAGGCAGGCAAAGTTACAGAAATAATTAACAAGGAGAGTTTCCACTCACTGGTGCCTGTGATGGCTGGAGCTGAACTGGGCTGGAATTGCAATCTGGGAACTCAATCCAGGTCTCCCAAGTGTGCAGCAGGAACTCAGCCACTTGAGCTATCACCTACTGCCTCCTGGGGTGCCCATTAGCAGGAAGCTCCAATTGTTAAATGGAGTTGAGAATTTAACCCTGATGTGGGATGTGGGCATCTTAACTGCTAGACCAAACACCTGCCCAGTAAACTTATTTTTAATCCATTTCCCATGGACTTTTTGAAGTACCTGCATATTTGGATTACAAGTGACAGAAGGTTCTTGATATTATATGATACTTTGCATTACTTATTTCTAATAAAATTATATAATTAATTTTATTATTTTCTTTGAAGGGAGAGATAGAGATAGAGAAATAGATGGGGGGAGGGAGGGAGGGGGGAAGGGAAAGAGAGGGGGGGGAGAGAGAGAGAGAGAGAATATGAGAATGAATCTCCTATCTGCTGGTTCACTACCCCAATGCCTATAACAGCCAGGAGTCAGGAACTTCATTTAGGTCTTCCACATAAGGGAGTCAAGTACTTGAGCCTTCAACTGCTGCCTCTCAGGGTACCCGTTTGCAGGAAGCTGGAATAGAGAGTGGAGCAGGAACTTGTACCTAGGCACTCCAGTATGGAATGCAGATGTCCTAAGAAGTGGCTTACCTGCTTTGTCAAATGCCTGCCCCATAACCAGTCAATTTTAAGTTGACAAATGACAGTGTTTTTAGCTGTTACGTAAACATGATGTTTTGAAATATGTTTAAATTTTGTTATGGTGAAGTCAAGCTAGTAGACATGTATAACTTAAGTACTTATATTTTTTGGATAACATTTAAGTATATTCTTACTGATTTTCAAGAATACAGTATGTTGTAAACTGTAGCCACTAGGCTGTATAATGATCTCTTGAGACTTTTCCTTGTATTTAATGGAAATTTTGTATCCTTTGACCAAAATCTCAGCAGCTGCTTCCCCTCCCCATGTGCACACCATTCTACTCTACTTCTGTGAGTTCAACTTCTTTTTAAAAATATTTATTTATTTATTTGAAAGGCAGATTTACAGAGAGAGAGAGAGACAGAGAGAGACAGAGAGACAGAGACATATTTAACCCACTGGTTTACTCCCCAAATGGTCACAATGGCCAGAGCTGGGCCAGTTCGAAGCCAGGATCCAGGGGTTTCTTCTGGGTCTCCCACATGGGTACAGGAGCCCAAGCACTTGGGCTGTCTTCTGCTGCTTTCCCAGGCACATTGGCAGGGAGCTGCACTGGAAGTGGACCACTAGGGATCGAGCCAGAGCCCATATGGGATGCCGGCGTTGCAGGTGTCAGCTTTGACCGCTAGACCAAAATGCTAGCCCCTGCCATATTTTTTTTTTTAACTTTTATTTAATGAATATAAATTTCCAAAGTACGATTTATGGATTACAATGGCTTCCCCCACATACCGCCCCTCCCACCCACTACCCTCCCTTCTCCCACTCCCTCTCCCCCTCCATTCACATCAAGATTCATTTTCGATTATCTTAATATACAGAAGATCAGCTTAGTATACATTAAGTAAAGATTTCAACAGTTTGCTCCCACACAGAAACATAAAGTGAAAAATAATAGATGATTTTTTTTAAATGATGATGAAATCAGATCAGACCTATTGTCATGTTTAATCCCAGTGAGAATCAAGTTGGGAGTTGATAATTTCTTTTCTTTTTTTTTTTTTTTTTGCAGAGGATCAGTTTAGTATACATTAAGTAAAGATTTCAACAGTTTGCACCCCCATCGAAACACAAAGTGAAATATATTGTTTGAGTACTCGTTATAGCATTAAATCTCAATACACAGCACATTAAGGACAGAGATCCTACATGAGGAGCAAGTGCACAGTGACTCCTGCTGTTGACTTTACCAATTGACACTCCTGTCTATGGCATCAGTAGTCTCCCTATGCTCCAGTCATGAGTTTCCAAGGCTATGGAAGCCCTCTGAGTTCTCCGATTCTTATCTTGTTTAGACAAGGTCATAGTCAAAGTGGAGGTTCTCTCCTCCCTTCAGAGAAAGGTACCTCCTTCTTTGAAGACCTGTTCTTTCCACTGGGATCTCACTCGCAGAGATCTTTTCCTGCCATATTTTCTTTAAGCATTGATCCATCAAAGGATGCCTAGGTTGTTTCCGTTTCTTGGCTGTTGTGATACTGCTGCTACATCAGAGTGCAGATACCTCCTTGGCATAATGTTCTAATTTGCTTGGATGTTGTCTTAGGCCATTTTGTATTGCTGTAACAAAATCCCCCCAGACTGCACTGTCTAAAGAAAAGGGAGTTATTTTGGCTCAAGTGGTGGAAGGTGGAAAGTCTGAGATCCCTTGTCCCCTCTGGTGAGGACCACATGCTGCATCAGTTCATGGTGGAGAAGCAGAAAGAAGAAACAGCTGCAGAAGAAGAGGAGTACATGTGTAAGGGAGGCGGGAACAACAGGACCAGCCCTGTCTTTTGGAAAGGAATCCTGCCAGGGTGAGAACTGGCTCCCAGGAGAGCACTGATCTACTACTCATGAGGCCTCCAGCGCCGGAATCTGAACACCTTGCATTGGGCTCCACCTATTACTAATACTGCCTCATGGAGAGATTCAGCCTCTGCCTGGTTTTGGTTAGGACAAACCATACTCACACCACAGCAGACAGACTTCAGTAGGAGGGTTCCTGGGTCGTACGGTAGATCTACTTTAAATTTTTTGAGGACCGTCCATACTGCTTTCCATAATCATTAAATTAATGTGCATATCTTTTTTTCTTTCTCTTGCCTCATTGCTCTTACTGGGACATTTAGTGCTGGATTGAATACAAGTGTTAGAAGGGTTCATCCTTTTCTTGTTCCTGATCTTAGAGTAAAAGCTTTCAGCTTTTCACTGAATGTTATGTTAGGTGTGGGATCGTTATATAACCTGCATTGTTTTGAGGGATTTTCCTTGTCTAGTTTGTTGAGATTTTCTTATGAAAGCGTACTGGCTTTTGTAAAATTGTAAAATACTTTCTATGGGTCCTTTGAGGAGAGCATATGGTTTTTGACCTTAAGTCTGGTAGTGTTGTATACCACATTTATTTTCCACATGCCAATTTTCATTCTGTTAATGTGGTGGATGAATTGTATTTATTGACTTTTCATATGTTGAGTCATAGGTATGCTGTTGAATTTTGCTGGATGATATTTTTTAAGGATTTTTTAATCTATGCTCAGTATGAATATTGACCTGTAATCTTTTCTTTGGCATCCTTGTCTAGTTTTAGAATCAGAGTAGGGGAAGGCGCCATGGCTCATTTGGTTAACCCTCCGCCTGCAGCTCTGGCATCAAATATGGGTGCTGGGTTCTAGTCCTGGTTACTCCTCTTCCAGTCCAGCTCTCTGCCATGGCCCGGGAGGGTAGTGGAGAATAGCACAAGTGCTTGGGCCCTGCACTCCCACAGGAGACCAGGAAGAAACTCCTGGCTCCTGGCTTCAGTTCGGCACAGCGCCGGCAGTAACAGCTGTTTGGGGAGTGAACCAATGGAAGGAAGAAATTTAGCTCTTTCTCTGTCTATAACTACCTGTCAAATTAAAAAAAAAAGAATCAGAGTGATGTTGACCATGTAAACTGAGTTTTGGAGTGCTGTTCCTTCCTCAAATTTTTGGAAGAATTTGGGAAAAATCTGTATCAGTTTTCAAATGGTTGACAGAATTCTACAATGAAATCATCACATCTTGCACTTTTCTTTGACAGTGGAATTTATTAGTGATTCAGTCCCCTTACTTGTGGTTCAGTGGTGTGTGCATTCTTATTCGTCTGAAGACATTTTAAAATCACCATTTCTTTTGTCTTTGACTCACTGATTGTTCAGGGTCAGTTACCTTTATTTCCCTGTTGTGCGTTTTCCAGTATTCCTTCTGTTATTGATTGTGGCCTAGAACTTGTGTACGCAGGGTTGGGCCCTGGAGCACTGGTGCGTAGTGACTGACTCAGCACTAAAATCTTCCGTGCTGGCCCTGGGTCCTGGGTCTGTAAGACCAGACGTGGACATAGGTTACTGGCAACTGTGGTCACAGGTGCTGGGGCAGGCATGGAGCTTGAGCTTGTGCTAACCAGTGTAAGGTCTGTGGTCACAGGTGTGGCCGGCTGCCTGGGCCACGAGGGGTGATCTGCAATCTGGGGAAATGGGGAGAGGCCCGGATCCTGGATCCACAGGGGTCATTTTGGAGGCTGGGCCCATGAGAGTGGGTTTAAACCTTGGGGCTTTGAGGAACTGTGTAGAAGCAGAATGCATATGGGGTGGAGTGTCCTGGAGCCTGAGTGCAGCAGGTTGGAGGAAGGGTTCTACTAGGAGGTCTTCTATCTAGGTTCTCTTGAAGCAGGCACACACCCTTGGTCTCTTGAGCATGGGACCTTGGGTCAGCCTGGAGGTTGGGGTTACAGGGCAGGCCGGGAGGCTGCTCCTGTGGGTGCTGGGCTGATGTCCGGTGTGTGGGTGCTGTTCTGATGTCTGGTTTGTGGGAGCTGGGCTGATGTCTGGTCTGTGGGGCAGGGCTGATGTCTGCTCTGTGGGTGCTGGGCTGATATCTGATCTGTTAATGCTGTGCTGATGTCTGGTTTGTGGGAGCTGGGATGATGTCTGGACCATTGGGTCTGGGCTGATGTCTGCTGTGTGGTCCTAGGCTGATGTCTGGTGTGTGAGTGCTGGGCTGACGTCTGTCTGTGGGTGCTGGGCTGATGCTGAGGTATGTTTGAAGCCTGGACTGTGAGATCTGGTCTGGTGCTTTTTCCCCTCTCTTCATCTATTCTTATTTTTTTGCACTAAATAGGTATTTTATGATTTTAATTTTCATGTTGCCTCTTTCAGTATAAGTAGTGTTTGTTAATGATTGTCTTGCATATTAGCACTAATAACTTTCTAACAATCTAGTTTGGATTAATAACACATAATATTACGTAAAATATATAAAATATATAATAACAAACAAAAACATGGTTCCTGTACAACTCATATTCCTTCTCCTACTTGGTGCTGTCATTTTGATTGACATTGCATCTTTATAAATTATAAGCCCGTTTAGCACATCTTTATGATTGTCGTTTGTTCTTTATAATTGATATGGTAGTCTGGTTTTCCCAGGAAGCAGAGGCAGTGGGACGCGGGGACCTCTGAGATATGTGCTGGGGAACTAGAGGAGACTCTGACTAGGAGGCACTGACTGTAGACTCAAGTCTGAAGGACTCCAGGAAGAATCCCCCCTTCCGACCGACACTGCAGTCCGCAGCCTCCTAAGGGCTGACCTGACTGTGTAGGGCTCCCGTGGATTCCGAGGGGCCGTCCCCGATGAAGGCAGGAGAGGGACACACAGCAAGGACTGGGGGACACTGGCTCAGTGAGTGAATGAGTGAAGCAAGCCGTGCTCCTTTCCTGGTGGGTGGAGGTCTGGGGTCCCTGTACAGGCCCTGCCCAGAGGCACAGAGCACGTCTGCCTGTCCTGCTGAGCCCCCTGACCTGGGACAGACTGTGGCTCTCGACCTGCTTCACTGCTCCTCAGTGATGCTGACGGCCTGGTGGCCAGGCTGCAGGAGCAGCCACATGCGAGGTGCTTCCCAGACCCTGTGCCCTGCCAGCAGGCAGCCCCTAAGGGGCCCCACTTCAGGGAGAGGATCCCATCAGCCCCATCTCAGGGAGGTCTTCTGACAACCCACCAGGCAGGTCTGCATCTTTCTTGTTCCCTGGATGGGAACTGAGGCCCAGAGCTTATCTGCGGTCATAGCTACAAAGCGATTAGTAAGACAAGGACCCTCGTCTCTGACTTCCAGCCTGGGCTCTGTCCTACTTGACTTCCCCCAGAGAGGCCTCTCCAGAGTCAGGGGTCCCAGCGTGCTCTGACCTTCAGAGAACTGGGGTCAGAGCCTGCCCCTCATGCTGAGTGAAGTGTGGCAGCCGGGGAAGGGCCAGTGCAGGCCTGGCTGTCCTGGTAGCAAGACCAGCTCCTGTGTGTGCAGGACGAGGTTTCTCTCTGGGACCAAAGATTCTCAGCACCGCAGGGTGCAGAGCTCCCTCGTGGTGTGTCTGGGTGCAGCCTCTTTGTCAGGCCTGTGTGCCAGAATCTGGCAGGCTCTGGGTTAAAAATCCAACTCTGCCACTCTGTGGGACATGGGAGCAGGTTCTGGGAGCCTCAGTTTCCTCCTGAGCACAGCGGGTGGTCAGCCATCATTTGGACACCAGTTTCTCAGACTCCAAACCCCAGTGTTAACGGCTTGGTAGCAGACGGTGCAGGGGGAAGAGGCTGGAGGCTTCGTCCAGTGGATGATCCAGAGGTAGACTTTGTGAGGTCCAGGGTCACCATGGCAGAGGCATTAGGAGCTCATACCCAGGAGAAGGCTCCTCGTAAAAATTGCAGGGGTACAGGATCCCTGTGACCTGGGTGCAAATGTGGTCCTGCCTCTACTCCTGTGTGCCGACCCCTGCCTCGTCAGGCCCCAGCCCATGGGGTGGTCCCACCAAGGACTGCAAACTGCAGGACCAGGAAGTACAGAGCTTTCCTCCCACATCTGAAGGCTGCTCTTGGTATTTACAGAGAGCAGTGTGAAACGGCTCCCATGAGACGACCACCCCCGCCATCCCATCCCCGAGTGCCCAGGAGGAGGCAGTGGGAGACCACAGGGAGGACAGAAGGCCCTGCAGGGACTCAGACACCCCCAGCTGTTGACACTGACCTCACACCTGCAGCCTGCAGCTGCCTTCACCATGAGCCACTGTCTACTCTGTCCCCTCACCGTGCAGGCCGACTCACTCCACCTGCTCTGGTCCTTGGGTGACCCAATGTGCACCCCAGTCGGGGGTTCACTAGCCTGAGCTACCATTGCTCCAACCTGACCCCTTAGTTCTTTGGCAGGAAATGATCCCTGGTTCTGTCTGTGTGTCTGCAGACATGAACCATCCTGAGTGCTCCACAGCATGGGCCAGATGTCAGGGTGATCTTTTGGGTGGGCTCCCTGCCCCCTACAATGGCCAAATGGAGCTGCCCTGTGTCCCCAAGACAGGTGCACCCTCCCAGACCTCGGGCACAGGTGGCAGAGCCTGGGGACCTGGCGGGGGGTGGGTGGGAAGAGATCCCTGGTTTTTCCCAGAGATAGTCCTGTGTGGGTGGGGACGCCATGGTGTGGCCCAGGAACTCCCACAAAGCACGCACCTGCCCAATTCCCACTGTCTCCACTGTTTGCTCCATAGGCCACTGCGAAGCCTTGTGAAAAGTTCAGATTCCATGAAGAACCTCTCCACAGCTTTCACCATCTTCAGAAAGACAAAAACCCCTGGCCGTTGACCTCCCTGAGCCTTCAGGCTCTGAACTGTGAGTTTGCATGCAATTTGCTAAGTGCAGCAGGGAGAGGGGAACCACCCCTGAGTTGCTAGACCCATGGTGGGCAGGGGCTCCTCTCAGAGCTGTTTGCACATCTGTAAAGTGTAGGTGTCCACGGCCACTCTCAGGCGAGGGGGGGCCCAATGCTCGGCCAGGTGTCAGGCACAGAGCAGCAGTCCATGCAGGGAGTCGTCCCCCCAGTCAGGGACACTGCACAGACTCCCATTTGCAGCCACAGTGCGTCTCGGCCTGGATCCTGTGCGGTCTGTCAGTGGGGGTGGTTCCTGGCCTGGCCTGGTGTCTCTCCTGTGCTGTGGACACCACTGCCTGCACCATCCAGGCCAAACACTCCTGGGCTCCTCCTGTCACAGCCCCATCCGTGGGCACGGGGATATGGGCTGTCAGAGCTCAGATCACAGTGACAGATGGTGACGTGGTTCCCCAGACGACGAGGCTTACCCCGGCTGGGAGAAAGGCCGCCCTGTCCATGCGGAACCTGTGTGAGTCCTCACCCAGGAGCCAGGAGCTGAGGAGCTGGGAGCTCGTGGAGTGCGCAGGGAGCCTCAGTGAATCTCGTTCTACCTGGCTGCATGGGGCCCTGTGGGGAGGGCTGTGAGCCCATGTCACAGATGAGAACACTGAGGCTCCAGTGAGGACACCAGCCACTCTGCCTACCCTCAGAACCCGTGTCCCTAGCCATGAGGGAGCACTGACCCAGCCCATGGTCGCGCCCATGGTTCCCCTGGATTTCTCACTCTCTGGGCAGTCAGTGAACCCTGGACACACAGGGGCTTCCTCCTCCCTGCCCCAGGACAGCGGCGGGTGCCCCCCAGGTCCCCGTGTGCTCAGCGTGGGGCTCCCTTGTGCAGCAGGGAGAAGGTGGCTGCACAGCACAGGTGGGGACTCAATGCACTGGCATCCACACAGGAGCATGAAGAGAGCTATATTGGACTACATACAGAGGGGGACTTAAATAAACTGTCTGAGAGAGCAGGAGAGGGAGCTATAAGTAAACTGATGGTGAGGGGAACAATGGCTCTGACTGGAGGTGGCCCTGGGAGGACCCAGGAGCTGAGCTGTGCAGAGCCAGGTTTCCTGCCACCACAGATGTTTCACTCGTGGCTGGGGCCAGAGCGGGGCCCCGATGAGCGGATGGGGAAACAGCTTAGAAGGGTGCGCACCCAGCTGGGTGAACGACGGTGGGGACGGTCCTGATTGGAGATTGTGCGCTGCCCACGCCGGCGGCCCCAGGGCCAGCGCCGCTTCGTGAACCAGGGCTGGGGATGCTCTGGCTCTGGTTTGGCTTCTGGAGATGCAGGGGGCTCCAGGGCCTCCACAGCTGGCACAGTTGCCAGGGACAGACAGGCTTCAGGTGGCTCTGGCTGGGGAGCAGATGCCGGGGTTGCCACCAAATCTGACCCCAGAAGTGCAGCAGCCGCTGGGAGAGGCGCCTCCAGGTCTCCTCCTGGTGCTGGAGCTACAGGAGGAGAACATGTCATGAACACCACTGCCCCTTCCTGCTGTCCTTGCCAAGAGGGAGATGTCCCTGGCTTCCAGAAGAGCCCCAGCCCTGTGCCCACAGCAGAGCCCTGGGCGGAACGTGCTGCAGCCCTGGGACTCTGAGCCTGGTCTTCACTCCAGCCAACACCAGCCTTGGAGCCTCCTCCCAGTGTGGGGCAGCCCCGAGACCCTCTCAGGCTCCCACGCACACACCCCAGTCGTCCTCACCCTCGGGCTCCGCTTCAGCCTCAGCCTCCTGGGGCTCTGGATCCTCCAGCTGCATCAGGAGCAGCTGGGCTCGGCATGCCAGGTCTGAGCTGGGCATCTGGAGCTGGACGTAGGCCAGCAGCTGATTCAGGCTGGCCAGGTCCTGAGGCTGACAGAAGTGCTCCGGGTAGCGGTCCCGCCAGGTACCGAGGAAGGAGCAGAGGGCACTAGGGGTAGCAGGAGGTCAGCAGAGTCAGACACCTTCTGCCCACAGCCTCCCTCACCCCTGTGACTCTGGGTTCTGGGCTGAGGATACACGGCCTTGTTTGCAGGTGGGCATTGAGTGGTGGCGCATGTGTGAGCCGGCTGCTGCCTGCCTCCAGGCAGGCCCCTGAAATGGGAAGGGGTGGGCCAGCCTGGCTTGAGTTGTGCTGTGGATGAATTCTCACCGTTCCCCAGATGCCCAGGAACCCAGACAATTCTGTTCCCTGCTGTAGGCAACGTCATGGACCTCAGCCCTATAGCATTAATTACAGAAATGTAGGAGATGGGATCACGGTCAGTCCCCTAGTGGCAGGCACCCCCGTGTCCCTGCTGGGGAGAATGGAACCTCCCTCCTGACCCAAAGCCCACTCACTCCTTAGTGCGGTCGTCCTCTTCGCAGTGAGGCTGAAAGGATGCATACCTAGAGGAGGACAGGAGGTGTCACCTGTGGTGTCCTGGGTGCCACCTGCCAGGAGGTCTGGGGGAGGGGCTGACTTCCTGACTACAGGGGAAGCAAAGCAGGGTAGAGACAGTGGTCTGTGTTGTGCACTGAATTTTATTAAGCTCCTGGACATGTGGCTGCACACAGTGGGCACTTCATAGTGTTTGCAGTGTGAGCTTGTGAAGTCAGCCTGCTTGTCCCCAGGGTCTACGTGGGCCTGGGCCCCTTTATCACCCTCTGGTGTCTCAGTTTGGGTCACTACCAGGACAGAGAACCACACATAGGATCTGGAAGGTTCTTTGTGAATAGGAAGGCTGCTTTGCCTGAGGCCATGGGTGGTGAGGCCTGAGGGCGCAGAGCCTCATTGGTGGGTGAACATAATGCTAAATGAGACCCCTGTCCTTGGCAGCCCACTCCTCAGGGAAGCACTTTCTGGAGCTCATCCCATTGGTCCCGAAATCACCAAGGGGCTTTTCCTCTGAGCACCAAAACTCTGTGTGAATAATTTATACCACAGGCAGGGTCTGGGACATCACCAAGACCCAGTCGAGAGGTACTGAGTCATCCCATTCTTGTAGGTTCCGGCCCTCACCTTTGGAACAGCAGGTGCAGCACCTGTTGGGTGGTGGTGAACCTTTGATAGATGTTCAGGAATGTGGGGACGAAGAAGGGGTCCCCTCTCTGCTGGGCAGGCACCAGCTGATTCACCAGCTTCTCCACCATGCCTGTGTCCAGGGTCCCGACCCTGCTGGCAGCCGACAAGGAGGGCACCGTTCCCACGTCTTGTTCCTGGTGGGGTCCTGCCCTTGGTTCAGCTGCTGGACCCTCAGGGGCCTCCAGCGCCTCTGCAGCTGAAAGATGGACTGCCCGGGGCAGCGGTGGTTCAGCCGACTCTGGTTGGGGTGCTGCTGCTGTGGTTGGCGCTATATCTAAGCACAGAAATGCAGGAGCAAATGCAGAGGGGAAAATATCAACACCACAGCCTTTCCTGCTCCTTGTGGTCAACCAGGAGTTTCCCTGCCTTCCAGGGAAGCCCCAGCCCTGCCCACAACAGGACCCTGCCCAGATGTGGTGAGCCCTGAGGGCTCTGAGCCTGGTCTTTGCTCCCAGACAACGCCAGGCTTGGAGCCTCGTCCCAGTGTAGCTCTGCCCCAGTGCCCTCCCAATCACCCACGTACCCAAGCCCTCCTCACCTTTGGGCTCAGCCTCAGCCTCCTTGGGCTCGGGGTCCTCCAGCTGGGTCAGGAGCCGTTGGGCACGGAGTGCCAGGTCCGAGAAGGGCATATGGAGCTGGACGTAGGCCAGCAGCTGATGCAGACAGGTCAGGTCCTGAGGCTGACAGAAGTGCTCGGGATAACGGTCCAGCCAGGTTCCCAGGAGGGAGCACAGGGCACTGGGGACAGGCAGGCGGGCAGCAGAGTCAGACGTCTCCTGTCCACACCCACCCTCGCCCCTGTGACTCTGAGATCTGGGCAGAGGATGCTCAGCCCTTGTGCAGGTGGACAGAGAGGGGTCATGTGTAGCCCGATGCTCCCACCTCCTCTCGGGTTCTTGAGATGGGAAGGATTGGGCCAGCCCTTCTGAGAAGGGTTGTGGTAGGGACAGATTCCCACTGCTCTCAGGATGCCTAGGAACCTCGTGTGTCTCTCAGGTTCTTCAGGTAACACCCCTGACCTCAGACTTCAAGTGGAAAACACAGGAAGGGTGCAATCCTGGGTCAAGGTCAGTCCCCCAGTTGCACCCCATGTCCCTGCTGTGGATATTAGAAACCTCCCTCCTGACCCAAAGCCCACTCACTCCTTAGTGCGGTCGTCCTCTTCGCAGTGAGGCTGAAAGGATGCATACCTAGAGGAGGACAGGAGGTGTCACCTGTGGTGTCCTGGGTGCCACCTGCCAGGAGGACTGGGGGAGGGGCTGACACCCTGACTACAGGGGAAGCAAAGCAGGGCAGATAGGGTGGTCTGTGCTGTGGGCTGTCTCTTGCTAAGTTCCTGGGTATGTGCCTGCACACAGTGGGTGCTTTCTTATGTTTGCTCTGTGGGTGAATTGAGCTCCTTCTACGGTGTCTAGAGGTCTGAGTCCCCTCTACCAGCCCCTAGGGGTCCTATTCAGGCCATGATCAGGACAGGGACCCCCAGAGGGATCTGGACGGTTCTTTGTGAACAGCAAAGCAGCTTTGCCTACGGCTATGAGAGATGAAGCCTTAGGTCCAAGGCTGTTTCATGAGCCATGGGAGGAAATCTCTAAATCAGACCTGCTGGGCAGCCTATTATCACCCTCAGAGACACTCCCCTGATCACCAAGATGGTGCAAGAACACACTGAGGCCCTGAAGGGGAGCAGGGTGTCACCAAGTTCCAGCCAAGGGTGGCGCGTCCCCCCTGCGCCTGCAGGTGCAAGCCCTCACCTTTGGAACAGCAGATGCAGCACCTGCTGGGTGGTGGTGAACTTGTGATAGATGAGCAGGAATGCAGGGACGATGAAGCGGTCCCCTCTCTGCTGGGCAGGCACCAGCTGACTCACCAGCTTCTCCACCTTGCCTGCCTCCTGGGTCCCCACGCTGCTGGCAGGTGACGGGGATGGCAC
This sequence comes from Oryctolagus cuniculus, assembly GCF_051225735.1. Classification (NCBI taxonomy): domain Eukaryota; kingdom Metazoa; phylum Chordata; class Mammalia; order Lagomorpha; family Leporidae; genus Oryctolagus; species Oryctolagus cuniculus. Next base: position 49,913,661 of record NC_142877.1, read on the forward strand.
AGGTTCCACTGTTGCTGGTTCCTCAGGTTCCAGGATTGGTCCTGGCCCCATCTTAGCTGCTGCCATCTCGGCTGGGGCCGGCTCCACTGGAGCTGAATCAGCTGCTCTTGGCGAGGGCTCCCCCTCCAGCCTGCCTGCCACCATGGTCCCCACTCTGCTGGTGTCCTCCAGGGGTGTGGCAATGTCACTGTCATTCTGGGGTGAGACAAGGAGGGTGGTTGTAATCCTGGCCCTGATGTTCTGCCCCCACCCTCCTGCGGTTGTCATGGGACCACCAGGTCCCCATCCCACCCCCCGTCCCTTCCCATGGGCCACTACCTCCCCAAACTACCCCCTCCACACCACCCAAGATGGATGCAGGGCCACCCAGGAGGATCAGAGGGGAGGTCTGCCCAGGGGTCCTGGCCTGGCTGTCTGAGATCACCTTGGTTTCCCTCTGAGAGAATTGCCAGAGCTGCTGTGGGCGAGGGCTGACCCAATGTCTGTAGCTCTGGAGAATATCCGCAGCCTGGGGCTGGCCCTGCCCTGGGCCTTGGGATGTTGGGAGACAACACGAGAACATGTCTGCTCGATGGCCTCTGACCAACTGAACTGGCTGGGTCACCAGCACCACATTGTGGGTGCCTGGTAACCGGGGTTCCAGGTTCTGTTGTGGCCATCGTCAAGGAAGTGAGGTCACTTCTTGAAGTCCACTTAGCTGACCTCCCCTAAGGTTCTGTGGGCTGCTGACTGCCACCCTCCCTCCCCGTCCCCCGTCCCTCCTTCCCGGGACAGATGCCGTGTGCACACCTGCACACGGTTATGCCAGTATCACCCATCAGCTCCCTGAGGGAGGCCTGGGCCAGCCAGAGCCCACCACTGGGAAGTCATAGACCTGTTGCAAAGTACAGGGTTTTTTTTTAAAGCTGAGTAGTATTCCACAGTGTAAATACACCAGAATTTCTTTGTCCAGTTAGCAGTTGATGGACATCTGGGTTGAGTCTATATCTTAGCCATTGTGCATTGAGCCGCAGTGAACATTGGAGTGCAGATAACTCTTTCATGTTCTGAATTCCTTTTCCTTTGGATAAACTCCCAGGAGTGGGATGGCTGGGCCATATGGTAGGTATATATTCAGATTTCTGAGGTATGTGTCTTCAACAGTGGCTGCACCAAGTTACATTTTCGCAAATAATGGATTAGGGTACCCTTTCAGCCACATCCTTGCCAGCATTTTTGTTGGTTGATTTCTGTATGAAAGCTATTCTAACTGGGATGAGGTGAAACCCAATGATGGGTTTGATTTGCAGTTGCCTATGGCTAGTGATCCTAAGCATTTTGTATGTGTCTGTTGGCCATTTGCTGTCCGTCTCTTGAAAAATGTCTGTTCAGATTTTTGCCCATTTCGTAAGTGAATTGTTTTGTTGTTTCTGAGTTTCTTGAGTTCTCTAGCCATTCTAGAAATTAATCTTTTATCAGTTGCATAGTTTGCAAACCATTTCTCCCACTCTATAGGTTGCCTCTTCACTTTGCTGAGCATCTTTTTGCAGTGCAGAAGCTTCTCAATTTGGTATAATCCCATTTGTTAATTTTGGCTTTGCTTGCCTGTGTCTCTGGGTCTTTTTCAAGCACTCTTTTGACTATATCAATGTGCTGCAGGGTTTCCCCAATATTTCTAGTAATCTGAAGGTACTGGGTCATAGTTTTAGGTCTTTGATCCACTTTGAGTGGATTTTGTGTAAGGTGTAAAGAAGGGGTCTTGCTTCCTACTTCTGCATGTGGAGATCCAGTATTCCCAGCACCACTTTTTGAAGAGATTGTGTTTGCTTCCTTCAGGGATTGATTTTAGCTCCTTTTTCAAAGATCCGTTGGTTATAGATGCATGGATTGATTTCTGGAGTTTCTTTTCTGTTTCATTGGTCTGCACATCTGATTTTGTGCCATTACAGGGTGTTTTGATAATTATTGCCCTGTGGTATGTCTTGAGCACTGGTATTATGGTGCCTCCAGCTTTGTTTGTGTTGTTTCAGATTGCTTTAGCTCTTTGGAGTCTCTTGTGCTTCCATATGAATTTGTGCATCATTTTTTTCTAGATCTGAGAAGAATGTTGTTGCTGTTTTGTTTGGAATTGCATTTAGTCTACACTTCACTTTTGAAAAAAGATTTATATATTTATTTGAAAGGCAGAGACAGAAAGAGAGAGAGAGAGATGGAGAGAGAGAGAGAGAGAGATCGTCCATCTGCTGGTTCGCTCCCCAGATGGCTGCAATGGCTGGAGTAGGGCTGAAGGAAAACCAGGATCCAGGAGCTTCTTCCAGATCTCCCATGTGAGTGCAGGGACCCAAGGATTTAGGCCATCTTGTATTGCTTTCCCAGGCCATATCAGAGAGCTGGATCGCAAGTAGAGCAGCTGGGCCTTGAACTGGCATCAGTATGGGATGCAAGCACTGCAGGCAGTGACTTTACCTGCTACCCCACATCGCCTGCCCCTCTTTCAGTCGAATGGACATTTTGATGTTATTTATTCTTCTAATTCATGAATATGAAAGATTTCCCACTTTTTAATGCCTTCTTCTATTTCTTTCTTTTATGTTTTGTAATTTTCATCGTAAAGTTCTTTGATGTCCTTGTTTAATTTATTCTATGGTATTTAGCTTTTTTTTTTTTTGTAGCTAATGTGAGTAGGATTGATCTTAGAAGTTCTGTCTCAGCAATGGTATCGTTTGTGTATACAAAGGATATTGGTTTTTCTAACGATTTACTTATTTATTTGAAAGGCAGTTACTGAGAGAGAGAGAGAGAGAGAGAGAGAGAGAGAGAGAGAGAGACAGGTATTCCATCCAATGGTTCACTCCCTAGATGGTCACAATGGCCGGAGGTGTACCGATCTGAAGACAAGAGCCAGGAACTTCTTTCTGTTCTTGACATGTGGGTGCCTGGGCCCAAGGACTTGGGCCACCTTCCACTGCTTTCCCAGGCACATTGGCAGGGAGCTGCACTGGAAGTGGAGCCCTAGGGATCGAGCCAGAGCCCATATGGGATGCCGGCATTGCAGGTGTCAGCTTTGACAGCTAGACCAAAATGGTAGCACCTGCCATATTTTCTTTAAGCATTGATCCATCAAAGGATGCCTAGGTTGTTTCCGTTTCTTGGCTGTTGTGATACTGCTGCTACATCAGAGTGCAGATACCTCCTTGGCATAATGTTCTAATTTGCTTGGATGTTGTCTTAGGCCATTTTGTATTGCTGTAACAAAATCCCCCCAGACTGCACTGTCTAAAGAAAAGGGAGTTATTTTGGCTCAAGTGGTGGAAGGTGGAAAGTCTGAGATCCCTTGTCCCCTCTGGTGAGGACCACATGCTGCATCAGTTCATGGTGGAGAAGCAGAAAGAAGAAACAGCTGCAGAAGAAGAGGAGTACATGTGTAAGGGAGGCGGGAACAACAGGACCAGCCCTGTCTTTTGGAAAGGAATCCTGCCAGGGTGAGAACTGGCTCCCAGGAGAGCACTGATCTACTACTCATGAGGCCTCCAGCGCCGGAATCTGAACACCTTGCATTGGGCTCCACCTATTACTAATACTGCCTCATGGAGAGATTCAGCCTCTGCCTGGTTTTGGTTAGGACAAACCATACTCACACCACAGCAGACAGACTTCAGTAGGAGGGTTCCTGGGTCGTACGGTAGATCTACTTTAAATTTTTTGAGGACCGTCCATACTGCTTTCCATAATCATTATACGAATTTGCATTCCCACCAACAGGGAGGGAGTGTTCCCTTCTCTCTACATCCTCACCAGTACTTGTTCCTTTTTGTCTTGGTTTGCAAACTGGCCGTTCTAACATGAGTGTGGCACTATTTCATTGTGTGTGTATGTGTGTTTTCAAGATTTATTTATTTATTTGAATGAGTTACACAGATGGAGAGGGAGAGGGAGAGGGAGAGGGGAAAGAGGGAGCGGGAGAGGGAGAGGGAGGGGGAAAGAGGGAAAGAGGGAAAGAAGGAAAGAAGGAAAGAGGGAAAGAGAGAGGTCTTCCATCCACTGATTCACTCCCCAGTTAGTTGCAATGGCTGGAGCTGCGCTGATCCCAAGGCAGGAGCCAGGAGCTTCTTCTGGGTCTCCCACAGGGGTGCAGGGGTCCTAGGACCTGGGCCATCTTGTACTGCTCTTTAGGCCATAGCAGAGAACTGCATGGGAAGTGGAGCAGCCGGGACTCAAAGTGGCACCCATAAGGGATGCCGGCACTTCAGGTGACAGCTTTACCCTCTACACCAGAGACACAGGCCCCTCACTGTGGTTTTAATTTGCATTATGATGAGAAGTGATGTTGGGCATTTGTTCACATATCTCTTGACCATATGCATGTCTTTTTTGTTTGTTTGTTTGTTTGTTTGGAGAAATGTCTATTCAGGTCCTTTGTCTAGTTTTTAACCAGGTTAATTGGTTTTTGCTATTGAATTGGTTTCAGGTCCTTATATATTGTGGATATTTACTCTTATTTGAGAGATGATTTACACATATTTTTCCCAATCCATTTATTGTTTGTTCCATGTGTTGACTGTTTTCTTAGCTATTTTATATTATTTTTAGCTTGAGGTAAATCCCACTTTTCTTTTCATATTTTTCTTCCTGTGCTTTTGGGGCCATATTAAAAACTCATTGCCCTGATCAATGAATGTCATGAACCCTTCTTCTAGTAGTTTTATATTTCCAGGTGTGTTAAATTGAATTTTTTAAATGGTTCATTCTCTTGATGTAGTTTTACTGATCCAACGACAGGAGGCAGGAACTTCTTTCCAGTCTGCCATTTGGGTAAATGTGCCCCAGGACTTGGGCCACCTTTACTGCTTTTCCAGGCTACAGCAGAGAGCTGGATCAGACGTGGAGCAGCCGGGACTTGAACCGGCGCCCATATTGGATGCTGGCACTGCAGGCAGCAGCTTCATCTGCTACTCCACCATTCTGTCCCAGGTCATTAATTTTTTTTATAAGAAGATTTACTTATTTATTTGAAAGTCAGAGTTGCACAGAGCGTGAAGGAGAGGCAGAGAGAGAAAGAGATCTTCCATGCACTGGTTCACTCCCTAGATGGTCGCAATGGCCGGAACTGTGGTGATCCACGCCAGAAACTAGGAGCTTCTTCTAGGTCTCCCACGTGAGTGAAGGGGCCCAAGGACTTGTGCCATCTTCCACTGCTTTCCCAGGCCACAGCAGAGAGCTGGATAAGAAGTAGTGCAGCTGGGACTCAAAGCAGTACCCATATGGGATGCTGGCACTGCAGGTGTCAGTTTTACCTGCTACACCTCAGTGCTGGCCCTGGCTATTGATTTTTTTTTGACAGGCAGAGTGGACAGTGAGAGATACAGAGAGAAAGGTCTTCCTTTTCCTTTTGTTCACCCCCCAGTGGCTGCTGTGGCCAGCACACCACACTGATCTGAAGCCAGGAGCCAGGTGCTTCTCCTGGTCTCACAAGCAGGTTGCAGGCCCAAGCACTTGTACCATCCTCCACTGCACTCCCAGGCCACAGCAGAGACCTGGACTGGAAGAGGAGTAACCGGGACAGAATCCGGCGCCCCGACTGGGACTAGAACCTGGGGTCCCATAATTTTTGATATGCTGTGTTGACATCTTCATTTGTTTCCAGAATTTTTTTGATTTCTCTTTTGATTTTTTTCCATTACTTACTGTTTATTCAGGAGCATGTTGTTCAGTCTCAATGTGTTTGCATATGATCTCGAGATTCCTGATTTCCAGCTTTATTCCGTTGTGGTCAGAGAAGATGCATGGTATGATTTTGATTATTTTGAATTTTCTGGGGACTTTCTTTATAGCCTAGCATGTGGTTTATCTTAGAGAAAGTTCCATGCATTGATGAGAAGAATGTGTAGGTTGCAACTGTGGGGTGAAAAGTTCTGTAGATACCTGTTAGGTCCATTTGGTATATAGTTTTGATTAGCCCTGATGTTTGTTTTTTTCTTTCTGTTTGAATTATCCATTGATGAAAGTGGGGTGTTGAATTCTCCCATTATTATTTTATTGGAATTTTTGTCTCTCTTTAGGTCTGTTAACATTTCTTTTAAATAGCCAAATGCCCTGTAATTGTGTGCATATACATTTATTATAGTCATCTCTTCCTGTTGAATTGATCCCTTAACCATTCTATAGTGCCGTTCCCAGTCTCCTTTAACAGTTTTTGTGTTAAAGTATATTTTGTCTGATTTTAGGATAGCTATGCCAGCTCTTTTGTGCTTTCTGTTCACATGGAATATCTTTTTCCATCTTTTCACTTTCAGTCTGTATGTATCTTTATTGTAGGCAGAAAATAAATGGGTTTAGATTTTTTTTTTAATCCTTTCAGCCAGTCTGTATCTTTTAACTGGAGAGTTGAGGCCCTTCACATTGAAGGTGAGTATTGATATGTCGTGATTCGACCCTGTCATTTTGCCATAAATATTCCTATTGTTTATTTTGGATTTCCTTAGTACTTTTACTGAAGTATTTTCTGCCTTTGTCTATTTTCATAGTGATGACCATGTTTCTGTGTCTCTGTCTGTAGCACGTCCTTAGGTGTGTAAGGCTGGACAAGTGGTGACAAATTCAATTTCTGTTTGTTATGGAAGGTCTTTATTTCACCTTCCTTTGTGAATGAGAGCTTTGCAGGGTAGTGTTCAAGGTTGACAGTTTTTTTCTCTTTTGTTAAAGATTTATTTTATTTATTTGAAAGACAGAGTTACAGAGAGAGAGGTCTTTCATCCACTGGTTCACTCCCCATATGGCTGCAATGGCTGGAGCTGAGCCGATCTGAAGCCATGAGCCAGGAGCTTCTTCCGGGTCTCTCTCATGGGTACAGGGGCCTAAGGAGTTGGGCCATCTTCTACTGCTATCCCAGGTCATAGCAGAGAGCTGGATCAGAAGAGGAGTGGCCAGGAATAGAACTGGCACCCATATGGGATGCTGGCACTTCAGGCCAGGTCTTTAAATTGCTGTACCACAGCCCCAACCCCAGTTTTTTCCCTTAGACTTGGAATATATCTCGCCATTCTCTCCTAGCCTATAGAGTTTCTGATGGGAAGTCAGCTGTGATTCTAATTGGGAATCATTTGAAAGTAATATGGCTTTTTTCTTGTGCACATTTTAGAATCATTTTTTTATGTTTTATTGTGGAGAGTTTGACTACAGTGTGTCATGGTGAAGATCTTTCCTGTTCATGTCTATTAGGAGTTCTATGTGTTTCCTGTACTTGAATGTCTCTTTCTCCAAATTGGGTAAGTTTGCTGTGATTATTTCACTAAATAGGCCTTCTAATCCATTCCCTCTTTCCACACCTTCAGGAACTCCTAAGACCCCTGTGTTGGATCATTTGATAGCATTCCAGAAATCTCTAAATAGTATTTTTAATTTTTCTAATTTCTTCTTTTTTTTGGACTGACTGAAAAATTTCTAAAGATTTGTATTTTAGCTCAGATATTCATTCTCTGCCTCACTGATTCTGTTTTTAAGGCTTTCCAACTTTTGATTTGATCTATTGAGTTCTTCATTTCTAATAATTCAGCTTGAATTCTCTTTAAAATCTCAATTTTATGGGAAAAGATTTTCATTCATGTCATGTATGTTTTTTTAACTCATGAATTTGCTTCTGGTAACTCCAGAGTGATCATAATATTAATTTTTTGAACTTAGTTTCGGGAATTTCACCAATGTCTTCATCTTTGCATTCTAATGTTGAAGTGTTGTGTTTCTTGAAGGTTTCATGTTGTTTTCCTTAATCTTGTTGCTTGAGTTTCTGTATTTATTTTGGGCATTTGAGAAGATGCTTGTATACTTTTTCCTCTGTTGGTTTGTATCTTTGAACTATGCCTGTGTTGTTTTGTGGAATGTGTGCTCTTACAGTCAATACCCAGAGGTGTGTTCTGGGTGTGGCCAGGGAGCTCTGGTCAGTGCTCCAGGGTGGGGTAAGTATGGAGGGTGACACCCAAGTAAGTTGTGGTAGATCTCTTGCTAATAGAAGAGGGGGTATGGTCATCTCTTTGGCTTCACCATACCTCACCTTCTCTCTTTCAGGGTAATTAGTGCCTGGATGTTAGCCCTCAGTGGGTGTAGTATTCATCCATATTTAGCATGGACTGCACCAAGGATCTGTACAGTCCTCAGTGTAAGCCCAGATCCTGTTGAAGTGAACAACCCTAGGCAATCAGGGAGCTCTGTGAATGTGAGTCACTTAACATTGATTGCCCAGAGACCCAGCCACACCCTGCACTCTCTCACTCCATCAAAGTGTTTCCCTAGTCTCAGCACCCAGGCTAGCACAGTCAAGAAGTGCAAGAGGATCCACTCTGCCCCACTAGTCTGTCCCATCTACAGAGACTGAGGTGTTCTCAGAGCTGCTGCCCATGTGTGTTCTGCTCCTGTGGACTGAGCCTGATCCTCCCCGCCAGCCTCAAAGTCAGTGGGGAATATGGATTTTTCCCTCTGGTAAAATCCCTGGATCGCAGGTGTGCACAGTACCCACCATCCACAGCCCCACTTTGTCGCTCCTAGCTTTCATATCTGAGTCACGGCACCATTATGTCGCTCCCCCTCTTCGCGGAGGAACGACACTAAACCCTGCGCTGTTCTTTTGTCTGCTCGGCCCTCCCCGGGTTTTCTGCTGGTCCTTCCCGGGTTGGCTGCCGATCCTTCCACCTCCGTGGAAGGGCGGCTCCCCCTGCCACTTTCCCCACTTCTGTGGGGGAGCGGCACACCACCGGCCGGCTCTCTCGGGGGCTGCTCAGATGTTATCTGGATGTTTCCCTTAGATGTTCCTGGTGCATGTTGTCTCTCTCCTCCTTTATAGTCCTCTTCCACCAATCCCAACTCTGCTACCCACACGCCGAGTACGCTGCTCTCCTCCAATCAGGAGCAGGATCAGCTCCTGCAGGTTATTGGTCGAACTGGAGGCAGCTGTGTAGAAGTTGTTTACTCCTCTCCCAGCGCCATATTGTGGGAGAGCAGATGCATAGAATAAGTCTTAATTCCAGTAACTTAGTCTAGTCCGAGTTGCTCCCCACACACTTGTTCACAGTTGTGATGGGTGCCTGCAAGTGTTCCTGCATCAGGATGGCTCCCCCTCCCCACATGTTGCCTGATGTGTGCAGTAGAGCTGTGGCTGTTGCCCAGCTGACAAGGTGGAGACCATCCCCACCTACCTCACTCCAGCTGATGTGGTTGCCCTGCCGACAGGATGGAGATTGTCCTCACTAGTTACTGGGTGTGCACCCAAGAGCTGGAGCGGCTGCTACTTGTTTATGTCCAAGTAGCACCAGCACACCCACAGCTGGCCACAGGGTGCTGATGTGCAGGTAGGAGATGGGGAGAGAGAGAGAGAGAGGTGCTGCTTTTATTTCGCCTTCTGAGTGAGCAGTTGCCCTGTTTCCCTCAGGGTTCTGGGCTGGACTCAAGGACAGTGTAGTCCACTAGGCTCTTCCTCCAGCTGTATCAACTCGGCATGGGCTCGTGTGTTCTGACTGCACCTTGCTCTCCAGAGCAGGTGCTCTGGGCTGCAGGGTCCTTTGTTTTGCCTGTGCTTGTTGCTATGCATCTGCACCTTCCAGGTCCAGGCCATTTCCTCTGCTTCCACAGGTCCTCCCACAGCAGCTTTCCCTCAACTTTCCCCCAAACATGTACTTTATTTTTTATCTTTTTTTAAACTTTTATTTAATGAATATAAATTTCCAAAGTACGATTTATGGATTACAATGGCTTCCCCCACATAACGTCCCTCCCACCCGCAACCCTCCCCTTTCCCACTCCCTCTCCCCTTCCATTCACATCAAGATTCATTTTCGATTCTCTTAATATACAGAAGATCAGTTTAGTATACATTAAGTAAAGATTTCAACAGTTTGCTCCCACACAGAAACATAAAGTGAAAAATAATAGATGATTTTTAAAATGATGATGAAATCAGATCAGACCTATTGTCATGTTTAATCCCAGTGAGAGTCAAGTTGGGAATTGATAATTTCTTTTTTTTTTTTTTTACAGAAGATCAGTTTAGTATACATTAAGTAAAGATTTCAACAGTTTGCACCCCCATAGAAACACAAAGTGAAATATACTGTTTGAGCACTCGTTATAGCATTAAATCTCAATGTACAGCACATTAAGGACAGAGATCCTACATGAGGAGTAAGTGCACAATGACTCCTGTTGTTGACTTTGCAAATTGACACTCCTGTCTATGGCATCAGTAATCTCCCTATGCTCCAGTCATGAGTTTCCAAGGCTATGGAAGCCCTCTGAGTTCTCCGACTCTTACCTTGTTTTGACAAGGTCATAGTCAAAGTGGAGGTTCTCTCCTCCCTTCAGAGAAAGGTACCTCCTTCTTTGAAGACCTGTTCTTTCCACTGGGATCTCACTCACAGAGATCTTTCATTTAGGTCTTTTTTTTTTTTTGCCAGAGTGTCTTGGCTTTCCATGCCTGAAATACTCTCATGGGCTTTTTAGCCAGATTGGAATGCCTTTAGGGCTGATTCTGAGGCCAGAGTGCTATTTAGGACATCTGCCATTCTATGAATCTGCTAAGTATCTCACTTCCCATGTTGGATCACTCTCCCCTTTATTTATTCTATCGGTTAGTATTAGCAGGTACTAGACTTGTTTATGTGCTCCCTTTGACTCTTAGTCCTTTCATTATGATCAATTGTGAACTGAAATTGATCTCTTGGACTAGTGAGATGGCATTGGTACATGCCACCTTGATGGGATTGAATTGGAGTCCCCTGGTATGTTTTTAACTCTACCATTTGGGGCAAGTCAGCTTGAGCATGTCCCAAATTGTACATCTCTTCTCTCTCTTATTCCCACTCTTATGTTTAACAGGGATCACATTTCAGTTAAATTTCAACACTTAAGAATAGCTGTGTATTAATTACAGAATTAAACTAGTCATATTAAGTAGTACAGACAAAAAAAACTACTAAGAGGGATAATGTATTAAGTTGTTCATTAACAGTCAGGGCTATGCTGATCAAGTCACCGTTTCTCATAGTGTCCATTTCACTTCAGGAGGTTTCCTTTTTGGTGTTCAGTCAGTTGTCACCAATCAGGGAGAACATATGGTATTTGTCCCTTTGGGACTGGCTTACTTCACTCAGCATGATGTGTTCCAGATTCCTCCATTTTGTTGCAAATGACTGGATTTCATTGTTTCTTACTGCGGTATAGTATTCTAAAGAGTACATATCCCATAATTTCTTTTTTTTTTGAAGGTCAAGCTAAACACACTTTATTGATACTCTAGGCGACTAGGAGGAGAGATCACTCAAGCCTACTCCTGCAGGCACTAGGCATTATGGACCAGGAGCTTCTCCCCACAGGCACTAGGCACTATGGACCAGGGAGAGAGGCTGAGCAACCTCTGGTTTACAGTGTCTGAGGGTCCCCTTATATACAGTTTCTAGAGGCTAGCCCCGCCCACTTTCAGACCCCCCCAGTCGACAGTTTGTGGTTAGGCCATCTAGTTAGGCCCTCCGTTTTCAAATCTTACCAGCTAGGGTGGTTACCACTCTACTTTTCTTTCAAGCTGTGCGCTACTGCGCAGTTACTTTCCTTCTTTTTTTTTTTATCTTTTATTTAATGAATATAAATTTCCAAAGTACGACTCATGGGTTACAATGGCTTCCCCCCCCATACCGTCCCTCCCACCCACAACCCTCCCCTTTCCCACTCCCTCTCCCCTTCCATTCACATCAAGATTCATTTTCGATTATCTTAATATACAGAAGATCAGCTTAGTATACCTTAAGTAAGGATTTCAACAGTTTGCTCCCACACAGAAACATAAAGTGAAAAATAATAGATGATTTTTTTTTAAATGATGATGAAATCAGATCAGACCTATTGTCATGTTTAATCCCAGTGAGAGTCAAGTTGGGAATTGATAATTTTTTTTTTTTTACAGAAGATCAGTTTAGTGTACATTAAGTAAAGATTTCAATCGTTTGCACCCCCATAGAAACACAAAGTGAAATATACTGTTTGAGTACCAGTTATAGCATTAAGCCTCAGTGTACAGCACATTAAGGACAGAGATCCTACATGAGGAGTAAGTGCACAGTGACTCCTGTTGTTGACTTTACCAATTGACACTCCTGTTTATGGCATCAGTAATCTCCCTATGCTCCAGTCATGAGTTTCCAAGGCTATGGAAGCCCCTTGAGTTCTCCGACTCTTATCTTGTTTAGACAAGGTCATAGTCAAAGTGGAGGTTCTCTCCTCCCTTCAGAGAAAGGCACCTCCCTCTTTGAAGACCTGTTCTTTCCACTGGGATCTCACTCACAGAGATCTTTTTGCCAGAGTGTCTTGGCTTTCCATGCCTGAAATACTCTCATGGGCTTTTCAGCCAGATCCGAGTGCCTTTAGGGCTGATTCTGAGGCCAGAGTGCTATTTAGGACATCTGCCATTCTATGAATCTGCTGAGTATCTCACTTCCCATGTTGGATCACTCTCCCCTTTATTTATTCTATCGGTTAGTGTTAGCAGATACTAGACTTGTTTATGTGCTCCCTTTGACTCTTAGTCCTTTCAATATGATCAATTGTGAACTGAAATTGATCACTTGGAATAGTGAGATGGCATTGGCACATGCCACCTTGATGGGATTGAATTGGAATCCCCTGGTATGTTTCCAACTCTACCATTTGGGGCAAGTCAGCCCGAGCATGCCCCAAATTATACATCTCTTCCCTCTCTTATTCCCACTCTTATGTTTAACAGGGATCACATTTCAGTTAATTTTCAACACTTAAGAATAACTGTGATAATTACAGAATTAAACCAGTCATATTAAGTAGAACAGACAAAAAAATACTAAGAGGGATAATGTATTAAGTTGTTCATTAACAGTCAGGGCTATGCTGATCAAGTCACCATTTCTCATAGTGTCCATTTCACTTCAGGAGGTTTCCTTTTTGGTGTTCAGTCAGTTGTCACCGATCAGGGAGAACATATGGTATTTGTCCCTTTGGGACTGGCTTACTTCACTCAGCATGATGTGTTCCAGATTCCTCCATTTTGTTGCAAATGACTGGATTTCATTGTTTCTTACTGCGGTATAGTATTCTAAAGAGTACATATCCCATAATTTCTTTATCCAGTCTACCATTGATGGGCATTTAGGTTGGTTCCAGGTCTTGGCTATTGTGAATTGAGCTGCAATAAACATTAGGGTGCAGACCGCTTTTTTGTTTGTCAATTTAAACTCCTTTGGGTAAATTCCAAGGAGTGGGATGGCTGGGTCGAACGGTAGGGTTATCTTCAGGTTTCTGAGGAATCTCCAGACTGACTTCCATAGTGGCTTGACCAGTTTGCATTCCCACCAACAGTGGGTTAGTGTCCCTTTTTCCCCACATCCTCGCAAGCATCTGTTGTTGGTAGATTTCTGTATGTGAGCCATTCTAACCGGGGTGAGGTGGAACCTCATTGTGGTTTTGATTTGCATTTCCCTGATTGCTAGCGACCTTGAACATTTTTTTCATGTGCCTGTTGGCCATTTGGATTTCCTCTTTTGAAAAATGTCTATTGAGGTCCTTGGCCCATCTCTTAAGTGGGTTGTTGGTTTTGTTTTTGTGGAGTTTCTTGATCTCTTTGTAGATTCTGGTTATTAACCCTTTATCTGTTGCATAGTTTGCAAATATTTTTTCCCATTCTGTCGGTTGTCTCTTCAACTCTCCTGACTGTTTCTTTTGCAGTACAGAAACTTCTCAATTTGATGCAATCCCAATAGTTGATTTTGCCTTTGACTGCCTGTGCCTCCCAGGTCTTTTCCAGAAACTCTTTGCCTGTGCCAATATCTTGAAGGGTTTCTCCAATGTTCTCTAGTAACTTGATGGTGTCAGGTCGTAGAATTTAGGTCTTTAATCCATGTTGAGTGGATTTTTGTGTAAGGTGGAAGGTAGGGGTCTTGCTTCATGCTTCTGCACGTGGAAATCCAGTTTTCCCAGCACCATTTATTGAATAGCCTGTCCTTGCTCCAGGAATTGGTTTTAGATCCTTGATCAAAGATAAGTTGGCTGTAGATGTTTGGGTTGATTTCTGGTGTTTCAATTCTGTTCCATTGGTCTATCCATCTGTTTCTGTACCAGTACCATGCTGTTTTGATTACAACTTCCCTGTAGTATGTCTTGAAATCTGGTATTGTGATGCCTCCGGCTTTGTTTTTGTTGTACAAGATTGCTTTAGCTATTCGAGGTCTCTTTTGCCTCCATATGAATTTCGGCATCATTTTTTCTACATCTGCGAAGAATGTCTTTGGTATCTTGATTGGGATTGCATTGAATCTATAAATTGCTTTTGGGAGAATGGACATTTTGATGATGTTGATTCTTCCAATCCATGAGCATGGAAGATTTTTCCATTTTTTGGTATCCTCTTCTATTTCTTTCTTTAAGATTTTGTAATTCTCATCGTAGAGATCTTTAACGTCCTTGGTTAAGTTTATTCCAAGGTATTTGTTTTTGTAGCTATTGTGAATGAGTTGATCTTAGCAGTTTTTCCTCAGCCGTGGCATTGCTTGTGTATACAAAGGCTGTTGATTTTTGTGCATTGATTTTATATCCTGCCACTTTGCCAAACTCCTCTATGAGTTCCAGTAGTCTCTTAGTAGAGTTCTTTGGATCCTCTAAGTAAAGAATCATATCGTTGCAAAGAGGGATAGTTTGACTTCTTCCTTCTTGATTTGTATTCCTTTGATTTCTTTTTCTTGTCTGATGGCTCTGGCTAAAACTTCCAGAACTATGTTAAATAGCAGTGGTGAGAGTGGACATCCCTGCCTGGTGCCAGATCTCAGTGGAAACGCTTCCAACTTTTCCCCATTCAATAGGATGCTGGCTGTGGGTTTTTCATAAATTGCTTTGATTATATTGAGGAATGTTCCTTCTATACCCAATTTGCTTAGAGTTTTCATCATGAACGGGTGTTGAATTTTATCGAATGCTTTCTCTGCATCTATTGAGATAATCATATGGTTTTTCTTTTGCAGTCTGTTAATGTGGTGAATCACATTGATTGATTTGCGAATGTTGAACAATCCCTGCATACCAGGGATGAATCCCACTTGGTCTGAGTGGATGATTTTCCTGATGTGTTGTTGTATTCTATTGGCGAGAATTTTGTTGAGGATTTTTGCGTCTATGATCATCAGGGATATTGGTCTGTAATTTTCTTTCAGTGCTGCATCTTTCTCTGGCTTAGGGATTAAGGTGATGCTGGCTTCATAGAAAGAATTTGGGAGGATTCCTGTCGCTCCCCCTCTTCGTGGAGGAACGACACAGGACCCTGCGCTGTTCTTTTCGTCTGCTCGGCCCTCCCCGGGTTTGCTGCTGGTTCTTCCCGGGTTGGCTACTATCCCTTCCACCTCCGTGGAAGGGCAGTTCCCCCTGGCCGCATTCCCCACTTCCGCAGGGGAGCGGCACACCGCCGGCCGGCTTTCTCGGGGGCTGCACGGGTGTTCCCTCAGATGTTCCCCTTAGATGTTCCCCATAGATGTTCCTGGTGCATGCTGTCTCTCTCCTCCTTTATAGTCCTCCTCCGCCAGTCCCAACTCGGCTGCCCACACGCCGAGTACGCTGCTCTCCAATGAGGAGCAAGTCCTACAGTTTATTGGTTGAACTGGAGGCAGCTGTGCGGAAGCTGTTTACTTCTCTCCCAGCGCCATATTGTGGGAGAGCAGCTGCATAGAATAAGTCTTAATTCCAGTAACTTAGTCTAGTCCGGGCTGCTCCCCACAGATTCCCTCTTTTTCGATTGTTCTGAATAGTTTGAGAAGAATTGGAGTCAGTTCTTCTTTAAATGTCTGGTAGAATTCAGCAGTGAATCCATCTGGTCCTGGGCTTTTCTTTGTTGGGAGGGCCTTTATTACGGTTTCAATTTCTGTCTCAGTTATGGGTCTATTTAGTTTTTCTATGTCTTCATGGTTCAATTTTGGTAGATTGCATGTGTCCAGGAATCTGTCCATTTCTGATAGATTTTCCTGTTTGCTGGCATACAAGTCCTTGTAGTAATTTCTGATGATTCTTTTTATTTCTGTGGTGTCTGTTGTTACATTTCCTTTTTCATCTCTGATTTTATTGATTTGGGTCTTTTCTCTTCTTTTTTTAGTTAGTTGTGCCAATGGGGTGTCAATTTTGTTTATTTTTTCAAAAAAACAGATTCTTGCTTGGCTGATTTTTTGTAATTTTTTTTTTTTGGATTCAATCCTGTTAATTTCTTCTCTGATTTTAATTATTTCTCTTCTCTTACTAGATTTGGGTTTGGTTTGCTGCAGTTTTTCTAGGTCCTTGAGATGCGCTGAAAGCTCATCTATTTGGTGCCTTTCCAATTTCTTGATATAGGCACCTATTGCTATAAACTTGCCTCTCAGTACTGCTTTTTCTGTATCCCATAAGTTTTGATATGTTGTGTTGTTATCTTCATTTACTTCCAGAAAGTTTTTGATTTCTCTTTTGATTTCTTGAATGACCCAGTGTTCATTCAGGAGCATGTTGTTCAGTCTCCATGTGTTTGCATACTTTCTAGGGTTTCCTGAGTTACCAATTTCCAGCTTCATTCCGCTGTGGTCTGAGAAGCTGCATGCTATGATTCTAATTCTTTTAAATTTGCTGAGAGTTGCTTTATGGCCTAGTATGTGATCAATCCTAGAGAAGGTTCCATGCACTGCTGAGAAGAATGTGAAGTCTGTAGATGTAGGGTTGAAAGTTCTGTAGATATCTGTTAGATCCATTTGGGCAATAGTGTCAATTAAATCTGCTGTTTCCTTGTTGATCTTCTGTTCGGATGACCTGTCTATTTCTGAGAGTGGAGTATTGAAGTCCCCCAGTACTATTGTATTGGAATCTAAGTCTCCCTTTAAGTCCCTTAACATATCTTTTAAATAGACCGGTGCCCTGTAATTAGGTGCATATACATTTATAATAGTTACATCTTCCTGTTGAACTGAACCCTTAATCATTATATAGTGTCCCTCTTTGTCTCTCTTAACAGTTTTTGTATTAAAGTTTATTTTGTCTGATATTAATATGGCTACACCTGCTTTTTTTTGGTTTCTGTTGGCATGGAATATCTTTTTCCAACCTTTCACTTTCAGTCTGCATGCCTCTTTGTTAGAGAGATGTGTTTCTTGTAGGCAACAAATAGTTGGGTTGTGTTCTTTGAGCGAATCAGCCAATCGGTGTCTTTTAACTGAAGAGTTAAGAGCATTAATGTTTAATGTGACTATTGATACGTAGTGACTTTGTCCTGCCATTTTCCCGGATATTTTCTAGTATATGCTTTGAGCTTCCCATGCTCTTTTACTGGTAGGTTTTCTTCCTTTCCCTTCTTTCATATTGATGGCCGTGTTTCTGTGTTTCTGAGTGTAGCACATCTTTAAGTATCTTTTGCAGGGCCGGACGAGTGGCCACAAAGTCTTTCAATTTCTGTTTGCTATGAAAGGTCTTTATTTCACCTTCATTCACAAATGAGAGCTTGGCAGGATATAATATTCTGGGCTGGCAATTTTTCTCTCTTAGCACCTGTGCTATGTCGCCATTCCCTCCTAGCCTGTAGTGTTTCTGATGAGAAGTCTGCTGTGAGTCTGATTGGAGATCCTCTGAGAGTAATCTGACGTTTCTCTCTTGCACATTTTAGGATCTTTTCTTTATATTTCACTGTGGTAAGTTTAATTACCACGTGTCGTGGTGAGGATCTCTTTTGGTCATGTTTATTGGGGGTTCTATGAGCTTCCTGTACTAGGATATCTCTGTCCTTCTCCAAACCTGGAAAGTTCTCTGCTAGTATCTCACTAAAAAGGCCTTCTAATCCTTTCTCTCTCTCCATGCCTTCAGGAACTCCTAGAACTCGAATGTTGGTTTTTTTAATAGTATCCTGTAGATTCCCAACAATATTTTTTAGATTTCTAATTTCCTCTTCTTTTCTTTGGTTTGACTGTATGTTTTCCTGTGCTCTGTCTTCTAAGTCCGATATTCTCTCTTCTGCTTCACCCATTCTGTTTTTAAGGCTTTCTTGTGTGTTTGTCATTTGATCTATTGAGCTCTTCATTTCATTTTGATTTCTCTTCACTATCACACTTTCCTGTTCTACTAGTTTCTGCGTTTCATTTTGATTCTTCCTTAAAATTTCATTTTCACGAGAGAGATTTTCAATCCTGTCCAATAAGGATTTCTGTAGTTCAAGGATTTGCTTTTGAAAACTTCTAAATGATCTTATCATAAATTTTTTGAAATCTGTATCTTGCATTTCTTCTATCTCATCGTCTTCATAATCTTGGCTTGGGGTGTTTTGTTTATTTGGAGGCATCATAGTGTCATCGTTGATCTTGTTCCCTCGATTTCTGTGTTTGTTGCTTGGCATAGTTAATTCTTCTTTCGTCACTGTGTGTGTTTTTTTTTTCATTTTTTATTTTATACTATGTCTGTTGTAAGTGGACTGCCTGCTGTTGGAGGAGCCTTGGAGGCTTGAGATGGGTGTGGCCTGAGAGCTCTGCTTGGGTCTTCTGGGTTATGGGTGTGCAAAGGTGACACCCTCAGGTTATGCATGGTAAATCTCTCTCTCTCTCTATTTATTTATTTATTTATTTAATTTATTTATTCAGGAGGTAAGTAATACCGCACCGCACGGCTGTGCAGAATTGATGGTATTTAGCTTCTGATCTCTGGCTTCTACCCCAAGAGTCTGTGCAGGCTCTGTTTCTCCTCTGGACTCCCACTGGGTTGCCTAGGCTACTGAATTGTAGTGACTCAGTTCCTTAGCTTTCCCCTGTTGTTATGTAAATCCAGAGTGGGGGCCTGCTCTTTGTCTCTTGAAAACCTTGCAAACTCTTGCAAACCTTGCAGCCTTGCAACCTTTGCAAGGTTGGCAGAGAGAGAAACCCCCCACCTTTTTTCCTTCTCTCCTGTAATCAGTCTGGTGCACTTTCCCGCTCCCCTCTAGATTCTGTCCGCCGTTTCCCCGCCAATGTCTCGGGTTACTGAGATCACCTCCCCTTCCAGCGCCGATGTGTGGACTTGGAGCCCTGGGCGTCCCAACTCTCCCCGCTGGTGTCTGTGACATCCACTCCCCTTCCTGCACTGGCGCGCAGACCCTGCAGCTGCCGCGGCTCGGCTTCCGCGCAGTGGGCGACCTTGTTCTCCCAGTAGGTCCTCCGAATCACAGCCACTAAATCCAGAAGAGTTTCCTCTGCAATTTTTTCCTGATCCTTTTTCTGAGGCTATCGTAACTGCACTTTTATTAAAGTAAATTTTCTCGGACTATTGGTGCGGGCCCTCACTATTCTGCCATCTTGGCTCCGCCCCAAACATTTACTTTAGAAACCAACACCTAGGGCCACTGAGACATGGTGGGCAAAGCCGCTGCCTTCAGTGCCAGCATCCCATGTGGGCGCCAGATTGAGACCTTGTTGCTCCACTTCTGACAAGCTCCCTGCTAATATTTGCTGGGAAAGCAGTGGAAGATGGGCCAAGGGCCAGGTTGTTAGTCCCCTGCACCCAGGTGGGAGACCTGGAAGAAGTTCTTCGCACTTGGTTCCTTATTGACCCAGCTCTGGCCATTGTGGCCATCTGGGGAGTGAACCAGACAATGGAATATATTCTCTCTCTCTCAAATAAATAAGTCTTTAAAAAAAGAAACCAGCACATATATAAGAGGGCAGTATAAGGTTTGTAAAGGACACTATAGGAAGATGTAGGCTGAAGCATCAAGAGGGTACATTATATATTGAGATAATCCAAGTAAAAAATTTACACGGAAAAGAAATGTAGGCAGGACACTATGGGAGCCTGCCTATCAGAAGACATTTAAAGTAATCGTGGACGAGAAATATGGTGATTATTCCTTGTGATATGTACTCGTTTTTTGCATAGTTGCAGTCATTTGTGGAGTAAACCAGGGAATGGAAGATCTCTCTCTCTTTCTGTCTCTCTATCCTACTCTCTGCCACTCAAATAAATGAAACAAATCTTTAAAGAAAATCTATGACTCAGAAATTGGGCATCCACATTCAAAAAATGGCATGATAGAGCAAAATCTTACGATTAATTATTGCAGACTTTGTGTTTTGTGGCAAAACAGGAAATGAGAAAAAAAGGAGCCATGAAAATAAACAAGAAACTTAGCCATCCATCTCCATGCAGGAGTCTCCAAAAATAACAGTGGATAGGCGACATGGGTACAGATCAGCCCATCCTGGCTGACAGCTCCAGCTCAGACAGAAGAGGGCTGGGACTCTGTGCCTGTTCAGCTGCGGTGCATCGTTTGTGTGATTTTATCAGTGTGCATGAGCGTGTTGACCACATGAACTTGGAGAGATTTACAAGAGCCGTGTGATGCTGGGGCGTGTTTACAAGCCAAAGGAGGAAAAAGGAGGGGAAGCAGACACAAAAAGGAAGTGAAAATGAACAGAGATTGCAGTTAAAAAGCCTGGCAGTAGGTGGTGGGCATTTGGCATAGAAGTTAAGATGATGCTTGGGATACCCTCATCATATATCATAGTGTCTGGGTTCAATTCCCAGCTCTGTCTCCTTCTTCAGTCTCCTTCTGTGTGCACCTGGGAGGCAGCAGATGATGGCTCAAGCAGATTATGTCTCTTCTGTCCATGTGGGAGACCCAGATTGAGTCCTCAGCTCCTGGCTTGAGTCTGGTCCAACCCTGGGTGTGGAAAGCACATGGAGGGTGGATCAGCAAATGGGAGCTCTCTGCCTGTCTGTCTCCAGCTCTTTCTGCCTCTCCAAACCAGTCAAATAATCAATAACTGACTAGCACTTTGACTTCACGCACTTAAGTAAATTATGAGTGCATAAAATTGTGATCGCTGTCCCCAGTCACTAATGGGAGTGTATGTGACACACTGATACATGAGAAAAGCAGTGCAGCCACAGTGAGACACTACGATCTGTTCAGTTACAAACCACTGGGTAGCTGAATAGCCCAGATTCATAGTTGAACAGACCACATTGAGAAAACTCATCCTTACCGATTTCATCACATACTAAAAACTGTCTCAATCAAAACAGGGAGGAGCTGGCAGGAGGACTGACTCAGCAGAATAGAGGAGAGGCCCAGCAATGAGCCTTTACTCACACAGTGCACTGATGTCCAGCAAGGGCTCCAACAGCTCCCACTGGGGAAAGGCCAGCCTTTTCTGCAACGGCTGCTGGAACACTGGATAATCCACAGCAAAGGAATGAGGGGTTGCTTTATATTATTTTTAAAAATTAACTAAAAATGGAGCAAATACCCAAATACGAGAGTTAAAACAATAAATGTCAGGGGGAAACATACGGGCAAAGCTTCCTGAGGAGGGCAGGAGTTGTGGGTAAGCCATTAAACTGCCATTTGGGGAGCTGGCATTCTATTCAGGCTTTCTCTGTAACCTCAGGGTCAGATTTTATAAAGACTATTTACCCTCATCCCCTTCTGCTTAGTTGTCCATGATTCTGTGCCTCTATTCTTCCAATCTGAAGATTTCTTCATGTATTGTACAAAGATATTGCCATGTATATTTTCATGTAATTTCATTTTGTGCTTCCAAAATATGATTGTTCCAATAACTGTCATGTTGTTTTTTCTTGTAGTGAAGGGTTATAATACTGAGTGCCAGAAATAGTTTAGAAAATTATCAGGTCGATTTCTCAAACAGCCAGCTCGATACTTGACTATCCCCTGGCCATGGAGGTAGATGAGTTTTTTCTGTTTCTAGGATTACAAATTATAGGGAAATGTTTTACTCACTGGTGCATGGATTCTGAAAGTGACATGGCATACCTGGAATTAATTACTGTTTGACCATATTTCATGTCAAGAGTTTCTAGAACAATTCCAGAAATGCTAAAATGAATATGAACAAGATAAAGATAGTCCAGATGTCCTCTCTGGTGTGGGTTGAGAGTGGATGTAGCATCTGGGAGTAAGGAAGACAGCTGTAGGTAGTACCAGCAGGAGCATGAAGTTTGGGAGAATCAGTGAGAACTGGTGCTTCTGATCCCTGTGGTTTGCAGAAATTCTGTGGCAGAAGAGTGAAAAAGACACTGCCAGTAGCTCAGAATTTTGCCAGCGTTGAGTGTGGTTTTCACACAGAACTGAAACAGTTGAGGATGCAGTCATACAGAGTGATACTTAGCAGATTGATATTTCTGAGTCTAAAGCTTTGTAAAATCCCAGAAACACTATTAAAAGCCACAACTGTGTGGTGACCATGAAAATTATTTGATTTGATTCATGGAAGCCTTATTTTATTCAAGAACTTTGATCACGACCTCTTTTCACCAAACACTGTAAAAACTGTTGCCCCAGGATGCCAGCAACACACAGCTATGAAGGGCTCGAAGGCAATCCCTTTCCCTCTTAAACAAGAAATTGTGCACAGGGTGGTGGCCTGCAGCAAAATGGAGTTCACGTTCTTATCTCCTATTGCTATGGTTTTTCCAGTCGTCTGGAATCTGAGTTTTCAGCAAATAGCAAATGACTTAGCAACTCAATGACAATTATGTTTAAAATGCAGAGATTTTGATAGAAGCATGTGTTTCTTTAGGATGGATCTAGGGGACGGAAAGGGAGTCCCAGGGATGGGTGCCTCTGCTCATGTTCTTTTCTGCTCAGGTCCTGACTTGGCTACAGACTGAAATATACGCCTTGGACCATCTTCTGCTCCTTTCCCAGGCACATTAGCAGGGAGCTGGATTGCAAGTGGAGTAGCTGGGTGTTAAATCGGTGTTCATAAGCATCGCCGGCTTTGCAGGCGGTGGCTTAATCAGCGATGCCACAACAGGGCCCTGTAATATTTTCATTTTATTTGCTCACTCACCCTCTGTCATTCTGCCCACTTTGGGTCACATGCTCTGCATCTTTGCCTTTCTGGTCGCCAGTTGGTGGGATTACCTTTGTCACACAGCCAATTCCCACAGCTTAGGAATTCAACATGAAATTACTTTATTCCTGATTTTTATTATTTGTGTGATTTTCTGATTGTATTGAATCATGTAAGTTATATCGTGATGTGGACTGTACTGTGAAGCAACTCTATCATATGTTAAGCCCTCTATAAATCAGTAAGTTATGACAAAATAAAATATCTATGTAAACCGAAGTTACTTTCAGTTTCAGTTTAATTGATGCAACGGCCTGCTGGCTGGGTACTACACCAAGCCCACTGTGCCATTATAATGTTTGTTCTAACATCCATGGTTAAGAGGTAAGAGGCTGCAAAAGCACTGCTACTTGTTGTGTGGCAACAATGTATGTATTATGGACTGGAAGTGATGGCCAATGTATTGTCTTCCACCGAAGATACAATCTCCAGGACTGTGACATTTCTGCCAAAAATAAGTACAACTTGGAGAATCCCTTTCCCTGGCTGGTTAGAAAGTTCACTGGAGACCCTAACTTGGAGTTTGTTGCCATGTCTACTCTAGCCCCACCAGAGGTGGTTGTGAACCCGCACTGTCCGTGCAGTGTAAGCACAACTTAGCCATTGCTCAGACAACTGCTTGAGGTGACAACGGGTAAGTGCAGCCAGAGGCAGGAATCAGAAGCGTAGGTTCATATGGAACTGTCCTGTGATATTCCCATATTCCCAGTGCATGTGTGTGCCACTCTTTGTATCTAGCTCAGCAGAGGGTGTGCTCCATCTGTGGGACACTGAAGAAGAGGTATGGCTTCCGCATGAATGTGGCTGTAGAAAAAATACCTTCTTTTGGACCTGCATATTGAGCTGTTTTGGAATGCATTTTTTTCTTCTCAAATTTCAAATATAATGCTACAGTCACTCACTGCACAGTATTCAGTGGTAAAATCATGTTTGTTACTTTTGTTCCCATTCCTTTTTGTTTAGAATGAGAATAAAGTGGTATTTTATTTTATTTTTTTTCTTTTTATTTATTTATTTTTTTGATAGGCAGAGTGGACAGTGAGAGAGAGAGAGAGACAGAGAGAAAGGTCTTCGTTGGTTCACCCCCCAATGGCCGCTGCAGCCAGTGCGCTGCAGCCAGTGCACCGCGCTGATCCAAAGCCAAGAGCCAGGTGCTTCTCCTGGTCTCCCATGCGGGTGCAGGGCCCACGTACTTGGGCCATCCTCCACCGCACTCCCGGGCCATAGCAGAGAGCTGGCCTGGAAGAGGAGCAACCAGGACAGAATCTGGCGCCCTGATAGGGACTAGAACCCGGTGTGCCGGCGCCGCAGGCAGAGGATTAGCCTGTTGAGCCGCGGCGCCAGCTAAAGTGGTATTTTGAATAAAAATAAGAATAAGAAGCAATACAAGTTGTCAACAAATCCATGAAAAATTCTCAGTGTCACAGCCTTCAGGGAAATCAGTTCCACAGTGTGGTGACATCTCACTCTAGTCATAAAGGCTCTTTGAAAAGACCAAAAGTAGAAAGAGAAAATGCAGGTGAGGATTGACTGAAAGAGGGTCTTATACACGGTTCAGGGGAATGCACATTAGGAAAGCCATTATGGAGAATAGCATGATGGTTCCTCAACATCTGAAAGTGAGATCTTCCACATGACCCAGAGGGAGACTAACAAGTGTAAGCAGAGACACCAACTAATTAGGCTATTTAGATTATTTTAAAGGTGCTGTCAAGATGTAAAATTGGGCCGGCGCCGTGGCTCAATAGGTGGCTAATCCTCTGCCTGCGGTGCCGGCACACCCGGTTCTAGTCCCGGTCGGGGTGCCGGATTCTGTCCTGGTTGCGCCTCTTCCAGGCCAGCTCTCTGCTGTGGCCTGGGAGTGCAGTGGAGGATGGCCCAAGTTCTTGGGCCCTGTACCCGCATGGGAGACCAGGAGAAGCACCTGGCTGCTGGCTTTGGATCAGCGTGATGCGCCTGCCGCAGCGGCCACTGGAGGGTGAACCAATGATAAAGGAAGACCTTTCTCTCTCTCTCTCTCTCTCTCTCACTGTCCACTCTGCCTGTCAAAAAATAAAAAAATAAAAAATAGTTCAAAAAATGGCACTAAACTTCAAATTATGCTAATATAAAAATTACTGATACAAATATCCAAAATTATGAAAGTCTAATGATTTTGTCATGTTGTTATCAGTCATAATAGCTGTCTTAATTAAAAAGACCGCAGGCTAAAAGACAAACATTTTATAAAATCCTACAGGTGCCTTCTTAAAATACTGTGTAGAGTAAATAGGTGCTTGGTGTTGATTAATGAATTTTATAATTTTAAGCATGGATATTTAAAATCTTTTGCCTTCCACAGCTTTATATTCTCTCTCTCTCTCTCTCTCTCTCTCTCTCTTTTTTTTTGGACAGGCAGAGTTAGACAGTGAGAGAGAGAGAGAGAAAGGACTTCCTTCCCTTGGTTCACCCCCCAAATGGCTGCTATGGCCTGTGCGCTACGCCGATCCGAAGCCAGGAGCCAGGTGTTTCCTCCTGGTCTCCCACGTGGGTGCAGGGCCCAAGGACTTGGGCCATCCTCCACTGCCTTCCTGGGCCACAGCAGAGAGCTGGACTGGAAGAGGGGCAACCGGGACAGAATCTGTGCCCCGACCAGGACTAGAACCCAGTGTGCCGGTGCCTCAAGGTGGAGGATTAGCCTATTGAGCCGCGGCGCCGGCCTTTATATTCTCTTTTTTTTTAAACTTTTATTTAATAAATATAAATTTCCAAAGTACGACTTATGGATTACAATGGCTTCCCCCCCATACCGTCCCTTCCACCCACAACCCTCCCCTTTCCCACTCCCTCTCCCCTTCCATTCACATCAAGATTCATTTTCGATTATCTTAATATACAGAAGATCAGCTTAGTATACCTTAAGTAAGGATTTCAACAGTTTGCTCCCACACAGAAACATAAAGTGAAAAATAATAGATGATTTTCTTTAAATGATGATGAAATCAGATCAGACCTATTGTCATGTTTAATCCCAGTGAGAGTCAAGTTGGGAATTGATAATTTCTTTTTTTTTCTTTTTTTTTTTTTACAGAAGATCAGTTTAGTATACATTAAGTAAAGATTTCAACAGTTTGCACCCCCATAGAAACACAAAGTGAAATATATTGTTTGAGTACTCGTCTCTTAATAAGAGGTTTCAAGACTCCAAAACAAGCCAGAAACTGAATTCATGTCTCTCAAATTGGTGGTTGAGAGCCAAGTACTTACTTGAGGCTTCAACTTCTGCCTCTCAGGGTGCACATTAGCAAGAAGCTGGACTGGAAGCAGAGCTGGGACTCGAACTCAGGAACTCTGATATGGGATGCAGGTGTCTTAGCTGCTGCACCAAATGCTCACTGCAGCACATTTTTTAAAATGAGCAAAGGGGTGGGCATTTGGTTAAGTGGCTAAGGCGCTGGTTGAGATCCTGCTTGCCATCCCAGAGCCTCTGATTTTGAGTACCAGCTCTACTTCTGATTCTAGCTTCCTGCTAATGTGCACGCTGGAAGGCAGAGGTTATGGATCTAGTAGCTGCATCCCTCCACCCACTTGGGGGCCTGGATTAAGTTCCCAGCTCCTGGTTTTGGCCTGGTTTAGCTCTAGACATTGAGGGCAGATGAGAAGTGAACCAGGGGATGGGAGCTCTGTCTGTCTCTCAAATTAAAAAAAGGAGAGAGAGAGAGCAATGGACTTGACTAACATTCATCTAAAGAACATATACAGGGGCAGGCACCATAGCTCAGCGGGTTAAAGTCCTGGCCTATAGCACTGTCATCCCATATGGTTGTTGGTTAGAGACCCAGCTGCTCCACTTCCTATCCAGCTCTCTACTAATGTGCCTCAGAAAGCAGTGGAGGATGGCCCCATTCTTTGGGCCCATGCACTCAAGTGAGAGACCTTGAAGAAGCTCATGGATCCGGGCTTCTGATCAGCCCAGCTCTGGCCATTGCCACCATTTGGGGAGTGAACCAGTGAATGGAAGATCTCTCTGTCTCTGTCTATACCTCTCTCTCTCTCTCTCTCTTACTGCCTTTCAAAGAAATAAAATAAATGCTTTTTAAAAAAGATGATATACAAATGACCAATAAGCAAATGAAAAAATGTTCAACATTACTAATCATGAGGAAAATACAAGTCAGAATTAGTGAAAAGAAAAAAAGAGGGGAAGGAGGGATATTGTAGGAAGGAAGGAGAGGTGAGGGAGGGAAGTATGGTTCTCTTCTTAGGACTGTATCTATGAAATATGTTCTCTTTATATTAATAAAAATAAGAAAAAAGAAAAACCCACGATTTTATACTTCTTTAGAATGAATATGTTTAGGTGCCACATGGTGGTGCACTGGGTTAAGTTGCTGCTTGCAACGTTGTCTTTCCTCACTGAAGAGCCAGTTCAAGTCCTGACTGCTTTGCTGCTGATCCAGTTCCCTGCTAACACATCTGGGAAAGCAGTGGAAGATGATCAACCCATGGGGAAGACCCAGATGGAGTTCCTGGCACCTGGCTTTGACCTGGACCATCGCTGGCCCCTGTGGACATTAGGTTGGAGTGAACCAGTAGCTGAAAGATCTGTCTCTCCATCCTCTTTATAAATTTGCTATTCAAATACATCAGTAAACCTTTTTTTTTTATTACATAAAATGTCTATATTTAAAAAAAACAATAGGTTGATGACCCTTGAAATAGTTGGAACCTTTGGGCTTCTGTGAAATTACAAAACAGTGCACTGTTATAGAAAAGGGTATGGGGATGCATTTTAAAAATTGGAGGTATAACCTCATTGTGATCCAGCAATATCACACCTGGGCATGTATACCGTGGAAACAAAGGCAGGGTCTTGAAGAGTTATTTGGAATTCCATCTTCATAGCAGCAAAGCAACCAATTGTCAGAAGCAATTCAGAGGTCTACCAAGCAGAGGCACAGATCAACAAAATTTGATACACACATACATTGTGATATTATTCACCTTTAAAGGGAATAAAATTTTCAAACAAGCTACAACATGAAAGAATCTAGAAGATATTAAGCTGAAGGAAATAAGTCAGCAATGAAAAGAAAAAGTTTTAAAACAATACATACAGTGTATTGTTTTAAAAATTTAAAAATTGCAAACAGAAATAGATAGATGGATTGATAGGCAAACCTGAAAACACATCAGGAATGCATATACCAAGATGCTCATGGTGTTTCTCTGTGGGTTAAAAATTTGGGCTACATTCTTTCTAAACTATTCTTTCTTTTAATTGCCTACAGTAATAATGGATAACTTGCATTATGAGGTACTAAAGAGACAAATCGTCATGTATGACCTTCATTGAAGGTGACAGAAACATCTCAGAGAATCATCAGATAAGATCCCACTAGTAAAATAGTATTTTATAAGAATTGACTACAGTTTGCTATAAAATCAGTCACTCTTGCTACCCTCAGGACCAAATTCTTAGAACCCCACCTATATGTGGTGCAGTCTCTATTACAAAGGGAGTCAAGGAAATTTTTCTTGATTAAATTCTCTGAGTGTTCCTCTGAAACACATTAGGTGATGAGGCCACTCTGGTAATGAAAATAACAACAGTGGCACTGAGCACCCCTGCTGTGCTGGGGCCACCCTGTGGGGCTGCCTCAAACAAATGACCTGGGAAGGAAGGAAAGGATGACACAGACACACCCAAGAGAAGACATCTACCCTGGACTTGGGGAGTCAGAGAAGACTGGAGTCTGGTCGGAGAGTGGAAGTTGGCCAGATTTGAGGGTCAAATGCCCCTGGCAGGGTGGAGCACAGACTCACAAACTCAGTGAGGAGGGAGCCAAGAGACTTTGGGCATCTCAGAGAAGATGGTGAGAGTCTTGTTATCACTGGTCCAGAGAATGGACTCCATGGCCAGGTTGCATGGATTGCAATCCCAGCTCTGCTTTGCAAGTGCTCTGTGATCCTGGACATGGGCTTGGCCTCTGTGTGCCTTGGTTTCTGCATCTGTAAAATGCAGATTTGCAAGTGATGTTTTGAGGGTGGGCATGTGGCACAGCAGATCAGATGCCCCCTGGACTCCTGCCTCCAATGTCGAGGTTCCTGGTTTGACTCCTGGTTCCACTTCTGATTGCTGCTTCCTGAGAATGCACACCCTCAGAAGGCAGAAGATAATGTATTAAGTACTTGTGTTTCTACCACCCACATGAAGACCTTTATTGAGTTCCAGGAATCTGGCTTCAGTCTGGCCCAGCCTTGGCTTTTGCAAGCATTTGGAGAGTGCATCAGTGGGTGGAAGATTTCTCTCTCTCTCTCTCCTTTCTGAAATTTTGAATCATATTTCTCTGTCATATATTTGCAAAATTTGCTTTTCCTCCAAATCCCATTCATGCAGTTGTGTCTTCATGAGATTACTAAGAAAGTATATGAAAACCCCACATTATGCAAAACATGTCAGAAGCAGCTGCTTATTTAAATCCACTGTCTTTTTTAATTTTTTAATTTAAAACATTTGCTTTGTGCCAGCATCTTGGCATAGTGGGTTGCCTGCAATGCTAGCACCCCATATGGGTGCCAGTTCGAGTCCCTGTTACTCCATTTACAATCCAGCTCCCTGCTAATGTGCCTGGGAATGCAGCAGTGAAGGATGACCCAGGTGTTTGAGTTCCTGAGTCCACTTGCCAGACATAGAGAAAACTCCTGGGTCTTGGCTTTTGCTTGGGTCAGCTATGGCCATTGTGGCCATCTGGGGAGTGATCTAGTGCGTAGAAGATCTCTCTCTCTTTCTTGCTCTCATTCTCTCTCTCAGCCTCTCTGTAAATCTGTTTTTCAGATAAATAAATAAATCATCTTTTTAAAAAATGATTGACTTTTTTGAAAGTCATAGTTACTGAAATAGAGGAAAAGAAAGAGAGATCTTCCATCCAATGGTTCATTCCCCAAGAGACCTCAACAACCAGGGCTGGCCCAAGTCAATGCCAGGAGATTCATTCAGGTCTCCCACATGGGTATCAGGGGGCCCAAGCACTTGGGCCATCTTCTGCTGCTTTTTCCAGGTTTGGATTGGAAGTGAAGTAGCCAGGGCTTGAACCAGCGCCCACATGGGATGTAAACATCACAGGGTCAGCCTTATTCTGAATGTTAAAATGCTGGTCCATGGTATCAGTTCTTTTAAAATTGGCACAATTAATCAGTGAAATAATCATTTTTACTCATTCTTTGTTTTTTTTTTAATAGAAATCTTTTATTAAATAAATATAAATTTTAATAAGTACAGCTTTTGGATTATAGTGGTTCTTCCTGCCATACCAGCCCTCCCACCCACAAACCATCCCACCTCCTACTCCCTCCCACATCCTGTTCTTGATTAAGATTCATTTTTAATTATCTTTATATACAGAAGATCACCTCTATATTAAGTAAAGATTTCAAGAGTTTGCACCCACACAGACATACAAAGTATGAAGTACTGTTTTAAGACCAATTTTACCGTTAATTCTTATAGTACAACACATTAAGGACAGAGGTCCTAAATGGGGAACAAGTACACAGTGACTCCTGTTGTTGATATAACAATTGACACTCTTATTTATGATGTCAGTAATCACCTGAGGCTCTTGTCATGAGCTTCCAAGGCTATGGAACCCTCTTGAGTTCACAAACTCCAACCTTATTTAGACCAAGCCATAATCAAAGTGGAAGTCCTCTCTTCCCTTCAGAAAAAGGTACCTCTTTCTTTAATGCCCCCTCCTTTCCACCAAGATCTCACTCACAGATCTTTCCTTTAGGTTATTTATTGCCACACATGGGTCAGAACACACATTCCCAGAAGGCTCAATTTGCTTGTCATGACAAGTTACCTACATTCTTCTCTCTTGGTCTGTGTCGACTATTGGGAGTCCTGGGCCAAGCGGTGTCAGAGCACTCCTAACCGCAGCCCTAGGCTACACATGCCAATCCTAGGCTACACCAGAGCAGGTGACACCTCAGGGATGCCACACCCCCTCCTTCGAGTCTGGCCCACTTGCACAAGAATCATCCCTGGCAGTCTGGCAAAGTGCAGGCCGGGGAATACTGAAAGCTTTGAGCTACCTTGGACCAGGTTCATGGTTTATGTCCTTGAGACAGGTGCAAGCTACCACCCCAGGGAGGCTGTGCTGACAGAGAAGCCACAAGACAGCCACTCGAGCAAGGCCAGAGGCCAAAGCCTAAAGATCCAGGGCCTGGTCCAGAGCCTCCTGGGCTGGGAGGGAAGTCTTGGGGCCTCGGGTCCTCCTGAACCTGTGCTGGGTCAAAATGTGGTGATTGGGGGGTGGGGTGGGGTAGAAACCACATACCTTGCTGTACCTGCAAGCACTTTGGGGTAGGGTTGGCTCAGGCTTGAAGATGCAGGGCAGTTCTGGGGCTGCTGACTGGCTGCAGAGTGAGGAAGAACACCTGGATAGGAGGATAGGATGAAAGGTCTAGTCCAACATGGGATCTGGCTGCCTTTTAGCACTGCAAATGTCCAGACACAGGCTGACCCTGGTGGCAGGCTCTAGGACCCAGCATGGTGGGAGCCATAAGACCCAGAGCTGGCTAAAACTCTTACCCACTTTGACTTTGCTTGTGTGACCAAATCCAGAAACTGTATGAGGGAACTTCTCGCACAGGTGCACTTGTTCCCCTCCACCTTGCATAGTATCTGCTTCCCTTATTTGTAGGGCCCTCTTCCATGGGCTTATCCCGTGAGCCCAACCTGACCAGAGGTATACACCACTCTGTGTCTGAGACCAAACATCAGAGTCAGCCTAGATGTGGACTTTTCACTGTGCCAATGGCAGCTGGAACCTATGCCTCTCTAGGCCCTGCTGTTCTGTCCATGTGCTTTTTCTTTGTCCTGGAGCTGCTGTGTGGCCTCAGGCTTTACTGTTCCCATCATAAGTGTTTGTGGGTGCAGCTCTGGGTCCTGTGTTGTGGTAGCTCCCCAACACCCTTCTCTCAATCTAGGACATGCTCCCCCCACTTCTGAACCTAGGACAGTATCTGTTCCTCCCACTATCTGAACCTAGGACAGTGTCTGTTCCTCCCACTATCTGAACCTAGGACAGTGTCTGTTCCCCCCACTATCTGCACCTAGGACAGTGTCTGTTCCTCCCACTATCTGAACCTAGGACAGTGTCTGTTCCCCCCACTATCTGCACCTAGGACAGTGTCTGTTCCTCCCACTATCTGAACCTAGGACAGTGTCTGTTCCCCCCACTATCTGCACCTAGGACAGTGTCTGTTCCTCCCACTATCTGCACCTAGGACAGTGTCTGTTCCCCCCACTATCTGAACCTAGGACAGTATCTGTTCCTCCCACTATCTGAACCTAGGACAGTGTCTGTTTCCCCCACTATCAGAACCCAGGACAGTGTCTGTTCCCCCCACTATCTGCACCTAGGACAGTGTCTGTTCCCCCCACTATCTGAACCTAGGACAGTGTCTGTTCCCCCCACTATCTGCACCTAGGACAGTGTCTGTTCCCCCCACTATCTGAACCCAGGACAGTGTCTGTTCCTCCCACTATCTGAACCCAGGACAGTGTTTGTTCCCCTCACTATCTGAACCTAGGACAGTGTCTGTTCCCCCCACTATCAGAACCCAGGACAGTGTCTGTTCCCCCCACTATCTGCACCTAGGACAGTGTCTGTTCCTCCCACTATCTGAACCTAGGACAGTGTCTGTTCCCCCCACTATCTGCACCTAGGACAGTGTCTGTTCCCCCCACTATCTGAACCTAGGACAGTATCTGTTCCTCCCACTATCTGAACCTAGGACAGTGTCTGTTCCCCCCACTATCTGAACCTAGGACAGTGTCTGTTCCCCCCACTATCCGAACCCAGGACAGTGTCTGTTCCCCCCACTATCCGAACCTAGGACAGTATCTGTTCCCCCCACTATCTGAACCTAGGACAGACTCTTCTCCCCCCATCCCCCGGGTCCCCAGTGCTTCCTTAGAAGTTCAGGAAACTGTGGCCCAGACCCCGGATCTTTAGGCCTTGGTGTTGGGCCTGGATCCTGCCCCTACCTTATGGCTTCTGTGGCAGCACAGCCTCCTTGGGGGTGGTCACTGTACCTGTTAATGGAGCTGAACTGTGAACTTGTCCCAGGTCTCCCAATAGACCCATAATTGTCCTGGGTCTTCAGTTTTCCAGACTGGCATGGAATCATTCTTGTGGAGTTTGGGCCAGAATCCAAAGGCGGGAATGTGGCATCCCTTAGGTGTCACCTGCCTAGCTCCCCTGGGGCTTGTGTGTGTACCCTAGGGCTGGGGTTATGAGGTCCCTGAGCTGGGCTCAAGGTTCATACACATGACACAAAGCAGGAGAGTAGAACACAGAGAACTGGTTGCTGCCATGAAAAAAAGTCACAACTCTGCAACTCTACCTATCCAGACAGGCTTGAGTGATGGCACAGGCTGTTTGTGTATCCCATTGTGTAGCCTAGAAGCCTCCAGGCCAAGGTGCTGCAAGCCTGGTATGTGAACGGCTGTTTACTTCTGATCAGGAGGGGGTCACAGGAGTAGCACATAGGTGAATGCCCCCTCTGAGAGGGAACCAGATACAGCACTTGTGCAAACCAGACAAGTTCACGTGTGCCCTGGAGTTCTCTTATGCAAAGTTTCTGGGGCTGGTGACTCCAGCAGGGCCCATGGCAGGTTATAGCTTTTAGCCAAGCACTGCGAGCCTGTAGTGCCTAAGGTGCTGGGTCTGTGAATCTGCCACCACGGTCAGCCCGGGGCTGGACATTCATAGTGCCAAATGGCAGCCAGACACCATGTTGGGCTAGTCCTGGCTGTCCAGTACACCTCATTTTCCTTATTCTGCAGCCAGTCAGCAGCCCTGGAGCTGTATTGCATCCTCAGTCCTGGGCTGTCCCCACCACAAAGTGTTTGCCAGTGCAGCCTGGTATGTGTGATTCTCGCCCCTTTCCCCACCACTCTCTGTTCCTAAGACAAGCTCTGGAACACCAGGGCTTCACGAACAGTTCTGCAGGCTGTGTCCCTGGTGTGAGATCTTTAGGCTTTTGTGTTGGGCCTGGCTCCCGCCCTGCATTATAGCTTCTTTGACAGCATAGCCTCCCTGGGGTGGTCACCCACATCGGTCTCACGC
Source organism: Oryctolagus cuniculus (assembly GCF_051225735.1). Classification (NCBI taxonomy): domain Eukaryota; kingdom Metazoa; phylum Chordata; class Mammalia; order Lagomorpha; family Leporidae; genus Oryctolagus; species Oryctolagus cuniculus. The sequence goes on from NC_142877.1 coordinate 49,947,658, forward strand.
AGCTGCACCATGAACTTGGCCCAGGTCTCTTGATAGATCTACAATGCTCCCCACTCTTCAGTTTGCCAGATTAGCAGGCAACCATTCTTGTGGGTTTAGGCTGGATTCTAAAGGGGGGGGATGTGGCATCCCCAAGGGGCCCAAGATCCTGTCACCAGGGTCAGCCTGGGTCTGGGCATTCTCAGTGTCCAATAGCAGCCAGAACCTGAGTAGGGCTAGGCCTGGCTGTCCTGTCCACATGCTTTTCCTTACTCCACAGCCAGTCAGCAGCCATGGAGTTGCCAGCTGGCCTCAGTCTTGGGCCATCCTCAGCATTAAATGATTGTGGTTGCACTGCGGTGTGTGTTTCCTGCCCACCCCTATCACTCTCTGAACCTAGGCACTGTGCTGAACACCCAGGCCCCCGTGGCTTCTCTTACAGTTCAGGAGGTTGTGGCTCAGGCCCCAGCGCTTTTCTTTTTCTTTTTTTAATTTTTTAAGGAATACAGATTTCATAAGTATAACTTTAGGAATATAAAGATTCTTCCCATCATACCCGCTCTCCCTCCCATACTCCCACCCCTCCCCCTCATCCCTCTCCCCTTCCCAATCCCATTCTCCATTAAGATTTATTTTCAATTAACTTTGTACACAGAAGACCAACTGGAAAGATTTCAACAATGTGCATACACACCCACAGACAAACTGATAACTAATTTTACAGCTATTCTCATAATACAACTCATTGAGGATAGAGATCCTGCATAGGGAGTTAGTGTACAGTGACTTCTGTTGTCAGTTTAACAATTGACACTCTTTTTTTTTTTGCCAGGCATAGTTAGACAGTGAGTGAGACAGAGAGAAAGGTCTTCCTTCCCTTGGTTCACCCCCCAAATGGCCACTACGACCAGCACGCTGTGCTGATCCAAAGCCAGGAGCCAGGTGCTTCCTCCTGGTCTCGCATACGGGTGCAGGGCCCAAGTATTTGGGCCATCCTCCACTGCCCTCCTGGGCCACAGCAGAGAGCTGGACTGGAAGAGGAGCAACTGGGACAGAATCCGGCACCCTGCCGGGACTAGAACTCAGAGTGCCGGCACCGCAGGCGGAGGATTAGCCTAGTGAGCCGCGGCGCCAGACAACAATTAACACTCTTATGTATGACCTCAGTGACCACCGAGACTCTTGACATGAGCTACCTAGACTACTTCAGTATTTGGACAAGGCCATAGCAATGTGGAAGTTCTCTCCTCCCTTCAGAGAAAAGTACATCATTTGATGGCCACTTCTTTCCATTGGGGTCTCACTCACAGAGATTCTTCATGTAGAACATTTTTTTTTTGCCACAGTGTCTTGGCTTTCCAAGCCTGAAATGCTCTCACAGACTTTTCAGCCATACAGGAAGCCTTAAGGGCTGATTCTGAAGTCAGTGTTACTTAACGTGATTGTCATTTTTGAGTCTGATGTGTGGTCTGCTTCCCATGTTGAACAATCTCTCCTTTTTAATTCTATCTATTACTATTACCAAGCAATTGATCCTATTTTTATGATCACTTTAACACTTAATCCTATCTATATGTTCACTTTCACACTTAATATGATCACTTTAACAACTAAGATGACATTTTACCACCAAGCTTAATGGGATTTGGAGTCCCATGGCAAGTTTTTTTTTTAACTGTAGCTTTAGAAGTAAGTCTGGAGGAATGTATGCAGAACTATACAGCTTTACAGTTATAAACTTCCTTCTCCCTCTCTTATTCCCATTCTTATTTTTTACTGAGATCTATTTTCAATTGATTATATACACATATGATTAACTCTTTGTTAAGTAAAGAGTTCAATAATTAGTATGAAAAAAAGAAAAAACAAAAAAGAAATTGTTCTTCAACAATCAAGATAATCCAGACCCTGGATCTTAATAGGTTTTGGGGTTGGGCCTGGTTCACAGCCTCTCTGGGGTGGTCACCATACCTGTCTCTTGGAGCTAAACCATGACCTCAGCTGAGGTCTCATGACAGATCTGCAATGCTCTGCAGTTTTCCTTTTGCCAGACTGGCACCCACTCTTCTTGTGGAGTTTGGGCCAGAATCCAAAGGATTGGATGTGGCATCTCTTACATGTTCTCTGCCGTGGTTCCCTATGGCTGTGGTGTATAGTCCACAGCTGGGATTTCACATAACCTGACCTGTGGTTGGTTTTTTTTTATTTATTTAATGAGCATAAATTTCCAAAGTACAGCTTATGGACCACAATAGCCTCCCCCCCCCCCCGTGTCTTCCCTCCCATCCACAACGCTCCCCTCTCCCACTCCCTCTCCCCTTCCCCTTCACATCACAATTAATTTTCAATTATGTTTATATACAGAAGATCAATTAGCGTATGTTAAGTAAAGATTACCACATTTTGCTCCCACACAGAAACATAAAGTGTAAAATACTATTTGAGTTATATGCTACTAGTTATAGCATTGATTAAACACCTAAGAGTTATATGCCACTAGTTATAGCATTGATTAAACACCTAAGAGTAATTGTGTATTAATTACAGAGCTCAACCAATAGTTTTAAGTAGAATATAAAATGCATCTTTTGTATTGTTGTGGCTTCCCCCCGACCTCCCTCCCTCCCGTGGCCCTCCCCTCACCCACTTCCTCTCCCATCCGCCCCTTCATCACGTTTCATTTTTGGTTACCTTCATATACCGAAGATCATTTTAGTATATACTAAGCAGGGATTTCAACAGGTTGCACTCACACAACCGAACCAGGTATAGGGTATTGTTCGACTAGTAGTGTTGTTTTTGAGTTTCATAGATAAACATATTAAGGACAGAGATCCTGCGAGGGGAGCATGAACCCAGTGACTCCCATTGTTGATTTAACAATTGGCACTCTTATTTATGACGTCAGCAATCACCCGAGACTCTTGCTATGAGCTGTCTAGGCTATGGAAGCCCCTTGAGTTCACCAACTCTGAATTTGTTTAGTCAAGGCCATATCACAGTGGAGGTTCCTTCCTCCCTTCAGAGAAAGGCGCCTCTCTCCTTGATGGCCTGATCCAGGATCACCAGGATCCTTCATTTAGATTGTTTTTTGCCACCGTGTCATGGCTTTCCATGCCTGCGAGACTCTCATGGACCTTTTAGTCAGATCCGAATGTCCCAAGGGTTGATTCTGAGGCAGGAGTGCTGTTTTGGGCATTTGCCATTCTATGAGTCTGCTGTGTGACCTGCTTCCCCGCAGGATCATTCTCAACCCTTTTGATTCTATCTTTCATTATTTGCTTACACTGGTCTTATTTGTGTAATCTCTTCGACACTTACCCTATCTTTTGGATCAGTTGTGTATTTATATTTGTCTCTTTACCAAGTGTGCTGGCATTGGTACCTGCCTCCTTGGTAAGATTGAGTTGAAATCTTCTGGCACATTTCCAGTTCCACCATTGGAGGTAGGTCTGAGTGAGTATGTGCCGTCCTATATATCTCCTCCCTCTCTTATTCCCACTCCCATGTTCCACAGAGATCAATTTCCTATTAATTTTTAAATGCTTAAGAATGGTTGTGCATTGATTGCAGAGTTCAACCAGTGGTCTTGTGTAGAGCATACCGAGCAACAACAACAACAACAAAAATACTAAAGGAACAAAATAGTAAGTTTTTCCTCAACAGTCTAGACAAGGGCTGCTCATGTCATTGTCTCTCATAGTGTCCATTTCACTTCAATGGGTATCATTTTAGGTGCTCGTTTAGTTGCCATCGATCAGGGAGAACATGTGATATTTATCCCTTTTGGACTGGCTTATTTCACTCAGCATGATGTTTTCCAGCTTCCTCCATTTTGTTGTGAATGCCCGGATTTCGTTGATTTTTACCGCTGTATAGTGTTCCATACAGTACATATCCCATAGTTTCTTTATCCAGTCATCCGTTGATGGACATTTAGGTTGATTCCATGTCTTAGCTATTGTGAATTGAGCTGCAACAAATATTGAGGTGCAAATGGCTTTTTTCACCCCTTTAATTCCATTTGGGTATATTCCAAGGAGTGGGATGGCTGGGTCCTGTGGTAGTGCTATATTCAGGTTTCTGAGGACTCTCCAGACTGTCTTCCATAGTGGCTTTACCAGCTTGCATTCCCACCAACAGTGGATTAGTGTCCCCTTTTCTCCACATCCTCGCCAGCATCTGTTGTTGGTTGATTTCTGTATGTAAGCCAATCTAACCGGAGTGAGGTGGTATCTCATTGTGGTTTTGATCTGCATTTCCCTGATGGCTAGGGATCCTGAGCATTTTTTCATGTGCCTGTTGGCCATTTGGATTTCCTCTTTTGAAAAATGCCTGTTAAGGTCCTTGGCCCATTTTTTTATTGGGTTGTTTGTTTTGATTCTGTGGTGTTTTTTGATCATTGTGTAGATTCTAGTTGTTAATCCTTTATCTGTTGTGTGGTTTGCGAATAACATCTCTGTGGGGAGCAATCCGGACTGGACTAAGTTACTGGAATTAGGACTTATTCTATGCATCTGCTCTCCCACAATATGGCGCTGGGAGAGGAGAAAACAGCTTCTACGCAGCTGCCTCTTGCCAACTTGAGTGATGACCTCCAGGAGCTGATCCTGCTCCTGATTGGAGGAGAGCAGCGTACTCGGCGTGTGGGTAGCAGAGTTGGGATTGGTGGAAGAGGACTATAAAGGAGGAGAGAGACAACATGCACCAGGAACATCTAAGGGGAACATCTGAAGGAACACCTGTGCAGCCCCCGAGAGAGCCGGCCGGCAGTGTGCTGCTCCCCCGCGGAAGTGGGGAATGTGGCAGGGGGAACCGCCCTTCCACGGAGGTGGAAGGGTCGGTAGCCAACCCGGGAAGAACCAGCAGCAAACCCGGGGAGGGCCGAGCAGACAAAAGAACAGCGCAGGGTCCTGTGTCGTTCCTCCACGAAGACGGGGAGCGACACATCTCCCATTCTGTTGGTTGCCTCTTCACTTTCCTGACTGTTTCCTTTGCTGTTAAGAAACTCTTCAATTTTAGGTAATCCCATTTGTTTATTTTATCTTTGATTACCCGTGCCTGTGGGGTCTTCTCCAGGAATTCTTCGCCTATTCTGATATCTTGAAGGGTTTCCCCTATGCTCTCAATTAGTTTCATGGTGTCGTGGTGCATCTCTAGTTCTTTGATCCATGTTGAGTGGATTTTTGTATAAGGTGTAAGGTAGGGGTCTTGCTTCATACTGCGGCATGTGGACATCCAGTTTTCCCAGCACCATTTGTTGAAGAGGCTGTCCTTGTTCCAGGGGTTGGTTTTAGGTCCTTTGTCAAATATGAGTTGGTTATAGATGTTTGGATTGATCTCCGGTGTTTCTATTCTGTTCCATTGGTCTATCCATCTGTTTTTGTACCAGTACCAGGCTGTTTTGATTATAACTGCCCTGTAGTATGCTTTGAAGTCTGGAATTGTGATGCCTCCGGCCTTGTTTTTATTGTAAAGGATTGCTTTAGCTATTCTGGGTCTCCTGTTTCTCCATATGAATTTCAGCATCGTTTTTTCTAGGTCTTTGAAGAATGACTTTGGTATTTTGATTGGTATTGCATTGAACTTGTAAATTGCTTTTGGGAGAATGGACATTTTGATGATATTGATTCTTCCAATCCATGAGCATGACAGGTTTTTCCATTTTTTTGTGTCGTCTTCTATTTCTTTCTTTAGTGTTTTGTAATTTTCATCATAGAGGTCTTTGACCTCCTTGGTTAAATTTATTCCAAGGTACTTTATTGTTTTTGTGGCTATTGTGAATGGGATTGATCTTAGAAGTTCTTCCTTGGCCCTGGCATTGTCTGTGTATACAAAGGCTGTTGATTTCTGAGCGTTGACTTTGTATCCTGCTACTTTACCAAACTCTTCTATGAGTTTCAGTAGCCTCTTATAGGAGTTTATTGGGTCCTCTATTTATAGTATCATGTCATCTGCAAACAGGGATAGTTTGACTTCCTCCTTTCCCATTTGTATCCCTTTAATTTCTTTTTCTTGCCTGATGGCTCTGGCTAAGACTTCTAGGACTATATTGAATAGCATTGGTGAGAGTGGGCATCCCTGTCTGGTGCCAGTTCTCAATGGAAATGCCTCCAACTTTTCCCCATTCAATATGATGCTGGCCTTTGGTTTATCATAGATTGCCTTAATTGTGTTGAGGAATGTTCCTTCTAACCCCAATTTGCTTAGGGTTTTCATCATGAAGGGGTGTTGTATTTTGCCAAATGCTTTCTCTGCATCTATTGAGATAACCATATGATTTTTGTTTCTCAGTTTGTTAATGTGCTGGATTACGTTGATTGACTTTCGAATATTGAACCATCCCTGCATGCCAGGGATAAATCCCACTTGGTCCGGGTGAATGATCTTTCTGATGTGTAGTTGGATTCGGTTTGCCAGAATTTTATTGAGTATTTTTGCATCTATGTTCATCAGGGAGATAGGTCTGTAGTTTTCTTTCTCTGCTGTGTCTTTTCCGGGTTTAGGAATTAAGGTGATATTGGCTTCGTAGAGGGAATTTGGGAGGATTCCCTCTGTTTCAATCGTTTGGAATAATTTGAGAAGAACTGGGGTTAGTTGTTCTCTAAATGCCTGGTAAAATTCGGCAGTGAAGCCATCCGGTCCTGGGCTCTTCTTTTTCGGTAGTGCGTTTATTACTGATTCAATTTCTTCCATGGTTATGGGTCTGTTTAGATTTTCTATATCTTCACGGCTCAGTTTAGGAAGGTTGTATTTGTCCAGGAATCTATCCATTTCTTCCAGGTTCCCCAATTTGTTAGCATACATCTCTTTGTAGTAGTTTCTGATGATTCTTTTTATTTCTATTGTGTCAGTTGTTACATTTCTATTACTATCTTTGATTTTACAGATTTGGGTCTTCTCTCTCCTTTTTTTGGTTAGTTGGGCCAATGGTGTGTCCATTTTGTTTATTTTTTCAAAGAACCAGCTCCTGGTTTTGTTGATCTTTTGTATTTTTTTTTTTTTTGGTTTCAATTCTGCTTATTTCTTCTCTGATCTTTAGTATTTCTTTCCTCCTTTTGGATTTGGGCTTGATTTGCTGCTGTTTTTCTAGTTCCTTGAGGTGCATGGAGAGTTCATTTGTTTGGTTCCTTTCCAGCTTCTTGATGTAGGCACTAATTGCTATAAACTTTCCTCTTAGCACTGCTTTTGCTGTGTCCCACAGGTTTTGATAGGTTGTGTTATCATTTTCATTTGTTTCTAGAAATCTTTTGATTTCTCTTTTAATTTCTTCGATGACCCACTGTTCATTTAGGATCATGTTGTCCATTCTCCATATATTTGTATATGGTGTAGAGATTCTTGGGTTGTTGATTTCAAGTTTCACTGCACTATGGTCTGAGAAGCTGCATGGTATAGTTTCAATTTTTTTGAACTTGTTGAGGCTCCCTTTATGGCCTAGTATATGGTCAATCCTAGAGAATGTTCCATGTACTGGGGAGAAATACGTGAACTCTGTGTCTGTGGGGTGGAGGGTTCTGAAGATATCTATTAGGTCTATTTGGTCTATGGCGTCAATTAGCTCAGTTGTTTCCTTGTTGAATTTCTGTCTGGTTGATCTGTCCATTGGTGAGAGTGGGGTGTTGAAGTCCCCTGTTACTATTGTATTTGAGTCTATATCTCCCTTTAAATCCTTTAGTAATTCTTTCAGGTAGCCAGGCGCCCTGTAATTAGGTGCGTATACATTTATAATAGTAATGTCTTCCTGTTGGATAGATCCTTTAATCATTATATAGTGCCCTTCTCTGTCTCTTTTAATAGTTTTTATGTTAAAGTCTATTTTGTATGATATTAGGATGGCCACACCAGCTCTTTTTTGATTTCCATTAGCTTGGAGTATCTTTTTCCATCCTTTCACTTTCAGTCTGCGTGCATCTTTGCTGATGAGGTGTGTCTCCTGAAGGCAGCATATAGTTGGATCCTCTTGTTTTATCCAATCCGCTAGTCTGTGTCTCTTTGTCGTGGAATTAAGACCATTCACATTCAATGTGATTACTGTTAAGTACTGTCTTTTTCCCTTCATGTTTCCTGAAACGAGCTGTTTATGTATTTTGAACTTTGTTTGTCGGTTACTCTACATTCGCTTTTTTTTTGCAGTGAAGTTCTTGTTTTTTGTATTTCTGTGTGCAGCACGTCTTTGAGCAAGTGTTGTAGGGTTGGACACGTGGATACAAATTCTTTCAGTTTCTGTTTGTCGTGGAAGATCTTTATTTCCCCTTCATTCATAAATGATAGCTTTGCAGGATATAGTATTCTAGGTTGGCATTGTTTGTCTTTTAAAACTTGAAATATATCATGCCATTGTCTCCTTGCCTGTAGTGTTTGTGATGAGAAGTCTGAGGTGAGTCTGATTGACTTACCCCTGAATGTGATTTGTCGCTTTTCTCTGGCACATTTTAGGATTTGTTCTTTGTGTGTCACTGAACTGAGTGTTGCCACAATGTGTCGTGGTGAATTTCTCTTCTGGTCTACTCTGTTTGGAGTCCTGGCTATCTGTTGTATTTGTGTGTTGTTATCCAGCTGCCTTTGTTTAAAGTTTTCTGATATTATTTCGTTGAAGACACCTTCTAATCCATTCTCTCTTTCCACCCCCTCAGGGACTCCTATTATCTGAACATTACACCATTTGATTGAATCTTGTAGGTCTCCGACCGTGTTTTTTAATTTTTTAATTTCTTCTTCCTGCGATTGAACTGACTGTATTATTTCTGGAAGTTTGTCTTCGAATTCTGATATTCGGTCTTCTATTTCATCTGTTCGATTTCCGAGGGATTCCACGGTGTTTTTTATATGGTCAATTGAGTTTTTCAGTTCTAGTATCTCATTCTGGCTTCTCTTTAAGATCTCTAATCCTTGGGCTTGTTTTTCACTCAGCTCTTGACACTGTTTCTCATTATTTCTAAGTATTCTGATTATTAATTTTCTGAATTCTTTTTCTGGCATGTTTTCAACTTCTTCTTCTTCTGCCTCTGTTATGGTTGGGTTAGCCTGCTCCATTGGCAAATTTATATTATCTTCTATATTTTTTTGGTTTTTGGTTTTGTTTTTTGGCATTCCGTCTGGGTGATTTTTCGGGTTGATTTCCCTCTACTATAGGCTGCTGTGAGTCTCTACCAATATCCAGTGTAACCAGGTTGCTCTACACAGCCCACAGGTAAACAGGATGGCTGCTCTCTGCCCACTGCAGCTCTAGATCCTGTGCTTTTTCCCCACCAGGAGGCGCTATTCAGTAACTTGAGTAGTCGGGTCTCAGGGCTTTGGGCTGCCCTCCCTCGAGTACCCTCAGCTCCACCTTTGGGCTCCGCCTCCGAAGGTTAGTGTGGAGGCAAAGATAGTTCTCCTTTAAGCCCGAATGTAAACAAACAAAATGGCTGCTTCCCGCCTGCTGGAGCTCCAGGGAGGTGCCAAGAGATACTGGCTTACTCAGTCTCTCAATTAGTGTCCCTGAATCGTGCACTCTCTCCGCCGGTGCCACTCACTCTGTTCCGTTTTCTATTTCCTCCCCCACTCAGTCGTGCATGTCTCAGTGTCCGTCCCAGGGTGTGTTGGGGGAGGGGCGGCGGCAGCTGTGCTGCGGTGCTGGGCGAGCGCCCCGTCTCACCTCGGCTTCCAGCGCTGGTGCGTACACGCTCCTGCTGGTGTCCTGAGTCTCAGGCATCCGCGTCCTCCTCGCGTGTCCACCCTATCACCCCAGTTTCAGGAAGGGCTTAAAAACTACAAATTTTCATCCCTCTTTGAACCTTCCCTTAGTGGAACTTCGCTGTGCTCCCTCCCTCTCTATTCCGCCATCTTCCGGTCCTCTCTGGTTGGGTTTTGAGCACTCAGAGCAAAGCATGAGAGCACAATGCAGAGAGCTAGTCGCTCCCCGCAAGACAAGTTCTGTGCAGAAGGTGTGGTCTGATTCGTGTTCCTGGAAAAGAAACCACACATCTGGCCACTCTATCTAACCTGAAACACTTGACTGATGGCACAGGATGTCCAGCTATCCCAGAGCCTCCAGAGATGTTGATGCTCACAGGGGACACAGGCTCTGGTTTCTTCCTGTGAGGAAGAGGCCACAGGTCTAGCTGGAGGGAATTGGCCGCACCCCTGGAGGGAAACTGAAACTGCACAAGCACAAGCCACACAAACTGCACATGTGCTGTTGCATTGGTCCTGTCAATAGGGCCCTAGACAGAACATGGCTTTAGCCAGGCCCTGCCTGGAAAAGAATCCCCACGTTTGTGCCACTCTAGCTATCCTGCATGTCTTGAGTGATGGAACAGGTTGTCACTTATTTCATGGTGCTGTCTTAGGGCCTCTGGGCAAGGGGATGTACACTCAGTATGTACAGAAGATGTGTACTTCAGGCCATGATAGGGACACAGGACCAGCCCAAGGGAGTGGGCCCCACCCCCCCTTAGAGAAGCAGGTGCTACACATATGCATCTCAAACACTTGCATATGTGCCTTGGGTTCCCTTTTTCCAGGTTGCTGACAATTGATCCTGCCACCAGGGCTCAGGGTGGAGATTGGCTTTGAGCAGGCCCTGTGCGCTTGTAGCTTGCAGCATGCCCTCAGCCTGAGAGCCTGCCATCTGGGGCTATCATATTTGCTTTGTCCAATGGCAGCCAGAACTCTTGTTGGGCCTGAAGTCTCACCTGAAGGCCCGGGGCAGCAGCTTGCTCTTGAAAGGCCCAGACTTCATAAAGCAGGAGATGGGGAGTTTCCAAAGTGCTAGAACTGAGTCCTGTCTTTGTCGTCCTTGACATTGCTGCAAGGACTGGGTGGCCTTGATTCTCTCCATCAATAGTCAGGGCCTTCATTTTCTTCTTTTTTAAAGATTTATTTATGTGAAAGTCAGAGTACACAGAGAGAGGAGAGGCAGAGAGAGAGGTCTTCCATCCAATGTTTCACTCCCCAATTGGCTGCAAACGGCTGGAACTGCGCTGATCCGAAGCCAAGAGCCAGGAGCCAGGAGCCAGGAGCTTCTTCCGGGTCTCCTACTTGGGTGCAGATGTGGGTGGGCCATCTTCTACTGCTTTCCCAGGCCATAGCAGAGAACTGGATCGGAAGAGGAGCAGCCAGGATTAGAACTGGCACCCATATAGGATGCCGGCACTTCAGGCCAGGGCGTTAACCTGCTGAGCCACAGCGCTGGCCTCTCATTTTCTTCTTGACATCCACAGATGGGGAATGGCTTGAGAGCCCAGCATGTCCACCTTTCCCACCTCTCCTCCTGGATTTTCCCTCAGCCTCTAGGACAGTCATAGAAGTCTTGGCCTGAAGAATATACAAGAGCTGCCATCTTGTTCCAAACCTGGCTGCAACCATTATTTAGGGGGCCAATAGGGATCTGGAAGTGGTGGTATCCCACTGATGCCAGGGCAGGCAGGGCTAGGCCTGCCCATATGTCGATCTTCCTTTCCTTACTCCTCAGCCCTTCAGCAGTCCTGGAGCCAATGTTGACTCAGGCCTGGGTTTTCCCTAACAGAATGTGTTTTCAGGTGAAGCTCAGTGTGTTTCCCATCCACACCCCCAACCACTCTCCGAATCTAGGGCATGTTGTGGAGCATCAGGGATGCCCAAGTCTTCCATCCACATTCAGGAAGCTGTGCCCTCATCCCTGGCTTTTCATGGGTTGGGGTGTGGCCTGGCTCTTGTCTGTGCCTTACATTTTCTGTTGAGCAAGGTTTCTCCTGGGTCTGTTCCTATTGTCAGAGTTGGTGGGTGTGCACATGTTTTTCCAAGGTCTGTTCCCCGTGGAACTGTTTCTGAGTATATGAAAACTCAGGTACGGCAAATAAGGCCCAATTGTTTTTTAGAGGGATTTCACAGTTCATATTCCCACAACGTCTTACAAGTCCTGTTGATTCATATCCTAACCCTTGAAGTTGTTCATTGAGCAGTTCATGTGGTAGATTTCACTGTGTCTCTTCCAGTATTCCCCTCATTTTTGCTGATGCTGACCACATCAATTGCATCATGAGTTAATTAGGTGAAACATTTGCTCATGTGCTTAGCCCATTTTCTTCCCATTGTTTGTGCCAAACTCTTTTTTGTGTGAATCGCACACAGAGACTGATCAGGTACAGCCCAATGCTATGTCTAATCTAACATGCCATGTCATGAAGCAAAACAATAAGCTATCAACATGGTTGAATTTATGCAACAGATAATTTATTATTGGTTAATAAATCTGTCCACCAAAATATTTGAAAGTTGCTCATGCATCCTTTATACCAAGAGTTTTTGGCTTAGGATTTTGAAGGTTGAATCCTTGATTTGAGTGTTTGATGTTAGAGTGACCCAACTTTATCTCTTCCTCAACTGATTATCCCATCAGGAGCCCTGACCATTTCCCTTGATCTGTTTCCTCCCAGGGCTAACTTAATAAGGCCTCCCCCAGGTTCCACAGCTTAGTCCACTGAGTCTGTTCCCTTCCCTCTTAGGCTGAGCACATCTTGTCTCTACACTGATATAGGTGCCAGAGAGAATATCAACATTCTTGTCATTGCATTACAAATGAATATATAGGACTTGGTGTGGTGAAGTGATTGCCCCTATCCCAATGCTATCATGAACTCTCGTTGATACATTGGACCATTTAGCAGGATAACAGATATTACATATTCTGTTTCTTGTATTTCTATAGATTCTACAAAGTCATTTACATAGTCATGAACAAGAAACAAAACAGTACATTCAAGAAAACAGAACTAAAAGTGAAGGCTTAGCTTTAGGTAAAGTATATTTTGCAGTTTTCAGCATGTTGAGATACATCTAACTGATTCTCTAAAGAGTAAAATATTTTTAAAAACACAAATGAACAATCACCAGTGGAAAGGGGAGGCTAGGATGTTTGTCATGTACTTGTCTCTGAATGCAAGTAGTGACCTCAGAATGTTTCTCATTGGGTCCATCTTCAGAAGTAGCACATTGCAAATGACCTATGAAAAATTTGATTTAGGTTTACTATTTTCTACACAGAAGACACTGTATACATCATAGTCTGATTATTTTATACTTACCTCAATGTCTTTGCTAATGATGACCTTTCCCAATTTTGCTCATCTAGGAACTTTCAAAATTTATGGATACCCTCAATTCTAACATGTTTGCTGAAAACATAAAAAACTCCTTACTCTAACCTATCCTTATTCTCTGCAAAAAAGTAACTGACTAAAACAGAACGATGTGGGGTGATTCACAGAATATAATAGAAACTAGGAGACTTGGAATCTTGGAAGCACTCACTGCTATGCTGGAGAGCTTTGACATCAGATGCTTGGATGCAAAGCAGCTTGCAACTTCCAGTCTCACCATGGCAGGGCAGTTGAGTGCACGTGGCCTGAACTGTGATCTGCTATCTGATCACTCCTGCTACCTCTTCTGGCTGGAGGAGATTATGGGGAGCAGAGTCAGTCTCCCGCAACATGGCGGGGCGCCTGGGAGACAAATAAGTACTGAGACTGTGGACTGAAACTAACTCTATGCGTCTGATTTCCCACCATATGGCACCGAGAGAGAGTAAACAAATCTTACACAGCTGCTTCGTTAATTAGCTGATTCCTGACCCAACCCCTGTTTGGAAGAAAGTGGCGTGTTCAGCATGTGGGCAGCAGAGCATGGATTGGTGGGAGAGGACTTTAAAAGAGGGAGAGAGACAACATGTGCGGCCCCCCTGAGAGAGTCGCAGAGGCGGGGGAGTGGCAGCAAATCTGGGAAGGACTGGGGAAAGAAAACAGCGTCCAGTGTCATTCCTCCGCAAGTGGGGGAGCGACAGAGATGAGACGGGATTGAGTCTGACATGAGACTTGAGCACTTGTGAAGCATCATGAGTTCTTCAGCATGCCAAGGCCATCAGGCACACCTGCCTGCAGAAGGCAGATAGGGGATAATAGAGACATTATATAATTTTTTTAATTTTTTGACAGGCAGAGTTAGACAGTGAGAGAGCAAGACAGAGAGAGAGTTACAGACAGTGAGAGAGACAGAGAGAAAGGTCTTCCTTCTGTTGGTTCACTCCCCTAATGGCTGCCATGGCCGGTGCTGCACTGATCTGAAGCCAGGAGCCAGGTACTTCTCCTGGTCTCCCATGCGGGTGCAGGGACCCAAGCACTCGAGCCATCCTCCACTGCCCTCCTGGGCCATAGCAGAGAGCTGGACTGGAAGAGGAGCAACTGGGACTAGTACCCGGTGCCCCAACCGGGACTAGAACCTGGGGTGCCAGCGCCATAGGCGGAGGATTAGCCAAGTTAGCCACAGTGCCAGCCGCCCGATATTACATTTTTTAAATGATGGCAGATTTAAAGTGAATTTCAAGAATCATAAAACATAGATGGTATTAATTAGGGCCGGCGCGGCTCACTAGGCTAATCCTCCGCCTAGCGGCGCCGGCACACCGGGTTCTAGTCCCGGTTGGGGCGCCGGATTCTGTCCCGGTTGCCCCTCTTCCAGGCCAGCTCTCTGTTGTGGCCAGGGAGTGCAGTGGAGGATGGCCCAGGTGCTTGGGCCCTGCACCCCATGGGAGACCAGGAAAAGCACCTGGCTCCTGGCTCCTGCCACTGGATCAGCGCGGTGCGCCGGCCGCAGCACGCCGGCTGCAGCGGCCATTGGAGGGTGAAACAACGGCAAAGGAAGACCTAAAAAAAAAAAAAATAGATGGTATTAATTAAAAACAGAGAGAAAGGAAAAAAATAGGTAAATGAACCTGGAGGCCACAGACTTTCGTCATAAGGCAGGTCAGTTACTAGGGGTTGGTCAAAGTTCTGAAAACAGATGAACATTTTGCATTCCTCTGGGTGTATGTGCATGCACACATGTGTGTGTCTGCATTGTTTGCATGTGTATGTATGCTTGCATACCTCTACTTGTGAACATATGTGCATGTGTTTGTATGTCCATCTGAATGTTGGCATTGCTAGGGACATCCATGAACTGGCAAGAAAAGGAGTTATGAGGCCAGAGGACTTGGGCATGGAAGTCCAGAGAGAAATGCAGTGGCTCTACAGATGGCCTTTGTGAATGACCAAGATGGGAAGTCAGTACTCACAATAAGCCCTTAATGGCTCTGCTTTCTTTATGGTGAGTTTAGTGGCTATGACTTTGTTGCAGTGGGTGATGGACCCATTCCTCCCACTCAGAGTGATGTGGAACAGTAAACTGACTCACTCTCACACTCTCCTGGGCTTGGTAGTAGGTGGGTGATCACAAATCCCCCCGCGGTCTAGCGCCAAGTGCATGGCCAGGTGCCAGTCAGAATTACTTCTGAGGAATTGATCTTCATCTCAGGCCCACAAAGCTTCTCACAAATAAAGCTACAAAGAAGCAAGCTGCTTCTGCATGGGGCTAAGGTGATTCCCACAGTGACTATATTGGGAACAGATTCAGCAAGACTTGGATGTGGGATGTAGCATCCAACATATAACTACAGTTGTTCAGTTTAAAGACAGAAAAAAATGAAGTGTCAAATATATGAAAAGGACATATAATTTTTATAATTACCAATTCATTGAAAAACACCAAGTAAGCCTTAACAAAAATGAAAAGTATCACTGAGAATAAAATAATTGATTGGTGGACATATTAGACACAATTGAAAAATGGATTAGGGATCTAAAATGCAGAGTTGAAGTTATTACTCATATCAACACAAACCATGAAGAAATAACACTTGTGAAAGAACGTGAATGAGGACACTGTTTGAAGTGTATAATACATTTAATTAGAGTCAAAAAAATACAAAAGAAAATTAAAAGCTAATATTTTAAAAAGATGGTTTACCAACAATGCCATAGACAACTCACAAAATTCTAAAGCCCAGAAAATCCAAGAAAGGTCAATAACATTCTAGACAGGAAATAATTAAACTGGTACATGTTTGACACAATTTTTTTAATATCCAATCATAAAAAGCAGGTTGTTTCCTAAAGAGTTAGTTGACTTACTTAATACCATTACAAGCGAAAACAAAGTTGAATTGCGTTTAATATGCTGAGGGGAAGCCAGTCCAGGCTAATGCATGTGTTAAAGTGAAAATGAGATGGTGACTCGGCTACTGGCCTCCTGTGTTTGCATCAAGCTTGCCAGTGGCTTTGCTCCAGCTGTGGGTCTGACTCCAGCTTTTTGCACCAACCCACTGTGGGAAGAAGCAGGTGGCAAGCAGAGGCAGAGCAGTGAAAAATATCAAACGCATGCTATCCATCTCCAGATGGTCATGAGGCATGGCTTCCAGCCTATGCTATTAGATGATGTGACCAGTCCTCTGGGCCACAGGAGACAATCTTTTCCCAGTCCACCTCTGAACGCCATAGGACTGACAGCAAGAGAATACCCACAAACAGCCCTACACCATATGCTAACTTGAAGAAAATGCAGAATATAGATCTTCACTCATTCTACCCCCAAAATGATTATGGCTACTTCTCTTAATGGAGAATGTTAAGTAGCAAGATAAGGAAGTGAAAACTTGTTCCAGTTGAACTCATTGAGATCAGATATCAAGTCCTGAAAACACTGAAACACACTTGGACTTTGAGAGCTTTTCCCCAGTGTCATTAGAGAAGCCCACCCAAATGGGAAGGCAAAAACAGGGAGACAGCAATCACCTTTCTATTCCATCATCAGATGACTCACCAGTGAATAACAGGAAACAAGAGACAGAGACTTCATCCTATCCTTTCTGTATAGTTTGTCTTAAGAATCAAATACCAGGGACAGTTGAGCTCAGGAGACAGGCAAGATGTGAGCCATTTCCCAGTCAAACTCAAAGTGGCTAGAGGCCAACGAGCACCAGCAATTCCTCTATGGTCCAGTTTTACTCATATCCAATTCCAAATATAAGAGAACTTTGAAGATCAAATTTGAAAAAGCACTGAGTGCCCTGTGGGTGGCAGCTAAGCTCATGAGACTGACAGGCAAAATAAAAGGAAAAACCCACATCACTGCAGCATGTCCAGCATCCACTCTTGATCCATTGCCCAGTGAAACAGAGTGGCTGGAGGACAAAGAACACCAGGCATTTCTTTAAAGCAATACGTTGCTTGTACCTAATTCCACAGAAGATGACTTTTGAGATCAGCTATAGCCCTGAGTGCCCTGGGATGGAATGTGTTGTAGACAATGTGGGGGAAGGCAACACCCATTCCAAGTGCTCCTTTCTCTTGGGATGGCACATGTTGAATTTTGAGGCCACATTCTCTTCCGAGTTCAAGGAGAGATGGCATCATTTCCTTCAAAGGTCCATCAGTCTAACCAAAAAGAAGGATGGCCCACAAAGTATTCCCCTACAAATTATCACAAAGAACATCAGCAACATTTCCTATGTGTCTGTGTGTGCGTCTTTCTGAAGGCAGTTACCTGCACTGTGCCCCTTTCTCCTTGAATACCCAGATATTTGTAAAAGTCAAGATAGATTCTTGTATAACCACCATACGTTCCTCACCCAGAAATTGAACGCTGTTATTAGTACTGTCATATACTATTCACGTTCCAGTCCACTGTTTACTCCTGTAATACTCCCTTTAGGGGACAAGATCTACTCCTGTTACATCCAATACAAGGACTTTGTTGGGATTGAATTGAGCTTGAGGATAGGAAGCTTTTAAGAGATCCATATGTGTCTGCTCATTTTTTTCTATGCTGTTGGGGAGAACAGCTTTCAGGTGGATCAGATTAGATTCTGAATTTGTGGTGCCTTAGCCACAGTGTTCATAGCAGTGATCAGAATATCACAGATTCTAAGTGACTGTGTCCTTTCCATCCACTCTAGAGCATACAAAACAGGCTTTTCAGTGGAAAAAGGGGTTGCCCACAAAAGGTATTTCCCAGCAAATATTTGTAGCCAGGCAAATTTTATGAGCAGTTTTCAATGACCAGAGGAACTGCCTGAATGAGGTGAGAATCTAGTTTTCCTGTGAGGAGGAACAGCCTTCTCTGCCTGCTTCAGTTTCAGTCATGGAAAATGCCTGCCTTTAGAAGTTTAAATAACCTTGGAATTTTTCAAGTTATTCAGTTATAATTTACGTAAAGTATCTAATGTTATTCATGCATACCTAAAAATTTGATTTTCCCTGCAATGCTCTTTTATTACAGAAATTTACCATTTTCTGTAGTAAAGCTCTGGTGCCAAGAGATTGTCTAATTGTCTTTTATCTGAAAGTGTCTATATCTCAACTTCACTCTTGAAATAGTTTTTTGAATATAGGAAAGTGTTTCAGATAATATTTTGCTTTCTACAGAATACAGATATTACACTGTCTTTTGAGCTCCATGTTTTCTGATGACTAGTCTTTTCATTCCATATTGAGCATCTATATGTGCCTTTTCATTTTTCTGTCAGTGATTTCTGGAATTTCTCTATGTCTGACTGCAGTAATTTGATTCTAATGTGCAAAGCATGGTTTTATTTTAGCTGATTCTGTGTGGGATCTTCTGAGCTTCTTAAATTTATAAATTTTTATCTTTGCTAAACTTGAAACTGCAATTTTTTTCCTTCACCATTTTGTACCTTTTCTCATTTTGGGTGCAACATACCATGAAAATCCACTATCTTACAAGCCACATAAATTCGAAAATGATTAGCAGTTCAAAGGAGTTTTTAAAAACTATGTAAAAGGATTTATAGTAGAGTTTTGAAATTCTGTGGAAGGGCTTTCAGATTTCTTGGGGCAGAGCATTATGGCTGATGTATGAGTTAAGTGGCATGTCTGTGGTCATGCCAATGGCTATTACTAAAATAAGTCGGGAAAGGAGTCATGGGCACACATCAAAACTACTCCTCCAAGTAGCATGGCAATCAAGGAATACGGTATTTCAAATAAGTGTTGTAGATTGAATAGTTAAGAAAATTTGTGGAAACAGAGCACATCTACGTGGTCCCACTCAAAATAATGGGAAGTAAAATGCAGATTGTTTGTCAAAGAGAAAATGCAGATTTTGAAGAACATACAGCCAATGTCTGTCAACTGTTTCCCACCAGTTGCTGGGATGTGATTTCAGCAAAGGATTTTCCCACCCACATTACATTTTCTGTGTTTACTCTCTGCAATTTTGCTGACATTTTTGAAGTTTGCCTTATAATAAAGGTTTCTCTACTTCCACTACATTTAAAGGGTTTTTCATTGCTCACTTCTCCAGTAGTGAGAGATGTCTTAGGGTAGAAGGTTCTCATATATGTGCATGTTTTCTCATCCCTTTATTCCCTTATTGTGTGCTGAAGATTGACTTCAGGCAAACATATTTTTCACATTCTTTTTTCATAGATAAGGTTTTTATTACACTTTGTGTGCCTTCTCTGTTATCTACTGAAGTCTAACTTCTGGCAAAAGATTTGTTTTTTTCACATTGACTGCATAGAAAAGGTTTCTCTTCTTTGTGTGTTCTATGCTTCTTGAGGCTTGGATTTCAGGAAAATGATTTTCCATATTCATTACATTGCTTCTCAAGAAATTCTCTAATGTGTAATGAGGATTTACCTATGCCAAAAGGCTTTTCCATATTCACTATATCCATAAGATTTCTCCCCATGTGAATTTTCCATGTAGTATTGAGGATTGATATAGTGCAAAAAACTTTTCCACATTTGTTACATTCATGAAGTTTCTGCTGTATGAATTCTTTGATTTTTAATAAGGTCTGTTTCATTTAAGTGCTTCTTCCACATTCATACACATGGGGTTTTTCCCTTGTGAGTTTTGTGATGAATGGCAGGATTTACAGCTGGAAGATTTCCAATGAGTTTATGGAAGTATTTTTTCCCTTGCCTGTGTTCTTTGATTTCCTGCAAGATCTGATTTGTACACGAGATTCCTCATATTCATTAGACCCATAGAGTTTATCTCCTGTGTGGGTTTGCTGATGCTTACTAAGATATGAATTTTTATGTAAAGGCTGCCTCTCATCAGGTGCAACTATGGAGATGTGCATTGTGAAATACACATCAGGTTTCTTTCTTGAACAATTTCCCTTTTTGATATTAGTTTTGTTATACAGTTTGAGCTTACATTGTTAAATTGTTTTTTCTTAATTCAACTCTCTTATGAGTTGATGTGCTGCTGTTTGCTATTATATCTTGTCTTAAATTAATGTCTTGATTTCCTGTTGGGTCCCAATCAAGTCATCCTTTTTCTGGGCAACTGAGATGAGAAAAACTTCACCATTTCCATGAGCCACATTGAAGTATTTCTTCTGGAATGTTCCTATAAAGACAATGGAGATATTTGTTAACCTAGTTTCATAAGATTTAACGTATCTGGGGATGGCATTGTGGCATAGTTGGTAAAGCTACAATATGGGTGCCAGTTCATATTCCAGCTGGTCCACTTCTGATCCAGCTCACTGCTAATGACCTGGGAAAGGTATCAGTAGATGATCAAAGTGCTTGGGCCCCTGCCAACTATAAGGGAGTCCCAGATGGAACTCCTGGCTCCTGACTATAGCATGGTCCAGCACTGGCTATTGGAGCCATCTGGGGAGTGGATGGAAAATCTCTTTGTGTGCTGTGTCTGTCCCTCTCTCTCTGTAGCTCTTTCAAATCAATAAATATTTTAAAAACAATTCTAACTTATCAGTAAAAGATAGTCATTCTTGAACATTTTCCAGTTTTTCTCCTTCATAGATTAATATAATAAATTGTAGGAAAAGATTTCCAAATGATCAATTTTTTTTGACAGGCAGAGTGGACAGAGAGAGAGAGAGAGAAAGGTCTTCCTTTTACCATTGGTTCACCCTCCAATGGCCGCTGCAGCCAGTGTGCTGCAGCTGGCGCACAGCACTGATCTGAAGGCAGGAGCCAGGTGCTTCTCCTGGTCTCCCATGCAGGTGCAGGGCCCAAGCACTTGGGCCATCCTCCACTGCACTCCCGGGCCACAGCAGAGAGCTGGCCTAGAAGAGGGGCAACCGGGACAGAATCCGGCGCCCCGACCGGGACTAGAACCCGGTGTGCCGGTGCCGCAGGTAGAGGATTAGCCTATTGAGCCACGGTGCAGGCCAGATCAATCACTTTTTAAAACCTTAAATGTTCTCCTGAGTGTGATAGAGGTGTAAGGTGGGGTAAGCCATGCTTGGGATGCCTGCATCACATACCAATCCCAACTTGAGTCCTGACTACACTGCTTCCAATACAGCTTTCTGCCAATGTATCCTAGGTGACAACAGATAATGGTTCAAGTGCCTGAGCTCCTGGCACAGTCTGGAGTAGAGATTGAAGCTTTTGGGTTTTGCCTGGTCCAGTCCTGCTTCAGGCATTAGAGAGTGAGCTAGTGAATAGAAGATCTCTCTCTGTCTCCCTGTGCCACTGTCACTCTGCCTTCCAAGATGAAAACTGTATTATTTTAAACAATGGTGAAATATTTAGTAAAAATATTGGTCTCATTGTCTTGCTGGAGTAAAATTGTGAGTCCTTTCTAGTAGTCATTTGTTGTCCCTGTCCCTTTTCTCTATTTTTCTCATAAAGACTTTGTTTTGTGTTTTTGTTTTAACAATGGGAAGGTTGCATGGGATCATTTACTCATAGGTAGATGGGAGGGACATATGTCCGTCCCCTAAGCAGGGCATT
Organism: Oryctolagus cuniculus; assembly: GCF_051225735.1. NCBI lineage: Eukaryota > Metazoa > Chordata > Mammalia > Lagomorpha > Leporidae > Oryctolagus > Oryctolagus cuniculus. The sequence goes on from NC_142877.1 coordinate 49,969,214, forward strand.
TTTAGAACATGATTTGATGCTATGGTTGTCGCATCGTCAGTCTTCCCAAGGGAATTGTATTGGTGGAGTTTTCAAATAAAAAAAGCAGTTTTCCCCATATTCCTAAGGAAACCTGACCTCTTCAGTTCCTCAGACAATAACAGGTACAGAAAAGGAAAGAAAGTACCAGTACACAATGTTTCTCCCTATCAGGTTATGGGATTTACTCCTGCAACCCACAGTGCGTTCACTTTCTTTGAGAAGTGTGTTTTAGCTCATCCTGGGATCAAAAGTCCCAGATTTCTCCTCTCCACTCTTCGTGTGTAAACACCCTTGCTTGATACTTCAACTTTCTGAAAGTGTTGGATTTCTGGGTTGGAGGTCAGTTTTCTCCTATTTGCACATAAAACAGAGTTTCCTATGCAATTGTCTTTTTGTGGTTTTCAATTATGTTTAAAAAAGGAGAATTCGAACTTCAAACTCCACTCTCAACCAAATCCAAACCATCTAACATGAAGCCATGTTAGGATGCGGAATCTCCTGATTCTCTTGGTGAGTCTAGGACCACCTATTTTCATGTCCTTATGCTACGTTCTGCTTAGCTTTATAATTCTGCTGCTGGGGCTGGTGCCATGGGTCACTTGGTTAATCCTCCGCCTGCAGTGCTGGCATCCCATATGGGCACTGGGTTCTAGTCCCAGTTGCTCCTCTTCCAGTCCAGCTCTCTGCTGTGGCCCGGGAGTGCAGTGGAGGATGGCCCAAGTCCTTGGGCCCCTACACCCACATGGGCGACCCAGAAGAAGCTCCTGGCTCCGGATATGCACAGTGCCGACCGTAGTGGCCACTTGGGGAGAGAACCAACGGAAGGAAGACCTTTCTCTCTGTCTCTCTCTGTCTATAACTCTACCTGTCAAATACATAAGAAAAAATAATTCTGATGTCACAAGCACAGCGTGTTGCTCTTGAACATCTTGTGTCACTTCCTTATTTACTTGACAGACAGAACAAGGATTAGGCAAAGAGACAGACTTCCCCTCCACTCACTCCTCAGATGCTTGAAGCAGCTCATATATATATATATATATATATATATATTTAATTTATTGTGGAGAAAGCAAAAGAGAGAAGAGGGTCAAAGGGAGATCTCCAATTGATTGATTCAGACCTGGAATAATTGCAACAGCCAATTTTGTGTCCAGCTAAAACGGGGAGTGGGAACTCAATCTGGGCAACTAGTAAGAAACCGGCAAATATGAGATTCCCAATTAACAAGTATTAAAAGAACAAATACAAGAAGAATGAATGAAGGAAAACAGTATAAGAGAGAACAAAGTAAGTTAGAATTTAGGAAATGTAAATGAACTAGATAAAAGCCTTAGGAAACAGAAAGGGATTGAAATTTTAAAATCAAAAACATATTCACCAACAGCAGAAACGGTGGAAGGCTAACCCCATGAAAGCCCTTCCTGGAGACTGCAGAAGGCCTGTACCTGATGCAGGAAACCAGTGAGTCCTCATGGCAGAGACCTAGGGAAAATTATTGAAAAGAGCTCTAGTCAACATCTGCTTCATTCTTTCTGGCATGGCCTCCTGCCCAGTATGTGCTGGATGACCTGAGAGGCTCTCATTTGGGTTTACTTGCATCATCCCTGGCTCTGATCCTTTCTGCAACTTGAAGAGGCAGTCAAGTTTGGTCATGCAGTGTCCTGTTAATGGGAAATAATGTAAGATCTTGTCCAATCACTAACTTAGGTTATTTAAAGGAAAACCACATGATCAAGGAGCTGTACAACAAAAGTTATGATTTTAATCCTTTTTTACAGGGTACATATTCAGATTCTTCATGGATCCAAATTCTTTATCTACCTGGAAAAACCTCACAAAATGTGCCATTCATTTGTCACATGGGAATAACAGGTGAATGTGTCAGGAGAGTGTCACTCATCCATGGGCAGTAGGCTGCTATAGTCTGCAGCACCACATATTGTATTTATATGGCAAAATAAAGCAAAATCACATGGGAAATGTCTTATTCTATATTAATTTCATAATTACAATCAATTTTCCATTACTTAGCTGGAGCTCATCTCTCTTCTAATGATTCTGAAAGGATCTCAGAATGTACTCTGTAGACAAAAGTATGAACACATGACTGAGTTAATGTTAGGTGAAATAGAGACATATGTTCAATATTTTATTAACAGAACAGATTTCATGTATTCATATGAATTTATAGATTGATAGATACAATTCTTTTTCGAAAGATTTATTTATTTTAGAGTCAGAGAGAGAGAGAGAGCAAGAGAGATTTCTTCCATTTGCTGGTTCAAAATTGGCTTCTAAACATACAATGGTGGATGCTTAGGCACAGATTAGATTAGATTACGCTCTGCACATTTTAAAGCTACTGCATATTTATGCGCAGTCAAAGCTACTATTGTTCAGAGCACCTTGCTGTTTTTAAGCTTATCTCTGAGGTACTAATTTGGACGGATGCATTGGTCTATCTTGATCTTTTTTCTTTTTTCCATTGTGGACCCACCATCCAAGGTATAAACATGAGGTAGAAGTTTCTAGAAGATATTTCTCTCAAGGAGCAGACATTTTCCCTGATGATTAAGATAGTAGTTAAGATACCCATATCCAGGGGCAGTCCTTGTGTGGCTGGTTAACCGACTGCTTAGAATGTCACTTTCCATCTTGGGGTGCTTGGGGTAGAGTCCAAGCTCCTCTGCTTCTGATTCAGTTTCCTGCTAATGCATCCTGGGAGACAGCAGATGATGAGTTTCTGCTATCCAGGTGACTACCAAGGTAGAGTTACAAGTTTCCTGGTTTCAACTTTCCCCAGCCCCAGCTTTTACAGATATTTTGGGGATTGAATCAGTAGATAAGATTCTTTATTTTTAAGGCAGGCAGGCAGAGAAGAAATTAAGCAGATAAGCATTTTAAAAAGAAGTGCATATCCCATTATCAGATTGCCCCTGACTCCAGTTTCTGGCCAATGCAGACCTTAGGGAGCAGCAGTGATCACTCACAAGACTTTGTTTCTGTCACCCACATGGGAGATTCAGTTGAGTTCTCGGCTCCTGGTTTCTGCTCATTTGGGGAACAAACAAGCAGATGGGAGGTCTCCTGTCTCTTTAAAATAACAAATCCAGCCCACTCTCCCACCCTCCCTCCTCCTTCCTTTTTTATCTTTCAATTTTTACAATGACATATTTTTGGTTTATTTTATAATCATAAGCTTAACCCTCCACTAAGTAAAGCATTCAACAAAAAGAAGAAAAAAAAAAACCTTGTTCCTTTTGAGACTGGAAAAATGACTTAAAATTTGTGCTTGCATGATCACTTCCATAAAGGAAGAAAACTTAAGCACATATCTCTCAGGGTCACCGTGAAAGTTAAAGGATAGGCTGTTTGCAGAGCCCAGAGAGCACTGGTTGACACATAGCAAGTGCTCAACAAAGGAGCCTTGTTATCAATACTGACTTCCTACATCCATTGAAGGGGGTCAGCATTTTTCAGAAGTATTCTATATGTTACTGCTTTCCTATCAGTCCATTTTCACACAATTCTGCATCTCACCTTTACTATGATCAACACAATTCAAATATGACTTTCAAGATTTCTGGTTGTTTACACAAGGTCACCATCTAAATCAGTTTAAAATGGAAAACAAATTTGACTCCTAGTAGAAAATGGTGAATCTACCCTCTGACCTCACTTTATCCCCAAGCACATCATTCATCTTTCAAATGCCTTTTGCAACTGGAATTCTCTTTTGGTAATGCAGACAATTATAATTCATTTTAAATCTCCTTAGAGATTGATTTTGACTTGGGTTTTTATCCTAACCTGATGTAATCCACATAAGGTACTCAGCAAAGGATCTGTTCAATGCTTAAAATGTTAGTTGTTAATAGGGTTTGTGGGAGACATTGTGACCTCACTGTGCAAATGACAACTGCATACTTTGTCTTTCTCTGCATGGGTGTTTAGGTCCACACTGGAGTTCTGCTTCCCTTCTTCTGATTATTATGCCCAGATCTTCACTAAGAAGAAACTATAACCTCAGGCATCCAAGTATCCTTTTCCAATTATGATATGGTAGAACACAGAGAAGTATGGAGAATAATAAAATGCACACTTGTATCTACCACTTAACGGCCAAGTTCTAGCTTCCTCATATTTTATTTCAGTAGAAACAAAAGAAGCACGGTTAGAGCCACCATTGTAAGTCTGTGTACATCCATTCTAGATTTCATTTCTTTTCTTTACTGTTTCTGTAGAGGAAACTTTCAATGAGTTAGTTTATAATGTTAACATGAGAAATACAAAATTGTTTGATTAAATGTATGATTTATACTGTTACCATATAAGAATGCATTGCTACAGGGGCACAAGTTTAGTGCAGCAGTTTGCTTGCAGCCCACAGCTCATGTCAGGCCTCCAGATTTCAAGTTCTGGTTCTGTTTCTGATCCATTTTCCTGCTAATGCACACCTTGGGAGGCTGCAGGTATAACTCAACCTGTTGGTCATCCACACAGGAGACCCAGATGGAGTTCCAGGCTCCTGACTGTGGCCTGGTCTAGCTTTGGCTATTGTGGCCACATGGGAAGTGAACTAGCAGATGAAAGATTCTCTCTCCCTCTCCCTCTCCTTCTCTGTCTCCCTCTCCCTTTCCCTCAACCCTCTTCCTCTCTCAACTTCATTGTTTCCTCCCTCTCTATTTGTCTCTCTGACATTCAAATAAAATAAAAATTATACCCATACAGATTTAAAGTTACATATTTTAAGCTCCAGACTTTACATTTATCATACTGAATGTATCCTTGCACATTTCACCTTTTTTCTTAAAACAGCGATTTTGAACTATATCCATGTTTTTTCCAATTCATGTATTTTAATTGTTTCATTTAGTATGCAAATGTATTTTACCAAGTTTTTCCATTCTCTGGATTATGGATCTTTGGGATGAATTTTTCCTTGTTGTGTATTGTTTATTATTACATGTCTGTATATTTCTGCTGTGCACTAACATTTCTGTGGAACACAAAGCTAGAGGTGGAGTCACTGCATCCAATGACATACATTACTAAGCTGCTCTCAAACTATTCTCTAGAGCAGTATTACCTCCTTGCATTCTCACTCATAAGTATGAGAGTCTCCACCGCTTGGGATCTTAGCCAGCACTTAGTAATCTCAGGCTTTTATTCTCTGAACATCAGCACATATTTGATCACATATGTTATAGTTTTAGCTTGCATTTACCTGATTACTGCTCATTTTTTCTTCCATTTAAATTGAGGAAACTGGTATCAGTAGTTAAGTAATCAATATCCAGTGACTGTTACACAGGTTTCTTCAAAAAGTTTATGGAAAATACGTATTGTGCTTCAATCTCAACTCCAAGTGTCATCAAAAAGTTCACAGAAAATACGTATTATGAAAAACTTCTCATGGATTTCAAAACATTTTGATACCAAAACAAATGTCTTTTAATTCCATTTCCCATGAACATTTTGAAGTTTCCTTGTATTCTGTCTTTAAACAACTATCTGGTTTGTTTGTTAATCTCTTTACTTCATAAATACCAGTTGCCACTATTGTTACTTTGTTACATCATTTAGCATTTCTTTTCAACATCTATTTTTCTATAATTGTTCCTGTTCCTTTGCACTTACCATCCCATAAATATGTAAACCGATTCCCAGGTTTAAGTTTTCTTTTGTTTCTTTCTGGAAAAATTTACTTATTTACTCTGTTAAGGACTGTTTTCAGAGTTTTTAAACATTTTATTTTTTCCCAAAGAAACTTTTTGAGGAGTACAAATTTCATAAGGATAACTTTAGGAATATAGTGATTCTTCCCACCATACCCGCCCTTCCACCCATACTCCTACCCCACCTCTTTCTCTCTCTCTCCCATTCCCAGTCCCATTCTCCATTAAGATTCATTTTCAATTAACTTTATACACAGAAGACCAACTCTATACTAAGTAAAGATTTCAACAATAGGCACACACACACACACACACACACAGCTTTCTGAGAGCACTGGAGAAGTAACATTAGTACATTTTTCACTAGCTATGTCTCTTTTTAGTAAAGAAGCAGTGACTATTAGATGTTAGGAACATTGAAAAAAGTTTGAGCACTTTGTATACTTTGTTATACATGTTGTCATCATTACAGTCAGCTTTCAAGGGATGCCTTGAGAATTCTATACTGGAAAAGATCATGTGTGATGCAGAGACTTGTAAGGCTATGCCTAGAAGAGGCATGTGTCATTCCTTTTCCATTAACTTAGTCATGTGATCAGAACTATAAGGGAGGTAGATAGATAATGCAGTACAATACACGGATGGGTAAGTCACTAACAGTTTCTACTCTATTGACAAATGACACACTGTGTAGTCCCATCATCCACAGTATGCAGTGACAATAATAAAATGATATACTACATTATAGTTGTAGGAACAGACTCTGGAGACACTGTATGTTCATGGAATCTGTCACATAGCAGACACATTATTTAAGGATGGATAAATATACACCAAACATGAACTGAATCTGTTGCTTATCTTAAATTTCCCAACAAAGTTGAGTTTACAGAGATGATCTACAGCATAAACAAAAGATACCATTTCTACGTGGCACCCAAAGCAAGGGCCACTGCTTCTTTCCTCTGTGTGCTTCTTCTCCTGCATCTTATCTGAAGAAAAGCTCACTGGGACAGGGAGAGACTCTTATAGAGGAAGCAGAAGGGGTGCCAGGATCTAGGCATTTAGCACAGAGGTGAGCGGAATGATATTGCTCATCAGTTTACACAAGTCTTCCGTGTCAAAACAAAACAAAAAACTCAAAATGCTTGTCAGTTCTCCAATACTATCATGAAATCCATGAATTTGTAATAAGAGGTTTGTTTTGACTCATGACTCTGGAGATGTGAAGTCTAGGGGCCTTGTCTGGTGATGACTGGAATGTGGGCCAAGAGTCCCAAGATGATGGAGAAAATCAGATATTAAGAGACAGGCAGGGGCTGGTGCCGTGGCTCATTTGGTTAATCCTCCACCTGCGGCGCTGGCATCCCATATAGGCACCAGGTTCTAGTCCCGGTTAATCCTCTTCCAGTCCAGCTCATTGCTGTGGCCCAGGAAGGCAGTGGAGGATGCTTGGACCCCTGCACCCCCATGGGAGGCCAGGAGGGACCACCTGGCTCCTGGCTTCGGATCGGCATAGCTCCGGCTGTGGCGGCCATTTGGGGAGTGAACCAATGGAAGGAAGACCTTTCTCTCTGTCTTTCTCACTGTCTAAATCTGTCTGTCAAATAATTTAAAAAGAGACAGGCAAATAGAGATCAGAGTCAGCCCAGGGAGGCCGTGAGGCTCCTCCTCCTATATTTACTGCATCTCTTTTGTGAGCACACACACTGAGCCTGCCACCCACTGCTTCTGTGCCTCTGCATTTGCCGCCTGTGGGTCCCACATGCTGGGGACACTTTCTGCCCCCCCGCCCTGCTTTGCTCCCCATGTGTCCTGAAGAAAGAGAATGTGCTCCTGGGAGTTCCCATGGCAAATTTATTCATGAAGTTAGTTTAAAAAAATAGTGGATAGAGTGCAGTCTCAGGGAAGAGTTGGGGAGAAACAGAGGAAACTACACAAATTTGAGGAACACAGTGGACCTACATGGAGGGAGAGGAAGCACACAACTTAGGTCCCCAGTAGCTGAGCGCCTCCACACCAGCGTTGGAGAGTGAGGCGAGACTAGTCTGCAGCAGTCCAAGCCACTGACAAAAAAGCTGTGGGAACAACCTAGAGGAAATCCAGCTTGGATCCCTGATGGGGATAGTGTACTCACCAAACTAGAGGGAAAACAAAGGGGTGGGCATATTTTCTCCCTGATCATCCTGCAAAGGCGTCCTGGAACAGGTTGACAGCAGGCACTATTTTGGAAATATGTAACAGCTGCACCAGCTCATGTCCATGCCCAGCAGCAAGCCAAGCTGAGATTCCTAAGTCTGGTCGGGAGAACAGACTGGGGGCTAGGTGTTTGTGACTGTGGGAGGCTTGTGTGTAGGGACTGTGGAAGCACAGAGGCTGCATGGGAGAACTCAGGGTGTGACCAGGACATTGGGCAGTCACTGGGGGGCTCCACATGCTCAGGTCTTCCTGGTTTCAGGGTACCTGGTGAGGGACATTGATGGGGAATCTCGGCTTACACTGAGGACTGCACAGATCCTTTATGTGGTCCCTGTGGCAGAGCAGATGAATAATATACTCACTGGTGCTAGCACACAGGCACTGGTCTCCTTCAAGGAGAGGAGCTCAGCTGTCTGTGCCAACAGACAAGAAGAAACCTCTCCTCTGATGAAAATAAGGAGATTTACCATGTCAAACCTGGGTGTGTCACCTTAGACATACCTCCACCCTAGCGCACTGAACAGAACCCCCTGACCACATCCACTGCACCATTTTAGGTATTCCCTGAAACCAGACACTCCACTAATCCACTCTGATATAGTACAAAGATAAAATCCACCACACACACACACACACAAAAACTAAGAAACCAATGAGTATCGCCACAAATGTCAAAGAACAAACACATCAATTCAAGAAACAAGAATAAGGAAGACAACATGACACCCCCAAAAGAACACAGCACTTCAATTCTAGATTGTGAAGATGATGAGATTAAAGAAATGCCAGAAATGGAATTCAAAAATTGATCAGATTGCTTAGAATCAATCAGAAACAAATGCACAAACTAAATGAAATCCACATATGATATGAAAGAAAATTTCTCCCAAGGAATTGAGATCTTAAACAGAAAGTAAAATGAAATTAAAAAATGAATTAAATAGAACAAATAAAAAATACAGTGAAAGACCTTAACAGAATTGGTGAAGCATAAGAAAGAATATATTACTTAGAAGAAATGGCATGGGAAATCATACAGTTAGACCAAACACAAGAAGAAGAAATTATAAAACTAAAAAACACTGTTGGGAATTTCAGGATGCTATCAAAAACCCAACATATGGGTTCTAGGAGTTCCCAAAAGTGTGGGAAAAGAGAAAGATTAGGAGGCCTTTTTAGTGAAATAAAAGAAAATTTCCCCAATTTGGAGAAAGAAAGGGGGATCCAAGCACAGGAAACACACAGAACTCCTAATAGACATGACCAGAAAAGATCTTCACCACAACACATTGTAATCAAACTCTTCACGATAAAACAACAAAAGATTCTAAAATGTGCACGAAAGAAACACCAGATTACTTTCAGAGGATCTCCAATTAGACTCAGAGCAGACTTCTCATCAGAAGCCCTACAGGATAGGAGAGAATGGCGAGATACAGTCCAAGTCTTAAGAGAAAAAATCTGTCAGCCCAGAACTCTATAGCCTGCAAGTTCTCACTTGTGAATGAAGGTGAAATAAAGACATTCCATGACATACAGAAACCACCTGTCCAGGCTTGCAGAAGATGCTTAAGGATGTGCTGCACACAGACACACAAAAACATGGTTATCACTATGGAATAAGGTAAAGGAATGAAATCTCCCAGTAAAAGTACAAGAGAAATCCAAAGTAAAAAATACGAATATTTATAGAAAAAAGGGAGGACAAAGTTGTTACTTCTCAGTAGTCGCCTTGAATGTAAATGGCCATAACTCTCCAGCTAAAAGTCACAAATTGGCTGAAGAGCTGGCTTTTTGAAAAACAAAATTGACAAACCATTGGACCAACTAATCAAAAAAGGAGAGAGAAGACCCAAATCAATAAAATCAGAGATGAACAAAGAAATGTAATAACAGGCACTACAGAAACAAATAGAATCATCAGAAATTACCACAGAGAGTTGTATGGAAATCAACCAAGTAACCTAGAAGTGGAAAGATTCCTGAACACATACAACCTATCTAAATTGAGCCATGAAGACATTGAAAACCTGAACAGACCCATTACCAAGACAGAAATTGAATCAGGAATAGGGCCCTCATAACAAAGAAAAGCACAGGACTGGATGGCTTCACTATTGATTTCTACCAGACATTTAAAAAAGATCTAACTCCACTTCCTCTCAAGTTATTCAAAACAATTGAAAAGGAGGGAATCCTACCAAATTCTTTCGACAAAGCCAGTAATACCTTAATTTCTAAACTTGGAAAAGACACAACAGAGAAAGAGAACTACAGACCAAGTTCGCTGATGAACATAGACGCAGTAATCCTCAATAAAATTTTGGCCAATTGAATCCTACAACACATCAGAAAGATCATCTACCCAGATCAAATGGGATTTATCTTTGATAAGCAAGGATGTTTCAATATTTGCAAATCAATCAATGTGATATATCACATTAAAAGACTGAAGAAAAGCTATTTGATTATCTCAATACATGCAGAGAAAGCATTTGATAAAATACAATACCCTTTCATGATGAAAATGCTCACCAAATTGGGTATAGAAGAAGCATTCCTCAGCACAATCAAAGCAATTTATTTATTTATTTATTGACAGGCAGAGTTAGACAGTGAGAGAGAGAGAGAGAAAGGTCTTCCTTCCATTGGTTCACCCCGCAAATGGCTGCTACGGCCGGCACGCTGTGCTGATCCGAAGCTAGGAGTCAGGTGCTTCTTCCTGGTCTCCCATGCGGGTGCAGGGCCCAAGGACTTGGGCCATCCTCCACTGCCTTCCCTGGCCACAGCAGAGAGCTGGACTGGAAGAGGAGCAACCGGGACAGAATCTGGCACCCCAACGGGGACTAGAACCAGGGGTTCCAGTGCCGCAGGCAGAGGATTAGCCTAGTGAGCCGCAGCGCAGGCCAAATGAAAGCAATTTATGACAAACCCACGGCCAGTGTCCTGTTGAATGGGGAAAAGTTGTAAGCATTCCCACTGAGATCCAAAGCCAGATAAGGATGTCCACTCTCCCTATTGCTATTCAATATAGTCCTGGAAGTTTTAGCCAGAGCCATTAAGCAAGAAAAAGAAATCAAAGGGATTCAAATTGGGAAAGAGGAAATCAAATTATCCCTATTTTCAGATACATGATTCTCTAAATAGGGGATCCAGAAGACTCCACCAAGAGACTACTGGAACTCATAGAAGAGTTTGATAAAGTAGCAGAATATAGGGAGCTGGTGCTGTGGCATAGTGGGTAAAGTCACCGCCTGCAAGCCGGCATCCTATATGGGCACTGATTCGAGTTCTGGCTGCTCCACTTCCTATCCAGCTCTCTGCTATGGTCTGGGAAAGCAGTAGAGAATGGTCCACATACTTGGGACCCTGAACCTACCTGGGAGACCTGGAGGAAGCTTCTGGTTTCTGGCTTCGGATCAGCACAGCTCTGGCTGTTGCAGCCAATTTGGGAGTGAACCAGTGGATGGAAGACCTCCCTCTCTCCTATCTGCCTCTCCTTCTCTCTCTCTGTAACCCTGACTTTCAAATAAATAAGTCTTAAAAATGGAGGATATAAAGTCAATACACAAAAAGCAATAGTCTTTGCATACACAGACAATGCCATGGCTGAGAAAGAACATCTAAGATCAATTCCATTCACAATAGCTACAAAAATATTTTGGAATAAAGTTAACCAAGGATGTAAAAGATCTCTATGATAAGAATTACAAAGCATTAAAGAAAGAAATAGAAGATACCAAAAAAATGGAAAAATCTTCCATGATTATGGATTGGAAGAATCAATATCATCCAAATGTCCATTCTTCAAAGTAATTTATAGATTCAATGTGATAACAATCAAAATACCAAAGAGATTATTCTCATACATAGAAAAAATGATGCTGAAATTAATATGGATACATAGAACACCTGAAATATCTGAGGCAATCTTTAACTTTTATTTAATAAATATGCATTTCCAAAGTACAACTTTTGGATTATAGCGGCTTTTTCCACCATAACCTCCCTCCCACCCTCAACCATCCTATCTCCCACTCCCTCTACCATCCCATTCACATCAAGATTCATTTTCAATTATCTTTATATACAGAAGATCAACTTAGTATATACTAAGTAAAGATTTCAACAGACTGCACCCACAAAGACACACAAAGTATAGAGTACTGTTTGGGTAGTATTTTTACCATTAATTCACATAGTACACACACATTAAGGACAGAGGTCCTACATGGGGAGTAAGTGCACAGTGACTCCTGTTGTTGATTTAACAATTGACACTCCTATTTATGACATCAGTAATCACCCGAGGCTCTTGTCATGAGTTGCCAAGGCTATGGAAGCCTCTTGAGTTCACCTCCTCTGATCTTATTCAGGCAAGTCCATAGTCAAAGTGGAAGTTCTCTCCTCCCTTCAGAGAAAGGTACCTCATTCTTTGATGGCCCGTTCTTTCCACTGGGATCTCACTCACAGAGATCTTTCATTTAGGTCATGTTTGGTTTGTTTGTTTGTTTTGCCACAGTGTCTTGGCTTTCCATGCCTGAAATTCTCTCATTGGCTTTTTAGCCAGTTTGAATGCCTTAAGGGCTGATTCTGAGGCCGGAGTTGAGGCAATCTTTTATAATAAAAAATCCAGAGGCATCACAATACCAGATTTAAAGCCATATACAAGGCAGTTTTCATGAAAACAGCCTGGTATCTTACAGAAATAGATGGAGTGACTATGGGAACCAAATAGAAATGTCAGAAATCAATCCAAACATCTCCAACCAACTTATATTTGACCAAGGAGCTAAAAACCAATCCCTGGAGCCAGGACAGTCTCTTCAACAAGTGGTGCTGGGAAAACTGGATTTCCACATACAGAAATATGAAGCAACCCTCCCTTACACCTTACACAAAAATCCATTAACAATATATTAAAGAGCTAAATCTATGACCTGATACCATCAAATTATTAGAGAACATTGGGAAAACCCCGCAAGACATTGACACAGGCAAAGAGTTCTTGGAAAATACCACAGAGGCACAGGAAATTAAACCCAAAATTAACAAATGGGATTATATCAAATTGAGAAGCTTCTGTGCTACAAAAGAAACACTCAGGAAAGTGAAGAAGCAACTGACAGGATGGGAGAAATTACTTGCAAACAATGCAACTAATAAACAATTAATATACAGAATGTATAAAGAGATAAGAAACTCCATAACAGCAAACAGAGCCCATTGAAGAAATGGGCTAAGGACTTAAAGAAACATTGTTCAAAAGAGGAAATCCAAATGGCCAACAGACACAAGAAAAAACATCTCAGGATCACTAGGCATCATGGAAATGCAAATCTAAACCATAATGAGGTTTCACTTCATCCCTGTTAGAATGGATTTCACACAGAAATCAACTAATGACAAATGCTGGTGAGGATGTGGGTAAAAAGGTACCCTAATCCACACTGTTGGTGAGATTGTAATCTGGTAAAACCACTATGGAAGTCAGTTTGGAGATACCTCAAAAATTTGAACATAGACTTGCCATTTGGCCCAGCCATCCTGCTCCTCGGGATTTACCCAAGGGAAATGAAACCAGCACCTGAAAGAGTTATCTGCACCTCCATGTTTATTGCAGCTCAATTCACAAGAGCTAAGACATGGAATCAACCTAAATGCCCCTCAACCTAAGACTAATTAAAGAAATTATGGGAGATGTACTCTATGGAATACTACACAGCGATAAAAAATGAAATCTTGTCATTTGCAACAAAATGGATAAATCTAGAAAACATCATACTTAATGAAATAAGCCAGTCCCAAAGGGACAAATACTGTATGTTCTCCCTGATATCTGAGAACTAATAGAGCCTCTAAAAGGAAATCTGTAGAAGTGAAATTGACACTTTGAGAAGCATTGACTTGAACAGCCCTTGTCTTGACTGTTGAGGAATCATTTTTTGTTCTTAATGGAAAATGAGACTTGTAATGGAAGAGAGAGGAAGAGATGGGGTTAGAGTGGGGGTAGGAGGGCCAGTATGGTGGGAAGAATCACTATATTCCTAAAGTTGTACTTATGAAATTTGTACTCATTAAATAAAAGGTTTCTTTGGGGAAAAAAAGACTGGCAAATAACACATGGAAATGCATGAGTCTGTGTCTGTGTCCCTCTTATAAAACCACTAGAATTCATTCATTTGGGCACTACCCTACTGATCTGATCATTTCCTTAGACCCCACTTCTACACCCTGAAGTTGGATTGTTCCAATCCTCTTTTGCCTCAAAATGGCAATTAAATTTCATGACAGGAAGCTTTGGGGAATGCTCAAATGATACATAATGACAAACATTCTTCCATATTTTTTTAGTGTGAGTAGCAGTGCAAACAATACATTCCAAAGGGAAAACACTTAAGAAGCCTAAAGAAAAAGAGATCAGTGGAAAACTGGATTCTGCTGAAAAATAGTGGAAAGGGAGTAAGGGGATCATGGTATCCTCAGATTCCCAGAGGCAGTCTCTCAGTGTGAGTGAGAATAGGATATCACAGTGTCAGACCACTATGAAAACACAGCTTAAAATACACCCAATACAGTGCAGCCCCCAAGAAATAGACTTGAGACATAGTACAGAGGTACTATCCAAGAGAACACACACACACACACACTGTGAGGATCTCCCCCTTCGGGAACTGGCCAGGTTACCGCGAAGGAAGAGTCGAGGAGACTGAGGAAGGTCAAGCTAAACACACTTTATTGATACTCTAGGTGACGGACCAGGGAGAGAGGCTGAGCAACCTCTGGTTTACAGCGTCTTGAGTGTCCCCTTATATACAGTTTCTAGAGGCTAGCCCCACCCACATTCTGACCTCCCAGGGTCCCATAGTCATGGCAATGACAGTTTGTGGTTAGGCCGTCTAGTTAGGCCGTCATCCGTTTTCAAATTTTTTTTTTTTTTTTTTGACAGGCAGAGTGGACAGTGAGAGAGAGAGACAGAGAGAGAAAGGTCTTCCTTTTTGCCGTTGGTTCACCCTCCAATGGCCGCCGCTGCAGCCGGCGCACCGCGCTGATCCGATGGCAGGAGCCAGGATCCAGGTGCTTTTCCTGGTCTCCCATGGGGTGCAGGGCCCAAGCACCTGGGCCATCCTCCACTGCACTCCCTGGCCATAGCAGAGAGCTGGCCTGGAAGAGGGGCAACCGGGACAGAATCCGGCACCCCTACCGGGACTAGAACCCGGTGTGCCGGCGCCGCAAGGTGGAGGATTAGCCTATTGAGCCACGGCGCCGGCCCCGTTTTCAAATCTTACCAGCTAGGGTGGTTACCTTTCTACTTGTCCTTCAAGCTGCCCTACTGCAGTTACTTTCTTTCAAAGGGTGCTACAGTTACTTTGTTTCAAATGGCGCTACAATTACTTTATCCATGAATGATGGTTCCCTAACACACACAAATAAAAAACCTCAGGATGTGCCATTTACATAAATACATATGTCATTGAAACAAATAGATTTGAGTCAAATTAACACCCACAAACTTCACCTACCATTCCTACCCAAATAAAACTCACTGAAACATCTACAAATACTAATACCAAAATTAATTATATATTAAACTTGAACCCAATTTGAAACAGCATGTTATGCAGTTACACACACTAAGCATAAGGAATTCTCCACACAATTTTGTTGCAATGTGTGTATAATGAACAATCAGACATAGTCATAATAAGACAACTTGGTAATTGTAAGAGTTAAAATGACAAGTGTTGAGCTGTCTTAGCATTTAACAGCAAGAATGACATGATAAAATCATGAATACATACTTTTTAAAAAATTATTTCATTTGAGGTTGTGCACATCTAGACATGAGATGGAGAGAGTGAAAGAGTGAAAAGTGTCATGGAGAAAAAAAGAGGTGTCAGTCTTAGAAAAGGATTTTGGGTTCGAAAAGCCTGCAGTGCAGGATCCAGGAAGAAGTACAAACAAATGAAAGGCATCAGCCCCGTGGCTTGTTAAATAGAATTTGAGGGACAAAATGGCTTCCTGTTGGGGGAGGGGTGCTGTAGGGTTCAGTGAAGAGTACAGTGATGGAGAATGGAAGCAGCCATGTTTCTACAAGGAACACTACAGATTCCTCAGCAATATTTGTTCCCCTGAATATGGAATTGGGTTCCCACAAACAAAGGACTCAAGTGTGAGAGCATCAAGGCTGTACACAGGAGCTTTTGGAAGCACAGTAAGGGAAACTCAAGTTGATAGTTGCATTCCATCATAAATTCTGACACTACCAGAACCATATAGCTTTAGTGAATGGCATGGAATCCAACCCATATGTATGACATCTAATCCAGACTCCAACACTCAATGATAAGACAAATTCTTCTGTGCAAATGTGTCAGAGTTTTTAGGACATCTATATTATTTCTTGTAAACTCATAGGCCTCATGTTCTCAGAACCCAGAGCATGATCTTCAGAATATATATTTACTTGACAAATCAGCGAATCCAACAGAAACTGTATATCCATGACTTTTATTCAATTTTCTAAGAACTGCAAACATACATCAATGTAATTCACAACCTGGGTACTCTTTGGAAGGCAAGAAAGCTGGTCCTCAAATAAAAAGAATCAAGTGATGCATTGGAATGCTACATCTGTCAATATTCTTTGTCCATTGCCACTCATACTGATAACGGGAGGAGAGCTGAGCCTGGGCAGATGAAGGCAGTGGGAGAGGGAAAAAAAATCAACAGCTGTCACAGAAAACAAATGATCACAGAGTAGTGTTCTGAGGACAGAGAGCAGTCACAATCATAAAGAATGGGGTTCAATAAGAGTGTTTGAAGATAAAAATGATAGCAAAAGAAGTTGTAAAAGTATAGTAGTAGGAAAGTGCAATGTGGTCCTTGACTTCTTTCAGTATAGAAATAAGGAAAAAGTCCAATTTGAATTGAGAGTATTTTATTAGGTGAGCCAGAAAACAAAGGGAAATCAGAGAGCGCAACAGCAGAACTCTCTTGTTGTAAGACAAAGAGAGAGGGCCCCAGAGCTGGATGTCTGTTAGGGGCATATGATTCTTGGTCTTCAACAGATAATCTAAATTCCCTTTATCTACGTTACCTGGTGTGGCTGCCCAGACATGTGGTATGGAGTGTTACTGATTTGGCTGGGGTCTGTGAGCACTGCACAGGGGAAATGATTGGGCAGGTCCTGATGGGCATACAAAATGCTAAGTTTGTGAAACAATGGAGAAGAGGGAAATTCACCATCTTCCAAGAGCATGCTACCCTGGCCTGCATCTCCCTATCTCTACATTAGCAACACTAATGGAAACAGTCTATTTAAAAAAATTAAACTGAGAACAAAAGTGGCAACCAGGAACAAATTCTGACCTAAGATATTGGTGAGAATGTGATTGAATATAGAGAGGCTTTCTCAATTAAATTCTCAAGAGTAATCACTAATTCTAAACTGATACAGCAGGTATAATTAAAGAACTGAATGACAATAACACATCAGATAATGACTAGAAGCAGGAGTACTCTAAGCTCCTGCTATTGTTCAAAGTAGTATTCAAACCATTGACTCTGGCAAACAACACTGAACTCAGGAAACAGAATTTGGCAAGTAGGGCCCTCCCATGAGGTAGAGCCTATATTCAAACTTTGTTTGCTTATTCCCTGTTAACCACTGTTAAAAATTACCAGAAGGTTAGCAATCTAAAGCAACACACAATAAACTATTTGCTAATTGTCCTGGGTTGTGGGGGGGTTGGAAAATTCAATGTGTTATGAGGCTAACAATTAAGGTATTAGCAATACTGGTGTCTTCTGTTGGCTGCAATGGGGAATATTCTTGCCTCCTTTGGTTTCTTATGGCCCTAGGTTTGCACACCCTTCATCTTTTAGCTTCAACCTCTTGCAACATCTCTCCCCCTGCCTTTGACATTTCTGCCTTCCTCTTGTTAAGTATCCTTGGGATCTCTCCATCATACACCCTGGCTTAACAGTATCTGCAAAGTCTCCTTTGACATACTAAGTAACATTCACAGGCTCCAGCAGTTAATATATAAACATCTTTGGTGGGGAGCATTACTCATCCTTTCAAAACTATCATGGAATTGTTAAACACAATGAGAGATACAGAGTAGGTATATGAATACTAAACTATCTTACTTTATAGTTTCAAGACACACAGCAAAAGTGTCTCCATAAAGACTCTGTCTGTATGTAGTGTCCCTTTGGCCATCAACACTCAAATGAAACTGATAGCCGTTAGACTTTTGGGGAAAGCATTTTGGCATAGTGGATAAATCTGCCACCCATGACACTGGCATCCCATATGGGTGCCAATTTGAGCATCGGCTTCTCCACTTCCAACCCAGCTCCCTGCTAATGTGCCTGGGAAAGTAGCAGAAGATGGCCCAAGTTGTTAGGCCCCTGCATCTATGTGGGAGAACTAGAAAAAGCTCCTGTTACCTGGCTTCAATCTGGCCCAGTCCTGGCCACTGTGCCCATTTGGAAGAATGAACCAGCAGATGAAAGATTCTCTCTCTCTCTCTCTCTCTGTCTTTGTCTCTCCCCCTTCTCTGTATCTCTGCCTTTCAGACAAGTAAAATAAAAGTATTTGAAGATTTGTTTTGAATTTTTCACTAGGACATATTGTGGTCTGTATGAGTGTCTGGTGTGTAATGGACCATAGAATTCACTGAATGGTGAAGTCACCTTCATTCCTGTGAGCAAATCCCGTGAGTGGTCACATGCCTGAAACAACATAACCACCTAATTTGCTCTTGTTTTGCACAGATAATGTCTGGCCTCATGGTTGTTATTTTGTTCCACGGAATTCCACAAGCCTCAACAGAAACCTTCTGGGTCATATGTGGAGGCTCTAGAACTTTTAAGGCAGAAGTAGAGAGATCCTCTATCTGATGATGTCTACTTTGTTTCTTTTCTGAATGAGTCCATTCTTATTTAAGAAGATGGTAAGGCAGATGCAAAGGGAAGTCAGAGCTTAGATGAGAGACAGCTGAGTCACCTAGCTCAACCTCTGCTCACCCCATTTTCCCCACACAACAAGAAAGTGCTTCAGGGCACAGGAACTAGGCTGTGGACTCAGAGGGGGTTCACATAGTGGTTGTGGTTCCAAGAACAGGTCACAAGTCCTCAGCACCATGTATGGACCGTGTATGAGCCCTGGAAGAGTTACAGCTGAGGCCATGGGCAGTGCTAACACGAATGGAAATCTGATCAGAGCCTCTCCATACACACTGCACAAGCTCCTGCTCACATATTCACCTGTTCTGCCCTTCACTTGAGCTGTGGCCCCATTGTTCATTTCTATGATACTCTCAAATCCCTCCCCTTCAGAAGATTATTCCCGTACTCTAGTGGCATTTCACAGGGACATCCTCCCACCCTCATTATTGCACCACTTTTCCCTAACTAAACTCATGAACACTTCATGTCCCTTCACAAACTTAATCCATCTTAGCTCCCTATCTCTAGACCACACACCAGAACACTCCTACGTCTGAAGAGAATTCAGTTTCACAGGTAGGCAGGCAACCTTTCCTCTCACATGTCACTGCATCCACAATGCCTTCAGCCCTTCAACAGGAAGCATGTGCTGAGAGCATCTTCCAACACACTGTATCTATCTTATGGACTAACACACTCAAGAACCCCTCCACCACAACACACACACACACATTCTATACTGCAGATCATACACATCACGGAACATCACACCTACATATACACACACATACCACAAAACACACAAATCCAAAACCCCAGAATATGTCATTGACACATATACATATATGTGAAAGTAACACACAGATACAATCATTGACTCTTCCAACCTAACTCACTCATTGCAGTGTTCTCATTTGTTAACTCCAAATAAATTGCATATTAATCTCAAGCCCAATTTGAACCAATGTGTCATGAATTTACACACACTCAACACACAGCATTCACCATACTATTTCACTGTGATGTGGGCATGTGTTCTGAAAGCTCCTTCGTGTTTTCTCCAACATGCTATGTCTACCACCTCATGCACTAACAGTCATGAACCCCTCCATCACAGCACACAAATGCACACACACAAATTACTCCACAGAACATATACACAATCACCACAGAGTATAACATACCACAAAACACACATACACACAAGCCACATATATCCTGTACCACAGAACACACATGTAGCATAGTACACACCCCACAGAACACAAACCACTGACATCCCACACCACAAAACATACATACACCACATGCACATCACCTAACATACACATCACATAACATACACATACCCCACAACACAGAACACATATACCACACCACACAGACAACCCTACCACAAAGAGCACACACATAAAAAAACACACATACCCCATACAATAGCGCACCTGCCAATTATCATACCCTTGTCAGCCCCTACAAAAGAGAACATGGAGTAGCCACACTCTACTCAGGCATCCCCATTATCTCTAAACAGCCACAGGCTCTCATGCACACCCACCGCTATCATGGCCACTGAGATCTGGGGACCCCTTTGGTGGAATCCACTCTTCTCCAGAGGTAGAAGAGGGAAGACACCACACAGCAGAGCAACATGTCTAGCTGTCCATGCAGCAGGGCACACAGTGTGTCATTCTCACTACTAAAGTAGAAGGAGGAGACTCACAGGAAGTGAGAACTATGCATGCTCTTAACAGGTGAGGATCCACAGGCAGGAAGGCATCCCAAAGCACTTGTGAGTCAGGTGCTGATGGGGGGTCATAGAGGAACCTTCCCCTGAGACGCCTCCCAGGGATCCCAGTCACTGTGGTGAAGGAATTCCTTCAGAATTACATACGCATGGAGGTAAAGTACGTGCTTGATGACCAAGCTCTAGAATGTGTCCTGTCCATGCTTCAAGAAGGAATGGGGCAAAGTCCTGTCTAGCAGTTCAGCTGAAAAGAGAAAGCTGGGTCCTCCATTACACAAACCAAGAGGGACCTGAACAGCAACCACTCTAGGTTTAGTTCTTGGCCTGGCTCCCTTCCAAAGGGAGCAGTACAAGGTAGAGACAGGCCTTTGTCTTGGAGGCAGGGCTGGTGTGCAGACTAATTGTGGCCCTGCCCTTTCCTGGAATGTAAGATCTCAGTCTCTGTGTTTTGAGATGCACACCTAGAAAAATACTGAGGAACTTCAACCGTTCCTCCAACCACAGTGAGTGTGCACCTTTTCTTATTTCCCCCCTGGGAAAGTGCCACGAGGTACCTACTAGGAACTGGGAGTGAAGAGTCTTTCCTCAAAGATGTTAAGGATAACTGGGAAGGAGGGACAGAGTTATCCTACCAAGGATAATGCTGGCTATTTTCAATGTGATTTTATTCCTGGAGGATTCTTGTGCCCCTTTAGGAGCCTTCACAATTATCACATTTTTTCTTTATTTTTGTTATAGCATCAAACAAGTGACAACCCGTGAAGAGTTAAATGCAGCATACTTTTTGCAAGGTCAGGTTCGTATCACAGAGCATGTCTTGAAGTAATGGATGGATAAAGGGCTTGCCTTCCGTTCTCTGGAAGTCATCTATAGGATGGAACCTAGAATTTGAGTTTTCTAAAGGAATGGCTCAATGTTACACGCACAGTAAGAAAAGCTGCCTTTTTTCTGTTTGTTGGTTTTCTCAGAGCCACACAGGCCCATGGACTGAACACAGATATCTAGGGCACTTTCATAGTCTAACTGGGGAATAGCCATGGCTGGACTGAAGGTAGATGGAGAACATCCCCTCTATAACTCCCCAGTGTCCTGGTCAACATGTGCTGCCAGCTCTGGAGAAAACAGCTACAGAGCTGTGAGAAATCCAGGGAACCTTGGCTACACCACGCCCTGAGGAAGCCTCTTCCTGCTACTGCCAGCCCTACAGGAGGGAAGGGGACACCCAGAGTCTCCCTATGGTAGGCTTGTAGAGAAGAGGATGGGATAGGTACAGAGATGTTCTACAACTATGGGAAGCAATGTGACTCATCTAGAGCTATCAGCAGTGTTACAGCAGATAAATGACAAGTTGGCAGTACTGGAGGGCCACTTCTCAACTAACATAGGCCTTTGGATATTCTAGCTCTGCATTCTGAAGTCTCATTTCTTCTAGACTGAAACACCTGTCTCAATCTCCTGCTCCAACTAGATACTACACTTCATCTCATTCTATTTAATCCTTCCCCCACCTCCCCCTCACATATAATGACTATGAATATGTGCTTGAAACAAAAATATAGAACTCAAATCATGTTAATTCTAATATTCTTCTATCCTGCAGTCACCTCCACTTAGTCCCTCAATGTTGGTTATTAACAGTTTTATCTTTCTGTGTCATTGTCCATATAAGAACAGAGACCCTTTCCTATGCCACCCTCTAATACCATTTCTTGTGCATTATCTGGCTGGAGGCAGGCTTTTTAATGGAAGGAAGAAAATCAGGTAATTCCTGCATGAGGCAGAAAGCCACCCCTTGGCTTCTCTGAGCATGTGCATACTTTGGTGAACACATATTTCTTCAGTCATAGTAGTAAGGATGGGACATGTGATATATCAGGGATAAACATATGCATACATAGGTGTCCCCACAAAACCATAATGCCAGTGGAAGCTTAAAAACTAAAAAAGGCAAAAGCTACCAACACAATAAAAGCCATATATGAAAAATCTAAAGCAAACATCATTCTCAGCGGTGAAATACTGAAAGCTTTTCACCTAAGACCAAGAATAAGGTAAGAATTCTTTTTTTGGCTACTTCTCTTCAATATATAGCTCAGTATCCTGGACAAAGCAATTGGGCAAGAAAAAAATAAAACATCCAAGTTGTAAAGAAGTGTTTATCTGTTTGCATATAGTATGATCCTATGCTTTCTCATGTGTAGAAAACACTAAAGATTACACATGCACACACACAACCCTACTTGGACAAATAAATTCTGCAAAGTCATAGGCCACAAACTTAAGACACAAAAGTTGCCTACATATTAGCAACAAATAATCTAAGGTTTAATTTATGGAAATTATCAGTCTACTACCGTGGTTCAGGCAAGGCGCAGTACCGGGAATGGAGGTGCCCCAGAGTTCTGGGTGGAGGCTGTAACATGGCCTCCACATTCATGACTCCCCCTGCTTGGGTTGGAGCTTGCTTTGTCCATGGCCACTGACCCTTAACGTTGTCTTTGGACTTTGAAGGAGTATGCACTATCTGGTGCATGTGGTGACCACTTGGATTGCTGTAGTTGATGGATCCAAAGTAGAAGCTTCAGTGGTTCTTGGGAGCATCAAGATACCATACCAGAAACCTGCAATGTTCTTTGAGCCTAGTGATCTCTTGGGGTAATGGAACTCCTGGCCTCTCACTGAAATGCAAGGTTCTGTTCAGAATAAATCAATAGAAATGAAGACTGCACCAACATCCACATCAGCCAGAAGTAAAAAAAGAAAACCATGATAGCCCATGTTCAAGAAGCTATTCTGTGGTCACTGAAGAATTAGTAATTGTAAGCATGGTACCTGCATTGGAACATGTCAAACCTCCAACAAGTAATGACTTAGAAACTGCATCCACGAAAGTGGAAGAACAGATTGAAAGAGGTGAACATAACCAACCACAGTGTGAAGAAGAAATGAAGTTCAAAAGCAATGAAGTGCAAGTATCAGAAACCCTGTGTGAATGTGCTGCTTCTGCAGGTGACAGTGATGGTAGATTCATTCCACAAAGAAAGAATAGAAACCCCCACAACCTGTAATTTCTATCAAGAAGGATGAGGGGTATTTTAAAGAAGCAGTATAAATAAGCAATATCATGAAGATGCAGACATGCACCAACAACTTGAACCAGCACTTAGCACACTGAACTGGAAGATAGGACTTTCAAAAATGATTTTTAGCTAAACACCATCCAGAATCATCATTCTGGACAAGAGAGTACAAGAAAACCACAAGCTGAAATGCAGATGAGTAACCTTTGCCAATGAAAGGAGGTAGACATTGCTCCAAAGGAATCATGAGGAAATGGTGAGCAAACTTCATCAACAGGCTAATACCAAAAACCCACATCCTGTTATATCAGAGCAGTCACTGGAGACTATAAGTTACTGTTTTAAGATAGACAATGAAATAAAAAATCTGAAGAAGGCTTTAAGGGAAACCCAAAGACATTACCACGAATTGCAAGATCAATAAAAGGAGATGGTACAAAGTGCTGAGAAAACTCAAGATTATACATTCAAATTATCATGCAAAATAACCCAAGTCTTTCTAAAGTCCATTTGACATATACTATGAGAATTACAACAGTTTTGGTTATAAACACGTCAAAATGAAGCCAGAGACACTTTCAGTTTTAAACTATTTTGAAATGCATACTTTTTGCACATTATCCCTAAATATTGTGCATTATTCAAAAACAGAAATTATGGCTTGCGCCGTGGCTCACTAGGCCAATCCTCCACCTTGTGGCGCTGGCAACCAGGTTCTAGTCCTGGTCGGGGCGCCGGATTCTGTCCCGGTTGCCCCTCTTCCAGGCTAGCTCTCTGCTGTGGCCAGGGAGTGCAGTGGAGGATGGCCCAAGTGCTTGGGCCCTGCACCCCATGCGAGACCAAGATAAGTACCTGGCTCCTGCCATCGGATCAGTGCAGTGCGCCGGCCGCAGTGCACCAGCCGCAGCGGCCATTGGAGGGTGAACCAACGGCAAAGGAAGACCTTTCTCTCTGTCTCTCTCTCACTGTCCACTCTGCCTGTCAAAAAATAAAAAAGAAATGGAAATTCATGCTATGTTTCCAAGTAATTACTTGATATTTCTAGGAATTTACATGGTAACCCCTTCAGATGCTTATTCATAAATGTGTTTTCTTTTTTAGAAAACTTATTTAATAAATATAAATTTCCAAAGTACAACTTTTGGATTATAGCAGTTTTTCCCCCCATAACTACCGTCACACCCACAAACCATCCCATATCCTATTCCTTCTCCCATCCCATTCTTCATTGAGTCATTTTAATTATCTTTATATACAGAAGATCAGCTTAGCATATACTAAGTAAAGATTTCAATAGATTGAACCCACCCAGACACAGAAAGTATGAAATAGTTTGAGTATTAGTTTTACCATTTTTTTTTTTTGACAGGCAGAGTGGACAGTGAGAGACAGAGACAGGAAGGTCTTCCTTTTGCCGTTGGTTCACCCTCCAATGGCCGCCGCGGCCGGCGCACCGCGCTGATCCGATGGCAGGAGCCAGGAGTCAGGTGCTTTTCCTGGTCTCCCATGGGGTGCAGGGCCCAAGCACCTGGGCCATCCTCCACTGCACTCCCTGGCCACAGCAGAGAGCTGGCCTGGAAGAGGGGCAACCGGGACAGAATCCGGCGCCCCGACCGGAACTAGAACCCGGTGTGCCGGCGCCGCTAGGCGGAGGATTAGCCTAGTGAGCCGTGGCGCCGGCCAGTTTTACCATTAATTTGCATAGTATAACACATTAAGGACAGAGAGCCTACATGGAGAGTAAGCGCACAGTGACTCCTATGGTTGATTTAACAATTGACACTCTTATTTGTGACATCATTAATCACCGAAGGCTCTTGTGAGCTGCCAAGGCTATGGAAGTGTTTTGAGTTCACAAACTCTGACGTTATTAGACAAGGCCATAATCAAAGTGGAAGTTCTCTCCTACCTTCAGAGGAAGGAAACTCCTTTGATGGCCCCTTCTTTCCACTGGGATATCACATAGATCTTTCATTTAGGTAGTTTTTTATCACAGTGTCTTGGCCTTCCATGCCTGAGAAACTCTCATGGACTTTTTAGCCAGATCTGAATGCCTTAAGTGCTGATTCTGAGGCCAGAGTGCTGTTTAGGACATCTGCCATTCTACGAGTCTGCTGTGTATCCCGCTTCCCATGTTCGACCGTTCTCTCCTTTTTAATTCTATCAATTATTATTAGCAGACACTGGTCTTATTTATGTGATCCCTTTGACACTTAATCCTACCTTTATGATCAATTATGTACTTAACCTGATCACTATAACTAGTAAGATGGCATTGGTACATGCCAACTTAATGGGATTTGGAATCCCTGGCATGTTTCTAACTCTACCATTTGGGGCAAGTCCGATTGAGCATGTGCCAAACTGTAGATCTCCTCCCTCTTATTCCCACTCTTATTTTTAACAGGGATCAATTTTCAGTTAACTTTAAACACCTAAGAATAATTGTGTTAAAGAGTTCAACCAATGGTATTAAGTATAACAAAAAAATACCGAGGCCGGCACTGCGGCTCACTAGGCTAATCCTCTGCCTTGTGGCGCCGGCACACCGGGTTCTAGTCCCGGTCGGGGCGCCGGATTCTGTCCCGGTTGCCCCTCTTCCAGGCCAGCTCTCTGCTGTGGCCAGGGGGTGCAGTGGAGGATGGCCCAAGTGCTTGGGCCCTGCACCCCATGGGAGACCAGGAGAAGTACCTGGCTCCTGCCATCGGATCAGCGCGGTGCGCCGGCCGCGGCGGCCATTGGAGGGTGAACCAACGGCAAAAGGAAGACTTTTCTCTCTGTCTCTCACTGTCCACTCTGCCTGTCAAAAAAAAAAAATACCAAACAGAATAAAGTATTAAGTTGTTCCTTGACAGTCAGGACAAGGGCTGATCAAGTCCTTGTTTCTCACAGTGTCGGTTTCACTTTTAAAGGTTTCCTTTTAGGTGCTCAGTTGTCACAGATCAGGGAGAACATATGATATTTGTCTCTTGGGACTGGCTTATTTCACTCAGCATGATGTTTTCCAGATTCCTCCATTTTGTTGCAAATGATGGATTTCATAGCATTAAAAGCAATAAGTGCAGAAATAAATTTAGCCATAGAGTTTAAGACTTGTATAAAAAACCTACACGGTTAAAGAAGAGGAAAGTGTTTTGTCCTGGCAGTTGATGCTGCTTGGGATACCTGTCTCCTATTACGGAGTGTCCGGTTTGTCGTACCAACTCCCCTCCCAATTCTAGTTTCCTACCAATGCAGATCATGAGATGCAGTGGTGTTGACTCAAGTAGTTGGGTCTTTGCCACCATGTGAGAGATCTTGATTCAGTTCCCAACTCTTAGCTCCAGCATGGTCCAGCCTCAATCATGTTGGCTTTGGAGTAGTGAACTAGCTGATAGTACTATCTCTTTTTCAATATGTTTGCCTGCCTCTGAAAGAAACAAATATTGTAATAAAGATATAAATAGATACACATCTGTTGTTCATAGATTAGAAGATTAATAATATCAAGATATAACTATTACCCCAAACAAGCTACAGATTCATTCCAATCTATAAAATACCCATTTGTAGGCTTTGTAGAAATAAAAATTCTATTCTCAAATTCACATGAAATCTTGGAAAACAAGAATGAATATGGAGAACTCACACTTTTGATTTGAAAAGTTGTTACAAAACTACAGAAATCAAAAGAGTCTGATACTGATTTAAAGATAAACATACAGGGGCCAGTGCTGTGGTGTAGTAGGCTAAGTCTCTGCCTGGAGCACCGGCAACCCATGTGGTTGCTCCTCATCCTATCCAGCTCTCTGCTTATGGCCTAGAAAAGCAGTGGAAGATGGCCCAAGTGCTTGGGATCCTGCACCTCTGTGTAAGACTCAAAAGAAGCTTCTAGCTCCCGTCTTTGGATCGGCCCACCTCTGGCCGTTGTGGCCATTTGGGGAGTGAACCAGCAGATGGAAGACCTTTCTCTCTGTGTCTCTCCCTCTCTTTGTCTATAACTCTACCTCTCAAACAAAAATCTTAAAAAATGTGCATACAGACCAATAGAACACAGAGCATAGAGGAGCTGGCATTGTGGCCCAGTGAGTAAAA
This sequence comes from Oryctolagus cuniculus, assembly GCF_051225735.1. Classification (NCBI taxonomy): domain Eukaryota; kingdom Metazoa; phylum Chordata; class Mammalia; order Lagomorpha; family Leporidae; genus Oryctolagus; species Oryctolagus cuniculus. The sequence goes on from NC_142877.1 coordinate 49,996,975, forward strand.
GTACTATCTGCAATGCTGGCATACCATATGAGTGCCAGTTTGAGTCCTGGCTGCTCTTCTTCTGATCCAGCTCCCTGCTAATGCACCTGGGAAAGCAGTGGAAGATGTTCCAAGTATCAGGGCCCCTATCACTCTTACAGGAGACATGGATGGAGTTCTAGTCTCCTGTTATCCTGTCCCAGTCCGGGTGGTTGTGGCCTCTTGGGGAGTGAGCCAACAGATGGAAGAATGATCTTGCCTTCTCTCTCTCTCTCATATATATATATATGTATATATATATATATATATATATATATATATGAACAGAGAGCAGGGAAAGCAACCACTACATATATGACCCAGTAATTTTTGATGCACGCTAAGATCATTTCAACAAATGGTGTGGAGAAAACTGGATATCCACATGCAGAACAATGACTTCTATCTAACATATACAAAATTAACTCAAGAGATCAAATCTAATTTAAGACCCAAAACTGAAAAAACTCTTGAGGTAATGCTGGAAACATTATCATGTTTTATGTTGTGGTCATACAGGTCTTGATCATTGTCAAAAGTCAACAACTTGAACATCTGTGCATTTTTTATATAAGCTGCAGCACAATTCATAAAAAAACATTAAAAATATATTTGCAGAGCAAAAAGCACACTGATATTTAAGTCTATTTATACAACATGCCCAGTGTCAAAGATTTGAAAGGTAAGAGTTTCTCCTGCAATCCTCATTGAAGTTACACAATTTATTTTATTTGCCTGCCTTTCATAATTACAACTTTAGGAACATAATAATTCATCCCACCGTTCCCAACCTTCCACCCACATTCCTCCTTCCACCCACATTCCTACCCCTCTTCCTCCTCCATCTCCTATTCCCAGTCTTTTTTTTTTACTATGATCTATTTTCAATTAACTTTATACACTGAAGATTAATTCTATTCTAGGAAAAAGAGTTCAACACTTTGTATGAGGAAAATAAGAAAAACTGTTCCTCAACAGTCCAGACAAGGGCTGTTCAAAGGCATTGCATTTTGATGTTAATTTCACTTTTCCTTCCCCTCTCTCTTTCACTCCATTTCTTTTTAGAAGTTTATTTTTAAAGAACCCAGAGTGATGTATCTTTTGTGAACATGTAGACACAACTATAACTTATGAGACATAAGAATATCCTCCACTTAAAATACTAAAATGAAGTAATTACATTTTGCTATTAACTCTCATAATACAACTCTTTCAGGATAGAGATACTGCATGGGAAGTTAGTGCACAGTGACTCCTGTTAATTTAACACCACCCTTATGTATGACATCAGTGATCACTCAAAGCTCTTGGCATGAGCTGCCTAGGCTATGGAAGCCTTTTGGATCCACAAACTCCTTAAGTATTTTGACAAGGCCATAAGCAAAGTGGAAGTTCTCTCCTTCCTTCAGAGAAAAGTACATCCTTCTTTGATGGCTGCTTCTTTCCACTGGTGTCTGTCTCACAGTGGTCCTTCATGTAGGACACTTTTTGTAACAATGTCTTGGCTTTCCATGCCTGAAATGCTCTCATGGGCTGTTCAGCCAGACCAGAATGACTTTCTTTCTGTGCCTTCAGGAACTCCTAAGGCCCGTATGTTGGGTCATTTGATAATATCTTGTAGATCTCCAGTCTTTTTTAGTTTTCTAATTTCTTCTTATTTTTGCTCTGACTGTAAAATTTCCAGAGCTTTGTCTTCTAGCTCTGATATCTTTCTTCTGCCTTAATGCTGTTGTTGGCTTTCCACTGAGTGAATTCTTCATTTCTAGTGTTTCATTTTGATTTCTATTTAAGATCTCAATTTCATGGGAATTTTCATATCATATATAGTTTTCTTTAGTTCGTGAATTTGCTTCTGAGTAATCCAATGATTAGTTTTTGGAATTTCTGGCATGTCCTCTATCTCTTCATCTTCACCTTGTAATATTGAGATGTTGTAATGTTCCTTTTGGGGGCTCATAGGTCTTCCTCATTTTTTTATTTTTTTGCCTTTATTTTTTGGCATTTGTAGAATTGTTTTTGTCTGATGGCTTTTATCCTTGGTCTGTGTCTCTGTGGCTTAGTGGGACACCTATAGTTTCAGTGAATACCAAGAGGTGTTTGCAGGGTGTGGCCCAGTTACTCAGTTCAGTATTCCAGGGTAGGGCGAATATCCAGAGTAAGACTCCAGTTGGGCCTGGTAGCTCTCCACTGGTTAACTGGCTGGAGAGGAATGGTCACCTCTGTTGGTGTGACCAGCACTTCTTACTGCTACATGATGCCCCGGTGTTAGTCCCCGGTATGCTCAGCACTCATTTGCACTATTTTTTTTAACTGACTTTTGATCTGTGGAGTCTTTCCTATGAAGATGGATCCTTCTGTTGTGAGCTACTGTAGGCAACTTAGGCACTCAGAGTGCAGGGAAGCTCTGATTGCCCAGGACCTAGCCACACCCTGTCTTCTCTTCTGCAGTCACTATTTTCTCAGACTCAGCTTCCAGGTCATGGATTGTTGGTGGGGTCACTCCACCCTGCTAGCCAGTCCTCTCTATAGGGAAACGAAGGTGATCCCAGAGCCATTGTCTGTGTGTAGTCCTACTAACCAAATTCAGTGTCAGTGTGTGGCGGGGTGGGATTCCCTCTCTGGTTAGGTCTGTGTTTGCAAGCGTGCAAAGTATCCACCTGCTGCAGCCCCACTCACTTCCTGGATGCAGGTCTCTAGTGTAACAGGGAAGGGGGAGGGAGAGAGGTACACCACCTCTTTTTTCCTCCCCCACCCACTTCTGGGTGCTTGTTTGCTTGCTGTCTTAGGGGGTCCACATGGAACTCTAAAAGCAGTTCACCAAGCCTTCCCTCCCACTGTTATCAGTAGTGCTGTGGGCCTGTGGATTCCCCTCTCACCTGGTTTGCTGGGGCAGGCATCTTCCTCCCTGGATAGGAGCTTTTGTTTTTGTTTTTTGTTGTTGTTGTTGTGTATTTGCTCTTTGGGCATGTGTCTGGAGCATTTGTGCTTTCCCAGGATCTCCTGCTGTGGTAATCCCCTAGCTTTATCCTAAGAGTGTACTTTCTCCCCTTTTTTTAAATGTTAATTTTGCCCCCTGTAAATCATACCATCCTGTTGCTATTTTGCCATCTTGGAACTTCCATATACATTCAAAAGCATTGTTTTTATGCACTTAAAAGCATTGTTTTAGTGAGATATATTGTTATAATTGTGAGGTTTTTAAAATATTTATTTTTTTGAGTTACAGAGAAGGTGAAGGAGAGGGAGAGAGCGAGAGCAAGCGAGCGAGAGAACTGAGATTCCATCCACTAGTTCATGGCCTCAGTGGCTGGAGCTGGGCTGATCTGAAGCCAGGAGTTTCTTCCAGGTCTCATGTGTGGGTTCAGGGGCCCAAATACTTGGGCCATCCTCCTCTGCTTTTTTGTTTCATTTTTTTTAACTTTTATTTAATGAATATAAATTTCCAAAGTACAGCTTATGGATTACAATGGCTCCCCCCTCCCCATAACTTCCCTCCCACCCGCAACCCTCCCCTTTCCCTATCCCTCCCCCCTTCCATTCACATCAAGATTCATTTCAATTCTCTTTATATACAGAAGATCAGTTTAGCATATATTAAGCAAAGATTAACAGTTTGCACCCACATAGAAACACAAAGTGAAAAATACTGTTTGAGTACTTGTTATAGCATTAAATCTCAATGTACAGCACATTGAGGACAGAGATCCTACATGTCCTCCTCTGCTTTAATCAGGCACATCAGCAGGGATTTGGATCAGAAGTGGAGCAGCCGGGACTTGAACTGTTGCCCATATGGGATGCCAGCACCACAAGTGACAGTTTTACCAGCTATGCCACAGAGCCAGATTCCCATTGTGAGTTAAATGTGCCAAAAATTGTAAGCTAAAGACAACTAAAGAGAATGCTGCCTGAGACTAGCTCTTTGTCACCAGGCTCCACATCACTATCTTGTGGTTCTCTTAACTGGATGCTGTTTTCTCTCTCAACTTCAAGGTCTAAAGGTGTGGTATGAGTTATTCTCCTAAATACTACTTCTGGAACACTCTTCCTGCTTCCCTTCTAAAGTCACCCAGTTTAAATTTCACATTGGAGATCTCTACTTCCCAGTACCTCCTACATATTATTACTACTATTTGTCTCTGCATCACACCCTTTCACTCCTTGAAGGTTTTTATTCTTGGTCCTCCGTCATCCCCTCCATTTCTCAGGCCATGAAGGTTCTGTGATTTTTGTACCCACATAGGTGACTTTTTCTGATATCTGATTTTTTTTTATTTTTTTATTTTTTTTTAACTTTTATTTAATGAATATACGTTTCCAAAGTACGAATAATGGATTACTATGGCTTCCCCCCCATACCGTCCCTCCCACCCACAACCCTCCCCTTTCCCACTCCCTCTCCCCTTCCATTCACATCAAGATTCATTTTCGATTATCTTAATATACAGAAGATCAGCTTAGTATACATTAAGTAAGGATTTCAACAGTTTGCTCCCACACAGAAACATAAAGTGAAAAATAATAGATGATTTTTTTTAAATGATGATGAAATCAGATCAGACCTATTGTCATGTTTAATCCCAGTGAGAGTCAAGTTGGGAGTTGATAGTTTCTTTTCTTTGTAAAAAAAAAAAAAAAAAAAAAAAAAAAAGAGGATCAGTTTAGTATGCATTAAGTAAAGATTTCAACAGTTTGCACCCCCATAGAAACACAAAGTGAAATATATTGTTTGAGTACTCGTTATAGCATTAAATCTCAATGCACAGCACATTAAGGACAGAGATCCTACATGAGGAGTAAGTGCACAGTGACTCCTGTTGTTGACTTTACCAATTGACGCTCCTGTCTATGGCATCAGTAATCTCCCTATGCTCCAGTCATGAGTTTCCAAGGCTATGGAAGCCCCTTGAGTTCTCCGACTCTTATCTTGTTTAGACAAGGTCATAGTCAAAGTGGAGGTTCTCTCCTCCCTTCAGAGAAAGGTACCTCCTTCTTTGAAGACCTGTTCTTTCCACTGAGATCTCACTCACAGAGATCTTTTGCCAGAGTGTCTTGGCTTTCCATGCCTGAAATACTCTCATGGGCTTTTCAGCCAGATCTGAATGCCTTTAGGGCTGATTCTGAGGCCAGAGTGCTATTTAGGGCATCTGCCATTCTATGAGTCTGCTGAGTATCTCACTTCCCATGTTGGATCACTCTCCCCTTTATTTATTCTATCGGTTAGTGTTAACAGGTACTAGACTTGCTTATGTGCTCCCTTTGACTCTTAGTCCTTTCATTATGATCCACTGCGAACTGAAATTGATCACTTGGACTAGTGAGATGGCATTGGTACATGCCACCTTGATGGGATTAAATTGGAGTCCCCTGGTATGTTTCTAACTCTACCATTTGGGGCAAGTCAGCTTGAGCATGTCCCAAATTATATATCTCTTCCCTCTCTTATTCCTACTCTTATGTTTAACAGGGATCACATTTCAGTTAAATTTCAACACTTAAGAATAACTGTGTATTAATTACAGAATTAAATCAGTCATATTAAGTAGAACAGACAAAAAAACTACTAAGAGGGATAATGTATTAAGTTGTTCATTAACAGTCAGGGCTATGCTGATCAAGTCACCGTTTCCCATAGTGTCCCTTTCACTTCAACAAGTTTCCTTTTTGGTGTTCAGTCAGTTGTCACCGATCAGGGAGAACATATGGTATTTGTCCCTTTGGGACTGGCTTATTTCACTCAGCATGATGTGTTCCAGATTCCTCCATTTTGTTGCAAATGACTGGATTTCGTTGTTTCTTACTGCAGTATAGTATTCTAAAGAGTACATATCCCATAATTTCTTTATCCAGTCTACCGTTGATGGGCATTTAGGTTGGTTCCAGGTCTTAGCTATTGTGAATTGTGCTGCAATAAACATTAGGCTGCAGACCGCTTGTTTGTTTGCCAATTTAAATTCCTTTGGGTAAATTCCAAGGAGTGGGATGGCTGGGTTGTATGGTAGGGTTATCTTCAGGTTTCTGAGGAATCTCCAGACTGATTTCCATAGTGGCTCGACCAGTTTGCATTCCCACCAACAGTGGGTTAGTGTCCCTTTTTCCCCACATCCTCGCCAGCATCTGTTGTTGGTAGATTTCTGAATGTGAGCCATTCTAACCGGGGTGAGGTGGAACCTCATTGTGGTTTTGATTTGCATTTCCCTGATTGCTAGTGATCTTGAACATTTTTTCATGTGCCTGTTGGCCATTTGGATTTCCTCTTTTGAAAAATGTCTATTGAGGTCCTTGGCCCATCTCTTAATTGGGTTGTTGGTTTTGTTTTTGTGGAGTTTCTTGATCTCTTTGTAGATTCTGGTTATTAACCCTTTATCTGTTGCATAGTTTGCAAATATTTTTTCCCATTCTGTCGGTTGTCTCTTCACTCTCCTGACTGTTTCTTTTGCAGTACAGAAACTTCTCAATTTGATGCAATCCCAATAGTTAATTTTGGCTTTGACTGCCTGTGCCTCCCGGGTCTTTTCCAGAAACTCTTTGCCTGTGCCAATATCTTGAAGGGTTTCTCCAATGTTCTCTAGTAACTTGATGGTGTCAGGTCGTAGATTTAGGTCTTTAATCCATGTTGAGTGGATTTTTGTGTAAGGTGTAAGGTAGGGGTCTTGCTTCATGATTCTGCACGTGGAAATCCAATTTTCCCAGCACCATTTATTGAATAGACTGTCCTTGCTCAAGGAATTAGTTTTAGATCCTTGATCAAATATAAGTTGGCTGTAGATGTTTGGGTTGATTTCTGGTATTTCAATTCTGTTCCATTGGTCTATCCTTCTGTTTCTGTACCAGTACCATGCTGTTTTGATTACAACTGCCCTGTAGTATGTCCTGAAATCTGGTATTGTGATGCCTCCGGCTTTGTTTTTGTTGTACAAGATTGCTTTAGCTATTCGAGGTCTCTTGTGCCTCCATATAAATTTCAGCACCAATTTTTCCAGATCTGAGAAGAAGGTCTTCGGTATCTTGATTGGTATTGCATTGAATCTATAAATTGCTTTTGGGAGAATGGACATTTTGATGATATTGATTCTTCCAATCCATGAGCATGGAAGATTTTTCCATTTCTTGGTATCCTCTTCTATTTCTTTAAGGTTTTGTAATTTTCATCGTAGAGATCTTTAACGTCCTTGGTTAAGTTTATTCCAAGGTATTTGATTGTTTTTGTAGCTATTGTGAATGGGATTGATCTTAGAAGTTCTTCCTCAGCCATGGCATTGTCTGTGTATACAAAGGCTGTTGATTTTTGTGCATTGATTTTATACCCTGCTACTTTGCCAAACTCTTCTATGAGTTCCAATAGTCTCTTGGTAGAGTTCTTTGGGTCCCCTAAATAAAGAATCATGTCATCTGCAAAGAGGGATAGTTTGAGTTCTTCCTTCCCAATTTGTATCCCTTTAATTTCTTTTTCTTGCCTAATAGCTCTGGCTAGAACCTCCAGAACTATATTGAATAGCAGTGGTGAGAGTGGACATCCCTGTCTGGTCCCAGATCTCAGTGGAAATGCTTCCAACTTTTCCCCATTCAATAGGATGTTGGCTGTGGGTTTTTCATAGATTGCTTTGATTGTATTGAGGAATGTTCCTTCCAAACCCAGTTTGCTTAGAGTTTTCATCATGAACGGGTGTTGTATTTTATCAAATGCTTTCTCGGCATCTATTGAGAGAATCATATGGTTTTTCTTCTGCAGTCTGTTAATGTGGTGAATCACATTGATTGATTTGTGAATGTTGAACCATCCCTGCATATCAGGGATGAATCCCACTTGGTCTGGGTGGATGATTTTCCTGATGTGTTGTTGTATTCTATTGGCCGGAATTTTATTGAGGATTTTTGCATCTATGTTCATCAGGGATATTGGTCTGTAATTTTCTTTCAGTGCTGCATCTTTCTCTGGCTTAGGGATTAAGGTGATGCTGGCTTCATAGAAAGAATTTGGGAGGATTCCCTCTTCTTCAATTGTTCTGAATAGTTTGAGAAGAATTGGAGTTAGTTCTTCTTTAAATGTCTGGTAGAATTCAGCAGTGAATCCATCTGGTCCTGGGCTTTTCTTTGTTGGGAGGGCCTTTATTACTGTTTCAATTTCTGTCTCAGTTATGGGTCTGTTTAGGTTTTCGATGTCTTCCTGGTTCAATTTAGGTAGGTTGCATGTGTCCAGGAATCTATCCATTTCTGATAGGTTTCCCTGTTTGCTGGCATACAAGTCCTTGTAGTAATTTCTGATGATTCTTTTTATTTCTGTGGTGTCTGTTGTTACGTTTCCTTTTTCATCTCTGATTTTATTGATTTGGGTCTTTTCTCTTCTTTCTTTAGTTAGTTGGGCCAATGGGGTGTCAATTTTGTTTATTTTTTCAAAAAACCAGCTCCTCGTTTGGCTGATTTTTTGTAATGTTTTTCTTGATTCAATCCTGTTGATTTCTTCTCTGATTTTAATTATTTCTCTTCTCCTACTAGATTTGGGTCTGGTTTGCTGTAGGTTTTCTAGATCCTTGAGGTGAATAGAAAGCTCATCTATTTGGTGCCTTTCCAATTTCTTGATGTAGGCACCTATTGATATAAACTTTCCTCTTAACACTGCTTTTGCTGCGTCCCATAAGTTTTGGTATGTTGTGCTGTTATCCTCATTTACTTCCAGAAAGTTTTTGATTTCTCTTTTGATTTCTTCTATGACCCATTGTTCATTCAGGAGCATGTTGTTCAATCTCCATGTGTTTGCGTATGCTCTAGGGATTCCTGAGTTGTTCATTTCCAACTTCATTCCTTTATGGTCTGAGAAGCTGCATGGTATGATTCTAATTCTTTTGAATTTGCTGAGACTTGCTTTATGGCCTAGTATGTGGTCAATCCTAGAGAAGGTTCCATGTACTGCTGAGAAGAATGTATAATCTTTAGCTGTAGGATTGAAAGTTCTGTAGATATCTGTTAGATCCATTTGGGCTATAGTGTCGTTTAAATCTACTGTATCCTTGTTGATCTTCTGTCCTATTGATCTGTCTATTTCTGAGAGTGGAGTATTGAAGTCCCCCAGTACTATTGTATTGGGGTCTAAGTCTCCCTTTAAGTCCGTTAACAAATCTTTTAGATAAACCGGTGCCCTGTAGTTAGGTGCATATACATTGATAATTGTTATATCTTCCTGTTGAATTGATCCCTTAATCATTATGTAGTGTCCCTCTTTGTCTCTTAATGGTTTTTGTGGTAAAGTTTATGGTGTCTGATATTAAGATGGCTACGCCTGCTCTTTTTTCATTTCTGTTGGCATGGTATATCTTTTTCCAGCCTTTCACTTTCAGTCTGTATGGATCTTTGTTGGAAAGATGTGTTTCTTGTAAGCAGCAAATAGATGGGTTTTGTTTTTTAACCCAATCAGCCAAACGGTGTCTTTTAACTGGACAGTTCAGGCCATTCACGTTCAATGTGACTAATGATAAGTGGTAACTTTGCCCTGCCATTTGCCAAAGATAAGTTCTAATATATGCTTTGAATTCCCTGTGATCTTTTGCTGTGAGCTTTCCTTCCTTGGTTTCCTTCCTTTACCTTCTTTCATATTGATGACCGTGTTTCTTTGTTTCTGTGTGTAACACATCTTTAAGCATCTTTTGCAGGGCTGGACGAGTGGCAACAAATTCTTTCAATTTCTGTTTGTTATGAAAAGTCTTTATTTCACCTTCATTCACAAATGATAGCTTTGCAGGATATAATATTCTGGGCTGGCAGTTGTTCTCTCTTAGTACCTGGGCTATATCTTGCCATTCCCTCCTAGCTTGTAGAGTTTCTGATGAGAAGTCAGCTGTGAGTCTGATTGGAGATCCTCTGAGAGTAATCTGACGTTTCTCTCTTGCACATTTTAGGATCTTTTCTTTATGTTTCACTGTGGAGAGTTTAATTACAACGTGCCGTGGTGAGGGTCTCTTTTGGTCGTGTTTATTAGGGGTTCTGTGAGCTTCCTGTACTAGGATGTCTCTGTCCTTCTCCAAACCTGGGAAATTTTCTGCTAATATCTCACTAAAAAGGCCTCCTAATCCTTTCTCCTTCTCCATGCCTTCAGGAACTCCTAGAACCCGAATGTTGGGTTTTTTAATAGTATCCTGAAGATTCCCGACAATATGTTTTAGATTCCTAATTTCCTCTTCTTTTCTTTGGTCTGACTGTATCCTTTCCTGTTCTCTGTCTTCTAAGTCCGATATTCTCTCTTCTGCTTCTCCCATTCTGTTTGTAAGGCTCTCTATTGTGTTTTTCATTTGATCTATTGAATTCTTCACTTCAGTCACTATCCCAGTTTCCTGTTGTACTAGTTGTTTCGTTTCATTTTGATTCCTCCTTAATATTTCATTTTCACGAGAGAGATTTTCTATCTTGTCCATTAAGGATTTCTGTAGTTCAAGAATTTGTTTTTGAGAACTTCTTAATGTTCTTATCAATTTTTTGAGATCTGCTTCTTGCATTTCTTCTATGTCATCATCCTCATAATCTTGAATTGGGGTGTCTTTTTCATTTGAGGGCTTCATGGTGACTTCCTTGTTTTTATTACCTTGGTTTTTGCGTTTGTTATTTGTCATATTGGAGATATTTGGTTTCTTCACTGTGGTGCTTTTTCTTGTTATACTATGACTCTAGATTAAGTGGACTATCTGTTTTTGATGGAGCCTTAGGGCTTGAGATGAGTGTGGCCTGAGAGCTCTGTTTGGTGTGCCAAAGGTGACACTCCCAGGTTAGGCGTGGTAAACCTCTCTCTCTCTCTCTCTTTTTTTTTTGGATTCAACAGGGAAGTTATTCTGCACAGCTGAACAAAGTTGGAGGTAGTTAGCAGGCAAATGATATACCCACAGGAGCCAGAGATCAGAAGCTCTTTCCCAAGGACCACACAGGGAATCTGTTCGGCCCTTAGAGTGGGCTCAAATTTTCCTTCAGTCTCCCACTGGGTTGCCAAAGTTACGGAATTGTAGCGTCTCTGGAGAGTGCTCACGTGAATTCCGTGAGTTCTCTCCCCCACCGTCTCTTTTTTCACAGTCTCAGTTCAGTAGCACCATAAATTTACTAAGTCCTAATCTCCTGTTAATTCGCCCCACCCAGAGTCAGGTTTTACTGCTAGGCTCAGGGCCGGTGCAGACCTGAGGTCGCTCTGCTTATGACGTATGTCCAAGATGGCGCCTGCTCTTTGTCTTGCTCGCCCTTGAGAGGTGAGCGGAGAGAGAGAAACCCGTGTCCATACCAGTCACCTTTTTTTTTTTTCCCTCTCTCTCTCTTCCAGTTAGCTTGGTGAAGTCCCCCCCGCCCCGGGGGTCGTTCCCTCTAGTCTCCTCTCTCCGCTTGCCTGCCGGTGTCTCGGGTTATTGAGGTTCGGCTCACCTCGCGTTCCAGCGCTGGTGTGTTGAGTCTGCCGCTGATGTCCCGAACTGTGGGCTCCCACGCTCTCCACGCAGGTCTGCTCCCCTTCCAGCGCCGATGTGTGGACTCGGAGCCCTGGACTTCCCAAGTCTCCCCGCTGTTGCACTCCCCTTCGAGCACTTGCGCGCAGACCCTGCAGCTTGCGCAGCTCAGTCCCGCGGCTCGGCTTCCGCGGCTCAGTCCCGCGGCTCGGTCCTCTGATATCTGATTTTTCAAGTGCCTTGACTCCATCCTGCAATCTTGTTTTCTGCCATTCCAAATTACAACTTATATGGTCATATTCCAAAATCTATAATTAGCTATGATATAATTACAGTATAATTATTCCAATTCATTAATATTTTTCCTCAGATAACCACTTCCTGTATTTCTTTTTAATCCCTTTTATGAACTCTTTTCAGCCTTTCAGCCCCACTAGGACTTCTGGTCTATGGATCCTACCACTTTTTCACAGCATTCTCATTTTCTTAGTTCTAAGAATGGAAAAAAAGCTTTGGGGATTATCTCAGTGGCTTAATAGCAAAAATGGTGAAATCCAGACAGGTAAAGCTGCTGCTTTCAATGCTGGCATCCCATATGAATGCTCATTCCCAGGTGCTCTACTTTTTTTTATCTTTTATTTAATGAATATAAATTTCCAAAGTACGACTCATGTGTTACAATGGCTTCCCCCCCCATACCGTCCCTCCCACCCACAACCCTCCCCTTTCCCACTCCCTCTCCCCTTTCATTCACATCAAGATTCATTTTCGATTATCTTAATATACAGAAGATCAGCTTAGTATACCTTAAGTATTTCAACAGTTTGCTCCCACACAGAAACATAAAGTGAAAAATAGATGATTTTTTTTAAATGATGATGAAATCAGATCAGACCTATTGTCATGTTTAATCCCAGTGAGAGTCAAGTTGGGAATTGATAATTTTTTTTTTTTTTTTACAGAAGATCAGTTTAGTGTACATTAAGTAAAGATTTCAATCGTTTGCACCCCCATAGAAACACAAAGTGAAATATACTGTTTGAGTACTCGTTATAGCATTAAGCCTCAGTGTACAGCACGTTAAGGACAGAGATCCTACATGAGGAGTAAGTGCACAGTGACTCCTGTTGTTGACTTTACAAATTGACACTCCTGTTTATGGCATCAGTAATCTCCCCATTCCCAGGTGCTCTACTTCTGTTCCAGCTCCCTGCTAATGGCCTGGGAAAGTAGAAGACAGCACAAGCATTTGAGCCCTACCATCTACATGGGAGACCTTTTGAAGCCCTTCGTTCTTAGCTTTGATCTGGCCCAGCCCTGGGCATTGCTATAATCTGGGGAATAAACCAGTGATTTATCCTCTGTTTATTCTTTCAAATAAATAAATCTTTAAAAAAGAAAAAATACATAAGAACTTTACTTTGATCAACAATGAAATCCAGTGTTTGGACTGCCAATTTAGATTCTAAGAACTGCCAAACTTGGGTTTGCAGTGCTATTGAGTAATTATCCATTTTATTTTAGTCTTATATATTGTATTGATTTATACTGCTATAAATTTTGTGAGAAGGAGAAAAATGTATTTCACAGGTCTGGAATATGTGTGTTATATTAACATTGATCATAAGATACTGAAGAAAAATACAATTAAGTTTTTATTTACATTAGTGTTCAGAAGGACAATTCACCTGCCTGGTTTTGGAGTCTCTGCAACTCCCATACTAAAGAAACAGTATGCCACTTTTTAAAAACTATTATTAATAAAGGTTTTTTCCCAAAGCCATACAAATTTAAGACAAAATGCATTTCAAGTCTCAGAAAACATTTCAGGGATAATCAGAAAAGCTTCATCAAGATCAAGGGAAAACTAGCCTTGTATCATAGTGGTATATGGCATGGCCAAGATTGTACTAATGTCAAATTGTCACAGCAGCAAGCTTTACTTTCACTTATTATTTGTAATACAGTATTTAAAAATTGTTTTTAAACATTTCACCTTGAATCTGAAGTTCATGCTTAATTTTAAGTTATACAGTTAATGACCATGCAAATTAGATAAGGAAGACACCAATATGATAATAGTAAAATTATAGAAATCTGTTATTTCAGTACAAATATTGTGATACCAGTCATAGAAGCCCAGTGTCATTATCTGGAATGACACGGTTTAGGTATCAATTTATTCTCAGGTAGAATTTACTATAAATTGTCTTTGATTAAGAGAAGGAAATGCAAATGTTCATGATTCATAGCATTTAGAGCATGTCTAGAAATTTTTGGAAAGTTTCATTTGCTTAAAGCCTTGTGACACAAACTACAGTTATGGGTAGAGTCTGTAAAATATCACATGCTAACTACAATGGGATGCATGTTATTGAATTTTTTAAAGCAACCCATAATGACAAATAATGAGCTAATAGTATAGTTAAGCTGACCAATTCATTAGCTTAATTTTAAAATAAAAGCGACTTGTAAAAGGAATTACATGTCCCTTAACAAATCCCAGGCATTAATGAACGCAAATTACAACCCACTCAAACAGGAAACACCAGTTTCCAAAAGGCAATAGAAACATTGGCTAAAAGATGGGGGGCAGGGGGCGTTAAGGAAAATTCTCAGCGCTAACACTGGCTTGCAGCTGTCATGAAAACTGCACCCTGCCTGCCACCCAAGCGAGAGAGAAAAAGCGAAGCGTTAATAAACACAGTGAATCCGAAATGGTCTGCTCCTTTCCTAAAGCTGTCTTTTCCCACCCACACAAAAAAAACCTCCCAGAGAGGGTGGAGCACAGGGATGCACCTATTGTCTGGGCAGAAGCCAGCTTGTCTGCTGGGGAAGCTGGGCTCTCCGTGTGGGTTTCTTCAGCTGATCCAGCTTGGGAGTACTGGACTCCCAAAGTGCCACTGGGGTGCCAGAAACTCAACCTTGCAAAGGAACGCTGGTCCAAGGCACGACTGGACAGGGTTTGCACAGATTTCTCGTGCCCCAAGAGTGAGCCTCAGGGTTTCCCAGCCGCCCATGCCCTGCGGTCTCACCTCTGCAGAGCTGGGGTTCCCTGAGGCCGAGAGCCAGGCAGCAACCTAATGTCACAGGATCCCATCTCCCGATGTGATACTTGGTGATAAGTATAACAAAGCACAACGAAGGACAGGACTCTGGCAGCGCCGCAAAGCAGCATTGGACGCTCCGGTGCTCGCATTTTCCTAAGCCAGCACTTGGAGAAGAGATGAGCAGAGCGGTGGTTGCAGAAAACGGTTGTCCTGCTAGCGGTCGTCCTGCCATTCGCGTGCCTTAGGCGCGGAGGCTACAGCCATCCCGCGCGGCTGGGTGCAGCGTGGAACCGCCATCTGGCTCGATTCTAACCGCCGCCACTGCTGGACTTCTGACTTGGAAAACGTTGAACTGTCAGCCAGAGAACAAGAGGCGCCCAGGAGCTCACTATATGTACAGAGGGCCTGCTTGTGCGCCCAGCCGCCGCCCCTCCCTCCAGATCTCTCCTCTTCTCTCTCTCCTCCACTTCCTTCTCACTTTCTGCTCCCGCCACCTCATTCCCTTCTGCTTGGACAGAAAAGGGGACCACCCCAGCCACACACTGGCGCCTGCCGCCCCCTCTAAAGTTCCTCTATTGCCTGGATCTTCACAGCCGCTAGAACTGAGTTAAGGGGGCAACTCTGACGTCGGAGTCTCTTGGTTTCTCTATAACCAAGAGAGGGACTCCCCTAAACTTCCTTTCTCAGCATAGCCAGCAAAATTAGGAGATTTTGAAGAGAGCTTCGGGAGAGGAAGAATCACACACAGTGAATTGTACCCGATTTCTCAGGAGATGCGACTCCCATCAGCCAGGCAGGCTGCTCTGCTGCATTGCAGTCCGGACTGTAGGGGTAGGCGGTGGGCTCATGTATTTACAGGGGGCACAGTGGAAGCCAGGACCACCCTCTCCTGAGCACACGGGAAATACTGGGGCGAACTCAGGGACACAGAAAGGAAAGCAGGAGGCGGAAGGCAAGGACAGATTGCTTGAATCATCACTCAGGTGGATCAGGTTCCACAGCTACCCACCAATACCGAGATAAGTGGACTGGTCTTTGCAGAGAGTGATGTAGCTCGCAGCTTACAATTGTGCTTTGCGTGTGTATAGTGTGCGCGTGCGCCCCCGTGTTGTTAAAATGGCAGCTTGAGGTACACAGACTTAATTATGGCAGTTGCAGGTACCACAATGAAACACAGCTCTTGTTATTTTTTTCCCCTTCTAAGAGGAAGGTAGGAAGAAACACAGAAATTGAAGCCTTCTTGAAGGCAAGAAGTTGAAAGGATAAATTACTAAGATAATGATCAATAATCATGGAACTTCATCAAACTGCCTCCTTGAATCCTTCAAGTTAAATTTCTGCCTTCTTTCTGGAGTTGAAGTGAAGGTGGAAAGCTGCCTGGGAAATAATTCTAAAGACCAGTAAGGAGTAGATGAGCTCTTGTATTCACGGGCGAACAAAGAAGCAACAATAGAAAAACCCTTTCAGAGCCAAATTTGTTCAAACCACATGTTGGGTGGTGGGTAAAAACACATCTTAAAAAACCACTTTGCAGCCGGTGCTGCAGCTCACTAGGCTAATCCTCCGCCTTGGCGGCGCCGGCACACCGGGTTCTAGTCCCGGTCGGGGCGCCGGATTCTGTCCCGGTTGCCCCTCTTCCAGGCCAGCTCTCTGCTGTGGCCAGGGAGTGCAGTGGAGGATGGTCCAAGTCCTTAGGCCCTGCACCCCATGGGAGACCAGGATAAGTACTTGGCTCCTGCCATCGGATCAGCGTGGTGCGCCGGCTGCAGCGCGCAGGCCGTGGCGGCCATTGGAGGGTGAACCAACGACAAAGAGGAAGACCTTTCTCTGTCTCACTGTCCACTCTGCCTGTCAAAAAAAAAATCACTTTGCTAAAGGAAAGGGAAACTCATTTATTTACTGTTTTAAATGATGGAATAAGATCTCTATCGAGTTGCAGTAAAGTAGTTTCAAACGAATTCCAACTTCCTGGTAAATCACTGTTACATTTGAGAGCATGCCTCAGTCATCTTGTGGCATCTTCATCAAAAAGGATTTAATATTTGAATGAGATGTGTAATATTAGTTTTATGATATTACTTCTACAGGATAATGCTAAATCTCAAATCTAGAAACCAGGGTCTCATGAGCTATGTAAGGAAAAATCCGGCTAAGAGTTTTAATTTCTCATTTTCTGTTTATTCCTACTATTCTGATAAGACATGGATCTTAATTATGTTAGGAAGTTAAATAACATTTGGTAATGGTGTATGCTATTAAACTATTTCAATTTAAAGAAAGACTTTTAGAAAAATCCCCAGAGGACATAAAACTAGTTTAATTATATTCTATGCCCAAATGTCTGGAACAGTGAGAGTAAACACCAATCTTTATTACCTAGTAGACAACTTGTGGAAGATGTTGCCAGTTCAGAATCCCCTCTATCGAAAATTGATACATTCTCCTAGATCTACAGCTGCATGTGCATTTATTCTCATTTTTCCTTGATAATGATCACCTAACAATCAGCCTTTCATTTTGAAGAGTGCAGGAATTTTTCCTAATTCAAATTTATAGGACTCATTTCACTCTTAGTGAACTTAATCTAACCTATTCCAAGGTGGATTTTAAGAAGGGTTAGAATACTACAGAAATCGAGATACAAAAATGACAAAAGCAAAAGGACAAAACCGTTATGAATCCTCTGCTTCATATACAATGGCAAACAGCCTTTGCTAATCACATATGGCCCAGTCTGTCATTCTATGGTTTTTCCAAATGTGTGTTTGAAGTACTGAAAATGAATCTATATCATTTTTCGATTTTTTTTCCTGCAGGCCTTCTTACCCACCCAAGTTCTTAATTTGTTTCTGGAAAATAAAATTTCACGGCCAAATAATTTTGGGAAACATCTCATATTAAAGCAGCCTGCTGAGAGATCCATGGTGAAGGGTACTATATTAAATACTCTGAAAGGCCCTATAAATTTTCCAAAGATGATTAATCCAGCATTTTGCAACCCCCCCCCACCTTTTTTACAAGATCTTCTGTCAGAGAGCACTCATTATCATATTGTAGATTCAATGTTTTAGATAAAATAACTTGGGAATGTCACATTAATATAAAACTGAATAAGTGGCAGTGATATAGCAAATGAACTGGAGAAACTTCTGGTTTTCACTATGCACTCAAGTTTCTGCCTCCCTCATATTGCTGTGTTGATGCCTAAATCCCCAATGTGATGCTACTGGGGAGTGGCTTCTTGAGGAAGCAATTAGGACATGGGAGTCGAGCCTCATGAGTAGCATTGGTGCTATTCTTAGAAAAGATGAAAGATGCTCTCTGCCATGTGGAGACTCAGAAAGAGGAAACTTGTAGAACTTAAATAAAATTTTAAAAAAATTTTAAAGAGTACCATGTTCATAGTTTTATGCTGTGGTAGTGCACAAAAAGCATATAGCCCAGAAGGGAGTGTACAGGGCTGATGGACAGTGATAATACTAAGTATTATCCAAAAATCCAAAAATAGTTTCCCTCAATAGTTGATTATTTCAATTCCTCTTCTCTTACTCCCATTAAATTCAATGGAATTAAAAAACTTTCAAATAAAGGAACAAATACTAAGCACAATATTTCTTATTACTACAATTATGGAGTGGTATTTACAAGTATACTAGTTAAAGAATCTGAGATTATTCAAATTACTCTATCATTTCATATTTTTGACTTTTGCACTTCAAAAACTTTGTCTTTAATATCAAAGTACCTATTAACTATAGCTTTATTTAGCCTCTGAAACAAAAAGCATAAAACCCATCCAAGACCATTTGGACTTCGGACCTGTAGAACTGTGAGTAAACTGGAGGTATTATAGACTGTGATGATTTGTTGTGCAATAGTAAAAGACTGACACTATTGTTATTCCATGCACAGAGAGGTTAATCAACCTTGGTTTCAAGTTAGTAGGTATTCAAGCCAAAACTTGAAATTGACTCAGTCTGCATCAATTGTTATGAAGAGTCCACCATGTAGTAGTGTAAATCACCTCATAGCTTTCTATTTAACTTTTATTTAATGAATATAAATTTCCAAAGTACAGCTTATGGATTACAATGGCTTCCCCCCCCCCATAACTTTCCTCCCACCCACAACCCTCCCCTTTCTCGTTCCTTCTCCCCTTCCATTAACATCGAGATTCATTTTCATTTCTCTTATATACAGAAGATGAGTTTAGTATATATTAAGTAAAGATTAACAGTTTGCACCCACATAGAAACACAAAGTGATAAATACTGTTTGAGTACTAGTTATAGCATTAAATCACAGTGTATGGCACATTAAGGACAGAGATCCTACATGAGGAGTAAGTGCACAGTGACTCCTGTTGTTGACTTAACAAATCGACACTCTTGTTTATGGCATCAGTAATCTCCCTGGGCTCCAGTCATGAGTTGCCAAGGCTATGGAAGCCTTTTGAGTTCACTGACTCTGATCATGTTTAGACAAGGTCATAGTCAAAGTGGAAGTTCTCCCTTCAGAGAAAGGTACCTCCTTCTTTGATGGCCCGTTCTTTCCACTGGGATCTCACTGGCAGAGATCTTTCATTTAGGTCTTTTTTTTTGCCAGAGTGTCTTGGCTTTCCATGCCTAAAATACTCTAATGGGCTCTAGAGCCAGATCCACATGCCTTCAGGGCTGATTCTGAGGCCAGAGTGCTGTTCAGGACATCTGCCATTCTATGAGTCTGCTGTGTGTCCCGCTTCCCATGTTGGATCGTTCTCTCCCTTTTTTGTTCTATCAGTTAGTATTAGCAGACACTAGTCTTGTTTGTGTGATCCCTTTGATTCTTAGTCCTATCATTATGATCAATCGTGAACTGAAATTGATCACTTGGACTAGTGAGATGGCATTGGTATATGCCTCCTTGATGGGATTGAGTTGGAATCCCCTGGCATGTTTCTAACTCTGCCCTTTGGGGCAAGTCAGTCTCAATAGCTTTCACAAGGAACATATGATCATTTCCAGTTAACAACTGAGGAAACCAAATATCCAAACATTTAAGAGCTTTGATCAATATCAGGGTGGCATTGAGGGGTGGAATCAGGAGCCAGGATCTGAATTCCAAGTTGACTCCAGAAGTTATCTTCACAGTCATGATATTACAATTCCTGTTTAGAAAGTATCTTTATTTACATTCTCCACTTCAGAGTTGATAGTTGTAACTGTCAGTTCTTTAGTACAGGCTTCATTCGCTCTGACCTGGACTTATCATTTTAGAAAACACACTGTGGGAATGTAGAGTTTCAAGCTTATTTTTAAGTATTTGTGGGACTCATAACATTAAAAATTTCTGCCCATAAGCACTAAGTTAATGCTCTTCTCACCTCTCTGCTCATGCTGTCATTCCCCCCAACACTCAAAAACTCTACAACTTGAATCTATGTCACCCCTTCACACCTACCCAAATTATTCCAGAACCACACAGAATCTTAGAATTACCAACACTTTTATTATTTTTTAATGTTTGCAATTGTGTTAGTTTTATGTTTCCAGAGAATCTTAAATGGTTCCTTTTATTTAAGTAAATGCTTACCTAAACTTCTTAAATTTCCCCAGGAATTCGAAAGAATATCAATTTAAGACTACAAAATTTTTTGACAGGCAGAGTTAAACAGTGAGAGAGAGGCAGAGAGAAAGGTCTTCCGTTTTCTGTTGGTTCACCCCCCGAATGGCTGCCACGGCTGGAGCACTGTGGCCAGAGTGCTGCGCCAATCCGAAGCCAGGAGCCAAGTGCTTCCTCCTGGTCTCCCATGTGGGTGCAGGGCACAAGCACTTGGGCCATCCTCCACTGCCTTCCAGTGCCACAACAGAAAGCTGGACTGGAAGAGGAGCAACCGGGACAGAATCCGGTGCCCCAACCTGGATTAGAACCCGGGGTGCTGGCACTGCAGGTGGAGGATTAGCCAAGTGAGCCGCGGCGCCGGCCTAGACTACAAATTTTCTACCAAATCCTTAGTTACCATGTTTTATGCTGGAGTCCCTGATGGATGCTATTTCCAAATAATTTTCAGGGTTATTAAGAAAGAGCGCACCTTGGCTTTCAGATTCCAACCCTAAAAGAGGAATTCCTGATATTTGTTTTTCCAGTAAACATATTTCAGTGATTTGTTTTTGGATTTATTGCATATTTTTGAATTAATGCATACACACAAATTTCAAAGGTACAAGAGGGTGTGCAGGGAAATAAAAGTTTCTGTCGTACTGACATTCCTTCCCTCCATAAGGTTGACTGCCAAGGGTCAACTGGTGGTGGCTTATAACTAATGCTTGCACATGCACACACTCACACACACAATGTGCACAGGTGTAGATGTGCATATAGTGTGTATACATGTCCATATTTTTTAAAAGCTTACTAAAAGATACATTCTGTAACTTCAAAGTTACAAAGTTAGAAAAGCATGCTGCAGAATATTTATATAACAAAAATATGTATTTCAGAAATTGTATCAAGAGCTACATTTTTCTTTTTTTTTTTTTAACAGGCAGAGTGGACAGTGAGGGAGAGAGAGACAGAGAGAAAGGTCTTCCTTTGTCGTTGGTTCACCCTCCAATGGCCACCATGGCGGGCGCGCTGCGGCCAGCACATCACGCTGTTCCGAAGGCAGGAACTAAGTGCTTCTCCTGGTCTCCCATGGGGTGCAGGGCCCAAAGACTTGGTCCATCCTCCATTGCACTCCCGGGCCATAGTAGAGAGCTGGCCTGGAAGAGGGGCAACCGGGACAGAATCTGGCGCCCCGACTGGGACTAGAACCTGGTGTGCCGGCGCTGCTAGGCGGAGGATTAGCCTATTGAGCCACAGCGCTGGCCGCATTATCTTTCTGTAACTCCATTTTGAAAGATGTTTAAACTGCTTCCAATATTTTGCTAGTGCAAGTAATACTGCAATGAACACACATTTTATACATGTGTGCAGAATAAACACATTTGGGTTGACTGAAGTGGCAGTATGAATGTATGTGCATTAAAAATGATAGATACCACCTGTGGGGAGCAACCCGGACTGGACTGAATTAAGACTTATTCTATGCATCTGCTCTCCCACAATATGGCGCTGGGAGAGGAGGCAACAGCTTCTACCCAGCTGCCTCTCACCAACTTGACAAGCTGCAGGAGCTGCTCCTGATTGGAGGAGAGTAGCGTACTCTGCGTGTGGGCAGCCGAGTTAGGATTGGCGCAGGAGGACTATAAAGGAGGAGAGAGACGGCATGCACCAGGAACATCTAAGGGGAACACCTGTGCAGCCCCCGAGAGAGCCGGCCGGCGGTGTGCCACTCCCCCGCGGAAGTGGGGAATGTGGCAGGGGGAACCGCCCTTCCACGGAGGTGGAAGGGTCGGTAGCCAACCCGGGAAGAACCAGCAGCAAACCCGGGGAGGGCCGAGCAGACGAAAGAACAGCGCAGGGTCCTGTGTGGTTCCTCCACGAAGAGGGGGAGCGACATAATGGTGCCGTGACTCGGATATGAAGCCTAGGCAGGGTTTAGTGTCGTTCCTCCACGAAGACGGGGAGCGACAACCACCTAAGTACCACTCATAAAAAATGCATGAGTCAATTATTTCACCTATTCTGCACCAGAGAGCTACTCACCATATAGCATGGCTAGTACAATGTCTTTTTTAAACTTTTATTTAATAGATATAAATTTTGAAAGTACAACTTTTGGATTATAGCGGCTTTTTCGCCCCATAACCACCCTCCCATCCACAACCATCACATTTCCCACTCCCTCTCCCATCCCATTCTTCATCAAGATTCATTTTCAATTATCTTTATATATACTAAATTGATCTTCTGTATATAAAGTAAAGATTTCAATAGTTTGCACCCACACAGAAACAAAGTCTAAAGTACTGTTTGAGGACTAGTTATACCATTAATTGACATAGTACAGCACATTAAGGACATAGATCCTTCATTGGAAGCAAGTTCACAGTGAATCCTGTTGCTGATTTAACAATTGACACTCCTATTTATGACGTCAGTAATCACCGGAGGCTCTTGTCATGCGCTGCCAAGGCTATGGAAGCCTCTTGAATTTGCCAACCTCGATCTTATTTAGACAAGGTCATAGTCCAAGTGGAAGTTCTCTCCTCCCTTCAGAGAAAGGTGCCTCCTTATTTGATGGCCATTCTTTCTGCTGGGATCTCACTCACAGAGATCTTTCATTTAGGTCATTTTTTTGTGCCACAGTGTCTTGGCTTTCCATGCCTGAAATATTCTCATGGGCTTTTAGCTGGATCCAAATGCCTTAAAGGCTGATTCTAGGGCAGAGTGCTGTTTAGGACATCTGCCATTCTAAGAGTCTGCTGTGTATCCTGCTTCCCATGTTGGATTGTTCTCTCCTGTTTAATTATATCAGTTAGTATTAGCAGACAGTAGTCTTGTTTATGTGATCCCTTTGAGAATCCTATCATTATGATTAATTATGAACTGAAACTGATCACTTTGACTAGTGAGATGGCATTGGTACATGCCACCTTGATGGGATTGAATTGGAATCCCCTGGCATGTTTCTAACTCTATTATTAGGGGTAAGTCAGATTGAGCATGTGTTGAACTGTAGTACAATGTCTTAGCATTTTTTTCCCATCATCTCAGATGAAAATGGTATCTTGAAATTTTGAATATCTATTATTATGACTGGGTTTGATCAACTTTGCAAATATACATAAATTATATATTTTGCCAAACTCTATGAGTTCCAATAGTCTCTTAGTAGAGTTCTTTGGGTCCCCTAAATAAAGAATCATAACATCTGCAAAGAGGGATACTTTGAGTTCTTCCTTCCCAATTTGTATCCCTTAATTTCTTTTTCTTGCCTAATAGCTCTGGCTAGAACCTCCAGAACTATATTGAATAGCAGTGGTGAGAGTGGGCATCCCTGTCTGGTACCAGATGTCAGTGGAAATGCTTTCAACTTTTCCCCATTCAATAGGATGTTGGCTGTGGGTTTTTCATAGATTGCTTTGATTGTATTGAAGAATGTCCCTTCCAAACCCAGTTTGCTTAGAGTTTTCATCATGAACGGGTGTTGTATTTTATCAAATGCTTTCTCTGCGTCTATTGAGATAATCATATGGTTTTTCTTCTGCAGTCTGTTAATGTGGTGCACCACATTGATTGTCTTGCGCACATTAAACCATCCCTGCATACCAGGGATAAATCCCACTTGGTCTGGGTGGATGATCTTTCTGATGTGTTGTTGCATACTATTGGCCAGAATTTTATTGAGGATTTTTGCATCTATGTTCATCAGGGATATTGGTCTGTAATTCTTTCAATGCTGCATCTTTTTCTGGGTTAGGAATTAAGGTGATGCTGGCTTCATAGAAAGAATTTGGGAGGATTCCCTCTTTGATTGTTCTGAATAGTTTAAGAATTGGAGTCAGTTCTTCTTTAAATGTCTGGTAGAATTCAGCAGTGAATCCATCTGGTCCTGGGCTTTTCTTTGTTGGGAGGGCCTTTATTACGGTTTCAATTTCTGTCTCAGTTATGGGTCTATTTAGGTTTTCGATGTCTTCCTGGTTCAATTTAGGTAGGTTGCATGTGTCCAGGAATCTATCCATTTCTGATAGGTTTCCCTGTTTGCTGGCATACAAGTCCTTGTAGTAATTTCTGATGATTCTTTTTATTTCTGTGGTGCCTATTGTTACATTTCCTTTTTCATCTCTGATTTTATTGATTTGGGTCTTTTTTTTTTTTAGTTAGTTGGGCCAATGTGGTGTCAATTTTATTTTTTCAAAAAACCAGCTCCTCGTTTGGCTGATTTTTTGTAATTTTTTTTGGATTCAATCCTATTGATTTCTTCTGATTTTAATTATTTCTCTTCTCCTACTAGATTTGGGTCTGGTTTGCTGCAGATTTTCTAGATCCTTGAGATGCATTGAAAGCTCATCCATTTGGTGCCTTTCCAATTTCTTGATGTAGGCACCTATTGATATAAACTTTCCTCTTAACACTGCTTTTGCTGCATCCCATAAATTTTGATATGTTGTGCTGTTATCCTCATTTACTTCCAGAAAGTTTTTGATTTCTCTTTTGATTTCTTCTATGTCCCAGTGTTCATTCAGGAGCATGTTGTTCAATCTCCATGTGTTTGCATATGTTCTAGGGGTTCCTGAGTTGCTAATTTCCAACTTCATTCCTTTATGGTCTGAGAAGCTGCATGGTATGATTCTAATTCCTTTGAATTTGCTGAGACTTGCTTTATGGCCTAGTATGTGGTCAATCCTAGAGAAGCTTCCATGTACTGCTGAGAAGAATGTAAATGCTTTCTGTGTAGGATGAAAAGTTCTGTATATATTTGTTAGATCCATTTGGGCTATAGTGTCGTTTAAATCTACTGTCTCCTTGTTGATCTTCTGTCCTGTTGATCTGTCTATTTCTGAGAGTGGAGTGTTGAAGTCCCTCAGTAGTATTGTATTGGAGTGCAAATCTCCCTTTAAGTCCTTTAACAAATCTTTTAAATAAAGCGGTGCCCTGTAATTACGTGCCTATACATTGATAATCATTATATCTTCCTGTTGAATTGATCCCTTAATCATTATATAGTGCCCCTCTTTGTCTCTTAACAGTTTTTGTGTTAAAGGTTATTTTGTCTGATATTAAGATGGATACACCCACTCTTTTCATTTCTGTTGGCATGGCATATCTTTTTCCAGCCTTTCACTTTCAATCTGTATGCATCTTTGTTGGAAATGTGTTTCTTGTAAGCAGCAAATAGATGGGTTTTGTTCCTTAACCCAATCAGTGAATCTGTGTCTTTTAACTGGAGAGCTGAGGCCATTAATATTCTATTTTAATTTTTTTATTTTATGAACATAAATTTCCAAAGTGCAACTTTTGGATTACAATAGCTTCCCCCCACCCTACTGCAGAAGTTCCCTCCCACCCACAACACTGCCCTCTCCTGCTCCCTCTCCCCTTCCATTCACATCAAGATTAATTTTCAATTATCTTTATATACAGAAGATCAATTTAGCATATATTAAATATTTCAACAGTTTGCACCCACACAGTAACCCAGAGTGTAAAATATATTTGAGTAGTAGTTATAGCATTAATTAAACACCTAAGAGTAATTGTGTATTAATTACAGAGTTCAACCAATAGTTTTAAGTAGAACATAAAATACTAAAAGGGACCAACGGCAAAAGGAAGACCTTTCTCTCAATGTCCACTCTGCCTGTCAAAAAAAAAAATTAAATACTAAAAGGGTAAAGTATTAAGTTCTTTTTTTGTTTGTTATATAGTTTTTATTTATTAAATGTGAATTTACAAAGTGCAACTTTTGTATTGTTGTGGCTCCCCCCCCCCAACCTCCCTCCCTCTCGTGGCCCTCCCCTCTCCCACTCCCTCTCCCATCCCGCCCTTCATCGAGTTTCATTTTCAATTACCTTCATATACTGAAGATCAACTTAGTATATACTAAGCAGGGATTTCAACAGGCTGCACTCACACAACCGCACAAGGTATAGGGTATTGTTCGACTAGTAGTGTTGTTTTTAAGTTTAAGAACAGAGATCCTACGTGGGGAGCATGTACCCAGTGACTCCTGTTGTTGATTTAACAATTGGCACTCTTATTTATGACGTCAGTAATCACCCTAGACTCTTTATGAGCTGTCTAGGCTATGGAAGCCCCTTGAATTCACTGACTGAATTTTAGTCAAGGCTGTATCACAGTGGAGGTTCCTTCCTCCCTTCAGAGAAAGGTGCCTCTCTCCTTGATGGCCTGTTCCTTCTGCTGGGGTCTTGTTCACCAGGATCTTTCATTTAGATTGTTTTTTGCCACCGTGTCATGGCTTTCCATGCCTGTGAGACTCCCGTGGACCTTTTAGCCAGATCCGAATGTCCCAAGGGTTGATTCTGAGGCAGGAGTGCTGCCATTCTGAGTCTGCTGTGTGTCCTGCTTCCCCCGCAGGATCATTCTCTCCCTTTTAATTCTATCCTTCATTAGTTGCTTACACTGGTCTTATTTGTGAAATCTCATCGACACATATCCTATCTTTTGGATCGGCTGTGTATTTATACTTATCATTTTACCAAGTGCGGTGGCATTGGTACCTGCCTCCTTGGTAAGATTGAGTTGAAATCCCCTGCCACATTTCTAGTTCCACCATTGGAGGTAAGTCCGAGTGAGCATGTGCCAACCTATATATCTCCTCCCTCTCTTATTCCCACTCCTATGTTTAACAGAGATCACTTTTCTGTTAATTTTAAATGCCTAAGAATGATTGTGCATTGATTACAGAGTTCAACCAGTGGTCTTATGTAGAACAAACAGAGCAACAACAACAACAACAACAAAAATACTAAAAGGTATAAAATAGTAAGTTTTTCCTCAACAGTCTAGACAAGGGCTGCTCATGTCATTGTCTCTCATAGTGTCCATTTCACTTCAATGGGTATCATTTTAGATACTTGTTTAGTTGCCATCGATCAGGGAGAACATATGATATTTGTCCCTTTTGGACTGGAGGCCGTTAATATTCAATGTGACTATTGATAAGTAGTAACTTTGCCCTGCCATTTCTCAAAGATATTTTTTTTTTTTTTTTGACAGGCAGAGTGGACAGTGAGAGAGAGACAGAGAGAAAGGTCTTCCTTTGCCGTTGGTTCACCCTCCAATGGCCGCCGCGGCCGGCGCGCTGCGGCCGGCACACCGCGCTGATCCGATGGCAGGAGCCAGGAGCCAGGTGCTTTTCCTGGTCTCCCATGGGGTGCAGGGCCCAAGCACCTGGGCCATCCTCCACTGCACTCCCTGGCCACAGCAGAGAGCTGGCCTGGAAGAGGGGCAACCGGGACAGAATCCGGCGCCCCAACCGGGACTAGAACCCGGTGTGCCGGCGCCGCTAGGCGGAGGATTAGCCTAGTGAGCCGCGGCGCCAGCCCAAAGATATTTTCTAATATATGCTTTGAACTTCCTGTGATCTTTTGCTGTGAAGTTTCCTTCCTTTACCCTCTTTCATACTGATGACTGTTTGTGTTTCTGTGTGTAACACATCTTTAAGCAAACAGAAATTGAAAGAATTTGTCGCCACTCGTCCAGCCCTGCAAAAGATGCTTAAAGGTCTTTATTTCACCTTCATTCACAAATGATACCTGCAGTATCTCCACTTTATTAAACTGTCTCTTCCCATACTATCAGTGTGCTCCCTTCCTATTCTGCCATCAACTATGAGTGGTTTAGTGTAGTGTCTGCTTTCAGGAAACACCTGAGGCATGTGGTGGGTGTGGCCAAGGAGCTCTGTTCAGTGCTCCAGGGTGAAGGGTGTGTCTGAGATGATACACCCAGCTTTGGCCTGGTAAATCTTTTTTTAATCAGTGGGTAGGTTTCTTCTTGTCTGTTGGCTTAGACTCTTCTGAGCTCCTTTCCTCAAAGGAGACCAGTGCCTGGGTACTAGCCCCAGTCGGTGTATTTTTAGTCTGCTCTGCCACACGGACCACCCAAAGGACCTGTTCTGTCCTCATTGTAAGTTCAGATTTCCCAGAAATTTGACAGGTAACCTGGGAGCCCTGATCATGTGGAGCCTCCCACAGTGACTCCCCAGAGTCCCAGCCACACCCTGAGTCCTCCCATGCAGCCTTAATGTTTTCACAGTCCCAGAGCACAAACCTCCCACAGTCACAAGCACCCAGCCCCATCTGTTCTCTCCAGATTCAGGAGAATCCACTTGGCTGGTTTTTGGATGTAGACACTGTCGCTCCCCCTCTTCATGGAGGAACGACACTAAACCCTGCCTAGGCTTCCTATCCGAGTCACGGCACCATTATGTCGCTCCCCCTTTTTGTGGAGGAACGACACAGGACTCTGCGTTGTTCTTTTGTCTGCTCGGCCCTCCCCAGGTTTGCTGCTGGTTCTTCCTGGGTTGGCTACCGACCCTTCCACCTCCGTGGAAGGGCGGTTCCCCCTGCCACTTTCCCCACTTCCGCGGGGGAGCGGCACACCGCCGGCCAGCTCTCTCGGGGGCTGCTCAGATGTTCCCCTTAGATGTTCCTGGTGCATGTTGTCTCTCTTCCTTTATAGTCCTCTTCCACCAACCCCAACTCTGCTACCCACACGCCGAGTATGCTGCTCTCCTCCAATCAGGAGCAGGTCCTGCTGTTTATTGGTTGAACTGGAGGCAGCTGTGTAGAAGCTGTTTCCTCCTCTCCCAGAGCCATATTGTGGGAGAGCAGATGCATAGAATAAGTCTTAATTCGAGTCTAATCTGAGTTGCTCCCCACAGACACAAGCTGGCAAGGCTTTTAGGTATGTCAAAAATGTCACCGGGGGCCGGCGCCGCAGCTCACTAGGCTAATCCTCCGCCTAGCGGTGCCAGCACACCGGGTTCTAGTCCCGGTTGGGGTGCCGGATTCTGTCCCGGTTGCCCCTCTTCCAGGCCAGCTCTCTGCTGTGGCCAGGGAGTGCAGTGGAGGATGGCCCAGGTGCTTGGGCCCTGCACCCCATGGGAGACCAGGAAAAGCACCTGGCTCCTGCCATCGGATCAGCGCGGTGCACCGGCCACAGCGCGCCGGCCACGGCGGCCATTGGAGGGTGAACCAATGGCAAAGGAAGACCTTTCTCTGTCTCTCACTGTCCACTCTGCCTGTCAAAAAAAAAATGTCACCTGGTTTTTATCAGGTTGTTACAGGACACCATTACAGAGTGGTTGGGGAAAGAGAAAGCATGCCTCCCCTTTGTTTTTTCTCCTCTAGTTTGGCAGGTATACTATCTCCCACAGGGTTCCAAGCCAGATTCCCTCTAGGCTCTTCCTGTAGTTTTGTCAGTGGCTTGGGCTGCTGCAGTCTGGTCTCACTTCACTCTCCAACGCTGGTGTAGAGGCTCTCAGCTGCCGTGGTCCTGAGTTGTGGGTGTCCTCGCCCTTCACGTAGGTACACTGTGTCCCTCCAATTTTCATAGAGTTTCTTCTGCTGTTTTCTTCCTAGCTCTTCCAAGACTACACTCTGTCCACTTTTTTAAAACTGTCTTCTCCTAGACTAGAGCAGGAAGCTCCCTCCCTACTCTACTATCTTCCACAATTAGTTCATATACTTTTTAAAACAGTGGTTATAGGGATGTAATCCTATTTGTAAAATGATTTTTCATCTAAATATATAGTTAAATGTTCAGTTTGAACTAAAGTGTTATAAATTGTGTACCCAAATTCCACTGAAACCTGGACCTTCACTCATGTAATCCTCAAAAAACTTGAAAATTTTTTATGTAACTGAATTATCACTTTCCTTGCATTATGAAAAATACCAGCCCTGAATGTTTTTCATAATATAATGGAAAAATAAATATGAACTTGAAAGGTTATAATTCCATTATAATAATTTTCTTTTAAAATGAATTTAGAGGATCCCTTCCGCATTCAAATTAGAGATGAGTAAATTAAAAATATATCAAAATGGAAAGCAAGGACTACTGGAAAAACCTTTTACAATTGCATGTTCTCTTTTATAAAACATTTTCCTCATCTATTGATGAGCAGGAAACAGCATAACAGTGGTAGGAGAAGAGTGGAAATGTTGACAATGTGACTCAGTATCAGCTGAGAATGAGCTTGTGTTTTCTTTTTCTAAAAATATCATTTATATGAAAGTCAGAGTTACAGAGAGAAAGGAGACAGATCTTCCATCCATTGGTTCACTCCCCAGATGGTCACAGATGGCAGTGCGAGCAGGCCAAAGCCATAAGCCAGGAGCTTCATCTGGGTCTCTCATGTGGGTGCAAGGGGCCCACACATTTGGGCCAGCCTCTTGCTTTTCACAGACCATCAGCAGAGAGCTGGTTCAGAAGTGGAGCAGCTGGGACACGAAACACCTCTCATAATGGATGCCAGTATCTCACGTGGCAGTTTTACCTGCTATGGCAAACATTGGCCCCAAGCTTGTGTTTAACATTTTATTTTCCCCTGCTAAAAATGTGCTATTCTCAGCTATAACATGAATCAGTGACAGATTTGTTCAATACTCACTTTTTTTAAACTTTTACTTAATAAATTTAAATTCCCAAAGTACAGCTTATAGATTACAATGGTTTTTTCCTCCCCATAACTTCCCTCCCACCTGCAACCCTCCCATCTCCCGCTCCCTCGCCCATTCCATTCACATCAAGATTCATTTTCAATTCTTAATATATACTAAATTGATCTTCTGTATATAAAGTAAAGACTTCAACAGTTCGCACCCACACCAAAACACAAAGTGTAAAATAGGAACCATCCCATATACAGTTCAGCATAACAGTCACAGTACCATTACTTTCTAATCTCTAGGTTCCTTTCATCTGTAGTCAATTGAAAAGTTAAAGATAATTCTATGAAATGACCAAATGCTCCATTCAGTTCACAGCAAGGAATGAAAGGGAATCACATATCATAATCCTTTTGTAGATATGCATCTAAAATAAGCATAGTTATAAAATGCTTTATAAGCTACAAATGTCCTACTAGAATTCCTATACTTTGAATTTTTTGACAGGCAGAGTGGACAGTGAGAGAGAGACAGAGAGAAAGATCTTCCTTTGCCATTGGTTCACCCTCCAATGGCCGCCGCGGCCGGCGCGCTGCGGCCGGTGCACTGCGCTGATCCGATGGCAGGAGCCAGGAGCCAGGTGCTTTTCCTGGTCTCCCATGGGGTGCAGGGCCCAAGCACCTGGGCCATCTTCCACTGCACTCCCTGGCCACAGCAGAGAGCTGGCCTGGAAGAGGGGCAACCAGGACAGAATCCGGCGCCCCAACCGGGACTAGAACCCGGTGTGCCGGCGCCGCTAGGCGGAGGATTAGCTTAGTGAGCCGCGGCGCCAGCTTACTTTGAATTTTTAAGTATTAAATTTGTATATGATTTCTTATTTTTCAGCCATTTATTTTTCCATGGCCAAATATTTAATAAGTTTACTGATTTAACATGTACATCTTTCAAATATTATTCTTGTACAAACTAGAGCTTTCCATACTGTTTTTTCTGTCCTTTCTAGTATCATAGATCACAGTTTTACTTTTTATTAATATCTAACACATTTTAATATCTAAAAGAGTATGAAACTGTTTCATAATTTAAGTGGGTCTGTTTAAGTCATTAATGTACTAGATGATATTCAGTACCTTTTTTTTAAAAAAAAGATTTGATAGAGTTATAGACAGTGAGAGGGAGAGACAGAGAGAAAGGTCTTCCTTCCGTTGGTTCACTCTCCCAATGGCCGCTATGGCCAGCACTGTGCAAATCCGAAGCCAGGAGCCAGGTGCTTCCTCCTGGTCTCCCATGTGGGTGCAGGGACCCAAGCACTTGGGCCATCCTCCGCTGCCCTCCTGGGCCACAGCAGAGAGCTGGACTGGAAGAGGAGCAACCAGTATTAGTACCTGGCGCCCCAACCTGGACCAGAACCTGGGGTGTCAGCACCACAGGTGGAGGATTAGCCAAGTGAGTGATGGTGCCAGTCCATATTTAGCTTTTATAATTTTGAGGATTGCTTCTATACCCAATTTTTGGGGAGTTCTTATGAAAGAGTGCTGAATCTTATCAAGTACTTTCTCTGTTCCTATTGAGAAAACCATATGGTTTCTGTTCATTATATTGGTGTGATTTATGATGTTTATTGATTAGCAAATGTTGAACCATCCTTCCATTTCTGAGATAAATCCCATTGATCATGATGTATTATCTTTTTAAATGTGGTTCTTGCTTTGATTTGCTAGTATCTTGTGAGAATATTTGCATCTAAATTCAGTAAGGATATAGGTCTGTAGTTTTTTGTTTCAAGTTTTTGGTTTTGGTATAAAAATAATGCTTTCCTTGGGGTTGGTGCTGTGGTACAGCAGGTTAAGCCGCCATCTGCAGTGCCAGCATTCTATATGGGCACAGATTCCATTCCCAGCTGCTCCAATTCTGGTCCAGCTCCCTGCAATTGTGCCTGGGAAAGCAGCAGAGTATGGCCCAAGTGCTTAGACTCCTCTACACATGTGCAAGACCCAGAAGAAGCTCCTGGTTCCTGGCTTCAGCCTGGCTCAGTCCCAGCTGTTGCAGTCAATTGGAGAGTGAATCAGCAGATGGAGAATCTCTTTCTCCCCCTCTCTGTTTCTCCCTCTCTGTAATTCTGACATGAATAAATGAAATACATTTTAAAAAATAAGAATACTGGCCTCATATAAAGAGTTTGGCAGAGTTCCATCCTGTTCAATATTTCAGAATATTTTGAAGAGTATTTGAGTTATTTCCTCTTTGATTATTTTGTAGAACTGAATATTAAAGTCATCAAATCCTGGACTTTTCCTTTATGGAAGACTTTCATTGCTTATTATGTATCTATTCATGCTGTCTAGGTCTTCTTGATTTAATCTTGGTAAGTTATATGAACACAGGAATTTATCCATTTCTTTGAAGTTTTCCAGTTTATTAGCATATAGTTCTTCATAATAGTTTCTGGTGAGCTTTGGTATTCCAGTGGTATCAATTGTAATGTCTCCTTTTTTACCTCTAATTTTATTTGGGTTTTTTGAGTCTAGCTAGAGATATATTTTATCTTCTCAAAATGCAACTTTTTGTTTCATCGATCTTTTGAGTTTAGTTTTAATTTATTTATGTTCTGATTCTTGTTATTTCTTATCTTCTCATTTTTGGTTTATTCTTGTTATTCTAAGTTTTCAAGATGCATCATTAAATCTTTCATTTTAGATCTTTTTTAATGTGGGAACTTTATGCTAACACCTTCCTTTTTATTACTGCTTTTGCTTTATCCCATAGGTTTTGATATGTTGTTTTCATTTTCATTTATTTAATAAAAGTTTATTATTTTCTTTTAATTTCTTAATAACCCATTGATCATTCAGTGATGTGTTGTATAATTTCCAAGTACCTATGAGTGTTCTATTGCTCTTGTTGATTTATAGTCTTATTCCTTTATGTTCTGAGAAGATACATGGTATGATTTCAATCTTATAAGTCTGCTGATACTTGATTTTTGGCCTAATATGTGGTCTATCCTAGAAAATGTTCCAGGTGTGATAAGAATGTATTCTGTAGCTGTTGTGTGAAATGTCCTGTAAACGTCTCTTATGTCCATTTTCTTGATAATGTGTTTTAACTCCAATGTATCCTTATTGATTTTTTGTCTGGATGACTGTACATTAATGAATTTGAGGTGTTGAAGACACCCACTATTATTGTATTATATTAGAGTCTCTCTCTCCCTTTAGGTATAATAGTATTTTCTGTATATAGCTCTGTGGTCTTTTGTTGGGTGCACATATATTTATACTTGTTATGTTTTCTTGCTGAACTTAAGCTTTTATCAAAAGATAATGTCATCCTTATCTTATTACCATTTTTATTTAAAGTTTGTTTTATCAGATATCAGGATAGCTATGCCTGCTCTCTTTTGGTTTTCAGTGGAACTTTTTCCAACCCTTCACTTTTACTCTGAGTATCTTTGTGGTGTTTCTGAAGTCATCTTTTAGAGGGGTCATGATTTTTTGTCCATTCAGCCAATGGTTAGTGAATTTAATCCATTTACAGTCAAGGTTAGTATAAGATCTAAGACCTGTCATTTTGTTGATTGGATAATGATTCTACAAACTCTTTTAGTGAATTTGGTAGTGTTATCTGTTTCATGTTTACTTCTTTTTTTATTTGAAAGTCAGAGTTACACAGAGTGAGAAGGAGAGGCAGAGAGAGAGAGAGAGAGAGAGGTCTTCCATCTGCTGGTTCACTCCCCAGTTGTCCACAACAGCTGGAGGGTGTTGTGCCATTCTGAACCCAGGAGCCAGGAGATTCTTTTGGGTCTCCCACGTGGGGGCAGGGGTCCAAAGGTGTGGGCCATCTTCTACTGCTTTCCCAGGCCACAGCAGAGAACTGGATTGGAAGTGGAGGGGTGTAGTCTTTGATTGATATCTTTTGTATGAATCAATGTCAGCTGTGTCTGTAAGTGACATAGTGGTCTCGTCTGCTGCCATTCATAGGGATAGAAGTGTGGCCTCGAGATCAATAAGAGATGCCTTGGGTGTGTTTATTTGGTCCCAAAAGAATTTGGTATCAGTCTCCATGGTGAATGTGATAGTCAAAGCCTTCTTCCTGGTGTTTAGGGAGATAAGGGTGGTTGCCTCCTTGTCCTACTGGCAAGCCCGAGTGATACCAGCATTTGTGGCACCAATTTCTGTGGCTCTAGGACTGTGTGATATGGATAGATGCTTCTTCAGGCGCTACTAGGAGAGTCCAGCTCTAGTCATAGGATAAGATGGGAAGTGAAGCCTGTTCTATTCCTATAGGGTGACTACAAGTTATACAGGTGATTTTACTCTGGGATGAGTCTAGAGGGGTGAAATGCTAGCAAGTTCTTCCTACACTGGGTAGATTCCAGTGGCATTGAACAATTTAATATGAATTGTTAAGGCCATGGTATTGCAGGATATGAGATCATTATCAAGATCTCCCAGGTTGGAAGCAGATTGTTTCATGGGCTACTTCTGGTGTTAGCCCCCAGAAGCTATGATGAATCCCCTTGGCTCATGTAGAGGGTGTGAGGATAGCACTAGGACCAGTACTCAAAAACTCCCACAGTTGCAGGATGCATGGGATCTGTTTTTTGCCCCACACGTTGCTCTGAATCTGATTATAATGCTCATAGGAGCAGAATAGAGGTGTACTACATGGCTTTTTGCTGCCAAGTATAGTGCTCTGTGTGGGTGGAGGAGGGGAGGAAAGGAAAACAGCATGGCTTCCCTGCTCCAAGCACAGTGGCTGCTCAGACCCCAGTTAGCTCTCCAGGGTGAAGTAAAGTCAGTGGGTGGTGTGGAATTCCCTCTCAGCTAAAACTGCAAGTGGTGGGCGTGCAGTGATTTCTTCTTGCCTTCAGATGGTGAGATGGTGGCTTACAGCCAGAAGCTGACTGTTATGCAGATGGCTGTGGTGGTATCTGTCCTCTTTTGTCCCAGAGTCTTTGATGCAATTTTCAATGAAGAGAAAAAATCAACAATCAGACCCCTGGAAACATAGTCCTTCCTTTTTTTTTCACATTCCAGAGAACCTTAAGTTAGTGTAGCAATACCTTATTCTGTCATCTTGGATTGCTTCCAGGGACCAAATCATTAAAAAAAGCAGCTTAAGGATTTGTAAGAACTAAAATGGGGCTGTCTGCTAAATAAAATGTTTTAAAAGCGCTTAGCTATAACATTTTTCAGTTAAGAATACTGAGTTCAGAGGGTAGGTGTTTAGCCTAGTGGTTGAAATTCCAGTTAGGACACCTGCTCCCCATGTCAGAGTGTCTGGGTTTGCACCTGGTTCTGGCTCTTGCAAAGTAGCTCCTCAGAGACACAGGTGACAAGTCAAGTAGTTGAGCTCCTGCCTCCAATGTTGAGAGACCTGGATTTAGTTTCCGTCTCACACTTTTGGCTCCAGAAAGCCATTTCAGGCATTTGGGGAGAGTGAACCCATAGATAAGAGACTTTCTGTCTCAGAAAAGAAAAAAGAAAAAGAGAAGGAGAAAAGAAGGAAGGAAAGGAAGATGAAGGGAGGAAGGAAGTATGGAGAAGAGGAAGGGAAAGGATAGGGGTAGAGAGGGGAGACGGAAGGAGGGTAAAAGGAAAAAAAACTGAGGTCAGAAAGGAAATTATCTGTATTCATTTATACAGTGAATATTAGTTGAGCTTCTGAACTCCACACAATGGAGTATGTTCTGGAGTTACAGTTTTACCCTCAAAGCGGAACAGATTCTTAGAAGACACAGGCTCATCAAGGTATTGGTGACATTCTGTATTCACTCTGCAGCAGAATCATTGCCTGTCAATGCAAATTGTGTCGTCCTGGTCACTTTCTTAAGAACACTCTTTAGGCTTCATATTATCAAGAGTTAACCAGAATTCCTTAGTTTCATTAACTCCCACCTTATTCCCTATTTACATAGAGTAAAGGTTAGTAATTAGTGGTAAAGTTAATATAGTTGTAAAGATTTTGGTGAGTGTGAAAAATTTGAGTTAAAATTTGTTGGGAGGAGATTACAGTGGAAAGGGAAGTATCCACATTCTTACAGTGGGCGAGATTAAGATTAAAAGTAACAGTATCCTAGGGCGAAGTCTTATACTTGCCAAAATCATTCTTATCAATGGTACATATAAAATGAACTGTTTGAATTAAGTACAAACAGGCCATTCAGTGGAGTTTAAAGGTAAGTTTTTTGGTACAAAAATTTGAAATCCCAGAATATTAAGGACCTTAAAAAAGTTTATGAGCAATTCGTATTATGAAAAAGCTATGGTGGACTTCAAAAATGTTTTTCACCAAAATAAACTTTTCTATTTTAATTCCATTTTCCACCACTTTTGGAAGTACCCTTATAGGAATGTCTCTATCATAGTTGCTTGACCACAGGTGTGATTTTGCACTGAATAGCTGGATTCTAGGAAATATCTAGCCACCTGTGGCTGTGAGGAGATCTTTGTCTTACTCTGACATGAAATATTTTCCATCATCATCCATGTCCTAGGGGTCCTTCTTGTTCCTGTCGTGTGTCTTACTAAGACTGAAAATTCTTATTAGACCAGGTCATCTTTTAATAAGATAACTAATCTGGCTGTAGAAGGTTCTCTATCTCTGGGTAATGAGTTTTTAAAAGTATAATTTTTTAGAATTGATTTGAAAGACAGAGCAAGTTCCATGCACTGGTTCACTTCCAAAATGCCTTCAACAGCAAGTACTGGACCAGGTTGAAGCTGGGAGCAAGGAATTCCACCTGGGTCTCCCACATGGGTGGCAGGGGCCCAAGTACCTGGATCATTACCTATTGCCTCTCAGGGTGCTCATTAGCAGGAAGCTGGAATTAGGACTAAAGCCAGCACTAAAATCTCAGTACTCTGATGTGGATTGGAGGCATCTCTATTAAGTGACTCAACTTCTTTTTGTTTGCATCCTTAGTGACATCAGATCTCAAAGTGTGTAGTGTCCTCCAGTTCAGTCAACTTTCTTGGTGTAGCTGCTTTGAAAACTGATACTGGATGGGGAAGAGGGGAGTAGAGAGAGGAAGATAAAAGAGAAATTATATTTTTAAAAAACCCTTATTTACTTAATGGAAGGTGAAGCTTATGATTATAAACTGAAAATATGTCATTGTAAAAATTATAAAGGAGAAAAAATTACAAGAGAGACTAAGAAACAAAGGAGAATGGAGAGAGGGAGTGTGAGCAGGAGGGAGGGTAGAGGGCAAGTATCACCATGCTCCTAAATCTGTAGATGAAATTCGCTCACCCTATATAAATTTTAAAAATTAAAAAACACATTTATATACCCTATTTAATTTTGCTTAGGGGAAAGAACCCTGAGGTCTGGGGCCTACCACAATGCTGTCTTATTATTAAACACACACCACGGTATGATTACTTCGAGACCTGCTTTGGGCTGCCATCTTTGTGAGAAGGAATATGGGAATTTGTCATCCATTATGCAGCATAGTGAGTGAGAGGAGATCATCACTCTTGCTGTTTCAAATAAAGATAACCTCTAAGTAGGCAATGAATTCCTCATAGTCTGGAAACTCTACTCCCTACTATAAGATCCTGGGTTCAAATCAAAGCTTCCAGAAGACTCATTACATAGTATGCACAGTCTGAAATATGTTTATTCGCTGTTCATTATTACAGACTCTAAATCCACATTACGCATTAGTCAGCGGCTTTCTTGTACCTGTTATGATGCTGATGTTGACTGTTGCTGTGGTTGCAGTGACTCAGTTTTTTCCTTTCCCATCTCATCCAATGTAAAAAGTAACGCAAAAGTGAAGCAGTAAAGTGTGCTTCTAAGACCAGTGGGATGCAGGTAGGCTTGATAGTGCTTTGCTTCTTAAACATTAAGTAAGACTAAGAATGATTATGAAGAAAGCCCATAGAATGTGGCAGAAATAACACTGAACACAAAGAGCTGCAGTTTATACCCTATAACAGATTGAATTCCAAGAAATGCCAGGACATGGTGTTGGTTCTAGAAGGGAGCAGCATGATACGCTGGTGTTGGGAGACCTAGACTGATTATAGCATTGACCCTTAAAGTGGAACCTAAAAGTCTAAATAGTACTTTGAAATGCAATTTGGAAAATTGAGAATTACAAATCAATAATATTCACCCTTGGTGGGTTTTCATGGGAATAGCTAGCCATGCTACTTCTGTCAGGAGTAAAAATTTATCCTTTCCTGGAAATGATCTGCTAAAAAAAAAAATAGGTAAAAACTATTTTTTCACATTTTAATTGGCTTATTCATGTATCATTTTAGCTTTTAAAATGTTATTTCTGAACTATATTCTATTTTATTTTTATACCATGATTTATTTTAACCAGTATCCTATTGTTATATTTTTTACAATTTTCCATTGCCATAAATAAATCAGAATATATAATTAATCATACTTTAAAAAAATCTTGTGGGTCCAGAATTGTGGCACAGCAAACTAAACTGCTGCCTACAATGCTGGCATCCTATATCAGAACATCAGTTCTAGCCTTGGCTGCTCTGCTTCCAATCCAGGGCCTGCCAATGTGTCTGGGAAAGCAGCCAAGGATAAGGATGGCTCAGGTACTTGGGCCCTGGCCACCTCTGGATGGAGTTCCAGGCTCCTGGCTGTGGCCTGACCCAGCTCTGGTCCTTGCAGTCATTTTGGGAGTGAAACGGTATCTCTTTTTCTCTATCATTCAAATAAGTAAATAATTTTCAAAAAACATACAATTTTTATAAATTATCATTGTATAGTGAAATAAATGAAATAAATTTTTAACCTCTAAATGCATTTTAAAGGTCTTTTTATATTCCTTATCCTTATCTTATTTATTTTTGTTTTCTGAGTTGCTAAATGATCCTGTAGTATTTGAGTCCTGCTTTTAATATTAAAATGAATCTTGTCATACAGAAAAAAGAATGCTATCAATTACTTCTAGGATTATATAAAGACGACTTAGGAACAAACTTAGAGAGGTTTCTCTTGGCTGACTTTGAAAATTTTAATAGCAAAAGAAAGACTTTACAAAACAAATACATTTATATCCATGGTGTCTGTAAATGAAAACATCACTGAACATCTTTAGAGTATTCTAGGAACTAAACTATTGTTTTAAACACTGATAAACTGGAAAGAGAACAAAGCATTTATCCTCAATTTTCTTTAAGAAATGAAAAACTATTACTGAACAACAACTTTATCAAAGCATTTTATGTAAAAATGAAGAGAAGATTCTAGTATGAGAATAAAACCAACAGTTTGTAATCTCAGATGAATGAATGGATGTAGGCAGTGATAAAAGGCACTTAACTGGCGCTGCAGCTCACGAGGCTAATCCTCCGCCTACAGTGCCGGTACTCTGGGTTCTAGTCCCGGTTGGGGATTCTGTCCCAATTGCTCCTCTGCCAGTCCAGCTCTGTGCTGTGGCCTGGGAAGGCAGTGGAGGATGGTCCAAAGTCCTTGGGCCCTGCAGCCACATGGGAGACTAGGAGGAAGCACCTG
Source organism: Oryctolagus cuniculus (assembly GCF_051225735.1). Classification (NCBI taxonomy): domain Eukaryota; kingdom Metazoa; phylum Chordata; class Mammalia; order Lagomorpha; family Leporidae; genus Oryctolagus; species Oryctolagus cuniculus. The sequence continues at coordinate 50,036,953 of NC_142877.1, forward strand.
GCTCCTGGCTTCGGATCAGTGCAGCGCACTGGCCATAGAGACCATTTGGGGGTGAACCAACAGAAGGAAGAAGACCTTTCTCTGTTTCTCTAACTCTGCCTGTCCAAAAAAAAAAAAAAAAAAAAAAAAAAAAAAAAAAAAAAAAAAGGCACCTGCTAACATTACACCAAGGAAGAGAGTATAACTATGTGTGTCTTCTGGTGGAAGCTCCCACAACTTTTGAAATAGCGTAGATTTAAACTCTGATTTTTATTGTGTCTCTAGAACTAGCTATGAATTTGTAGAACGTAGTGGGGATGGAAGAACATGTTAACAGCATTGTCTTTATTCACTTAATGAAAAACTCTACCACACTTTTCATCCAGCTTCTTTGAACAAGTTTTAACATACATGGATAGCAAGATAATCCATGCTAACAGAAACCGAGAAGAGCTCTTGGAGCCATCCTAATATCTGGCAGAATAGACTTTAACACAGAAACTATTAGAAGAGTCAAAGAAGGACACTATATAATGAATAAAGGATCAATTCAACAGGAAAATGTGACTATTATAAATGCATTTAAATAATCATGGGCACATGGCTATTTAAAAGAAATGTTAAGGATTTTAAGGGAGATATAGACTCAAATACAATAGTAATGGGGGACTTCAACATTCCATTTTCAGAAATGGGCAGATCAATGAGATAGAAAATCAACAAGGAAACAAGTTAATCGACACCATAGACCAAATAGACCTAGCAGATATCTACAGAGACCTCCACTGTACAGCCAGAGTAGGGATTCAAATCAGTAAAGATAAAGTCAAACTATCCCTTTTTGTAGATGATATGATTCTATACAAAGGGGATCCAAAAAACCCCACTAATAGAGTATTGGAACTCATAGAAGAGTTTGGTAAAATAGCAGGATATAAAAAACACAAAAAATAACAGCCTTTGTATACACAGGCAATACCATGGCTGAGAAAGAACTTCTAAGATCAATCCCAGTCACAATAGCTAAAAAAATCAAGTATCTTGGAATAAGTTTAACCAAGGATGTCAGAGATCTCTACGATAAGAATTACAAAACATTAAACAGAAGACACAAAAAAAAAAAATGGAAAAAACTTCGATGTTCATGGATTGGTTGGAAGAATCAATAGCACCAAAATGTCCATTCTACTGAAAACAAATGCAATACCAATCAAAAGACCAATGGCATTCTTCTCAGACCTAGAAAAAATGATGCTGAAATTCATTTGGAAACACAGGAGACTTCGAATATCTAAAGAAATCTTATACAACAAAAATAAACCAGGGGGCTTCACAATACCCGATTTTAAAACAACCTGGTAACCATGAAGTCTTTTTGTATGACTTAAAGGCTTAAGTTTTATCCTTCCAAAATACATACATTACTCTTAAAACACGTCAGAAACAAGTTAAAAGAATTTAAATATCAGCAAGCACTTGTAAACTAGCCCCCTTTTTTTCCTCACCTTTTCTTCCTAATTTTATTGACTCTAACATTTTGTATTGGGTTTTGCTTGCCTGAAGCTACCAAGATTAGGAACAAAGATATTTGCATTTTAGCTTTAGAAACATCCTGTTTCCAAGGCAGGAGCCTCCCACATTCCACTGCTTCTCAAACTGAAACTGAAATGGAAGTTCCAATTTCTTGAGCTCTATTGCTTCTGAAAACCAAAAACTGCCTTAAGCGTGTTTCCTGAGAAAAATGAAACTGCACGTTTGCTGAGGCAAAAACCCTGTGCATTTGCTCAACAAATCACATTGCTGTGTTTGAAAATGAATTTCTGTTGGCTGGCTGCGCCAAATGTTAAGGTCTAGGTGTAGGACCCAAATTAATTTTCCAGGTTCTTGCCTTTGACTTAAAGAATTCTAAATACAGGCCCAAACACAGCATGCAACGTGATAGAATTTATTTAAATGGAAAAATATGCAGACCCATTAGAGCTTTATTAAGCGAGAATGGGGTCAAAGAAAGTGAATTATCTTACCCTGCTCGGCCTATCCTGAGTCCATGTGGAGGAGAGAGAGCACTTCTGGTCTTCCTAGCTTTTTATGCACTTAGAAAAATGGAAGTTTTTATGTGACATCACTCCTATGTCCCAGGTAAGAGGAGCTACTTCCTTGGGAGGGGTCCCCTGATTGACAGGTAAATGAACATGGCAACACAGAGCAAAGGAGCTACAGCTTCTAGCTCGTGAAATAAAAATTATCTAACCTCTCCTACATCATTATAACTTTCTTGTGTTTGTGAGTTACTGCCTATTCCCCACAAGGGGTCAGCAGAAACTGAAGGCCATGATGAAGGTCAGCGTTGTAAAGGAACAGCAGAGACATTAGCACCACTATAATTAACCCTGAAAACTCCTGAGACTCAATTAGTATAGTCATTAAGATGATTATTGGAAATTTGAGTAATGGCAAATACTAGTAGCGATCCAAAGTCCTGGTTTCTCTGTAAAACATCGTTATTAGAGGCAGAAACATATGGGAAGGCAGGTAGCTGAGCAACAGAAGTTCGACAGCAAAGTTCTTGGAGTAAGTTTGTCCATAATTAAACAAATAATTCCTGTGTAACCAACATTTATTCCTTTGGGAACAATAACAATGTGTTTTATAGATGTGGGACCTTGGCAAAATTAATCCCACAGACTTTTTAGGTAAGGGGCCTGTTAATTGTGTGGAAGTCTAAGGGCAGTAGCCAGTAAACTAGTTTTATAGGTTTGAGTACCTACTGTCTGACATAGCTGAAGCATTTCTGTCAAGGTGGTTGTAGTTTTGGAGGCAGCAGCTTTTAAAACATTTTTACAATCTTGATTTGTGTTTTGTGGGGAATCCCACAGGAATCTCAAGAAGAGTCACGGATCACCGCTTACCTGAAAAGGAGATGAACTGTAGAAACAGTAAAATATTGAGTTAAGAAGTTACTGTTAGGAAACTGGCGCAGTTGGCCGCATGGCCCAGCTACCTGAGCCAGGCTCCATCCCAATCCTAATGGGATTCGCTGTTCCTGCTTCCCTGCCTGCCCTCAGGCAAAGTTTTAAAAGGGCCTGTTTCTGAACATGTGCTCTCTTGGCCCTTCTCTCCTGCTCTCTCTCTCGGTTCCTCTCTCCAGCCTCCTCCTCTGGGCTCTTGGCTCTGCTCTCCTCTCTCCTCTTCTCTGCTTTATCTTCTCTCCTTGCTAGCTCTTCTGTCTCTCACAGTCTCCCTCCCTTTTTCCTTTGCCGCCCCTTCACTCTGGTCTGTAGGTTGTTCCCCAATAAACCCTTTCCCTTACTCCGGTGTCCGGTGTGCTTTGCGATGGCTAACATTAAGATATAACAGTTACCACTAGCCACAAAATAAAAGTAAAGTGGAGTTATAAGTCAGGAGCTAAGGCAATGCCTAACGGCTGTTAGGGAGACACTCCTAATCATACCAAACAGACATCTCTGGTCAGTCAGATAACAGTGTGCTATGGACAATACTCTCCTACCCACGCTGACTGGACAGTTCAAACATAAGCAAGGAGGAACCAGCATTGATTGGACAAGTTGGAGGATGGCAAGCTGGAGAACTGCCGAAAATGATAAAAAGGGAGCCCTTGCACCACTCTTCATCCTCTCGGGGATCATGGCCCGGTGTGTGTGAACCTCTGGATCTCCACACATCTGGAGCTGAAGTGGCAGCCTGCTACTCTGCATGGAGCAGGTAGCAGCACAAGCCTCCGCACGCGGAGGAGCCGCACCAGACCGGACACTTGTTGTTCCCCTTTTTTACAAGTCTTTTCTATAGTAAAGTAAGAATAAGCAAACAGCGAACTCCCAAAGCAAGAATGAGTAGAAAGAAATGAGAAAGAACGAAGCAACGAACTTCCCCGCGAACTCTCCAACGCACCCTCTAACCAACCCACACCACCATGCCGTCTCTCTCCTCCTATATAGTCCTCTCCACCAATCCGTGCTCTGCTACCCACACGCTGAGCACGCTGCTCTCCTCCATTCAGGAGCAGGATCAGCTCCTGCAGTTTGTCAAGTTGGTGAGAGGCAGCTGTGTAGAAGTTTACTCCTCCCCAGCGCTATATCGTGGGAGAGCAGATGTGTAGAATAGATCTTAATTCCAGTAACTTAGCCTAGTCTCAGTTGCTCCCCACAGTTCCCCCTTTTTATTTTTTGGCATTGATATGTGCCTGTTTTCGGTGCCCTGCAGCACACGCTCTGCTCTGCTCCACTCGAGTTGCCCACAGGTGCTTACAAACCCTACCAATCAGGCAAACCAAATCCAGGTCCTCTCTTTGCCATGTTGTGAGGAGGTTTTTAGGCGCTGATGCGTGCCTGTGTAAAGTTCAGCGTGATCTTCATGCTATTGACTGTCTTGTTTGTCGTGCTACTTCAGGGTTCATTGAAAATGTCCCATATTCCAAGGATCCCAGGGATTGGTTATTCATTGTTTCCTTCCTCAAATGGAGTTTTTTTTTTTTCTTCTAGCTCTTCTGCTGGTAGGTTCACCAACCGAATTCTTCTCTCAGGGGTCCATATTGGTTGTGCCGCACCCTGCGGAAAAAAACAAATGGCACCTCGTACTCTTCTGAGTAAGGGGAACGGGCCTTTCCATTGATTGTCCTGTAAATCCTTCCACATTACCCACTGTATTGATTCCTTGTCAGCTGATTGAGCATGCATTTCTGCAGGTGTTTTGCCGTTCTTTTTCTTGTTCAAAAAATTAATTGTATGAAGAGCTAAGGCCAAAGCATCCTTATTGGATGCTGCCATTTCCCCTATTCCCCCCTTTTGTTTAATTAAATTTTTTAAATATAAGTGAGTGCATTCTACCACAGCTTGCCCTTGTGGATTGTATGGACTACCGGTAATATGGGAGATTCCGAATTCTTTCAAAAATGCAGCAAAACGAGCAGATGTATACGCTGGGCCATTATCCATTTTGATCACATGAGGAACTCCCCAGGCTGCAAAAGCCTGCAAGCAGTGTTGGATTACTTGTTGTACTCCTTTATTCATGGCTGTGGCCATAACTACACCTGAATATGTATCTACAGTGACGTGAACACAGCTTTGTCGCCCAAGAGAGGGGATATGTGTAATGTCCATCTGCCAGATATGTCCTGGTTTAAGGCCACGGGGATTGGCTCCCGCAGGAATCTTTGGAACTATGGCAACAACGCACTTTTCACAGGACCTAATAATACCTTCTGCTTGCTTACGGGGAATATTAAATTTAAAACTTAAAGTGTGGGTGTTAACATGCCATTTAGAGTGATATTCTTTAGCTTGTTCCAAAGCGGTGCATGCAAGCAAGAATTTTTTTAACTTTTATTTAATGAATATAAATTTCCAAAGTACGATTTATGGATTACAATGGCTTCCCCCACATACCGTCCCTCCCACCCACAACCCTCCCCTTTCCCACTCCCTCTCCCTTCCATTCACATAAAGATTCATTTTCGATTATCTTAATATACAGAAGATCAGCTTAGTATACATTAAGTAAGGATTTCAACAGTTTGCTCCCACACAGAAACATAAAGTGAAAAATGATAGATGATTTTTTAAATGATGATGAAATCAGATCAGACCTATTGTCATGTTTAATCCCAGTGAGAGTCAAGTTGGGAATTGATAATTTCTTTTTTGTTTGTTTGTTTGTTTTTTACAGAAGATCAGTTTAGTGTACATTAAGATTTCAATCGTTTGCACCCCCATAGAAACACAAAGTGAAATATACTGTTTGAGCACTCGTTATAGAATTAAATCTCAATGTACAGCACATTAAGGACAGAGATCCTACATGAGGAGTAAGTGCACAGTGACTCCTGTTGTTGACTTTACCAATTGACACTCCTGTCTATGGCATCAGTAGTCTCCCTATGCTCCAGTCATGAGTTTCCAAGGCTATGGAAGCCCTCTGAGTTCTCCGACTCTTATCTTGTTTAGACAAGGTCATAGTCAAAGTGGAGGTTCTCTCCTCCCTTCAGAGAAAGGTACCTCCTTCTTTGAAGACCTGTTCTTTCCACTGGGATCTCACTCGCAGAGATCTTTTGCCAGAGTGTCTTGGCTTTCCATGCCTGAAATCTTGAATAATGATCGGCCATCATGTTTCCTCGAGTAAGTGGGCCGGGTAAATTAGAATGAGCTCTTATGTGGCCTATGTAAATAGCATGCTCTTTGATTTAATAACCCCTGAATTTCGCTTAAATAAGAATAGACTGAGGAGGATTTAAGAATAAGGCACTGTGTAGCAAGCATCTGAACTGCATTCACCACATATGCACTATCAGACAAAATATTCATGGGTGCGCTCTCTGCGTAATACTGTTGCGATAATAGCTAATTCTGCATGTTGTGGAGAAGGGGATGCTGTTAAAACAAAATATCGTTGATTGTTAAGTATAGCTGCTCCTTGTCCGCCTTTAGCTCCATCCGTAAATACAGTAACTGCCCCTTGAATTGGATCCCTTCGCACCTTCTGTACCAGTTTTATTGAAACCTGTGTGAAGTTAACAAATGGATGGCGAGGGTAGTGATTGTCAGTCTCTATTTGTAGAATGAGAACTATGTATGCCCATTGCCAGCATTCCCTTGTAAAGGCTTCTACTGCCTCTTGAGCAAAGGGAACTACACATCGCTTTGGAGTCTTCCCCGCCATTTCTGTCGCCTTTTTTATTGCTGTTAATATCAAATCAGCCACCGCAATGCCTTGGGTGAATGTGGTATACGAACAACAAGGGTCCTCCTTGCCAAATGACTGAAGGGATACAGCTGTTCCATAAAAATTAATATTTCTAGGGCTTGTTGTGGATCACATCTTTCCATCTGCATTGCTTTAATTTGTTTTTCGATTTTCTGTAACGCCAAGCGGGCTTCTTTTGTCAATCTACGAGGGGAATCAAGCTGGGCATCTCCTAAAATATTGAATAATGGCATATCTTTGGTGGTTAATTTACAATAGGGCCTCAACCAGTTTAAATTGCCACATAATTTTTGGAAGTCATTAAGGGTCTGCAACCCATCTATTGCAATTTCAAATTCTAATGGGGTCACCTTTTCAGAAGTTACTTTAAGCCCTAAGTACTGTACTACTTCCCCTTTTTGTATCTTCTCTGGCGCTACTTGTTACCCAACTTTTTCCAAATATAATAGCAACAGCTTATATGCTTCCATAAGGTGATTTTCACTTTCAGCCGTTATTAACAGGTCATCCATGTAGTGTAAGATTTGTACTTCTGGGCACTGTTGTCGAACCGGCTCTACTGCCTGGTCAACATATAGCTGGCATATGGCAGGACTGTTAGTCATTCCTTGGGGAAGCACTTTCCATTCATATCTTTTGTCGGGACCTTGATGGTTAATGGAAGGTACGGTGAAAGCAAACCTCTGAATGTCTTGTTCATGTAGAGGTATGCTAAAAAAGCAGTCCTTCAGATCGAGTACTATTAATGGCCAATGCTTTGGGATCATAGTAGGAACCGGGAGTCCGGGTTGTAATGCCCCCATGGGTTGCATCTGCTGATTAACAGCCCATAAATCATGCAACAACCGGTATTTCCCTGATTTTTTCTTTATCACGAATATTGGCGTATTCCATGGGGAGGTTGATGGTTGCAAATGGCCTGCCTCTAATTGTTGTAACACTATCATTTACCGCAGCCAACTTTTCCTGGGTAAGGGGCCACTGTGGTATCCACTTTGGCTTGTTGTCCAGCCATGACAATGGCAGCGGCTGCATCTCAGTGGCCCCCACGAAAAACCCGTGTCCTGTCTTTTAAAGTCGCCTTTGGGCTGGGCTAGGTCCCTTCTGCCTTCTCTGGAGCCTAATCCTCTCCTGATATCCCTTTTTATACATAATACGCCGTCCTGGAGAACTCTCCAACTGGTCTTCATTGGTTAATGTCAGTCCCATTTGTTCTAAAATGTCTCTTCCCCATAATGTGATGGGGAGTGCACTAACATAAGGTTGCACATTTCCCTTGTTCCCTTCTTGATCCTGCCAATGAAGCACCTGAGCACTCCTTGATGGTGTCATGGCCGCACCTAGGCCTACTAAAGTATTATCTCCTGGCTGAAGGGGCCATGACTTCAGCCAATCATTCTCCGAAATTATACTTACATCTGCACCTGTATCTAGCAGGCCCTGAATCGACTTTCCTCTAATGGTTAAGGTCCACAGAGGTCGATCTGCTAAAGACAGGGACAAGGCTGCAAATTTCTCCCCTTGGGATCCACGAACATCCTGCGCTCCAGTCATAATCAGCATCTGAGCCACAGGTTCTTCTGGCTTAATTTGTAACAATGCCCTTTGTGGATTGTAGCAGCACCTTTAACTTATCAAAGGGTAATTGGATAACTCCGGTAATGACCATTAGGCCTCTTGAAGCATTTGTTGCTTTTCCTATGATTATTCCAAGTCCCTTATGCTCAGCCGAAATTGTTTCTGCCCTCACCTCTATGGCTTGTGCTCCCATTTGAGGTGTTAGTACCGAATACCCAGTGGCTCGTAACTCTGAGCAGTAAATATTTGGTTTTTGTATTGTTGGAACCGTGGCACCCACCAATTGTTTTGGCCCCGGGGTGCAGGGGCCCACATTCCAATTTTTTGTTGTTGTCCATATACACCTGGTCTTTTTATGGGGCCCGGCTCATTTGGCATCCTCAGGGGATTGCCTGCGCTATACATTTTAGAGTAACATTCACTGACCCAATGATTCCCTCTTCTGCAGGGTGGGCAAAGGCCTGGTCTTCGAGTTCTCCATGCCCTGCTAATCTCGGGCTGGAAATTTCGCCCTACATTCCCTCATTAAATGCCCTTCTCTACCACATCTAAAGCATTTTCATCCCCTCATGTTCTGTCTAAATTGTCGGGTCACTGTTACTGCAGCATGTGATCCAGAAGCCACATCATCCATGACATCCCTACAGATTTTCAAGAAGGTAGGGATGTCCTTATGCTGCCATGGTCTAAGAGCTTCACAACATGTTTTATTGGCCTGTTCATACGCCAATCTTCTGACTAAGGGCATTGCTTCTTCCACAGTTTCAAAAATATTTCCTGCTGCTTCCATTAATCTGTTCATGAAGTCAGCGTAAGGTTCAGTAGAGCCCTGCACTATCTTAGTCAAGCTGTGTCTTATCTCTCCTTTTCTGGGTACCACCTTCCAGGCTCTTCTTGCTCTTACTTGTAAGAGGACAGCTGTTGGTAGTCGGGCCTGATCATCGGGATTGGCAAATCGCCCTTCTCCATTTAACATTTCCTCATCCCATGTTTGATTCCCTGCTCGATAGTTCTGCTTTGAATATTCTCGAGCAAGTTCTCTATAAGCAGCTAACCATAAGAGGAAGTCACCCCCGCCCAACACCACCTTTACTAAGTTTCTCCAATCCTCGGGTATTAGGCCTTGCTGTCCAATGTTATCAAGGATTGCCTGTGTGAAACTTGCTTGGGGGCCATACAATTGCACTGATTGTGGCAATTCTTTAAGTAATTTGTGATCAAGAGGCCTCCAACCCCTGTTTCCCTGCTGATCCTGAATTACAGGAAACACCTGGCCTGGTTCCTGCTACTGCTCCCAAGCAGGTTTTCTATAAACAGCTCCCCTTTGCTTGCTTTCGGTTCTTGGCCTTTCTATCTCCTCCTGCATACCTACTCCCTCCATCACTCCTTCCTCCTCCCACTCTCTCATGTGGAAAAAAAGGGCTTTTCTTTACAGGAGGAAACTTTGGTAGTACCAATGGGCGATACCGGGGTGGTGATTCATCCTTTATGGTTGAATTTGCCAGCCTTGTAGGGCCAGGATATATTCTTGGCATCTCTCTCGGGGGCGAGGTTCCCTCTTCAGCTTCCTCCTCCCCCCCGTAAGCTTCCTGGCTCTCTAAATCCTTCTTTGATTTTCTTCTCACCTGTTCGTTACAATAGCTGCTCGCCTGGCTGCCCTGCCATAATTCTTCCTGCAATTCACTCCCCTCATTAAGCAACAACTCGATCCCTTCCGTGGGGTCCTGAAGCGCCTGATCAATGAGTTGCCACAGCTTCAGCACTTCTATCGATTCCCCAGCTGCGCGCAATTGCCGTCCCACCTGCCTCCACTGCTGTAGAAACCAGGGGGACGTCTCTACGACTGCTCTTACGAATGCGTGAAATTTCCTCCCCCCTCGTTTCCCTCGCTTAGAAGAAAAGCTGCGAGGAGGTGGGGAGTAGGGAGAGAGAGAGAGAAAAACCGCATTCAGCCCATAACGGATGATCTTTAGGGAGAAATAGAGGATGGTGCCCAGCATGAGGAAGAAGACGTAGCCAGTGGGCAAGGAGTAGCCAAAGAACTCCATTGTCTGTATGGTCCATGACATGTTGGAGCGGTGGGCGTAGTGGAAGACTGAGTCTCCCAGGCGTTCCCAGTAAATACCTCTTTCCTAGCTTCTATTTTTCTTCCCCCGCGGCTTTTTTCCTGGGTTCTAACTAGCTTCTCACCGGCACTCTTTCCGTCCGGCTTTCCCCTAGGCTCTTTGCTAGTCTCTCTCTCCGGTATTTTCCCACTTCTTCCCGTTTCTTCCCTCCTAGGTTTCCTATCCGAGTCATGGCACCATTTGCTGCTCCTCCGCACGCGGAGGAGCCGCACCAGACCGGACACTTGTTGTTCCCCTTTTTTACAAGTCTTTTCTATAGTAAAGTAAGAATAAGCAAACAGCGAACTCCCAAAGCAAGAATGAGTAGAGAGAAATGAGAAAGAACAAAGCAACGAACTTCCCCGCGAACTCTCCAACGCACCCTCTAACCAACCCACACCACCATGCCGTCTCTCTCCTCCTATATAGTCCTCTCCACCAATCCGTGCTCTGCTACCCACACGCTGAGCACGCTGCTCTCCTCCATTCAGGAGCAGGATCAGCTCCCGCAGTTTGTCAAGTTGGTGAGAGGCAGCTGTGTAGAAGTTTACTCCTCCCCAGCGCTATATCGTGGGAGAGCAGATGCATAGAATAAATCTTAATTCCAGTAACTTAGCCTAGTCTCAGTTGCTCCCCACATAACCCCACTGTCTGTGTGAGTGTGTGTGTGTGTATGTGTGTGCGCGTGCGCGTGGCCCAGTGCAAGCGAACCTCTGGGTCTTCTCGCACGTGGAGTCAAAGAGCCAGCCTGCTAGCTTTTGCTACGTGGCACAAGGCAATGATGGGATCAAGAGGCCAGTGGAGCGGACCAGCCAAGATGCCGTCTCATCGCCTTGCCTGGAGTCCTTATCAGCCTGCTGCCAGACCTGACCCTGAAGCCAGACCAGGCCTCTCAGCAGGGGACCTCTCCAACTTCTCGCCTGGCCATCCGCCTGGGAACTTTGAGCCTACTGCCCAGAGTGACAGCCTTCCCACAACTTCCTGCCTGTAAGTGACTGATCTGAGATCCGTCTCTGCTGAGACATGGAGCTCTGAACCTTGAACACTGACACTCTTTTTCGTGACTGTGATACGAGCCTTGAAAACGCAGCTTTTACAAATAGTGTTAGTCATGTGTAATATAATATAACTATGCTTTGACCCTATGCAAGGTATATGTAAATAATGCTGGAGACCTTGATGTACATATACTATTATGATTAGATTGCCCTTAAAATTACTTTAACACTGTATACTGTGATCTATGGATTAATGAATAAGTTCAAGTAGTATAATTGATATTCAGTCCTCTAGTCATTAAGGAAATAGTGTTACTCTGATAGTTAAGTATTATAGTAAGTTAAGTAGATGATAAGTAGCTATGTTAAGCTAAGTGATTCAGTAAGTGTTAAGTTAGCTATAAGTTATGATAAGTGATATTATTGACATTGATAGTGATATTGATGTGTGTTAAGTAATTATGTTAAGTTAGGTGATTAAGCTAAGTAGTTATGTTAAGCTAAATAGCTAAGTAGTTAAGTCATGATTAAGTAGTAATGTTAAGTTTATTGATAAGTGTATTTAATAGTATAGATTGATAAGTATATTGATACTGATAAGTGTATTGACCCCAATGAGCATGCTGATGAGTAGTGTGATATAAAACCCCTGGTGTGTCCCTGGTGTGTGAATAATAAAATTGGAAAAGACAGTCTTGTGTCCTGGTGTTCCTTTCTTCCCTGTGACTGACAAGTCATACGTCGCACTTGCTACTGTCGAGCTGCGTGACAGTAGGCATTCATGACATGTTTTCATAAGCCATTTGTTTTAGCAGAAACTGAGCAACTTTCTTATTATCAACTTGACATTCAATAACTTTTTGTTACTTAACTATAAAGGACATACAACTTTTCATGGGTGTAGAGGATACTGCCTAAGTGTTCTCAGAGGGACCACAGTCCCCTAGTTAGAGCATTACTGCAGTTCTGTCTCTGCCTATGCAGGCTGGGTAAGGGCACAGCCTCCCAACAGAATGCAGTGGCAGAAGGCAGCAGGGTGGGTAATCTGTAACTAATGGTGAGTATTGGTTTCAGGAACTCAAGATTGTAAATAAGATTCTGGATCCTTGTATTGCATGATAGGGATCAGCTTGCTATTCCTAGTCCTGGAACAGGGTTTGGTCTTTCCTGTTCATTGGTGGGCTTTGGTTAATGTATTGCTGTGCCTTCGTGCTTGCCAGCTTGTAGAATTGTACCCTCTAATAAAAAGTTCTGGCTGAGAGTGGTATGCTTTTCTGATGGAGGCCCCATGTTTTGTCTCTTCATTTGAAAAATAAAGTGGTGTTAGGTAGGAAGTCAGATATGAGCTTATGTGTGTGTGTGACAAAGGCCTAAAGACATCTATGTCCAGCATCTGCATCTGCATCTCAAAGTCATCCTGATAACGTTTCAAGGGCAGCCCAGTATTTGCATCCTGCCCTGCCCCCTTCTACCTGATAACCTGCCAGGTGGGGGTCCCTCCCCTTCTGCCTGACAATCTTCCACAGTCTCCCAGATGCAGCCCAGTATTTTCATTTCAAATACCCTGCTCTCGATCCTGGGTTAGGACAGCAGCAGCTAGACTTCCTCCTGTCTGAAACCTTCAGGGGAAAACTCAGATAGGAACTTCTTAATATTACATCCATAAAATCCTTTGTTTCAGGAGATGTGTGAAGACAAAGACCCATCTCCTTAAACCCCCTCCCCGCCCCCCCCCCCCAACCGGACTGTGCGCTCAGCCCTCTGCTCTGCTGAGCTGCCCACCTGGCCTGCCCAGGTGTAATCTCTCTACTCAACCATGTAACCCCGCTCTCTCCCAGTCTGAACGACTGGGCTCTGTCTGGAGAGGAGCCCATCCGTTCTTGCCCTAATAAACCTTGCTATTTTACTTTCCACTACTCTGTCTCACACCTGAATTCTTTCTTGCGCGAAGACAAGAACCCTGCCATTCTCTGGTAACAGTGGCACCTGAACAAGGACCCTTGGCACAGTGAGCAAGGGATGGCTCACCACACCCAGCAAAGGTTACAGACATGTCATTCATCTCTTCAAGATCCCGGTGAGTCACTGGGATGGGGGAATTGCCTATTCCAGGAGCAACAAAAGCATAGAGCAGAATTGTATTATTTGTTAAAACAGGAGGGATACTCCACCCTCAAAAAGATCATTAGGAAATTACTTCAGGAAATAGATAGATGTTGCCCTGCATATCTTGATGTAGGTAACTTGAAAGTGACAGATTGGGAGAAAATAGTCCAAAAAAATTTCATCAGGAGCCACAGGCTCCCATTCCTGTGTTTCATGGATGGTTTTGTTGTAGTGATGATATCAGTCATATTTTAAGCCCAGTGATACCTCTTCCTGGCCGGGAGACTGTTATGCCCGGTTCAGTCATCCCCAAAGACCACCAAGGAGCCGATACCGCTGTAAAGCATATGAGAGCTTTATTGCAGGTCCGGGCCTGGTCTCTCAATCAACACCAACACAGCGGGTCTGAATTGAGAGCCCCGACCCTTCAGTTAACAGGGTTTTTATAGGGTTTTCAGAGATATTTTATACATCATGGTACCATTTAGCAAATTATCTCATCCCGTGGGAAATTCAAAGGACATCTCCTAGAATTGATTAGTGCATCCACTGGCGGGAATGGACCTACTAAAGGTGGTTGGATGGCTTTGGGGTTGATGCCTTTTGAATTGATTGGCCGAAGCATAGGGTCCGAGCTGCTGGGGTGTACGTGCTGAACTGCAGAGTCTCAGGTAGCTATCAATCACCTTATCTGCCCTGGGAAGACACCAGTAACTCTAGGTATTTCTCTGTTATCTGTTAATCGGCTGTTGCTAGGAGAGTTTATCACAAGGGGAGTTTATTTATTTACTTTTAGGAGCTTCTGGCTCAGGGTTCAGGGCCTGGTCAGGCCCAAGTTACAAGATGGAAGCCTAAAATAGTTGCACCTTGATCCAGGCTCAGGTTTCACAAGACTTGTCCATCAGCTCCAATGGTTGCTGGTGAAGAAAAAACTAAATCCTTGGAACTAATCTAACTAAAAAACTGATCCTTTCCATGGAAGAGCCCCTTGCCTGATCTACCCTTCTGGGCATGTTAAAAGAGCAAGGAGACTTGCTGTTGGCAGCCTTTCCTCTCCATTGCCCCCAAAATAATGAGGCCCCTCATCATGAATCTGCCATATAATACGTTTAAAGAATTTAAAAAAAGAGCCTTAATGAGTATGGCATGCAAAGTTCTTATACTGTAGGATTGTTGGAGACTATTGGAGGAAGTCTTCAGATGATGTCCTGGGAATGGCAAACTTTAATAAAGGTGCTTGTAACTCCAACACCGTATACAGTGTGGACAGAAGAGTACTGAGATCTTGCTCATGCCCAAGCCATGGGAAATTTGACTCAAAATATACTCAATAGAGCTAATCAACTATTAGGAGAAGGAGCTTTCGCTGATCCAAATTAACAAGTTAATTACCCCCAAGGGAAGCACACAAATTTCTTATATGGTTCTAAAAGCCTAGAAAAAGATACCTGATGCCTGTGATCCACCCACCTCTTTCTCTGCAATAAAACAAGGGCCTACTGGAAAATATTTCCTTTATTGATAAATTACAAAAAGCTATTGGGTAACAAGTAGAGCATCAAGAAGCTGCTCAGGTATTGTTGCGACAATTGGCTTTTTTTTATTTTTATGTATTTTTTATTTTTTTATTTTTATTATTTAAAAAATTTTTTTTTGACAGGCAGAGTGGACAGTGAGAGAGAGAGACAGAGAGAAAGGTCTTCCTTTGCCATTGGTTCACCCTCCAATGGCCGCCGTGGCCAGCGCGCTGCGGCTGGCGCACCGCGCTGATCCGATAGCAGGAGCCAGGAGCCAGGTGCTTTTCCTGGTCTCCCATGGGGTGCAGGGCCCAAGCACCTGGGCCATCCTCCACTGCACTCCCTGGCCACAGCAGAGAGCTGGCCTGGAAGAGGGGCAACCGGGACAGAATCCGGCGCCCTGACTGGGACTAGAACCTGGTGTGCCGGCGCCGTTAGGTGGAGGATTAGCCTAGTGAGCTGCGGTGCCGGCCGACAATTGGCTTTTGAAAATGCTAATCAGGATTGTAAGGATGTGTTAAAGGCTGTTGGTAATAAACCTGAAACTTATAAAACCAATCTGCTGGCTGTGGCTCTTAAAGGTCCTGTTAAAAATGTTTTTGTTGTTATGATCCTCGAGGCCAATGCCTCATTGCTCACATTTGCCATTATAGTCTTCTTATTCCCATTCCTATTTGGGGTCAAGATTTACTACAACAAATTCAAGCTACTATTCATATAATAGGTTCCTACACCAAATCAACCCATGCCTGCACACAGCTGCCTTTAACCTGGTTGCCTGGGGAGCCAATAGGGGTTAAACAATGGCCCCTTCCTAAAGAAAGGTTACTGGAGGTGGAGACCCTAGTTCAAGAACAAGTGCAAATAGGTCATATGTTACTTACTACCAAATCTTGCCCTACACTTGCCCAATTGCTTTTGCCTCAGCCTTTAACCTTGGTACAATTACAACAGTATTAGGTCACCTTACTTGGGCTCATCCTTATTTAGGTTAACTATCCAACATTTATAACCACTTTTTGTAACCTTGAAGGGAAAAACACATTCAGCAGATACCACTAAGATTTCTCCTAAAATTCAACAACCTCTAGTACATATTAATCAGACCTTGTGGCAGAATTTTGTTAATCACATTCCTCATAATGCCCCTTTACAACTAGCTGTTTTTCCCACTCCTATTAACCCTACTCAAGTATTGCTTGCAAAGTTTTCTGAAAATATTTACATTGTTGAAGGGCTTTATTTACTTCCCACCCCTTCCTGTGACTTCTATACTTACCCACAGGCTGTTGCAGATTTAATTGCCAAAGGATGTCACCAATCTCTTACCTTGATTGGGCTTGATTTGGTTACTGTTTACCTGCCTTTTTCTAAACAGGAACATGAAAATCTGTTACAACAATTTCAACTTATTTATCAAGTTGAATGCATTGATTATGTAAGATATCTTTCTTATAATCTTCCTAGGGATCCTCAATTAACTTTTTACGGTGTTGACATCTTCCTTTGTTGCATGATTACTAAAGTATCCATAGTACAAGCTCTTACTATTTTTTCAGATGGATCTTCTACAAGAGGAGTGATTACTTATCAACAAAATTCTGATTAAATAAAAAAGCGCACCTGGCCACAAAAAAACAGTTCAACACAGTGGGCTGGCACCAGTTATTTTGGTCTTACAATTGTTTAAAGATCAACCCTTCAGGCCGGCGCCGTGGCTCACTAGGCTAATCCTCCACCTTGTGGCGCCGGGACACTGGGTTCTAGTCCCGGTCAGGGCGCTGGATTCTGTCCCGGTTGCCCCTCTTCCAGGCCAGCTCTCTGCTGTGGCCAGGGAGTGCAGTGGAGGATGGCCCAAGTGCTTGGGCCCTGCACCCACATGGGAGACCAGGAGAAGCACCTGGCTCCTGCCTTCGGATCAGTGTGGTGCGCTGGCCGCAGCGTGCCAGCTGTGGCGGCCATTGGAGGGTGAACCAACGGCAAAAGGAGGACCTTTCTCTCTTTCTCTCTCACTGTCCACTCTGCTGTCAAAAAAAGAAAAAAAAAAAGATCAACCTTTTAATCATGTTGCTGATTCTCAATGTTGCTAATTTATTGTTTCATTTACAACATGCTCAAGTTAGTCCTGCCATTGATCTTAATTTACTTATTTACTTAACCTTTTTTTTTAACCTTACAGACTCTGCTATGCCAGTGCCACCTTTCTTTATATGTTGTTCATATTTGCAGTCACTCCTGTTTACCTGGTTTTCTTTCAGAAGGGAAGAGACATGTGATGGCCAGTGCCGTGACTTGCTTGGCTAATCCTCCGTCTACGTTGCCAGCACCCCAGGTTCTAGTCCCAGTTGGAGCGCCGAATTCTGTCCTGGTTGGAGCACCGGATTCTGTCCCGGTTGCTCCTCTTCCAGTCAAGCTCTCTGCTGTGGCCCGGGAGTGTGGTGGAGGATGGCCCAAGTGCTTGGGCCCTGCCCCCACATGGAAGACCAGGAGGAAGCACCTGGCTCCTGGTTTTGGATTGGAACAGCGGCCATTTGGGAGGTGAACCAATGGGAGGAAGAAGACCTCTCTGTTTCTCTCTCTCACTTTCTAACTCTGTCCAAAAAAAAAAAAAAAAAAAAGAGAGAGAGAGAGAGAGAGAGAGAGACATGTGATGAAGCTTTACATGCATGTTGGTTCCCTGTTTACCAATTCTCTTCAGAGTCAAGAATCTTTTCATCACTCAGCTAAATCTCTCCATAAACAGTTTAAAATTCCTCTTTCTGATGCTCATGTCATTATCTCTAGTTCTTTCCAAAGTGCTCAAACCCCTCATTATTTTCCTTTTGCTGCTGTCAACCCTCTAGGCCATCATGCCAACCAGCTTTGGCAAATGGATATAACTCACTGTCCTTTATTAAAACTCTTCTCTTATTTACATGTTGTTATTGATATCCACTCAGGTTACATTAGGGCAACACCAATTAAAGGAGAATCCATTCGCTATATCATTAAACATCCATTAATGACTATGGCTATGATGGGCAAACCTATTTAACTAAAGACTGGTAATGGGTTTGCTTATACCTTTTCTGCTTTCAATCATTTTTGTTGATTAGGGGATATTAAACTTACTCATGGCATTCCCTATAATCCTACAGGTGAAGCCATTGTTTAATAGGCCCATCATACACTAGAAACCCTTCTTCAAAAACAAATAAAAAGGGGGAAATATGCCTGGGGAGATTAATCAGACAATGGCCATTCTTTTAATCATTTAACTTATTTTTCAAAATTTAATTCTACCTTTATAGATTGTGAAACCCCAGCACAAAAGCATTTCCATCCAGCTTGTGAAGAACCATGGGCGTTGCTTTATTACAAGGAATCCCCCAGTCCTAACTGGAAGGACCCCAACAACTCATCAGAGGGTTTGCTTCTACATGTCGTATATGGATTCCAGCTCTCTGACCTGCACAACAGCATGAGTTAACACAGTACATACAATACAGGATCCAATTCCTGCTTTTCCTGGCTCCAGAACTCATCACAGAGACTCCTGAGATTTTACTTACTGCTATTTTTGCTCAACTTATGTACAATTCTACTTTGATCTTATTAGTCATTATGTTATGTTTTCCCCTCACTGTTGGCTCTTATTGTTTAATGACTTACTCTTGAGGTCAAGATACCAATAGGAAACCCTGTGTTGCTCTTCTGATTTTGGAATTGTTCTCACCCATCATCCTGGGGAGCTTGCCTATGTTTTAGAAAAAACTGCCAATGCCACCACTCCTGCCTTATTTTATACTAATTCAGATTTAAGTCAAATTCATGAAGATGTTTACAAAATCATGGTGCTATTGATTATTTGTTACTTAAGCATCATATTGGATGTAAATAATTTCCTGGACAATGTTGTTTCAATATTTCAGATGATTCTAAGCTTATAGAAAAAGAAATCAGCAAAATTAAAGAGAGGTCTCATTTACATGCTCAACCTGAAGGGTGGCAATTTGGATCCTGGTTAAAGTGGCTATTGCCTCCTTTTGCAGTACCATTGCTGTTGATATTACTCCTATGTCTTTTTGGAATCTGCATTATTTCTTGTGTCTCTTACACTAGTATCCTGAAACCTATGATCTTTGATTAAAACAAAGAAAAAGAGGACGTAGAGGATACTGCCTAAATGTCCTGATGGCAGCAGGTTCCTCTGGAATAGGACATAGCTGCAATTCTGTCTCTGCCTATGCAGGTGCGTGAGGGCATACACATCCAGTGGAATGCAGTGGCAAAAGACAGCAGGGTGGGTAATCTGTAACTAATGGTGAATACTGGTTTTGCAAGCTCAAGATTGTAAATAAGATTCTGAATTTTCATGCTGCCTGATAGGGATCAGCTTGCTGTTTCTCTTCCTGGAACATAGGTTTTGGTCTTTCCTGTTCATATGGTGAGCTTTTGTTAATGTATTGCTGTGCCTACGTGCTTGTTAGCTCGTAGAATTGCTTGTATCCTCTAATAAAAATTGCTGGCTGAGAGCTATCCAGTGGCACGCTCTTCTGATGGAAGCTCCCATGCCCATCTCTTCATTCAAAAAGACCCACACCTCTACTTCTATGCGGGTGAAATAAAAAGCCCTGTGAGTGAAGTTGGTAGAGGAAACTAAGGGACAGGTGGCAGAACACACCAACACAAGAGACTTTGGGTCTGCTTCTAAATTTGTTTTGAGAAGGACAATGCAGACGATGAGCCTCTGTGCTGCTGAAACACACTTTCTCTGGAGCAGAGGGAAGTAGAGGAAATGCAGCCTGCATTCTGCTATCAGTGCAGAAGCCCTGGCACATGGATTTCCAGAAGGGGCAATTTCCTGATTTGCAGATTCTGAATTGTTTCACTGACACTGACACCACAGGGGAAAAACCAGGGTTGCCACGGGGAGTCTCTTGGAGGGCTGGGGTTAGCTTGAAAAATTAGATGTACTTGTGCTTGTTCTGAATCAGAAGTCTCTATTTTTCTTGCCTCTGTTGACAAGGACTGAGAGCAGGCAACCTGCCCAGTCATGCCTGCCTTGGAGAAATGAGCCCACAGTTGAGAAGAGAGGGGCTCAGCTGCTCTGCTCTGCTGTCTTCCAGAAACCAGGAAAGTTCACTGTTCCCTGAGGTGGCTCCTATTTCCAGTGATGCCAAGACCAGGATGTCCTACTTCTAAAGTGGAAATGACAGTTATGGGCCTGCAGGGAGATGAGCTGATGCCATCCCTTCCCTATAACCACATCTCGAGTATTCATCCCATAATGGATTCACATCAGAGGCCTGGCTGGGTGAGTGTCTTTCTGTTTCATGCACAGAGTGAGCTCCAAGAGCTTGTGGATCCTGGGGTAGAGCAGGTTGTTTTCAGTGAACTGTTAGGGGAATTTTCTGCTCATGGCATCAGTCTTCAATATTAATCCATCATTAACAAAATGGGTGTTCCTGACATGAAATGATGAACTGCATGAGTTATGGAGACCTTAGATGAATAGGTTTGCAAAAGTATACTTGTGGTTTTTGATGGACCTGTATTGAAATTGTATTGTTTCCCTCTTTCTAGTTTATTTCTCATTTAATATATTTTTTCCAAGTAAATTTGTTGTCACAAGACACACCAAATCTGAACTAATTCAGTATGCCTTAGTGGTATTTGTTTTGTTCTCTCAAGTTTGGAAATATTTTAAGCTATTTCAGAAAATTTTAGGACTGTTTCACCTCATGGCTCCAAAAGCCATGCAGTATTTTTAATATTAAACAATAATGAGTTTAGCAGGTGGCCATGAAAATGTTTTCTCATTGCAGTGATTGCTGATAACATACTATTCTGCTTATCAGAAATTTATTTAGAAATACGTTACATTCTGTATGAAATATTTTTAAAAGTTATTAATTTAGATGAATAGTACATAAAATAAGCAGCATAATTTCAAAGTCTTTCTTAAAAATAATTTTGGTTTTAGCATTTAGGTATTTAAAATAAAGTGAAAACTTTAACATTGATAAGAAAATTGAAACTTTTACAGAAATTAGAGAAAAACATTTTATAATACATAAATGGAATATTGTAAATGTTAGAAAATTAATCACCACTGTCACTATTTCTGATTTTTTCAAAAGTTTCAATCTGCATTTGTTTTTAAATTTTTATGTATAAAAAGTACTTCTTCAGTTTTAATTTAGTTGCTGAATCATCACAACTTTCCCATTAAAATTATCTAACTTGAATAAGAATACTACTCTCTAGTACTATTGAGTACTTAAAATGCAGGAAAGTGAGGGTGCAAATGTGACACTGTTGTGAATGAAGTGAAAAAAAATGACAAGGGTTGTCCATTTGTGGCCACACAGACATTAACCATTTAAGAAATCTGATCAACAGGAAACTTCTATTGATATGTTGAAATATTATAGAATGCTAGGTCTTAAAGTCTTCATTTTAAAACTTTGCATTAGGGAGCATGATATTCAGGTACCCTGTGTCCACATGGGCCTGATCAGAGAACTTGGTGCACAGGACACATTTTTCATTGCTTTCTAAATTAGGCATTTGACAGAGTTGCTATGGCTATCAGAGTGATGCACAGGGAGGCAAGTTATTAGCTTTTAAATACACAGTTTTTTCCCTTCCTGGTTTGTACTTGATTCTGGTTGTTTTTTTAAAAAAATGCAATCTCATGGAGGACTTTTGCATGTCCCCCAAACCACAGCATATGATTCATTTAATTAATTAATTAATTAATTTGTAAGACAGAGTCACAGAAAGAAAGAGGGAGAGAGGGAGAGGGGAAGTGGGGAGAGAGACAGAGAGAGAGAGAGAGAGAGAGCGAGCGAGCTTCCATCCAGTGGTTCACTTGCAAATGGCTGCAGTGGCTGGAGTTGGGCCAATCCAAAGCCCAACTCATACCAGAAGCTTATTCTTGGTCTCCCACCTAGGTAGCAGGGGCCCAAGCATTTGGGCCATTTTCTGCTCATTTCCCAAGTACATTAATAGGGAGATCAGAATTGGGGCTGCCAGAACACTACTGGCACTCCCATTGGATGCTGATGCCTCAGGCAGTGGCTTTGCATGCTTCACCACAGCACCTGCCGCAGCATATGTTTTATTATTGCTTGTCCTGCTACAGCTTTTGTCTCCTAAATCTGCAGTGACACTTATGTTACCTATGCTTTTTCTCAGGGAACTGAAAATTCAATGTGTGAGATTATTAATATCCTCATCATTAACTCTGTGCTTTTAGCTACATCTACATTAATTTCAGTTTCCAAGGAGCAATTGACACATTGCAGTCAATCAATGCTATTGGATGTTTGCCCTATTTATTCTTTTGGAATTTGTTCTTTTATAAAAAAGTCCTTTTTTTGGAGCTAATCATGGTGGGAGAGATAGTTGAATCTGTGAGCTGACTCATTTCCATCAATGAACACTATTCATCTAATCCCCCACATCTGTTCATCTGAAAGTCTCATCATCATTTTAATGTTATCAATGATGTCAAATGTCTTAAAATGCTACTCAGTAAATATTGTAGAACTTATGATGTAAATAACACTGCTGATTAACAGAATAAAAAATAAGCTATTTTCAGTTAGCTTTAAATTCATAAGACTAATCCTACACAAAGTAAAGAGTTCAATAAATAGTATGAAGGAAAAAAATTGTTCCTCAACAGTCAAGACATGGACTATAAACAATTATTCAATCTTAAGGGGTTAATTTCACTCCTAGATTACCTTTTAGGTACTCTATTAGTTGTCAAAGATCAGAGTCAACATGGTGTTTTCTTTTTGGTACAGGTTTATTTCACTAAGTATAATGGCTTCCAGTTGCATCTTTTTCATTCTGACCAAGTTATAGGTGACCATGCTCAAGTTCCCCTCTATTCCAGTTCTCACAGGTCAGTACACATTATTTCAAATTCAGTGATCTTTCCATGATTGGACTGCCAGATTACTCACATAAAAATATGATACAAAATTAACTTTAAATGTCAAATAAATGATCAATGATATTCTAGGTTCTTATATAGATGTAGACCACGTAATTTGGGGAATTTAGAAAAGTTTTCCAATGAAATTATGTAAATGATTATACATCATCTATTAATGATCACTCAAAATAACCACATTTTTTCCTCAGTTTTCATGTTACCAAGAGCCTCATTAGAAACAGAACAATAGTGTTAAGTCTGTTTCAGTATATGGGGGCATTTACGGAATGAGGGATATGAGTTGGAGAGAATCAGCCAAATATCAATGTGGTGGGAGAAGAAAATACTGAATTTTTATCTACTTTCTTCCATGTATCATTTAATCTCTTTTACTGAATGGTTTATAATGTATGGAGTAGAACAACATATTATATAGCTAAAATAATTGCATAGATTTTATTCTATGCTTAAATATATATATATATATATTTTTTTTGACAGGCAGAGTGGACAGTGAGAGAGAGAGAGAGAGACAGAGAGAAAGGTCTTCCTTTTGCCGTTGGTTCAGCCTCCAATGGCCGCTGCAGCCGGCATATCACGCTGATCCGAAGCCAGGAGCCAGGTGTTTCCTCCTGGTCTCCCATGCGGGTGCAGGGCCCAAGGACTTGGGCCATCCTCCACTGCACTCCTGGGCCACAGCAGAGAGCTGGCCTGGAAGAGGGGCAACCGGGACAGAATCTGGTGCCCCAACCGGGACTAGAACTCCGTGTGCTGGCGCCGCAGGCGGAGGATTAGCCTATTGAGCCGCGGTGCTGGCCAAATATATTCTTGAAATTGAATTAATTACAATCCTTCAAATGTGGAGATAATTAATCCTTTAGTAAACATGATCTTGGTGCTTTTTTTGGTTCCAAATTGTGCTGAGGGTATAGATACGTGATAATGGAACAATCAGTTAGCCATTTCTGATACAGAAATGTTTCAACAACCATTTAATCTACTATGGAATATGTCCTTTAATTCATGCATGCCATGTAGTTGTAGAGGAATTTTCTACTTAGCCATTCATTTCTCAGTATGAGTTTTGTTTGCACCGTGTGTGTGTGTGCATATATGTGTGTCTGTGTGTGTGTGTGTGAGAGAGAGAGAGAGAGAGAGACAGAGACAGAGAGAGAGAGAGAGGGAGAGAGAGAGAGAGAGAAAGACAGAGAGATTATTTTAAAAGGAGTGCTTCAAAAACTTTACAGAAAATGAAATTAAAAATAATTCTACATGAAACATCTCTGTGAGTATAAAGAAGGGCTAATCAAAGAAAGATGTACTTTTCTCTGAAGGGAGGAGAAAACTTCTACTTTGCTTATGGTCTTTTCTAAATACTGACAGTTTGTGGTCACAAAAGACTTCCACAGCCTTGGTAGCTCATGGCAAAAGCCTCGGGTGATCACTGACATCATAAATAAGAGTGTTAATTCTTAAATTAACAACAGAAGTCACTGTGCACTTACTCCCCATATAGGACCAACCTCTGTCAATGAGTTGTACTATGAGAATTAACTGCAAAACTTGTTCTCAAGCAGTAATTTATATGTTGTATGTGTGTGTGTGTATACAAACTGTTGAAATCTTTACTTAGTATAGAGTTGGTCTTCTGTATATAAAGTTAATTAAAAAGTAATCTTAATGATGAAGGGAATGGGAGGGAGTTGGAGATGGGATGGGAGTGGGGGTGAGAGGGTGGGTATGGGGGGAAAAACCACTATATTCCTAAAGTTGTACCTGTGAAATTTGAATTCATTAAGTAAAAGCTTTAAAAAATAAAATGCAAATAACATAAAATAATAATTTTATGTGCTGCAAAAGTTTTTGAAAACTGCGAATAGAGGAATCTTCGAAGGGTTCAGAAAATGGATATAATGAAAAAAAATTCATTTGTTGTTGAGAGTACTGAAGGAGCTTTACTACCAGGAATTTCTTTATAATATTCTGAGCTTGTTAAAAATAAGTGGGTAAAATAAAAATGATGATTTGTGATGACATTCATTACAGGAAGAGCACTGGTGACAGGAGGTCTGCTTTTTGTTTTTCAGGCTTCTAAAATATTTCTTGTTTGCTCTTAAGATGAACATAATTTCCACTTATGCTATCATTAAAACATGTGTATTTTTTGCAAGCTGGCATGGGAATCTCAGCCAATGCCTTCCTCTTTCTCTTCCACATCTTCACCATCCACCAGGATCATAGGCCCAAGCCCACCGATGTGACCACTTGCCACTTGGCTTTTGTCCACATAGTGATGCTACTGACTGCACTGGACATTTTATCTATGAACATGTTCAAGTCACTGAATTTTCCCAATGACTTAAAATGTAAGTCTTCCTTCTATTTGAGCAGGGTGATGAGGGGTCTCTCCATCTGTACCACCTGCCTCCTGAGCATCATCCAGGCCATCACCATCAGCCCCAGCACCTTCTGCATATCAAGATTTAAACAGAAACTTCCAAGGTATATTAGCCATGCTTTCTTTTGTTTTTGGTCTCTCAACTTGTGTTCCTGTAGCAACATCATCATCTACACTGTAGCTTATTCCAACATGACCAATCCACCAAATATCATTAAGTTCTGCTCATTTTCCTCAATGAACCCCATCATCATGGAACTGTTTTTCACATTTTCATTGTCCCAGAACGTCTTCTTTGTAGGACTCATGCTGCTCTCCAGTGCCTACATGGTGATTTTCTTATCTAGCCATCAGAGGAGGTCTGATTACCTTCACAGCAGGAGGGTGTTCCCAAGAACCTCCCCAGCAAAAAGGGCCACCCAGACTGTCCTGTTGCTGGTGAGTTTCTTTGTGATCGTGTACTGTTTGGACATCATAATGTCATCTGTCTCAACCATATTGGGGAAATATGATCCAGTTGTCCTTGATGTCCAGAGACTTGTGGGAAATGTCTATGCCACTGTCAGTCCTTTGGTGCTTATTAGTTCTGATAAAAGAATCGTTGGTATTCTGCAAAGCATGCTTGATATGGCATCAATTTTAACAAGTCGATGAAATAAATCTGAAAACATAAATTCTAACATCTGTTAAATATTTTAAAAATCCAAGATTTTAAAATCTAATTTAAATTTTACTTATATTTTCAACTTTTATCTGAATATTTTCTTTACTTTGACACAGCCGAAGATAATATGCCTCTCTTGGTTCAGTGGTCTTCATGTATTGAAGTTTCTTTCTCTCATACTTTCCTAACTTAATATAGGACAACTTATTTTTTTGGAGTGTGAACCTTATGAAGCTCCTTTTAGTACCTAATCTTGAATCTTCTATTATTTTAGGAATTCAACAAATGTTATTCTTGTTGCAGAAAGGAATCTAAATTTACCTTTGTTTATTGAAAGCATATTAACTGCATATCCAATTCTAACTGACAGTTTCTCTATGATCTGTTAATATTTGTTTCTGTTTGACACTAGATAAACTGTGGGCATTTTGCTCTTGTCTTTGTAGATTATTATCCTTCTTTGCTCACTTATGTAAGTCTTTTCTTCCTCTTTGATGTTACAAAGTATAAATAGTTTAAATATTTTTATTAAACTTTGCTTTTGACACAATAAACTTCTGAGTTCATGGATTTGTGTCTTGTGATAAATTTTGTAAACTGATGTGATCAAAATAATTAGAATATTATCTTTTTTTCTTTTGTACAGTTCAGAGAAACAACTAGATTATTTAATTCCTTCTCATTCTAACCTTTGTATCTGTATATTTATATTCTAATTTCTATCGATTTCCTCTTTTTATTGGAGTTGACTGCACTAACTGTGCTCAGTATGACAGTTCAGTAGCTCTTTCTTCCACTCAGTCTATTGTTTACCATGTTTTGTAATAAGCAGATACCCTATATTTTATATTAGCTAATTAATGTTTCCAAATATGCCTGTTATGCCTATGGTTTCTTGCTATTTCCATTTTTAGTGATTCCTCCATCTCCATTATATAGACTTATAGTTTAAAAATGCAATCCAATTGTCTGAAACTTATGTGATGTGGAATTTATTTTTTATGTGAAAAATAATATAAAGATTGACTCTCATATGTGTGAGACAAAATGTTGGAATGTTTGCAGTTGGTTAGTTTTAATTTCTTTTGTCCCCTCTAATATGAACAACCCAAATAGATTTGTCATTTTTGTGATAAATCTACTATGAATGTAGAACTTGCTTCTTAGTTTTGTTTTTTCCCCAGACAATTTTCTTGGTTTAATTTTGTAGTTTTGGAGTCCTAAAATTTTCCTTGTTAGGTATTTTAATAAAGCTAATAGCATTAGAGGATTTTAACTTTCTGCATTATAAGTTGTTAGACTATGTTACACTTTTCTCCAAAAGCACAATTACCAACAGTTTACAAAATAATATTTCGTATAGATGTTCTGTAGTAGACAACCATATTTCATGAGAAATACCTTTATCTTTTGATTTGGAACACACTCCTCTCCTAATGTGCTATGGGGTAATGACAATTTGTGGAATATGCTAATTTTAACATTTTAAACCTCATTTCATGTTTCCACAAACTTATGAAATATTACTTATATTCCAAGAACAGTACCTATACACAAGTTCAAAATTACTGTTTTGCTATAAATTAAGCTAGCATTCATAGGATAATTTTTCTGAATTCAGGATTTTCTCTTCAATTATAATTTTTCCTCATTAGCACTCCTGTGAAGTTCTTGTATACATACAATTTTATGTGTTGTAGATCATGTAATATATAATATGCCTACTCTTTGGATTGCAGAATAGAGTTTGAAACTGTTCAAGGATGTTTCATAATAATGCCTTTTAAAAGTAGCTTGTTTGTATTTTGCTAATTTTTCCAAAAATGTTTAGTCTATTTCCTACAATTTGATGTTACACTGTTTTAATCAATTGTTGAAATACTCTCACATCTCACCAGTTATGCTTTCTGAAGCTTCAGAACTTTCATTTGTAAACAAAGAGCTGTGTTTTATATTATCTTATGTAATAAAAAGAGTGGATTATGTATAATTTTCATTTAATTTGGTACCACTATTATGAACAAAACAGTAATTAAACATAATGTGGGAAAACAACAAAAAATCCTGTCAGGGAAGGTTTGAAAAACAATTGAGCAACTTAATTACAGAATGAAAAGAAAAATTAATTTTTACCCAAGATTCTACATGGAGGTGCTACCCACATCCTTCAAGAACAGGTTTTTTGTCTCTGTTGGGCCTGCACCACTGTCCATCTCTCAGCGGCTTGTAGAAACCAGATCTTCACTTGTTGGGGCACCATCTGTCCTCAAGGAGAAAGATCTCCTCCCTCAGCTAAAGGGAGGCCCCAAAGGCTTAGAAGGTAAAATGTGGCATTCTGGAAGGGGATCCAGCCCCGGGCAGGATTCCCATTCATGATCAAGAGTCAACCCTAGCCTCCACAGCCCTGCCTTGGAGCCCCACCCTGCCACACCCACAAAGGCATAGAAATCAACATCACCCGTGAATAGTCCAGCACTCCCTCTTTCCCTGGTGACACCGCAGCCCCCACAGATGGGGGAGTTCTGGGACTCTATATCAACACACAGCACCACTCCCTAGGGGTCCCCACAGCCACAGGGAGGGATCCTGACCATTTGCAGTCCCTGACTCTAGCAGAATGCCTTAGGGGTCCCTGGGCCTAGGCCCCTACCTCAAAGTTCCCGAGTTCCTGATCCCAGCGACTCACCCCATTTCCACACTCTGGATCCACAGTCTGGCTGGGAAATCCTCTTGTGTCCCTTCAACCACAGCCTGAAATTTCATCCTCCTGCAGTTCAGCGCCCAACACTCTGCCCTGCATGCCTCACTTTTTCATTTGTTAAACCCAGGACTGAGGTGCACCGGCAATGGGAAAGATCCTGTCCACAATAAGCCAGACTTGTACTGTACACCCCACCCCAGCCCCCACCCGGCCAGAAGAGAGTGGTCAGGTAAGGAGAGCCCAGGATGACATCACTTCCTCAGTGGTAGAACACAACAGAACTTACAAACCTGGTGACCAGGACCTACAATTCAAGAGAGAGTCACCACTCAGCTAAAAGCCAGAGGCAACTGGGACAAGATATTCTCATGTTGAATTCCCACTTCCAGAGATTATGGCTTCAGGAGGCCATGGGGTCAGAGCCTTTTCCAACACTTACTTCAGATGTTACTTTACACTACCACCCCATATGCCCTAAAAATAATCCAGAATAAAGAATGGTGCAAGACAAATCCCTCAGGAATTTGTGAGCCCACTTAGTGTCACTCTCTCCTATTGTGTGTGTGGTGAATGGGCACATAAGGAGAGGAATTATGGGACAGTACAGGTTGTAACTTGGCACCTGTCATGTTCACACCCCATGTCATGGCTGAACATCTAAGGCAGTCACATGGGCTAGATGTTAATCCAGATCTGTTAGGTTACCCTGAAATTTGCTTCAGAGTTGCCGTCTGATACAAGGTTCTCAACTGCTGCCCTTTCTAGGAGAAGGCTGCGATCTATGTATTCATAAAGCAGAAGAGAGACTACAATTTCAATTGCTTTTGCTGTGCTCATTTTTCATTGGCTATTTTACCATGTTTTCACTGCTGTGCCCTGCCATCCATGAACAGGGTTCCTTACATATCAATCCTTACATATCTTCTCAAATTTCACACACCCTCCTGAGTAGTAGGGTTATGTTTCCTCAAAAAAGACAGGGGCATCATCATGTTATATCTCGTTCCCTGAATCTTGCCTGCTACAGAAATACATCTCAGGGTCATCTTTTGGTATGAAGCTAGGGCCATATTTGGTTGTAGAAATTCCAGAAGAGAAGCAGCTATCAGTGACTCAGAATTTATCTACCATGAGGGCTTCATGTAATTCAGCAGTGCTGTGGGGATCCCATGTGTCCTAATACACTGGTCCTTCAAGTCCATATTTAAAACTCGTTTTTTTTTTTTTTTAACATCTAGGATGAGATGTTTTTGAAGACTGACTGGAACAACTACCATGATGCAAGGAAGCACTGCCAACACTCAGTTGACAAATTGCTATTACAGTATTCATATGATCCAATATTCCCTTCTGAAGTCTACTTGGATCTCTGGGCATTATTTCTGATAAGGCAGTTGTCTTCCCTCTGGACTGTAGTCATGTGCATGTTTTAAAAGTAACTGTTTTCGGGGCCGGCACCATGGCTCACTTGGTTAATCCTCTGCCTGCAGCACCAGCATCCCATATGGATACCCAGTTCTAGTCCCGGATGCTCCTCTTCCAGTCCAGCTCTCTGCTGTGGCCTGGAAGGGCAGTGGAGAACGGCCCAAGTGCTTGGGTCCCTGCACCCGCATGGGAGACCAGGAAGAGGCACCTGGCTCCTGGCTTCGGATTGGTGCAGCCTCAGCCATAGTGGCCATTTTGGGAGTGAACCAATGGAAAGAAGACCTCTCTCTCTCTCTCTCTCTCTCTCACTGTCTATAACTCTACCTGTCAAATAAATTTAAAAAATTTAGAAAAAGCAACTGTTTTCAATCACATGTATTTATTGAATGCCCTATATGTACATGATACCATGAAAGGTACTGGATATTACATCAGTGAACAGGAAAGACAGGTCCCTCTATGTCCTTACACAACATAGAAGCCAGATATTAAAGTCATTAAGAAGATAACCAAATTTTCCTCCCTTCCTCACACTTCCTTCCATCCACCTCTTCCCTTCCTTTCTTTTTTTTTTAATTTGTGGGAAAAAACCCATGTAATTTTAGCCTACTCTATAATAGGCTTAAGGCACCACTAACTATAATGTTCAAAAGTTAAAAATAGAAATACCTCAATTCCATATAAACAAGATCTAAAAACTACAATTGAATGGGACTGGCACTGTGGCACTGTGAGTGAAGCCACCACCTTCAGTGCTGGTATACATATGGATACCAGTTCAAATCTCAGATTCTCCACTTGTGATCCAGAGCCCTACTAATGCTCCTGGGAAATGAAGGGGAGGTAGTC
Organism: Oryctolagus cuniculus; assembly: GCF_051225735.1. Taxonomy (NCBI): domain Eukaryota; kingdom Metazoa; phylum Chordata; class Mammalia; order Lagomorpha; family Leporidae; genus Oryctolagus; species Oryctolagus cuniculus. The sequence continues at coordinate 50,067,926 of NC_142877.1, forward strand.
CCAAGTCCTTGGACCCCCAACAATTACATGAGTAGCCCTGAAGAAGCTACTGGTTTCTGGCTTTTTCCTGGCCCAGCCTGACCATTGTGATCATCTAAGGAGTGATCTAGTGGACAGAAGATCTCTCTCTGTCTCTCTTTCTCTCCTTCTGTAACTTTTTCAAATACTTAAAAAATACTGAAAACATTAATGTGTCAGTTATGAACAAAAACTTAATTTAATGTTCCTATCAAATGGAAAATAATTTACCACTTGCAGACTCGTCATCGTCCTGTGAGGCTGCATCATTGGAGAGAGCGGGGTGACAGTGTTCTTCCACAAGAAGCACCTGGGACAGGCTTTGCTGAGCGTGTCCACTTTATTAACAACTTTTATGCACATCTTTTAAAAGGCAGGCAGAAGGGGCGTAACTAATTCAGGGCAACACTAACTATAGGACTGAACTGACACTGGTGCCAATATAACTCTTCAATCACCTTGAAGGCCATGTAGCTAGCTAGGGGAGCTTTCCAGGTGGTCCTGAGCCACACCTGGGAGCAGTTTACCTGATTGGCAGAAGGTGGGGTGGAGGGAAATGTGCTTGGGGATCTGCTGCTTGCCAGCAGTCAGGCTAACTGCCTGGGCTAGGCAGGCAGTCTCATGGGATCACCCAAATTGCCCCCCTTTTGTTTTAGGGCAAGCTATCTGTATGGCCAAAATTTCAGCTAGTAAAGTAGCTTTTCACTCGATAGATGTGACCCTACTTAGCAGGGCACAGCAACAAGCTGCAACCCACAATAAACTTTGGGTTAAATTGAAGAGTACCTAGCTCAGGGACCAAGGGCAGGGAGGAAAAAGAAGGGCAAAGAGAAAAAATGCTGGGGCCACCGTGTTTCAGGTCTTTGATTGGCAGGTGGATGCACAGATGTGGTCAGGCAGGGTGTGGTGCAGGCATGGTGAATGCATGGTCTTCCAGCTCACAAACATAATCCTATATGCCTGCCTACATCATTCCCCCCTCAAAGACTCCATTCCCTAATCCTAAGAGATGTTGAAGGGTGCAGAATCATCACATCTTCTATAGCTGCTTCCTGCTTATGAGAGGCATAGTGCAGGCCTTGCCTGTCCTGGGTCTGAAAGCCTTTGCCTATCTCATCTAACAAATTTGCTTTGTGAGCTGGAGTAGTCTCGGTCACCGCCAATGTCTGTGTCCCCTGCATAGTCAGTTATTCCCAGAAGTTGAGTTCTGAAACATGTAAGTTTGTTAATTAGTATGGAACAAGACCAACTGTAAGTGGAGTGCCCCTTTAAGATGAAAAGAACATATCTTATAGACTCCCAGATAGGGCAACACTAACTATAGGACTGAACTGACACTGGTGCCAGTATAACTCCAATCACCTTGAAGGCCATGTATCTAGCTAGGGTAGCTTTCCAGGTGGTCCTGAGCCACACCTGGGAGCAGTTTACCTGCCTTTTAAAAGTGGTGATAGACTGTAAGTCCACTTAGCTTGAGTATAGAGAATTATAATAGAAGAACTCATTAGGAGTTTTATTGTCAATAACAGTTCACAGAGAGAGTCAAAAGTGGCAGGTACAGCATGTCTGCCTTCAGGTGCAACGGTTTTGATGTGACAAAGGCAAAAGCTTTACTTATCTTTTTGCTTAACCTCTCTGGCTTACAGGAATAAACAGGTGTGTCTTTTGAGTTCACCTGTTAAGACTTAAGAGGTAGACGTTTAATCCTAATTTCACTGAGGTAGTCAAGCTCAGTAGCACCTGGTAAGATCCCTTCCATGTAAGCTGAAACCCATCTGAAGGGGATCTTTCTACGAATGTCCTGTCCGTGGGAGGGCACTGAAGTTGGCTTTTAGGACGGTCAGATTTTGGAGACTGGGGTCCAGGGTTTGACATTTCAGGCCGGTATCCACACAGGCTGTGGAACGATCTCTGGAAAGACACAAATGAAGCCTCTCCCCATTGTCATCAGGAGATCAGGCCCCTTCCATTGTTGTGTGGTTGGGTCCCTCCAATGAACCAGAGGCAACTGGGTTGGACCTGGGAGAGGTCTCCAGTGTCTCCCTGCTGGCGGCTCTCCAGGGGGTGAGACTTGTAAGGAATGTAAGGTGAAGGGAGCATTGTCACAGCGCAGTCAACAGGAAGGCATCCAAATGCAATTCTACAGCTTTGCCTGAGCTCTACTTTTTCTTCGCATCTGTTCCTGGGTTTTAATTTGAGAGGTCATTTGCTCTGTAACTGAGAGGGAACAGAAGGCTACTGCTTCCTTTTGCAACAGGACAATCAGGTCAATGAAAAGCGTCCTAGGATTTTGTTTTTTGGGCCCAGAAAACAGCCATGTGGGTCCTTTCTGTGCACTATGAGCACTTCTCTGCCAGGACCATACAAACTGTTGTGTAGTCTACCTTTATTGTTTGTTAACAAAACTGGTTTTTTAAAGATGATTGCTTGTCTTAAATTTAGGTAACTCTGCTGAGCTAAAGATCATCTTTATCATGAAAGGGGCAAGGTTAACATGCTCATGGAGAGGTAGCAAGTCCTCCCCCCTCCCGTTTTTTAAGCATAGTATTAAGGTTCTGCATGGGGAGGTAGTGCACAGTCACTCCCGTTGTTAATTTAACAATTGACACTATGTGGGACATCAGTGATCTTGACATGAGCTGCCTAGGCTATGGAAGCCTTCTGAGTCTGTGGAGACTCTGTCAGTATTCAGATAAGGCCATGAGCAAAGTGAAAGTTCTCTCCTCCCTTCAGGAAAAAGTACATCCTTCTTTGATGACCACTTCTTTCCACTGGGGTCTCACCCAGGGAAGTTCTCCGTGTAGGGACACCTTTTCGCATGAGTGTCCCAGCTTTCCATGCCTGAAATACTCTTACGGGCTTTTTAGTCAGACCAGAAGGTCTTTAGGGCTGACTCTGAGGTCCCTGAGCGTTACTTGAAGCAATTGCCATTCTATGGGTCTGCTGTATGGACTGCTTCTCATGTTGGAGCATTTAATCCTCTTTAATTCTATTGATATGATCACTTTAACAATTAGTCCCATCTATACTACTGCTTTAAGACTTAATCCAATCTATGTAATTATGTTAAAACTTAAGATGTTACTTTAACCATCTAGCCCAAGGTGATTTGGGATCCCATGGTGAAGTAAGTTCCACTGTGACCTTATGATTTAAGCTCTTGTTTGGCTATGCTATTATACAAAAGATGTCAGGGAGAGTGAGGCAATGGTGTTCTTCCACAAGAAGCACCAGGGACAGGCTTTGGTGAACATGTCCCTGCTAATGGTCTGGGGAAAAGAGCATAATAAGGCCAAAGTGTTTGTGCCCCTGCCACCTACATGGGAGACCCAGATGAAGCTCCTTGCTCCTGGATTCAGCCTGGCTCTGTCTTGGTCATTGCAACCATCTGGGGAGTGAACCAGTGGATGGAAGATCTCTCTATGTCATCCCTCTCTATTTCTGTAACTCTGACTTTCAAATAAACATATCATTTTATAAAAATGTACAGTAGGAGTGGTGCACACACTAGGGAAAATTACTTTTTTCCCAAATTACCTAAAGCCCTCCAGCGCCCCAAGTTTGCACTGGCCTCTCTGGTGGTTACACATACATTCATCCACCCATCTGCCAGTTCACATGTGCCCAGTGTTGGGGTGTTCTTGCAACCCTCCTAAATAATAGGGCCACCCACAACTCCTGGGTACTTTTTTGAAAGTTCATGATGAGGGGGAAATGATACTTCATATAATCTCAGGCAATGGACAAAGATCCTCAGAAAGTCCCCTGAGTAATTCATATAAATACAGTACCAAGAGGTCTGTGCTGTGGTGTAGCTGAATAAGATACCTGAAATGCTGGCATCCCACATGGGCACTTGCTCCTGTCCTGGCTGCTCCACTTCCTATCCAGCTCCTGCTGGTGCCTGGAAAAGCAGCTAAATATGATCCAAGTTCTTGAGCCTCTGCACCCACATGGGAGACCCAGATGAAGCTTTTGGCTCTTGGCTTTGGTCTGGCCCAGCCCTGGACAGTGTGACCAATTTGGGAATGAACCAGCAGATGGAAGATAGCTCTCTCTTTCTCTCTTTAAACCCTGCCTTTCAAATAATAAATGAGTGTTCAAAATAAAAAAACAGAAAAAGGAAGTGTTTTGAGTGGCCCAATGGAATATCTTCAACAGAGTCATGCATTTGCTTGGAGTGCAGTATTTGCGGCCACAGAGTAATGGCCCCTCAAAACCCGACGGGAGGGATTTCCTTCTCAGTGTATCACAGGCCCTCTTCTGTGCCATGGAATTCTGCTGCACACTCTGGTCTGACAGCTGCCTGGCCCAGGGCCTTCTCTGAACATGCAAGTACAACTGAGTCTCATAATCAGCTGTGTCTGCATTGTGTCTCCCCATGCGGTTACCACAATGATGGACATCTCCTGGAAAGCAAGCTTTACTTGGGAGTTAAAATAAACAGTCTCCAAAGCCACAACTTATATAAGATCTTGACAAATGGTATTGTCATCTGTTAGGAATTGTGAACTCTGCAAAAATCAGCTTGTATTTTCAGGATAAAATTGTTTTTATTTAAAAAGTACAAATAAACAAAAAGTCTATTTGGAAAAAGCAGTCCTAGATAAGAGTCTAAGACTGGTCTTACGTCTGCATTAATCTTTCATTGCTGAATTTTCTGTCAAAGGCATTATTTGCAGGGGAACATGACCAGGTTTTAGAGAATGCCCCTCTCTGCCAGACCTGGTCTCTTGCCAGTTGTAGTCTTTTCTCTGTGATCTCTGTGGTCCAGGTTGCCATAGATACTGAACTAAGTTTTAGGGCCTCAGAGCTTTAGGGCCTTAGACCTTCTAGGGATAGATGTAGCCTCAAGCAATAAAGGGAAAAGGGTGAGAAGAAGCATTAGGAATTAGCTTCCACACATGTCTGTGCCCTCCACATGTGTGCATGCACTCTATAGTTTGGGAAGCACTTCCAGATCCACTCCTAGTTGTTTGAAGAAGAAAGTCTGGGAGTCTGGCTATGGGGATTTGTGCAAAGGACTGTGGATTCTTGGTTTGTTCTTTGAATCTCAATTTCCTGAAAGGCCAGGCTTCATACTCCAAGTGTGCCCTGGGTCTGGCCTGCAGAACTGGAGGTGTCTTGTCTTTAACTAATGACAACTTTACCCCAGAGTCCAAGGTGTTGGACTACTGGCTGCTTCCCTGCACTTGGCTGCCTGTGTGCCTTAGGGCTTGTGCAGCAGCTTCCAGGCCGCTGAACAGGCAGAGGAGCTTGGAATCTCACAGAATACATGCAGGCCAAGTAGACAGGCACGCCTTGGTGGGATGCAAGAATCCACAAAAGGCACCCCTAGGCTCCAGCACCTAGGCCTTGAGTATCAATGTATGGGTGGGCTGGAGACAGCCAAATTCCTACAAATGTCTCTGGTGGCTGTCGCTGCCAGACTTGAGGGCTGGGGGCCAGGTCTGCCCAGATGCTTCATTGGCCATCTGCATGCTACTCCCCAAAGTTTCCAGCTTGAGCTCCATAGGGGAGAAAGGTTGAGACTGCTTGGATACCTGACCCTGGCAAAGAGCTGGGCGCCCTCCTGCAGGGCCGGAGTCGCAGAGTCTCACAGCCTTCATTCCGGCTTCCAGGTAGGCATCAGGTGCCAGGTGCTGGGTTGGTGGTGGAGAGGAGTGGCTGATGAGGTCTGCCTTGGGCTTGTGGCTACAGAGCTCCTCTGGTTCTGCCTGAGCACTGAGGTCGGCGCCTGGCTCAGCACCGGGTTTTAGCAGTCCTTGCTCACCGCTGAGCTCAAGTCGAAGTCCTGGCGCCGACCCCGGCAGACAACAGGGTGCGGACTCCCCAAGGCTTCCCTCATCCCCAGTAGCAGCGTCTGTGGCGGTGAGTCCTGGCTATGCTTCTGCAACCCAGAACACCTGGGGTCCCTGTTTGAACAGTTGCCTGGCGGCAGCGCCACATCGCACACAACCCTCCCAATCACGAGGGGATGGTGCAGGGGCTCAGGGACAGCGGAGCAGGAGGTGGCTCGGTGAAGGCTGGAGACTGGCGAGGCACGCACTGCACAGGCTCACATAGTCCAGCCATTCTGCACAACAGCCTGGGGAAACGGAATCCGACGCCCCTGGGCGAATAGCCCCAGGGCTTTTCTATGATTTGTGGCAGCTAAGATATAGAATATCAGAAAAAAAAAAACAATGTATATGAATGAAAGTGACATCTTATGATTTGACTGTTCTTCATAGTGCTTGTCTATATTCCTGTGGGACGGTTGACTTGCTTTTTATTTCTTGAATTTTCTATTTTGTGAGGAATTAAGTCCGTGATTATGAAGTAAATTGAAAGTATTTTATCACAAAAATTAAAAGAAAGAAAGGATGAGGGAGAGGTAGGGAAGGAGAGAAGTATCATTATATTCTTAGAATTGAATCTATGAAATACATATTCTCTTTATGTTAGTAATTTTAAAATGTTAAAAAAAGAAGCTAGGGAAGTTTCCAGGGTAATATTTGCATCATGGTTTGTGATTACTGAACAGGGCTCTTGCTGGTTTCTTTTACCCCAGACTACATAACTAGGTCCTTATTCTTTTCAGTTTTTTTTAAAAGATTTTTTATTTATTTATTTCACAGGTAACGTTACAGACAGTGAGAGAGAGAGATAGACAGAAAGGTCTTCCATCTGATGGTTCACCCCCAAAATGGCCGCCACGGCCGGGAAGTCAGGAGCCAGGTGCCTCCCGCTGGTCTCCCACGTGGATGCATGGCTCAAGCTCTTGGGCCATCCTCCACTGCTTTTCCCGGGCCACAGCAGAGAGCTGGACTGAAAGAGGAGCAACCAGGACTAGAACCTGGTGCCCACCTAGGATGCCAGTGTGGCAGGTGGAGGATTAGCCTAATGGGCCACAGCTCTGACCCCTCTTTTCAGTCTTGAATCCTGAGTTTCTGTGAAAATGTGACTATTGAAAATGAGAGTAGATGTCATTCAGAATCTTCCCTGCTGGCCGAACAAATGACTTGAATGGGGAAGAATTCACTACTGCTAGAACTAAGGAAAGTATTGGCATTGCCTAGAAATTTTCTCAGCTGAACCTGGCCCTGTGATGACAGTATCTGCTGTTGAATAGGCTGAAAATTATTCAGAAGTTGGATCAGAATTCAAGGTAAGGGACAGCCTAGTGGGGCAGTGGACTAAGCTGCTGCCTGCTATGCTGGCATTTCACATCAAGTCCTAGATGCTCTAATCCGGCTCCCTGCTAATGTGACTGGGAAAGCAACAGAGGATGACTGAGTACTTGAATCCACTGACTGCTTTTGAAAGATGGATGGAGTTCTGAGATCTTGACTTTGCCTTGACCATTGTGGCCATTTGGGGCATGAACCAGTCAAAGAAAGATCTCTCTCTCTCTTTTTTAAAAATTTTATTTATTTATTTGAGAGGTAGAATTACAGACAGTGAGAGAGAGACAGAAAGAAAGGTCTTCTTTCTGTTGGTTCACTCCCCAAATGACAGCAAAAGACAGAGCTGCGCCAATCCAAAGCCAGGAGCCAGGTGTTTCCTCCTGGTCTCCCATGTGGGTGCAGGGGCCCAAGAACCTGGGCCATCCTCCACTGCCTCCCCGGGCCACAGAAGAAAGCTGGACTGGAACAGGAGCAGCTGGGACTAGAACCCTGCACCCACATGGGATGCTGGCATCGCAGGCGGAGAATTAGCTTAGTGCGGCACGGCGCCGGCCCCATGTGTGTCTTTCTGTATCTCTCTTTCTCTGTCACTCTGCCTTTAAAATAAATAAATAAATTCATAATAAATAAATAAATAAATGGGGGTGGATCCAATTCCTCGCAATCTGATGTAATCCATCACAAGAGGTAGCTAAACCTGCTGCACCACAATGTCCACCCAGGATTATGATTCTCTACCAAAGCATTTGTTACACTCACATTTTCACCATCTGTGAAAATATGTATCCTCCTATATTTCAACCATTATTCCCTCTTTCTCATTTCTTATTCTTCCAAAATATGAACATATAAAAGTTGACCCATTTTGTTGAACAAATTTCCATTTATCAATATAAGGAAGAGTATATTTTCAGGGTGCTCCAAACATAGGTATTTGATGAACATTGGATAGTTTTAAAGGATATTTAGCTATTCATTATATGCAGACACCTTCTAGAAAGATGCCCAATAACATGAGGAAATTTTCTTTTCAAGGCAGACATATTCTATTTTTTAAAAGAATGAAGATTATATGGATGTATTAATTTGTTACCTTCATATAGTTAAATTTTCTGTGCATTTTAAACCCCATAAGAAAGAAAACCAGGGCTTTCACTGTAGCATATTTGGTTAATCACTACATGTGTGGTTGGCATCCCATTTGGGCACTGGTTCGAGTTCAACTGCTCCACTTCTGATCTAGCTTCCTGCGAATGCACCAGGGAAAGCAGTGGAGGATAATGAAAATATCTGGACCCTTTCTGCCAATGTGGGAGACCTACTTAAAGCTCCTGGCTTCACCCTGGCGCAGCCCCAGCAACTGTAGCCATTTGAGGAGTGAACCAGTGGATGTATTTCTCTCTGTCTCTGTCTTTTCTTCTTTTTCTATAACTATGAACTTCTAATCAAGAAACTTCTAAAAAAAAGAAAACCAAAAATGTTTAAGTAGTAGGAGTAGTGGATTTAGGTATCATTAGAACAAAAATGGCACATGGTTAATAATAGCTGAAACTGATGACAAGTCTCATACCTTTTTTCAGTATAAGTTTTTCTTTAAATATCTTCCTGTTAAAAAATGAAAAAAAAGATGATCTACAAAATTAACTTTCTCTCTCTCTCTCTCTCTCTCTCTCTATATATATATATATATATATAGACTATCTCTGAGAATGAGAGAGGGACAAAATTGGCTTTTAGGAACATGAACAAGTTCCATTCTATTTCTTGGTTGCACAAGGGACTTCACTAGATAGTAATTCATGGAACTTTGTCCATGTATTTCTTTGCCCATGTGTTTCTCTAGGGAGGTAATACATCTATAATAATTTAAACATTACATATTTGCACAAAAATTCCAACTCCTTGTCTCAGAGTAATAGCAGCATTCATTTTGTTAAACTGAAAGTCGGGCAGAACTCTTTAGGGAAAGTTTGCCACTTCATCGCGCATAATATTTTGAAGGTTAGAAAGGACCTAAAATGTTCAGCATTTAAAAATTGTATTTTTCAGATGTTCACTCTAAGGTCAAAGTGTTCACCAGATGCAAGATTGACCTGGAGAGAGAGTCTTTGTGATTGTGCTTCAGAATTGACCTTTTTCTAAAGATAATATTACTTCCATATTACCATTATATTTATTTTGTGTTAAATTGGCCAGTGAGTAATCTGACATTGTATGTTTCTGAAAATTAATAGAGAAAGCATCTTTGAAAAAATTTTCTAAATTCTTTAATAGCTTTCTGAAGGAATTTGACACAAAGCAGTTGATGCCACGGTGATTTCTCATGGTGTATAATTGTAATAGGAGAAACTGGTATTCAGGTAAGTTGTTAGGTTTTAGCTCCTTTGTGTCATTTTCATCTTCTTGATCTATAGTAATGACCTCTGCTCAGGGGAAGATTAAAGAAAATCTGCTGAAGAATAATAGCCCTTTGACTTGCTCAGATATATCCACATAGTCATGCTTTTGTAGTATTATCAAAAGCATTCGGTTAAGGTCACTTGTGTGAAGTGGTGTTGGAGTGGCCAGCGGCACTTAGGCGATCTAGACAAGGGGAAAAATTTAAGGACATATGTTCTTGAGTTTAGTAATGTGTGCTTGGTGATCTCCAGTCACTTGGGGTGTGTGTATCTAAGGCACATTTATGTTTTGGGGTCGCATTGAAATGACTTCCTGGAATCTTCTGTGACCCACTGTGTCTACTCAACTAGCATGGAAGGAAGGTGAAAGACCAGCATGCGCGATGTTAAAAGGACCATAAGGCACCATGGCAAGAAGCTTCCACAGTGCAAAGGACAATAGATCCTGATTGGCACACACTGTGTAATCTCCTCCTCTAAGTATGAATGGAACGTGGGGCTCCCTATTACTGAATAGCGATGTGATAGTTACAAGACATAGAATTTCTCAGACCCCGTTGTTAAAATAAAAATATTCAGGAAAACAACTTTAAGAGTTCATGTATTTAAGCATTAGCAGATTCATGAATCAGACAGCATTCAATAATAGAAGACATTCTGAGAACTCCATTTAGCCAGCTGAATATGGAACAAAAAAGACATTATTTGATTTGACAAAGTTGTGTTTTTGGCCTTCGTGGATGTGATCCATTGGAAAGACTCTATTTAGATGCTAATAGTTAAGCTTAAATTTTGCTTCATTGCTCAAGTTAGACTTTGGTTTGCTTATGGAGGAATGAAAGGTGCTATAACTTTCTCACACTAAGAACCACTATTACTTGTGGAACTTTTTTATTTATTTTATGATAATAAAGTAAATTGAAAGCATGTCATTATAAAAATCAAAATAAAAATGAGAAAGAAAGGAGGGATGGTGGGAGGAGAGAGGGATGAGGGGATTACAGAATAGGATGTATCATTATGCTCTTGCAACTGAATATGTCAGATACAGGAAATATTTCCACTTTAAATAAATTTAAGAAATAGGAAAAATAGGAGTATTGTGTTAGTAACCACATACCTCAGAAAACAGTTTTTTTTTTTTTAAATTTTTAAATAAGGAGAACTTAGTAAGTCTTTCCAAATCTTCCTACAAATTTGCTAGGTAACATGTATTATAAAGAAGTTTCAGGAAATTATTTAAAAGTGAGTTTTTTTCTCTTTTTGTGGTAAATTTCAGCATTTTAAAATTTGTGCTTTTATTTATGTTTGTTTTCTTTTTTTTTTTTTTTTTTTTGTGACAGGCAGAGTGGACAGTGAGAGAGAGACAGAGAGAAAGGTTCACCCTCCAATGCCGCCGAGGCCGGCGCGCTGCGGCCGGCGCACCGCGCTGATCCGAAGGCAGGAGCCAGGTGCTTCTCCTGGTCTCCCATGGGGTGCAGGGCCCAAGGACTTGGGCCATCCTCCACTGCACTCCCTGGCCACAGCAGAGAGCTGGCCTGGAAGAGGGGCAACCGGGACAGAATCCGGCACCCTGACCGGGACTAGAACCCGGTGTGCCGGCGCCGCAAGGCGGAGGATTAGCCTAGTGAGCCGCAGCGCCGGCTTATGTTTGTTTTCTAAGTTAAAATTCATTTTCTTGCCTAATTTTGTAGTTGTATATGTGTATTTTTAAAGAAACATCCCTTTACATTTTGTACATTTAAGAACACATATACTTGTGTAGGCCTCCCCTGTCACATTTTTTTAATGGTCTTTTTTTTTAAGATTTATTTATTTATTCAAAAGTCAGAGTTACACAGAGAGAGGAGAGGCAGAGAGAGAGAGAGAGAGAGAGAGAGAGAAAGAGAAAGAGAGAGAGTTCTTCCATCCGATGGTTCATTTCCCAGATGGCTGCAACAGCCGAAGCTGCACCAATCCGAAGCCAGGAGCCAGGAGCTTCTTCTGGGTCTCCCACCCAGGTGCAGGGGCCCAAAGACTTGGGTTATCTTCTACTGCTTTCTCAGGCCACAGCACAGAGCTGGATCAGAAGAGGAGCAGCCGGGACTCGAACCAGCATCCATATGGGATGCCGGTGCTTCAGGCCAGGGCATTAACCCACTGCGTCACAGCGCCAGCCCCTTTACTGGTCTTGCTTTCATACAAAACAACTTTAAAACATGAATTAAAATGATATTTGTCTTGATTATTGACTGTTTTAGCTCCTACATATCAGTAGAATTCACAGTATATTTCTCTCTTTGTTTGGCTCATTTAGATTGCTATGTTTCCTAGTTGTTTCCATGTAATAAATGACAGAAGTTCCTATTGTTTAAAAGTGGAATAACAGCCTGTTTTATTGAAATGCCATATTTTATTATTCATTGAAATGTTGACACACACGCCTCTGAGTTCATCTTGTGATTTTGTGAATAATGCTACAATAAACGTAAGCATACTGATTTCAATATCCTAGGATATATACTCAGAGATGGGGTTGCTATACCATGTGGTGCTATGGTTTGAGAATGTACCTGACAGTGCATATAGTAGATGCTTTGTCCTAGGGGATGGTGGTACTGTAGGGGAATCTTTTAGAGGTGGATCCTACTGTTGGATGATTAGGTTACTAGAGAGCAGCTCCTTTGGAAAAGATTATTGTCCATCTCCTAGAGTGAGTTCTTAGAAGAGCATACTATTATAAAGTGAGATGACCCCATATGATTGGCCTCTTCACACATAGTCACTTCCTTTTCCAGTTTTCTGCCAAGTTGCAACACAGCTAGGGGAGCCATCGTAAGGGTGGTGCTATGAAAACTAAGAAATAAAAAAATATAAAAATTACTTAGACATAAACTAGAAAACATACAAGTTGCTTAGGATGGGACTAGAATGCATTCATTCACAGTAACGGTTGTCATTACTGATTACCACAGTACTTACATACATTGGCGCATATTACTGCTTTCCTATTATGTGCCAGATACTATTCTAGGTGCTTGTCTCATATCAATAAAAAAAAGACACAAATCTATGCTTTCATGGGGCTCTATGCTTTCATGGGGACAAATTATATACAAATAAATATATAAAATATATGGCATGTTTAATAATATGTGCTATTGAAAATGTAAACATACATTTAGTAAGCACTAATTAGTCATTGTTGGTTGAGCAGTGTTCTTTGCTCTTATTATTTCTCTAACTTTCTGTCTATTCCAGGGCCCCTTCTAATGTGATTGACAAAGTGTACATAGTTGGCCGGCGCCGCGGCTCACTAGGCTAATCCTCCGCCTAGCGGCGCCGGCACACCGGGTTCTAGTCTCGGTCGGGGCGCCGGATTCTGTCCCAGTTGCCCCTCTTCCAGGCCAGCCCTCTGCTGTGGCCAGGGAGTGCAGTGGAGGATGGCTCAGGTGCTTGGGCCCTGCACCCCATGGGAGTCCAGGAAAAGCACCTGGCTCCTGGCTCCTGCCATCGGATCAGCGCGGTGCGCCGGCTGCAGCGCACCGGCCATGGCAGCCATTGGAGGGTGAACCAACGGCAAAGGAAGACCTTTCTCTCTGTCTCTCTCTCTCACTGTCCACTCTGCCTGTCAAAAAAACAAAAACAAAACAAAACAAAACAAAACAAAAAAAAACAAAAAAACAAAGTGTGCATAGTTAAATCACTTGAGGTGATTTCATTTGCTACCTTGATCTCTGGAATTATATCATCTGGGAGGCAGATCTATTTGGGCATCCAGTGCTACTGGAGAATATTTCGTGCAGTAAAATTCTTGCTTGCAATGATTGTATGAAATAAAAAAAAAACTGTGAAGATCCTGCAGGCAGTCTGGTAAGGGTATATTATGTCCCTGCAGCAGTGGAGATAATAATATAAGAGAATATAAAGTTGATTACCAAGCTTGTCAAGGGGCATGGGGAGGAATAGGAGAGGGGAAATGTTGAAGGACAAAAAAAAAATTCCAGTGAAGAGAAAAGAATCAGTGAATGATTGTACTGCATGGGGATTGCAGTTAATAGTCTATGTGTATTTCCAAATTGCTAAAAGAGCAGGTTTTTAGTGGTGGACTTTTAGCCTAGTGGAAAGATCGTGGTTGGAACACCCACATCCCTTATCACAGTACCTGGATTCGAGCTCTGTATCTGGTCCTGATCTCTGCACCCCACTAATATAAACCCTGAAATATAGCAGCTGAGGGATCAGTTAGTTTGGTCCTTCCCATCCAGACAGGATACCCGGATTAAATTCCTGGATCACAGTTTCATCCAAACAGCTTCAGACATGATGGAGTTTTGGGGAGTGAGTACGCAGATAAAAGCTCTGCATCTTTCTCTGTCTGCCTCTCAAATGCAACTTGCATTTCTAGATACATACAAACATACATGTGTACACATTTTTAGTGTTCTCACCAAGATACTAAATTGTAAAATTAGGGATATGGTAATCAGCTTAGCTGAATCATTCTGTCATGTACATATGAATCAAAACATCACATCACACTCTATGAATATACATAATTATTCTCAGCTAAATGAATTTTAAAATAAAATGGAAATAGTGCTAAGTCCTTTGTATAGCCGTATATATCAAAATAATTTTGAAACATATATCCTGTCATCCTGAAAAATCAATTCCAGAAAGAATATAACATTTAAAAGGAATATTTAAAAATGGTCTTTTAGAGGGCGGAGCCAAGATGGTGGAATAGTGAGGGCGCGCACCGATAGTCCGGGAAAATTTAGTTTAATAAAAGGGGAGTTACGGTAGCCTCAGAAAAAAGAACCAGGAAAATATTGCAGACGAAACTCTTCTGGATCCAGTGGGCGTGAATCGGAGGACCTACTGGGAGAACAAGGTCGCCCACCGCGCGCGAAAGCCGAGCGGCAGGACCTAGCCATGGGACCGAGCCGCGGAAGCCGAGCCGCGGGACTGAGCTGCGCAAGCTGCAGGGTCTGCGCGCAAGTGCTTGAAGGGGAGTGCAACAGCGGGGAGACTTGGGACGTCCAGGGCTCCGAGTCCACACATCGGCGCTGGAAGGGGAGCAGACCTGCGTGGAGAGCGTGGGAGCCCACAGTTCGGGACACCAGCGGCAGACTCAACACACCAGCGCTGGAACGCGAGGTGAGCCGAACCTCAATAACCCGAGACACTGGCAGGCAAGTGGAGAGAGGAGACTAGAGGGAACGACCCCCGGGGGGGGTGACTTCACCAAGCTAACTGGAAGAGAGAGGGAAAAAAAAAAAGGTGACTGGTACGGACACGGGTTTCTCTCTCTCCGCTCACCTCTCAAGGGCGAGCAAGACAAAGAGCAGGCGCCATCTTGGACATACGTCATAAGCAGAGCGACCTCAGGTCTGCACCGGCCCTGAGCCTAGCAGAAAAACCTGACTCTGGGCGGGGCGAATTAACAGGCGATTAGGACCTAGTAAATTTGTGGTGCTACTGAACTGAGACTGTGAAAAAAGAGACGGTGGGGGAGAGAACTCACGGAATTCACGTGAGTACTCTCCAGAGACGCTACAATTCCATAACTTTGGCAACCCAGTGGGAGACTGAAGGAGAATTTGAGCCCACTCTGAGGGCCGAACAGATTCCCTGTGTGGTCCTTGGGAAAGAGCTTCCGATCTCTGGCTCCTGTGGGTATATCATTTGCCTGCTAACTACCTCCAACTTCGTTCAGCCGTGCAGAATAACTTCCCTTTTGAATCAAAAAAAAAAAAAGAGAGAGAGAGAGAGAGAGAGAGAGAGAGAGAGAGAGGTTTACCACGCCTAACCTGGGAGTGTCACCTTTGGCACACCAAACAGAGCTCTCAGGCCACACCCATCTCAAGCCCTAAGGCTCCATCAAAAACAGATAGTCCACTTAATCTAGAGTCATAGTATAACAAGAAAAAGCACCACAGTGAAGAAACCAAATATCTCCAATATGACAAATAACAAACGCAAAAACCAAGGTAATAAAAACAAGGAAGTCACCATGAAGCCCTCAAATGAAAAAGACACCCCAATTCAAGATTATGAGGATGATGATATAGAAGAAATGCAAGAAGCAGATCTCAAAAAATTGATAAGAACATTAAGAAGTTCTCAAAAACAAATTCTTGAACTACAGAAATCCTTAATGGACAATATAGAAAATCTCTCTCGTGAAAATGAAATATTAAGGAGGAATCAAAATGAAACAAAACAACTAGTACAACAGGAAACTGGGATAGTGACTGAAGTGAAGAATTCAATAGATCAAATGAAAAACACAATAGAGAGCCTTACAAACAGAATGGGTGAAGCAGAAGAGAGAATATCGGACTTAGAAGACAGAGAACAGGAAAGGATACAGTCAGACCAAAGAAAAGACGAGGAAATTAGAAATCTAAAACATATTGTCGGGAATCTTCAGGATACTATTAAAAAACCCAACATTCGGGTTCTAGGAGTTCCTGAAGGCATGGAGAGGGAGAAAGGATTAGAAGGCCTTTTTAGTGAGATATTAGCAGAAAATTTCCCAGGTTTGGAGAAGGACAGAGACATCCTAGTACAGGAAGCTCACAGAACCCCTAATAAACACGACCAAAAGAGATCCTCACCACGACACGTTGTAATTAAACTCTCCACAGTGAAACATAAAGAAAAGATCCTAAAATGTGCAAGAGAGAAACGTCAGATTACTCTCAGAGGATCTCCAATCAGACTCACAGCTGACTTCTCATCAGAAACTCTACAAGCTAGGAGGGAATGGCGAGATATAGCCCAGGTACTAAGAGAGAACAACTGCCAGCCCAGAATATTATATCCTGCAAAGCTATCATTTGTGAATGAAGGTGAAATAAAGACTTTTCATAACAAACAGAAATTGAAAGAATTTGTTGCCACTCGTCCAGCCCTGCAAAAGATGCTTAAAGATGTGTTACACACAGAAACAAAGAAACACGGTCATCAGTATGAAAGAAGGTAAAGGAAGGAAACCAAGGAAGGAAAGCTCACAGCAAAAGATCACAGGGAATTCAAAGCATATATTAGAACTTATCTTTGGCAAATGGCAGGGCAAAGTTACCACTTATCATTAGTCACATTGAACGTGAATGGCCTGAACTGTCCAGTTAAAAGACACCAGTTGGCTGATTGGGTTAAGGAACAAAACCCATCTATTTGCTGCTTACAAGAAACACATCTTTCCAACAAAGATCCATACAGACTGAAAGTGAAAGGCTGGAAAAAGAGGGACACTACATAATGATTAAGGGATCAATTCAACAGGAAGATATAACAATTATCAATGTATATGCACCTAACTACAGGGCACTGGTTTATCTAAAAGATTTGTTAACGGACTTAAAGGGAGACTTAGACCCCAATACAATAGTACTGGGGGACTTCAATACTCCACTCTCAGAAATAGACAGATCAATAGGACAGAAGATCAACAAGGATACAGTAGATTTAAACGACACTATAGCCCAAATGGATCTAACAGATATATACAGAACTTTCAATCCTACAGCTAAAGATTTTACATTCTTCTCAGCAGTACATGGAAGCTTCTCTAGGATTGACCACATACTAGGCCATAAAGCAAGTCTCAGCAAATTCAAAAGAATTAGAATCATACCATGCAGCTTCTCAGACCATAAAGGAATGAAGTTGGAAATGAACAACTCAGGAATCCCTAGAGCATATGCAAACACATGGAGATTGAACAACATGCTCCTGAATGAACAATGGGTCAAAGAAGAAATCAAAAGAGAAATCAAAAACTTTCTGGAAGTAAATGAGGATAACAGCACAACATACCAAAACTTATGGGACGCAGCAAAAGCAGTGTTAAGAGGAAAGTTTATATCAATAGGTGCCTACATCAAGAAATTGGAAAGGCACCAAATAGATGAGCTTTCTATTCACCTCAAGGATCTAGAAAACCTACAGCAAACCAGACCCAAATCTAGTAGGAGAAGAGAAATAATTAAAATCAGAGAAGAAATCAACAGGATTGAATCAAGAAAAACATTCCAAAAAATCAGCCAAACGAGGAGCTGGTTTTTTGAAAAAATAAACAAAATTGACACCCCATTGGCCCAACTAACTAAAAAAAGAAGAGAAAAGACCCAAATCAATAAAATCATAGATGAAAAAGGAAATGTAACAACAGACACCACAGAAATAAAAAGAATCATCAGAAATTACTACAAGGACTTGTATGCCAGCAAACAGGGAAACCTATCAGAAATGGATAGATTCCTGGACACATGCAACCTACCTAAATAGAACCAGGAAGACATCGAAAACCTAAACAGACCCATAACTGAGACAGAAATTGAAACAGTAATAAAGGCCCTCCCAACAAAGAAAAGCCCAGGACCAGATGGATTCACTGCTGAATTCTACCAGACATTTAAAGAAGAACTAACTCCAATTCTTCTCAAACTATTCAGAACAATCGAAGAAGAGGGAATCCTCCCAAATTCTTTCTATGAAGCCAGCATCACCTTAATTCCTAAGCCGGAAAAAGATGCAGCACTGAAAGAAAATTACAGACCAATATCCCTGATGAACATAGATGCAAAAATCCTCAATAAAATTCTCGCCAATAGAATGCAACAACACATCAGAAAGATCATCCACCCAGACCAAGTGGGATTTATCCCTGGTATGCAGGGATGGTTTAATGTTCGCATATCAATCAATGTGATACACCACATTAACAGACTGCAGAAGAAAAACCATATGATTCTCTCAATAGATGCCGAGAAAGCATTTGATAAAATACAACACCCGTTCATGATGAAAACTCTAAGCAAACTGGGTTTGGAAGGAACATTCCTCAATACAATCAAAGCAATCTATGAAAAACCCACAGCCAACATCCTATTGAATGGGGAAAAGTTGGAAGCATTTCCACTGAGATCTGGGACCAGACAGGGATGTCCACTCTCACCACTGCTATTCAATATAGTTCTGGAGGTTCTAGCCAGAGCTATTAGGCAAGAAAAAGAAATTAAAGGGATACAAATTGGGAAGGAAGAACTCAAAGTATCCCTCTTTGCAGATGACATGATTCTTTATTTAGGGGACCCAAAGAACTCTACTAAGAGACTATTGGAACTCATAGAAGAGTTTGGTAAAGTAGCAGGGTATAAAATCAATGCACAAAAATCAACAGCCTTTGTATACACAGACAATGCCATGGCTGAGGAAGAACTTCTAAGATCAATCCCATTCACAATAGCTACAAAAACAATCAAATACCTTGGAATAAACTTAACCAAGGACGTTAAAGATCTCTACGATGAAAATTACAAAACCTTAAAGAAAGAAATAGAAGAGGATACCAAGAAATGGAAAAATCTTCCATGCTCATGGATTGGAAGAATCAACATCATCAAAATGTCCATTCTCCCAAAAGCAATTTATAGATTCAATGCAATACCAATCAAGATACCGAAGACCTTCTTCTCACATCTGGAAAAAATGGTGCTGAAATTTATATGGAGGCACAAGAGACCTCGAATAGCTAAAGCAATCTTGTACAACAAAAACAAAGCCGGAGGCATCACAATACCAGATTTCAAGACATACTACAGGGCAGTTGTAATCAAAACAGCATGGTACTGGTACAGAAACAGATGGATAGACCAATGGAACAGAATTGAAACACCAGAAATCAACCCAAACATCTACAGCCAACTTATATTTGATCAAGGATCTAAAACTAATTCCTGGAGCAAGGACAGTCTATTCAATAAATGGTGCTGGGAAAACTGGATTTCCACGTGCAGAATCATGAAGCAAGACCCCTACCTTACACCTTACACAAAAATCCACTCAACATGGATTAAAGACCTAAATCTACGACCTGACACCATCAAGTTACTAGAGAACATTGGAGAAAGCTTTCAAGATATTGGCACAGGCAAAGAGTTTCTGGAAAAGACCCGGGAGGCTCAGGCAGTCAAAGCCAAAATTAACTATTGGGATTGCATCAAATTGAGAAGTTTCTGTACTGCAAAAGAAACAGTCAGGAGAGTGAAGAGACAACCGACAGAATGGGAAAAAATATTTGCAAACTATGCAACAGATAAAGGGTTAATAACCAGAATCTACAAGGAGATCAAGAAACTCCACAAAAACAAAACCAACAACCCACTTAAGAGATGGGCCAAGGACCTCAATAGACATTTTTCAAAAGAGGAAATCCAAATGGCCAACAGGCACATGAAAAAATGTTCAAGGTCATTAGCAATCAGGGAAATGGAAATCAAAACCACAATGAGGTTCCACCTCACCCCGGTTAGAATGGCTCACATTCAGAAATCTACCAACAACAGATGCTGGCGAGGATGTGGGGAAAAAGGGACACTAACCCACTGTTGGTGGGAATGCAAACTGGTCAAGCCACTATGGAAGTCAGTCTGGAGATCCCTCAGAAACCTGAAGATAACCCTACCGTTCGACCCAGCCATCCCACTCCTTGGAATTTACCCAAAGGAATTTAAATTGGCAAACAAAAAAGCGGTCTGCACCCTAATGTTTATTGCAGCTCAATTCACAATAGCTAAGACCTGGGACCAACCTAAATGCCCATCAACGGTAGACTGGATAAAGAAATTATGGGATATGTATTCTTTAGAATACTATACCGCAGTAAGAAACAACGAAATCCAGTCATTTGCAACAAAATGGAGGAATCTGGAACACATCATGCTGAGTGAAATAAGCCAGTCCCAAAGGGACAAATACCATATGTTCTCCCTGATCGGTGACAACTGACTGAACACCAAAAAGGAAACCTGTTGAAGTGGAAACGGTGACTTGATCAGCATAGCCCTGACTGTTAATGAACAACTTAATACATTATCCCTCTTAGTAGTTTTTTTGTCTGTTCTACTTAATATGACTGGTTTAATTCTGTAATTAATACACAGTTATTCTTAAGTGTTGAAATGTAACTGAAATGTGATCCCTGTTAAACATAAGAGTAGGAATAAGAGAGGGAAGAGATATATAAATTGGGACATCCTCAAGCTGACTTGCCCCAAATGGTAGAGTTAGAAACATACCAGGGGACTCCAATTTAATCCCATCAAGGTGGCATGTACCAATGCCATCTCACTAGTCCAAGTGATCAATTTCAGTTCACAATTGATCATAATGAAAGGACTAAGAGTCAAAGGGAGCACATAAACAAGTCTAGTACCTGCTAACACTAACCGATAGAATAAAGGGGAGAGTGATCCAACATGGGAAGTGAGATACTCAGCAGACTCATAGAATGGCGGATGTCCTAAATAGCACTCTGGCCTCAGAATCAGCCCTAAAGGCATTTGGATCTGGCTGAAAAGCCCATGAGAGTATTTCAGGCATGGAAAGCCAAGACACTCTGGCAAAAGATCTCTGTGAGTGAGATCTCAGTGGAAAAAATAGGTCTTCAAAGAAGGAGGTACCTTTCTCTGAAGGGAGGAGAGAACCTCCACTTTGACTATGACCTTGTCTAAACAAGATAAGAGTCGGAGAACTCAAGGGGCTTCCATAGCCTTGGAAACTCATGACTGGAGCATAGGGGGATTGCTGATGCCATAGACAGGAGTGTCAATTGGTAAAGTCAACAACAGGAGTCACTGTGCACTTACTCCTCATGTAGGATCTCTGTCCTTAATGTGCTGTGCATTGAGATTTAATGCTATAACGAGTACTCAAACAATATATTTCACTTTGTGTTTCTATGGGGGTGCAAACTGTTGAAATCTTTACGTAATGTTACTTAATGCATACTAAACTGATCCTCTGTAAAAAAAAAAAAAAAAAAAAAAAAAGAAACTATCAATTCCCAACTTGACTCTCACTGGGATTAAACATGACAATAGGTCTGATCTGATTTCATCATCATTTAAAAAAATCATCTATTATTTTTCACTTTATGTTTCTGTGTGGGAGCAAACTGTTGAAATCCTTACTTAAGGTATACTAAGCTGATCTTCTGTATATTAAGATAATCGAAAATGAATCTTGATGTGAATGGAAGGGGAGAGGGAGTGGGAAAGGGGAGGGTTGTGGGTGGGAGGGACGGTATGGGGGGGAAGCCATAGTAATCCATTATTCGTACTTTGGAAACTTATATTAATTAAATAAAAGTTTAAAAAAAAATGGTCTTTTAGAATGTTAATTTCATGATATTGGATAGGGGAAGTGTCTTTCAGCAGATAAAACAGTAACTATAAAGAAGAGATTAATCAGTTGGATTGCATTCAAATTAAGTTTTTCTTCTTGTTTCCCATTATATCATATCATATATGTTTTTTATTATATCATATCATATATTAGGTATATATATCATATATATTAGAGAAACATATTTTAGGGAAACATATAACATATATATGGGAACATATATTAGGGAAACATATACTAGGGAAACATAACATTTATATATAACCCTAATATATATCCCTAATATATATATCCATATAATATATATGGTTATATATAATATATGTTATATAAATATACAATGAAATACATTATATAATATAATATATAATATATTTTATATGTAAATATATTATAATATAATATATAAAAATATATAAATATAAAATATACAATATATTGTGTACATATAATTTATATATAATATATATGGATATATCTATATTGGGTTTCCTATGCTCAAGGACAACTACAGAAGGACTAGAGAGAATAGGAGCAAATGAAGGAGGAGAGCCAGCCACTCACTGAATCTCACTGTGAGGTACTAGCTGGTTGGTTCCACAGCATTCTCCATCTCTGATAAACAAGTACACCTTCCTGATTCAGATATAACTGGGAAGGGTCTAACACTCATCAGGTGGATAACTATCCCAGAGTGGATCAAAGAAGATACATGAGAGATCCACCAAAATGGACATAGGGTCTGAGAGTTTTGTCCAGGTGGGAATCCACATGTTGAGAAGATAAATGCTACCACTTCAAAATCAGAGGGTGTGGATTCACATAGGTGACCTTAGATTTTGCAGTTTTAATCAGGTTAAAAAGGTTCACCTGTGAGTGGGTATTAATGAAGGGGTGGCTACTAAGTATCAGAGAAATAGGAAATTTTTCAGTTGGTAAACTGTAGTTCTTCGACTACATTTGTGAAATACAAAGGCCTGTGAGTGAAATTGGTAGAGGAGACTGAGGAACAGGGGGCAGGACACACCAACGCAGGAGACTGGGGTCCACCTCTGAATAAATTATCTTGAGAAGGACACTGCAGACCCTGGACCTCGGTGCTGCTGAAATGCAGTTAGTCTGGAGTAGAGAGAAGTAGAGGAAATGCAACCTGTATTCTGCTGAGATGTGTGCAGTGGGGAAAAAGATCACTTTTCCTGAGTCAGATTGGTGTAGGGGGCAGTTTCCTGATTTATAGGTGTTGTTTTGTTTTACTGAGACCCTGACACTACAGAAGAAGAACCGGGGATACCACTGAGAGCCTCCTGGAGCAATGAGGATAGCTTGAAAAACCAGATGTGGCTTGTACTTGTTCTTAAGCAACAGTTATTGTGGACACTGTTTTACTGTGTCTGTTGACAAGGACTGAGAGCAGACAACCTGCCCAGACATGCCTGCCTTGGAGAAATGAGCCCACAGTTAAGAAGAGGGGACCCAGCTGCTCTGCTCTGCTGTCTTCCAGAAACCAGGAAAGTTCACTGTTCCCTGAGGTGGCTCCTATTTCCAGTGATGCCAAGACCAGGATGTCCTACTTCTAAAGTGGAAATGACAGTTATGGGACTGCAGGGAGATGAGCTGATGCCATCCCTTCCCTATAACCACATCTCGGGTACTCATCCCATAATGGATTCACATCAGAGGCCTGGCTGGGTGAGTGTCTTTCTGTTTCATGCACAGAGTGAGCTCCAAGAGCTTGTGGATCCTGGGGTGGAGCAGGTTGTTTTCAGTGAACTGTTAGGGGAATTTTCTGCTCATGACATCAGTCTTCAATATTAATCCATCATTAACAAAATGGGTGTTCCTAGACATGAAATGATGAACTGCATGAGTTATGGAGACCTTAGATGAATAGGTTTGCAAAAGTATACTTGTGATTTTTTTAAATATACTTGTTTGGAATTATATTTGATTTCCCTCATTCTGGTATATTTCCCGAATTTAACATGTGTATTTTTTTCAAGTAAATTTGATCTGGCAAGACAAACCAAATGTGAATTAATTCACTATGCTTTTGTGATATTTATTTTGTTCTCTGTTTCACCTCATGGCCCCATAGGCCATGCAATATTCTTAATGTTAAACAGTATTGAGTTTATCAGGTGACGGTAAATGTTTTTTTCTTTTATAATGATTACTGATAACATATTATTCTGCTTATCAGAAATTGTCTAGAAATACTTTCTATTGTATATGAAATATTTTTAAAAATTATTAGTTTACATAAAAATAAGCAGCATAACTTCAAATATGTTCTTAAAATAAATTTGTTTAACTACTCTGGTTTTTAAGATAAACTGAACACTTTAACACTGATAAGAAAATTGAAATTTTATAGAAATGAATGAAAAATAATTTGTTATGCATAAAGGGAATAGTTTACATGACATCTGACATGGTTGCTATGGCTATCACATCCTTATCAGACTTATGTATAAGGAGGCAAGTTACTAGCTTTTTTTTTTTTTTTTTTTTTTTTTTTTTTTTTTTTTGACAGGCAGAGTGGACAGTGAGAGAGAGAGACAGAGAGAAAGGTCTTCCTTTGCCGTTGGTTCACCCTCCAATGGCCGCCGCGGCCGGCGCGCTGCGGCCGGCGCACCGCGCTGATCCGATGGCAGGAGCCAGGAGCCAGGTACTTTTCCTGGTCTCCCATGGGGTGCAGGGCCCAAGCACCTGGGCCATCCTCCACTGCACTCCCGGGCCACAGCAGAGGGCTGGCCTGGAAGAGGGGCAACCGGGACAGAATCCGGCGCCCCGACCGGGACTAGAACCCGGTGTGCCGGCGCCGCTAGGCGGAGGATTAGCCTAGTGAGCCGCGGCGCCGGCTCAAGTTACTAGCTTTTAAATACATGGTTTTATCCTTTCCTAGTATGTGCTTGATTCTGCTGATTTAAAAAAAATGCACTCTCATGGAGCACCTTTGGGTGTCCCCAAAACCCAAAATCATAGCACATGATTTTTTTTTTTGCTATTTATTTACTTATAAGAAAAAATGTGTGTGTGTGTGTGTGTGTGTATGTGAGAGAGAGAGAGAAAGAGAGAGAGAGAGAGAGAGAGAGCGCACTTCCATCCACTGGCTTACTCCCCCAAATGGCCCCAGTGGCTGGAGCTGGGCTGATCCAAAGCCAGGAGCAAGAAGCTTATTCTAGGTCTCCCAAATAGGTAGCAGGGGCCCAAGCACTTGGGCCATTTTCTGCTTTCCCAGGCACATTACCTGGGAGAACAAAAGTAGAGTAGCTGAGACTCAAAATGTCACCAATATGGATGCTGACACTACAGGCAGTGGCTCTGCCACAACACCTGCCCTAGAATATGATTTCTTATTGTCTTGTACTACTACAGTGTCTGTTTCCTACCTCTGTGGTGACATTTTTGTTACCTATGCTTTTTCTGAGGGGACTGAAAATTCAGTGTATAGGATTTTTTTTTTTAGTGTATAGGATTATTAATACCCTCATTAACTCTGTGCTTTTAGCTACATCTGCATTAGGTTCAGTTTCCAAGGAATGGCTGACACATTGAAATCAGTCAATGCTATTGGATGCTTGCCCTATTTATTCTTCCAGAATTTGTCCATTTTATAAAAAATCCTTTTGTAGAGCTAATCATGGTGGAAAAGGTGTTTGAATCTGCCAACTGACTCATTTCCATCAGTGAACACTATCAATTTACTCCCCCACATCTGTTAATCTGAAAGTCTCATCATCATTTTAGTGCTGTCATTGATGTCAAAGGTCTTACAATGCTATTCAATACATATGGTAAAACTTATGATGAGGTAACACTGGTGTTTAACATAAACAGAAAATAAATAGCATATTTTATCATATATACTTATATTCTTATATCTATATAGATTACAAATATAATTATATAATTATTTATCAAATAACATTGAATCACCACTTACAATATAACCATACTTTAATAATTGATATTGTAATAAATATGAAAAAATATTTTATCAAAATTGTTTTTCTTGAGGAAACCATTGCTATGTAGTAGGTTAAGCTGACACTTGGGACATCTGGATACCATATCAGAGTGTTGGTTCAAGCCCTGGTTATAGCGTGCTTCTGATCCATCTTTCTCCTGCTGCTAATGCACCTACGAAGTAGCACATGGTGGCTAAAATACTTAGGTTCCTGACATACACATGAGAGATCCAAATGGAGTTCCTCAGTCCTATCTTTGGCCAGGTCCAGTCCCAGCATGTGTGGGCATCTGGGGGGAGTAAACCAGTGGATGCAAGAAAACACTCTCTCTCTAACTCTCTCTTTCTCTAGCTCTCTTTTTCTCTCTCTCTCTCTCACTCTCTCTCTCTCTCTCTCCATGTGTGTCAATCTTTCAGCCTTTTGAGTAAATAATTTTTTAAAACATACTGTATGTAAGCAGCAGCACTCGAATTTGTGCAGATGTCTTCTCTCTATCATTACAGTGCTCTGTTTTATGTGCATGTCTCATCTAAGACCAGAGATTTCATCAGTCTTTTGATTCCTGGTCCATTTAATTGTGATATTTTTCTTCACAGTGATCCATGATTACGCAAGTACTTTGGAATATAAGGTAGATGCCTGAATGTTGTCCACACTTTCTGTGTCCTGAGATTGCTCAAGGGATTCACTCTCAGCCCCAGTAACCGCAAGTTGTTACTTTTTACAGTGAAAACTGGGCTGTATAGTCAGATTTAAAAGTGTTTACTTTGTTCAAAAAAGACCCAATTATTCTTTTTTAAAAAAGTATATTGAAGGTATTCAAATTTCACGTGTTTCCTACATACAGATTCAGGAACACAGGGATGTTTTTAACCTTACTTACCCTCCCTCCTGCCCATATTCCCACTCTTTTTCCTCCTCCTTCTCCTATTCCCACTCTTGTTTTTTTTTTTTACAAAATATAATTTCAGTTAACTTTATACTCATAAGATTCATCCTATACTGAGTAAAGAGTTCAACACTTAGTATGGAAAATAACACTGTTCCTCAATATTCGAGACAAGGACTGTAACAATCATCAGAGTTTACAGTGCCAATTTTAATCCTACAGTTTATGTTTTAGGTACTCTATTAGTTGCTACATATCAGAGAAAACAGGGTATTTCTCTTTTTGGGACTGGCATATTTCACCAAATATAATGGTTTTCAGTTGCATCCATTTCACTCTGACCAAGTTATAGGTGACCATGCTCAAACTTCGCTCTATTCCATTTTCTCCAGGTCAGTAGCGTATTATTGCAAATTCAGTGATCCTCGTGATTGGACTGCCAGATTACTCACATAAAAATATTAACTTAAAGTTCAAATAAATAATCAGTGATATTTTAGGGTTCTTATGGATGATGTAGATCACTTAATGTTGGGGCTATAGGAAAGTTTTTAAAAATTCTGTAAAATATTGTACTTCATCTATCAATGACCATCCACAGTAATCACATTTTTTTCTCACTCAGTCTTCATGTTATCAGGAGCCTCATTGGAAACAGAGAACAGTTGACCATCTGTAAGATCAAGATTGTTTCAGTACATGATGGGCACTTACAGAAAGAGGGATATGAGTTAGGGAGAATCAGCCAAATACTGCTGTTTTGGGAAAGGAAAATATTTAAATCTTTTCCTATTCTCTTTCATGTAATTATTTTATCTCTTTTCCTGAATGATTCACAATGTATGGAGTAGAACAACACAATTACGTATAAACATATCTAAAACAATTGCATGTAACATTCCATATTACAATAAATTATTGAAATTGAATTGATTCTTATCCTACAAATGTAGAGACAGTTAATCCTAGGGCTTCTTGTGGTTCCATATTGAGCTGAGGGTGCAGACACATGTTTATGGAGTAATCAGTTACTCAGTTCTGATACACAAATGTTTCAACAACAATTCAATCAACTATGAAATATGTCCTTTGTTAACTAATGCATGTCATGTGGCTGTAGAGGAGTTTCTACTCAGACATTTAATTTCTGAGCATAAGTTATGTTTGCACTGTATGTGTGGGTATTTGTGTTTGTGTGTGTATAGAGTGTTTCAAAATTTTACATAAAATTAAATTAAAAATAATTTCAAT
Source organism: Oryctolagus cuniculus (assembly GCF_051225735.1). Taxonomy (NCBI): domain Eukaryota; kingdom Metazoa; phylum Chordata; class Mammalia; order Lagomorpha; family Leporidae; genus Oryctolagus; species Oryctolagus cuniculus. The sequence goes on from NC_142877.1 coordinate 50,095,803, forward strand.
TTTTTGTATGTGTATTGTATTGTATTGCATTGTATTGTATTGTATTATCCCCATGAGAGACCTTTTATTTAAGGAATACAAACTTCATTCATTTCATAAATACAACTTTAGGAATATAGTGATTCTTCCCACCATAACCACCCTCCCACCCACACTCTCACCCATCTTTCTCCTCCCTTTCCCATTCCCAGTCCCGTTCGCCACTAAAATCCATTTTCAACTAACTTTATACTCAGAAGACCATCTCTATACTATGTAAAGAGTATATTTGCATGAAAAAATTATTTCTCAATAGTCCAGACAAGGGCTGTTAAAAAGTGTTAAAAAGTCATTGCATCTTGAAATTAACTTGTTTTTTTTTTTTTTTTTTTTTTTAGAAACGTAATTAACTTTAAAGAAGCACCCAAGAATGATACATCCTTTGTGAACACATAGACAGGATTATAATACAACTCTTTGAGGGTAGAGGTCCTGCATGGGAAGTTAGTGCATAGTGACTCCTGTAGATAATTTAATAATTCACACTCTTATGTATGATGTCAGTGATCACTCAATGCCCTTGACATGAGCTGCCTAGGCTATGGAAACTTTTTGAATCCACAAACTCTGTCAATATTTAGACAAGATCATAAGCAAAGTGGAAGTTCTCTCCTCCTTTCAGAGAAAAGTACCTCCTTCTTTGATGACCATTTGCTTCCACTGGGATCTCACCCACATAAGTCCTTCATGTAGGACTTTTTTGCCACAGTGTCTAGGCTTTTCATGCCTGAAATGCTCTTGTGGGCTTTTCAGCCAGACAATAATGCCTGATTCTGAGGACAGCGTTTGTGTAAGTTTTTGTAATCTACAAATAAAAGAGTCTTCAAAGGGTCCACAAAATGGAAATGATGAAATATTCATTTTTTTGTGTAGGGTAGTACAGAGGCTAGCTATACTGTACAAATTTCTAAAAAATATTCTAGGTTTGTTAACAATAAGGGGGTAAGATAAAAATGATGATTTGTAATGATTTTAATGACAAAAGAAAGAGCAATGTTCACTGGAGGTCTATTTTTGGTTCTGTTTTGTTTTTCAGGTATCTCAAATGTTTCCTAAATGCTATTAAGATGAACAAAATTTCCAATTATGTTATCATTAAAAAACGTGTATATTTTCCAAGCCAGTATTGGAATCTTCACCAATGCCTTCCTCTTTCTCTTCCACATCTTCACCATCCACCAAGATCATAGGCCCAAGCCCACCGATGTGACCACCTGCCACTTAGCTTTTGTCCACATAGTGATGCTACTGACTGCACTGGATATTTTATCTGCAGACATATTCAAGTCACTGAATTTTCCAAATGACTTAAAATGTAAGGCTTGGCTGTATTTGAGCAGGGTGATGAGGGGTCTGTCCATCTGTACCACCTGCCTCCTTAGCGTCATCCAGGTCATCACTATTAGCCCCAGCACCTTCTTCTTGTCAAGATTTAAACATAAATTCACAAATTATATTAGCGACACATTCTTCTGTTTTTGGTCTCTCAACTTATCTTCCAATAGTTACATGATCATCTACACAGTAGCTAATTCCAACATGACTAATCTCTTCAATATCAATAAGTTCTGCTCGCTTTCCTCAATGAACCCCATCATCATGGAACTATTTTTAACAGTCGCATTATCCCAGAATGTCTTCTTTGTAGGACTCATGCTGCTCTCCAGTGCCTACATGGTGATTTTCTTATCTAGCCATCAGAGGAGGTCTGATTACCTTCACAGCAGGAGGGTGTTCCCAAGAACCTCCCCAGCAAAAAGGGCCACCCAGACTGTCCTGTTGCTGGTGAGTTTCTTTGTGATCATGTACTGTTTGGATATCATAATGTCATCTGTCTCAACCATATTGGGGAAATATGATCCAGTTGTCCTTGATGTCCAGAGACTTGTGGGAAATGTCTATGCCACTGTCAGTCCTTTGGTGCTTATTAGTTCTGATAAAAGAATCGTTGGTATTCTGCAAAGCATGCTTGATATGGCATCAATTTTAACAAGTCGATGAAACAAATCTGAAAACATAAATTCTAAGATCTGTTAAATATTATAAAATTCCAAGATTTTAAAATCTAATTTATATATGCAGAACTTTACTTGTATTTTCAATTTGTATCTAAATATTTTCTTTCCCTTGACACTGCCAAAGATGGCATGCCTCCCTTGGTTCAATGATCTCCATGTATTGAAATTTTTTTTCTCACATTTTCTAACTTAAAGCAGGAAACCTTTTTTGGAGTGTGAAACTAATGAAGCTCTTTTTGGTGTCTAACTTGAGATCTTTTTTTTTTTAAAGACTTCAACAAATGTTATTCTTGTTGCAGAAAGGAATTTAAATTTACCTTTGTTTATGAAGGAATATTAACTAGGTATCCAATACTAACTGTAATGACAGTCTCCCTGTTGAGCTGTTAATATTTATTTCTGTTTTACCACTATATAACAGTGGGAATTTTGCTGTTGCTGTCATAGAACATCATCTCACTTATATTAGAACATCATCACAGAACATTTTCTCACTTATATAAGCCTTTTCTTCTTTGGTGTTAAACATATAGATATTATTTAAGTATTTTTATTAAACTTTCACTTTTTGACATAATAAACTTCTGGATTAATGGATTTATGCCTTGTGTTTAATTTTGTAAACTGACATGGTAAAAATAATCACAATATTGTCTTTTGTTTCTTTTGTATAGTCCAAAAAAAAACCCACTAGATTATTTCTTCTCATTCTTACCTTTTCTATGTAGATTTATATTCTTCTTTTTAGTGTATTGATTTTCCCATTTTACTGTGTTTGACTGCAGTAACTGTACTCAGTATGACAGTCAATAGCCTTTTCTTTCTTTCTATTGTTTAACATACCTTGCATTAAATAGATTCATTTTATTTTCAGTTGTTACTATTTACAAATTTGCATTTTATGCATATAATTTCCTGTTACTTTCAGTTTTTGTGTGATTCCCCCATCTTCATTCTATAGACTAATATTTTAAAAATACAATCCCAATGTCTGAAGCTTATGTAATGTGAAATGTTATTGTGGTAGTTTATTTCTTGTGTGAAAAATAATATAAAGATTCTCATATGTGTGAGATATAGCCTTGGAATATTTGTAGATATTTTTAATTCCCTTTGTCCCCTCCAGTCTGAGTAACCCAAATAGATTTGTCATTTTTGTGATGAATTTTCTATGAATGGAGAACTTTTTTCTTAGCTTGTTTTCTTCCCTGGACCATTTTCTTGGTTTATTTTTGTAGTTTGGGAGGCTTCACATTTTCCTTCCAAATCTGTTAGGCATCCTAATGAATCTAATAGCATCGGAGCATTTTAATTTTCTGCACTATAATTTGTTAGGTTATATAACATATCCCCCCAAAAAGTGCAATTATCAACAGTATACACATACAATCATATTTCATGAGAAATCTTTTTCTTTTCACTTAGAATGCACTCCTCTTCCCCAATATACTATAGGCTAATGATAATTTGTGAAATATGGTAATTTTAATTTTTTAAACCTAATTTCATATTTTTTGCAAACTTATGAAATGTTACACTTTCTTGCCAAGAATAGTACCTATATACAAGTTTACAATTATGGTTTTGCTAAAACATGAAACTAGTATTGTTAGGATTATTTATCTGAATTCAGGATTTTATCTTCAATCATTTTTCATCATTAGCACTCCCAGGAATCTACAAAAATAATCCTTCTGGATTTCTTATTTAAATTATGAGTAAACTTAAATGATCTTAATGAATTGTACAGGTAGGTCCGTATCACTTGTTGTGATTATACTTAATATGATGGTGTCTATTGTCATTACAGGGTCCAGAAAAATTTGATCCTCTGGATTCCTGTTGTGAAGGATGTAGTGACAAATTTTGTACCTAGTGTATCTTTCTGTTTAAACACTTATATCTGGTTTCTAAAAAGGAAATTTACCTTTTGTTTTTGAATTATAATGTTGTTGATTTATTTCTATGCTTAATTACTCAAACTATTAAGTGAATTACTTAGCATGTAGCTCATTCTTTGTTATTTACATATGTACAGATTTTAATAATTAATAAAAGTGGTTTATTTCTGTGTTGATTTTTCTCTCATGATATAATTGAAAATCTATCATTTTTTTCTTTTTAAATCAATCTTTGTGATAATAATTTGGAAATTTTAACTACTAAGTTCATCAATTTAATGGCCTATGATAGTGCCTAATATTGTATATTCTAAGTATTAACCTCTCTGATTCACCAGATTATTTTATTCATATCATCTTCAAACATAACTTCATTTTGTATTCATTCTTATTAAATATATATATAGTCTACCTTAATTAAATATTGATAAAATCAGCCATAGAGTTAATCTGATGTGTTTCATAAATTTCAAAGTCAAAAGACAGCATCCCTAATTTTCTTTAGATTCAGTAAACCATCTTGTCACACAAGAAATGCAAGCATGCAATTCTACAGTTCTTGTCATCTTGTATTTTACATCCTACAAGAGAGGAAATTGAGGCATTCATTCATTGAGCTTTAGAAGGCTAAATCCTTCTATATGAAAATTCCAATTAGCTTCCATGCCAAGTTGTCAACTCCAGATAGTTTTTCTGATTTCTTTGTCTTGATTTTATGTTTTATAATATTTATATTAACTAATTTATTTTTTACATTTTAATTAATAAATAACACCTATACAGTTTTGTGGGCACAGTATAAAGTAGGTAATCAGCTTGTCCACTTTGTAATATTCTTCCTGTGTTTGGAGCCTACCAGCATCTCTCTTTCTAACTCAACCATCCCATTTCTGAGTTTATATGTAACGACATATAGAAGAGACGCCTGTAGTGTCACATTCACTTCAGTATTATTTTTGTTCACATTCCTTCTTAGTTCATACATCTTTCTCCTGCTTTCCTTAATGCTTTGTCCATGATTTCCATTAACCCACTGGACATTTGTGGAACACTTAATTAAATGTTTTAAAAAGTAATTAAAATTTATTGTATTTTTAAAGATTTATTTATTTTTAAAGATTTATTGTGTTTATCTGAAAGTGTTACAGAGAGAGATAGAGAGAGAGTAGTTTTCCATCCACTGATTCACTTCCCAAATGCTTGTGACAGCCAGAGATGAGCTGATCTGAAGCCAGGAGACAGGAGCTTCTTCCTTGTCTCCCACATGAGTGCAGGGGTCCAAGCAATTGGCACATCCTCTGCTGCTTTCCCAGGCACATTATCAGGGAGTTGGATAGGAAGAGGAACAGCTGTAACTCAAACAGGCACCCATATGGGATGCCAGCTCTGAAGGATGGGGCTTTAACCCACTGTACCACACTGCCAGCCCCTAAAGATTTATTGTACTTATTTGTAAGAAAGAGTTACAGAGAAAGTGATGAGAGTGAGAGTGAGAGTGAGAGTGAGAGTGAGAGTGAGAGAGAGAGAGAGAATCTGTCTTCCATCTGCTGGTTCACTCTACAACAGCCAGGGCTCGGCCAGACCAAACCCAGGAGACAGAAGATTCTTCCTTGTCTCCTAAGAAGGTGCAGGGGCCTAAGCACTTGCACCATCCTCTTCTGCTTTCCCTGGTGCATTAACAGGGAGCTGGGTCAGAAGTGGAATAGCTGGGACTTGAACAGGCACCATATGGGATGCCAGCTTTAAAGGAGGAAGGTTTACTTGCTATGTTACAACATTGGCCCCGATTTATTGACTTTCTTAAAGACAGCTTATGTCTTTTTTAACTGAGCCACAATTTCCTTTTTTTAAAGATTTATTTATTTATTTGAAAAGCAGAGTCACAGAGATGCAGAGGCAGATGGGGGGTGGGGGGAGGTCTTCCATCCACTGGTTCACTCCCCAAATGACTACAACCTAGTAGGAGCTAGGCTGATCTGAAGCCAGGATCCAGGAGCCTCCTCCAGGTCTCCCACATGAATGCAGAGGCCCAAGGACTAAGGTCATTTTCCATTGTTTCCCAGGCCACTGCGGACAGCTGAATCAGAAATTGAGCAGCCAGAACTTGAACAGGTTCCCATTTGTGATGCCAGCACTGCAGGCAGCAGATCTACCTGCTATGCCACAGCTCTGGCCCCCACAGTTTTCTTTTAAAAATTGTTTTACACACCAGTGTTCTGGTGTACCATGGTGCTGTCATCCCATTTAGGCTTCAGCTTCAGACCCAACTACTCTGCTTCCGCTCCAGCTCCCTGCTAATGCACGTGGAGGTGCAGCAGAACATGGCCCAAGTTCTTGGACTCCTGCACAGATGTGGGAGACTCACGTGAAGCTTCTGGCTCTGGACCCCAGTCTGGGCAACCCCTGACTATTGTGGCAATTTGTGGAGTGAGCCAGTGGATAGAAGATCTCTCTGTAACCCCCTCTCCTGTCCCATCTCCCTCTCTGTGACTCTGGCTTTCAAAAAATAAAAAGAAATAAAAAAATTTAAAAATCTTTAAAGATTTTTGCTAAGAACTTGACAGTTTGATTATTGTAATTGAGTATGACTTTGGAAATCAGAGTTCTTTGCATACCAGAGATTTTGGGGAGGCTACAGTCATCCACTACTACAGTTAGCCTACCAAAATATTTTACAAAATACACCTGACTTGCTGTGTGTGGCACTGAAATTTATGTCGCATTCTCTCTGTATCAGACTGTGACATAACAGAGATTGTCTTAATTATCAATGTTGTACAGATTCTACTCAAATATTTCATATGATTATTTTAGTCCATTTTATATACTATGAAACTAAGGTTGGGCACTGGTTCTAGTCCTGACTGCTCCTCTTCCAATCCAGCTCTCTGCTATGGTCTGGGAAAGCAGTAGAATAAGGCTCAGGCACTTGGGTCCCTGCACCCATGTGGGAGACCCAGAAGCTCCTGGCTCCAAGTTTCGGACAGGCATAGCTCCGGCTGTTGCAGACATTTGGGGAGGGAACCAATGGATGGATGACCTTTCTCTCTGTCTCTCCCTCTCACTATCTGTAACTCTATCTCTCAAATAAATAAATAAACCTTTAAAAAAAAGAAACTAAGCCCTAGGGAATAAATCATATAGGAAATATATAGAAATACATATGCAGAATATATAGAAATACATATAGAAAATACAGGATCATATAGGAAATCTGTACTATCTTACATATATTCTTGTAATTGAAAGCAGAGTGCAATGGGAAGAAACTGGAAAATTTTAACTAAGGATGTACATTGATATGTTTTAAGAATTTAAAGGACATTTATGTAGCAACATGGAAATAGTTATTCCAAAAATTATTTATTTTTAGTGAACTATTATATAAATACCAATTTGAGTCTATTGTTTTCCAGCAGTCTAGGAGATGGGACCATGTAAGAATAGAGTGAAAAATGCTGGTGGGGTGTCGCTCCCCCTTTTCGTGGAGGAACGACACAGGACCCTGTGCTGTTCTTTTGTCTGCTCGGCCCTCCCCGGGTTTGCTGCTGGTTCTTCCCGGGTTGGCTACCGTCCCTTCCACCTCCGTGGAAGGGCGGTTCCCCCTAGCCACTTTCCCCACTTCCGCGGGGGAACAGCACACCGCCGGCCGGCTCTCTCGGGGGCTGCACAGGTGTTCCTTCAGATAAATGTTCCCCTTAGATGTTCCTCGTGCATGTTGTCTCTCTCTTCCTTTATAGTCCTCTTCCACCAATCCCAACTCTGCTACCCACACGCCGAGTACGCTGCTCTCCTCCAATCAGGAGCAGGTCCTACAGTTTATTGGTTGAACTGGAGGCAGCTGTGTAGAAGCTGTTACTCCCTTCTCAGCGCCATATTGTGGGAGAGCAGATGCATAGAATAAGTCTTGATTCGAGTAACTTAGTCTAGTCCGAGTTGCTCCCCACAGTGGGGGAAATAGAGGAGGCAAGAAGTGGTGTTGGGTGCATCCCACATTGTATAAATCAAGCAAAACACTGCAAGTAAACAAAATACACAGACTAATCAGCTCTGCATCCCTGAACCTCAGAATATCCAATAATTGATTCCCCTCATGAAATCTGGAAAGTTAGTGATCTAAGAGCTGTCCAGGGAAGAAATATCATCATAAGTGAATGAGGGGACTGGAAGTGGGGAACACTGTTCTGCTCTATGTCCATGGAACAAGGCTTTGGACATATTACATATGTCCTTACATATCTTCTTTAAATTTCACATGCCATCCTGAGTGGTAGGGATACGTTCCACAAAAAGGACAAGGGCATCACATTCCCTGAATCTTGCTTTCTACAGGAACACATCCTGAGGGAATCTCTGCTTATGGAGCTGTGGCCATATTTGGTTGTACAAGTTGTAGGAGAGAAGCAATTATCATAGTGACTCAGGCTTTATCTACTTTGAGAGCTTCAAGGGCCCAACAGAGCTACAGGTATCTCATGTGTCATAATTCACTGGTCCTTTAAACCCCTGCTTAAAACTTTTTTTTTTAATATCTAGGATGAGATGCTTTTTAAGACTGACTAGAACAACTACCATAACACAAAAAAATACTCATTTGACAAATTGGTATTTGGGTATTCAAAGGATTCAATACTCCCTTCTGAAATCTACTTTTATCACTGAGCATATTATTTCTTATAGGGCAACTCATGTCTCCCCTCTGGTCAGTAGTCTTGTGCATTTTTTCATGTAACTTTTTTCAATGAACAAGTATGTATTGAATGCCCTCTTTGAACATGATACCATGAAAGGTACTGGGGGTTACAGCAGTGAACAGGAGAGTCATGTTTCTTTATGTTCTCATAGGACCATAGGATATAGAATCCAGATATTTAATAAGTCATTACAAAAATTTGCAAAGATATTATAAATTTTCTGATAAAATATTATTTTATAAATATTTTATTTATTTGACAGGTAGAGTTAAAGACAGTGAGAGAGAGAGAGACAGAGAGAAAGGTCTTCCTTCCGTTGGTTCACTCCCCAAATGGCCGCAACGGCTGGAGCTGCGCCGATCCGAAGCCAGGATCCAGGTGTTTCTTCCCAGACTCCCAAGTGGGTGCAGTACTTGGGCCATCCTCTACTGTTATCCCAGGCCAGAGTAGAGAGCTGGACTGGAAGAGGAGCAACTGGGACTAGAACCAGTGCCCATATGGGATGCTGTTGCCACAGGTGGAGGATTAACCTAGTGCACCATGGAGCCGGGCTGGATAAAATATATTTTAGAAATTTTATTAATATAAAGAGAACAGATTCTATGTATCTCATAGGAATTCTAAGAAGATAACTTTATTCATAATTCTAAGAAGATAACTATATTTCTTTCCCTCCCTTACTCCCTCCTTCAATCCAACTACTTCTTTCCTATTTTTTTAAATTTGTGCAAAAATCCCCATAATGCAGTCCTTGCTATAATCACAGGCTTAAAAATACCACTAACCATAATATTTAAAAAGTAAAAATATAAATATCTCAATTTCACAGGAGTATAAACAAGAGCTAAAAACTACAATTAAATGGGACTGGTACTGTGGCACCATGAGTGAAGCCACCACCTTCAGTGCTGGCATCCCATATGGATACCAGTTCAATTCTCAACTTTTTCACTTGTGATCCAGAGTCCTGCTAATGCTCCTGAGAAATGAGGGGAAGATGGTCCACGGTTTTGGACCCCTGACTCAACACAAAAGACTCAGTAAAAGTTACTGGCTCCTGGCTTTGGCCTGGGCTACCCTAGCCATCATAATTATTTGGGGAGTGAAATAGTGGACAGAAGATCTCTCTTTGTCTCTCCTCTCATTCTGTAACTCTTTCAAATGCATAAATAAATCTTTATAACATTAATTTATCAATAATGAACAAAGAACTTACAAAATATTCCAAATTTAGCTGCTAAAATTCATGTTTACTTTAATGTTACTATCAAATGAAAATAATTTACCACTGTCTAAAATAGAACAAACCATTAACCATAAAATTGAACTTTGTGGGGTCAGTGCTGTGACATTGTGGGCTAAGCCTCCACCTGCAGCTTCAGCATCCCACATGGGTACACATCTAAGTCCCAGCCTCTCCTCTTCTGATCCAGCTCTCTGCTTATGGTCTGGGAAAGCAGTGGAAGATGGCCCATATGCTTGGGCCTCTGCACCCACGTGGAAACCAGAAGAAGCTCCTCGCTCCTGGTTTTTAATAGGCTTAGCTCTTGTCATTGCAGCCATTTGGGGAGTGACCAGTGACAGAAGAACTTACTGTCTGTATCTCCCTCTCTCTGTAACTCTACCTCTCAACTAAATAAAAAATAAAAAATTAACTTTGTGATTGTTTAGACTAAAATTATGTCTGAAATTTGCTTGTAATGAAATAAGAGGTAATTGACATTATTAGAAGTTTCTTCAGTTTAAAGATTTCATCCCACTGTACCTTCAATGATACTCAGAGCATTTAAATACTCTTCCAAAGATTTGAGAATAGGCACATTTTAGATCATTAGGCTCCAAAATCAATTAATCCTAATCAAAGAAATGCAAATATTAAGTTTTAATTAACATTTTATATTACAAAATTTATATACATATCTATATTTTTCCCTATATGTAGTTCTAATATGTATTTTCTTACCCTAATAATGATGAATAAAACATTTGCTTTTACAGGTTTCCTGCTCAAAATGAAATGAGGTAGGAAATTATCTGAAATATGAAACTGCAAAATTTGAACCCTCAGAAATGATGGATTCTTTAACTTGAATTCATCACATTGGCTAATACATTTATATTTTACAAATTTTAACTGCTTATCAAATAATTCAATATTCAATATTACATTCTTGACCACGTAAGGAGGTTATCAAATAGGATGCTCGATTACTATTTGGAAACATTTAATTAATTTCAAGTATAAAATTTAGCAATAACTTTCTAGAGTGTCTAAAAATAGTTTAAGTTTTGTAAGTAGTTATTTTTTGTGTTGAAAACATTAAATTTATTTTGCCTTTCTTTCTTCCTCTACATATATATATATATAATTTCTGTAATAATTTAAGACAATAAATTACATAAATAGGTTATGCTGGAAGAAATGCACAAGTAAAATTATATTAATGTGACTTAAATGGGAAATTTCTTTTTTCTTTTTTTTTCTTCTTTTTTTTTTTTTGACAGTCAGAGTTAGACAGTGAGAGAGACAGAGAGAAAGGTCGTCCTTCCGTTGGTTCACTCCCCTAAATGGCTGCTATGGCGGGCACTCTGCGTCAATCCGAAGCCAGGAGCCAGGTGCTTCCTCCTGGTCTCCCATGCGGGTGCAGGGCCCAAGGACCTGGGCCATCCTCCACTGCCTTCCCAGGCCACAGTGGAGAGCTGGACTGGAAGAGGAACAACCAGGACAGAATCCAGCGCCCCAACTGGGACTAGAACCTGGGGTGCCAGTGCCTCAGGTGGAGGAGTAGCCAAGTGAGCCACAGTGCCGGCCATGGGAAATTAATTTAAAAGAAAGCATGCAGATCTTTGAAGTTGCCAGATATCTATCTCCAATTTCTCTGTCTCTCTATCTAGCTCTTTTCTTGACTATTGAGGAACAACTTTTTATTCTGTATTTTTGGTTATTTTTCCGTTATATTTTCCTTATCTTTTTCTTTTCCATATAAATCATTGAACTCCATACCAGCACCATGGCCTTGAGGCTCAATGTATGAAAGGGCTGAGCCCTACCTAGTTCCTTCAAATGTCTGGTGTGCTGTCCCTGTCAGGTTTGAGTATTTTCAAATTGCCTGTTTGCAATAAATGCACCCCACCAGCCAGATTTCCTTGAAAAGGGACATGGTGGGACCTCTCCTTGTTTTGGGCTAGGTTTGGGCCTAAATTAATTTTCCAGGTTGTTGCCTCTTAGAAAAGAATTCTAAATACAGGCCCAAATATGATATGCAATTTGATAAACTTTATTTACAAAGTGAGAAAAATACACAGGCTTTATCATGAGAAAGGGAGCCAAAGATAGGGAATTATCACACCCTGCTCTGCTCAACCTGAGTCCATGTGGAGGAGAGAGTGTGCTTCTTTTCTTCTTGGCTTTTTATGTACTTGGGAAAATGGAAGTGTTTATGAGGTACCACCCGCACGTCCCAGGTAAGAGGAGGTACTTCCTAGGGTGCAGATCCCTGATTGACAGGTAGGTGAACATGCAACATAAAGTGAAGGAGGTGTGGCTTCCATCTCATGAACTTAAAATCCTTTATCGAATCTTTACCACGTCATCCTCAGATCCCAGACTCAGGCCTAAGTGTGGCTCTGGGACATAGGGTGGGGGCAGCTTCATTTGCCATCTGCAAGCCACTCCCCAAAGTTTCCAGCCTGCACTGGCTAGGGGAGAAAGGTTGTCTCTTCTGCTTGGAGGCTGGATCCAGGCATAGAGCTGAGCACGCCCCCATGGAGAGGGAGCAGCAGAGTCTCACAGCCTTCATTCGGGCTTCCCAGGTAGGCACTGGGTCCAGGTGCTGGTATAGGGTGGAGAGGAATGACTGATGGGTTCGGGCTTTGGGGTTGCGATTCAGGACCTCTCCTGAGGTCAGACTGAGCAATGAGGGTGGTGGGTGGCTCAGCACTGGGTCTTAGCACTGTACTTATGTCACAACCATGGCTGCCACCCAGGCAGACCACTGGGCACAGACTCTCCAAGGCTTTCCCTATCCTCAGTGACAGCATTTCTAAAGGTGAGTCCTGGACACACTCCAGGAACCCAGCTTGTGTGGAGCCCCTGCTGGAACAGTTGCCTGGCTGTGGCACTGGAACTCACATTCCCCCTCCCTAGTACCCGGGAATAGTGCAGGGGCTCAGGGACAGAGGACCAGGGGCTAGCGCGGTGGTGCTGTGGAAGGCTCTAGACTGATGAGGCACACACTGCACGGGCGCACATAGTCCGGATGTCCCAAACAACAGCCTGGGGAAATGGAGTCAGGCACCCGTGGGCCGACCAGCCCCAGGGCCTGCAGACAAGGACTGGCAGACACAAACCGCTGTTTCCCTGGTGGGAGTGCATGTTGGGATACAGGGTTAGTGACAGGCATTCGCCACATCTGTGCTCGGCACCTCGGGCACTTCGAGGAAATTTCCAGGAGTGGACTGGAATGTAATGAGGGGGGCAACTGCTACACTGCCCCTGAGCCTGGGCTCCAGCCCTGTCACCACTCCAGAAAAGAAGGCTAGGGTCCTGGGCTCCTACTGCAGTGAGATCAGGTTCTGGGGGGAGGAGTGAGGGAGGCACGTGGAACAGGAGAGGCCAAGCCCTGAGCTGCCTGAACTTTTGCTCCCCGCCCTTCTGCTCACTCCACCCTGCCCCTGTCCTCTCCTTGCGCCCCGGGCATGGCTGCATCCCCAGGCAGCCTGAGGTGGTGGGGGATAGGAGTTTGAGTCATGTGAGGGATGGCAGCGGGAAGCCAGGCTGCAGGCAGAGGAGCCATGGGGGGCCATGGTGGTGCCCAGAGTGGAATGCAAGTCTGTTGGGCTGTGTGCGCCAGAGGAGAGGATGCTGAGGCAGGGGTGGTGAATGGCAGTCATGGCACAATTGCCTCCCACCTCCCTTTCCTCCTTCCTTGGAGTGACTGGTATCATTGGAGGGAGCTACCAGAACGAAGGGAACATGGTGCTGGGGGGGAATGAATGAAAGGTTAAATGACATTTTCTGATTACCAGGAGAACAAATTGGACATTGGGCATGCACCTGTGTGCATATGGAGGACTTACCACTGTTTCCTGGCTCTGGCAGTGCTGTGTGCCTACCTGACAAGGTTCTATTGCCCACATTGCTTGTGGGCCCTTCCCTCTAGGGCATCAGGCATGGTGGGCGCCACTGATATTGATGTGGAAGATTGGTCAACTTTGCCACTGCTGCAAACTGGAAGTTGGCAAAGGAGGCTTCAAGGCTGAAGGCTGGGACAAATTCCTGGGAGACCGCATGACCCGGTCACTGTGTGAGAGCCTTTTCAGTTGGGCTACTTTACTGGGTTCTCATTGAGTAAGTCAAGGACAAAGAGTTCTCAGGGAAGAACCAATGATTCTGCATGCATGTCAGTGAAGCTATGAAGAGGGTCCTAGTCTCCCTCCTATCTGCAGTTCCTAGGTGGTGCCTGATGTGGTGTGGTAGGATTTCTGTCTATCAGTAGTACGTATTACTATAAACCTAAAGTGAGACACAGCAGGTCATCTACCTGAGATCACTCAGCTCAAAGGTAGCAGAAGTAGGATTTGAAAGTATGTGATTTCTTTCCATGGTAATTGAGACCTCAGAGAGCACACACTAGGAGGAATTATTTGTCTTCCTGAATCATCTACAGTTTGCCCCCATATGTTGCTAATGTCATGTTGACACCGCCTCATTCATGGTTACACATCCATCCAACTATCCATCTGCCCATTTACATATATCCAGCATGGGGTGGTCTCTCAAGTCTCAGAATAACAGGCACATGTGGAATTCCTGGAAAATTTTTTGAAATAACATTGAGGGGGGGAAATGATTCTCCAGTTTATCTTAATCACGTCTAGAAATTCTCCAGAAAGTCTCTCATGGACTTTGTATCAAAGTGGCAACATGATTGACCTAAAAACAATTTGCTCCATGTCAGCCACAATTTCTGACACCCACATTGAAAGTGATCTGAGTGAGCCCAATGCCATCTCTATGGCAGGATCTCATTGTGTATACACAGAAATTAATGATGTCCCACATGTGCATAGAGGAGGGGATTTCCTTTCAGTGTGCCCACAGAACCTTCCCTGTGTTTGTGGAAACCCGCTGCACACTGCGGTCTGAATGCTGCCTGGCCCAGGGCCTTCCTCACAGACTCAAGCACAACCAGCCTCTTTCTCAGTTGTCCACAGTGTGTCTCTGCATGCAGTTACCCAGCAACAGAAATCTCATGGAAAGCAGGATTTAATTTTATTTTTAAAAAAGGTTTGTTTATTTGAAAGTCAGAGTTACACAGAGAGAAGAAGGGGCAGAGAGAGAGAGGTCTTCCTCTGCTGGTTCACTCCCCATTTGGCTGTAACAGCTGGAGCTACACTGATCTGAAGCCAGGAGCCAGGAGATTCCTCTGGGTCTCCCACGTGGGTGCAGAGGCTGAAGCCCATCTTCTACTGCTTTCCCAGGCCATAGCAGAGAGCTGGCTTGGAAGCCGGTGCCCATATGGGATGCTGGCACTGCAGGTGGTGGCTTTAACCACTGCAGGTGGTTACACCACAGTGCTGGCCCCAGGATTTACTTTTGAGCCAATACATGATCTCCTAAGCCACAATGTGTGTTAAGACCTTGAAAAATGACATCAATGCCTATTGGCAGTTGTGAACCCTATTCAGGGTTCTATTGTTCAATAGATTCTTGTATGTTTTTAAAAAGTGTTCTATTTAAAAAATAATGAAGAACAAAAACAAGAAAGTGAAGTCTCTATGGGAAAAGCGATCTGGTGTGAGAGTCTAAGGCTGGTGTCATTGCTGCCTCCGTCTTTCCTTGCAGATTTTCTGTCAGAGGTCCTCTTTGCGGGGAAACAGGACTGACCTTTAGAGAATGACCCTCTTGTGCTTGTTCCCATCTTGTGCCAATTGTAATCTTTCCCCTGATGGTGACCTTTGCTATAGCTGCCATGGATGCCGAGCTACAGTTGAGGCCCTGAGGGTGGCTTATATCTTTTGGGGGTAAAAGAAGCCTCAAGTGATGAAGGGGAAAATGGGAAAGGTATTGTGGGGAATCCACCTTCACACATGTGCGTGTGCACTGTATAGTTTAGGGAGCACATCCAGTTCCACTCCTGGTGTTTGGAGGAATCAGCTGCCAGACTCTGGCCTTGAGAGCATGTCCAAAGGGCTGCAGGTTCTTTGCTTGTCCTTTGACCTCAATTTCCTGAAATACTGTGTTTGACACTCCAAGTCTCCCCTGAGTGGGCCCTCCTGAACTGAAGGTGTCTTTTGTGAACTGATAACAATGTCAGCCCAGACTCCTCTGCTTTCCTGCACTCTGCTTCCATGGTGGTTTTCTGGAGCAGCAGCTTTCAGGTCCCCATGGCGGACAGAGACACTGGAGGTCTTGCAGGGCAAACATGCTGGGTAAACAGGCAACTTTGATGTGAAGCTGAATACCAAAATAAAGCACCCCATGCACTGAAAACATGGTCTTAAATATCAGTGTATGGGCTGGCTTCAGACCGCCATATTCCAAATGTCTTAACTGGACATCCCTGCCAGAATTGAGAGGTTTGGTGTTCTTGTTGGCAATCAAATCACCTCACCAGTTGGATTTCCTTGAAAGGGGAGTTGGTGGCAGGCATGTGGCCTGACACAGGCAGGAAGCCGGTTCTCAGAACCTTCATTTATCATTGCACTTCACTTCCCAACTTTTCAATCCTGAGTTCAGGGAGTAAGGTTGATGCACCTTGTATGCAGGGCTCCAGGTATGTTGGGCTCAGTCCGAAGGAGTCAGAGCTCAAACGCTTCCATGCTGGAGTCATGCTTCGCAGGTATTCATTGGGTGCCAGGTGCCTGTGTGTGAATATGAGGAGTGGCAGCGGGGCTGTGACTTCATGCTGCACACGGCCAAGCATGGCTACATCTCAATCCTCTGCTGTATGTCTTTGTTCTAGACATCAAGCTCTTCTTCATGTTCCAGAACTACAAAGTGGAACCCTGTAGCTCAGTGCAGCTGACTGGGAGGCTTACAAGGCATTGACACCATTGCTGTTGCTTGAATGCCAGGCTGCTTCTTGCCACTTCTAGCTTAAGATACCAGTTTAAATAATAATGGGAATGGAGAATGATGGGTCAATCATAGTCCACTTATAGCACCAGGGAAACAGCTTGTCGCCTGCAGTGGGGTGACATAGCTAACACATGGAGTTCTGCTAGAAGCCAGGATGAGCCAGCTCAGCCTCAGGAAGACAGAGTTGCATTCTCCTGCAGCTAAGTGATCAGAAGGGAATGGAAGAAGAGAATTTACAGCTGTGACATAGTGAAAATGCTTGTTTAAAATGTGAAACTAAAGCAATTTATGATCATTATTTTTGTTACTCTATAAGCATTCATTTTTTGATGCTTTCTTTTTTTAACTTTTATTTAGTAGATATAAATTCTAAAGTACAGTTTATGGATTACAATGGCTTTTCCCCCCCATAACTTCCCTCCCACCCGCAACCCGCCCATCTCCTGCTCCCTCTCCCATTCCATTCACATCAAGATTCATTTTCAATTATCTTTATATACAGAAGATTGATTCAGTATATATTAAGTAAAGATTTCAACAGTTTGCACAAAAACAGAAACAAAAAGTGCAAAATACTGTTTGAGCACTAGTCATATCATTAATTCACATTGGACTACAAATTAAGGACAGAGATCCTACATGAGGAGTAGGCGCACAGTAACTCCTGTTGTTTACTTAACAAATTGACACTCTTGTTTAAGGCGTCAGAAATCTCCCAGGCTCTAGTCATGAGTTGCCAAGGCCATGGAAGCCCCCTGAGCTCGCTGACTTTGATCTTATTTTAACAAGGCCATAGTCCAAGTGGAAGTTCTCTCTTCCCTTCAGAGAAAGGTACCTCCTTCTTTGATGGCCCCGTTCTTTCCACTGGGATCTCACTCGCAGAGATCTTTCATTTAGGTCCATTTTTTCCCCCAGAGTGTCTTGGCTTTCCATACCTAAAATACTCTCATGGGCTCTTCAGCTAGATCTGAATGCCTTAAGGGCTGATTCCGAGGCCAGAGTACTGTTTAGGACATCTGCCATTCTATGAGTCTGCTGTGTATCACGCTTCCCATGTTGGATTGTTCTCTCCCTTTTTTATTCTATCAGTTAGTATTAGCAGACACTAGTCTTGTTTATGTGATCCCTTTGACTCTCAGACCTATCAGTGTGATCAACTGTGAACTGAAATTAATCACTTGGACTAGTGAGATGGCATTGGTACATGCCACCTTGATGGGATTGTATTAGAATCCCCTGGCACATTCCTAACTCCACCACTTGGGGCAAGTCAGCTTGAGCATGTCCCAATTGTACATCTCCTCCCTCTCTTATTCCCACTCTTATATTTAACAGAGATCACTTTTCAGTTAACTTTAAACACCTAAGAATAATTGTGTGTTAACTACAGAGTCTAACCAATAGTGTTAAGTAGAACAAAAACATACTAAAAGGGATAAAGTATTAAATTGTACATCAACAGTGATGACAAGGGCAGATCAAGTCCTATTTCTCATAGTGTCCATTTATTTCACTTCACCAGGATTCCTTTTTGATGCTCAGTTAGTTGTCACTGATCAGGGAGAACATATGATATTCATCCCTCTGGGAGGGCCTTATTTCACTCAGCATGATGTTTTCCAGATTCCTCCATTTTATTGCAAATGACCAGATTTCATTGTTTTTGACTGCTATATAGTATTCTATAGAGTATATGTCCCATAATTTCTTTATCCAGTTTACTGTTGATGGGCATTTGGGTTGATTCCGTATCTTAGCTATTGTGAATTGAGCTGCAATAAACATTAAGGTGCAGACAGCTTTTGTGTTTGCCAATTTCATTTCCTTTGGGTAAATTCCAAGGAGTGGGATGGCTAGGTTGAATGGTAGGGTTACATTCAGGTTTCTGAGGAATCTCCAGACTGACTTCCATAGTGGCTTAGCCAGTTTGCATTCCCACCAACAGTGGGTTAGTGTCTTTTTTCCCCACATCCTCGCCAGCATCTGTTGTTGGTAGATTTCTTCATGTGCGCCATTCTAACCGGGGTGAGGTGAACCCCCATTGTGGTTTTGATTTGCATTTCCCTGATTGCTAGTGATCCTGAACATTTTTTCATGTGTCTGTTGGGCATTTGGATTTCCTCTTTTGAAAAATGTCTGTTGAGGTCCTTGGTCCCTCTCTTAAGTGGGTTGTTTGTTTTGATGTTGTGGAGTTTCTTGATCTCTTTGTAGATTTTGGTTATTAACCCTTTATCTGTTGCATAGTTTGCAAATATTTTTTCCCATTCTGTCGGTTGCCTCTTCACTGTCCTGACTGTTTCTTTTGCAGTACAGAAATTTCTCAATTTGATGCAATCCCAATAGTTGATTTTGGCTTTGACTGCCTGTGCTTCTGGGGTCTTTTTCAAGAAGTCTTTGCCTGTGCCAATATCTTGAAGGGTTTCTCCAATGTTCTTTAATAATTTGATGGTGTGGGTCATAGATTTAGGTCTTTAATCCATGTTGAGTGGATTTGTGTGTAAGGTGAAAGGTAGGGGTCTTGCTTCATGCTTCTGCATGTGGAAATCCAATTTTCCCAGCACCATTTATTGAATAGACTGTCCTTACTCCAGGGATTGGTTTTAGATCCTTGAGCAAATATAAGTTGGCTGTAGATATTGGGATTGATTTCTGGTGTTTCTATTCTGTTCCATTGGTCTATCCATCTGTTTCTGTACCTGTACCATGCTGTTTTGATAACAACTGCCCTGTAGTATGTCCTGAAATCTGGTATTGTGATACCTCTGGCTTTGTTTTTGTTGTACAAGATTGCTTTAGCTATTTGAGGTCTCCTGTGTCTCCATATGAATTTCAGCATCATTTTTTCCAGATCTGAGAAGAATGTCTTTGGTATTTTGATTGGTATTGCATTGAATCTATGAATTGCTTTTGGGAGAATGGACATTTTGATGATGTTGATTCTTCCAATCCATGAGCATGGAAGATTTTTCCATTTTTTGGTATCCTCTTCTATTTCTCTCTTTAAGGTTTTGTAATTCTCATTGTAGAGATCTTTAATGTCCTTGGTTAAGTTTATTCCAAGGTATTTGATTGGTTTTGTAGCTATTGTGAATGGGATTGATCTTAGCAGTTCTTTCTCAGCCGTGGTATTGCCTGTGTATACAAAGACTGCTGATTTTTGTGCATTGACTTTATATTCTGCTACTTTGCCAAACTCTTCTATCAGTTCCAATAGTCTCTTAGTAGAGTTCTGTGGGTCCCCTAAGTAAAGAATCATAACATCTGCAAAGAGGAATACTTTGAGTTCTTCCTTCCCAATTTGTATCCCTTTAATTTCTTTTTCTTGCCTAATAGCTCTGGCTAGAACTTCCAGAACTATATTGAATAGCAGTGGTGAGAGTGGGCATCCCTGTCTGGTACCAAATGTCAGTGGAAATGCTTCCAACTTTTCCCCATTCAATAGGATGTTGGCTGTGGGTTTTTCATAAATTGCTTTGACTGTATTGAGGAATCTTCCTTCTATACCCAGTTTGGTTAGGGTTTTCATTGAAAGGGTGTTGTATTTTATCAAATGCTTTCTCGGCATCTATTGAGAGAATCATATGGTTTTTCTTCTGCAGTCTGTTAATGTGGTGTATCACATTGATTGATATGCGAACATTTAAACATCCCTGCATACCAGGGATAAATCCCACTTGGTCTGGGTGGATGATCTTTCTGATGTGTTGTTGCATTCTTTGGCCAGAATTTTATTGAGGATTTTTGTGTCTATGTTCATCAGGGATATTGGTCTGTAATTTTCTTTAAATGTTGCATCTTTCTCCTGCTTAGGAATTAAGGTGATGGTGGCTTCATAGAAAGAATTTTGGAGGATTCCCTCTTTTTTTGATTGTTCTGAATTGTTTGAGATGACTTGGAGTTAGTTCTTCTTTGAATGTCTGATAGAATTCAGCAGTGAATCCATCTGTTCTATCCAGAGCTGATAATGTTATTATTAAACATATAATTGTGTTGTGTGAAATTAAGAATAATATCAATTTTAAAAGTCCTTGCTCAGGGCCAGTGCTGTGGCACAATAGGTTAAGCCTCTGCCAGTGGCACTGGCATCCCATATGGGATCTGGTTCTAGTCCCAGCTCTTCCTCTTCTGATCCAGCTCTCTGCTATGGCCTGTAAAAGCAGTGGAAGACGGCCCAGGTTCTTGGGCCCCTGCACCTGTGTGAGAAACCCAGAAGATCCTGGCTCCTGGATTCAGATGGATTTAGCTCTTGCCATCGGGGCTATTTGGGGAGTGAACCAGCAGATGGAAGACCTTTCTTTCTGTGCCTCTTCTCACTGTCTGTAACTCTACTTCTCAAATAAATAAAATCTGTTTTTTTAAATTTTATTTAATGAATATAAATTTCCAAAGTACGATTTATGGATTACAATGGCTTCCCCCACATACCGTCCCTCCCACCCACTACCCTCCCCTTTCCCACTCCCTCTCCCCTTCCATTCACATCAAGATTCATTTTCGATTCTCTTAATATACAGAAGATCAGCTTAGTATACATTAAGTAAGGATTTCAACAGTTTGCTCTCACACAGAAACATAAAGTGAGAAATAATAGATGATTTTTTTTTAAATGATGATGAAATCAGATCAGACCTATTGTCATGTTTAATCCCAGTAAGAGTCAAGTTGGGAATTGATAATTTCTTTCTTTCTTTTTTTTTTACAGAGGATCAGTTTAGTATGCATTAAGTAAAGATTTCAACAGTTTGCACCCCCAGAAAAACACAAAGTGAAATATATTGTTTGAGTACTCGTTATAGCATTAAATCTCAATACACAGCACATCAAGGACAGAGATCCTACATGAGGAGTAAGTGCACAGTGACTCCTGTTAAGAAAAGTCTTTACTGAAGATGAAATTGACTCCTAATACACTTCAGACTGTTTAATCAGAATCTTATATAATGTTTCAATAAAGGCAGGCTTAAGTACCCTGTGCTTTCATAGTCAGAAAATGCTAATATCATGAAAACACAATTTCAGTGCAGCTGTTAATTCCCCAGGAAACTGGCTAGGACTCGGATGGACATGGACCCTAGTGATAAACAATTATTTAGAATTTAGAGAAGCTAACTCTGGACAAGGCCTTCATCCTCCTGAAGTTCCACGTAGGAATCTGTCTTCCCTAAAACCTCCCCAACCGTCACCAGGGCCCAGCCGCCTTTGAAAGCAAGGCCATTGCTCAGAGGGGCGGACCTGCCATAGCCGCTGATTTTCCGCCGCGGTGTGTCCCTGCGCATGCGCAGAGACGCGCCTTCCGGGTGCGCGCGAGTGCGCTTGCGTTTAACGGATTGACTTGGCGCCATCTCTTTGAGCTGAGGTGGAGAAACGCCAAGCCTTTCTGTTGGGATGTGGAAGCGAGAGGTTTTTTTCTTCTCCAGGGCTTGCCGTAAGTTTCCCATGCTGGGAAAGGTCACCACAAGTCTTGGCCCTGAAGATGGCTTTACCTCCCCATTTAAGAAGGGCGATTGTCTCTTCATCTCCATGTCTGGAAAGTCAAATGGGATAAAATCGCAGTCCAGGTACCGCTTTCCACCCAAGGATCTCGGGAAGCTGCACACAGGTGCCCACGAGGGTGAGGAGTCCGCGGGCAGCAGCTCAGGGAAGTGGCGGGAACCTTGGCGACCAGAACAGGTGCCGGGGACTGGAAGCCAGGAGCAGGTGCCGGGGACTGGAAGCCAGGAGCGAGGGCCGGGGGCCCTGGCAGATGGGGAGAAAGGCGGCCTTCGCGGACTCGGCGGTGGCAGCGTCCCCACCCTCCTGTAACCGGGAACGCTGGGCTCCCAGCCACCCGCACAGGCTCCTCCACACCTGAGTGAGAAACTGCCCAGGCCACCTTTCAGAGCAGCGGAAGCAAAGCGAGATTTCAGTCATTTTCCGAGTCTACTGCAATCCCCCTTAGAGAGCACTTTCCCGACATGAACAGTAATTCAAACACTTATTCTGTACAGTTTAATATATTTTATTGTGTATGCTGTATACATTATGGATAATTCATACAGAGAGAAATAACATGGCTCAGACTTAGTGTCCTCAGGTAATGGTCCAAGACTTAAGTTTCCAGCTAAAGTTTCAGGGAACAAGAACCTAAAATTAAAATGAGTAAATAACATTTAAAAATGGAAAAATAAAATTAGAAATGGGTATAGTTAAAAATTAAATTGAGTAAATAAAAATACTATCTCTTTACATAGAATGTCTGCATATGTAATGCAATTTAATTTTTTCTTATTGATAAAATTTACAGGTAATTTAAGTACAATAATACAGTGGGGATTGAACTAGAAACAATGAGAGTCATTAAGGTCAAAGAAAATTACACCACTCATATTAACTCAAAATATAATTAAATTTTCTTAAAGATTTTATTTATTTATTTGACAGAGTTATAGACAGTGAGAGAGAGAGAGAGAGAGAGAAAGGTCTTCCTTCTGTTGCTTCACTCCCCAAATGGCCGTAATGGCCAGAGGGCCAGAGCTGCGCTGATCCGAAGCCAGGAGCCAGGAGCTTCTTCCGGGTCTCTCACAGGGTGCAGGGGCACAAGCACTTGGGCCATCTTCTACTGCTTTCCCAGCCCCAGCAGAGAGCTGGATTGGAAGAGGAGCAACTGGGACTAGAACCGGTGCCCATATGGGATGCTGTTGCTGCAGGTGGAGGATTAACCTAGTGCACCTTGGCGCCAGCCCCAATATAATTGAATTTATATCAAGCTTTCTGATTGTCAAAGCAAAAGGAAATACTAAGTTATTGGTAGTGTTTGATAGAAAGAAATGAACCATATTTTATTTTTTAGTTTTTTTTTGAAAGGTAGAGAGAGAGAGAGAGACATATACAATTCAGAGAGAAAGAGAGAGAGAGAGAGAGAGAGAGAGAGAGAGAGAGAGACATATACAATTCACCCACTGGTGCAATCCAGGGATGAATTAGGTGGAAGCCAGAAACTTAATCTGGGTCCCCCCACGTAAGTTGCAAGGATTCAAGTACTTGAACCACATTCTGTAATTCAAGAAGCTGGAATTTTAAATGGAACCAGGATTTGAATCAGGATTTGAACAGGTACTCAAGTGAGGGATATAATTGTAGCAAGTAGTGTCTTGGGCGCTAAACCAAATGCCTATCCTTAAATATATTTTCCAATAAAATCAAGCTTTTATGGGTACTGAAACCTGCTTGTAAAACATTATTTAAGTTCTTCATAAACAGTCCCATTAAATTTTGATTTTTTTGATAGCTTATTTTCAGGACTAGTATACTATGCAATTACTGAATGTAATGATAAGCAGTATGAATGTGTTAAATTCATTTTAATTCTGACAAAAAATCTGTGACTTACATAATATGTATATTGTAAAGGACAGCCAGTAGACTTCCCTAAACCAAAATATTATCAGGTCAAAATGATATATTACAGGAGTTTTCAGTTAGGGGCAAATGTGTAACACTATATTAAGCCACCATTTAGGACATCCATATTGATACTGGAGTAGTGACATCTATCCTGGCACCCCCATTTCCGATCCAGCTTCCTGTGAATACATACTGAGAAACAGCAGATGATGGCCCAACTGGGCTTCTTCCACACACATGAGAGACATAGATGGAGTTCCTGGTTAATGGATCCTTACTCCTGACTGTAGCTTTGTCCAGCCCTGATAGTTGTGGTAATTTGGGGAGCACCTGCAGATGGAAGGTCTGTCTCCTGCTCTACTTTTCAAGTAGAAGAAAATAAATAAATAGCTTTTGAAACCCAAAAATACAGATTTAAAATATAAAAGGTATAATTTAAAAAGATAATCTTTTGTTTTATAAAGAGATTTCATTTGAATGAAATGAGCCTGCACCATGGCTCACTTGGTTCATCTTCTGCCTGCACCACCGGTATCCCCTATGGGCACCGGGTTCTAGTCCTGATTGCTTTTCTTCCAGTCCAGCTCTCTGCTGTGGCCCGGGGAAGGCAGTGGAGGATGGCCCAAGTGCTTGGGCACTTGCACCCGCGTAGGAGATGAGGAAGAAGCGCCTGGCTCCTGGCTTTGGATTGGCGCAGTGCGCCGGCCTTAGCAACCATTTAGGGGATGAACCAACGAAAAGAAGACCTTTCTCTCTGTCTCTCTCTCTCACTAACTCTGCCTGTCAAAAAAAAAAAAAAAAAAAGGAAACTACCATTTGACAAGAAATCACTTCTTTTAAGAAGGCTTGCGGTTTTGCTCATAAATGATAATTGGCCCTTCTGTAATTTACTTATATTGCCAAGTATTTTTAATGATCACAACTATAATAATTTTTACAGATGGCTATGATTTTATCACTCAGTTACCTAAAACATCTTGAGAGAATTATGAGTGGCCTTAAGTTAAAACATCTATATTGCTAATTGAACAACTTGAAAGTTATTGTAAACATAAGACCAGTGCATGAATATAAGACCTTTTTACATAATACTATAGTTCTAGTATAGCATATATTCAGTCCTGCTTAGCACTGCACATCAAATACTGATATGTTATAATGCTGTCTCAGAAATATCCTTATATTTAAATTGAATGAAAATTATCATGTAATGTAAATCTCAGCCAAGGAATTAATATAGTTCCCATTGTATTTTTCTCAGTGTGAGTGTCATCCCTAGTATATTTTACAGATTCTGCTTCTCCTAGGTCTTTACCAAAGTTCAAGTTATCACTATGTACTACTAGGAATAAAACTGTGTTCCCTGAAACTTTGCCTTCTGAAAAATTAGTCAGATCTGCGGCTGTTCTTCTATATTAGCAAAAATTTAGATCTGATGATGTTACCCCCTAGGTTAAAACGTAACCATGGGGGCCAGCATTATGGCTCATCAGATTAAGCCTTGGCTTGTGATGCTGTCACATGATATCAGAGTGTCTGTTCAAGTCATCATTGTTCTGCTTCCAATCCAGCTCCCTGCTTATGCACCTGGGAAGGCAGTAGATGGTGGCACAAGAAGCTAGGCCCCTGCCACCTATGTGAGAGACCTGGATGGAGATCCAGGATACTGGCTTTGGCCCAGCTCAGCCCTGGACATTGAGGTTATTTGGGGAATGAACCAGCAGATTGATGACCTCATTCCTTGTAGGCTTCTCCATCACTCTGCCCTTTTACCTTTGAATAATTTTATTTTATTTTTTTGATAGGCAGAGTGGATAGAGAGAGAGACAGAGAGAAAGATCTTCCTTTACCGTTGCTTCACCCTCCAATGGCCACTGCGGCCAGTGCTCTGTGGCCGGCGCACCGCACCGATCCGAAGCTGGGAGCCAGGTGCTTCTCCTGGCAGGGCCTAAGGACTTGGGCCATCCTCCACTGCACTCCCAGGCCACAGCAGAGAGCTGGACAGGAAGAGGGGCAACCGGGACAGAATCTGGTGCCCCGACCGGGACTAGAACCTGGTGTGCCGGCGCCGCAAGGCGGAGGATTAGCCTGTTGAGCTGCGGCACCGGCCTGAATAAATTTTTAAAAACAGCTTTTTTGTTACTTGTCATTACCATAATATATGTATATAGAATTTATCCATTTCTTTGCGATTATAAATTTGTTCTCATGCAATTATTCATAGTAATTTCTTACAATCCTTTGTATTTCTGTGGTATCAGTTATGATATGTCCTCTATCTCTGATTTTATTTATTTGAATTTTTCTCTATTTTTCTTTGTTAGTTTGTCTAAAAGTTTGGGTATCATGTTTATTTTCTGTAAGAAACAGCATTTGGTTGTGTTGATCTTTTATATTATTTTTC
The DNA here is from genome assembly GCF_051225735.1 of Oryctolagus cuniculus. Classification (NCBI taxonomy): domain Eukaryota; kingdom Metazoa; phylum Chordata; class Mammalia; order Lagomorpha; family Leporidae; genus Oryctolagus; species Oryctolagus cuniculus. Next base: position 50,122,325 of record NC_142877.1, read on the forward strand.
TAGTTTCAGTTTTACTTATTTATATTTTGAATTTCACTATTTTTCACCTCCTGTTTATTTTGCATTGGTTTATTCTTGTTTTACCGAGTCCTTGGGATGCGTGATTAAGTCATTTATTTGAGATTGTTCTAATTTTTTTTAATGTAAGCACTTATAAACTTTCTTCTTATTTTGCTTTTGCTGTATCTCATAGGTTTTGATATGTTGTGTTTTCCTTTTCATTTATTTCAGACGAGATCGGGCGCGTTCAGGGTGGTATGGCCGTAGACCCTTTTCATTTATTTCAAGAACCTTTTACTTTAATTTTAATTCCTTCAGTGACTCTGGTCATTCAGTAGCCTGTTGTTTACTTTCCATGTATTTGTAAATATTCTATTGCTCTTGTTGTTAATTCTAGTTTTATTCTTTTGAGGTCTGAGAAGCTACATGGATTATTTTAATCTTTTAAAGTTCAGTGAGACTTAATTTGAGTCCTAATGCATGAATTGATAGCAGAAAATCCTCCATGCTCTGATGAGAATATGTATTCTGTAGCTGTTGGATGAAATGTTCTGTCACTGTTTGTTAGGACCATTTGCTCAGTAGTGTGTTTGAACTCTAATATACCTTTGTTGATTTTCTGTCTGGATGACCTTTCCACTGATGGCCGTGTGTCACTGACGTCCCCGACTATTCCTGTTTTGGAGTCATCTCTTCCTTTAGGTCTAATAATATGTATATGTCTTTGTAGTATTGTGTTTGGTGAATATATATTTATGATTATTATACCCTCTTGCTGAATTGATCTTTTTATCAATATATAATGACCTTCTTTGTCTCTTTCTATAGTTTGTACTTAATATAATTTCTACATTTTTGGTTTAATATGTTATTTTTTTCTAATATGTGCATTGCTCCTATCACATGTTTTCTGTTCTCATTTGCATGGTGTATCACTTTCTATCCGTTACCTTTCAGTACATGTGTTTCTTTACTTGTGAAGTGAGTTTCTTTTAGTCAGCATAAATTTGTTTTTTCTAATCTATACCACTTTGTATTTGACTAGGAAATTTAATCTGCTTACATTCAAGTTTAGTATTGAGAGGTAAGAACTGCCACCTGCCATTGTGGTGATTGGTTGCTGATGGTATCAACACTGTAAATCTGCCAGTGTTATTTCTTTTCACCATGTTTACTTCTAATGTAGGAGTCACTTAAGTATTTCTTGTAAGGCAGGTATGCTGGTGTAGAATTCTCTGTTTTGGCATGTCTGTGGAATAGTTTACTTCTCCACTTCTTTTTTTAGATTTTTTAAAATTTTATTTAGTTGAAAGACAGAGTTACAGAGAGAGGTAGAGACACAGAGAGAGAAGTCTTCCGTCCAATTGTTCACTCCCCAGATCCTCAATGGCCGGAGCTGCGCTGATCCAAAGCCAGAAGCCAGGAGCTTCTTCTGGGTCTCCCACGTGGGTGCAGGGGCTCAAGGACTTGGGCCATCTTCTACTGCTTTCCCAGGCCATAGCAGAGAGCTAGATCAGAAGAGGAGCAGCCAGGACTAGAACCAGCGCCCACATGGGATGCCAGCACTGAAGAAAGGCCAGGGCTTTAACCCACTACGCCACAGTGCTGGCCCCTCTCCTTCACCTCTAAAGGTTAGCTTTGCTTGATATATGTTTTTGGTTCACTTTTTGGTTATTTTGTCTTAATATTGCATTTATCAACCCAGTCTGTTCTGGCCTGTAGGTTTTCTGTTGAGAAGCTGGCTGGTTGTCTCATTGATTTTCATATATATATATGTGAAATGTGACAGCATTCTCTATCTTTAGGATTTTCTCCTTTTCCTTTACTTTTGCCAATTTGTCTAAAATATGTCTTGAAGAATATGCTTTTTGGAGAGTCTGTTTTGTGTCCTTGAGTTTCCTGAACCTAGATGTTCATATAAGACTTGGTAAGATTTCAAGTATCATTTCACATAGTAGGTATTACTTTGTTGGTTATGTAGCACTTTCCACAATGAATATCCATATTTGAATTTTTTTTTAATTTTATGACAGGCAAAGTGGACAGTGAGAGAGAGAGACAGAGAGAAAGGTCTTCCTTTGCCGTTGGTTCACCCTCCAATGGCTGCCGTGGCTGGCGCGCTGTGGCCGGCGCACCATGCTGATCTGATGGCAGGAGCCAGGTACTTATCCTGGTCTCCCATGCGGGTGCAGGGCCCAAGTACTTGGGCCATCCTCCACTGCACTCCCTGGCCACAGCAGAGAGCTGGCCTGGAAGAGGGGCAACCGGGACAGAATCTGGTGCCCCGACCTGGACTAGAACCCGGTGTGCCGGCACCGTGAATATCGCTATTTTAAAAGTAAGGTGCAATTGGGGCAAGTCAGCCCGAGCATGCCCCAAATTATACATCTCTTCCCTCTCTTATTCCCACTCTTATGTTTAACAGGGATCACATTTCAGTTAATTTTCAACACTTATGAATAACTGTGTGATGCCCCAATTGGTAGAGTTGGAAACATACCAGGGGATTCCAATTCAATCCCATCAAGGTGGCATGTGCCAATGCCATCTCACTATTCCAAGTGATCAATTTCAGTTCACAATTGATCATAATGAAAGGACTAAGAGTCAAAGGGAGCACATAAACAAGTCTAGTATCTGCTAACACTAACCGATAGAATAAATAAAGGGGAGAGTGATCCAGCATGGGAAGTGAGATACTCAGCAGACTCATAGAATGGTGGATGTCCTAAATAGCACTCTGGCCTCAGAATCAGCCCTAAAGGCACTCGGATCTGGCTGAAAAGCCCATGAGAGTATTTCAGGCATGGAAAGCCAAGACACTCTGGCAAAAGATCTCTGTGAGTGAGATCCCAGTGGAAAGAACAGGTCTTCAAAGAGGGAGGTGCCTTTCTCTGAAGGGAGGAGAGAACCTCCACTTTGACTATGACCTTGTCTAAACAAGATAAGAGTCGGAGAACTCAAGGGGCTTCCATAGCCTTGGAAACTCATGACTGGAGCATAGGGAGATTACTGATGCCATAGACAGGAGTGTCAATTTGTAAAGTCAACAACAGGAGTCACTGTGCACTTACTCCTCATGTAGGATCTCTGTCCTTAATGTGCTGTACACTGAGGCTTAATGCTATAACGAGTACTCAAACAGTATATTTCACTTTGTGTTTCTATGGGGGTGCAAACGATTGAAATCTTAATGTACACTAAACTGATCTTCTGTAAAAAACAAACAAACAAACAAAAAAGAAATTATCAATTCCCAACTTGACTCTCACTGGGATTAAACATGACAATAGGTCTGATCTGATTTCATCATCATTTAAAAAAAATCATCTATTATTTTTCACTTTATGTTTCTGTGTGGGAGCAAACTGTTGAAATCCTTACTTAAGGTATACTAAGCTGATCTTCTGTATATTAAGAGAATTGAAAATGAATCTTGATGTGAATGGAAGGGGAGAGGGAGTGGGAAAGGGGAGGTTTGTGGGTGGGAGGGACGGTATGGGGGGGGAAGCCATTGTAACCCATAATTCGTACTTTGGAAATTTATATTCATTAAATAAAAGATAAAAAAAAAAGTAAGGTGCAGAAAAGTTTTTCCTGAAGGTTTTGTATTATTTTTAGTCCCTATTGATTGACCAATGTATTTTTACTATATAATCTGTCTAGAAATATGTAGATAGGTGATTCATGTCTCTGTAGTTTTAACACTATCATTATAATGCAAAAAAAGCACTTGTAAACATATCCTGATGCAAACATTTTGTCTGGTAACTCTAGTTGTGCCATTGTGCATATCACATTGTAAAACTGCAATAACATTTCAATATGGCTTAACTACACTGAAAAAGTAATTTGTTCAATTGTATTTTTGATGAAAGACTTAACTGCAAATTTTATTTTTGAGAATATGTTATCCAAGAGTATTGTGTAAAAATAGATTTTTTTCCTAGAGTCTTTGCATAAGTGTATCAAAGTTTATTATAAAATTTTGGACACTCTATTAATGTCTATGTGATGCTAAGCCATGGAAATACAATATCATTCCTTTCTGAGAAACTATATTTAGACAGATGACACTGAACTGTATGAAAAATATCATGTAGTTTTTGGAATCAAAATGCAACAATGACACTGAACATTTTAAAAGTTACTTAATTTGTTGTCATGTGGTCATGCAGGAGCTCATAGTATATATCTGTATTTACATGCAGAAGTTTCTGTGTGTGAATTTTGATGTTCAGATTATGGTGCCCTAGATAATACTAGAATGACTTATATGTATTTTTATCTGAATAAATTAGTGAGAGGTCTGCAGAATGACTTGTAGAGGAAATTTCTAGCAGAAACAGAACCTAGTTTTTAAGTACTGTTTTAAGAACTACATATGAAGTTTCTAAGACATTTATCTGTAATTTAATCAATTTACATTCAATCTGTTCTGTTTATATTAATAAATTAAAAATGTAAAAAAGAAGTCAGATCTGTTTCCAGGGTAATTTTGGGATCATGATTTATGATTTACTGAATAGGAATCCTGCTGGTGTCTTTCTACCTTAGACTATAAAAGTAGGGCCTTTTTTTTTGAGTCTTGAAACCTCTTTATCATAAATTTCTGTGAAAACATGACTATTGAAAACAGAAATCAGATGTCATTCAGAATCTTTTCTGTTGGCCAGCTGAATGACCTGCTTGGAGAAGAACTCCCTAAGCATTACCAAAGAATTTTCTCAGGCTATCCTTGTCTTGTAATGACATCAACTGCTATTACACAGACTACAAAATTATTCAGAGAGTCCACATATCATACCTACATTTCACTTGCTTGTTGGTAATTTCATTCTGAAGTTTACTTTGTTTCTATTTGCTAGTGAATTTACAATCTATTCCAATTTTCCCTTACCTACCAAGTCCTTTGATTTTTGGGATTAGTGTAGAGAAGGAAGTACGATGTTCTTTTGCTTTTATGCTTTCTTTTTGTTTTAAAATTTAAAATTTTTGATGTTTTTCCATATATTAAATCCATGTGCACATATGTACTATGATTTTCTCTTCTAATGTTAATATACATCATTTATTTGAAATCCATAACACACACACACACACACACACACACACATAGACACACAGATTTCCCATCTGCTGGTTCACTCCCCAAATGCACGCAACATCTAGTGCTGGGCTAGGCCAATGGCAGGAGTGAGGAACTCCATCTGGATCTCCTATGTATGTGGCAAGGACCCAAATACTTGATTAATCATTTGTTCTTTGTCAGGTGTACTATAAGGAAATTGGGTCAGAAATGGAGGTGGGGCCTGCATAGTGGTGTAGTGAGTTAAGCTGCTGCCTATGATGCTGGCATTTCACACCAAAGTACTGATTCAAGTCCAGGTGTTCAGTTCTAATCCAACTCCCTCCTAATGTGAGTGGGAAAACAGCACATGATGGCTGGGTACTTGGGCCTGTACTACCCACATGGGAAACCTGAATGGAATTCTGGGGTATTGGCTTTGCCCTTAACATTGAGGAGTGAAGTAACTGATCTAAGATATTCTCCTCTCTCTCTCTACTGCTCTACCACTCTACCTCTCTTTCTATCTCTCCCTTTCAAATAAATAAATAAAACAAATGGGTACGGATCCAATCACAGGAAATCTTATGTAACTCATCCCAAGAGGTGGCTTAACCTGCTGCAACACAATGACCACACAGTACTATGGTTTTCTACCAAAGCATTTGTTACACTTACATCTGTGAAAATACGGGTTCTCCTGTATCTCAATCAGCATCACCTACTTTCTCATTTCTTATTCTTCCAAGTTTTTTGAACACATAAAAGTTGGCCCATTTCGTTATACAAATTTCCAATTAGCAATATATATTTTCATGGGCTCCAAGCATAGGTATTTGATGCACTGTGGTTAGTGTTCAATGATATATAGCTTATTCAAGGACTCCAAGAAAGATGAGGAAATTTTCTGTTTGGGATAGAAATAATCTATTTTTAAAAAAGATTAAAGGTTATATGAGTGTATTAGTTTGTCACTTCCATACAGATAAGATGTATGTGCATTTTAACACTACAAGAAAAGAAAACTGGGGCCCCTAGCACAGTGTGTTAATCACTACTTATATCTCATATGGGTGCTAATATGAGTCCCAACTCCTTTTTTTTAAGATTTATTTTTTATTTGAAAGACAGAGTTGCAGAGAGAGGTAGAGACAGAGAGCGATGCTTCCATCCGCTGGTTCACCCTTCAGATCGTCGCAATGGCCGGAGCTGTGCTGATCCAAAGCCAGGAGCTTCTTCTGAGTCTCCCACATGGGTGCAGGGGCCCAAGGACTTGGGCCATCTTCTACTGCTATCCTAGTCCATAGCAGAGAGCTGGATTGGAAGAGGAGCAGCCAGGATTAGAACCAGTGCCCATATGGAATGCTGATGCTTCAGGCCAAGAATTTAACCCACTGCGCCACAGTGCCAGCCCTGAGTTCCAACTTTTTCACTTCTGAAACAGTGTAAGATGATCCAAGTATTTGCACCTCTGCTTCTCATGTTGGGGGGCCTGGGTAAAACTCCTGGTTCCTGCCTTCACCCTAGCCAGCCCTAATCATTTTGGCCATTTGAGGTGTGAACCAGTGGGTAAAAGATGCCTGTCTCTTTCCCTCTTCCCTTGTAAAGTTGCATTTCCAATTAAGAAATAAATCTAGGAACAAAAAAAAAACCAAAATATTTTAAGTAGTTAGAACAAAAATGGAACATGATTAGTTGTAACAAACTGGTGACAAGTCTCTGATCCTTTTTTTTTCTTTGTATATGTTAAAAATTTTTCTTTAAATATTCCACTGTTATAAAATGAAAAAAAAAATAACATTAGCTACACCGAGAATGAGAGAACAAAGTGACTTTTTTTTGACAGGCAGAGTTAGACTGAGAGAGAGAGAAACAGAGAAAGGTCCTTCGTCTGTTGGCTCACCCCCCAAATGGCCACCACGGACGGCGTGCTGTGCCGATCCGAAGCCAGGAGCCAGGTGCTTCCTCCTGGTCTCCCATGCGGGTGCAGGGCCCAAACACTTGGGCCATCCTCCACTGCCTTCCCAGGCCACAGCAGAGAGCTGAACTGGAAGAGGAGCAACCGGGACAGAATCTGGCACCCCAACTGGGACTAGAACCTGGGGTGCCGGCGCCTCAGGCCAGAGGATTAGCCTAGTGAGCCACGGCGCTGGCCACAAACTGACTTTTGGGAACATAAGTAAGTTTGGTGTTACTTTTTTTTGCACGAGTGCATTCACTTTGTTATAATTTGTGGAGATTTACATAAATGCTTTGTCCATTTATTTCTCTTGGAAGATTATACATAAACAATTTAAACATTACCTATTTGTACAGAAGTCCTAACTCCGTCTCTTAGAGTAATAGCAGCATTCATTTTGTTTAACTGAAAGTTGGTCAGGTCTTCTTAGGGACATTTTACCACCTCTCAATGAATGCTGCCTTGAGAGCTGTTCCTGGGATCCACCAGTCACAAGTCTGGAGCTTGAGCTGGAACCACAGGTGCTCCTCAGCATCAAAGTGGTCCCTGGCAAGGAGGCTTCAGGGCAGCATGCCTTGTTCCTATCAGCCCAAGGAGACAGACAGAGAAGACATGTCATTTGTTCGGACCACATCTCAGAAGCTCATGGTATCACTTCATACATTCTGTTTCTTTGAAATGAGGCACTAAGGTTGGCATAGTCAAAATGAAAGAATGAGATTACACCTTTTTATAAGGAAGGGTCAAATTAACATGCAGGTACTATTTTAAATTTCTGTAGAATGACAGCATTCATTTAAGGGCACTTGTGTAAGGTGGTGCTGGAGTGGCTAGTGGCATTTGTGCAATCCAGACAAGAGGAAAAGTATAGAGGCCTGTGTTCTTTAATAGAGTGTGTTTGGTTGTCTCCAATCACTTGGTGTGTGTATCTAAGGAACCGTTATATTTTGGGCTTGCATGCACAGCACCAAGTGAAATGGGTCCTAAGGCACCGTGGCAAGAAGCTCCCACAAGTCTCCAAAGGATATCTCCTGATTGTCTCACTCTGTAATTTCCTCCTTTGAGTGTGAGTGGAATATAGGGCTCACTTCTACTGAATAGTGATGGGTAGGCATGAGAAACAGATTTTTCTCAGATCATTTTGTTAAAGTAAAATTTCATTAAAATAAAAATATTCTGGAAAATAAATTGAAACGTTCATTTAATCAGTAAGGGATTTGTGAGTCAGCTGGATACTAGATGATACTCAGAGAACTCCATTTAGCAGGATGAATATGGAGGCAAAATAAAGGCAATACTCGATAAGTACAGTTAGGTTTCTGGGTGTGATCCAGTGGAAAGTCTTTATTTAGAAGCTCATAAGTTTTATTCCACTGTTCACAATAGAGTTTATTCTTGTGGAGGAACCCAAGGTATTAGAGCTGTCTTAATATAACAGTATCTACAATCTGCTGAATTCTTTATTTAGTGAAGGGCTAAGCTTGTGATTATAAAGTAGATTGACAATATGTCATCAGAAAATTCAAAAGAAAAATAAGAAAAGACAGAGGAAGGAGGGTGGGAGCGAAGGAGGCCGGCAAAGGAGGGTGGGAAGTATCATTATGCTCTTAAATCTGTCCATAGGAAACACATGAAACTTTTTCTCTTGTTATAAACTTAAAAGCAGAATAAAAGGATAAAGAAAACCATGAATACTGCATGAGTAGCCTCAGAGCACAGAAAACACATATTTTACAGTTGCTACATAAGGAATTTTAGTGTTTTTCAAAATCGATAATATTCAAGATGGCATGTGCATCACCATGCTGGTGGGTGACGAGTGCTTCCTGTTGGTGCTGCACCATGTGGCATTATGGGCCATTGCTGAGATGAGTACCAGCAAGCAGGGTTACAGCATGATCCTTTGGTTCCCATACATCTTCCTACTGGATATCAAGCTTTACTACCCCTTCCATAATTGCAAGGCAGCACAGCACAGAGTGGCTGACTCAGAGGCCCTCAAGGCACTGGCCCAGTCACTTCTTGCCACTTATGGCTTAAGATACCAGTTTAACAATTACTAGGGGTGGAGACTGACTCCTAAATCGTAGTCTACTTAGAGCACCAGGAAAACAGCTTGTCCTTTGCAGGGGCATAAGATAGCTGACAGAGCTGTGTTGGAATTGATAATGAGCTAGCTCTCAGCCTCAGGAAGGCAGGGTCAAGTTCTCTTGCAGCTGAGTGATCAGAGAGGAACAGCAGTTGAGAAATGTCAATTATGAAAGGGGGCAAAGACTAGGAATTATATCAGGAAACAAACTAAAACTATGCTTATCATTTTTCTTATTTTGTAATCATTCATTTATTAAATTTATATCCAGTTCTGATAATGTTATTAAACAAGTGTAATGATATTGTGTGAAGTTAAGATTATCATGCCTTGCTCAAGATGACGTTCACTCCAAATATACTACAGGATATTTAGTCGGCATTATAATGTTTCAGTAAAGACCAACTTAAATACTGTGTGCCCTTCACAGTCCTAAAAGCTCAAATTGCTAACATAAATCCAAACATACATATTTATATTACACACTCTACAAAATTAGCAATTTCCCTAGTGCATATTTGGATTAAAAGTACCTTTTTTGGAATACCTCTTTATATGTCTCCATATTTTAGTATAAAAATCGATAATTCTCTCAGATACACTTTGTAGTACTTGTTTATCTAAATGGTAGTTAGTTGTAAAATCATTTGTATTATTTTAATGGATTATTTTACATATTAAAACTTTGCCACCTTTTTCTGTTTCTTCACATAATTCTAATGAATTATCAAGGTCCATTTGTGTTTTTAAAAAGATGCATTTTTGGCAGAAATTGTCTGAATGCCACTGTTCAAAAGTGCCTTGAAAACATTTTAACTCTACTTCTACATGAACAGCTATAAAACTGAGGGTTCGTTCTTGTGAATTTGAAAGAATGTTGTAGATAAATCTGCATTCAGTTGCTGCTTTTCGATTTTACTGCTTTTCAAATACACTTCATTGCAGGTGTTTTCTCAATCTACTTACTATTAATGTTGAGAAAAATGTAATATATAGGAGTGACATTGACATTTTGAGACTCGATGGTTCTTTACAGCCTTTGTCTCTACTGTTGAGGAATACTGTGTTATGTTCTATTTGTTGAACACTTAGTGTATGGCTAATCTTATTGGTCTAAAGTAAACTCAAGTTAGATCATCGTCAAGATTAAGAGTGGGAATAAAAGAGGAAGGAGGAGGAAGTTTGGGAGCATGGGTGAGTGGGAGGGGACAGTGGGTAGTATAACTATGTTACCAAAACTGTGTGTATGAAATACATGAAATTTGTTTACCTTAAACTGAAAAGACTATAAAAAATAATCTGCATTCAGCTGCTTATTGTCAACTTTACTGCTTTTCAAATAAATTTAATTTTATTTTTGCTTTTCTCAATATGCTTATTGTTAACAGTGACAAAAAATTACAAAACTGCATTTGTAATCCTTTAGGTCTTCAATATTAAATTTTACAAGTAATATTCCTTTTCTATACCCTGCCTTTCTAAAAGGATACTTTCCCAGTTTCCTTAACTGAATTTTTTACCTTGATATCTACTATTAAAAATTATCCCTATATCAAATGGTCTTTTCTTATTCAAGCTTTATATTTTTCTAATTTCTGAAAGAACTGAAAGAAAAAGTTTATCTAAATCATTCCATTTCCAATTCTATAATGCATTTCAGGTTTTGAAAAGTAGTATTTTGCCGTTGCTGTGGCTCACTTGACTAATCCTCCGCCTGTGGCGCCGGCACCCCAGGTTCTAGTCCCGGTCGGGGCGCTGGATTCTGTTCCGGTTGCTCCTCTTCCAGTCCAGCTCTCTGCTGTGGCCTGGGAGTGCAGTGGAGGATGGCCCAGGTCCTTGGGCCCTGCCCCCACATGGGAGACCAGGAGGAAGCACCTGACTTCTGGCTTCCGGCTTCGGATTGTCGCAGCACGCCGGGCGCAACGCGCCGGTCTTAAGTAGCCACTTTGGGGGTGAACCAACAGAAAAAGGAAAACCTCTTTCTGTCTCTCTCTCTCTCACTGTCTAACTCTGACTGTCAAAAAAAAAAAAAATAAAAAAAAAACCAGAAAAGTAGTATTTTTCCAAATTAAAATTATAACATTTGAGAACCAAAATTACCTCATTAAAATTTATACCTTTTGTTACCATTCTAAGCACATTCAATTCTATATCAGAGATTGGATAAAAATTAATTTTGTTTCACTCTGTAATTAATGCTCTTTTATTCTAACTAGGTAGAAAAACACTAGGTTTTAAATGAATGGATAGATAAAAGCCATATATAAAAGTGCATTTCCATATATGAAAGACATACCCTGCTAGCAGGATTTTCTGTTGTTTTCCCTCATAATGTGTAATTACTATTGCATTAATAGTAATGGTACCAAATTAAATGATAATTATACAAATCTACTGTATTTATTATAGTGTAGTATAAAGCATATATATTAATTCCAGGAGGAAGCACCTGGCTCCTGGCTTCGGATCTGCACAGCACGCCAACCGTGGGGCGACCATCTAGGGGCTGAACCAACGGAAGGAAGACATTTCTCTCTGTCTCACTCTCTCACTGTCTAACTCTGCCTGTCAAAAAATAAATAAATAAATGAAAATAAATAAATAAATAAATAATATTTCTGCAGTTTCAGAAAACAAAATTGGTAAGATTTTGGAACAATTCAACAATTAAAACTCATTGTTGCATCAAAATGTAGAAAAGAGACAAATACTTTCAGAAAAATTAAATACAGGCTGGCGCTGCGGCTCAATAGGCTAATCCTCCACCTGTGGCACTGGCACACCGAGTTCTAGTCCCAGTTGGGGTGCCGGATTCTATCCCATTTGCTCCTCTTCCTGTCCAGCTCTCTGCTGTGACCAGGGAGTGCAGTGGAGGATGGCCCAGGTCCTTGGGCCCTGCACCCGCATGGGAGACCAGGAGAAACACCTGGCTCCTGGCTTCGGATCAGCGCAATGCACTGGCCTCAGCGCGCAGGCCACAGCGGCCATTGGGGGTTGAAACAACAGAAAAGGAAGACCTTTCTCTCTTTCACTGTCCACTCTGCCTGTCAAAAAAAAAAAAATAAAAATAAAAAAAAATACAAACAAGTTACTTTTTTTTTTTAAATTTTTTGACAGGCAGAGTGGACAGTGAGAGAGAGAGACAGAGAGAAAGGTCTTCCTTTGCCATTGGTTCACCCTCCAATGGCCGCTGCGGCTGGCGTGCTGCGGCCGGCACACTGCACTGATCCGATGGCAGGAGCCAGGTACTTCTCCTGGTCTCCCATGGGGTGCAGGGCCCAAGTACTTGGGCCATCCTCCACTGCACTCCTGGGCCACAGCAGAGAGCTGGCCTGGAAGAGGGGCAACTGGGACAGAATCCAGCACCCCGACCGGGACTAGAACCTGGTGTGCCGGCACCGCAAGGCGGAGGATTAGCCTAGTGAGCTGCAGCGCCGGCCAACAAGTTACTTTTCAAAAGACTTATGAAAATACTTATGAAAATCCAAGAGTTTCAAAATCTATTCTGCATTTTACATGTTGTACAACATATATATTTGTAAGTACATGAATTTAGGTAGATTTCTAAATGAGCGTCTATCAAAGGAGTAGCAAATTATAACTCATAGTTGATATTATAAAATATACATTCTCAGAAAGATAATGAAGTTTGTTGCAAAAGACTCTGGTTTACATACATTTTAATTTGAGTTTGCACATTCTATCTTGAAAAATCTCTTTTTAAAGCTGGTTTACCGGTGACTTGATCAGCATAGCCCTGACTGTTAATGAACAACTTAATACATTAGCCCTCTTAGTAGTTTTTTTTGTCTGTTCTACTTAATATGACTGGTTTAATTCTGTAATAAATACACAGTTATTCTTAAGTGTTGAAAATTAACTGAAATGTGATCCCTGTTAAACATAAGAGTGGGAATAAGAGAGGGAAGAGATGTACAATTTGGGACATGCTCAAGCTGACTTGCCCCAAATGGTAGAGTTAGAAACATACCAGGGGATTCCAATTCAATCCCATCAAGGTGGCATGTACCAATGCCATCTCACTATTCCAAGTGATCAATTTCAGTTCACAATTGATCATAATGAAAGGACTAAGAGTCAAAGGGAGCACATAAACAAGTCTAGTACCTGCTAACACTAACTGATAGAATAAATAAAGGGGAGAGTGATCCAGCATGGGAAGTGAGATACTCAGCAGACTCATAGAATGGCAGATGTCCTAAATAGCACTCTGGCCTCAGAATCAGCCCTAAAGCCATTCGGATCTGGCTGAAAAGCCCATGAGAATATTTCAGGCATGGAAAGCCAAGACACTCTGGCAAAAGATCTCTGCGAGTGAGATCCCAGTGGAAAGAACAGGTCTTCAAAGAGGGAGGTACCTTTTTCTGAAGGGAGGAGAGAACCTCCACTTTGACTATGACCTTGTCTAAACAAGATAAGAATCGGAGAACTCAGAGGGCTTCCATAGCCTTGGAAACTCATGACTGGAGCATAGGGAGACTACTGATGCCATAGACAGGAGTGTCAATTGGTAAAGTCAACAACAGGAGTCACTGTGCACTTACTCCTTATGTAGGATCTCTGTCCTTAATGTGCTGTGCATTGAGATTTAATGCTATAACGAGTACTCAAACAATATATTTCACTTTGTGTTTCTATGGGGGTGCAAACTGTTGAAATCTTTACTTAATGCATGCTAAACTGATCTTCTGTAAAAAAAAAAAAAAAGAAATTATCAATTCCCAACTTGACTCTCACTGGGATTAAACATGACAATAGGTCTGATCTGATTTCATCATCATTTTAAAAAATCATCTATTATTTTTACTTTATGTTTCTGTGTGGGAGCAAACTGTTGAAATCCTTACTTAATGTATACTAAGCTGATCTTCTGTATATTAAGATAATCGAAAATGAATCTTGATGTGAATGGAAGGGGAGAGGGAGTGGGAAAGGGGAGGGTAGTGGGTGGGAGGGACGGTATGTGGGGGAAGCCATTGTAATCCATAAGTCGTACTTTGGAAATTTATATTTATTAAATAAAAGTTAAAAAAAAAGCTGGTTTACATGTGAAATTTTATCACAACCAAAACCTATTCCCTCTCTCTTTCTTTTTAAAAAATTTATTTATTTATTTGACAGCCAGAGTTACAGACAGTGGGAGAGAGAGACAGAAAGAAAGGTCTTCCATCCACTGGTTCACTCCCCAGGTGGCCGCAACAGCCGTAGCTACGCCTGTCCGAAGCCAGGAGCCAGGTGCTTCTTCCAGGTCTCCCATGTGGGTTCAGGGGCCCAAGCACTTTGGCCATCCTCTACTACCCTCTTGGGCCACAGCAGAGAGCTTGACTGGAAGAGGAGCAACTGGGACTAGAACTGGCACCCATTTGGAATTCCGGAGGATTAACCCAGTGCCCCATGGTGCCAGCCCCCCCACCTCTTTGTTTAAAGGTATCACTTGTTGAGCATCTAATTCATTCTTTGAAATAGTAGATAATTTGTATGTTTGAAAAACGTAGAGTTCTTAAAAAATTTTATAAATGACATTTATAGCCAACATGAAACTATAGTAGAAATCACACGGTCTCTGAAAAAATTGAATTTTTTGTTTCTGTTAGTAGCTCTGTAGCATCTACAATCATGAATTTTAGTGAGTTATAAGATTGCATTTATCTTTATTTGCACACATATTAAATCAAATGAATAATGTCAGATTCATGATCTTTAGAGGAAAACATATAGTATGATGTACACCTCAAAACAACTGCTTCTTAACTTGATTTTCTCTCCCTCTACTCCAAAATAATATTATAGTGCAATCTCAGCTGATGAAATATATAGGCATTTAAATAATTATTTATAGTTACCATGCAAGATGCGGAAAATCTACATCATGCTGAGACAACAAATATTAGAAATTATTTGAAAAGAATCCAATGAGTACCTTACATGAATTCAGGTGGAGAAATTACACATAGTGGCTTTTGATTCTATTTTTCATGTCTCCATTAAAATGGTTATGTTACTCTTAGGCAAAAACCGAATATCCCAAAATGACATTCTGCCACTAGTTGCTTTATAGATGGGCACATAGCTAAAATTTCTTTTTAAAATTATGTGTAAAATTCAAAACCTAAATGGCATCCCCATGCATCATTCATTCATCAATGAACTTACTTCAAAATTGTATACTATGTTCTAAATACCTATGTTCATTTTCATGCTAATACTTCATATTTAATAACAATTGATTCATTTGGAGTCAGCTCATTCACACTACAGTTGGACTCATTTTAACTGTAGTATTATGAGGATGTGGAGAGGTAATATATAGGTAGTGGGTAGAAAATCACTTTGGAAATCTTTAAAGTGTACCATGATAAAAGTAAAGATGCATTAACTGTATGAACAAAATATTATTGTTTAGGAATCTGGACTTCAACATCAGATAGGCCTATATTCAAATTTCAGTTCTGTCACTAACATCCTGGGTCCCTTTCTAATCTTCATCTTCTGTATCAGTGATTAGGGAATGATGGAAACAAATTTCACAAAGCATTAGTCAAAACTCAACGAGATAAATAACACTTATGAGTCACAGAGCCTGACACAAATTCATGACTCATTCATTGAAGAATTTCAGGTATAATCCATTTGAGGTTACTTGTGAACTTAATACAGCAGAATGGGAGACCCACAATGGCTGAATAGGGAAAAGACATGCTGATTTTGACCATGAGAAGATAACAAAAGGAAAGGGGAGTAATTGCATTTCTAGGGGACAGTTAAAGAGAAATTCACTAGGCTAATCCTCCACCTTGCGGCGCCAGCACACCGGGTTCTAGTCCTGGTCGGGGCGCCGGATTCTGTCCCGGTTGCCCCTCTTCCAGGCCAGCTCTCTGCTGTGGCCAGGGAATGCAGTGGAGGATGGCCCAAGTACTTGGGCCCTGCACCCCATGGGAGACCAGGATAAGCACCTGGCTCCTGCCATCGGATCAGCTTGGTGCGCCGGCCGCGGCGGCCATTGGAGGGTGAACCAATGGCAAAAGGAAGACCTTTCTCTCTGTCTCTCTCTCTCTCTGTCAACTCTGCCTGTCAAAAAAAAAAAAAAAAAAAGAGAGAGAGAGAGAGAGAGAAATTCACAGTGGAAACTCTTCAGGAAGAAGAGAGAGCCCATGGAGCAGTATAGACAGTGAGAACACATAGCAGTGTGTAGGGACTCCACTGGGGACAACCAGGAATAGAAGAGACACGATCTTTTTTTTTTTTAAAATAGTATAATTTACTTATTTTTTTCTTTTCAACTTTTATTTAATAATTATAAATTTCCAAAGTACAACTTTTGAATTATAGCGGATTTCGCCCCATAACATCCCTCCCACCTCAACCATCCCATCTCCCACTCCCTCTCCCATCCCATTCTTCATCATGATTCATTTTCAATTATCTTTATATACAGAAGATCAACTTAGTATATACTAAGTAAAGATTTCAACAGACTGCACCCACACAGATACACATAAAGTATAGAGTACTGTTTGGGTAGCAGTTTTACCATTAATTCACATAGTACAACACATTAAGGGCAGAGCCCTAGATGGGGAGCAGGTGCACAGCGACTCCCGTTGTTGATTTAACAATTGACACTCTTATTTACGATGTCAGTAATCACCCGAAGCTCTTGTCATGAGCTGCCAAGGCTAGGGAAGCCTCTTGAGTTCACCAACTCTGATCTTATTTAGACAAAGCCATATTCAAAGTGGAAGTTCTCTTCTCCATTCAGAGAAAGGTACTGCCTTCTTTGATGTCCTGTTCTTTCTGCTGGGATCTTACTCATCTTTTTGGAGCAAGTTGAGAACTATCTGTGATAGGCTGTGTCCCTGTTGATATTATCCGAGGGAGAATGTGGACCACACTGACTTTGAGTCCAGCCTGGAGATCTAGTGGGAGACAGGGTGCCCACCTTACACTGTGAATAGACAGCACATTGCTTTCCTTCCATTTCCCCAAAAGGATGCTTGGTGGACTAGCAGAGAATAAATGCCAACTTAATAACATGAGTAGAGGTTGCTACAGCTTACAGGTAAATGACTAGGGAATTTTATCACAGGGATAAATCCATGGTCCTCACTGACTTTGAGTCTGGCCTGAATAATTGGCAGGAGATGGGGCACCAACTTATGCCTGTGAGGTACCCCCTCTATTCATTCCTTCATGGACACTGAGGCACAAACTGCCACAGGGAAGCACTGATGGACAGCTGGCTCTGGGAACACTTTGGCTTTCTCCATGAATGAGCAGAATCCCTGTTCCCTGTATGAGTGGGAGCCCTGTGTGCTAGGACTAGGGGAATTCTGTGACTGCATTGTTGTTCCCCTATTCGCGGAGGAATGACACAGGACCCTGCGCTGTTATTTTGTCTGCTCGGCCCTTCCCGGGTTTGCTGCTGGTCCTTCCCGGGTTGGCTGCCGATCCTTCCACCTCCGTGGAAGGGCGGTTCCCCCTGCCACTTTCCCCACTTCCATGGGGGAGCGGCACACCACCGGCCAGCTCTCTCTGGGGCTGCTCAGATGTTATCCAGATGTTCCCCTTAGATGTTCCTCGTGCATGTTGTCTCTCTCCTCCTTTATAGTCCTCTTCCACCAATCCCAACTCTGCTACCCACACGCCAAACACAGCTGCTCTCCTCCAATCAGGAGCAAGATCAGCTCCTGCAGCTTGTCAAGTTGGTGAGAGGCAGCTGTGTAGAAGTTGTTTACTCCTCTCCCAGCGCCATATTGTGGGAGAGCAGATGCATAGAATAAGTCTTAATTCCAGTAACTTAGTCTAGTCCGAGTTGCTCCCCACATGCATGAACAATCAGTGTCTGGATTAAGAGAATTAGAGTTCCCTGTGTGCTGGGGTAGGTCATTACGAGGTATCTGTGCTCACACTATGGACTGCACGGATCCCTTTTGTGATACATATACCCATGTGGGAGGGGTATGGGCTCATCTCAGGCATTGATCACCTTGGAAGAGAGATGAAGTAGTGATCATACCAGCTGATATGCATACTGCATAACCTACTCGTAACTGACAGGAATTCTAACACATCCGACTTGGGTGTGACTAATTCAATAGGTGAAATAAAAAATACAAGGGAGAGGCCAGCACTACTGCCTGCAGTGCCATCATCCCATGTGGGTGCCTGTTCAAGTCCCGGCTGGTTCATTTCATATCCAGCTCTCTGCTATGGCCTGGGAAAGCAGTAGAAGATGGCCCAAGTCCTTGGGCCCCTGCACCCATGTGGGAGACTTGGAAGAAGCTCCTGGCTCCTGGTTTTGGACTGGCATGGCTGCAGCCATTGTGACCAACTGGAGAGTGAACCAGTGGAAGGAAGATCTCTCTCTCTCTCTCTCTCTCTCTCTGCCTTGCCTTCTCTCCCTGTGTAACTCTTAGTTTCAAATAAATAAATGAATCTTTAAAAAATACAGGAAAACTTTTAACAATAGACTTGTTGTGACAGAATAAAGAATATCTGAACTAGAAGACAAATATTTGGAAATATCTGTTTGACCAAAAAAAAAAAAAAAGAAGAAAAACGGAAAATAGTAAATAGTGTGCACGATTTATGTCATAACATCAATTGATCTAACTTATGGGTCTTAGGAATTCCTGAAGTTGTGAAAAGAGAATGGATTTTGAAGGCCTATTCAATGAAATAATAGCAAGAAACTTTACTAATTTGCAAACAAGCCTGTCAGTATTCTATTGTACAGTAGAGTAATAACAGTTAATAATAACATACTGTACTTGTCTAAATAGCTACAATAAAGATTTCTGAATGTATACACTACAAAAGAATCTCGAATATACAAAATGATGGAGGGGTGCTAATTATCCTAATTTGATCATTAAAATGTATGCATGTATTGAAATATTACATTATACTCCATCAAAATGTACAACTACTGTTTATCAATAAAAAATAAAAAATAAAATAAAAAAATATAAAAGATAGGGACACAAAAGTTGAAAGAGACACAGGAGAGCATTGTGTGATGATTAAGGGATCAACTCAAGTGGGAGTTGTGACTATAGTGAATGCATAAGCACCCAGTATCAGAATGCCTGGTTATATAAAATAAATAATAATGAACCTGTAAGGAGATACAGACTCTAATGCAATTACAATGGAGGACTTCAACAATGGATAAATCTAGACAAAAAAATCAGCTAAGCAAAAAAAAAAATGAAAATCCAGACAAAAAAATCAACAAACAACAGAGCAAATCTACACAATGGACAAAATGCATTTAACTGATATTTACAGAGTGTGTCATCCCACAGCTGCAGAACACACATTCTTGGCATCAGTGCATGGAATTTTTATTGGATAGAAAATATACTTGGCCATAAAATAAGTCTTAACAAATTCAACAAATTGAAATCATACAAATTTCTGTTCTGACCATAATTCAATGAATCTAAAAATTAACAACTTAAAAAGCTTTAGAAAATATGCCAACACATGGAGACTGAACAACAAGCTCCTGGATGAACAATGGGCCAAAGAAGAATTCAAAAAGGGAGTAAAAACTCCATAGAAATGGATGAGGGTGACACCACAACATATCAATTCACATGGGATACAGTAAAAGTAGTATTATGAGGGAAATTTATAGCAATTATTTCCTACATTGAGAAATTGGACAGGTATCATATAAGTGAACAGTGCATCTCAAAGACCTACAAAAACAAGAACAAACCAAATCCAAATTAGTAGGAGGAAAGAAATAATTAAAATCAGATAAAAAATAAATAATTGTATGCCCCAAAATAAGACGAAAATCAGTAAAATGGTTATATTTTTGAAAAAATAAAATGCAAACTCCACTGGCCCCACTACTAAAAAAGGGAGAAGATACACATTAACAATCAGAGATGAAAAAGAAGATAGTGTAATGTATACCACAGAAAGACAAAGAATCATCAACAATTACTCCAAACAGCCATTTGCCAATACATTGGAAAATCTAAAATAAATGAATAGATTTCTGAACATGTACAAAAATTACTAAAAATATATAAATACAAAATACCAAGATTGAGTCAAAGAGATAGAAAACTAAATAGACCAATAACCAAGATGGAGATTGAATCAGTAATAAAGATTCTATCAAGGAAAAAGCCCAGGAGTGGATTGTTTCACCACTGAATTCTACCAGAAATTTAAGAAGAACTAATTCCAAATCCTCTTAAAATACCCAAAATAATTTAAAGGGAGGGAATTCTCCCAAACTCTTACTATGAGTCCAGCATCACTTTAATTACAAAATCCAAAAAAGATATAACAAAGAAACAGAACTAGAGACTAATATCTTTGATGAACATAGAATCAAAACTCAAAAATGTTAGCTAATAAAATCCAGAAACACATCAGAAAATCATTCACCTGGGATAAGTTGTATTTATCTCTGGTATGCAGGGATGGTTCAATATAGGAAAACTAATAAATGTGATATATCACATTAACAAACTGAAGACTAAAAAAAGCATATGACTATCTCCATAGATACAGTGAAAACATTTGAGAAATCACAACTTTCCATGATAAAAAAATAAAAACAGAATCTAGGCTAATTGAGCGTAAAAGGGTCATTTCTCAACATTTTCAAGGAAATATATGACAAACCGACAGCCAGCATCATATTGAATGGGGAATAGTTGGAATCACTTCCACTAACATACAGAACCAGACAAGGACGTCTACTGTGATCATTGCTATTCAATATAGTTCTGGTAGTTTTAACCAGGGCCATTAGGAAAGAAAAAGAAATCAAAGGCATACAAATTGTAAAAGAGGAAGTCAAATTATCCTTGTATGTAGGTGACATGAACCTATATATAACAGATCAAAAAGAATCTACTAGGAGAGTATCGGAACATATGAAAGAGTTTGGTAAAGGGAAGGGTATAAAATCAACACACAAAAATCAATAGTCTTTGTATATGCAAATAATGCAATTCTGCAAAAGAATTTTTAAGAGGAATATCGTTTCTAATATCTACAACAATTTAAATACCTTGCAATATATTTAACTTAGGATATGAAAGAGCCATACAAGGAAAACTATAAAACATTAAAGAAAGATATGTAAGAAAGCATAAGAAATGGAAACACTTCACATGTTTGTGGATTAGAAGAATGAATATCAAAATTTCTATGTTACCCAAAGCAGTTTACATATTCAATGCAATCTCAATCCAAATAACAAAAAAATATTTTTCTCAGATCTGGAAAAAATAATGCTAAAACTCCAATAATTAAAACTTAAAAAAACAAAACAAAGCCAAAGTCATCACAATACCAGATTATAAGACATTACTAGAAGGCAAGTATAATCAAAACAGCGTGGTACTGGCACAAATATAGACATGTAGATCAATGAAACAGAATGGAAATCCCAGAAATTTATTCATGAATATGCAACCGACTAATCTTTGACAAATGAGCTATAATCTATATTTGGATACAGGACAGTCTTTTCAATAAGTGTTGTGAAAATTGAATCTACTTGTGCAGCAGTATGAAAATGAGATCCTAATTTCTACTTTATACAAAAAACAAATCACAGTGGATAACAAATCTAAATTTATAACCTGATACCATCAAATTACTCAAGGACAACAGGCAAAGTCTGTAATGCATTGGTTTAGGTAGAATTCTTGGCAAAGATTCCAGAAGCACAGATAATTAAAGGAAATATAGACAAACGGGATTACAACAAGCTAAGGAGTGTCTGCATTGCAAAGGAAACAATCAACCAAATGAAGAGGAAACTGACAGAATGGGAGAAATACTTAACTATGAAACTTTTAAAGGATTGACATCCAGGATCCAAAATTAGCTCAAGAAACTTGGCAACAACAAAACAAACATTCCAGTTAAGAAACTGGAAAAGGACATGTACATCATTTTTCAAAGGATGAAATATAAATGACCAACAGACATGAAAACACGCTCATGAAATTGCAAGATGTGGAGTCAGGAGGGAGCTTACTGCTCTGGTCTAGGAGAGGATAGCTTAGAAAAGGGGAGAGATAAAATTAGAGATGAAAAAGAAAATGTAACAACAGACACCACAGAAATAAACAGAATAATCAGAAAATACTACAAAGAGCTGTATGTCAACAAACTGGGACACCTGGATAAAATGGATAGATTCCTGGAAAAATAAAACCTACCTAAATTGAGCCATGAAGACATAGAAAACTTAGACCCATAATCAAGAATGAAATTGAATCAGTCATAAAGGCCCTCCTAATGAGAAAAGCCCAGGACCAGATGGCTTCATTGCTGACTTCTACCAAACATGTAAAGAAGAACTAATTCCAGTTCTTCTCAAGTTATTCAAAACAATGGAAATGGAGGGAATCCTCACAAATTCTTTCTATGAAGTCAGTATCACCTTAATTCCTAAATGTGGAAAAGATGCAACAGAGAAAGAAAATTACAGTCCAATTTCCCTGATGAACATAGATGTAAAAATCCTCAAGAAAATTCTAGCCAATCAAATCCAACAACACATCAGAAAGATCATCCGCTCAGACCAACTGGCATTTATCCCTGGTAAGCAGGGATAGTTCAACATTCACAAATCAATCAATGTGATACATCACATTAACAAACTGCAGAACGAAGATCATAATGTACAAAGAAATCAAGAAACTCCATAACAACAAAACAAACAACAGAGATAGGCAAAAGACAGACATTTCTCAAAAAAGGAAATCCAAATGGCCAACAGACACATGAAAATATCCTCAGGATCACTAGCCAGCAGGGAAATACAAATCAAAACCATAATGTGGTTTCACCTCATCCCAGTTAGAATGGCTTTCATACAGGAATCAACAAATGCTGGTGAGAATGTGGGTGGAAGTGTACCCTATTCCACTGTTGGTGGGATTGTAGAACAGTAGTCACTTTGGAGGACAGTATAGAGATAGCTCAGAAATCTGAATCTAGACCTACCATCTGACCCACCTTGGGAATTTACTCAAGGAAAATGAAATCAGTACATAAAATAGTTACCTGCACCCCCATGTTTATTGCAGGTCAATTCAAACCAACCTAATCCCCATCAACCAAAGACTGGATAAAAAAATTATGAGATGTACACTATGGAATACTACACAGTAGTAATAAATGAAATCCAGTCCTTTGGAACAAAATGAATGAATCTGGAAAACATCATATTTCGTGAAATATGTCAGTCTCAAAGGGAGAAAGACCATCTGTTCTCCCTGATCTGGGGGAACGAATAAAGCATCTAAAACAAAATTGGCAGAAGTGAAATTGGCACTTTGAGAAGGGATGACCTGAGCTGCCCTTTTCTTCACCGTTGAGGAAGAGTTTTGATTTTGATTTTTTTATTTTTTCACTTCATACTATTTTTTGAACTCATTACCTAACATAGAATTAATCATATGTGTATAAAGTCAATTGAGGATGGATCTCAGTAAGAAATAAGATTGGGAGTAAGAGAGGGAGGAGGGAATTTATAGCTGTAATGCTGTATAATTCTGTATATATTCCTAAAGACTAACTTCTTTTTTTATTTTTTGGCAGGCAGAGTGGATAGTGAGAGAGAGAGAGAGAAAGAGAGAAAGGTCTTCCTTTGCCATTGGTTCACCCACCAAAGGCCGCCGCAATCAGCGCGCTGCGGCCGGCGCACCGCGCCGATCCAATGGCAGGAGCCAGGTACTTATCCTGGTCTCCCATGGGATGCAGGGCCCAAGCACTTGGGCCATCCTCCACTGCACTCCCTGGTCACAGCAGAGAGCTGGCCTGGAAGAGGGGCAACCAGGACAGAATCCGGCACCCTGACCGGGACTAGCACCCGGTGTACCGGCGCTGCAAGGTGGAGGATTAGCTTAGTGAGCCATGGCGCCGGCCCTAAAGACTAACTTTTAAGGGTACATTTTAAAAACTTGTCATGGGACCCCAAATCCCATTAAGCTGGATGAGAAAAAGGTCATGTTAAGTGTTAAATTTATCATACTAAGTGTTAAAGTGAACATATAGATAGAATATAGATAGGATTGAGTTTTTTTTAACTTTTATTTAATGAATATAAATTTCCAAAGTACGATTTATGGATTACAATGGCTTCCCCCACATACCGTCCCTCCCACCCACTACCCTCCCCTTTCCCACTCCCTCTCCCCTTCCATTCACATCAAGATTCATTTTCGATTCTCTTAATATACAGAAGATCAGCTTAGTATACATTAAGGATTTCAACAGTTTGCTCCCACACAGAAACATAAAGTAAAAATAATAGATGATTTTTTTTAAATGATGATGAAATCAGATCAGACCTATTGTCATGTTTAATCCCAGTGAGAGTCAAGTTGGGAGTTGATAATTTCTTTCTTTTTTTTTTTTTTCAGAGGATCAGTTTAGTATACATTAAGTAAAGATTTCAACAGTTTGCACCCCCATAGAAACACAAAGTGAAATATATTGTTTGAGTACTCGTTATAGCATTAAATCTCAATACACAGCACATTAAGGACAGAGATCCTACATAAGGAGTAAGTGCACAGTGACTCCTGTTGTTGACTTTACCAATTGACACTCCTGTCTATGGCATCAGTAGTCTCCCTATGCTCCAGTCATGAGTTTCCAAGGCTATGGAAGCCCTCTGAGTTCTCCGATTCTTATCTTGTTTAGACAAGGTCATAGTCAAAGTGGAGGTTCTCTCCTCCCTTCAGAGAAAGGTACCTCCTTCTTTGAAGACCTGTTCTTTCCACTGGGATCTCACTCGCAGAGATCTTTTGCCAGAGTGTCTTGGCTTTCCATGCCTGAAATACTCTCATGGGCTTTTCAGCCAGATCCGAATGGCTTTAGGGCTGATTCTGAGGCCAGAGTGCTATTTAGGACATCTGCCATTCTATGAGTCTGCTGAGTATCTCACTTCCCATGCTGGATCACTCTCCCCTTTATTTATTTTATCAGTTAGTGTTAGCAGGTACTAGACTTGTTTATGTGCTCCCTTTGACTCTTAGTCCTTTCATTATGATCAATTGTGAACTGAAATTGATCACTTGGAATAGTGAGATGGCATTGGTACATGCCACCTTGATGGGATTGAATTGGAATACCCTGGTATGTCTCTAACTCTACCATTTGGGGCAAGTCAGCTTGAGCATGTCCCAAATTATACATCTCTTCCCTCTCTTATTCCCACTCTTAATATTTAACAGGGATCACATTTCAGTTAATTTTTAACACTTAAGAATAACTGTGTATTAATTACAGAATTAAACCAGTCATATTAAGTAGAACAGACAAAAAAACTACTAAGAGGGATAATGTATTAAGTTGTTCATTAACAGTCAGGGCTATGCTGATCAAGTCACCGTTTCCCATAGTGTCCATTCCACTTCAACAGGTTTCCTTTTTGGTGTTCAGTCAGTTGTCACCGATCAGGGAGAACATATGGTATTTGTCCCTTTGGGACTGGCTTATTTCACTCAGCATGATGTGTTCCAGATTCCTCCATTTTGTTGCAAATGACTGGATTTCGTTGTTTCTTACTGTGGTATAGTATTCTAAAGAGTACATATCCCATAATTTCTTTATCCAGTCTACCGTTGATGGGCATTTAGGTCGGTTCCAGGTCTTAGCTATTGTGAATTGAGCTGCAATAAACATTAGGCTGCAGACCGCTTTTTTGTTTGCCAATTTAAATTCCTTTGGGTAAATTCCAAGGAGTGGGATGGCTGGGTCGAACGGTAGGGTTATCTTCAGGTTTCTGAGGAATCTCCAGACTGACTTCCATAGTGGCTTGTCCAGTTTGCATTCCCACCAACAGTGGATTAGTGTCCCTTTTCCCCACATCCTCGCCAGCATTTGTTGGTGGTAGATTTCTGAATGTGAGCCATTCTAACCGGGGTGAGGTGAAACCTCATTGTGGTTTTGATTTATATTTCCCTGATTGCTAATGACCTTGAACATTTTTTCATGTGCCTGTTGGCCATTTGGATTTCCTCTTTTGAAAAATGTCTATTGAGGTCCTTGGCCCATCTCTTAAGTGGGTTGTTGGTTTTGTTTTTGTGGAGTTTCTTGATCTCTTTGTAGATTCTGGTTATTAACCCTTTATCTGTTGCATAGTTTGCAAATATTTTTTCCCATTCTGTCGGTTGTCTCTTCACTCTCCTGACTGTTTCTTTTGCAGTACAGAAACTTCTCAATTTGATGCAATCCCAATAGTTGATTTTGGCTTTGTCTGCCTGTGCCTCCCGGGTCTTTTCCAGAAACTCTTTGCCTGTGCCAATATCTTGAAGGGTTTCTCCAATGTTCTCTAGTAACTTGATGGTGTCATGTCATAAATTTAGGTCTTTAATCCATGTAGAGTGGATTTTTGTGTAAGGCGTAAGGTAGGGGTCTTGCTTCATGATTCTGCACGTGGAAATCCAATTTTCCCAGCACCATTTATTGAATAGACTGTCCTTGCTCCAGGAATTAGTTTTAGATCCTTGATCAAATATAAGTTGGCTGTAGATGTTTGGGTTGATTTCTGGTGTTTCAATTCTGTTCCATTGGTCTATCCATCTGTTTCTGTACCAGTACCATGCTATTTTGATTACAACTGCCCTGTAGTAAGTCTTGAAATCTGGTATTGTGATGCCTCCGGCTTTGTTTTTGTTGTACAAGATTGCTTTAGCTATTCGAGGTCTCTTGTGCCTCCATATAAATTTCAGCACCAATTTTTCCAGATCTGAGAAGAAGGTCTTCAGTATCTTGATTGGTATTGCATTGAATTTATAAATTGCTTTTGGGAGAATGGACATTTTGATGATATTGATTCTTCCAATCCATGAACATGGAAGATTTTTCCATTTCTTGGTATCCTTTTCTATTTCTTTCTTTAAGGTTTTGTAATTTTCATCGTAGAGATCTTTAACGTCCTTGGTTAAGTTTATTCCAAGGTATTTGATTGTTTTTGTAGCTATTGTGAATGGGATTGATCTTAGAAGTTCTTCCTCAGCCATGGCATTGTCTGTGTATACAAAGGCTGTTGATTTTTGTGCATTGATTTTATACCCTGCTACTTTGCCAAAATCTTCTATGAGTTCCAATAGTCTCTTAGTAGAGTTCTGTGGGTCCCCTAAATAAAGAATCATGTCATCTGCAAAGAGGGATACTTTGAGTTCTTCCTTCCCAATTTGTATCCCTTTAATTTCTTTTTCTTGCCTAATAGCTCTGGCTAGAACCTCCAGGACTATATTGAATAGCAGTGGTGAGAGTGGACATCCCTGTCTGGTCCCAGATGTCAGTGGAAATGCTTCCAACTTTTCCCCATTCAATAGGATGTTGGCTGTGGGTTTTTCATAGATTGCTTTGATTGTATTGAGGAATGTTCCTTCCAAACCCAGTTTGCTTAGAGTTTTCATCATGAACGGGTGTTGTATTTTATCAAATGCTTTCTCGGCATCTATTGAGAGAATCATATGGTTTTTCTTCTGCAGTCTGTTAATGTGGTGTATCACATTGATGGTCTTGCGCACATTAAACCATCCTTGCATACCAGGGATAAATCCCACTTGGTCTGGGTGGATGATCTTTCTGATGTGTTGTTGCATTCTATTGGCGAGAATTTTATTGAGGATTTTTGCATCTATGTTCATCAGGGATATTGGTCTGTAATTTTCTTTCAGTGCTGCATCTTTTTCCGGCTTAGGAATTAAGGTGATGCTGGCTTCATAGAAAGAATTTGGGAGGATTCCCTCTTCTTCGATTGTTCTGAATAGTTTGAGAAGAATTGGAGTTAGTTCTTCTTTAAATGTCTGGTAGAATTCAGCAGTGAATCCATCTGGTCCTGGGCTTTTCTTTGTTGGGAGGGCCTTTATTACTGTTTCAATTTCTGTCTCAGTTATGGGTCTGTTTAGGTTTTTGATGTCTTCCTGGTTCAATTTAGGTAGGTTGCATGTGTCCAGGAATCTATCCATTTCTGATAGGTTTCCCTGTTTGCTGGCATACAAGTCCTTGTAGTAATTTCTGATGATTCTTTTTATTTCTGTGGTGTCTGTTGTTACATTTCCTTTTTCATCTCTGATTTTATTGATTTGGGTCTTTTCTCTTCTTTTTCTAGTTAGTTGGGCCAATGGGGTGTCAATTTTGTTTATTTTTTCAAAAAACCAGCTCCTCGTTTGG
Organism: Oryctolagus cuniculus; assembly: GCF_051225735.1. NCBI lineage: Eukaryota > Metazoa > Chordata > Mammalia > Lagomorpha > Leporidae > Oryctolagus > Oryctolagus cuniculus. Next base: position 50,150,648 of record NC_142877.1, read on the forward strand.
CTGATTTTTTGGAATGTTTTTCTTGATTCAATCCTGTTGGTTTCTTCTCTGATTTGAATTATTTTTCTTCTCCTACTAGATTTGGGTCTGGTTTGCTGTAGGTTTTCTAGATCCTTGAGGTGAATTGAAAGCTCATCTATTTGGTGCCTTTCCAATTTCTTGATGTAGGCACCTACTGATATAAACTTTCCTCTTAACACTGCTTTTGCTGCGTCCCATAAGTTTTGGTATGTTGTGCTGTTATCCTCATTTACTTCCAGAAAGTTTTTGATTTCTCTTTTAATTTCTTCTATGACCCATTGTGCATTCAGGAGCATGTTGTTCAATCTCCATGCGTTTGCGTATGCTTAGGGATTCCTGAGTTGCTAATTTCCAACTTCATTCCTTTATGGTCTGAGAAGCTGCATGGTATGATTCTAATTCTTTTGAATTTGCTGAGGCTTGCTTTATGGCCTAGTATGTGGTCAATCCTAGAGAAGGTTCCATGTTGCTGAGAAGAATGTAAAATCTTTAGCTGTAGGATTGAAAGTTCTGTATATATCTGTTAGATCCATTTGGGCTATAGTGTCGTTTAAATCTACTGTATCCTTGTTGATCTTCTGTCCTATTGATCTGTCTATTTCTGAGAGTGGAGTATTGAAATCCCCCAGTACTATTGTATTGGGGTCTAAGTCTCCCTTTAAGTCCGTTAACAAATCTTTTAGATAAACCGGTGCCCTGTAGTTAGGTGCATATACATTGATAATTGTTATATCTTCCTGTTGAATTGATCCCTTAATCATTATGTAGTGTCCCTCTTTGTCTCTCTTAACGGTTTTTGTGGTAAAGTTTATGGTGTCTGATATTAAGATGGCTACGCCCGCTCTTTTTTCATTCCTGTTGGCATGGTATATCTTTTTCCAGCCTTTCACTTTCAGTCTGTATGGATCTTTGTTGGAAAGATGTGTTTCTTGTAAGCAGCAAATAGATGGGTTTTGTTCCTTAACCCAATCAGCCAAACGGTGTCTTTTAACTGGACAGTTCAGGCCATTCACGTTCAATGTGACTAATGATAAGTGGTAACTTTGCCCTGCCATTTGCCAAAGATAAGTTCTAATATATGCTTTGAATTCCCTGTGATCTTTTGCTGTGAGCTTTCCTTCCTTGGTTTCCTTCCTTTACCTTCTTTCATATTGATGACCGTGTTTCTTTGTTTCTGTGTGTAACACATCTTTAAGCATCTTTTGCAGGGCTGGACGAGTGGCGACAAATTCTTTCAATTTCTGTTTGCTATGAAAAGTCTTTATTTCACCTTCATTCACAAATGATAGCTTTGCAGGATATAATATTCTGGGCTGGCAGTTGTTCTCTCTTAGTACCTGGGCTATATCTCACCATTCCCTCCTAGCTTGTAGAGTTTCTGATGAGAAGTCAGCTGTGAGTCTGATTGGAGATCCTCTGAGAGTAATCTGACGTTTCTCTCTTGCACATTTTAGGATCTTTTCTTTATGTTCCACTGTGGTGAGTTTAATTACAACGTGTCGTGGTGAGGATCTCTTTTGGTCGTGTTTATTAGGGGTTCTGTGGGCTTCCTGTACTAGGATGTCTCTGTCCTTCTCCAAACCTGGGAAATTTTCTGCTAATATCTCACTAAAAAGGCCTTCTAATCCTTTCTCCCTCTCCATGCCTTCAGGAACTCCTAGAACCCGAATGTTTTGTTTTTTTATAGTATCCTGTAGATTCCCAACAATATTTTTTAGATTTCTAATTTCCTCTTCTTTTCTTTGGTCTGACTGTATCCTTTCCTGTTCTCTGTCTTCTAAGTCCGATATTCTCTCTTCTGCTTCACCCATTCTGTTTGTAAGGCTCTCTTTTGTGTTTTTCATTTGATCTATTGAATTCTTCACTTCAGTCACTATCCCAGTTTCCTGTTGTACTAGTTGTTTCGTTTCATTTTGATTCCTCCTTAATATTTCATTTTCACGAGAGAGATTTTCTATATTGTCCATTAAGGATTTCTGTAGTTCAAGAATTTGTTTTTGAGAACTTCTTAATGTTCTTATCAATTTTTTGAGATCTGCTTCTTGCATTTCTTCTATGTCATCATCCTCATAATCTTGAATTGGGGTGTCTTTTTCATTTGAGGGCTTCATGGTGACTTCCTTGTTTTTATTACCTTGGTTTTCGCGTTTGTTATTTGGCATATTGGAGATATTTGGTTTCTTCACTGTGGTGCTTTTTCTTGTTATACTATGACTCTAGATTAAGTGGACTATCTGTTTTTGATGGAGCCTTAGGGCTTGAGATGGGTGTGGCCTGAGAGCTCTGTTTGGTGTGCCAAAGGTGACACTCCCAGGTTAGGCGTGGTAAACCTCTCTCTCTCTCTCTCTTTCTTTTTTTTGATTCAAAAGGGAAGTTATTCTGCACATCTGAACGAAGTTGGAGGTAGTTAGCAGGCAAATGATATACCCACAGGAGCCAGAGATCAGAAGCTCTTTCCCAAGGACCACACAGGGAATCTGTTCGGCCCTCAGAGTGGGCTCAAATTCTCCTTCAGTCTCCCACTGGGTTGCCAAAATTATGGAATTGTAGCATCTCTGGAGAGTGCTCACGTGAATTCCGTGAGTTCTCTCCCCCACCGTCTCTTTTTTCACAGTCTCAGTTCAGTAGCACCACAAATTTACTAGGTCCTAATCTCCTGTTCATTTGCCCCGCCCAGAGTCAGGTTTTTCTGCTAGGCTCAGGGCCGGTGCAGACCTGAGGTCGCTCTGCTTATGACGTATGTCCAAGATGGCGCCTGCTCTTTGTCTTGCTCGCCCTTGAGAGGTGAGCGGAGAGAGAGAAACCTGTGTCTGTACCCGTCACCTTTTTTTTTTTCCTCTCTCTCTCTTCCAGTTAGCCTGGTGAAGTCACCCCCCCCGGGGGTCGTTCCCTCTAGTCTCCTCTCTCCACTTGCCTGCCGGTGTCTCGGATTTGGCTCACCTCGCCTTCCAGTGCTGGTGTGTTGAGTCTGCTGCTGGTGTTCTGAACTGTGGGCTCCCACGCTCTCCACGCAGGTCTGCTCCCCTTCCAGCGCCGATGTGTGGACTCGGAGCCCTGGACGTCCGAAGTCTCCCCGCTGTTGTCTGTGTGGCACGCACTCCCCTTCGAGCACTGGCGCGCAGAGCCTGCGGCTTGCACAGCTTGGTCCCGCGGCTCGGCTTCCGAGGCTCGGTCCCGCAGCTCCAGGATTGAGTTTTAAAAAGACCATATAAATAGATGAAGTGTTGGGTAATTATAATAGAATTAAAAAAGAATTTTCCAACATGGGAAGCAGTCCACACAGCAGACTCATAGAATGACAATTGCTTTAAGTAACACTTTGACCTCATAATCAGCCCTTAAGTCTTCCTGGTCTGGCTGAAAAGCCCATTTAGCATTTCAAATATGTAAAGCCAAGACACTGTGAGAAAAATGTTCTATATGAAGGGTTTCTGTGAATGAGATTTCATCGGAGAGAAGTTGCCATCAAAGAAGGATGTACTTTTCTCTAAAGGGAGGAGAGAACTTCCACTTTGATCATGGCCTTGTCTAAGTACTGATGGAGTTTGTGGTTTTAAATGACACCCATAGCCTGGGCAACTTATATCAAGGGCCTCAGGTGGTCTCTGATGTCATACATAAGAGTGTTAATTGTTAAATTAACAGGAGTCACTGTGTACCAACTCTCCATGCAGGAACTCTGTCCTCAATGACTTGTATTATGAAAGTTAACGGTGATACTTGCTCTGAAACACTTTTTTTTGTCTGTAAAATTTGTGAAATCTTTACTTAGCATAGAGTTGGTCTTCTATGTACAAAGTTATATGAAAATGAATCTTAATGTGAATGGTACTGGGAAGGGGAGTTGGAGGAGGAGGAGGGCTGGGAGCATGGGTGCGAGGGCGAGTATGGTGGCAAGAATAACTATATTCATAAATTTGTACATATGAAATATGTATTGCTTAAAAATTAATTTATAAAATAAATAAATAAAAAATAAAACAAACACAAAAAATGATAAAAAGAGAAAACATGCTCTAGATCACTAGCCATCATAGAAATGAAAAGAAAAACAACCATGTGGTTTCTGCTCACCCCAGTTAGACTGACGATAAACCAAAATTCAAATAAATAATAAATAATGGAAAGCATGTGGGGAAAAATTACATTGATCCATGGTTGTTGGGAATTTAAACTAGTACAACCATTATGGAAGACATTATGGATATTTTTCAGAAATCTGAAAATAGATTCACAATACGACCCAGCCATCCCACTCTTCAGAATTTACCCATACAAAATGAAATCATCATATGAAACAATTATGTATATCCCAATATTTATTGCAGCTCAATTCACCATAGCTAGTTATCAATCCAATGTCCATTAACTGATGACTGGATCTAGAAAATATGCATGGGATACACACACACAAACACACGCACATACATGCAAATGCATGCACACACACACACTATGGAATACTACTCAGCCCTAAAAAGGTTGAAACCCTGTCTTTGCAAAAAAAGTGTATGCGGCTGGAAACATTACGCTTAGTAAAATAAGCCAGTCCCCAAAATGCAAATATCATCTTTTCTCTGATATGTAGCAACTAATATAGAATACAAATGAAAATTAATGAAACAGGCATCTTTTGATTTTATTGCTATTTTAGCCCTTGTTTATACTCCTGTGGAACTATGGTCTTTATACTTTTTACTTATTGAATTTTATGGTTAGTGGTGCATTAAACCTGTGATTATAGAGTGGACTGAAATAATGTATTTGCTAAAACTAAAGAAATGAAAGGAAGGAAAATGGGAGATTGAGGGAGGTATACAGAGAGGGAGGGAATTATGGCTTTCTTTTTATAGTTGTATCTATGAAATGCATGAAATCTGTTCTATTTTTATTCATGAAAAATTTTTAAAATAAAATAAAAACATAAAACCAACAGTTCAAATTAAAGTATGTCATATTTAGTGCTGAATTTTAAATATGGTTCATTCCAATGAATACAACTGTTATAAGGATGAGGAATAGTTTAATGCAGGGTCACAAATTAGATTTAATGAGAATACATTTGTTGGAAAAAGGACCAGATGACTAATCTTAAATTCCATTTGCTTAATTATGTGTGGATTAAAACCATTGGTTGCAATTGCAAAAATCCAGAATGGCTTTGTGTAAAACTTAGTAAGTTAGATACCAGGGGATTCCAATTCAATCCCAACAAGGTGGCATGTACCAATGCCATCTCACTAGTCCAAGTGATCAATTTCTGTTCACAATTGATCATAATGATAGGACTAAGAGCCAAAGGGAGCACATAAACAAGACTAGTGTCTGCAAATACTAGCTGATAGAATAAAAAAGGGAGAGAACAATCCAACATGGGAAGTGGGATACACAGCAGACTCATAGAATGGCAGATGTCCTAAACAGCACTCTGGCCTCAGAATCAGCCCTTAAGGCATGCGGATCCAGCTGAAAAGCCTATGAGAGTATTTCAGGCATGGAAAGCCAAGACACTCTGGCAAAAAAAAAAAAAAAAAAAACAACAAACCCTAAATGAAAGATCTCTGTGAGTGAGATCCCAGTGGAAAGAACAGGTCATCAAAGAAGGAGGTACCTTTCTCCGAAGGGAGGAGAGAACTTCCACTCTGACTACGACCTTGTCTAAATATGATCAGAGTCGGCGAACTCAAAAGGCTTCCATAGCCTTGGCAACTCATGACAAGAGCCTTGGGTGTTTACTGATGCCATAAACAAGAGTGTCAATTTGTTAAGTCAACAACAGGAGTCACTGTGCACTTACTCCTCATGTAGGATCTCTGTCCTTAGTGTGCTGTACATTGTGATTTAATGCTATAACTAGTACTCAAACAGTATTTTTCACTTTGTGTTTCTATGTGGGTGTAAACGGTTGAAATCTTTACTGAATATATGCTAAACTGATCTTCTGTATACAAAGATAATTGAAAATGAATCTTGATGTGAATGGAAGGGGAGAGGGAGTGGGAAAGGGAGGGTTGTGGGTGGGAGGGAAGTTATGAGGGGGGAAGCCATTGTAATCCACAAGCTGTACTTTGGAAAATTATATTCATTAAATAAAAGTTAAAAAAACTTAGTAAGTTAGGTATAATTTGTAATAAAGAGCATTGTGTACTTCATAATTATTGGTACAGAAATCAAATTTATAATAACCCTCATAATTAAATAAACATATAGTGTGCATTTCCTCCAAAGGACTAATTGCTAAGCATTTATTAGTATGGTTTACTCTTAAGGAGTGAACTTATTTTTGTTATAGTTTTTATGAGTCTGAATTATCATATTTGTGCATGACATAACAATGTTTTTATAACATCCATTGATTATGAAAATACAATGGTGTTTAGTACATTGGATTTTAGGTTTATGTCTCCGCAGTGTTGTTTATGACATCACAATGATTTTTCTGACACCCTATTGATTATGTCATCACAATTATAGTGAAGGATATCACATGGATTTTTGCATTCTCAATTTATTATCATGTCACAATGCTTTTATGACATCACAATTGATTTTGACATCATGTGAATTTTGTGTTCATCGTAATTTATCATGACATTATGATGTAGGTTTATGGCATAAAATATTGGTTTATAACATCATTACACTACAATTGTAGGATGATTATCAGAATGTTATCACAATTATGACATCACAACAATGCCTTATGACACCATTAGTGAGTATAATATCACATGGTAGATTTACAATATCATAATAGTTGTTTATCATATCCCAATTGATAATGACATCAAACATTTTTATGGAATTACAATAGATTTTGACATCACAGTGTTAGCTTTATTATATCACACTGGTTTTTATATCACAATTGATAGTGGCATTGAAATTGTTTTTGTGACTACATAATTGTTGTTTATGACAACACTTTTATTTTACATGACAATAGATGAAAATATCACAATGATTTTAGGACATCATGATTTATTATAACACAATGGTGGTTTATGACATCACAATATTGGTTATGAAAAGCCAATTGATTGCAAAATGATGATTGGTTAATGACATCAAATGGTAGTTTTATGGTATAGAAATGTTTCAAGACATGATATATAATTATGATATCACAATGGTGTTTTATGTAATACAGATTGATTATGAAGGCAGGAATAGAGGCCAATAACCTCAGAATTGGTTATGACATTTCAGAGGCAGGTTTTTGTTGTCACAAGGTGACATGTCACAAACCAATTGTTTATGGCATCAGAATGGATTTTAGAGCTAAAAATTAAGTTTTGTTATAACAATAGTGATTTATAATATCACAATTTGTTAGTGGCATCAAAATTGATTATGACAGTACAAGGTGGATATATGATATAACAACATTGGCTTATTATGTGACATTTCATAACATCACATTGATTATGACATAAGAATGGATGTTTTTGAAATGATTACGACACCACAATGTTAGTTTATGGCAACACAATAGATTTTGATATTATAAACTTTTGTGACATCAGTTAATTATAACATAAAAATGCTGACTAATGACATGACAAAAGATTTGAAATGATATTTTTAAAGTTTCACAATTGCTTATAATATCATAATGGTGGTTTATGATACTACAATTGATTATGAAAACAGTTTGGTTTATGACATTGCAATGGTCTACTTATGACATCCAAAATTTTATGACATCACAATTAATCATGGCACCACAATAGTTATTTATGACATTCCAAATGATTATGACATACTGATGGTAGATTTGTGAGATCACAATAAATTATATGTCAGCACAATTTTATCCCAACAGTGTTTACATCATGTCATCACAATGTTTTTTATGGCTTCATAATTGATTTGGACATCACAATTTCAGGTTTATGACCTTAAAATTTCTGTTTGTGATATAAAAAGGGCTTATTCTTATTTTTAAAAAATTTTCATAAAAACATTTATTTAATAAATATAAATTCCGAAAGTACAACTTTTATTATAGCAGTTCTTCCCTCCATAATCACCCTCCCACCCACAAACCATCCCATCTCCTATACCCTCTCCCATCCCATTCTTCATTAAGACTCATTTTTATCTACCTTAATATACAGAAAATCAACTCTATACTGAGTAAAGATTTCAACCGTTTGCACCCACACGGACACACAAAGTATAAAGTACTGTTTGAAGATTATTTTGCCATTCTCATAGTACAACACATTCAGAACAGATGTCCTACATGGGGAGCAAGTACACAGTGACTCCTGTTGTTGATTTAACAGTTGACACTCTTATTGATGACATCGGTAATCACCTTAGGATCTTGTCATGAGCTACCAACTCAAGCTTCTTGAGTTCACAAACTCCAACCTTATTTAGACAAGGCCATAATCAAAGTGGAAGTTCTCTCCACCCCTCAGAGAAAGATACCTCCTCTGATGGTCCCTTCTTTCCATTGGCATCTCACTCACTGAGATCTTTCCTTTAGATCATTTTTTGCAACAGTGCCGTGGCTTTCCATGCCTGAGAATCTCTCATGGACTTTTTAGCCAGATCCGAAAGACTTAAGTGCTGATTCTGAAGCCAGAGTGCTATTTAAGGCATTTTTTTTTTTGCCTAGTACCTCTGGCTAAAACTTCCAGTACTATATTGAATAGCAATGGTGAGAGTGGGCATCTCTGTCTGGTACCAGATCTCAGTGGGAATGCTTACAAGTTTTCCCCATTCAATATGATGGTGGCCGTGGGTTTGTCATAAATTGCTTTGATTGTGTTGAGGAATGTTCCTTCTATACCCAATTTGCTTAGAGTTTTCATCATGAAAGGGTGTTGTATTTTATCAAATGCTTTCTTGGGGTCTATTGAGATAATCATATGGTTTTTCTTCTGCAGTTTGTTAATGTGGTGTATCACATTAATTGTTTTGCGCACATTGAACCATCCCTGCAAACCAGAGATAAATCCCACTTGGTCTGGGTGGATGATCTTTCTGATGCGTTGTTGGATTCTATTGGTCATGATTTTATTGAGGATTTTTGCATCTATGTTAATCAGGGAAATTGGTCTGTAATACTCTTTCTCTGCTGCATCTTTTTCAGGTTTAGGAATTAAGGTGATACTGGCTTTGTAGAAGAAATTTGGGAGGATTCCCTCTCTTTCAATTGTTCTGAATAGTTTGAGAAGAATTGGAATTAGTTATTCTTTATATGTCTGGTAAAATTCAGCAGTGATTCCATCCAGTCCTGGGCTTTTCTTTATTAGGAGGGCCATTATTTCTGATTCAATTTCTGTCTTGGTTATAGGTCTGTTTAGGTTTTCTGTGTCTTCATGCTTCATTTTAGGAAGGTTCTGCTAGATTTCCCAGTTTGTTGGAAACAACTCTTTGTAGCAATTTCTGATGACTTTTTATTTCAGTGGTGTCTGTTCTTACATTCCCTTTTTCATCTCTGATTTTATTGATTTGGGGTTTCTCTCTCCTTTTTTTGGTTAGTTGGGCCAATGTTGTGTCAATTTATTTTTTCAGAAAAAGTCTTTAGATGTAGGATGAAAAGTTCTGTAGATATCTGTTAGATCCATTTGGGCTATAGTGTCATTTAAATCTACTGTCTCCTTTTTGATCTTCTGTCTTGTTGATCTATTTCTGAGAGTGGAGTGTTGAAGTCCCCCAATACTATTGTATTGGAGTTTAAGTCTCCCTTTAAGTCCTGTAATATATCTTTTAAATAGTCTGGTGAGGAGCTTATTGGTATCACAAGTGGTTATGACATCAAAATGGCTTTTAGGAAATCACAACTGATTATGACATCACAATTGATTATGACATCACTATATCAGTTTATGACATCAAAAATATGGTTTCCTATATAAGAATTTATTATCATACAGAGTGTAGGTTGGTGACTTCAAAACCATGTCTTATTACATCAGTATTTATTATGAGAAACAGGGTTGTATATGACATCAGAATTGTTTATAACTCACCATGGATTTTTCATGTTATCACAAAAGTTTATTTTGACATGGTAGGTTTATGATATCTCAACCATTGTTTATGCATCACAAGTTGTGAGAACATGATGGTTGGCTTATGAAATGACAACAGTAGATTTATGGCACAACAATATTTGTTTTCAGCATCACAATCATTTATTATGACATCACTATGCCAGCCAGATTAAAGATCACATTAGATCCTGACATCAGAATGCTGGCTTTATAAATATTACAATGGGCTTTATCATTTCACAATTGATTTTGCCAGCTAAATGGTAGATTTAAAACATCACATTTGTTATTTGGGTATCACACTTTTGTCATCATAATTATTTTCATAACATAATGATGGAAGATTATGACATGAAGATCAGACCATATATAATGGTGTTTTATGTCATTATAATGGTGTTTTATGTCATCCCAACTGATTTAGAACATAACAATGATAACTTAGACATCACGATGGATTTTTATCACTCATATTGAATATTATATCACAATTGCTTTTAAGGAATCATTCAATATGACATCACAATGGATATTTTGGACATCATAGTTGATTGTGATAACACAACTGGCTTTATGACCACACTTGTGGTCAATGATATCATAATAGTTTTAGGATGTTACAATTGACACAATAATGACACAATGGTTGTTTAGGACATCATAATTGATTATGATAAAAGCAGTCAGTTTCTGACATCACAGTGGTAAAATATTGGTATCACAATGGTAGTTACTATCATCACAATTGATAATGTCAAGGCTATGTTTGCTTTATATAACAGTATGTGTATTTATGACCTATCAACTAATTTTGATAATAAAATGTTTGTTATGTGTTCTTAATGGTTGTCTTATGAGATCACCATAGTGGTTAATGACGTCACAATGGTTTTTTATCATAACAATTTATTATGTCCTTGCAATCTGGTCTATGACATCACAGTTGAACATGACACCACAACAAAAGTTTATGGCATCATAACTGATTATAAAACCACAGAGATAGTTCATGACATCACAATGTTTATTTATTACATCTAAATATATGTTTATGACATGAAAATTTGTTATAAAATCACAACGGTTTTATAACATCACAATTGATGGCACCAAAATTGTGGTTTATAACATTGCTATTGATCATTACAACACAAAAGTTGGTAAATGACACTCTAATAGATTGTTGATTTAAAAAATGATTAGGAAAACACAACTGTTTTCATAACACAACAAAGGGGTAGGCTTATGACATATAAGTTTTGGTTTATGACATCATAGTAGATTTTTACAACAGCACAATTGATATCATAATGTATTATGCCATCAATGGTGTCTGATGATATCACAGGTGATTATGAGCAGATAATTATTGGTTTATTACACCAAAATTGAAGGTTTGTGACAATTGAATGGTGTTTTATCTTGAAATAAAGAAAACAGATTTAATGTATTTACCATAGGTAAAGTTCAAGTAGAAAACCACACTTCTCTCCCTTCTGTTTTCCACTCAATCCCTCCCTTCTTCCCCTGTATTCTTTCATCAGCTTTTGCAAAGACCTAATTTTAATCATTCTATATTCACAGGCTTAATTCACAACTAGAAATAATATTCAACAATAAAATGTAAGAAGGCCACAGTTCCACAACAGCATGAACAAGAACTATAAATGACAATCATATAACAAAATGTCCATCTCATCCAGCACAATTTTTTTGTATTCTACATTAATTGCAAAGATCAGAGAAAAGATATTTTTCTTTTAGGACTGCTAGTTTCCCTAAGTGTAATGGTTTTCAGATGCATCTATCTATTTTGTTGCAAAAGACAGAATTGCATTGTTTTTATGGCTGAGTAGTATTTTCTTAGAGTTTATAAATATAAATAATGTACACATATTTATATCCATATATAATATACATATATTTACAAATATACACATATTTTCTTTATCCATTCATCATATATCTGTTGGCCATTTGAATTTCATCCTTTAAAAATGCATGTTCATGTCCTCTGTCCAATTATTAACTGGGTTGTGTGTTTTTTTTTGTTGTTGTTGAACTACGTGAGCTCTTAATATATCATGGATATTAATCCTTTATCAGTTGCATAGATTGCAAATGCGCTCTCCCATTCTGTGGGCCATCTCTTGACTTTCTTGAATGTTATCTTTATAGTTCAGAAGATTCTTAGAATTATGTAATCTCATTTTCCCTCTTTTTGCTTTTATTGCCTGAGCTTCTAGGGTCTTTTTCAAAAATTCTTTGTCTGCGCCAATGTCTTGCAAAGTTTTTTCAATACTTTCCTTTAGTAATTTGAAGGTATTGGGTCATTGATTTAGATCCTTGATAAGTTTTCATTAACTTTTGTATAAGGTATATGGCATGAGTCTTGTATCATACTTCTTCATGTGGAGATTCAATTTCCCGAGCATCATTTGTTGAAGAGAATATATTCTATATTTTCTCCAGGGTTGATTTTAACTACTTTATCAAAGATTGGATATAGATGCATGGATTGATTTCTGGAGTCTATGTTCTGTTCTATTAATCTTAATGTTTATTTTTGTGCCAGTACCAGGCTGTTTTGATTATAACTGTCCTAAAGTACAACTTGAAATATGATATTGTGATGTCTCTGGGTCTGTTTTCGCTATATAAGATTGCTTTAGCTATTTGGGGTCTCCTGTTTCCATATGAATTTTAGGATTTTTTTTTTTATAAATCAGAGAAGAATGTCATTGGTATTTTGATTGAGATCATACTGAATCTGTGAATTGCTTTGGATAGTATGGCACTTTTATGATATTAATTATCACAATCCATGAACATGGAGCATATTTCCATTTTTTATAACTTTTATTTAATGAATATAAATCCCCAAAGTACTACTTATGGATTACAATGGCTTCCCCCCCATAACGTCCCTCCCACCCGCAACCCTCCCCTTTCCCATTCCCTCTCCCCTTCCATTCACATGAGGATTCATTTTCGATTCTCTTCATATACAGAAGATCAATTTAGCATACATTAAGTAAAGATTTCAACAGTTCGCTCCCACACAGAAACTTAAAGTGAAAAATAATAGATGATTTTTTAAATGATGATGAAATCAGATCAGACCTATTGTCATGTTTAATCCCAGTGAGAGTCAAATTGGGAATTGCTAATTTCTTCTTTTTTTTTTTTTTACAGAGGATCAGTTTAGTATACATTAAGTAAAGATTTCAACAGTTTGCACCCCCATAGAAACACAAAGCGAAATATACTGTTTGAGTACTCGTTATAGCATTAAGCCTCAATGTACAGCACATTAAGGACAGAGATCCTACATGAGAAGTGCACAGTGACTCCTGTTGTTGACTTTACAAATTGACACTCCTGTTTATGGCATCAGTAATCTCCCTATGCACCAGTCATGAGTTTCCAAGGCTATGGAAGCCCTCTGAGTTCTCCGATTCTTATCTTGTTTAGACAAGGTCATAGTCAAAGTGGAGGTTCTCTCCTCCCTTCAGAGAAAGGTACCTCCTTCTTTGAAGACCTGTTCTTTCCACTGGGATCTCACTCACAGAGATCTTTCATTTAGGTTTGTGGTTTTTTTTTTTTTTTTTTGCCAGAGTGTCTTGGCTTTCCATGCCTGAAATACTCTCATGGGCTTTTCAGCCAGATCGGAATGCCTTTAGGTCTGATTCTGTAATTAATACACAGTTATTCTTAAGTGTTGAAATTTAACTGAAATGTGATCCCTGTTAAACATAAGAGTGGGAATAAGAGAGGGAAGAGATGTACAATTTGGGACATGCTCAAGCTGACTTGCCCCAAATGGTAGAGTTAGAAACATACCAGGGGGCTCCAATTTAATCCCATCAAGGTGGCATGTACCAATGCCACCTCACTAGTCCAAGTGATCAATTTCAGTTCACAATTGATCATAATGAAAGGACTAAGAGTCAAAGGGAGCACATAAACAAGTCTAGTACCTGCTAATACTAACCGGTAGAATAAATAAAGGGGAGAGTGATCCAACATGGGAAGTGAGATACACAGCATATTTCCATTTTTGTTTCATCTGCTATTTCTTTTCCAATTTTCATTGTAGATATTTTTCTTATCCTTGGTTACATTTATACCGATGTATTTGAATTTTTGTAGTTACTGTGAATGGGACTCATATTAAAAGTTCTTTCTTGGCCGGCGTCGTGGCTCAATAGGCTAATCCTCCACCTGCGGCACTGGCACACCGGGTTCTAGTCCTGGTCAGCATGCCGGATTCTGTCCCGGTTGCCCCTCTTCCAGCTCAGCTCTTTGCTGTGGCCCGGGAGCCCTGCACCTGCATGGGAGACCAGGAGAAGCACCTGGCTCCTGGCTTCGGATCAGCGCGATGCGCCGGCCGCATCGTGCCAGTTGTGGCGGCCATTGGAGGATGAACCAACAGTAAAAGGAAAACCTTTCTCTCTCTCTCTCTCTCTCTCTCTCTCACTATCCACTCTGCCTGTCAAAAAATTAAAAAAAAGCTCTTTCTCAGCCCTTACATTGTCTGTGTCTGTAAATGTTATTGATTTTTGTGTGTTTATTTTATATATTGGGATAGACAAATGGAACAGAATAGAAACACCAGAAATTAATCCAAACATCTACAGCCAACTTATATTTGAGCAAGGATCTAAAACCAATTCCTGGAGTAAGGACAGTTTATTCAATAAATGGTGCTGGGAAACTGGATTTCCACATGCAAAAGCATGAAACAAGACCCCTACCTTTCACCTTACACAAAAATCCACTCAACATGGATTAAAGAACTAAATTTATGACCCGATACCATCAAATTATTAGAGAACATTGGAGAAACCCTGCAAGATATAGGCACAAGCAAAGACTTCTTGGAAAAGACCCCAGAAGCACAGGCAGTCAAAGCCAAAATTAACAATTGGGATTGCATCAAATTGAGAAGTTTGATGATTGAGAAGTCATAAAGACCCTCCCAACCAAGAAAAGTCCAGGACCAGATGGTTTCCTTGCTGACTTCTACCAAACATTTAAAGAAGAACTAATTCCAATTCTCCTCAAGTTATTCAAAATAGTTGAAAAGGACAGACTCATCCCAAACTTTTTCTGTGAAGCCAGTGTCACCCTAATTCCTAAACCAGGAAAAGATACAATAGAGAAAGAGAACTATAGGTCAGTATCCTTGATGAGCATGAAATCAAAAATACTGCTTAACTAAGTCCGACAACAGGTCAGAAATACCATTCACCTTGAGAATGTGGGAGTTAAGCTTGGTATGCAGTGATGGTTAACATTTGCAAATCAATAAATGTGATGCATCAGATTACAAACTGAAGAACAAAAAACCATGTGATTACTTCAAAAGACGCAGAGAAAGCATTTGATAAAACAACTCCTTTCGTGATGAAACCTTAAGCAAATTGGGTGTAGAATGAACATTCCTCATCATAATCAAGGCATTTTATGACAAACCCACAGATAGCATCTTATTGAATGGAAAGTTGTAGGCATTCTCACTAAGATCCAGAACCAGACAAGGATGGCTGCTCTCACCATTGCTATTCATTGTAGTTATGGAAGTTTTAGCCAGAGTTGTTACTCCAGAAAAAGAAACCAAAGGGTACAAATTGGGATGGAGGAAGTCAAACTATCCCTATTTTCAAATGACATGATTCTACCTGAGGGGAATCAAAAGACTCCACTAGGAAACTATTGGACTTCATAAAAGAGTTTGGTAAAGAGCTAGGATATAACATTAGCACACACAAAGTAATAGCCTTTGTATACACAGACAATGCCTTGGCTGGGAATGAACTTCTAATATCCATTATATCCACAATACCTACAAAACATTAAATACTTTGAAATAAATTTAACAAGGAATTCAAAGATTTATATGATGAAAATTATAAAACACTAAAGATAAATATAGAATTAGTCATAAAAATGGGAAAAAAAACTTGCATGTGTATGAATTGGAAGAATTAATATCATCAAAATGTCTGTACTACCAAGATGAAATTACAGATTCAGTGTGCTCTCAATCAAAATACCGATGACATTTTTCAAAGATATAGAAAAAAAGCTGAAATTAATATGGAAACCCTAGACCCCAAATAACTAAATCAAAATCAGAGGCATCACAATACCAGATTTTAAGATATACTACAAGGCAGGTGTAATCAAAATAGCCTGGTACTTGAAAAAAATAGACATGTAGGACAACAGAATAGAACAGAAACTAAATTCAACTATGCACATCCAACTAATCTTTGACACAGGAATTAAAATCAGTCCCTAGAGAAAGCACAGTCTCTTCAGCAGGCAGTGCCAGGGAAACAGGATCTCCACGTGCACAAGTATGAAACAAGATTCCTACTTTACACCTTAGACAAAAATGCACTCAACATGGATCGAAGAACTAAATCTACAAACCAACACCATAAAGTTATGGCAGAATCTCTGCAAGACATTGGCATAGGCAAAGATTTCTTGGTAAAGACCCAAGAAGCAGAGGCAATCAAAACCAAATTTGACAAATGGGATTACATCAAGTTTCGAAGCTTCTGAACAACAGAAGAAACACTGAGCAATGCGAAGAGGCAGCTGATGGAATGAGAGAAAATAATTATAAACTATGAAACTGATAAAGGATTAATATCCAGAATCTAAAAAGAACTCACGAAACTCAACAACAACAAAATAAACAATCCAGTTAAGAAATGGGCAAAGGACTTGAATAGGCCTTTTTCAAGAGAGGAAATTCAAATGGCTGGCAGACACATGAAAAAAATGCTCAAGATCACTATCAATCAAGGAAATGAAAATCAAAACCACCAAGAGGTTTCACTTCATACCAATAAGAAAGGCTCTTATACAGAAATTAACAAACAACAAATGCTGAGGAGGATGTGGGGAAAAAGGTACAATAATCCCCTATTGGTGGAATGTAAAATAGTGCAGCCATTTAGAAGACAAAAATCAGACAGATACCTCAGAAATCTGAAACTAGATCTACCATATGACCCAGCAATTCCACTCCTGGGAATTATCCAAACAAAATAAAATCAGGATATGAAAGAGTTATCTGTACCCCCATGTTCACTGCAGCTCAATTTTCAATAGCTACGATATGGAATCAACCCAGATATCCATTGGTCGATGACTGGATAAAGAAATTATATTATATATAGACTATGGAATACTACTCAGACATAAACCCAATGGAATCCTGTCTGATGTTGCAAAAAAATGGATGCAATTGGAAACAATTGTACTTAGTGACATAAGCCAGTCTCCAAAAGACAGATATCATGTTTTCCCTGATCTGTGGTAACTAACAGAGTGCCTAAAATGTAATGCATTGCACATTTTGAGATTCAAGGATTGTTTACAGGGTTTGTCTCTACTGTTGAGGAACAGTGTTTTTTTCTTCATACTTTGTTGAACTCTTTACTTAGTACAGGACTAATCTTAGGAGAATAAAGTAAATTGAAAGTAGATTTTTATAAATTTGGGAGTAGGAATAGGAAAGGGATGAAGAAGAGGGTGGGAGCATGGCAGGAAGGAAGGTAGGGTGGCACATATTACATTTAACATCTGTATAAATGAAAAACATGAAATTTGTATATCCTAAATAAAAGTAGACAGAAGATAGATAGATATAAATATAGATATAGATATAGTGAATTCTAGCTTAGACACGGAATCTTGTCCTGTTGGTACCTTCAGACAAAACTGCTCCTTTAAGTGTAATTCTTCTATTCTATATTTGAAGAATTAAAAATGGATTACTGATTACAACATGTATTGTTAGAGGAATATTATTCCCAGGAAGATCATCATTGTAATCCTGTACTAATGTGTATCCCAAATCCATTTATGTTACTCATGTTCAAACATAAGAGTTCTTTCAGGTAGTGCTCACGTACATGATATTCTCATAAGTGAAAATGCAGTGCTTACTAAGGAAACTAGAGCTGATTCAGGAATTTATTTATGATTTCCTGGAAATATTAGGTAAATATGTAATGAAATATGCACAAACCCCTTTTTTCAGATGAATTCAAGAACTATAGCTATTTTCAGTAACATTCATTTTGCATACATTTTTACATTAGTGAGAATATTGCTTATAAAGGCCTTTGTAAGTAGAGTACACAAAGAACAGAGAATACACAATGTAGCCGCTATGTTCTATTTGAGAAACCATTTCTATTCCTAATTATGACCACAGGGACAATGGCTATTTCATGTACAATACATCTACTTTATGTTTCAATCATTAAAAATGTGTTGCATATCAAGGCCTATGCAAATAAAGCAGAGATTTCAACTTATCTTACCCAACAAAGGCAAATTTCTCTAGTGTGTATTGCAACTGCTCTCCAGTGCCAAGATGAGGCAAATGTATCTTGAATGTATTATACATGTACAGTGAGTTTTCATATTGGAAAGTCCAATGCTAAATGCCCAGTGTTAATACAAGCATTCTCTTACCTTGGTTAGAGAAACTAATGGTATAATCTAATGGTGTCAGCTTGTATTATACTGGGGAGTAACTTCATTCCCTTAGGTAACTTCAGGCAAAACATTGTTTTCCAGTAACATCCACTTCCTTTGCATTCTTTGATTGTGTTTATCTTGCATATTAAGGTTTATATTCATAGGAGCTGGCACTATGATGTGGCAGGTAAAGATGCCGCCTGTGGTGCTGGCATCCCATATGGACATCAGTTCAAGGAATCTCCTGGCTCCTGGCTTTGTATTGGCACAGCTCCAGCTTTTGTGGCCAACTGGGGAGTGGACCAGAGGATGGAAAACCTCTCTCTTTCTGTCTCTCCTTCTCCCTCTATGTAACTTTGGCTTTCAAATGAATTGATAAATCTTTAAAAATGGATTACATTCATAATTAATGAATATCAGAGAATAATGAATGTGGCTACTGTGATCAAATTGAGACACTAATCCTATTCCTATTATAATTTCAGGCAGAAAAGAACTTTCAAGCATGATTTATCCAGTGTATGAAAAATGGAAAATGTAGTATTTATTAATCACTGTGTAGTGAAATAGAGAAATCAGTTAATCTTTCTCAGGAAAAATTATTTTGTAAATGTATCCTGACACGTATTGCAAATTCATGATCTGTGCCAATTTCATTCACAACACATCTTTCAAGTATTCCTCATGTATGTGTGTCTTCATATTTGAAAGCATAATGCTTATTAAGTGTTCTTAGAGTTAAGGCTAGCTTTCCCTTAAATTGGCATTGAAACCTAACCTGGTAAGCTCATACAAAATCATATAAACAGGGAATAAACTCCACTTCTTGAGAGGAGTTCAGGCAGAAACACTCACATCAATTGCATTGTGACATTTGTACAATTATTCCATTGTATTATTCCATACATTTGTACAATTGTTCCATACACACACACACACACACACACACACACACATATATATATATATATAGAGAGAGAGAGAGAGAGAGAAAGAGAGAGACCAAAGAACTCACAAAGAAAACTCAATGTTGCTAGTGGTTCCAACTGAGACACTAACTGGTAACTTAAGGCACCACTACTCTTTTTTTTTTTAAATTTTTTGACAGGCAGAGTGGACAGTGAGAGAGAGAGACAGAGAGAAAGGTCTTCCTTTGCCGTTGGTTCACCCTCCAATGGCCGCCGTGGCCGGCGCGCTGCGGCTGGCGCACCATGCTGATCCGATGGCAGGAGCCAGGAGCCAGGTGCTTATCCTGGTCTCCCATGGGGTGCAGGGCCCAAGCACTTGGGCCATCCTCCACTGCACTCCCTGGCCACAGCAGAGAGCTGGCCTGGAAGAGGGGCAACCGGGACAGAATCCGGCGCCCCAACCGGGACTAGAACCCAGTGTGCCGGCGCCGCTAGGCGGAGGATTAGCCTAGTGAGCCGCGGCGCCCGCCTCCACTACTCTTTTTTTTTAAAAAAATATTTATTTTATTCCTTTGAAAGACAGAGTTACAAAAAGAGTCAGAGACAGAGAGAGAAGTCTTCCATCCACTGGTTCACTCCCAGATGGCTGCAATAGCTGGAGCTGCACTGATTCGAAGCCAGGAGCCAGGAGCCACCTCCGGGTCTCCCACGTGGGTACAGGGGCCCAAGGACTTCAGCCATCTTCCACTCCTTTCCCAGGCACAGCAGAGAGCTGGATTGGAAGAGGAGCAGTCAGGACTAGAACCAGAGCCCATATGGGATGCCAGCACCGCAGGCCAGTGCCCTAACCAGCTGCACCACAGGGCAGCTGCACCACAGGGCACCTGCACCACTTCTCTTTCAAGTATGAGTCAACTACTCTGCGTTTGGAACATTGGAAATGTACTGCTATTGATGCCTAAGTAGTTAAAGCAGGGAATTCACTTAACTTTTCCTGGAAAGTCAATGTTGTAAGCCTGGAATAATGCATGTTTCAACTGCATTCTTTATAGTAGTTTTAAACTTAACAAACATATCTTTCTGGTACAACACATTTATAGTTCATTTCTTTACTGGGCAGCACAATGCTTTCTAAGGACATTCATTATTGAGCTTTTTCTTGAGTTGACAAGGAAAATTAATGAAACCTTCTAGTACACTAGCATAAATCCCATTACTTGAAAAAAATTCTGGGAAAAACACTCCTTCCCAAAAACATTCCATTCTTCTCTACTGTCAAGTGTATAATCTTATTGCATATGAGGGCCTGTGTAACTAAAGCAATCTATGGAAATACAGAAAAAAAATAAATGTAGTAACTAAAGTATAAGTGAGGAATTAATTTTATTTCTTGAAATAACTTCAGATACAATAGCTGTTTCTAATACAATTTATGTTTATGATATTTGAAGCATAGGTAACACATTGCTTATTAAATGCATCTACTATTAAGACAAAACTAGCCTCCAGTTTCATGAAACCTCAGACTATAATCTTGTACTAAACTGGGTATAAACTCCAGACCTTGAGAGACCATCAAGAAAATCAGCACTTTATGGAAAAATTTAGTTCAATTGCTTTTTCATGTTGATATACTTATTGTTCATTATAGCCTATGTACCTAAAGCAATCATGAACAAATAGAGAAAGTGCTGTGTTGTAGCAAGTAAAGCTGCCACCTGCAGTACTCTCATCCCAAATGGACACCAGTTCTAGTCCCAGCTGCTCTACTTCCAATATAGCTCTCTGCTGTGGCCTGGTAAAAGCAGAAGATGGCCCAAGTCCTTGGGCCCCTGCATCGCATGGCTCCTGGCTTTGGATCAGCACAGCTCTGGCCATTGTGGCCATCTGGGGAGTGAACCAGCTGATGAAGACCTCTCTCTGTCTCACTGCCTCTGCCTCTCTGTAAGTCTGCCTTTCAAATAAATAAATAAATCATTGAAAAAAAGAGTTAGTCCAAGGGTTAGTGTAAAGATTAGGGTTAATGCTAGAGTGAAAGCTAGGATTAGGATGAGGTTAAGGGATAATTTTAGAGTAAGAGTAAGGGATATGGTTATAGTTAACGATAGGATAGAGCAGGCTTAGATTTAAAATTAGGTTTGGATCTGTGGTTAGGACAGATGTTAAAGTCAGGATTAATATTTGGATTAGGTTTAGGGTGAATATTGGTGCTAAGTTTATAGATCAGTTTTAGCATTATGGTTAGGTTTATTGTTATAGCCTGGGCCAGGTTTGGATGAGATTTAGATTTATGTTTAGATCTAGGAGAAGTGCTGTGCTTTGGGTTAGGGTTAACTCTAAGACTATTGCTAGAATTTACTTTGATTTAGGGTTAGGCTTATCAGTAGGACTAGATTTATGAATAGTTCTGGGGTTAGGGTCAGAGCTGGTTTAATGTTGAGGATGAGGGTTAGAGCTAGGTTTCGGCAAACAAACAAGCTGTCTGCACATTAATGTTTATTGTGGCTCAATTCACAATAGCTAAGACCTGGAACCAACCCAAATGCCCATCAACAGTAGATTGGATAAAGAAATTGAGGAGTTCAGGAAGGATTTGTCGGGGTGCACTTCACAGGAAGCATGGCAGACCAGGTTCAATAAGAAGCCAGAGCTATGGTAGAATCCTAGGATGGTGGAGCTAAAACAGGACTTAAAGATCTTATAACTTGGCGGAGCCAAGATGGCGGAATAGTGAGGGCACGCACTGATAGTCCAGGAAAACTTAGTTTAATAAAAGGGGAGTTACGGTAGCCTCAGAAAAAAGAACCAGGAAAATATTGCAGAAGAAACTCTTCTGGATCGAGTGGCTGTGAATCGGAGGACCTACTGGGAGAACAAGGTCGCCCACTGCGCGGAAGCAGAGCCACGGGACTGAGCCGTGGGAGCCACGGGTGCCGCGGGTGCCGCGGAAGCCGCAGGGTCTGCGTGCCAGTGCGGGAAGGGGAGTGCATGTCACACAGACAACAGCGGGGAGAGTTGCGACGTCCAGGGCTCTGAGTCCACACATCGGCGCTGGAAGGGGAGGTGAGCTCAATAACCCGAAACACTGGCGGGGAAATGGGGGTCAGAATCTAGAGGGGGGCTGGAAAGTGCAGCAAACTCACTACTGGAAAGAAGGAAAAAAAAAAAAAGCTTGGGGGTTTCTCTTCCCCCTAACCTTGCAAAGGTTGCAAGGCTGCAAGGCTTGAAGAATTCACAAGAGACAAAGAGCAGGCCCCCTCATTGGATTTAGATATCAACAGGGGAGAGCTAAGGAACTGAGTCACTACAATTCAGTAGCCTAGGCAACCCAGTGGGAGTCCAGAGGAGCCTAAACAGACTCTTTGGGTAGAAGCCAGAGACTGGAAGCTAAATACCACCAATTCTGCACAGCCGTGCCATGCGGT
The DNA here is from genome assembly GCF_051225735.1 of Oryctolagus cuniculus. NCBI lineage: Eukaryota > Metazoa > Chordata > Mammalia > Lagomorpha > Leporidae > Oryctolagus > Oryctolagus cuniculus. Next base: position 50,173,526 of record NC_142877.1, read on the forward strand.
GTTACTTACCCCCGAAGAAATAAAATAAATAAATAAATAAATAAATAAATAAAAAGAGAGAGATTTACCACGCATAACCTGAGGGTGTCACCTTTGGACACCCTTAACCAGGAAGAACCAAGCAGAGCTCTCAGGCCGCACCCATCTCAAGCCTCCAAGGCTCCTCCAACAGCAGGCAGTCCACTTAACACGGACACAGTATAAAATAAAATAAAAAAAAATTAAAAAAAACGCACAGTGAAGAAAGAAGAATTAACTATGCCAAGTAACAAACACAGAAATCAAGGGAACAAGATCAATGATGACACTATGATGCCTCCAAATAAACAAAACACCCCAAACCAAGATTATGAAGATGATGAGATAGAAGAAATGCAAGATACGGATTTCAAAAAATTTATGATAAGAACATTTAGAAGTTTTCAAAAGCAAATCCTTGAACTACAGAAATCCTTATTGGACAAGATTGAAAATCTCTCTCGTGAAAATGAAATTTTAAGGAAGAATCAAAATGAAACTCAGAAACTAGTAGAACAGGAAAGTGTGACAGTGAAGAGAAATCAAAATGAAATGAAGAGCTCAATAGATCAAATGACAAACACATTAGAAAGGCTTAAAAACAGAATGGGTGAAGCAGAAGAGAGAATATCGGACTTAGAAGATAGAGCACAGGAAAACATACAGTCAAACCAAAGAAAAGAAGAGGAAATTAGAAATCTAAAAAATATTGTTGGGAATCTACAGGATACTATTAAAAAAACCAACATTCCAGTTCTAGGAGTTCCTGAAGGCATGGAGAGAGAGAAAGGATTAGAAGGCCTTTTTAGTGAGATACTAGCAGAGAACTTTCCAGGTTTGGAGAAGGACAGAGACATTCTAGTACAGGAAGCTCACAGAACCCCCAATAAACATGACCAAAAGAGATCCTCACCACGACACGTGGTAATTAAACTTACCACAGTGAAACATAAAGAAAAGATCCTAAAATGTGCAAGAGAGAAACGTCAGATTACTCTCAGAGGATCTCCAATCAGACTCACAGCAGACTTCTCATCAGAAACACTACAGGCTAGGAGGGAATGGCGAGACATAGCACAGGTGCTAAGAGAGAAAAATTGCCAGCCCAGAATATTATATCCTGCCAAGCTCTCATTTGTGAATGAAGGTGAAATAAAGACCTTTCATAGCAAACAGAAATTGAAAGACTTTGTGGCCACTCGTCTGGCCCTGCAAAAGATACTTAAAGATGTGCTACACTCAGAAACACAGAAACACGGCCATCAATATGAAAGAAGGGAAAGGAAGAACACCTACCAGTAAAAGAGCATGGGAAGCTCAAAGCATATACTAGAAAATATCTCCGGGAAAATGGCAGGGAAAAGTCACTACGTATCAATAGTCACATTGAACATTAATGGTCTGAATTCTTCACTTAAAAGACACCGTTTGGCTGACTGGCTCAAAGAACACAACCCAACTATTTGTTGCCTACAAGAAACACATCTCTCTAACAAAGAGGCATGCAGACTGAAAGTGAAAGGTTGGAAAAAGATATTCCATGCCAACAGAAACCAAAAAAAGGCAGGTGTAGCCATATTAATATCAGACAAAATAAACTTTAATACAAAAACTGTTAAGAGAGACAAAGAGGGACACTATATAATGATAAAGGGATCAATTCAACAAGAAGATGTAACTATTATAAATGTATATGCACCTAATTACAGGGCACCGGTCTATTTAAAAGATATGTTAAGGGACTTAAAGGGAGATTTAGATTCCAATACAATAGTACTGGGGGACATCAATACTCCACTCTCAGAAATAGACAGATCATCCGGACAGAAGATCAACAAGGAAACAGCAGATTTAATTGACACTATTGCCCAAATGGATCTAACAGATATCTACAGAACTTTCAATCCTACATCTACAGACTTCACATTCTTCTCAGCAGTGCATGAAACCTTCTCTAGGATTGATCACATACTAGGCCATAAAGCAAGTCTCAGCAAATTTAAAAGAATTAGAATCATACCATGCAGCTTCTCAGACCACAGCGGAATGAAGCTGGAAATTAGCAACTCAGGAAACCCCAGAAAGTATGCAAACACATGGAGACTGAACAACATGCTCCTGAATGAACACTGGGTCATACAAGAAATCAAAAGAGAAATCAAAAACTTTCTGGAAGTAAATGAAGAAAACAACACAACATATCAAAACTTATGGGATACAGCAAAAGCAGTATTGAGAAGCAAATTTATAGCAATAGGTGCCTATATAAAGAAATTGGAAAGGTACCAAATAGATGAGCTTTCAGCGCATCTCAAGGACCTAGAAAAACTGCAGCAAACCAAACCCAAATCTAGTAGGAGAAGAGAAATAATTAAAATCAGAGAAGAAATTAACAGGATTGAATCCAAAAAAACACTACAAAAAATCAGCCAAGCGAGAAGCTGTTTTTTGGAAAAAAAAACCAAAAAACAAAATTGACACCCCATCGGCCCAACTAACTAAAAAAAGAAGAGAAAAGACCCAAATCAATAAAACCAGAGATGAAAAGAAATGTAACAACAGACACCATAGAAATAAAAAGAATCATCAGAAATTACTACAAGGACCTGTATGCCAGCAAACATGAAAATCTATCAGAAATGGATAGATTCCTGGACTAATGCAATCTACCTAAATTGAACCATGAAGACATAGAAAACCTAAATAGACCCATAACTGAAACAGAAATTGAAACAGTAATAAAGGCCCTCCCAACAAAGAAAAGCCCAGGACCAGATGGATTCACTGCTGAATTCAACCATACATTTAAAGAAGAACTAATCCCATTCCTTCTCAAACTATTCAGAACAATCGAAAAAGAGGGAATCCTCCCAAATTCTTTCTATGAAGCCAGCATCACCTTAATCCCTAAGCCAGAGAAAGATGCAGCACTGAAAGAAAATTACAGACCAATATCCCTGATGAACATAGACGCAAAAATCCTGAATAAAATTCTGGCCATTAGAATACAACAACACATCAGGAAAATCATCCACGATTTATGGATTACAATGGCTTCCCCCCCATACCGTTCCTCCCACCCACAACCCTCCCCTTTCCCATTCCCTCTCCCCTTCCATTCACATCAAGATTCATTTTCGATTATCTTAATATACAGAAGATCAGCTTAGTATACATTAAGTAAGGATTTCTACAGTTTGCTCCCACACAGAAACATAAAGTGAAAGATAATAAATGATTTTTTTAAATGATGATGAAATCAGATCAGACCTATTGTCATGTTTAATCCCAGTGAGAGTCAAGTTGGGAGTTGATAGTTTCTTTTCTTTTCTTTTTTTTTTTCTTTTTTTTTTTTTTTTACAGAGGATCAGTTTAGTATGCATTAAGTAAAGATTTCAACAGTTTGCACCCCCATAGAAACACAAAGTGAAATATATTGTTTGAGTACTCATTATAGCATTAAATCTCAATGCACAGCACATTAAGGACAGAGATCCTACATGAGGAGTAAGTGCACAGTGACTCCTGTTGTTGACTTTACAAATTGACACTCCTGTTTATGGCATCAGTAATCTCCCTGTGCTCCAGTCATGAGTTTCCAAGGCTATGGAAGCCCTCTGAGTTCTCCGATTCTTATCTTGTTTAGACAAGGTCATAGTCAAAGTGGAGGTTCTCTCCTCCCTTCAGAGAAAGGTACCTCCTTCTTTGAAGACCTGTTCTTTCCACTGGGATCTCACTCACAGAGATCTTTTTGCCAGAGTGTCTTGGCTTTCCATGCCTGAAATACTCTCATGGGCTTTTCAGCCAGATCCGAGTGCCTTTAGGGCTGATTCTGAGGCCAGAGTGCTATTTAGGACATCTGCCATTCTATGAGTCTGCTGAGTATCTCACTTCCCATGTTGGATCCCTCTCCCCTTTATTTATTCTATCGGTTAGTGTTAGCAGGTACTAGACTTGTTTATGTGCTCCCTTTGACTCTTAGTCCTTTCATTATGATCAATTGTGAACTGAAATTGATCACTTGGAATAGTGAGATGGCATTGGTACATGCCACCTTGATGGGATTGAATTGGAGTCCCCTGGTATGTTTCCAACTCTACCAATTGGGGCAAGTCAGCTTGAGCATGTCCCAAATTGTACATCTCTTCCCTCTCTTATTCCCACTCTGATGTTTAACAGGGATCACATTTCAGTTAATTTTCAACACTTAAGAATAACTGTGTATTAATTACAGAATTAAACCAGTCATATTAAGTAGAACAAACAAAAGTGGACAGTGAGAGAGAGAGAGAGACAGAGAGAAAGGTCTTCCTTTGCCGTTGGTTCACCCTCCAATGGCCGCCGCGGCCGGCGCACCGCGCTGATCCAATGGCAGGAGCCAGGAGCCAGGTGCTTTTTCCTGGTCTCCCATGGGGTGCAGGGCCCAAGCACTTGGGCCATCCTCCACTGCACTCCCGGTCCACAGCAGAGAGCTGGCCTGGAAGAGGGGCAACCGGGACAGAATCTGGCGCCCCGACCGGGACTAGAACCTGGTGTGCCGGCGCCGCAAGGCGGAGGATCAGCCTAGTGAGCCGCGGCGCCGGCCCTAAAAAAAAAAAAAAAAAAGAAAGAAAATGATTCTTGATGTGAATGGAAGGGGAGAGGGAGTGGGAAAGGGGAGGGTTGCGGGTGGGAGGGATGTTACTGGGGGGAAGCCATTGTAATCCATAATCTGTATATGGAAATTTATATTCATTAAATAAAAGTTAAAAAAAAGAAAATAAAAAAAAGAACTAGGTTTCGTCTGAGGCTAGGGAGATGACTGTTTTAGTGTTAGGGTTAGGATCAGGGTTATTGTTAGGGGTAATGCTAGAATTGAGTTAGGTCTATATTTAGATTTGAGCTTAATGCCATGGCTAGGGCTAGACCTAGTACTAAGCTTATATTTATTGTGAAAGTTAGGTCTAGGGTTATGTCTAGGCTTTAAGACCAGGATTATTACTGGAAATAGGGTTGATTTTAGATTTATGGATAGGGCTAGGACTGGGGTAAAGTTTAGGGATTGGGACAGGGCTAGCATTATTTCTAGGAGTAGACTTATACTATGGTTAGGACTAGTGATAGTTGTAGGTTTCAGGCTAGAGATTAGGTTCAGGGCTAGGGTTAGATTTATAATTAGCATTACAGATAGTGGGAGGCTAAGTGTTACTATTGGGTTTAGGGTTCAGTTTAGTGTTGGCATTATGGCAAAGTTTAATATGCCTAGCATAACCTTATGAGTAGGGTTTGGGATTGGGTTAAAGCCTCTGATAAGGTTAGGTTTTTGCTTTGCATCAGGAGTAGCATTGGGACTGACTCCATAGTTATAATAAGGGCTAAGGCAACAGTTAAGGTTGCAGTTACTGTTCAGGTTATTGTAAAGTCAAAACAAGTGATTAGAGTTAGGGTTAGAGCTAGAATTGACACTAAACTACGGCTTTGGTGAGATTCCAGGATAGGGATGGTTTTATGATTATAGTTAGAATTACAGTTAGGGTCATTTATTAGAACTTCAATTCAGATTATATTTTGGGTCAATGTTAAGTCTGCATTTAGAGTCTGGGTAAAGGTTAAGTCGAGGTTTAGGGTTAGAGCTAGAGATAAGATTATAATTACAGTTGGGGTTACAATTAGTGTTAGGTTTTAAGATACATTTTTTGACAGGCAGAGTGAACAGTGAGAGAGAGAGAGACAGAGAGAGAAAGGTCTTCCCTTGCCGTAGGTTCACCCTCCAATGGCCACCGTGGCCGGCCTGCAGCAGCCGGCGCACCGTGCTGATCCAATGGCAGGAGCCAGGTACTTATCCTGGTCTCCCAAGCGGGTTCAGGGCCCAAGTACTTGGGCCATCCTCCACTGCACTCCCTGGCCACAGCAGAGAGCTGGCCTGGAAGAGGGGCAACCGGGACAGAATCTGGCGCCCCGACCGGGACTAGAACCCGGTGTGCTGGCGCCGCAAGGCAGAGGATTAGCCTAGTGAGCCGTGGCGTCGGCCAAGATAGATTTAGTTTTAGAGTTAGGACTAGGTTAATACTACAGTTAGTAATAGGATTATAGTTGCAGTTAGGTTAATGTCAGGACTAGCGTTAGGTTAATAACTAGTGCTAAGATTAGGTTGAGGAGTAGGATTAGTTTTATGGGTAGTGGGTGGGGTGGGGTTCTGTCATATATAATAGCTTTCTGTTATTGCTAAGATTTTTGCCTACAAACAGGTTAGACTTAATGCTATGGTGGGATTAGAGTTAATATTAGATTTGGAGGTAGGATTGGAGTTAAGGATAGAGTTAGTGTTTGGGTTAAGACTAGGTTTGGGGGTAGTGATGGGTTTTGGTTTAGTGTTCTAGGGTTAGGGTTAGGGTTAGGGTCATGATTAATGTCAGGGCTAGAGTAATGTCAGGGTAGAACTATTATTAGGAATACAAGTGGCTTCTCTTCTCAGACTCTGCTGACCCCTCTTCATTTCTGTAGTCAATCATCCCTGAGGTGAGTCTCACTTTCCAGTTTTCCTGGGGACTGGTTCATCTGTGGAAGACTGCAGGATTGGATGCAGCCTGAACTCCCCTCATGGACTCCTAAGACATTAGCAGGAGTCCTGTTTCAGTTCAGGTTAACGGGCTCTTTTGGCTTGTCCTGTCATTTTCTGTCTCTTCCTTCATTGTCTTCTGGAGAACATCATCCTCTTTCTAGCCTTTGTCCTTTGATGACCTCTGTTCCTAAATCACCGACCTTTGTTACCAAGGAGCACTCCAGGACTTTTTCCCTTGTGAGGCCTCCTTTTATCACCTTTTCCTTGGCTTTTCTTATCTGTCACTGCTGTTCTTGTTTCATGGCCATTTTTGGATGCCCATGTTCAAGGATCTTTCTTTTCTGCGGTATGTTAACTCCACTGGTTTCCTGAGAGTGGGGAGGAGAGAAGTCTGCTGTCTCTCAGTCTGGGACAGTGATACTGATACATCTCCTAAATGTAAGTTGGCAATCTCCAGTGGGATTCAGGCCCATGACACACTGGACCCTGGCTCTCATTAAGCTTTGGGGACTATCATGCATATTCCTGAACACATGTTTATTTCATAGATGGTCCCAGGTACGTGTTAGCCTAATGTGCTTATTGGTAAATGACCAGTCTCAAATTCAATCAAAAATCTAAAGAGACATACTTGATGAATTTGTTTCAACTGCAACTGGCCATTGGGTTTAAAGAAATTTCTCTCTTTTAAATCTAGAAAGATCACTGCCTTTAAAATTATTGCTTTCAGGGCCGCCACTCTGGCGTAGCAGGTAAAGCCGCTCGCTGCCTAAGTGCCAGCATTCCATATGGGTGCTGGTTCAAGCCCAGATGCTCCACTTCCTATCCAGCTCTCTGCTATGGCCTGAGAAAGCAGAAGATGGCCTAAGTCCTCGGGCCCCTGCACCCTCAAGGGAGACTAAGAGGAAGCTCCTGGCTCCTGGCTTCAGATTGATGCAGCTCTGACCATTGTGGCCATCTGGGGAGTGAACCGGTGGATTTAAGAACCCCCCGCCCCGCCTCTCTGTAACTCTGCCTTTCAAATAAATAAATCTTTAAAAAATATTGCTTTGAGCCGGCGCCGTGGCTCAATAGGCTAATCCTCCACCTTGCGGCGCCGGCACACCGGGTTCTAGTCCCGGTTGGGGCGCCGGATTCTGTCCCAGTTGCCCCTCTTCCAGGCCAGCTCTCTGCTATGGCCAGGGAGTGCAGTGGAGGATGGCCCAGGTGCTTGGGCCCTGCACCCCATGGGAGACCAGGAAAAGCACCTGGCTCCTGGCTCCTGCCAGGATCAGTGCGGTGCGCCGGCTGCAGCGGCGGCCATTGGAGGGTGAACCAACGGCAAAAGGAAGACCTTTCTCTCTGTCTCTCTCTCTCACTGTCCACTCTGCCTGTCAAAAAAAAAAAATATTGCTTTGTGAACCATAACTGCATCTACATTCCAACTCATCTAATATGGTTTTATCTTCAATGTAATGTTTGTGATCTGAGTTCTACATACATATATCATCACCAAGGCCTTGTAATGATGCACTTTAAGTGTATGCACTTGTTTTCCACTTGCCCCATCCCCTTCATCCCTGATAACTGGATCAAGTCATAACTGTTCCTCATCAGGTTTTCATTAGGTTTTAATGAAGAACTTGTTTGTTTTGAGGGATTCAGCACCGCTGCAGATGATGCTCCTCTTGACTAATTTGGATGTCACCCTTGGCACCATGTTGCCAATTAGAGGCAGAATGAACTGTTTTTCTTAAAATGAGAGATATTGAGAGCTGGTTCCAACTCATGTTACATTTAACACATATATAGGCTTGGGTACACTTCTGTTATCACAGAAGTCACAGTTCTGCAGATATCCAGGGAACTTGGCTACTCACATGAAGGCATATTTTCTGTTTGTTGTTTTCCCTATTCTAACAGATCTCAGATACTTACTCCCCTGGAAGATGAAAAATCCCTATATTTATTTTATTCTAAGGCTTGAAGTGGTCTCTAGAGCTGGAATTGTGATTAGGTTCTAGGTTTTCCTTATTTCTCTGTCAGAAATTTAAACACTGTATCTGAATTCTTTATTTATTTATTTATTTTTTTGACAGGCACAGTTAGATAGTGAGAAAGAGACACACACAGAGAGAGTTATAGACAGTGAGAGAGAGACAGAGAGAAAGGTCTTCCTTCCCTTGGTTCACTCCCCTAATGGCCGCTACCGCTGCGCTGATCTGAAGGCAGGAGCTGGGTGCTTCCTCCCGTTTTCCCACTTGGGCCATCCTCCACTGCCCTCTTGTGCCACAGTAGAGAGCTGGACTGGAAGAGGAGCAACCGGGACTAGTGCCTGGCGCCCCAACCGGGACTAGAACCTGGGGTGCCGGCACCACAGGTGGAGGATTAGCCAAGTGAGCCACGACGCTGGCCTATATCTGAATTCTTGACAATGAGGACTCCAACTGCAGGCTTTCCTAAGCCAGAACAGTTTCTTTTGCTAAAGCCCTCTCAGGAGGCTGCCTTTCAAAACAGAACACATCACTGACAACTTACACCCCATGTTCATCTCCATTTGTATACAGACAGTACATTTCATATGACCTGTCTCCTGCCTTCTTATTTTTGCCTTCCTGTGCTTTTCAAAATGGGGATTTTCTGCATTTTCTTCTCTGTTTTCCCTCCTAGTAAATCTTTTTTTTTTTTTTTTGACAGGCAGAGTAGACAGTGAGAGAGAGAGACAGAGAGATAGGTTTTCCTTTTTCCATTGGTTCACCCCTCAATGGCCGCTGTGGCCGGTGCACCGTGCTGATCCGAAGCCAGGAGCCAAGTGCTTCTCCTGGTCTCCCATGGGGTGCAGCACCTAAGGACTTGGGCCATCCTCCACTGCACTCCCGGGCCACAGCAGAGAGCTGGACTGGAAGAGGGGCAACCGGGACAGAATCCGGCACCCTGACCAGTGCTGGCCCCTCCTAGTAAATCTTTACCAAGACAAGGGGACCAAGGCAGAGCAATTTTTCATCACCCCTTCATTAGACTTTAAGAAGGGACCAGTTTGTTCCTGATTATTACAGACAGCTGCTGCTGTTTCTCATCCTGCCTGATGAAGCTTTCCACATCCATAGCAATAAGTAGAGGCTTTAAAATCATTTGCTTGAAAATTGGCACTTTTGGCCGGCGCCGCGGCTCACTAGGCTAATCCTCTGCCTTGGCACACCGGGTTCTAGTCCCAGTCGGGGCGCCGGATTCTGTCCCGGTTGCCCCTCTTCCAGGCCAGCCCTCTGCTGTGGCCCGGGAGTGCAGTGGAGGATGGCCCAAGTACTTGGGCCCTGCACCCCATGGGAGACCAGGATAAGTACCTGGCTCCTGGCTCCTGCCATCGGATCAGCACGGTGCGCCGGCCGCGGCGGCCATTGGAGGGTGAACCAACGGCAAAAGAAAGACCTTTCTCTCTGTCTCTCTCACTGTCCACTCTGCCTGTCAAAAAATAAAAAATTAAAAAAAAAAAGAAAATTGTCAATTTTGAGACTATGTGCCTGGCACTCTGTTGCAGGAGTTCATGATTGGTTCTTTCTCTCATGGTAATGATGAATTATGATGTGGTGAGCAAAGCAAGTGAAAGTAGATTTTACTAAGAAATAGAGACTACTGCTTGCCACAAGGTTTCCACAAAGGAGAGGTCTGTCCAGGTCTGGATATTGAGAACTTATCTAGGTAGGGCATATCACTCGATAAATTCCTCCATATAGTTTAATATCTCAGAGGATATGCTTCATCTTTTTCTATATCTGTTGCATAACAGCCATGAGTCCTTATCCATTAGCACATGTTACTGTGTCAACCACCTGGAAGTTTTGATGTCTGAGAAATGTTGTTGACCTGACCAGTTAAGGCATGTTATGCCTATCTGACCAGTTGCTAAGCGCTTGAGACATACTACTTTGTCATGCGTTCCTGTATGATGCCAGAATCTTGTTTCCCATATGGTTACATATGGATATGAGACCTATTGTATTTCCTATCTTTTCATTTTCTTGGGGGAATGTGTTTTGTCTGATGAGCAAATGAAGAGTTTCACCATCATAAGCATCACCCAGTTCCTTATTCCCATAGGGGCTTTTACCAATTGTTGTTAACCCTTCTAGCTCCTCAAATCCCCCCTCAGAAAACAAACAAAAAAATGGCCTTAAGTGTTATTAGGGGATTATGGGACAACAACCACTCCGCCTGGCTACTTCTTGCTGATAAGGGGTGTAAAGTTGGGTGGTCATCAAAGCATTTTCTGAGGGCTGGTCCTAGGCTCCCTGATAGAATGAGGATTCCATCTGGGGATCCATCCACAGTGCATCTGAAGCTGACAGCCTGTAAATAGCCAGAGACAAACTTCACAGAAGTTTTAAAAGATACGGAGTTTTAAGGCCAGGACTTCTAGCAATGACACATTACAGAGTTTTGTGGGAGGCAAATAAGCCATAGTGAAACAATACCCAAATCAATAATAACAAAACAGATGCCTAGCATTTTAACCATTCAATAGTGAGCTGTTATCAGGCAACCTTGCATAAAAAAAAAAAAAAAACACCTTCCTCCACAGCCTCTTTACTTTCTTTAATTTTGTTGAATGTTGACACAAGTGATTTCATCTTGATATTTTTCCTCTCTTGTGATCAAATTCCTTTTTTTCTGGAGGAAATTTCTGATCAGTCATCTTGTAGCTAACTTCTATGTATCCCTCATTACAGGGTCAGATTTGACCTGGTTGTTGATCTGGCCCCATGCAGGGAAAGAAAAACTCAATGATCAGGAGTCAGTGTCAAAAATCTTTTAAGACATATTTAAGAAACAAAGAGGTTTTAGAAGAAATTGTCTCTAGGCAACTATCTGGAGTCCATAGTTAATATTATCCATTCTGTAGGCATAAGTCACTCTCTCCAATTGCCAGGCCAGCAATATCTTGCTGGGAATTATATTTCTGTAGAATTCTGATATTAATCAAAGTACAAAGTTATAACAAAGTCAATAAGAGCATAACATATGTTAAAAATAATGAACATGGGTATCCAGTAACCAAACACAGAAAACTCAAGGTTAGGAAGCCTGAAATAACTAGCATTTACATTTCAGATGGTATGTTTTAGTTTGTTGATTGACTATATTTATTAAGTATAGTAACAAGTTATTTCAACAGTTATGACATTTTTTAAAAACATTTATTTATTTATTTATTTGAAAGAGTTGTAGAGAAGGAGAGGCAGGGAGAGAGAGAGAGAGAGAGAGAGAGAGCGCGCGCATCTGCTGGTTCAATCCCACAATGAGCACAATGGCCAGGTCAGGGACACACCAAAGCACGGAACCAGGAGCATCATCCAGGTCTCTCATGTTGGTGCAGGGGCCCAAGCACTTGGGCCATCTTCTGCTGTTTTCCAGGCTCACTAGCTGGGAGCTGGATCCAAAGTGGAACAACCAGGACTTAAACTATATGGGATGCCAGTGCTGCAGGATGTGGCTTTACCTGTTACACCACAGCACTGGCCCTGATATGACAATTTTTTAAACTCTGGTTTGTTATAACAAGGCCTGATTCTTACTGAACTCATGGAAACAATCACACTGCTACAGAAAAACAAGTATCCAGAAGTTTTAAATTTTAGAAAAATTAGGCAGAAAGAAAGGAAAATATTTTTATCTGTGTACAAAGCGGTCCACAAATACTGAGTAAACTAGAAGTCACACACACACACACACACAAATCTTCCTTTGTAATCTAGAAGAAGAATCATTTAAATTCAGAACCAACAATATTTTAAACAAATACATGTAAATCTACAACTTTATTAATTTATTAATTATCTTTGATTGATTTCTGTGAGCAGTTTATTCTCTTTTCACAGTGTTCTAGAACTTCTTTTAAAAATTTTATGTCTTGTCTAAATAAGATCAGAGTTGGCGAACTCAAGAGGCTTCCATAGCCTTAGTAGCTCATGACAAGAGCTTCGGGTGATTACTGACGTCATAAACGAAAATGTCAATTGTTAAATCAACAACAGGATTCACTGTGCACTTACTCCCCATGTAGGATCTCTGTCCTTAATGTGCTGTACTATGTGAATTAATGGCATAACTAGTACTCAAACAGTACTTTATACTTTGTGTTTCTGTGTGGGTACAAACTGTTGAAATATTTGCTTAATATATACTAAATTGATCTTCTGTATATAAAGATAATTGGAAATGAATCTTGATGTGAATGGGATGGGAGAGGGAGTGGGAGATGGGATGGTTGTGGGTGGGAGGGAGGTTATGGGGGGAATGAACTTCTGTAATCCAAAAGTTGTACTTTGGAAACTTATATTTATTAAATAAAAGTTAAAAAAAATAAAAAAATTATTAATATAAGAGGAATGGATTTCATGTATTTTGAGTGCAATTCTGATAAGATAACAATGCTTCCCTCCCTACAACTTTTGCTCTTTCAATCCGCCTCCTTCCTTCAATTAAAAACTCTTTTTGCAAAAAGGTACTTTCAGTCCACTCTATGATTCCAGGCTTAATGCACCACTAACCATTATATTCAATAATTAAAAAAATGGAAAGACCACATTCTTGTAAGTATAGAAATAAGGACTAAAAATAATAATCAAAAATCAAGATGTTGATTTCATTCCTGAAAATGTATAAGCAAGGTCTAAAAATAATCTAATATCAAGATGTCCATTTCTTCTCTATGCATGTTTTGTATTTTATGTTATGTATTACATATTTTATAACATATTTTATGTTATTTATTACATATGATATTTATCTCTTTGGAACTGGCTTATTCACTCAGAATAATAGTTTCTAATTGCATCTATTTTGTTGCAAAAGACAGGATTTAATTCTTTTTTATGGCTGATGGTATTTCATAGTGTATATATACCACATTTTCTTTATGCAGTAATCACTTGATGGACATCTAGGTTGATTCCATGTCTTAGGTCTTGTGAATTGAGCTGCAATAAACATGGTGATACACATAACTGTTTCCTATGCTTATTCTATTTGGTTTGAGTACATTCTCAGGAGTATGATAGCTGGGTATTATGGTAATCTATTTTCAAATAGCTGAGGGATCCCCTTTATGATCTTCAACTTTACATTTCAACCAGCAGGGATTAGGATACTTTCATTCCTGCATCCTCACCAGCATTTATTATTGGTTTATTTTTGATTGACAGCCACTCTACCAGGGTGACAGGAAACCTCACTGTGGCTTTTATTTGCCTTTTCCTTATGGCTGGTGATCCTGAGCATTTGATTTCATGAGTCTGTCAGCCATCTGCAGTTCAGCCTTCAAATAGTCATTCTCAGTCCTTTTCCCACTGGCTTGTTTCCTTTATTATTGATTTTCTTGAAGGATTTCAATCCTTCACCAGTTGAGTAGTTGGCAATTTCCCTATTATGTTGGCTTTCTCTAAACGTTATTGAGTGTTTCCTTTCCAATGCAGAAGTTTTTTTAGCTTGATGTAATCACATTTGTCTTTTTTTTGCTATTATTGCCTGTGTTTCTGAGGTCCAGAATCTCTTATCTAGTCCACTAATCTCAAATCTAACTACTATGTTTATTAATCTGTATATAGAAAAAATCCATTAAATAAAATTAAAAAATTATTAAAACCTTTCTTCATAAATATGATTTTGGAGTATATAAAATTGTGGAAAGCAGTCTGTTAATGTGGTGTATCACATTGATTGTCTTGCGCACATTAAACCATCCCTGCATACCAGGGATAAATCCCACTTGGTCTGGGTGGATGATCTTTCTGATGTGTTGTTGCATTCTATTGGCGAGAATTTTATTGAGGATTTTTGCATCTATGTTCATCAGGGATATTGGTCTGTAATTTTCTTTCAGTGCTGCATCTTTTTCCGGCTTAGGAATTAAGGTGATGCTGGCTTCATAGAAAGAATTTGGGAGGATTCCCTCTTCTTCGATTGTTCTGAATAGTTTGAGAAGAATTGGAGTTAGTTCTTCTTTAAATGTCTGGTAGAATTCAGCAGTGAATCCATCTGGTCCTGGGCTTTTCTTTGTTGGGAGGGCCTTTATTACTGTTTCAATTTCTGTCTCAGTTATGGGTCTGTTTAGGTTTTCTATGTCTTCCTGGTTCTATTTAGGTAGGTTGCATGTGTCCAGGAATCTATCCATTTCTGATAGGTTTCCCTGTTTGCTGGCATACAAGTCCTTGTAGTAATTTCTGATGATTCTTTTTATTTCTGTGGTGTCTGTTGTTACATTTCCTTTTTCATCTCTGGTTTTATTGATTTGGGTCTTTTCTCTTCTTTTTCTAGTTAGTTGGGCCAATGGGGTATCAATTTTGTTTATTTTTTCAAAAAACCAGCTCCTCGTTTGGCTGATTTTTTGGAATGTTTTTCTTGATTCAATCCTGTTGATTTCTTCTCTGATTTGAATTATTTTTCTTCTCCTACTAGATTTGGGTCTGGTTTGCTGTAGGTTTTCTAGATCCTTGAGGTGAATTGAAAGCTCATCTATTTGGTGCCTTTCCAATTTCTTGATGTAGGCACCTACTGATATAAACTTTCCTCTTAACACTGCTTTTGCTGCGTCCCATGAGTTTTGGTATGTTGTGCTGTTATCCTCATTTACTTCCAGAAAGTTTTTGATTTCTCTTTTGATTTCTTCTACGTCCCATTGTTCATTCAGGAGCATGTTGTTCAATCTCCATGTGTTTTGATAAAATACAACACCCCTTCATGATGAAAACTCTAAGCAAACTGGGTTTGGAAGGAACATTCCTCAATACAATCAAAGCAATCTATGAAAAACCCACAGCCAACATCCTATTGAATGGGGAAAAGTTGGAAGCATTTCCACTGAGATCTGGTACCAGACAGGGATGTCCACTCTCACCACTGCTATTCAATATAGTTCTGGAGGTTCTAGTCAGAGCTATTAGACAAGAAAAAGAAATTAAAGGGATACAAATTGGGAAGGAAGAACTCAAACTATCCCTCTTTGCAGATGACATGATTCTTTATTTAGGGGACCCACAGAACTCTACTAAGAGACTATTGGAACTCATAGAAGATTTTGGCAAAGTAGCAGGGTATAAAATCAATGCACAAAAATCAACAGCCTTTGTATACACAGACAATGCCATGGCTGAGAAAGAACTTCTAAGATCAATCCCATTCACAATAGCTACAAAAACAATCAAATACCTTGGAATAAACTTAACCAAGGACGTTAAAGATCTCTACGATGAAAATTAAAAAACCTTAACGAAAGAAATAGAAGAGGATACCAAGAAATGGAAAAATCTTCCATGCTCATGGATTGGAAGAATCAATATCATCAAAATGTCCATTCTCCCAAAAGCAATTTATAGATTCAATGCAATCCCAATCAAGATACCGAAGACCTTCTTCTCAGATCTGGAAAAAATGGTGCTGAAATTTATATGGAGGCACAAGAGACCTCGAATAGCTAAAGCAATCTTGTACAACAAAAACAAAACCGGAGGCATCGCAATACCAGATTTCAGGACATACTACAGGGCAGTTGTAATCAAAATAGCATGGTACTGGTACAGAAACAGATGGATAGACCAATGGAACAGAATTGAAACACCAGAAATCAACCCAAACATCTACAGCCAACTTATATTTGATCAAGGATCTAAAACTAATTCCTGGAGCAAGGACAGTCTATTCAATAAATGGTGCTGGGAAAGTTGGATTTCCACGTGCAGAATCATGAAGCAAGACCCCTACCTTACACCTTACACAAAAATCCACTCAACATGGATTAAAGACCTAAATCTACGACCTGACACCATCAAGTTACTAGAGAACATTGGAGAAACCCTTCAAGATATTGGCACAGGCAAAGAATTTCTGGAAAAGACCCGGGAGGCACAGGCAGTCAAAGCCAAAATCAACTATTGGGATTGCATCAAATTGAGAAGTTTCTGTACTGCAAAAGAAACAGTCAGGAGAGTGAAGAGACAACCGACAGAATGGGAAAAAATATTTGCAAACTATGCAACAGATAAAGGGTTAATAACCAGAATCTACAAAGAGATCAAGAAACTCCACAAAAACAAAACCAACAACCCACTTAAGAGATGGGCCAAGGACCTCAATAGACATTTTTCAAAAGAGGAAATCCAAATGGCCAACAGGCACATGAAAAAATGTTCAAGGTCATTAGCAATCAGGGAAATATAAATCAAAACCACAATGAGGTTTCACCTCACCCCGGTTAGAATGGCTCACATTCAGAAATCTACCACCAACAAATGCTGGCGAGGATGTGGGGAAAAGGGACACTAATCCACTGTTGGTGGGAATGCAAACTGGTCAAGCCACTATGGAAGTCAGTCTGGAGATTCCTCAGAAACCTGAAGATAACCCTACCGTTCGACCCAGCCATCCCACTCCTTGGAATTTACCCAAAGGAGTTTAAATTGATAAACAAAAAAGCGGTCTGCACCCTAATGTTTATTGCAGCTCAATTCACAATAGCCAAGACCTGGAACCAACCTAAATGCCCATCAATGGTAGACTGGATAAAGAAATTATGGGATATGTACTCTTTAGAATACTATACCACAGTAAGAAACAACGAATTCCAGTCATTTGCAACAAAATGGAGGAATCTGGAACACATCATGCTGAGTGAAATAAGCCAGTCCCAAAGGGACAAATACCATATGTTCCCCCTGATCGGTGACAACTGACAGAACACCAAAAAGGAAACCTGTTGAAGTGGAATGGACACTATGGGAAACGGTGACTTGATCAGCATAGCCCTGTCTGTTAATGAACAACTTAATACATTATCCCTCTTAGTAGCTTTTTGTCTGTTCTACTTAATATGACTGGTTTAATTCTGTAATTAATACACAGTTATTCTTAAGTGTTGAAATTTAACTGAAATGTGATCCCTGTTAAACATAAGAGTAGGAATAAGAGAGGGAAGAGATATATAATTTGGGACATGCTCAAGCTGACTTGCCCCAAATGGTAGAGTTAGAAACATACCAGGGGACTCCAATTCAATCCCATCAAGGTGGCATGTACCAATGCCATCTCACTATTCCAAGTGATCAATTTCAGTTCACAATTGATCATAATGAAAGGACTAAGAGTCAAAGGGAGCACATAAACAAGTCTAGTACCTGCTAACACTAACCGATAGAATAAATAAAGGGGAGAGGGATCCAACATGGGAAGTGAGATACTCAGCAGACTCATAGAATGGCAGATGTCCTAAATAGCACTCTGGCCTCAGAATCAGCCCTAAAGCCATTCGGATCTGGCTGAAAAGCCCATGAGAGTATTTCAGGCATGGAAAGCCAAGACACTCTGGCAAAAGATCTCTGTGAGTGAGATCCCAGTGGAAAGAACAGGTCTTCAAAGAAGGAGGTACCTTTCTCTGAAGGGAGGAGAGAACCTCCACTTTGACTATGACCTTGTCTAAACAAGATAAGAATCGGAGAACTCAGAGGGCTTCCATAGCCTTGGAAACTCATGACTGGAGCATAGGGAGATTACTGATGCCATAGACAGGAGTGTCAATTTGTAAAGTGAACAACAGGAGTCACTGTGCACATACTCCTCATGTAGGATCTCTGTCCTTAATGTGCTGTGCATTGAGATTTAATGCTATAATGAGTACTCAAACAATATATTTCACTTTGTGTTTCTATGGGGGTGCAAACTGTTGAAATCTTTACTTAATGTATACTAAACTGATCTTCTGTTAAAAAAAAAAAAAGAAATTATCAATTCCCAACTTGACTCTCACTGGGATTAAACATGACAATAGGTCTGATCTGATTTCATCATCATTTAAAAAATCATCTATTATTTTTCACTTTATGTTTCTGTGTGGGAGCAAACTGTTGAAATCCTTACTTAATGTATACTAAGCTGATCTTCTGTATATTAAGATAATCGAAAATGAATCTTGATGTGAATGGAAGGGGAGAGGGAGTGGGAAAGGGGAGGGTTGTGGTTGGGAGGGATGGTATGGGGGGGAAGCCATTGTAATCCATAAGTCGTACTTTGGAAATTTATATTCATTAAATAAAAGTTAAAAAAAATACAGGATAAAAAAAACTGTGGAAAGCTAAAATAATTTAGTCATGATTAAAATTTTAAACTTATTAAATTACAACACGTACACTTATGCTTAGTCCACACATCATTTCAGAAAATAACTAGAAAATTTTCAAATTTGTCTCTTTTAGGCCTGTAGGCCTTTTTAAATTAAAATAACCATCATGATATAATAACTCCATATCTTTAGAATTCTATAATCTTTTGGATATTTGTATAAATAGCACTTTTATATCAACATAACTTAAAGTTTGGCATCATTTTTCATCTTGACAGTACTTTTAACATAATTCAAATAGCCTAATTAGCTATTAGCTGTACAATATGAGAGGCATATCCATTGATTTCAAGTCCAAATTATTTATAAACTTTCTTTTTCAGAAAGCCTGCAAAATATGCCAGGAGGGCTTAAGATATATGGTCAATATAGGATCACTTAATGTTATGAAATAATATCCATCTACTTAATTAAGGTGAGTTAACTAGTTGTAAGCAATATATAATCACAGTCAGAAAATGATCACTCAAATATTTTAGAGCAGGTACATATTCAAATACAATTTTTTTTTATCTTTTATTTAATGAATATAAATTTCCAAAGTACGACTCATGTGTTACAATGGCTTCCCCCCCATATCGTCCCTCCCACCCACAACCCTCCCCTTTCCCACTCCCTCTCCCCTTTCATTCACATCAAGATTCATTTTCAATTATCTTAATATACAGAAGATCAGCTTAGTATACCTTAAGTAAGTATTTCAACAGTTTGCTCCCACACAGAAACATAAAGTGAAAAATAATAGATGATTTTTTTTAAATGATGATGAAATCAGATCAGACCTATTGTCATGTTTAATCCCAGTGAGAGTCAAGTTGGGAATTGATAATTTCTTTTTTTTTTTAACAGAAGATCAGTTTAGTGTACATTAAGTAAAGATTTCAATCGTTTGCACCCCCATAGAAACACAAAGTGAAATATACTGTTTGAGTACTCGTTATAGCATTAAGCCTCAGTGTACAGCACATTAAGGACAGAGATCCTACATGAGGAGTAAGTGCACAGTGACTCCTGTTGTTGACTTTACAAATTGACACTCCTGTTTATGGCATCAGTAATCTCCCTATGCACCAGTTATGAGTTTCCAAGGCTATGGAAGCCCCTTGAGTTCTCCGATTCTTATCTTGTTTAGACACGGTCATAGTCAAAGTGGAGGTTCTCTCCTCCCTTCAGAGAAAGGCACCTCCCTCTTTGAAGACCTGTTCTTTCCACTGGGATCTCACTCACAGAGATCTTTTTGCCAGAGTGTCTTGGCTTTCCATGCCTGAAATACTCTCATGGGCTTTTCAGCCAGATCCGAATGGCTTTAGGGCTGATTCTGAGGCCAGAGTGCTATTTAGGACATCCGCCATTCTATGAGTCTGCTGAGTGTCTCACTTCCCATGTTGGATCACTCTCCCCTTTATTTATTCTATCGGTTGGTGTTAGCAGATACTAGACTTGTTTATGTGCTCCCTTTGACTCTTAGTCCTTTCATTATGATCAATTGTGAACTGAAATTGATCACTTGGAATAGTGAGATGGCATTGGTACATGCCACCTTGATGGGATTGAATTGGAATCCCCTGGTATGTTTCCAACTCTACCAATTGGGGCAAGTCAGCCCGAGCATGCCCCAAATTATACATCTCTTCCCTCTCTTATTCCCACTCTGATGTTTAACAGGGATCACATTTCAGTTAATTTTCAACACTTAAGAATAACTATGTGATAATTACGGAATTAAACCAGTCATATTAAGTAGAACAGACAAAAAAAAATACTATGAGGGATAATGTATTAAGTTTTCCATTAACAGTCAGGGCTATGCTGATCAAGTCACCGTTTCCCATAGTGTCATTTCACTTCAGGAGGTTTCCTTTTTGGTGTTCAGTCAGTTGTCACCGATCAGGGAGAACATATGGTATTTGTCCCTTTGGGACTGGCTTATTTCACTCAGCATGATGTGTTCCAGATTCCTCCATTTTGTTGCAAATGACTGGATTTCGTTGTTTCTTACTGCGGTATAGTACTCTAAAGAATACATATCCCATAATTTCTTTATCCAGTCTACCATTGATGGGCATTTAGGTTGGTTCCAGGTCTTGGCTATTGTGAATTGAGAAGTTTCTGTACTGCAAAAGAAACAGTCAGGAGAGTGAAGAGACAACCGACAGAATGGGAAAAAATATTTGCAAATTATGCAACAGATAAAGGGTTAATAACCAGAATCTACAAAGAGATCAAGAAACTCCACAAAAACAAAACCAACAACCCACTTAAGAGATGGGCCAAGGACTTCAATAGACATTTTTCAAAAGAGGAAATCCAAATGGCCAACAGGCACATGAAAAAATGTTCAAGGTCACTAGCAATCAGGGAAATGCAAATCAAAACCACAATGAGGTTTCACCTCACCCCGGTTAGAATGGCTCACATACAGAAATCTACCACCAACAGATGCTGGCGAGGATGTGGGGAAAAAGGGACACTAACCCAGTGTTGGTGGGAATGCAAACTGGTGAAGCCACTATGGAAGTCAGTCTGGAGATTCCTCAGAAACCTGAAGATAACCCTACCGTTCGACCCAGCCATCCCACTCCTTGGAATTTACCCAAAGGAGTTTAAATTGATAAACAAAAAAGCGGTCTGCGCCCTAATGTTTATTGCAGCACAATTCAAATACAATTTTAACTCTTAAGATTCAGCTCTTTCTAAAATATCTGAACTGAATAAGGACAGTAGACACTACAAGAGGCTACTCTGATAAAATGCAAAATTTGTGTTTCCTTGGTCAGAATGAGCATAGATAATCATAGCATAAGAGACTGTGATATTAGACAAGTGACTTTATTTTTTAAATCATGTTCAGGTCAAAGAAAACTCTATTGGCTTGTTCTTTGTACTAAATATACAGAACACAAAGAACATTATACCTTTATCTGAGTTATCTGTAGTTTTAAAATTAATTTTTATAGTTTTACATAACTGACACGAATAAATATATAATACTTCATGTCCATTTTTCAAAAGAGGAAATCCAAATGGCCAAGAGGCACATGAAAAAATGTTCAAGATCACTAGCAATCAGGGAAATGCAAATCAAAACCACAATGAGGTTTCACCTCACCCCGGTTAGAATTGCACACATAAAGAAATCTACCACCAACAGATGCTGGCGAGGATGTGGGGAAAAAGGGACACTAACCCAGTGTTGGTGGGAATGCAAACTGGTGAAGCCACTATGGAAGTCAGTCTGGAGATTCCTCAGAAACCTTAATATAATCTTACCATACAATCCAGCCATCCCACTCCTTGGAATTTACCCAAAGGAAATTAATTGGCAAATAAAAAGATGTCTGCACCTTAATGTTAATTGAAGCTCAATTCACAATAGCTAAGACCTGGAATCAACCTAAATGCCCATCAACAGTGGACTGGATAAAGAAATTTTCGGATATGTACTCTATAGAATACTATACAGCAGTCAAAAACAATGAAATCTGGTCATTTGCAACAAAACGGAGGAATCTAGAAAACATCATGCTGAGTGAAATAGGCCTGTCCCAAAGGGACAAATATTGTATGCTCTCCCTGATCAGTGACAACTAACCGAGCACCAAAAAGGAAACCTGTTGAAGTGAAATGGACACTATGAGAAAGAGTGACTTGATCAGCCCTTATCCTGGCTGTCGATGAACAACTTAATATTTTATCCCTTTTAGTATTTTTTGTTCTACTGAATACTATTGGTTGAACTCTGTAATTAACACACAATTATTCTTAGATGTTTAAAGTTAACTGAAAAGTGATCGCTGTTAAATATAAGAGAGGGAATAAGAGAGGGAGGAGATGTACAATTCGGGACATGCTCAATTGGACTTGCCCAAAACGGTAGAGTTAGAAACATGCCAGGGGATTCCAATTCAATCCCATCAAGTCTGCATATACCAATGCCATCTCACTAGTCCAAGTGATCAGTTTTAGTTCACAATTGATAATAATAAAAGGATTAAGAGTCAAGACTAGTGCCTGCTAATACTATCTGAAAGAATTAAAAAGGAGAGAACAATCCAACATGGGAAGTGGGATACACAGCTGACTCATAAAATGGCAGATATCCTCAACAGCACTCTGGCCTCAGAATCAGCCCTTAAGGCAGTTGGAACTGGATGAAGAGCCCATGAGAGTATTTCAGGCATGGAAAGCCAAGACACTCTGGCAAAAACAAACAAACAAACACCTAAATGAAATATCTCTGCGAGTGAGATTCCAGTGGAAAGAACAGGCCATAAAGAAGGAGGTACCTTTCTCTGAAGGGAGGAGATAACTTCTGCTTTGACTATGACCTTGTCTAAATAAGATCAGAGTTGGTGAGCTCAAAAGGCTTCCATAGCCTTGGCAACCCAGGACAAGAGCCTAGGGTGATTAGTGCCACCATAAACAAGAGTGTCAATTGTTAAGTCAACAACAGGAGTCATTGTGCACTTACTCCCCATGTAGGATCTCTGTCCTTAATGTGTTGTACTATGTAAATTAATGCTACAACTAGTACTCAAAAAGTACTTTACACTTTTGTTTCTGTTTGGGTGCAAACTATTGAAATCTTTACTTAATATATACTAAATTTATCTTCTGTATATAAAAATAATTGAAAATGAATCTTGATGTGAATGGGATGGGAGAGGGAGCAGGAGATGGGAGGGTTTCAGGTAGGAGAGAAGTTATGGCGGGAAAAAGCCACTGTACTCCATAAGCTCTACTTTGAAAATTTATATTTATTAAATAAAAGTTAGAAAAAAGATTGTATTGGGCCTTGTAGTCCATCTGAATGGTCCCCTATTTGAATGAAACAAGATGTTTTCAAAGGATTTAGAGAAAAGAAGTGAAGGATGTGAAATTTTTTAGATAATATTTCAATGTTTTATGCATTGTTACTAGACAGAAGGTTGCATTGGCAGAATTTAGAAAATCCACAGTGGGAATTTGTCATAATTATTCAGGTAAGAAATGTCCTGACTGAATGTTATAGCATCGGAAGTGGAGAGAGGGGATCAAGTTATGCATCTATTTTGAACGTCTCGGTAACAGAGTTTTCAAAAAACTTTATAGTGTTTTTAAAAAGAAAAGAGATGATAAGGGACCAAAATATCTGATTTGCACCATTGGAAGCACAGAGTTGCTTTTAGCTGAGATGCAGAAGGATGCTGAAAGAAATCAGACACTCATTTTGACCTTATTGAGTGTGCATTGCCTGTAGTGGAGCTATCCAATGTGCAGTAGGATTAAGGGGAATTGTCCAAGCCAGAGAAATAAACTTAGAGGTCATTGATATTTAAAAGGATTCAAAAGGTATGAGAGTAAATAAAAACCTTGAAAATGGAGTTATCAGATCAGACCTATTGTCATGTTTAATCCCAGTGAGAGTCAAGTTGGGAGTTGATAGTTTCTTTTCTTTTCTTTTCTTTTTTTTTTTTTTTTTTTTACAGAGGATCAGTTTAGTATGCATTAAGTAAAGATTTCAACAGTTTGCACCCCCATAGAAACACAAAGTGAAATATATTATTTGAGTACTCGTTATAGCATTAAATCTCAATGCACAGCACATTAAGGACAGAGATCCTACATGAGGAGTAAGTGCACAGTGACTCCTGTTGTTGACTTTACCAATTGACACTCCTGTCTATGGCATCAGTAATCTCCCTATGCTCCAGTCATGAGTTTCCAAGGCTATGGAAGCCCCTTGAGTTCTCCGACTCTTATCTTGTTTAGACAAGGTCATAGTCAAAGTGGAGGTTCTCTCCTCCCTTCAGAGAAAGGTACCTCCTTCTTTGAAGACCTGTTCTTTCCACTGAGATCTCACTCACAGAGATCTTTTGCCAGAGTGTCTTGGCTTTCCATGCCTGAAATACTCTCATGGGCTTTTCAGCCAGATCTGATTTCATCATCATTAAAAAAAATCATCTATTATTTTTCACTTTATGTTTCTATGTGGGAGCAAACTGTTGAAATCCTTACTTAATGTATACTAAGCTGATCTTCTGTATATTAAGATAATCGAAAATGAATCTTGATGTGAATGGAAGGGGAGAGGGAGTGGGAAAGGGGAGGGTGGTGGGTGGGAGGGACGGTATGGGGGGAAGCCATAGTAATCCATTATTCGTACTTTGGAAACGTATATTCATTAAATAAAAGTTAAAAAAAAATTAAATAAAAAAAAATAAATAAATAAAAAAAAAAGAAAATGGAGTTAAAGTTAGAAATTATTTTATTACTATCCAGTTTTTTAAAGAACTGTTTTCAGTTTTTTGCAGATATAGAAATGGCAAGACTGTTGGACATAAATATTTGCTGACGTTTGTTTGCTTAGTTCAATCTCCTCATACACATTTGCTTGATCAAAGACACTTGTAAAGAGATTGAAATAAACATGCTTATTGATGTAAAAAATACTTCATGTCCAACGAATACAGGGACAAATATATGTTAATGATTTTAAAAGTACCGTTTTAAAGTTTCATTTTATTTAGGGTTTACTAATTCATGTATTTCATATATACAGATTTAGGAACATAGTGAGACTTCCCACTCTACCCTCCCTCTAGCCCATGATTGCAACCTTCCTCCTCCTTCCTCTCCTATTCATTCTCTTAATTAAAAAAAAAAAACAGATTTAAAGCAGGTTAGCAAAGGCTTGCTTAAGTTACAGAAACCAATAGGCATTAGGATCAGTATTCTTTTTAGGAGCTTGACTTATTTATTTGAAAGTCAGAGTTATGGGGCTGGCGCTGTGGTATATTGGACTAAGCCTCAGCCTGCAGTGCCAGAATTCCATGTGGGCACTGGTTAGTGTCCCTGCTGCTTCCCTTCCTATCCAGCTGTGTTCTATGGCCTGGAAAAGCAGTAGAAGATGGCCCAAGTGATTGGGCTTCTGTGCCCATGTGGGAGACCAAGAAGAATCTCCTGGCTCTGGGCTTCAGATCAGCTCATCTTTGGCCATTGTTGCTAACTGGGGAGTGAACCAGTGGATGGAAGACCATTCTCTTTGTGTCTCTGTCGCTCTCTGTGTGTGTTTCTCCCTCTCTCACTGTAACTCTTCCTCTCAAATGAATAATCTCAAAGAAGAAAGAGTTAAAAGAGAGAAGGATAAGCAGAGAGAGATCTTCCATCTGCTGGCTTATTCTCCAGATGTCCACAATGTCCAGGGCTGTGCCAGGACAAAGCAAGGAGCAAGAACTTTGTCCAGGTCTTCTACATGGGTGGCACTTGGTCTATCTTCTGTTGCGTTGACCAGGCCAGTAGCAGGCCAGTAGCAGGGAGCTGGATCAAAAGTAGAGCAGCCAGGACTCAAATCAGTGACCATGTGTGAGGCTGCCATCACAGGCAGTGGTTTTACCTACTATGTCACAATGCTTGTCCCTCAATACTTGATTTTAACCATTTTTAATTGGCTCAGTTTAGTGTAAAAGTATGAATTCTTGCATATATAGAACTTCTTCTCATTTTTCTGGGCATTCAGGGAGTGAACCAGCAAGTGGAAGACCTCCGTCTCTGTCTCTCCCTCTATCTGTAACTCTGCCTCTCAAATAAATAATCTTCTTTAAAAAAGATTTTAACTCTTTAGGCCCTTATACAAGTACAGTAGAAGTTTGGCTCCACTATATAACATTGCTTTAGATATTCAGGGTCTCTTGTGTTTCCATATGAATTTTAGCATCATTCTTTTCAAGCTTTGCAAAGAATGTCATAGATGAGAGGAAGAAGAAATATTGAAGTGTGGGTGAGAGGGAATGTAGAGTGGCAAGTATCAATATGTTCCTAAATCTATATTTATGAAATATATGAAATTTTTATAACTTTATAAAATTGAAAAAATATATTTGGCTCCACACCTGTTAATGGATTTTTTTCTTTTTTTTTCTTTTTTTTTTTTGACAGGCAGAGTAAGACAGTGAGAGAGAGAGAGATAGACAGAAAGGTCTTCCTTCCGTTGGTTCATTCCCCAAATGGCCGCTACAGCCAGCGTGCTGCGCTGATCCAAAGCCAGGAGCCAGGTGCTTCCTCCTGGTCTGCCATGCAGGTGCAGGACCCAAGCACTTGGGCCATCCTCCACTGCCTTCCCGGGCCACAGCAGAGAGCTGGACTGGAAAAGGAGCAACCAGGACAGAATCCGGCGCCCTGACCAGGACTAGAACCCGGGGTGCCGGCGCCGCAGGTGGAGGAGCGGATTTTTAAGTTATACTATGGGAAATGATCTGAAGTAACAACACGTATTTACAGGAAGTGGAGCTAGAGGCTGGGTGAAATAGCTGGCTTCACCAGGAAGCCAGTTCTCTCCATCTGCTAGCTTATAACCCGTCTAGGTAATAATGAAAAAAAAAATCATCAGGGCTTTTTTTTCTTTAGACTTTGGGGCCAAAGGAATCCCAGGTTTTGAGAATTCACCCTAAAGTGTTGTCAGCACAGATGGCTTGCTTCACATCTGTAATAGATAATTTTAGTAAAGAAATATCTATGTTTTCGTCTCTCCTTAGTTTGATGTTCTTCCAAAACACAAACCTCAGAACAGTGAATGTTCCCTACAGTGATCATCAGAAGGGTAAGAAATCACACTGTTTCTGTCTTTGCTTTTTGGAAACCCTTACTCTTCTTCATAGTAAGTTTTCTTTAAAATCACCAGGTCTCTGACAGCCAATTAAAATCAATTAGCATGGCTCTCACCAGGGGAATTTTCTATCCTTATACCATGTTTTTTTACATTCTCTTCTGCTTATACAGTGTCAGAACAGTAAAGATCAGACCCCTTCCAAACTTTGGCCTGAGAATATTGGTTGAGACTTTGTCAAAGCTCACTTCTGAATCCACATATATAAGACTGAGCTCAAAGCAAAGGGAGATGAGTCCGCTGTTTATAATCACATGAGGCAGAGATGTTGATGCAAGTAGGGTGCCTAATGTGGTTCTCAGCCCCTAATACATGCTATTAAGAATCCCCCAAATCACAGGTGAGAAAGGGTTAAGTGTGGGTATATGTACCTAGTCCCATCAGTTGCTCCCTTCCTCAATGTCAACTTCAGGATGCATCTAATCTCATAGATTGGGAATTTGAGAGGCATCTCCAACTAAGGAGAGAGAAAAATCTCAAGAACAGGAAGACTTACAGGGCAGAGAGCTACTCATCAGTGGTTCCCATAGTCCCACTGGGGAGCAGCACTTTGAGCCCTGCCACAGACCAGAAGGCTAAAGGCTGATCTTCTGCCCTCAGGATCTGGGAGCGCCTAGCAAGGGGCATCCATCTCCCTTGGAAAGCCAGCAGACCTCCAGAGGCAGTGCCTGGGGATGGCACAAATTTACCCCAGGGGAGTAGAATCTCTCCAGAAACTTGCAGAGGGTGAAGTACCATATTCTTTCTGTAGGTTGGAAGAAAAACTTGCCAGAGTACAACTTCTGATGGGCATTGCTATGTTGCTGGAAGCTGACCTTCTTAGGACTTTGCACTGTACAGCTATGGGCAGCCTGTGTTGAGGGTATATTTCCAGGAAGCCATTGTCTTGTGATTGCTAAAATAATTTTCTGTCTCATTATATAGATTTACAAACACTTAATGTCCAAATAAGTTAAAATTCCAATTAATTTCCTGCGTTATTGGATGCTTTGGGCCTGACCACTAGGGTCTAAGATTGGGTCCTCATTCCCATTTCAAGGTTATTAGGTTAGAAACAGGAAGAAAGGGACCTCATCCTGGCATGATCTCTAGAGTCTCTCTTAGGTCAAATTCTTGCATTTTTATCAGCAGTAAGCACCAGAGTTTAAGATATGGCTGAAAAGAAGAGAGTGTTCTCAGTTAAGAGCAGCTGCCATAACACTCTAAATAAAAGCTGATAGACCAATTTGGGATGTTTTTAGTGACTTTATTCGCAAGCTATTTTTCCAGGCTCTTATTTTTTCTAAAGTAAAATAAAGAAACTCAATTGTTTTCTGTTTTATAGTAGAAAAGTCTGTAAATTTAGACCCTGTGGAGTAGTTGGTTGATGTGTGTTCAGGGGGGTTTGCTTTTCCTATAGTGGGCCACATAACTGGTTGCTCTAGGAAGAAACAGAAAGACAAAATGGGGGCCTTTTGCAAGAAGCTTCACTTGTATTTGCAAGATGAATAAAATTCCAATGGGGCTGGTATGAAGAGATTCCCAGTGACCAAAGCTTGGAAAGATTGAGCATGAGAACACACCATCATCTCATGTATTTCTGTTCAGAGGCCTTTGGCCAACTGTAATATCATTATTACAATAATGATATTACAATAATGATATTACAGTCGGCCAAAGGCCTCTGAACAGAAATACATGAGATGATGGTGATAGTAACAATGCTGTCAAAATATCATTGATCACTTTGAAGTTACTGAATGTCAACACAACTAATTTGAAAATTTATAAGGGATGAGGTTTTATAAAAAAGAGATAATAAACCTAACCTACACCAGGTGGTCTGTTAAGGAAACAAAAGGAGGGATTCTGGGAAATTCTTTCAGCTTTCTGTGTGTGGGTGTGAAGCTCTGGTTGTCCATTTCTATTCCAAGTTGGTCAGCTCCCCATGAACATAAGGCAGCCCTTGTACTACAAGATAGTAAGCATGGGCAGAAGCCTGCTTGCACAGAGTGGACTCAGTTCCTCTACTCATGTGTGACTTGGGACTATTGCCACCCCCTCTGGTATCCACTTCATCCATTAGAAAATTAGGATGATAATAACCAATACTTACTGATAGGTGGTGTAACTGGGTGAAAACTTTAGAGGTACCTAACAGGCAGATTCCCCTGTGTAGATAATCCCCCTTCAGCTGATCTTCTGGTGCAATCTTGAGAGCTTAGTATGTTTCCCTAGGATCTTCAGCTTTTCTCTGTTGAACTCCTATTTTAACGCCACTTAGCACCGCAGAGGAGGTATCTCATCTGTAGTCTGTACTTCCCATTGATATCACTGGGAAGCCCACAGCCCAGAGAGAAGCACCACGAGGTGGAGGTGGGGGTATAATTCTTGTGTTCTTTCTCTCCCCAGCAGCAAATTCTCATATCTGACAGACTGACATTGCTTGTGGCCATCAGCCCTCTTCTGCTACCACCCTGGACCATCTATCTTGACTACAATGATTAGACAGTTTAAAAAATCATATGTGGTTTGCAGCATTAATCACTCATTCTAGAATTATAGAATGAAGTAGAAGGAATTGTTGATCCACATGTGAAATGGAATAGTTTTTAAAAAATCTAAACGCAGATTACTTTTTATTTGGACCAGGTTAAGTGTTTTTAGCCATGTTAGCAGAGTAATAAACAGGGGAAACATTCATGTCTGGAAGTTTGAATCCCAGCTCAGTCACTATCTGACTGCTTCTTAGGAGATGTTATCTGACTCTCTGTTAGCATTGTGGAAAATAATACATCTTATGAATTATCAAGAAATGTATGTAAAATTTGGGATCCCTAAAAATGACATGTGTCCTTTACTGATTCTTTTTTAAGACTGATGGATTTGAAAGGCAGATTGATATTTACAGAAAATGCTATCAGATGTAAAGGGAGAGACAGAACTCAATACAATGATAATAGTCACCTCAACACCACACTCTTCATCAATGGACAGGTAATCCAGATAGAAAATCAATACAGATACATCAGATTTGAAACATACTGTCAAGCAAATGGACCTAACCTTTATGATATTTCACCCAACAGATACAGCACACACATTCTTCTCATCAGCACATGGAACATTTTCTAGTGTAAACCACTTATTAGGGGGCCAGCGCTGTGGCCCAGCAGGTAAAACCACTGCCTGGCATTACATATGGTTTCTGGTTCAAGTCCTGGCTGCTCTAGTTCTGATCCAGCTCTCTGCTATGGCCTGGGAAAGCAGTAGAAGATGGCCCAAGTCCTTGTGCTCCTGCACCCATGTGTGAGACCTGCTCTGTTATCTCTGAATGGTCGTGAGTAGCCAATGAGATTCTGAGTACTGGAGGAAGGAGGCCCTCAGGAGGTGGAATGTAAGTATAGGGGGTCATCTGGGGAATACAAGGATCCCAAACCCTTATGCCCACAGAGACCAAACAGGAGAAGGAATGATCCAGGAATTCCATCTATTCCCTCTGATCCAGGTAGAATAGCTACTGAATAGGAGTGAGAACCTTATGTTAAATAAGATTCCACAATTAGAAATTATTAATGTGAGATATCCTGAAATTTAATTGGTGGCAAATAATTAAACATTATAATGATATATATGCAAACACACACACACACACACACACACATACACACACACATTGGACATAGCAATGACTGCTCAAATTTAGTGCACAGAGTGCCAGTTTTCTACTCAAATAAAAGCCTACAGTCCTGAATGGGAAAAGAAGGACAGTGCTAGCAATCCTGGGAAGTGACCAGACTAAAGCATCAGCCATGCTAGCATCTCTGTGCTGCACACCTACCCAATCCCCTTAGCCAGGCAGCAGGAGGATATGCAGAGCATGGTCATACTTAGCAATAAGTACTGCCAGAACAGACATCTGCAAGGTTGGAGCTGCAGTTCTGCATCCTGGGGACCTTGGAGGATGGTGCTAGAAGAACTTTGCTTTTGATATTTGCAGTAACAAGAGATGTACAAAGCCCGGTTGGGGAGAGGCAAATAGCTGACACCAGGAGGAAGCTCAGAAGGCCAATTTGAGAACACCCCAGAAACTTTGTGTGTGCTTGGGGATCCCATAGCTACCAGAAGAATTGAATACAGAGTCAGAGGACTACTGCCTTGTGACTATTCCACCCATAAACTGAAGGTGTGGGGAACACCGGTGCCATGCATCTTCAACCTACCTGTTGAAAACCCACATAGGACCCAGGGCCTGCACCGTGGCACACTAGGTTAATCCTCTGTCTGCAGTGCCGGCATCCCATATGGGCACCGGGTTCTAGTCTCGGTTGCTCCTCTTCCCGTCCAGCTCTCTGCTGTGGCCTGGGAAGGCAGTGGAGGATGGCCCAAGTGCTTGGGCCCCTGCACCCGCATGGGAGACCAGGAAGAGGCACCTGGCTCCTGACTTTGGATCGGTGCAGTGCCAGCCATAGCAGACATTTTGGGGAGTGAACCAATGGAAGGGAGAACTTTCTCTCTGTCTTTCACTGTCTGTAACTCTACCTGTCAAATAAAAAAAAAAAAACACTTTAAAAAAAACTCACACAGGACTCATGCCTTCTAGCAGGACTGGTTTGTTTGCTTGCAGAACACAATATTCCAGGAGCTGTTCGGTTCCTTGTCCAAGTGAGAAAGACACTCAGTGTTGCTCTGGTTTTGGCCCTGCACATTAACTAGAAATCACCTACACTCTGGGGGCCCTCATTATCTTTCCCATATGGCTTCTGCTTTCTGTCCACTGATAAGGGTAGTGGTTCTATAAGTTTCATGGTGGTCACCAGGAATGCTGACCATGTTTTCTGTCTTGCTCATTACAAATGCATGGTTGGATTACTCTTCCTAATCTCTGTACATTAGGGTAGGACTGTGAATCCTGTGCTGGCCAATGAGATATAAATGAAAATTATATGTGATAACAGACAAAATAAAAACAAAACATGCTATAACTTATGGGATGTCACACAAATTGTACTGAATGGGTAGCCTATGGCAATGAACACCTACATAAAAAGGAAACATCTCAAACAGACAATGGACATTACAAATAAAGGATACAGAAGAAAGAACAAATGATTAACAAATGTAGCAAAGAGTTAACAACAAGGATTAGAGAAGGATAAATAAGAAAAACAATAGAACAGATTAACAATACTAAATGCTGCTTTAAAAATAGTAAAGGCAGAGATCTAGAGAAAGAAAAGAACAGATACAGTGAGATCTTCCAATGATAAAATTATTTCCTAAATGCTCTTAAACATCAGGGCTGAGCAAGGCCAAAACCAGGAGTCAGGAACTCATCTAGGCCCTCCACGTGAGTGGTAGGGACCCAAGTAGTTGATTCATCACCTGATGCCTCCTAGGGTGCAGCTGGAAGCAGAAATACAGCAAACTTCCTGAACTCCAATGTGTGATGAAAGCATCTCAAATGGCATCTCAATTGCTCAAGTAAATCTTGCTCCAAAGATTTTATTTCAAAAAAAGATACGGAGAATTAATGAACCCTTAATCTAGACTAAGAAAGAAAACAGAGTGAATATTCAAAAAGAAAATAATAAGTGATTCAGGAGACATTACAACTGATGCCACAGGAATACAAAAATCTTAAGACCAAGAATGAGTTTACACTGACAAATTTGATTATCTAGAAAAATGGATGAATCCCTAGAAACATGCAAGCTAACAAAACAGAATCAGGAAGAAACAGAAAATATGAACAGAATATTCATCAGTGAAGAGATTGAACAAGTAATAAAATATTGTTAAATAAATTCAGAACTTGCACACTTATCTACAAGATTGTACCAAATACTTTAATAATTATAATTCCAATATTCTTCCAAGTTCATTTCATGAGACATTTTGTGAGACATTTTCCTGACACAAAAGCCAGCACTAGGGTTGGTGCTGTGGTGTAGCAAGTTAAACTATCACTGGTGGTGCTGGCATCATAAGTGAGGAAAACCAAAGGCCAGCATTCCCAACATAGTTGGGACAATTTTTTTGACAAAGTAAATGCAGTTTTGACAAAGTAAAAGCAACAAAAATCAACAGCACAGTAAAAATAAAAGATGCTCAAGTCAGATTCCTTGAAATGCAAGATTATTTCATCAAATGTAAATCAATTAATTGATAAACACTAATATAATAAACATGAAGTATGGTCATCACAATAAATGCACAAAATACATTTGACAATTTTCATGATAAGACCTTAAAGAAAACAACTACAGAAAGAATGATACAGGTCCCGCCAGCTCCACCTCCTCTTTCTCTGGACAACTGTTCCCATATACGCACCATTTCCTGGATTATAAAGTATCTGGCTTTCTGTTCACAGAGTGACTGACACGGAGCCACCTCAGACCACTCCCCCATAACAAACCTGGATACTTCATGAATAAATCTTGTACAAAATCTTAAAATGCTAGAATTTAGTTAAAAAACAACAGCTATCAGGACAGGAAATAAAACAGTGACTTCCTTAATCCGATTAAGATTGAAAGGAACTGACAGCAAACAACAGAACTATTGAAGGTTCACTGAAACCTCTTTCCTTGGAATAAACCCAGACAAGGGTGCCTCCACTCTCTCCAACTTCCTACTGGAGGAGTCAGGAAAATAAAACAGCAGAAAGAAAACTGAAGGTGTAAAGATCAACATTCAAGCAATAAAACTTTCAATAAATGTAGATTACATCTAAATAGAGATAATCCATGATTTAAAACAGATAAAAGTGATAAATGAATTTAGCAAGATGATTGCTTACAAGATCAACATGTAAAATAAACTGGGGATAGAAAATAATAGTAAAAAACAATAAGCAGACAAGTAAGCAAATATGTACAAGAGAAATGTGAGCAAATATTGATTTAATATTACAAAAGAATACCATGAATGACCCAACAGAAAAATGAGTAAAACTGTGGAGAAAAAGAAAATCCCAGAAGCCAATAAATCTCAAATAAAATGTAACTCACCGGCAGCAGGTTACTGCATGCTCCAGGAAGCATCCCCACAGGATCCCAGATAAGGAAGACTGGAGAGGTCTCTTGCAGGTAGCATGATCAGGACCTGACAGTGCCTCCAGCTGCGTGAAGGGCAGCACCCTGGAGACCTGAATCCAGGCCTTGCCCCTCACTCTTCCCACTTGGTGCCACCTCAAGTGAGGCCTCTACACTAGGCTGGATATGATTGGCTGAGCTCACTGCTGGGCAAACTGTCCAATCAGGGACTGTGACATCAACAATACATGATCTTATGGGATCTTGTCGTCATAGTCACGTCTGAGTTATGCAGCAGACAGAGCTCCTGGGAGCTGCTCCTCTGCAGGGGGACTCATGAAACATCCACCTCCACTTCTGCCTGACCTGTCACTGGAGGACCCCAGACACCTTGAAGCCGGAAATGGTCAGTGTGTGGGCAGGACGTCCAAGAGTGGGAAGGGGGAGCTGATGGAACCCGTGGGAAAAGACTGTGACAGGACGCTGGGCCTCCAGGAGGCCATCTCTGGAATCCGTGGTTGCCATCTCACTGCTGGCACAGCACATCCCTGTGTCTCCTGTGGCCCTGACCTGGGGAGTGGCCTGGCACCCAGGATCCCAGGTGCCCTGTCCCTTCCCTGCACAAGGTAACTGCTGCTCAGCACTAGAGCCATTGGTGGGCAGCTGTGTGCCGGGCGTTCCACATTTCTCTGGTTGTGCGGTGAGCTTGGGAGGATGACCGGGGAGAACCTGGACTGCATGCATGGGGTTTTTGCGGGGAGAAGCCATTGTTTGTGGGACCTTAGGGCTTCTTTTTTCTCCATCAGTGACCTGATCGACCAGAGTTTGCTAAATACATAGGAAGCGGGACTTCAGTTCCAGGACACTTTCCTTTCTGTGTCTGGTGCTGTTTTGGGTTGCTAATAATGAAGTGCCACAGACTGGGTGAACTGAAAGCAAACCAGTTTTATTTGGCACAGGGTTTTTGTCATGCTTGAGGGATAGCATCTAGTGATGACCTTTGTGCTAGCAGAGACACAGTCTGCTGCTTATGGGGATTCAGTGAACTAAACCTTAGTTCCTGCAGGTCAGTGGAAAATGCTGGTGCCATCCCAGGGTCATCCCTGTTTTCATCTTATTACATGGTCTTGGTGGAAGTTATCACTGATGTTCCGTCTCACTCTTCTCACTTGTGTTTGTTCTAATCTCGAAGGTTAATTGACCCATGTGAAGATGTACTATTTATTCTCATAGATCTCTCATAGATCTTCCCTTCCTAGACACCCGTGCCCCTGTGCAGTGTTTCAGGGTGCTCCTGGATTTCCTTCCATCTTTAGTTAGAACCCATCTGGAGCTCATGATTCTCTTCTTGGCTACCATGTTTCTGAAACTTGGCTCTCAAATCCATACTATTCACTGCTACACAAGAGAATAAAACAAGGCAAAAGAAAAAGATACTCTTTTTGCCTTTTTTATTTTTTAATTTTCAAATTTTAAAAAAATTTTTATTTATTTATTCAGAAAATTTTTATTTAATAAGTATAAATTTCA
Source organism: Oryctolagus cuniculus (assembly GCF_051225735.1). NCBI lineage: Eukaryota > Metazoa > Chordata > Mammalia > Lagomorpha > Leporidae > Oryctolagus > Oryctolagus cuniculus. Next base: position 50,209,420 of record NC_142877.1, read on the forward strand.
AAAGTACAACTTTTGGGTTATAGTGATTTCCCCCCTCATAACAACCCTCTCACCTGCAAGCCAACCCATCTCCTACTCCCTCTCCCATTCCATTCACATCAAGATTCTTTTTCAATTATCTTTATATACAGAAGATCAACTTAGTATATACTAGGTAAAGATTTCAGCAGTTTGCACCACACAGATACTCAAAGTATAAAGTACTGTTTGAGTACTAGTTATACCGTTAGTTCACATAGTACAACACATTAAGGACAGAGGTCCTACATGGGGAGTAAGTGCACAGTGACTCCTGTTGTTGACTTAACAATTGACACTCTTGTTTATGGCGGCACTAATCACCCTGGGCTCTTGTCATGAGCTGCCAAGGATATGGAAGCATCTTGAGTTGACAAACTCCAACCTTATTTAGACAATGCCATAATCAAAGTAGAAGTTCTCTCTTCTCTTATTTTTAGTCAACAAAAATCTCTCCAGAAATCTCCAGAGTGGCTGGTCCTTTCAGATCTCTCATAACCACACTCACAAGTGATTCTTTTTTTGACTTCCGTGTCTATGTCCATTAGTCATTTTTTCCATCTTTGCTCCTGTGTTTAGCATAAAAGTTATTACTCACAAAAGCCCTTGGCTATAAACAAATACAGGTAGGACATTAAGCTGTGTAAACTTGCTGGGGAAGAATCTAAAACTTTCAAGTAATTTATCTCAAATATGTTTAGATGATTTTCATTGTCCTTGTTGGAAAACGTTGGAGCTGTAGATGGAGAGTTATATCCAGATGCATTCATTTCAGAAGTAACAGAATGTTGTTTTTAAATGATGTTTACTTCAAGATTTATGCCTGGAAAACTAAACTGATTTTAAGTTCAGCATTGCAATTATTTGGGAACTTAGTATTACATTGATATGGCAAGAAAGAGACAGGGAGGACAACACATTCCTCTATGAAATGGTGTATCTGTAGGTTAAAGGCTGTCATTTTCAGTACATCTAATGAAAAAAGGTCATACTATGTTTAAATTCATACTCATAGGAAAGATTAATGAGAGCACTACCATCACTGTGAGAAGGAATTTGCATAATTTGTAGGACCTAGTTAAAACTTAAAATGTAAAACAATTTGTTTATATATTGTTAAGCATTTAAATGTGGAAGCATTAGTAACCTAGAATGAGTTTGCATGAGAAACTACCAGGGCCCATTCACAAGCACATAGTTCTCAAACATAATGTTCATATACCCAGCCTTTCCCTGGAACCAAGGGCAACAGGGTTCACCAGACTAGGACTGGAAATGGGAGGTTTCCTATGGACAGGTTATTGAGGAGGGTAGATAAGGTCCATTCCAATGAAGCAATAAGATATCTAACTTTACCTGAAGCCTGGCTCCAAGACTTGACACATGCCCCATCATTCTTTCAGACTGCACTAAGAAATCAGAAAATCACTTTGAATTTAGTAATAATCTGTTTTAATTTTAATTTAATTTTTTTAAAAGTTCATTTATTTTTAACCTTTTTAAGGTATGCAGATTTCATGTATTTCATATATGCTGATTTAGGAACATAGTGATTCTTCCCACCCTACCCTTATTCCTGCCAAAGCTCATGTCCTTACTCCTCCTTCATCTCTTATTCCCTTTATTAATTTTTACAGTGATGTACTTTCCGTTTACTATATACTCATAATAGTAACCTGACACTAAGTAAAGGGTTGAAAAAACAGGAAAAAGAAGAAGAAGGAGGAGGATGAGAACAGTATTACTTAATGGTGGAGATGAGTGCAGTAAAGAATCATTGGCTCTCAAAATGTCAATTTCATTATAATGTTTTACATTTTATAGTGATCTTTTAACTTCCACAGATTGAGGAAAATGCATTGTATCTGTCTTTTTGGGACTGGCTTATTTCATTAAGTATAATGATTTCCAGTTGCATCCTTTTTGTTGTGAAAGCCAGGATTTTGCTTTTTTTATGGCTGAGTAATATTCCACAGAGTATATGTACTACATTTTATTAATGGAGGCATCACTTGACAAGTTTCTGGGTTGATTCCATATCTTAGCTATTGTGAACTGAGCTGCAATGAACATGGGAATACTGATAACACTTTCATATGCTGATTTCATTTCCTTAGGGTGAATTCCTAGGAGTAGGATGGATGGGTCATATGGTCATCTATTTTTAGCTTTCTAAGAAATCTCTATACTTTCTTCCACAATGACTACACCATTTTACATTCCCATCAATAGGGATCTTTTCTCCATATCCTCTCCAGCATTTTTTTCCTTTTTGATTTCTGAATGAGAGTCATTCTACCTGGAATGAGATTAAATTTCATTGTGGTTTTGATTTGCATTATGTTCAGTGATCCTAAGCATTTTTTTTTAAAAGTGTCTATAGGCATTTGAGCTTTCTCTCTTGAAAAATGCCTGTTCAAATCTTTTGCTCATTTATTAACTGGGTTGTTTGTTTTGTTCAGTTTGTGTGTCTTGAACTCTTCATAGATTCTGGATATCAATCCTTTATGTAGTTTGCTAATATTTTCTCCAATGTTCTCCTCTAGTAATTTGATGGTATCAGGTCATAGATTTAGATCCTTGATTCATTTTCTATTGGGTTTTTAGAAGATGCACGTTGGGAGTGTTGTTTCATACTTCTGCATGTGGAGATCCAGTTTTCCCAGCTCCCATTTATTGACATGACTGTTCTTTCTCCAGAGACTGATTTAAGCTCCTTAATTAAAGATTACTTGATTGAGGATTCATGGATTGATTTCTTGGGATTCTATCTTGTTACATTGGTGTACATGTCTATTTCTATGTCAATACCAGGCTATTTTGATTATGAATGACTGTAGTATGTCTTGAAAGCTAGTATTTTGATGTCTCTGACTTTGGTTTTGTTGTTTAAGATCACTTTAGTGATTCAGTGGTCATGTGTTTTGATATTAATTTTGGCATTGTTTTTTCTAGATCTGAAAAGAATGCCATTGGTACTTTGATCAGATCACACTGAATCTGTAAATTGCTTTTGGTAGTTTTAACATTTTGATGATATTTATTCTTCCAATCCATGAACATAGATTTTCCATTTTTTGGTGTATTGCTGTATTTCTTTAATATTTTATAATTTTCAGTGTAGAGAGCTTTCATCTCCTTGGTTTAAATTTACTCCAGGCTGGTGCTGTGGCTCACTAGGCTAATCTTCCGTGCCGGCACCCCAGGTTCTAGTCCAGATCAGGGCACCGGATTCTTTCCCAGTTGTTCCTCTTCCGTCTAGCTCTCTGCTGTGGCCCTGGAGTGCAGTGGAGGATGGCCCAAGTGCTTGGGCCCTGTACCCACATGGGAGACCAGGAGGAAGCAGCTAGTTCCTGGCTTCGGATTGGTGCTGAGTGCCGGCCGTAGCGGCCATTTAGGGGGTGAACCAATGGAAGGAAGACCTTTCTCTGTCTCTCTCTCTCTCACTGTCTGTCAAAATTAAATTAAAAAAATACTCCAACTTATTTCTGTTTTTGTAACTATTGTAACTGATGTGATTTTCCAAGTTATTTATTAATCTGATACTTTGGTATATGAAGGGACTTTTAAAAGTCCACAGAAATCACATCATCACTTAATGCAAGATCTAATCTTCCTGTTTCTTTCACTCTCCACCTTTCTGTTCTCTACTTGAGTCTGAATTTCTTATATTCCACATTTAAATGAAATTATGTGATATTTGTATTTCTGTGTCTTACTTGACATGTTCTCATGTCAGCCATATTCATAATTTTGGACCTGTGTTGTGACAAAATGGCAGGGTTTCCTTCCTTTTTAAGATGAATTAGGTTACCTTGTATGTATCACATTTTATTCATCTGTGCACAGATACAAGGGCCATTTCCTTATCTTGCTAATGTAATAATGCTGAGATGAACATGATGAACATGGGGTTGTAATATGTCTTTGAGATAGTGATTTTATTTCCTTTGGATACATACCCAGTCCTTCCATTTTCTTTTTTTAAAAGATTTATTTATTTATTTGAAAGTCAGAGTTACACAGAGAGAAGATACACACACACACACGCACACACACACACACAGAGAGAGAGAGAGAAGGAGAGATGTCCTCCATCTACTGCTTCACTCCCCAAATGGCCGCAGTGGCCCGAGCTGTGCCAATCTAAGCCAGCAGCCAGGAGCTTATTCTGGGTCTCCCATGTGGGTGCAGATGTGGGTGGGCCATCTTCTACTGCCTTCCAAGACCATTGTAGAGAGCTGGATCTGAAGTGGAGCACCTGGGATTTGAACCAGTGCCCATATGGGATGCTGGCACTGCAGGTGGCAGCTCCACCCTCTATGCCACAACATCTGCCTCCACATTAATTTTTTAAAAAGAATTATTTTATTTATTTGAAAGACAGAGTTATAGAGAGAGGTAGAGCCAAAGAGAGAGGTCTTCCATTCTGCTGGTTCACTCCCCAAATGACCACAATGGCCAGAAATGAGATGATCTGAAGCCAGGAGCTAGGAGCTTATTCTGGGTCTCCCTCGTGGGTGTGGGGGCCCAAGGATTTGGGCCTTCTACTGCTTTCCCAGGCCATAGCAGAGAATCTGCCAAGACTCAAACCAGCACCCACATGGGATGCCGGTGTTTCAGGCTGGGGCTTTAACACTTGCACCACAGTGCTGGCACCCCATTCTAATTTTATTCAAGGAAGTGCCATACTGTTTTCCATAATGGATGTAGAAATTTACATTTCCACCAACAACTTATGTGTTCGATTTCTCCACTTCCAGTACAAAACTTGATAACTTTTAACTTTTCTATAATAGCCATTTTAACATGTGAGTTATAACCACGGTGGTATTAATTTGCATTTACCTGAGCACTAGTGATGAGTCCCTTTTCACATATCTGTTGGCTACTTGCTTATCTTGGAAAAACTGATTAGATCCTTTTGTCCATTTTTAATTGTAATGTTTGCTTTTGAGTTGTATTTATTCCTCATATTACTCCCTTAAACAGACATTTTCTCTTGCTCCTAGCTTTCCTTTTATTTAAATTTTTTCTTTGCTGTGCAGAAACTTCTTATGGTTTTTGTATTCCTTCTTCCTTATTTTTGTGTTTGTTTCCTGGGTTTATGGTGTCACATCTATACAGTTGTTGTTGAGACTAATACCAATGAATTTGCTCCCAATTTTAGGAGTTTTGAATTCTCAAATCTTCTGTGTAAGTCTTCAATCCATTTTGAGTTGCTCTTCAGTATGATGTAATATGATGATACACTTTCATTTTTTGGCATGTGGATATCTAGTTTGACTCTGCATCAGAGTGGGCCTCTTAGTCCAGTGAGGACACACATGGCAACACCATGGTGCTAGGCTTCCCAATGTCACCTGTGGGATCAGCACATCCGAGTTACTGTGATTGGAGCTGGGAAGAGAACGAGGCAGAAAACGAGGCAGAGACCAATATTTTGTTGACATCTTGTGTAACATCACCCAGGCCAATGCCTCTGTGCTCTTTACTCTGCCTGTCTGCAGAAGGAGATCTCAGGTGTGGAGCAAGCAGGTGGAGGCCCATATTAGGGAGTTTATAATGATGGAAAGCCAGGAGTGTCCAATGAAGGGGAGCAGGGGAGTATGCAGTGATAGGTTTGGGGCCAAGTGACTGTGGCCCCTTTCCCTCAAAGCCAGGGATCTATTAAATTATTTATAAAACTTTGTAGAGGGATGGATATTGGGTAGTGTTAAGACCATTCTTTTGATGCCTAAATCCCAAATTGGATTGCATTGCTTAGAGTCCCTGATGCCAATTATGGCTTCCTGCTAATGTGTGCTCTGGGAATCAATGGTAATGGCTCAAATAGTTGGGTCCTGCTCACCTGTGTGGGGCAGGTGATTGAGTTCATGGCTTCTAACTTCAGCCTGGTCTAGCCCAACCCGTTTTTGCAGATAAGTGGAGAGTTAACCAGTGGATGGGAGCATTCCTTCTGAGTGTGTGTGTGCATATTTCTGTGTCTGTCCCTTTTTCTTTCAGATAAATTAGGTTTGAAAAGTGTAAAAGTGGTTCAGATAATTGGTATTAAGTTACAGTTAAATCATCAAAGTATGTTCCTTGTGTTAAGCCTCATAGTGGCTTGGCTATAGCTCATAGTATTCTATTTTATAAGAAAATAGAAGAAAGAAGCTCAAAGGCTCCAATCACGAAGTAATGTCAAATAAGGGAAAATGCTTTTTATACTGATGTGATCTGTAAGCATTGTATAAATATGCCAGCATGCCACACTGTAGCACATGAGCTGTATAATTATGGTTAATAAAATATGAAACTGAGAAACTTCAGAATCTGAGTTGGTGTATATGGTTAAGAGTTGTTAAAATGTTTAAATTAATATAACACATAATATTATGATCCTTGGGAATAGTTTAATATTAACACAAATAATCTGTAAATAACTGATATTGTCATTTTTGTCATGCTAAGTGGAAAGATTAAGAAGCAGTGCTTTATCTTTTATTTTTATTTTTTGACAGGCAGAGTGGACAGTGAGAGAGAGAGACAGAGAGAAAGGTCTTCCTTTGCCGTTGGGTCACCCTCCAATGGCCGCCACGGCCGGCGCGCTGCGGCTGGCGCACCACGCTGATCCGAAGGCAGGAGCCAGGTGCTTCTCCTGGTCTCCCATGGGGTGCAGGGCCCAAGTGCTTGGGCCATCCTCCACTGCACTCCCTGGCCACAGCAGAGAGCTGGCCTGAAGAGGGGCAACTGGAACAGAATCTGGTGCCCCGACCAGGACTAGAACCCGGTGTGCTGGCGCCGCAAGGCGGAGGATTAGCCTAGTGAGCCGCGGCGCCGGCCAGTGCTTTATCTTAAATTGCTGTTTTATATATCACTGATTATTTCATGTAAGAAAATGTGGCATATCTTTTTTTTTATATATTTTTTTTTCTTTTATTTAATGAATATAAATTTCCAAAGTACGTCTCATGGGTTACAATGGCTTCCCCCCCATACCATCCCTCCCACCCACCACCCTCCCCTTTCCCACTCCCTCTCCCCTTCCATTCACATCAAGATTCATTTTCGATTATCTTAGTATACAGAAGATCAGCTTAGTATACCTTAAGTAAGGATTTCAACAGTTTGTTCCCACACAGAAACATAAAGTGAAAAATAATAGATGATTTTTTTTAAATGATGATGAAATCAGATCAGACCTATTGTCATGTTTAATCCCAGTGAGAGTCAAGTTGGGAATTGATAGTTTCTTTTTTTTTTTTTTTTTTTAACAGAAGATCAGTTTAGTGTACATTAAGTAAAGATTTCAATCGTTTGCACCCCCATAGAAACACAAAGTGAAATATACTGTTTGAGTACTCGTTATAGCATTAAGCCTCAGTGTACAGCACATTAAGGACAGAGATCCTACATGAGGAGTAAGTGCACAGTGACTCCTGTTGTTGACTTTACAAATTGACACTCCTGTTTATGGCATCAGTAATCTCCCTATGCACCAGTCATGAGTTTCCAAGGCTATGGAAGCCCCTTGAGTTCTCCGACTCTTATCTTGTTTAGACAAGGTCATAGTCAAAGTGGAGGTTCTCTCCTCCCTTCAGAGAAAGGCACCTCCCTCTTTGAAGACCTGTTCTTTCCACTGGGATCTCACTCACAGAGATCTTTTGCCAGAGTGTCTTGGCTTTCCATGCCTGAAATACTCTCATGGGCTTTTCAGCCAGATCCGAATGGCTTTAGGGCTGATTCTGAGGCCAGAGTGCTATTTAGGACATCCGCCATTCTATGAGTCTGCTGAGTATCTCGCTTCCCATGTTGGATCCCTCTCCCCTTTATTTATTCTATCGGTTAGTGTTAGCAGATACTAGACTTGTTTATGTGCTCCCTTTGACTCTTAGTCCTTTCATTATGATCAATTGTGAACTGAAATTGATCACTTGGAATAGTGAGATGGCATTGGCACATGAATGTGGCATATCTTTAAGTGTATTTAGAATTAATTTGAATTAGGACAATGTAAAACAAAAAGTACAGAATGTAAAGATGGGGTTTATTTTGGTACAAAAGCTTTTTGCAATATATGAAAATTTCTTTAAGCATTGCACATTAACATTGACAAAAGGCCTCATATTCATGATATTCAATCTTTTTTGTATCAAAATAAGCATGTTTTAATTTCATTTTTCACAAGATTATTGAAGTCTCCTCCTATTTATTTGTCTTCAGACTCCATCTTAAAGCCAGAAATGAGGGTCAGTCTGCTCAGCAATGTCTTTCTCATGTTTTAAGTGAATATTCCATACTTTGCAGTATTTGTGCAATTACAAAATCCTAAACCCAGTCTAATAAAGCACATTTCCACTAATCTCCACTTATTTGCAATAACTCCTCATTCACCACCATCCCCAGAGCGCCACTAATCCGTCTTGTTTTTTCTGGAAAAGTCTTTTTTTTTTTTAAAAGATTTATTTATTTATTTATTTGAGAGGTAGAGTTACAGTGAGAGGGATAGACAGAAAGCACCAGCCACAGCACGCCGGCCGTGGCGGCCATTGGAGGGTGAACCAATGGCAAAAGGAAGACCTTTCTCTCTGTCTCTCTCTCTCACTGTCCACTCTGCCTGTTAAAAAAAAAAAAAAGGAAAAAAAAAGAAAGGTCTTCTTTCCTTTGGTTCATTCCCCAAATGGCCGTAATGGCCAAAGTTGTGCCAATCTGAAGCCAGGAGCCGCTTCTGGGTCTCCCACGCGGGTGCGGGGGCCCAAGCACTTGGACCATCTTCCACTGCTCTCCCAAGTCATAGCAGAGAGCAGGATTGGAAGAGGAGCAGCCAGGACTAGAAATGGCATTCATGTGGGATGCTGGCTCGCAGGGGGAGGATTAGCCTACTGCATCATAGTGCCGGTCCCAATGGAAATGTCTTATAAATGGAGTCATACAGAATTACTTTATGTGGGTTTTGATTTTTTGCTCCTTACTTCTCTCTCTCTCTCTCTCTTTCTCTCCCTCTTTGAGTTTCACTCGCATTATGGCCTGGTATTTCTGAATTCATTTTGATTGCCAGATAATATCAGATTATATAGATATACTACACATTGTTTTTCTTACACATCAATATGTGGGTCTTTTTTACATTTGGCCTTTAAGAATAACGCTGCAATGAGCTTTAAATGCATGTGGGTTTTATATCTTTTAGTGGCATTCCTGGGGTTGGAACTGTTAGGTCAATGTGGTAATTCTATGTAAAACATGTTCGGAAACTGCCAGTTGTTTTTCAAAGTGCACCAACATAGAAATTTATGAAGATTCCATATTCTCCACATCTTTGTCAACAATTATCGGTGCTGAATTAGTCATTATACTGAATGTGAAGTGATATTTTCTTGAGATTTTGATTTGTGTTTGGACTGTAGTCAGTCCAATATTAAGCATATTTCACATATTAATGGTAATTTATAATTTATATACCTTTTTGAAATGGTAAAGTGCCTTATAATATCTTCATTATATTCTGTATTTTTCAGGACAAAATCAGAGCACCTTTTTGTTTACATTTGTTATTGGCATTTTTACTGTTTTTAAGTTATACTTTTTCAATTTTTATTAATATCAGAATCATTTGTTAAACTATAACTGTAAGAACAGTTTAGCTTCTGTCATCATGTGTTTTTTTTTAATCTTTTATTTAATGAATATAAATTTCCAAAGTACGACTCATGTGTTACAATGGCTTCCCCCCCATACCGTCCCTCCCACCCACCACCCTCCCCTTTCCCACTCCCTCTCCCCTTCCATTCACATCAAGATTCATTTTCGATTATCTTAATATACAGAAGATCAGCTTAGTATACCTTAAGTAAGTATTTCAACAGTTTGCTCCCACACAGAAACATAAAGTGAAAAATAATAGATGATTTTTTTTTAAATGATGATGAAATCAGATCAGACCTATTGTCATGTTTAATCCCAGTGAGAGTCAAGTTGGGAATTGATAATTTCTTTCTTTTTTTTTTTTTTACAGAAGATCAGTTTAGTGTACATTAAGTAAAGATTTCAGTCGTTTGCACCCCCATAGAAACACAAAGTGAAATATACTGTTTGAGTACTCGTTATAGCATTAAGCCTCAGTGTACAGCACGTTAAGGACAGAGATCCTACATGAGGAGTAAGTGCACAGTGACTCCTGTTGTTGACTTTACAAATTGACACTCCTGTTTATGGCATCAGTAATCTCCCTATGCACCAGTTATGAGTTTCCAAGGCTATGGAAGCCCCTTGAGTTCTCCGACTCTTATCTTGTTTAGACAAGGTCATAGTCAAAGTGGAGGTTCTCTCCTCCCTTCAGAGAAAGGCACCTCCCTCTTTGAAGACCTGTTCTTTCCACTGGGATCTCACTCACAGAGATCTTTTTGCCAGAGTGTCTTGGCTTTCCATGCCTGAAATACTCTCATGGGCTTTTCAGCCAGATCCGAGTGCCTTTAGGGCTGATTCTGAGGCCAGAGTGCTATTTAGGACATCCGCCATTCTATGCCATACCATATGTTCTCCCTGATCGGTGACAACTGACTCAACACCAAAAAGGAAACCTCCTGAAGTGAAATGGACACTATGAGAAATGGTGACTTGATCAGCATAGCCCTGACTGCTAATGGACAACTTAATACATTATCCCTCATAGTATTTTTTTTTGTCTGTTCTACTTAATATGACTGGTTTAATTCTGTAATTATCACACAGTTATTCTTAAGTGTTGAAAATTAACTGAAATGTGATCCCTGTTAAACATAAGAGTGGGAATAAGAGAGGGAAGAGATGTATAATTTGGGGCATGCTCGGGCTGACTTGCCCCAATTGGTAGAGTTGGAAACATACCAGGGGACTCCAATTCAATCCCATCAAGGTGGCATGTGCCAATGCCATCTCACTACTCCAAGTGATCAATTTCAGTTCACAATTGATCATAATGAAAGGACTAAGAGTCAAAGGGAGCACATAAACAAGTCTAATATCTGCTAACACCAACCGATAGAATAAATAAAGGGGAGAGGGATCCAACATGGGAAGTGAGATACTCAGCAGACTCATAGAATGTCATCATGTGTTTTTATCATACTGTGTTGTTATTTCTAATGAAATTAACCGTTCATGTCTGTGTGCTAAAACTTCTATGTCTATGGAACTTAAGAAAATACATTATATTATTCAGCACTGAAAGTCTTAATGCTTATATTTGTTTTTTGATAGTTTTTAAGGTTAAAAGTAGAAATTAAACCTATATTTTGTGATTTTTTCTTGGTTTGTTTTTCAGTCTTTCCCCTTTCTTTAATCCCAATTATATATACGAAGATATGCTTAGATACTGAATTTGTTTTGATACTGAATGATTTAGTTAAAGACACAGTTAATCATGCTGGTTATAGTCTGAAGATAGACTTTAAAAATAAATAACTTAAAATAATGTGTTGAGTATAGATTAAAACAGTATATACACTGTAATGTTTAAAGCCACAATTATAGTTCAGAATACAAAAGTGCTTTGAAAAGTTACAACCCTAAAGCATGATATTTTATGAGTGTATTATCTAAGTAACTGCAAATAAGTTTCTTTTCAGAGTATCTTCTTAAATCAATTTTTAGCACCAGTTGGAAAGTAAAAATGTGCTATACACTACACACTATATTAAGAATATATTAAGAATATAGAAATATAGAATATAGAATATAGAAATATAGAATATATTATAGAAATATAGAATATATTAAGAATATAGAAAACTGATAAAAATATGCAAGCATTTTAGTTTTTTTCTTCTTTCACATTTCAAGTAGAAAATTTCATTCTTAGTATACAATATGAGAAAAAAATTAAAATATTCTTCCTATACAAAGAAATTAAATATTAATACCAACTGAGATAGGTCTTGACTTATGAACTTTTTCTAATTAATGCAGTGTGCTTTTTCTTGTACTTTCTAGTGTAAGTACTTTTTAAACTGGAATATTACTGTTTGTTAATGATTAAATATTTTATATTTTATATGTATTAACAATGAGGTAGAAAAGACCTAAGATCTCAGACATAACAAAGTTTACTAGTCTAGGACCCCACATGAAGTAACCTTTATGAAGTATTTGCCAATCTTCTGGTAGCTTTTCCAGTAAGGACAGACCTGCATTGCTGAATATCCAATCATTAATGCAAGCAGCTGATGAAGTAGAAGAACTATTACTTGCTTTTTCAATTGTTCAAATTTTATGAACTTGTAAACTTTCAATAGACCACAAATAAAGACTAATCTGTAAAACTGGATTTTTTTTTTACAGTTTAATAAATAGTTCTCCTGATGACTGCAGATATGTAAGGCTGTTTGGTAGTATTCAGAAACATCACAATAATGATAGTTTTGCTATTTAGTTTGTAGTCTTCAATAATGATTAGAAGTTACTTATATGAAACTGCTGTCAAACAAGTAAGACTGCATTTAGGCATCTATCATTTTCAGGATTGTTGGTAACCTGAAAATATTTCTTCACATATAACCTTGCCTCCAACTCACTCACATTCACTTCAGGGATCTTTTATATACCACATGTTGGCAGACAGAAGATGGTTTTCATTTCTCGATGTAAGCCCATTGTTCTATTGAACTATATTTGGGCTATTAACTAAAGTAATCTCCAACACTGCAGACTTAGGTAACAGTCCTCTTCCATGCCTTCTTTTTCCTGTTCGAATAACTTTTTAGAAAGATTTATTTATTTATGAGAGGCAGAATTACAGACACAGAGAGGGAGATACAGAGAGATAAGGGAGTTCCTTCCACTGGTTTACACCTCAAATGGCCACAACAGCTGCAGTTGGGCCGTAGAAATCCAGGAGCCAAGAGCTTGTTTGGATCTCCCATATGGGTGCAAGGGCCCAAAGACTTGGGCCCTCCTCCACTGCTTTTTCAGGCCATTAGCAGGCAGCTGGATACAAACTGGAGCAGCTGGTACTCAAACCAGTGCCCATGTGGGATGCTGGCACTGCAGACAGAGGCTTAACTTATTATGACATAGCAGACCCTCAAATAACTTTTTTTTCATGTGTCTGTTGCCCACTTTGATTTCTTCTTTTGATATAAGTCTGTTTAAGTCCTTTGGCCATTTAATAAAGGGTAGTTTGTTTTGTCATTGATGAGTTCTTATATGTTTATATATTCTGGTTATTAATCCTTTATAAGTTGTATAGTTTGCAAATAATTTCTCCCATTCTTTTTTTTTTTCTGACAGGCAGAGTGGACAGTGAGAGAGAGAGACAGAGAGAGAAAGGTCTTCCTTTGCCGTTGGTTCACCCTCCAATGGCTGCCGCTGCAGCCGGCGCACCGCGCTGATCCGATGGCAGGAGCCAGGAGCCAGGTGCTTTTCCTGGTCTCCCATGGGGTGCAGGGCCCAAGCACCTGGGCCATCTTCCACTGCACTCCCTGGCCATAGCAGAGAGCTGGCCTGGAAGAGGGGCAACCGGGACAGAATCCGGCGCCCCGACCGGGACTAGAACCCGGTGTGCCGGCGCCGCAAGGTGGAGGATTAGCCTATTGAGCCACGGCGCCGGCCCATAATTTCTCCCATTCTGCCACTTGCCTCTTCACTTTGCCAAGTGTTTCTTTGACAGTGTAGAACCTTCTCAATTTGATACAATCTCATTTGTCAATTTTAGCTTTGATTGCCTGTGCCTCTGGAGTCTTTCACAAGAACTCTTTGTCTATGCCTTGCAGGATTTCCACAATGTTCTCTAAGAATTTGATGGTATTGGGTCCTAAATTTAGGTTTTTAATTAATTTTGAGTAGATTTTCGTGTAAGGTGTGAGGAAGAGGTCTTGCTTCAAACTTCTGCTTTTTTCCCAGCACCATTTGTTGAAGAGACTGTCCTTCATCCAGGGATTGATTTTAGATTTTTGGTACAATATAAGTTGGTTTTAAGTGCGTGGATTGATTTCTGGTGTTTCTATTCTGTTCCATTGCTCTATTCATCTTTTTTTGTACTAATACCAGGATGTTTTAATTACAACTGCCATGTAGTATGTTTTCAAATACTGTATTGCAGCTTTGTTTTTGTTGTGTAAGATTGCTTTAACTATTTGGGGTCTCCTGTGTGTACATGTGAAATTCAGCATCATTTTTTTCTATATCTTAGAAGAATGTCCGTAGTATTTTGATTGGTACCACATTAAATCTGTAAATTGCTTTCAGTAGTATGGACAGTTTGATGATATTGATTCTTCAAATCCATGAACATGGAAGATTTTTCCATTTTTCATATCTTCTTCTATTCCCTTCTTTAATGATTTGTAATTCTCATAGTAGAGATCTTTGACATCCTTGTTTAATTTTATTCCAAAGTACATGTTTTTTTTTGTAGCTAATGTGAATGGGATTGATCATAGAAGTTCTTTCTCAGCTGTGGCATTGTCTGTGTATACAAAGTCTGTTGGTTTTTTGTGTTGATTTTATATCCTGCTACTTTACCAAACTCTTCTGTGAGTTTCAATGGTCTCTTAGTGGAGTCTTTTGGAACCCTTATATGTACAATCATGTCATATTCAAATAGGGATAGTTTGACTACCTCCATTCCAATTTGTATCCCTTTGATTTCTTTTTCTTGCCTAATGGCTCTGGCTAAAACATCCAGGGCTCTATTGACTAGCAATGGTGAGAGTGGGCATCCTTGTCCAGCTCCAGATCTCAGTGGGAATGCTTCCAATTTTTCTCCATTCAATAGGACTCTGGCATAGGTTTGTCATAAATTACCTTGACTGTGTTGAGGAATGTCCCTTCTAAATCCAATTTGCTTAGAGTTTTCGTGATAAAAGGGTGTTGTATCTTATCAGATGCTTTCTCTTCCAGCTATTGATAAAATCATATGGTTTTTGGTCTTCAGTTTTTAATGTGATGTATCACATTGATTGATTTGCAAATGTTAAACCATCCTGAATACCAGGGATAAATCTCACTTGGTCCAGGTGAATGATCTTTCTGATATGTTGTTAGATTCAATTGGCTAGTATTTTGTTGAGGATTTTTGCAACTATGTTCATCAGGGAAATTGGTCTGTAGTTCTCTTTCACTGTTGTATCTTTTTCAGGTTAAAAATTAAGATAATGCTGGCTTCATTGAAAAAATTTGGGATATTCCCTCCCTTTCAATTTTATTTGAATAGCTCGAGAATGATTGGAGTTAGTTCTTTAAATGTGTGGTAGAAGTCATCAGGGAAACCATCTGGTCCTGGGCTTTTCTTTTTTGGGAGGGCCTTTACTACTGATTCAGTTTTTGTCTTGGTTATGGGTTTGCTTAGGTTTTCTATGTCTTCACGGCTCAACTTAGGTAGGTTGTATGTGTCTAGGATTCTACCCATTTCTTCTAGGTTTCCTGTTTTGTTGATAAACAGCTCTTTTTGGTAACGTCTGATGATTCTTTTTATTTCTGTGGTGTCTATTTTTGCATTTCCTTTTTGATCTCTAATTAATTTGGGTCTTCTCCCTACTTTTTGTGTTAGTTGGGCGAATGGGTATGTCAATTTTGTTTATTTTTCAAAAAAAACAGCTCTCCCTTTTAATGATCATTTGTATTTTTTGTTTTGATTTTATTTCTTCTTTAATTTTTTTAACTTTTATTTAATGAATATAAATTTCCAAAGTACGATTTATGGGTTACAATGGATTCCCCGCCATACCGTCCCTCCCACCCACAGCCCTCCCCTTTCCCACTCCCTCTCCCCTTCCATTCACATCAAGATTCATTTTCGATTATCTTAATATACAGAAGATCAGCTTAGTATACATTAAGTAAGGATTTCAACAGTTTGCTCCCACACAGAAACATAAAGTGAGGAATAATAGATGATTTTTTTAAATGATGATGAAATCAGATCAGACCTATTGTCATGTTTAATCCCAGTGAGAGTCAAGTTGGGAGTTGATAATTTTTTTTTTACAGAGGATCAGTTTAGTATGCATTAAGTAAAGATTTCAACAGTTTGCACCCCCATAGAAACACAAAGTGAAATATATTGTTTGAGTACTCGTTATAGCATTAAATCTCAATGCACAGCACATTAAGGACAGAGATCCTACATGAGGAGTAAGTGCACAGTGACTCCTATTGTTGACTTTACCAATTGACACTCCTGTCTATGGCATCAGTAATCTCCCTATGCTCCAGTCATGAGTTGCCAAGGCTATGGAAGCCCTCTGAGTTCTCCGAGTTTCTTCTACTACATTTGGGTTTGGTTTGTTGTGTTTTTTTAGATCCTTGAGATGCATTGATAGCTCATTTATTTGGTGCCTTTGCAATCTCTTGATGTAGGCACCAATTGCTGTAAACTTTCTGTTAACAGTGATTTTGCTTTAACCCCTAAGTTTTGATATGTTATATTGCTGCTTTCATGTGTTTCCAGAAATTTTTTAGTTTCTATTTTGATTTCTTCAATGACTCACTGTTCATTTAGGAGCACATTGTTCAGTCTCCATGTATTTGTGTATGTTCTAGAGATTCCTAAGTTGTTGATTACCAACTTAATTCCGCTGTGGTCAGAGATGATGAATGGCATGATTTCGATTTTTTTGAATTTGCTGAGACACGCTTTATGCCCTAGCATATGATCAATCCTAGAGAAAGTTCCATGTACCTGTGATAAGAATTTATAGTCTTCAGCTGTAAGATGAAAGTCTGTTGATATGTTAGGTCCATTTGGTCTATAGTGTTCATTACATTTGTTGTTTCCTTGTTGATTTACTGTCTTTCCTTGTTGATTTACATTGCTAAAGTGAGATATTGAAATCAATCTGCCTTTACTATTATATCTGAGCCTATGTCTCTCTTTAGATCCATTAACATTTGTTTTAAATAGTCAGCTGTGCTGTAGTTATGTGCATGTATAATATATAATAGTCACATCTTCCTGTTAAATCAATCAGTTATTCAGTACATAGTGCCTTTTGTGTCTATTAGCAGTTTTTACGTTAAAGTCGATTTTGTCTGGCATTAGGATGGCTACACCAACTCTTTTGTCGTTTCTGTTAGCATGGCATATCTTTTTCCATCCTTTCACTTTTAGTCTGTGAGTACCATTCTTGGTGAAATGTGTTTCTTGTAGACAGCAATTAGATGGGTTTAGTATTTTAATCCATTCAGCTAGTCTCTGACTTTTAACTGGAAATTTGAGGCCATGTGCATTCATGGTGACTATTGGTAAGTAATAACTTTGCCCTGCCATTTTCCCATAAACATTCCTATTTTTGTTTTACATTGGATTTCCTTTTTACTTTTACTGGGAGATTTTTTGCCTTCACCTTCATTTGTAGTGATGACCATGTTTCTATCTTTCTGTGTGTAGCACATCCTTAAGCATCTTATGTAAGGCTGGGCTAGTGGTGACAGTTTCTTCCAATTTCTGTTTGTTATGGAAGGTCTTTATTTCACCTTAATTCATAAATGAGAGCTTTGAAGGGTACAGTATTTGGGCTTAACAGTTTTTTCTTTTAAGACTTGGAATATATCTTAGCATTTGCTCCTAGCCTGTAGAATTTCTGATAAGTCTGCTGTGATTCTAATTGTAAAGCCTCTGAAAGTAATCTGGCATTTCTCTTATACACATTTTAGAATATTTTCTTTATGTTTTTCTGTGGAGAGTATGACTAAAAATGTGTCATGGGGAAAATATTTTCTGTTCATGTCTATAAGGAGTTTTATGTGTTCCCTGTACTTGGATGTCCCTTTCTTTCTCCAAATTTGGAGAGTTTTCTGTTATTATTTCACTAAAAGGCCTTCAAATTCTTTCTCTCTTTTCACGGCTTCAGGAGCTCCTAAGACCTGTATATTGAGTCACTTGATAGTATTCTGTAGATCTCCAATAGTGATTTTTAGTTTCTAATTTCTACCTGTTTTTTGTCTGACTGTAAAATTTCCAGAGATTTGCCTTCAAAGTCAGATATTCTTTCTTCTGCTTCACCGATTCTGTTGTTAAAACTCTTCACTGCATTTTGTTATTTGTTCCATTGAATTCTTATTTATAAGGTTTCATTTTGATTTCCCTTAAGATCTCAGTTTCATGGCAGAAATTTTTTTCATGTCATGTTTGGATTTTATGAATTTGTGGATTTGCTTTTGATTATTTCTAAGTAATCCTAAAGTCAATTTTCTTAATTACATTTCTGGCATTTATTCAATTTCTTCATCTTCACATTCTGGTATTGAATGTTGTGTTCTTTTGCAGTGTCATGCTGTCTTCATTATTTTTGCTTTGGATTGCTGCATTTATTATTCAGCATTTGTGGAGACACTCCTTGGTTTTTTCTTTGTTTTTTTTTTTTTTTCCCTGTAATGGCTTTAATCTTTGGATTAGGCCTCTACTGGTTAGTGGAGTGTTGGCTTTTTCATTGAATACCTAAAGGTGTTTGGTGGGTGTGTCCAGGGAGCTCTGTTAAGTGCTCCAGGGTGAAGACAGTGTCCAAGGTGATGCATGGGTTGGGTGTGGTAAATGTTCTCTTTTTTATTTTTTTTATCAGAGGCAAATTTTATTTACCTCTGTTGGCAGTCTCAGCTCACCTCCTCTCCTCGAAGGAGAGGAGACCAGTGCCTAGGTGCTAGCCCTAGTTGATATAATATTCTGCACTGCCACAAGAACCACACAAAGAATCTGCACAGTCCTTGATGTATTTACAGATTCTGCAGTAATGACCCTCACCAAGGAATCACAGAGCCCTGAGCATATGGAGCCTCCTACAGTGACTGCCCAAAGTCCCAGCCACACACTGAGTACCCCAGACAGCCACAGTATTTTCACAGTCCCAGCACACAAGCCTCCAACTGCCATGAGCACTCATGCCCCTGTTAGTTCTCCCCACCAGAATCACGTGCCTCTGTTCAGCTTGTTGCTGGGCAATTGGACATGAGCTGGTGCAGTTGTTACATATGTTCAAAATATCACCCACCTTCTATCAGCTTGTTACAAGATGCCAGGTGCACAGTGGTCTGGGAGAGAGAAATAACACCCCCCCTTTTCTCCTCTAGTTTGGCAGGTACACAGTCTCCTATAGGGCCCCAAGCTAGATTCCCACCAGGTTCTTCCTGCAACTTTAATACCAGTGGCTTGGGATGATGCAGACTGGTCTCATCTTAATCCAGAGTTGGTGCTGAGGCTCTCAACTGCTGGGGTCCTGAGTTGTGTACATCTGTGCCTTCCACATAGGTCCACAGTGTTCCTCTAATTTGTGTAGAGCGTCCTCTGCCTCTTTTCCCTAACTCTCCTCTGAGACTGCACTCTCTCCACTTTTAAAAAACCATCATCTCCTAGACCAGAGCAGTAAGCTCCCTCCCTATTCTGCCATCTTATCCCCCCAATAAATCTGTCAAATAACTTTTGACACTTCTGTTTCTCCCTGGGTATTCATTTTAGGTAGAGGAAATTCTCATCGTTCTATTTGCTCTTTTCATTTCTGTTTAATCACATTGGAAAGTACTTTAGCTTGGGACTGCCCTTCTCTGTCTAGCAGATAGGCAGGTATTGCTCACTTGTATGCCTTTTCTTCATTCTTTTATTTGGTATTTTTCTTTTCTTGATAGTCTTTTTCATCTGTGTTTTCTTAGCCTGGAGCAGCTTATTCTAGAACTTAGCCTTCAGGCCAATCATATTTTTTATGAGCCTCCCTACTTGCTTTTTCCCTCTTTTTCTCATGGTACACTAAAGGATATCCATAGCATTTAAGGCTTAATTCAATATATGTGTTTTGTAGCATGGTGACTGCCTTAGAACTGCTAGGTGCAGTCTCTCAGGTGCAAAGAACTTCTCAATTTCCAATGCCAGAAACCTGGAAGAAGACTTCCTAGCCCACAACAGGAAATCTTTCACTGTTTTAGATGATATTTTGAATGTTGTTTTAAATTATATTTTTAGAATGTTCAATTTTACTGCACAGGAATGCAACTGATAATGGTGTCTTTATACAACAGAACTTTAATATGAGCGGATTTTAGTTAATATCTCAGGATTTACAAAAGAGTGCATATTAAACTGATGCTTTCTCTCTTTTGAGTATTGATGTTGATTAATCCAGTTAATCAGGTATTAGTTGATGGCATTCAAGTTGCAATCATGATCACTGTTATAGCAGAATTTTCTAAAGCTTCTTAATGAATATTTGTGTTTTTACATCTTGAAGCTGTTTTAGTATCGTGTATTCTCTAGGTTTAAATAAACTGATCTCCAACTGAAAAAAAAGAAGTCTCCCAAAATACCTATTCTGAAAGCTAATATGTTTTTAATCAGTGCTCAGTGTCTCACAATTTTTTCTGCTCCAAAATAATAGCCTTATCAACAAAAAATAGCATTTTGTCATTTTCTTCTTTGATGTTCCTCATAGGCCTGCTATTCAAATATTATCCTTCCATTGCATACTTCCTAATAGTGATTAATTAATGTTTTTATTTTCTGTCAATGTTGTAGATAATATGATACCCATCACCTGGAAAAACTTAAAATAGATGCAAATGACTTGATAATGAGGTTAAAAATGAAGTTTGGGAACTTTTTATAAATTCCAAATATGTATAAGCTTCTAAATAATGTGATCTGTCAACTTCTCTGCTTAATATGCTGAATTTGTTCATTCTGTACATATTTGTTTCATGCTTACCATATTTCAGTATATTTGTGGCACTTCAGATAAAGTATCTTCCATCAGATAAAAAGAGGTACAGTTTTTTCATTTGGGACACAATTATGATATACAGAGTCATTAACCAAGAAACATAAAGTTATATAAATACTTAAATAAACATCATCTGGCTAAGAAAATCTATAGCATCAAAAATGTCAATAGAAATTTGCAAAAAAAATTTACTGGTACTACCACACATACATATTTACTCACGAATGTTTGTATTAACAAGCCAAAATTGTGTCCATGTTCACGTGCATATTGTATTCTTATCCATATCATTAGCGCTACATCTAAATCTTGATGTCTGGCACACCTATATTATTACATTCAAAATGTAACCAATTCTCATTGTTTTAGAGTTGGCAGTATTTGTTAGCTTTTTTCATCATAAAATCTAGGTGAGACAATCTTAACATTATATAGGAGGAAGGGATGATTTGGCTCAAAGGTTAAGAGGTTCACAGTTGAAAATTGGATAGATCCTATTGGTTCAGCATCTGGTGATTTTCTTCTTGCTGGAAGAGTATTAAAGTGGCCCAGAGCATTGTATGACAAGACACAGGGAATGCCTTGATATCTGTGTTCATATGGTCTCTTATAAAGCCTTGAGAATTTAATCGTGGGTGTTCCACCCTGAAGCTTCAATCCAGTCCAGTCATAATCCAAAGGATTTGTCTCCAAACACCATAATTGGATTAAATTTGCACCCCTTTAATAAAATTATTGTAAGCCATTGGGAATAACCCCTCAACTCCTTGGTCTTCAGGTGACATGCAGTATGCAAGCTAATGTCTAAAGCATAGAAGTTATCTTCTTCCTTATTCTGGAAAGATGCTCTTCATTTTTCAGGTTAAACATAATCTTTCCTTCCTATGATGACAGTTGAAGATTAAACTGATAACATCATCTTCACATTGCCCACTCTCTACATAAATTTGTAAA
The DNA here is from genome assembly GCF_051225735.1 of Oryctolagus cuniculus. Lineage (NCBI taxonomy): Eukaryota > Metazoa > Chordata > Mammalia > Lagomorpha > Leporidae > Oryctolagus > Oryctolagus cuniculus. The sequence goes on from NC_142877.1 coordinate 50,231,052, forward strand.
TACATATATAATTCAGCTGCACCATGTCCTTACTTTGACCTGTCTGCTGGCTTGTGAACATTGTTCTATAGATTTCACTCCATCTTATCTTTGACTACAGATTTCATGTAGTACATTATAAAATTTTTTAAATTTTTATATAACAAGTATATATTTTCTCTCATGAATGAAAAATTATCCTACCCCACCTTCACACTACTTTTCAGATGAAATGATTTGAGTGCCTTGTAGTAATTCCTTATGCTTTTTATTTCTGTGGTATCTGATATTACATTTCATTTTTCATCTTGGATTTTATTGATTTGTATCTTCTCTTTTTTGTTTAGTTGGGCCAGTGGAATGTCAATTTTGTTTATTGTTTTCAAAAAATCAGCTCTTCAGTGATTTTTTTTGTTTAGTTTTTATTTATATCCCATCTAATTTTATTTAGTTACTTTTTCTTACTAATTTTGGGGTTGTATTGTTGTTTTTCCAGGTCTTTGATGTGTATTTATAGCTCATTTATTTGATGCTGTTCCAATTTATTGATGTAGACACCTCTTGCTCTAAACCTCCCTCTTAACACTGCTGTATCCCATAAGTTTTTTTTTTAATTTTTTGACAGGCAGAGTGGACAGTGAGAGAGAGAGACAGAGAGAAAAGTCTTCCTTTGCCGTTGGTTCACCCTCCAATGGCCGCCGTGGCCAGTGTGCTGTGGCCGGCGCATCGTGCTGATCCGATGGCAGGAGCCAGGTACTTATCCTGGTCTCCCATGGGGTGCAGGGCCCAAGCACTTGGGCCATCCTCCACTGCACTCCCTGGCCACAGCAGAGAGCTGGCCTGGAAGAGGGGCAACCGGGACAGAATCTGGCGCCCTGACCGGGACTAGAACCCGGTGTGCCGGCGCCGCAAGGTGGAGGATTAGTCTAGTGAGCCGCCGCGCCGGCTTCCCATAAGTTTTGATATGGTGTACTGTCATCTTCATTAATTTCCAGAATTTTTTTATTTCTCTTTTGATTGCTCATAGGAGCCACTGTTCATTCAGGAACATGTGATTCAGTTTCCAAGTGTATGCATATAATCTAGAGATTCTTCTATGCAACTAATATATGGAGCTTGTATTTTAACCCATTCACCCAGTTTGAATCTTTAAACTCCAGAGTATTTCCCTTTTACATTCAAGGTTACTACTGGTGAATAACGACTTAGCCCTGTCATTTTTGCATAAATATTCCCATTGTTTACTTTGGGTTTCTTTCGTGCTTTTACTGTTAATTTTCTCCCTTCACATTCTTTCATAATGATGGCTATCTTTCTGTGTTTCTGTGTGTAGCACATTGTTAAGTATCTTTTGTAAGGCTATATGAATGGTGACAATTTTTTTTCAATCTGTTTGTTTTGGAAGGTTTTTATTTCACCTTAATTTGTAAATGAGAGATTTTCAGGGTACAGTATTCTGGATTGGCATATTTTTCTCTTAATACTTGGACTATGTCTCTGCATTCTCTCCTAGCATGAAGAGTTTCTGTTGAGAAGTCATATGTGAGTCTAACTGAAGTTCCTCTGAAAGTATTCTGGCATTTCTCTCATGCACATTTTAAAATCTTTTCTTCATGTTTTCATTTGCTGGTTCACTCTCCGAATGGCAGCAATAACCAGGTCTGGGCCAGGACAAACCATAAACCTTGAACTCCATCCGTATCTCCTACATGTATGGCAGATATCTCAGCACTTGGATTATATTCTGATGTCTCCCCAGGTTCATTAGCAGGGATCTGTATTCAAAGTGCAGCAGCCAGGACTTAGCCAAATGCTCATATAGGATGCCAGCTTTGAAGGCAGTATCTTAACCCAGTGTACCACACACAGACTCTGAGACATACTTTTCGTAGGCCTGAGATAAAGCATGCTTTTCCAGGGCATAGCCTCTTTTCCTCAATAAGTGTCCATGACCACATATTTTTTTGTAGTGCAGAGAACATTTCAAAAACTTTTTGCTTTCAGGTGAATGGTTTTCTGTTCTTTAGATGTTCAGTTTCTGAAGAAGAAATTTTACAATATGTTTTAAAAGCGCATTTTTTTCATTACTTTTGATGCTATATGAAATTATTTGCAAACAAATAAGGCTGTAATTTTATTCTGAAAGTAATTAGCACAGATATTTCAGGTCTTTTGAAACAGATTTTTTTTTAAAGATTTATTTATTTATTTGAAAGTCAGAGTTACACAGATAGAGAAGGAGAGGAAGAGAGAGAGAGTGAGAGAGACAGGTCTTCACTGGTTCACTCCCAAGTTGGCCACAGCAGCCGGAGCTGGGCTAATCCGAAGCCAGGAGCTAGGAGTTTATTCTGGGTCTCCCTCATGGGTGAAGGGTCCCAAGGACTTGAGCCATCTTCTACTGCTTTCCCAGGCAGAGAGCTGGATGGGAAGTGGAGCAGCCAGGTCTTGAACCGGTACCCATGTGGGATGCTGGCACTACAAGTGGTGACTTTATCCACTATGCCACAGTGCCAGCCCCCCTGAAACAATTTTTCCAGGTCAGTATTAACCATGATCTTTTGGTATCTTTTAAACCATCAAAGGATGCTCTTTTATTCTTAGAGGTTTGACTATTTCTTCTAAGAGATGCTTCTGATTTTATTCCAATATTTATAAACAATGTATGCTATTCAAATACTTTTTTTATGAGGTAGAGTTACAGAGAGAGGGATAGCCAGAGAGAAAGGTCCCCCATCCGCTGGTTCACTAACCGAATAGCCACACGAATGCTTTGCTACTTATAATTCCTTTAGTTCTTATAACATTCTGACAAATTAAAACATTCTTTAGTTGTCAATTTCATTGATTTATAAGAAAAACATTGAAATAAATATTTCTAAAAATATTCTATGCCTAATTGACTACATATCAAGATGATGTCATATAATTTATTTTAAAATGATGGACTCTCTTAGACATGCGGATAATGACAGTCATTGAATTATACATCTCATTGAACTAATAAGATCTCTAATTTTTAGGTGTACTGCCTCAAGTAATCATAACTTGTACAACCTAGTAATGCAAAATAGTGTAGTATTATACTACAAATATAAGTGTAGAATGTTTTCTTTTAATGTGAAATAAAAATATGTAAAATTGTTTTAACAATTGCTAGGATCTTTTAAAAATTCTCAATATGAAATTTTTTTACTATATTTGAGCAATTTCACATCATAGTAAAGACATGTAATGAAGAAGCATTTACATGAGCTCCTGACTGAAACTTTATTTATTCTTTTTTTGATCATCAGAAAAGTAGAATATGAAATTTACAGCCTGAACCATTTCTAAGTGTACAGTATTGCAGCTATTAACATTGCTATGGTTAAAAATATTTATTTTATTTGAAAGGGAGAATTACAGAAAGAGAGAAGTAGACATAGAAAGAGATTTTCCATCTGCTGATTCACTTCCCAATTGTCCACAATGGCTGGGGCTGGGCCAGGCCTAAACCAGGAGCCAGGAACTTCATCGAGGTTTCCAACATGGCGGAAGGGGCCCAAGTACTTAGGCCATCTTTTGCTACTTCATCAGCTTGGTGCTGGATCAAAAGTGGTGCCGCCAGAAGACCATTTTTGAAGCAAATAATTTGGGGTTGGCATTGGTACAGTGAACTAAGCTGCTGCCTGCAATTCCAGCATCCTGTATAAAAATGTCAATTTGATCCCTGGCTGCTGTGCTTCCAATCCAGCTCCTTGCTAATGTGACTAGAGAAGCAACAAATGATGTACAACTACTTGAGCCCCTGCCACTAATGTGGAAGTCTCAGATGGATTTCCAGGCTCCTGGCTTTAACTTGATCCAGCAGTGGCCATTGTGGCCATTGAGGAGTGAGCCAGTGGATGAAAGAACCCCCCCATTTTATACAAAATGAAAAATGTTTAAAATTATAAGTATATTTTGAGTTTATTTTCTCTAATGTTTTTTAAACGTAGTCGTTTGAATCCATGTTGAAAGTTTAATGAAAACATATCATGAATTATTTCTTTTAGAATAAACCTCATGGTGAGGAATGGTGATTGAATGGAGATGCCAAAATCCTTAATAAAATATTAGCTAATCGAGTTCAACCACACATCAAAATGATCATCCACCCAGACTGGGATTTATCCCTCGGATGCAGGGATGGTTCAACATATACAAACAATAAATGGGGTATACCACATTAGCATAACATATGGAAGAATAAAAACATTATTTCAATAGATACAGAAAAAGCATTTGATAAAATACAATAATATCATTTCATGATAAACACCGTAAGCAAACTGGGTATAAAAGGAATATACCTCAACACAAAGTAATCTATGACAAACCCACAGCCAACATCATACTGAATGGGGAAAAATTGGAAGAATTTCCACCAAGATCTAGATCCAGACAAGGATTCCCACTCTCTCCATTACTATTCAGTATAGTTCTGGAAGTTTTTGCAAAAGCCATTAGAGAAAAAAAAGAAATACCAGTGAGAAAGGAGGAAGTTAATATGCTTGTTTGAGAATGATGTGTGATGCTTTATGATAAGGAAACTGAAGATTCCACTAAAGTCTATTGGAATTCATAACAGAGCTAGGCAAAGTTGCAGGATATAAAATCAACATGCAAAAAACCAATAACATTTGTATACACAAACAATGTTATGGATGAGAAAGAACTTAAGATCAGTCTTATTCACAATAGCTACAAAAATTTGATACCTTGTTATTCTTATGTTTCATGCTAGTGTTGTGATGTGGCTAGGCATGGTCTAGGTTCTTGTCTGGACATAAGAAACAATTAAAAAAGAGGCATAGGGAAAATGACCAGAGAAGCAAGATTTTTGAAGTGAACTAACACACTCAGGAATGGGTGGAGTCAAGATTGGGAAAAATGAGCTGCAAATAACATGAATCAGGCCTTTCTTTTTTATGACTTGAGTTTATAGGAGCTGGTGCCTGAATATTAAAAGGGGGCAGGATTTGGGCAAGACTTGAGTAACCCATTTTCTTGCTCTTTTTAGAAAATCTCAGAAGGTTTATAGTATGAGTTGTGTGGTGGGAGTAGAAAAGTCAGTCATGGTAATTTCACTATAATGATCTAAAAGTCATCAGAGGGACACAGCATACAGCCATACTCAACATTGCTACCTGGCATAGGTTTTAAGTGGAGAAAGTGTAGATGTTGTAGTTTTCAATACACAAATGGAGAGGAGGTTTGGTGGTGCACAGAAGGGTTCATTTTTTTAATAAAGATTTCTTATTTGAAAGTAAGTATTGCAGAAAGACCAGATGAGAGAGAGAGAGAGAGAGAGAGAGAGAGAGAGAAACTTCTAATTTCTGGTTTACTCTCCAAATGGCTGCAAAGGCTAGTGTTGGGCCAATAGCTAGGAGCTTCTTCCAGGTCCCCCACACAGGTGGTAGGCCCCAAATACTTAGGCCACCTTCTACCGATTTTCTGAACCCATTTGCAGGGAGCTGTATCAGTAGTAGTTCAGCCAGAACTTTTTACTGATGCCTATATGGGATGCGGGTGTTGCAAGTGGCATCATTAACTGTTATGCCACCATACAAGATCCTGCAAGGGGAGTTTGTGTGGTGTACAGAGAGGGATGGTTTGGAGTGGTTCAGGGAAGAGGGTGGATTGAAAGATGCCAGTGGTTGCTGTACAGGCTAACTTGGATGCATAGAGACAGGGTTGGCAGGGCTTCAGCAGGAATGGCCACAGGTGCACAGGTGGTGCTGCCAAACTTCAACTCATCTTGCTATGGCTATTATCTCTACTTATATCATTAGGATTAACAATAATATGCTGTTTCAGTTTGTGTTGAATCTTTATGAATTGTTCCTGTACAGATCCCTACAGGCAGTATTTTGTTCTAAGTCAAAATGCACTGTTCTGTTGTGTCACACAATGATGTCTGTATTGTTTTTACATTGGAAATTTGACATTTGCTTATGTTCATTTTTTTCTTTCAATAAGCATTTAAATCAAAAAGATTTTTAGTTCATACAGAGAACTTCCTTGGTAAAAATCCAAGAGATCTGTCCTAAATATTATGTTACTGATATTTGAAAAATGCTTTACTGATTTGAATGATAAATTATAAACATTGAACTTTTTAAAGAAATTTTCCTTCTTGTGATGATTTTCCCTTATTAATGGCACATTTAAGTAATTTATAGCCCATGCTACCAACTGACAGTTGACCAGCTGGATTTTTTCTAAATATAAAGCTGCCTGATGTTAAGTTCTGGATCCTGAAAAAGATTGATAGAAAACCTGAAGAACTCATAAGCATCAAAAATAGATGTATATGGTCATTGCTCAAATATCACTAAAAGTTCAGCATATAAGTTGATTTGCAAATCAATTTTAAAGACTCTCACATAACCTTGATGGAAGAGTACAAGAAAGGATTTTTTTCTTCAGATTCCATTTACTAATTTCAATGTAATCACTTTACATGTTAGCTAGAGCAATTCAGAATAGTGTCATTTTATGCTGAATCCATGTGTTGAAATATTGCCCTCTGTTGCACAAAAAATATACAATTGTGAATGCCCAATGAAAACTTTCATAAATCAATGAAAGAGGGTTTAAGCTGATAGCAGAAGAAGATTAATTCAATAATCATATGCCTGGATCTTGAACAAAAAAGATAACATGTAATATATATAATATATAATTGACATTTTGAGAGCTGATGATTGTTTATAGCCCTTGTCTCTAATGTTGAGGAACAGTTTTTTTTCTTCTTACTCTTTGTTGAACACTTTAGTTCATATAGGGTTAACCTTATAAAGAAAATTGAAAGTAGATTTGTGTAAAAATTAAGAGCAGGAATAAGGAGGAAGGGTGGGAGCATGGGTGGGAGACAGGGCAGAGTGTGAAGTATCACTGTGTTACTAAATCTGTATATATTAAATACATCATAATTGTTTACCTTAAGTAAAATTTAAAAAAAGGAAAATAAACTATGTACTCCTAGAAAAAAACATGGAGGAAATGCTTCTGTACATTGGAGTGGATAAGATGTTTTTGTTTTTCACTTGCATCAGAAATAAAGAGAACAGGGGCTGGTACAGTGGCATAGTGGGGGAAAGCTGCCACCTGCAGTGTCAACCTCCCATATGAGTACTTTGAGTCCCAGCTGCTCCACTTACATTCCAGCTTCCTGCTGATACACCCGGGAAAAGCAGCAGGAAATGGCCCAAGTCCTTGGTCCCATACACCCATGTGGGAGTCCCAGAAGAGGCTCTGGGCTCCTGGCTTTGGATAAGTCCAGCTCTGGCTATTGTGGGAGTGAACCAGCAGATGGAAGACCTCTTTCTCTCTCTGCCTCTACATCTGCCTCTCTGTAATTCTACTTTTCTTTTTTTATTTTTAACTTTTATTTAATGAATATAAATTTCCAAAGTACGATTTATGGATTACAATGGCTTCCCCCCCATACCGTCCCTCCCACCCACAACCCTCCCCTTTCCCACTCACTCTCCCCTTCCATTCACATCAAGATTCATTTTCGATTATCTTAATATACAGAAGATCAGCTTAGTATACATTAAGTAAGGATTTCAACAGTTTGCTCCCACACAGAAACATAAAGTGAAAAATAATAGATGATTTTTTTAAATGATGATGAAATCAGATCAGACCTATTGTCATGTTTAATCCCAGTGAGAGTCAAGTTGGGAGTTGATAATTTCTTTTTTTTTTTTTTTTACAGAGGATCAGTTTAGTATGCATTAAGTAAAGATTTCAACAGTTTGCACCCCCATAGAAACACAAAGTGAAATAATGTTATAGCATTAAATCTCAATGCACAGCACATTAAGGACAGAGATCCTACATGAGGAGTAAGTGCACAGTGACTCCTGTTGTTCACTTTACCAATTGACACTCCTGTCTATGGCATCAGTAATCTCCCTATGCTCCAGTCATGAGTTTCCAAGGCTATGGAAGCCCTCTGAGTTCTCCGATTCTTATCTTGTTTAGACAAGGTCATAGTCAAAGTGGAGGTTCTCTCCTCCCTTCAGAGAAAGGTACCTCCTTCTTTGAAGACCTGTTCTTTCCACTGGGATCTCACTCACAGAGATCTTTTGCCAGAGTGTCTTGGCTTTCCATGCCTGAAATACTCTCATGGGCTTTTCAGCCAGATCCGAATGGCTTTAGGGCTGATTCTGAGGCCAGAGTGCTATTTAGGACATCTGCCATTCTATGAGTCTGCTGAGTATCTCACTTCCCATGTTGGATCCCTCTCCCCTTTATTTATTCTATCGGTTAGTGTTAGCAGGTACTAGACTTGTTTATGTGCTCCCTTTGACTCTTAGTCCTTTCATTATGATCAATTGTGAACTGAAATTGATCACTTGGAATAGTGAGATGGCATTGGTACATGCCACCTTGATGGGATTGAATTGGAATCCCCTGGTATGTTTCTAACTCTACCATTTGGGGCAAGTCAGCTTGAGCATGTCCCAAATTATACATCTCTTCCCTCTCTTATTCCCACTCTTTTTTTTTTAATCTTTTATTTAATGAATATAAATTTCCAAAGTACGACTCATGTGTTACAATGGCTTCCCCCCCCATACCGTCCCTCCCACCCACAACCCTCCCCTTTCCCACTCCCTCTCCCCTTCCATTCACATCAAGATTCATTTTCGATTATCTTAATATACAGAAGATCAGCTTAGTATACATTAAGATTTCAACAGTTTGCTCCCACACAGAAACATAAAGTGAAAAATGATAGATGATTTTTTAAATGATGATGAAATCAGATCAGACCTATTGTCATGTTTAATCCCAGTGAGAGTCAAGTTGGGAATTGATAATTTCTTTCTTTTTTTTTTTTTCAGAAGATCAGTTAGGTATGCATTAAGTGAAGATTTCAACAGTTTGCACCCCCATAAAAACACAAAGTGAAATATATTGTTTGAGTACTCGTTATAGCATTAAATCTCAATGCACAGCACATTAAGGACAGAGATCCTACATGAGGAGTAAGTGCACAGTGACTCCTGTTGTTGACTTTACCAATTGCCACTCCTGTCTATGGCATCAGTAATCTCCCTATGCTCCAGTCATGAGTTTCCAAGGCTATGGAAGCCCTCTGAGTTCTCTGACTCTTATCTTGTTTAGACAAGGTCATAGTCAAAGTGGAGGTTCTCTCCTCCCTTCAGAGAAAGGTACCTCCTTCTTTGAAGACCTGTTCTTTCCACTGGGATCTCACTCACAGAGATCTTTTGCCAGAGTGTCTTGGCTTTCCATGCCTGAAATACTCTCATGGGCCTTTCAGCCAGATCGGAATGCCTTTAGGGCTGATTCTGAGGCCAGAGTGCTATTTAGGACATCTGCCATTCTATGAGTCTGCTGAGTATCTCGCTTCCCATGTTGGATCCCTCTCCCCTTTATTTATTCTATCAGTTAGTGTTAGCAGGTACTAGACTTGTTTATGTGCTCCCTTTGACTCTTAGTCCTTTCATTATGATCAATTGTGAACTGAAATTGATCACTTGGAATAGTGAGATGGCATTGGTACATGCCACCTTGATGGGATTGAATTGGAATCCCCTGGTATGTTTCTAACTCTACCATTTGGGGCAAGTCAGCTTGAGCATGTCCCAAGTTATACATCTCTTCCTTCTTTTATTCCCACTCTTATGTTTAACAGGGATCACATTTCAGTTAATTTTCAACACTTAAGAATAACTGTGTGATAATTGCAGAATTAAACCAGTCATATTAAGTAGAACAGACAAAAAAACTACTAACAGGGATAATGTATTAAGTTGTTCATTAACAGTCAGGGCTATGCTGATCAAGTCACCGTTTCTCATAGTGTCCATTTCACTTCAGGAGGTTTCCTTTTTGGTGTTCAGTCAGTTGTCACCAATCAGGGAGAACATATGGTATTTGTCCCTTTGGGACTGGCTTATTTCGCTCAGCATGATGTGTTCCAGATTCCTCCATTTTGTTGCAAATGACTGGATTTCGTTGTTTCTTACTGCGGTATAGTATTCTAAAGAATACATATCCCATAATTTCTTTATCCAGTCTACTGTTGATGGGCATTTAGGTTGGTTCCAGGTCTTGGCTATTGTGAATTGAGCTGCAATAAACATTAGGGTGCAGACCGCTTTTTTGTTTGCCAATTTAAATTCCTTTGGGTAAATTCCAAAGAGTGGGATGGCTGGGTCGAATTGTAGGGTTATATTCAGGTTTGTGGGGAGCAACTGGGAGCAACTCGGACTAGACTAAGTTACTGGAATTAAGACTTATTCTATGCATCTGCTCTCCCACAATATGGCGCTGGGAGAGGAGGAAACAGCTTCTACACAGCTGCCTCCAGTTCAACCAATAAACTGTAGGACCTGCTCCTGATTGGAGGAGAGCACCGTACTCGGGGTGTGGGTAGCAGAGTTGGGATTGGTGGAAGAGGACTATAAAGGAGGAGAGAGACAACATGCACCGGGAACATCTATCTGAAGGAACACCTGAGCAGCCCCCGAGAGAGCCGGCTGGCGGTGTGCCACTCCCCCGCGGAAGTGGGGAAGGTGGCAGGGGGAACCGCCCTTCCACGGAGGTGGAAGGGTCGGTAGCCAACCCGGGAAGAACCAGCAGCAAACCCGGGGAGGGCTGAGCAGACAAAAGAACAACGCAGGGTCCTGTGTCATTCCTCCGCGAAGACGGGGAGTGACATAATGGTGCCGTGACTCGGATAGGAAACCTAGGAAGGAAAAAGAGAGAAGAAGTAGGAAAATACCGGAGAGAGAGACTAGCAAAGAGCCTAGGGAAAAGCCGGTCAGAAAAGGTGCCGGAAGAAGCTATCGAAAGCCTAGGCATAGACTCGGATATGGACTGTGGGAAAGAAGTTAGGATTTAAAGTGAAAGCAAGAAGAAACTTAGACTCAGATACGGACTGCAGGTTGAAAGTGAAAGTGAAACCTAGAAGAAACTTAGACTTGGATACGGACTGTGGGAAGAAGCCAGGAGAAATGAGAGGGGAATATTGTTGGAAAAAAACTTAGGGAAACATACCGGGTAGAGAAAAATGATAGGGAAATTGAAGCCGCGGGGGCAGGCTGAGGCGGAGACGTAAGCCAGCTTGGAATTCTTCAAGTCAGCCCGGGGAGCAAAAGGCGAAAAGTTAAAACCGGAAGCGGACGCGTGAGCCAGGTTGGAATCCGTCAGATTGGCCCGGAGAGCAAAGGACGGGAAGCCAAACCGATGGGCGCAGATGTGAGCTGGGTTGAATTCGCCAGGTTAGCCCGGGGAACTTGGACTGAATACCGGTGGCAGAAACGTGAGCTGGGCTGTGTGATTCGCGGAAGCCGTCGCGTGCAGAGAGAGCACGGGGCGTGAATAGATAGGGAACGCGGGGCTAGCGCAAGGCTGTGGTGCGGACGCGAAGGGCATGGAGACTGCGGAGAGCGCGCGAAGCCGGGAAGCGACTCAGAGCCGGGAAACCGCCGAGGGGCGAGGCGCCGAGAAGCAGCCTCGGGGCGGGCGCCAGGAAGCCGCGGAGATAAGAGAAAAGAGGTTTAGAAGTAAAATGAGAGAAATAGGAATGCTGGCAGATAGAAGTAAAATAGGAGAAATAGGAATGCCCAGAGATAGAGAAATAGAAAGGCCTCCCCACAACACGGCAATGAGAGAGTTTGGATTCGGTCTGCCTGATTAGTAAGACGATAAGCACCTGCTGGCAGCTAGTAGCTTACCCACTGCAGGTCACCGAAGACAGGCACATTATCAACATCAATAAGTCTCCCCACAAGATGGCAGTGAGAGGGCTTGGATTCGGTTTGCCTGATTGGTAGGGCTTGTAAGCACCTGTGGGCAACTCTAGCAAGCAGAGCAGAGTGTGTGCCGCGGGGCACCGAAGACAGGCGCGTATCAACGCCAAAAATAAAAAGAAAGGGGGATCTGTGGGGAGCAACTGGGAGCAACTCGGACTAGACTAAGTTACTGGAATTAAACTTATTCTATGCATCTGCTCTCCCACAATATGGCGCTGGGAGAGGAGGAAACAGCTTCTACACAGTTGCCGCCAGTTCAACCAATAAACTGTAGGATCTGCTCCTGATTGGAGGAGAGCAGCGTACTCGGCGTGTGGGTAGCAAAGTTGGAATTGGTGGAAGAGGACTATAAAGGAGGAGAGAGACAACATGCACCGGGAACATCTATCTGAAGGAACACCTGTGCAGCCCCCAAGAGAGCCGGCCGGCGGTGTGCCACTCCCCCGCGGAAGTGGGGAAGGTGGCAGGGGGAACCGCCCTTCCACAGAGGTGGAAGGGTCGGTAGCCAACCCGGGAAGAACCAGCAGCAAACCCGGGGAGGGCCGAGCAGACAAAAGAACAACGCAGGGTCCTGTGTCGTTCCTCCGTGAAGAGAGGGAGCGACAGTTTCTGAGGAATCTCCAGACTGACGTCCATAGTGGCTTGACCAGTTTGCATTCCCACCAACAGTGGGTTAGTGTCCCTTTTTCCCCACATCCTCGCCAGCATCTGTTGTTGGTAGATTTCTGTATGTGAGCCATTCTAACCGGGGTGAGGTGAAACCTCATTGTGGTTTTGATTTGCATTTCCCTGATTGCTAATGACATTGAACATTTTTTCATGTGCCTGTTGGCCATTTGGATTTCCTCTTTTGAAAAATGTCTATTGAGGTCCTTGGCCCATCTCTTAAGTGGGTTGTTGGTTTTGTTTTTGTGGAGTTTCTTGATCTCTTTGTAGATTCTGGTTATTAACCCTTTATCTGTTGCATAGTTTGCAAATATTTTTTCCCATTCTGTCGGTTGTCTCTTCACTCTCCTGACTGTTTCTTTTGCAGTACAGAAACTTCTCAATTTGATGCAATCCCAATAGTTGATTTTGGCTTTGACTGCCTGTGCCTCCCGGGTTTTTCCAGAAACTCTTTGCCTGTGCCAATATCTTGAAGGGTTTCTCCAATGTTCTCTAGTAACTTGATTGTGTCAGGTCGTAGATTTAGGTCTTTAATCCATGTTGAGTGGATTTTTGTGTAAGGTGTAAGGTAGGGGTCTTGCTTCATGCTTCTGCACGTGGAAATCCAGTTTTCCCAGCACCATTTATTGAATAGACTGTCCTTGCTCCAGGAATTGGTTTTAGATCCTTGATCAAATATAATTGGCTGTAGATGTTTGGGTTGATTTCTGGTGTTTCAATTCTGTTCCATTGGTCTATCCATCTGTTTCTGTACCAGTACCATGCTGTTTTGATTACAACTGCCCTGTAGTATGTCCTGAAATCTGGTATTGTGATGCCTCCGGCTTTGTTTTTGTTGTACAAGATTGCTTTAGCTATCGAGGTCTCTTGTGCCTCCATATGAATTTCAGCATCATTTTTTCCAGATCTGAGAGAATGTCTTTGGTATCCTGATTGGAATTGCATTGAATCTATAAATTTCTTTTGGGAGAATGGACATTTTGATGATGTTGATTCTTCCAATCCATGAGCATGGAAGATTTTTCCATTTTTTGGTATCCTCTTCTATTTCTTTCTTTAAGGTTTTGTAATTCTCATCGTAGAGATCTTGAATGTCCTTGGTTAAGTTTATTCCAAGGTATTTGATTGTTTTTGTAGCTATTGTGAATGGGATTGATCTTAGCAGTTCTTTCTCAGCCGTGGCATTGCTTGTATATACAAAGGCTGTTGATTTTTGTGCATTGATTTTATATCCTGCCACATTGCCAAACTCCTCTATGAGTTCCAATAGTCTCTTAGTAGAGTTCCTTGGATCCTCTAAGTAAAGAATCATATCGTCTGCAAAGAGGGATAGTTTGACTTCTTCCTTCCCAATTTGTATTCCTTTGATTACTTTTTCTTGTCTGATGGCACTGGCTAAAACTTCCAGAACTATGTTAAATAGCAGTGGTGAGCGTGGGCATCCCTGCATGGTGCCAGATCTCAGTGGAAATGCTTCCAACATTTCCCCATTCAATAGGATGCTGGCCGTGGGTTTTTTATAAATTGCTTTGATTATATTGAAGAATGTTCCTTCTATATCCAATTTGCTTAGAGTTTTCATCATGAAAGGGTGTTGAATTTTATCAAATGCTTTCTCTGCATCAATTGAGATAATCATATGGTTTTTCTTCTGCAGTCTGTTAATGTGGTGAATCACATTGATTGATTTGCGAATGTTGAACCATCCCTGCATACCAGGGATGAAACCCACTTGGTCTGAGTGGATGATTTTCCTGATGTGTTGTTGTATTCTAATGGCCAGAATTTTATTGAGGATTTTTGCGTCTATGTTCATCAGGGATATTGGTCTGTAATTTTCTTTCAGTGCTGCATCTTTCTCTGGCTTAGGGATTAAGGTGATGCTGGCTTCATAGAAAGAATTTGGGAGGATTCCCTCTTTTTCGATTGTTCTGAATAGTTTGAGAAGGAATGGGATTAGTTCTTCTTTAAATGTCTGGTAGAATTCAGCAGTGAATCCATCTGGTCCTGGGCTTTTCTTTGTTTGGAGGGCCTTTATTACTGTTTCAATTTCTGTTTCAGTTATGGGTCTATTTAGGTTTTCTATGTCTTCATGGTTCAATTTTGGTAGATTGCATTAGTCCAGGAATCTATCCATTTCTGATAGATTTTCATGTTTGCTGGCATACAGGTCCTTGTAGTAATTTCTGATGATTCTTTTTATTTCTATGGTGTCTGTTGTTACATTTCTTTTCATCTCTGGTTTTATTGATTTGGGTCTTTTCTCTTCTTTTTTTAGTTAGTTGGGCCGATGGGGTGTCAATTTTGTTTTTTTTTTTTTTCCAAAAACCAGCTTCTCGCTTGGCTGATTTTTTGTAATGTTTTTCTTGATTCAATCCTTTAATTTCTTCTCTGATTTTAATTATTTCTCTTCTCCTACTAGATTTGGGTTTGTTTTGCTGCAGTTTTTCTAGGTCCTTGAGATGCACTGAAAGCTCATCTATTTGGTACCTTTCCAATTTCTTGATATAGGCACCTATTGCTATAAATTTGCCTCTCGATACTGCTTTTGCTGTATCCTATAAGTTTTGATATGTTGTGTTGTTTTCTTCATTTACTTCCAGAAAGTTTTTGATTTCCCTTTTGATTTCTTGTATGACCCAGTGTTCATTCAGGAGCATGTTGTTCAGTCTCCATGTGTTTGCATACTTTCTGGGGTTTCCTGAGTTGCTAATTTCCAGCTTCATTCCGCTGTGGTCTGAGAAGCTGCATGGTATGATTCTAATTCTTTTAAATTTGCTGAGACTTGCTTTATGGCCTAGTATGTGATCAATCCTAGAGAAGGTTCCATGCGCTGCTGAGAAGAATGTGAAGTCTGTAGATGTAGGGTTGAAAGTTCTGTAGATATCTGTTAGATCCATTTGGGCAATAGTGTCAATTAAATCTGCTGTTTCCTTGTTGATCTTCTGTCCGGATGATCTGTCTATTTCTGAGAGTGGAGTATTGAAGTCCCCCAGTACTATTGTATTGCAATCTAAATCTCCCTTTAAGTCCCTTAACAAATCTTTTAAATAGACCGGTGCCCTGTAATTAGGTGCATATACATTTATAATAGTTACATCTTCTTGTTGAATTGAACCCTTTATCATTATATAGTGTCCCTCTTTGTCTCTCTTAACAGTTTTTGTATTAAAGTTTATTTTGTCTGATATTAATATGGCTACACCTGCTTTTTTTGGTTTCTGTTGGCATGGAATATCTTTTTCCAGCCTTTCACTTTCAGTCTGCATGCCTCTTTGTTAGAGAGATGTGTTTCTTGTAGGCAACAAATAGTTGGGTTGTGTTCTTTGAGCCAATCAGCCAATCGGTGTCTTTTAAGTGAAGAATTCAGACCATTAATGTTCAATGTGACTATTGATACGTAGTGACTTTTCCCTGCCATTTTCCCGGAGATATTTTCTAGTATATGCTTTGAGCTTCCCATGCTCTTTTACTGGTAGGTGTTCTTCCTTTCCCTTCTTTCATATTGATGGCCGTGTTTCTGTGTTTCTGAGTGTAGCACATCTTTAAGTATCTTTTGCAGGGCCAGACGAGTGGCCACAAAGTCTTTCAATTTCTGTTTGCTATGAAAGGTCTTTATTTCACCTTCATTCACAAATGAGAGCTTGGCAGGATATAATATTCTGGGCTGGCAATTTTTCTCTCTTAGCACCTGTGCTATGTCTCGCCATTCCCTCCTAGCCTGTAGTGTTTCTGATGAGAAGTCTGCTGTGAGTCTGATTGGAGATCCTCTGAGAGTAATCTGACGTTTCTCTCTTGCACATTTTAGGATCTTTTCTTTATGTTTCACTGTGGTAAGTTTAATTACCACGTGTCGTGGTGAGGATCTCTTTTGGTCATGTTTATTGGGGGTTCTGTGAGCTTCCTGTACTAGAATGTCTCTGTCCTTCTCCAAACCTGGAAAGTTCTCTGCTAGTATCTCACTAAAAAGGCCTTCTAATCCTTTCTCTCTCTCCATGCCTTCAGGAACTCCTAGAACTCGAATGTTGGTTTTTTTTAATAGTATCCTGTAGATTCCCAAAAATATTTTTTAGATTTCTAATTTCCTCTTCTTTTCTTTGGTTTGACTGTATGTTTTCCTGTGCTCTATCTTCTAAGTCTGATATTCTCTCTTCTGCTTCACCCATTCTGTTTTTAAGGCTTTCTGATGTGTTTGTCATTTGATCTATTGAGCTCTTCATTTCATTTTGATTTCTCTTCACTGTCACACTTTCCTGTTCTACTAGTTTCTGAGTTTCATTTTGATTCTTCCTTAAAATTTCATTTTCACGAGAGAGATTTTCAATCCTGTCCATTAAGGATTTCTGTAGTTCAAGGATTTGCTTTTGAAAACTTCTAAATGTTCTTATCATAAATTTTTTGAAATCCGTATCTTGCATTTCTTCTATCTCATCATCTTCATAATCTTGGTTTAGAGTGTTTTGTTTATTTGGAGGCATCATAGTGTCATCATTGATCTTGTTCCCTTGATTTCTGTGTTTGTTGCTTGGCATAGTTAATTCTTCTTTTGTCACTGTGCGTTTTTTTAAAATTTTTGTTTTATTTTATAGTATGTACGTGTTAAGTGGACTTCCTGCTGTTGGAGGAGCCTTGGAGGCTTGAGATGGGTGTGGCCTGAGAGCTCTGCTTGGTTCTTCCTGGTTAAGGGTGTGCAAAGGTGACACCCTCAGGTTATGCGTGGTAAATCTCTATTTATTTATTTATTTATTTATATTTTCAGGGGGTAAGTAATACTGCACGGAACGGCTGTGCAGAATTGATGGTATTTAGCTTCCAGTCTGGCTTCTACCCAAAGAGTCTGTGTAGGCTCCCTTTCTCCTCTGGACTCCCACTGTGTTGCCCAGGCTACTGAATTGCAGTGACTCAGTTCCTTAGCTCTCCCCTGTTGTTGTGTAAATCCAGAGAGGGGGCCTGCTCTTTGTCTCTTGCAAACTCAAGCCTTGCAGCCTTGCAACCTTTGCAAGGTTGGCGGTGAGAGAAACCCCCAACCTTTTTTTCCTTCTTTTCGGTAGTGAGTTTGCTGCACTTTCCGGCTCCCCTGTAGATTCTGACCCCCGTTTCCCCGCCAATATCTCGGGTTATTGAGCTCACCTCCCCTTCCAGCGCCGATGTGTGGACTCAGAGCCCTGGACGTCCCAACTCTCCCCGCTGGTGTCTGTGTGACATGCATTCCCCTTCCTGCACTGGCACGCAGACCCTGCGGCTCCCGCAGCTCCCGGGGCTCAGCTTCCGCGCGGTGGGCGACCTTGTTCTCCCAGTAGGTCCTCCGATTCACAGCCACTCGATCCAGGAGAGTTTCCTCTGCAATATTTTCCTGGTTCTTTTTCTGAGGCTACCGTAACTCCCCTTTTATTAAACTAAATTTTCCCGGACTATCGGTGCGCGCCCTCACTATTCCGCCATCTTGGCTCCGCCCCCCCAGAATGTCTTAAAAATGACCAGAAAAGAGCTTCACTACATCGGATTATAGTCAGAACTTCAAAGTAAAATATAAAGAAAAGACCCTAAAACATGTATGATAGAAATGCCAGACTATGTTCAAAGCATCTCCAATTGGATTGAGAGATGATTTCTCATCAGAAATCCTATAAGCTTGGAAAGAATGGAGAGATGCAGTTCAAGTCCTAAAAGAAAAAAAAAATCATCATCTGAAAATACTGTACCCAGCAAAGCTCTATTTTATTAATGAAGGTAAAATAAAGACCTTCCAAAACAAGAAAGAAATTGAAAGAATTTGTCACCACTCATCCAGTCTTACAAATGATACTTAAGGATGTGCTACACCTAGAAACAGAGAAAGATAGTGTGATTTATGAAAGAATGTGAAAGCAGAAAAATCTCCTATTTTATGTACGAAGGAATTCCAAAGCAAACAACAGGAATATTTACGGGAAAATGGCAGGAACAAGTCATTACTTATCAATAATAACCTTGACTATAAATGGCTTAAATTCTCCAATTAAAAGATACCAACTGACTGAATAGATAACAAAAGAACATATCTGGCTGCATGCAGGAAACACTCCTCACCAAAAATGATTCAGAAAATGAATGGGAAAAGTTATTCAATGGTTATGGAAAGGAAAAACAAACAGCAGTAGCCACCATAATATCAAACAGGACAGACTTTAACAAAAATGTTAAAATAGATAAAGACATTATGTAATAATGGATCAATTCAACAGGAAGACATGATTATAGTAAGTATACATACAACCAATGCTAGGGTGCTTGTCTATTTTATACATACACACACACACACACACTTATATATACATATATATTAATAGATCTAAAGGGAGACATAAACTCCAAAACAGTAACAATGGGGGAATACCAAACCCCACATTCATCAATGGACAGATCAACTACACAACAACTCAACGAAGAAATAGCAGAGCTAATTAAACTACTGACCTCTTGATTACCACAGATCATTTCATCATAAGGTTGCAGAATATACATTCTTTTCATCAGTGCGTGGAACTTTCTCTAGGAAAGAACATTTGCTAGGCTATAAAACAAATCTCAACAAATTAAAAAAACTATGCCATGTATCTTTCCTGATCACAATTGAATGAAGCTGGAAATGAACAACATAAGAAACTGGAAATATGCAAACACATGAATACTGAGCAACATGGTCCTGAATAACCAATGGGTCATAAGAGAAATCAAAGGGAAAATAAAATAAATCCTAAAAATGAATGGATATGAGTATATGACATACTGAAACTTAAGTGATAGTACAAAAGCATTGTTCAGAAAAATGCTATTAGTAGTTTGTACAGAGATCAAGAAATTCAAAAGCCTTCATAAAAATGATAAAAAATGCATCTAAAGGACTTAAAAACAAAAACAAGCAAAACCCCAAATTAGTAAGAGTAAATAAATAATAAAAATAGTGAAGAAATAAATAAAACTTAACATAAATAAGAGACAAAATATCAATATGACAAAGAACTTTTTTTATTTTTTTATTTGACAGATAGAGTTATACAGTGAGAGAGAGAGACAGAGAGAATGGTCTTCCTTCCGTTGGTTCACCCCCCAAATGGCTGCTATGGCCAGAACTACGCTGATCCGAAGCCAGGAGCCAGGTGCTTCTTCCTGGTCTCCCATGCGGGTGCAGGGACCCAAGCACTTGGGCCATCTTCCACTGCCTTCTCGGGTCACAGCAGAGAGCTGGACTGGAAGAAGTAACCAGGACTAGAACCCAGTGCCTATATGGGATGCCAGTGCCGCAGGCATAGGATTAACCAAGTGAGCCATGGTGTCGGCCCCAAGAGCTATTTTTTTAAAAAGCTGAAATCATTACACCACTAGCCCAACTAAGCAAAAATAAAGGAAAAGACTCAAAATCATAAAAACAGAGATGAAAAACAAGATATTACAATGGATACCACAGAATAAAAAGAAAAATCAGGAATTATGACAAATATCTTTATGCCAACAGATTGGCTTAGAAAATCTGTTCATTGAAGTAATTAGAAAATTTATTAATGTTGTAAAAAACAGATACAGACATCCAATTAGAGGAAGCACATAGAAAATCAATTAGACATGATCAGAGAATGATCACCATGAAGCATTATATTCAAACATCCAAAAGATAAACACAAGGGCTGATATTGTTGTACAGCAGGTAAAGCCTAAGCCTGCAATGCTAGCATCCCATATGGACGTCGGTTCATGTCCTAGATGTTCCACTTCCAATCCAATTCTCTGCTTATGGCCTGGGAAAAGCAGAAGAAGATGGCTGAAGTGTTTGTGCCCCGTCACAAGCCTGAAAGACCCAGAGGACATTTCTGGCTCCTGAGTTCAGCATCAGCCAGTCTTGGGCATTCTCTCTCTCTTTCTCTTTCTCTTTCTCTTTCTCTTTCTCTTTCTCTTTCTCTTTCTCTTTCTCTTTCTCTTTCTCTTTCTCTTTCTCTTTCTCTTTCTCTTTCTCTTTCTTTCTCTCTGTCTCTCTCTCTCCCTCCCTCTCTTCCTCTCTCTCTCCTTAATCTCTGTAAGTCTATTTAAAAATATTTAAAAAAAGATAAGATCCTAAAGTTTCGAGAGAGAGATGTCAGATTACCTTTAAAGGATCTTCAATAAGATTCACAGCAGATTTCTGCACAGAAACTCTACAGGGTGTGAGAAAATAGATACATTTCAAGTCCTTAAGCCAAAAAAAAAAATTGGCAGCCCAGAATAATGTGCTCAGTAAAGTACACACATTTTTTAAATGAAGGTAAAACAAAGATCTTCCAAAACAATCAAAAATTGAAAGAATTTGCTACCACTCTTGCGAACCTTACAAATGATATTTAAAGAGGTGCTACACAGAAACAGAGAAAGATGACCAGCATGGTGAAAAAAAGTGAAGGCAGAAAATTTCCTAGTAAAAATAAGAAGAAGATCCAAAACCATAAGAATATTAAAGAAAAATGCTAATCCCAAGTCATTACTTATCAATAATATCTTTGAATGTAAATGAACTACACTCTCCAATTAAAAAAAAAGACATGCTGGTTGGCTGCACTTAAAAAATATTTTTAAGCTGCCTATAAGAAACACACCCCAGCAACAAGGATACACACAGACTGAAAAGTGAGATGTTGAAAAAAATATTCCATGGAAATGTAAATCAAAAGTAGATATTAGGCCTGCACCAGGGCTCACAAGGTTAATCCTCTGCCTGCGGCGCCAGCACCCTGGGTACTAGTCCTGGTTGGGGAGCAGGATTCTGTCCCGGTTGCTCCTCTTCCAGTCCAACTCTCTGCTGTGGCCCGGGAGTGCAATGGAGGATGGCCCAAGTGCTTGGGCTCTGCACCCACAAGGGAAACCAGGAGGAAGCACCTGGCTCCTGGCTTCGGGTCAGTGCAGCACACACTTCTCAAAAACAAAAGAATACACTAAGAGATTATTGGAACTAATGAGAGAGTTTGGCAAAGTTGTAGATTATAAAAACACAGAAAAATCAATAGCATTTTTATATACAAAAATACCATGACTTGGAAATAATTTGACCACTCCCTTGAATAAGAGCTACAAAAATTGTTAATACTTTAGATTAAATTTAGCAAAGGATGTAAAAATTTTTTATAATTAAACTTACAAAGCATAAATGAAAGAAATAGCCAAAAATACAGAGTAAGAATCTTCCATGTTTGTAGATTAGAAGACTTAATATGATCAAAATGCCACCTTACCCTATTGGAATGGCTGTCATCCATAACTTAAAAAGTTATAAATGCTGGCCAGCGCCGCGGCTCACTAGGCTAATCCTCCACCTTGGGGCGCCGGCACACCGGGTTCTAGTCCCAGTCAGGGTGCCAGATTCTGTCCCGGTTGCCCCTCTTCCAGGCCAGCTCTCTGCTGTGGCCAGGGAGTGCAGTGGAGGATGGCCCAAGTGCTTGGACCCTGCACCCTGGCTCCTGCCATTGGATCAGCTCAGTGCGCCGGCCGCAGCGCACAGGCCTCGGCGGCCACTGGAGGGTGAACCAACGGCAAAGGAAGACCTTTCTCTCTGTCTCTCTCTCTCACTGTCCACTCTGCCTGTCAAAAAAAAAAAAAAAAAAAAGAAAGAAAGAAAAGAAAGAAAGAAACAAAATTATAAATGCTGGAAAAGATGTGTAAAAATGAGTAAGTACCCTAGTATAGTGTTGATGGGAGTGTAAACTAATATAACCATTATGGAAAGTAGAGGTAGTTGCGGGGGGAGAAGGAAGTATGGTTATCTTATTAGAATTGTGCCTATTAAATATTTTAATCTGTTCTCTTTAGATAAATAAAATTTTAAAAAGTAAAAATTAAAAAACCAAAACTCCAATGTCACTACTACATTTCAGTTACATATTCAAGAGCTTTTTATTCATTAAGAATAATAAATTAGCATCTATTTGAAACATACAGGCATTGGATGATGTACTTGTAAATTAACCAAAACTCAAGTAAAGAACAAACATACAAAAAAAAGTGAAGGCTGTTCATATCATTTGCCCACTTCTTTCCCAGATTGTTTGCCATGTTGTTGCTGAGTTTCTAGATCTCCTTATATATTCTTCATATTAATCCTTTATAAGATGCATAGATTCAGAATATTTTCTCCTATTCTGTGAGTTGCATCATCAGTTTGTTGAAGACATGAACAAGCATTTTTCAAAGCATGAAATTAATACGGTCAACAGACACATTAAGAAAAAGTGCTTAGGATCACTAGTCATGAGGCAGGTCCAAATAAAATACACAATGTTTTACCTCAGCTCAGTTAGGATGACTAGCATAAAAAAATTAACAAAAGCTGTTGAGGATGTGTAGAATATGGCATCATTATACAGTGTTGGTAGTAATGTAATCTAGTACAACTATTATTGAAGACAATATTTAGATTCCTCAGAAATCAGAAAATATCTAGATTCTGAGAAGAAAACCAAAGGAAATGAAATCAGCACATCAGAGTGTTATCTGCACCCCTATTGTTTAACACAACTTCATTTATAATAGCTACGATATGGAATAAGCCCTGATATATATCAACTGATGACTGGGTAAAGAGAATGTTGTGTAGACACACGATGGACTACTACTCAGCCATAAAAGAATATCCTGTGTTTCGCAACAAATTGAATGACCCTGCAGACCATTACACTTGGTAACTTGCAGCAGCTGGTGCCAAAGCGGGACCACGCACTTCTGGAGGAGCAGAGCAAGCAGCAGTCCAACGAGCACCTCCGCCGCCAGCTCGCCAGCCAGGCCAACATCGTGGGGCCCTGGATCCAGACCAAGGTGGCGGAGATCGGGCGCATCTCCGTCGAGATGCACGGCCCCCAGGAGGACCAGCTGAGCCACCTGAAGCAGTAGGAGCGCAGCATCGTGGACTACAAGCCCAACCTGGACCTGCTCGAGCAGCAGCACCGGCGCATCCAGGAGGCGCTCATTTTCGACAACAAGCACACGAACTACGCCATGGAGCACATCCGCGTGGGCTGGGAGCAGCTGCTCACCACCATCGCCCGCACCGTCAATGAGGTGGAGAACCAGATCCTCACTGCGATGCCCAGAGCATCAGCCAGGAGCAGATGCAAGAGTTCCGGGCGTCCTTCAACCACTTCGACAAGGACCATGGTGGGGCGCTGGGGCCTGAGGAGTTCAGGGCCTGCCTCATCAGCCTGGGCTACGAGGTGGAGAACGACCGGCAGGACAACGCCCCGTTCAACCGCGTCCTGAGTGTGGTTGACCCCAACCACAGCGGCCTCGTGACCTTCCAAGCCTTCATCGACTTCCTGTCCAGGAAGACCACGGACACGGTCATGGCCGACCAGGTCGTTGCCTCCTTCAAGGTCCTGGCCAGGGACAAGAACTTCATCACTGCCAAGGAGCTACAGAGGGAGCTGCCCCCCAACCAGGCCGAGTACTGCATCGCATGGTCCCTACCAGGGCCCCAGTGTGGTGCCCGGCGCCCTCGACTACAGGTCCTTCCCCACAGCCCTGTAAGGTGAGAGCAGCCTGTGAGGGCCCCTACAGAGAGACCCCCGGTTGAGCCCTCCTCACGCTTCCAGGAGGGGCTGGGGAGACCCCTCCTGCTCCTCTGACTCTGTATCTATGCAAAGCACTGTCAGTCCTTTTGGGGGTGAGGGGTGGACAGGGAGGGGCTGGGGCAGGCACACCTCTCTCTCTCTGGGTGGGCTGGAAGGGGCCTCCGTGTCCACCAGGGTACGACAAGGATGACTTTCTGGATCGGCACTGTGCTCTGGGAAGTACATGTGATGTGGTGGTGTGATATTTTATTTTATTTTATTTTATTTTATTTTTTTAAAATTTTTTTGACAGGCAGAGTGGACAGTGAGACAGAGAGACAGAGAGAAAGGTCTTCCTTTTGCCGTTGGTTCACCCTCCAATGGCCGCCGCGGCCAGCGCACTGCCCTGATCCGATGGCAGGAGCTAGGAGCCAAGTGCTTTTCCTGGTCTCCCATGGGGTGCAGGGCCCAAGCACTTGGGCCATCCTCCACTGCACTCCCAGGCCACAGCAGAGAGCTGGCCTGGAAGAGGGGCAACTGGGACAGAATCCGGTGCCCCGACTCGGGGTGATGTGCTTTTTTAACCCACGTGGAGAGGACAACAGGGCCCCTCTGCCCCTCCACACCCAGGCCAGAGCCCCACATGCCTTGTCCCGGAGCTGCCCAAAGAGGGCGCCACAGAGGGCGCCACAGCTACTCCATGGGACTAGGGACCCTGCCCCCCCCAGCTCCCTCCTCTCCTCCCCCTTGCCTGACTCACAGTTGCCAGGAGAAGAGGGGCTCCAGCCCCTTCTCTGCCAGAGCTGGCCTTGCTTTGTCTGGACTCAGGGTCTCAGGTTTTTTAAGGGCCAAGAAACACAAGAACCCAACAGACATACAAAATTTAAAAATTTACAAAAAAAAAAAAAAAACAAAAAAAAAACACAAAAAAAAACAAACACACACAAAAAAAAAAACAAAAAAAAAACCTTAGAAAATTACTATTTACTTTATTAGCTTACGGATTTATTATATAAATATATATTCACCTAGCTATCTTTGCCACCTCTCTCGTGCTCATAATGAAGACATAGCTGATTGGCTACCCCCGGCCGCCATTGTGTTGGCCACCGGGCCCTGGGTCGATGGGCTGCCGGCCTGGCTGTCTGGTAGTTGATGGTTTTGTTCCCCCCACTTTATTTATTTATTTTTTTTAGTTTGTTCTGATTGGTTATTTTTCTTCTTGGTTTCTGGATAAACAACCCTTCTGGGGACAAGATAATAAACGCGTAATATTTAAAAAAAAAAAATAGGCTGGCGCCGTGGCTCACTAGGGTAATCCTCCGCCTTGCGGCGCAGGCACACCAGGTTCTAGTCCCGGTCGGGGCGCCGGATTCTGTCCCAGTTGCCCCTCTTCCAGGCCAGCTCTCTGCTGTGGCCAGGGAGTGCAGTGGAGGATGGCTCAAGTGCTTGGGCCCTGCACCCCATGGGAGACCAGGAGAAGTACCTGGCTCCTGCCATCGGATCAGCGCAGTGCGCCAGCCGCAGCGGCCATTGGAGGGTGAACCAACGGCAAAAGGAAGACCTTTCTCTCTGTCTCTCTCTCACTGTCCACTCTGCCTGTCAAAAAAAGAAAAAGAAAAGAAAAAAGAAAAAGAAAACACCAAGTTTTTTTTGATTCGTGACAGCTATTATATGGAGTACCAAAAATAATATACAGGAGTGAAATTCACATCTTAATATTTGATTATTCCTTATAGCCCTTGTCATATTCCTGCAGAACAGCTGTCTTTCTAATTTTTACTTCTTGAACTCCTTTTTTTGTGAGGCTTTAAGCCTGTGATTATAAAATAAATTGGAAGTATTATAAAAATATATAAGAATGAAAGGAAGGGGAAATGTAGGGAAGGAGAGAAATATCATTTTTTAAAAATTTATTTGACAGGTAGAGTTAGAGAGAGAGAGAGAGAGAGAGAGAGAGAGGTCTTCCCTTTGTTGGTTCACTCCCCAAATGGTTACTACAGCTGGCGCTACGCCAATCTGAAGCCAGGAGCCAAGTGCGTCTTCTGGTCTCCCAAGCGGGTGCAGGGCCCCAAGCACCTGGGCCATTCTCCTCTGGCCTTCTGGGCCACAGCAGAGAGCTGGAATGGAAGAGGAGCAACCGAGACTAGAAGCCGGCACTGTTGCCAGCCAAAAATATCATTTCATTCTTAGAATTGAATCTTTGAAACACATGAAATCTGTTCTCCTTATATTAATGAATTTTTTTTTGACAGGCAGAGCGGACAGTGAGAGAGAGAGACGGAGAGAAAGGTCTTCCTTTGCCGATGGTTCACCCTCCAATGGCTGCTGCCAACGCGCTGCGGCCGGCGCACCGCGCTGATCCAATGGCAGGAGCCAGGTACTTATCCTGGTCTCCCATGGGGTGCAGGGCCCAAGCACTTGGGCCATCCTCCACTGCACTCCCTGGCCATAGCAGAGAGCTGGCCTGGAAGAGGGGCAACCGGGACAGAATCCGGTGCCCTGACCGGGACTAGAACCTGGTGTGCCGGCACCGCAAGGCGGAGGATTAGCCTAGTGAGCCGCGGCGCCGGCCTATATTAATGAATTTTAAAATGTTAATTTTATAGCACTTATCTCAAGTGTTGTGGGACAGTGCTTTTTTTCTCATATTATTTGATGAACTCTTTACTTAGTGTGGGGTTAACCATATGAGTACATATTGTACTGAAGATAGATTTTTGTAAAAATTAAGAGTGGGAATAAGAGAAGGAGGAGGAAGAAGTGTTGGAGAGTGGGAAGGAGGGTAGAGTGGGAAGTATCACTATGTACCTAAATCTGTGTGTGTCCATATATCTATATATATACATGTATATATACATATATACACATGTATGTATATATATACATGTATATATACATATATACACATGTATGTGTATATATACATGAAAATTGTGTAACTTAAATACAATAAAAAGTTAACATTTATTATAGCTGAATAGAGATTTTCTTGAGAAATTTTTCTCATATTTAATACAAGGGTGTTAGTAATCTACTGACAATGTTTCCATGAAAATGTAGATATGAAATACATGAAACCTGCATACTTTAAATAAAATTTATAAAAGAAATGATTGAAAAAGGATCTAGGGCTAATATTTGCATCATGATTTGTAATTAACTGAAAAAGAATCTTGCTGGTTTCTTTGTACCTCGGACTACACAAGTAGGGCATTTTGCTTTTAAGTCTTGAAGTTTCTTCATCATTTGTTTCTGTGAAGGTTTGATTGCTAAAAATGGAGAGGAGTTGTTATTCAGAATATTCCCTGCTGGCCAACTGAATGAATGATTGGGGAAGAATTCATAACTGCTAAAACAAAGTCAAGAGACAGCAGCTTGTTGGTAATTCAGTTCTGAAGTTTAGGTTTTTTTCTGTCAGTGGATTTATAATCTATTCCACATTTACTTGACTTACCAAGCCCTTTTCATTTTAGGAATCAGTATAAGGAAATGACTATGGAGTTCTTTCTCTTTTTATGTTCTTTTTAATTTAAAAATTTTAAAAAACGTTATTTTTCCTAATTAATTTCATATTCACATACTACATACATAAATATTTAAACTATCATTTTCTTTTCTAACGTTTATGTATATTTTATTAATTTGAAAGCTATAATATGTGCGTGCACACACACACACACACACACACGTGCAGGTTCTGCATCCACTGGATCACTCTCCAAATGTTTGCAACATCCAGAGCCGGGTCGGGCAAATGTCAGGAATTAGAACTCCATCTGAGTCTCCAATGTAGGTGGAGAGAACCCAATACGTGAGCCATCATCTGTTCTGCTAGGTGCTCTAAAAGGATGTTGGATCAGAAATTGAAGTCCGATGTTGAAATCTTTACTCAGTATAGAGTTGACCTTCTGTATATAAAGATAATTAAAAATGAATGTTAATGAAGAATGGCATAGGAAAGGGAGTAAGATACGGGATGGCTTGCGGGTGGGAGGGTGGTTATGGGGGGGAGGGAGAACCAGTATAATCCAAAAGTTGTCCTTTGGGAATTTGTATTTGTATTTATTAAATAAAAAAGAAAGAAAAAAATTAAGTCAGGGACAGCATGGTGGGGCAGTGGGCTAAGATGCTGCCTATGATGCTGGCCTTTCACATCAAAGTATTGGTTCAAGTTCCAGATGCACTGATTCTAACCAGATTTGTGGTAATGTTATTGGGAAATCAATAGAGGATGGCTGAGCATTGGTGTCTTCCACCCACTTTTGAATCCTGGATGGAGTTCTTGGATATTGGCTTTGCCCTAGCTATTGTGGCCATTTTCCCGTAACTATGTTGTTTATTTTGGATTTCTTTTGTACTTTTACTGGAGGATTTTGCTGCCTTCTCAGTCTTTCATGATGGCTATCTTTCTGTGTTTATAGTGTAGCACATCTTTAAGCATCTTTTGTTAAGCTAGATGTATGGTGACAAATTCTTTCAATTTCTATTTGTTATGAAAATTTTTATTTCACATTCATTCATAAATGAGAGCTTTTCAAGCACAGTATTCTGGGTTGACAATTCTTTTAAGACTTGGACTATATTTTGCCATTCTGTTCCTACTTGTATGGTTTCTGCTGAGAATTCCACTGTGAGTCTAATTGGAGATGCTCTGAGAGTCATCTGGTGACACTCTTGTGCACAATTTTCGAATCCTTTCTTTATGTTTCACTGCAGAAGGTTTGACTACAATGTGTCATGGTGAAGATCTTTTCTGGTCGTGTCTGCTAGGAATTCTATGTTCTTCCTGTACTTGGTCATCTCTTTTTGTTTCCAAGTTGGGGAATTTTTCTATAATTACTTCACTAAATAGGCTTTCTAGTCCATGCTCTCTTTCCACACCTTCAGGAACTCCTAAAACCCTTATGTTAGTTAATTTGATAGTATACCATAAATCTCCAACACTGTTTTTAAGTTTTCTTTTTCTTCTCCTTCTCTTCCTCCACCACCTCCTCTATCTTCTCCTTCTCCTCCTCTTCTTCTTCTATGATCTGACTGTAAGATTTCAAAAGATTTTTCTTCTATTTCAGAAATTCTTTCTTCCACCCTAAGATATTAGAGGGGCTGGCACTGTGGTACAGTGTTAAGGCTGTCCAGTGCATTTGGTATTTGATCTATTGAATTCTTCATTTCTAATATATAATGTTTTAAGAATTATTTTACTTATTTGAAAAACAGAAATACAGAGAGAGGCAGAGCCAGAGAGAGTCTTCCATTCTACTGGTTTACTCCCCAAATGAATGTGATGGCCAGAGCTGAGCTGGTCTGAAGCTAGGAGCCAGGAGATTCTTCCAGGTCTCCAATGTGGGTGCAGGGGCCCAAGGAATTGGGCCTTCTTCTACTGCTTTCCAAGGCCATAACAGAGAGCTGGATCAGAAGAGGAGCAGCTGAGGCTTGAACCAGCACCCATATGGGATGCCAGCTCTGCAGGCTGGGACTTTAGCCCACTGTGCCACAGTGCTGGCCCCTCTAATATCTTATTTTGATTTCTCTTTAAAATCTCAATTTCATGTACATTTTCATTCATGTCATGTATGCTTTTGTTTACTTCATGAATTTTCTTCTGATTGCTTTTGAGTAATTCTATGATTGATTTTTTTTGAATTCCATTTCCAACATTTCCTAAAACTCTTCACCTTTGCATTCTAATATCAAAATTATGTGTTCCCTTGAGGAGTCACAGTGTCTTCCTTATTTTTGTTTGTTGGATTTCTGCATTTTATTTTAGGCATTTCTGGGATTGATTTTTATTTTTTCCTCTGATGGCTTTTATCTTTGAGTCATGCTTCTGTGGCTTAGTGGAATGTCTGCACTTACATTGAATACACTTTCAGTGAATGGGCTTTCAGATGTGTAGTGGGTGTGTTTAGGGAGTTCTGGTCAGTACTCCAGGGTGGGGCAATTATCTATGGTAACATCCAAGTTGGACATGGTAGATCTCAATGCCCAGCTAAACCCTTCAACTTCTCATGTAACCATTGAGTCCCCATGGTCTCAGAACACAAGATTCCCAGTCGCTGGGCCCAGAGGTTTCTTTCTTCCCTGCCAGTCTGTACAGTCAACAGAAAGGCAGATGTTTCCCAAGACAGCTCCACCTAGGCATCATGACCCAGGGAGGCTGCGTGTGCCTCATGGTCCTACATGGTTGTGCAGCCACCTCTCAGCCAGGCTCAACGTCAGTGATTACTGAAGATTGTTTCCTCCACTGGAATCTCTGGATCACACATGTACACGAGGTCCACTCACCAAATTTTGCTCCGTGCACGTGACTGCCATCAGTACTGCTGAGAAGGCATCCTGTACCAGCCAGTTGCTGTGCCTGAACACAAAGGCTTTCACAGCTGCTGCCCAAACTCAAAATTGCACTCACCCTTTCTCTGCCAGAAATGGGCACTGTTGTGGGATTTGGGGTGAGATATACCTGCCTGATGTAATTCCACTGGGTCCAATGGCAACAGCTAGCAACTGCAATCTCCTAGGGCCCAATCCATCTCTCCCACCAACTATATCACCAAAGGCTGCTGCAGTCAGGTCTAACCGTTGTCTCCAAACTGCCGCATTTCCAGGCCCCAGCTGCTGCAGCCATGTTCATGTATGTGCTGTGTGTCCACACCCTCCACAAAGGTCCACAGTCTTCCTCCTTTTCTTGTAGAATTTTCAGTGTTTTCTCTTCAATTTTCCCCTGAAAATGCACTTCATACACATTTTTAACATTTATTCTAAGCCTAGCACACTATGTCATTCCCTAATAAACCATCTTTGAATCTGATATATTCTTTTTTAAAAAAAATGAGGGTTATATGGCTGTGTTAACATTAACTTTCACATACTTATGATAAATGTACACTTTAATGCCACAAGAAAACCCCACGAAAAAACCTGGGCCAGCGCTGATGCACAGTTTTTAACCACTTATGTAAGTGCTGGCATCTCATGTGGGTGCTAGTTCAAGTCCCAACTGCTCTAGTTCTGATTCAGCCCCCTGATAAGGCATCTGGGGAAGCAGTGGAGTATGATGAAAATATGAGTCCTTGCTGCCCATGAGTGACATCTAGTTAAATCTCCTGGATTCATATTAGACCAGCCTCAGAAAATATGACTGTTTGGAGAGTGAACAGTGAACCAGATCTCTCTCTGTCTCTGACTGCCCTTCTTTCTACGTAACTTTGCATTTCATGTCAAGAAATAAACCTAAAAAAAAGAAAACCAAAATAATTGAATAGCAGGAATAATGGGTTTAAGCACCATTAGCACAAAATGCCATGTGATTAAGAGTAGCTGAAACTAGGCTGGCGCTGCGGCTCACTAGGCTAATCCTCCACCTGTGGTGCAGGCACTCTGGATTCTAGTCCCGGTTGGGGCACCAGATTCTGTCCCGGTTGCTCCTCTTCCAGTCTAGCTCTCTGCTGTGGCCCAGGAGTGCAGTGGAAGATGGCCCAGGTCCTTGGGACCTGCACCCACAGGGGAGACCAGGAAGAAGCAATGGGCTCCAGGCTTCAGATCAGTGCAGCATGCCGGCCGTAGCAGCCATTTGGGGGGTGAACCAATGGAAGGAAGACCTTTCTCTCCAGTCTCTCTTTCTCACTGTCTAACTCTGTCAAAAAAAAAAAAAGAGTAGCTGAAACTGATGACAAGTCTCATGTATTTTACATTGTTTTAAGTTTTTCTTTAAAAATCTTCCTGTTATAAAATGAAAAATGTGATCTATAACATTATCTGTGTATCTTGATTATCTTTGAGGATGAGAGATACAAGTTGACTTTTGGGAACATGAGCAAGTTTGGTTCTATTCTTGGTTGCACATGGATCTTCACTTTGTAATAATTTGTAGAGCTTTATGTAATTTCTTTGTGCCTGTGTTTCTCTAAGCAGGCTATCCATCTATGAACAATATAAACATCACATATTTGCACAAAGATTGTAACTCAGTGCCTCAGAGTAATAGCAGAATTCATTTTGTTAAACTTTAATTTGGGTAAGGTTCTTTGGGAACAGTTTATCACTTCTCAATGCAAGACATTTTGAAGGCTAGAAAGGACCTACAATTCTTCAGCTTTAAGAATTGAATTTGGCGGAGCCAAGATGGCGGAATAGTGAGGGCGTGCACTGATAGTCCGGGCAAATTTAGTTTAATAAAAGGGGAGTTACGGTACCTGCAGAAAAAAGAACCAGGAAAATACTGCAGGGAAAACTCTTCTGGATCCAGTGGCCGTGAATTGGAGGACCTACTGGGAGAACAAGGTCGCCCAATGCGTGGAAGCCAAGCCGCGGGACCGAGCCGCGGAAGCCCCAGGGTCTGCACGCCAGTGCTCGAAGGGGAGTGCATGCCACACAGACAACAGCGGGGAGACTTGGGACGCTCAGGGCTCCGAGTCCACACATCGGCGCTGGAAGGGGAGGTGAGCTCAATAACCCGAGACATTGGTGGGGAAACGGGGGTCAGAATCTAAAGGGGGGCCGGAAAGTGCAGCAAACTCACTACCGGAAAGAAGGAAAAAAAAGCTTCTGGGTTTCTCTTCCCCCTAACCTTGCAAAGGTTACAAGGCTGCAAGGCTTGAAGAATTCCCAAGAGACAAAGAGCAGGCCCCCTCTCTGGATTTACATATCAATGGGGGAGAGCTAAGGAACTGAGTCACTACAATTCAGTAGCCTAGGCAACCCAGTGGGAGTCCAGAGGAGCCTAAAGGGACTCTGGGACACTGGGGGTAGAAGCCAAAGACTGAAAGCGAAATACCATCAATTCTGCACAGCTGTGCCGTGTGGTGTTACTTACCCCCTGAAAAATAAAATACATAAATAAATAAAAAGAGAGAGATTTACCACGCATAACCTGAGGGTGTCACCTTTGCACACCCTTAACCAGGAAGAACCAGGCAGAGCTCTCAGGCCGCACCCATCTCAAGCCTCCAAGGCTCCTCCAACAGCAGGCAGTCCACTTAACACGGACACAGTATAAAATAAAATAAAAAAAAACCGCACAGTGACACAAGAAGAATTAACTATGCCAAGCAACAAACACAGAAATCGAGGGAACAAGATCAACGATGACACTATGATGCCTCCAAATAAGCAAAACACCCCAAGCCAAGAGTATGAAGATGATGAGATAGAAGAAATGCAAGATACGGATTTCAAAAAATTTATGATAAGAACATTTAGAAGTTTTCAAAAGCAAATCCTTGAACTACAGAAATCCTTAATGGACAAGATTGAAAATCTCTCTCGTGAAAATGAAATTTTAAGGAAGAGTCAAAATGAAACTCAGAAACTAGTAGAACAGGAAAGTGTGACAGTGAAGAGAAATCAAAATGAAATGAAGAGCTCAATAGATCAAATGACAAACACATCAGAAAGCCTTAAAAATAGAATGGGTGAAGCAGAAGAGAGAATATCGGACTTAGAAGATAGAGCACAGGAAAACATACAGTCAAACCAAAGAAAAGAAGAGGAAATTAGAAATCTAAAAAATATTGTTGGGAATCTACAGGATACTATTAAAAAAACCAACATTCCAGTTCTAGGAGTTCCTGAAGGCATGGAGAGAGAGAAAGGATTAGAAGGCCTTTTTAGTGAGATACTAGCAGAGAACTTTCCAGGTTTGGAGAAGGACAGAGACATTCTAGTACAGGAAGCTCACAGAACCCCCAATAAACATGACCAAAAGAGATCCTCACCACGACACGTGGTAATTAAACTTACCACAGTGAAACATAAAGAAAAGATCCTAAAATGTGCAAGAGAGAAACGTCAGATTACTCTCAGAGGATCTCCAATCAGACTCACAGCAGACTTCTCATCAGAAACACTACAGGCTAGGAGGGAATGGCGAGACATAGCACAGGTGCTAAGAGAGAAAAATTGCCAGCCCAGAATATTATATCCTGCCAAGCTCTCATTTGTGAATGAAGGTGAAATAAAGACCTTTCATAGCAAACAGAAATTGAAAGACTTTGTGGCCACTCGTCTGGCCCTGCAAAAGATACTTAAAGATGTGCTACACTCAGAAACACAGAAACACGGCCATCAATATGAAAGAAGGGAAAGGAAGAACACCTACCAGTAAAAGAGCATGGGAAGCTCAAAGCATATACTAGAAAATATCTCCGGGAAAATGGCAGGGAAAAGTCACTACGTATCAATAGTCACATTGAACATTAATGGTCTGAATTCTTCACTTAAAAGACACCGATTGGCTGATTGGCTCAAAGAACACAACCCAACTATTTGTTGCCTACAAGAAACACATCTCTCTAACAAAGAGGCATGCAGACTGAAAGTGAAAGGCTGGAAAAAGATATTCCATGCCAACAGAAACCAAAAAAAGCAGGTGTAGCCATATTAATATCAGACAAAATAAACTTTAATACAAAAACTGTTAAGAGAGACAAAGAGGGACACTATATAATGATAAAGGGATCAATTCAACAGGAAGATGTAACTATTATAAATGTATATGCACCTAATTACAGGGCACCGGTCTATTTAAAAGATTTGTTAAGGGACTTAAAGGGAGATTTAGATTGCAATACAATAGTACTGGGGGACTTCAATACTCCACTCTCAGAAATAGACAGATCATCCGGACAGAAGATCAACAAGGAAACAGCAGATTTAATTGACACTATTGCCCAAATGGATCTAACAGATATCTACAGAACTTTCAACCCTACATCTACAGACTTCACATTCTTCTCAGCAGCGCATGGAACCTTCTCTAGGATTGATCACATACTAGGCCATAAAGCAAGTCTCAGCAAATTTAAAAGAATTAGAATCATACCATGCAGCTTCTCAGACCACAGCGGAATGAAGCTGGAAATTAGCAACTCAGGAAACCCCAGAAAGTATGCAAACACATGGAGACTGAACAACATGCTCCTGAATGAACACTGGGTCATTCAAGAAATCAAAAGAGAAATCAAAAACTTTCTGGAAGTAAATGAAGACAACAAAACAACATATCAAAACTTATGGGATACAGCAAAAGCAGTATTGAGAGGCAAATTTATAGCAATAGGTGCCTATATCAAGAAATTGGAAAGGTACCAAATAGATGAGCTTTCAGCGCACCTCAAGGACTTAGAAAAACTGCAGCAAACCAAACCCAAATCTAGTAGGAGAAGAGAAATAATTAAAATCAGAGAAGAAATTAAAGGATTGAATCCAAAAAAACACTACAAAAAATCAGCCAAGCGAGAAGCTGGTTTTTTGAATAAATAAACAAAATTGACACCCCATTGGCCCAACTAACTAAAAAAAGAAGAGAAAAGACCCAAATCAATAAAATCAGAGATGAAAAAGGAAACGTAACAACAGACACCACAGAAATAAAAAGAATCATCAGAAATTACTACAAGGACCTGTATGCCAGCAAACAGGAAAACCTATCAGAAATGGATAGATTCCTGGACACATGCAACCTACCAAAATTGAACCATGAAGACATAGAAAACCTAAATAGACCCATAACTGAAACAGAAATTGAAACAGTAATAAAGGCCCTCCAACAAAGAAAAGCCCAGGACCAGATGGATTCACTGCTGAATTCTACCAGACATTTAAAGAAGAACTAATCCCATTTCTTCTCAAACTATTCAGAACAATCGAAAAAGAGGGAATCCTCCCAAATTCTTTCTATGAAGCCAGCATCACCTTAATCCCTAAGCCAGAGAAAGATGCAGCACTGAAAGAAAATTACAGACCAATATCCCTGATGAACATAGACACAAAAATCCTCAATAAAATTCTGGCCAATAGAGTACAACAACACATCAGGGAAATCATCCACCCAGACCAAGAGGGATTCATCCCTGGTATGCAGGGATGGTTCAACATTCGCAAAACAATCAATGTGATTCACCACATTAACAGACTGCAGAAGAAAAACCATATGATTATCTCAATTGATGCAGAGAAAGCATTTGATAAAATTCAACACCCTTTCATGATGAAAACTCTAAGCAAATTGGGTATAGAAGGAACATTCCTCAATATAATCAAAGCAATTTATAAAAAACCCACGGCCAGCATCCTATTGAATGGGGAAATGTTGGAAGCATTTCCACTGAAATCTGGCACCAGGCAGGGATGCCCACTCTCACCACTGCTATTTAACATAGTTCTGGAAGTTTTAGCCAGAGCCATCAGACAAGAAAAAGAAATCAAAGGAATACAAATCAAGAAGGAAGAAGTCAAACTATCCCTCTTTGCAGACGATATGATTCTTTACTTAGAGGATCCAAAGAACTCTACTAAGAGACTATTGGAACTCATAGAGGAGTTTGGGAAAGTGGCAGGATATAAAATCAATGCACAAAAATCAACAGCCTTTGTATACACAAGCAATGCCATGACTGAGAAAGAACTGCTAAGATCAATCCCATTCACAATAGCTACAAAAACAATCAAATACCTTGGAATAAACTTAACCAAGGACGTTAAAGATCTCTACGATGAGAATTACAAAACCTTAAAGAAAGAAATAGAAGAGGATACCAAAAAATGGAAAAATCTTCCATGCTCATGGATTGGAAGAATCAACATCATCAAAATGTCCATTCTCCCAAAAGCAATTTATAGATTCAATGCAATTCCAATCAAGATACCAAAGACATTTTTCGCAGATCTAGAAAAAATGATGCTGAAATTCATATGGAGGCACAAGAGACCTCGAATAGCTAAAGCAATCTTGTACAACAAAAACAAAGCCGGAGGCATCACAATACCAGATTTCAGGACATACTACAGGGCAGTTGTAATCAAAACAGCATGGTACTGGTACAGAAACAGATGGATAGACCAATGGAACAGAATTGAAACACCAGAAATCAATCCAAACATCTACAGCCAACTTATATTTGATCAAGGATCTAAAACTAATTCTTGGAGCAAGGACAGTCTATTCAATAAGTGGTGCTGGGAAAACTGGATTTCCACGTGCAGAAGCATGAAGCAAGACCCCTACCTTACACCTTACACAAAAATCCACTCAACATGGATTAAAGACCTAAATCTACGTCCTGACACCATTAAGTTATTAGAGAACATTGGAGAAACCCTTCAAGATATTGGCACAGGCAAAGAGTTTCTGGAAAAGACCTGGGAGGCACAGGCAGTCAAAGCCAAAATCAACTATTGGGATTGCATCAAATTGAGAAGTTTCTGTACTGCAAAAGAAACAGTCAGGAGAGTGAAGAGACAACCGACAGAATGGGAAAAAATATTTGCAAACTATGCAACAGATAAAGGGTTAATAACCAGAATCTACAAAGAGATCAAGAAACTCCACAAAAACAAAACCAACAACCCACTTAAGAGATGGGCCAAGGACCTCAATAGACATTTTTCAAAAGAGGAAATCCAAATGGCCAACAGACACATGAAAAAATGTTCAAGATCACTAGCAATCAGGGAAATGCAAATCAAAACCACAATGAGGTTCCACCTCACCCCGGTTAGAATGGCTCACATGCAGAAATCTACCAACAACAGATGCTGGCGAGGATGTGGGGAAAAAGGGACACTAACCCACTGTTGGTGGGAATGCAAACTGGTCAAGCCACTATGGAAGTCAGTCTGGAGATTCCTCAGAAACCTGAAGATAACCCTACCGTTCGACCCATCCATCCCACTCCTTGGAATTTACCCAAAGGAGTTTAAATTGACAAACAAAATGCGGTCTGCACCCTAATGTTTATTGCAGCACAATTCACAATAGCCAAGACCTGGAACCAACCTAAATGCCCATCAACGGTAGACTGGATAAAGAAATTATGGGATATGTACTCTTTAGAATACTATACCGCAGTAAGAAACAACGAAATCCAGTCATTTGCAACAAAATGGAGGAATCTGGAACACATCATGCTGAGTGAAATAAGCCAGTCCCAAAGGGACAAATACCATATGTTCTCCCTGATCGGTGACAACTGACTGAACACCAAAAAGGAAACCTCCTGAAGTGAAATGACACTATGGGAAACGGTGACTCGATCAGCATAGCCCTGACTGTTAATGGACAACTTAATACATTATCCCTCCTAGTATTTTTTTTGTCTGTTCTACTTAATATGACTGGTTTAATTCTGCAATTATCACACAGTTATTCTTAAGTGTTGAAAATTAACTGAAATGTGATCCCTGTCAAACATAAGAGTGGGAATAAGAGAGGGAAGAGATGTATAACTTGGGGCAGGCTCGGGCTGACTTGCCCCAATTGGTAGAGTTGGAAACATACCAGGGGATTCCAGTTCAATCCCATCAAGGTGGCATGTGCCAATGCCATCTCACTATTCCAAGTGATCATTTCAGTTCACAATTGATCATAATGAAAGGACTAAGAGTCAAAGGGAGCACATAAACAAGTCTAGTACCTGCTAACACTAACCGATAGAATAAATAAAGGGGAGAGTGATCCAACATGGGAAGTGAGATACTCAGCAGACTCATAGAATGGCGGATGTCCTAAATAGCACTCTGGCCTCAGAATCAGCCCTAAAGGCATTCCGATCTGGCTGAAAAGCCCATGAGAGTATTTCAGGCATGGAAAGCCAAGACACTCTGGCAAAAAGATCTCTGTGAGTGAGATCCCAGTGGAAAGAACAGGTCTTCAAAGAGGGAGGTGCCTTTCTCTGAAGGGAGGAGAGAACCTCCACTTTGACTATGACCTTGTCTAAACAAGATAAGAATCGGAGAACTCAAGGGGCTTCCATAGCCTTGGAAACTCATGACTGGTGCATAGGGAGATTACTGATGCCATAAACAGGAGTGTCAATTTGTAAAGTCAACAACAGGAGTCACTGTGCACTTACTCCTCATGTAGGATCTCTGTCCTTAATGTGCTGTACATTGAGGCTTAATGCTATAACGAGTACTCAAACAGTATATTTCACTTTGTGTTTCTATGGGGGTGCAAACGGTTGAAATCTTTACTTAATGTACACTAAACTGATCCTCTGTAAAAAAAAAAAAAAAAAGAAATTATCAATTCCCAACTTGACTCTCACTGGGATTAAACATGACAATAGGTCTGATCTGATTTCATCATCATTTAAAAAAAATCATCTATTATTTTTCACTTTATGTCTCTGTGTGGGAGCAAACTGTTGAAATCCTTACTTAAGGTATACTAAGCTGATCTTCTGTATATTAAGATAATCGAAAATGAATCTTGGTGTGAATGGAAGGGGAGAGGGAGTGGGAAAGGGGAGGGTTGTGGGTGGGAGGGACGGTATGGGGGGTGGGAAGCCATTGTAATCCATGAGTCGTACTTTGGAAATTTATATTCATTAAATAAAAGATAAAAAAAAAAGAATTGAATTTGTCAGGTCCGTGCTGTGGTGCAGCAGGTTAAAGCCCTGGCCTCAAGTGCCAGTATCCCATATGGGCACCGGTTCTAATCCCAGCTGCTCCTCTTCTGAAACAGCTCTCTGCTATGGCCTGGGAAGGCAGAGGATGGCCAAATCCTTGGGCCCCTGCACCCACGTGGGAGACCCAGAAGCTGCTCCTGGCTCCTGGCTTTGATCTGCACAGCTCCAGCTGTTGCAGCCATCTGGGGAGTGAACCAGCGTATAGAAGACCTCTCTCTCTGTATCTACCTCTCTCAGTAACTCTGTCTTTCAAATAAATAAAATAAATCTCTAAAAAATTGAATTTGCCAAATGTGTACACTAAAATTCAGAGTTGATCAAATATTTCACCAGATGCAATATTGAGTAGGACAAAAACTTTTCAGTCTTTGAGAGTGTGCTTCAGAATAAAATTTTTTCTAAAGATAACAATATTCCTTTATCAAAATTATATTTATTTCATGTTAAATGTGTCAATAATTCAATGTAACAACATGACACTATATATAATGTATCTAAAAATTAGTAGCAAAAGTATCTTTGATAAAATTTCCCTGAACTCTTCAATAGCTTTCTGAAAGAAATTGACACACTGAAGTTGAAGTCACAATGATTTTTCATGGGCTATAATTGTTGCAGAAAAACTTGTCTTCAGGTCAGTTTCTAAGTTTTACCTCCTTTTTGGCATTTTCATCTTCTTGGTCAGTAATAATGACTTCTGCTCAGGGGAAGATTATGGAAAATCTGCTTAAGCAGAATAGCTCTTTGACTTGTTCTGAATACCCACGTAGTCATGCTTTTGTAGTACTATCAAGAGCTTTCAGTTAGGGTCATTTGTGTAAGGTGGCATTGAACTAGCCAGTGGGACTTTTGCAATCCAGACAAGAGGAAATGTGGAGGACATATCTTCTTTGAGTTTAGTAGGGTGTGTTTGGTGGTCTGCAGTAACTTGGTGTGTGTATTTAAGGCACCATTATATTTTGGGGTGGCACTGGAAAAACTTACTGGACTATTCTATGACCTACTTTGTCTGCTCAATCAGCAGCATGACAGGAAGGTGAAAGGCCAGTGTGCACCATGCAAATTGGGCCCTATGTCCCCAAGACAGGAAACCCTCGCAATCCAAAGGATAGTGTCTCTTCATTGTCAGATTCTGTGTACTCCTCCTCTGAGTACACAGTGAAATATGGGGATCCCTTTTACTGAATACTGATGGGGTAATAATGATAAATAAAATTTTCTGGCCCTATTGTTATGATAAAAATACTCAGGAAAGCTACTGGAAGAGTTTATTTACTTAAGCATTCATGAGTCAGCGCATTCAATAATAGAAGACATTCAGAAAACTCCTTTTGAAAGTGGAATACGGAGGCAAAGTAAAGACATTACTGGGTTAGGTACAGTTAGGTTTTTGGCTTATGTCAATGTGATCACTGGATGGTCCCTATTTAGATGTTAATAGTTAAGCTTAAATTCATTTCATTGTTTAAATTAGAATTTAGTTTGCTTATGGAGGAACCTAAGGTGCTAGAACTCTGTGAATCTAACAAACTCTACTGTTTGTTGACTTTTTTTATTTAGTGGGGGTTTAAGCTTATGATAATAAAATAAATTGAAAGAAACATGAGAAAAGAGGGAAGAGTGATGGTGGGAGTAGGGAGGGATGAAGGAGGATAGGGTGGGAAGTATCATTATTCTCTTAAACTGAATATATCAAATATATGAAAATTGTTCCCATTAAATAAGTTTAAGAAATAAAATTAATAAAATTGAATGCTGTGTGAGTATCCACAGACCTCATAAAACATGTTTTATAGTTATCATATAAGGAATACTTAGTAAGTCTTTCCAAATGTTATAAAATTGCCAGTAAAATGTATTATAAAGGAGTTTCAGGAAATTATTCAAAATTCAGTTTTCTGTGTTTCCCACTTTTTGTGGTAAATGCCAAATGTCCTTTTCAAATTTGCACTTATTATTCGTTTGTTTTCTAAATTAAAATTCATTTTCTTGCCTAAGTTTACACTTGTATGTGTGTATTTTTAAAGAAGCAACCCTTTACATTTTATATGTTTGAAACCACATATGTCTGTGTAAGCCTCTTCCTGCCATGATTTTTACTGGTCCTGCCTTGACACAAAATGGCTTTAAAAAATGAATTAAAGTATTATTTGTCCCGATTATTGACCATTTTAGCTCCTACAGATCAGAGAATCCATAGTACATTTCTGTCTGTTTTGGGGTCATTTCAATTACTATAATGTTCTCTAGTTCTTGAAACAGCAGTTTCTTTTGTTGATATACCATTTTCTTATTCATTCAAATGCTGAGTCACACCTCTAAGTTTATCTTTTGGATATTGTTCATAATATTACAATAATTATAAACACATTGATTTAATACCCTAAGATATATACCCAGAGAGAGGATTGTTGGATCATGTGGAACTTTGGTTTGAGAATGTATCTGACAGTTCATGTAGTGGATGGTTTTTTGTAGGGCCTGGTGTTGCTGTAGTGAAATCTTTTAGGGGCCAGTGCTGTGGCACAGTAGGTTAATGCCCTGGCCTGAAGCGTCGACATCCCATATGGGCACCGGTTCTAGTTCTGGCTGCTTCTCTTCCTGTCCAGCTCTCTGCTGTGGCCTGGGATTGCAGCAGAGGATGGCCCAAGTCCTTAGGCCTCTGCACCCATGTGGGAGACCCGGAGGAAGCTCCTGGTTCCTGCCTTCGGATTGGCGCAGCCATTGTGGCCATCTGGGGAGTGAACCAGTGAATAGAAGACCTCTCTCTCTGTCTCTACCTCTCTCTGTAACTGTCTTTCAAATAAATAAAATAAATCTTTGAAAAAAGAAATCTTTTAGAGGTATATCCTAGAGTTAGTGATTAGGTTCTTTTCCTTTGGAAAAGATCATTGCCCATCTCTTACAGTGAGTTCTTACAAGAGCATACTATTATAAAATGAGGGGACCCCACATGATTGGCCTCTTTGGAACATAGCCACTCCCATTTCCATTTTTCTGCCAAGCTGCAACACAGAAAGGGGAGCCATCATAAGGAGATAACTTGTTGATGCTATCAAAACTAAGAAATTAAAAATATGCAAATTATTAGGCATTAACTATAATACATACAAACTTTTTAGGGAGGGACTGCTGTACATTGATTCATAGTACATGTTTGTTGTCATGACTGATTACCAAAGTACTTTCATTCATGGGCGCATATTACACTTTCCTACTATGTGCCAGATTTTATTCTAGGTGCTCAGGTCAGAACAATAAGGAAAACAGACATAAGTATATGCTTTCATGGGCATTCAGCTTAGTTTATGGAGACAAAGATAAATGATTTACAAAAATGAATACAATACATGACATGCTTGATAGTATGTTCTACTGAAAGTATAAATTTACATACTTAAGTGCTCATGAATCATTGCTGATTGAGCAGGGTTCCTTCCTCTAATCATTTCTCAAACATTTCATCCATTCCAGTGCTCTCTTTTAATGGGATTAACAATGTCTACACACTTAAATTACTTGAGGTTATTTTATTTCCTACAGTTATTTCCTATTGTGATCTCTGGGATAATATCATCTGGGGGGCAGGTCTATTTGGGCATCCAGTGCTAGTGGAGAGTTTCAAGCAGTAAAGTTCTTGCTTGCAATAATACTACGAAATGGAAAAAAGAAAAAAAAAAACTGTGAGGATTCCCTTAGGCAGCCTGAAACGGGTGTATTATGTCCCTTCTGCAGTGGAAAGAATAATCAGAGAATAGAAAGCTGATTACCAGGGGTTGTCAGGGTCGTGAGGTATGAAGTAGGAAACAGAAAATGTTGATTGAAGGGCAATAATTCCACCAAGACAAAAATGAGTGAATAATTGCACTGCTTGATGATCACAGTTAATAATATGTATTTCCAAATTGCTAAAAGAATATTTTTTTAGGGGTGGACATTTGGCCTAGTGGCAAGATCCTGGTTAGGACACCTGCATCCCTTATCAAAGTTCCTGGATTAGAGTCTTGTATCTGGTCCTGATTTCTGCTTCTCACTAACAAAATATGAAATGTAACAGCTGAGGGATCAGATAATTTGGCACTTCCCACTCATGCAGAATACCTGGATTAAGTTAGTGGTCTTTAGAACATACATTAATTTCATAACATTGGACAGATAAAGTGTGTTTTAGCAGA
Source organism: Oryctolagus cuniculus (assembly GCF_051225735.1). Lineage (NCBI taxonomy): Eukaryota > Metazoa > Chordata > Mammalia > Lagomorpha > Leporidae > Oryctolagus > Oryctolagus cuniculus. The sequence goes on from NC_142877.1 coordinate 50,274,647, forward strand.
TATACAACTAGTAACTATAAATAAGAAATTAATTAGTTGTATTGCCTTCAAGTTAAGTTTTTCTGCTTGTTTCCCATTCTATTAGCCTTAGGTTTCCTGTGCTGAGAGAACAGGTGCAAATGACAGAGGAGAGCCAGAAGCTCTACTCAGTGAGCTTGGCTGTGGAGAACTAGCTGGTCTGGTTCCACAGCAGTCTCCATCTCTGGTAAACAAGTGCATCCTCCCTGATTCAGATGTATCTGAGAAGGACAGGCCTTATGCAAATCAAATAGATAATGGGTCCAGAGTGGATCAAGGAAGATACATGAGAAGTCCACCAGAAAGAACCTAAGAGTCTGAGATTTACTGTCCATATGGGAATTGATTATTGAGAAGATAAATGCCACCCACCACTTTAAAATTAGTGGGTGTTGGATTCATAAAGGGGACCACAGACTTAGCAGCTCTAATCAGGTTAAATGCTCATCTTTGAATAAGTCAGAACAAAGGGTGGCTGTTGGGTATCAAACAGGAAATTTGTCATTTGATAAACTGTAATTCCTCTACTTCTGTATGTGTGAAATAGAAACCCTGTGAGTGCAATTGGGAGAGGAGACTAAGGGACAGGTGGCAGAACAAATCAACACAGAATACTGGGATCCACATCTAAATAAATTATTTTGAGCAGGACAATGCAATCTGTGGACCATTGTGCTGCTGAAATGTACTTTCCCTGGGGTAGAGGAAGCAGAGGAAAGGCAGCCTGTGTTCTACTACCAACGCAGAAGCCCTGGCACAGGGATATACAGGTTCTGTATTGTTTCACTGAGACCCTGATTCCAAAAGAGAACTGAGGTTGGCATTGGATGTCTCTAAGAGCAATGGGGATCGCTTGAAATATCAGATGTACTTGTACTTGTTCAGAAGCAGAGGTTACTGTATTACTTGTGTCTGTTGACAAGGACTGAGAGCAGACAACCTGCCCAGACATGCCTGCCTTGGAGAAATGAGTCCACAGTTAAGAAGAGTGGGACCCAGCTGCTCTCCTCCACTGTCTTCCAGAAACCATGAAAGTTCACTGTTCCCTGAGGTGGCTCCTATTTCCAGTGATATCAAGGCCACGGATGTCCTGCTTCTAAAGTTCAAATGACAGTTATGGGCCTGCAGGGAGATGAGCTGATGCCATCCCTTCCATATAACCACATCTTGGGTATTCATCCCATAATGGATTCACATCAGAGGCCTAGCTGGGTGAGTGACTTTCTGTTTCATGCACAGAGTGAGCTCCTAGAGTAAGTGGATCCTAGGCTGGAGAAGGGTTGGTCTCAGTGACAAGTCAGGAGGATTTTGTGCTTCTGATACCAGTCTTAGCTATTACTCCACTGTTAACAGTACGTGTTTCTAGACATGAAATGATAAACTTCGTGAATTATGGAAGGTTATGAATGAATAGGTTTGCAATAGTATATTTATGATTTTTGATGTACTTGCACTGGTTTTTATCTGGTTTCCCTCATTCTAGTATATTTCTCAATTTAACATATGTCTTTTTCAAGTAATTTGTTCAGGCAAGACATAACAAGCCTGAACTAATTCAATATGTCTAAGTGATATTTATTTCTTTCTGTCAATTTTGGAATTTTTTAAAGATATTTCAGAAAATTTTAGGACTGCTTCACCTTATTGCCCCATAAGCAATGCAATATTCTTAATATTAAACAAAAATGAGTTTAACAAATGGCCATGATTTTTTTTCCACTAAATTGATTGCTGATAACATTTTCTGTTTATCAGAAATTTATCTAGAAATACTTTCTATTCTATATGAAATATTTTGAAAAGTTATTAGCTTGGGTGAATAATACATGAGAATAGTGGCATAAGTTCAACTAATTTCTTAAAATGTTTCACTTTATTATTTAGGTTTTTAAACTAAACTGAAACCTTTAACTGAAAAAATTAAAATTTTACACATATAAAAGAAAAATATATTGTTATAAATAAAGGGAATGCTGTTTACTATAGAAAAAATAATCACCAATGACACTATTTCTGATTTCCTTCAAAAGTTTGTATTTCTTTTTAAATTTTTATGTATAACAAATACTTTTTCAGTTTCAATTTAGTTGCTGAATCACCACAACTATCCCATTAATATTATCTAACTTGAATAAGAATACTATTCTCTAGTACTATTGAGTACTTAAAATGCAGGAAAGGGAGGGTGCACATGTGACACTGTTGTGAATAAAGTGGAAAAAATAACAAGGATTGCTCATTTGTGGCCACACAAGCATTAACTCTTCAAAAAATCTGAAAAACGAATACTTCTATTGATGTATTCAAATATTACTGAATGTTATGTCTTAAAGTCTTCATTTTAAAACTTTGCATTAGGTAGGTGCCCTGGGTCCACATGGGCCTGATCAGAGAGCTTGGTGCAGGATACATTATTCATTGCTTTCTACATTTGGCATTTGACAGGGTTGCTATGGTTATCATAGTGATGCACAAGAAGGCAAGTTACTAGCTTTTAAAAATACGGTTTTATCCCTCCCTGGTGTGTGCTTGATTCTGGTTGTTTAAAAAATGCATGCTCATGAAGCACTTTTGCATATCCCAAAAATTACAGCATATAATTTTTTTTCTTTGTAAGATTTATGGAGAGAAAGAGGTGGGAGAGAGAGAGAGAGAGTGAGGGAGAGAGTGAGTGAGCTTCCATCCACTGGTTAATTCCCCACATTGCTGCAATGGCCAGGGGTGGGCCAATCCAAAGCCAGGAGCCAAGAGCTTATTCTGGGTCTCCCACATGGTTAGCAGGGGCCCAAGCACTTGGGCCATTTTCTGCTGCTTTCTCAGGTACATTAGCATGGAGATCAGAATTGAAGCAGCTGGGATCTGAACCTTCACTCACTTAGGATGCTAATGCCATGGCAGTGTCTCTGTGCACTCCTGCCCCAGCATATGGTTTCTTATTGTCTTGCCCTGCTATGATTTTTGTCTTTAAATCTCTAATGACATATTTGTTACCTATACTTTTTCTTTCTTTTTTTTAAAAAAATATTTATTTATTTGTTTTTTTTTAACTTTTGTTTAATGAATATAAATTTCCAAAGTACAGCTTATGGATTACAATGGCTCCCCCCGATAACGTCCCTCCCACCCGCAACCCTCCCCTTTCCCACTCCCTCCCCCCATCCATTCACATCAAGATTCATTTTCGTTTCTCTTTATATACAGAAGATCAGTTTAGCATACATTAAGTAAAGATTTCAACAGTTTGCTCCCACACAGAAACATAAAGTGAAAAATACTGTTTGAGTACTAGTTATAGCATTAAATCACAACGTACAGCACACTAAGGATAGAGATCCTACATGAGGAGTAAGTGCACAGTGACTCCTGTTGTTGACTTAACAAATTGACACTCTTGTTTATGGCCTCAGTAATCACCCTAGGCTCTTGTCATGAGCTGCCAAGGCTATGGAAGCCCCCTGAGTTAACCCTCTGCGCTACAGTGCTGGGCCCTACCTATGCTTTTTCTTAGGCATTGAAAATTCAATGTTTGTGATTATGCATATATTCATCATTAACTTTCTGCTTTTAGATCCACCTGCATTAAATTCAGTTTCCAAGGAATAGGTGACACATTGCAGTCAGTCAATGCGATTGGAAGAATGCACTGTTGATTCTTCTGGAATACGTCCATTTTATAAAAAAAAATACTTTTATGGAGCTAATCATGGTGGAAAGGTGTTTGAATCTGTCACCTAACTCATTCCCAGCAATGAACACTATCAATCTACTCCACTACATTGGTTCATTTGAAATTCTCATCATCATTTTAACGTTGCCAATGGTGTCAGAGGTTTTAAAATGCTACTCAATGAATATTGTAGAACTTATGATGTAGATAACACTGATGTTTAACAGAATAAGAAAATAAAATAGTATATTTTATCATACATACTCTGCTTAAGTCTATGAGATTGCAAATATCACTATACATTCATCCATAAAATAACATTTTAATTCACCAGCCATAACCACATTTTAATAATTGATATTGTGATAAAGATGAGAAGTGTTGCTTTATCAAAATTATCTCTCTTGAGGATATCACTGTGTTGGAGAGGATTAAGCTGACACTTGGCACATTTGGATCCCACATCAGAGTGCTGTTTCAAGTCCCGGGTATAACATGCATCTGATCCATCTTCCTCCTGCTGCTAATGCACCTAGGAAGCAGCACATGATGGCTCAAGCACTGGGGCCTTGATACACACAAGGAGACCTAAATGGAGTTCCTCAGTCCTATCTTTGGCCAGGCCCAGTCCCAGCATTTGTGGGCAGGTTGGGCAGTAAACCAGTGGATGGAAGATTTCTTTCTCTCTCTCTCTGTCACTGCATGTGTTTCAGTCTCTCTGCCTTTTGAGTAAATATTTTCAAAGAATACTGTGTGTTAAAATAGCACTTGAGTTTGTGCAGATGTCTTTGTCATTATACAGCTTCGGTTTTATATGCATGTCTAATCTAACACCAGAGATTTCATCAGTCTTTCAATTCCTGGTCCATTTAATTGTGCTATTTTCCTCACCACAATCAGTGATTACATAAACATTTTTGGAGTATAAGGTGAAAGCCAGAATAAAGAGGGTGAATGTTGTCCATGCTTTGCTCAAGGGATTCATTCTCAGCCCCAGTAACCCCAGGTTGTCACTTCTTACAGTGAGAACTGAGATATACATTCAGATTTTAAAGTGTTTACTTTGTTCAAAAATTATATAAAATGTATTATTTTTTTTTTTCCCCCCTCAGGTAGTAATTTATTTTTTTTTTTTCCACTGTGGTTTATTTTTTTTTTTAACTTTTATTTAATGAATATAAATTTCCAAAGTACAGCTTATGGATTACAATGGCTTGCCCCCCATAACGTCCCTCCCACCCGCAACCCTCCCCTTTCCCACTCCCTTTCCCCTTCCATTCACATCAAGATTCATTTTCGATTCTCTTTATATACAGAAGATCAGTTTAGCATACATTAAGTAAAGATTTCAACAGTTTGCTCCCACACAGAAACATAAAGTGAAAAATACTATTTGAGTACTAATTATAGCATTAAATCTCAATGTACAGCCCACTAAGGACAAAGATCCTACATGAGGAGTAAGTACACAGTGACTCCTGTTGTTGACTTAACAAATTGACACTCTTGTTTATGGCATCAGTAATCACCCTAGGCTCTTGTCATGAGTTTCCAAGGCTATGGAAGCCCCCTGAGTTCACTGACTCTGATCATATTTAGACAAGGCCATGGTCAAAGTGGAAGTTCTCTCCTCCCTTCAGAGAAAGGTACCTCCTTCTTTGATGACCCGTTCTTTCCACTGGGATCTCACTCGTGGAGATCTTTCATTTAGGTTTTTTTTTTTCCCCACAGTGTCTTGGCTTTCCATGCCTGAAATACTCTCATGGGCTTTTCAGCTGGATCCGCATGCCTTAAGGGCTGATTCTGAGGCTAGAGTGCTGTTTAGGACATCTGCCATTCTATGGGTCTGCTGTGTATCTCACTTCCCATGTTGGATCATTCTCTCCCTTTTTGATTCTATCAGCTAGTATTTGCAGACACTATTCTTGTTTATGTGATCCCTTTGGTTCTTAGTCCTATCATTATGATCAATTGTGCACATAAATTGATCACTGGGACTAGTGAGATGGCATTGGTACATGCCACCTTGATGGGATTGAATTGGAATCCCCTGGTATGTTTCTAACTCTACCGTTTGAGGTAAGTCAGCTTGAGCATGTCCCGAATTGCACATCTCTTCTAATGAAGAACTGGATTGAGGATTCCTCTGGGTTGCCTTTAGAAATCTCTCTTTTTTTTTAAATAATAGGTAAAATCCAACGATTTTATGTAGTACAAGCAAGTGGTATTTATCCCACGTAAGCAAGGCTGTCAGCATTTTAAAAAATCAATAAATTGGACATACTACACAAACTGCAAAAATGTTAAATGGTTACATCAACTTTTGTAAAAGATATTTGGCATAAAAAAACTGAGCAAACAAGAAACAGAAGAGAAATTCCTCATCTAGATAAAGAATATCTACCAAAACCAACTTTAATAGTGAAATTGGACAGTTTTCCCTTAAGTTGGGGAAAGGCGGAAGTGTCTTTTTCTCACCACTACTTTTCAATATTATGGTGGAATTACTAGACAGTGCAGTAACACAAAGAAAGGATACAAAATGCATACATATTGGGAAGGAAGACATAAAACTGCTAGCAAATGTCATTATTGCATGTATAGAAAATTCAAAAGTACATCATAAGTACCCCTGGAACAATGTTAGTGTAGCAAAGTGGCGAATTACATGTACAATTTAATTGTTGTTCCATGTATGGGTAAGAGCTAGGATTTGAAATTTAAAAACAAAATTAAGCATCATTTAAAATTGCATCAGGTTAAAAAGCAAATCCCAATCGGTGTCTTTTAACTGGACAGTTCAGGCCATTCACGTTCAATGTGACTAATGAAAAGTGGTAACTTTGCCCTGCCATTTGCCAAAGGTAAGTTCTAATATATGCTTTGAATTCCCTGTGATCTTTTGCTGTGAGCTTTCCTTCCTTTACCTTCTTTCATACTGATGACCGTGTTTCTTTGTTTCTGTGTGTAACACATCTTTAAGCATCTGTTGCAGGGCTGGACGAGTGGCGACAAATTCTTTCAATTTCTGTTTGTTATGAAACGTCTTTATTTCACCTTCATTCACAAATGATAGCTTTGCAGGATATAATATTCTGGGCTGGCAGTTTTTCTCTCTTAGTACCTGGGCTATATCTCGCCATTCCCTTCTAGCTTGTAGAGTTTCTGATGAGAAGTCAGCAGTGAGTCTGATTGGCGATCCTCTGAAAGTAATCTGACGTTTCTCTCTTGCACATTTTAGGATCTTTTCTTTATGTTTCACTGTGGAGAGTTTAATTACAACGTGTCGTGGTGAGGATCTCTTTTGGTCGTGTTTATTAGGGGTTCTGTGAGCTTCCTGTACTAGGATTTCTCTGTCCTTCTCCAAACCTGGGAAATTTTCTGCTAATATCTCACTAAAAAGGCCTTCTAATCCTTTCTCCCTCTCCATGCCTTCAGGAACTCCTAGAACCCGAATGTTGGTTTTTTTAATAGTATCCTGAAGATTCCTGACAATATGTTTTAGATTTCTAATTTCCTCTTCTTTTCTTTGATCTGACTGTATCCTTTCCTGTTCTCTCTCTTCTAAGTCCGATATTCTCTCTTCTGCTTCACCCATTCTGTTTGTAAGGCTCTCTATTGTGTTTTTCATTTGATCTATTGAATTCTTCACTTCAGTCACTATCACAGTTTCCTGTTGTACTAATTGTTTCGTTTCATTTTGATTCCTCCTTAATATTTCATTTTCATGAGAGAGATTTTCTATCTTGTCCATTAAGGCTTTATGTAGTTCAAGAATTTGTTTTTGAGAACTTCTTAATGTTCTTATCAATTTTTTGAGATCTGCTTCTTGCATTTCTTCTATGTCATCATCTTCATAATCTTGAATTGGGGTGTCTTTTTCATTTGAGGGCGTCATGGTGACTTCCTTGTTTTTATTACCTCGGTTTTTGCATTTGTTATTTGGCATATTGGAGATATTTGGTTTCTTCACTGTGGTGCTTTTTCTTGTTATACTATGACTCTAGATTAAGTGGACTATCTGTTTTTGATGGAGCCTTAGGGCTTGAGATGGGTGTGGCCTGAGAGCTCTGTTTGGTGTCCCAAAGGTGACACTCCCAGGTTAGGAGTGGTAAATCTCTCTTTCTCTCTCTTTCTTTTTTTGTTTCAAAAGGGAAGTAATTCCGCACAGCTGAACGAAGTTGGAGGTAGTTAGCAGGCAACTGATATACCCACAGGAGCCAGAGATCGGAAGCTCTTTCCCAAGGACCACACAGGGAATCTGTTTGGCCCTCAGAGTGGGTTCAAATTCTCCTTCAGTCTCCCACTGGGTTGCCAAAGTTACGGAATTGTAGTGTCTCTGGAGAGTACTCAGGTGAATTCCGTGAGTTCTCTCCCCCACCGTCTCTTTTTTCACAGTCTCAGTTCAGTAGCACCACAAATTTACTAGGTCCTAATCTCCTGTTAATTCGCCCCGCCCAGAGTCAGGGTTTTCTGCTAGGCTCAGGGCCGGTGCAGACCTGAGGTCGCTCTGCTTATGACGTATGTCCAAGATGGCGCCTGCTCTTTGTCTTGCTCGCCCTTGAGAGGTGAGCAGAGAGAGAGAAACCCGTGTCCGTACCAGTCACCTTTTTTTTTTTCTCTCTCTCTCTCTCTCTCTCTCTTCCAGTTAGCCTGGTGAACTTTTCCCCCCCGGGGGTCGTTCCCTCTAGTCTCCTCTCTCTGCTTGCCTGCCGGTGTCTCGGGCTATTGAGGTTCGGCTCACCTTGCGTTCCAGCGCTGGTGTGTTGAGTCTGCCGCTGGTGTCCCAAACTGTGGGCTCCCACGCTCTCCACACAGGTCTGCTGTGAATCACGCGTTCTGGAAGAGTTTCTTCTGCTGTTTCCTCCCCTACTCTTCCTTGAACCTGCAGTATCTCCACTTTTATTAAACTATCTCTCCCTGGACTATCAGTGTGCTCCCTTCCTATTCCGCCATCTTGCCTCTCCCCCAAATGTATTATTTTTTAAAAATTGTATTTAAGGTACTCAGATTTCATGTATTTGCTATATACAGATTCAAGAACATAGTGATACTTTCCACTGTACACACCCGCCCACCCACACTCTCATTCTTCTTCCTCTAACCTCTTCTATTCCCATTCTTATTTTTTACAAAATCTACTTTCAGTTAACTTTTTACCCATAAGATTAATCCTACCCTAAGTAAAGAGTCCAACAACTAGTATAAATTAAAAATATATTCTTCCACCATCCAGACAAGGGCTGTAAACAATCATTGAATCATAAGGGGTCAATTTTACTCTTTTAGAATAGAGAAAATATGGTATGTTCTTTTTAGGACTGGCTTGTTTCACTAATATAATGCTTTCCAGTTACATCCATCTCACTCTGACCAATTATAGGTGACCATGCTCAAACTTCCTTCTATTCCATTTCTCACAGGTCAGTAGCATATTATTGCAAATTCGGTGATCCTTCCATGATTGGCCTGTCAGATTACTTGCATAAAAATGTGACACAAAACTAACTTTAACATTCAAATAAATAATAAATGCATTTGGGGATTTGTATATATGATACAAACTTCTTACTATTGAAATTTAGAGAAGTTTTCAAAAAATTATGTAAATAATTATACTTCATCTATTAATGAACATCAACAGTAACCACATTTTTTCTCAGTCCTCATTTTACCAACAGCCACATTGGAAACAGAGAACAGTTGATGATCTATAAGATCAAATCTGTTTCAATCTATGGTGGGCATCTACAGAACAAGGGACTTGAGTTACGGAGAATCAGCCAAATATCACTGTGGTCAGAGAAGAAAACATTGAAATCATTATCTATTCTCTTTCATGTACTGTTTCATCTCTTTTACTGAATCGCTCATAATTTGTGCAATAAAACAATATATTATATACAAATAGAGCTAAAATAATTGCATAGATATTATTCCATGCTTCAATATATTCCTGAAATTGCATTGTTATGCTCAAATATGGAGATAGTCAATCCTTCAGTCAACATGAACTGAGGCTTTCTTGGTTCCATATTTTGCTGAGGGTACAGACACATGTTTATGGAGCAATGAGTTACTCAGTTTTGTTACAGAAATGTTTCAAAAATCATTTAATCAACTTGAATTATGTCCTTTGTTTTCTCATGTATGTCATGAGTTGTAGAGGAATTTTCTTCTTTAGCAATTCATTTCTGAGTATGTTTGCATCATGTGTATGAGAGAGAGGAGAGCATATGTATAAAGAAAATTATTCAAAAACTTTACAGAAAAATGAATTAAAATAATTTTATTTTCTTGCAACAATTTTTGAAATCCACAAATGGAAGAGTCTTCAATGGACTCAGAAAATGGATATAATGCAAAGATTCATGTGCTGTAGAGAGTAGTACAGAAAATTTACAATCAAGAATTTCTATAAAATATTCTTAGTTTGTTAAAAATAAGTGGGTAAAATAACATGATTTGTGATTATTTTCATGACAAAAAGAACGAACACTGGTGACAAGTGATCTGGTTTTTGTTGTTGTTTTTCAGGTATATAAAATGCTTCCTGTGTGCTCTTAAAGTGAACAAAATTTCCACTTATGTTATCATTAAAAAATTTGTATTTTTTCCAAGCTGGTATTGGAATCTTAGCCAATGCCTTCCTCTTTCTCTTCCATATCTTCACAATTCACCAGAATCATAGGCCTAAGCCCAATGATGTAACCACCTGCCACTTGGCTTTTGTCCACATAGTGATGCTACTGACTACACTGGATATTTTATCCACAAACATGTTCAAGTCACTGAATTTTCCCAATGACTTAAAATGTAAGGCTTTGTTCTATTTGGTAAGGGTGATGAGGGGTCTCTCCATCTGTACCACCTGCCTCCTGAGCATCATCCAGGTCATCACCATCAGCCCCAGCACCTTCTACCTATCAAGATTTAAACAGAAACTCACCAAGTACATTTTCCATGCTTTCCTCTGTGTTTGGTCCCTCAACTTATCTTCTAATAGCAACATGATCATCTACACTGTAGCTCATTCCAACATGACCAATCTACTCAGTATCAGTAAGTACTGCTCACTTTCTTCAATGAATCCCATAATCTTGAAAATATTCTTCACACTTGCATTGTCCCAGAACATCTTCTTTGTAGGACTAATGCTGCTCTCCAGTGTATACATGGTGATTTTCTTATCTAGCCATCAGAGGAAGTCTGCATACCTTCACAGCATGAGCATTTTCCCAAGAACTTCTCCAGCAAAAAGGGCCACCCAGACTGTTCTGTTGCTGGTGAGTTTCTTTGTTATCGTGTACTGTTTGGATATCATCATCTCATCTTCCTCAGCCATTTTGGGGAAATATAATCCAGTTGTCCTGGATGTCCAGAGACTTGTGGGAAATATCTATGCCACTGTCAGTCCTTTGGTGTTTATTAGTTCTGATAAAAGAATAACTGGAATTCTGTAAGACATGATATGACATCGATTTTAACAAATCAACAAATTTTAACAAATTTTAAAACATAAATTCCAACATCTGTTAAACATCTTAAAAATCCAAGAGCTTAAACATAATTTTAGTAAGTAGAGTTGTACTTGCATTTTTAAATTGTATCTAAATCCTTTTTTTTTTTTAATTTGACACTGCTAAAGTTCAAAGTCACTGCTTACTTCAATGGTCTCCATGTATTGAAGTTTCTTTCTCTTACACTTTCCTAACATAATTCAGGAAAATATTTTTCAATTTCTTTTTGGAGTTTGAACCTAATGAAGCTCCTTTGGTACCTGATCCTGAAGCCATTTTATTTAAAAATTCAACAAATGATATCCTTATTACAGAAAGGGATCTAAATTTACTTTTATTTATTGAAGGCATATTAGCAAAGCATCACATTTACCTGTAATGACTGCTTCTCTATGATCTGTTAATATTTATTTCTGTTTGGACATTATATAAACTGGGAATTTTGCTCTTGTCTTTGTAGATTATCATCCTCCTTTGCTCACTTGTGTAAGTCTTTTCTTCCTCTTTGAAGTTACAAAGTACAGATATTACTGAAGTTTTTATTAAACTTTCAGTTTTTGACACAATAAAATCCTGAATTCATGGATGTGTGTTTTAGGTTAATTTAGGAAATTGACACGATTAAAATAACTATAATATTGTCTTTTGTTTCTTTGTAGAGTTCAGAGAAACAATAGAATATTTCCTTCTCATTCTAACCTTGTATATGTGGAATTATATTCTGCTATTGATTTTCTCTCTTTGCTGTGCTTGGCAGCTCTAATTGTGCTCAATGTGACAGTTCAGTAGCCTTTTCCTCCACTCAATCTATTGTTTAACATGTTAAACTATACCAAGTAGGTTTATTATATTTACAGTTATTTATTTGCTGCTTCCAAATATGCATTTATTTTTTATTTTTTTTTATTTTTTGACAGGCAGAGTGGACAGTGAGAGAGAGACAGAGAGAGAGAAAGGTCTTCCTTTTGCCGTTGGTTCACCCTCCAATGGCCGCCACGGCCGGCGCGCTGCGGCCGGCGCACCACGCTGATCCGATGGCAGAAGCCAGGAGCCAGGTGCTTTTCCTGGTTTCCCATGGGGTGCAGGGCCCAAGCACTTGGGCCATCTTCCACTGCACTCCCAGGCCACAGCAGAGAGCTGGCCTGGAAGAGGGGCAACCGGGACAGAATCCGGCGCCCCAACCGGGACTAGAACCTGGTGTGCTGGCGCCGCTAGACGGAGGATTAGCCTAGTGAGCCGTGGCGCCGGCCCCAAATATGCATTTGATACATAAATATCCTTGTTATCATCATGTTTTTTGTGATTCCCCCAGCTCCATTGTATTGACTTATATTTTAAAAATACAATCCCAATGTTGAATCTTTTTTTTTTTTTTATTTTTGACAGGCAGAGTGGATAGTGAGAGAGAGAGAGAGAGAAAGGTCTTCCTTTTGCCATTGGTTCACCCTCCAATGGCCGCCACAGCTGGCGCACTGCGACCGGCGCACCGTGCTGATCTGAAGGCAGGAGCCAGGTACTTCTCCTGGTCTCCCATGGGGTGCAGGGCCCAAACACTTGGGCCATCCTCCACTACACTCCCTGGCCACAGCAGAGAGCTGGCCTGGAAGAGGGGCAACCAGGAAAGAATCCAGCACCCCGACCGGGACTAGAACTTGGTGTGCCGGCGCCACTAGGTGGAGGATTAGCCTATTGAGCCGCGGCGCTGGCCCCAATGTTGAATCTTATCTGATGCTGAATATGATTGTGGTCGGTTACTTCTTGTGAGAAAAATAATAGAAAGACTGATTCTCATATATGTGAGATATAACCATGGAATATTTTCAGTTAGTTATTTCTAATTCCTTTTCCTCCCTCCAGTCTGAACAACCCAAATAAGATTTTTCATCTTTTGATAAATTTTATATGAATGGAGAACTTGTTTCTTAGTGTGGTTTCTTCCCTGGATCATTTTCTTGGTTTACTTTTGTGGTTTGAGAGTCCTAAAATTTTAGTGAACCTAAGAGCATTTAAGAATTTTAACTTTCTATAGTATAAGTTGCTAGACTATATAACATTTTCCCTTAAAAGTACAATTTTCAACAATGTACAAAATAACATTTCACATATATTTTCTCTAGTAGACAGCCATAGTTCATGAGAAATCTTTTATTCTTTTCATGTGGAACACAATACTCTTCCTCAGTGCACGACAGACTAATAATTTGTTAAATATGATAATTTTAATATTTTAAAACTAATTTCATATTTTCCACAAGCTTATGAAACATTATACTTCCTTAGCTACAATACTAAATATATACCAGTTTAGAATTATGGTTTTGTATAACATTAAGCTAATATCTGTAGGATTATTTATCTGAATTCAAGATGTTGTCTTCAATCATCACTTTTCCTTATTAGCACTCCTATGAATCTAAAAAACAACCTTCCGGAATTTCTTATTTAAATTGTGAGTTAATTTAATGAACTTAATGAAATCTATCTATAGGTACATAACACTTGTTGTGGTTACACTTAACTTGATGATTTCTATTGTCATTACAGTGCATGGAAAATCTGATCTGCTGGATTTCTGCTATGATGATGTAATGACAAATTTTATACCTTGTATATATTTTATTTAAATACTTATATCTGGCTTATAAAATGGAAGTTTATCCTTTGTTTCCTGATTAAAATATTTTTCATTTATTTCTATACTCAGTCAAACTATTGAATGAATTACTTAGCAGTATTTATGTTCATGTACTTCATTCTTTTCTATTAAATATTTATTGATTTTTAACAAGTAATAAAGTGGCTGATTTCTGCGTTGATTTTTCTCATGATATAATTGAAAATGCATCAATTTTTATCTTTTTAAATGAATCTTTAAGTTCATAATTTGGAGCTTTTAACTATTCAGTTCATAAATATAATTGCTTATAAATTATCAACATTGTATGTTCTGAGTATTAAACCCTCTGCTTCACTAAATTATTTTTGTTCATACCATCTGTATTGATTCTTATTAAAGATGTATATTTTCTGTCTTAATTAAATATCAAAAAAGCAGTCATGGATTTAATCTGTTCCATAAATGTCAGAGTTGAAAGGCAGCATCACTAATCTTCTTCAGATTCAGCAAGCTATCTGTGTCACACAACAAATATGAGCAGTACTACAATTCTAGTCATCTTGCATTTAGATCCTATAAAGGAGGAAACTGAGTCATTTATTCATTGAGCTAAAGGTTTCTTCTGTATTAGAATTCTAATTATCTTTCATTCCAAGTTGTGAACTCTACATAGGCTTTTGATTCCTTGTTTATGATTTTATGTTTTAAAAATCTTTATATTAACTAATTTATTTTTCATTTGGATTAATAGATAACAGTTGTACAGTTTTGTGGGACACAGTATAATGTAGGTACTCAGCTTTTTTATTTTTTAATCTTCTTTCTGTGTTTGGAGCCTACTGGAATCTCTCGTTCTAACACAGCCATGCCATTGGTGGTTTTATATGCAATGACATATAGAAGAGATACCTGCAGTGCCACATTCACCACAGCATTATTTTTGTTCACATTCCTATTTGTGCATACATCTTTCTCCTGCTTTCCTTAATGCTTTGTCCATGGTTTCTTTAACCCACTGGGCATTTGTAGGACATTTAACTAAATGTTTTGAAAAGTAATTACAACTTATTGGCCTTTTGAAAGATTTATTTTACATATTTGAAAGGCAGAGTTGTAGATAAAGGGAGAGAGACAAAGAAGTCTTCAATCTGCTGGTTCACTCCCAAAAGGCCACAACATCCAGGGCCTGGACAGGCCAAAGCCAGAAACTAGAAGCTTCATCCTTGTCTCCCATAAGGGTGCAGGGACCTAAGCACCTGCACCATCCTCTGCTGCTTTCCCAGGTGCATTAACAGGAAGCAGGATCAGAAGTGGAACAGCTGGGACTAAGTAACACACAGGGGATGCCAGCATTGAAGGTGGCAGCTTTATCTGGTATGCCACAACACCAGCCCTAATTTATTGACTTTCAAGACCACTTATGTATTTTTATCTGAATCATATTTTACTTTAAAAATTGTTTTAAACACCAGTGTTATGGTGTAATGTGGTGCCAGCATCCCGTCTGAGCATCGGTTTGAGACCCAGCTGCTCTGCTTCCAATCCAGCTCCTTGCTAATACACTTGGAAATGCAGCAGAACATGATACAAGTTCTTGGACCCCTGCACAGATATGGGAGACCCATGTGAAGCTCCTGCCTCTGGACTTCAGTCTGGGCCACCCCTGGCCATTGCAGCAATTTGTTGAGTGAAGATCTCTTGGGGCTGGTGCTGTGGTGCAATAGATTAATCCACTGCCTGCAGTGCCAGCATCCCATATGGGCACTGGTTCTAGTCTTGGCTACTCCTCTTCTGATCAGCTCTCTGCTATGGCCTGGGAAAGCAGTGGAAGATGGCACAAGCACTTAGGCTCCCACCTGCATGGGAGACCCAGAAGCTCCTTGCACCTGGCTTCAGATTCACTCAGCTCCAGCTGCTGCGCCATTTGGGGAGTGAACCAGCTGATAGAAGATCATTCTCTTTGTCTCTCCCTCTCACTGTCTGTAACTCTACCACTCAAATAAATAAATGAGAGTTTTAAAATGGTATCTCTCTGTCTCTATCTCTCTCTTTATATATATGAATATATATGTATGTTTGTATATGTGTGTGTGTGTGTGTGTGTGTGTGTTAGAGGTTTTGAGGAGGCTACGGCCATCCATTCCTACAGTGAGCCTACCAAAATATTTTACAAAATACACCCTACTTGCTGTGTGTTGGTCATGCAATAGGTGCCTACATCAAGAAATTGGAAAGGCACCAAATAGATGAGCTTTCAGTGCATCTCAAGGATCTAGAATAACTGCAGCAAACCAGACCCAAATCTAGTAGAAGAGAAATAATTAAAATCAGAGAAGAAATCAATAGAATTGAATCAAGAAAAACATTCCAAAAAATCAGCCAAACGAGGAGCTGGTTTTTTGAAAAAATAAACAAAATTCACACCCCATTGGCCCAACTAACTAAAAAAAGAAAAGACCCAAATCAATAAAATCAGAGATGAAAAAGGAAATGTAACAACAGACACCACAGAAATAAAAAGAATCATCAGAAATTACTACAAGGACTTGTATGCCAGCAAACAGGGAAACCTATCAGAAATGGATAGATTCCTGGACACATGCAACCTACCTAAATTGAACCAGGAAGACATAGAAAACCTAAACAGACCCATAACTGAGTCAGAAATTGAAACAGTACTAAAGGTCCCACTGTTCATTCAGAAGCATGTTGTTTGGTCTGTATGTGTTTGCATATGTTCCAGGGATTCCTGAGTTGCTAATTTCCAGCTTCATTTCATTGTGGTCTGAGAAGATTCATGGTATGATTTTGATTGTTTTGAATCTGCTGAGATTTGCTTTATGGCCTAGTATGTGGTCAATATTAGAGTAGGTTCCATGTACTGCTAAGAAGATTGTGTATTTTTTAAGTGTAGGATGAAAAGTTCTGTAGATATCTGTTAGATCCATTTGGTTTATAGCATCGATTAAATCTGCTGTTTCCCTGTTGATCTTCTGTCTGGTTGATCTGTCTATTGCTGAAAGTGGAGTATTGAAGTCCCCCAATACTGTTGTATTGGAGTCTAAGTCTCTGTTTAAGTCCTTTAATATATAGTTTAAATAGTATGGTGCCCTGTAATTAGGTGCATACACATTTATAATAGTTATATCTTCTTGTTGAATTGATCCCTTAATCATTATATAGGACCCCCTTTGTCCCTTTTAGCAGTTTTTGTGTTAAAGTATATTTTGTCTGATATTAAGATGGCTATGCCATCTCTTTTTTGGTCTCTGTTTGCACGGAATATCTTTTTCCATCCTTTCACTTTCTGGATTTCAGTAGTTCATGTGTTTGTTTTTGATTACTTCTAAGTATTCTTATCATCAATTTTTTTCAGTTCCATTTATTTAAGGGCTGCCTGAGCCAGATTGCCCTGCAATGTCTCTCACCAGGTAGCCAGGGCCACCTGAGCTTGTGGCGTAAAATCTCGGCATCACTGTGAGTTCTCCTACACACCTCATTTTTTCCACAGTTCCAGTTCAGAAGCTCCACACAGTTACTAGGTCTTAGTCTCTTGTTATTACTCCCCACCTGAGTGAGGTTTCTCTGCTCGGCTGATTGCTGGGTGCAGCCCCGAGCTGGTGCAGCTGTTATGTAGGTACAAAATGGCACCTGCTCTATCAGCTCATATGCCTTTGTAAGTTGATGGGAGAGACAGACTCATGTGTGTACTATCCCTTTTATTTTTTCTCAACTCTAGTTAGGCTGGTGTACATTCCCCCAAGGGGCTTCCTGCCACTTTTCCACCAGTGTCTCAGGCTACTGTCTTTCTTCTCACCTCATTTTCCTGTGCTGGTGTGGAGGATCTTGGCTGCTGGAGTTCTGAGCCGTCCTTAGGTTCACTGTGTCCCTCTAATTATAGAAGAGTTTCCTCTGCCAATTTTTTCCCTAACTCTTCCCTGAGACTACACTATCTCCACTTTTATTAAACTATCTTCTTCTGGACTAGATCAGTTAGCTCCCTCTGTGTTCTACCCTCTTGGAACTGACTGTTTTTTTTTTAATACTTATTTTATTTATTTGAAAGTCAGAGTTACACACAGAGAGAAGGAGAGGCAGATAGAAAGAAGTTTTCCATCCACTGGTTCACTCCCCAATTAGCCATAATGGCTGAGGCTGCGCCTATCCAAAGCCAAGAGCCAGGAGCTTCTTCTGCATCTCCCATGCTGGTGCAAGGGCCCAATCATTTGGGCCATCTTCTACTGCTTTCCCAGGCCATAGCAGAAAGCTGGATAAGAAGTGGAGTGGCTGGGTCTTGAAATGGTACCCATATGGGATACTGGCCCTGCAGATTTTACCAGTTATGCCATAGCGCTGGGCCCTGTTGTTCTTAAAACTACTATGTTATTAGACTCTACAGCTGTGGGGCCAGCACTGTGGTGCAGCAGGTTAAATACCTGGCCCGAAGCATTGGCATCCCATAGGGGTGCCGGTTGTAGTTCGGCTGCTCCTCTTCCAATCCAGCTGTTTGCTATGGCCTGAGAAAGCAGTGGAAAATGGCCCAAGTCCTTGGGCCCCTGCACCCACGTGGGAGACCTGGAAGAAGCTCCTGGCTCCTGGCTTCTGATCAGCCCAGCTATGGCCATTGCAGCCATCTGGGGAGTGAACCAGTGGATGGAAGACATCTCTCTCTCTCTCTGTCTCTACCTCTTTCAGTAACTATGTCTTTCAAATAAATAAAATAAATCTTTAAAAATAATCTATAGCTGTGTATAATGCTGAACAATTGAAATAGTTTTAATTACAATTTATACGACTGGGTATGGCAGCTTGAAGTAAAGTAGGTGGCATGCATATATTCTTTGATTCTTGGAAAAGAATATATTTATGTACAACAGCATATATGTTAGTCATTTCAAAGTGAATTATGATGTTTACACAGATGTAAAGAACTCAATAAATGCTACTAATTCAGGAGACACAGATATGGAGGGATTTTAGAACATTTCAATATAGCAATGATTTTTATGAAAAACTGATACATTTCAACATAACATCAAAATATTTTATTCAGTATAAAATCAGCATTGAGAAAAATGAGACTATGTTGGTGAACATAGAAATTTGAGTTTAACCTTCTTGTTAATTTGCATTTAAGGCTTATTGCTTAGTTCATTTAATTTTAATAATAATACTTTGTACTTACTTTTATCAAAAATATTTTGTTATTTTTGATAATGTTCTAACAATGATATATGGGTTATAAAATCTTAATATAGTTATATAAATGATAATCTTTATGATGATCTTGAATTAAACTAATTTCAAAATGTGATTTTAAAATGTTCTTTTTTGAGATAAATCCCCAGCAGATTCTTTTTGAAAAATATCTATCCTATTTATTTGAAAATCAGTGAAATGGAAAGAGAGACAGAAAGACAGAGATCGAGAGAGAGATGGAAGAGAGAGAGAGATGAAAAAGAGAGAATCTCACACTCCAAATGGCTGCAACAACTAGGGCTTAATGTGGCTGAAGCCAGGAGCTAGGAACTCATTCTGGACTTTCATACATGTGCCATCATGTGCCTTTGCAGATGCATTAGCAGGAAGCATCATCAGAAGTGAAATAGCCTGCACTGAAATTGTCACTATGATATGGGATGCTGGTACAGCAAGCAGTGGCTTAACCACCTGCACCACAATGACAGCTGCACTAACATTTAGTTTTTTAAATATGTTTTCTATATTTGAAAAGCAGATGTGCATGGCTCCAGCTGTTGCGGCCATCTGGGGAATGAACCAGGGGATGGCAGACCTCTCTCTTTCTGCCTCTCCTTCTGTCTCTGACTCTGACTTTTAAATAGGTATGTCTTTGAAAAAGAAAACAAAAGAAAAGCAGGCATATGGGGTGGAAGGAGAAGGAGGGATTGAGAGTGATCTTCAACCAACTGTTTCACTCCCCAAATGGCTGCAACAGCTGGAGCTGGGCCAGGCTGAGGCCAGGAGTCAGAAACTTGATGATTTTTATCACCCATGGGGTAGCAGGGGCCCATGCACTTGTGTCATCTTCCACTACTTTTCCAGGCATTTTAGTGGGGGCTTGAATGGAAATGGAACAGCTGGGACTTGCAGATGGTGGCTCACACTGGCTTCATTTTCTTTTCAGATTTATGTATTTGAAAAGCAAGGTGATTCTTAATTTCCAGGGTTCAATTTAGGCACATTCTCTGCAGTTTGGGGCAAGCGGTGTGGCTCAGCAGGTTAAGCCACTGCATGTGATGCTGGCATCTCATCTCAGCAACAGTCTGAGGCCAATGGATCCATTTCTGATCCATCTCCCTGCAAATGTAGCTAAGAAAATGGTGAGTGCTTGGTCCCTACCACCCACATGAGAGATGTAGACAGGAGTGCCATGTTCTTGGCTTGGGTCTGGCTGAGACCAAACCAATGTGCACATTGGCAAGTGGACCAGTGGATGGAGGATATCTTTCTCTTTCCCTTTCTCTTGACAGCTCTACCTTTCAAATAAATCTTTTTTGAAAAAGTATTCATTATTTTCTAAAAACACTTTTTTTTTGACAGGCAGAGTGGACATTGAGAGAGAGAGAGACAGAGAGAAAGAAGGTCTTCCTTTGCCGTTGGTTCACCCTCCAATGGCCGCCGCGGTAGGCGCACTGTGGCCGGCGCACCACGCTGATCCGATGGCAGGAGCCAGGTACTTATCCTGGTCTCCCATGGAGTGCAGGGCCCAAGCACTTGGGCCATCCTCCACTGCACTCCCTGGCCACAGCAGAGAGCTGGCCTGGAAGAGGGGCAACCGGGAAAGAATCCGGCGCCCCAACCGGGACTAGAACCCGGTGTGCTGGCACCGCAAGGTGGAGGATTAGCCTAGTGAGCTGCGGCGCTGGCCCTAAAAACACTTTTAAATGCAAATTTATACCATAAGATATTAGAAAATACCATTTTTTAACTTTTATTTAATGAATATAAATTTCCAAAGTACAGCTTATGGATTACAATGGCTTCCCCCCCAAAACGTCCCTCCCACCCGCAACCCTCCCCTTTCCCACTCCCTCTCCCCTTCCATTCACATCAAGATTCATTTTCGATTCTCTTTATATACAGAAGATCAGTTTAGCATACATTAAGTAGATTTCAACAGTTTACTCCCACACAGAAACATAAAGTGAAAAATACTGTTTGAGTACTAGTTATAGCATTAAATCTCAATGTACAGCACACTAAGGACAAAGATCCTACATGAAGAGTAAGTGCACAGTGACTCCTGTTGTTGACTTAACAAATTGACACTCTTGTTTATGGCGTCTGTAATCACCCTAGGCTCTTGTCATGAGCTGCCAAGGCTGTGGAAGCTCCCTGAGTTCACGACTCTGATCATATTTAGACAAGGCCATGGTCAAAGTGGAAGTTCTCTCCTCCCTTCAGAGAAAGGTACCTCCTTCTTTGATGACCCGTTCTTTCCACTGGGATCTCACTCACAGAGATCTTTCATTTAGGTTTTTTTCTTTTTCCCCCAGAGTGTCTTGGCTTTCCATGCCTGAAATACTCTCATGGGCTTTTCAGCCGGATCCGCATGCCTTAAGGGCTGATTCTGAGGCCAGAGTGCTGTTTAGGACATCTGCCATTCTATGGGTCTGCTGTGTATCTCACTTCCCATGTTGGATCGTTCTCTCCCTTTTTTATTCTATCAGCTAGTATTTGCAGACACTATTCTTGTTTATGTGTTCCCTTTGGTTCTTAGTCCTATCATTATGATCAATTGTGAACAGAAATTGATCACTGGGACTAGTGAGATGGCATTGGTACATGCCACCTTGATGGGATTGAATTGGAATTCCCTGGTATGTTTCTAACTCTACCGTTTGAGGTAAGTCAGCTTGAGCATGTCCCGAATTGCACATCTCTTCCCTCTCTTATTCCAACTCTTATATTTAACAGTGATCACTTTTCAGTTAAGTTTCAGCACTTAAGAAGAATTGTGTATTCATTACAGTATTCAACCAAAAGTATTAAGTAGAACAAACAAAAATACCATTTTTAAATGACTCTGATATCTTGGTATTGAACTCTGTTAAAAAATGAATTAATAATGAAACAGCAGTTTCATTTCTCTACTGCGAAATAAAACTTATTCAGTTTGTCCAAGAATCAACTGCAGATTAAAAGAAACACTAACCCTATCTAAAATATATTTGAGGTTATGTTACAGTAACATTCCTTACCTATGTGGTATTGACCTATTTGTCAGCTGAGTCATTGGTATAGCAACTTTTCTCAGAATGTCTCTACTCTTCGTTTTACATAAACACAGAAGCCTTACTTGTATTAAAATAAAGATTTGTATAAATCTGACAATTCAATTTTAAATGTGATATGTATTTTCTAGAAGTATAAATTACTGGACTTGTTAAGAAAAGAGAGGGGAACAAAATCAACTTAGCATCAGAAGTTAACGTACTAATTATCCCCAGAAGTTGAAAGTGGTTTGGTACACATTCGAATGTGAGAGTTATTTTGCATTAGTTGTAGAAACAGTTTACAGTATCTGTATTTGAAGAATGTAAGTTTTGAGTTAAATTTTTCAGTATTACTTTAAGGTGCCTCTTTGGATCTCAAGAGATCCTTGAAGTTTATCTTCAGTACAACTGATCTTATGCAAACCTAATTTTGCACATGAAGATGCTGAGGCCCAGTGAAGTGATTTAAGGTCATGAAAGTAATTTATAATGCTGATAATTCTATATAGACTTAGGTATCCCAGCGCCTGAGTAATTGTTCTGTCAATATAGTACTCTTTCTAGAGTTAAAGATTATAATTTATGAAAAATAAAGGTTGGAAAATTAGTACTTGCTATGTTATATGGTGGAAAATTTCTTTGTATTCTTATTTATGAGTTGCTTGAATTTTATTCAAGATATTTTTCTAGTATATTTTCTATTTACTTGAAATTTGTAACAAATAACCACATCTGTTTTCCAAAAGAATTTATAGAAGCCATTACATAAATATGCTTAGAATTATTCAGTTACTTACTTGGCATTATGAAATATCTCTGCATATTTGCTTGCTTTTAAAGATTTATTTTAATTATTAGAAAGACAGAGTTACTGAAAGAGGTAGAGAGAAGAGAGAGGTCCTCCTCTGCTGGTTCACTCCCCAGATGGCTGCAATAGCTGGGGCTGCACCGATCCGAAGATAGAGAAGATAGAGAAGCCAGGAGCTTCTTCTGGTCTCCTATGTGGGTGAAGGGACCCAAGGACTTGGGCCATCTTCAACTGCTTTCTCAGGCCATAGCAGAGAGCTGGATCAGAAAAGGAGCAGCCAGGATGAGAACTGACGCCTATGTGGGAATTCAGCACTTCAGGCCAGGGGTTTAATCCATTGTGCCACAGCGCTGGCCCCAAAATATCCCTGCGTAATTGGAACACTTGAGTGGTAGTAAGTCACTCGGTTTTTAAGCAGGAATGCTATATTTTAGGTCTCTTGATATTTTGAGTGAAAATTTTAAGGGCAGTGTTTTATCAACATTTATAAGAGTTTTTTTTTTCAAATAATTATTTTATTTATTTGAAAGACAGAGTTACATAGAGAGGTAGAGCTAGAGAGAGAGAGAGGTCTTCCATTCTACCGGTTCACTCCCCAAACAACCGCAATGGCCAGAGCTGAGCTGATCTGAAGCCAGGAGCCAGGAGTCAGGAGCCAGGAGCTTCTTCCAGGTCTCCCATGTGGGTGCAGGGGCCCAAGGACTTGGACCACCTTCTACTGCTTCCCCAGGTCAAAGCAGAGAGCTGGATTGGAAGAGGAGCAGCCAAGACTTGAATTGGTGCCCATATGGGATGTCAGCACTGCAGGCGGCAGCCTTATCTGTTACACCACAGCCCCGGTCTGAGGCTTTGTTTTTTCAGTGGCAGTACTATTTCCAGTTAAAGGAGTATATTAAATAGGACGTCTCAACAGAATAATAATAACAAATTCTATTGTTAGGATATTTAAAATTGAGAAAAATGGATTCCTTTCAAATGTCATAGATAAGAATGATAACCAAAATTGCAGGTATCTACAGTATTTCATTACTTTCTTTAAATATTTGTCAAGTTGATAGCTTTTTATTTTACTATTTAACTAATTTTAACACATTCAATATGGTTGGTAGACACAGTTCTAAGAACATAATGATATATCCATCATCCCTCCCACCCTCTTTCATTCTCTTTCAGTTTTCGAGATTACATTTTAAACTTACATTACAATAAAAGCTTAATAGTTCTCCCAGTAAGTTTAACACTGATTCTACTTAAAATTACCACGTATTGAAACCGCCAGGATATCTCCTAGAAAGACCTATGCAGATTTGAAGGAAATGAGACCTTGCTTCCCACGTGGGAAGAAAGGAGGAACCAACGACCTCATAAATAACAGCGTCTCCCCTTCATGAACCCACACACGGCCTGGCTTCTCCCTAGTGACCACCAGGCCCCCTGCCGTCTCTGTGAGCAGGGAAAGGACAGGACTCCTGGAGTCCAGGCTGCCACTCCAGCACCCACCTTGCAGGCCAGAGGGGACCCAGGTAAGCGTTGTGCCACTGTGAGATGGAGCAAACAGACTCCAGAGACGAACTCTGGGAGCCCCGCGTCCTGCCGGTGTCCGCCCAGCCCACACACTCACTATTTCTCGGGATCCTGCGTGAAAGAAAGTCAGAGTGGAGCAGACGCTGTGCTACCTTGGACTCTCCCAGCCTCCTCCTAGAACCTCTCTCCTCCGTGGAACTGGACAAGGACTATGGCGTCAAGATTTCGCGTGATTACCTAGCGTTTACGCCACAGCGCCTGATTGGACAGTGTGCATAGTGGTCAGCATTCACGACACAGAAGACGTGAGGAACCAGCATCCTCCACAGCAGGGACCTAACCTCAGGCTGCTGTTGACAGGAACAGTGGAGGCCAGGCCTGGGTTCAGGTGTGACATCTCCTCCAGGGCTGCGTCCCAGGGCAGCAGGGGCCCTTTCACCTCCCGGATCCTGGCACCTGTTGGGACCCCTTCTGCCTCCTCGTGTCCTCCTTAAGAATCCTACCTGGAGGTTGCAGTAACTTGCTTAAGGTGACTTAATATTTAAAGGCTGTGTATGGGCTGCTGCGCCTTTTGCTTTTCTGCATATTTTTGACTCATTTCTATGGGTCATTTGTGATTTTTTATGTTGATCTGAAGAATGTTTGCAAATAATACATAATTTAATAATTTTCTTCCATATCTCTTGTAGGTATTTATTTTCTAATTTGCCTCTTCTTTAATATTACTTCCTATGTGTTTCTTGCTGGTATTTAGTAATCAGTGGAAATTTATACATTAGTCTTTGCCGTAGTCTCATTAACTTTATTTAACAGTTTTTTTTTTTTTTTTTGACAGGCAGAGTGGACAGTGAGAGAGAGAGACAGAGAGAAAGGTCTTCCTTTTTCCGTTGGTTCACCCCCCCCACCATGGCTGCTGAGGCCGGTGCATCACGCTGATCCGAAGCCAGGAGCCAGGTGCTTCTCCTGGTCTCCCATGCGCGTGCAGGGCCCAAGCACTTGGGCCATCCTCCACTGCACTCCCGGGCCACAGCAGAGAGCTGGACTGGAAGAGGAGCAACCGGGACAGAATCCGGTGCCACGACCGGGAATAGAACCCGGTTTTGCTGGTGCCCAGGTGGAGGATTAACCTATTGAACCGTGGCGCTGGACTGTATTTGTTTTTAAAGTTGATGAATTATCTCTGTATATAAGTGTCATCCTATTAATAGGTCAACAGTTTCATTCCTTAGAAATTATCGTTACACCTTTTATTTCCTTTTCACCTTTTAATCCCCGGATGACCCTTCAGTAGGAAGTTGAAGAGACACAGTGGCATCCTGGGCTAGGCTGACTCCCAGGGAAAAAGCCTTCAATGATTCTGTGTTAGTTCTCTTGTTTGTTGTAGGTTCCTTTGATCTTGGCCAGACTGAGGAAGTCACTTTTTGTTTATTTTTATTGACTTTTTTTTTTTTTTTTTTGCTAGATGCTGAATTTCATTAAATGCTTTTCAACATGTAATGTGAATAATCATGTGGTTTTCTTTTTGTATTTTTCACCTAATTAGATGACTCTTTTGGGACCCTTAACAACCCTTGTACGATTTATTATGTCTCACTTATTATTGATCTATTTTATTTTAATACATGATTTCATTTATTATAATAATATTTGCTTAGGATATTTGTGTTCATTTATGAAAGGAGTGCTTTACAATTTTTTTCAAGCCCTGGTTCACTTACATAGTCATCTATATATTGGTGGTTTTCAAAAAGAAATTTAAAAACATTCTCTGCTTATTTCCACTTTGCATTGATCTGGGAAAGATAGGTTTGTTTCTTCTTACTTAGAAGTTTGGACCGAAAGTTTGATTATTTAACTTTTTTCTCTTTTGGTTAGAGTTTTCCAAATGTGATTCAACTTATTTGGTTTATATACTAGTTTTCCTATTTTATGTTAAGTTGGAGTTTTCAGAATTTTATTTTCAAAATATGGTAGATTTTGATCTCTGTAGTTAGAATTTTACTCCTACAAATTTCACACTTTTCTCTTTGTATCCTGGTAATGTTTATAATTTCTAAGTCCATATGCAGAGTTTTATATTAGTTTTATATTAGAAATTTTCAGCTTTCAAAGAATGCTTCTATGCATGGATTTCAAATTTGCCTGCATCAAACAAAGAGACTTTTGAATTCAATTCTTCTCAAACTTTTTAAAATATTCATTGTGCATAATAAATGACTATATAATATTGGTATTTTAATTTTTAACTAATAATTTTTTATTTTTTTAAATGACAAAACCAGAAACTCTTGGTAGATTTTAAGCATGGAGATCTTGTTGTCTCTGATGTTTTACAGAGATCACTTATCTTGTGAAGCCTGAACAGCAGAGGGGTAAGAATAAATGGTAGCTTCCAGATAGGAGACTAATCTTGGATGCACCATCACTGACTTCCCTAGTCCATTTCTGATGGTATTTTGAAGTTACCCTCCATTTTCTTCCTCTTTGTTGATTGATTGCTCTTCCAAGCAACACTGTAAGGAATATCCTGTGCAGATTCTTAGTGGTCTCTAACTTTTGTTTCTTTTTTTTTTTTTATTTGACAGGTAGAGTTATAGACAGAGAGAGAGAGAGAAAGGTCTTCCTTCCATTGGTTCACCCCCTCCCCAAATGGCCGCTACTGCTGGCGCTGCGCTGATTTGAAGCCAGGAGCCACGTGTTTTCTCCTGGTCTCCCATGCTGGTGCAGGGGCCCAAGCACTTGGGCCATCCTCCACGGCCTTCCCGGTCCACAACAGAGACCTGGACTGGAAGAGGAGCAACCAGGACTGGAACCCGGTACCCATATGGGATACCAGCCCCACAGGCAGAGGATTAACCAAGTGAGCCAGGGCGCCAGCCCCCGCTTTGGTTTCTATAGATTTAACTTTTGTTTTATTTTTCTTTTTAAATAATTTATGTGTTATACACGTTTCATGTATCTCATACATACAGATTTAGGAACATAGTAATACTTCCTACCCTAACTCCCTCTCACTCATGCACCAACCCTTCTCCCTCCTCTCTCTCCCATTCCTACCCTTAATTTTAACAAATATCTACTTTCATCAGAGGTAGCCTCACCTTAATCTAAACAGCTTCTAGTTTAAGAAATTTTGGTATTTTGATACTCCTGGATTCTATGTGTGTCTCTTTTGTTGAATCACTATTTCATGTGTCTCATAACTTCTCTTTGCTCCCATATTTTCCTGGGATATGTCTTAGAATAACTTCATCAAGAAAGACTCACCATTTGCTGACGTCTGAACTTCTAGTGGTTTCTGCATAATCCCATAATTCCTATTTCCCTGGTTTTGAAGCAGAATTTCTATAGAAGTTTACCACACGTTTCCTACCATTTTATGAGACTTTATTGGGAACACTAAAATTGAATTTTATTTCACAGATACAGTTTTGGAGAGAGATAAGTTCTAGAACCTATAATCCTGTAAGTTCATCAGAGAAGACGCATTCAACTTGAACCCCTAATTGTTCATGTCTCCCCCACTTTCAAACTTAACTTAATCTCTCAAAAGTTTCCTAAACAATTATGGCATCTGTTCAAAGGTTCAGTCTTTTCAGTTCCTTTAGACAATATAAAAGGAATTAAATTCTAATTCCTCATGAAAGCCATTTTGAATTAAAACCAGTAACTCTTCAGAAAGGGATATGTGATTTATATGGTCACTAGAAGGATTTGATTTAACATTATTTGCTAAGTCTAGCGGTCAAGGATAAAATTGTTCTCCACCTCCTAACTTAAAAGATGTATACTGAAATAACTTGTTCTTTATATTATCCATTTTAATATACATGTTATTGCTATGTCTTAGCCATCTTTTGTCTTTTGCTAATGCATATAAATGTGTACATGTATGTATGTATATATATACATATATACCCATACTTATCTAAGGATACTTCAAGATATCTATGAGAAAATGGAATTAAAAGATATTACAGACAGACTTTGTAGCATAAGTTCATTCACCACTAGGGACACCTGTTCTCATATTAGAGTGCTGGCTCAAGTCCTGCTTACTTTAATTCTGATTCTGCTCTTGGTTAATGAATCCTGTAAGGGAGAAAATGATGCCAACAACTTGTGCCCCTGTGGCCCAAGTAAGAGACCGATATGATGTTCCTCGCTTTGGCCTGGACTAGCCCTAGCTGTTATAGTCATTTGGGGAGTTGAACCACAGAATGGAAGATCTCTTTCTCCATTTTTCTCTCTTCTCTATCTTTACATTTCAAGTAATTGAAAATAAAACTTTTTAAAAAGGTAAGTTTATTCTTATTCAAGATAAATTTGAAGTCTATTCATAGTTTATTCATTATATGCACTTTCCAAAACTTTTTAATCTATACATACACACACACACTTATCCAAATTTTAGGCATTTTTAAAATGAAGAGTATGTCATTCAGCTATGTAAATTAAATGTTCTTAGTGATATGCAGAGAAATTAGTAATGTAAAATAATTGCTTAAAATGTCATTAAATTTTAAAGCATACACTATGAAATAAGTGAAATATCTCATATATTAACTGTTTTTATTCATGGGGTGACTAAAATAAGTTTATTCAATCTATTTATATTTAATTGGTACATTAAATAATAATCTTTAACAAATCTTATTGAAATAAAATGATTAAAATTATAAGTTAATGCATACATTTCAAATAATACCTAAGTATTTAACAGACTAATAGTTTTATGAGATTAGAGTTGAACTAACCATTAATTAATGGAAAGTATAAAGGTATAGAGGCGGAGCCAAGATGGCGGAATAGTGAGGGCGCGCACCGATAGTCCAGGAAAATTTAGTTTAATAAAAGGGGAGTTACGGTAGCCGCAGAAAAAAGAACCAGGAAAAAATTGCACGGGAATCGTGAATCGGAGGACCTACTGGGAGAACAAGGTCGCCCACCGCGCGCGCGGAAGCCAAGTCGCGGGACGGAGCCACAGAAGCCCCAGTGCTCCAAGGGGAGTGCATGCCACACAGACAACAGCGGGGAGACTTGGGACGCTCCACACATCGGCGCTGGAAGGGGAGGTGAGCTCAATAACCTGAGACATTGGTGGGGAAACGGGGGTCAGAATCTAGAGGGGGGCCGGAAAGTGCAGCAAACTCACTACCTGAAAGAAGGAAAAAAAAAAGCTTCGGGGTTTCTCTTCCCCCTAACCTTGCAAAGGTTACAAGGCTGGAAGGCTAGAATTCCCAAGAGACAAAGAGCAGGCCTGCGCTCTGGATTTACATATCAATGGGGGAGAGCTAAGGAACTGAGTCACTACAATTCAGTAGCCTAGGCAACCCAGTGGGAGTCCAGAGGAGCCAAAGACTGGAAGCTAAATACCATCAATTCTGCACAGCCTTGCCCTGCGGTGTTACTTACCCCCTGAATAAATAAAATAAATAAATAAATAAAAAGAGAGAGATTTACCACGCATAACCTGAGGGTGTCACCTTTGCACACCCTTAACCTGGAAGAACCAGGCAGAGCTCTCAGGCCGCACCCATCTCAAGCCTCCAAGGCTCCTCCAACAGCAGGCAGTCCACTTAACACGGACACAGTATAAATAAAAAAAAAAAAAAAAAAAAAAGAAAAGAAAAAAAAAAAACGCACAGTGACGCAAGAAGAATTAACTATGCCGAGTAACAAACACAGAAATAGAGGGAGCAAGATCAACGATGACACTATGATGCCTCCAAATAAGCAAAACACCCCAAGCCAAGAGTATGAAGATGATGAGATAGAAGAAATGCAAGATACGGATTTCAAAAAATTTATGATAAGAACATTTAGAAGTTTTCAAAAGCAAATCCTTGAACTACAGAAATCCTTAATGGACAAGATTGAAAATCTCTCTCGTGAAAACGAAATTTTAAGGAAGAGTCAAAATGAAACTCAGAAACTAGTAGAACAGGAAAGTGTTATAGTGAAGAGAAATCAAAATGAAATGAAGAGCTCAATAGATCAAATGACAAACACATTAGAAAGCCTTAAAAACAGAATGGGTGAAGCAGAAGAGAGAATATCTGACTTAGAAGATAGAGCACAGGAAAACATACAGTCAAACCAAAGAAAAGAAGAGGAAATTAGAAACCTAAAAAATATTGTTGGGAATCTACAGGATACTATCAAAAAAACCAACATTCGAGTTCTAGGAGTTCCTGAAGGCATGGAGAGAGAGAAAGGATTGGAAGGCCTTTTTAGTGAGATACTAGCAGAGAACTTTCCAGGTTTGGAGAAGGACAGAGATATCCTAGTACAGGAAGCTCATAGAACCCCCAATAAACATGACCAAAAGAGATCCTCACCACGACACGTGGTAATTAAACTTACCACAGTGAAACATAAAGAAAAGATCCTAAAATGTGCAAGAGAGAAACGTCAGATTACTCTCAGAGGATCTCCAATCAGACTCACAGCTGACTTCTCATCAGAAACCCTACAAGCTAGGAGGGAATGGCGAGACATAGCACAGGTGCTAAGAGAGAAAAATTGCCAGCCCAGAATATTATATCCTGCCAAGCTCTCATTTGTGAATGAAGGTGAAATAAAGACCTTTCATAGCAAACAGAAATTGAAAGACTTTGTGGCCACTCGTCCGGCCCTGCAAAAGATACTTAAAGATGTGCTACACTCAGAAACACAGAAACACGGCCATCAATATGAAAGAAGGGAAGGGAAGAACACCTACCAGTAAAAGAGCATGGGAAGCTCAAAGCATATACTAGAAAATATTTCCGGGAAAATGGCAGGGCAAAGTCACTACGTATCAATAGTCACATTGAACATTAATGGTCTGAATTCTTCAGTTAAAAGACACCGTTTAGCTGACTGGCTCACAGAACACAACCCAACTATTTGTTGCCTACAAGAAACACATCTCTCTAACAAAGAGGCATGCAGACTGAAAGTGAAAGGTTGGAAAAAGATATTCCATGCCAACAGAAACCAAAAAAAAGCAGGTGTAGCCATATTAATATCAGACAAAATAAACTTTAATACAAAAACTGTTAAGAGAGACAAAGAGGGACACTATATAATGATTAAGGGTTCAATTCAACAGGAAGATGTAACTATTATAAATGTATATGCACCTAATTACAGGGCACCGGTCTATTTAAAAGATATGTTAAGGGACTTAAAGGGAGATTTAGATTCCAATACAATAGTACTGGGGGACTTCAATACTCCACTCTCAGAAATAGACAGATCATCCGGACAGAAGATCAACAAGGAAACAGCAGATTTAAATGACACTATAGCCCAAATGGATCTAACAGATATATACAGAACTTTCAACCCTACATCTACAGACTTCACATTCTTCTCAGCAGCGCATGGAACCTTCTCTAGGATTGACCACATACTAGGCCATAAAGCAAGTCTCAGCAAATTTAAAAGAATTAGAATCATACCATGCAGCTTCTCAGACCACAGCGGGATGAAGCTGGAAATTAGCAACTCAGGAAACCCCAGAAAGTATGCAAACACATGGAGACTGAACAACATGCTCCTGAATGAACACTGGGTCATTCAAGAAATCAAAAGAGAAATCAAAAACTTTCTGGAAGTAAATGAAGACAACAACACAACATATCAAAACTTATGGGACGCAGCAAAAGCAGTATTGAGAGGCAAATTTATAGCAATAGGTGCCTATACCAAGAAATTGGAAAGGTACCAAATAAATGAGCTTTCAGCGCACCTCAAGGACCTAGAAAAACTGCAGCAAACCAAACCCAAATCTAGTAGGAGAAGAGAAATAATTAAAACCAGAGAAGAAATTAATAGGATTGAATCCAAAAAAACATTACAAAAAATCAGCCAAGCGAGAAGCTGGTTTTTTGAAAAAATAAACAAAATTGACACCCCATTGGCCCAACTAACTAAAAAAAGAAGAGAAAAGACCCAAATCAATAAAATCAGAGATGAAAAAGGAAACGTAACAACAGACACCACAGAAATAAAAAGAATCATCAGAAATTACTACAAGGACCTGTACGCCAGCAAACAGGAAAACCTATCAGAAATGGATAGATTCCTGGACACATGCAACCTACCTAAATTGAACCATGAAGACATCGAAAACCTAAATAGACCCATAACTGAAACAGAAATTGAAACAGTAATAAAGGCCCTCCCAACAAAGAAAAGCCCAGGACCAGATGGATTCACCGCTGAATTCTACCAGACATTTAAAGAAGAACTAATCCCATTTCTTCTCAAACTATTCAGAACAATCGAAAAAGAGGGAATCCTCCCAAATTCTTTCTATGAAGCCAGCATCACCTTAATCCCTAAGCCAGAGAAAGATGCAGCACTGAAAGAAAATTACAGACCAATATCCCTGATGAACATAGACGCAAAAATCCTCAATAAAATTCTGGCCAATAGAATACAACAACACATCAGGAAAATCATCCACCCAGACCAAGTGGGATTCATCCCTGGTATGCAGGGATGGTTCAACATTCGCAAATCAATCAATGTGATTCACCACATTAACAGACTGCAGAAGAAAAACCATATGATTATCTCAATTGATGCAGAGAAAGCATTTGATAAAATTCAACACCCTTTCATGATGAAAACTCTAAGCAAATTGGGTATAGAAGGAACATTCCTCAATATAATCAAAGCAATTTATAAAAAACCCACAGCCAGCATCCTATTGAATGGGGAAAAGTTGGAAGCATTTCCACTGAAATCTGGCACCAGGCAGGGATGCCCACTCTCACCACTGCTATTTAACATAGTTCTGGAAGTTTTAGCCAGAGCCATCAGACAAGAAAAAGAAATCAAAGGAATACAAATCAAGAAGGAAGAAGTCAAACTATCCCTCTTTGCAGACGATATGATTCTGTACTTAGAGGATCCAAAGAACTCTACTAAGAGACTATTGGAACTCATAGAGGAGTTTGGCAAAGTGGCAGGATATAAAATCAATGCACAAAAATCAACAGCCTTTGTATACACGAGCAATGCCATGACTGAGAAAGAGCTGCTAAGGTCAATCCCATTCACAATAGCTACAAAAACAATCAAATACCTTGGAATAAACTTAACCAAGGACGTTAAAGATCTCTACGATGAAAATTACAAAACCTTAAAGAAAGAAATAGAAGAGGATACCAAAAAATGGAAAAATCTTCCATGCTCATGGATTGGAAGAATCAACATCATCAAAATGTCCATTCTCCTAAAAGCAATTTATAGATTCAATGCAATCCCAATCAAGATACCAAAGACATTCTTCGCAGATCTAGAAAAAATGATGCTGAAATTCATATGGAGGCACAAGAGACCTCGAATAGCTAAAGCAATCTTGTACAACAAAAACAAAGCCGGAGGCATCACAATACCAGACTTCAGGACATACTACAGGGCAGTTGTAATCAAAACAGCATGGTACTGGTACAGAAACAGATGGATAGACCAATGGAACAGAATTGAAACACCAGAAATCAACCCAAACATCTACAGCCAACTTATATTTGATCAAGGATCTAAAACTAATTCCTGGAGCAAGGACAGTCTATTCAATAAATGGTGCTGGGAAAACTGGATTTCCACGTGCAGAATCATGAAGCAAGACCCCTACCTTACACCTTACACAAAAATCCACTCAACATGGATTAAAGACCTAAATCTTCGTCCTGACACCATTAAGTTATTAGAGAACATTGGAGAAACCCTTCAAGATATTGGCACAGGCAAAGAATTTCTGGAAAAGACCCGGGAGGCACAGACAGTCAAAGCCAAAATCAACTATTGGGATTGCATCAAATTGAGAAGTTTCTGTACTGCAAAAGAAACAGTCAGGAGAGTGAAGAGACAACCGACAGAATGGGAAAAAATATTTGCAAACTATGCAACAGATAAAGGGTTAATAACCAGAATCTACAAAGAGATCAAGAAACTCCACAAAAACAAAACCAACAACCCACTTAAGAGATGGGCCAAGGACTTCAATAGACATTTTTCAAAAGAGGAAATCCAAATGGCCAACAGGCACATGAAAAAATGTTCAAGGTCACTAGCAATCAGGGAAATGCAAATCAAAACCACAATGAGGTTTCACCTCACCCCGGTTAGAATGGCTCACATACAGAAATCTACCAACAACAGATGCTGGCGAGGATGTGGGGAAAAAGGGACACTAACCCACTGTTGGTGGGAATGCAAACTGGTCAAGCCACTATGGAAATCAGTCTGGAGATTCCTCAGAAACCTGAATATAACCCTACCATTCGACCCAGCCATCCCACTCCTTGGAATTTACCCAAAGGAGTTTAAATTGATAAACAAAAAAGCGGTCTGCACCCTAATGTTTATTGCAGCACAATTCACAATAGCCAAGACCTGGAACCAACCTAAATGCCCATCAACGGTAGACTGGATAAAGAAATTATGGGATATGTATTCTTTAGAGTACTATACCGCAGTAAGAAACAACGAAATCCAGTCATTTGCAACAAAATGGAGGAATCTGGAACACATCATGCTGAGTGAAGTAAGCCAGCCCCAAAGGGACAAATACCATATGTTCTCCCTGATCGGTGACAACTGACTCAACACCAAAAAGGAAACCTCCTGAAGTGAAATGGACACTATGAGAAATGGTGACTTGATCAGCATAGCTCTGACTGCTAATGGACAACTTAATACATTATCCCTCATAGTATTTTTTTTTTGTCTGTTCTACTTAATATGACTGGTTTAATTCTGTAATTATCACACAGTTATTCTTAAGTGTTGAAAATTAACCGAAATGTGATCCCTG
Organism: Oryctolagus cuniculus; assembly: GCF_051225735.1. Classification (NCBI taxonomy): domain Eukaryota; kingdom Metazoa; phylum Chordata; class Mammalia; order Lagomorpha; family Leporidae; genus Oryctolagus; species Oryctolagus cuniculus. Next base: position 50,309,854 of record NC_142877.1, read on the forward strand.
TTAAACATAAGAGTGGGAATAAGAGAGGGAAGAGATGTATAATTTGGGACATGCTCGGGCTGACTTGCCCCAATTGGTAGAGTTGGAAACATACCAGGGGATTCCAATTCAATCCCATCAAGGTGGCATGTGCCAATGCCATCTCACTACTCCAAGTGATCAATTTCAGTTCACAATTGATCATAATGAAAGGACTAAGAGTCAAAGGGAGCACATAAACAAGTCTAGTATCTGCTAACACCAACCGATAGAATAAATAAAGGGGAGAGTGATCCAACATGGGAAGTGAGATACTCAGCAGACTCATAGAATGGCGGATGTCCTAAATAGCACTCTGGCCTCAGAATCAGCCCTAAAGGCACTCGGATCTGGCTGAAAAGCCCATGAGAGTATTTCAGGCATGGAAAGCCAAGACACTCTGGCAAAAAGATCTCTGTGAGTGAGATCCCAGTGGAAAGAACAGGTCTTCAAAGAGGGAGGTGCCTTTCTCTGAAGGGAGGAGAGAACCTCCACTTTGACTATGACCGTGTCTAAACAAGATAAGAGTCGGAGAACTCAAGGGGCTTCCATAGCCTTGGAAACTCATAACTGGTGCATAGGGAGATTACTGATGCCATAAACAGGAGTGTCAATTGGTAAAGTCAACAACAGGAGTCACTGTGCACTTACTCCTCATGTAGGATCTCGGTCCTTAACGTGCTGTACACTGAGGCTTAATGCTATAACGAGTACTCAAACAGTATATTTCACTTTGTGTTTCTATGGGGGTGCAAACAACTGAAATCTTTACTTAATGTACACTAAACTGATCTTCTGTAAAAAAAAAAAAAAAAAAAAAAAAAAAAAAAAAGAAAGAAATTTTCAATTCCCAACTTGACTCTCACTGGGATTAAACATGACAATAGGTCTGATCTGATTTCATCATCATTTTAAAAAAATCATCTATTATTTTTCACTTTATGTTTCTGTGTGGGAGCAAACTGTTGAAATACTTACTTAAGGTATACTAAACTGATCTTCTGTATATTAAGATAATCGAAAATGAATCTTGATGTGAATGGAAGGGGAGAGGGAGTGGGAAAGGGAAGGGTTGTTGGTGGGAGGGACAGTATGGGGGGGGAAGCCATTGTAACCCATGAGACGTACTTTGGAAATTTATATTCATTAAATAAAAGATAAAAAAAAAAAAAAAAAAAAAAGTATAAAGGTATATAAACATATTGGAATCTTGATTTTGTCTTAAAATAATTAAACTTGCTGGTCTTAAAACAAAAATGTAAATTAAAAACAATTTTGTTTTTGAAAAGGTTTTTTTCCCTACTAAATTTACATTAAGATAATTAACCTTTCACACTAATGAAAAGATTAGCTTTCAAATATTTATCCTGAAGAAGCTGAAAATAAGAAATTTATATGGCTACTCATGTATTTGTCTAAGGATAAATTCTTGGTTCTCTTGATTATAAGGTAGCTATATATCTGCATTTATATTAGAGTTCTAAAAGACAATTTCAAAATAAAATCTATGTTTTTCTGCCCAAGACTTATCAAAAATGACATTTTTTCTGTTTTATGAAAAAAAGTATAGACACTGCTGACCAATTAAAATGTTTCATTTAAATATTTGAAAACTCTTAGGTACATTAAAACTTACCAATTACTTGGAATGAAGAAGTTGGGAATAATCCACATAAGGGGAATAACACAATGGAAAAACACAAAGAAACAAACACAAAAACCCTTACACTATGAGGCTTAGAGGAGCTCATGCACCCATCACCCAGGCTGCTGAAGGACAGATTCCTTCCAAAATTAAACAACACTGCTTATAGACTTTCCTTACACTGCTACAAAGAACATTAAAGCCATCTAGAATGTCTGGAGTGGACTTCAAACACTCAATTCTCCACGTAGGCACACAACTATCCAAAATTTTGATTTGATTTGCCCATTAATTTTCCTAAGCTTTAATTGATTTATAAGTTGGTGTGACAGAGAAAGAGGGAAAGACAGAGATCTTTATTATTCTGTCATTCACTCCCCAAATGGCCATAATGACTGGGGCTGGGCCAGGCTGAAGTTAGGAGCCTAGAACTCCATCCAGGTCTCCCATGTGGGTGGCAAGGGCCCAAATATTTTCCCATCTTTCGCTGCTTTCCTCAGTACATAAGCAAAGAACTAGATTTGAAGCAGTGCATCCTGGATGTGAACTGGGGCTGGTATGGGATGCCAGAAGGCAGCAGCTTATCCTGCTGCACCACAACACCAGCCCCATCCATATTTCTTTATGGTACTAGTTCTACACTAATATCCTATGACTCTAAACCAAAACACATTATATGCTAAGTGTATTCTCCAGTGATTTCCCCCACTATGTTTATGAAAATAAACATTATTTACATATCTTCACATAAAATTCCAGAATTTTAATAAGTGTTGCATGGAAACAAAGTCAATGGATAGTATGTCATGCTTCAAGAATACCAAAAATTGAATACATTTTTCTAGAAGCACAAAAGTTCTATTGTCAAGAAAATTTTCTCAAGTATCTTTAAATTGCTGAAGAGATCAAAATACACAAAATTATTCATTGCTATTTGTCTATTATTTTTAATTTCTGTAGAATGCCAATCAAATATTTTTGCATTAATTAAAAGCTTAATTCTCACCATATTATTCTCAATTTCTAACCTATCACAGGATACATGGAAGTACTCAATTAGGATTTGTTAAATGTTTGACTAAAAACCTATGAAATAATTATACAGATTTGGAGGCTAGAACATGTACAGATCACCTCAGCTGAATGAGCTCCCTGAGGTAGTATGTACAAGTTGAGAGATGTATCATTTGTCTAGTATCCTCTGCAAATAGAATTGTTAAAACTATAAAACACAAGTGAGGGGCCAGCATTGAGACACAGTGGGTAGTCACTGCCTGTGACACTGGCATCCCATATGGGTGTCAGCTTGAGTCCTGCCTTCTCCACTCTCAATCCAGCTCCATGTTAATGGCCTGGGGAAAGCAACAGAAGATGGACCCAATGTTGGGGCCCATGTGAGAGACCTGAAAGAAGCTCCTGGCTACTTTATGAAAGATGGAGCTCTGGTCTGGCCCAGCACTGGCTGTTGCAGCCATCTGCAGAGTGAACCAATGGATGGAAGACATCCTCTCTCTCTCTCACTCACTCACTCTCTCCCATTCTCGCTCTCACTTTCATATACATAAATCAATCTTAAAAATATTTTTTAAAAACATACATGAAAGTTAAAATGCCCATGACGCTGCTAACATAAAGAAATATTAGCAGGGATCTACATGTTCACTTGCTTGACTTCTTCCTTTAAATTCAGCAGAGCTTCAATATAGCACATCTAATGTATTGTAGTTTGCAATTTAAAATGGTGTGCTGCTAAATCAACTCTATAAAGAAGGGGAGGAGGGGACTCTGTAACATTTGCCAATGTAATTGCTCCAACCAAGGCTGATTTGCAACTCTGTGATGGCATAGAATACAGAATATAGAAGAAATTAACATGGTGAGATCAATCCATATGGTACTGCTGGCACCGCGGCTCAATAGGCTAATCCTCCACCTTGCGGTGCCGGCACACCAAGTTCTAGTCCCGGTCGGGGCACCGGATTCTGTCCCGGTTGCCCCTCTTCCAGGCCAGCTCTCTGCTGTGGCCCAGGAGTGCAGTGGAGGATGGTCCAAGTGCTTGGGCCCTGCACCCCATGGGAGACCAGGAGAAGCACCTGGGTCCTGGTTTCAGATCAGTGTGGTGCGCCGGCCACAGCGCTCCTGCCGCGGCGGCCATTGGAGGTGAACCAACGGCAAAAGGAAGACCTTTCTCTCTCTCTCTCTCTCTCACTGTCCACTCTGCCTGTCAAAAAAAATTTAAAAAAAATCCATATGGAAAGAACAGGTCTTCAAAGAGGGAGGTGCCTTTCTCTGAAGGGAGGAGAGAACCTCCACTTTGACTATGACCGTGTCTAAACAAGATAAGAGTCGGAGAACTCAAGGGGCTTCCATAGCCTTGGAAACTCATAACTGGTGCATAGGGAGATTACTGATGCCATAAACAGGAGTGTCAATTGGTAAAGTCAACAACAGGAGTCACTGTGCACTTACTCCTCATGTAGGATCTCGGTCCTTAACGTGCTGTACACTGAGGCTTAATGCTATAACGAGTACTCAAACAGTATATTTCACTTTGTGTTTCTATGGGGGTGCAAACGACTGAAATCTTTACTTAATGTACACTAAACTGATCTTCTGTAAAAAAAAAAAAAAAAAGAAAGAAATTTTCAATTCCCAACTTGACTCTCACTGGGATTAAACATGACAATAGGTCTGATCTGATTTCATCATCATTTTAAAAAAATCATCTATTATTTTTCACTTTATGTTTCTGTGTGGGAGCAAACTGTTGAAATACTTACTTAAGGTATACTAAGCTGATCTTCTGTATATTAAGATAATCGAAAATGAATCTTGATGTGAATGGAAGGGGAGAGGGAGTGGGAAAGGGGAGGGTTGTTGGTGGGAGGGACGGTATGGGGGGGGAAGCCATTGTAACCCATGAGTCGTACTTTGGAAATTTATATTCATTAAATAAAAGATAAAAAAAAAAATCCATATGGTACTAATTGGCCATGGTTCCAAGTATAGGATTTGTAATTTTGTGTGTGTGTGTGCATTTGTGTGTCTAACATATATATGCATATTTATATATATTTGTGTGTATTTTTGTTTGTATTTGTGTATAATATATAAATATATGTATATTTATGTACATTTGTGAGAGAGTAAGCACTCCCACTTCCTGTTTCATTCTCCAAATACATGAAAAGCTGGGAGCCAGGAACACAATCTAAGTTGAACCCATTACTTGAGCCATCTCTGCTGCCCACCTGAGTCTGCATTAGCATGAAGTAGGAGTCAGGGGCCAGAGGGGGATATCAAACCAAGACTTTCCACTATGGGATGCCTTAAACAACATCTTAACTGGTAGTCCAGATATCTACCTGGCACTTATAAAATCATTTTATCTGCTAGCAACATACCAACTCTATGTTACTTATGGTTGCTATGTGATAGTATATCTTTATAAGTTCTAGGGGGGTGGGTGCTGCAGAATAGCAGGATAAGCCTCTGCCTGTAGTGCTGGTATCCTATAAGGGTGCTGGTTCAGGTCCTGAATACTCCTCTTCTGATCCATCTCTCTGATCATGGCTTGGGAAAGCAGTAGAAGATGGCCCAAGTGCTTGGTCTCTTGCACTTGTGTGAGAGACCTGGAAGAAGATCCAGGCTCCTGGCTTCAGATCAGCCTAGCTTTGGTCACTGTGGCACTTTGGGGAATGAACCAGCAGATGGAAGACTTTTCTCTCTGTCTCTCCTTCTGTGTATAATTCTAGCTCTCAAATAAGTAAATAAATAATTTTTTTTCTTTTTGACAGGCAGAGTGGACAGTGAGAGAGAAAGACAGAGAGAGAGGTCTTCCTTTTTGCTGTTGGTTCACCTCCAATGGCCACTGCAGCCGGCGTGCTGCGGGCGGCACATCGCGCTGATCCGAAGCCAGGAGCCAGGTGCTTCTCCTGGTCTCCCATGGGGTGCAGGGCCCAAGCACTTGGACCATCCTCCACTGCACTCCTGGGCCACAGCAGAGAGCTGGCCTGGAAGAGGGGCAACCGGGACAGAATCCAGTGCCCCGACCGGGACTAGAACTTGGTGTGCCGGCGCCGCAAGGCGGAGGATTAGCCTATTGAGCCATGGTGCCGGCAAATAAAATCTTTTAAAAAGAAAAGAATATCTAACATGTTTCCCAAAGAATATAATTGTATACTGTGTTTTTATTCATTTTATCTCTGACATATCACTTGATATAATTAATTTACATATAATTTTTAAATTTAATAAATTATTGTAGTCTAATTAAAATAATTGTAATATTCTGCAATTTGAGTATACTGACATATTTGTCCAAACATCAACATAATCTACTTTAGAAGTGCTCAGCACCTTCCTAAGAACCTCCATACACTTCATCTACCACACCTAAGTCTCAATCCTAGTAATAACCACTAAGCCACATGTGTCTCTATAAATATTTCACATATATTCAACTCAACTCCTTTACTTAGTATAATGCTTTCCTTTAAAAATCACTTTATTAAAGACATAACTGCCATGTCAAATGTATTATCGTTAATTTTTATGCATCCACCATACTCTTTTCCAAAGTGGCTGTACCTATTTATATTCCCACCAACTGTGTGCAAATGTTCTCTTTTATCCACATACTCACCATTGCTTGTTATCTCTCCTTTTTTGGTAATAGCCAATCTACTGGAGTGCATGAATTGAGTATTTTAGAAGAGAATGGGAACGTGTTTTGCCATTAGAAGGGACCTTGTGTAAAAATAAGTGCAGCAAAGGCGTAAAAACAGAAACAGAATTATAATTTGACCCAGCAGTTTCACTCCCAGGTATATATTCAAACAACTGAATCAATATTTTGAAGAAACATCTTCCCTCCTGTGTTTATTTCCACATTATCAACAATAGCCATGATATGGAATCACAACAGGTGTTTATCAAAAGATGAATGAATCAAATTGTGTGGTATATATTCACACGGGATTTAATTCAAACTTTAAAATGATGATTCGGTTATTTGCAATGAAATGTTTTACTGGAGGACATTATGCTATGTTAAGTAACCAGCTATAAAAGTCATTTATATGTGGAATTTAAAAAAGTCATGCTGAAAGAGAGCAGAAAGATGGTTGACTACAATTAATAGTGTAATGTGTTTTAAAGTTACTGAAAAATAATTTTCATCTTACTCATCACAAGAAAATTATACTTTGGTGAGGTAACGGATGTTAGTTACCTTAAGTCTTTCTGCAGTGTTTAAAAAGACTAGAAGTTACATCAGCCAAAGGACTATACACAATTGTTCTTTGTCAAAAATAAAGAGAAAATAACATCAGTGCCATGGTTCACAGTGTCCTACATCATGCAAAACCTCATGGTTCTTACACTCCTCTCTCTAGCCAATATTCCCTGCTGTCTGCTCACTCGCTCTGATTACTATTCATGCCTGCACACTACCACCTTCAGGGCAATTTCCAGGCTCTCATCAGTTTTCCCCTCTCTTGTAGAGCTTTCTATGAGTCCTCACTGCTCCATGTCTTCCTCAGAACCTCTGCCCCTGACTACTCCTGGAGAGAGGGTTCCCATTCTCATACTTATCTATCACTACCTGTCAATGTTTATTTTTTCTATCATTCATATACTCCTGATATGCTAAGTCTTTTTAAGTTTATTACTGACTACCAACATTTCCTCTCTAAAATATTATCTCCATGCCAAGGAGTTTTATTCCAGTATTTGTTGCTCTCCCCAAGACCAGTTTTATCAATTTGAGTAAAAATGGTTTATTATCTCTGTCATGGATCTTGTGTGTCTTTTTCCAGTTGCTTAAAGTGCTCACTTGGGACCAGCATTATGAACAACATGATGAGTCACAGACAATTCAGCTTACCAAGAATCACTCAAAAGAAGACTGTATTGTGGTGCAGTGGGTTAAGCTGCCAGCTAGGATGCCATCATCCCATAAGGGCACCGATTTGTTTCTCAACTGCTCCACCTCTGATCCAGGTCCATGCTAATGTGTCTGGTAAAGCAGCAGATGACTGCTCAAGTGCTTGGACCCCGGCACCCAAGTGGGAGACCTGGGTGAATCTCTAGACTCCTGCTTCAGCATGGCTCAGAATTGGCTGCTGAAACATTTTGGGTAAGTAAAGCAGTGAATGGAAGATTCAAATTCATTCTCTCTCTCTCTCTCTCTCTCTCTCTCTCTCTCTGTCTCTCCCTCCTCCCTTCTCCTTCTCTAACTTGCCTTTCAAATAAATATGTAAGTCTTAAGAAATCAACTGTTCACTTGCAGCTTTTTTTCTACCATGACTACTCCCAAATTTTGTTCAATGCCTAATTAGGAGAATACATTTGTGACATAATCTTCCATTTGTACCATAATATATCATATCTGGAAAAAATACACCAAATTCCTGAAACCCAGTACAGTGACGTGGGAAAGAATCCCTTAATACTTTTCACCATTTCTTTCACTAAGCAGTACCTGTGAATGAGAGACAGATGAGGGCAACCATAAGGATTTGCACCAAATTGCCCAAGGTAATTTCTTCTTGGACAAAGGCTCTCACAACAGCATTCTTATAGTGAGCAAGAACCTCAATATCAGCGATCATTTTAAAAGTATTTAGCAGTTATTACATTAAAATATAACTATTAAACAGTAGAAACTTATCTTCCAGCATTTTGTTTAACAGAAGCACTAAAGAGATCTACTATCATGTTTTTTCAACAAGTACTTAGGACAAACAGCTGCTTCAATAATGACTTATGACTATTGGGAAAACATCTCTAGGAAAAGAATATTGCTGTTGACTCTCAAGAAACTGTATTGCATAACTGCATATACTGTCATATTATACAATGTTTAAATAGGTAATGAAATAGAAATCATTCACTTCTAAGTGTAACAAACAATAAGATCTTCTCTTGAAAACTGTGGTTTTGGAATGAAGGCCGATTATTTAATTTTTCCATTTATATTGTGATAAAATGCATGTAAGATAAAAGTTACTCTATTACCCAGTTCTATGTGTGCATTTCATATGTTAAATATCTACCAATAAGAGCTGTCAATGTGGCATTGAATGTTAACCTATCCTCTGAAATGCTGGCATCCCATAAGAGCACCAGCTTGAATCCCAGCTTTTCTTCTGATCCAGATCCCTGCTAATGCACCTGGGAAACTAGTAAAAGACAGCCCAGGTAGTTGGCCCCTGCCACCCATGTGTGAAACACTGGTGAAGTTCCTGGCTCCTAGATTTGATGTGGCCCATGCCCAGACATTGTGTCCATCTGGGGAGTAAATCAGTGGATAGAAGATGTCTTTCCTTGACTCACTCTGTTTCTCTCTCTCTCTCTCTCTCTCTGTCAGTCTGCCTTTCAAATAAATTTTGAATTAAAAAAACTCTAAATAAATATATTTATAATATACAACTATAACCACTTTCACATTGTAAAAATTCAAATTTAAAAGAATTGCTTGGGGCTGGAATTGCAGGACAGCAGGTTAAGCCATCACTTGCAATGCTGGAATTCTTTATGAAACTGCCAGTTTCAGTCCTAGCTTCCTAGCATCTCTACTTGCAATTCAGCTCCATGATAATTTATGTTGGGAATTGGAAAATGAACCAAATACCTGGATGTCTGCCATGCATGTGAGAAACCAGGATGGAGTTCCTGACTCCTAGCTTTGAGCTGACCCAATGCTGGTTGCTGCCATCATTTGGAGAAGTGATCCAGCGAATAGACGATCTCTCTCTCTCTCTCTCTCTCTCTCTCTCTCCTCCTCATGCACACTTTCTTTCTCTCTCACTGTGCTTTCCAAATGCATGAATGAATCTTTAAAATTCAGGACTGCTTGCAAAATCTACCAAGAGCTTTAAAACTCAATAATAAGAAATCAAATTGCATAACTAACACATAATGCAGCATATATTTTCCCAGCTAGTGTGAATCTTATATTCACATAAAATGTAACAGGAAATTATATACTGTACTTCATTCACACTAAAATATGTATGGCACTAAATTTTCTTACAGTAGTTAACCAGGTAATCAAGTTGTCATAGTAGCAGAAGAGATGAAGAAAAATGAGACACATAGCGTGCAGTCATTGGTCATGGAGAGACAAGAGATATCATGAGTTTCAGTCATAGGGGTTTTAGAGATACAAGGAAGATAATGGCTACTGGTAAATGATATGTAGGCACCTGAAGTTACACAACTCAGGTAAAGGTCAGAGACTTACCCAAGCCCAGGGAAGAAGTCTCTGGACTACTGATGCAGACATATGAGGGAAGATCACAGCTACATGAAGACAGCTTAAAGACCATGAAGATTGACATGAGATGAAAGCATGGGGAAAACACTCAAGGACAGATGTGCTAGAAGCCAAAGGGATGGAACTGCAGACAGCAGTGATAGATACTTTTCAGAGCTTGCATGGATGACAGAGATTTAACAAACGACAACATGCAGGGGCAAACACGGGTCACAGTTTTTTGAGATGGTGACACTGTGGAGAACATACAGGTTTCTGGGACAAAAGTGGACATACATAAAGCCTGGGATGGCTGCAGCCACACAGGAGTGGATCCACTGGGACAGACAGAACCTGCAAATACTGGATTTGGGAATACACCAGGGAATAAAGGAAAGGCAGATAAATCAGTGCTTAGAGAAAATGTACACCCTTAGTTGAATATGCTGGAATACTGAAAATCAGTCCTTTCAGTTTCCTTCTAAGAAATTAAAAAGAAAAAAGCTAGAAAAACAAAGTAAATTTTGGAAAAATGATAAGAGCAGATATTAATGAAATGATTACAGTAACAAAAGTACCACAGAAACAAATAAGAAAAATTATAAAACATATCTTAATGTATTTAATTAATCAGCTAATAACCAATTTCAGCAAATGAAAACAATCATTCTTTACATAGCTCACAGAACTTAAGAAGATACTGATAGGAGTTTATGACATCCTTAGGAGTGAAAACTTGACTACAGAGACCAAAATTCACTACATGTTAAAAACCAGCTCCCCGTGGGGCCAGCGCTGTGGCCTGGTAGGCAAAGCCACTGCCTGCAATGCCAACATCCCATATGAGCGCTGGTTCTAGTCCCAGCTGCCCCTTTTCCTATCCAGCTGCGTGCTATATCCTGCGAAAGCAGTGGAAGATGGCCCAACTCCTTGGGCCCCTGCACTAGTGTGGGAGACCCGGAAGAAGCTCCTGGCTCCTGGCTTCATAGCGGCACAGCTCTAGCCATTGCGGCCATCTGGAGCATGAACCAGCTGGTGGAAGACCTCTCTCTCTCTCTCTCTCTGTCTCTACCTCTTTCTACAATTCTGTCTTTCAAATAAATAAAATAAATCTTAAAAAAACAGCTCCTCAAAACATTAATATAACACAAAAATTTTAAAACCATACTGTATAAACCAAATAAGTGGAACCAAGCTTTGAAAAACTTGAAAAAAAAAAACTTCACAACAAAGCTTCAGCCTCAAATTTAAGGCATGTTCCAAACTTTTAAGGAAAAAATAATCACTTGTTTCCCACAATTGCCTTAATTGTAAATAAATGGAATATTTTAAAATTTATTTTGGGTGCCACAGATGCTGCAACCTGGAGCAGAATTTAAACTACGAATAAAATTAATGGCATCTCTTTCACAGAGATAGACAGATATCCTAATTAAAATATTATTATATAAATTAAGCTCTATATGAAAACCTAATAGACCAATAGAAAGATACAATAAAAATGTGAGAGAATTTAACATTCTCAAAAAATCAAGTAAATCATTCAGGTAGATGAAGAATACCAAAAATTGCATGACTATTTAGATTAAATTACAAAGAATTAATAAAATTCAGCAGACAAAAATAAAATGTTAATAGGACAATTAAAAACAATGATTGCTTAAGCAGATCAAGAGTGTCTAAATGGATCATACAACAAAATACTTAATACAGTATCACTGAAGGCTTTTTCCTTGCAAGTCCACCTCGACAAAGTTACCTCCTCTCAGTACCTCACTTTGATATTATTCTGGGGTTGTAGTCAGAGAAATAAAATAATAAAGAAATATAAGGTATAAAAATTAGCCTTTTTAGTAATACAATTGTCAGTATATAAGGATAGCATTTTATACACAGATATAATCCAACCTAATCTCCAATTGCAACTGATACTTGAATGTAGCAAGACTGCTGGGTAGAAGGCCAATATATAATACCAGTAAGAAACAAAGAGAAAATGTTAAATATAAAAGGAAGACTAGGAAACATAGTTATAAGATAAATCAAAAGATTAAAGTATGTAATATCTTTAAGCACTCTAAAAATCAAAATAGAAAATAAAAAAAAACTGAAAAATGTTCTGAGACTATGACAGAAATTGAAGGCCCAGGAGTCAACCTACATCCAGTAAATAGTAACCAGCTTGAAGCAGGTTCCTGCAAGCTCCAGTTCACTGGAGGATGCCTGCAGGAACATGCAGCTGAAACGTTTGCAGCTGCTGGGACAGTCATGGAGCTAGAAGAGGCTGCTGAGCCCACGTTTCTCCCTTCACAACCCTCGCAAGTCACCACCCATCCTACAACTCTCCAAACTCATGCTATGGAATATGCTGACTGGCTACAGCTTTGTGACAGCACGGGGGGCCACCAGTTTTTCAACCTCTCCAATCAGGTGCACTGGTGACAAAATGTCACAATTGTATCCAGGCTCTGCTGCTGAGAGGCCTGGATTGGGTGAGCCTCTGCCACTCTATGAAGAGAAAGCCAGATGCCTCTACACCTGAGAAATAGTATATGGAAAAAAAAGCAATAGCATATGAGGCCTAGTGTTCTGAAAAGGGGGAAGTGGAACCAATAGGTATCACAGAACTAGCCATAGGGAGACCCAGTGATCAAATCCAGAACCCATGGACCTGAGTCCAACACCAGGGCAGATCTTCCCTGTGTCCCATGAACCATTTTGGGTGAGAGCTGGGCTGGCTGCTGGGACTCCACTCTCAGAAATAGACAGATCAATAGGACAGAAGATCAACAAGGATACAGTAGATTTAAACGACACTATAGCCCAAATGGATCTAACAGATATATACAGAACTTTCAATCCTACAGCTAAAGATTTTACATTCTTCTCAGCAGTACATGGAACCTTCTCTAGGATTGACCACATACTAGGCCATAAAGCAAGTCTCAGCAAATTCAAAAGAATAGAATCATACCATGCAGCTTCTCAGACCAAAAAGGAATGAAGATGGAAATTAGCAACTCAGGAATCCCTAGAGCATATGCAAACACATGGAGATTGAACAACATGCTCCTGAATGAACAATGGTTCATAGAAGAAATCAAAAGAGAAATCAAAAACTTTCTGGAAGTAAGTGAGGATAACAGCACAACATACCAAAACTTATGGGACGCAGCAAAAGCAGTGTTAAGAGGAAAGTTTATATCAATAAGTGCCTACATCAAGAAATTGGAAAGGCACCAAATAGATGAGCTTTCAATTCACCTCAAGGATCTAGAAAACCTACAGCAAACCAGACCCAAATCTAGTAGGAGAAAAGAAATAATTAAAATCAGAGAAGAAATCAACAGGATTGAATCAAGAAAAACATTCCAAAAAATCAGCCAAACGAGGAGCTGGTTTTTTGAAAAAATAAACAAAATTCACACCCCATTGGCCCAACTAACTAAAAAAAGAAAAGACCCAAATCAATAAAATCAGAGATGAAAAAGGAAGTGTAACAACAGACACCACAGAAATAAAAAGAATCATCAGAAATTACTACAAGGACTTGTATGCCAGCAAACAGGGAAACCTATCAGAAATGGATAGATTCCTGGACACATGCAACCTACCTAAATTGAACCAGGAAGACATCGAAAACCTAAACAGACCCATAACTGAGACAGAAATTGAAACAGTAATAAAGGCCCTCCAACAAAGAAAAGCCCAGGACCAGATGGATTCACTGCTGAATTCTACCAGACATTTAAAGAAGAACTAACTCCAATTCTTCTCAAACTATTCAGAACAATCGAAGAAGAGGGAATCCTCCCAAATTCTTTCTATGAAGCCAGCATCACCTTAATTCCTAAGCCGGAAAAAGATGCAGCACTGAAAGAGAATTACAGACCAATATCCCTGATGAACATAGATGCAAAAATCCTCAATAAAATTCTTGCCAATAGAATGCAACAACACATCAGAAAGATCATCCACCCAGACCAAGTGGGATTTATCCCTGGTATCCAGGGATGGTTTAATGTGCGCAAGACAGTCAATGTGATACACCACATTAACAGACTGCAGAAGAAAAACCATATGATTATCTCAATAGATGCCGAGAAAGCATTTGATAAAATACAACACCCGTTCATGATGAAAACTCTAAGCAAACTGGGTTTGGAAGGAACATTCCTCAATACAATCAAAGCAATCTATGAAAAACCCACAGCCAACATCCTATTGAATGGGGAAAAGTTGGAAGCATTTCCACTGAGATCTGGGACCAGACAGGGATGTCCACTCTCACCACTGCTATTCAATATAGTTCTGGAGGTTCTAGCCAGAGCTATTAGGCAAGAAAAAGAAATTAAAGGGATACAAATTGGGAAGGAAGAACTCAAACTATCCCTCTTTGCAGATGACATGATTCTTTATTTAGGGGACCCAAAGAACTCTACTAAGAGACTATTGGAACTCATAGAAGATTTTGGCAAAGTAGCAGGGTATAAAATCAATGCACAACAGCCTTTGTATACACAGACAATGCCATGGCTGAGGAAGAACTTCTAAGATCAATCCCATTCACAATAGCTACAAAACAATCAAATGCCTTGAAATAAACTTAACCAAGGACGTTCAAGATCTCTACAATGAAAATTACAAAACCTTGAAGAAAGAAATAGAAGAGGATACCAAGAAATGGAAAAATCTTCCATGTTCATGGATTGGAAGAATCAATATCATCAAAATGTCCATTCTCCCAAAAGCAATTTATAGATTCAATGCAATACCAATCAAGATACCGAAGACCTTCTTCTCAGATCTGGAAAAAATGGTGCTGAAATTTATATGGAGGCACAAGAGACCTCAAATAGCTAAAGCAATCTTGTGTAACAAAAACAAGCCAGAGGCATCACAATACCAGATTTCAGGACATACTACAGGGCAGTTGTAATCAAAACAGCATGGTACTGGTACAGAAACAGATGGATAGACCAATGCAACAGAATTGAAACACCAGAAATCAACCCAAACATCTACAGCCAACTTATATTGGATCAAGGATCTAAAACTAATTCCTGGAGCAAGGACAGTCTATTCAATAAATGGTGCTGGGAAAACTGGATTTCCACGTGCAGAAGCATGAAGCAAGACCCCTACCTTACACCTTACACAAAAATCCACTCAACGTGGATTAAAGACCTAAATCTACGTCCTGACACCATTAAGTTATTAGAGAACATTGGAGAAACCCTTCAAGATATTGGCACAGGCAAAGAATTTCTGGAAAAGACACGAGAGGCACAGGCAGTCAAAGCCAAAATCAACTATTGGGATTGCATCAAATTGAGAAGTTTCTGTACTGCAAAAGAAACAGTCAGGAGATTGAAGAGACAACCGACAGAATGGGAAAAAATATTTGCAAACTATGCAACAGATAAAGGGTTAATAACCAGAATCTACAAAGAGATCAAGAAACTCCACAAAAACAAAACCAACAACCCACTTAAGAGATGGGCCAAGGACCTCAATAGACATCTTTCAGAAGAGGAAATCCAAATGGCCAACAGGCACATGAAAAAATGTTCAAGGTCACTAGCAATCAGGGAAATATAAATCAAAACCACAATGAGGTTTCACCTCACCCCGGTTAGAATGGCTCACATACAGAAATCTACCAACAACAGATGCTGGCGAGGATGTGGGGAAAAAGGGACACTAACCCACTGTTGGTGGGAATGCAAACTGGTCAAGCCACTATGGAAGTCAGTCTAGAGATTCCTCAGAAACCTGAAGATAACGCTACTGTTCGACCCAGCCATCCCACTCCTTGGAATTTACCTAAAGGAATTTAAATTGGCAAACAAAAAAGCGGTCTGCAGCCTAATGTTTATTGCAGCTCAATTCACAATAGCTAAGACCTGGAACCAACCTAAATGCCCATCAACGGTAGACTGGATAAAGAAATTATGGGATATGTACTCTTTAGAATACTATACCGCAGTAAGAAACAACGAAACCCAGTCATTTGCAACAAAATGGAGGAATCTGGAACACATCATGCTGAGTGAAATAAGCCAGTCCCAAAGGGACAAATACCATATGTTCTCCCTGATCGGTGACAACTGACTGAACACCAAAAAGGAAACCTCCTGAAGAGAAATGGACACTATGAGAAATGGTGACTTGATCAGCATAGCCCTGACTGCTAATGGAAAACTTAATACATTATCCCTCATAGTATTTTTTTTTGTCTGTTCTACTTAATATGACTGGTTTAATTCTGTAATTATCACACAGTTATTCTTAAGTGTTGAAAATTAACTGAAATGTGATCCCTGTTAAACATAAGAGTGGGAATAAGAGAGGGAAGAGATGTATAATTTGGGGCATGCTCGGGCTGACTTGCCCCAATTGGTAGAGTTGGAAACATACCAGGGGATTCCAATTCAATCCCATCAAGGTGGCATGTGCCAATGCCATCTCACTACTCCAAGTGATCAATTTCAGTTCACAATTGATCATAATGAAAGGACTAAGAGTCAAAGGGAGCACATAAACAAGTCTAGTATCTGCTAACACTAACCGATAGAATAAATAAAGGGGAGAGGGATCCAACATGGGAAGTGAGATACTCAGCAGACTCATAGAATGGCGGATGTCCTAAATAGCACTCTGGCCTCAGAATCAGCCCTAAAGGCACTCGGATCTGGCTGAAAAGCCCATGAGAGTATTTCAGGCATGGAAAGCCAAGACACTCTGGCAAAAAGATCTCTGTGAGTGAGATCCCAGTGGAAAGAACAGGTCTTCAAAGAGGGAGGTGCCTTTCTCTGAAGGGAGGAGAGAACCTCCACTTTGACTATGACCGTGTCTAAACAAGATAAGAGTCGGAGAACTCAAGGGGCTTCCATAGCCTTGGAAACTCATAACTGGTGCATAGGGAGATTACTGATGCCATAAACAGGAGTGTCAATTGGTAAAGTCAACAACAGGAGTCACTGTGCACTTACTCCTCATGTAGGATCTCGGTCCTTAACGTGCTGTACACTGAGGCTTAATGCTATAACGAGTACTCAAACAGTATATTTCACTTTGTGTTTCTATGGGGGTGCAAACGACTGAAATCTCTGCTTAATGTACACTAAACTGATCTTCTGTAAAAAAAAAAAAAAAAGAAAGAAAGAAAGAAATTATCAATTCCCAACTTGACTCTCACTGGGATTAAACATGACAATAGGTCTAATCTGATTTCATCATCATTTAAAAAAAATCATCTATTATTTTTCACTTTATGTTTCTGTGTGGGAGCAAACTGTTGAAATACTTACTTAAGGTATACTAAGCTGATCTTCTGTATATTAAGATAATCGAAAATGAATCTTGATGTGAATGGAAGGGGAGAGGGAGTGGGAAAGGGGAGGGTTGTGGGTGGGAGGGACGGTATGGGGGGGGAAGCCATTGTAACACATGAGTCGTACTTTGGAAATTTATATTCATTAAATAAAAGATTAAAAAAAAAAGAGTGGGAATAAGAGAGGGAAGAGATGTATAATTTGGGACATGCTCAAGCTGACTTGCCCCAAATGGTAGAGTTAGAAACATACCAGGGGATTCCAATTCAATCCCATCAAGGTGGCATGTACCAATGCCATCTCACTATTCCAAGTGATCAATTTCAGTTCACAATTGATCATAATGAAAGGACTAAGAGCCACAGGGAGCACATAAACAAGTCTAGTACCTGCTAACACTAACCGATAGAATAAATAAAGGGGAGAGTGATCCAACATGGGAAGTGAGATACTCAGCAGACTCATAGAATGGCGGATGTCCTAAATAGCACTCTGGCCTCAGAATCAGCCCTAAAGGCATTCCGATCTGGCTGAAAAGCCCATGAGAATATTTCAGGCATGGAAAGCCAAGACACTCTGGCAAAAGATCTCTGTGAGTGAGATCCCAGTGGAAAGAACAGGTCTTCAAAGAAGGAGGTACCTTTCTCTGAAGGGAGGAGAGAACCTCCACTTTGACTATGACCTTGTCTAAACAAGATAAGAATCGGAGAACTCAGAGGGCTTCCATAGCCTTGAAAACTCATGACTGGAGCATAGGGAGATTAGTGATGCCATAGACAGGAGTGTCAATTTGTAAAGTCAACAACAGGAGTCACTGTGCACTTACTCCTCATGTAGGATCTCTGTCCTTAATGTGCTGTGCATTGAGATTTAATGCTATAACGAGTACTCAAACAATATATTTCACTTTGTGTTTCAATGGGGGTGCAAACTGTTGAAATCTTTACTTAATGCATACTAAACTGATCTTCTGTAAAAAAAAAAAAGAAATTATCAATTCCCAACTTGACTCTCACTGGGATTAAACATGACAATAGGTCTGATCTGATTTCATCATCATTTAAAAAATCATCTATTATTTTTCACTTTATGTTTCTGTGTGGGAGCAAACTGTTGAAATCCTTACTTAATGTATACTAAGCTGATCTTCTGTATATTAAGATAATCGAAAATGAATCTTGATGTGAATGGAAGGGGAGAGGGAGTGGGAAAGGGGAGGGTTGTGGGTGGGAGGGACGGTATGGGGGGGAAGCCATTGTAATCCATAAGTCGTACTTTGGAAATTTATATTCATTAAATAAAAGTTAAAAAAATTGAAAAAAAAAGAAATGTATCTATTTCATCTAAATTTTTGAATCTGTAGGGAAATAATGATGCATAGTATCCCCTTATTTTCTTTTAATTTTCTGTATGTTTAGTGGCAATATGACATTTTTAATTTCTTTTTTTGTGGTCTATATCTTTTCTGTTGTTATATGGGTCTTTCTCATAAAAGCCTCTCACTCTTGCTGATCTTTGCAACAAACCAATTTTTGTTTCACTGCTTATCTCTACTGCTTGTTACCCCATACATTAAAGTGGACTTTGGCAAATTATTCCTTACTGGACATCTATATAATATAACTAACCTAAAAAGGCAAGAAAGGTACAGGAGAATAAAATCCAAGTCCACAAAAGGCTGTATTCAAGAAGAAATGATCCAATTCTTCCACTCCTCTGAGAGTGGAACTATACTCAGAGAACCAAACATGACTATTGTTGTTGCCTCTTTTACAACACAACTCTAGGCTGACACATATTTGGACCCAAATCCTTGCCTCCATTCTCTGCTACCTGTAGATATATAATTACATTTTATACATAAACACATGCTTATTTTTCATTTTTTAAAAGAAACAAAAAGATGATTAGGTTTTTTTTACAAAATTCAGATGAAAAAAGAACTGAATAAATCATCACCATGTAGACATGCAACAAAGGATTTAAGTTATCACAAGGGGTTGTCTGATGGATGCAGCAGTTAAGGTGCCATTTCGGATGTCTGTATCCCATATTAGAATGTGTGGGTTCATGTCAAAGCTCTGCTTCAAATTTCACCATCCTACAAATATGCACTCTGGGAAGCAGCACATATTGACTCAAGTAATCTGATCTCTGCCACTCAATTGTGATCTGGATTCGGTTCCTGGTTTCTACCTTTGGACTGGCACAGCCACAGGTGTTTCAGGTATTTCGAGAATGAACCAGTGGATGTGAGACTTATGTATGTCAATTGAGTTATCAGTCTGGCCGTCTCTATCCCTACTAGTAAAATAAATGGAAGAAATAGAGAATCCTTACTGCAAGGAATACAGTCTTTGGGATTTGAATCTAACCTATTGACTGACTTGTAAAACAAAAATAATTTCAGAAATACAACTGTATTCACAATTCCTATAATACATAACAATATAGGATCCAGAATAAAATTCAGAATCACTACCCATGTGAAAAAAAAGGAAAATGTGACTCATATTCAAGAGAAAACATCATTAGAATGAAGCGTAAATTAACCCAAATTTTAAAGAAGAATTTGAGATGATTAAGCAGTTATTAAATATTTTCTGGTAGAGATTGGCATAAAAATAATACAAAGGATAGTAGATCAGAATTATAAGTAGAAAAGGCAACTGGAAATACTACAATAGGAATTCTAGAAGTGTATGGTAGAGTAGCTAAAATAAAAATGTACACATGGACTAAGCAACAGTTCATAAAAAGGAAAATAACTCTCATTTTAACTTGAAAACTGCTATGGTTCTAATATGCCCCCAGTTTTGGTCTTTATGAACGTACTAATGCTAAGTTTTAAAGGGCTTGAGGCTATGAGTTTTCTTTCTTGCTCTATCTCCCCATGCAATTTTATGATGTGGTGAGATACCCTACTCTAGATCAGCCTCTTGATTTTGGACTTCCTTGCCTCCAGATTATAAGAAATACATACTTTTCCTTTAAAAATTGCTAATTTTGTGGTATCTTACAACAAATCAAAACAGCCTGAGATATAAAACAAACCAATAGTTTTTAACTTTCTCTTTATGAAGAAAAGTGGACAGAGGAACCAAACCACATAGAGTGATTTAGAAATCAATCCAAGAATGCAGGCCAAGATTGAGGTATAGCAGTGGGAAGTTCTGAGTTTTGTGGGGAAAAATGGATAGCTAGTGAGCAGAGAGGATACAAGTCAGCTGTGTAATCACACGAAATTCACACAGAGTGGCCCAGGAGTCCACCAGAGACTGCTCAGGTCCATGCTGGGGGAGCAGAGAGGAGGGAGAGGTGGTGGACAAGCAGAGAAGGAGCGGCGGAGAGAGAAAGTGATGACATTGGTGCCTCCACCTCCATTGAAGCACGTGAGAGGTAGTGAGTCCACGGAGTTGCAGACATTGGTGGGCAGGGAAGCTTGGAGAACTGCACTGCATTTGAAACTCCAAGCAGAAAGAAGGAGAAATTGTAGGAAAATGGGCAGAGGGGTTGGACACACCATGGTCCTTCTGTGTCTCAAACCTCACCCCAACCGGACCTACAACCAGCAAGGAGAAGCTATATTGATTGTTTACATTTTCGAGGGTAAGCAGGGAGCTGCCATGTCTGTCTCCCATGCATACACGCATCAATTGCAGGGGGTACTTCATATCATGTCCCACCTGGGGGAAAGGACCACATTACAGAGTGATTTCCTCCTCACCACACAAGCTGTGCAGCAAGGACTAATCCTAAACAGTGAAAACCCGAGCTCATTTCATGCACCAGTGAGAAGTGAGCCTGGCTCCAGGAGGAAGGGCTTAGTGCACCAAAGCCCTGATACCCACCTCCATCATGATCCAGAAGTAAACAGATTTCCAGGAGACAGGGCTGCCATGCTTCCACTTGCAAAACACAGACACATAGCAGCTCATAGCACAGGAAAAACAATTTACATAAAATCAACAAGAAATCTACCACAAATGACGAGGAACAAAGGAAAAATCCTCAATAAGAATAAGGAAGAATTTATGAACTCGCCAAAGGAGCAATATAAATCTTCAATTGAAGGCTGAAGAAGAGGTCGAGGACATGCCAGAAAAGGTATTCAGAAAATTAATAGGTTACTTAGAAGCAATCAGGAACAAGTTCATGATCTAAATGAAAAGTGCTCCCAAGAAATTGAGATTTTAAAGAGAAGCCAGAATGAAATACTGGAAATGAAGAATTCACTAGACCAAATAAAAAATGCAGTGGAAAGACTTAGCGATAGAATAGATGAAACAGAAGAAAGACTATCAGAACTAGAAGACAAACTTCCAGAAATAATGCAGTCAGACAAAATACAAGAATGAGAAACAGAACATTTTAAATCACAGTTTCAGGTTTACAAGATTCTATCAAATGATCCAACTTACAGATCCTAGGAATTCCAGAAGGTGTGCAAAGAGAGAACAGGTTCGAAGGCTTTCTTAATGAAATAATAGAGAACTTCCACAATCTGGAGACAGAAAGAGACATCCAAGTGCAAGAAATATACAAAACTCCCAACAGACACTACCAGAAAAGAACTCAGTTGCATAGTTTTCAAATAATTTCTCCCACTCTGTTAGTTGCCTAATCAATCTGCTGAGCAATTCTTTTGCAGTGCAGAATTTCTCAATTTGATGTAATCCTATTTGTCAATTTTGGCTTTGACTGCCTGTGCTACTGGGGAATTTCACAAGAACTTTTTACCTTTGCCAATCTCTTGCAGGGTTTCTCCAATGTTTTCTAATAATTTAATGGTATTGAGTCACAAATTTAGGTCTTTGATCCATTTTGAGTGGGCTTTTGTGTAAGGTGTAAGGTACTGGTTTTTCTTCATATTTCTCCATGTGGAAATCCAGTTTTCCCAGCATCATTTGTTGAAGAGACTGCTCTTACTCCAAAAATTGATTTTAATTCCTTTGTCAAAGATAAGTTGCTTACAGATAAGCATGTTGTTTTCCAGAGATTCTATTTTGTTCTATTTGGCTATCCATCTGTTTTTGTGCAAGTACTAGGCTGTTTTGATTATAACTACCCTGTAGTCTGTTTCAAAATCTGATATTGTGAGGCCTCCAGCTTTGTTTTTGTTGTATTATATTGCTTTAGCTATTCAGTGTCTCCTGTGTTTCCATATAAATTTCAGCTTAGCTTATTCTATATCTGAGAAGAATGACCTTGGTATTTTGATTGCCATCACATTAAATCTGCAAATTGCTTTTGGTATTGTGGATATTTTCATGATATTTATTCTTCTAATCCATGAACTTGGATGATTTTTTCATTTTTCAATGTCTTCTTCTATTTCTTTCTTTAGTGTTTTGGAATACTCATTGTAGAGATTTTTGATGTCCTTGGTTAACCTCAAGGTTTTTAATTTTTTGCTGTTGTGAGTGGGATGGATCTTAGAAGGTCTTTCTCAGCTATGGCATTGTCTATGTATAGAAAGGCCATAGATTTTTGTGTGTTGATTTGATATTCTGCCACTTTCCCACAAACTCTTTTATGAATTCCAGTAGCCTCTTAGTGGAGTCTTTTCATTCCCCTGTATATACAATCATAGCATCTGCAAATAAGGATAGTTTGACTTCCTTCTTCCCAAACTGCATCACTTTGATTTCTTTTTCTTACCTACTGGCTCCTGCTAAAACTTCCAGGTCTATACTGAATAGCAATGGTGAGAATGAGCATCCTTGTCTGGTTCTGGATCTTAGTGGGAATGCTTCCAACTTTTCCTCACTCAATATGTACACCATGGAACACAGCAGTAAAAAATGAAATCCTGTCATTTGCAACAAAATGGATACAACTGGAAAACATTATACTTAGTGAAATAAGCCAGTCCCAAAAGGACAAACACCATATGTTATCCCTGATCTGTGGTAACTAACAGAGCATCTAAAAGGTAATCTCTAGAAATGAAATTTACACTTTAGGATGTGATGACTTTGAAGAGCCCTTGTTTGGACTATTGAGGAGGAGATTTTTCTTCAAACTATTTGTTGAACTCTTAGTATAGAGTTAATCTTATGTGCATGAAGTTAATGGAGAATGGATGCTATTAAAACAATAAGAATGGGGCCAGCACTGTGATGTAGTAGGTAAAGCTGACATCTGCAGTGCCTGCATCCCATATGTGAACTGGTTTGAGTCCTGGCTGCTCCACTTCTGATCCAGCTCCCTGATAACAGTGGGAAAACAGTGGAAGATGGTCCAAGTGCTTGGGCCCCTGTACCAGTGTGGGAAACTGGGAGACCTGGAAGAAGATCCTGGCTCCTGGCTTCAGATCAGCTTAGCTCCAGCCATTGCAATTACTTGGGGAGTGAACCAGTGGCTGGAAGAATCACTCTCTCTCTCTGTCTCTCTCTCTCCATGCTATTCTGTAACTCTGCCATTCAATAAATAAATAAATCTTTAAAAATTAAATTAATCTTAAAAATAAATAAATAAACAAATCTTTAAAAGATTAAAAAATAAAACAGTAAGTCTAGGAATATGAGATTGAGTAGGAAGAAGGGTAAGAAAATGGGTGGGAGGGCTGGTAAGATGATAAGAATCACTATGTTCCTAAAGTTGTATTTATGAAATGCATGCAGTTTGTGTTCATTAAATAAAAAGTTTCTAGGTAAAACAATTAAAAATAATTTCATTGAAAGGATTTTTGTTTAAAGATAAAGTTTTCAATTCAACTGTGTCTTCGGCTCCAGCCTCGCTGTGCCAGGAGGGATTTTCTCCTCCCTGGTCCTGTCAACTGCTGGCCTCCCTCCCGCCTCCCGGTGCATCTTCCTGAGAAGATCCTACTTGGGTGTTGCAGGAACTTCCTTCAGGTCAGTTACAATTTAATGGCTGTTTATTGGTTCAGAGCCATTCTTATTCATTATATGTGTGCACTTCTTTTTATATTGAGTCGTCTGTATTTTCATATTGATTTAAAGAATGTTTAAAGATATTGCATAATTTAATCCTTTTTCTCATTTCTCTTGCACATTTTTTTCTAGTCTGCCTATTGCCCTTTAATAATATTTTCTATTTGTTTCTTGCTGGTACTTAGTAATTAGTAGAATATAAATATATATTATATATATAATAGGAATTTCTAGTAATGTGTTATCAGTTGTATTTGTTTTTATGGATTACCTCTGTATATGAACATTATCCAATATGTTTTCACATTTTATGACTTAGAAATTGATGTTTACAACTTATAATTTCTTTGTGCTCTTTTATATCCTTACTATACCTCCAATAGAAAGACCATAAGGTCTAGCAGTCCTACTCCTGGGTGTATATATATCTAAAGAAAATTAAATAGTCAAACATTCATTATATTCAAGAAATGAAAAGGAAACCAAAGTGTCTACCAAATGAGGACTGATCACTACCTCATCTCTCTTCCATGGTGATCAATGCCCAGGATGAGCCAACAGTAGCTACACATCCCTATCAAACAGGCATATGTACCACAAAATGGATCTGTGCGGTCCTCAGTGTGAGCACAGATGCCTCTGCAATGACCTACCCCAGGCACACAGGGAACTCTGATTTTCTTGATCCAGACAGTGATTGCTCAGGGATTCAGCTACACTACATGCCCTATCATGCAGTCACAGAATTTCCATAGTCATAGCACACAGGGCTCCCACTCTCACAGGGAACAGGGACTCTGCTCATTTGTGGAGAAAGCCAGAGCCAGCTGTCCATCAGTGCTTTCCTGTGGCAGTTTATGTCTCAGTGTCCATGAAGGAATGAGGAGAGGGGGTGCCTCGTAGGCGTAAGTTGTTGCATCATTCCCTGCCAACTCTTCAGGCCAGACTTGAAGTCAGTGGGGACCATGGTTTTATCCTGATGACAAAATTCCCTAGTCATTTACATGTGAGCTGTAGCAACCTCTACCCACCTTATTAAGGTGGCACTTGTTCCCTGCTAGTCACCAAGCACCCTTGTGGGGAAATGGAAGGAAAATAATGTGCTGTCTATGTCAGAGTAAGGTGGGCACCCTGTTCCCCATTGATCTCCAGGCTGGACTCAATGTCATTGTGCTCCACATTCTCCCTCAGTCAATATCAACAGTGATACAGGCTAACATAGATAGTTCTCACTTTGCTCCAAAAAGTTGGTGTCTCCTCCACTCCCAGTTGTCCCCAGTGGTATCCCACATGGCTGGGTGTTTGTACTGCCCATGTTGCTCCATGAGGTCTCTCTTTTTTCTGTAGAATTTCCACTGCTCACATCTCTTCAACTCTCCCCTGGAAATGCAATTACTCCTCTTTCCTTCTGTTATCTTCAAGTGGTCAAAATCAGCATGCCTTTTCCCTTTTCAGTCATCTTGGATCTCCCATTCTGCTGTTGTAACCTCAAATGGATTATACCTGAAATTCTTCAATGAATGAGTCATGAATTTGTGTCAGGCCCTGTGACTGATAGTGTTGATTATCTCATTGAGTTTTGACTAATGCTCTCTTGTCGCTCCCCCTCTTCGTGGAGGAACGACACAGGACCCTGCGCTGTTCTTTTGTCTGCTCGGCCCTCCCTGGGTTTGCTGCTAGTTCTTCCCAGGTTGGCTACTGTCCCTTCCACCTCCGTGGAAGGGCGGTTCCCCCTGCCACTTTTCCCCACTTCCGCGGGGGAGCGGCACACCGCCGGCCGGCTCTCTCGGGGGCTGCACAGGTGTTCCTTTGGATAGATGTTCCCCTTAGATGTTCCTGGTGCATGTTGTCTCTCTCCTCCTTTATAGTCCTCTTCCACCAATCCCAACTCTGCTACCCACATGCCGAGTACGCTGCTCTCCTCCAATCAGGAGCAGCTCCTGCAGCTTGTCAAGTTGGTGAGAGGCAGCTGTGTAGAAGCTGTTTCCTCCTCTCCCAGCGCCATATTGTGGGAGAGCAGATGCATAGAATAAGTCTTAATTCCAGTAACTTAGTCTAGTCCAAGTTGCTCCCAGTTGCTCCCCACACTCTCTGAGGTATGTTTCCATTATTTTCTAATCACCAATGCAGAAGATGAAGATTAGAAAGGGGCATGATAGTGCCTGGAAGCACTCAGGATGTCACTGGCAGAACTGAAATTTGAACGTAGGCCTATGTGATGTTAAAGTCCAGATTCTTAACCAAGAATGTTCTGTTTATATGATTAATGCATGTTTACTTTATCCTGGTACACTTTGAATGTGTCCAAAGTGATTATCTACCCACTACCGATATATAATCTCACTACATCCTCATGATACTGCAGTTAAAACGAGTCCAATTGTAGAGTGAATGAGCTGAAACTAAAAGAGTCAGTTATTAAGTATTAAGTGTGAAGTATTAGCATGAGAAAGAACATAGTTATTCAGAATACAATATGCAATTTTAAAGTAAATTTGTTAAATGAATGATTCATGGGGATGTGGCTTAGCTTTTGTGCAGAGGCCATGTTCTATCTTTTTGCCCATTGCCCCATTTCTCTATCTTACCTAGGCCTGTTCGTTGCATAAGGCCCTGTCTGTGTGACTGTCTTTCCCAGAGGTCCTGTCTCTCTGTGTCTCTGTCTTACCCTGAGGCCCTGCCTGTCTAGCCTGTCAGGGGGCCCTGTCTGTCTCTGTCTTGCCCACAGGCCCTGTTTCTCTCTCTTTCTCCCTTGCCCACAAGGCTGTCTGTCTTTCCCAGAGGCCTTGTCTGTCTGTCATGCCCAGATGCCCTGTCAGCCTGCGTGTCCATCTTGCCCAGAGGCTTTATTCTGTTTATCTTGCCACGAGTCCCTGTCTATTTTGCCCAAATCCCATAACCTCTGTCCTTTCTGTGTTGCCAAGATGCCCTGTTCTTTTTCTAAGTGCCCTATCTATCTTGCCTAGAAGCCATGCCACTCTTGCCTGAAGCTTTGTCTGTCTGTGTGTCTTACCCAGAGATGACTGGTCTGTCTAGCACAGAAGCCCTGTCTGCAGCCACTGTGCAAAAAGAGACCCAGAGACCAAGTGAATTGGCTGGATGGCAGGAAGAGCAGTGATGAGGTGGGGATGTGAGAAGGAGTAGGCATGGGGCCTGGTGGGCCCCAGACTTTCTTTCCATCCCCGATCCCTGCTAGCCTCACTGTCTCTCTTTAGATTCTTCCTTCCAAAAAAGGACATAAGTAATTCTCTCCCTCTCTCTGTCTCTCTATCTCATTCTCTCTCTGTCTCTCTCATTCTCTCTCTCATTCTCTCTCTCTCTCTCTCTCTCTCTCTCGATATGTGTGTCTGTTGTGTGTGTATGTCTTTCTCCTTGTTAGAAAAGTCCCATGGCAGGTTAGGTGTTCATCTCTCAACTGGAGCACTGTGGCAGGGAGCAGGCTGCTGAAGAGCAGGTATAGCCATGAGGCAAGAGGAGGAGTTCCCAGGGAAGGAAACGGATGCAAGGCTGGGCAGATGACAGATGTCAACTCTGGACCTGCTCCACACCCTGGCCAAGCTCCCTGCTTCTCCACTGACTGCAAAAAGCCATGCCCAGCGCCTGGCCAGAGGCACAGGTGTGGGGAAGACAGGGAAAGGGGTGGGATGGGAAGGAGAGGACAGGCAGAGGGAGTGAGTCTTGAGAACTTGCTGTGGGACAGGTGGAGATGGGGATGTCTTTCCATGAACCCCTGCATGAAACCCTTAGGAGGAGTGAAAATGCTTCATTCATTCACGATCATGGAGCTCCTAAGAACAAGCTGAGCATTGCTGAGCATGTGAGGGCAAGCAGCTGACCCTCGGGTAGAGGCACTGCTCTCACCTCCCTGGTGTGGATCAGGAAGTGTAGGGTGTTAGAAGTACTTTTTCTGGTCTCTGAAATATTCTTCCTCTGTAACTACAGACTGACATTTGTTTAGAGCTCAGATCCAAGACAGTTCACTTTACTCTCTCTGGCTTAGAACAAATCATGGTAGTTTTTTTTTTTCCTGTAGGGGCTGATGGGCTGTACATATGCAAGAGATGACAATCACTAGAGAGGCATTCATGAGGAGCAATGTTTCATTCATGAAGTCTACCTTCATCCCTTTCTCCCCTATACCAGAAACCACCTCTAATGACACCAAATTCCTCTTGGCACTTCTTTATTTCTCAGTATGTATTGGGTGCCTTGTACATTACGAAGGACAAAATCTATCACCAGTATAGAATCCAGAAGGTAAGCATAGCATAAAAGATTACATTTTTATGGAGAGAAACACAGAAGAGATCATTTATATTGGACTCAGGGAGCTCCTTTTGTTAAAAAAATGATATTTGAACAGATACTTGTAGGTCGTGTAAGATTAACCTTGATGAATGGAGGATTTTCCACTAAACCAGTGAAAAGAAATATATGTATGTATATTTATCTGTATGACAGTACAAATTTAATATCAAAATAATGTATGCATTTTGTGCATAAAGTTTGGAATTTTTTATTTTCTCATTCTTAATCTATTTATCCTGGAGCCATCAATTAGTAATGGAAGTACAGTATGAAAATTATACACCCCATCCTCAAATCACGTACTGTGTCTTATTTCTCTTGCTAGAACTACTGTTTCTACATTTGCATGAGGCATAACAACTTACAAAAGTATTTAATATTCATTTTCATTTTGCCTGTGGTGAACTAATTTCATGATTCTGAAACACCTAGTCCTCAATTATCTCATTTCTTTTTGAAAGGTAAAAGGAATGTAATCAGAAAAATAAGCAAACATGCTAGGATCCTGTAATGTTATGAACTAAAACTGTTCCCTTTTATGCAATGGACAGTAATGATAAGAAACTTTAAATTTGCTCTTCTTTCATTGATGAGGACTAAAAGCAAACAATAAAAAAACAAATATATTGAGTCCTCATTTAACTTTGAGTTATGCTACTTTCCTGTACATTAAGAAGATCATGCAAATATGACCAAAATTAAGTCAAGGTGCACTGACAAAAAAGGATATTTCTAAAAAAATTTATTTATTTATTTGAGAGGTAGAGTTACAGACAGAGAGAAAGACAGTGAGAAAGGTTTTCTATCCACTGGTTCACTCCCAAAATGGCCACAATATCCAGAACTGGGTCCATCTGAATCCAGGAGCCAGGAGATTCTTCTGGAATTCCCATGAGGATGCAGGGGCCTAGGACTTAGGCTATCTTCTGCTGCTTTCCCAAGCCATACCAGAATAGGAGCAGCCAGGACATGAACCAGTGCTCATATGGGATGCCTACACCACAGCCAGAGGCTTAGCCCACTACACTACAGTGCCAACACCAAAAAGGGTATTTTAAATAACAGAGACACATAATGAGAAATAGTTGCTATGAGTGTTTTTGTTGTTGCTCAAAGAAGATTTCTCTTTCTTTTTCTTTATGTGTAACATCCCCCTAGTCAAAAAGTGATCAGCCATCAAACACTTGACTTAGACTAGTCAACTTAATTTTACCAAGTTCCTAATTGATACAGCTTGTGAAAGTTTTTTACATTATTATCTCCTCAAGAATACATTCTTGCCACGAATGAAATCTCATTAAGTGTTCCTTTTACCTCACCACTGCAGATGGGAACAGTGTGCAGCCTTACCCAGGATCCCGAGTGGGAAGATTATGATGGTAGTTGCTATATAAAGATTTGATGTCAGTGGTATCTTAATCATAAATCATCATTCAAGTGATGATAAGACAGAAGTGAATTTCATCTTCAAAATTCAAATATTTACTTGACATACCTAATTCAAAACAACTATACAACTGCCTAGCAGTAGATAAGTTTACAAAAATAAACTAGATAGACTGGCTATCAATAAGGTAATAAGTAAGGATGTACTCTTACTGAAGAAAATGACAATTTTCCATGTAAAATTAGAACTGAATCTTATCACTGATATAGGTTTCATTCACATATATTGGTCTTAGATTGATGATCTGCTGCCTCCAAATGTCTGCAGTGATAGAAAACAATCATCATGTGCCAGAGCTGAGACTTGAACCCATACATTCTGATAGGGGGTGCAGGCATCTTAACCACTAGGCCAACTACTCACCCCCAACAAACGTTTAATTTTAAGAACATTTGTTACATAGTAATAGATAATGGACAACAAATGCTGATATAGATAAGGGAATTGATATTTAGGCAGAGAAACAAAGACCTAAAATTGTAAAGACATTGAGCTGATGTATGGCTATATAAAAGGAACATACTTTAAATACATTTAAAATGAAGTTGGTTGATCCATAGCTTGTTCTTCCTTTCAATATCTGTACTATGTGAGAGCAATTGTTTTGCTATTATGATATTCTCACAGTAGGTTGCATAGTGAAGGGCCAAGTTGCCATTCTCATCCATAATATCTAGATCAGCCCCATAATTGAGTAGAATACTTGCACACTTCACTTCATGGTACTGAACAGCCTGTCAGTAATACACCAAGAAAAAATTGAAATGCTAGGAATTTAAAAGAAATATTCCACACGATTCACGATTTTGGTATATATAATTGAGATGAATTCACTGTTATTCTAAGTAAATAATATCCATTTCATGCTGAAATAGTTGCTACTATATACCTTCATAAGAGGTGTCATGTCATTTTCAGTGGCATTTATCATGCATGTCCTTTCAAGAAGTGTTATCACTTCTGGATGGCCTTTGGCAGAGGCTGAATGCAGAGCAATCCTGTGAAATGAGGGCTATTTAGGGAATCATAGTGTACACTCTCAACATAGAAAATTATTCTTGTCCTTGTAAAACTTTAAATACTATATTATTCCTCTACTTCCCAGTTACTTTTCTTCTGAAGGAACTACAATATTTGTGAATTCACATTACTCACTACACTAATGAACAACCTTTTTTGGGAAACAGCATGGCCTTTACCTTCACCACAATTCAGTTTGAAGGCTAGGTTAAGCTCCACCAGTTGCCACCTATTCTTTATCATTTCTGTGCGTCAATTAATTCCTGATTGATAAAATGGGGAGAATTTTGTTATAATGTTGTCACAAGATAACACTGTGATACTTAAATAAATATCTATACAATTCTATACAACTGTAATCTATACAATTAAAACAATTCCAAGCACAACTGATGGTTTAATGATTGGTAAATATAATTCCCATTACTGTTTAACTTAGACATTTTAGGTAAGTAAAATAATACAAGTATTTTGGCTTTGCAGATATACATTAATCACAAGAGATAGCATTGTATTTCAATGATTCCAGGATGCACATTTCCTCTAATTTTAATATCTCTGTCATGGGGAGCTTATTAACATAATATATAATAAATTACAATTATAATGGGAAGGATTTGAAATTTTTAAAAAATATTTACTTATTTTGAATGTAAAACTTAGAGGGAGAGAGTGAGGTAAGCTCTGCTCAGGAAGACGGTACCTCGTCTTGTCCATATGTAGGAATTAGTTATCTTTTGTTTATATTTCATTGTGTATGTTTCACATGTACACACAAACATATATCTTCACCTTGAATCTTAAATTGTGCCTGGGAAATATGAAGGATGTTGGAGATTTGATAATGAGTTGCACAATGCATTTGAGTAGAGCTAATTGCACCCTGGTGTTCCACAGAACTAGGGTAACTATAGCCAGGTGTAATTGGTTTAAGCTGCATATAACTGTTGGAATATTGTATAATAGTCCATAAAATGTATAGGGATTTCATGTTAATACAAACTTTGAAGAAACAACATTACTGTGATTTTAGTATTAGGATGTTGGGGAAAGAAAGTTCCCTCTGCCTGTGGAAATGCAACCTATGCACCCTACTGGGGCCAGAGTAGCATGGAATCTCAAGATGTTGAAGGCCTCCTACTTCAGAAAACTACCCAAAACACTTTCTTTGGGAATCTTTATAAGTTTATTCCTTTGCCTCAGCCTTGTGGACCCCAGGCTGTCTCCAATGGAATTTAGTAGATGCAAGTATGATCAGCTGTGTTTGTGATTTCCGAGATCATGGCAGTGGGTCACCCAGTGCAAATTTATTAGGAGAAATCAATGCACATAATCCAGGAGAAATGAAATGCATTACTGCACTTCAGCCCAGGTTTCCCTTTGTATTTTCTTCACTTTAAATTTTTGCTGCTGTTTTCACAATGAAATCATTTATCAATATGTGGTTGGTTTTGGAGCATGCTGGAACTCTTAAGAACTGGATTTTATTGTTGTCATTTGTTTGATTTAATGACTGTTCATTAATCTCAAATGTTCCATCTTTTGGTAACTATAGCCAGGTATAATTGCTTTAAGCTGCATGTAACTGTTGGAATATTGTATAATAGTCCATAAAATGTATAGGGATTTCATGTTAATACAAATTTCGAAGAAACAAATCATTAAAGATACTACTTTTATTTGCCTTAAGTTTTAGGTATGTTTTCTTCTGTTTTATTATTTATTTATTTGTTTGTTTTATATTTAAAAGAGTTACACAGAGAGGGAAGAGGGAGGGAGGGAGAGAGAGATTGAGAGAGAGAGAGAGGGAGAGAGAGTGAGTTAGTACCATCCGCTGGTTCACTCCCCAGATGGCTGCAATGGCCAGAGATGCACTGATCCGAAGCCAGGAGCCAGGAACTTCCACTGGGTCTCCCATGTGGGTGCAGGGACCCAAGGACTTGGGCCATCCTCCACTGCTTTCCAAGGCCATAGTAGAGAGCTGGATTGGAAGTGGAGCATCTGGGACACAAACCAGCACCCATATGGGATGCCAGCACTGCAGGCAGAGGCTTTACTTGCTACGCCACAGCGCTGGCTCCTCTAGTTTTTTTATGTTAGTTTATTCTGTCCTTCTAGTTCATCACCTCTGCACATCTAAACACCTTCAACGTTTTTATCTATATAATATGTAGTATTTTAAAGTCCATTATAGTTCCAAAGTTCCCTATTCTTACTTTTTGGTGTTCTCTTAATGTTTACCTATGCATTATTTGAGATGATTTTTTAAGATTTATTTCTTTATTAGGAGTGCAGCTTCTGTGAGGAAAACAGACATTGCCCTATCATTGGTCTATTCATTATAAGAGGGACCTGGACAGGGTTGAGAAGACTTCTCTCCCCCAAACCCTCAGCCTACTCTTCTCCAACATCCACTGGGAGATCTGGAGCAGTGCATGAGGCTCTATGAAGAAGTTGAGGTGGCACAAGTGATGGCAGAGATGGACAAGGGAAGCTCAGAATCTGTGGCACTCCCACTGCCCCTGCTTTCAGATAAGGTGTATGTACCCCAGTATTCTCTGGACTGTGTTCATACTCCTCAGATGTGAGCCCAGGTGATCAAGACCCCTTACAGACCTCAGGCCAGGAAGGAGCCTTGGCATCCCTCAGAGGACTGGAAAGAGCTTCTGTGGGTGATGACTCATTGCAGCCCGGAAACTGCCTGTCATGCTGAGAAGAAAGACCTCAAGATGTAGCACAGGGAGGTTGTCATCTGAGGTGATGGCGGGGGCAAGGCTGAGAAAGTGAAGACTGAAAAGCATCTCATCTCTCAGAAGCCATGGGTGAGGTGTTGGAGAATGAAGGAGTGAAGGGAAAGCAGGTGGTGGAGGATGAGCTGCAGGTGGAGACGCCAGTAGGTAAACTGAAGTGGTGGAGGAAATTAGAATGGTAGAGGAGGTGAAGGAGGAGTTGTGGGCCTGGCCTCTGAATGTGGCTCTGCTCAAGAAACACCTGGAAATCACCCAACAGGAAGCAGACACTGAATGTCCAGGCTGACAGGGCTGTCCAACAGTGGGAGCAAAAATTTGGGCAGATATCTGAAGTGGTGAAGCTGTGTCATTCAGAATACCTGAGATATCTAGATGACTGCCTTTTGGAACAATCCCCATCATGCATCATGCTTAGGTTCCAAAATGCAGAGATGCTGAGGTGCATAACCGTTTGGTAGCTGAAGGAAATCAGAGTTGGCTGCAAACTCAAATTAAACCCCTACTTCAGAAACAAGTTGATCATCAAGGAACATGAGCTCTGATCCTCTGGCAGAGTGCTGTCTCTTTACACAACAATCATATGGCACAAAGGACATGGACACCAGACCTTCACCCTTTGAAACCAAGATCTTATCTGCAGTTCCTTCACCTGGTTTTCAGACCACAGCCTTTCAGAATCTGTCAAATTGCTGAGCTTATCAAAGTTTACTGTGGCCAAATCCACTGCAATACTAGGTGTTCTGTGAAGGTGTCTAGAGACAAATGTCCCCCAATAATGGAATCATTGGAGATCCCTAGGCCCTTTGGATTCCAGTTGGGTTAACTGTTGTCATGGGAATACTGCACAAGATTGCTTACCACCTTCTGCTGAACTTGAACCACCATGATGGATATGCCTGGTTTTTGTGTTGTTGACCTTTCTCCACCCTGTCTTCTGGTGAATATTCAGTTTTTTAAGCCTCAGGATTGAGACTGTCTCAAACATGCTGCTTCACTTCCACTTGGCCTTCATGCTCTTCTGCAATAACACATGCTGCATGGCAAGGGTTCATACCATTGCAAAGCTGAGCAAATGATTGGTGTAAATTGCACTGGCTTTATCTGCACTGTTTATACCCTCTTTGTTCCCAGGGCCTTTGTTCTGGTTACCGCCACCTGGATTTCTAGGGTTGTTTGGAAGCCCATTCATTCAACTCACTCTCTGCATCCAGCATTACAGGCACATGGTCTATGGACAATTACTGGGTCTTAACTATATCAAGGGAGAGCAGCAGAGGGCCCACTTGTTCCATAGGATTTATGCTACGCCATTACTCTCTCTGTACCACTGATTATGTAATAATCCTATTTGTCACTGTGCCATCCCCCTGGCTACTGCCCAGACACTTCTATCCCTCTTTACTCTTCCTTCTCCTATTTCTTACAAAAAATTATAAACACTGATAGAAATATTTGCAACAGTAGGCGCTCAAGTTTACTTAGGCTCTATTTTTCCTAGAGAAAGGTTTTCAATAAAATATATTGTTAGGACTTTTGTGCTCCCTCAACTCACTTCCCAACTCCTCAACCCATTTAGCCATTTCTGGAGGCTCAAAGGGAGATAAATCTAGAAGGAATAAAAGTTGAGATCTAGTTTATAATGGAAAGAAGAACTAAAGAGATAGTGATTGTATCCTATTTAGAGAAAACTGAAAAAGGCCAGAGGAAGTAATGAAACGGACGATAACTGAGGCAAGAAAGAGGATTTGGCTTTCTACAAAGGGTTACTTAACCTGCCAGTGGTGATGGAAGAAGTAATCCATTTGTTAGCATGGCAAAGGGACAACTTGAAGGGAGTTGGTTTGTTAAATACATTGCCTAAACTTTAGTGGTGTAGACAAATACAAGGCAACTTCAAATGCTTTCTCTTGCTTTTTTTTTGGATTGTTTGTTTATGAGACCTAAGATATGTGGAAGATTAGTTCTGTGTCCTTGTTTCACTAGTATTTAATCTTGTTATTTTGTTCCTACTTGCTTGAAAAATTGAGCTATACTGGCTTTATTTTCTCTCAACTGTCTCTCTCTCTCTCTCACTGTCCACTCTGCCTGTCAAAAAAAAATTATAGGCCGGCACCCCGGCTCACTAGGCTAATCCTCTGCCTTGTGGCGCCGGCACACTGGGTTCTAGTCCTGGTCGGGGTGCCAGATTCTGTCCCGGTTGCCCCTCTTCCAGGCCAGCTCTCTGCTGTGGCCCGGGAGTGCAGTGGAGGATGGCCCAAGTGCTTGGGCCCTGCACCCCATAGGAGACCAGGATAAGTACCTGGCTCCTGCCATCAGATCAGCGCAGTGCGCCGGCTGCAGCATGCTGGCCGCAGCGGCCATTGGAGGGTGAACCAACGGCAAAAGGAAGACCTTTCTCTCTGTCTCTGTCTCTCACTGTCCACTCTGTCAAAAAAAAAAAAAAAGAATCATATTTTGGATAAGTTGGCATTATCATAAATGTCAAAATATTGTTTCATGGAAAAGTAATCTAAAAATGTGTGGTTTGTCATGATCACTTTCTTTGGTAATAACTTAGTGATGGAAATGTCTCCTTTTCTAAAAAGCATACTACTTGTGAGATTGATGCATCAAGCTGGAAATGCATCATTAATATATTGATCTTCTTATATGCATGACAGTAAAATAAAACCGTGTCTCTCTGCTAGAAAAAAAATTATTTATTTGAAAGGCACAGTGACAGAGGGAGAAAAGACAGAAAGAGATTTTCCGCATACATGTTTACTCCCTATAAGGCCTCTCAGGCCGGGTTGGGGCCACAGGAAAGCCTGTAGCCTGAAACTCCATCTAGGTCTCACGTGTGGGTAGTAGAAGCCCAGGTACTGGAGTCATCTTGTCCTGCTTTCCCAGGCTCATTAGCAGGAAGTTAATCAGAATGGATCAGCCAGGACTCACACCTGACTCATATGGAATGCTGGTGTGAAGGCAGCAAGTGAACCCACTGAACCATGATGCTATCACGTGAGAGGAATTTTTAATCACTATGCCAAATTAAGAAAAATCCTCAGTGAGATATTGTTTGCAGCTGGTTAAGGAAATAATTTAACTGAGAATCTACTTCTTGAATCAATCAAGTGCATTTATCTGGTTATTTCTTGTTATACAATGTAGCCATTTCTTGTTTTTCGATGTATGCTCTAACAATAAAAGTTCATGATACTGATTGAAAGATGTCAAGTTGCTTTTTAATCTAGATTGTAAACTGTTGGGCAATGTGTGTGTATTGCTAGAAATAGTATGACTTCTCCACTTGTTAGCACCATTCTATGTGAGTTCATTAGTTCAAATTCATGCTGTTCACACTTCCTGTAAACATACTTGATTTTTGCCTTCCTATGTGCCAGTTACTGAAACATGAGGATAAAATTCTTCCTTGAGAGTTAATTTCTCAAATTATCTTTGCTAAAGTGTTACTTTATATATGTTGAATTATAATTAATTAATATAAAATTATAAATTATATACATTACTGGATATTTAAACATTTTATCAATATATAATAACAATTTCCAGTAAACTTTGTTTCCTTTATGTGTACTTTAACTAATTACAAAAAATGCTTCGTTTTTGCATCTGCCTCCTATTCCTTTTACAACTATTTCAATTTGACCATTTTTGTATCTTCGTATTTTTATATTACATATATTTTCTTTTTTCTTTTTTTTACAGGCAGAGTAGACAGTGAGAGAGAGAGACAGAGAGAAAGGTCTTCCTTTACCATTGGTTCACCCTCCAATGGCCACCACGGCCAGCGCGCTGCGGCCAGCGCATCGTGCTGATCCGAAGGCAGGCGCCAGGTACTTATCCTGGTCTCCCATGGGGTGCAGGGCCCAAGCACTTGGGCCATCCTCCACTGCACTCCCGGGCCACAGCAGAGAGCTGGCCTGGAAGAGGGGTAACCGGGACAGAATCTGGCACCCTGACTGGGACTAGAACCCCCTGTGCCGGCACCACTAGGCGGAGGATTAGCCTATTGAGCTGCGGCACCAGCCACATATATTTTCATAATGAGCCATGACCATTAGTAATTAGTAATTGCTACTTTCTGTATTTTATTTAGT
The DNA here is from genome assembly GCF_051225735.1 of Oryctolagus cuniculus. NCBI lineage: Eukaryota > Metazoa > Chordata > Mammalia > Lagomorpha > Leporidae > Oryctolagus > Oryctolagus cuniculus. Next base: position 50,347,635 of record NC_142877.1, read on the forward strand.
GACATGGATCCTAATCCACTATTATTTAATTTTAGGAATGTTGAGCCCAGTGCATTTAGGGCCTGCAGGAGCTCTGAGTATGTAGTTTAGAAATTTCAGGCCAGGGAATCACGCACAATCTCAAAGCACAATCTCAAAGCACAGAACCCAGCAGCTGCTTAGACCAATATTCCTTCAACAATGCTAGAAAATGGGAAGAGATGTAAGAACTTCATGACAATGTTAATAAAACTAGAAGCTAGTACATCACAGTCCCCAGAAATGGGGCAGAATGTGAAAAAGCTGGTGGAACAACATTTGGACACAAATCAAACATTATGAAAAATTGTCTGTCTCTAAGATTTTGCTTTAGTTATCTCCTATAATTAAGTTAAGAATGCATCTACATTTTGTTGAGTGTAAAGTTTGGACTTTCACAGAGTGTTTTTCAATCTTCTAGTAAATAGATGGCAATAATGAACCTGAATATTTTCGTTAGTATGTTGTTTTATTTTTAAATTTTTGTAGCAAAAAACAATGTTGAAAATTACTTCTCCCTAACAGAAGCATTTTTAAAAATTATTGTATAAAGATTATATATACACACACACATATTTATATATATCAGATAAGCAAAATGAGAAAGGTCTTCCATCTGCTGATTCACTTCCAAAATGACTACAACAACCAACACGGGGACAGGGTGAATCAAGGAGCTGAAACTTCATTCAAGATTTCCACATGGGTATTAATGGCCAAGTACCTGGGCGATTATCCCCTGTCTGCCCAGGAGCATTAGAAGGAAGCTGGATTGGAAATGCAGAGCACCTGTGACTCAAACCGGCACTGCAATGTAGGATGGTGGTGTCCCAAGTGGCACTTAACCTGCTGCACCTCAATGCCAACCACAAGAGGAGCACTTTTGAAATAAATTTTTAGGGTTTCATATTTGCTTAATGTACTTTACAGAAAGTCTGAATTCGTTAAAGTTTCCTGACTTTTATAATATGTTTTTATGTAGAACATAAATATGGAAGCTCGTTAATTGTAGCTTTTCATTTGACAATATTATGTGTTGATTTCAGATTTTGATTGTTCAGATGTTACGCTGTTTTATGTTATGGTATGATCTTAATTCATTGTAGGTGTTGTGCTGGAGATAAGTTAGCAGTTCTCAAAAGCAATGTTGAAGGGCTGGCGTTGTTGTTGTAGTGGGTAAAGCTTCTACCTGCAGTGCTGGCATCCCATATGGGTGCTGGTTTGAGTCCCAGCTGCTCCACTTCTGATCAGCTCTCTGCTATGGTCTGAGAAAGCAGTAGAAGATGGCCCAAGTCATTGGGCCCCTGCACCCATGTAGGAGACCAAGAAGAGGCTCCTGGCTCCTGGCATCAGATCAGTGCAGTTCTAGCCATTGCAGCCAGTTGAGGAGTGAACCAGTGGATGGAAGACCTCTCTCTCTCTTTCTCTGCCTCTCCTTCTCTCTCTGTGTAACTCTGACTTTCAAATAAATAATATTTTTTACAAAAAGAAAGCAATGTTGAAGGCACTATACATGTCATGTCTTCATTTTCAACATTGCTTTACATAGAATAAATCCTGCTTGTTACACAGAATTGGAAGGGTTTGAAGGAAAATGGTTTGAGGAAAAAAAGCTTAGAAAACACAAGCATATCAACAAATCAAGATGGAAAACACACAAGTGATTGGCTTGTGTTGGGGTAGGGGTAGTTTAATATAAAGAAGGTATACAGAGCTATTTATTGTATATGGCTGCTTTACATGACACAATGTGAGAAGTTAATAGTTGTGTGACAGACTGGATGCCTAATAAAACAAACACCAGTACATATGATCGGGTCCTTGAAAGAAAGTACTTTCTGACCCCAAGCTAGAGCATACAGGATTAGTATAATAAATTTTATAGATTATAGACATCCAATTTCATAATTCTCTGCTTCTAAACCACACAAATATGCTTTTTAGATATGCCCTAAGAGTGGATATAACACACACACACACACACACACACACCAGCTGGCATATATATTCTTTCTGTAAAATATCTTTTCTCTCAATTTCCGTTTCCCCATCTTGCTATATTTTCATCTATTAACCTCTAACAATGTACAGTAGGTCTGTCAACTCTCATTCTTTATTTGTAATCTTTGTAGACATGTCATTGGCTGATGTTTAAATATTTTCCATATTGATTCTCTTATTTTGCACTATTTTCATGCAAAATAAAATTTACTATTAAAATAATAGCAAGCCAAAGAATATCTTCTTTAAGAACAAGTCATTTTAAAAAATATAACAAAACAATACTATTTATTTATAAATTTATTTGAAAATCAGTTTGAAGTAAACATTATAGGTATTTCAAAGTTTAAACCCATTTCTCCACTAATGTTTTGTATAGGAAGGGAACATGTTTTGGAGTAACTAGATTCTAGGTCGAGACTTTTTAAAAAACATTGTGTTACTTTTCAAATTATTTGTTCAAGTATATTGAAAAATTTGCCAAGTTTATTTCACAAGTAAATAAGCAAGTGCATTTAGAAGAAAGAAATGAAATATTACAAAGAAAGCATTCGTTACAGAGTTTGGCACACTGAGAAGCACAGTTGGTGGACAGTGTACCTCATTGTAAGACATCACCCTTTACTCGGCTTGTACAGAGTGGGGCTTCATAATTCATGATGTAGATGGAGTCCACACATCTCCTAAACTTACACTGCAGATTTACTAGCCAAATTTAACCTGCTCAATATCTCCACAACAGATAAATATCAAATACTTGTGTTCTCTACACTTTATCATAATTTATTAAAGCACCTTTCTTTAGATATTTTTGTATACTTTTTAATAAAATAATATTATACTTTGAGATTTGTGGCATGTCATCGATCTATAAGCTTATATTTATATAATCTTTGAATGTTCTAATAGTGCATTAGGCAAAGTAAAGAATAATTTATGAAATAGACAGTATAAAGTTTCAATATGATTTCTTTTTAGTGGGATGGTAATTTTTCATCCCATAATTTTGACATTTCATTTGGAAGGGAGCTGAAAATTGTTGCTAATATGTCGCTTTATTATAATATTTTAAAATTATATTATTGACTATTGGAATGATTTATTTATTTATTTTTTTAAACTTTTATTTAATGAATATAAATTTCCCAAGTACAGCTTATGGATTACAATGGCTTTTTCCCCTCCCACCTGCAACCCTCCCCTCTCCCACTCCCTGGATAGCACTTTTATAATATTCCACTGTATTATGCCTATAATGTTGACCATCACATGGCATTTTTAAAGAATGATGTATCAAAACATTTCCAGAAGAACAATTTCTTATTGATTGTATGAAGCTAAAGAATGCAAATGTCTCGATGTCTTGGGGTTTAAGTTACATACACTATTTTAAATTCCTCCATCTCCATAAAGGGAAAGTGTTAAAGGTTATTAAGATATCTTACAGAGTGCTCAGTATTTGGAGAGGTGTGAGTGGCACCACACAGCAGGAATTAAATCTTATCTACAGCAAGCAGCTACTTTAGTGTAAAACATTTCTCTCTGCTATGGCAATGGGACTAACATGAAAGGTGAAAGCACCAAACAGAAACCAAATCATGAAATTATGTGTTTGTGGGGGTTCTTAATAAATCAAGAAGTTTCAGGGCTTGAATTTTGAAAATTTGATATTAATTCCTATAGTTAAATCAATTGCCATTGTGTCTTTTGTAACCAAATATGTGAACTCTAAAATTCTTATCATAGAGTTTTTCAGCCTGTAGATAACAGGCAGGTGCTATTAGACTTTCATTGTTTTAATAAGTGAAGTTACCTACATTTAAGAAGCTTCGACTAAGAATCAGTTTTCGATCTCTTGCTGCGCCCCTCTCAGCATGGACAGACTGCCACAATGACCTGTAGTACACTTGATTTACTATGGTTACTTAGGCAGCATTTATAGCCTGAAAACCCTTACTTAATACAACTGAAATCCTGGAATAACTGAGATACAGAAGATCACTTTTCTTAAAAGAAGTAAAGCAACTGTTAAGTTTCCCACTTCAGAATGTCCATTTGTTATGTATTAGAGAACATTTGAATGCAAAACACTTCCTTGAAAGGTTGTAGAATTCAATGACACTGACCTATTCATACCATAGACAATGAATTTGCTGCTATTTTCTCTTTAAAATGCCTTTTGATTATCTGCATCTGTCATAGTTCTCATGAATGCTTATTGTGCACATATTGCTTGCAAATATGATTTTTACAGTAATAAGTTGGTTTCTATGTAATAATGGCACAAAATAGAATGCATAATTCAGATGCATTTTTTGAATTCAAGATATATTAGTTTGTTCATTTGAGTCATATTCAGAAACATGAATTGCTACCATTTGTTATACACAAAAATATGTGTTATTTCTCTTTAACTGTGAAGATTTCCTAAGACATCTTTGAAAGAAAATAAAGTTAGATGTAAATTTAAGCATTTATGTTGAAGGAAAAAAATAAATCTCAGCAAATATAATAGAATGTTAAAAGTACTCACATAGTTTTTGATGAGAAATTCTAAACAATTTTTTGGTAAACTTTGATGGAGAATGGAAATCCAATCATAAATAAATTCCACTGGGAAAAAGACTTTTATTTTATTTTTTTTTTATTTTTACAGGCAGAGTGGACAGTGAGAGAGAGAGACAGAGAGAAAGGTCTTCCTTTTTCCGTTGGTTCACCCTCCAATGGCCGCCGCGGCCAGCATGCTGCGGCTGGCGCACTGCGCTGATCCCAAGGCAGGAGCCAGGTACTTGTCCTGGTCTCCCATGGGGTGCAGGGCCCAAGCACTTGGGCCATCCTCCACTGCACTCCCTGGCCACAGCAGAGAGCTGGCCTGGAAGAGGGGCAACCGGGACAGAATCCGGTGCCCCGACCGGGACTAGAACCCAGTGTGCCGGCGCCGCAAGGCGGAGGAGCCACGGCGCCGGCTTAAAGACTTTTCATAACATAACTATATTTCAATAAGCTCATATCTAGTAAGCATGTAATTAATATTGTATGTAAATCGCTGGTACACATTTTCAAATTTTAAAGATGCTGCTATGAAAAGTGATACTATTTACACATCTAAATAATTTTTTTTATCCTTTCATTCCATGGCCTAACAGAACAGTCCTTATGCCACTTAATTAAGGCAATCAAACACACATTGCTTCAAAGACTTGAACAGCAATATTCCAAATGGCTCTTTGCTTGCAGTTGCCCTATACTAGAGGTAATCCAAGTGCCCATCAGCACTAGGTAGTTAAAACTGATCATGGTCCTGGCACTGTGGCATAGTAGGTTAAGCCTCTGCTTGCAGTGCCAGCACCATATATGGGCACCAGCTTGAGTCCCAGCTGTTTCACCTCCAATCCAGCTCCTTGCTAATGGCCTAGGAAAGCAGCAAAAGATGGCTCAAGCACTTGAACCCTTACAGACACATGGGAAACCCAGAAGAAGTACTTAGCTCATGGCTTGTGAACAGCCAAGTCACAGCCATTTCAGCCATATAGGGAGTGAGCTAGCAGATGGAAGATCTCTCTCTCTGCCTCTCCCTCTATTGTCTGTAACTCTGCTTAAAATAAATAAACTAGTTGAAAAATTAAAAAATATATATACATAAAATTGGAATACTTTTCATCACCAAAAAAGAATGAAGTACTGTTACATGCAACAGTGTGAATGCATCTCAAAGTAATTATGCTGACTGACAAATGAACCAGGAATAAAACATAGAGAGCACTTTATGTAATTTTTATAAAGTTCTATAAAATGCAAACTCATTTGTAGTGATTGGAAGCAGATTATTGGCTAGATGAATATGGAGAAAAGGAGTATGAGGGATCATGAGGTACAAAAGGACTCAGAGCTGATACTTATGTTCATTAAATGATTGTGGTCACAACTTGCATTAATAACTGTATTTATACCCTGAAAAGTAACATATTGTGTTTTGGGGGGTTTGTTTTGGTTTCTGCTTTTTTATTTATATAAGGTAAAAAAAATCATGTATTTTATATCTATAGATTGAAAAGCATAATGGTACTTCCACACTATCCTCCCTCCTGTGTATGCTTCCACACTCCCACTCCCTCCTCCTTCCTTTCTTGTTTTATTCTTTCAAGTGTTACAATGACATGATTTCAGATTCTTTTATAGTCAAAAGCTTAGGCCTCCACCAAATAAAGTACTAAATAGCAAAAACCACTGTTCCCCCTCAGTATAAATATAAGCTATGAATAATAATCAAATGTCAAAATATCAATTTCTCCCCATTCTTTCTCCATCCCTCAATCCTCTTTACTTTATTATTTTAAATTTGGCCAAAAAATATAATTTCAGCTCACTCTATCATCACAGGATATTTTGATTGCACATGTTTGATTGAACACCCACATCCTGTTCCCATCATTAAAGTCTTTAAACAAATTTAAAGTCCATACATAGAAGCAGTCTTTGAAAACTGAAAATTTCTAAGACAAAACTCTATGTATGGACTTCAAGTTTTTTCTGAATAAAAGTAATATTTAGTGTCATTTTACATTGCTTGCATTCTCAGTTTAAATGTTTTCCTCCTCACTTCCTTATGGAAAATTCTTATGTTTTAACCTCAAATATTACCCATTAGTGAAGCCTTTCAAACTATTCTAGATAAAGCAAGCTTTGATCCCTGTTTTAGTATCTACTGAATTATAGTGGTTTTCTTTTTCTTCCAATGCATTTAAGAAATTACTTTTACTTAAAAGATATTGTGTGTAACACCTTCTTCAAATATGCTCTTTGATTGTACAGTTTTACAATTCATTCCAGAATGTAGGTGAACTAATAGAAAAATCAGGATTATGAAAATTATTAGCACCATCACATGGTGACAATTTACAGGCAGTCCCATAAAGAAAAAAAGTATTCTTACAATCACAGCTGTTCTATTTTTTTTTTTTTTGAAAGATGGTTTTAGGAGTAGAAAATCATATGTAGTCAGTAGTAGAAGCAAATGTCTATCTTGGGAAGTTGGGGGAATTTTACCTGCTTCTAAAAAATAATCAGGAATCACAGCTCTATGAGGATATAATTTGCAGGCATGGAAAAGGTAGTTGATTTGCTGTGATTACCAGGTCATGCAAGTGTAAAGAATGGGTCCCTATTGGTAAAAGCACTAATTTACCACCCAGAATATATGGGTTTCAGGTAAAAAAAAAAGAAAACACAATTGGCCTGTGATGGCTGCAGGTAATGGGGTTGGGGAAAGCAGGAATCAGGCAGAACCTGTACATACAGAGGTTGGAAACATTGAGGGACTAAAGAGGATGCAATATATTATTGCTTAAAGATATTTTTAAAAATTTATTTAAATATTTTTTAAAAATTATTTAAAAATATTAACATAGTTAATAAACCATTAGTAAAATCAATTAAGGAAACAAAAGGAAATTAAAACAGAGTCATTATTTTGTAGATATTATAGCCTTTACCAAGATACTAAGAGAAATCTTGAAATTTGTGGGAGTAAAATTCTGACTACAAAGATCAAAATCCACTATATTTTAAAAATTAAATTCCCAAAACTCAAGCATAACATAAAATAGGAAAACTACAATATAAACCAAATAAGTTGAATCATATTTTGAAAGCTCTACCAAAAGAGAAAAAAGTTAAATAATCAAAATTTCATGTCCAAACTTATAGCAATTCTCCAAACTTCTAAGTAAGAATAAACAAACCTATGATTCCCAGATCTATGCAAATTGGAAATAAGCAGAGAATATTTTAAAATTCCTTTTTGAAAGCCAGCATTATACTGATGACTGTGTAAGTGGACCAGGGCTTGAAATAATTTTTTAACTTTTATTTAATAAATATAAATGTCCAAAGTACAACTTTTTGATTATAGCAGCTTTTTCCCCCATAACCTCTCTCCCACCCACAACGGTCCCATCTCCCACTCCCTCTTCCATCCCATTCACATTAAGATTCATTTTCAATTATCTTTATATATAGAAGATCAATTTAGCATATACTAAGTAAAGATTTCAACAGTTTGCACCCACACAGAAACAAAAAGTATAAAGTATTGTTTGAGTACTAGTTATGCCATTAATTCACATAGGATTAAGTGTCAAAGGGATCACATAAACAAGACTAGTGTCTGCCATTACTAACTGATAGAATTAAAGCACTCCTTTGATAAATAGAGATACAAATACCTTAGGCAAAGTACTATTATAATAAATGAAATCATGTTTGAAAATAAAATAAATCAATAGCAAGTGAGAAATAACTAAAGGCACAAGAGTTGTTAAGATTCCCAAACAAATCATTCAAGTAGGTGAAAAATACAAAAAGGAATCCACATGATAATTCAGGTTACATGTTGAAAAGCATGTAATAAAATTCAGCATCTAGTAAAAAAAGTCAGTACAAATAAGCATAAAAATGATTGCCTCAATCTGAGCGAGATCAAAAGGAATCTACAACAAACAACTAACCTAGAATCACTGGAGGCTTTTTCCCTGGGAGTCAGCCTAGACCAGGATGCCTACTGTGCCTCTTCAACTTCCTACTGAAGGGTCATCAGGGAATTAAAGGTAAAAAGGTAATGAAAGGTGTTACGATAATTTCTTAGGAATAAAATTGTTGACCTATAAATAGGATGACAACTTAAATACACAGATAATTCATCAACTTTAAAAACAAATACAACTGTTAAAATTAAAGAGACTACTGGAAAGACTAATGTATACATTTCCACTGATCACTAAATACCAGCAAGAAGCACATAGGAAGTAATATTAAAGAAGAGGCAAATTAGAAAATAAATACCTACAAGAGATATGGAAGAAAATTATTAAATTATGTATTATTTGCAAACATTCTTCAGATCAACATAAAAAATCACAAATGACCCATAGAAATGAGTCAAAAATATGCAGAAAAGCAAAAGGCGCAGCAGCCCATACACAGCCTTTAAATATTAAGTCACCTTAAGCAAGTTACTGCAACCTCCAGGTAGGATTCTTAAGGAGGACACGAGGAGGCAGAAGGGGTCCCAACAGGTGCCAGGATCCGGGAGGTGAAAGGGCCCCTGCTGCCCTGGGACGCAGCCCTGGAGGAGATGTCACACCTGAACCCAGGCCTGGCCTCCACTGTTCCTGTCAACAGCAGCCTGAGGTTAGGTCCCTGCTGTGGAGGATGCTGGTTCCTCACGTCTTCTGTGTCGTGAATGCTGACCACTATGCACACTGTCCAATCAGGCGCTGTGGCGTAAACGCTAGGTAATCACGCGAAATCTTGACGCCACAGTCCTTGTCCAGTTCCACGGAGGAGAGAGGTTCTAGGAGGAGGCTGGGAGAGTCCAAGGTAGCGCAGCGTCTGCTCCACTCTGACTTTCTTTCACGCAGGATCCCGAGAAATAGTGAGTGTGTGGGCTGGGCGGACACCGGCAGGACGCGGGGCTCCCAGAGTTCGTCTCTGGAGTCTGTTTGCTCCATCTCACAGTGGCACAACGCTTACCTGGGTCCCCTCTGGCCTGCAAGGTGGGTGCTGGAGTGGCAGCCTGGACTCCAGGAGTCCTGTCCTTTCCCTGCTCACAGAGACGGCAGGGGGCCTGGTGGTCACTAGGGAGAAGCCAGGCCGTGTGTGGGTTCATGAAGGGGAGACGCTGTCGTTTATGAGCTGTCATTTATGAGGTCGTTGGTTCCTCCTTTCTTCTCATGTGAGAAGCAGGGTCTCAGTTCCTTCTTTTCTGCATAGTTCTTTCTAGGAGATATCCTGGTGGTTTTAATACATGGTACTATTAAGTAGAAACTGTGCAAGGAGGGAAAACTATAAATTTAACAAAAGGTTTTTATGTGAGACTGTCAAAATGAGAAAATTTCCACATTGTTACACACAAATTAATCCATTTTTTAGGGATCACAAAAGTCCATGATTTTGCGTTGCCATTTGGTTTTTAATGAGGCTTTCATTGAAACTTTAAGAGGGAATCAAACAGATATTGATCTTATTGTTTAATGTTTTCCAATTTTTCCCTTGAAATGTTATTTATAGCCATTGTCTATATTCACACGAGGGAAGTGGCTTTTTGTTCTTTACTTGTTAAACTTATTCTGTGAATTATTAAGACTTTTTACTGAACTGTAAGTTTAAAATGTTATCTCAAAAACTAAAAAGAAAGAATGAACCAGGGTAACAGGGAGGATGGACATATCATTATATTCTTAGAATTGTATCTGCTAGCCATATCAAATGCATTAAAACTAATTAAAATTAAGACAAAATGTTATCAGTTCGACAAATATTGAAAACAAAGTGATGAAACATTAGATACTTTCGATTTTGGTTAGCATTCTTATCTATGACATTGGAAACAAATCCTGTTTTTCTCAGTTTTAAATATCCTAATGTATTGAAATTCATTATTGAATTATTCTGTTGAGAGGTTGTACTTAATATACTGTTTTAACTGATAGTACTATGGCCACTGTAAAAACGCTTATCAATTTTGATAAACAGAGCCCTTAAAAATCATCACTCAAAAGTTAAGAGATTGGGGCTGGTGCTGTGGCGCAGTAGGTTAATCCTCCGCCTGTGTCACTGACGTCCCATATGTGCTCCGGTTCCAGTCTCCTGGCTGCCTCTCTTCCTATCCAGCTCTCTGCTATGGCCTAGGAAAGCAGTAAAGGATAGCCCAAGTCCTTGGGCCCTTTCACCCATGTGGGAGACCTGGAAGAAACTTCTGGCTCCTGGCTTCAGATAAGCACAACTTCGGCTGTTTTGGTCAGCTGGGGAGTAAACCAATGGAAGGAACACCTTTCTCTCTGTCTCTCCCCCTCACTGTCTATAACTCTACCTCTCAAATAAATAAATGAAATCTTTAAGGAACATTAAGAGATCAAAATATAGCCTTCTCTCTTAAAACCCAAGTGACTTACTAACAAGGGTTTCAAATATACAGGGATATTCTATATTGTCAAGTAGGTAACTGAATAATTTTAAACACATATATGTAATAGCTTATTTAAATTACTTGAGAAATATATGTAATTATTTGGTATATGTTTCAAGTAAATAGCAAACATACTAGAAAATATCTTGAATAAAATTCAAGCAACATATGAATGACACGCAAATTCGTGAATAAGTATTCAAAGAAATTTTCCACCTTAAATCAGAACAAGTACTAATTTTCCAACCTTAATTTTTCACAAATTATCACCTTGCACTCTAGAAAGAGTAGTATGTTGGCAGGACGATGACTCATGCATTGGGTTACCTAATTCTATATAGAATTGTCAGTGCTACAAACCTGTATGACCTTGATGCACTTCACTGGGCCTTAGCATTTTCATGTGCAAAATGATGTTTGCATAAGATCAGTTGTACTCCACATGGAGGAGAGACATCCTGAGAGAGGTTGCTGTTCAAAGACTCAATTGACAAACTTGTCAAAACCTCATAGTTAAGGAATGGTACTGTGACATAATTTCCAATACAGCTTAGATAGGGTTGATGCTTCCTTCAATCTGCAGTTGATTCTTCTTGGGCAAACTGAATAAGTTTAATCTGGCAGTAGAGAAATAAAACTGCTGTAAACAGGATTACTAAAGAAATATGCATAATAAAATTAATTTGAACAGAGTTTGATAATAAGATATCAGAGTCATTTTAAAATGGCATTGTCTAATATCCTATGGTACTAATTTGCAATTAAAGTGTTTTTAATAAATTAATTAATACTTTTTAAAAAGGGAATTAGTTTATTTGAAAGGTAGAGTCGTCAAGGGAGAGGGAGAGAGAAAGATATCCTCCATCCACTGGACCACTGACCAATGTGTGCATTGGCTTGGTCTCACTTAGACAAAGGCCAAGAACATGGAGCTCCATCTGTATCTCCCATGTGTGTGGCAAAACCAAACACTTAGGCCATCAACCAATCATTTTCCCTGCCACATTAGCAGGGAGATGGAAGAGAAGAGTATCCACTGGCCACAAACTGCCTCTCAGAGGAGATGCCAGCATTATTTGCAGTGGCTTAACCTGCTGAGCCACAATGCCTGCCCCAAACTGCAAAGAAAGTTCTCTAAATGGAACCCTGAATTTTAAGAGTCTGTTAGGACTGTCGCTCCCTCTCTGTCACCCTGCCTTTCAAATAAATAAATCTGGAAGAAAAATGAAACCACTACCTGCAAATTCCATCTGCTGCATTTCCATTTTTGCCCCCATTAATACGCCTGGAAAAGTAGTGGAAGATGACTCAAGTATTTGGGCCCCTGCTACCCCATGGGTGACCCAGATCAACAAGTTCCTGACTCCTGGCCTCAGCCTGGCCCAGCTGAAGCTGTTGCAGCCATTTGGGGGAATGAATCTATTGATGGAAGCTCACTTTCAATCCCTCATTCCCCACTCTACCCTATCTGTCTGCTTTTCAAATAAATAGAAAATTTAAAAAACTAATATGTTAATGGAACTGTCATTGTGGTACAGTTGGTTAAGCCACTGCTTGCCATACCACCATCCTATATCACAGTGATGGTGTGAGTGCTGGCTATTCCACTTCTGCTGAGGCTTCCTGCTAATGCACCTGCAAAAGCAGATGATGCCACAAGTAGATGAGCCCCTCACACCTGTATGCAGGTCTAGATTGAGTTCCTAGCTCCTGGCTTCAGCCACGTTAAGTAAGCACTAGTTGTTGCAGCCTTTGGAGTGTGAGCCAGTGGATGGAAGATAGATAGATCTCTCTCTCATTTCTATCTCTTTCTCTGTCTTTCTGTCTCTCCTTCTATATCACTGATTTTCAAATAAATAGGACAGATATTTTAAAAAAGGCATCTGTTGGTGAATTACCTCAAAAAAGTACATTTTAAAATATTTTTTTGTAGTTAAATTCAAGATCATCAGAAAGCATACCATTTATACAAATACATTGATCAAAATTTTATAACCCGTATATAGTTTTTAGAACATTGTCAATCACATTGTAAGCCACTAAGTACAAAGTATTATTATTAATATTGAAACAAATACAGAAAGAAACTAGGCAATAAGCCTTAATTGCAAATTAACTCCAAGATGTCTAATTTCAAATTTCTATGCTCACAATGTAGTCTCTTATTTCTCACCACTCTTTATACTGAATAAAATATTTTATTATTATGTTAAAATATATCAATGTTTCATAAATCTCACTTGGTATTTTAAAGTTTCTAAAATGCCTCCAATGATAAGTATCTGTGACTCCTGAATCATTAGCATTTATTTACTTCTTACATCTGCCAAAGCATCATAATTCACTTTCAAATGACTAACATATAAGTTGTTATATATAAATATATATATATATTTCCTTTACTTCAAGTTAAGCTGACATATCTAGTCTTATAAGCTGGAATTACAGTTTCAACTATTTAGAATTATACACAGCTGTAGATTCTAGTAAGATAGCAGTTTTATGAAAACAACAAAGGAATATAAAGATTCTCAAAATTTTAGGAAAGGCATACTCATTTCTAGAGTTGTAAGATTTGAATATTTACAAGGGGGAAGCTAAATATATCCTTGTCAAATTAACTTACAGTGTGACCAAAATACAACTCATTTTCCACCACAATACACTCAATGAATTTTGAGTTATAAGGAAAAAATAAGCTCAAGCATGCTGAAAACTTGAGCAAAACAAAATATAGAAGGTCTGTTAGTGTCATCGAAAACATGTAAGCATTGACAGTATTCCATCAAACAATTTCTGAATATTTTTAACTTAAAATGTTGAATTTCCTTTTTACTTATATAACATAGTAGTTATTTCCTCTTCCATTAAACTGAAAAAGAGATTTCTTTTTTTTTTATCATGGGGAAATTTTTTTTTAACTTTTATTTAATGAATATAAATTTCCAAAGTACGACTTATGGATTACAATGGCTTCCCCCCCATATCGTCTCTCCCACCCGCAACCCTCCCCTCTCCCACTCCCTCTCCCCTTCCATTCACATGAGGATTCATTTTCGATTCTCTTTATGTACAGAAGATCAGTTTAGCATTCATTAAGTAAAGATTTCAACAGTTTGCTCCCACACAAACATAAAGTGAAAAATAATAGATGATTTTTAAATGATGATGAAATCAGATCAGATCTATTGTCATGTTTAATCCCAGTGAGAGTCAAGTTGGGAGTTGATAATTTCTTTTTTTTTTTTTTACAGAAGATCAGTTTAGTATACATTAAGTAAAGCTTTCAACAGTTTGCACCCCCATAGAAACACAAAGCGAAATATATTGTTTGAGTACTCGTTATAGCATTAAGTCTCAATGTACAGCACATTAAGGACAGAGATCCTACATGAGGAGTAAGTGCACAGTGATTCCTGTTGTTGACTTTACAAATTGACACTCCTGTTTATGGCATCAGTAATCTCCCTATGCACCAGTCATGAGTTTCCAAGGCTATGGAAGCCTTTTGAGTTCACCGACTCTTATCTTGTTTAGACAAGGTCATAGTCAAAGTGGAGGTTCTCTCCTCCCTTCAGAGAAAGGTACCTCCTTCTTTGATGATGAAAAAGAGATTTCTTAAAACTGAGAGAAACTGGTATAGTAACTAAGTAAAATATATTATGTTTTAGTAGCTTGTCAGAATTTATTTGGACATGCATGTAGACATGCAGAAAATAAGTACATTTAAATCTTATAGTTTATCATAGTATCTAATCTGATATTCTATGCTAAAGATTCTGCATTTACTTAAAATCCCAGTTCCTTTATATATAAAATGAACTGCTTTGCTAGAGACACTGTCAGAATCTTTTACCTATGTAGCATGCTTTAGCTTACTGAACTCCTCCACTTTTCTTCTTATGTACCCTCACTCCCTGCAAATATAGGAAGATAGCTATGGAATCAATCGATTTTCTGGATTTTGGAAGATCAAGGAATTAATGAGTGTAGACAGTTGTAAAGCAAAGACCAAGAATACCCAAAGGAGGTCAGGAAACTCAGCTGAGCTACTGAAATTATGGTCAATATTTATACTGCATACTCTGTCTTTAATATGTCTTTATTGCTTAAAAAGACACTAACTAGGGCTGTTGTAAGTTCCACATAACTACAGAGAAGATACCTACAATGTTCAGGGAAAATGAGTAAATCATATATATCCATGGAAATGTAAATTAGAAAAGATGGCGGAATAGTGAAGGTGCGCACCGATAGTCCGGGAAAATTTAGTTTAATAAAAGGGGAGTTACGGTAGCCTCAGAAAAAAGAACCAGGAAAATATTGCAGAGGAAACTCTTCTGGATCCAGTGGTCGTGAATCGGAGGACCTACTGGGAGAACAAGGTTGCCAACCGCGCGAAAGCCGAGCCGCGGGACCGAGCCGCGGAAGCCGAGCCGCGGGACCGAGCTGCGCAAGCTGCAGGGTCTGCGCGCAAGTGCTCGAAGGGGAGTGCGTGCCACACAGACAACAGTGGAGAGACTTGGGACGTCCAGGGCTCCGAGTCCACACATCAGCGCTGGAAGGGGAGCGGACCTGCGTGGAGAGCGGGGGAGCCCACAGTTCGGGACACCAGCGGCAGACTCAACACACCAGCGCTGGAACGCGAGGTGAGCCGAACCTCAATAGCCCGAGACACCGGCAGGCAAGCAGAGAGAGGAGACTAGAGGGAACAACCCCCGGGGAGGGGGGGACTTCACCAAGCTAACTGGAAGAGAAAGAGAGGGAAAAAAAAAAGGTGACCGGTGCGGACACGGGTTTCTCTCTCTCCGCTCACCTCTCAAGGGCGAGCAAGACAAAGAGCAGGCACCATCTTGGACATACGTCATCAGCAGAGAGACCTCAGGTCTGCACTGGCCCTGAGCCTAGCAGAAAAACCTGACTCTGGGCGGGGCGAATTAATAGGAGATTAGGACCTAGTAAATTTGTGGTGCTACTGAACTGAGACTGTGAAAAAAGAGACGGTGGGGGAGAGAACTCACGGAATTCACGTGAGCACTCTCCAGAGATGCTACAATTCCGTAACTTTGGCAACCCAGTGGGAGACTGAAGGAGAATTTGAGCCCACTCCGAGGGCCGAACAGATTCCCTGTGTGGTCCTTGGGAAAGAGCTTCTGATCTCTGGCTCCTGTGGGTATATCATTTGCCTGCTAACTACCTCCAACTTCGTTCAGCTGTGCAGAATAACTTCCCTTTTGAATCAAAAAAAAAGAGAGAGAGAGAGAGAGAGAGGTCTACCACGCCCAACCTGGGAGTGTCACCTTTGGCACACCAAACAGAGCTCTCAGGCCACACCCATCTCAAGCCCTAAGGCTCCATCAAAAACAGATAGTCCACTTAATCTAGAGTCATAGTATAACAAGAAAAAGCACCACAGTGAAGAAACCAAATATCTCCAATATGACAAATAACAAACGCAAAAACCGAGGTAATAAAAACAAGAAAGTCACCATGAAGCCCTCAAATGAAAAAGACACCCCAATTCAAGATTATGAGGATGATGACATAGAAGAAATGCAAGAAGCAGATCTCAAAAAATTGATAAGAACATTAAGAAGTTCTCAAAAACAAATTCTTGAACTACAGAAATCCTTAATGGACAAGATAGAAAATCTCTCTCATGAAAATGAAATATTAAGGAGGAATCAAAATGAAACGAAACAACTAGTACAACAGGAAACTGGGATAGTGACTGAAGTGAAGAATTCAATAGATCAAATGAAAAACACAATAGAGAGCCTTACAAACAGAATGGGTGAAGCAGAAGAGAGAATATCGGACTTAGAAGAGAGAGAACAGGAAAGGATACAGTCAGACCAAAGAAAAGAAGAGGAAATTAGAAATCTAAAACATATTGTCAGGAATCTTCAGGATACTATTAAAAAAACCAACATTCGGGTTCTAGGAGTTCCTGAAGGCATGGAGAGGGAGAAAGGATTAGAAGGCCTTTTTAGTGAGATATTAGCAGAAAATTTCCCAGGTTTGGAGAAGGACAGAGACATCCTAGTACAGGAAGCTCACAGAACCCCTAATAAACACGACCAAAAGAGATCCTCACCACGACACGTTGTAATTAAACTCTCCACAGTGAAACATAAAGAAAAGATCCTAAAATGTGCAAGAGAGAAACGTCAGATTACTCTCAGAGGATCTCCAATCAGACTCACAGCTGACTTCTCATCAGAAACTCTACAAGCTAGGAGGGAATGGCGAGATATAGCCCAGGTACTAAGAGAGAACAACTGCCAGCCCAGAATATTATATCCTGCAAAGCTATCGTTTGTGAATGAAGGTGAAATAAAGACTTTTCATAGCAAACAGAAATTGAAAGAATTTGTTGCCACTCGTCCAGCCCTGCAAAAGATGCTTAAAGATGTGTTACACACAGAAACAAAGAAACACGGTCATCAATATGAAAGAAGGTAAAGGAAGGAAACCAAGGAAGGAAAGCTCACAGCAAAAGATCACAGGGAATTCAAAGCATATATTAGAACTTATCTTTGGCAAATGGCAGGGCAAAGTTACCACTTATCATTAGTCACATTGAACGTGAATGGCCTGAACTGTCCAGTTAAAAGACACCGTTTGGCTGATTGGGTTAAGGAACAAAACCCATCTATTTGCTGCTTACAAGAAACACATCTTTCTTTCCAACAAAGATCCATACAGACTGAAAGTGAAAGGCTGGAAAAAGATATACCATGCCAACAGAAATGAAAAAAGAGCAGGCGTAGCCATCTTAATATCAGACACCATAAACTTTACCACAAAAACCGTTAAGAGAGACAAAGAGGGACACTACATAATGATTAAGGGATCAATTCAACAGGAAGATATAACAATTATCAATGTATATGCACCTAACTACAGGGCACCGGTTTATCTAAAAGATTTGTTAACGGACTTAAAGGGAGACTTAGACCCCAATACAATAGTACTGGTGGACTTCAATACTCCACTCTCAGAAATAGACAGATCAATAGGACAGAAGATCAACAAGGATACAGTAGATTTAAACGACACTATAGCCCAAATGGATCTAACAGATATATACAGAACTTTCAATCCTACAGCTAAAGATTTTACATTCTTCTCAGCAGTACATGGAACCTTCTCTAGGATTGACCACATACTAGGCCATAAAGCAAGTCTCAGCAAATTCAAAAGAATTAGAATCATACCATGCAGCTTCTCAGACCAAAAAGGAATGAAGATGGAAATTAGCAACTCAGGAATCCCTAGAGCATATGCAAACACATGGAGATTGAACAACATGCTCCTGAATGAACAATGGTTCATAGAAGAAATCAAAAGAGAAATCAAAAACTTTCTGGAAGTAAGTGAGGATAACAGCACAACATACCAAAACTTATGGGACGCAGCAAAAGCAGTGTTAAGAGGAAAGTTTATATCAATAAGTGCCTACATCAAGAAATTGGAAAGGCACCAAATAGATGAGCTTTCAATTCACCTCAAGGATCTAGAAAACCTACAGCAAACCAGACCCAAATCTAGTAGGAGAAAAGAAATAATTAAAATCAGAGAAGAAATCAACAGGATTGAATCAAGAAAAACATTCCAAAAAATCAGCCAAACGAGGAGCTGTTTTTTTGAAAAAATAAACAAAATTCACACCCCATTGGCCCAACTAACTAAAAAAAGAAAAGACCCAAATCAATAAAATCATAGATGAAAAAGGAAATGTAACAACAGACACCACAGAAATAAAAAGAATCATCAGAAATTACTACAAGGACTTGTATGCCAGCAAACAGGGAAACCTATCAGAAATGGATAGATTCCTGGACACATGCAACCTACCTAAATTGAACCAGGAAGACATCGAAAACCTAAACAGACCCATAACTGAGACAGAAATTGAAACAGTAATAAAGGCCCTCCAACAAAGAAAAGCCCAGGACCAGATGGATTCACTGCTGAATTCTACCAGACATTTAAAGAAGAACTAACTCCAATTCTTCTCAAACTATTCAGAACAATCGAAGAAGAGGGAATCCTCCCAAATTCTTTCTATGAAGCCAGCATCACCTTAATTCCTAAGCCGGAAAAAGATGCAGCACTGAAAGAGAATTACAGACCAATATCCCTGATGAACATAGATGCAAAAATCCTCAATAAAATTCTCACCAATAGAATGCAACAACACATCAGAAAGATCATCCACCCAGACCAAGTGGGATTTATCCCTGGTATCCAGGGAAGGTTTAATGTGCGCAAGACAGTCAATGTGATACACCACATTAACAGACTGCAGAAGAAAAACCATATGATTATCTCAATAAGCCAAGAAAGCATTTGATAAAATACAACACCCGTTCATGATGAAAACTCTAAGCAAACTGGGTTTGGAAGGAACATTCCTCAATACAATCAAAGCAATCTATGAAAAACCCACAGCCAACATCCTATTGAATGGGGAAAAGTTGGAAGCATTTCCACTGAGATCTGGGACCAGACAGGGATGTCCACTCTCACCACTGCTATTCAATATAGTTCTGGAGGTTCTAGCCAGAGCTATTAGGCAAGAAAAAGAAATTAAAGGGATACAAATTGGGAAGGAAGAACTCAAACTATCCCTCTTTGCAGATGACATGATTCTTTATTTAGGGGACCCAAAGAACTCTACTAAGAGACTATTGGAACTCATAGAAGATTTTGGCAAAGTAGCAGGGTATAAAATCAATGCACAACAGCCTTTGTATACACAGACAATGCCATGGCTGAGGAAGAACTTCTAAGATCAATCCCATTCACAATAGCTACAAAACAATCAAATGCCTTGAAATAAACTTAACCAAGGACGTTAAAGATCTCTACGATGAAAATTACAAAACCTTAAAGAAAGAAATAGAAAAGGATACCAAGAAATGGAAAAATCTTCCATGTTCATGGATTGGAAGAATCAATATCATCGAAATGTCCATTCTCCCAAAAGCAATTTATAAATTCAATGCAATACCAATCAAGATACCGAAGACCTTCTTCTCAGATCTGGAAAAATTGGTGCTGAAATTTATATGGAAGCACAAGAGACCTCGAATAGCTAAAGCAATCTTGTACAACAAAAACAAAGCCGGAGGCATCACAATACCAGATTTCAGGACATACTACAGGGCAGTTGTAATCAAAACAGCATGGTACTGGTACAGAAACAGATGGATAGACCAATGCAACAGAATTGAAACACCAGAAATCAACCCAAACATCTACAGCCAACTTATATTTGACCAAGGATCTAAAACCAATTCCTGGAGCAAGGACAGTCTATTCAATAAATGGTGCTGGGAAAATTGGATTTCCACATGCAGAATCATGAAGCAAGACCCCTACCTTACACCTTACACAAAAATCCACTCAACATGGATTAAAGACCTAAATCTACAACCTGACACCATCAAGTTACTAGAGAATATTGGAGAAACCCTTCAAGATATTGGCACAGGCAAAGAGTTTCTGGAAAAGACCCGGGAGGCACAGGCAGTCAAAACCAAAATTAACTATTGGGATTGCATCAAATTGAGAAGTTTCTGTACTGCAAAAGAAACAGTCAGGAGAGTGAAGAGACAACCGACAGAATGGGAAAAAATATTTGCAAACTATGCAACAGATAAAGGGTTAATAACCAGAATCTACAAAGAGATCAAGAAACTCCACAAAAACAAAACCAACAACCCACTTAAGAGATGGGCCAAGGACCTCAATAGACATTTTTCAAAAGAGGAAATCCAAATGGCCAACAGACACATGAAAAAATGTTCAAGATCACTAGCAATCAGGGAAATGCAAATCAAAACCACAATGAGGTTCCACCTCACCCCGGTTAGAATGGCTCACATGCAGAAATCTACCAACAACAGATGCTGGCGAGGATGTGGGGAAAAAGGGACACTAACCCACTGTTGGTGGGAATGCAAACTGGTCAAGCCACTATGGAAGTCAGTCTGGAGATTCCTCAGAAACCTGAAGATAACCCTACCGTTCGACCCATCCATCCCACTCCTTGGAATTTACCTAAAGGAATTTAAATTGGCAAACAAAAAAGCGGTCTGCAGCCTAATGTTTATTGCAGCTCAATTCACAATAGCTAAGACCTGGAACCAACCTAAATGCCCATCAACGGTAGACTGGATAAAGAAATTATGGGATATGTACTCTTTAGAATACTATACCGCAGTAAGAAACAATGAAACCCAGTCATTTGCAACAAAATGGAGGAATCTGGAACACATCATGCTGAGTGAAATAAGCCAGTCCCAAAGGGACAAATACCATATGTTCTCCCTGATCGGTGACAACTGACTGAACACCAAAAAGGAAACCTGTTGAAGTGGAATGGACACTATGGGAAACGGTGACTTGATCAGCATAGCCCTGACTGTTAATGAACAACTTAATACATTATCCCTCTTAGTAGTTTTTTTGTCTGTTCTACTTAATATGACTGGTTTAATTCTGTAATTAATACACAGTTATTCTTAAGTGTTAAAAATTAACTGAAATGTGATCCCTGTTAAACATAAGAGTGGGAATAAGAGAGGGAAGAGATGTATAATTTGGGACATGCTCAAGCTGACTTGCCCCAATTGGTAGAGTTAGAAACATACCAGGGGACTCCAATTTAATCCCATCAAGGTGGCATGTACCAATGCCATCTCACTATTCCAAGTGATCAATTTCAGTTCACAATTGATCATAATGAAAGGACTAAGAGTCAAAGGGAGCACATAAACAAGTCTAGTACCTGCTAACACTAACCGATAGAATAAATAAAGGGGAGAGTGATCCAACATGGGAAGTGAGATACTCAGCAGACTCATAGAATGGCAGATGTCCTAAATAGCACTCTGGCCTCAGAATCAGCCCTAAAGGCATGCGGATCTGGCTGAAAAGCCCATGAGAGTATTTCAGGCATGGAAAGCCAAGACACTCTGGCAAAAGATCTCTGTGAGTGAGATCTCAGTGGAAAGAACAGGTCTTCAAAGAAGGAGGTACCTTTCTCTGAAGGGAGGAGAGAACCTCCACTTTGACTATGACCTTGTCTAAACAAGATAAGAATCGGAGAACTCAGAGGGCTTCCATAGCCTTGGAAACTCATGACTGGAGCATAGGGAGATTACTGATGCCATAGACAGGAGTGTCAATTGGTAAAGTCAACAACAGGAGTCACTGTGCACTTACTCCTCATGTAGGATCTCTGTCCTTAATGTGCTGTGCATTGAGATTTAATGCTATAACGAGTACTCAAACAATATATTTCACTTTGTGTTTCTATAGGAGAGCAAACTGTTGAAATCTTTACTTAATGCATACTAAACTGATCCTCTGTAAAAAAAAAAAAAAGAAATTATCAACTCCCAACTTGACTCTCACTGGGATTAAACATGACAATAGGTCTGATCTGATTTCATCATCATTTAAAAAAATCATCTATTATTTTTCACTTTATGTTTCTGTGTGGGAGCAAACTGTTGAAATCCTTACTTAATGTATACTAAGCTGATCTTCTGTATATTAAGATAATCGAAAATGAATCTTGATGTGAATGGAAGGGGAGAGGGAGTGGGAAAGGGGAGGGTTGTGGGTGGGAGGGACGGTATGGGGGGGAAGCCATGGTAATCCATAATTCGTACTTTGGAAATTTATATTCATTAAGTAAAAGTTAAAAAAAAGAAGTGTAAATTAGAAAAAGTTGATATGTACTCCCTTCACACTTCCTTCAGTAGCAATTAAACAATAGAAAATGAGAAAATAAAAAAAACTTCATATCAGCTCAAGTAAATTTAGCTTTGTTCTAAAGTAAACAAAAATATCTAAACTGGGAGAATACATAATTACTTTTTTAGATATCAGAAGGGAAAAATAACACTCTAAGTAGACTCTAAGTCTACCATGACACCACACAGATGGAGTAGAAAATTATGACCTCAGTTATCAGAGTGAGAGAATAAAAGGTGGTGGGCAATATGGCCAACTGAGTTAAAATGAATCAGGTATCTTTTTTTTTAATCTTTGAAATACTTTTTTATGTTTTGATTTTTTGAGGTGAACATATTTCATGTTTTTCATATATACAGGTTTAAGATGATAGTAATACTTCCCACCCTACGCTCCCTCTCACCCCTGTTTCTACCCACCTTCATTCCTTCTTTCTTTTCCTTTTTTACAGTCATCTACTTTCAGTTTATTTTATACTCATAAGATAAATGTCCTACACTAAGAATCCAGCATATATAAAAAAAAAAACACTCCTTCTCAACAGTGGAGACAAGGGCTATAAACTATCATCAAATTTCAAAATGTCAGTTGCAATCAATGCATTACATTTTTTGGTATTTTATTAGTTACCATAGATCAATTACAACATCTGGTATTTATGTTCTGGGGACTTGCTTATTTCATCAGGTATAATGGTTTCCAGCTACATCCATTTTGTTGCAATACACAGGATTTCATTCATATATATATATATATATATACATATATATTTATATATACAAAATACACACACACACACACACACACACAAAACAACAACAACAGCAACAATTTCCTTTTCCAGTCATCAATTGATGGACATCTGGGTTGATTTGATATTTTAGCATCTTCTCCATTGTGAATTGAGCTACAATATGCATGGGAGTACTGATAATTCTTGCATATGCTGATATCATTTTGTTTGTGTAAATACTTAGGAGTGGGATTGCAGGGTCATAGTTGTGATTTCTGAGGTATCACCACACTGTCTTCTACAATGTCTGCAGTAGTTTACATTCCCACCAATAGTGGATGAGATTAACTTTTTCCTCACATTCTCATCAACTTTTATTACATTTTGATTTCTCTATGAGTGTCATTCTAGCTGGTATGAAGAGAAACATCATTGTGGATTTTATTTGCTATTCTATGATGGCTAGTGATCCTGAGCATTTTCTCATGTATCTGTTAACCATTTGAATTTCTTCTTTTGCAAAATGCTTGTTCAAGTCCTTTCCCCATTTCTTAACTGGATGGTCTGTTTCATTGTTGAGTTACTTGAGCTTTTTATACATTCTGGTTATTAATCTCTCATCAGTTGTATGGCTTGCAAATGCTTTCTCCCATTGTGGAAATTGCCTCTTCACTTTATTGAGTGATTAACTTGCAGGGCAATGGATCCTTAGCTTGATATAGCCCCATTTTTCCATTATGTCTTTGATTGCCTGTGATTTATGGGGTCTTTTCCAAAACATATTTTTCTATGCCAATGTATGCAAAGTTCTTCAGTGTTCTCCTCTATCAATTTGAAGGAATCAGGTCATATATTTGAAACCATGTTCCATTTTGAGTTGATTTTTTATAAGGTATAACATAGGGTCCTATTTCATATTTTTGAACACAAATCCAATCTTCCCAGTCTAATTTGTTAAGGAGCCTGTCCCTGATGAATCAATTTTGACAGCTGAAATTATTTGATTGTAATGAACAGGCATGAAACTAACTGAAAGAGTAGAGAAAATTCTGAGATAAAAACATGATTTGTTAAGATATATTAATAAAATAATTACATATGAACACCAGAAAAATTCAAAGTGAGTGCTTTCAAATGATGGTATGTCAAAATTGAAATGTTTTTCATTTTTGTATTTCAAAATAGTGATGATATATTTTATCATAATGACATATTGAATTCAATAAAATCATCTTGGATTGACCTAAGTACTCTTATGTTTTAGTTCAAAATCCACGCATTTTCAGCTGATACCACTTCAGGTATATCCAGGTAATTTTTTTTAAAACTTTTATTTAATGAATATAAATTTCCAAAGTATAGCTTATGGATTACAGTGGCTCCCCCCCATAACTTCTCTCCCACCCGCAGCCCTCCCCTTTCCCTCTCCCCTTACATTCACATCAAGATTCATTTTCAATTCTCTTTATATACAGAAGATCAGTTTAGCATATATTAAGTAAAGATTTCAACAGTTTGCACCCACATAGAAACACAAAGTGAAAAATACTGTTTGAGTACTAGTTATAGCATTAAATCACAACGTACAGCACACTAAGGACAGAGATCCTACATGAGGAGTAAGTGCACAGTGACTCCTGTTGTTGACTTAACAAATTGACACTCTTGTTTATGGCATCAGTAATCACCCTAGGCTCTTGTCATGAATTGCCAAGGCCATGGAAGCCTTTTGAGTTCACTGACTCTGATCATATTTAGACAAGGCCATGGTCAAAGTGGAAGTTCTCTCCTCCCTTCAGAGAAAGGTACCTCCTTCTTTGATGACCGTTTTTTTCCACTGGGATCTCACTCGCGGAGATCTTTCATTTAGTTGTTGTTGTTGTTGTTGTTTTTGTTTTGTTTTGTTTTTGTTGTTGTTGTTGTTGTTTTGCCAGAGTGTCTTGGCTTTCCATGTCTGAAATACTCTCATGGGCTTTTCAGCCAGATCCGCATGCCATAAGGGCTGATTCTGAGGCCAGAGTGCTGTTTAGGACATCTGCCATTCTATGGGTCTGCTGTGTATCCCGCTTCCCATGTTGGATCATTCTCTCCCTTTTTTATTCTATCAGTTAGTACTAGCAGACACTAGTCTTGTTTATGTGCTCCCTTTTGCTCTTAGTCCTATCATTATGCTCAATTGTGAACAGAAATTGATCACTGGGTCTAGTGAGATGGCATTGGTACATGCCACCTTGAGGGGATTGAATTGGAATCCCCTGGTGTGTTTCTAATTGTAGAGTTGGGGTAAGTCAGCTTGAGCATGTCCCGAATTGAAGAGATGTGCAATCCAGGTAAATTTTTATCTCTCTCTTTACACATTTTTTGCAGCCATTTGAGGAATGGAACAGTAGTGAAAATACCCCTTCTCCTAATCTTTCTTTCTCCCAAAGTAGCTCTGTATATTAAAAAAAATGTTAAAACTATTTTTCAAGAAAAATCAAAAGGGAGACAGTTTCAGACATAATACAAATCTGAAATAATTTATCTCCAGCAGGGCCATTTTCCATGAAATGTTCAAAAAATTCCCTCCAGGAGAGGGGAAATTACACCCCAAAGAACCATGAGACTACTTAAAAGGTGGATAAGGGCTGGTGCTGCAGCTCAATAGGCTAATCCTCCTCCTGTGGCGCCGGCACTCAGGGTTCTAGTCCCGGTCGGGGCACCAGATTCTGCCCCGGTGGCTCCTCTTCCTGTCCAGCTCTCTACTGTGGCCCGGGAAGTGCAGTAGGGGATGGCCCAAGTCCTGAACCCGCATGGGAGACCAGGAGAAGCACCTGGCTCCTGGCTTTGGATCAGCGGGGTGTGCTAGCCACAGCGCGCTGGCAGCAATGGCCATTGGGGGGTGAACCAATGGAAAAGGAAGACCTTTCTCTCTGTCTCTCTCTCACTGTCCACTCTGCCTGTCAAAAAAAAAAAAAAATTCAGCTCTTTTGTTCTTCACCAGACAGAGGATTTTTCCCCAGTTTCTCATTGGTTCAGAAATATGAGAAGTATAGTCCTATGTCACTATTTTATTGTTATTCAATAGGCAGAGTAAGAATATTTGTTCCAATATGTTCATTTAAAAGACAATTTAAAAGTGTACTATTTATTCAGGTATAGCCCATTTTAAATTTTAATTTTAATTTTTTTTTTTTACCTATTCAATATGATTGGTCGACACTAGTCTAAGAACATAATGATATTCCTTCCTTCACTCCCTTCTTCTCCATGTCTTTATTTGTACCATTTTTTGGTTTTGTTATATCATTTTAAATTTAAATTAACCAAAAAGGCTTACTACTTCACCAAATGAGAAGTTTATGAAATAAAAAGCAAAGAGGCTTTATTTTATTGAGATTAGGACAATGACTATAAACAGTAATTGAATGGAAAAATCATTTCATCTAAATACAGTTTTTTGTCAAATAGCCATTCATAATTTTATTTCAATGAAATAGAAACATTGGCAATGTAGCATCTAGATATTTCATGTGTGGTTAGACCTGTGATTTTGACTTTATTTCTGGTAATATCAGAATGCGTTGGTCTTCTATGAGACAATTTCCTAGCTTTAAATTTGGCATATAACCCATTATGATAGTTTTCATCATGGCATGAAGTAAAGAGCCATTATTTCAGAAATGAGGGCACATAATCGGTGATATTGAAAGGCATTCACTGGGGCTGGTGCTGTGGCATAGCAGGTAAAACCACCGCCTGCAGTGCCAGCATCCCATGTGGGCACTGGTTCAAGTCTCAGCTGCTCCACTTCCTATCCAGCTCTCTGCTATGGCCTGGGAAAGCAGTAGAAGATGGCCCAAGCCCTTGGGCCTCTGCACCCATGTGGGAGACCCAGAAGAAACTCCTGGCTCCTGGCTTTGGATCAGTGCAGCTCTAGCCATTGCGGCCAACTGGGGAATGAACCAGCAGGTGGAAGACCTCTCTTTCTTCCTCTTCTTTCTAACTCTAACTTTCAAGTAAAATAAATAAATCTTTTAAAAAAAGAAAGGCAGTCACATAAAGAAATCGAGTGATAATTAAGGCACTGAAGAAATTATGAAAAATATTGCATGCATTTCTGTGAGTGAAAATTATTGATACAGCTTATTCTCAGTGGCCATTACAATGTGCAGTTATAAAGGATGGCCAAAGGCAGCAAAGTTGCATTGATCTTGCTTAATTTCTTTTTGATACAGTATGAAATTAATTTTAATTATCCTATGCCCATATGAAACTTGAGATCTCCTTACACCAAACAAGCAGCTTTAAATCAAGCAAGACTAAGAATTATATGGTGTTCCTGACATTTAGTTCTCATATTTCAAAAAAAAAAAAAAAAAAAGCTGACTTAGCTTTAGAATCTGGAAAGTGAAGCTTAATAGACAAGGATAATGATATTTTTCTCCCAACCTGGAGGGCAGCTAATCACAAGTCCAGGAAGGCTTAGACCAAATTTGGGGTTTTGTAATGTCATCTGTGTTGTGAAGAAAAATAAACATCATACCTGGACACACCCAAAGTCTTTAGTACCTGTGCATGTTTAAAGGATGGTTAGTGGCATCACCCTGGATGCCTCTGCTCAGGCTCTACTCTGCCCACAGGTGCCTCTTCTAAAGCCATCATCCCTGTCATGTTGCTGACAGCTGATGTTCATATGGAACATCTTCCAGCGTTCTGGTCAATAAACACAGGTGCAGGGTTATAGCAAACAAAGAGCTTCATCTGGGGTTGTCCAGTGACTTTTGGTCTGCGTGTAATCCAGTGATGGTAAAGGAGATAATAACAAATGTTTCTCTAACATGTTCTGTGATATCTTCATTTGAATTTTTAATAGACACTGATGGCGGCAGACAGCACTGCTCCTTCAGCCACAGCTGCATTGTCCTGCAGTGATTGATAGGTTTTTCCAATGCCGCTGTATGATCAGGATGGCAGGATCCAGGTTTCTTGTGGACAGTATTTTTCCATGGTTTTCAGAATCATATAACACCATCCTTTTGTGAATAGCAGCACCACTGCACAAGAAGCACTGAAAATGACAAGCATCTTAACTTTAATGAAACAGAGCACTGTTAGTAGATTTTGTATTATTAGTATCTGGGGACCTATTTGCAAATATATGGATAGCTGATTCATGTTTTTATAGTCCTAACAGTATCATTATGATGCTAAAACTGCAGTTATAAAGAAAAATGATGCAAACATTGTATCTGGTAACTCTTTAATTGTAACATTGCACATATTCATTGTAAAATTTCAACAATGTGTCAGGAATTCTGCTTGTAAGAACATATCATGTGTTTTTCTAAGTGCCTCTCTTTCTACAGTAAAAAATATGTTTATCACTCAATAAGGACTTAAAAATACTACAGATTTTGCAAGGAAGGATTTCCCTTGCATATGCAACATAAGGAATAAAGTAATATCTATTAAGTGAAATAACAGTTGAAATGTCCCCAACTCTTTAGTGGACATCTGGATTCAGGAAGCTCAAGGACCCAACACAGACTCCCACAAAAGCACATTTCCAAGACATATTTTAATCAAATTGGCAAAAGTAAAGGAGAAGGAGAGATCCTAGAGATAGAGGAAACTGTCATATTTTATGTATATTAAAACCAATTAGACAAATAGCTGACTTCTCAACAGAAAACCTACAGGCCAGAAAAGAGTGGGTTGATATATTCAGTACTAAAAATAAGTACTGAAACACAATTATTATATCCAGCAAGGCTATCCTTTAGAAGTGAAGGAAAAATAAACTATTCCACAGACATTCCAAAACAGAATTACACACCACCAAACCACCCTTACAGGAAATACTGAACACAGTTCTATATTAAAAGAACGCATGATGAAAATAAGTAACACTACCAAATTTATAGTGTTGATACAATCAGCAACCAATCATCACAATGGCAGGTGTAGTTTTAATCTATCAATACTAACTTTGAATGTAAATGGATTAATTGCCCTAGTCAAATACAGAGTGATTAGATGAATGGATTTTTTAAAAAAACACCAAATTTATGCTGCCTCCAAGAAACAGCTACAGAATATACTTTCATCTCATCAGCAAATAGAGGATTTTCTATTATCAATTCAATTAGGCCTCAAATGAAATCTCACTGAACTTTAAAATATTGAAATAATCATATGTAGCTTCTCAGACCATGAAATAATAAAACTAGAAATTAACAACTACAGCAGTAGTAAATTTAAATATATGAAAATTAAACCACATGCTACTGAATGACCAGTGTCACTGAAGAAATTAAAAAACAAAACAAAAAATTGAAATAAAGGAAAATGAAAACACAACATATCAAAACCCATGGGATACAGAACAAGCAATAATAAGAGGAAAGTTTATAAGAATAAGTGCTTACATTTAAAAAAAAAAAGAATAGATCTGAGGGACCGGGGCCATGGCTAACTTGGTTAATCCTCCGCCTGCGATGCCGACATCCCATGTGGGCACCCGGTTCTAGTCCCGGTTGCTCCTCTTCCAGTCCAGCTCTCTGCTCTGTCCCAGGATCGGCACAGCTCCAGCCGTGGCGGCCATTTGGGGAGTGAACCAACAGAAGGAAGACCTTTCTCTCTCTCTCTCTCTCTCTCTCTCTCACCATCTATAACTCTGTCAAATAAATTAAAAAAAAAAAAGATCTGAAATAAATGGCTTTACCATGCATCCCAGGGCCCAAGGAAAACAAGAAAAAACCAACGGGAGAAACAGCAGGTAAAAAACAATGAAATGCAAAATAGAAATAAAATTGAAACTAGAAAAATACTATAAAAGACCAAAAAACCTAAAGCTGTTTTGTACAGAAGGAAAACATAATTCCCAAACATTTAGACAGAAGAACAAATAAAAGTAGTGAAAATTAAAATAAATAAAATTAGAGATGGAGGAGATATTATAACTGATACCACAGAGATACAAAGGATTATGAGAAATTACTATGGATAACTGTATGCCAACAGATTTACAATCTCAAAGAAATATACAAAGTCCTAGATACATACATCGATGACAAGTAATAATTAGGTTTTTAAATTTGTTTTAAATTTAAAAAAAAATTATTTAAAAAGCAAAAGGGCAGAGTGAAGGGGAGACAATAGAAAAAGAGTTCATCCATCTTCTGGCTCATTAAAAAAATGACCTCAATGGCCAGGGAAGAGCTGGGCCAAAACCAGTATCCTGGAACTCCATCCAGGTCTCCCACATAGGTGGCAGGGACCTGGCTACTTGGGCCATCATCCACTGCCTTCCCAGGTGCATAGCAGGGAGCTGTATTAGAAGCAGACAAATGATGACTTGTACAGACACTCTGATATCAAATGACACATCAGAAACTGGCATAATGGTGGCCCCCATAGTTAGGTTTTACCCTGGTGGGTAAAATCATCAGATCTAAATCTTGAAAATATCCAAGAACAGCTGCAGGTCCGACCCATGCCTCAGAAGGCAGGGTTGTAGGGAACACAGTTTAAATGTCACTGTGGTATTCCTAGTGGTACACAGTAATGACCTGAACTTGAGTAAAGATCTTGGAGGAGCAGAATCAACAAAAAGCTGGGAATGACACTCACACTGAGAAAAGTACAATGGGAATAAGAATAACTCCTTGGCTGAAAGTTACATTATATAACAATTCTCATTCAATTTAAATATAAAGGAAATTTCTGAGATAGCACTATAACATACCAATTACTAGAACTATAGCTTATGTTAAAAAGGTCTTATATTCATGCACTGGCCTTATGTTTACAATGAATTTCAAGTTTTCAATTAGCAATATAGAAGTTTTAGTGTGAGGCCATTCATAATTTCTCAGGTTGTTTCAGGTAACTGAGTAATATCAACATGGCCATCTGTAAAAATTATTCTGGTTTTGATCTTTAAAAATACTTGGACCATATACTTAAATGTACAGAAGTGAAATTATCTTTTTATAAGCAAAACTATAAGAACTTCTTAAAAGAACCAACTTCTTTTCAAATGATAATTTTTTAATTGCTCTTTCAAACATCACTTTTAAAGACAAAATATCATTTTCCATTTTATCTTTTATATTTTGTTTGTATTTTTGTTTTTTAAGTGACTATTTGTTTATTTTTTTTCTTCTATTTGAAAAGCAGAGCCAGAAAGATTAAAGAGATAGAGAGAGAGATATTCCATTTGCTGGTATACTTCCACAGTTACCACAACTATCAGGGCTGGACAAAGCCATAGCCAGGACCAAGGATCCATTGACCAGGAACTCCATCTTTGCCTCCCATGTGGGAGGAAGCAGCCCAGTTGAGCCATCATCTGCTGCTTCTCAGAACATATTAGCAGGAAGCTTGATTGGAAATGAGGTGCCAGGACAGAATTCAGTACTCCAGTATTTTATTTATTTATTTGAAAGTCAGAGTTACACACAGAGAGAAGGAGAGACAGAGAGAGAGGAGTCATCCCATTCACTGGATCACTCCCCTGAGAGCCACAAAGGCCAGTACTGTGCTGATCCGATGCCAGGAGCCAGGAGCTTTAGCCTGGTTTCCCCCGTGGGTGCAGATCCCATATTTGAGTACCTAGGTTCAGATCCTGGGTGTGTTTCCAATTTCAGCTTCCTGAATGACAGATTATGGTCTAAGCACTTGCATCTCTGTATGTTAAGTGGTGGACCTAGACTGAGTTTGTGGCTTCTGGCTTCAGCCTAGTTTATCCCTGGAATGTACCAGTGGTTGGATGATCCATACCTGTCTCTCTATCTCTGTGTCTCAAATAAAAAATCAATTAAAAAATTAAACTTGGTTCAATTCTATCAAACTATCAATAACTTTATGTTTTTATTTTTGCTTTGACAATCAAAAAGCTTGATATAAATTTGATTATATTTTGGGTTAATATGAGTGGCATAATTTTCTTTGTCCTTTAATGTCACTCTTTGTTTCTAGTTTAATCCTCATTGTAAAAAGTTCTTGTACTTTATATTACCTACAAACATTAATAGGAAAAATTAAATTTCGTTACATATGCAGATACTCTATATAAAGAAATAAATGGTAAAATTAATAATTAAATTGGGAAAATAAAACTTTTACTTTCCCATTTTTAAATTTTATTTAACCATTTTAATTTTGGGCTCTTGTTCCCTGAAACTCTATCTGGAAACTTAAGTCCTGGACCATAGCTGAGGACACTAACGTTATGGTTGACCATAAATAAGTTAATCATAACTTGTTTCTCTCTGGATGAATTATGCATAATACATACAGTATATACAATAAAATATGTACATTAACTGTACAGAATAAGTGTTTGAATTACTGTTCATGTCGGTAAAGTGCTCTCTAAGGGGAACTGCAGTAGACTCGGAAAATGACTGAAATTTCGCTTTGCTTCCGCTGCTCTGAAAGGTGGCCTGGGCAGTTTCTCACTCAGGTGTGGAGGAGCCTGTGCGGGTGGCTGGGAGCCCAGCGTTCCCGGTTACAGGAGGGTGGGGACGCTGCCACCGCCGAGTCCGCGAAGGCCGCCTTTCTCCCCATCTGCCAGGGCCCCCGGCCCTCGCTCCTGGCTTCCAGTCCCCGGCACCTGCTCCTGGCTTCCAGTCCCCGGCACCTGTTCTGGTCGCCAAGGTTCCCGCCCTGGAAGGTGACTCTGCGCATGCGCAGGGAAGCCCCGCGGCCACCAATACTGAGGCTATGACAGGTCCGCCCCTCTGTGCATGGCCTTGCTTTCAAAGGCGGCTGGGCCCTGGTGAGGGTTGGGGACACTTTGGAAAAGAAAGATTCCTACGTGGAACTTGAGGATGAAGGCCTTGTCTGCAGCAAGCTCCTCTAAATTCTAAAAAACTCTGTTTATCACTGAATTAGTTTCCCGTGGGAATTAACAGCTGAGATTGTGTTTTCATGATTTCAGCAACTGTGGCAATATGTGTCATCAGCTGCAAACTTAGGAGGAGAAATCCTTACATGTTTTTATTATTTCAATTTTTATTAAAACACTTTTATCATAGGGACAAAGTAAAAATGCAATTTTTTTGTGTTGTAAATCACGTAAAATATTATGAACGTAGGCTCTTGGGGATACAGAAGATGTAAGAACTTTTTAAGGAAGTTCCACATTTTTTTTAAAATGTGACTTATTTGTATTTATCTAAATTTTCCAAAAAGTTTTATTCTCTTTCTCCATTCTTAGGCTACCCTGATATGTAAATAACTCTTGATATGTCCTGACACGACTTTTGTGGTTTGAAACTATAGACATATTTCTAATGTAGATTGGCTTTTTCAAGTATCTAATAAACAGACTAGGTTTTCTTTAATTATCATTTAGTTGTGTACAGCTAAGTTATTATAAATTCAGTAATAACTAAATATTATGGGGAAAATAAAAGAAAAATATGCTATCAAGTACATGTCTTTTTTATGTGGAAAGGAACTCTTATATTTGGCTTTTGTTGTACCTGATTTAAAATCTATTGTTTTTCTGATCTGGAGAAAAAGTGAATAACATAATTAATGAATAAAAAAGAAATGAAATTTTTACCAAAGCTTCAATGCAGAAGTGATTGAGGTCAGAAAAGTAACAGAGGATATAAATTATTGTAAGGCTATTTTTGGCACCTCAATACTTAAATTTTCAATTTGGGAAAATAGTGTAACTCAAAACCTGAAATATATATATATATAACCAGAAATAAAATATTTAGACAACACCTCCATTGAACTATTTCATAAGTCAGAAAAATAATCTGTTAGAGTAAAAAAAAGTTAAATTTTGAGAAAACTGACATTTCATTTAAAATTTTAATATTGAAGAACTACAAAGATGATGCCATTTGAAAATGTTGTCACCATAAAGAAAACAGCAAGACTGTTGAGAATAAATACAAAAGATAAAAAATTTCTTTTAAAATCAGTAAAGTTGAAATGAAGCAGGTGATGGTAGATTTGTTTAAAACTATCTCTCAAATTCAAGAAAATACTCAGCTTTATAGGCGCCCACAAAGAAGTGGAATTAAAATGTTTTCAAGGCACTTTGACACAAAGGCGTTCTAGGTAAAACAAAACTCCAAAGCTTTCCTGTCAAAAATGGTGGAAAGACTAAAGTAACTTTAGAATTCATCAGAAGTATCTGAAAGAACAGAAAAAGTTACAGCTTATTAAAATGTAAAATAGTTATTCATAATAGTACAAGTAATGTTAAAGTGAACTACTATTCAGATAAATGACTAATACAAACGCTGAGAGCATTGTCCATTTTTACATGCTATAATATGTAAACACATTAAGAGGTATCCTAGAAATATATTTTTAATTCAGGTATGAACATAAGAAATTAATGTGTGTAATTTCAACAAGTTTTGAACTATGCTTGAAAATTGAGGTTTTCTGACTATGAAGGCACACAGTATTTAAGCTTGTCTTTATTGAAACTTTATATAAGACTCTGACTAAACCTTGTGAAGTGTATTGGGAGTGAATATCATCTTGAGCAATGACTTTTTTTTAAATGATTTTATTTAATTATTTGAGATGTAGAGTTACAGAACGTGAGGGATAGAGACAGAGAAAAAGGCCTTCCATCTGCTGGTTCATTCCCCAAATGGACATGACGGCTAGAGCTGAGCTGATTTGAAAACAGGAGCCAGGATTTTCTTCTGGGTCTCCTTCATGGGTGCAAGGTCCCAAGTGCTTGGGCCATCTTCTACTGCTTTCCTAGGCCATAGCAGAGAGCTGGATTAGAAGAGGAACAGCCAGGTCTAGAACCAGTAATTATGTGGGATGCTGGCACAGCAGGCAGAGGATTAATCTGTTGTGCCACAGTGACAGCCCCAAGACTTTTTAAAACTGATATGAACATTAATTTACCACAATACAATTACATGCTTAATAATAACGTTATCGGCTCTGAATATAAATTTAACAAATGAATGAATACAAAGTAACGAAAACAAATATCATAAATATCAAAAATTCCAAATATTTTCACCATGTCACGGCTGTAAATTCTCTCCTTCTGTTCCCCTCTGACCATTCAGCGACAGGCTAATGTGACTGTCTTCCTGAGGCTGAATTGGCTCATTCTCACTTCTAGCACAATTTAACCTGTTAACGATGTCACCCCACTATAGGTGACAAGCTGTTTTGCTGGTTTTCAAAGTGGACTATGATTTACCTATCTTTCTCCATCCCCAGTATCCTTTAAGCTGGTATCTTAGGCTACAAGCGGAAGAAAGCATCCTGGCATGCCCAACACCAACAAGAGTGTCAGTGGTTCAGGAGCCCCTGGGTCAGCGGCACTGCTCCACCTAGTGGTACTGGTACGTGAAGTAGAAATTGATGTCTGGTACATAGAAGTACAGCAGAGGATCATGATGTAGCCATGCTAGGCCTTTTGCAGCATGAAGTCACATCCCTGATGCTGCTCCTCGTCTTCACACACAGGCACCTGGCACATACCTGGGAAGCATGAATCCAGCCTGTTATATCTTAATGTTAGCCGTTGCAAAGCACACCGGACACGAGAGTAAGGGAAAGGGTTTATTGGGGAACAACCTACAGACTGGAGTGAAGGGGCAGCGAAGGAAAAAGGGAGGAAGACTGTAAGAGAGAGAGACAGAGGGAGAGAAGCCGAGAGTGCAGGAGAGAAGGACCAAGAGCCAAGAGACCAGAGGAGGAGGCTAGAGAGAGGAACCGAGAGAGAGCAGGAGAGAAGGGGCAAGAGAGCAAGTGTTCAGGAACATGCCCTTTTAAAACTTTGCCTGAGGGTGGGCAGGGAAGCAGAAGCATCCCATTAGGATGGGGGTGGAGCCTGGCTCAGGTAGCTGGGCCATGTGGCCAACTGCGCCAGTTTCCTAACATTCCCCCCTTTTGTTTTTTATAAAGCAAGGTCTGTATGGGATTACATTAGTCCCAAAAGTCCAAGAGGGGTAGAGGGACGATGATCTGTCTTTAGAGCTACTTCCTGCTGACATGGGGCGATGATGTACTCTTCGCTGGCATGGGGCGATGTCTCAAGCCAGTGTCTCCTGTGTGGGGAGCCGAGTACATCCCTGTAGCAGCATTTGGTTGACTGCCTGGTTGCTGAAGGCCTTCCTTTGTTCCATTATCACCTGCTGTAAACACTTAGACACTGTAGTATAGAAGACAGGGTGAGAATAGTAACCAATGATCCTAAGAGTAGCATTAACCAGGTAATAAGGGGATTTTATAGAGAGGAAATGGAGGGGGTCTCTGGACCCTTGTGGGGACAGTTTGATGGATGTGGCTTAAAGCTGATTCCAACCAAGACTGGGAGAAAGGCCACTCAACTTTTACAGGTAGCAGGGTTTTTCTGTAGAGAAATTCTGAACAATCATACATTAAGTGGGGAAGAGGACCATCAGTACACACAGGTTGGGAGTAGAGCCATTGGTGGTAGAGTAGAGGTTATGATTACAAAGGAATGAGGCTCAAGTGGGCTAGATACAGAGGACAGAGTTGTTATTAGAGAACCTAAGAAAGGTGCTATCTGAGCTACAATTAAGTTTTCTGATTGAGAGGCAAATAGAACCTGACAGAAGGGGCTTGATAATAATCAGGTGGGCTTTAAAGCCTTGTAAATTATGAGGCCCAGACCTATATATCTCTTCATAGGGTACATCCTAAGGGAGGTGAGAGCCTCCTTGGGGAAGGCACCCTGTTGACTTCCATTACCTAGCTGGCCTGGGAGGAGAGCTGGCCAGGTAAAGGCAAGTGGCAACTCCAACAGGAAATATACAGCTCTGCCTGCAATGTTACTGACCCTGCTTGGCCATTTCCTGTTACAGTGGTCACTTTGAAAGCTGGGCTGAGTGAAGGGCTTTTCAGCTTAGAGCCAATAAGATCTGTGGCTCTGACCTCGGCATCCTTCGACTCCAGGGCAGGTCCATTTCCAGTGATCCAACTCTTGGCAGAGCTGCCAGGGTTCTTCACAAGCTGACCTCTGCTGAAGCCCAGGCTTGCAACGTTGAAAGCCACTGCAGTAGACTGGCCTGTTGGGTCTCCTTGAGGGCAGATCACTGTACAGAACAGCCATTAATAGGCCTGCCACCTATTGCTTCTGATGCCTAGCTTTCTTTTCCTCCTGGTTTTTGTTAAAGCAGACCAGAGGATGCAAGTCAAGGGGGTGCTCAAGTCCCATCTCTAATCTTCAGTGGCCTAAACTAGAAGTCTGTAGTCACAGGCATGTTCTGTAGTAGTTTATGTTGAGGCAGACAATGCCCATGAGGAAAACTACATTCTCACTTTAAAACTTTTTTCCCTTTGTTTTGAAAGGGAGGTCCTTTTTGTTTACTGTTTACCTAACTGATGGTGAAGTAAATCTAGCTAAGAAATTATAATTTAAGCTCATATTTTGGCTATGCTATTACAGAAATGTGTTAGCCATCTCTTTTATAAGATCTAAAATCGGCCAGCGCCGCGGCTCACTAGGCTAATCCTCCGCCTTGCAGCGCCGGCACACCGGGTTCTAGTCCTGTTTGGGGTGCCAGATTCTGTCCCGGTTGCCCCTCTTCCAGGCCAGCTCTCTGCTGTGGCCAGGGAGTGCAGTGGAGGATGGCCCAGGTGCTTGGGCCCTGCACCCCATGGGAGACCAGGAAAAGCACCTGGCTCCTGGCTCCTGCCATCGGATCAGCGCGGTGCGCCAGCCACAGCGCGCCGGCCGCGGCGGCCATTGGAGGTGAACCAACGGCAAAGGAAGACCTTTGTCTCTGTCTCTCTCTCTCACTGTCCACTCTGCCTGTCAAAAAAAAAAAAATCTAAAATCAAATTTTGCATCTTGGAGATTTCTTTATAATAGAATTAGTTTCCTACCTCAAAGAGAAGAATAGAGAAATGAGAGAACAAGTTGGGCTTAGAATAGAGAAATGAGGGAGCAAGTCCCAGATCACTTACTGACAATAGCAATATCACATGAAAACTTAGAAAGCAATTTTAACCATTAGATAACAACTTAAGAAAACATTTACCAGAAGGCCCAATGCCTTCCATAAATATTAATACATATATTTGGAAACATCTCTTAAATATCTAACATGACGTAGCTTGTTTAACCAGCAAATTTCAGCACAAGAATATAAAATGTTTTTAGTTTCTTTCTATCAACAAGTTTAAAACATGATACAGAGATTCAGGTCACATGAATTAAAATATATCTTTGAATAATTTTAGCTATTTAAATTGAGCAATTTTTATCTATAAGCCAATTAACATAATAGACCAATATAGCAGTTTTAATAGCTTTTTTTAAAAAAAAATCTAACTCCTGTTTGTAAATTACCAATTGATTTGAATAACTTTTTGTTTTTAGTAACCTCAGTTAACCATACTTTCTCACAGTTGTTACCTTTAATATATTATTGGCTTTATTTGTTTACAGAGTCATCCCAAAGTACTGAATACAATACATGTGGCTGGAAAAATTCCATCAGAACCTGTAGGAGGACAGCTAAACACAGAACCAACAATTCTTTAGTTTTATGAGCAACAAATCTGATATATAAAATTGTGGATGACAAAGCTTTAAGTTGCCACATTTAAAATTATAAACTCATTAACCAACAAGAGGCATTTGCTTACTGCACACAGTATTTTTGAAAACACCTGTAGGATTTTACAAAGCATTTAACCCTTTAGGCCTCTGGGGCTTTTTTACTAAGATAACTATTGTGTCTAGTAACACAAGATCATTAGACTTTTTAATTTTTAGACCTTTTTAGCAGTAGTATTTTATACTATAGACTTAAAATTTAGCACCACTTCACATCTTGACAGTACTTTTAATAAAATCCAAATAGCCTGATTAGTTGGTGTCTCTACAAGATGAGACATAAGTCCTTTGATTTTTTCAGTTGGGCCCGAACTGGAAAAACCAAACTCCAGAATTTACTGGAAATTTTAGAGTCCAAATTTTTTGAATGCCTGTCAAGAATGTTAAGAAGGCTCAAAATCCAAAATATCTGGTTGGAATAAGATTTAACATTATAGACCAAATTTGATCATTGTTACAAGGTAGTTATTTAAATATTTGAAAATAAGCACATATTTAAATAACCCATAGCTCTTGATAAAAAATCAGCTGTTTTTAAAGAATTAGAATTTAACAGACATTAAGAGAATATAACAGATTACTTTAACACATTGCTTTAACAGAGAATCAGATTTTAATTTTATGTCAAAGAGAAACAGATTAGTATACTTGTGATGTTTTTCATCTGCCAATGTCCTTGATTTACATTTTGAAATAACCCATAAAAATTTTTCAGAGTAAGGTAACACATCAAATTTCAGCCTGAGTTACTTTAAAACAGTGTTGAACTATTTTCACAGACAGTTTATAAACTAACACAGATAGTTTTTAGAGAATATAACATGTTGAGTATACAAAAGTTTTACCCACTTTAAATGAGCAGTTACACCTAAATGACTTAGGATGCTGATATATTTTTATCTGAATTTAATTGAAATTAAAATTGCATTCATCTAAAACAAGTACTAATTATCCATTGCTGTTTGAATACTGATTACCTGGAAACCTGTTAAAATAAGTTCAGCATTTTACAAAGCAATAGTTTCAAAGGTAGTCATATTTCTAAATTTAAAGAAAAATTAGTTACAGTGAGCCAGATCCATGCAGGAAACCTGATTTTCCTATCTGCATGATAAAACAAAGAGCCATCAGAACAGTGGGATACCTAATCTGTTTCTCAATAAGCAGGGAGCCCAAAAGGATGGGACTACCATTCCCTTGCTATTCTTATGGTAAGACTGGGACAAGAGAGGGACAAAAGACCAGTTGAAAACCGTGGAGACCATTTCCAAACCGATAAGACAGAGATAGTAGACTTTGGCTTTGAGGAATAGATAAGCAAGGGGCTTGAGAGAAGATGGAAGAGACTGCAGTGGAGGTGGGAGCA
Organism: Oryctolagus cuniculus; assembly: GCF_051225735.1. Classification (NCBI taxonomy): domain Eukaryota; kingdom Metazoa; phylum Chordata; class Mammalia; order Lagomorpha; family Leporidae; genus Oryctolagus; species Oryctolagus cuniculus. The sequence continues at coordinate 50,388,076 of NC_142877.1, forward strand.
GAGGTTGACCCCGCCCCCTGGAATTCGGCAGGAGGGGGGAGGTGAGGACACAGCCAGATGGTGGATTCTGCTGCGTGGGAGATAATGGTGCTAGAACTTCAGCCGCTGAGGCCTCAGGAGGCTGCTGAGCCGGTGCCTGTAGATTGGAGCAATAAGGAAGTTCATCTGCAGGATAACAGGATCGGGGCAGAAGAAAGGATTTTTTGCTCAGGCCTCTGCCCCCTAGTGCGAATCTTGCAGACCAGAAGTACACAGGGGAGGTTTAGTTCGAAGATAGGTAAAGGCTTGAACGTATGGAATCTTCCTCCATTTTCCCGAACGCTCACGGAAGTGATAAAGATGTTATCAGGGTCAAACTACTCTGACTTCCGATCCCTCAGGGCCAAATGCGCCACCATAGAGGGGCCGCTTTTGAGGGCTGGGGCCAATTTGGGAGGGACCATATTACTTAAAAGGCAACCAAGAGGAGAATCAGATGGAATGCGGGAGGAGGAATTTCCCATGGCGACTCAGTAGGTCAGAGACTCAGTAGGTCAGATCGGTGGACAGCAAGCGTCCTGAAGTCCTGGCCGTCTGACTAGGAGAGGAATGGGAACAGAAGGCGGGGTCATCTCCCAAGCGCCCACTGGAGCCCAGGGCCTAGCCTGAAAAGAGGCGAACAGAGATGGAGTTGTCACTCACACCCACTGTTGCCTGGACAGAGTGTCCGTAGAGGCTAAAGGCCTTAAGTAGGAGTGGTGGCTAGAGTCCAGTGCTACGACCTTTACGAGAGTAGTCAGGCGAGTATCCGACAGTAGACCACCACTCAAATAACAGTCACCATGAGAGCTTCCCGATCCACGTCTTACCTCAAAATTTGGAAGGCCGATGTGTGGATGGAGGTTGCGGAGCGTTCGGTGGCTTGGAAGAGTTCCGGAGATGTGCTTCGCGACCGGCAAAAATCCAGGATCCCAGAGCACTGGGGGACACTGGATTACCAATATAAGGCTATCCGAGTCACGGCACCAATGTTATATCTTAATGTTAGCCGTTGCAAAGCACACCGGACACCAGAGTAAGGGAAAGGGTTTATTGGGGAACAACCTACAGACTGGAGTGAAGGGGCGGCGAAGGAAAAAGGGAGAAGACTGTAAGAGAGAGAGACAGAGGAGGGAGAAGAGAGATGAGAGGAGGAGAGAAGCTGAGAGAGTGCAGGAGAGAAGGACCAAGAGCCAAGAGACCAGAGGAGGAGGCTAGAGAGAGGAACCGAGAGAGAGAGAGCAGGAGAGAGGGGGCAAGAGATCACATGTTCAGGAACATGCCCTTTTAAAACTTTGCCTGAGGGCGGGCAGGGAAGCAGGAGCAGCCAATCCCATTAGGATGGGGGTGGAGCCTGGCTCAGATAGCTGGGCCTTGCAGCCAACTGAGCCAGTTTCCTAACACAGCCTGGAAGCATTTGCAGCTCTGACTCCTTAGGACTGGGCCCAACATACCTGGAACCCTGAATACAAGGTGCATCAACCTTAGTCCCTGAACTCAGGATTGAAAAGTTGGGAAGTGAAGTGCAATGGTGAATGAATGTTCTGATGAGAGCCTGCATTGCCTTTCATAGGCCGCACATTTGCTCATTTTTCCCCACAAGCTGCCCTGTCAAGGAAACCTACCTGGTGAGGTGATGTGATTGCCAACAGGAACACCAAAACCTCTCAATTCTGGCACTTTTGCCCACGTGAGACATTTGGAGCATGGTGGTCCTAAGCTAGCTCATATATTGGTATTCAAGATGATGGCACTGGTGCATGGTTTAGAGAATTCTGCATTCCATCAAATTTGCCTGTATTCTTTACCCAGCATGCTTACTCCTGCAAGACCTCAAGTGTCTCTGTCTGCCACAGGGCCTGAAAGCTGATGCTCCAGAAACCAACATGGACATAGAGTGCAGGACAGTAGCCAGAGGGCTGCAGGTTGACGTCATCATCAGTTAAAGAAAAGACACCTTCAGTTCAGGAGGGCTTACTGAGGGGAGACTTGGGGTGTCAAACCCAGCCTTTCAGGAAACTGAGTTCTAAAGGACAAGCAAAGAATCTGCAGCCCTTTGGAATGCTCTCAAAGCCAGAGTCTGGCAGCTGATTCCTCCAAAAACCAGGAGTGGAACTGGATGTGCTCCCTAAACTATACAGTGCACACGCACATGTGTGAAGGTGGATTCCCCACAATACCTTTCCCATTTTCCCCTTCATCACTTGAGGCTTCTTCTACCACCAGAAGATATAAGCCACCCTCAGGGCCTCAACTGTAGCTCATCATCCATGGCAGCTATAGCAAAGGTCACCATCAGGGGGAAGATTAAAACTGGCACAAGATGGGAGCAAACACAAAAGAGTCATTTTCTAGAAGCCAATCCTGCATCCCTGCAATGAGGGCCTCTGACAGAAAATCTACAATGAAAGGCTAAAGCAGCAATGACACCAGCCTTAGACTCTCACACCAGATCGCTTTTCCCATAGAGACTTCACTTACTGGTTTTTGTTCTTCATTAATTTTAAATAAAATTATTTTTATGAAAATGCAGGGAGCTATTTTGCAGGGTTATAACTCCCAGTAGATGGTGATTCAGTTTTTCAAGGTTTTAGCAGATGTTGTAGCTTTGGGGATCATGTATTAGCTCTAAAGCCTGCTTTCAGTGAGATTTCTGTTGCTGGGTAACCATGTGCAGAGACACAGCGCAGACACCTGGGAAAGCGTCTGGTTGTACTTGAGTCTGTGAGGAAGGCCCTGGGCCAGGCATCTGTCACCATCATGTGCAGAGGGTTTCCACTAACACAGGGAGGAGTCTGTGGCCTCACTGAGAAGGAAAGCCACTCCTGTAAGCACATGTGGGATATTATTAATCTCCACACATACGTGATGAGATCCTGCCATGGAGATGGCACAGGGCCTACTCAGGTCACTTTCAATGTGGGTGTCAGAAATTGTGACTGACGTGGAGCAAATTGTTTCTAAGTCAATTCATGGTGCCACTTTGATAGAATTTCATGAGAGTCTTTCTAGGAGTATTTATGGATTCATTGAGGTAAACTGGAGAGTCATTTTCCCCCTCAACATTATTTCAAAAATTTACCCAGGAATTCCACATGGGCCTGATATTCATAGAGTTGAGGGAACACCCCATGTAGGGCACATGTGAATGGGCAGATGGATAGACTGATGGATGTGTAACCACGAATGAGGCTGGGCCAACATGGCATTGGCAACTCATGGGGCAAACTGTAGAGGATTCAGGAAAACAAAGAATTCCTCTTACTGTGAGCACTCTGAGCCCTCAATTACCATGGGGAGGAATCACATGCTTTCTTTCTGTAAAAGATTTATTTGTTTATTTGAGTTACACAGAGAAAGAAGAGGAGGAGGAGAGACAGAGAGGTCTTCCATCCACTGGTTCACTCCCCAGTTGGCCACAATGGCCAGAGATGTGTCATCCCAAACCAGGAGCTTTTTCCTGGTCTCCCATGTGGGTGCCAGGGCCCATGGACTTGGGTCATCTTCCACTGCTTTGCTAGGGTGTAGCAGAGAGCTGAATCAGAAGTAGAACAGCCAGGACTGAAACTGGCATCTGTATGGGAAGCTGGCACTGCAGGCCGAGGCTTTACTGGCAATGCCATAGCAGCGGCCCAGAAGAGCTGAATCTCTGAGGAAGGTGCCTGCTTCTACCTACTGCCCATTACTCTTGAGACAGAATGTCAATGAGTGCCTAATTTCTGCTTCCTTCATGCTCTGAGATCATACATTGGTGGGTAAGTGGTCTCAAGTAGGTTTATTTCCCAAAACCTGGAAGCTTGTCTGTGATCTCTGTGCACACATGGATTGGGAGCTATGGGAGAGCAGAGGTACCTGATCTCAGATGGACTACTCTGTGATTCTATAGAAGATACAGCCAGCCTAGATTGACTGAAGGCAAAATAGGGCAATCCCAGGGAAAACAAAGGCAGGCAATCCGTGGGCACCAGAGAACTCCACATATAGACCAAGGCAGGGAAATTTTTATTTTTTTAAGATTTATTTATTTTTTTGAAAGGCAGAGTTACAGAGAGGCTGAGGCAGAGACAGAGAAAAAGAGAAAGAGAGAGGGAGGGAGAAAGGGAAAGGGAGGGAGGGAGAGAGAGATGTCTTCCATCACTGGTTAACTCCTTCAATTGCCACAATGGCCAGAGCTGCAGAGATCCAAAGCCAGGAGATTCCTCTGGGTCTCCCACGCAGGTATAGGGGCCCAAGGATTTGGGTTATTTTCTACTCCTTTCCCAGACCATAGAAGACAGTTGAACCAGAAGTGGAGCAGCCAGTACTTGAATTGGCACCCATATGGGATGCAGGCACTGCAGACAGTGGCTTTACTTGCTATGCCACAGCGCCAGCCCCTGCATGCTTTCAAATCCTATTTCTGCTACCTTTGAGCTGAGTGATCTCAGGAAGTGACTTATTTTGCCTCACTTTAGGTCTATAATAGTACCTATTACTGGTAGAGAGAAATCCTGCCACACCATATCTCCCACCGCCTAGGAACTGCAGCTATGAGAGAGGCTGATACCCTCTGTGTCGCTTCAGTGAGGTGATGTGGAACCACTGGTTCTTCCCTGAGAACTCCTTGCCTTTGACTTATCTAAGGAAAAGACAGCGAGGTAGCCCAACGAAAATAGTGCACTCACATCCACCTAGAGACTGGGTCATCAAGTCCCCCAGGAATTTATTGCAGTCTCCAGCATTGCAGCCCCTTTTCCCGACTTCCAGCATATGGCATCGGCAGTGGTGACCAATCTTCTGTGTCTATACTAGCTGTGGCAGCCACAGCTGATACCCTGGAGGGCAGGGCACTCAGGCAAAGTGGGGACCAAAACTGCAGCAGGTGGCCGTGCAGCACTGCCCAGATCCAGGAGGCAGTGGTAAGTCCCCTGAATGCACACAAGTGCGTGCCCAATGTCCAATTTGTTCTCCTGGAATTGGGAAGCACCGCCTAACCCCTCATTCATTCTCCCCAGCACCAGGTTCCCTTCATTCTGGTTCCACCTTCCAAGGATACCAAGAGCTCCACAGCAGGGGAGTGGGAGGAGCAGTTGTACCATGACTGCCACCCAGCACCCATGCCTCAGCGTCCTCTCCACAGGCACACGGTAGCCCAACAGACTTGCAGGCTCCAGCTTGGGGCGCTGCCACCCTGGCCCCCATGGCTCCTCTGCCCACAGCCGGGTTCCCCACCACCTTTCCCTGTGCTACTCAAACTTGCCCTGCTCGGGTTGGAGCACCCATACTGCCCCAGAATACAGCAGAGAAGAGCAAGCAGCTCCCAAGTGATGCTTCCTCCAAATATGCACCAGGTCCCCAGGAGAGTTCAGGGGCAGAGTGGAGAGACCAGAGGACATAGGACACAAAAGTTCAGGCAGCTCAGGGCTTGGCCACTCCTGTTCCATGCAGGAGACATTTGAAGGAACTTGGCGGTCTGCAGCCCGACTATACATTGTTACTCAATGCCATGGCGCTGTTGCCTAGGGACACTTTCTGGTGGATCTTTGCATCCCGCCATGGAGTGCCTGTCTCCTTGCCCAAACCTGCATGTTGGACCCCAAGCACCTCTGCCTGTCTGAGTGGCCTGGAAGCCATGGCAGAAAACAACATTTCTGGCAGCCCAGGGCAGGGATCAGCCAGTGGTCCAAAACCTTGAACTCTAGGGTAAAGTCATCATCAGTTAAAGTCAAGGCACCTCCAGTTCATCAGGGCACCCTTGAAGCACCAAACTGGGCCTTTCAGAAAGTTGAGGTCCAAAGGGCAAAGAATCCAGTCCTCTGCACATGTTCCCGTAGCCAGAGTCCTGGAGCTTCTTGCTCTAAACAACTGGGAGTGGAGCTGGAAGTGCTTCCCAAATTGTAGAGTGCATGCACATATATGGAACGTGATTCCTGATGGTGCTTCTCCCCCCTTTCCCTTTATTGCTTGAGGCTACATCTATCCCTAGAAGTTGTAAGGCCTTTAGCTCTCAGGGCCTGAAAGTTAGCTCAGCAACCAGGGCAACTAGTGCAGGGATCAGAACCAGAGGATAGATTGCAGCTGGCAAGAGATGAGGAATTCTCTAAAACCTGGTCTTGTTTTCTTATTTGAAAGACAGGTGGTGGGGGAAGGAGGGAGAGAGAGCGAGCGCACAAGCGAGTGAGTGACAGAGATATCTTTCACCCGTCAGTTTACTCCCCAATTGGTCACAATGGCCAGGGCTGGGCCAGGCCAAAGCCAAAGACCAAGAGCTTCATCTGGGTCTCCCACATGGGTGCAGAGACCCACCCAAGAACTTGGACCATGTTTGCTATTTTTCCAGGCACTAGCTGGGTGCTGGATTGGAAATGGGGCAACGAGAACATGAACCAGTGCACATATGGGATGCAAGATGCCCTTTTTGTGGAAATATAGCCTTACTTCTCAGGATGGCATGTGAAAATTGGAGAAGATATGTAAGGACTGTCCAGAACCCTGTTCCATGGACAGCAGGGCACAGCAGTGCTCCCCACTATTTTAGTCCCCACATTCACTAATGATACCTTCCGATTGCATATTTTCATTTCTTTCCTGGACAGTTCCTAGATCACTAAGGTTCCAAATTCCATGAGGGAAATCAGTTATTTGATATTCTGAGGTCAGGGATGCAGAGCTGATCCATCTGTTATTTTGTTTACTTGCATTGCTTTGCTTAAATTATACAACGGGGGATGCACGAAATCTTTCTTATGGCCTCCTCTACTTTCCCCGCTAGCATTTTTCATTCTATTCTTACATTGTCCCATCTCCTAGACTACTGGAAAACAATAGTCTCAGATTGGTACATGTGTAATAGTTCCCTAAAAATAAACATTTGTTAGCGTGGCTTTACAACCTATGCCACAGCACCAGACCCTGCACTCTGTTTTTATTTAAAAGAACAGCTGTAATATAATGCATATTTTCTATAAGATCCTGAGTAAACTATTCTCTTTCCCAGGGCCTTAGTCTATAGTATATGAAATGAAATAAAAATTATCACATGAAATATTGGGGTAAAATATTGCACAACATTGGTATTTAATATCCAGAGATAATAAAACAGAAGTTTCAGTGATCACACACAGCAAGTAGGACTTAATTGGTGAAATATTTTGGTAGATTCATTATATGTGTGGATGACTGTACCCTCCCCAAAATCTATGATAGGCAAAGGATTCCACTTTCAAAAACCATGTCCAATAGTATTACCCAGACTGCCAAGTTCTGAGCAAAAAGTTTTAAACTACTTGTTTATTCTATTTATTTATTTTTGAAAGTCAGAGTTACAGAGAGAGGGAAGGAGGGTGGGAGGGAGGGAGGGAGGAAAGGGAGAGAGAGAGAGAGAGAGAGAGAGATTCTTCTACCAGTTCACTCTGCAAATTGCCACAATGGCCAGGGGTGGCACAGACAGAAGCCCAGAGCTAGGAGCTTCACATGGGTCTCCTACATACTTGCAGGGTCCCAAGGACTTGGCCATGTTCTGCTGCATTCCCAAGTGCATTAGCAGGGAGCTGGGTGGAAGCAGAGCAGCTGGGTCTCGAGCTGATGCCAAAATGGTATGCTGGTACCATGTTACACCATAATGCTCATGCTTAAAATGATTTTTAAAAGGAAATTGTGGTTCACTTAAAAAAAGACATAATCTGTCTTTAAGAAAGTCAATAAATTGGGGCCATTGTTGTGGCATAGCAAGTAAAGCTGCCACCTTTGATGCTGGCATCCCATATGGGTATCTATTTGAGTCCCAGCTGTTCCACTTCTGATCCAGCTCCCTTTTACTGCACCTGGGAAAGCAGCAGAGGATAGTGCAAGTGCTTGGGTCTCTGCACTCTCATGGAAGACAAGGAAGAAGATTCTCTCTCTATAACTCTACCTTTCAAATAAGTAAAATAAATATTTAAAAAGTCTCTATATTGTACTTTCTTTTCCAAATATTTATTTAAATATCCTACAAATGCCCAGTGCGTTAAAGGAAACCATGGAAAAAACATTAAAGAACACAGGAGAAAGATTTATGAACTGATAGGGAATGTGATCAAAAATAATGCTGCAGTGAATGCAGTAGCAGGCATCAATTCTATGTGTCCTTGCATATAAACCAGCATGTGGGTCAGTTGAGTTAGAAAGAGAGATCCTGGTAGGCTCCAAACACAGAAAGCAGATGCAAAATGGAAAAGCTGATTACCTACTGAATACTGTGCCCCACAAAACTGTACAAATGTTTTATTAATCAAAAATATAAAAAATAAATTAGTTAAAATATTTTTAATCAAAATCAGAAAGAAGGAATAAAAAATATTGTGGAGTTGACAACATGGCATTGAAAATATTTGGAATTTTTTTATTAAAGGTCTTCCTTCCGCTGGTTCACCCCCTAGATGGCCGCTACAGCCGGCCCCCCACAGATCCGAAGCCAGGAGCCAGGTGCTTCCTCCTGGTCTCCCATGTGGGCGCAGGGGCCCAAGCACCTTTGCTATCTTCCACTTCCATTCCAGGCCACAGAAGACAGCTGGACTGGAAGAGGAGCAACTGGGATAGAATCCGGCACTCATATAGGATGCTGGTGCTGCAGGCAGAACATTAACCAAGTGAGCCATGGCACTGGACCCCTGGAATTTTAATATAGAAGAAGGCTTTAGCTCAATGAATGAATGACTCAAAGTTTCCTCTCTTGGAGGATGTAAAATGGAAGATGACTAGAATTGTAATACTGCATATGAATATTTGTTGTATGACACAGATGATTACTGAATCTAAAGAAAATTAGTGGTGCTGCCTTTTGACTTTGAAAGTTATAAAACAGATCAGTTTAAATCCATGACTGACTTTTAACAGTGTTTAATTAAGACAGATAATATATATGTTTTATAAGAATTATACAGAATGAAGTTATATTTGAAGATGGTATGAGTATTTAATTAAGACAGATAATATATATGTTTTATAAGAATTATACAGAATGAAGTTATATTTGAAGATGGTATGAATAAAAATAAATTAGTGAATCAGACAGGTTAAAACTCAGAACATACAATGTTAGCAACTATTATAAGCCATTAAAATTTATTAACTTAATAGTTAAAAGCTGCCAATTATTTGCAAAAGGATTTATTTATATTATAAAATTATACATTTTCAATTATATCACAAGAGAAAAATCAACACAGAATTCAGCCATTTTCAATGATTTCTTGAATCAATCAATATGTACTAACAATGAACCATATGAAAATAAATACTGCAAAGTAATTAATTTTAAAAATTGACTAATTAATCATAGAAATGAATGAGCAACATTTAATCAGAAAAAAGGACAAATTTCTTTTTTTATTTTTTTATTTAGTAAATATAAATTTTCAAAGTACAGTTCATGGATAACAATGGCTCCCCTCCATAATTTCACTCCCACTCACACCCCTCCCATCTCCCGCTCCCTCTCCCATTCCATTCACATCAAGATTCTTTTTTTTTTTTTTTTTTTTTTTTGACAGGCAGAGTGGACAGTGAGAGAGAGAGACAGAGAGAAAGGTCTTCCTTTGCCGTTGGTTCACCCTCCAATGGCCGCCGCGGCCTGCGCGCTGCGGCCGGCGCACCGCGCTGATCCGATGGCAGAAGCCAGGAGCCAGGTGCTTTTCCTGGTCTCCCATGGGGTGCAGGGCCCAAGCACCTGGGCCATCCTCCACTGCACTCCCGGGCCACAGCAGAGGGCTGGCCTGGAAGAGGGGCAACCGGGACAGAATCCGGCGCCCCGACCGGGACTAGAACCCGGTGTGCCGGCGCCGCTAGGCGGAGGATTAGCCTAGTGAGCCGCGGCGCCGGCCTCAAGATTCATTTTCAATTATCTTTATATACAGAAGATCAATTCAGTATATATTAAGTAAAGATTTCATCAGTTTGCACCCACACAGAAACACAAAGTGCAAAATACTGTTTCAGTACTAGTTATAGCTTTACTTCACATTGGACAACACACTAAGGACAGATCCCACATGAGAAGTAAGTACACAGTGACTCCTGCTGTTGACTTAACAATTTGACACTCTTGTTTATGGAGTCAGTAATCTCCCTAGGCTCTACTCATGAATTGCCAAGGCTATGGAAGCCTTGTGAGTTCGCTGACTTCGATCTTATTCCGACAGGGTCATAGTCAAAGTGGAAGTTCTCTCCTCCCTTCAGAGAAAGGTACCTCCTTCTTTGATGGCCCCGTTCTTTCCACTGGGATCTCACTCACAGAGATCTTCCATTTAGGTCTTCTTTTTTTTCCCCAGGGTGTCTTGGGTTTCCATGCCTAAAATACTCTCATGGGCTCTTCAGCCATATCCAAATGCCTTAAGGGCTGATTCTGAGACCAGAGCGCTATTTAGGACATCTGCTATTCTATGAGTCTACTGTGTATCCCGCTTCCCATGATGGATCATTCTCTCCCTTTTTGATTCTATCAGCTAGTATTAGCAGACACTAGACTTGTTTGTGTGATCCCTTTGACTCTTAGACCTATCAGTGTGATCAATTGTGAACTGAAATTGATCACTTGGACTAGTGAGATGGCAATGGTACATGCCACCTTGTTGGGATTGTATTGGGATCCCCTGAAATAGAAGAGGATACCAAAATGGAAAAATATTCCATGCCCATGGATTGGAAGAATCAACATAATCAAAATGTCCATTCTCCCAAAAGCAATTTACAGATTCAATGCAATACCAATCAAAATACCAAGGACATTCTTCTCAGACCTGGAAAAAATGATGCTGAAATTCATATGGAGACACAGGAGACCTCGAATAGATAAAGCAATCTTGTACAACAAAAACAAAGCCAGAGGCATCACAATACCAGATTTCAGGACATACTATAGAGCAGTTGTTATCAAAACAGCATGGTACTGGTACAGAAACAGATGGATAGACCAATGGAACAGAATAGAAACATTAGAAATCAACCCAAACATCTACAGCCAACTTATATTTGATCAAGGATCTAAAACCAATCCCTGCAGTAAATAAATGGTGCTGGGAAAATCGGATTTCCACGTGCAGAAGCATGAAGCAAGACCCCTACCTTACACCTTACACAAAAATTCACTCAACATGGATTAAAGACTTAAATCTATGACCCGACACCATCAAATTATTAGAGAGCATAGGAGAAACTCTGCAAGATATAGGTACTGGCAAAGACTTCTTGGAAAATATCCCAGAAGCACAGGCAGTCAAAGCCAAATTTTTTTTAAATTTTATTTAATGAATATAAATTTCCAAAGTACAGCTTATGGATTACAATGGCTTCCCCCCCCATAACGTCCCTCCCACCCACAACCCTCCCCTTTCCCACTCCCTCTCCCCTTCCATTCACATCAAGATTCATTTTTGATTCTCTTTATATATAGAAGATCAGTTTAGCATACATTAAGTAAAGATTTCAACAGTTTGCTCCCACACAGAAACATAAAGTGAAAAATAATAGATGATTTTTTAAATGATGATGAAATCAGATCAGACCTATTGTCATGTTTAATCCCAGTGAGAGTCAAGATGGGAATTGATAATTTCTTTTTTTTTTTTTTTACAGAAGATCAGTTTAGTATACATTAATTAAAGCTTTCAACAGTTTGCACCCCCATAGAAACACAAAGTGAAATATACTGTTTGAGTACTCGTTATAGCATTAAATCTCAATGTACAGCACATTAAGGACAGAGATCCTACATGAGGAGTAAGTGCACAGTGACTCCTGTTGTTGACTTTACACTTTCCACTGGGATCTCACTCACAGAGATCTTTCATTTAGTTTTTTTTTTTTTTTTTTTTTTGCCAGAGTGTCTTGGCTTTCCATGCCTGAAATACTCTTATGGTCTTTTCAGCCAGATCTGAATGCCTTTAGGGATGATTCTGATGCCAGAGTGCTGTTTAGGACATCCGCCATTCTATGAGTCTGCTATGTATCTCGCTTCCCATGTTGGATCACTCTCCCCTTTATTTATTGAATTGGTTAGTATTAGCAGGTACTAGACTTGTTTATGTGATCCCTTTGACTCTTAGTCCTTTCATTATGATCAGTTGTGAACTGAAATTGATCACTTGGACTGGTGAGATGGCATTGGTACATGCCACCTTGATGGGATTGAATTGGAGTCCCCTGGTATGTTTCTACCTCTACCATTTGGGGCAAGTCAGCTTGAGCATGTCCCAAATTGTACATCTCTTCCCTCTCTTATTCCCAGTCTTATGTTTAACAGGGATCACATTTCAGTTAAATTTCAACACTTAAGAATAACTGTGTATTAATTACAGAATTAAACCAGTCATATTAAGCAGAACAGACAAAAAAACTACTAAGAGGGATAATGTATTAAGTTGTTCATTAACAGTCAGGGCAAGGGCTGATCAAGTCACTGCTTCTCATAGTGTCCATTTCACCTCAACAGGTTTCCTTTTTGGTGTTCAGTCAGTTGTCACCGATCAGGGAGAACCTATGGTATTTGTCCCTTTGGGACTGGCTTATTTCACTCAGCATGATGTGTTCCAGATTCCTCCATTTTGTTGCAAATGACTGGATTTCGTTGTTTCTTACTGCGGTATAGTATTCTAAAGAGTACATATCCCATAATTTCTTTATCCAGTCTACCGTTGATGGGCATTTGGGTTGGTTCCAGGTCTTGGCTATTGTGAATTGTGCTGCAATAAACATTAGGGTGCAGACCGCATTTTGTTTATCAATTTAAACTCCTTTGGGTAAATTCCAAGGAGTGGGATGGCTGGGTTGTATGGTAGGGTTATCTTCAGGTTTCTGAGGAATCTCCAGACTGACTTCCATAGTGGCTTGACCAGTTTGCATTCCCACCAATAGTGGGTTAGTGTCCCTTTTCCCTCACATCCTCGCCTCCTCGCCAGCATCTGTTGTTGGTAGATTTCTGTATGTGAGCCATTCTAACCGGGGTGAGGTGAAATCTCATTGTGGTTTTGATTTGCATTTCCCAGATTGCTAGTGACCTTGAACATTTTTTCATGTGTATGTTGGCCATTTGGATTTCCTCTTTTGAAAAATGTCTATTGAGGTCCTTGGCCCATCTCTTAAGTGGATAGCTTGTTTTGTTTTTGTGGAGTTTCTTGATCTCTTTGTAGATTCTGGTTATCAACCCTTTATCAGTTGCATAGTTTGCAAATATTTTTTTCCCATTCTGTTGCTTGTCTCTTCACTCTCCTGACTGTTTCTTTTGCAGTACAGAAACTTCTCAATTTGATGCAATCCCAATAGTTGATTTTGGCTTTGACTGCCTGTGCCTCCCGGGTCTTTTCCAGAAACTCTTTGCCTGTGCCAATATCTTGAAGGGTTTCTCCAATGTTCTCTAATAACTTAATGGTGTCAGGTCGTAGATTTATGACTTTAATCCATGTTGAGTGGATTTTTGTGTAAGGTGTAAGGTAGGGGTCTTGCTTCATGCTTCTGCACGTGGAAATCCAGTTTTCCCAGCACCATTTATTGAATAGACTGTCCTTGCTCCAGGAATTGGTTTTAGATCCTTGGTCAAATATAAGTTGGCTGTAGATGTTTGGGTTGATTTCTGGTGTTTCAATTCTGTTCCATTGGTCTATCCATCTGTTTCTGTACCAGTACCATGCTGTTTTGATTACAACTGCCCTGTAGTATGTCCTGAAATCTGGTATTGTGATGCCTCCGGCTTTGTTTTTGTTGTACAGATTGTCAAAGCCAAAATTAATATTTTGGATTGCATCACATTGAGAAGTTTCTGTACTTCAAAAGAAACAGTCAGGAAAGTGAAGAGGCAACCGACAGAATGTGGAAAAATATTTGCAAGCTATGCAACTGATAAATGGTTGATAACCATAATCTACAAAGAAATCAAGAAACTCCACACATCAACACAAAGAACCCACTTAAGAGATGGGCCAAGGACCTCAATAGACATTTTTCAAAAGAGGAAATCCAAATGGCCAACATACACATGAAAAAATGTTCAAGATCACTAGCAATCTGGGAAATGCAAATCAAAACCACAATGAGGTTTCACCTCACCCCAGTTAGAATGGCTCACATTCAGAAATCTTCCAACAACAGATGCTGGCAAGGATGTGGGGAAAAAGGGACACTAACCCACTGTTGGTGGGAATGCATACTAGTTAAGCCACTATGGAAGTCAGTCTGGAGATTCCTCAGAAACCTGAAGATAACCCTACCATACAACCCAGCCATCCCACTCCTTGGAATTTACCCAAAGGAATTTAAATTGGCAAACAAACAAGCTGTCTGTATATTAATGTTTATTGCAGCTCAATTCACAATAGCTAAGACCTGGAACCAACCCAAATGCCCATCAACAGTAGACTGGATAAAGAAATTATGGGACATGTACTCTATCGAATACTATACAGCAGTTAAGAAACAACGAAATCCAGTCATTTGCAACAAAATGGAGGAATCTGGAACACATCATGCTGAGTGAAATAAGCCAGTCCCAAATGGACAAATACCATATGTTCTCCCTGATCGGTGACAATTGACTGAACACCAAAAAGGAAACCTGTTGAAGTGAAATGGACACTATGAGAAGCGGTGACTTGATCAGCATAGCCCTGACTGTTAATGAACAACTTAATACATTATCCCTCTTAGTATTTTCTCAATGTTTTGTTCTAGTACTATTGGTTGAACTCTGTGATTAACACACAATTATTCTTAGGTGTTTAAATTTTAACTGAAAAGTTATCCCTGTTAAATATTAGAGTGGGAATAAGAGAGGGAGGAGATGTACAGTTTAGGACATGCTCAATTGGACTTGCCCCAAATGGTGCAGTTAGAATCATGACAAATTTCAAATACAGTAAAAGGAGAAAATTATTAGAAGTTTAGGATATAAATCCATGTATACAAAGGTTAGAATTAGAAGGAATTAAACAATCTTGTTGGTTCTCTGGACTATACAAAGGAAACATACAATATTCTAATTTTTTTTACTCTTTAGTTTTCAAAATTTACCACAAGACATAAATCAATGAATTCAGAAGTTCATTTTGTCAGAAACTGAAAGTTTAATAAAATACTTTAATAATAGCTACACTTTGTAACATCAAAGGGAAAGAAAAGGCTTACAGAAGAGAACAATGATCATAATCTAAAAAACAGGAGCAAAATTCCCACACTTTATTCATTGTCAAAACAGAAACAAATACTAATAGATCACAGAGAAACTGTCATTACAATTACACTGATATACTTTGTTAATATGCTTAAAATAAACAAAGGTAAATTTAGATTTCTTTCTGCATTAGGTTGAATTTTTAGTAAAAGATTTCATGAATGAGGATCAAAAGGATCTTCATTAGGTTTACACTTAAAAAGAAATAAAAAATATTTTCCTGCATTAAGTCAGGAAAATGTAAGAGAAATACATGGAGACCATTGAACTAAGAGATGCATATCTTCTTTGGCACTGTCAAAGAAAAGAAAATATTTAGACACAAGTTAAAAATGTAAGTACAATTCTGCATATTTACATTATTTGAAATCTTATGTTTTTAAAATGTTTAAAAGGTGTTAGAATGTATGCTTCAAATTTGTTTCATTAACATGTTAAAATCGACGTTGTATCAATCATGTTTTCCAGAATGCCAAGTATTTATCAGAACCAATAAACAGCAAAGGACTGACTGTGGCGTAGACATTTCCCACAAGTCTCTGGACATCCAGGACAACTGAATATTTCTGCAAAATGGCTGAGGGAGATTAGATGATGATATCCAAACAGTACATGATTGCAAAGAAACTCAGCAGCAGCAGGACAATCTGGGTAGCCCTTTTTGCTGGGAATGTTTTTGGGAAAATGCTTGTGCTATGAAGGTATTCAGACATCCTCCGATGGCTAGATAAGAAAATCATCATGTATGTCATGGAGAGCAGCATGATTGTTACAAAGAAGACATTTTGGGAGAATGCAAGTGTGAAAAACATTTTCATGATGATGGGGTTCATTGAAGAAGTGAGCAGCACTTACTGACATTGAGTAGATTGGTCATATCAAAATGAGCTACAATGTAGGTGATCATGTTACTATTGGGAGATAAGTTGATGGACCAAACACAGAAGTAAGCCTGGGTAATATACTGTGTGAGTTTATTTTTAAATCTTGATAAGTAGAAGGTGCTGGGGCTGATGGTGACAACCTGGATAATGAGAGGAGGCAGGTGGTACAGATGGAGAGACCCCTTACCACCCTGATCAAATAGAATGAAACCTTACACATTAAGTCATTGGAAAATTCACTGACTTGAAGATGATTGTAGATAAAAGATAAAGTGTAGCAAGTAGCATCACTATGTGGACAAAAGCCAGGTGGCAGGTGCTCACAGCATTGGGCTTAGGCCTATGATCCTGGTGGATTGTGAAGATGTGGAAGAGAAGGAGGAAGGCATTGCCTAAGATTCCAATGTCAGCTTGGGGAAAAAATACACATTATTATTGATAAGGTAATAGTGACTTGATCAGCTCTTGTCCTGACTGTTGATGTACAATGTAATACTTTATCCATTTTAGTATTTTTTTTTGTTCTAGTACTATTGGTTGAACTCTGTGATTAACACACAATTATTCTTAGGTGTTTAAATTTTAACTGAAAAGTGATCCCTGTTAGGAATCTGGAAAGCATTATGCTGAATGAAATAAGCCACTCCCAAAGGGACAAATACCATAGGTTCTCCCTGATCGGTGACAACTAACTGAGCACCAAAAAAGAAACCTGTTAAAGTGAAATGAACACTATGAGAAACGGTGACTTGATCAGCCCTTGCCCTGACATGATGAACAACTTAATACGTTATCCCTCTTAGTATTTTTTTTGTTTATTTGTTCTACTTAATGCTTTTGGTTGAATACTGTAATCAATACACAGTTATTCTCAAGTGTTGAAACTTAACTGAAAAGTGATCGCTGTTAAATATAAGAGTGGGAATAAGAGAGGGAAGAGATGTGCAATTTGGGACATGCTCAAGCTGACTGACCTCAAACGGTAGAGTTAGAAACATACCAGGGGATTCCAATTCAATCCCCTCAAGGTGGCATGTACCAATGCCATCTCACTAGTCCCAGTGATCAATGTCTGTTCACAATTGATCATAATGATAGGACTAAGAGCCAAAGGGAGCACACAAACAAGCTAGTGTCTGCAAATACTAGCTGATAGAATAAAAGAAGGGAGAACGATCCAACATGGGAAGTGAGATACACAGCAGACCCATAGAATGGCAGATGCCCTAAATAGCACTCTGGCCTCAGAATCAGCCCTTAAGGCATGTGGATCCGGCTGAAAAGCCCATGAGAGTATTTCAGGCATAGAAAGCCAAGACACTCTGGCAAAACAACAACAACAACAAAAACAAAACAAAACAAAACAAAACAACAACAACAACAACAACTAAATGAACGATCTCTGCGAGTGAGATCCCAGTGGAAAGAACAGGTCATCAGAGAAGGAGGTACCTTTCTCTGAAGGGAGGAGAGAACTTCCACTTTGACTATGACCTTGTCTAAATATGATCAGAGTCGGTGAACTCAAAAGGCTTCCATAGCCTTGGCAACTCATGACAAGAGCCTAGGGTGATTACTGAGGCCATAAACAAGAGTGTCAATTTGTAAAGTCAACAACAGGAGTCACTGTGCACTTACTCCTCATGTAGGATCTCTGTCCTTAATGTTCTGTACATTGTGATTTAATGCTATAACTAGTACTCAAATAGTATTTTTCCCTTTGTGTTTCTATGTGGGTGCAGACTGTTGAAATCTTTACTTAATATATGCTAAACTGATCTTCTGTATATAAAGAGAATTGAAAAGGAATCTTGATGTGAATGGAAGGGGGGAGGGGGAGGGAAAGGGGAGGGTTTCGGTGGAAGGGAAGTTATGGGGGGGGGGAGCCATTTTAATCCATAAGCTGTACTTTGGAAATTTATATTCATTAAATAAAAGTTAAAAAAAGAGGGAATTATGTTCATCTTTTAAAATTTTTAAATAAAATATTGAGTATCATTTTATTTTTTAAGATCTGTTTTATTTTAAAGGCAGAGTTATAGAGAGGCTGAGGCAGAAAAAGGGAGAGAGAGTGTGAGAAAGAGAGTTCTTCCATCCATTGGTTTACTCCCCAGATGGCCACAATGGCCAGACCTACACCGATCTGAACCAGGAGCCTCCTCTGGGTCTCCCACTTGGATGCAGGGGCCCACTCTCCTGGGCCATCTTCCACTGCTTTCCCACGCAATAGAAGAGAATTGCCTCGGAAGTGGAGCAGCAAGGACTCAAACCAGCACCCATATGGGATGCCGGCACTGCAGGTGGCTGCTTTACCCAGTACACCAAAGCCTTGGTCACCAATTTTGTTCATCTTAAGAGCAAACAGGAAGCGTTTTATATACCTGAAACACAACAACAACAATAACAAAAAACCCAGACCACTTGTCACCAGTGCTCTTACTTTTTGTTGTGAATATCTTCACAAATCATTATTTTTAATTCATCCACTTATTTTTATCAAACCCAGAATATTTTATAGAAATTTTTGATCCTAAAACTTCTGTATTACTCTACAACAAATGAACCTTTTCATTATATCCATTTTTTGAAATCTTTGAAGACTTCTATTTGGAGATTTCAAAAAAAAAATTTTGCAACAAAAGAAATTTATTTCTAATTCCCTGTTTCTGGAAAGGTTTGAATCACTCTTTTTTTTTTTTTTTGGACAAGCAGAGTGGACAGTGATAAAGAGAGACAGAGAGAGAAACGTCTTCCCTTGCCGTTGGTTCACCCTCCAATGGCCACCGTGGCCGGCTTGCTGCAGCCGGCGCACCGCGCTGATCTGATGGCAGGAGCCAGGTACTTATCCTGGTCTCCCATGGGGTGTAGGGCCCAAGCACTTGGGCCATCCTCCACTGCACTCCCGGGCCACAGCAGAGAGCTGGCCTGGAAGAGGGGCAACCAGGACAGAATCCGGCACCCCGACCGGGACTAGAACCCGGTGTGCCGGCGCCGCTAGGTGGAGGATTAGCCTAGTGAGCCGCAGCGCCAGCCCTTGAATCACTCTTTATACATATGCTCTCTGTCATGCACACACATGGTGAAATATATTCAGAAATTAATGTCTGAAGTAGAAAATCCCGCTACAAACACATGACATGCATGAGTTAATTTAAGGGCATATTTCACGGTTGATTAAATGGTTATTGAAACATTTCTGAATCAAAACTGGTTTGGTAATTGTCTTAAAATATGGATCTGTTTCCTCAGCACAATATGGACCCTTAAAAAAGCTCCAAGATCATGTTAACTATCTCTAAATGTGAGGATCATAATAAATTCAATTTCAAGAGTATATTGAAGCATGGAATAATATCTATGCAATTATCTATGCTATATTTGTATATAATATGTTGTTCTCACTCCATACATTGTGAGCCATCCAGTAAAAGAGATGAAATATTTTAGATAAGCATTGAAATATTTTCATTTAGCTGATTATCCCTAACTCAATTCCTAGATTTTGTAAATGTGTACCATGGATTTAAACAGATTTGATCTTATAGATCACTAATTGTTCTCTGTTTCCAATGTGGTTCTTATTAAAATGAAGAAGAAAAAAATGTGATACTGTGGATGATCTTTAATAGATGAAGTATAATCATTTAAATGATTTCTTTTGAAAACCCTCTAAACTTCAATATTAAGTGGTCTACATGGTGTATAAGAGCTCCCAAATAATATTTGTTATTTATTTGAATTTTAAAGTTAATTTTATGTCATATATTTATGTGAGTAATCTGGCAGTCCATCCCGGAACAATCACCAAATTTGCAATAATATGCTACTGACCTTAGACAAGTGAAATAGAGGGACGTTTGAGCATGGTCACCTATAACTTGGTCAGGGTGAAATATATGCAACAGGAAACCATTATACATGGTGAAAAAAGGCAGACCCTGAAAGAAAATACCATATTTTTTCTATTCTATGGGAGTGAAATTGACCACTTAAGATTCAATGATTGTTGACAGCCCTTGTGTCAATTGTTGAGGAAGTTTTTTTTTTTTTTATTCATACTATTTGTTGAACTCTTTACTTAGTGAAGGAATAATCTTATGAGTATAAAGTTAACTGAAAGAAGATTTAAAAAAAATAAAATGGGAATAGGCGAGGGAGGAGGAAGAAGGGTGGGAGTTTTGGTGTGAGGATGGGTAGAGTGGAAAGTATCACTATGTTCCTGAATCTGTATATAGGAAATACATGAAAGTTGAATACCTTAAATATAATTTTTAAAAAGAATACATGTGTCCTTTTTCATCAAAGTAAACTCTTTATAATCTGAATGTATAGCTCAGTTCTCACTATAAGAAATGACAGCCTGAGGTTACTGGGGCTGAGAGTGAATCCCCTGAGCCATCTCAGGAGACAGAATGCATGGACAGCATGCACCCTCTTTACTCTGGCTTTCATGTTATACTCCAAAATATTTCCATGATCATTTATTGGTGAAGAAAATATCAAAATTAAATGGGCCAGGCATCAAAAGGCTGAAGAAATCTCTGGTCTTAGATAAGACATGCACATAAAACAGAAGCAGTGTAGTGGCAGAGAGAAGACATCTACACACACTCAAGCACTACTTTTTACACAAAGTATGTTTTAAAAAATTATTTACTCTGGGTTGGCACGGTGGTGCAATAGGTTAATCCTCCGAAGTGGAGCTGGCATCCCATTTGGGCACCAGTTCTAGTCCTGGCTGCTCCTTTTCCAATCCAGCTCTCTGCTATGGCCTAGGAAAGCAGTAGAAGATGGCCCAAGTCCTTGGGCCCTTGCACCTGTGTAGGAGACTGGATGAAGCTCCTGACTGCTGGCTTCAGATCGGCACAGCTCCAGCCATTGCAGCCATTTGGGGATTAAACCAACAGATAAAAGATCTTTCTCTCTGTCTCTCCCTTTCACTGTCTGTGACTCTCTCTCTCTCTCAAATAAATAAATAAAATTTTTAAAAAATTATTTGCTCAAGGGCAGAAAGACAGAGTGACACACTGTAGGGGCAGAATGAAGAAGAGAGGGAGGGGGAGAGAGACAGAGAGAGAGAGAGTTATCTTCCATCAACTGGTTTACTGATGTACTCATCAACATGCCCACAAATGCTGAGACTTGGTCTGGACAAAGATAGGACAGAGGGACTCCATATAGGTCTCAATGTGTATATCCACCTGTTAAGCTCATTATTGTATAATATTAAGAATATTGCATAACTATTGGGACAATGAGGTGAACAGTCCTAAAGCTTTCTGAAAAATTTCAAAACTTGACAGAAGAAAAATAAATATCACTAAAGCATAATGAATTAGTTCAGGTTTCTTGTGTCTTGCTAGAACAAATTTACTTGGAAAAAATATGTCAAATTGAGAAATATACTAGATTGAGGAAAACCAGATACAAAACTAATACAAGTAGATAAAAAATCACAATATACTTCTGCAAACCATTTCATTTATGGCCTTCCATACTTCATGAATTTCACCATTTCATGTCTAGAGACATTTATAGTGTTAGTGGTGGAGTAATATCTAAGACCTATGTCATCAAGCAGAAAATCTTCCTAACAGTTCACTGAGACCAATCCTGCTTCAGCCCAGGATCCACAAGCTCTTGGAGCTCACTCTGTGAATAAAACAGAAAGACACTCACCCAGCCAAGCCTCTGATGTGAATTCATTATGAAATGAATGCTCAAGATGTGGTTACAGGGAAGGAATGGCATCAGCTCATCTCCCTGCAGGCCCTTAACTGTCATTTCAACTTTAGAAGCATGACATCCATGGTCTTGGCATCATTGGAAATAGGAGCCACCTCAGGGAACAGTGAACTTTCCTGGTTTTTGGAAGAAAGTGGAGGAGAGCAGCTGAACCCCACACTTCTCAACTTTGAACTCATTTCTCCAAGGCAGGCCTATCTAGGCAGGTTGTTTGCTCTCAGTCTTGTCAACAGATACAAGTAAATCAGTAACCTCTGCTTCAGAACAAGTACAAGCACATCTGATTTTTCAATCTGCCTCCATTGCTCCAGGAGACTCCCAGTGGCAACCCCGGTTCTTCTTCTGTGGTGTTGGGTCTCAGTGAAACAATGAAGCACCTATAAATCAGAAAACTGGCCCCTCCACAAATCCCTGTGCCAGGGCTCCTGCATTGGTAGCAGAACACAGGCTGCATTTCCTCTACTTCCTTCTAGCCCGGGGTAACTGCATTTCAGCAGTACAATGGTCCATGGTCTGCATTGTCCTTCTCAAAGCAATTTATTTAGATGTGGACCCCAATTTCTGTGTTGATGTGTTTTGCCACCTATCCCTCAGTCTCCTCTACCAGTTTCACTAGTCTTTCTATTTCGCATGCACAGAAGTAGAGGAATTACAGTTTACCAACTGAAAAATTTCCTGTTTTTCTGATACCCACCAGACACCCCTTTGTTATGATTTGCTCAAAAGTGAATGTTTAACCTGATTAGAACTGCTAAGTCTGTGCTCCCATTTATGAGTCCAACACCCTTTGATTTTAAAGTGGTGACATATATCTTCTCAACATGCAGTTCCCCATCTGGACAAAAGCTCTCAGTCTCTTGAGTCCATTCTGGTGGACCTCTCATGTGTGCTTCTTGATCCACACTGGACCAGTTATCCAGCTGATCTTGTGAGGCCCGTCCTTACCACATACATCTGAATCAGGGAGGATGCACTTGTTCCAGAGATGGAGACTGCTCTGTAACCAACCAGCTGATTCTTCACAGCCAGGGTCACTGAGTAGAGCTACTGGCTCTCCTCCTTCATTTGCACCTGTTCACTCTAGTCCTTGCGTAGTTGTCTCTGAGCACAGGAAACCTAAGTCTGATATAATGAGAATTAAGCAGAGAATTTTAACTAGAATACAATTCAACTGATTAAGCTCTCCTTTATAGTTACTCTTTTCCTATCTGCTTAAGGACACTTTCCCTATCTAATGGCATCAAATTAACATATATTCTAAAAGACCATGAACTTAATCCCAGTATTCCGGATGGTTTGGAAAGACCAAACTATCTGATTCCCCAGCTGCTTCATTTCATGGTTTATATTAGTGGGAAGGAAAAATCAGGACCAGAAACAAGACTCTAATCCAGGAACATTGATAAGGGATGCCGATGTAACAACCAGCATCTTGCTACTAGGCCAAAGGCCTACACTTAAAATATATTAGCAATTTGGAAATACACAATATATTGTTTTTTATGACAGATTTATTTTTTTATTTTTTTATTCTTAACTTTTATTTAATGAATATAAATTTCCAAAGTACAGCTTATGGATTACAATGGCTTCCCCCCCATAACGTCCCTCCCACCCACAACCCTCCCCTTTCCCATTCCCTCTCCCTTTCCATTCATATCAAGATTCATTTTCAATTCTCTTTATATACAGAAGATCAGTTTAGCATACATTAAGTAAAGATTTCAACAGTTTGTTCCCACACAGAAACATAAATTGTTAACTATGATCACCTGGCATTGAAATTATTTTTTTTTGTCTTAGTGGAATTTTTTGGTCTTCAACCAACATTTGCTGTTTCCCAATTAATACCCCAAACCACCTGACAACTTCTGGTGGTCAACCTCCTATTCCCCTTTATTATTATTTCCAATAATGAAGGGACAAAAAACAACCATTTCAGGTGGTCTGAGGGAGTACTCACAGATTTTTTTTTTTTTTTGCATTTCATAGAACTACTGCAAGCAAGAACTCTACTGCATGAAACTCTCCAGTAGCACTGATGCCCACATAGACCTGCCCACCTGCCAGATGATATTATTCCAGAGATCACAATAGGAAAGAAAATCTCAATAGGAATTAAAATTACCAACTAATTTAACTGTGAACAGTTGCTAATCACATTGGAAGGGGGTACTGGAATGAACAAAAATTTTGAGAAGTGATAAGAGGAATGAACATTGCTCAATCAGCAATGAGTTTTTAGTACATACAAAGGATATAAATTTAAACTTTCCACGGTACATATTATCAAGCATGCCATGCATTTTATCTATTTTTTAAGATTTATTTATTTATTTGAAAGGCATTGTTACAGATAGGCAGAGGCAGAGAGAGAGAGGGAGAGAGAGAGAGAGAGAGAGGTCTTCCATCTGATGGTTCACTTGCCGGATGGTCACAACAGCCAAAGCTGTGCTAATCTGATTTCAGGACCCAGGAGATTCCTCTGGGTCTTCCATGTGGGTGCAAGGGGCCCAAGGACTTGAGCCACTTTCTGTTGCTTTCCCAGGCCATAGCAGAGAGCTGGATCAGAAGTGGAGCAGCCAGGATTCGAACTGCTACCATATGCGATGCTGACAACACAGGTAGCATCTTTACCTGCTATGCCACAGTGACAGCCACATGTATCTATTTTCATGAATCATTTGTTTTCCTCTCCACATACTAAACTGAGAGCCCCATGACAACATAGTCTTGTGTCTGTTTTCTTTATTGCTCTGACCTGAGCATCTAGAATAGAATCTGGCACATAGTAGAAAGTGGCAATATGTGCCAATGAATGGAAGTATTTGGTTATCAGCTATGACAACAAACCTTTACTATGATTCAATATACAGTAGTCCCTCCCTACATGATTTGGATGTATTCTAGTTTCTGCATAAGCAATTTGTATATATATTTTTTAGTTTTCATAGCATCATCAAGTTATCTCCTTATGATGACTCCCCTTGCTGTGTTTCAACTTGATAGAAAAAAAGGGGAGTGACTTTGTGCCAAGGAGGCCAATCCTGTGGGGCTACCTAACTTTATAATATATGCTCTAGTAAGAACTCACTGTAAAGATAGGCAATAATCTTCCAAAGTAGGTGCTACCCATAAACCTAATGACTGAACACTAGGATCTACCTCTAAAAGATTTCACTATAGCACCATCAAGCCCTACAACAAAGTATCCACTACATGAACTGTCAGGTACATTCTCAAACCATAGGGTCACATGATCCAGCAATTCTGTCCTGGGTATATATCATAGGATACTGATATCAGTATATTTATATTTATTGTAGCATTATGCACAATACCCAAAACATAAACTTGAATGAATAAGAAAATGTGGTATGTCAACAAAATAATCTGCCATTTCCAGGGACATTGTAGTAATTGAAATGATCCAAATACAGACAGAAATATAATTTGCATTTTCTAATATGTAGGAGCTAAAATAGTCCATAATCAGGAGAATATTTGAATCCTTATTTTAAAGCCATTTTGTATGAAAGCAGAACAAGGAAAAGAATGGCAGGAGGGGGCTTACATGATGCATAAATATTAAAATGTATAAAATGTAAATAGATACTTTTTAAAAAAATACACATATACAAATATAAATGTAGGCAAGAAAATGAATTTAATGTAGAAAATAAATATAAATAATAGGTACAACTTTTAAAATGATGACATTCACCCCAGAAAGAGAAAATGCAGACAACTCAATTTTGAATAATTTCATGAGGCTACTTTATAATACATTTTACTTGCAATTTTATAGGAAGGTTTGGAAAGACTGAGCTTTCCTTATGTTATAACTATAAAGCGTGTTTTCTGAGGTCTGTGGCTACTCACACAGTATTCAAAATTTTCTATTTTATTTCTTAAATTTATTTAAAGGGAACAAATTTCATGTACTTGATATATCCAGTTTTTAAAGAATAATGATACTTCAAACCCTATCCCACTTCATGCCTCTCTACTCTAACTACCCCTCTTCCTTCCTGTCTCAAGTATCTTTCAGTTACTTTATTTTTATGAGATCAACCTCCACTAAAGATGAAATTCAACAAACAGTAGAGGTTGTTCAATTCAGAGAGTTCTAGCACCTTGGGTTCTTCCATAAGTAAACCAAAGTCTAATTTAAACAGTGAAACAAAACTTAAGCTTGACTATTAGCGCCTAAAAAGGGACCACTCAGTAAATCACATCTACTTAGGCCACAAACCAAACTGTATCTAACCAAATAATGCCTTTATTTTGCCTCCATATTCAGCCTGCTAAAGAAATTCTCTGAATGTCTTTTTTTTTTTATTTGACAGGTAGAACCATAGACAATGAGAGAGAGAGAGACAGAGAGAAAGGTCTTCCTTCCGTGCTAGTGCTACCCCGATCCGAATGCAGGAGCCACGTGTTTCCTCCTGGTCTCCCATGCGGGTGCAGGGGCCCAAGCACTTGGGCCATCTCCACAGTCTTCCCGTGCCACAGCAGAGAGCTGGACTGGAAGAGGAGCAACTGGGACTAGAACCCAGCGCCCACATGGGATGCTGGCGCTGCAGGCGGAGGATTAATCAAATGAGCCACAGCGCCAACCCTCAATGTCTTCTATTATTGAATGCTGCCTGACTCATGAATCCCCTAATACTTAAGTTAAAAAACTCTTCAAGTAACTCTCCTGAATATTTTTATTTTAACAACAGGGCCTGAGAAATTCTATTTCTCAAAACTACCCCATCAGTATTCAGTAAAAGGGATTCCCATATTCCAATCATACTCAGAGGAGGAGACTACACAGGATCTGACTATCAGCATACATTATCATTTGGATTGTGGGAGCTTTCTGCCTTGAGGACCTCGGGCCCAGTCCACATGGTGCCTCTTGGTCTTTCACCTTCCTGCCGTTCTGCTGGTTGAGCAGAGTAGGTCATAGAAGAGTCTGGAAAGTCTTTCCAACACCACCATAAAACAAAACATAATGGTGCCTTAGATACACACAACTAGTGACTGGAGACTATCAAATACACCCTACTAAACTCAAAGAAGACATTTGTGAAATAGCAATGGTGTTTTATGTCATCAGAATTATGATTTATGGCATTAGTTTATTCTGATATCCCAATAGTAGTTTATATTGCAATGGTCTGATTGACTTTACAGATAACTGCAACAACACAAAGATTGCTTTATTACATCATTGTGGTATGTAAGAAGCATCACATTATTGGTTTATGACATCACAATAGTGATTATAATGTCATGTTGATTGTGACACCACAATTACATTTGCATAACACTTCTTTATACCACAGCAATGGTGGATTTAAGGAATCACATGGTTTTGTGTCACCACAATAGATTTTGAGTTCATAATACTTTTTTGACATCACATTTTTATTATGACATCTCAATGTTGGCTTATATTATAATTTTTAAGGCATGACAATAGATTTATGATGTCATAATGGTATTATGAGCACACATTTTATTACATCACTTTGAATTAATTATGATATAATGGTGGTTGGTTTGATACATCCCAGTATGGGACTCTGACATCACTGTTGCTGATATCAACTGTAGCTTATGGCATGACAATAGATTATGACATCCAACTGGTAAATTTATGACATTGTAGATGTTTCTATGACATCAAAATTGATAATGATTTATGACATGAAATTGTGGGTTAGACACCAAATTGTCACAATGGTAGGTTTATGGCAACACAATTTTATTGCATAACATTGCTATTGTTTTTGACACCACAAATAACTGTAAAAGTTACAATTGTGCTTTATGACTTCAAAATTGTGCTTTGTGACAAGACACTTGATTATGATATCACAATGCCAGGTTTATGGATCGCAATGGCTTTATGACATACATTGTATTGTGGCATCACAATATTCTTTTATGACATCACAAGGCATAATTTATGACATCATGATTTATTATAAGACCACAATGGAAATTTTATGATATCACAATGAATAACACCTAATTGATTATGGTGTTACAATAGTATTTTAATTGGGTCACAATTGTTGTTCGGACTCAAAATTCATTTTAAAATAGCAATTGTGAGGGCCAGTGCTGTGGCACAGCAGGTTAACGCCCTGGCCTGAAACACTGGCATCCCATATGGAAGTCGGTTCTAGTCCTGGCTGTTCCTCTTCCAATCCAGCTCTCTGCTATGGCCTGGGAAAGTAGTAAAGGATGGCCTAAGTCCTTGGACTCCTGCACCCATGGGGGAGACCCGGAAGAAGCTCCTGGCTCCTGGCGTGGGATCAGCACAGCTCCAGTTGTCATGGCCAGTTGGGGGTGAACCAGTGGATGGAAGACCTCTCTTTCTGTCTCTACCTCTCTCTATAACTCTGTCTTTCAAATAAATAAAATAAATCTTTAAAAAATAGCAATTGTTGGTTTATGATATCACAATTCTCAGTTTATGATGTCAGTGGTAGGTTTATTGTGTCACAATTGTTTTGTGTGTTCACAATAAACAGTTGGTTTATTATATGTCAATGTTTTATTTATTGCATATACATATTAGTTTATGACATCAAAATGGTTTTTATGACTTCACAACTGATCATGGTATCACATGGTTTTTCTGTCATCACAATTTACTATAAAGATGATTAACTCATCAAAATTGATTTTGATGTACATATTTTTTACTTCACATTTGATTATGATGTGACAATTATTGGTTTTTGACAATGATGCTATGGCATCTCAACATTTGTTGTGTCCTGCGAGACTCACCAAAATGCAAAGAACCAAGGGACTTTATTTATAGGACCAGCATGCTGGGGCCTGGCTCCTGGTGCATCACAGTGCTGGGAGACCAAGACCCCCTTTCCTTTGTTCTCAGGGTTGTATAGCCTCTGGACAAACAAATATTATGTTTGCATTCCTTCTTTCCCCTGGCCGTGCTGAGCCAAGGACAGCCCACCTCATTGGTTGCCCCCACCTGGCCCTGCTGGACCAAAGACTGCTTGGTATCAGGTTTCATCTTTATAGAAGCGTCCCTGGTCTAGCCGGTTCTTTTGTCATGTGAGAAGCCTGTCATGGCATGGCTCTGGGATCTCACTCATTAGTTTATGGCAACAACATTCTATGATTTTGCAATTCATTAAGGCATCACAATGGTATTATGATACCACAATTGACTTTGATATTACAATGCTGGTTATGATATCAAAACTGATTATGAAGCCAAAATGGTTTTTATGACAACACAATATTGTTATGACATCATCAAGGTAGTTTGATATTATCAGAATGACTGTTTAACACAAACCAATTGATTTTAACATAAAAATTTTTATGATAATCCAATGGTGTTTAATGACATCAATATTGATCATGATTTCACAATGATTGCTTGGTTTATAACATCACAATAGATTGTGATATCACAATAGTAGTTATATGGCAGCACAGTTGATATGCCACAATAGTTGTTTTATGATATGATAATGTTGGTTTATCACATAACAATTGATTATGACTACACAATGTTATTTTTATAGCAATACTATCATGGTTTATAACATTCATATTGATTGTATTGGCAAAATTATGGCCATTGCAACTCAATTCACAATAGCTAAGATATGGAATCAACCCAGATGCCATCAACTAAAGACTGGAAAATAAATTATTTTATATATATATGTATATATATTATAGAATACTGCATAATAATTAAAAAAAGAAATCATGTAATTTGCAACAAAATGGATGGAGCTGGAAACCATTATACTTAGTGAAATTAGCCAGTTGCAAAGGACAAATACCATATGTTCTCCCTGATCTTTGATAACTAATAGAGTACCTAAAAGGTAATCTAGAGATGTGAAATTGCCACTTTTAGATGCAATGTTTTTGAACAGCCCTTCTCTCAACCGCTAAGAAAGAGTTTTTTTAATACTATTTGTTGAATGCTTTACATAGTGTAGCATTAATCTTATGTGTATAAAGTTAATTGAAAATAAATCTTTCTAAAAAATAATAATGGGAATAGAAGAGAGAAAAGGAAAAAGTGAGGGAGTGTGGGTGCAAGGGAGGGTACAGTTGGAAGAATCACATTATAGTGTTTTATGACAACACAATGGTTATTTATGACATCCAAATCAATTATGATGTTTTATCACAATCTGATCGTAGTTTGTTCACAATTTGAATATGGCAGCACAAAGATAGGTTTGTGATATCAGAAGAGTGGTTTATCACAAGCTACTAGACTGATAATACAATTTTTAAAAATATTTATTTAATGTTTTGAAAGGCAAACTTAGGGAGGGTGATTGAGTGATATTCTATCCACTGGTTCATTCCTTAAATGGCCTTAATGGCCAAATCTGGGCCAATCCAACCCTAGGAACCAAGAGCTTTATCCAGGTCTCCCGCAAGGGAATGGGAACCAAGAACTTGGACTGTCCTCTGCTGCTTTCTCAAGCTCATTATCAGGGATATAGACTGGAAGTAGGACAGCCATGTCTTGACTTGAACCAGTGCCCATATGGGATGTTGGCATTGCACATGGCAGCTTAACCCATTATATCTCAATGCCAGTCTCCACCATTTTTTCTATGACAATGTAAAGAAAGTATATTCCATCAATATTTGTTAGTGTGGCACAACTTTTATAACATCACAACTGATTATGATATCACAAGGATGGTTTTAATGATAACAGAATGGTGTTTTACCACTTAACAACTGATTTCAATCTCACATTGCTTTTTTGAAGAAATAATAGCTGTTTATTACATCAAATTTTACTATGATGGCATAATATTTGATGATTTAACAAAAAATTTCTATGAAACTGATTGATTATGACAGCATCATGTTATGATAATGACATATTAAGGGTATGCTTCTGATATCAGAATGGTGTAATATCACAATTGTATTATGGTAATATAGAGTTTATGACATATAAAATGATTATGATGGCACAATGTCTGTAGGAGACATCACAACCTAATTGGTTGACATCAGAAACACTTGTAGTATCAGAATTGATTACGGTAGCAGAATGTTAGGTTGATATCAGAATGGTAGATTATAACATAAAAATTGTTAATGATTTCACAGTGTGTCTTATGACAATATCATGATGTTTTATGATACCAAGTTGTTTATGAAAGAATAATGGTAGGTTTATGATATCACAATTTGTTATGACAGTACACTGGTACATTTATGATATCAGAATTGTAATTGATTGTGTATCAACTGGTTATGACAACACAATGTTTGTTATGTCAATACAATGGCATTTTGTGATTTAAAAACCAATTATGGTGCCATGAAATTTGTATTATCACATCACAAATTATTAGGACTTCACAATGGTAGATTTCTGTTATCAGAATGATTATTCATCAGAAACCAATCAGTTATGAGACTTAACACAACAAACATATCGCAACATTACAATGTGTTAAATGATAATACAATTGTGTAGCAAAATGTTTGTTTTATAACATTACCATTTTTATGATGGCACAGAGGTTGGTTAATGACATAACAATGGAGTGATATCACAATTGTATTTTATTCAGAAGGATGGTTTACCAAATAGCAATTGATTATAATATCAAAATTTCTTGTGACAATACAATGGTGGTTTATGATATCAAAATTGATTATGATAGCATAATGTTTTGGCTTATTACATAAAAAATCATTTATGGCAGCACAACAGTAGTCTTATGAGATTAGAATTGATTATGTTGGCAAAATGGAAGGCTTATGGTATCTGAATGGTGGTTCACCATTTGAAAAATTTTTATGACATCACAGTGTACTTTATGACAATATGATGATGGTTTATGACATTAAATTTGTTATGATAAAACAATGGCAGGTTTGTGATATTTCAATTGATTATGACACCACACTGGTCATTTATGACACCAGAATGATATTTTATCACATAAAGATTGTTTTTTTAAAAAAGATTGATTTATATGTTAAAGTCAACAACAGGAGTCACTGTGCACTTACTCCTCATGCAGGATCTCTGTCCTTAATGTGCTGTACATTGTGATTTAATGCTATAACTAGTACTCAAACAGTATTTTTCCCTTTGTGTTTCTATGTGGGTGCAGACTGTTGAAATCTTTACTTAATATATGCTAAACTGATCTTCTGTATATAAAGAGAATTGAAAAGGAATCTTGATGTGAATGGAAGGGGAGAGGGAGCGGGAAATGGGAGGGTTGCGTGTGGGAGGGAAGTTGTGTAGGGGAGAAGCCACTGTAATCCATAGCTGTACTTTGGAAATTTATATTCATTAAATAAAATTTAAAAAAAATGAAAGGCAGAGTTATAAAGAGGCAGAAACAGAGAGAGATAGAGATAGAGATAGAGATGGAGATGGAGGTGGAGGTGGAGGTGGAGGTGGAGAGGGAGAGGGAGAGGGAGAGGGAGAGGGAGAGGGAGAGGGAGAGGGAGAGGGAGAGGGAGAGGGAGAGGGAGAGGGAGAGGGAGAGGGAGAGGGAGAGGGAGAGGGAGAGGGAGAGGGAGAGGGAGAGAGAGAGTTCCATCCGCTGGTCCACTCCCCAGATGGCCACAATAGCCAGAGCTGTGCCAATCCATAGCTGGGGAGCTAGGAGCTTCTTCCAGGTCTCCCACACACATGCGGGAAACCAAGCACTTGGGCCATCTTCTACTGCTTTCCCAGTCCATAACAGAGAGCTAGATTAGAAGAGGAGCAGTTGGGACTTGAACAAGCACCCATATGGGATGCCAGCACTGCAGGCGGTGGCTTTACCTTCTATATAACATTTTTTATGACAAAACAAAGTTAGTTTTTGACATCAAAATTGATTATGACATTCCAAGGATAGGTTTATAACATTAAAATTTATGATGATATCTTAATGATTGATATATGATATATGAATTAGTTTAGACATCATAGTTATAGCATTACAGTATCTGTATGGCAGTTTATAACAAACCATAGATTATATCATTATGTTTTTATCACAATACACAATAACGATTGTGCAACAGTTTGTGTATGACATCAAAATTGATAACGATATCACAATGGTATGTTTATGATATCAAAAATGTGGTTTAAGAGAAAATAATAGATTAGGATATCTCAATGCTATGGCATTAAATGTTGGTTTATGACATCAAAACTGATTATGATGGTATAATAATAGTTTCATGTAATCATAACTAATTATTGTGGCATACCTGTAAGTTTATTATATCACACTGGTGGCATATCACATAATAATTGTTTAGGACATCACAATTTTGAAATATTTTATGGTGGTTTATGTCATTACAATTGGTCAAGATGGCATAATAGATGATTTATGACTACACATTTGATATATCACAATAATAGGTTTGTGATACTAGAATGGAATCTATGTATGACAGTACAATGTTGTATTATGACATCATAATTGATTATGATAGCACAATTTTTGGTTTATCATATCACAATTGATTATAACATCAGAATAGTAAGTTTATATTAGAAAGGGGGTTTAACACAATCTAATTTATTATATATCTTGTTGTGTTAAATATCAATACAAATAGAGTTTTATGACATAAAAATTGATTGTGAAGCCACAATGATTTATGACTGTTATATTTTTCACTATTTTTGGATGGCACAATGGTAGGTTAATGACATAAAAATTGCTTATGACATCACAATGATGGATTTAAAATATCAGAATGGTGGTTTATCACAATCTAATAGATTATATTAACACAATGCTTTTTATGACTACACAATCATGGCATATGACATCAAAAATGTTTATGATGGCCCAATCATTGGTTTATGACATCACAACTGATAGCAATATTATCAAAGTATGCTTATGATATCAATAGGGTGGTTTATTACGAACCAATTGTTTGATACCATAATGTTGTTATGGCAATACAAAAGTGGATTATGTCATCAACATTGATCATAGCAGCACAATATTTGTAGTATGACATCAGACATGTGACTTAATGCTAACCTATTAGTTTCTACATCATGCTGTATTAAATGGAATTACAATGTTGATTTATGTCATCAAAATTCATTATGAAACTACAATGCTTGGATTATCACATTACAATTTTAATGATAGCACAATGGTAAATTGATTACACAATTTATTATGACCTGACCATGGAAGTATGATATGTTTATCACAAATATATGATGGTTTATCATAAATCTATACTATTGCAAATACTACCACAAATCAATACTATAATAGCACAATGATTTTATAACAATAAAATGATGATATATGACATCAAAATTGATTTTGATGGCAAAGTGTCGCTCCCCCTCTTCGTGGAGGAACGACACAGGACCCTACGCTGTTCTTTCGTCTGCTCGGCCCTCCCCGGGTTTGCTGCTGGTTCTTCCCGGGTTGGCTACTATCCCTTCCACCTCCGTGGAAGGGCAGTTCCCCCTGGCCGCATTCCCCACTTCCGCAGGGGAGCGGCACCCCGCCGGCCGGTTCTCTCGGGGGCTGCACGGGTTCCCTTAGATGTTCCCCATAGATGTTCCTGGTGCATGCCGTCTCTCTCCTCCTTTATAGTCCTCCTCCGCCAATCCCAACTCGGCTGAGTACGCTGCTCTCCAATCAGGAGCAAGTCCTACAGTTAATTGGTTGAACTGGAGGCAGCTGTGCGGAAGCTGTTTACTTCTCTCCCAGCGCCATATTGTGGGAGAGCAGATGCATAGAATAAGTCCTAATTCGAGTAACTTAGTCTAGTCCGGATTGCTCCCCACAGATCCCCCTTTCTTTTTATTTTTTAGCGTTGATACGCGCCTGTCTTCGGTGTCCCGCGGAACACACTCTGCTCTACTTGCTAGAGTTGCCACAGGCTCTTACAAGTCCTATCAATCAGGAAAACCGAATCCGGGTCCTCTCTTCGCCATTGTGAGGAGGTTTTTAGGCGCTGATGCATGCCTGTGTTCGGTGCCCTGCAGCGCATGCTCTACTCTGCTAGAACTGCCTGCAGGTGTTTACAAAACCTATCAGGCAAACCGAATCCAAGCCTTCTCATTGCCGTATTGTGGGGGAGACTTATTAGTGTTGGTTCGTGCCTATCTTCGGTGACCTGCAGCTCATACTCTGGTCGAGCTTTGCTGGCGCTTACCGCCTTAAATCAGGCAGACCGAATCCAAGCTTAATATTGTTGTATTGTGGGGAAGCCTTACTGATGTTAATTCGTGCCTGTCTTCGGTGACCTGCGGCGCATAAGCTGCTAGCTGCCCGCAGGTGCTCATCGCCTCACTTGATTAGGCAGACCGAATCCAAGCCTTCTAATTGGCATGTTGAGGGGAGGCCTTATTTTTCTCTATTTCTCTATCTCCGGGCATTCCTACCTCTCCCATTTCACTTCTATCTTCCAGCATTCCCATTTCTCTTTTACTTCACTTCCAAACTTCTGTTTCTCTTATCCCCGCAGCTTCCCGCTCTCATTCCATTTCTAAACTTCTGTTTTCTCTTATCCCCGCGGCTTCCCGGCGCCTCGCCCTGCCGGCAGCTTCACGGCTCCGCGCAGCTTCCCGGCGCCTCGCCCCGCCAGCGGGCTCCGCCCCGAGGCTGCTTCTCCGCGCCTCGCCGGCTCTGAGCCGCTTCAGCCCGCGCCTCATCTGCGCGGCTTCCCGGCTTTGCGCGGTCCGCGGTCTCCACGCTTAACCCTTTCGCGTCTGAACCACGGCCTACGCCAGCCCCGTTCCCTATCTACTCACGCCCCGTGCTCTCTCTGCACGCGGCGGCTTCCGCGAGTAACACAGCGTAGCTTGCGTCTCCACCACTAGGATTCAATCTAAGTTCCCCGGGCTAGTCTGGCGAATTCAACCCAGCGTACGTCTCCGCCTCACGATTTGGCTTCCCGTCCTTTGCTCCCCGGGCTAATCAGACGGATCCCAATCTGGCTTGCGTCTCAGCTTCTAGTTTCAACTTTTCGCCCCCTATTCCCGGGCTAACTTGAGAACCCCAAAGTGGCTTTCGTTTCCGCCTCGGCCTGCCCCCCGCGGCTTCAATTTCCCTAACATTTTTCTCTACCCGGTATGTTTCCCCAAGTTTTCTTCCAACAATATTCCTCCCTCATTTCTCCTGGCCTCTCCCCACAGTCCGCGTCCGAGTCTGTTTGTTCTAGCTTTCCCTTTCGCTTTCGACCTTAGAGATTTCTCCCAGCTTCCCCCCGTAGTCCGTATCCGAGTCTATGCCTAGGCTTTCAATAGCTTCTTCCGGCTCCTTTTTCGTCCGGCTTTTCCCTAGGCTGTTTGCTAGTTTCTCTCTCCGATATTTTCCCTAGTTCTTCCCGTTTCTTCCCTCCTAAGTTTGCTATCCGTCCTAGGTTTCCTATCCAAGCTAGGTTTCCTATCCGAGTCACGGCACCATTATGTCGCTCCCCCTCTTCGTGGAGGAACGACACAGGACCCTACGCTGTTCTTTCGTCTGCTCGGCCCTCCCCGGGTTTGCTGCTGGTTCTTCCCGGGTTGGCTACTATCCCTTCCACCTCCGTGGAAGGGCAGTTCCCCCTGGCCGCATTCCCCACTTCCGCAGGGGAGCGGCACCCCGCCGGCCGGTTCTCTCGGGGGCTGCACGGGTTCCCTTAGATGTTCCCCATAGATGTTCCTGGTGCATGCCGTCTCTCTCCTCCTTTATAGTCCTCCTCCGCCAATCCCAACTCGGCTGAGTACGCTGCTCTCCAATCAGGAGCAAGTCCTACAGTTAATTGGTTGAACTGGAGGCAGCTGTGCGGAAGCTGTTTACTTCTCTCCCAGCGCCATATTGTGGGAGAGCAGATGCATAGAATAAGTCCTAATTCGAGTAACTTAGTCTAGTCCGGATTGCTCCCCACAGCAAAGTATTGGATTCATGACCTCAGAGGGATATTGACATAATAAAGTTATGTTCACAATATGAGGAAGGCTTATGACATCCTATGTTTTTGTGACAATACGATGGTTGGTGTATGACATTATCATTTCTAATGATGATATAATGATTGGTTTATGACATTACAAGGCAGTGTATCAGAATTGTGGGGAGCAGCTCGGACTAGACTAAGTTACTGGAATTAAGACTTATTCTATGCATCTGCTCTCCTCTGTGGGGAGCAGCTCGGACTAGACTAAGTTACTGGAATTAAGACTTATTCTATGCATCTGCTCTCCCACAATATGGCGCTGGGAGAGAAGTAAACAGCTTCCGCACAGCTGCCTCCAGTTCAACCAATAAACTGTAGGACCTGCTCCTGATTGGAGAGCAGCGTACTCGGCGTGTGGGCAGCCGAGTTGGGATTGGCGGAGGAGGACTATAAAGGAGGAGAGAGACGGCATGCACCAGGAACATCTATGGGGAACATCTAAGGGAACCCGTGCAGCCCCCGAGAGAGCCGGCCGGCGGTGTGCCGCTCCCCTGCGGAAGTGGGGAATGTGGCCAGGGGGAACTGCCCTTCCACGGAGGTGGAAGGGATAGTAGCCAACCCGGGAAGAACCAGCAGCAAACCCGGGGAGGGCCGAGCAGACGAAAGAACAGCGCAGGGTCCTGTGTCGTTCCTCCACGAAGACAGGGAGCGACATAATGGTGCCGTGACTCGGATATGAAGCCTAGGCAGGGCTTAGTGTTGCTCCTCCATGAAGAGGGGGAGCGACAAGAATTGTATCTTTTTGATATCAGAATGGTGAAATGATCACATTGCTTTAACAACCACACAAAGGTGGATGATGATATCAAAATTGATTTTGATGTCACAATGGTTGATTTCTGACATCATAATTGTGGGTTTGTGGCATAACAATGGTAGTCTGTGGTGTCAAAGTTGAATATTACATCACAATATTGATTTGTGACCTCAGAATTATGATATCACAATAATATTTTATAACACACACTTGGATGTAACTTCACAATTGGTTTTGCCAGTTAAATGGTAGATTTAAGACATCACAGTGATTATTTGGGTATCATAATTGCTTTCATGACATAATGATGTAAGATTCATGACACACAGTTACATCATCACAGCGGTGTTTTATGTCATCACAATTGATTAACAATACAATGCCAGATTTGGAAATTAACAATGATAACCTTTGGCATCACAATGGATTTTTATCACTTACATTGAATGTGATATCACAATTTCTTTTAAGAAATAATAATTCATTATGACATCACAATGGATGCTTTAGACATCAAAGTTGATTGTGAAAACATGACAGTGGCTTTATAACATCACATTCATGGCCAGTGTCATCACAATAGGTTTAGGATGTCACAATTGACACAGAAATGACACAGTAGTGTTTTAGGACATAATGATTGACAACTCAGCAGTCATTTTCTGACATCACAGTGATAAAGTGCTGGTATCACAATGTAAGTTAATATCATCACAATTCATAATGTCAATATTATGTTTGGTTTATAATAACTGATGTGTATTTATGACCTAACAGTTGATTTTACAACAAAATGTATGACTTCAAAATTCATTACAAAATCACCATAGTTTAATGACATCACAATTGATGGCACCAAAATGGTTGTTTATAACATTGCTATTGATCATTGCAACACAAAGTTTGGTAAATGATATTCCAATAGATTGTTGATTTAAAAATTGATTAGGAAAAATTGTTCTCATAACACAACAAAAGGGTTAGCTTCTGACATATAAATTTTTGTCTATGACATCAGAATATATTTTGTGACATCACAATTTATTGGCATCACAATGTATTATGCCATAAATAGTGCCTGAAGATATCCCCAGCGATTATGAACAGATAATATTTGGTTTACAACATCAAAGTTGAAGGCTTGTGACAATTCAATGGTGTCATTTCTTGATATTAAGAAAAGAGTTGTCATGAATTTACCGTGTTCAAATGAAGTTAAAGTAGAAAGCCACACTTTTGTCCATTCTGTTTTTCACCCAATTCCTCTCTAGTTACTTTGTCTTCTTTCATGAGCTTTTGCAAAGGCATAATTTAAACTATTCTATAGTCACAGGTTTAATTCATGATTAGTCATGATATTCAACAGTGAATAGTAAGAAGGCCACAGTTCCAAAATAGAATGGATAAGGACTAAAAAGGACAATATCACATAATGTCCATCTCATTTATGCTCATTTTTTGTATTCTATACTAGCTTCAAAAATGAGAGAAAAGATATGATATTTGTCTTTGGGGGACTGCTAAATTCTCTAAGTGTAATGGTTTCCAGTTGCACCTGTATCCATTTTGTCGCAAAAAAAAAAAAGGATTTCATTATTTTTGTGGATGAGTAATATTTATAGTGTGTATATATATATATATAGATATAAAATGTATAGATATGTACCATATTTTCTTTATCCATTCATCATTTGGTAGACATCAGCATTGATTCCATATCTTAGATATTGTTAATTCAGCTGTCATAAATATGGGGGTAAAAGCACATCTTTAATATGTCATTTTCATTTTGTTTGGGTAAATTACAAGGACTGGGATGGCTTGGTCATATGGAAGGCCAATTTTCAGATTTCTGAGTAATCTCCATACTGTGTTCCATAATGGTTGAACTAATTAACATTCCCACCAACTGTCAATTAGGGTACAGTTTTGCCAACATCCTCTCCAGAATTTATTGTTTCTTTTTTTTTTAATTTCTGTATGATAACCATTACAACTGGAGTGAGGTGATACATCTGTGTGCTTTTATTTGCATTTCTCTGATAGCAAATTATCTTGGGAATCTTGTCACGTGTCTGTTGGCCATTTGAATTTCAACCTTTGAAAAATTCATTTTCATATCCTCTGCCCAGTTATTAACTGGATTGTTTGGGTTTTTTGTTGCTTTTGAATTTCTTGACCTCTTAATATATCCTGGTTATTAATCGTTTATCAGTTGCATAGATTGCAAATGCTTTCTCCCATTCTGTGGGCTGTCTCTTCACTTTCTTGAGCATTGTCTTTTTAGTTCAGAACATTCTTCGATTGGTATAATCCCATTTTCTCTGCTTTTGCTTTTAGTGCCTGAGCTTCTGGGGTCATTTCTAAGAATTCTTTATCGTGACAATGTCTTACAGAGCTTTCTCAATGCTTTCCTTTAGCAATTTGAAGGCATTGAGTCATTAATTTAGATACTTGATCCATTTTCATTGATTTTGTGTGGCAGGGGTCTTGTTTCATAATTCTTTATGTGGAGATCCAATTTTCCCAGAATCAGTTGCTGAAGAGAATATATTCTACATTTTCTCCAGGGATTGATTTTACCTCCTTTATCAAAGATTGAATGTAGATGCATGGATTGATTTCTGGGGTCTCTATTCTAGTCTACTGACCTCAGTGTCTATTTCTGTGTTAGTCCCAGGCTGTTTTGATTACAACTACCCTGCAGTATGACTTGAAATCTGATATTGTGATGTCTCTGTATTTTTTTCTGTTTATAATAGCTTTAGCTATTTGAGGTCTCCTTTGTATCCATATGAACTTCAGAAACTTTTTTTCTAGATCAGAGAAGAATGTCATAATGTCATTGGTATTTTGATTGGGATGATACTGAATCTGTAAATTGCTCTTAATAGTATGGGCATTATGATGACATGAATTCACCCAATCCATGAATATGGAGCACATTTCCATTTTTGTATCACCTGCTATTTCTTTTGTTAATGATTTGTAAATTTCATTCTTGGCTACATTTATACCAAGGTATTCCTTTTTTTGTAGTTACTGAGAATGCGACTCATTTTACAAGTTGTTTCTAAGCTATGGCATGGTCTGTGTATAATGTTATTAATTTTGTGTGTTCAGTTTATATCATGCAACATTACTGAGCTCTTGTTTAGTAGACTTTCTTTACATTAGTTAGTGGAGAATTTTGGTTCTGCTACACATAGGATCATGTCATCCACCAAAAGCAATAATTTGTTTCTTCCTTTCCATTTTGTATTCCCATTATTATTTTGTCTTCTCTAATGGCTCTGACTAAAACTTCAAGAACTATATTGACTGTGGATGTCCTCATGTGGTTCTGGATGTTAATGAATATATTTATTTTTTAAAAAATATTTTTATTCATTTGGGAGGTAGAATTATAGACAGTGAGAGGGAAAGACAGAGAGCAAGGTCTTCCATCTGCTGGCTCACTCCCCAAATGGCCACAATGGCTAGAGCTGTACCAATCTGAAGCCAGGGTCCAGGAGTTTCTTCCAGGTCTCCCACACAGATGCAGGGGCCCGAGCATGTCAGTCATCTATTGCTTTTGTAGGCCATAGCAGAGTGCTGGAATGGAAGAGGAGCAGCCAGGACTAGAACCAGCACTCACATGGGATGCCAGCACCACAGGCAGAGATTAACCCACTGTGGCACAACGTCACCCCACTGGAAATATTTCTAACTTTTCCTCATTCAAGAAGATGCTGACTGTGAGTTTGTCATGGATTGCCTTGATCATGTTGCAGAATCTTCCTTCTATATGCAATTTGCTTCAGATTATAATCATGGAAGAATGTTACATTTATTCAAATATATTCTTTGCATTTATTGAGGTAATTACATGATTTTTTCCTATAATTTGTTAATGTAGCATAGCATACTTCTTTACTAGTGTATATGGCATGATCCCTGTGAATGAAGGATGAATGCTATTTAGTCAAGGTGAGTGAATTCCTGTTGCTTTGTTCAATTCAATCAGCTAGTACTTTGTTGAGGATTTTTGTATCTATGTTCCTCAGGAGCACTAGTCTATAATTTTCTTTATTTTGAAATTGAGGTAATGATGGCCTCAAGGAAAGAGTTGGGAGGTTTTCCTCCCTTTAAATTGCTTTGAGTAGTTTGAGAAGAATTGGAATTATCACTTCTTTAAAGGTTTCTTAGAATTAAGCAGTGACATCATCTAGTCCTGGGTTTTTTTTTTTTCCTTAGGAGGGTCTTTATTACTGATTCAATCTCTGTATTGTTCAGTCTCCATATGTTTGCATATTTTCTATACTGTTGATTCCCAGCCTCAATATACTGTTTCAGAAAGATAAAGGGTATGATTTCCATTATTTTGAATATTCTGAGACTTGCCTTATGGCCTAGCAGATGTTCTATCCTAGAGAATTTTCCATGCACTGACAAAAAGAATGCATATTTTGCAGCTGTGGGATGAAATGTTCTGTATATATATTTAAGTCCGTTTGATCCATAGTGTAGGTGAATCCTGTTTTTTATTGTTGATTTACTGTCCAGTTGATCTGCACATTGTTGACCCAGTGAATTGAAGTCCCTCATTATTAATATATGGGAGCCTATGTGTCACTTCAGACCTATTAATATTTGTTTTAAATAGTCCTGCACTCTGGAATTGTGTGCATATACATTTTCCATAGACACATCCTCCTGTATAATTGCTTATTTAATCATTACATAATGTTCTTTTTGTCTTTTAACAGTTTTTTTAGTTAAAGTCTATTTTTTCTCTGATATTAATGTCATTATACCTTCTGTTTCTTATTACCCTTAGCATCAGATAGCTTTTTCCTTTCTTTCACTTTGATTGTGTGGGTATCTTTGTTTTTGAGGTTTGTTTCTTGCAGCCAGAAAATAGATGCATCTTATTTTTATACCTTCCACCAGCCTTTATCTTTTATTTGGGGAATTTAGACCACTTACATTCAAGGCTATTATTGGTAAGTAATGACTTGGCCCTGACTTTTTTTTGACAAATATTCTTATTATTTGCTTGTATTGCGATTGTACTTTTACTAGGAGATTTACTGCCTTCAAATTCTTTCATAATGATGACTATTGTCAAGCAGGTGCATGGTCTCCCTAACGTATCTGTGCACCTCTCAGTGTGGGCATGGAACCATCTTCAATGGCCCATTCAGGCATGCAGGCAAGTCTGATTCTCTGATGACTGTCCAGAAACCAAGTTACACTTTATGCACAAATCCCAAACCAACAGGACACAGGCGACCACTGCCACAGCTAGCAGGGTATTCACCCTCAGCCTCATGACTCTGCACCATAAATGGGTAGAGCACAGGCAATCCCAGAGTCTGTTCCCAGTTGATGCTATGCCTTGCCAGTTGGAGCCTGGGTTTCTGATATTGTGAGAAGGGGTCAGGAAAGAGCTTTGCAAACGTAAGTGGCAAGCAGACTCCTGCCAATCCTCTAGGCAAGACTCAAAGTCAGTGAGGGGCATGTATTTATTTCTCTGATAAAATCCCTAGGTAGTGCACATATGGGGTCTACTGCAGTCTCTACCTGCATTTTTTTTTTGACAGGCAAAGTGAACAGTGAGAGAGAGACAGAGAGAAAGTTCTTCCTGTTTTCCGTTGGTTCACCCTCCAGTGGCCACTGAAGCCAGTGCACCATGCTGATCTGAAGCCAGAAGCCAGGTGCTTCTTCCTGGTCTCTCATGCGGGTGCAGGGCCAAAGCACTTCGGCCATCCTCCACTGCACTCCCGGGCCACAGCAGTGAGCTGGCCTGCAAGAGGAGCAACCAGGACAGAATCCAGCACCCTGACCGGGACTAGAACCCAGTGTGCCAGTGCTGCAGGCGGAGGATTAGCCTATTGAGCCATGGTGCCAGCCTCTACCTGCATTATTAAGATGTTATTTCTCACTAGTAGTCCCCGGGTGCCTTACTGGGTGATGGGGAGAAAGAAATGTGCACTCTCTTCCTGCAGTCCTATGGACATCTTGCCTCCTACTAGAATTCCAGGCCAGACTCAAAATCAATGTGGTCCACAGGTTATCCTTCAAGCAACATCACCAGTGACATGGGCTACTGTAGTCTCCTCTCATCTCACTCCCAGAGATGGTGTCTCATCCAGCCCCCAGCTGCAGGAGTCACTGATGGTGTCTCCATTCATTTTTGTGTGTTTGTGCTGCCCATACTGCTCCACCAATTCTTTCTTCTTTTTTAGAATTTCTACTACAAACATCTCTCCAACTCTTCCCTGGGAATGTGCATCCTCCTCTTTAACGCTGTTGATTTCCTCTGGTCAGAATCAACACATATTTTCCTTATTCAGCAATCTTAGGTTCATCTTTTGTGTGTATTTAGAAATGGGTTAGTGTCAGGGCTAGGAATAGGCCTAGGGTCATGTTTAGAACAAGGGTGAAAGCTATGTCTAAGATTAGGGTTAGAAGCTATGGCAAGAGTTATGAATAGGATTACGGCTGCATGTAAGGTTTCATTCTCATTATGTTTTGGGCTAGTATTAGAGTAAGGTTTAGAGTTAGTTCTATCTTTAAGATTATTGTTAAGTTTAGAACTAATGATAGGGCAATGGCTAAATTTAAGTTTCAGCCTAGAGTTTGGTTTACCATTAGAGTTAGATGTAGGGCTAGGTTTGTAGTTGGGATTAGATATAGAGGAAAGATTAGAATGACTCTTAGTTTTAGGGCTATGTTTAGGGTTACGGTTAAGTTTAGGGCTGGTTGTAGAGTTAAAGTTGTTATTAAGAGTAGGATACAGTTTGCATCGGTGCTATGGTTAGGTCTATAATTATTAGGTTTAGGGCTTGGGCCATGGTTTGGTTAGGTGTTAGGGTGAGGACTAGTGCTAAGGTTAGGGTTAGTTTTCTGGTTAGGGTTACAACTGTGGTTTGTGTTGTGCCTAGGTTTTGTGCCACAGTTGGACAGGGGTGGGATGAGGATTAATGCTATTACTAGTGCCCTTACTTGTGTTAAATTTAGAATAAATGACAGATTTAAGGACTGTGTATGGATTAGGACTATGGTTAGGATAAGCTAATTTCAAGAGGGTTTGGGTAGATTTGGTCCTAGTTCTAGGTTAGGTTAGGGTTAGATTTAGGCATAGGGTTATTTTAGGTTTTAGGCTAAAGATTGGATCAGCATTAACATTTTAACATTAGGAATACGATTAGGGTAAGTGTTACTTGTGATTTAGTTAAGG
Organism: Oryctolagus cuniculus; assembly: GCF_051225735.1. NCBI lineage: Eukaryota > Metazoa > Chordata > Mammalia > Lagomorpha > Leporidae > Oryctolagus > Oryctolagus cuniculus. The sequence continues at coordinate 50,432,859 of NC_142877.1, forward strand.
CCTAGGTTTAGTACTATATTTATTACTAGAGTTAGAGGTTTTTAAATAATTTTTATTTATTAATCTGAGAGATAAAGTTACAGAGAGGATGAGGCAGATAGAAATGTTTTCCATCTGCTTGTTCACTCCCTGAATGTCCACAACCTTGGAGCTGAGCTGATTCTGAGCAAGGAGCCAGGAGCTTCCTTCAGGTCTCCCACACAGGTGCAGGGGCGAAGACCTTGGGTGACCTAGACCTAGGTTTAGGTCATAGAAGAGAGCTGGATCAGAAGAGGAGCAACTGGGACTAGAACTGGTACTCATAAGGGATTCTGGCACTGCCGGTGGAGGTTTAGCATATTACACCACAATGCCATATCCTAGTGTGGGGTTTTCAGTTTCAGTTAGTGCTAGAGTTTTATTTAGGGCTCCATTACTGTTAGAATCAGTTCTAAAGGAAGATTAAGATTAGTTATTGTGGTTTTGCTAGTATTTGAACTAAGGCTATGCTTAGGAGGCTTATTGCTATCATACAATTAGAGGTAGGGTTAGGCTTGGAGCCAGGATTAGGGTAAAGGTGATGGCTAGGATTGGGTTTAGGGATAGGATTTTTTTGGTGTGAATAGGATCTTAATTAGGGTTATTGCTATTATTAGGATTAGGGTTATGCTTAGTATTAGCAGTGGGATAATAACTCAGACTGAGATTATTTTGGGGGATTAGAGTAGGGCTTTTTTGCCCTTAGTGTTTAAAATATGTTTTGCATTAGCATTGGACAATAGACATTGGGCTACTGTTTTTTTTTTTACAGGCAGAGTGGACAGTGAGAGAGAGAGAGAGAGAGAGAGAGAGAGAAAGGTCTTCGTTGCCGTTGGTTTACCCTCCAATGGCTGCCGCAGCAGGTGTGCTGCAGCTGGCGCATTGCGCTGATCCGAAGGCAGGGGCCAGGTGCTTCTCCTGGTCTCCCATGGGTTGCAGGGCCCAAGCACTTGGGCCATCCTCCACTGCACTCCCGGGCCACAGCAGAGAGCTGGCCTGGAAGAGGGGCAACCGGGACAGAATCTGGCGCCCCAACTGGAACTAGAACCTGGTATGCCAGCGACTGCAAGGCAGAGCATTAGCCTATTGAGCCACGGCGCCGGCCGAGGCTACTGTTAATACTCATATAACTACTATTAACGTGGTTAGTATTATGGCATGGTATAGGGTTACATTTACGTTTGGGATAGAATTAAGACTAGAGTTGTGTTTATTCATAGTGTTGGATTTAAGTTTAGTGTGAGGAATAGGGTTGCATTTAATGGTAGATCCTAAAGTACTTTTAGGGTGAGAGTTACAATTAGTTTTAGATCTGAGAAAGTATTTGTGTTCAGGTTAGGGCCAGAGCAAGTCTAGTACTAGGCCTAGGTTTAAGGTTTCATGATGCTTATTAGGAAGGGCTAGTGTTATGTCAAATGCTAGTGTTAGGATTCAAGTTGGAGTTATTGAGGGTGAGGGCTAAGCCTAGATTGAGGTTTTGGGCTAGGCTGTTCAAGCCTGTTCTAACCCTGGCTGTGTTCAGGGTTAGATCTAGGGTTATAAAGGTTAGAGTTAGGGTCTGGATTAGGTCCAGTGTTAGGGCTAGATCTTTCTTTACGTTTAGTGCAAGGGCTACAGTTAGTGTTATCATAAGGATTTAGGCTAGGGTTAGGGTTAGAACCAGTGCTAGGTTTCCAGTTAGGTTTCTGATTAGAGTTATAATTACTCTTAGGGTTGGGGTTAGGTTTAGGGTTAGATGCAAATTTAGGAATAGGGTTATGATTAGTGTTAACATTTCAGAAAAGACTTGTTTAAAGTTGAGTAAATGTTTATTAAATTAGAGATTTATGAGGGTCATAGTTAGTGTTACATTGAGGTTTATGTTTATGGCCTGGTGTTGTGTTCTTGTTATTCTTGGAGTTAGGGCTAGAATTAGCAATATGGATTAGACTTTGTTTAGGTTTAATGCCATGGATACATTTATGCTTACAGTTAGATTATGGTTAGGACATGGGTAGAACTATAACTAGATTTACATTTAGGGTTAGTGTGAGGGCTATGATTATTTTTGAATCTTGGTTTAGGGCTAATATTAGGACTATATCTAGGGTTAGCTTTACCATTATGTGTAAGGTTATGGTTGTTTTTAGTGTAAGAGTTAGGGCCAGGGCTGTGATTAGTTCTAAAGTTAGCTGTAGCAACAAGGTTACGATTTTTTTTCCTTTTTTTTTTAAAGACCCTGATAGATTACTTGCTATCCTTGCCTATTTTTGAGGGCTTTAGCTTTTTTTTTTTTTTTTGACAGGCAGAGTGAGATAGTGAGAGAGAAAGAGACAGAGAGAAATGTCTTCCTTCCGTTGGTTCACCCCCTCCGAAGCCAGGAGCCAGGTGCTTCCTCCTGGTCTCCCATGCAGGTACAGGGCCCAAACACTTGGGTCATCCTCCACTGCCTTCTCAAGCCACAGCAGAGCTGGACTCCAAGAGGAGCAACTGAGACAGAATCCAGTGTCCCGACCAGGACTAAAACTGGGTGTGCCGGCACCACAGGCGGAGGATTAGCCTAGTGAGCCTTGGCGCGAGCCCAAGATTATGATTAAGGCTATATTTTGATTTCAGTTTTGACCTAGGGTTAGGATTAGGCCTATAGTTAGGTCTAGATTTAGGTATAGGGCTAGCATTAGGTTAATTTGTTTGTTTAAAGGTAGGGATAGGGCTACTATTAGATTTAGGGTTAGAATTAGGGCTAGTTCTATGGCTAGGGTTAGAGTTATGACTAAATTTAGAGCTAGAGGTAGGGTTAGAGCTATTGTTAACGATAGTGTTATGGATGCATCAGGGCTTGTTTTATGGATATATTTATGTTTAGTGTTACATCTATAATTATGATTTGGATAAAGGGTTAGGATTCAGGCTAATGTTAGGGTTAAAACTATCTCTAAGATTAGGTTTAAGTTACAGATTATTAAAAGGCTATGTTTGGCCGGCGCCGCGGCTCACTAGGCTAATCCTCCGCCTAGCGGCGCTGGCACACCGGGTTCTAGTCCCGGTCGGGGCGCCGGATTCTGTCCCGGTTGCCCTTCTTCCAGGCCAGCCCTCTGCTGTGGCCAGGGAGTGCAGTGGAGGATGGCCCAGGTGCTTGGGCCCTGCACCCCATGGGAGACCAGGAAAAGCACCTGGCTCCTGGCTCCTGCCATCGGATCAGCGCGGTGCGCCGGCCGCAGCGCGCCGGCCGCGGCGGCCATTGGAGGGTGAACCAACGGCAAAGGAAGACCTTTCTCTCTGTCTCTCTCTCTCACTGTCCACTCTGCCTGTCAAAAAAAAAAAAAAAAAAGGCTATGTTTAGGGCTGTGATAGTGTTAAAGTTAAACTTACCTCCGGGTTTCGTGTTGGTTCTGTCATTAAGGACTGGACTCTAACCCAGCAATGGTTAGGCTTAGAGATTGTATGATGGCCAGGGCTAAGGTTACTTTAGAGCTAGGTCTAGGGTCTAGTCTACTATTGGGTTCCAGTTTGGGCTATTGCTAGATGTAGGTAGCATAGCATAGGTATAGGTATAGGTCTTTGATGTGGTTTAAGGCTAGAGAAAAGTTTATTATTATGGATTCAGTTTAGTCTGGGAGGTCATGCCTAGAAATATGGTTTCATTTACATTTAGGGTCATTTTTAGGACTATCACTTAATCTGTAGGAAGTTGTTGGACTCTGCTAAGTGTTAACTTCAGGCTATATCATGGGTTATTGTGTTTATTAGAGTGAGGTTTAGAGCTATGCTTATACTTAGGTTTACTGCTAGAGATACAGTTAGTGTTAGAAATAATGTTTAAATTGGGGTTAGGTTAGTGATAAAATTAGTTAGAGCACTAGGGTTAAACTTAGTTGTAGGGTTAGGCTTAATGTTAGGGCTAGGGTAGGAGCAAGCGCAGTCTTCCTGCTATTGCTAAGGTTCTGGCTAAGGCTAGGTTTAGGTTTATTGCTAGGAAAGGGATAGAGCCAGGGTTAGGTTTAGAGCTAAGATTAGAGTAGGGGTCAGGGATAAGATTATGGTTAGGTCTTATTTCAGATCTAGGAATGGCATTGGTGCCAGTGCTATGGCTAGGAAAATTGTTTGTGTTATTGCTCTGTAATGGCTAGAGTTTTGACTACTGTTGGCTATAGGGAAAGGGTAAGGCTTACAGTTAGGATTAGAGTTATTGAAGAACAAGTATGGGTATATTATAGTGTTACTATTAGAATTAGTCTTTAGAGGCTGTTGCTGTGGCACAGTGGTTAAAGCTGCCACCTGAAGTGCCGGCATCTCATATGGACAGAGTTGCTCCACTTCCTATCCAGCTATTCGCTGTGGCCTGGGAAAGCAGTAGAAGACGGCCCAAGTCCCTAGGCCCCTTCACCTGTGTGGGAGACCTGGAAGAAGCTCCTGGGTACTGGCTTCAGATCAGTACAACCCCTGTCACTGCATCCATCTAGGGAGTGAACAAGCTGATATAAGATTCTCTCTCTCTCTCTCTCTCTCTGGATCTCTAACTCTGTCTTTCAAATATGATTAACAAATCCTTTTAAAAAAAGCAGAATTATTCCTGCAACTAGTATTAGGATAGGTTTATGTTTGGGTTAGAATTAGGACTAGGGGTTGGATTGAGGTTAGGGTTATTCCTAATGTTTGTGGTACAGTTACATTTAATATTGAGTAGACTGAAGGTGAGATTTATAATTTGGATTAGATTAAAGATATGGGCTAGGGTTTGGTTTGGGGCTAAGAATAGTGCAAGGGTTAGATTTATGTGAGAGTTAAGGTTACAGGTAGGACTAGGGTTATGGCTAGAGCTTGGGTTATGTTGATTACTAGGGCTAGAATTAGATTTTGGGCTAGCAATGGGAATAGGACTCTGTTTAGGGTTAGGATTAGGGTTAGGGTTACTCAAAGGTCTAGTGTTAGGATTCAGCTTCCATCTAGATTCAGAGTTGTGTTTAGTGCCAACACAAAAAGTTTAGTGCCTCATGTTAAGATTAACTCTTGGGCAAAAGTGTTGATATAGAGCTAGGGTCAGGGTTGGGGCTAGAGTTAGACCATGTTTAAGAATTCAGCTGGGTTTAGCTTTAGCTTTGGGGTTCTGTATATGGCCAAGTTTGGACAAGGTTTAGAATTAGGGCTAGGGCAAGCATCAAGACCAGTGTTAAGTTTGGAGCTAGTAATTGGACCTTGAGAGCTTGTTTGGAGGTTCTAGCAGGGGAGCGCAGCTACTCGTATACCCTTGACCGAAGACCGGTCCTCCTCTAGTGGGGAAGGTCGTCCTCTTCGACCGAGTGCACAGCTTCAGGAGGGACGGACATGGAGCGGTGAGGGAGGAAGGGGACACCCGCCTAGCCAGCCAGATCAGCCGAATCAACCCTGGCGATCAATGGGGTGACAGCTGTTGCAGCCAGATCGCCCTCACATCCTGGAGCTAGTAATTGGATTAGTGCTAGATTTAGGGTTAGGTTTATCATTAGGGTTATGTATTGGAATAGAATTAGTGCTATTGTTTCCATTAAGGGCTGATTTAGGTTTGGCGTTAGGGCTAGGGTTAGGGTTATGTGAGGGTTAGAGCCACTGATAAGGTTACATTTATGGTTTACATAAGGATTAGAATTAAGACTGGACATACAGTTAAGCTTAGGGAAAGGGCTATGATCAAGTTTATGGTTTAGCACGTTGTAAGGGTTCAAACTAATGCTAGGGCTAGGATTAGATTTCTGTTTAGGGTTATGACTATGAAGACGATTTGGTGTGTGTTTATATTTAGTGTTACATTTAGGGCTTGAGGTATTATTAATACTTACATTAGCCAGAACTTGTTTTAAGTTTATAGTAAGAGTTAGGATTAGGAATAATGTAGTGGCTAACATTTGTTAGGGTAAGATCTAGGACCTGATGCAGGGTTAGGGTTACAGTTAGGGTTAGGACTAGAATGAGACCTAGATATAATGCTCTGGTGAGTTTTAATGCTAGAGGCAGGTTTATGATTATGGTTAGAATTAGAGTAAAGAGCGAGGCTATAGCTGTAACTGGAGTTAGGTTTGGGGTTAGTGTTAGGACTATGGTTAGGGTTAGGACTTAGATTAGGGCTACAGCTAATACTAGTGTTGTCATTATCATTAAAACTGGGATAATTTTTCGAATACAGTTTAACCTAAGGCTAATTTAGGACTTATCATTTAGAGCTAGCATTAGGAATAGTGCCAGGTTTTAGTTTATATTTAGAGCTAGTGTTCCGGTTAGGTTTACATTTAAGGCTAGGATTAAGTATCCATTTAGAGATAGATGTAGGTAAGGTTAGAGGCACTGTCAGAATTAGAGTTAGGTTTAAGTTAGGTATATGGATAGGGTTATAGTTGGATTTGAGTTAGAAGTAGGATTAGACATAGATTAGATTAGAGGTAGGGCTGGGCTTAGCATTAGGGTTATGAATATGGTTAAGTGTATGAAGAGGGTTCACAGGAGAGTTAGAGCACCTTTTATTTTTATGCTTATGTTGGCATCAGTGTTATGCTTAGGACTAGAACTGTGGTCACATTTATGGATAAGGCTATATTTAGGTTTTGGCTTCGGTTTAGGATTCAGGACAGGTTTGAGGTTAGAACAAGTTCTAGGATTAGGATTAGATGTGTAGTGAATGTCACAACTATGCTTAGAGCTGCAGCTAGGTTATGTTTATGGTAGGACATAGGGTCACGTTAATGTTTAGTGGTAACATTAGGATCTGAGTTTGTGTTAAATTTTTAATAAGACTTAAATTAGCAATAATGTGAGTCCTAGGACTAAAGTTAAATATCAGGTTACGTCTTGGGTCTTATCTATTTATGGTTAGAGTTATGTTAGGGATAGAATTTGCCCAATGGTTGGTATTTCAGTGTTGTTTAAGACTATGGATAGGTTTATGGTTATGTTTAGAAGTGGGCTTATATGGTGGGGGGCCTGGTTAGAGATGGTTTTAGCGTTAGTGTTGTGGCTGTGTCTATAATTGGGGCTAGTCTTAGGGCTAGAGTGAAGTTTAAGGGCTAGGATTTGAATGAGGTATAGAGTACATATTATGATTATGGTTAGGCTAGAGCTCTATTCTGCTTTGGGGTTAGGATTATAGTTAGAGCTTGAGTTTGGCTAGGTTTATTGGTGGTGTCAGGAATAGTGCTATGTTTACATTTAGGGATATGATCAGAGTTAGATCTTGCTGTAGGGGTAGGGTTAGACCTGTAATTGCTCAGGTTAGGGATTAGTGCTATATTTGTTTCTACGGTTTAGTTAGTGATATGGTTAAGTTCATAGCTATGGTTAGGGTAAGGTTTAGGGCTAGAAGTAGGGTTAGGGCTAGGTTTAAGGTTATGGTTAGCATTAGGGTTAAAGTTAGTGCTAGAGTTAAGATATTAAATGGTAAGGGATAGCACTAGGATAATAGATAAGGTTAACACTATCATCCAGGCTAGGAGTAGATCTAGGGTTACATTTAGAATTTGCATTAATAATAAAGATAGTGTTACCATTAGGTTTGGGTTTAAGGGAAGGTCTAACATTGTGCATAGGGCTAATGTTAATGTTAGAATTAATGCTACATATTGGTTAGGATTATGACTTGCACTATGATTACTTTCATTTTCAGCTTAGAGTTAGTACAGGTTTTTGGCTTAGAATTAGGTTTACAGTTTAGTGTTAGAGTTAATGGCTGGATTTTGTCAGAACCTTGGCAGATTTAGGGTGACAATTATAGTTATGGTTAGGTCTAATATAAGGGTTAGTTTTTGGATTAGGAGTAGGACGAAGACTACTACTATGGTTTTATTTATGGATAGGATTATTGTTATGGGTAGGACGAGGGTTAACCTGGGCTAAGGGTAGAGCTTGGGTTAGGTTGAGCAAGAAGGCTAGGGCTAGAAATAGGTTTTGGGCTACAGCTAGGGATATGACTGTGCTTAGGGATGGGGTAAAACAATTGGTAAGGTTATTAATAGGTTTTGCGTACGGGTCATATTTAGAGCTTGATTTAACTAGGCTAAGCTTAAAATTAGAACAACTAAGGTGAAAATGATGTCTAGAGTTAAGGATAGGGCTTGGATTAGTAAGTACTAGGATTAGTGGTAAAGAAAGGTTCAGCTTGAGGTTTGTGATAAGAAACAGAGTTAGTGTTAAGATTAAAGTTAATTAGAACTAAGACTATGGTTAGAACTATGGTTAGTTTTAGAGTGAAGGTTAGGAATGGATGTAAGTATAGGTTTCAGGCTAGAGTTAGGATTGTTATTAGGCATTTTATTATGACTAGCATTAAATTTATGGTTAGGATTAGTTAGAGGGGTAGGTTCAGAGCTCTGTTAGGTTTAGTGTTAGGTTTATGGTTTTTAACGTTCAGCTTGTGTTAAGATTAGGTTGCTGCCTAAGATGAAATTTAGGGCTAGACTCATGTCTAGAGCTACAATTTAATATAGGACCTGGGCTATGGTAGGTTTAGTGTTAAGATTAGGGGTAGTACTAGCTTTAGATTAGGCTTATGATTAGTGTCATGATTAGGGTTAGAGTTATGTTTAGGATTAGAATCAGTGTTTTTTAAAAGCTTTTATTTAATGAATATAATTTTCATAGGTACAATTAGAGAATATAGTGGTTTTTCCCCCCACACCCAGTCCTTCTCTCCTCAATTCCTGTCCCACTTTGTACTCCCTCTCCCATCCCACTCTTCTTTAAGATTCATTTTTAATTAAATTAATATACAGAAGACCAACTCTATACTAAGTAAAGATTTCAACGGTTTGCACACATACCAAAACAAAATGCAAAAAGCACTGTTTGTAAACAAGTTTTGCAGTTAATTCTCATTGAACAACTCATTAAGGTCAGAGGTACTACATGGGAAGTAATTGCACAGTGATTTCTGTTGTTAATTTAATAATTAACACTCTTATTTATTACCTTAGTGATCACCCAAGGCTCTTGCCATGAGCTGCCAAGGCTATGGAAGCTTTTTTGTGACCACTAACTCTGTCAGTATTTAGACAAGGCCATAAGCAAATTGGAAGCTCTCTTCTTCCTTTAGAGAAAAGTGCATCCTTCTTTGATGGCCTCTTCTTTCCACTGGGGTCTCATTCACAGAGATCCTTCATGAAGGATATTTTTGCTACACTGTCTTGGCTTTCCATGTCTGCAGTGCTCTCATGGGCTTTTTATCCATATCTGAATGCCTTAAGGGTTGATCCTGAGGTCAGAGTGTGACTTAAAGCGATTGCCACTCTATGAGTCTGCTGTGTGGACTGCTTCCTATTTTGGACATTCCCTCCTTTTTAATTCTGTCTATTGTTATTACCAGGTACATGATGCTATTTATATGGTCTCTTTCGTACTTAATCCTATCTATATATTCACTGTAACACTAATATGTTCACTTTAACAATCAAGATGGCATTGGCTTAGAATTAGTGTTGACATTAAGGGCTGGGTAGGGTTAGATTTAGAGTTAAATTTGGTTAGTTAAGTTATATTGTGGCTTGGATTAGTTTGAGTGCTAGCTCTATAGCTGCATTTATGGTTATGGTTGGCTTAAAATTAGGGATTGTATTAAGTAGACGGCATAGACTAAAATCAGTGGTGGAGCAAGCCTTAGATTTAGGGATTTCGTCTCGGGCTTTGTTTATGTTCTGTTAGTGTGAGGATAGGTCTAGGTTTAGAGTTAGTGTTAAAGCCATGTTTAGCATTAGAGCCATGACTCAGGCTAGAGTTAGAACTTGGATTAGGGTTGTTTCTAATTATGTTTAGAACTATTGAAAGTGCCAAGTCTTTTGTTAAGTTTAGAGCTAGAGGATGGTTATGGTTATGCTCAGGAGAAAGGGTAGCATGAGTGGTAGGGCAAGAATAAACATTAGAAAATTCTTACCTGTGTTTGTTAGTCTTTGTGTTAGATCCTGGGCTCATATAAAGTGTAGGTTTAGGGTTATAATTTAGTGTAGTATTGGGGCCTAGGCTAAGTTTCAAGTTACGTTATATTTAGGGATAAGATTGGCTTAGATTTAGGATTACTGTTATAGTTAGGGTTAGAGATTAGATTACTGTTAGGTAAGGGGTTAGTGTTAGGTTTATGAGTAAGGCTTTGCCTATGGTTATGGTCGGGGTTACATTAGGGCTAGGTCTGCAACTTTTGTTAGATGTAGGGCTAAGACTGTGGTTATGGCTGAGGTTAGGCTGATGTTGAGTGGGACTATGGACAGAGTTGAAGCTAGGGATATCACCAGGTTTTGTACTTGCACTATGGATAACACTGTCTTTGAGACCTGAATTAGGGATAAGGGTAGGATTAGCGTTAGGATTTGGGAATAAAATAGCCTTTAAGGTTAAAATTGGTTTAAAAGTGACAGTTATGATTAGAAAATGAAATGCTGTCAGTGGCAACAATTTGATATTCTATCTCCATTACTTCTGATACTTCGGGCACAGCCACTATTTCAAGTAAAATTTAATCTTCTTTATGTTGGAAGCATTGAAGCTGCATTGATTTTTAAGGGCATTGAAGTCATGGCAGACAAAGAGATTAACTATCTGAGGAAAATCTGTGCTGTCAGCCTGGATTTATTTGAGTCTGAACCCCCTTTCTTGTCTGAACTTCAAGTTTAGCAGCTCTTTTAAGTGTTGCTAATGTACATTGTTTTCTCATGCTTGAAATAAAAATGTTTGCTATGCAAATTATAAATAAAAGCGAGGAATTCATATTTTAAGGAAATCTAATGTATACATGTAGTAAACTGGGTTAACTTGGGGCAACGCACAATTTTCTAGTACCATATTTTATGTGTTCTAACATTTCTGATTATATTGAATTATTGCATGTAAAGCAATAAATGAATCTACAGAGTACAGTCAGTGAAGCAGACAAGCTGTAACTGAGAGTCTCAAGTATTCCATGTGATAATATCAGGCACAGTGCTTTGATCAAATATAATTCATCTCTATAATGATCTGAGCATTGCAAATGCATTGCTTATTAAGGACTGTATATTGAAAGCTGGGAATTCTTATCTTCCCAGGAAAAGCAACATTGTAAGCCAGTCCTAGTGTGTACCACAATTGTATTCTGTGCATCATCTTCAGTCATATCATACCTTTCAGATATTATATATGTATAGTGTAATTCCAGTCTTCAGTTTATGGAAAATTAAAATTTTGCAAATGAATATAAATAAAGGAAATATAATCAATTATCAGAATAACAATAAAGAAAAGATACTGTGTGGAGAGTCATAGTTTTGAAATTCAAAATTACATTTAATTTTACATTTCCCATATCTCCAAATAAAGGGGTAAAAAATGTCACTTTTATATGGAATAGACTTTACTAGTCTAAGAGGTTCTGAGAAATTGTGAACAGGAAAGTTGCCAGGAAAACCTAAAGATTTTAGAGAAAGTTGATTGTGTCACAAGAAAAAGGTCACCAAAGTGATTAACATTTCAATATTAAGATTGGCCTATATCAGGATACTGATAATGTATAAAGGTGATATTAGCAAATTAAGATAAAAGGAAATGCACATTATGATATATATATTATACTATTATACTACAAGTGGTTTCAGCATCATAATATAGGAGTCAGAATAGTTTCCAGCAAATATAAAAATTCATTCAACAATTTTCCAATATAATTATATAACATTGGAAAAATATTATGAAGATACAAAAGCAAAGGTCTTGACAATAGGTCTTGACAAAGGTCTTGACCATTTTATTACAACGACATTTTTTATTAACAGTTACACTTTTGAACTTCATAATGAAAAGTTAATTTAGTCCCTTAGAACTAAAGAATGCTAAAGAAATATCATCTGAGAAGGGAGAATGAGTACACTAGTGTCGCTCCCCCTCTTCGCGGAGGAACGACACAGGACCCTGCGCTGTTCTTTTGTCTGCTCAGCCCTCCCCGGGTTTGCTGCTAGTTCTTCCCGGGTTGGCTACCGACCCTTCCACCTCCGTGGAAGGGCGGTTCGCCCTGCCACTTTCCCCACTTCCACGGGGGAGCGGCACACTGCCAGCCGGCTCTCTCGGGGGCTGCACAGGTGTTCCTTCAGATAGATGTTCCTGGTGCATGTTGTCTCTCTCCTCCTTTATAGTCCTCTTCCGCCAATCCCAACTCTGCTACCCACACGCCGAGTACGCTGCTCTCCTCCAATCAGGAGCAGGATCTGCTGTTTATTGGTTGAACTGGAGGCAGCTATGTAGAAGTTGTTACTCCCTTCTCAGCTCCATATTGTGGGAGAGCAGATGCATAGAATAAGTCTTAATTCTAGTAACAGTCTAGTCTGAGTTGCTCCCCACACACTAGCATAACACAGTTCTGAAAAAATGTATGTGAACATTATCAACAGAACTTAGGGAATTTGCTGTGATTTGATGATGTTACAATACAAAAGCAAGATGTTTTGAAGTTCACAGTGATATGATAGGCTTAATGTAGGTACAATTGATAGTCCCATGTAATAGAAATTCATTCGAACAAAACAGCAAAAATAATATGCATAGGTTACCATGTAAATTATATGCTCATTACTGGAAGTATCACAGAGTAATACTTTAAATAGCAAAAATATAGTAGCAGGAATATGTGAGATAATTCAGTGAAAGCGTAACAATTAGTTAAATGTGAGGAAAGATTGAATACACAAGAAAATCAAAGAATGTTTATGCCATTTACTAATTTTTTTTTTGACAGGCAGAGTGGACAGTGAGAGAGAGAGACAGAGAGAAAGGTCTTCCTTTTGCCGTTGGTTCACCCTCCAATGGCTGCCACGGCCGGTGCACTGCGACCGGCGCATCACGCTAATCTGAAGCCAGGAGCCAGGTGCTTCTCCTGGTCTCCCATGGGGTGCAGGGCCCAAGCACTTGGGCCATCCTCCACTGCACTCCTGGGCCACAGCAGAGAGCTGGCCTGGAAGAGGGGCAACTGGGACAGAATCCGGTGCCCTGACTGGGACTAGAACCTGGTGTGCTGGCGCCGCAAGGCGGAGGATTAGCCTAGTGAGCCGTGGCGCCGGCCGCCATTTACTATTAAAATTACACATGGAAGATTTCAGCCTCTAAATCTACACTTTTTTTTTGACAGGCAGAGTGGACAGTGATAAAGAGAGAGACAGAGAGAAAGCTCTTCCTTTGCCGTTGTTCACCCTCCAATGGCCGCCTTGGCTGGTGCGCTGCGGCCTGCGTACCTCGCTGATCCGATGGCAGGAGCCAGGTACTTATCCTGGTCTCCCATGGGGTGCAGGGCCCAAGCACTTGGGCCATCCTCCACTGCACTCCCAGGCCACAGCAGAGAGCTGGCCTGGAAGAGGGTCAACCCGGACAGAATCCGGCGCCCCGACCAGGACTAGAACCCGGTGTGCCGGCGCTGCAAGGCGGAGGATTAGCCTAGTGAGCTGAGGTGCTGGCCTAAATCCACACTTTGTAAAATATCAACTATCAAAGAGTTATTTACAGTCTTACTGACCACCAGGAAAGTTAAAACTTATATTACCTCAAAAGATAGAATTATTGTACTAGCCAAAGACAGTTCTCATTAGAGGTAGACAAGAAATTGGCCAAGAAAACCTAGCAAAAAGTTTTTGCTTTTGATGATCCCAACATGAAAAGGCAAAGCAAGATGAACAAAGTTTCAAAGTGCTAAGGTTGGCTTCTTCTAGGTCAATCATGATATATACTGTTGGTAGTAGTAGGACTGCAGTACTAGCATTTCATATGGACACTGGTTTGTGTCTTGGCTGCTCCACTTCACATTCAATTTCCTGATAATGTGCCTGGGAAAGCAGCAGAGAACATGGTCCAAGTTCTCAGGCTCCTGACCCCAAGTGAGAGACGTGGAAGAAGGTCCTGAATCATGACTGTAGACGGTCCCAATCCAGGCCTTTCCAGCTATTTGGGGAGTGAGCCAGTGGATGAAAGATCTTTCTCTCTGTATCTTCCTCTCTCTCTCTAACCTTGCCTTCCAATAAATAAATAAATATTAAAAAGAGAATTAGCACTGAGCAATAATATTCAAATAACCACATAGTGAAAATTACATATTAATTATTTGATGAACAAGAGTCCATTGTGGGTTGTAATAAAATTGGAAAAACCACAAAAATTAATGAAGATAAATCAATCAAGGAAAAGGCAAACCATTTAAACAAATGATGAAATACACAGGTAGTAATATTAAATTCAAAGATAAGCTGCTGGCACTGTGGTGCAATGGGTTAAAGCCCTGGCCTGTAGTGCTGGCATCCCATATACGTGCTGATTTGAATCCCAGCTGCTCCATTTCTGATCCAGCTCCCTGCTAATGCACTCAGGAAAGCAGTAGAGGATGGCCGAAGTCCTTGGACCCCTGCACTCATGTGGGAGGCCTAGAGGAGGCTCCTGGCTCCTCCCCTCAGATAGGCTCAGTTTGTCCATGCAGCCAATTTGGGAGTAAGCCAGTGGATGGAAGACCTCTATCTGTGCCTCTACCTCTCTGTAACTCTGTCTTTTAAATAAATAAAAATAAAAATCTAAAAAAAAAATCAAATATAAAATATACAAAAGAGGTACACTATTTAAAATATAAATTATATTGCATTTGCCATAAATAGACCTCAGTTAGTAGGAATAATAATGTGACCATAGATATAGAAAAGTGGACTTGCTGAAAAATAATTCATCACAATTAGCTAGAAATTGAGAGAAGAATACATGGAAATATATAAAAAGCCATGACAGCAACCAGAGAAATTTTCAAGTGAAGTTTCTGGCATCTAGATAAACTCTTTAAAATTTAATAATGGAAGTAAATTTACTGTTTCATAGAAATCAGGAATATACAAGACATATATAAACTTTAAAAGGAAAATAATAACATTAGACTGTGATGGTTCTGAGAAATATTTGCATGAAAGTGTACAAGAGAAATTTAAGTTCAGTGATCTCAAAATTAAAATATGACAAAGATGCACTAGGTAGGAGGTAGCAAAGGCTAACAGTAGAATAGTCATGATGTACAATCTATTGGAAATAAATTCAAAAACAAACCTAAAAGTACAAAAGGATTGCACTTGTTAATGTAAATTCTATATTGTTTACAGCAAGTAAAACTCAGTTCATTGATGGGTGCAATAAGAAGTGAGACGTAGCTATAATGACTATTTGGTGAAAAACTCTGAATTACCTTTACATCAAAATAGAAAACAGGAAAAATACAAATGAATGAACACAAAATAAAATTATGTTGAATACCCAATAAATTTTAAATGAAGATATTTATAATTAGAGCTACATTATCAGCTTCAAAACAATAAGATAATTTATGTAATATTAAAAAACTATCTGTGAAGTTGTCAAGAAGGTTCTGAGAAATTGCTAGTAAACTGTCAAGAGAAGACAGAGATTTTCATTGAGTTGATATAATAATTAAAAAGATTACCAGGGTTAATATGGTTATGATTGGTTTTCATTAGGACACTGATGATTTCTACAGGTGATAGTAGTAAACTAAAACAAAAATAAAATAAAAAAGATATACCTATTATAACATAAGTCATATACTATTTACTGGAAGTAGCACTCAGAAATAATGTAGGTGCAATAGTAGGGTAGTGGCAGAAAACAGGAATTTTATGAACAATACTCAATTACAATTAAATAATTAGATAGTTACAAAAAGGAAAAGGAAACATCAGGCCAATTATCAGGATAATATTAAAGAAAACATATGCACATCAAGAACTACAACTATTAATTTCACAATTTATAAGTTATACTTGCCCAGACAAGAAGCTGAAGAGGACCAAGCTGCTGTCACATTAGGTGCTGCGGGAGCACCAGTCTCACTCCTTGATTTCTGAGGGCTTCACAGTTAAAACCGTGGTGAAGAACTCAGTTGTAAGGGATCTTCCTGAATTACAGGTGCTTGCTCTAAGGTAGGGGACTCGAGATATAGAGATTTGCCACCCTAGAATGAATTCTGACCCAATTTCCTGAATCATCTTCACCAAAAATCACAATTATTTATGTGCAACAGTGTGTTCCAAAACTAGTCCCACTCAGCAAAAGACCTTATAGAAGACAAGTTCTTAGCTTCAATGAACTTGAAAAATGTAACATGAGCTGATAGACAACTGAGAATGTAAACTCCTTAAATCATCTGCAAAAAGAAATTTCATCTATTTATCCTTGGAAATTTTAGAGTATCCTAGCATTTACTGTAACAACATTCTTACAAAATGGTAACATCCTGTGAGAGTACTGAAAGGCAACTCAATATGAAACTTGTCTCCTGATAGGCCTTTTATAAATCTTTTAAAAAATCCAAGCTTTATTTAGGTATTCCTGCCTTTTAACCAATTCATATTTCCTTTCTATTGTTTGGGATAATAAAAATAATTCTCAATACTTAAAAAAAAATATTTACAATGCACACCTGGCTTAGGTGTCGGTGTAACAGGTGTAACAAAGCCTTACCATTTTTTACATAGTTCTACATTCGGTATGCAAAAACAGATTTGCCGAGTAAACACTTGAGTGGGAAGAAGGCATGAAGTAACAAGCACAGCTTTCAAATCCATGTAATCTGTGTATCCCTTGGAGGATATGATGCATTATATGCTGACGCCTTTGTGAAATGAAGGGTGTTGTTTTCCAGTGTCACATTATTTGTTTTA
Organism: Oryctolagus cuniculus; assembly: GCF_051225735.1. Taxonomy (NCBI): domain Eukaryota; kingdom Metazoa; phylum Chordata; class Mammalia; order Lagomorpha; family Leporidae; genus Oryctolagus; species Oryctolagus cuniculus. The sequence goes on from NC_142877.1 coordinate 50,449,526, forward strand.
CTTATGTGTTGCAAACGTAATACTTGTTGCTAAGTTATGAAACGCTATGGTAAACCTTTAGACCAACTGACTTGCAGCTACACAAATGGATATTCTCATTTTTGAAATGTATGTCAGTTGAGATTAGTTAACACTATTGGAAATAGACTAAAATTCATTCTTGATGTAACTGCATTCCTTTTTCATGAAATTGCACATGGATAGGTTCTCATGACAGTCAAGATTACTCACCTTTTAGCAGTGTAGAACACCTTATTCAAGTTCAAAATCCATTTTTCTTTTACATAGTATTTATAATTATAATTTTGCAGATTTTTGAATGTTATATTTTAACTTCAAAATTGTGTAAGAAAATTGATGATTTTTTCCAAACATACGTTCATGCTTTCCTAAATCATGTTTTTTTTTTAAAGGTCAATTATTTAATTTTTTAACTTTATAAAACAGTTAACATTACATTGAAACAGAAATCTGGTTTAAGATAACAAATTTAAATATTGACATTTCATTAAAATATGTCATTTCCAAAAAGAAAACAAATCTAGAGAAGATGCCATTTTGTTATCTATGTCTTCACTAATGAAATAGACTGCAAAGAGAAAAGCAATGTTTCAGTTTGTTTTCACAGAAATAAAACATATTAAAATATATATTGCAAAAAATAAAAAGGAAAAACAATGCCTTTGTTGTTACAATTCGCTATACAGTAAGATAAACTTTCAGAAACTATAATTTTCTTCTTCAAGGCAAATACACATAAGGTTCTGTTGTCTTATTAAGTCACCAAAGAACAAAGCCTATTATAAAGATGGCATAAAATCTCTGTGAGTGAGATCCCAGTGGAAAGAACAGGTCTTCAAAGAGGGAGGTGCCTTTCTCTGAAGGGAGGAGAGAACCTCCACTTTGACTATGACCTTGTCTAAACAAGATAAGAGTCGGAGAACTCAAGGGGCTTCCATAGCCTTGGAAACTCATGACTGGTGCATAGGGAGATTATTGATGCCATAAACAGGAGTGTCAATTTGTAAAGTCAACAACAGGAGTCACTGTGCACTTACTCCTCATGTAGGATCTCTGTCCTTAATGTGCTGTACACTGAGGCTTAATGCTATAACGAGTACTCAAACAGTATATTTCACTTTGTGTTTCTATGGGGGTGCAAACGATTGAAATCTTTACTTAATGTACACTAAACTGATCTTCTGTAAAAAAAAAAAAAAAAAAAAAGAAATTATCAATTCCCAACTTGACTCTCACTGGGATTAAACATGACAATAGGTCTGATCTGATTTCATCATCATTTAAAAAAAAATCATCTATTATTTTTCACTTTATGTTTCTGTGTGGGAACAAACTGTTGAAATCCTTACTTAAGGTATACTAAGCTGATCTTCTGTATATTAAGATAATCGAAAATGAATCTTGATGTGAATGGAAGGGGAGAGGGAGTGGGAAAGGGGAGGGTTGTGGGTGGGAGGGACGGTATGGGGGGGAAAGCCATTGTAACCCATGAGTCGTACTTTGGAAATTTATATTCATTAAATAAAAGATAAAAAAAAAAAAATCCAGGCATTACTTTCTAGCTGACCCTCAAACACCAAGGACTACAAACAAAATTTAAAAGTATAATCTGTTACCTTCATATAAGTATAAATTAGTCTTATCTAAGCTTTCATTATTTGGCAGTGTTTATAACATATCTTTTAAGTATATTTTTCTAGGTCTTTTGGTTAAAATTAAGACTAAGAAATATTTTATTAGCAAATACCAATATTTTATAACACTATGCAGATTATCAAAGTGTTACATTTCCAAAAGTAATAATATCCCAAATTTAAAACAATTCTTTTTTTTTTAATTTATTTTTTACAGGCAGAGTGGACAGTGAGAGAGAGACAGAGAGAAAGGTCTTCCTTTTCCATTGGTTCACCCTCCAATGGCCACCGCGGCCAACGCGCTGCAGCCTGCGCACCACGCCGATCCAAAGCCAGGAGCCAGGTGCTTCTCCTGGTCTCCAATGTGGGTGCAGGGCCCAAGCACTTGGGCCATCCTCCACTGCACTCCCGGGTCACAGGAGAGAGCTGGATTGGAAGAGGAGCAACCAGGACAGAATCTGGCGCCCCAACTGGGACTAGACCCAGTGTGCTGGCGCCGCAGGTGAAGGATTAGCCTATTGAGCCACAGTGCCAGCCTGTTCTTTATTTTTTTGACAGGTAGAGTTATAGACAGTGAGAGAGAGAGAGAGAGACAAAGAGAAAGGTCTTTCTTCCATTGGTTCATCCCCCAAATGGCCACTAAGGCCGGAACTGCGCAGATGTGAAGCCAGGAGCCAGGTGCTTCCTCCTGGTCTCCCATGCCGGGGCAGGGCCCAAGCACTTGGCCCATCCTCCACTGCCTTCCAGGACCACTGCAGAGAGCTGGACTGGAAGAGGAGCAGCCGGGACTAGAACCGGCACCCATAAGGGATGCCGGCACCGTAGGCAGAGTTAGATTAACCAAGTGAGCCAAGTCAGCCCTCCCCCCCAATTCTTTATTACTTTGCACCATATGCTAAAGTAAAAATACATAGTAAAGGAAGACATTTAATAATAGGAACCCCAAAAACCCTAAAAGTTTCATTTAAAGTAGTCCAGTTCATTTCTTCAAAGCAAAAGAAGTCAGCATTTCTTTGACTTTCAAATTTTAGATATTCAGATTGCCATAGTGCCCTGCAAAAAATCATCATACACGAAATTCACAAATCCTTGTTGCAAGTGGTCTCTTCTCCTAAAGAAATCTGTCAAGGCATGAAGCTTCACACAACAAGCAACATAATCATCAAAGAAAATTCTGCCATTCTTACTGTAGCGTCTAACAATAGTATTTAACGTCTGAGGACTCAACCTATAACCCATAATAGCAATGGATTGACTCAACTCGTGATGCTCTACTGTGCCACTTCGGTCTCGATCAATAGTTATGAAGTTTTCCTTCCATGCAGTAAGAGCTGCCCAAAGCTCCTTGAATTCATTAAATCCCATTTTTCCTGTATAATCTCTATCCAACATGGCAATCATAATTCTGCATGTTTCCAAACTGAAGGGAGAATAAGTTCCACTAATTCCAGACTCTGTCAAACATCTCTGAAGTTCTTCAGCATCCACTTCACCATCCTGTCCAGCAACAGCTGTGAAGTAACTCCACATGGGGTCCCCAGCTGAAGAGTAACTGTCTGAATAAGGCAGGGGTCCGGGGTACCCACCAAGGAACACGTTTGGACCTGCCCCTGGCATTGGCTGCATCCCTGGCATCTGACTACTAAAATTTCCAAACCCTCCTTCGTATCCTGGGTAGGCCATGACGAGCCGAGCAACCTTCAGCCCTCCTGTCTGCATCCGCCCTCCTGAAAGAAAGGTACAGGTGCAGATACAGGTGCAGGCGCAGGTGACTCAGAGCAGCACCGGCCGCCTAAATCATGTTAATTCAATAACATAGCCTTACATCTAAAGTCATAGTTCTGAAGAATTAATATTTTAGTATTTCCAGACATGATAAATATGTCTACAAGATTAACAAAAGAATATGAAGAAGTTTTCCATATAGTTAATTAATTTAACGTTGTTATCTTCTTCCTTTTTCATATCATAAAGGTAAAATCTCTTAATGGTAATACATATCTCTCATTGGGTAAGTACTTTTTTACTTCATTTATCATAAATCATAAAATTTGAATGTAAATATTATTTACATTTATTCAATAACCATTTTAAGCACCCACTCTTTACTAAGCACGTGTGGGGATTTGGGATCAGCAAAGCACAGTCCTCATCCTTCATACTTCAAGGAAAAACATCAAAACCAAAAATAAAGTCTTCATGAGAGAAATACAACACCACTGTACAAAGTGACTTCAATGTGACACGAAGTGAACGTTTTCTTTTCCTATCTGGTATTTACATTTCACCATTTTAGTCTTCAGCCATGTAGATTTTTCAACATTACAAAGGAGAATATTCCTGCTCTTTCTGAAGGCCTTTTTCTGTTCAGAATGTGTATGCTGATTTGCTACTTGCCTTATAATCTCATGTTTCAAAAGCCACCATTTTTACAGGGAAACTTGAATTCTGCAAAGTAAAGCTAATTAATTAGATACTTCACCATCCCGGTGGTTTCCTACACAAGATAAGTGGAACTAAACACACTCCCAATGTTTTTCTTGAAGGTGCTAATAGTGGTAAAATATGCAAGCTAGATCTAAAATAGATTTGGTCAAATGGGCTATGCACACATAAATCTTCACTTAAAGCGATAATTTGTATATCAGAGTTCAAAAATACTCACCAAATGATAAAGGTTAATGGCAAGTTTTTAAAATCCTGATGTCAATAGTTTTTAATAGTGATTATTTTGCTTCTAAGAAATTTTCATTGCAATCTATATGAAAACAAGCAATCCCAAAAGCTCTGCAATCAGAGAATAACATCCAAATTAATGTTATTAAAGCATTAAAGACTGACAGGGAAAATACAGAATTTGAATATTTCATGGTTGATTTTCCTTTTTAAAAAAGATTTTATTTATTTAGAGATAAAGTTACAGACAGTGAGAGGGAAAGACAGAGAAAGGTCTTCCATTCACTGATTATCTCCCCAGATGGTCATAATGGCTGGAGCTGGATCCATCCAAAGCCAAGAACCAAGATCTTCTTCCAGGTCTCCCACATGGGAGTAGGGGCCCAAGCACTTGTGCCATCTTCTACTGATTTCCCAAGCCATAACAGAGAGCTGGATGGAAGAGGAGCAGCCAGAACTTGAACTGGCACCAATATAAGATGCCAGTACCACAGGTGGAGGATTAACTTACGTACCACAGTGCCAGACCCTGATTTTCCTTTTAATGGCCTGTGACCAGAAACCAGTAACCTGTAATGTGTTGTGTTCATCTCAGAGGATAGTGGATGCTTTCTGTGCTAATCTACCCTATCATAAACAAACTCGGATTTAGATGTGATAGTAGAGAAGTTCACATTAAACTTTATAAAACACAAATCTTTCTCTATAGATGAACTATGCTCATGGTTGAGGGAAATGGGAGAAATAATTTTCTCTTATTACTTTAGATACAGTTTTATATTTATCATACTTCATGTGATACACAGTGATAATGATCCATATTTGTAATTTATAAAGTAAGATATTGAATTAGCTGCTTTAGCAGAGACCAAATAACAATAGCTTTAAAGAGATGAAAATCGTCTCTGTCTCTTATCAGAGTTCAAGTTTGTCGGTAATCTAAGGAAGTTGCTGTTTTCCCTGTTCCCTGTGAGAGCAGGAGCCCTGTGTGCTATGACTGGAAATTCTGCGACTGCATGACAGGGCATGGTGTGTAGCTGGATCCCTGAGCAATCACTGTGTCTGGATTAAGAAAATCAGAGTTCCCTGTGTGCCTGGGGTAGGTCATTGCAGAGGTATCTGTGCTCACACTGAGGACCGCACAGATCCATTTTGTGGTACATATGCCTGTTTGATAGGGATGCGTAGTTACTGTTGGCTCATCCTGGGCATTGATCACCATGGAAGAGATGAGGTAGTGATCAGTCCTCATTTGGTAGACACTTTGGTTTCCTTTTCATTTCTTGAATATAATGAAGGTTTGCCTATTTAATTTTCTTTAGATATATATACACCCAGGAGTAGGACTGCTAGACCTTATGGTCTTTCTATTGGAGGTGTAGTAAGGATATAAAAGAGCACAAAGAAATTATAAGTTGTAAACATCAATTTCTAAGTCATAAAATGCGAATATATTGGATAATGTTTATATAGAGAGGTAATCCATAAAAACAAATACAACTGATAAAATACATTATTAGAAATACCAATTATATATATATAATATATATTCATATTCTACTAATTACTAAGTACCAGCAAGAAACAAATAGAAAATAGTATTAAAGGACAATAGGCAGACTAGAAAAAAACGTGCAAGAGAAATGAGAAAAAGGATTAAATTATGCAGTATCTTTAAACATTCTTTAAATCAATATGAAAATACAGACGACTCAACATAAAAAGAAGTGCACACATAGAATGAATAAGAATGGCTCTGAACCAATAAACAGCCATTAAATTGTAACTGACCTGAAGGAAGTTCCTGCAACACCCAAGTAGGATCTTCTAAGGAAGACGGACCGGGAGGCGGGAGGGAGGCCAGCAGTTGACAGGACCAGGGAGGAGAAAATCCCTCCTGCCACAGCGAGGCTGGAGCCGAAGACACAGTTGTGGAAATCAACCGGACTCCCTCTTATTTTTCCCATCTGTCACGACCAGAACTCCTGTGTCCCGCTACAGAGGATGCTGATTGGCTGCGTCTTTTAGACTTCGTGCCTGCACACCACAATGCAAGCTGTCCAATCAAAAGTGGTGGCTGAAAGCTGCGAAATCCCACGGGATGTTGACGTCATAGTAGTCTTCGGTTACCGGGAGGAGACAAGGTCTAGGACTGGGCCCCGTTGCTGGGGATCTGCAAAGGCAGCCGGCCTTGCTGGTCTCTGTCCGCGGTTCTCTGACCTTACATTGAAGGACGCCGCCCACCTCGGACACTGGGAAATGGTGAGTGTGGGGCCCGGGCTTGAGGAGAGGGGGAGGCGGAGTTCCTGGAAACTGTTGGAAAAGGCTGGCAGGATGCTGGCCTCACAGAGGTCATCTCTCTAGTCCGTAGGCCCCATCTCGCTGCTGGCCTGGCCCTTCCCTCGGCCCCCTCTGGTCCGCAGTGTGGGGACTCCGGGTGTCCTGTCCCTTTCCTGCTCACAGCCCAGGGCCATCTCTGGGCAGCTGCTGGCGGCAGCCCCTGCCTTCCCCGTTGATGCAGTGGGGACAGGAAGGTCATTCTGGGGAATATGGGCTGTGTGGAGGGTTCAGGCAGCGAGGAGCTGTCGTTCAAGGGGTCCTTGCTTCCTCTTTTTTCCCAGGGGTAACATGAATCTCCAAGTTTTCTGAATATGTGGGAGTCTTGGTTCACTTAGTCTAAGTCTTATGCTTAGTGACCTCAGTAGAGCTCTTCTGCGGGCCTGACCTCATTTTCTATCGGAAATAACAGTGTCATTGACACTGTTAACAACAGAGCAGTTTTATTTCTCTCAGGGATTTGGTCCAGGTTTTAGGGGGGCAGGAGGACACTGTAATTTGGTACTTGGGTGTCATCTAACCCATTACACGTTCCCAAAATATAAATTTTAGCTACTCACATTCATGGGTGTTTTAAAGACTGTTTCTGTTCCATGACAACCTTCCCAACCCCAAAGATATAAGTCTAGATTCCTAAGTTAGTTTTCACTTTTATTTTGGTATAGAGTGATTTTTTCAAGGTTATTGAAATATAATTGGCAAACAAAATTTGTATATAGTCAAGGCCTGCCACCTGATGTTTTGAAATGTGAGGGAACTTCTAAAAGTTTATAGAAATTCATGTGTTCTATTTTAATTTTGTTTGGGGCACCTCCATAGTGTTTTTCATAGTAGATGTAGCAATTTACATTCCCTCAAACAATTTATGTTTCTTTTTCTCTTCATCTGGTCCAATACTTGTCATCTAATTTTTGACAATAGCCATTTCTACATATGTAAGGTGATAGCATCATGGTCTTGGTTAGCAGTGCACAGCCCCTTTTAAAATATCTGTTGGCTGCTTTCATATCCTGATTGGAAAAACTGGTCTGATCCTTTGTCTATTTTTAATTACAGTTATGTGTTGTGTATTTCTTTGTATTACTCCCTTAATCATACTAGGTCTGCCAATATTTTCTCCCATTTTCTGTTTTCTCTTTTTAGTTTTCCTTTTAGAATGCAGAATTTTTGTTGTCTTTTAGTTTTTTGCAGTTTTCCTTCCTTTTGTCACCTGTGCATTTTGTGTCATATCTGAATCATTATTGAGGCTTGATACTAACACAGCTGTTTTAGGCATTTGTGAAGTGAATATTCTCTTTCCCTATCTGTTTGTGTGTATGTGTGTTTGTGTTTTTTTCTTTCAAACTAATTAAGAAACTTGTAAAAACTATTTGGAGTACTTGGTACCAAATCAGAGTTAGATGATAAGAGTAAGGTCCTAGTGTTACATAGAACAGTGGGGTGACTATCGTTCAGAGTAATGCACTCCTTATTTTATGAACAAATTAAAAAAAGATATTCCAAGGCTCTGATTATGAGCTATAATGTCAGAGAAGGGAAAATGTATCCTGATTTGATCATTACACATTGTATACATGGATTAAAATTTCACACTGTAACCGTAGATATGAATAATTGTTGTCAACAAAATATAAACTCAGATCCACATCTTACTGGGTATATAATGTTAAGGGATATCCAACTATTTAAATTAGAATCACAGCTACAATTAAGATCTTTGGAAGTATTTTATAAAGAGAAACATAATCTGAAAATAACTGAATTGGTGTTTTCCCAGGAAAAGTGGAGAAATTAGGAGGTGGTACTTTATGTTATATTGGTACTTAATACATGTTTTAAACTGTTTCACGTAAGCAAAATGAAGTGATTCTTTAAGTGCATATGTTATTAATTTGAATTAGAACAGTATCACACAAGAAGTAGGGAATGAAATGGTAGATTAATTTTGTTGAAAAAATTCTTGAAACGTGCATAGTATTTCATGCTTATCATTGTCCATGAATTGCAAGGCTCCTCATATTTATGATTTTAAATATTTTTGAGGCTGGCGCTGTGGCTCACTAGGCTAATCCTCCGCCTTGCAGCGCCAGCACACCGGGTTCTAGTCCTGGTCGGGGCGCCGGATTCTGTCCCGGTTGCCCCTCTTCCAGGCCAGCCCTCTGCTGTGGCCAGGGAGTGCAGTGGAGGATGGCCCAGGTGCTTGGGCCCTGCACCCCATGGGAGACCAGGAAAAGCACCTGGCTCCTGGCTCCTGCCATCGGATCAGCGCGGTGCGCCAGCAGCAGCGCACCGGCCGCGGCGGCCATTGGAGGGTGAACCAACGGCAAAAGGAAGACCTTTCTCTCTGTCTCTCTGTCTCTCACTGTCCACTCTGCCTGTCAAAAAAAATATTTTTGAACCAAAATGAGTATATTTAATTTCATGTTCCATAAAAATGTGAAACCCTCTCATATCCATTGGTATTCAGTTTCTTCTGTGAAGCCCAAACTCAGGAGCCTGTCTGCCCAGTCCTAACTGTCCTTTGATTGAAGTGAATGTTTCATGCTTTGTACTGCATTGGGAGCTACATAATCGTAAACATAGTCTAATATTAACATGTTTCCATTAATCTCAAAATTCTTCATATTGCTTACAGGAAAGCCTCGTTCACCATTAATTAATGCCTGTCCCAGACAGGCATTAATCTAAACTCTGTCTCCAGAGATTTGCTTTTTCTGGACATATCATATAATGGAATCATACAGTGTTATAGTATGTGAGGTTTTGTTTCTAATTTCTTGTTTTTGAGTTTTTATTTTTGTAGTCTGTCATTCTGATTGCCAAAAAGTGTACTACTAGAAAATATATACTACACACTGTTATTCTTACATATCAGCATTTGAGTTGCTTTCGCATTTGGTTTTCATAAACATTGCTGCAGTGAGCATATGTGTGCATGTTGATTTTTTATCTTTTGGCATATCTGGGAGAGAAACTGCTGAGGTAATAAGTAGTCCATGTAGAACACACTAAGAAACTGCAAATTATTTTTCACAGTGGCTGCACTATGGTCCTAAAAGTGTATGAGGGTTCCATGTTCTCCATTTATCTGTGTCAGCATTTATCCACAGCTGAATCACAATCATTTTACTGAATATTAAGTGATTTTTTTAGGTTTTGTTTGCATTTTTTGAATATTAAATGCCTTGTTGAAATAATTGCTTGCTGTTAAAAATTTTATGCTTATTCTGATATTTTTTAATTTTTCCAGTACAGAATCTAAGGTTTTTATTTCTTAAACTTCTTAGTGCATTTTGACTTTGATGCTACCTTGAATGTTAATGTTAATTATATTTTCAGAATATTCATTACTACTAAACAGAAATGTAATGGATACTTGTATCTATTTTATATTCTATAACATTGTGAATTTTACTTTGGGTTTTTAGTGAATTCCTCAGGATATGTTTTACTTACAAGATTTTTTTATATAAAAACACTTCAATTTGTTCATTAAAATAAGACATTTTAAAGACTTTAAAGACTTTATTTGAAAGATGGAGTTACAGAAAGAGGGGTAGACACACACACACACACACACACAACAGAGAGAGAGGGAGACAGAAAGAGAGAGAGAGATATCCTTTGTACTGGTTCACTCCACATACGGCCTCAATGGCTAGGGCTGGGCCAGGTTGAAGCCAGGAACCATGAGCTTGGAGCTTCTCAGGACTCCCAAGTGTATCTGTTTTTATGCTAGTACCACCTTTTGATTACTTTTGCTTTTGAATTAAGAGAATGTGAGACCTCCAACTCTGATTTTATTTTTAATAATATTTTGGGTATTTGGATCTTCGACATGCCATAGAGTTTTCTGTATATTCTATTTTATTTTATTTTCTGCAAGAAATAACTATTGAGGTCTTATAGTCATTTCAATCTATAAGTCATGTAGGATCATATTGACTTGTTACACATATTTTATAATCAGTGAATACAGTATATATTTCCATTTATTTGTATGTTAATTAATTCCTTTCAATAATACTTTATAGTTTTCAGTATTGAGATATTTTATTTCCTTGGCTAAGTTTTTTTCTAAGTACTTCATTCCTTTTCATGCTATTCAAAATTCAATTATTCCCATTTTTAATTTTTTATAAGGTGGACAAATTTCATGTGTTTCATATATACAGACTTAGGAACAGTTATACTTCTCACCTTACCTTCTCTTCTACCCATAGTCCCGACTTACTTCCATCCATCCTTTCTTATTTGCCTTTTAATTTTTAGAATAGCATACTTTCAGTATATATTATAAGTTTAAATGCCCACTAAGTAAAAATTCAACAAATAGTAAGTAGAAAACAGACAAAAAAAATGCTGTTCCTCAAGAATATAAACAAGGCCTGTCAAGCAGTAATCTGTTCTTGAAATGTCAATTTTATTCATATACATTTATTTTGTTGTACTCTGTATACTACTTATTACAAATCAGGAAAGATATAGGATATGTGTCTTTTTGGGTTTAGCTTATTTCACTGAGCATAATGGTTTCCAGTTCCATCCATTTTATTGCAAAATACAGGATTTCATTTTTTTGCCCATTTTTTTTTATTTAGTAAATATAAATTTCCAAAGTACAGTTTATGGATTCAATGGCTTTCCCACCCACCCATAATTTCCCTCCGACTCACACCCCTTCCAGCTCCCACTTCCTCTCCCATTCCATTCACATCAAGATTCATTTTCAATTATTTTTATATACAGAAGATTGATTTAGTATATATTAAGTAAAGATTTCATCAGTTTGCACCCACACAGAAACACAAAGTGTAAAATAGTGTTTCAGTACTAGTTATAGCGTTACTTCACATTGGACAACACATTAAGGATTGATCCCACATGAGAAGTAAGTACACAGTGACTCCTGCTGTTGACTTAACAATTTGACACTCTTGTTTATGGAGTCAGTAATCTCCCTAGGCTCTAGTCATGAGTTGCCAAGGCTATGGAAGACTTTTGAGTTTGCCGACTTCGATCTTATTCCGACAGGGTCATAGTCAAAGTGGAAGTTCTCTCCTCCCTTCAGAGAAAGGTACCTCCTTCTTTGATGGCCCATTCTTTCCACTGGGATCTCACTCGCAGAGATCTTTCATTTAGGTCTCCCTTTTTGATTCTATCAGTTAGTGTTAGCAGACACTAGTCTTGTTTGTGTGATCCCTTTGACTCTTAGACCTATCAGTGTGATCAATTGTGAACTGAAATTGATCACTTGGACTAGTGAGATGGCATTGGTACATGCTACCTTGAAGGGAATCTATTGGCATCCCCTGGCACGTTTCTAACTCCACCATTTGGGGCAAGTCCGATTGAGCATGTCCCAAATTGTACATCTCCTCTCTCTCTTATTCCCACTGTTATATTTAACAGGGATGACTTTGCAGTTAAAATTTAAACACCTAAGAATAATTGTGTGTTAATTACAGAGTTCAATCAATGGTACTAGACAAGACAAAACGAAACAAAATACTAAAATGGATAAAGTTTTACATTGTACATTAACAGTCAGGACAAGAGCTGTTCAAGTCACTGTTTCCTATAGTGTCCATTTCGGTTTTTTTTAACTTTTATTTAATGAATATAAATTTCCAAAGTACAGCTTATGGATTACAATGGCTTCCCCCCCCCATACCGTACCTCCCACCCGCAACCCTCCCCTTTCCCACTCCCTCTCCCCTTCCATTCACATCAAGATTCATTTTCGATTCTCTTAATATACAGAAGATCACTTAGTATACATTAAGTAAAGATTTCAACAGTTTGCTCCCACACAGAAACATAAAGTGAAAAATAATAGATGATTTTTTAAATGATGATGAAATCAGATCAGACCTATTGTCATGTTTAATCCCAGTAAGAGTCAAGTTGGGAATTGATAATTTCTTTTTTTTTTTTTACAGAAGATCAGTTTAGTATACATTAAGTAAAGATTTCAACAGTTTGCACTCCCATAGAAACACAAAGTGAAATATACTGTTTGAGTACTCGTTATAGCATTAAATCTCAATGTACAGCACATTAAGGACAGAGATCCTACATGAGGAGTAAGTGCACAGTGACTCCTGTTGTTGACTTTACCAATTGACACTCCTGTCTATGGCATCAGTAATCTCCCTATGCACCAGTCATGAGTTTCCAAGGCTATGGAAGCCCTCTGAGTTCTCCGACTCTTATCTTGTTTAGATAAGGTCATAGTCAAAGTGGAGGTTCTCTCCTCCCTTCAGAGCATAGTGTCCATTTCACTTCAACAGGTTTCCCCTTTGGTGCTAAGTTAGTTGTCGCTGATCAGGGAGATCATATGATATTTGTCCCTTTGGGACGGGCTTAATTCACTCAGCATGATGTTTTCCAAATTCCTCCATCTTGTTGCAAATGACCGGATTTCATTGTTTTTCACTGCTGTATACTATTCTGTAGAGTTCATGTCCCATAATTTCTTTATCCAGTCTACTTGCGATGGGCATTTGGGTTGGTTCCACGTCTTAGCTATTGTGAATTGAGCTGCAATAAACATTAGGCTGCAGACTGCTTTTTTATTTGCCAATTTAAATTCCTTTGGGTAAATTCCAAGGAGTGGGATGGCTGGGTCGAACGGTAGGGTTATCTTCAGGTTTCTGAGGGATCTCCAGACTGACTTCCATAGTGGCTTCACCAGTTTGCATTCCCACCAACAGTGGGTTTGTGTCCCTTTTCCCCTATATCCTCTCCAGCATCTATTATTGGTAGATTTCTGAATGTGAGCCATTCTAACTGGGATGAGGTGAAACCTCATTGTGGTTTTGATTTGCATTTCCCTGATTGCTAGTGATCTTGAACATTTTTTCATGTGTCTGTTGGCCATTTGGATTTCCTCTTTTGAAAAATATCTATTGAGGTCCTTGGCCCGTCTCTTAAGTGGGTTGTTGGTTTTGTTTTTGTGGAGTTTCTTGATCTCTTTGTAGATTTCTGGTTATTAACCCTTTATCTGTTGCATAGTTTGCAAATATTCTTTCCCATTCTGTCGGTTGCCTCTTCACTTTCCCTACTGTATCTTTGGAAGTACAGAAACTTCTCAATTTGATGCAATCCCAAATGTTAATTTTGGCTTTGACTGCCTGTGCCTCCCGGGTCTTTTCCAGAAACTCTTTGCCTGTGCCAATATCTTGAAGGGTTTCTCCAAAGTTCTCTAGTAACTTGATGGTGTCAGGTCGTAGATTTAGGTCTTTAATCCATGTTGAGTGGATTTTTGTGTAAGGTGTAAGGTAGGGGTCTTGCTTCATGATTCTGCACGTGGAAATCCAGTTTTCCCAGCACCATTTATTGAATAGATTGTCCTTACTCCAGGGATTGGTTTTGGATCCTTGATCAAATATGAGTTGGCTGTAGATGTTTGGGTTGATTTCTGATGTTTCAATTCTGTTCCATTGGTCTATCCATCTGTTTCTGTACCAGTACCATGCTGTTTTGATAACAACTGCCCTGTAGTATGTCCTGAAATCTGGTATTGTGATGCCTCCGGCTTTGTTTTTGTTGTACAAGATTGCTTTAGCTATTCGAGGTCTCCTGTGTCTTCATATGAATTTCAGCATCATTTTTTCCAGGTCTGAGAAGAAGGTCTTCGGTATCTTGATTGATATTGCATTGAATTTATAAATTGCTTTTGGGAGAATGGACATTTTGATGATATTGATTCTTCCAATCCATGAGCATGGAAGATTTTTCCATTTTTTGGTATGCTCTTCTTTTTCTTTCTTTAAGGTTTTGTAATTCTCATCGTAGAGATCTTTAACATCCTTGGTTAAGTTTATTCCAAGGTATTTGATTGTTTTTGTAGCTATTGTGAATGGGATTGATCTTTGGATTCTTCCTCAGCCATGGCATTGCCTCTGTATACAAGGCTGTTGATTTTTGTGCATTGATTTTATACCCTGCTACTTTGCCAAAATCTTCTATGAGTTCCAATAGTCTCTTAGTATAGTTCTTTGAGTCCCCTAAATAAAGAATCATGTCATCTGCAAAGAGGGATAGTTTGAGTTCTTCCTTCCCAATTTGTATCCCTTTAATTTCTTTTTCTTGCCTAATAGCTCTGGCTAGAACCTCCAGAACTATATTGAATAGCAGTGGTGAGAGTGGACATCCCTGTCTGGTCCCAGATCTCAGTGGAAATGGTTCCAACTTTTCCCCATTCAATAGGATGTTGGCTGTGGGTTTTTCATAGATTGCTTTGATTGTATTGAGGAATGTTCCTTCCAAACCCAGTTTGCTTAGAGTTTTCATCATGAACGGGTGTTGTATTTTATCAAATGCGTTCTCAGTGTCTATTGAGATAATCATATGGTTTTTCTTCTGCAGTCTGTTAATGTGGTATATCACGTTGATTGTTTTGCGCACATTAAACCATCCCTGCATACCAGGGATAAATCCCACTTGGTCTGGATGGGTGATCTTTCTGATGTGTTGTTGCATTCTATTGGCAAGAATATTATTGAGGATTTTTGCATCTATGTTCATCAGGGATATTGGTCTGTAATTCTCTTTCAGTGCTGCATCTTTTTCCGGCTTAGGAATTAAGGTGATGCTGGCTTCATAGAAAGAATTTGGGAGGATTCCCTCTTCTTCGATTGTTCTGAATAGTTTGAGAAGAATTGGAGTCAGTTCTTCTTTAAATGTCTGGTAGAATTCAGCAGTGAATCCATCTGGTCCTGGGCTTTTCTTTGTTGGGAGGGCCTTTATTACTGTTTCAATTTCTGTCTCAGTTATGGGTCTGTTTAGGTTTTTGATGTCTTCCTGGTTCAATTTAGGTAAGTTGCATGTGTCCAGGAATCTATCCATTTCTGATAGGTTTCCCTGTTTGCTGGCATACAAGTCCTTGTAGTAATTTCTGATGATTCTTTTTATTTCTGTGGTGTCTGTTGTTACGTTTCCTTTTTCATCTCTGATTTTATTGATTTGGGTCTTTTCTCTTCTTTTTTTAGTTAGTTGTGCCAATGGGGTGTCAATTTTGTTTATTTTTTCAAAAAACCAGCTCCTCGTTTGGCTGATTTTTTGTAATGTTTTTCTTGATTCAATCCTGTTGATTTCTTCTCTGATTTTAATTATTTCTCTTCTCCTACTAGATTTGGGTCTGGTTTGCTGTAGGTTTTCTAGATCCTTGAGGTGAATTGAAAGCTCATCCATTTGGTGCCTTTCCAATTTCTTGATGTAGGCACCTATTGATATAAACTTCCCTCTTAACACTGCTTTTGCTGCGTCCCATAAGTTTTGGTATGTTGTGCTGTTATCCTCATTTACTTCCAGAAAGTTTTTGATTTCTCTTTTGATTTCTTCTATGACCCATTGTTCATTCAGGAGCATGTTGTTCAATCTCCATGTGTTTGCGTATGCTCCAGGGATTCCTGAGTTGCTAATTTCCAACTTCATTCCTTTATGGTCTGAGAAGGTGCATGGTATGATTCTAATTCTTTTGAATTTGCTGAGACTTGCTTTATGGCCTAGTATGTGGTCAATCCTAGAGAAGGTTCCATGTACTGCTGAGAAGAATGTAAAATCTTTAGCTGTAGGATTGAAAGTTCTGTATATATCTGTTAGATCCATTTGGGCTATAGTGTCGTTTAAATCTACTGTATCCTTGTTGATCTTCTGTCCTATTGATCTGTCTATTTCTGAGAGTGGAGTATTGAAGTCCCCCTGTACTATTGTATTGGGGTCTAAGTCTCCCTTTAAGTCCGTTAACAAATCTTATAGATAAACTGGTGTGGTGCCCTGTAGTTAGGTGCATATACATTGATAATTGTTATATCTTCCTGTTGAATTGATCCCTTAATCATTATGTAGTGTCCCTCTTTGTCTCTCTTAACGGTTTTTGTGGTAAAGTTTATGGTGTCTGAAATTAAGATGGCTATGCCCGCTCTTTTTTCATTTCTGTTGGCATGGTGTATCTTTTTCCAGCCTTTCACTTTCAGTCTGTATGGATCTTTGTTGGAAAGAAAGATGTGTTTCTTGTAAGCAGCAAATAGATGGGTTTTGTTCCTTAAGCCAATCAGCCAATCGGTGTCTTTTAACTGGACAGTTCAGGCCATTCACGTTCAATGTGACTAATGATAAGTGGTAACTTTGCCCTGCCATTTGCCAAAGGTAAGTTCTAATATATGCTTTGAATTCCCTGTGATCTTTTGCTGTGAGCTTTCCTTCCTTGGTTTCCTTCCTTTACCTTCTTTCATACTGATGACCGTGTTTCTTTGTTTCTGTGTGTAACACATCTTTAAGCATCTTTTGCAGGGCTGGACGAGTGGCAACAAATTCTTTCAATTTCTGTTTGCTATGAAAAGTCTTTATTTCACCTTCATTCACAAATGATAGCTTTTCAGGATATAATATTCTGGGCTGGCAGTTGTTCTCTCTTAGTACCTGGGCTATATCTCGCCATTCCTTCCTAGCTTGTAGAGTTTCTGATGAGAAGTCAGCTGTGAGTCTGATTGGAGATCCTCTGAGAGTAATCTGACGTTTCTCTCTTGCACATTTTAGGATCTTTTCTTTATGTTTCACTGTGGAGAGTTTAATTACAACGTGTCGTGGTGAGGATCTCTTTTGGTCGTGTTTATTAGGGGTTCTGTGAGCTTCCTGTACTAGGATGTCTCTGTCCTTCTCCAAACCTGGGAAATTTTCTGCTAATATCTCACTAAAAAGGCCTTCTAATCCTTTCTCCCTCTCCATGCCTTCAGGAACTCCTAGAACCCGAATGTTGGGTTTTTTAATAGTATCCTGAATATTCCCGACAATATGTTTTAGATTTCTAATTTCCTCTTCTTTTCTTTGGCCTGACTGTATCCTTTCCTGTTCTCTGTCTTCTAAGTCCGATATTCTCTCTTCTGCTTCACCCATTCTGTTTGTAAGGCTCTCTATTGTGTTTTTCATTTGATCTATTGAATTCTTCACTTCAGTCACTATCCCAGTTTCCTGTTGTACTAGTTGTTTCGTTTCATTTTGATTCCTCCTTAATATTTCATTTTCACGAGAGAGATTTTCTATCTTGTCCATTAAGGATTTCTGTAGTTCAAGAATTTGTTTTTGAGAACTTCTTAATGTTCTTATCAATTTTTTGAGATCTGCTTCTTGCATTTCTTCTATGTCATCATCCTCATAATCTTGAATTGGGGTGTCTTTTTCATTTGAAGGCTTCATGGTGACTTCCTTGTTTTTATTACCTTGGTTTTTGCGTTTGTTATTTGGCATATTGGAGATATTTGGTTTCTTCACTGTGGTGCTTTTTCTTGTTATACTATGACTCTAGATTAAGTGGACTATCTGTTTTTGATGGAGCCTTAGGGCTTGAGATGGGTGTGGCCTGAGAGCTCTGTTTGGTGTGCCAAAGGTGACACTCCCAGGTTGGTCGTGGTAGACCTCTCTCTCTCTCTCTCTCTCTCTGTTTTTTTTTTGATTCAAAAGGGAAGTTATTCTGCACAGCTGAACGAAGTTGGAGGTAGTTAGCAGGCAAATGATATACCCACAGGAGCCAGAGATCAGAAGCTCTTTCCCAAGGACCACACAGGGAATCTGTTCGGCCCTCGGAGTGGGCTCAAATTCTCCTTCAGTCTCCCACTGGGTTGCCAAAGTTACGGAATTGTAGCGTCTCTGGAGAGTGCTCACGTGAATTCCGTGAGTTCTCTCCCCCACCGTCTCTTTTTTCACAGTCTCAGTTCAGTAGCACCACAAATTTACTAGGTCCTAATCTCCTGTTAATTCGCCCCGCCCAGAGTCAGGTTTTTCTGCTAGGCTCAGGGCCGGTGCAGACCTGAGGTCACTCTGCTTATGACGTATGTCCAAGATGGCGCCTGCTCTTTGTCTTGCTCGCCCTTGAGAGGTGAGCGGAGAGAGAGAAACCCGTGTCCGTACCAGTCATCTTTTTTTTTTTTTCCTCTCTCTCTCTTCCAGTTAGCCTGGTGAAGTTCCCCCCCCCCCCCGGGGGTCGTTCCCTCTAGTCTCCTCTCTCCGCTTGCCTGCCGGTGTCTCGGGCTATTGAGGTTCGGCTCACCTCGCGTTCCAGCGCTGGTGTGTTGAGTCTGCCGCTGGTGTCCCGAACTGTGGGCTCCCCCGCTCTCCACGCAGGTCCGCTCCCCTTCCAGTGCTGATGTGTGGACTCGGAGCCCTGGACATCCCAAGTCTCCCCGCTGTTGTCTGTGTGGCATGCATTCCCCTTTGAGCACTGGCGCGCAGACCCTGCAGCTTGCGCAGCTCGTTCCTGTGGCTCGGCTTCCGCGCGGTGGGTGACCTTGTTCTCCCAGTAGGTCCTCCAATTCACGGCCACTCAATCCAGAAGAGTTTCCTCTGCAATATTTTCCTGGTTCTTTTTTCTGAGGCTACCGTAACTCCCCTTTTATTAAACTAAATTTTCCCGGACTATCGGTGTGCGCCCTCACTATTCCGCCATCTTGGCTCCGCCTAAATAACATTTTTTAAAAACTTTCCTCCATTATTGTGAGATTCTGAATTTCCCTGTGATTTTTAAAATACTCAATGAATTAGTTCTACATAATATTAGTTCTACATATAACATGTAGAATCTTATTTTAAATAAAATATTTATTTTAAAGACAGGCTTAGAGAGAGAGAGAGAGAGAGAGAGAGATCTTCAAGATCTTCCTTCTTTTCACTCCCCAAATGACTGTGTTGGTTATGGATGGGCTAGGCCAAAATCAGGAGCTTCATCAGGTGCAGTGAAACAAGGATATGGAGCATCTGGGACTCAAATCAGAGCCCACATGGGATTTTGGTGCTGCAGGCAGAGATCCAATCTGCTGTACCATAGTGCCACTCTCCCCTTTTTTAAAGATTATTCACTTATTTGAAAGGCAGATATCACTGATGAACCAATGACTATGAGGCAGCTCAAGGGCAGAGCAATGGGCACTGAAAGAATTAAAGGAAACACAAAATAAAGAGAAGAAAAGCAGAGATCAGCGTACTCTCACATGATAGCACAAGAATGCCACTTCTCCCTTGCTCCTCACTTTATTGAGATGTGCAGGGTTAATCAATAATTGTTATTGTGTTTGGGGTTACAATACAGTAAAAATACGGATAGTGGATATATTCTATTAATGTACACAAATATATGTCAGTACAGAATGTATGCTCAAAAACAAAGTAATTAAAGGAACATAATTAACAAGGTTGTAACCCATCATCTGAATTTCCAAGTGCCAGGCAGTCTGGTAAAGGTCATCAGACAGCTTTTAATCCATATATCACTTGCATGGAACAAAGATCTCAGACATTGTTTGGCCAGACATCCTGTGTGACTATAGTATGCCTACAAGTCACAGGCTTTATTTCAAAAGGCATATTTATGAAGAAAATCCTTAGGGTATGCTAAAGTATTCCCAGATACCAGTACAAGCAATCAGTGACAAGTATAGTTTATAAGAACAAGCATGGTTCAGCACAAGGGAAGGTAAATTTAACAAGACTTTAGCAAAAGTTCAACAAAGGTAAAATGAAAGAGAATAAAAAACTCCCCACAGGAAGGGCGAGAGAGAGAGAGACTTCCCAGATGGCCACAACAGCCACAGCTGAACCAGATGGAAGTCAGAAGGCAGGAGTATCAACTGAGTCTGCCACGTAAATGACAGTCACCCAAACACTTGGAGCCATACTTCACTGATTTTCCCAGGACATTAATAGGGAGTTGGATTGAGAGTAAAACAACTAAGACTTAAACTGGTGCCCAAATGTGATTCTAGCATCACAGGTGGCATCTTGACCCATTAAACCACGATGCTGGCCACAACTGTCGCTTTTTTAAAAAATCACTTATTTTTCTCACAATAATCACAATTTGTATTTCATAACATTTGCATCCCTTATCATTTTGGGTTTCTGCCTTTGACATTGTAACTACCACCTTTTTGTGCCATCAGTATCTATTGTAAGCTGATCCTGGTAATTTGAAGCCACAGCTGTTCATGTGATTTCCATTGTGATTCCATCAACTCCCTGAAATTGTAATTCTCCCTTGCAACCTTTATGTACACAAGTTTTCAGAGAAAGTAAAGGCAAGACTTGACTATTGATCCTTTCTAGATAACATTTTGCAGATTTTGTGGATGCTTATGAGAATCTAAATTTACTTTTTATTTTTGAAGGTGTGTGGCATACATCTAGATAGTCAAATCCTTATTCAAAAAAATCATTTTAAAGGCAGAGTAGAAACGATAGATGGGGGGATCCCATCTATTTGTTCACCCTCCAAATTGCTACAGCACCTGGGACTGAGCCAGTCCTAAACCATGAGCCAGAAACTCCATCTGGATAGCAGGAAACTATGTAGGCCATCATCTGCTGCCTCAAAGATGCATTAGCATGAAGCTCGATCAGTAGTACAGAATAGGTGGTACTCTAATCCAATACTTAATATGGGATAGGGATGTGCCCAGTGGTTGCTTAATCGAATACACCACAACACCTCCCCCCTAGCATTGACATGTTTATTTTGACTTTGTAATAATATGGTCTTTATTATAGCTTTGTTGAAAAAAATTAATATTTATTTTTAATTCAGTTGTAATGATCTGTGCTTCAATCACTTTGTATATATTCACTTATCTTTCCATTATCTCCCCTACAAAGTTATTCATTTTTTTCTTACACTGATAATAATGTTTTTCACAATTGCATGACTTTTTAAATCTTTTTTTAAAATTATAGCTATTATCAGTGCATATTTTGAATATTTTAGTCTGAGCTACCCTAATACTATAAGCTTGTGGCAAGCTTGGTTAGCATTTTGTGAAGTCATCAACTCACCCAAATTTCTATAAGTTTCCTGACAATGGTCAGGAAACATTTTCTCACAGTTTCTCAAAAACATGATAGGCCACATGTTTTTTATTCTTTCTGGATGTTTATGAAACCCTAAATTTGCCTTTGATTTTTGAAACTTCTGTGTAATTCTATATATGTGAATCCATCATTTCATGTATTATAGAACATAATATGATCTTTGTGTGTTCTGTATTTCTGGGATTTTTTTCATATTTTCCAATATTGATATATTTATAATGAATTGCTTATCAGAAAATTTTATATGTCTGCATTTTATACCATTATTACACTTTTCAAATTGCACTTTTCTTCTCACAGTAATCACACATTTTATTTCATAACATGTGCAACCATTTTTATTTTTGTTTTGTCAGTAATCACAACACATTTTTATAACATCACCATGCCTCTTTTTTTTTTTTGGTCTGTTAATCTATTACTATGACTTTTGTGTATCACTAACATTCTACTCAGCTAGTGGTGATAACATGAACTTGTGCCAATCTTGGTTAGAGTTTTCATTGTGAGATCATCAGCTTGCTCAAAGGTCTGTAAAATCTCCTGGCAAATTTCATGTATATAGTTCAGAGTTTTAGGCCAGTTGTCTTTATTCTCCCTTTTCAGCTAACATATTTTACCTTTTCTGGATTTTTACCAGTGGTATATGAAATTTTCCATCACGTATTTCTAGACCTTGCTATATTTGTGTGAAGTGCAAAGATCTCTTCAAAATTTAAGATACTCAATTAAAAAAGTGATTTTAAACTTTATTTTAATGAACTCTTTTTCATCAAATATCTTTATATCTGCTAGTTACTCCATTATTATTCCTACCAAGTTGTTCAGTTTTACTTAAAGATTTAGCAACATATTTTATATCATGAATATCCCTTTTTGTTTTTGATTTTGTGTTTGAATTTACTGTTCTATCTATCTATCTATTATCTATTTGTCTATCTATGTATCTAATATCCTAGTTTAAGGGAGTCCTAGTATTACCAATCTGGAAGCATCTTGCTTGATTTTTTAGATTATGATGTCAACACGTCACTCAAAATTCTGAAAGTTGTGCTAGCAATATTCATGTACACTGTACATGATCTGTCTAGATTAAGTTTAATCTTTCACACTTTCAAAGTCGCATATTTTTAAACTTTCTTGATTTTTATGACTCCAAAGTTATCATCCACTGAAATTTTCCAAATTGTAGCTCTAGACACACTTTATCATAAAATTATTCCAGTAGGTGGAATGATCTTTGTTTTGCATTCATTGATTATTACTTTACTTTCACTTCAAATTTAATTGTAAATAACTATTTTTCAACAAATTACCTTACATCTAATTTTAAATAGAATTTATGGAATGTAAATTAAGATTTCATTTTAGAAATTTTCTTAAGTTTAGCTCTGGATACTAGGATGATTTCTTTAAGTTTATTTTCTCAAGCATCTTGGTCATTCCTAGATTCATGGTATTGGGAGATTCTTTAGTTTTTTAATGTAGTGGAATGTTTCTCCACCAAGTACTCTTTTATCTGCTTCTCACTATGTTATTGCTCATATCGCATTACTCAGCTTTGCTCCAATAATCTACTTTCTGTGTATTAGATAAAACATCTGTATCATCCACTTTATTTTGGGGATTTTTTTCGTTAGATCTGGAAAGAGACTATCAGTCAATTTATTCCAATTGATTTCACTCTTTTTTGGAAATGTAACATTTTAAAAAAATTTATTTATGGTATATAAATTGCATGTATTTCTTATATACAGATTCAGGA
Organism: Oryctolagus cuniculus; assembly: GCF_051225735.1. Taxonomy (NCBI): domain Eukaryota; kingdom Metazoa; phylum Chordata; class Mammalia; order Lagomorpha; family Leporidae; genus Oryctolagus; species Oryctolagus cuniculus. The sequence goes on from NC_142877.1 coordinate 50,472,818, forward strand.
ACATAGTGATATTTTTCACCTACTGTCCCTCCTGCCCATGCTTCCACCCCTCTTCTTCTTCCCTCTCCTATTCCTATTCTTAAATTTTTTCAAAAAAAATTATTTGAGAGATACTTAACAGACACACACACACACACACACAGAAAGAGGAAAAGAAGCCTTCTATCCATGGATTCACTCCCCAAATGGCTGCAATGGCTGGATTGGGCCAATCTGAAACCAAGAGCCAAGAGCTTGTTCCAGGTCTCCCACATGGGTGCAGGGACCCTAGCACTTGGGCCATTTTCTACTGCTTCCCCCGGTCATAGCAGAGAACTGGATCAGAAGAAGAACAATCAGTACATAAACTGCTGACCATATGGGGTACTAGCACCTCAAGCAGAGGCTTAGCCTACTACACTACAGTGCCAGACCCTCCCATTCTTAATTTTTACACAGACTTATTTTCAGTTAACTTTATACACATAAGATTAACCCTACACTAAGAGCTCAACAAATAATATGAAGAAAAAGCATTGTTCCTCAACAGTTGAGACTAGGGCTATAAACCATCATTGAAATTCAGAATATCAATTTCACTCTTATAGGTTACCTTTTAGGTACTCTATTAGTTATTACAGATCAGAGAAAGCATAATATTTGGCAAATTTCACTATGCATAATCATTTCCAGTTTATTTCATTTTGTTGAAAATGACAGGTTTTTTTTTTACCACTGTGTAATTTTCCATAGTGTATTTATACAAGAATTTCTTTATCCAGACTTCAGGTGATGAATATTTGGGTTTATTCCATATGTTACTTATTGTGAATTGAGCTGCAATAGACCTGAGGGTACAGATCACTCTTTCATATGCTGATTTCATTTTGTTTGGTTAAAAATCCAGGAGTGAGATGGTTGAGTCATATGGTAAGTCTATATTCATATTTCTGAGGTACGTCCATATTGTGTTCCGCTGTGGCTGTGCCAGTTTACATTCCCAAAAAACATGGACTGGGTACCATTTTCCCCACATCCTCACCTGTATTTGTTGTTTTTTGATTTCTAACTGGTGCAAGAAGAAACCTCATGGTGGTTTTGATTTGCACATCCCCAATGAGTAGTAATTCTGAGCATTGTTTTCATGTGTCCGTTAGCCTTTTGAATTTCCTCTTTTGAAAATATGTCTAAGTCCTTTGTCCATTTCTTAACTAGATTATTTATTTTTGTGTTCCTGAGTTTCTCGAGCTCTTTATAAATTCTGGACATTAATCCTTTATCAGTCACATAGTTTGCAAATATCTTCTCCCATTCGGTTGGTAGTCTCTTACTTTGCTGAGTGTTTATTTTGTAGTGGAGAAGCTTCTCAGCTTGATGTAATCCCATTTGTCAAATTTGGTTTGGTTACCTGTGCTTCTGAGGCCTTTTCCAAGAAATCTTTGAGGCCAGCACAGTGGTGTAGTAGGCTAAGCCTCTGCCTGTTATGCCAGCATCCCATTTGGGTGCCAGTTCGTTTCCTGACTGCTGCCCTTCTGATACAGCTTTCTACAAATGAATGTCCATTGTCACTCTGGAGTGACTGTGGGAGTCCAAAGCATGGCATAATGTTCTTAAGCAATGCTATGGATACCCCCTGTGCCTTTTCTGTTCTAGTTAGAAAGGCTTCTAGCCATACTTGGAAAGTATTTATTACCTGGGTAAGATCTACTATAGCTTAACCTGCCTTTCTAATACCTTCCTTCATGTAGCTACTTTCATCAGTAAACCACTGACATTTGGAATATCATTAAGAGCCCTGAGGCCTTTAACCTTTTTGTATCCTCTATTTGGCTTTAAAACATACAAGATAGGTGTATTACAGAGAGACATGGATATAAGAGACCATGTTTGAGAAACTTAATTAACTTTAATGAAGCACCTAAAGATGATAACAATCTCTTACAAAGGGACTGGACACTTAAACATAATTAAATCTTATGAGACATAAGCATACCCTCTACTTAACACACTAAGACAAAGTAAATCTTTTAGAGCATATTTACCATTAACTCTAATAATATAATTCTTTGAGGATAGAGGTCCTTCATGGGAAGTTAGTACACATTGGCTCCTGTTAATTTAACAATTAACACTCTAATGTGAGATATCAGTGATCACCCAAAGCTCTTGACATGAAATCCCTAGGGTGGAAGCCTCTTGAATCCATGAACCCCATCAGGTTTTAGACAAGGCAGTCCAGAGACCAGAGGCTGCAAGCTAGAGCATGCTAGGGAGAGAGAACAGGTGAGAGGACAGGCAAGAGAGAGAGATGGGCCCACCACTCTCCAGACTACTTACTAACTTCCAAAAGGCAAGTGGTTAAATAGCCCGATTAACAAGTGGATGGATACAGGCGAGATTACATGGAGACAAAGAGGTTATGGCCTCCAGCTCATGAAACTATTTCATTGACCAGTCCCATATCACCATATGGGCACCAATTTGTATCCTGGCTGCTCCTCTTCCCATCCAGCTCTCTGCTGGTGGCCTGGGGAAGCAGTGGAGGAAGGTCCAAGCTCTTGGGCCCCTGCACCCATGTGGGAAACCCAGAATAATCTCCCAACCACTGGCTTCAGATCAGCACAGCTTTGGCCATTGTGGCCACTTGGGGAGTGGACCAGCAGGAGGAAGACCTCTCTTTTGTTTTTAAGATTTATTTATTTATTTGAAAGTCAGAGTTACACAGAGAGAGGAGAGGCAGAGAGAGAGAGAGAGAGAGAGGTCTTCCATCAGATGGTTCACTCCCCAATTGATCACAATGGCTGGAGCTGTGCCAATCTGAATACAGGAACCAGGAGCTTTTTCTGGGTCTCTCATGTGGATGCAGGGGCCCAAGGACTTGAGCCATCTTGAACTGCTTTCCCAGGCCATAGCAGAGAGCTGGATTGGAAGTAGAGCAGCTGGGTCTCGAGCTGGCACCCATATGGGATGCTGGTGCTTCAGGCCAGGGCAGTAACCCACTGCACCACAGTGCCAGCCCCTGGAAGACCTCTCTCTCTGTCTCTCCATTTCTCTGCCTGTAACTCTGCTCCTCAAATAAATAAATTAATCTTTAAAAATACAGGATAAAGCATTATAAGTATATTATGATTATGCTTGTATAAATAATATCTGGATAGGAAAATGGTTCAAACTATAATATGGTTTTATCAAGCTACAAAATCTTTTTTGGAAAGAGAAGAAATTCTGTAAACAATTAGTTTAAAAACCCTGTAATTCCATCATCCAGGAAACCCACTGTCCACGCTGAAGTAGGTTCTGCTTTGTGACTGGTCTTTCCCCACTTAGCTTATTCTTTAGGCAACTTTTAACAGTCACATAGTATTGATATACCACAATCTATATGCATACAGTCATATTTGATATTATAAATTATTTGCAATATTTCATTGGAAAAAACAGCATAGAGTCAGGTCACTACCCTAAATTACTGAAATAGCTCTTATGGAAGTGACCATCAGAGTTTAAAGGAAACTGGTTAGAAATAGGGCTGGGAGTAGGGGGTGGGACTAGTGATCAGGTGGGGGTGCCTGCAGTGGAAAATGCAAGGAATGCATGTGGTTATCTAGGGGAATCTACTCTGCAGGGGTTTACAGATGTAAAATCTTAATGTTTTGCACTTAAACATGGTGAAATCTACATCTGAAATAGACTGAAGAATTCCTGAGCTCTAAACTCTGTCCTAAGCAAATGAAATTTGTCTCAAGTCTTTGTCTTGCACAGGAGACTTCACCTTGAGCCAGAGGCAAGGCAAGGCCTGGAGGGGCATCCTCCCTTATATCACTCTTGCAATCTGAGCTGTGGGTTGAAGCTGACCACGCAAAGCAATAGAGTAGGAAGCAGAGAATTGCTGCGTGGATACTTAGAAAGGCATGGGTGGTTGGGGCCAGTGCTGTGGCACAGTGGGTTAAAGCCCCAGGCTGCAGTGCCGGCATCCCATATGGGCAACAGTTCATATCCCGGCTTCTCTTTTGATCCAGCCCTCTGCTATGGACTGGGAAAGCAGTAGAAGATGGCCCAAGTACTAGGGCCCCTTCATCCATGTAGAAGACCCAGAAGAAGCTCCTGGCTCCTGGCTTCAGATAAGCTCAGCTCTGGTCATTGCAGTCATTTGGAGAGCGAATCAGTGGAATGGAAGACTTCTCTCTGGCTCTACCTCTCTATATAACTCTGTCTTTCAAATAAATAAAATAATTCTTTAAAAAAAAAAGAAAGGATGGGTGGGTCCAAAAAATCTGCAGATGGCAAAGAGGAAAAACAATGACAGCCAGGATCAGGGATGAGGCAGGGTTTCTGAGGGCAGAGGGGGCAATAAGGGATCCCGAGTGTGCCTGGGTTGCAAACGATACATGATGGGTGGCTGGTTGGTGCATCAGGGGTAGAGCTAAGGTCAGGAAAGTGGAGTGTGGGTTGTTGGGAGAACAGCAAGATCTTATACCTCTGGATGGCACTTCATTCTATGCTTCCATTCAGATGCCCCCAAATTACCCCTTTCCTTGAAGAAAGTGTTAGTCTGTGGCTGCTAGGCTAGGGTTCTGTGTTAGTAAAATGGCACAGTCTTATCTGTGGAGTAATCTATGTCCCAGACACCATCCTAGGCTCTAGCCCCCACTGCCATGGCTGGAAGCCAGGTGACCACATGGCCCAGCCACCAGTGTCAGCTCCACCCCCACCCTAATGGAATTCGCTGCTCCTACTTCCCTGACCACCCTGGCAAAGTTTTAAGCTGACCTGCTCCTGAACACGTGGCTCTGTCTCTCTCAGTCTCTCTTGCTCTCTGTCTCTTGATCTCCCTCACTCTCTCTCTCTCTTGATCTTTCTCTTATGCTCTCCTTCTCCCTCTTTTCCTTTTTTGTCCCTTCCCTCCCATCTGTCGGGTTTCCCTCAATAAACCCTTTCACTTACTCCAGTATTTGATGTGTTTTGTGGTGGCCTTACATTCTGGGATGTGGGGGAAAACAGGCAAGATAAGAGGGGGCTGATGGCTTGAATCAAACTGGAGGCAGTTCCCACCATCACAATCTACCCTGGCTGGGGTAAAATTATACCAGGATCAGCAGCTGACAACATGAAAGTCTGGAGGCCCAGATACTTAAGGGTGTAGCTGCCCTTCTCATGGGCCTGGTAAGGATGACCCTTGTCAGATCCATCCATGCTGTTTGCCATGGGAATGCTGGCTGCCAACTGGCAGTGAGGAACATGAGGCCAGGTTACCTCGGGCCTAGGTTGCCAGGGGGCTCCTAGGCCCTGCAGTGGAGATAGGAAGGGGGCACTGTAGCCACTTCTGGGTGGCCACCACCTGTCAGAGATGGAGGGTGGAGCCTACTTGCTGCCAGGATGAGGAATCTGTCATTCTCTCTGGTCTTTGCCTCTCCTCAATGTGATAGGCTGCTTCTTTATGCTGTCCTCATCTCCACAGACCCCCTCCTTTTTGACCATGATCACAGTCCCCATGATTCTTGAGGCCCTATTTGCTCTGCATTGCCCACCCTTAACCTCCTTTCAGCAGACTCCACACCTGGTTCCTGGCTCTATTCTCTGCACAGGCTCAACTTTTCCCTGTCCCACCCTTCCCTCTGTCCTTACCCCCTTCTTTTGTCTTGATCTCCCTCTGATTCATTGGCTCTTTTATCTGGAAGCCACATCAATGCTACTATCTCTGAGAATGACCAACGCTTAGCCAACATCACCCCAGAGGTGATGTCTGGCCAGCCACCTGTCCATCCTTGACCATGCCCAGGGCTGTGACTTCCTAAGGCTCTTGTGCTTGTTGCTCATTCTGGGGGCACTGGGTCAGCCTGCCCATGTGAGTGTTGACTCCATGGGCAGTGTGGGAAGTTATACCAGAATCTAATGATGAAGTGAGGAAAGAGGCAAAGCTGTTGAAAATGTGGATACTGAAGGGGAGATCTAACTGGGGGCAGCCTAAGATAAAACCCAGAATGCACACCAGTATCCCTAGCTCACAGTTTCTAACCTTTCTTGGCACCTTCTGAAATATTTCTTTAAGAACAATCTGTGGCCAGTGCCATTGCTCACTTGGCTAATCCTCTACCTGCAGCACCGGTACCTTGGGTTCTAGTCCCTGTTGGGGCGTCAGATTCTGTCCTGGTTGCTCCTCTTCCAGTCCAGCTCTCTGCTGTGGCCCAGGAAGGCAGTGGAGGATGGCCCAAGTGCTTGGGCCCTGCACTCTCATGGGAGACCAGGAGGAAGCACCTGGTTCCTGGCTTTGGATTGGCACAGCACGCCGGCTGTAGCGGCCATTTGGGGGGTGAATCAATGGAAAAGGAAGACCTTTCTCTCTGTCTCTGTCTCTCTCACTGTCTAACTATGCCTGTCAAATATATATATATATATATATATATATATATATATATTGCTCTTACTGCCTGAAACCCTTGGGAATAAAGAGCCAAAAATCAGGGCTTTGGCATTAAAGGTTGTGAAAGAACCTAAGGCATCAACCAGCAAGATTTTTTTTTTTTTTTTGACAGGCAGAGTGGACAGTGAGAGAGAGAGACAGAGAGAAAGGTCTTCCTTTTCCATTGGTTCACCCTCCAACGGCCACCGCTGCCGGTACGCTGTGGCCGAAGGCAGGAGCCAGGTGCTTCTCCTGGTCTCCCATGGGGTGCAGGGCCCAAGGACTTGGGCCATCCTCCACTGCACTCCTGGGCCATAGCAGAGAGCTGGACTGGAAGAGGAGCAACTGGGACAGAATCCGGTGCCCCGACCGGGACTAGAACCCAGTGTGCCAGCACCACAGGCGGAGGATTAGCCTAGTGAGCCGTGGCGCCGGCCAACCAGCAAGATTTAAAAACAATGCAGAACTGACTATAAGGAAAACATAGGAAGCACATAAAGATCCTCATAAGGAGGTGATGAGATCTGCTGAGGAAGTTGCATCAGTATTAGCTATTTCCATTAGTCCAGAGCAATGCATCAAAGTGCTTTGTCCTATCATCCAAACTGCAGATTACCCAATTAACCTGTCTGCAATCAAAATGCAAACAAAAGTGAGAGAGAGAGAGTCCAAGGAAACCCTTAACCTACTTTTTCCAGAAATTATGCCAGGCCTAATACAGGGTTACGATAACTGAGAGAGCTGTGTTCAGGAAGCTGATGTCTTCTGTCTGATGGCTGTTCATGCAGTGATTGGTGATGAACTAAAACCACATTTTAGTCAACTCACCAGCAATTAAATGAAGCTACTGAATCTTTACATCAAAAATTCACAGACAGGTTCTGGAGGAATTGATCCCACTACAGATATTCCTGGACAAAGTTAGTGAAGCTCATCAAAGTGATCCAGGTCTCTCCCGAAAAGGACAGACTACCCTCCTTAGTGAAAAGGAATTCTCAAATACATTTTTTGGAACTTAACCATTGTTCCCTAGTTTTAGCTTTTTTGTTTGTTTCATTTTGTACTTTCTGTAACAGAAGACTGTCCTTAGTCTGCATGTAACTTTTACGATAGTTATTCCAGATTTATGAAGAAGCAGTATTAACATCAATTGAACAGTACAAAGTAATTTTTAACCTAATTCATCATTTCACATGTTTGAACTTCTTTGTCTTCCCATTAACCTTTGCCAATGTTACGGCTAAATAATTTTTTAAAATGATGGTTAAACAGGAATGCTTAAAGCTTTAAAAATTAATACTCTTAAACATTTTTTGCCTTTATTCCACAGCAGAATAATATTTTTATGGCTACTTTGAGTTTTGTTCTGTATCATGTCCTATGCTAGAGATACTTAAATGTGTGAAACAATGCAGGACTAAGTTGGACTTCAGCTGACCTCTGTCAGTGTGATGGTGACACATGTCATTAGTTGGCACTTCTTAGGGGGTGATCTGTAGTTTGAAAACTAAGATCTCAAAGAGAAATGTTACAGAATCATCCAGTTCAGTAAAACTGATATTGTTTGTTGGTTATTGATCTTGCCATTTTTATTTAAAACCATATCCTTCTATGGTCCCTTAAGAAAGCTGCACCAAATTATCTCCCTGTTGTTTTCTTTTTTTTAAAGATTTATTTATTTATTTGAAAGTCATAGTTACACAGAGAGAGGAGAGGCAGAGAGAGAGAGAGAGAGAGAGATAGGTCTTCCATCCAATGGTTCACTCCCCAGCTGGCTGCAACGGCCGGAGCTGTGTCAATCCAAAGCCACGAGCCAGGAGTTTCTTCCAGGTCTCCCACGTGGGTGCAGGGGCCCAAGGACTTGGGCAATCCTCCACTGCCTTCCCAGGCCATGGCAGAGAGCTGGACTGGAAGAAGAGCGGCCGGGACTAGAACCAGCGCCCATATGGGATGCCGGCACTTCAGGCCAGGGCGTTAACCCACTGCACCACAGTGCTGGCCCCTGTTTTCTTAATATTTATGAAAATAGAAGGTTTAATTGCAGTGGTTTTGGTTTGTATCTTTGTTGTGAATGATGCTTTTTTGTATTTATTAATATCAAATTCACTTATGAATAAACTTGATAATGGAAACAGACAAAAATGAATCAAGTGCATGTGTGTCCTTGACCATATTCTGTTTCTTATGCAATAGACTAATTATTGAGACATGGGAGTCAATCAGCACCTTTTCGTTTGGTTATGGAACTTCCTGGTTTCCTGTTACCATAAAATTGTCTTACTTGAAAATGTTGATCCTAATCAGAGAGAAGATGATGCCAAGACTGTCTTCAGATAATGTTCTCAAATTCTCTACCTCTTCAGAGCAGATATATTTTTAAAGATTTATTTATTTATTTGAAAGTCATAGTTACACAGAGAGAGGAGAGGCAGAGAGAGAGAGAGAGAGAGAGATAGGTCTTCCATCCAATGGTTCACTCCCCAGCTGGCTGCAACGGCCGGAGCTGTGTCAATCCAAAGCCACGAGCCAGGAGTTTCTTCCAGGTCTCCCACGTGGGTGCAGGGGCTCAAGCACTTGAACCATCCTCCACTGCCCTCCCAGGCCACAGCAGAGAGCTGAACTGGAAGAGGAGCAACCAGGACTAGAACCTGGCACCTGCATGGGACACTGGCACTACAGACAGAGGATTAATCAAGTGAGCCACGGCGCCGGCCCCAGGGCAGATATTTCTAACTGAACTGCTGCCTATGGTGTCTTTAGGAAAGCTATTTCAAGGGTGATTTTCTATTAATTTTTAAGAACTTTTAAAATCATGTTGTGCTAGACCTGTTCTTTTCATGTGCAGCAAAACTTCAATAATTACCAGTTTTGGTGAAAGGCTAAATTAGATCATTTTGAACCAGAATGCTAATGGTTTCTCATCTTGACTTTTATTATTTTTTTAAATTTATTTGACAGAGTTATAGACAGTGAGAGAGAGAGACAGAGAGAAAGGCCTTCCTTCCATTGATTCACTCCCCAAATGGCTGCCACGGCCGGCGCTGTACCAATCCGAAGCCAGGAGCCAGGTGCTTCTTCCTGGTCTCCCATGTGGGTGCAGGGACCCAAGCACCTGGGCCATCCTCCACTGACTTCCCGGGCCACAGCAGAGATCTGCACTGGAAAAGGAGTAGCTAGAACTAGAACCCGGCAACCATATGGAATGCCGGCGCAGCAGGTGGAGGATTAACCAAGTGAGCCATGGAGCTGGCCCCTATTTTTTTAATCCTAACATAAAGTGAATTTGACTGGAAAGGCAAATAGCTATTATGGAAGCAATTTGTTATTGTTACTGAATTATCTGCACTTTCTTTGTGTAATTGAAAAAATTTAGAAATATATGTAAAGAATTTAAGACAAGCATGCTGAATGGATGACTCATCCTAGGCTTTTCTCTCCCTTTGTTTCTCTTTTAGCAGCAGGAAAATAGTTTCTCTATGCCCTCTCCGTATTACTTGTAACAGTTTTATTTTCTAATGTTAATGACATTGTATATTTATAGTTCTAAGCTTACTGTTGCACATATATTGGCAATAAAACTGTACATAATCTTACTTGGAAAAAATAATGTGTATCAACTGCTTTTCTGTCTTACTGTGTAATAGTTTTAGAAGTAGGTCTTGTAGCAGTGGTGTTCCCATGAATTTTGTAAGTGCATCTGGGGAGAAAAGATTCACCAGGAGCACAACTACAATCCAGTGTATATAGATGGTCGTATACATATGTAATATTACACCTTATCTTTAAGAAGAAAAGGCATTTTAAACATTGAAACATTATAAACATTTAAATGCAAAATTGCTTTATGTACCATGATCTCTGGTGTGTTTTACATTCATTTTAAATCAAAATATTGGTTTAATTTTAACCTCTGTTTTAGGATTCTGCTTTAACTACTGTTGACAGTTCTCAGTAGAATGACTTAAGCTGAATGATAATTCTGCCACTGGATCAAGGACCTGGCATTGAAAAGCAGACACTCAAGCAGTGGGTGAACTACGTAATAGAAAAGTATGGTTTAAAGTGTCTAAGTGGGGGCCAGTGCTGTGGCGTAGTGGGTAAAACTGCTGCCTGCAGTGCTGGCATCCTATATGGTCGCTGGTTTGAGTCCCAGCTGCTCCACTTCTGATTCATTTCTCTGCTGTGGCCTGAGAAAGCAGTACAAGATGGCCCAAGTCCTTGGACCCCTGCACCCACGTGGGAGACCCAGAAGAAGCTCCTGGCTCCTGGCTTCAGATTGGTGCAGCTCCGGCCATTGAGGCCATCTGAGGAGTGAACCATCGGAAGGAAGATTTGTGGCCAACTGGGGAGTGAACCAACAGATGGAAGACCTCTCTCTCTCTCTTTCTGTGACTCTCCTTCTCTCTGTGTAACTCTGAATTTCAAATAAATAAATATTTAAAAAAAAGAAGAAACCTTGCAAGTCATTAAAAAAATAAAGTATCTAAGTGAAAGCTAATTTATATAAGCAATAAAAAATAATGTTTAAAGTTCTCTATTTTCAGCTGATAAGACTATAATGAAGTTATTGCTTTTTCAGTTCATCATAGGCAATATTCCCTTACCTTTTTTATTCTAGAAACATACTTCAATGTCAACTATAAAAGAATTATAGCAAAAAACTGTTCTTTAAACTTTTTCCTCTCACTTTTCTCTTTCGAACTAATTCAATGTCATTCATTTACTGCATTGCTCAAAACTAATTAAAATCATGTCATTCCAAGTTATAAAAAATAAATAAAGAAAGAAATGGCCTCATTGCAACAAACCCAAAGGCTTATCTCTAAATGGAAGCAAGTGGGCATCTGGCTGCTTCCACCTGGAGTAGAGGGAACAGTATCCAGTTAAGTCCATAGCATGTTCAAAGGCAAATAGCTCACTACTACCTGAAGGGAATACACAAGGACAAGTATCATTTCTCTCCCCAGCTCTCTCCTGCCATACTGGATTAGCCACACCCACTTGCATATTGACTATGTGTTATGTGCTAATGTGAGTCCTCAAAGTATGTTTCCTCTAGTGAAAGCTCATGGGGATTCAATGATACTAAGGCCAAAAATTATGTTAAATTCTTCCTAGGTCCTACCAAGCACAGCATTTGTTTTCTCCATTGCTTTACAGTCTCTCCAAAAGTTTAGCCAAAAATCCCTGGGAAGACAAAGGCTGCCTTGTGTTTCACTATGGAATCTCTAGGAGAGGCAAATGACCAATATCCCTTTGAAAGACAGAATGCAATATACCTCTGTACATCACCCACTCCTGGAAGTTGGCTGATATGGGAGACACCAGGATTCTTAGAATTCTCATTCAAGGTGGGGTAAGAAGTCCTTTGGCCCTCAAATTCTTCTCTAGCTCCATCAATTTAGGTCATGTATAATGACTTCTGAAAGTCTTAACCTTCTCCATTGTGCAGAGAGTATACAGAATATGTACAATCAGCCAGACTCTGACACATCCAACTAAAACTAAGCATCATCATTAAGGAATCCTTCCAGGTTTGAATGTTGGCTTTGCTACTTCTTTTTTTTTTTTTTTAAAGATTTATTTATTTATTTGAAAGAGTTACACAGAGAGAGAAGAGGCAGAGAGAGGCCTCTCACCCCCAATTGTCCGCAAAAGCTGGAGCTGTGCTGATCAGAAGCCAGGAGCCAGGAGCTTCTTCCAGGTCTCCCATATGGGTGCAGGGGCCCAAGGGCTTGGGCCATCTTGTACTGTTTTCTCAGGCCATAGCAGAGAGCTGGATGGGAAGTGGAAGCAGCGGGGACTTGAACCGGTGCCCATATGGGATGCTGGCACTTCAGGCCAGTGCGTTAACCCACTGCACCACAGGGCCAGCCCAGCTTTGGCACTTCTTAACGATAGCATCTTGTGCAATCTCTGTTCTTCACCTGTAAAATTATGACAATAATGATGCCTACAGCTTAAGCAAGAATGGAATGGGGCAATACATTTAAAATGCTAAGAGCCATATCTGGCATGTAATGACTCAGTACTAGCTTGCCATTATTACTACTGTTGTCCCATCAAGTTAAGTCCAGTGGGCCACACTTGAGTTCCCATACTCTGAGCCCATAAGCCCAATCAACACATGATACAGCCTCAAACATAAAAATGTGTCTTGTATCCTGAGTGATCTAGACCTCACATAGTGTAAACTATATCCAAAAGGATTTTTAAAAGTTCATAGGAGAAATGGAGTTAAAAAGTAAGATAATGTTGGTACAAGTTTTGAAAATCAGTATCTAGTTTTTCCCTGATACACATTTTTAATCGAATTCTTGAAGACTCCTCTTGCACCCTAGTCTCTAATATGGACAACATATTGATGGCCAGAGTCCTCTTGCTTGTACATTATCCTTTCTCATCTGATTTCACTCACATGGAAAAGCTGTAGGAAATCATGGGAGTAGCCATTAGGAGGTCAGGCCTCCCAATATCAACAGTCCCTGGATTCCACACTCCTCTTACTTCTCACAACTAAATTCTGCTATGTAAAGGAAAAAAGGGTAGTTCTTTGTCTTCTCTTCCTGAAAACTTCACTCTTAAAACATTAAATGAAGTCCTCTTTAGAAATTTCAAATTGGAGAAAGAACACTTAGCAGAGGTCTATGACCTAGATAGCTGATTATTTTCAGCATCTTTGAGTAGGAATTGTTAATGAGCTTTTAATCTGAAGAGCTTAAATCACCAAAGTGTTAAAAGCTTTAGTGAAACACCCAGAATTCATAAAGGAAACCTCATCAATCTCTTCCCAGCAACTCCCTTCCTGACACCCACCTCCCAATAAAAGTAGCCAAGAGGGTTTCTAAGATCACAACATTCCAAGTCCTTGTTTATAAATTGGCTTTTAAATTGTAGGAGATTGAGGTAGTATACTTAAATCTCCAAACACAAGTCCACAAAACAAGAGATGCTGTGTGTTAGAAAGAGGAGAAAACATAAAGCCATAGTCAGACCAGTTTTATTTGGAAGAATAAAATCTGGGAGGGGCTCCCTCCCAGGTAAACTCATGGGAGAGAGTTGCCAGTGAACACATAGCAGAGGGAGAACACCCTCCCTTACAGACTAGTGGTTTATATAATACAAAGGGGCTGGAAGGGACTTGGAGGTTTGAGCTAAAGCTGGGCTGCTGAGACAGAGGGAGGGTTTGGGCTAGTGTTAAAGGTCCTTTGAGATAACAGTGTGAGATATGAGGGGTTTAGACTGAGGCTGGACTGTGAAGCTGAGCTTCTGAGAAGGGGAAGACAGCTTGAGAGGAGTTGGAGAGCTCTCAGACTGATAGAGTCTTCAGATAGTGCTGTGTCTAATAGTCCAGTTAGGGCAGGACTAGTCAATGTAGGGTGGGGATGTATTAGCAAGGTAGAGAAACAGGGGACTATTTGTTATGTAAGTAAGAGGTTAACATGGATTTAAAGCTTTTTGTCCTTACTCCATCACTGTGCATGAAAAAGTCAGAATAAAGCAGACTTTGATGAAGGCAATTTCTGGTAGAAAGTTAATAATGAAAATTTGGCCAGTCACAATCTATTGCAGTTCAGCTAGATTTCAGTATTTAGCTAAAGAGATTCATGTTTGCTGCCTTTCAGCTGGGAACCTGAGGAAATGACTAACAAAGGTAAATGCAATAAGAGTGGTCAAAGACTGTAATAGAGACAGTTTTGTACACCACCAGAGGCAAAATCCAGCCCAAATGATGAAACTACAAATCCCCAATGAAGGGCCACACATATAACATCTTTCAAGTCTGCAAGGAGTACTTATACTTTGAAAGAACTCTCAGTAAAACCTCACACTATGTGCATGCCTATTTTGTTTTAAGGAAATATTATTTGCTGGATCTTTTGCAGGAAAGACAAGCAGAATGTTAGCCACATTTAGTCCCTTCATTCACAACTTCAAACATTACTACTACTACCAATTCAGATTTAAGAAGAAGTCAGCTGCTAACCTTGGGTGTGCATCTTGGGGAAGGGGCAAATGGGATGTACTAACTGCTACCTCTTTGCTCTGTTTCTAGACTGCAAACCTCTCCACCCTTCTCTAGTAGTCCTAGGTAAGAAGTCAGCCTGTTCACTCACTCACTAGTCTGTCTTGAAAACCCCATGCCATATTCTCTCTGTGTCAGACCCTCACTCAGATCATGCTTGTGGGTGAGCACATTGGTCAACACCCAATGTTGCACATACTCTTTGCACTGTGACTCACAACCTGCATACATTAACCAGAATCTCATCTGGTGGCCTCTCAGCATTACCCACCCAGGTGTTGGGCTCAACCCAGGCTCAGCTAAGTTTAGAGGAGCATAAGAGGAAGGACATAGGATCAGGAGACCAGCCCACCTTCCCAGGACTGCCCCTGCCACATCACCCCCTGAAAATGCTGTTGCTATGGCAATCTCCAACCTTGTTGTGGCAGTGCTTCAGACTTCCTCTAACTTCAGGTCTCCATGTATCTGATGGCCTCAGCAGGCACTCCAGGTGCAGGCTTGGTCCATGTATACTGTGGTGCTGGCCAGACAGAGGCAGGGATAGCTTAAACTGCTGCCTACCACTCATTCCTAGTGTAGCTTCAGCTGCAGTCAGCATCACAAGGCCACAACCCACAATAAACCTTCATGCCTTCTGTGCCCTGCCTCCCCATGGGCAAATGTGTGATGAGACCAGCCTCTGAGGCTCCTGCTGGATCCTTTGACCAACGGATTCTAGTGGGTTTAGCTCTGAAAGGTATTTTTTTCTTTCTTTCTTTTTTGTTCTTTTTTAAGGCAGACTGTAAGGTTGAGCATGACCAAAATCCCCTCAGTTTCATCATCTTGAAGTATACCATAAAGTAAGTTTTGACTCATAAAATGAGTCTTCTATTTAGATGACACCTCAGTATTCTGTTCACTCAATACGTCATTATCATCTGTCCTCTGATGTGGACCTGTGGAGATCTGGTTGTAGGAGAGGTTTATGCTAAGAAGAAAATGTTAGAAAAGAGCCTTCTTACTAAAGAGAAAACCTCTGGGTAAAAAGATTCTTGCCTCAAATATAGGGAACTCCCACAGTCCCTCTAATCAGCCAAAGACAGATATGAGTTTCTCTTTCTTGGTAATGCCTCTCTTCTCTGCAAAGACATGGGAACCAGGATAGAAGCTTGGAGAGCTCAGACTTGTCCAGGTTAATGATAGGTTTGACAGCCTCTCAGTTAGGATCCATGTTCTGGCCCAGCTTAAGTTACCAAGCCTCTATATACCATATGTCTATCTTCATTTCAGATAATGGTATCATTTCTGGGCTCTGCCACCTCTCAAATCTGACCTTAATCCAATGTTTCCTGCCTGTCATGGGGATAGCATCCACAAATGATGTAAGTGATTCTATTGTGCACCTACAGCTTTTTTCACATTCTTTTGTAATTGTTTATGTCCTTGTCATCTGTCCCCCAGGAGTGTAGTTGCCTTTATATTAAGCATTATATACACATCTTTCATGTTGTATCAATTATATCCAGGGAAGTATCAGACATAATGCAGAAAAGTCACTCCCGTCTTCCTCCCTCCTCAGTTCCTCACTCCCACAGTGCTAGGGGCTCTTGCTCATTTTCTCCTCCACCACCCCTCCCTCTGCACACTTACCACTACCATGAGACACCCACACACCATGCTCCTGGCTCCATGTGCTCTCCAGCTCCAATGGCTCCAAACAGAATGATAGAATGACATAGCAAGTGAGTGAGGCTTACTTGTATCCGTGAAGCCAAGTGACTGTGCTCCATTAACATTAAGTGAATTTTGGATGCTGGCCTTGAATGCTCTGATTGTGCTCAGTTCTTATGGTTCCATGACAAGTGAGAGCATGGCAGTCTCCTAGAAATTAAAAAAAAATGGTTGCCTGAATATTACATTAGTTAAGGCCCATGGAGCTCTGCAGCACTGTTGTTGGAACCCTTTTCACTTACTGTTCACAGCTATTGCTGTGAACATCCACTCCCACCAGAGTAGCCAAGACACAGTGAATTTACTTAGGAGTCATGATGTTGACCCAGTGGCATGACACCTCATTTGGACTTTATAATGCATATTTTGGCTATTCTGGGAAAATTTTTACTTATTTTCTGCTTCATTGACATTGAGTACCTGAGGTTGGTGGATACATGAACTGTGAATTAGTGAGGTATGCCAAATTCAGCTTTGAGTGATTATAATTTTGTGGGTTTTTTAATTTAACTTTTTTATTTAGATTGTTCTTATACACACTTATTATGTCTTCTAGTTTCTAAGTAACTGCATCATAATAAGGACTATTATATATGGTAGCAGTTAAAAATGATTGGCTTGATGATTGACATTGCATCAACCTATGGGATTGTGGCCTGGTTTTATGGGAACTCTATAAGTTGATTGGAGGTAGATATTTATTATTGATGAGCATTATGCACTGAGAGCTCCTTGTACTTTAAATAATAAAATCTAATTTAAGATTTACACAGGAGTTTCCTTCTGCCTTCATCTACCATATTTGAGCATTGAAATACTATTGATTCTACCTTTTAGATCTCACTGTAATGTTTTGCCTCTTCTTCATTCACACTTGGTGCAGGTCCTACTAAATTACCTGTTGATAGCTTTGGGATCTGCAGGAGAAAAGGTTCACACTTCTGGGAATGGAGAGTCCCTACCCATACTTCTGGGAACAAAAAGTCCTTGTCAAGGTCCCTGTGGGTGCCTAAAGGTCAACCAGTGAGGGTCAGACCTGCCTCAACCTTTAACCCCCACACCCTGTATCTACAAAAGGAGCCCTCCCAACCTCTGACAAGTGACTTCCTCGGCCCCCGCTCTGTTGGGACTGATGAACCTCGCCTGTGAGTGGAATTCCAATAAAAGCTTGTAAATTAATTGATTCATCTGGCTGGGATGATTTGTTATGCATCAGACAACTTGCACCTGTAATAGACTCTTTTTTTTTTTTTTGACAGGTAGTTATAGACAGTGAGAGAGTGAGAAAAAGGTCTTCTTTCCATTGGTTCACTCCCCAAATGGCTGCTACAGCCGGTGCTGCTCTGATCTGAAGCCAGGAGCCTGGTGCTTCTTCCTTGTCTCCCATGCAGGTGCAGGAGCCCAAGCACTTGGGCCATCCTCCACTGCCCTTCTGGGCCACAGTAGAGAGCTGGACTGGAAGAGGAGTAACTGGGACTAGAATCGGGCACCCACATGGGATGCCAGTGCCGCAGGCGGAAGATTAACCAAGTGAGCCATGGGCTCTGGCCCCTGTAATAGACTCTTTAACTGACTTCCTTGCCTTTTGTCTTTTTACTTTTGTGTTCAAAACCTTTTGTGATTCAGCCCACTCTCTCTGCCTGTATTTGGTTGCTCAGTGTTTCTTACTCCAATTTCTAAGGAAATCAGGTGTCTGGTAGTTCTATCAACACACCACACAAAAGATTGCTCAAAAATGCTTATTAAATAAATAAATAGAAAGCCTTACATAGCTAGGATGAACATTTAACCTGTGTGGCCCTGGATGGTCTCTGTTTATACACTTCGACCCTGTGTAGTGATTTATATGCTCCTTTTATGATCAAATTTGTATCAGAACAACAAATTTTATATCCATCCAATTGTGGCAGTCATTAAATAGAATTTTAGTTTCTTGAATCCTCTACTAGACGATTCTTGGAGGTCAGAAATCTCATTTGTTTATTTTTTATATTTTCTTTTTTCTTTTTTTTTTTTTTTACTTTCAACAGTCTGTTTTAATTCAATATCAAGTTAACCTCAACTGCACACAAAAATTGTACTTCTATATTGTCTCCCACACTTTACATTATACATGTTCAACTTACACTTATTTATATTGTGTATCCATGGCATATTTTTACTTAGAGTTATTTCTAATAGTTTTTTTTAACTTTTATTTAATGAATATAAATTTCCAAAGTACGGCTTATGGATTACAATGGCTTCCCCCCCATAACGTCCCTCCCACCCACAACCCTCCCCTTTCCCACTCCCTCTCCCCTTCTATTCACATCAAGATTCATTTTCGATTCTCTTTATATACAGAAGATCAGTTTAGCATACATTAAGTAAAGATTTCAACAGTTTGCTCCCACACAGAAACATAAAGTGAAAAATAATAGATGATTTTTTAAATGATGATGAAATCAGATCAGACCTATTGTCATGTTTAATCCCATTATTTTCAACTATTCATGCAGCTAAGAGACTGTCAAGATGCTGAGTTACAATATCAGTGCAAGCATGTTTCTTGTCCTCAAGAAATTTTCAATTTGGCAAGAAAGAGGAATCTACTGAAAGAATATTGCCTGATGTAATAAATACTAGTGTGAAGTAAATGGATAAAAATTTAAGCATTCCTAATCTAGCAACAACCTAACCCCATGAACTATAATTGACAGAAGTAATCATAAACATAGAACTCAATGTCATCCAGTTATCTACTTATATTTTTATTAAAAACTAAAAAAAAAACACATATACTTAAGAATACTTAATATTTACATGCTTTCTTGATATTAAACCTAAAAAACCATGGAATAATAGCAACTTTGAATCTCCTTCCTTTTTTAGACAAATTATAAGTTATAATTGTTGGTGGTTCTCTACAGTGTAGATTATTTTTGTAGGTACTTTTCCTGTTTCTCAGTGTTTTTCCAGATGAGAAATCTAGGGTTTTAGAAACTGAGCCCCAAGACGAAAGAAAGATTTCCTAAACCAGTATTAGATTTTGGTTGACCTTTAACCCAGACCTTTTAGTGATATCACCATGAGTAAATGCTAAACTCTTTGCACCTCAGTTTCTTCTTTGTAAACTCCTGATGTTACTGTCTCCAGAATTAATCTAAGGTATAAATGATATGATGTAAGGTATTTAGTTCCTTAACCTGGCTCCTATAAGACACTCAACAATGTTAGTTCTGTATCCAGTTCTGCTGTTTGTTTCTGTGCTTGGTGAGTTAAAAGATGGTGAAAAATAATTTGAAAAGAACTATAGAGGCTGGCACTGTGGCGTAGTAGGTAAAACCACTGTCTGCAGTGCCAGCATTCCATATGGGCACTGGTTTGAGTCCAGGCTGCTCCAGTTCCTATCGATTTCTCTGCTATGGCCTGGCAAAGCAGAGGAAGATGGCCCAAGTACTTGGGCCCCTGCACCCATGTGGGAAACCTGGAAGATACTCCTGCTTCAGATAGGTTCAGCTCCAGCCACTGCAGCCATTTGGGAAGTAAATCAGTGGAAGGAAGACCTCTTTCTGGCTCTGCCTCTCAGTAACTCTGCCTTTCAAACAAATACGTAAAAATCTTTAAAAAAGAAATATAAACACCAATCAAACACAAATAAAAATTGTATTTTCAAATTTTGATGCTAAACTATGCCTTCTACATCTTTGCTGAAAGTTGTATTGTATTCATCGTTGTTTATTACCTGAGAGAAATTTCCAGGGACAAAGCAGCAAATAAGACTTTCTCAGAAGAATAGAGTTTATAAAGGAGCAAAAGTTTGGGTATCAGTTAGCAGCAGCGGGTGTCACTCTTTAAGATTTTTGTTCAGGAAAGGAAGAACACCAACTGATCCTTGAGATTTTGAGGTGAGAAGAAAGAGGAGGGATGTAAACAAAAGCAAAATCCTTCTGAAGCTCCTGGGGAGGGCCAGATGCCCCATTCTGGACTCCATTTCCCAGAGTCCTCAGGTGTCCTGACGTATTCCGTATCTGAGCCTGCCAATAAGAAAGAAACTGCGCGTGCGCGTTTCCTCCCCTGAGCCTCTGAGGAACAGAGGAAGCTCATTCACTGACCAGAGTGAGTACCAAAAGGCTGCTCTGATCTTTTCCACACTTTGCCTCTCGCTCCGCACTGCAGTCCCAGGCAGTTTGCGAGCACACACCCAGAGCCTGCCACACGCTGTGGCTGTGCCTCTTCATTTGCCGCCTGTGGGTTCCACGTGCTGAGGACTTTTTCTGCCCCACACTCTAATTTTCTCCTCGTGTGCCCTGAAGAAAGAGGACGTGCTCCCAGGACTTTCTATGGCAAGTATAGAGAATAGGAAGGTACTCGGATGCGTGTGTGGGGGAGGGGGTGGGTGCTAGGGCGGCTGGCGGCTCCCAGATGTGGCTTACTTGCTTCTCTCATCTGGCAGCTTTTCCCTGGGAAGTCAGGGCTGGAATCCGGGCTGTAGGGCCTCCCACTGCCGCTTGCAGCCTCCCAGCGCACGAACAGTTGCACGCTACCTCGCCCAAACTTTCCTTAATGTGCTATATTTAGTGGTTACAAGAGGAAAGTTATCGGATGGGGGGACTGCACAAGCAGGACAGGTAAGAGCACAACGAAGACAGCGAGACTCCTGTTCTCTATATTTACCTAAGGCCGGTTCTTACTTTGAGTAGATCAGAGAATGGTCGAGCCTCCCGTATCCAGAGGCCATTCCAGCAGGGCAGGTCTTGATGGCCTTCAGCTGGGAGCTGAGGGGGCAGGAGGTTGGAGAAGGAGAATCAGACTAGAATCTGCTCCCCCATCCTGCACCTCCTCGGCCCGATGGGGACCCTAAATGTTCAGCTGACTTTTTCCAAGCGGGAGCAGCATGAAGGGTGTGGTGTAGCTTTGTGGATTTTTCAATCTGGAATTTGAAGACATGGAATCATAGCTGTTGATTTATTTTGCTGTTTTTTGATGTCTGTCTTCAGCCCTTCTCCTGTTAGCAAGAATGTCAACTATTACTGTTAGGAAAAGAGTTGCAGATTGGTGCCTCCTCACACTGGGCACCAAAATGTCAGGAAAAGTGCAGAATAGAGAGGAGGCAGTGTATGAATTTACAGCCAGACTGAATTTATTCAGAGAAAATAAATTCCTAGAGGTGGGTGACCAACTGCCCCCATGCATGTTTATGGAACACGTGGCAGAAGGCCTCGACCCCTGTGGGCTGGGCCTTTGATAATTTAGGAGGGTTAGGGATGGGGGTGGGGATGGGGACAGCAGCTAGAGGGGAATTCCAGGAACTGGGTGGGGTCTTGGGAACCTGGAAAAGAATGCAGGGTGGGGATATGAAGGCAATGGGGTGTGAGACTCGATTGAAATTCAAGAGCAAGGAATAATGTTTAGCAAGGATGGCTAAGGCTTATATCCTTGTTCCATCAATTACTTGCCACTGATCCCTTTGCAAAGTTAGCTGAAGTTAACACAGTCTACTCTGTGGGTCAACTGGAGCTATTTTTTTATAAAGTAGAATTTTTTTTTATTTTTATTTTTTATTTATTTGACAGAGTTAGAGACGAAAGGTCTTCCTTCCGGTGGTTCATCCCCCAAGTGACCACCAGGGCCGGAGCTACGCCGATCTGAAGCCAGGACCCAGGTGCTTCTTCCTGGTCTCTGATGTGGGTGCAGGTGCCCAAGCACTTGGGCCATCCTCCACTGCCTTTCTGGGCCCCAGCAGAGAGCTGGACTGGAAGAGAAGCAACTGGGACAAGAACTGGGTGCCCATATGGGATGCCGGTGCTGCAGGTGGAGGATTAACCAAGTGAGCCATGGCACCAACCCCAGCTGGAGCTATTTTTATCTGGATTTGCATAAGTTGGAGGACTATAAAAACATAAATATAGAAAAGTAACACTTATTCTCTGCCTAGTTATTTTTTTTTTTTTTATTTTTTTTGACAGGCAGGAGTGGACAGTGAGAGAGAGAGAGAGAGAGAAAGGTCTTCCTTTGCCGTTGGTTCACCCTCCAATGGCTGCCGCGGCCGGCGTGCTGCAACCAGCACACCGCGCCGATCCAATGGCAGGAGCCAGATACTTATCCTGGTCTCCCTTGGGGTGCAGGGCCCAAGGACTTGGGCCATCCTCCACTGCACTCCCTGGCCACAGCAGAGAGCTGGCCTGGAAGAGGGGCAACTGGGATAGAATCCGGTGCCCCGACCGGGACTAGAACCCGGTGTGCCGGCGCCGCAAGGCGGAGGATTAGCCTAGTGAGCCGCGGCGCCGGCCTCTGCCTAGTTCTTTAGCCACCCAGTGATCCACCAAGCTGATTATCTTAACAGTCATTATGGTTTTAATTAAGAGGGCCCATTATTTGTCTTATTTTGGGTTCTGTGTTTAAGCCTATGACATTTTTGACATGGGAGGATATTAATTATATATTTTCATAATGACTATGTTCTGTGGAGGTATCTATACAAGTTGTTAATGTGAGGAAGGGTAAGAAAAAGAAGACAAAAAAGTGCCTCTCTCCCCACACAGAGATGCCCACATAGTGGAGTAGAAGAGGTGGCCTTGAAAACTGTTTCTGAGTTTTAGTATAACGAAGTTTTCGCATGCATAACTGTGTTTCAGTGATTCATGTGCTGTGGTTTTATCACAGATTACTAATTGTTGAGCATAATGAGACCATCTGGGAAGTAAAAATAGAAAGTGAATCCTGGATAGTGTCCTTTGATAGCTCAGTTGGAAAGTAAATCCTGGACAGAGCCTGGAACTCCTTTTGGGACTCCCATATGGGTGGCAGGGACCCAAGTTGTTAGGTTTGGAATAGCTCAGGATTCTAGCCTTTTGTATCCTCTAGAGATGGGAAAAGGAAACAGATCAAACTCAACAGAGACGGTTGCTTTATTGGAGACAAAGAGGGGTGGCAGCCCATTCTCAGGAGAGGGCAGCAGGCAGGCGAGTCAGGACTCACAGGTTTTATCCATTTAGGAGGGGTGCATTGCAAGGAGAAAGAAGGGTCACTTTGGCACCTAGGATATCCACAAAAGTGAGGAAATGGGGGGAGGAAGAAAGGGAGGAAGGGAAGGGTGGGACAAGTCTTTTATAAGTGTTGAGCCACCTTCTGCTGCCTTTCCCAGGCCTATTAGTACAGAACTGGATTGTAAGTAGAGCAGCTGAGACTTGAACTGGTGCTCTTATAGAATATTGGCATTGCAGGAGGTACATTAAACCAGCGTGCCACAAAACTAGGCCATCAATAGACAACTTGAAGTAGAATTAGTGGCTATGAAAATGCACTCTAAAGTTACAAGGGAAATGGGAAAAAGTTTCTTCTAACTCCAGTAGGTTCTAAGGGCCTTTATTGGACATCGGTCTGACTTGGCCAATAAGCAAAGTGAAAGAAGTCAGAACTTTAGTTAACATTTTACTCCAAATCAGAGTTGGGGAGCAGCCAATTTGTGGGCCATATAGGGTCCATGAAATCATCTGTTCTGGCCCTGCCAAGGCAACTGCATGTGGCACTGGATAATCAATCTATAGCGTATTAATTTTTAATTTGGTAATTTTGTGTGATCCATGAATGATGTTATAAATATCCAAATGACCTTGGCAGAAAAAAAAAATACATTCCCACCCCTGTCAAATGTTAATGGCAAATCCAAGGCCATTCACAAATTTGCTTAAGAGTGAATGAATGGCTACAATTACCAATCCTGTGGAAGACAAACAATTCTAGACAACATATTCCAAAGACATTAAGTTTCTACATACTGTCAAAGGATGTCAATCATGTGGTTGAAATGGTTCTATTACTTCTCAGAAAGAGAAATAGGAATTCTGTGTGATGAGAGAGGTGTGTGCATCCTAAATAATGTTGCTACTGGTGGCTCACAGAGAACCTGTTTCTGTAACAGTCTTAAATGGCATGTGGAGATGCATGCTTATGGCTAGTGTTCATGAGATATCCATGTGCACAATTTGTACCAACTCATGTACAGATGTTCTTTTCTAGATGTGCATGATGTGGAGACTCTTCAGTGTCTGTTCTTTCTTGGGGGAGGTAAAGAGAGGATGCATATGTGGGGGGATTGTGAAACTCAAAACTAATCTCTGAATATCAGGCCTACCATGAATGGCACTTTTTTAAAATATAGATTCCCCCATCTACTCTACTGGGTGACGTGGCTTTGCAAAATTCATTTCCCATGGAATATTGTATTCGAAGGTTTTTGTAAGTCTTTTTCTTTACTTGATTCAGGTGCATTTATTTCACCTGGAATGTGTACAGACCAAAATCAGCTATGTATAGACAACAGGGAACTGTTGATTTTTCTGACTGACCATGATATGCTGCTGCCTCCCAGTGGCTTCTGAAGCCTGTGGTGGCTCTTGGCTGAGCATCTGTAAGCCAGGAAGATGGAGTCTACAAATTGAGAACCCTAACTTACTTCTCCACTTTTTCTCTTGGCTGTTTCTGCTGGTCTGCAAAGAGGATGATTGCCCAGCAATAGTCACTGCCTTGATCCAAGATGCCACTTGGCCTCTCTCCCTGGGAAGACTGCTTCTTGTGTGACACTGGCCATTGAGAGACTCTGATGGACTCACATTGGGTACCTTCAAGTAGACAATTTGTCCTACCTTCCAATGTTTTGGCAGTGGAGTGAATGGCACTACATTAGCAAGTATAGTTTCCTATGGAATTTGATGGAGGAAAAGGGCTGAGGAAACTCATCCATCCCTCATTTTGTTGCTTTTCTCATTATGTTTCTCTGGTTGTGACATTATTTTCTAGCTTTTCCACTGATTCACGTCTAGCAGACTGCATGTAATTCTGCTTTCATAACTGTCAGCCCTTGTCCACATCAGGCTATTTTTCAGAGAAGGACAAATATGTTTTTAGTCACCATAAAATATTTCAAGTAACTGTGTTTTCCTTGTAACTGCAAGACTAAAAAGCTGACTTCTCTTCGGACCTAACAGGTTTGCTGGGTGGTTATTCTGAGGCTCACATTGAGTACTGGACATAGCTTTTCTGTGTGACTGGTTTATATTTCATGTTTCATCTTGTGGAAAAGCTTTGCTCATATTCTCTGAGTGCCTGGTTGGGTTATACCTGCCCATAGTGGGAACTAAGCCATTGTTTGGCTCACATGGGCAGTTTTCCTGGATCCTGGTGAGAATTGATGAATTGATGATGTTTTTTCAACCCACATTCTATTCTGAAATTTATTTCATTTTATTTTCTTAAGAAAACTATATCTAAACTTTGCTTCTACCTCTTCTGAAATTGGTGTGCTTCCATCCTCTTTATAAGCACAGACATGCATACCTTTTTTCTTTCTGTTTATGATATTGAGAAGAGTAATGGAGACATTTCAGCTCTTCAGGCTGTATCCTTGAATTAGGCACTGAGTTTAACTTGGTTGCACTAAAAGGGATCTGCCTATTGTTAATGTAACTTTACAATAAAAGTCATCATAAAATCAACCTGCCTTGAAAACCTCTCATCTGTTATTTTGAAATATGTTGTAAGTGTTTCTCTTATGTTGATGTCTGTAAGCTGGAGACTTCTAACATAGGGCAGGAGGCTGCCGAGGAATAGCACAACTGTAGCTTTGCTCTGTTATTTATATGTGGCTCCTCTTTTATCTTTTCCCTTTTTTTGTAAGAATTAAGCATTTTATTTTAAAGGCAGGTTTACAGAAGACACGGAAGGATGAGGATCTTCAATTTGCTGGTTCATTGCCACAATGAACAGGATTGAGCCAGTTGAAAGCCTGGAGCCTGGAACTCCATCCAAGTCTCCCATGTGGGAGCAGGGGCCCAAATACTTGGATCACCTTCTGCTTCTTCCCCAAGTGCATTAACAGAAACAGATCAGAAGTGGAGCAGATGTTACTTAAACTGGCACTCACAGGGCCAGCATTGTGGCACCATGGCTAAAACCACTGCCTGCAATTCTGGCATCCTTAATAGGTTATGGTTCATATCCCAGTTGCTTCACTTATGATCCAGCTCCCTGATAATGGTCTGGGAAAGTAGTGGAGGATGGCTCAAGTGTTTGGGTTCCTGCTTCCCAGTGGGAGATCCAGATGAAGCTCCTGGCTCCTGATTTCCACCTGACTCAGCCCTGGCTGTTGTGCCCATCTGGGGAGAAAACTAGCAGATGGAAGATCTCTCTCTCTTTCTTTTAGGATATATTTATTTGTTTGAAAGGCAGAGTTACAGAGAGAAACAGAGAGAGAGGGATCTTCCCTCTACTGGGTCACACCCCAGGTGGTTTTAGTAGTGAGGGCTGGACCAGGCCCTGGCTAGGCCCACACCAGGAGCCAGGAGCTTCATCCATGTCTCCCTCATGGATGGCAAGAGCCCAAGTACCTGGACCATCTTCTGCTGTCCCCGGCCCATTAGCAGGTAGCTGGATCAGAAGTGGAACAGCTGGGACAAGAACTGGTGCCGATATGGAATGCCAGCATTGCAGGTGGTGGCTTTACATGCTACACCACATTGCCATCCTCTGTGTGTGTGTGTGTGTGTGTGTGTATAACTTCAACTTTCAAATAAGAAAATAAATGGTATTCATGTGAGATGCCGTCATTTGAGGCTGTGGTGGCTTAACCCACCGCTTCCCCCCATTCACCCCACCATTTCCTTCTGTTGACTTGTGTGTCAAGATCTTGGAGAAGCCTATTAAACAAGTGTCAGCATTTTGTCAGACTGTTCTTTTAGTTTGATTGTCATTTGTTTAGTGGGAGATAGTGATCAAGGCTAGTTGTTACGTGATCAGTGGCTGAAGATGCTGTGTGTTAGGATGGAACTGGCTCAATCTTTTTATTTCCTCAAATATAAGTAGAAAATGAAATCCTCTCAAGGCTAATATGCTACAAAGTAACTACTAGAGACCAATATTCCTTTCTTCTCACCTAAGAGATGCAGCTGGTTTTTGTGTTTCTATCTTTTTAGTTCAAATCTGTATCAGACTCCTAGAGCAGAGGAAAACTTTTTAGTCCAGTCAGAACTCATAGATGTTATCCATTCTTCTTAGAGCATCAAAGCCATAGCTCTGCTATTAGCCTGGCTTGCATTGTGTGGTGGTGCCATGCCCACATGGAGATGGTTTCTTCATACAGGAATACATCTGAGTGGGGAAAATTCAGGTAGTCTATTTCTTGAACTGGAATGGAATTTTGATCAGGGCATTCTTGAGATTGTGGTTAGCAGGGTAGAGAAATTTTGTTTAACATGTTTCTGCCTTGTGGAGTGCTCTGTGTTCTTCCACTGTACACACAGAGAGCCTATGGCAATGTCTGTGATTGATTGAAAGTGTTTGTGCAGCTCTGCAGTATCTGAAGTTCCCTTTATGACCATCTCTAATTAGAAACCAAGGTGCAAAGTAAGGAGGATGCTGTCACCCTGAAACCATCCTGGGTTTGTGCCCCTTGCTCCTTTTCTTTTCCTTCAATACTGAAGCAGCCTTAAACAGAGTTATACTGGATAGCATTGGTACTTTTGGTATTTGAGTGCTTGGACAAGATAAATGATTTTTCTGTTGGAAAGCATTAGGAGGCACTAGACAAAGTAAGCAGTAGCTTTCTTGGATCCATCATATGTCAACTTGAGTCATAATATTTATGACCAGTTGTTTTCTTATTTTATAAAACTTTTTTTTTTTAAATCAGAAAGACAGAATGACAGGAATTTTTTTGTGTTTGTTTCTTTTTATTTTTTTGTTTTCTGTTACTCTAGGAGAGAGATGTTCCATCTGCTGGTTCACTCCCCAAATAGCCATAACAGCCTGGGCTGGGCTAGGCTAAGCCTGGAGCCAAAAGCCAGATCCCTGATGTGGTTGCAGGGGCCCAAGAAGTCAGGCCATCCTCTGCTGCTTTCCTAGACCATTAGCAGGGAGCTGGATGGGAATTGGAGCCACCAGGAAATGAACTGGTACCTTAAGGGATGGTGGCTCTGCAGGTTATGGTTTTAACTAGCTGGACCACAGTGTGGACCCTTTTTTGAAACACTTTTTTAAAAAAATATTTATTTATTTATTTGAAAGGCAGAGTTAGAACAAGGGAGACATCCACACCCCCACCACACACAAGAGAGAGAGAGAGAGAGAGAGAAATGAATCTCCCACCTACTGATTCATTCCCTCAGCGGTCACAACAGCCAAGGCTGGGCTGGGTCAATGCAGGAGCCAGGAGATTCATCCAAGTCTCCTATGAAAGAGCAGGGACACAAACACTTGGGCTATCCTCTGCTACATTACCTGGAAGCTGGTGGGACATGAACCACAGCCCATGTGGGATGCCAGTGTCATATGTAGTGGCTTTACTTAATATGCCACAATGCTGGCCCCATATATGCTGGAAATATAGTTAAGGGATATTAGAAGGTCTGCTTATTGCCATTAGATGCCATTCAGGCATGCACTACAGAATCATTTTGAAGTAAGTAAGATTTCTCCCATGACTGAATTGCAGTCTACAAGACCGTTCCAAAGGGAGAGAGTTTCAGGAACATGTGGGGCTGTGACGCAGAAAGGGGGTGAGGGATGAGTGAGGAGGAGAAAGCCAGGGGAGAGGTCAGGAAGTATTCAAAAGTACAAATAGAACACAGGTCATTTCTGTAGATTGCCAAAATTAACCTTTTATCTTTTTTTATTTTTTTTTAACTTTTATTTAATGAATATAAATTTCCAAAGTACAGCTTATGGATTACAATGGCTTCCCCCCCCCCCATAACTTCCCTCCCACCCACAACCCTCCCCTTTCCCTCTCCCTCCCCCCTTCCATTCACATCAAGATTCATTTTCAATTCTCTTTATATACAGAAGATCAGTTTAGCATATATTAAAGATTTCAACAGTTTGCACCCACATAGAAACACAAAGTGAAAAATACTGTTTGAGTACTAGTTATAGCATTAAATCACAATGTACAACACATTAAGGACAGAGATCCCACATGAGGAGTAAGTGCACAGTGACTCCTGTTATTGACTTAACAAACTGACACTCTTGTTTATGGCGTCAGTAATCACCCTAGGCTCTTGTCATGAGTTGCCAAAGCTATGGAAGCCTTTTGAGTTCCAAACCTTTTAGAGTTTTTTTTTTTTTTTAAATATTTATTTGTTTTTTTTTTTTTTGAAAGTCAGAGTTACACACAGAGAGAAGGAGAGGCAGAGAGAGAGGTCTTCCTTCCACTGGTTCACTTCCCAGATGGCCACAAAGCTGGAGCTGTGCCAATCCGATGCCAGGAGCCAGAAGCTTCCTTCGGGTCTCCCACATGGGTGCAGGGGCCCAAGGACTTAGGCCATCTTCCACTGCTTTCCCAGGCCATAGCAGAGAGCTAGATTGGAAGTAGAGCAGCCAGGACTTGAACCAGTGCCCATATGGGATGCTGGCACTGCAGGTGGTGTCTTTACCCGCATCTCCACAGCACTGGCCCCGGGGTTTTTTATTTTTTTAATTTAGAATTAATTAAAAAAATTTTTTTTCTGATATAGTTGACTCACTTTTCAGTTTTTTTATGTAGATATTTTTATAATTAGTAGAGAACTGCTGTAATTAAATGCAAAATGACACTCCTAAATAAGCAGTTCACAAGAGAGTTTTCATAGAGGGGTGAATATGGCTGTGTGTGTGTGTGTGTCCCTTGCTAAAAGCAGAAGTTTTATGACTGAATTGAGGTCATTAAAATCAGTTTTATAATGGAAATGCTGACCACTTTTACTGCTGTGGTTACTTTTAGCCCACACTCTACTTCCCTATGCAGATAGTCCACATGTGAGTAGAAGGAAAAGGGGTGAGACCTGGAATAATGCACATGTGCCCTTTGCTTAAACCAGGGGGCTGGAGTTCTTGGTTTCAGTTTGCATTTTTCTGAAGAATGAAATTAGCAATTTGGGCAAAGTATCCTATCTCCTAGAAGATGACTCCAGTTTGCTTGCTTGTTCATCCATCTGACATCACAGGTAATTTCCAAGGCAGTTGTTGGGCTATATGGAAAAAAAGAAGCCTCTTTAGGGATGAATTGTTTTCCCTGAAAAAATAATACAAATAATAACAATAGAATGATGAAAATCATGAGTTATTGATTCTAAGACAGTAATCCTATCCAGTATAGAATATAGAAAAAAAGATTCTATTGTTTTTAAATGAAAAATAAGAGAAGTGGTTGTAAGAAGAGCTTCATGGAGGATGCAAAATTCCCTAGGAAGGGGTCTGAAGTAATTCCCTTTAATTGTTCCTCCCTGAGGTAGTTCCTGATGCTCATTGCTCAAGGAAATAATAATAATATTTTTTTTTTAATTTTTTTTTAAACTTTTATTTAATGCATATAAATTTCCAAAGTACGACTTATGGATTACAATGGCTTCCCCCCCATACCGTCCCTCCCACCCACAACCCTCCCCTTTCCCACTCCCTCTCCCCTTCCATTCACATCAAGATTCATTTTTGATTATCTTAATATACAGAAGATCAGCTTAGTATACATCAAGTATGGATTTCAACAGTTTGCTCCCACACAGAAACATAAAGTGAAAAATAATAGATGATTTTTTTTTAAATGATGATGAAATCAGATCAGACCTATTGTCATGTTTAATCCCAGTGAGAGTCAAGTTGGGAGTTGATAATTTCTTTCTTTCTTTCTTTTTTTTTTTTTTTTTTTTTTTACAGAGGATCAGTTTAGTATGCATTAAGTAAGGATTTCAACAGTTTGCACCCCCATAGAAACACAAAGTGAAATATATTGTTTGAGTACTCGTTATAGCATTAAATCTCAATGTACAGCACATTAAGGATAGAGATCCTACATGAGGAGTAAGTGCACAGTGACTCCTGTTGTTGACTTTACCAATTGACACTCCTGTCTATGGCATCACTAATCTCCCTATGCTCCAGTCATGAGTTTCCAAGGCTATGGAAGCCCTCTGAGTTCTCTGACTCTTATCTTGTTTAGACAAGGTCATAGTCAAAGTGGAGGTTCTCTCCTCCCTTCAGAGAAAGGTACCTCCTTCTTTGATGACCTGTTCTTTCCACTGGGATCTCACTCACAGAGATCTTTTGCCAGAGTGTCTTGGCTTTCCATGCCTGAAATACTCTCATGAGCTTTTCAGCCAGCTCCGAATGCCTTTAGGGCTGATTCTGAGGCCAGAGTGCTATTTAGGACATCTGCCATTCTATGAGTCTGCTGAGTATCTCACTTCCCATGTTGGATCACTCTCCCCTTTATTTACTCCATCGGTTAGCGTTAGCAGGTACTAGACTTGTCTATGTGCTCCCTTTGACTCCCAGTCCCTCCACCATGACCAACTGTGAACTGAAACTGATCACCTGGAACAGTGAGATGGCATTGGTACATGCCACCTCGATGGGATTGAATTGGAATCCCCTGGTATGCTTCCAACTCCACCACTTGGGGCAAGTCAGCCTGAGCATGTCCCAAATTATACATCTCTTCCCTCTCCCATTCCCACCACCATGTTCAACAGGGATCACATTTCATTTAATTTTCAACACTTAAGAATAACTGTGCATCAATTACAGATCTAAACCAGTCATATTAAGTAGAACAGATAAAAAAACTACTAAGAGGGATAATGTATTTAGTTGTTCATTAACAGTCAGGGCTATGCTGATCAAGCCACCGTTTCCCATAGTGTCCACCTCACTCCAACAGGTTTCCCTCTTGGTGTTCAGTCAGTCGTCACCGATCAGAGAGAACATATGGGAAATAATAATAATATTAATATTAATAGACCAATTGCAAATGGCCCATGTGTGTCTTACATATGAATTGTCTACAGATATGTTCCCCAAGGCCTTTAAAATAAAACTGTACTACAGAGAAGAAGGTTGGCACTGTCTGCTGTCTTGGGCTAGCATCTGTGCATTTATTACCCGCTTACCACCCTTGCTCCTGTTGTACATCCCTTGATGGTTCTTTTTAGGTCACTCTTGTATCCAGATTCCTGAATAGGTGACACAGTTTTTTTTTAAGATTTATTTATTTGACAGGTAGAGACAGAGAGGCATTTTCAATCTGCTGGTTCACTCCCAGATGGCTGCAATAGCTAAAGGTGGGCTGATCTGAAGCCAGGAACCAGGAGTCTCCTCCAGGCCTCCAATACAGGTGCAGGGGCTGAAGGACTTGGGCTATCTTCTGCTTTCTCAGGCCATAACAGAGTTGGATCAGAAGTGGAGTAGCCAGGACTTGAATTTGTGCCATATGGGATACCGGTATGGCAGGTGGTGGTTTTTAACCACTTCACCATAGTGCCAGCCCCTTGACACAGTCTTTGATCAGCCTGCTGGTCTGTTCACTCAGCCTAAATTGGAGTTGGCTAGTTTGCACACCCATTCCAGGGTTAAGGGGGCCCAGAACTGCCCATGGCTGGCTCTTCCTCTGCTCACAGGTCCCAAGTGGCTTTGCTTGGTCCTCTTTCCTTGGTTTCCCTAGTGACCATGTTGATTCTCAGGTAGGCAAGGAAACCTGTTAGCTCACAGCAGCCTCTGGATTAATGTTTTACTCTCTGTGATGCAGTTAAAGTTTTCTCTTAGATCCCAAAAACCTTCAGTAGGGGGTGTTATTTTATACTAAGAGTCTCTTTATAAAGGCAGATATCCCTGAGGATTCTGTCCTCAGGAACAGCTGATCTCACCCAGGCCTGGATGGAGTTACAGGATCCTGGCTTCAGCCTGGCACATTCCTAGCTGTGTTTTTGGGCATTTGGGGAGGTACCAGCAAATGGAAGAAATCTCTGTTCTCCCTCTTCCCCTGCCTTTTAAAGGAAATGAAAAAATAGTTAAAAAATTAGAAAAACAATATTTTGCCTTATGTCCTAAGGAAAAGAAAATTACTGTTGCTGTATATAGTACTCATTTGTACACTTTGCAAATACTCATAAATCTCAACTTAAAGGCTGATTGATCATTGTTCTCTGGGCTGCCTACTTGAGCTCTCATTCTGTGATCCATCCCTTTTCATCATCTGCAGTTCACTGTGAGTGCTCATAAATCACCAAACTGCCTCCCAACTTCATATCCTGTGTTCTTTATACATAGCTTGGTCATAATCTCACTTTAGCAGCCTGCTTATTTCTCAGATGCTTCGTAGGCAAAGAGATAGTGAAGCGATTGATTTTTCTCTGAGCCTTCCCCCTAAGTGGTTTATTTTATGAAGCTGATTCTGGGTGATTGGTCAGAAGTTGGGGTTCAGAGGTTGCTGTTAGAGGAATAGGACTGTCACTGCCCATTCCACTCTGCCTCAACCCTGCAACCCATGCTTGCCTTTGGATTCTGTTTTTAGAGGCAGTAGTGATTCGATAAAAGAAAAAAAATTAATTTTTAAACATATTTATATTTATTAATATAAAGAGAACAGATTCCATGTATTTAATGGATATAATTTTAAAAACATAACCATACTTCTTTGTCTATATCCTCTTCCTTCATTTCTGTTTTTAAGGATTTAAAAAGTAGGCTTTATTTCTTAACCTAATTTTTATTCCCTCTTCTCCTGTCTTCCTGTCCAATCTGGTACTTTTAGGTTTTTATGTTTTCCCATTCTTTCTTCTACTTTTTTGCCTATCTCCACCCCAGTTCCAAAGATGGAATAATGAATAAAAATCATGAGCTATTGATTCAAAGACAGGAATTCTATCTAGTATGGAATATTAGAAAAAAAAGATTCCATTGTTTTTAAAGTTACCTTTTTTTTTTTATCTTTTTATAAGGTGTATTTACTTGAAAGGTAAGAGTTACAGAGAGGGAGAGACAAAGGCAGAGAGAGAGAGATCATCTATCTGCTAGTTGACTTCCCCAGTGACAATGGCCAAGGTGGGGCTTGGTGAAGCCAGGAGCCAGGAGCTTCATTTAGGTCTCCCAGGTGGGAGCAGGGGCCTGAGCACCTGGGTCATCATCTGCTACTTTCTCAGGCTCATTAGCAGGAAGCTGGATCAGAAATGGAACAGCCAGGACTCAAATTGGCACCCTTATGGGAATCCAGCAGTACAAGCAGGAGCTTTACTATGGCTATGCCACAGCACCAGCCCCAGATTCCATTTTAACAAAAGACAATACAGAATCCTTCTAGATGGCTTTTTCCTGTGGCTACACCAATAGGAATTTTTATTTCTTCTTAAAATGTGACCCAGATTATTTCCATGTTTCCTTATTAACATTCTCTATTGGTTCAGGAGGCTGGCAGGTTCACAGGCCAGGGAAAGAGCACCTGTTTTCTGTTTAGTTGTGCTGAGCTCCATGGAAGCTATACAAGAAATTTGTGAGCAGGAAAAATGAGGTTGGAGGCATGAGAGAAGGCAATGAAGAGGGTATATATAGAGAAATAAGTGCAGGACCATATTCACAGAGAAGTTTGGTATGAAATCTAAGTATTATCAGAGAGCTAAAAAGAAGAAAAGCTTGAAGATAGAGATCAAAAGAGATGGTAAATTGAAAGTATCTGAGGGAATTCTGACTGATCACACATACACATATTGAAGTTGTGAGAAAACAGGTTCTTGCACTCATTGGTGTGAGTGTAATGCAATAGAGTCTCTTTGGAAGAAAAATATGACACATCTCTCTATAAAATACTTTAAATGCAAATATTTTTTGGTATGATTCAACTGCAGGAATTTATCTTACATATACATACAAATACATAAAGCCATGTAAGTTCTTTGTAATATTGTTCATGATGGGAATAAAACAGAACCTAAATGTATATTGATAGAGAATTGATAAAATACATTATGGTATATCTGTACAATGAAATACTAAATATATAATGAACTGAAAATTATTTAGGGACAGAGTGCTTGTAAGTAAAACAAGGTACAGAAAAAAAAATGCTGCTTTGCAAAGAAAAAAAAGACACATGTATATATATATATGTCTTTTAAAAATTTTATTTACTTATTTTCATTTTATTCATAAGATAGAGAGACAGAAAGGGAGGGATTTTTCATCTGCTGAATCACTCCCCAATGGGTACAATGGCTGGAGCTGGGCCAGGCTGAAGCAAGGAGTTCCAACTGGGTCTTCCGCATGGGTGCCAAAGCCAAGGACTTTGGCCATCCTTTGCTGCTGTCCCAGACACATTCACAGAGAGTTCAATCAAAAGTGGAGCAGCCAGGACACAAACTAGTGCCCATAAGGGATGCCAGCCATTACACCACAATGCTGGCTCCATGCATATATATCTTTATGAAGGCACTTCAAAAGGTTCATGAAGTTAAAAGCTGACATTATTTTAGTGCAAAAATTGAAATTCATTCAATTTTTTTTTCATAATACACCCAAATGGTTTTGAAACCTTCTTGTATGCATGGGCTTAAAAATTTATTACAGTAAAACAGACAATAATTTAATTCCATTTTTTTATGATGCTTTAAAGTACCCTTCCATATGTGCATATGGAAGTCTCAGAAGGAAATGTAAGAATCCTTTAAGAGTAGTTTGTTCTAGTACTCCCTAGAAAGAAAGGAATAATGCTTATATTTTATGTTCTTTTGCAGTATTTAATAGCTAATATGCACATTATTGCTAAAGATGTATTTTTTTAAAGGCAGAGAAAGTGAGAGAGAGAGAGAGAGAGAGATCTTCCATTACTGGTTCACTCCCCAAGTGGATACAATAACTAGGGTAGGCCAAGATTAAGCCAAGAACCAGGAACCCCATCTGGGTCTCCACATAGTTGATAAGGACCATCTTTTTTCTGCCTTCCCAAGTGCATTACCAGGAAGCTGGATTACCAGAAAGCTGGAACAGAAGAGCAGCCAGGACTCATATCAGGCTTGCTATTATAGGATGCTGGCATTCCAAGCAGTAACAGCTTAACCTGCAGAATCACAATACTGCCCCATATATTATTTTTATAATTAAAAGATCTAGATTCTGATTTTCAAATAATAATTTGGAGTTATTGGAACAGAAAAAGGATATTCTATAATATGCAAGGAAATGAAAATATAGACTTTAGTTAATGATATGTCAATATTAGGGTCAGTGTTGTGGCACAGTGGGTTAGGCCATCAACTACAATGCAAGCAGTCACACCTCAGCGTTTGTTGAAGTCCCAGTTGTAACACTTCCAATTCATCTAACTGCTAATGAACCTGGGAAAGTAACAGACTATGGCCCAAGTGCTTGGGGCCCCTACTATACATGTGGGAATGCAGATGGAGTTCTGGGCTCTTTTTGGCTTTGGCTGATGATGGAAAAAGGATATAAGCCTTAGTCATTTTAGGTTCTTTTTACCCCTGCCTTCTTTAAAGAGGCAGTCTCACATCCTGTATTGTTTCTCACCCCAACCTTACATTCTTCTTCAGGTTTAAAAGCTCATAGAAAACTTGAAAAACCTGTATGGAGAAGCTCACCTCCACCTACTGTCCCCTACCGCCACCCCAGCCCACTTAAGATATAAAAAAGTTCCAGACTGCTGGGGTCTGGGCCCTCTGCCACATGTTCAGTCTGTGTGCACACTGGCAGTTGGTCAATCTGAATAAAGAAAGCAGAAATATTTGGAAATAGTCTTAATCTCCAATTTTGAGGTATTACAGCATCCCTTTTTAATAGTTCTTTGCTTAATTCATGACTGTCAATTTTCTAACCAACTTCAATAAGCTCTCTTCAATAAGCTTCTCTTCTCTTTCCCATTTCTGACTCTTAAAATTGTTCCAAGTTATAATTCCATGTGCTAATTATGACAGATCAAAGAGACATCCATTTTGTATCCTATTGCAGTAATCTTTCTCTGTCTCCTTTGAATATATACTCATTCTAAAGCATTTGAGTGATCACTTTATAACAATGATCAAGTCTCGTCTACATTATATCATAATGTTGAGGGCTCCTATTTCTACCAAATATCTTAAGCCTTCTTGGCATTTTTGACAGGCAAAGTTCCAAATTCTTTGGACTTTGATATTTCCAGGAGTGAGCTAGGCAGCAGGAGCAATGTAAGGATAGGTGGCAGGCCAATTAACAGCTGCTTTATATGGTGGTTTACCATCAGGGAGACCCAACAAGGCTGGTCCATTCCCAAATGGCACTGGTTTCAATATGAGGAGTCATGGCACTGGGCAAGCAGCTGTTGTCACAGAAACTGGCTCCTGAAGAGCCCTGCCTGTTCTGCTAAGAGCAAGGCCACTGAAAATAACTGCCCTGGGGGTTGAAGGACTCCTGGGACATAGCTCCAGGCCCTATTGGCCTTCCCTAAACTGAAAAAGCCCTCTGCCTAGCTTCCAAACTAACCACCACTGTTGGGGTGATGACCTAGGGTAACATTGCAGGCTCGAATTTTCTTTTAGAGATGCCACCAATTCAAAACAAACATTCAGTCCAACTCT
Source organism: Oryctolagus cuniculus (assembly GCF_051225735.1). Lineage (NCBI taxonomy): Eukaryota > Metazoa > Chordata > Mammalia > Lagomorpha > Leporidae > Oryctolagus > Oryctolagus cuniculus. The sequence goes on from NC_142877.1 coordinate 50,510,283, forward strand.
TCTCCTAAGCCAGCTAGGTCGTGGAAGTCAACAGGCTGTCTTCCCTAAAGAGATTCACATCTCCCTTATGATGTCTCTCCTTTTTAAAGATTTATTTATTTATTTGAAAATCAGAATTACACACAGAGAGAAGGAGAAGCAGAGAGAGAAAGAGAGGTCTTCCATCCGCTGGTTCACTCCCCAATTGGCCACAATGGCCAGGGCTGTGCTGATACAAGGCCAGGAGCCAAGAGCTTCTTCTGAGTCTCCCACATGGGTGTGAGGGCCCAAGGACTTGGGCCATGCTGCACTGCTTTCCCTTTCCCAGGGCATAGTAGAGAGCTTGATCAGAAGTGGAGCAGCCGGGACTCAAACCAGCACCAATATGGGATGCTGGCACTGGAAGCAGCAGCTTTAACTGCTACACCACAGTGCTGGCCCCCTTATAATGTCTTCTAGCAACCCATATAAAGAGGTCTGGGTCTCATATACCTGGCCAGGCCTTAATGCCCACCTGGTTATTATCAAGCCCCTCTTGTCAGATTTTGCTTGCTTCTCAGTAGGAAAACTCCCTCCTGGTTTGGACAGCAGAAGATTAAACACTCTGTCCTTAGTTTTAGACCCTATGCATCTAATTTGCATGTTAGATTTGTTTCCTCCAGACATGAAGCAATGAAATTCTAGATGGCCATGCACATGAAACCTCAAATGGAGACAGTTTATGTGAGCTGATGTTGCAGCCCCTTGAGAAGCCACCTTCTGCCAAAACCCTGTCTTAACCACAAGTCTCTATATCACCCCTATTCAGCTTGAAGAAGTAAGAGCTGTCCTCACCTTAACCTCTGACAGTACCCATGGTTTCCATAAGCAGAGGGAGGAAATGAGGGATTCCAGGACTAGAAGCAGACCAGACTAACTCCATCCTACAGCTCCTTGCCAGCACATACACACTAAATAAAACAAGAGTGTTCAGACATATACCTATGGACAGGGCTCTTGTTTTCCTATATCCCCCTTTGTCCTCATCATTTTGGCCATCTTTTCCATTATGGTCATATAATTTCTCCTTTTAGACTCATAATCATAGGGCTCCTATTTCTACCATGTATAATTGACATGCTTCAAAGATCATTACAGGAGTGTATCACTTTTATATTCCAAGCCATCATGCAGGAACAACACAAGACTGGCACCCCATCTCCTTATCTCTACTCAGAGTCAGGACATAAGCCTCAGTCATTTTAGGTTCTTGCTACCCCTGCCTTCTTTCAAGAGACCGGTTCAGTCTCACATCCTGTATTGTTTCCCACTCGAACCCCTGCATTTTTCTTTAGGTTTGACAGCCCACAAATGAACTTGAAAAACCTTTGTGGAAAAGCTCACCCCCACCTACTGTTCTCCACCCCAACCCATAGCCCACCTAATTTATAAAAAGGCCCAGCTTCCTGGGGTCTTTGCTCTCTGCCATGTGTTCAGTCTGTATGCACACTGGCAATTGATCAACCTGTGCAATTTTGTTTTCTTTGAATAAATGTGGTCTAGTTGTCTCCTCTCTGTTTCTGCCCCCTTTTCCTTACAGCTTGTCCCAACCCCAGTCATTGCAGCAACTTGGGGAGTGAACTAATGGATGGGAGACCTCTCCCTCTCTCTGTCTGAAAATCTGCCTTTCAAATGATAATAAATATTTAAAAAAGAAGATAGTATATAAGTAGTACCACATTGGTTGTGGTAAGTGTACCATGTTAAAAGGAAATGTTAGTAGTAGTGGAAACTGAGGTGTGGGATATCTGTAAACACTTTTGTCTTTGCAATTTTTTTCTGTAAATCTGAAAAATATTTTTAAATAACATTTATTTTGAAAAAATAACTTGGAAATCTATATTATGGGAAAGGACCATAACTTGGCATTTAAAAGTTGAAAATTGAAGTGATGAATTAATGCAAAAAAATGATTCCTCTGGATCTAGAACAAATTAATTGGTTATGCTTCCTCTGAATGATGAAATGAATGGGAGTAGTAGTTGTTGGAAAAGTGTTTGATTTTGTTTACAAAATTAATTTGATGAATAAGGTTTTTAAAAATTAAGTGATGGTTATTTAAATCTCATAATCCAAAAATCACAGACTCATTGCAAGCTACATGGTGAACAGAGTTTAAAAATGAAAGCCTTGGGGTGGGTGTTACGTTTCATTGAGTTAAGCTGCCACTTGGGATGTCTTCATTGTGTGATAGAGTATATGGAATCTTGTCTTGTCACCACTCCAGTCTAGCTTCTTGTTAATGCTGAAGAATGTGAAGCAACATATGATGGTCCAGGTACTTAGCTTCTGTCTAGCAATATGAGAGAACCTGGCTCCTGGGTCAGCAGGACCCAGTTTCATTTGGGAAGAAAACCAACAGATGCCCTGTGGAAAGAAGGGGCCATCAAAGAAGGAGGTATCTTTCTCTGAAGGGAGGAGAGAACTTCCACTTTGATTATGGCCTTGTCTAAATAAATAAGGTCAGAGTTTGTGAACTCAAGAGGCTTCCATAGCCTCAAGTGATTATGATGCCATAAGTGAGAGTGTCAATTGTTAAATCAAGAACAGGATTACACTTTCTCCCCATGTAGGGACCTCTGTCCTTGATATGTTGTACTATGAGAACTAATGGTAAAACTAATCTTCAAACAGTACTTTATACTATGTGCATCTGTGTGGGTGCAAACTGTTAAAATCTTTACTTAGTATAGAGTTGATCTTCTGTATATAAAGATAATTAAAAATGAATCTTAATGAAAAATGGATGGGAGAGGGAGTAGGAGATGGGATGGTTTGCAGGTGGGATGCTGGTTATGGTGGGAAGAACCACTATAATCCAAAAGTTGTACTTTCAAAATTTATGTTTATTAAATAAAAGTTTTCTATTTAAAAAAAAGAAAAAAGAGGCCGGCACCGCAGCTCACTAGGCTAATCCTCTGCCTGCAGCGCTGGCACCCTGGGTTCTAGTACTGGTTGGGGCACTGAATTTTGTCCTGGTTGCTCCTATTCCAGTCCAGTGCATGGGAGACCAGGAGGAAGCACCTGGCTCCTGGTTTCAGTGTGGCGTGCTGGCTGTAGCGTGTAGCGGCCATTTGGGAGTGAACCAACGGAAGGAAGACCTTTCTGTCTCTCTCTCTCTCTGTCTAACTCTGCCTGTCCAAAAAAAAAAAAAAAAAAAAAAAAAAACCAACACACACACACACACACAAAAAAAACAAAAAACAAAACCCAACAGATGGAAGATTGTCTATCTTTCTCTTCATGCATTTCCCCTCTTTTGTTCACTCTTTCAAGTAAATAAATGAATGGGTGAATAAATAATTTTTTTTGAAGAGATTTAAAAGTGATCAAAAGATTAATGTTTTCTTTAAGTGAACAAAATGGAGTGGACAGAGAGCAGATGTGAATTGTCATTGTAATTCCATTTAGACACCTCTAAGTGGTCATTTCTATGACTTGTTTCTTCAAGATGGCATGATAAGAGCCAGGCCATGACACTTCATTCCTAGTCATCTTCCAAAGTAGATTCCTTTGTTCCTCATGCAACATCAGGGGTGATTGTAGCCATTGTCTGAGTTCTTTGCAGGATTAGGTTTGAGGAACAGAGCCTTACTATTGACTCAATATGATATGTGCTCATCTCTCTTCTTCTTCTTTTTTTTTTTTTTTTTTTTTTAAAGATTTATCTATTTATTTGAAAGAGTTACACAAAGAGAGGAGAGGCAGAAAGAGAGAGAGAGGTCTTCCATCTGATGATTCACTCCCCAATTGGCCACAATGCCTGGAGCTGCACCGATCGAAAGCCAGGAGCCAGGAGCTTCCTCCAGGTCTCCCATGTGGGTGCAGGGGCTCAAGGATTTGGGCCACCTTCTACTGCTTTCTCAGGCCACAGCAGAGAGCCAGATCAGAAGCGGAGCAGCCAGGTCTCGAACCGGCACCCATATGGGATGCTGGTGCTTCAAGTCAGGGCGTTAACTCTCTGCATCACAGTGCCAGCGCCTCATCTCTCTTCTTGCCTTTGGTTAAGACCAAATGTAAGAATTGCCCCTTTGAATCAATTTGTACTCTCACCAGAGGAAGGTGCCTTGGTATTACCTTTCTATGTAGTAGAGGAAGAATCTCTGAACCCTGTTACCCGTTGTTGGCACCTAGTTTAAGAATTGGTATCTTTGGTAGTATAGGGTACAGCCACTCTGGTATATTTATAGCCATTATCTAGTTCTTCAGCACTCAATCACAGGTACTACCTGTGATGAGTAACCTGTTACCTACTCTTCCAAAAATCCACACCTCATTTTGCATTTTTACCCGCAGTGTCTGAGAGTTATCTTTTCCCACATCATCACTAGCATTTGCTCTTTTTTATCTTTTTGGGATAAGATGACATAATATTGTGGGTTTTTTTTTCTTCCTATCAGTTTATTGTTTATTAAAAATTTATTTGTTTATTTGAATGGCAGAGTTTCAGAGAGAGGAAAATACAATCTTTCATCTACTGGCTCACTCCCTGAAGAGTCACAACAGCTGGGGAATGGCCAGACTGAAGTCAAGAGCTTCATCCATGTCTTGCACATGAGAGGCAGGGGCCTCAGACCTTGGGCCATCTTCTGCTGCTTTCCCAAGTACATTAGTAGGAGCTGAATTGGAAGTGGAATAGCCTGGACACAAACTGGCACTCACATAAGATGCTGGCATCACAGGTGGCATCTTAACCCACTGTACTGCAATTCTAGCCCTTCTCTGTATCAATTTAAATTCCTCAAAAAAAGTCATTAATATTGGCATCCACATCATTTTCTTTTCATTGTTATCATTCACTTTAATGAAATCTTAATTTTATTTCAACTGTTCCTCTTAAATTGCTCTTCCCAAGGTCATTAGTGATTACCATATTGGTTAAGTGCAGTTTATGCTTTAAATTTATTTACTGAGTGCATGTCATTCACATAACACTTCTTTAAAGTTCTATGTACCAAACACTCTTCTAGGCACAGAATATAGGCTCCTTTTCTCTTAGAGGTTAATATGACTGCATGCTAATAAAAAATTTATAAAATACAATTTCATTAAGAGCAAATAGCATTATAAAAATGATGCATTGGATAACTAATGAGAATGAAGGGGATTAGAAGGCAGCATCTGCCACATGTCCTAACTCCCTCCTCAAACTACCTCTTTTAGTATACATCATATCTCATCTCCCTGGCTTTCCTCTAGATTTCTTATTATTCCTTTTGAGTTCATTTGCAGTCTCTTCTGTCTAAATTAAATCTTGATATTGCTCAGGTATTTATCATTGCAGTGGTTATCTTTATACTTCATCAGTATATACAGTGCCAAGGTAATCTCATTTATTCCTCATGACTTTATATTTTATATTGTATTAAAGAAATTTACATTTCTCCTGAGCATAGAACTCATATATGCAACTATGATTTTCACAGGTTCCTCAAAATCAGTATGGTCAAAATTAAAAGTAAAACTTGCTTCCCCTTTGGAAAAGTTTATCTCAGAACATGTCACCAACATTCAAGCTCCTATAAAAGGCAAATATTTGGGAATCATCAATTTTTCTCTTTTTTGTCATTCACTTATCCGTGATTAGCTGATTCTATTCCTTAGCTGTTTTTCAAATGTCTTCATTCCACCTGCCACCTTCCTGGTCCCACCTTCCTTATATCTGCTATCTCCTACACAAATAATGTTGAAATAATTATTTAACATGGCTCCCACTCTTGCTGTCAACTTCAATCCATTCCCCAATAAAAAAGTAAAATGCAATAGATGTCACCTTATTTTACTTTCATACCTCAGCTAAGCCACATAATTCTTCCTCATCTCACTTTTGCTTATGTCTCCATCTTCATCTTTGTTGGTGGCTGCTGACCCCAACTCTGCTTTTAATCACTTGTGAACTTTGCACAGTTTCCGGCCTATGCCTTGCCTTTAACATACCGCTTGGCATGTAATAGCTCATGAACACTGCAGACTGCATAAATGAATGAATATTTTGCAGGTCATGATTCTGTGGAAGAATTTAATAAAAGACAGAAGAAAAAAAAGGAAAACAAAAGGTATCCTCAGTATATAAAGGCATTCTACTTTTGCAAGCCACAGAGAAGAGATTAAATAGGAGTTTAGCAGAAGGCAAGTACTGACACTGAAAAGTTCATGACAAGGCTAATAGGCATTGGTCAAGATTCTAACAAACTCTTTAGGAAAAGAATAAGTTTTTCTTTGCTTCTGTACAGACTCTGCTCTTCAAAGGTGAACAGGGTCCTCTAAACCCATTTGTTGCACAGACAAAAACACAAGCATTGCATTCTCTCACAGGTGTTGGAGCCTGATATTATGTTTTGATTTACATTTACCTAATGGCTAGTGACACTGAGCATATTCATATGTTTTGATCATTTGTGTTTCTTCTGAGAAATATCTATTCAGATCCTTGCCTTTCTTAACTGCATTTTTTTGTTAATTCTTTTGGAATTTTTCCGGTTCTGTATATGTTCAGGGTATCAGTCTTTTGTCACATTCAGAGTTTTCAGTGTCTTCTGCCATTCTTTTCTTTGTATAGTCACTCTGATGATTACTTTGTTGTGAAGAAGTATCTTAGTTTGATATAATCAAATTTGTCTATTTTTATTTTTGTTACTTGTGCTTTTGGAATCTTACCCAAAATCTATTGTCTATGCCAATGTTTTATAGTTTACTATGTTTTACATAGTTTTTTTTTACTATGTTTACTTAGTTTTTTGTCTTTAGATTTTTTTTTTTTTTTTTGACAGGAAGAGTTAGACAGTGAGAGAGAGACAGAGAGAAAGGTCTTCCTTTCGTTGGTTCACCCCCCAAATGGCCGCTACGGCTGGCGCTGTGCCGATCTGAAGCCGGGAGCCAGTTGCTTGTTCCTAGTCTCCCATGCGGGTGCAGAGCCCAAGCACTTGGGCCATCTTCCACTGCCTTCCCAGGCCACAGAGGCTGGACTGGAAGAGGAGCAACCGGGACAGAATCCGGCGCCCCAACTGGGACTAGAACCCGGAGTATCGTTGCCGCAGGCAGAGGATTAGCCTAGTGAGCCCCGCGGCACCGGCCTAGATTTTTTTAAAAATATTTTATTTATTTGAGAGAGAATTACAGACAGATAGAAAGATCTTCCATCTGCTGGTTCACTCCCCAAATGGCTGCAACAGTCAGAGCTGTGGTGATCCAAAGCCAGGTTCCAGGAGCTTCTTCTAGGTCTCCCACGTGGGTGCAGGGGTCCAAGTATCTGGGCCAGCTTCTGCTTTCCCAGGCCACAGCAGAGAGCTGCATCGGAAGAGTTGCAGAACTAGAACCGGTGTCCATATGGGATGCCAGCACTGCAGGTGAAGGATTAACTTACTGTGCTACAGTGTCAGCCCCTGGTCTTTAGATTTTTAATTCACTGTGAGTTTACTTTTGTATAGTTTAAGAGGTGTTGGGATATATTTTCAGTCTTCTAAATATGGATAATCAGTTTCCTCTGGACCATTTGCTAATGAGATTCCTCTTACTCCAGTGCATTTTGGATTCTTTGTTAAGGATGAGTTGCCTGTGGAAATGTAGGTTTATTTTTGGGCTGTCTATTCTGTCCTGCTGAATTATGTGTCTGTTTTTATGCCAGTTCTTATACTGCTTCTGTAATATGTCTTTTTTTTTTTTTAGAGAGAGATTTATTTATTTGAAAAAGTTACATAGAGAGGAGAGGCAGAGAGAGAGAAAGAGAGTCTTCCATCCACTGTTCATTCCCCAGTTGGCTGCAGTGGCTGGAGCTGTGTTGATCTGAAGTTAGGAGCCAGGAGCTTCCTCCAGGTCTCCCATGTGGGTGCAGGGGCCTGTCCTCCCAGGCCATAGCAGAGAGCTGGATTGGAAGCAGAGCAGCCGGGACTAGAAATGGTGTCCACATGGAATGCCGGCACTGCAGGCAGCAGCTTTACCCTCTATGCCACAGCACAGTGCTGGCCCCCTGTAATAGGTCTTGAATTCAGATACTGTGATTCAGATTTATTATGTTCAAGATTGCTTTGAATATTTCGTGATTTTCTTTTTTCAAATCAATTTGAGGTTTGTTTTTGCTAGTTCTGTGAGGAATTTTTCTTTATGAAAGATTTATTTATTTGAAAGGCAGAGAGAGAGAGAAGGAGAGAGAGAATTCTTCCATCTGCTTGTTCACTTCCTAAATGGCAACAATGGCTGGGGCTGAGACAGGTCAAATCCAGAGTCTGGAACTCCACCTAGATCCTCCCACATTGGTAGCAGGGACCTAGAAACTGGGTCATCTGCAGCTTTCCCAAGCACATTAGCAGGGCGTTATATCAAAATTAGAGCTGTCAGGACTTGAACAGTTCTTCTGATATGGGATGCTGGTTTGCAGGTGACAACGTAACTCAGCATATCCCATTGTACCACAGTGCTATCCCCTCTGAAGAATTTCATTGGTGTTATGATGCAAACTGCATCAAATGTGCACATTACCTTGGACAGCATTAAAATTTAATTGAACAAATTGTTTCAATCTAGGAACATAAGACACCTTTTCAATTTTTATATATTTAATATTTTCATCATCATCAGGTTTTTTATATACCAGGTTAAAGTTATTGCAAGGTATTTTTTTGTCATAATTGTAAATATTTCTTATATTTTTTCTCAATGAGTTCATTATTATGTATAAAAGTGCTACTGATTTTGTTTATATATTGTATTGTCAGTTTTACTAAATTCGTTTATCAATTCCAGAATTCTCTTGATGATGTTCTTAGATTTCTGTCCATATAGAACCATGCTCTCTACAAAAGGAAATAAAAATTTGAATTCTTACTTTCTTCTTTGAATGGATATTGTTTCTTCTCTTTTTTTTATTTCATTCACTTGAATTGTTTCCTATTTTTCTTACTTTAGCTAGAGAACCAGCTCTTCATTTTATTAATTTTAATATTGCTTAAGTTTCTTCTTTTTTTCTTTTTTTTTCTTTTCTTTCTTTCTTTTTTTTTTTTTTTTTTCTTTTTACAGGCAGAGTGGACAGTGAGAGAGACAGAGAGAAAGGTCTTCCTTTTGCCGTTGGTTCACCCTCCAATGGCTGCCGTGTCCAGCGCGCTGCAGCCGGCGCACCGCGCTGATCCGAAGGTAGGAGCCAGGTGCTTCTCCTGGTCTCCCATGGGGTGCAGGACCCCAAGCACTTGGGCCATCCTCCACTGCACTCCTGGACCACAGCAGAGAGCTGGCCTGGAAGAGGGTCAACCGGGACAGGATCCGGCGCCCCGACCGGGACTAGAACCCAGTGTGCTGGTGCTACTAGATGGAGGATTAGCCTATTGAGCCGCGGCGCCAGCCCCTTCTTTCTTTTTTTTAAGATTTCTTTTGGGGCTGGCGCTGTGGTGTAGTGGGTAAAGCCGCTGCCTGTAGTGCTGGCATCCCATATGGGCCCCAGTTTGAGTCCCACTTGCTTCACTTCTGATCCAGCTCTCTCCTATGGCCTGGGAAAGTAGTAGAAGATGGCCCAAGTCCTTGGGCCCCTGCACCCACAAGGGAGACCTGGAGGAAGCTTCTGACTCCTGGCTTTGGGTTGACGCAGCTCTGGCCATTGTGAACAACTGGGAAGTGAACCAGTTGATGGAAGACCTCTCTCTCTGCTCGCCTTCTCTTTATGTAACTCTGACTTTCAAATAAATAAAGTAAATCTTTTTTTTAAAGGTTTATTTTATTTGAAAAGCAGACTTACCGAAAGATTTAGAGACAGAGAGAGATCTTCCACTCACTGGTTCACTTCCCAAGTGGCCACAATGGCCAGAACTGAGCTGATATGTACCCAGGAGACAGAAGCTTTTTTCAGGTCTTCCAGCTCTCCCACATGGGTGCAAGGACATATAATCATATATATATAGATATAGATAGATAGATAGATATAGATATTATTGATATTATTCAATATTTATTTATAGTTGCTAAAAGATAAATACTGATGTGTCAGAAATAAAGGCTAAATCTTATCTTATAATATAACAGACTAGTCTACATGAAGGATGTCTTCCTAAAACCTTTCACCGGGATGATGCTGTGGCACAGTAGGTTGTCTCCACCTGTAGCACCAGCATCCCATATCGGCACTGATTTGAGTCCCTGCTTTTGCACTTCCAATTCAATCCTTGTTAATGGCCTGGGAAAGCAGTGGAATATTGCCTACATGCTTAGGCCCCTGCACCCATGTGAGAGACCTGGAGGAAGCTCCTGGTTTCTGGTTCCTGGCTTTGGATTGGCCCAGCATCAGCCATTGTGGCCATCTGGGGAGTAAATCAGTGTACAGAAGACCTCCCTCCCTGTCACACCCTCTCTGTGTCTGCAACTCTGCCTCTCAAATAATCTTAAAAAACAGAAAGAAAAAATCTTTCACATTTTAAATTTATATTACTCAAAACTAACACAGGATTACATTACACATAGGAAAGATACATTTTGAAAATCAAAAACTAGTGCATTGTAGCAGAAATTTTAACAAATATTTTTTATTTTCTCAGCATTATATACTAAATTAGTGACATAACGAGTCACTGTGGGTTTTTCAGTTCTTTGACAGCCACTTATAGTACTTAACAGCTTTTCCAGATTTATCACTTGTGTTTTTTTCAACACAGAAACTGGATTTTAATAGCTTAATGAACATGAAGTTGCCTATTACAGGATTTTTTAAAATTGCATTTTAATGGCAAATGTAATCAATATCTGCAAAGCTCTAATACACATATATAATTACATGAATCATTTATGAGACTGACATTTGAATGAGTTTCTTTTAGCTAATTTGGCATTAGTATGTGGCAGTTACAACCATAATTAATAATTACCTACTACTACTACTAATAATAATTAACTAAGCCAATCTAACTGGGGTATGGTGAAACCTCATTTTGGTTTCTATTTGGATTTCTGTGATTGTTAGTGATCAAGAATATTTTTTTAATGAGTCTGATAGCTATTTGAATTTCATCTTTGAAAAAATGTCTGTTTATATCCTCTGCTCATTTCTTGACTGGATTGTTTGTTTTTTTGTTCAGTTTCTGGAGCTCTTTATAGATTCTGGATATTAATCCTTTTTCAATTGTTTAGTTTGCAAATATTTTCTTCAACTCATTCAAATGTCAGTTGCTTCATGTTGTTGAGTGTCTACTTTGCAGCTCAGAAGCTCCTTAGCTTGATATAATTTCATTTGACTATTTTTTATTTCCTGTGCTTCTTGGGATATTTTCCAAGAAATCAGCCTTTGCCAATATCTTGCAGTTTCCCTGATGTTTTCTTCTTGTAATTTGATGTTAACACATCATAGATTTAAGTCATTGATCCATTTATACTTGATTTTTGTATAAGTTGTAAGGTAAAGCTCCTATTTCATATTTCTGCACAAGAAGTTCAAATTTTCTCATCACTATTTGTGATGAGACTGTCTTTTCTCCAAGGAATGCTTTTAGCTCATTTATCACAAATCTGTTGATTGTAGATGTGTGGATTAGTTTCTGGGGATTCTATTCTGTTTCCTTGGTCTACACGTCTTTTTGGTACTAATACCAGGCTGGTCTGATTATAACTGCCCTGTAGTACGTCTTAAATTCTGGTATAGTGATGCCTCCAGCTTTTGTTTTGTTGTTTAAGATTGCTTTAGCTATTTGGGATCTTTTACATTTTCATGAATTTTTGCATCATTTTTTTCTAGATCTGCGAAGAATGTTATTGGTATTTTGATTGTGGTCGTATTGAATCTGTAATTGCTTTTGAGGGGCTGGTTCTGTGGTGTACTAAGTGTAGCCTTTGCCTGTGTCACTGGTATCTCATATGGGCATTGTTTCAGGTCCTGGCTGATCTTGTGATCTAGCTCTCTGCTAATTGCCTGGGAATGCAGTGCAAGATGGTTTAAGTGCTTGGGCCTCTACGCCCATGTGGGACACCTGAGAGAAGCTCCTTGCTCCTGGCTTCATATCAACCCAGCTACAGCCATTGCAGTCATTTGGGGAATAAACCAGTGGTTGGAAGACCTCTCTTCATCTCTCCCTCTCTCTGTAACCCTGCCTCTCAAATAAATAAGCAAATCTTTATATATAAAATAGAACAGTTGCCAGCACTTTGACATAGCAGGTATAGTTGCTGCCTGTGGCATTGGCATCCCCTGTGGACGTCAGTTCAAATCCTGACTAATCCACTTATTTTTTTTTGGGTGGCCATAACTCCTTATTTTCTTTTTCTTTTATTTATTTATGTCTTTTTATTTTGGCAGTGTCTCTTTTACATTTTTAAAAGTTTATATGTTATACAGGTTTCATGTATTTCATATATACAGCTTTAGGAACATAGTGATACTTCCAAGCCTACTCTCCTGCCTGCCCACACTCCAGCCCTTCCTCCTCCTGCTCACATTCACATTTATAAAGATCTATTTTCAGCTTACTTAATGATCATAAAGTTAACCCTACACTATGTAAGAGTTCAACAAACAGTATGAAGAAAAAAACATTGTTCCTTAACAGAAGAAACAAGGGGACAATGGCTTAAACAATATATTATATTGTAGATACTCTATTAGTTACCTTGGAAGAGGGAAAATATATGATATCTGTGTTTCTGGGACTGGCTTATTTCACTAAGTATAATGGTTTTCATTTGCATCCATTATATTGCGAAAGACAAGGTTTCATTTTTTTTTTTTGTGGTGTGATTATTTTATTTTATTTCATTTTTTGTAAGAGTATAACACTTTATTTATTTATTTATTTATTTATTTTTAAACTTTTATTTAATGAATATAAATTTCCAAAGTACGATTTATGGATTACAATGGCTTCCCCCACATACCGTCCCTCCCACCCACAACCCTCCCCTTTCCCACTCCCTCTCCCCTTCCATTCACATCAAGATTCATTTTTGATTATCTTAATATACAGAAGATCAGCTTAGTATACATTAAGTAAGGATTTCAACAGTTTGCTCCCACACAGAAACATAAAGTGAAAAATAGATGATTTTTTTTTTAAATGATGATGAAATCAGATCAGACCTATTGTCATGTTTAATCCCAGTGAGAGTCAAGTTGGGAGTTGATAATTTCTTTTTTTTTTTTTTTTTTTTTTTACAGAGGATCAGTTTAGTATATATTAAGTAAAGATTTCAACAGTTTGCACCCCCATAGAAACACAAAGTGAAATATATTGTTTGGGTACTCGTTATAGCATTAAATCTCAATGTACAGCACATTAAGGACAGAGATCCTACATGAGGAGTAAGTGCACAGTGACTCCTGTTGTTGACTTTACCAATTGACACTCCTGTCTATGGCATCAGTAATCTCCCTATGCTCCAGTCATGAGTTTCCAAGGCTATGGAAGCCCTCTGAGTTCTCCGATTCTTATCTTGTTTAGACAAGGTCATAGTCAAAGTGGAGGTTCTCTCCTCCCTTCAGAGAAAGGTACCATGCTCAAGCTGACTTGCCCCAAATGGTAGAGTTAAAAACATACCAGGGGATTCCAATTCAATACCATCAAGGTGGCATGTACCAATGCCATCTCACTATTCCAAGTGATCAATTTCAGTTCACAATTGATCATAATGAAAGGACTAAGAGTCAAAGGGAGCACATAAACAAGTCTAGTACCTGCTAACACTAACCGATGGAATAAAGGGGAGAGTGATCCAACATGGGAAGTGAGATACTCAGCAGACTCATAGAATGGCAGATGTCCTAAATAGCACTCTGGCCTCAGAATCAGCCCTAAAGGCATTCGGATCTGGCTGAAAAGCCCATGAGAGTATTTCAGGCATGGAAAGCCAAGACACTCTGGCAAAAGATCTCTGCGAGTGAGATCCCAGTGGAAAGAACAGGTCTTCATTTTTTTTTAACAGCTGAGTAGTACTCCATAGCGTATATATACCATAATTTATCCAGTCACCAGTTGATGGACATCTGGGTTGATTCCATATCTTAAGTATTGTGAAATGAGCTGTAATGAACATGGGTGTTCAGATAACTCTTTCATATGATGATTTCTTTTGGTTTGGGTAAATTCTTAGGAGTAGGATGGACTGACTGCTCCACTTGTGATCCAGCTCCCTGCTAATGTGCCTAGGAGGGCAGTGGAAGATGGCCCAGATTTCTTATCCCATGCACCCTTGTGGGAGACCCAGAGGAAGTTCTGGGCTCCTGGCTTTGAATCAGCTTAGCCTTGGCTGTTGCAGCCATTTAAGACATGGACCAGTGGAAGCAGGACCTCTGTCTGTCTCTCTGCCTCTGCCTCTCTCTGAATCTGCCTTTCAAATAAATGAATGGATCCTTAAAAATAAAGCAAAATAAAATTTAAAAAATTTAAATACTGCTTTTGGTAGTATGGGCATTTTGGTGATATTAATTCTTCTAATTTATTAATAGGGAATATTTTTCCTTTTGTGTGTTTTCTTCTATTTCTTTTAATAATTTATAATTTTTCCTTGTAGAAATCTTTCAAATTCTTGATCAAATTTATTCCAAGGTAATAAAAGTTTTTTAGCTACTGTGAATGGTACTGATATGATAAGTTCTTTATCAGCCATGAGGTTGTTTGTTTACGTAAAGAGTACTGATTTTTGTGTATTGATTTTATATCTTGCAACTTTACTAAACTCACTTACAAGTTCCAATGGTCTCTTAGTGGGGTCTTTTGGTTTCCTTATATATAGGATTATGTAATATGCAGACAGGGATAATTTGACTTTCTCCTTTCTAATGCATTCCTTTGATTTCTTTTTCTTGCATTATTGCTCTGGTTAAAATTTTTAGAACTGTTTTGGATAGCTTGGTGAGAGTGAGCAACTTTGGTTCCAGATCTTAGTGAAAATGCTTCTAACTTTTTTCATTTAATATGATGCTGGTTGAAGATTGATCACATATTGCCTTGAATGTGTTAAGAAATGTTCTTTTTATACCCAGTTTGCTTAAGGTTTTATAAAGAAAGCATTTTGTATTTTATCACGTTTTTTCTCTGCATCAATTGAGATCATCATATGGTTTTTATTCAATTTATTAATGTGATATATCACATTTATTGATTTGCTTATGTTGAATCATTCCTGCATATCAGGGATACATCTCTCTTGGTCCATGTGAATAATTTTTCTAATGTATTGGTAGATTCCATTAGTTAGTCTTTTGATGAGGATTTTTGCATATATATTCATCAGGGGTATTGTTCTAGAGTTCTCTTTCTTTGTTGTATGTATTTTTAATGGTTTAGGAATTAAGATGATGCTTGCCTAATACAAGGAGTTTGGCAAGATTCCCTCCCTTTCAGTTGTTTTTAATAGCTTGAGAAGAAATTGTAGAATTCAACAGTGAAGCTGTCTGGTCCTGGGCTTTTCTTTGTTGGAAAGGTCTTTATTACTGATTCAATCTTTGTCTTATTTTTTGGTTTGTTTAGGTTTTCTGTGTGTTTTCATGACTCAATTTTGGTATATTGTATGCATCCAGGAATCTTGACTTTGTTTAGGTTTTCCATTTTGTTAGTCATCGCTTTAGATACCCACATTCTATATTGCAATGGTAATCTGAGTTTTGGGTACTCTACTTCCAAACCAGTTTCATGCTAATATCCCTGAGAAACAGTGGATGATGTATCAAATTCTTTAGTTCCTGTCACCTAGTTGTTTGATCTGTCATCTGAGTGGAGGACTTGAGAGTCTGGTCGAGCCACAGCTCTTGTAGACATTTAGAGAATGAACCAGCAGTTGGAAGATCTCTCCGCCTCTCTCTCCCTCTCTCTTTCTGTGTGTGTGTCTCTCTCTACCTCTTTAAAATCATTTTTAAGAATAGTTACTTATTTATTTGAAAGTCAACAGTTATAGAGAGAAGCAGAGACAGAGATCTTCCATCAACTGATTCACTCCTGAGATGGCTTCAATGGCCAAAATTTGGCCAGGTTGAAGCCAGGAGATTCTTCTGGGTCTCCCGTGTGTGGCAGGAGCCCCAGCACTTGGGGCATCTTCCATTGCTTTTCTCAGGCCACTGGCAAGGAGTTAGATCAAAAGTGGAATAACTGGGACTTGAACTGGCACCTATGCAGGATACCAGCTTAACAGGTGGCAGTTTTGCCCATTGTACCACAGCCAGCTCCCCTCTCTGCCTTTCGAATAAGCAAATCTTTAAAAAAGAATGAAAAGAATACCTAAAGTAGTAAAAGTCATCATGATTGAACACTGGGAAATCTATTGAAGTGATCAAGTTTTTAAAAGATTTATTTATATATTTGAAAATGTCATAGAGTGAGAGAGGGAGAGACTGATCTTCTTTCTGATTTGTTCACTCCTCAAATGGCTATAATGATTGTGGCTAGATTAGACTGATGTCAGAAGCCTGGAGCTTCTTCCAGGTCTCTCACATGGGTGCAGGGGACCAAGTATTTGAAACATCTTATGTTGCTTTCTCAGACACATTGGTAGGGAGCTGGATCAGTTTGGAGCATTAATGACTGTGATACTCTCCTTGCAGTTCAAGGATATAAAACCCACCTGGTACAAAGTCTCATTTATGGAAAGGCTAAGTATAACAGCTTTCAACTCTCCAAGGTTTGGACTAGATGGGTTCTGAGGAATTGTGTTAAAATATATATTAAGCCACAACTCTTGGTTTATGCTTTTGTTAGCAGAATTTCATGTTTGCCTGTGATAATGGCTAGGGCAACTTTGGATCTCTGAATTGCAACCAATGAAAAGCATCCAGAACAATAGTAGTGGGATCAATAGTCAGCAGAATGGTGTCTAGCTGAACTTAAACAGCAATTCTTGTTTGTTAGAGTTGATTTCCTGCAGTAACCTGACATCTGGACATAAACAGTAGACATTGGACGCCTTCCCCTCTGCCAAGTGGAGTATACCAAGTTTGGATCCATCCTATGATAGGGAGGCCTCAGTAGCCATGCTCAGGTTTTATTGTTCTATCTCCATGGCCAAAGTCCTAGTAGACAACATGGCTTGGACAATCACATGCTCAAGTTGTGTAGGAGTCTATATTTTGAGTATAGCACAGTTAACAGTCATCTAATTTAATTTTACTGGAACAAGGTTCCAAGAGAGGTAATTGATTGCATCACAGCCCTTAAGAACTAATGAACGTCACAGATGACCCAGAGAATTTAGAAGGCATGTGAGCCCTTATAGTGAAGAAGTCACTGAGAGCACTAAGGACAGTGCATATAGTATTTATTTTGACTGATTTTTGCACCTTTCATTGGAGGGGGACCCATATAACCTAGACTGATTTGTAGTATCAGTGATAACTTTTTAAATGAGGCATGCATTCCAAAAAAGCCAAGAAGGACTATAAGATATTAGCTTTGTATGTTCTTCACAATGTGTCAAATAGTATCATACAGGGAAGATGTCATCAATGTGATGCATGCTTGTATTTCCATTGGAAAAGTTGTGTTTGCTGGCAAAATCAGTGAGGTGCCCATGCATATCCTAGAAGAATCCTTCCAAAGTGAAGGCAAACAGAGACTGGGGGGCTTTTAGAAAAGCTTTGAACAAAATAGTTTCCACACTTGTAATAGTTGAGACACATCATTTATCTACTGAGAGGCATCAGCTATGTTAATATTAGATATAAGGTGCACTGGACATAATGGGTGGGATATAACATTAAGATTTTAGTAATCTAACATGAGATACTATTTATTTTTTCAGATTTAATAGATAAAATTGAGCTGCCAATAGGAAATAGTTGAAATAATCACCTTTTTGATAATTAAATCTAAGGTAATAAGTTTTAATGCATGAAGACCTTTAGTTTTTTATAGGGCAATCTTAATTATTTTAGTTTGGCATATCATATGAATTCTTATTTTCTCTAGCCAAGTAACTTGAAAACTTTACTCAAAATGTTAGACCATCTCTGCCACCTCTGGGATTTTTTTTTGTACAACTGACTATTGAAAATTTAGGTAATACTATAGTTAAAGTGAAATGCATCAAGTAAATTATTTATTTTTCTTCTGATACATGTTTTGAAACTTTTTAAAAAAAATCTAATGAGTATCCTGCTTAAATTTAGGGGGATCCCTGGATAGGACTACCTTACTACACTTGGCACCTATGAAACTTAAGGAATAAGTGCATATAAAACCTGTGAAAGTTAATGTTTATCAATAAATCTTTAAAAATATTTATTAATTTGACAGGCATAGTTACACAGAGATCTTCCATTCATTGGTTCGTTGGCCAAAATGATTGCTATGGCTAGGAGTGGGCCAGGCTGAAGCCAGGAGGTTCATCTGGGTCTCCCATGTGGGTGGCAGAGGCCCATACACTTGGGCCATCTTTTGCTGCTTTCCCAGGTCCGATAGCAGGTAGCTGGATCAGAAGTAGAGTGACTGGAACACAAACTGGCACAAGTATGATATACCAGCATTGTAGACAGCAGTTTAATCCACTGTGCTACAGTGCTAGTCTCATCTAGATTTTTGTTTTTATCTTTCCTTTAATCCTTTGCCTTTTTTTATCTTTCTTTGGTTTAGGTCTTTAGATAAAAAGTAAACCATAGTTTACTTTTTTTTAAGATTTATTTTTTGAAAGGCAGAGTTACACAGAGAGAGGGAGAGGCAGATAGACAAAAATGTCTTTCATCTCTTGGTTTACTTCCCAGAGGGCTATGAATGCCAGGAATCAGGACTTTCATTTGGATCTCCCTCATAGATTCAGGGCCTCAAGCTACACTCCACTGCTTCCCCAGGTTCACCAGCAGGGATCAGAAATGGAGCAGTCAGGACTCAAACCTATATGGGATGCCACTCCCATAGGCAATGGCTTAACTGGCTGCACCACAATGCTAGCCCCATCAATTTGTAATTTTTATATTTCTCTGAAAACCTGTGTGGATCATGTATGTGGCAGCAGATAATGCAGGCAGAGGTGGACATTCTTTAGTTTACCAAGGTCACGATAACAAATTACTGAACATTGGATTGTTTAAACAAAGACATTTATTTTCACATAGTTCTGTAAGTTGGAAGTCCAAGATCAAAGTGTCAGCAAGTTTGCTTTCTCCTAACAACTCTTCTGGTTTCCAGTTAGACATCATCTTTCTGTGTCATCTCATATTTCCTTTATTCATGTCCATCTCTTGTTTCTCTTCTTATAAGGTCACCAGTCTGGGTTAGGGTCTCATACATTTGATTTTTTTTTTTACTTTAATTGTGCCATTAAAGGCACCATCTCCAGATAGAGTCACACTGCATGTTAGAGACTGAAGATAGGAACTTTGGAGAGACACAATTCAGTGCATCACAATGGAAAGCACCTAGATGTTTGCCTCATGGGCAGCCAACTCTAACTAGGACTTACTGTGTGAAGTGAGTCTTGGGATTCCTTTTGTTACTATTTTAATACTATCTGACTAACCTGGGTGCATGCATGTACCTAACAAATTATCTGTGTACATCTACACAAACTAGAATATAGGTTACTGATAGTAGTGTACATGTAAAATCTATAGAGCTGTCCAGAAGATAGAATATTTGAAACTAAAACTGATGAGTAGAAAAATGATAATAAAATCTGAGCTCCATTATGATATATATGATATCCACTATTCATATTTTTTAAATAAATCACTATGAGGAAAATAAAAAATATTCACACCTTACAGATCTGTCTACATGCAAGTTAATCAGATAGTATTGAAATACTAACAAAAGGAATCTTAAGACTCAATTTACACAGTATGCAATATTAAAATTAATTTCCACATACAATGTGACTTCTGCATAATATGTTCTATACTTATTTGTGAATATGGCTATTAATTTGTAAGGAAATGTGTGAGTATGTCTACTGACCTAATATGGTTAATTCAGGGAACAGACCTTTTGTGCATGTGGGGAAAGGTGCCATTCAATGTTATCTCTGTTTTTACAAAATATGTTAATGAATAAAATTATTAGAAAACAAAACATGATCAGACAATGCTGGTTGATGCATTACTGTGTATTTTCATTAGTGGTGAGTAGCTCAAGATTGGCCTAAAATTTTAGGCCTTGAAGGATCCTGAATTAGCTTCTCTGTGGTCACCACTCTCTTTATATCACAGGGATATATTTTTCATTCTTCAATAAGTACTAATCAAGTATTAGAGCTCTTCTCTCTGACTCAGTGCTTGAAATTATAAATGCCAGTCATTACTCAGAAGGTATAACTAAGACCCAGGGAGAGAAAGTGAGTTGTAAAAGACCAATCAACAACAACCTAGAGTAGCCTTCCCACTTTCTCTCTTCTCAGGAATCCCCACAGAATCTTCATCTCCAATTCCAAAATGAGCAACTCCTGCTGGCAGAGGTATGTGGCTACCACTATAGGGAGCAATAATTCTTGGGAAGGACAAGGGAATCCACTATACCACTGTAGTTCCTTTATGCTTGCAACTTGATTTTCTGTTTAAATTGTATGAAGCTGGGAACTAAGAAATAATTTCTTCTAGGTCTGAGATGAAATTACTTAAGATGGGAGCTCAAGACTGAGGTCCTGGCAGTGGCACTGTGAAATAATAGATTAAGCATCTGCCTGCAGTGCCAGTATCCCATAAGGACATCAGTTCATGTCCTGGCTGCTCCTCTTCTGGTCTAGCTCTCTAGTATGGCCTGGGAAAGCAGTAGAAAATGGTCCAAGTGCTTGAGCCTGTTCACTAGTGTGGGAGACCTGGAGGAAACTCCTGGTTCCTGGCATCAGATCAGCCAAGCTTCTGCCATTGTGGCCATTTGGGGAGTGAAGCAGTGGTTGGAAGACCCCTCTCTGTCTCTGCCTGTCTATTTCTGTAACTCTGCCTCTTAAGTAAATAAATAAATCTTTAAAAAATTCTGTAATTATTAATAAAAAAGACTGATCTCCCTCAATTTGCAGAATAAAGTCACTGAAAGGCAATTGCCAGATTAGAGATGATACAGGAATTTGAACAGCACAATTGATACATTATACATAGAAAAATGACCAATAGCTGTGGGCCAAGAGTCAATGGCCTATGATACTACCACTCAAATGCTCAAGAAGTTGATCATAATTTCATGCCCATTCTCATTTATACAGGAAAAGGGGTAAAAGCAGGAGCTCCATGACATCTTCCTATTTGTCTCTTTGTCTAGTTTGTGGGAGAAACCACAAATTAAATGCAGTTCTCAAAAAAATTAAAGTTTTGTTAAATATATACAGATAGCTGGATGGAGTGATGAATAGATGAATTTCAGTAACTTTTGGGTGTAGAATTACCAGGTAGTGCAATTTTAAATTTTAACAAACATTTCAGAAGGCACTCACTTTTCCATCCGTATTAATCTACTTAATGTATCTGAATAATTTTCCTCACTGTGAAATGCGATCC
The DNA here is from genome assembly GCF_051225735.1 of Oryctolagus cuniculus. NCBI lineage: Eukaryota > Metazoa > Chordata > Mammalia > Lagomorpha > Leporidae > Oryctolagus > Oryctolagus cuniculus. The sequence continues at coordinate 50,531,671 of NC_142877.1, forward strand.
ATTGATGGCCCACAATTATTTTAGTAGGTTATATCAAGCATCATTTTAAAGGATTAAAAATGAGTTTTTCAAGAATATTAGTTTCTTCTGTGAATGTATTATGTTAAAAAGAGTCCTTTGAGGTTTTTTTTTTCCTAAATATCTGTAAAAAAGGATCTGGAACCATAATTTAATTATGAGAATTAAAAAATAATAAATTTCATGACAATTTCCAAAAATTATTTCCAAATTTGAATGTATCCAATTATAGCATGTTTCCTTCAAATGTAAATCTGTCAAACCAAGAATTAATGAGGAATTGGAGTATTATGTGGGTATCTTATGTGGTTAGACAAGTTCTGATGTACACCCTCTGTGTCCCAGGAGGCTGATTATCCAGTAAATATATGGATCATCCTCATTGCTTCCTAATGGAGGTATGCATTGTTTTATGGGAAACATATCCTCATATGCGATGATGTTCGGAGGACAGAACCATGGAAAGTTTCCTCTGGCTACCTTCTCAGCATGTGCCATTCCAAACACTACCACCATCTTTATACATTCCTGGGGCTGTGGCTTTCCTCATTTTACTCAAGAACTGTGTGAGTCATTTCTATTTCTGTGAATGCTAGTGTTGGGGTAGAAGAAATCTTGAAGAGCAGTACAGGTGCCTGTCTTTTGCTGGCATAAGTGACAGTCATGGATCTGAGGTGTTGGAATCTGTCATTCAGATGCACCCTAAAGATCTTGGCTGCTCCAGGAAGAGATGGCAGTGGTAGATCCTCAGTTCTAGAGCTGAAGAAACAGTGAATAAGGTTGGGCTTTCAAGGATTTTTTTGTCCAACGATGCACTGACAGAAGACCAGTGTGACTCCAGGTATACAGAAGGTAGTTCCAAAAGTCCTGTAGACAGTCTGTCTCATCCAAGATGGCCATAGGATGGAGATGGGTTTTTAGACCATTTCGGCTTAAATGTATATGGGGTGAATGTAGGTTGCACCTTTGTCACTCTTTACCCATCTGTAAGATGAGTATATTAGTAGTAGTAGTGAAATGTCCCCACATTTCCTGAGAAATCATTGTGAGATATGTGCAGGCTGACTTACACTGTGTGACAGTTGCATTTGTGGGGATTCATGGTATATCTTCTCCAAATGAACTTTCTGATTTCCTGCACTGTATAGACTGACCAGCACTACTCATTTGAGGTTATAGAAGTATATACAACACCTAGTTTCCAAGAACATGGAAATTTGAGTACCGGGTGTTAGTCCCATTTCCTTTAGAAGTGAGTAGGTTTTATGATACTTGAAGAAGGGAGCTCTAGGACTCAGAATAATTTCTGACAGAATTCTACGTGATGCTCTGAGACAGTACCTTACTACTCAGAGCAGAGAAAAAAGTCACTGAAATGCAAAGATCCTAGATTTGCATGGTCCAAGCAGTTATTGATCATACTGACCAGAATGAACAACATTTAGTTGATATTAACTTACCTCATCCATAAGTTATGAAAGACCAGGTGATATTGGAAGTTCTGGACCAGGCTTCAAAAAAAAAGTTGTGAATGGTTTAGAAAGGTAAGGGCCTTGCAAATGTTACTTATTTAAGTGGTCTTGAGGGTGTGGCCTGGGGTGGAGGGATAACCTCTCATGTCTGAGAGTCACTATCTACATTGCTTCCTACTACCACATGTCTATTACTTCATTCCACTCTTATGATTTCCAGAAATGGAGGGCTGTGAAACCTAGTCTGCCATACACTTGGTATCTAGAGCTATGCTGCTGCCCCCTGTACCCTAGTAATTCTTTTTGGTAGCTCAAGGAATGTCTGTTAGGGTCTCTGCATGTAAAATAAATGAAATAAATTGTATTTTGGGAGATAAGTGGTTTGAGTAGTGTCACATGATTTGTAGATGCATGGCATCCTAACTTTTGAATGGTGATTTCTGTTTTGCCACACTTAATTAGAAACACATTTATTTTTCAGATTAATTTCAGAAACTGTCGGCAGTTTCAAATAAGTATTGCTTTAGAAGATTGCCCTGAGCATGGCTTTCCTTTTGTTCCTGATGTTATTTATATATTGTGTGATTTCAAAAAACATATCATAAAATGTTCCCACTCACTGTCAGTATTTCTTGAATCTCTTGAACAATATTTAGTATACATACAGTGAGCTTTTTCCTATTTTCTGAATAGTAAAATTACACTAAATCAGATTTCATGTGCTAATAAGTTTCTTAAAATATAAACAAAGAGTATGATCACATATAAGCAGAAATGTGAAGCATAACCTTATGATCTCCAATGAATTTATTTGTGTGATTCCTAGGACTAATTTTTTTAGTATCAGAAGCTTTGCTAAGATCCAATTGATAGGCATAGATAATGTTTATAGGGGCTTTTTTCTAAGATTTTTAAAAATTATTTGCAAGTGTTATATATGGAGAGAGGAAGACACACAGATCTTTCATCTGCTGAGTCACTCCCCCAGACTGCTGCAATGGGCAGGGCTCAGATAGGCTGAGTCCACATCTGGGTCTTCTATATTAGTAGCATTTACCCAGGTACTTGGGCCTTCTTCCACTGTTTTTCTCAGGCCACTAGAAAAGAACTGGAACAAAAGCAGAGCACCCAGAATACAAATCATATGGGGTTTCTTTCATTGCAGGTGGCAACTTTATTTACTTGCTGTGTGCCAGTGCAGGTCCCATGTTTATGGAAACTTTTACATGAGAGATTGTGAAGTTCTATTGATTTTATTTTGTATGTAATGGAACTTTCTTCTCTTACACCAGGGTGTATCAGCATTTTTGTAGGAGAAATGAGAAAATACAATGGCTTAACAAATAGCCATTTGATTTATAATTCTAATTCAATATTTTGGGATGGGCTCAGTTGGGCAGTTCTTATGATAGCCTGGGATCAGAAATCAGGGTTTAGTCATCTGAGGAACTGATTGACAGTCATGCCTTAGAGATGGCTTCATTTAAATGTCTGGTGGTTTGTGATGAGTCTTGGTAAGATCCTATCTCTTCAATGGGCAGGCCCCAGGGCTTTCCAGAAGATAAGAAAAATCTGAGAAGGTAAATACTTTACAAACTATCTGTTTCTATTGCATTTACTGATATTCCAGGGGGTTAAGCAAATGAAAAATGAAATCCAGAGTCTTGTGAAGGGATGGATACAGGAAATGGTTTCATTTGGTTCCATCACTACTGATTCTTCAGCATTAGCTGGGAGCTAGAGAATGGAACTGGAACTGGCACTGGAAATTGAACCTAGGCACTTGAAGTAGAAGTAAGGTATCTTGGCTGGCATCATAAATATCAAGATAAATGCCTGCCCTCTTTTTTTTTTTTTAATGCTAAATCAGATCTTTATTTATGAACCTAACATAGGAACATTGCTACAAAAGGGAAATTGTTATCCCACTGATAAGTATTTCTACACAAAAAAATTCTTTAAAGATATTTGTAAAAGTTGTATTGACTTTTTTCTTCAGAGCTATTATATTATTTACTTGAAAGGCAGAGTTAGAGAGAGGGGGAGACAGAGAAAGATCTTACATCTCTGGATCACTTCCAAATGGCCAGAACAGCTGTGGCTGGACCAGGTTGAAGTCACATGGTTACAGAGGCCTAAGCAGCAAGGCCATCCTCCATTGCTTTTCCAGGCACATTAGCATGGAGCTAGATTGGAAGTGGAGCAGTCGGGACTCTAACTGACACCCATATGGGATGCCTGCATCACAGGTAATGGCTTAACCTGCTATGCCACAACACTAGCCCCTCAGAGCTCATCCACAAAGTATCAGTTGTGAATTATTAATTCAAAATTTACTAGCTAAGTCAGATGGAGAGCAAATTGCTTTCATTCAGTTGCAGAAAGTGTTTTTACTGAACTAGTTTTTCAATCTGGAAAATTATGTGCATTTATATACAGAATCTCTCAGATACCAACAAGTTTTTTCTATATATAGAATTTTGAAATGAGGTAGTCTGGAGTTTTAAGTTTCCCCATTCTAAGGGAATGGCTTGTGTCATTATCATGCTGCAGGCCATGGCTATTTTGTCCAGAGGCTGCCAGTTACTTTAATTCTTCTATTTTGGCAGGTCTGACTAATGGAAAGTTTGATCTAAGGACAAGAGAGTGCTTGTCCAAGTTGAAATTTTGCCCTCATCATCAAACCAACCAGATTTTTAAAAATAAAACTCAACTTAATCCTGTTTTTGCTGTTATATAACATTGGCACACATTATACACACTTTTTAAGCTTTTACTTTTAACGATTCTGTATCAAGCAACTTATAATTTATTATTATTTTATTTCCTGTTGTACTCAGTATCTTGGTAACTATGGCAAATCCTAACATGCATCTCATTTTATACAGGATATATTTCAATAAAAGTGTGGTAAACTAGATTTTTACAAACTGCTATCTGTTGCTCCCCCATTTGCGGAGGAACGACACAGGACCCTGCGCTGTTCTTTTGTCTGCTCGGCCCTTCCCGGGTTTGCTGCTGGTCCTTCCCGGGTTGGCTGCTGACCCCTCCACCTCTGTGGAGGGGCGGCTCCCGCTGCCACTTTCCCCGCTTCTGTGGAGGAGCGGCACACCGCCGGCCGGCTCTCTCAGGGGCTGCTCAGGTGTTCCTTCAGATGTTCCTGGTGCATGTTGTTTCTCTCCTCCTTTATAGTCCTCTTCGACCAATCCCAACTCTGCTACCCACACGCCGAGCACGCTGCTCTCCTCCAATCAGGAGCAGGATCAGCTCCTGCAGCTTATCAGTCAAATTGGCGAGAGGCAGCTGCGTAGAAGTTTACTCCTCCCCAGCGCCATATTGTGGGAGAGCAGATGCATAGAATTAGTCCTAGTTCCAGTAATTTAGTCTCAGTTGCTCCCCACAGCTATCCTCTCATATTATTATTTTTTTTCTCTCATATTATTATTAATAAAATGTTTATGCTAACTTCTAAATTATCTTCAGTTAATATATGATATGAAACCCTTAGGTTTTAGGCTGTAGGTAGTTTCCTTTTTCTCTCTTACCTACTTACCCCCAACAAGCCATTACAGGAGTTTATTTAACACAAAACAAACCTATACCAGAAACATTTCCTATTTAGAAAAATATAGGAAAAACAAATTACTAGGATGAGTTTTCTTAATGTATTGTAAAGGTTTCATATAAAAATCTCAGAAACAAATCATGGGAGGCATGATATTAAAAGCATAAAATCTAAGATTTTGAGCAAGACTGACAAAGTTTATCCTAAGTATTTAAGAATCTTAACACACATTAACATATCACAACTAAGCATTTATTATACTGTGAAAGAAGGTAAGCAACTGCAGTGATATTTCAGAAGCTATATCTTTTTTCTTAAATGTAATATATGCTCATAAACTCTAGACAGTATTTTGAAATATACAATCTCTCCAAAAGAAAATATTCAACTTAAAATAGACAACTTTTAATGCAAGTAAAGTGTTACTAGATTTTAAAATTAAAGTTATCATCAGATTTTTCACAGCACAATGTATAGAAATTTGCAAGCTTCCTGTACATAGTAGTATAATCTTTACTCTTGAGCAAGTCACTCAGTAACACACTGGTAATCTCCACTAGTTCCTGAAAGCTTTCTTCCAGCTGTTCATGTTGCATGCTTATTTCTATTTGGTTCATCTGGTTTGTCAGTTCTTCTGGTCTGAGACATTTTCTCATCTTAGCAAAATCTTTCTCTTTTTCTTATATGGGCTAGTCTTCTTTTAATATCCAATCTATATCTTCTATATTGTTCAGCGTTACTCATGTCAGTTACAAGGAGTCGAAGAATTTCATAAACCCGTCTAGCATGTTGCTTATTTATTTTGAATTTTTGTTGTGCCTCTATTGCCATTTCTTCATTGAATCCTTGCATTAACTTTTCTCAGGAAAAATAGGGCAAATCTTGGCAAAGTTTCACAAGCACAAAATCTCCTAATTTCACATAGCTTTTGGATGGATCTTCTGCTGTAATATCAAGAACTGAAGGAGACGCAATGTAGTATCTATGAACTGTTTCAAGAAGTTGAGCACCGTGGCCTTGACCTTGAAATGGAGTCAATATCAGCATCTGACTTACATGTGACCAGGTTTTGTCTGGGTACACATAGTAATTACAGACTGTCATGTAGCCTATGGTCGCAAAGAGTGTAGCTCCATCCTTATTATACTTCTCAAATACTAGAAAGTAGTGCTATCTTTCATCATCCACGTCAATAAAGCTAGCAGTTTCAATAAACCACATCAAAAAGGTCTGAAGCCTTTCATGATATTCTTGAAAGCCTGTACATGTCATGTCAGTCTTATATATCTGAAATGTGAAGTTTTCTCCTCCTGTGGGACTGAGAACTGAGTATGTATGGAGTAAGGTTCCAAATGGCTTGAAATCAACTTCTTTTTCCAGCAAAGAAAGAAAATCATTCGTGTTTGTGCTAAATCCAGGTGGAATGATTTGTCTAATTCTGCCCTCAACATCATCTGCCTCCACACAGTCAAAGTTCTCTTCTACTTTAGATGCATATTCAACACCGAACATTGTTGACAGGCTACCAGCAATATAGTATAATAAGATCTTCAGTCCCTTGTAACCAAAAGCATTTTCATCATCCCCAAAAAGCTGATGGGTATATTCAGGAAAGAAAGTTCTAATGTCATTCTCAAGATCTTCAGGAAAACAAACTAATTTTAGTTCAATGGCTGTATTGGTATTATATTTGTACTCTGCCAGTTTCTTCTCCACTGCGCTCTTGTATTCTACCAAAAATTTTTCCATAGCACCAAATCCCGCCATTTCTGAGCTGCGAGCAATGGCAGCTGAGGGAGGACGACCCTGCCCTCTTTTTTAAAATATTTTTCTCTGCCATATTTGAAGTGACTTTGTACGGTGTTTTTCTTGAAATTCTTCTCTGTTCATTCCCAAATAGCTCCACTGATGGTTTCTTGTCTTCTCACCTGAATATTGTACATTCTTCACCTTAACATAGCTCATTCAAGAGTCAATATTGTCCTTTTTTCAGCCTGCTGTGCAATTCCCCTTGACAGATGTGGCCCTCTGTGACCTGAAACTCCTATTTTCTTCTGGTTAGGGCATTTTTCACAGCCTTTAAACCATAGGTTTGACTCCCTGCTGAATGAATCTATGTGGCTGTCCAAATGCTCAACAAGTTGAAAATTAAAGCACATACTTCCTTCTTCATTCATACCTATGTGTAAGATAAAAATTCTCAGTGTTTGTTTTGTGACAGAGTTGATATATAGACCAGAAGTGTTCTATTACAGGTGATGATAGCATTTGAAGACCTGGCTGTTTACTTTACCTGGGAGGAATGGCAGAACATGAACAAAGCTCAGAAAATCCTGTACAGGGATGTGATGCTGGAGACCTACAGCAGCCTGCTTTTCTTGGGTGAGTGTCACCCACCACATGCCCAATGATAACATTTTCTTGCTATTTGAAAAATAAGCGGGGCCAGCACTATGGTGCAGTGGGTTAACGTCCTGGCCTGAAGAGCTGGCATCCCATATGGGCACTGGTTTGTGACCTTGCTGCTCCATTTCCAGTCCAGCTCTCTGCAGTGGCCTGGGAAAGCATTACAAGGTGGCCAAGTCCTTGGGCCCCTGCACCCACATGGGAGACCTGGAAGAGAAGCTCCTGGCTCCTGGCTTAAGATTGGTGCAGCTCCAGCCATTACAGCTGATTGGGGAGTGAACCAGGGGCTGGAAGACCACCCCTCCTTCCTCTCTTGTCTCTATGTAACTCTGACTTGCAAATAAATAAATAAATCTTAAAAAAAAAGAAAGAAAAAGAAGCGAACACTTTATAAAGTTGAATGTTGGACAGCTATAGAATTTGAGTCCATGAATAATCTGAATACCTATCATCTAGGAAAGGATTCAAATTGGAACTTTTGTTGCATAGCTCCTGGAATAAGCTGTAGTCCTTTAAATAACCCAAGATCGTGATTTCACAAAATCTTACATTGTTTCTATTAATAGGGCACTGCATTACCAAACCTGATTTGATCTTTAAGTTGGAACAAGGAGCAGAGCCATGGATGGTGAATGAATGCCTAAATCAGAGACTTCCAGGTCAGTACACACATATTGATGAGGAGGGGCAAGCAAGAAAGAGTACAGCAGATGTTGATTTATGCTCTTTCCATGAATTTTTCCCAGTGTTACTCCTGAGGACAGCTGGTTTTGTGCATCAGAAGGGGATTCTAGAGTATCTAGGGATGCCATTATATCTCTAACTCTTTTGTTCTTGATGAAGATGTTCTTTGATTTAAAAAAAAAAAATCCAATTCTTTTTCTGATGTTACAAAGGCTTTTTTTGAGGCTAGATACATTCCCAAATTCTAACTTGTCCTTCTCTATATTTAATGCCTTTTCCTTCATGCATTTATTTTTTTCTTCAGTTCTTGTTAGTTGGGTGAGTTATAGAAACTTGTTTCATGTTGAGCCCCCACTCATGGTTTTGGCCAGGCACAGAACTTGCTATTTTAAGCATCTCACAACTGAACCAATAAATGTAAACTCTCTCTCTTTTCTCTTTCTCTGTTCCTTTCAAATAAAATAAGAAAAAAATAGGTTGTTAGAAGCATTTGAGGAGAGAGCCTGTGGCTGGCAACCCTCTGTTTCATTCTCTCTTTGTGTCTTATTCTCTATCTCGCTGATTCTCAAGTTTGTAAATAAATAAGTGAATGCTAAGAGAGGGTCAGAAGTAAGCCTCTGTGCAGTGACATCAGAAATCCTGAAGCTAAGCATGAACTTGTATAGAAACATGAAAATAAGTGATCCTAAACTAACCAAGAAAGTCTTGAGATTCTGAATCCCAAGGTCAAGTAACCTCATGGTTTCATGTTGAATGTCTCAGATTTGTTTAGGAGTAGAGTTCGAAGTATGAATTCTCTCAAACAAAAAAGATAAGAAAGGCATAGGAAATGAAGATTTCTTCGAAAATAAGAGATAGCTTATCAAAATTTTCCAGAAACTCAAATTATCACATATGAATATTTATAGAAAAAGCTGAGGGGAGATAACCAGGGCTGGTGATTTCAGAATGAGCTAGAAAACACTTTTCAAAGAAAGTAAACACACTCTGGGTTGCAGAAACAAATTCTTTAAACTGTTAGGGAGTGTATATCCAAGGTGGTATATTGTGATGTTTCTGTACCAGTTGTAGTTCTGAGAAGCTGAAGATGTTAGATTTCCTTCGGAGTATGGGGAAGCTGTCATAGAGTGCAGATAAAAGCAGAGTTTTTCATCTGCAAAATCCCACAAATGCTATTTTCCTAGGAAGACTGAACATGAGATGACCATAGATTCAAATCTTGTTCTTTAAATGTGATCCTGTTTAGAGTAAAGACACATTTCATTCTTCTTCATCTGCAAGTAAATGATCCATTAAAATACTCCCATATTTATGGTTGAAATATCAGAGAAGCACAAAACATAAAATTTTTAGTAAAAATTAACTGAGGAAAAAGGACAGAGTAAAAAATGGTTGCTAGGCAATGGGGGAATTTATTTACTAAATATTTTTCCATTCTTTAAAATATTATAATTTTCTCATCATTGTTAAAGGCAGAGTGACAATAAGAGGAGAAAGAGATAGTTTATTAGCTCACTCCCCCAATGCCTGCAACAGTTATGTCTAACTAGTCTGAAGACAAAAGGATGGGATTTCATCTAGTCTTCTCTGATGTATCACAGGATCCCAAGCACATGAACCATTATTTGCTGCCTTTTAGTTTACATAAGGTAGAGCTTTGTTGGAATCAGAGTAGCTAGGGCTCAAACTGACACTATTTTGGGATGCAGGCACTTGAATCAGTGAATTAACATATCTAACCGGGAAAGCCCTTCTGCCATACTTGAATAAAATTCAAGTAGTAGACAAGATCATGATTGAACATTGGGGAATCTATTGGTACAACCTAATATATCAATGTCTTAAAGGAAAAAAAAAAAAACACCATAATGGGCATAAATGTCTTTTACTAATTATGTTAAAATCTCATGCCACTTAGATAACAAGCAGCTTCATTACCTTTACATCAGTATTCCAGGAGAAAGCACTTATATGTGATTCAGTAATTTTTTTTTTTCTCATTTCAGTTGCCATGAAAAGTGATGACATAATTAGGACCAACCAGGAAATTCAAGAAAAAAATTTGAATCAGGATGTTATGACAAATATCAAGACATCAACTCCCAAGATAGTTGAATTAAGAAAAAGACTTAATTTAAGTTCAAGCCATGTTTCAAAACTGATTATCAGAAAGGGAAATTATTCAGCAATGAAACCTGAGGAGCACAATGTGTGTCACAATGTGTATCCCCATGGTGGCCCTGATCAGCTGCAAGCTGGAGAGAAACTTGATGCCTCTAAGGTACCTGTGAACTCTGTCCAGTGCTATGAGCCTGTTAATGAGTATCACAAGATTCAGACTATGAAGCATTCATTTGAACGTAGTGGACAAGGGAATGACTTCAAAACAAAGAAGATATTCTTTAGATTTGGCACGGTCCATATGGGAGACATCTGTAATAAGTCAACTGTCACTGTTGGAAAGACAAGTGAAATAGAGAAAACTCTTCATAAAGATACTAATCTCAGTAAGCATCAACAAATCAACACAGGAGAGAAACTATATGAAGATATGGGATATGCGGAACCTCTCATTTACAGATCCGATCTTGCAATAAATCAGAGACAATATATATGGAAAAAGCCCTACACATGTAAGCCTTGTGGAAAATCATTCAATTGTAAGTCCTGCCATACCATCATTCACAGTACTCGCATAAAGGAAAACTCCCATGTGTGTAATGAATGTGGAGAAACCACATACCAAAAGTTAGATCTCTTTAGGCATCAGAAAATTGACACAAAGAAGAAACCTCATGAATGCAATGAGTGCAGAAAAGCCATTTTCCAGAAATCATACCTCATAACACATCAGAGAAATCACATAGAAGACAAACCTCATGAATGTAAAGATTGTGGAAAAGCCTTTGGCCAAAAGTCACATCTTGTAATGCATCAGAGAATTCACACAGGAGAGAAATCTTATGAATGCAATGGCTGTGGAGATGTCTTTCTGTGCAACTCACAGCTCATCAAACATGAGGGAATTCATGTAAGTGAGAAACCTCATGAATGTAATGACTGTGGAAAAGCCTTTGGACAGAAGTCACATAGAGTGCATCAGAGAATTCATAGAGAGAAACCTTATGAATGTAATGACTGTGGAAAAGCCTTCAGCTATAACTCACAACTCATAATCCATCAGAGAATTCACACAGGGGAGAAACCTTATGAATGTAATAACTGTGGAAAAGCCTATGGCTATAAGTCACAACTCCTAATCCATCAGCGAATTCACACAGAGAAGAAAGCTTATGAATGTGATGAATGTGGAAAAGCCTTTGGCAAGAAGTCACAACTTGTAACGCATCAGAGAATACACACAGGGGAGAAACCTTACGAATGTAATGACTGTGGAAAAGCCTTCAACTATAAATCACAACTCATAGCCCATCAGAGAATTCACACAGGGGAGAAACCTTATGAGTGCAATGGCTGTGGAAAAGCCTTTGGCCAGAAATCATATCTCATAATGCATCAGAGAATTCACACAGGGGAGAAACCTTATGAATGTAATGACTGTGGAAAAGCCTTCAGCTATAAGTCACAACTCATAATCCATCAGAGAATCCACACAGGGGAGAAACCTTATGAATGTAATGACTGTGGAAAAGCCTTTGGCCAGAAGTCGCATCTCATAATCCATCAGAGAATTCACACAGGGGAGAAAGCTTATGAATGTAATGATTGTGGAAAAGCCTTTGGCAAGAAGTCACATCTTGTAATGCATCAGAGAATTCACACAAGAGAGAAACCTTATGAGTGCAATGGCTGTGGGAAGGCCTTCATCTATAACTCACAACTCATAATCCATCAGAGAATTCACACAGGGGAGAAACCTTATAAATGTAATGACTGTGGAAAAGCCTTTGGCCAGAAGTCATATCTCATAATCCATCAGAGAATTCACACAGGGGAGAAACCTTATGAATGTAATGACTGTGGAAAAGCCTTTGGCCAAAAGTCAGGCCTCATTAAACATCAGAGAATTCACACAGGGGAGAAACCTTATAAATGCAATGACTGCAGTAAAACCTTTGGCCAGAAGTCGTATCTCATAATCCATCAGAGAATTCACACAGGGGAGAAACCTCATGAATGCAATTACTGTGGAAAAGCCTTTGGCCAAAAGTCAGGCCTCATCAAACATCAGAGAATTCACACAGGGGAGAAACCTTATGAATGCAATGACTGCAGGAAAACCTTTGCTCAGAAATCACAACTCATAATCCATCAGAGAATTCACACAGGAGAATAACCTCATGAATGTAATGATTCCAGAAAAGTTTTTTGCTGTAAATTACAACTCATAACACATGAGCATCGTTTGTAAGGCTGGGTGAGTGGTGACAAATTCAGTTTCTTTTTTTATGACATGTCTTTATTTCACATTGATGAATGAAAACTTTGCATGGTATAGTATTCTCCTTTGACCGATTTTTTTCTAAGACTCACACAGTATCTCCATTCTCTCATAGACCATAGAGATTCTAATGAGAAGTCACCTGTGAATCTATTTGGAAATTCTTGGAAATTTATCTGAAATTTCTGTCGTGCACATTTTGGAATTTTCTTTACATTTTACTGCTGAAAGATTGACTGCAATATCTCATGACCAGATCTTTATGGTCAGTGCTATTAGGAGTTGTATGTATTTATTATATTTGGACATCCCTTTATACCTAAAACTTAGGAAAGTTTTTGTAATATTTTACCGAAGATGCCTAGTAAACCATTCTCTCTTTCCATACCTGGAATTGTATTTTGGATCATTTCATTGTATCCCATAAATTGTCAACACTTTTTAAAAATTTTATTACCTACAATTTCATTTGTTTTTCAAGTTTTATATCGTTATTTATATATAAATATATATGTTAATACCCCCCCTTCGTCCCAAAAAGTTCCAGTCCTTCTCCCTCCTAGCTCTCTTATTCCTGCTCTTTATTTTTACAGTTTTTTTATTTACTTTATACAGATAAGTTTAACCTCACACTACATGAAAAGTTCAACAAATAGTATGAAGAATTAAAATAGTATTACTCAACAGAAGAGACACTTCAATATATTATATTGTAGATACCCTATTAGTTAACCACAAATCAGCAAAAATATATGATATCTGTCTTTTAGGGAGTAGCTGATTTTACTAAGTGTAGTGTTAGCCAGTTGTATCCATTTTGTTGCAAAAGAGAGACTTTTTTTTTCTTACAGCTGAAAAGAATATTTTTCATCCAGTCAGCAGCTATTGGACATCTGGGTTGATTTTGTATTTTAGCTATTGTCAATTGTGTAGCAGTGACCAGTTATCAGTGATACATATCTCTTTTAGATGCTGATTTATTTTGATTCAAGTAAATTCCCAGGAATGGAATGGCTGGATCATATGCTAGGTTTATATTCACATTTCTGAGATATATCCATACTGTCTTCCATAGTGGCTGGACCACTTTGCATTCCCATAAACAGTCCATTAGGGTACCTTTTCCCCACATTCTTGCCAGCATTTGTTGTTTGTTGATTTCTGTATGTGAGCCATTCTCAATGCAATGAAATGAAATTTCATTATACTTTTGATCTTTATTTCCCTAATGGCTAGTGTTCCTGAGCATTATTTCAACTGTCTGTTGGCCATTGTATCTTCTGAAAAATGTCTGTTCAAGTCCTTTGCCCATTTCGTAACTGGAGTGTTTGTTATGTTGTATTTGAATTTCTTGAGTTCTTTGTACATTCTGTATATTAATCCTTTGTCACTTGAGTAATTTTCAAATATTTTTCCCATTCTGTTGGTTGACTCTTCACTTTCCTGAGTGTTTCTTTTGCAATTCAGAAGCTTTTCAGCTTTGTGTAATCCCATTTGTCAATTTTGACTTTGATTAACTGTGCTTCTCTGGTCTTTTCCAAGAAGTCTTTACCTATGCCAATGTCTTGTAGGGTTTTCCCAATGTTTTCTAATAATTTGATGGTATTGAGTTGTAGAAATAGATCTTTGATCCATTTTGAGTCAATTTTTGTGTAAGGTGTAAGGTAGGCATCCTGTTTCATGTTTCTGAATGTGGAGATCCAGTTATCCCATCAACATTTGTTGAAGAGACTGTCCTTGCTCTAGAGATTGATTTTAGCTCCTTTGTCAAAGATAAATTGGTTGTAAGCCGGCGCCGCAGCTCACTAGGCTAATCCTCCACCTGCAGTGCCGGCATCCCGGGTTCTAGTCCTGGTCAGGGTGCCGGATTCTGTCCCGGTTGCTCCTCTTCCAGTCCAGCTCTCTGCTGTGGTCCAGGAAGGCAGTGGAGGATGGCCCAAGTGCTTGGGCCCTGCACCCACATGGTAGACCAGGAGGAAGCAGCTGGCTCCTGGCTTCAGATCAGCGTAGCATGCTGGCCATAGAGGCCATTTGTAGGGGGTGAACCAATGGAAGGAAGACCTTTCTCGCTGTCTCTCTCACTGTCTAACTCTGCCTGTCAAAAAAAAAAAAAAAAAGATAAATTGGTTGTAGATGTGTAGATTGTGTTCTGGATCTTTCTTTTTCATCTGTCTATCCATCTGTTTTTGTGCCAGTACCAGGCTGTTTTGATTATAACTGCCCTGTAATATGCCTTGAAATCAGGAATTATGATGCCTCTGACTTTGCTTGTGTTATATAAGTTTGATTTATGTATTTGGGGTCTCAGAATTATTTTTTATAGATCTGAGAAGAATGTTGTTGATATTTTGATTGGTATCGCATTGAATCTATGAATTTCTCTTGGTATTATGGGCATTTTGATGATACTGATTCTTCCAATCCCTGGACATGGGTGATTTTTTTCATTTTTATTTCTGTTATTTCTCTGTTTTATGTTTGGTAATTTTCATTGTAAAGATCTTTGACATTCTTGGTTAAATTTATTCCAAGATATTTAATTTTTTATAACTATTTTGAATGGAATGATCTTAAAAATTCTTAGCCTTCCCAATGTCTGTGAATGCAAATTCTCCTAATTTTTATGCATTAATTTTATATCCTGCAACTTTACAAAACTGTTTTATGAGTTCCAGAAGTTTCTCAGTGTAGTCTTTTGGATCCCATTTATAGAATCTACTCATTTGCATATAGGGGTAGATTTACTTCCTCCTTTCCAATTTTCATCCCTTTTATTTCCTTTTCTTGCCTTGTGGCTCTGGATAAAACTTCCAGGACTATTGAATAGCAATTGTGAGAGTGAGCATCCTTCCTTGTTCTGGATCTTAATAGGAATGCTCCCAGCTTTCCACCATTCAGTAAGATGTTGGCCATGGGTTTATCGTAGATTGCTTTGGTTGTGTTGAGAAATGCTCCTTCTATACCCAGTTTGTTTAATGTTTTTGCCATGAAAGGTTGCAGTATTTTTTTCAAATGCTTTCTCTGAATCAATTGAAATAATCATATGGTTTTTGTTCCTCAGTTTGTAATGGGGTGAATCACACTTATTTGCAAATGTGGAACCATCCCTGCATATGGTGATAAATACCACTTGGTCCAGGTGAATGATCTTTCTGATGTGTTGTTGGATTCAATTCGCTAGTATTTTGTTGAGGATATCTGCATCTGTGTTCATAGATATATCGGTCTACAGCTCTCTTTTTCTGTTGTATCTTTTTCTGGTTCAGTAATTATAGCTATGATGGCTTTATAGAAGGAGTTTGGGAGCACTCCTTCCATAAGAAAAAGCAAGAAGAAACAGAGAGGAGGCTGGATACAAACTTACAGCCAGTCTGAATTTATTCAGAGAAAAGTAACTCACAGTGGTTGATCAATTGCTAGTGTGAATACAGAATGAACATATGGCTGAGGGTCAAGATTCCATGGCCTGAGCATTTTTGTATCTTAGGTGGGTTATGGGTGGGTTAGGTGGGTGAATGAATGCAGAGGGTGAGACTGAATTGGGATTCAGTACAAGGAATGCCTTCATGACTCAATTTTGGTAGATTGTGTCCAAGAATCTACCAAATTCTTCTATGTTTCCCAATCTATTGACACAGAACTTTGTAGTAATTCCTGATTATTCTCTTAATATCTGTGGTATCCGTTGTTACATTTTGTTTTTTCATCTCTGATTTTATTGATTTGGGTGTTCTCTCCTTTTTTCTGTTGATAAGTTGTGCCAATATTGAATCAATTTTGTTTGTTCAAAAAATCAGCTGTCAATTTAACTGATCTTTTGTGATTTTTTTGTTTCAATTTTGTTTATTCTCTAATTTTTAATTGTTTCTTTCCTCCTAGTAATTTGCAGTTTGTGTTGTTTTTCTAGATCTTTGAGATTCACTGATAGTTCATTTGTTTAATAGCTTTCTAATTTTTTCAGTAGGTGCCATTTGCTCTAAACTTCCCTCTTAACACAGATTTTGTATCATCCCATAAGTTTTGATATGACTTATTGTCATCTTCATTCATTTCAAGAAATTTTATTTTGATTTCTTCTATGACCCACTGTCCATTCAGGAGCATGTTGTTCAGTCTCCATGTGTTTGTATATGATCTAGAGATTCCTGAGTTGTTGATTTCCAGCTTCATTCCATTATTTACATTTATTTATAGTCACATCTTTCTGTTGAATTGATCCCTTAATCATTATATAGTGCCATTCTTTGTCTCTTTTAATAGTTTTTGTTTGACATCTTTTTCCTTTGATATTAGCATTGCAACAACTGCCCTTTTAGCATTCCATTAGCATGGAGTATCTTTTCTAATCCTTTCACTTACAGTCTACATGTATCTTTGTTGGTGGGATGTGTTTCTTGCAGGCAGCAAACAGATGGGTTTTAAATCATTCAGTCAGTCTATACCTTTTAACTGGAAGTTGAGGCCATTTACATTCAAAATGACTATTGATAAGTAATTACTTTGCCCTGCCATTGTTTCATAAATATTCCTATTATTTACCTTGGATTTCTTTTGCTCTTTTGCTTGAGTATTTTCTGCCTTCACATTTTTTAAAGATTATTTATTTGAGAGACAGAGATACAGAGAGGCAGAGGCAGAGGTCAGAGAGAGAGAAGTCTTCAATTCACTGCTATACTCCCTAAATGGCTGCAATGGCTGGAGCTGGGTCAATCCAAAATGAGGAGCCTGGATGTTATTTCAGGTCTCCCATATGGATGTAGGGGCCCAAGGACTTGGGCCATCTTTAGCTGCTTTACCAAGCACAATAAGAGAGAGCAGGATCAGAAGTTCAGTAGTTGGGACTTGAACCAGTGCCTATATGGGGTGTTGGTGCTGCAGGCAGTGGCTTTACCTGCTATAATACAGTGCCAGCCCCTCACATTCTTTTATCATGCCGGCTATCTTTCTGTGTTTCTTGAAACATCTTTTGTAATGCCAGAAGAGTGATCAAAAATTCTTCCTACTTATATTATGAATGGTCTTTATTTCACTGTCATTCATAAATGAGAGCTTTGCAGGGTAAAGTATTCTGAGTTGACAGTTTTTTTCTCTTAAGACTTGAACTATGTCTTGCCATTCTCTCCTAGCCTGTAGGATTTCTTACGAAAAGTCCATGGTGAGTCTAATTGGAGATCCTCTGAAAGTAAGTTGGTGATCCTTTCGTGCACATTTTAGAATCTTCTCTATGTTTTTCTATGGAAAGTTTGACTACAATGGTCATATCTATTTTGAAATTCTATGTGCTTCCTGCAAATGGACATCTGTTTCTTTCTCCAAATTGGGGAAGTTTTCTGTATATATTTCAGTAAATAGACTTTCTAATCCATTCTCTCTTTCCATGCCTTGAGGAACTGCAAAGACCTGTATATTGGGATGTTGGGTACATTGATAGTATATGTTGTGTACATTGATAGTATCCCATAAATCTCCAGAATTGTTTTTAGGAAACCATGGACTCAGTGTAAATAAAAGGGATGTGTTTATCTCACCTCAATCTCCCCACAACAGTACCACTCCCTGGCTGAGAAAGTATGGTTGCAATTTTGGATTTAGGTGGTGGCTGCTGGTGACTTTGTGTACGTGCACAGCAACTGGCCAAGACAGAATGCCATCTTCTTAGTAGTACTGGCAGCAGTGGCAGGGAAAGAGCAGCATTTGGCCCATGGCTCTAGAGTATGTGTGTAATCCAGAGATTCAAATGGAAATAGCCACAGTCTCCACTTACTCTGAGCTTGACTGGAAGGATTGACAGGTGGTAAGGCGCCCATGAAGAACTGTAATTCAACCCCAGTAAGGCATAAAACAAGTTCTGGAGCTCAAGCTGCCTCAGTGTGAGCCTTGCATCCTGTGTGCTAAGACTATGGGGACTCCGTGGTTACATGAGAGGTTGCAAGGTGTAGCTGAGTCTCTGGGTCGATCACTGGTTGTTAGGAATTCAATCCTGGTTTCCCACATGGGTAGCAGGAATTCAATTACTTAGCCAACCCTGTGGACCCACAGAGCTGTGTTATCAGGTCCATGGAGTCACCAAGTGCTCTGATGAGGGGATGAGTGTCTTTACCTGCATCATTATCACCAGGTCAAATGTCTAGCCCAGATGTGTTTCAAATGAACATATTAGGATTGTTAATTTTTATCAACATTAAAGATTTTAGTGTTCATATGTTCTTTCTTAAAAGTTTACTTAATTATTTGGAAAGCAAATTTGGAGAGGGAGAGGAGAGGGAGAGGGAGAGGGAGAAAGAGAAACCATCTTTCAACTGGTTCACTCCCGAAATGGCTATGATGGCTGGGTCTTGGCCAGATTGAAGCCAGGAGCCAGGAGTTTCTTAGCCCTTTTGGGTGATGGGTCCAAGCATTTGAGATATACTCTACAACTTTCCCAGACCATTAGCAGGGAGCTGGATCAGAAACAGAGCTACTGGGATCTGAACCTGTACCATAGTGAATGCTGGCATAGCAGGTTGTGGCTTTACCTGCTTCAATACAATGCCAGCCCAAAATATTTTCTTGATTTTTAAACTATTTATTTGCTTGAAAGTCAAAGTTACAGAGGGAGAAGGAGAGACAGAGAAGTCCTACATTCACTAGATCCCTCCCCAAATGGTAACAATTTTTTTTTTTTTTGACAGGCAGAGTGGACAGTGAGAGAGAGAGAGAGAGAAAGGTCTTCCTTTGCGGTTGGTTCACCCTCCAACGGCCACTGGTGTCGGTACGCTGCGGCCAAAGGTAGGAGCCAGGTGCTTCTCCTGGTCTCCCATGGGGTGCAGGGCCCAAGTATTTGGGCCATCCTCCACTGCACTCCCTGGCCACAGCAGAGGGCTGGCCTGGAAGAGGGGCAACTGGGACAGAATCCGGCACCCTGACCGGGACTAGAACCTGGTGTGCTGGCGCCGCAAGGCGGAGGATTAGCCTAGTGAGCCGCGGCACTGGCCCCCCAAATGGTAACAATTGCCAGTGCTGGGCAAGGTCTCCCGTGTAAATGCAGGAGCCCAAACATTTCATCTTCTTCTGGTTTCCTAGGTACACTAGCAGGGAGCTGCATTGGAAGTAGAAGAAATGCGTTGTGAACCAGCACCTATATAAGATGCTGGCATTGCAGGTTGTGGCTTAACCTATTACAACACAACACTGGCCCCTTTCTGAGTTTTAATCTTCATCAGTATTTATAAGATAGGATAAAAGTTGATGACTTGGTAAATCTAAGCTGAACACATTGTAGAATAACCTGATTTTCTCAAATGACAAAGTATTAGTGAGTAGAATAAAAATTATTAACTGGCCGGTACCATGGCTCACTTGGCAGGTGGAGACCTGCAGTGCTGGCACCCGTTTCTAGTCCTGGTTGGGGCACTTCATTCTGTCTCGGTTGCTCCTCTTCTAGTCCAGCTCTCTGCTGTGGCCCAGGAAGGCAGTGGAGGATGGCCCAAGTGCTTGGGCCCTGCACCCACATGGGAGACCAGGAGGAAGCACGTGGCTCCTGGCTTCAGATCAGCGCGGTGCGCTGGCTGTAGCAGCCATTTAGGGGATGAAGGAAGACCTTTCTCTCTCTCTCTCTCACTTTCACTGTCTAACTCTGCTTGTCAAAAAAATCATTAACTGTAAATGTAATTTACATTTTTGCCATTCTTTTTTGTATAAAATTTAGACATAAATGGATTTTTGACTGTCAGTTTATCAAAAGCCCAACTATAGGCAGAGGAGAGAATATCCACTAACATAGGTTTTTACACTTCATATTTTCAGTGCACTTGAATCAACGTGATCTCATCAAACTCTGTTCTAGAGGGTAATAGAATATTTGGCTTGGAGCAGTGTTCACCTGCAGTATTACACAGGTTTTATCATAAAGTGTAGTTTGATGTTTGGATCCTTTTAAGGGATATAGGAACTACACAGAGCATTGAATTTGGAAAATAAATGGCTTTTAATCAGATCATGGCTAGTCCAGAACTTCACCACTTCATAATTTAATGTTCTTGGGAAACCAACTACTTAGTTTCTTTAGGTTTCAGTTTCATTTTCTTTAAAGTTAGATAATAGAAGTGATCCCATTTTTTTCTGAAAACATAAAGTGTTGGAAATATTGTTTAGTATAGAATAAATAATAGCTGTTATTTTTACGATCTCTTGATTTTTTACTAGCTGAAAAAAATCTAAATGCCATTTGTACATGATATTATACCTTACAAATTTAGGTACAACTGAAGAATTAATTGAAATAAAGTTGTGTACATTCAACTTTAGATTCATAATTTGAAACTTCATATTTCTCTACATTGAATAATAAACATTCATTTCCCCTTTTATTAGATTAGATTAAGCCATCTGCTACCTAATTTTCTAGATACTATTATTTATTTACTCATTTGTGATTTGTGATGGTACATTCATATTTTGAAAAAAGAGTAAATTAATGGTGTCATTTTCTTGTTCAAAAACGACCATTGATTTTGGGACCAGCATTGTTGCTTAAGAGGTAAAATCAATGCTTGCTATGTTGGCATCCCATATGTGTGCTGCTTGAAATCACAGCTTCTCTATTTCTGATCCAGTTCCCTGCTAATGGTTTGAAAAACTCAGCAGAAAATGGCCCAAGTGTTTGGGCCCCTGCGTACTTGTGAGAGACCTGGAAGAAGTGTGTGCTGCTTGAAATCACAGCTTCTCTATTTCTGATCCAGTTCCCTGCTAATGGTTTGAAAAACTCAGCAGAAAATGGCCCAAGTGTTTGGGCCCCTGCATACTTGTGAGAGACCTGGAAGAAGATTCTGTCTCCAGCCTTCATCCTGGAGCAGCCCCTGTCCCAGTTGTTGCAGCCATTTGGGGAGTGAACCAGTGATGGAAGACCTCTCTCTATCTCTCTGTTTCTCTAACTCTGCTTTTCAACTAAATTTAAAAAACTAAAATAAGGTAATATTCTGCTTGGGTACATCTTACTAAGAACAAAGAGTGTACTTTTTAACTGTGTCAGGTGTTTTTCATTCATCACATATTCATTCCCTGTACTAAACTCACAAATGAGTCTGAATGTTTTGAAATCATTTCAAGGTAAATTATGATAAATTAAGATGCTAATCATAGCCTACAAATCAGCGACCAGAAAATAATAAGAAGAGGTATTCAAATCATCCACAGAAATAGAAATAAAATCAGATATCAACAGAAAAGTATGCAGCAAAAATTGTCTATCATAAATGCAAAAGAAATAATAAAATGTAAGACTGAAATTCAACCACATAAGTAACCTGATTAAGTTTAAGTGGTATGAAAACCCACAAAAATGTCAGTTTTAACAGAATAAATATAAACAAAACACAAATATATACCAGTCAGAATTAATACATGTTAAAGATAAAGACATGAATGTGTTAAAAATAAAGGTCCATCTGTTAACACTAGCCAAACGAGGTCCCATTTTTTTAACTTTTATTTAATAAATATAAATTTCCAAAGTACAGCTTATGGATTACAGTGGCTTTTTCCACCCTATAACTACCCTCCCACCGGCACCCCTCCCATCTCCCACTCCCTCTCCCATCCTATTCACATTAAGATTCATTTTCAATTATCTTTATATACAAAAGATCAATTTAGTATATTTTAAGTAAAGATTTCAGCAGTTTGCACCCACACAGAAACACAAAGTGTAAAGTACTGTTTGAGTACTAGTTATAACATTAATTCACATTGTACAGCACACAAAGGACAGAGATCCTACATGAAGAGTAAGTGCACAGTGACTCCTGTTGACTTAACGAATTGACACTCTTGTTTATGGCATCAGTAATCACCCTAAGCTCTTGTCATGAGTTGCCAAGTCTTGGTTTTTTTTTTTGCCAGAGTGTCTTGGCTTTCCATGCCTAAAATACTCTCATGGGCTCTGAGGCCAGATCCAAATGCCTTAAGGGCTGATTCTGAGGCCAGAGTGCTGTTAGGACATCTGCCATTCTATGAGTCTGCTGTGTATCCCGCTTCTCATGTTGGATCATTCTCTCACCTTTTTATTCTATCAGTATTAGCAGACACTAGTCTTGTTTATATGATCGCTTTGATTCTTAATCCTGTCATTATTATCAATTGTGAACTTTAACTGATCACTTTAGCTAGTGAGATGGCATTGGTACATGCCGCCTTGATGGGACTGAATAGGAATCCCCTGGCACGTTTCTATCTCTACCGTTTGGGGCAGGTCAGCTTGCACATGTCCCAAATTGTACATTTCCTCCCTCTCTTATTCCCACTCATATTTAACAGGATTCACTTTTCAGTTAAATTTCAACACCTAAGAATAATTGTGTGCTTTTTTTTTTAAACATTTTTTTTTTAATTTTTTTGACAGGCTGAGTGGACAGTGAGAGAGAGAGAGACAGAGAGAAAGGTCTTCCCTTTGCCATTGGTTCACCCTCCAATGGCCACCGCGGGCAGTGTGCTGCGGCCGGTGCACCTCGCTGACCCAATGGCAGGAGCCAGGTACTTATCCTGGTCTCCCATGGGGTGCAGTGCCCAAGTACTTGGGCCATCCTCCACTGCACTCCCTGGCCACAGCAGAGAGCTGGCCTGGAAGAGGGGCAGCAGTGACAGAATCCGGCGCCCCGACTGGGACTAGAACCTGGTGTGCTGGCGCGGCAAGGCGGAGGATTAGCCTAGTGAGCCGTGGCACTGGCCTATTGTGTGTTTATTAGAGAGTTCAACCAATACTATTAAGTAGAACAGAAAAAAAAATACTAAAAGGGATAAAGTATTAAGTTGTTCATCTTCATTCAGGACAAGGGCTGATCAAGTCACTCTTTCTCATAGTGTCCTTTTCACTTTAGCAGGTTTCCTTTTTTGTAGTTGGTTAGTTGTCACCGATCTGGGAGAACATATGATATTTGTCCCTTTGGGACTGGCTTAATTCACTCAGCATGATGGTTTCCAGATTCCTCTGTTTTGTTGCAAATGACCGGATTTCATTGTTTTTGACTGCTGTATAGTATTCTATAGAGTACATGTCCTATAATTGCTATATGCAGTCTTCTGTTGATGGGCATTTAGGTTGATTCCATGTCTTATTGATTGTGAATTGAGCTGCAATAAAAATTAAGGTGCAGACAGCTTGTTTGTTTGCCAATTTCATTTCCTTTGGGTAATTTCCAAGGAGTGGGATGGCTGGGTTGTATGGTAGGGTTATATTCAGGTTTCTGAGGAATCTCCAGACTGACTTCCACAGTGGCTTAACCAATTTGCATTCCCACCAACAGTGGGTTAATGTCCCTTTTCCCCCACATCCTCGCCAGCATCTGTTGTTGGTAGATTTCTGAATATGAGCCATTCTAACCGGGGTGAGGTGAAACCTCACTGTGGTTTTGATTTGCATTTCCCTGATGGCTAGTGATCTTGAACATTTTTTCATGTGGCTTTTGGCCATTTGGGGTCTTTTCCAAGAAGTCTTTGCCAGTGCCGATATCTTGCAGGGTTTATCCAATGTTCTGTAATAATTTGATGGTGTCGGGTTGTAGATTTAGGTCTTTAATCCATGTTGAGTGAATTTTTGTGTAAGGTGTAAGGTAGGGGTCTTGCTTCTTGCTTCTGCATTTGGAAATCCAGTTTTCCCAGCACCATTTATTGAATAGGCTGTCCTTACTTCAGAATGGCTCTAGATCCTTGATCAAATATAAGTTGGCTGTAGATGTTTGGGTTGTTTTCTGGTGTTTCTATTCTGTTCCATTGGTCTATCCATCTGTTTCTGTACCAGTACCATGCTAGTTTGATCATAACTTCCCTATAGTATGTCCTGAAATCTGGTATTGTGGTGTCTCTCGCTCTCTTTTTATTGTACAAGATTGCTTTTCGAGGTTTCCTGTACCTCCATGCTCATAGATTGGAGAATTTTCATTCTCATGGAAGATGTCCCATATTTACATACAGCAATGGTAATTACTTTTATTTTTGTTATTGTTGTTGGAAAGCTTATATTTAATAAATATAAGTTTCAGAAGTACTGCTTTTGTAATATAACAGTTCTTCCTCTCCATAGCTACCCTCCCACCCCCACTCGTGTCCCACCTCCTACTCTCTCTCCCATCCCATTCTTCATTAAGATTCTTTTTAAATAATCTTCATATACAGAAGATCAACTCTATACTAAGTATATATCTCAACAATTTGCACCCACATAGACAACAAATGTATAAGTACTGTTTTAAGATAAGTTTTATCATTAATTCTCATAATATAACTCATTAAGGACAGAGATACTATATGGGAAGCAAGTGCCCAATGACTCCTCTTTTTGATTTAACTGTTGAGACTTTCATGGTATCAGTGATGACCCAAGACTCTTGTCCTGAGCTTCCAAGGCTGTGGAAGCCTTTGGAGTCCACAAATTCCATCATTATTTAGACAGGGCCATAAGCAAAGTAGAATTTCTCTCCTCCCTTTAGAGCAAAATACATCCTTCTTTGATGGTCCATTCTTTCCACTGGGATCTCACAGCGATCCTTCATGTAGGCCATTTTTTGCCAAAGTGTCTTGGATTTCCATGCATGAAATACTCTTATGGGCTTTTTTAGCCAGATCTGAATGTACTTAGGGCTGATTCTGAGGCCAGAGTGCTGTTTATGGTGTTTGTCATTCTATGAGTCTACTCTGTGGCCTATTTGCCATGTTGAATCATTCTCTGCTTTTTAATTCTCTTTTTCTTATTAGCAGACACTTGGTCATATTTATGTGATCCCTTTGATATTTATTCCTATCTTTATGTTCAGTTGTGTACTTAAAATTATCACTTTTACTAGAAAGATGTCATTTGTACCTTCCAACAGAATGGGTTTTGGAGTCCCATGACAAGTTTTAGCTTTACCCTTAGGTGTAAGTTCATGAGAAGGGGTGAAAAACTGTACATGTCCTCCCTCTCTTATTCCCATTCTTATTCTTTCCAGGGATCAATTTTCAATTGGATTTAAACACCTAAGAATATTTCTTCGTTAAGTAAAGAATTCAACCAGTGGTATCAAGTAGAAAAAGAATAACGAAAAGAATAAAATCTGTTCCTTGACAGTCAGGAAAAGAGCTGATCAAATTATTGCTTCTCATAGTGTCAATTTCACTTCTAGAGGTTTCTTATTAGGTGCTCAATTATTTGTCACAGATCAGGGAAAACAAATGATATTTGTCCCCTTTGTACTGGCTTATTTCATTCAGTATGATTTTTTCCAGATTCCTCCATTTTGTTGCAAATGGCCGGATTTCATTTTTTGTTTTTACCACTGTGTAGTATTCCATAGAGTACATATCCCATAATTTCTTTATCCATTCTTCTGTTGATGGGCATAGGTTGATTCCATGTCTTATGCATTATGAATTGAGTTGCAATAAACATGGTGGTACAGGTAGTTATTTTATTTTCTGATTTCATTTCTCTTGGTTAAATTCTGAGTGGGTGGATTGCTGGGTCATATGGTCAGACTATATTCAGATTTCTGAGGTATCTCCAAACTGTCTTCCATGGTGGTTTTACCAGTTTTGATTTCTACGAACAGTGGATTAGGGTACCTTTTTTCCCACATCCTTGCCAGCATTTGTTGTTTGTTGATTTCTGGATGAAAGTCAATCTAACCAGATTGATGTGAAATCTCATTGTGGTTCTGATATGCATTTCCTTGATGGCTAGTGATCTTGAAAATTTCTTCATGTGTCTTTTGGACATTTGGATTTCCTCTTTTAAAAAATGTCTTCTTAGGTCCTTTGCCTATCTCTTAAGTGGGTTGTTTTGTTGTGGAGTTTTTTGATCTCTTTGTAATTGCTGGTTATTAATCCTTTGTCAGTTGCATAGTTTGCAAAGAATTTCTCCCATTCTGTCAGCTGCCTCTTCACATTTCTTACTGTTTCTTTTGCTGTACAAAAACTTCTCAACTTGATGTAATCCCAGTTGTTAATTTTGGCTTTGGCTGCCTGTGCCTATGGGGTCTTTTCCAAGAAGCCTTAGCCTGTGCCAATATCTTGCATGGTTTCTTCAATGTCCTCTAATAATTTGGTGTCAGGTTATAGATTTAGATTTTTAATCCATGTTGAGTGAATTTTTTGCTTCATTCTTCTGCATGTGGAATTTTTACCCAGCGCCATTAGTTGAATCAACTGTTTTTGGTCCAGGAGTTGGTTTTATCTCCTTCATCAAATATAAGTTGGTTGTAGATGTTTGGATTGTGTTTTTAATTTGTTAATTGGTTTATTCCATCTGTTTCAGTATTAGTACCAGGCCATTTGATTATAAATGTCCTGTAGTATGTCTTGAAATCTGGTATTGTGATGCCCTGGCATTGTTTTCGTTGTATGAGATTACTTTAGCTATTTGAGGTCTCCCGAAACTTCATATGAATTTCAGCATCATTTTTTATGGATCTGCGAAGAATGTTTTTGGTATTTTCACTGGTATCACATGGAATGTGTAAACTGCTTTTGGAAGAATAGACATTTTGTTGATATTGATTCTTCCAATCTATGAACATGGAAGATTTTTCCATTTTTCTGTTTCTTTGACATCCTTGGTTAAGTTTATTCCAAGGTATTTGATTTTTTTTGGTAAATATTGTGAATGGGATTCATTTTAGCAATTCTTTCTCAGTGTGGCATTTTCTGTGCATACAAAGGCAATTAACTTTTTTTTTTTTTTTTGGACAGGCAGAGTTAGACAGTGAGAGAGAGAGAGACAGAGAGAAAGGTCTTCCTTTTCTGTTGGTTCACTCCCCAAATGGCCGCTATGGCTGGCATGCTGCACTGATCAGGAGCCAGGTGCTTCCTCCTGGTCTCCCATGTGGGTGCAGGGCCCAAGCACTTGGACCTTCCCCCACTGCATTCTGGGGCACAGCAGAGAGCTGGAATGGAAGAACAACCAGGACAGAATCCGTTGCCCCAACCGGGACTAGAAATGGGGGTGCCAGCACCGCAGGCAGAGGATTAGCCAAGTGAGTGGTGGCGCTGGCTTAAGGCTGTTGATTTTTGTGTATTAATTTTATTCCTGCTTTTACCAAACCCTTCTATGAGTTTCAGTAGCCTCTCAGTTGAGTCTTGTGGATTTCCTATATAAAGAATCATGTTATCTGCAAATAGGGATAGTTTGACATTTTGCTTCCCATTTTGTATCCCTTGTCTCTTTCTTGCCTAATGGTTCTGGCTAAAACTACTAGTAAAATATTGAATAGCAATGATGAAAGTGGGCTGGTACCGGCTCTCAGTGGAAATGTTTCCAACTTTTGCCCATTCAATAGGATGCTGGCTGTGGGTTTGTCATTAATTGCCTTTATTGTGTTGAGGAATGTTCCTTCTATACCCATTTTGCTTAGATTTTTCATCATGGAAGGGTGTTGTATTTTATCAAATGTTTGCTCTGCATCTATTGAGATAATCATATAGTTTTTCTTTAGCAGCTTATTGATGTGGTGTAACACATTGATTGATTTGTGACTGTTGAACCATCCATGCATAAGGGATAAATCCCACTTGGTCCTGGTGGATGATCTTTCTGATGTGTTGTTGGATTCAGTTGGCTATAATTTTGTTGAACATTTTTGCATCTATGTTCATCAGGGATATTGGTTTGTAATTTCTTTTAATGTTGCATCTTTTTCAGGTTTAGGAATTAATGTGATGCTATCTTTTTAGAAAGAATTTGGGAGGATTCCCTCTCTTTCAATTGCTTTGAATAACTTCAGAGTTATTTGAGTTAGTTCTTCTTTAAATGTCTGGTAGAATTCAGCAGTGAATCCTTGTTGTCCTGGGCTTTTCTTTGTTGGGAGGGCATTTATTAGTGGTTCAATTTCCCTCTTGGTTATGGGTCTGTTTAGATTTTTGATGTCTTCAATTTAGGTAGGTTGTATGAGTGTAGGAATTTATGCGTTTCTGCTAGGTTTCCCAGTTGGGCATACAACTCTTTGTAGTGATTTCTAATGATTCTTTTTATTTCCGTTTGGCATTTGTGGAAATACCTGTTTTTTTTATTATTTATTTATTTATTTTTTGTGGTAGTAGCTTTTATTATTGTACTATGACTCTGTAGATAAGTGGAATGTCTGCTTTCAATGAATCTCTGGAGGTTTGTAGTAGGTGTGGTCAGAGAGCTCTGTTTAGTTCTTCAGGGTTAAGGGCATGCCTAAGGTGACATACTCAGGTTTGGTGTGGTAAATCTTCTAGATCTCTCTCTCTCTCTTTTCTTTAATCAGAAGGGAACTTTGTTCTGCTCAGCTGAGGTCCTCTCCTCAATGGAGACCAGTTCCTGAGCACTAGCCCCAGTGCTTATAAGGGTATAATATTCATCTGCTCTGTCCCAAAGACCAGACAATGGGTCTGTGCAGTCTTCAGTGTAAGATCAGATTTCCCAGCAATGTAACCAGGTAACCAGGAACCCCCATGCTTGTGGAGTCTATCACTGAGACTGCTCAAAGTCCCAGCCACACTGTGAGTCCTCCCTAACTCTCAGTTTTTTCCACATTCTTGGTTCAGAAGCTTCACACAGCGCAAACTCCTAGTTACCTGTTAGTTCTCCCCACCAGAGTCAGGAGTTTTCACTCAGTTGGTTGCTTGGTGCAGACATGGGCTAGCACAGCTGTTACATATGTTCAAAATGGCACCTGCTCTGCTGGCTTCTTAGAATACCTGTAACAGTCTTGTAAAATGATCAGGGAAGAGAGACATGCCCATCCCATTTTTTTTTCTCTCCTCTAATTTGGCTGGTACACTTCCACCCATTGGGCTCAAAGTCTGGTTCCCTCTAGGTTCTACCTAACACTTTTTCGCCAGTGGCTTTGGCTGCTGTGGTCTGGTCTCACCTCACTTTCCAGCACTGGTGCATAGGCTCTAGGCTGTTGTAGTCCTGAGCAGTGGGTGCCCATGCACTCCACATAGGTTCATCGTGTCCCTCGAATTTTGGTAGAGTTTTCTCTGCCCTTTTTTCCCTAACTTCCCAGAGACTATACTATCTTCCCTTTTTTAAACTATCTTCTCCTAGGCTAGAGCAGTAAGCTCCCTTCCCAGTCCACCATCTCAGAAACTCCAATGTCAATTTCAAAACAAAGAATGTAATTCTCATTAAACGAATTTATTTGTCAGTTATAATGGGGAGAATCAAGCAGGAGATCATAACATTCTTTTTTAAAAGATTTTTTTTTTATTTGATAGGCCATGTGACTAGAGGGAAAAGCAGAAATAGATTTTCTATTCACTGGTTTACACCCTAAATGGCTTTGATGGGCCAGTCTAGGCCAGGTCGAATCCCAGAACTCCACCTGGGTGTCCTCCAGGAGTGGCAGGGCCCAAGGATTGGACCATCATCTGCTTCCTTCCCATGTACATTAGCAGGGAGCTGGATCAGTAACAGAGTACCTGGTACTAGAATTGGTGCTTGCATATGGGATGCTGATGTTTTAAGTGGTGCCTTAATCCACTGTGTCCCAAAACTGGCCCAATGTCAGTGATCCTAATAGCAAAACTTCAAAATACATGAAGAAAATATTGATAGAACTGCCAGAAAATAGCCATTCAACAAAATTGATATTAAACAGAGGTTCCAATGCCATATTGAAGGCATATAACATTTATCAAAAGAGTGATATTCCAGATTATGAAACTCTCTGAATATATTTATAAGAATATAATTTATTATATAAAGGTAAGGGTTATCTATTCTACTTCAGTATTGTACCAGGCATTTCAATCTGTTAAGATAAGATGATTTGAACTCGTTTTTCCAAGAAACCTTTATAAATTTCATCAACTTTTCTTTGTGAACTTTGGTCTTCATGATACATTCAATCCTGTCCCATGCAGCTGTGTTTCTGAGATTGACATGACTCCACCTTCATTTTCCAAGAACTTTAATCCAATGCTGTTTGCAAATAGGGCATTAGGAAATGCTTATCCAGATAGTTTGCAAAGAAAAATGATATTTTCTTCCTTTTGGCTACTTACAGTAGCAAACCTCTTGTTACTATAATTGGAATGTCTGACAAAAATAGTTATCCTTTCTCAGCTTTAGGACAAAGCTATCACTGACATGTATAGAAGTAGAATAGAATGACATCTCAATTTTGAGTTGGTAAATTAACCAAATTCTATGTTACAAGACACAATAAGATGTGTTCTGTGATATTTTTATAAAATCAGCATTCTTCAATAAGTAATCATAGAATTATTGTTTGTAATTTGTTCTATAAAGGTTATGATATAATTATTAAATATATCTGCAACTACTATTTTTTATAATACTAATATTTGAAATTGAATGGCTGTATATAACTAAAGAGGGCACAACAAATGGAACTCTTACTAATTTAATTATTTTGAAGTGTGTAGCTACCATTTTTTTGCACTTTTGTTCTGAAAGATTTACAAATCATTATATTCAGGCATTTTATCATCCTTTTAACTTTCATTCACATGTATTTTCTTGTGTAGATTTGAAAATTGTCAATTTTTCTGAATACTGTAGGATTAACTGCACTTTTTAAGAAAAAAATTAAAGATGATAAAATATATATTGTAAAGAAGGGATGCCAAGAAATTTGGATAACACCTTGAATAAGATGGTTTACATTTTCTGGAAAATGTCCTTATGTTATGAGGCTGTCATGTGTGTTTTAGTAATTAGAAGTTAGTGAATTTAGTGAATGTGTTTCACAAATGTACAGATGATGTCCTATTTATTGATAGATAATTTAGGGGAATAGAGAAGTAGATACATGGAAATCATTACTAGAATATTCATTTATGTTCATAGTGTTTCTGTGCTGTTATATAGTGGCTGATATATATTGTGGTTAAACAAATATAAATTGTTTAAACTTTGCAGTGAAAAAGTCACTACATCTTCCCATTTAAAAACTTTCTGTATATCAGGTATAGACATCTGCATCAAATATTGGAATTTTGAAAAACAAAGAATATGTCTTAAAATTAAAAGTTAAAAATAAACGAACTAAACTTATTGCTATTGTAGTTTGGCATACATTTAAGAACAGTTAATATTTAAGATTCATATAGTAATACATTAAATACATTAAAAAGCATGCCCTCAGGTTGAATGGAACATCAGTTATATTGCGTGGAAAACCTGCATCTTGGGATCAGTTCTTATTTCCTCTTATTCCAGCCTCTAACTAATGAACACTCTGGATGGTAGTGGTGACGGTTCAAGTAGTTGGTTTCTGTTGCCCTTGTGAGTGATTCAGATTCAGTTCTGCCTTCTCGTTTCAGCGTGGCTTAGTCTCAATTTTTGTGGCATTTGGAGCATGAAAAAGTGACTAGAAGCTCTCTCTCTCTCTCTCTCTGTATTGTCTCAACCTCCATCTTTTTCTTTCTTTTAAAAAATAGTAACAACTAAAAAAAAAAAAAAAATAGTAACAACTGGCCGGCGCCGTGGCTCAACAGGCTAATCCTCCGCCTGTGGCACCGGCACACCGGGTTATAGTCCCGGTCAGAGCACCGGATTCTGTCCCGGTTGCTCCTCTTCCTGTCCAGTTCTCTGCTATGGCCCGGGAGTGCAGTGGAGGATGGCCCAAGTCCTTGGGCCCAGGAGAAGCATCTGGCTCCAGGCTTCGGATCAGCGCAGTGCGCCTGCCGCAGTGGCCATTGGAGGGTGAACCAACGGAAAAAGGAAGATCTGTCTTTCTCTCTCTCTCACTGTCCACTCTGCCTGTCAAAAAAAAAAAAAAAAAGTAACAACTAGTAACAATAATAAAATATTTTTGGGGGGACTGGTGCTGTGGTACAGTGGGTGAAAGCCCTGGCCTGCAGTGCTGGCATCCCACATAGGTGCTGGTTTATGTCCTGGCTGCCCCATTTCTGATCCATCTCTCTGGTAATGCACCTGGGAAATCAGCAGAGGATGGCTCAAGTGCTTGGATCCCTGCACCCACATGGGAGACCCGGAAGAAGCTTCTGGATTCAGATCAGCCCATCTCCAACCACTAAGGCCATCTGAAGAATGAACTTGCGATGGAAGACCTTTCTCTCTCTCTCTCTGGCTCTCTCTCTTTCTGTGACTCAATCTTTCAAATAAATAAAGTAAATCTTTTAAAAAGGTATTTATTCTATTTTTATAACCCTAAAATTTAAATTATCATTTTAAGTAAAAATTAAGTGCTGCATACACTTATGAGCTACTAACCATTGTGTTGGGCCATATATTTATTATCATTGTGATGTATATTAATAAGTCAACTATAGTTACTTTTTTATATATTATAAGTTACAGTGAATGTTTTTGTGAGATAAACATAGAAAAATAATCCTGTTGCCTTTTTTTTTTTTTTTAACTCAGACCATGGGTTACACTAACTACTGTGAATGAATTGAGAAGCATAACTCTCAGTGTTGAGAAAAATTCTCTATAATACCAACCATTTTGTCAACAATTATAATTAATATTGTCATTTATAAGCAGAAAGCTACCTAGTTTTCTTTCTTTTAAAACCACTTGTCAACCCAAATATAAGGATCTCCAAGAGAAAATGGGTTGTCAGTGTTTGTCTTCAAGAACAACTAGTTCACATATGCTATTGTTAGTATTAAAGAAATGACAATAAAGTTTTTGGTTTTTAAGAAGTGGTTGGAAAATAATGTTATCCATCCATTCTTTCACCAAACAAAAGTTTACTGAGTTATTGCTATGGGCTTTTCATTGTTTTGGTCTCAGTGTTTAATATTATTATTATTTGTTTTAATTCCAAGAGTTACAGAGAGAGGTAGAGACAGAGAGAGGTCTTCCGTCCATGGACTTGGGCCATCTTCCACTGCTTTCCCAGGCCGTAGCAAAGAGGTGGATCAGAGAGGAGCAGCCAGGACTAGAACCAGTCCCCATAAAGGATGCTGGCGCTTCAGGCCAGGGCTTTAACCACTGTGACACAGCACCAGACCTGAGTGCTTAATATTATTAATACACAATCACACCCACCTCTTAGCCATTCTTTTTTTTTTTTTTTTTTTTTGAAGATTTTATTTATTTATATGACAGGTAGAGTTACGGACAGTGAGGGAGACAGATAGAGAGAAAGGTCTTCCTTCCGTTGGTTCACTCCCCTAATGGCCGCAAAGGCCAGAGCCACGCCAATCCAAAGCCAGGAATCAGGTGCCTCCTCCTAGTCTCCCATGTGGGTGCAGGGGCCCAAGGACTTGGGCCATCTTCCACTGCTATCCCAGGCCATAGCAGAGAGCTGGACTGGAAGAGGAGCAACGGGGACTAGAAACAGTGCCCATATTGGATGCTGGCACCACAGGCGGAGGATTAACCCAGTGCACCAAAGCACTGGCCCTCTCTTAGCCATTCTTTAACATTATCATGTAGTAGATTGAACAAATTTCCATAATTTATAATAATCAGAACAAAATACAGGCATGGATGAATGAATGAATTTTAGTCATTCTGTTGTAATGTGAATAGTAAAAATCATTTTTGAGCACTACGTGTTTTACAAGTACTTTTTTCAGAAACATGCTCACATAGCTTCATTTCAAACCAGCAATAACTTTTTAAGGTAAGTACCCTTATCCTTGGTTGGTAAGGGGAGTTATTTAAAGGCAAAAACTATGTACATGGTTACAGTCATGCACAGAATAGCAGAGTCAAGGCTCTCTGATGCCTGCACATTTCCTACACTATTATCCAAAGGTTCAAGTCATATATGATGAAATGTCAAACAGTATGAAGCACAGCACAATTTTTGCTCTAATTTCTATGTCTATACTTGAGTTAGTTGATAATAGTTAGAAGGAGGCAGGGAGAGAAGTACAGAGGTTTAATTTGATTTGTGAAGGATAATCAGGGTAAGTGAATGTGACAGAAGTAAAAAGAGCCTCCTTGGAAAAACCAAAGATTTCTGCAACTGGATGTCAGAATGCCTCCCAGGCAGGCCAATGATATCCCCAAGAATCAAGGGGGAGATTGTGTACCTCTGGTTGATGAAGAATAGTAACGGGTTCACAGACAGGGATAACCTAATCCTATTTGTGATTCTGAGTAATTTTCCTAGCAACGATGTGAAATGAGAATGATCCTAGACAGAATATGGAAAATATTCTACTTAAATTTGGGAAGTAAGATGAATGACTAAGAGGAGTGGTAGGCAGATATGAATGAAAGATTAACACAATTCCATTAATACATGGAGAAGATATAGATGAGAACTCAGCTTTATTAGTGAATAAAGTAACATTCATAATCAAATGCAATATTTGATTGTATTTTTTGCCCTTTGTCTCATCTCATGAAGGATCATCAAAACTGTTCTCCATTGCTGCCAAAAATCCCTGATTAAGAAGTGTTTGACTACATCTTGCTTCCTTGTCCTCTGAATTTGTTCCCTTGTTACTCCATTATACTACTTTCTGAATGAAACTAACCAGAAGCAAATAGCAAGAGTAACTGTTGTGGTGATTCTTCTGGCATAGAGTGAACAGCCAGTTCAGATTCTGTGGAGCGTAAACATATGAACAGCAAACCACACTTGCTACACTATAGCAAGCTGGCTGCTGACCATATATTGATGATGAGGTTTGAAATTTAAAGTGCAGCAAAGAATGGTTATGTAGAATTTTAGAATATGTGTGTGAGAGAATGGTGCCAGCTAAATGAGCCCTCAGTAGAAAGTAAAAAAAAATGCAATCTCTTCCTGTGCCTATGGGCCTCAACCCCTTTCAGGATCAATTTGTTGCTCTAAGCATTTAGGTATATTCACCATGTCCTGGGGCCCTCAAAAATGGACAGCC
The DNA here is from genome assembly GCF_051225735.1 of Oryctolagus cuniculus. Classification (NCBI taxonomy): domain Eukaryota; kingdom Metazoa; phylum Chordata; class Mammalia; order Lagomorpha; family Leporidae; genus Oryctolagus; species Oryctolagus cuniculus. Next base: position 50,566,991 of record NC_142877.1, read on the forward strand.
CAGTTCACTGGACACCCGGAGTGCTTTACAGTCACATATAGAGTTTCCAGTTGGGATCAACATCAGCAAGTATACTCACAGTTAAGATTCCGATGACAGTATATACTTGACTTTAGAGTCAAGTATTTACAGTATGGTGGTATAGACATCAGAATCCAGACACTAGTTCAAACCAAGTACTGACATTAAGACTGGTGATCAGGAAGCTGGGGCTGTGGCATAACAGGTAAAGCTGCTGCCTGCAGTGCCAACATCCCATTTGGGTCCTGGTTTGAGTCCCAACTGCTCTACTTCTGAACCAGCTCCCTGCTAATGCACCTGGGAAACCAGCGTGGGATGTCCTAAGTTCTTGGGCCCCTTCACCCACATGGAAGACCCAAACCAATTTCTTGACTCCTGGCTTCAGATTGGCCCAGCTCTGGCCATTGCAGCCATTTGGGAAATGAACCTGTGAATTGAAGATCTCGCTCTATCTCTTCCTCTCCTCTTTCTGTAACTCTGTCTCGCAAATTAAAAAAAAGACTGATGATCAGGAATATGGAATGTGATGACCTTAGAGAAGCTGCTGAATGGTCCAAGTGATATTTCCTCATGTCTTACAAGGGATGACATGTGAAACTTACATATAAAAATAAGAGGAAAATGTACTCGTTTTCTGTAGGAACTTGCCATTCTTCAATTCATACTTCATTTAGAAATTTTGTAGCTCTCCTCATCAGTTATAGTTATAAGGAGGAAATCTGCATTCCATGTACAACATAATCTTCATATCAAAAAATGTGTAGCTTAGAGAATAACTGGCACAGAAAGAACATGGGGACTCGAGGACAACATGAAATGAAAGAGGCTTTGTGGACAAGAAATTCAGTTACATGCAAGAAGAAATGTGTGGGCTAGCTCTACAGACTATAATACCACAGAATCCAAAACTGTATCCTTTAGGGTATTTGACATACAGGTGAGAAGCTTGAGTGCATTGTGATTTATGAGCCTGCCAAATACTCACCATGTATGATTTTGTTACTGCTTAGCTCTTCTTTACATCCTGCCTGCCGTGATATGAGTTGTGGATCTGGCAGTCTACCCAAGATTCTAACTCTAATAACAAATTGATTCTTCACAGGGAGGCTATTTTTTGTAAGGGTATTCAAACCCACGCAAAAGGAGAAATGGGATGGTGATTCCTCAGTGGAATTACAGTAGTGGCCTTGTATCATCAAAGAAATGACTTCACTTCTTGGAATCTATTTTCCTAGGTTTCTTCATCAAATAAGATCTCACCAAATTCCAACTGGGCTGCTCACCCTGTACCCCATGCCATGTACATGGAACACAATTACACAACACTATCCATACATCTATTGTAGAAAAATTTTATTTAATAAATATAAATTTTTGGCCATCACCGCTGCTCACTTGGCTAATCCTCCGCATACAGCGCCAGCACCCCGGGTTCTAGTCCCAGTTGGGGCACCGGTTCTGTCTTGGTTGCTCCTCTTCCAGTCCAGCATTCTACTGTTGCCTGGGAAGGCAGTGGAGGACAGCCCAAGTGCTTGGGCCCTGTACCCGCATGGGAGACCAGGAGGAAGCACCTGGCTCCTAGCTTGGGATCAGCACAGCGTGCCAGCCGTAGCGGCCATTTGGGGGATGAACCAATGGAAGGAAGACCTTTCTCTCTGTCTCTCTCTCTCTCACTGTCTAACTCTGCATGTAAAAAATATATATATAAAAAATATAAATTTTAAGTACAGCTATTGGAATAAAGCAGTTTTCCCCCCATAACCACCGTTCCACCCCCACTCTCATCCCACCTCCTACTCCCTCTCCCATCCCATTCTTCATTAAAATTCATTTTTATTTATATACAGAAGATCAACTCTATACTAAGTAAACATTTCAACAGTTTGAACCCACACAGGCACACAAATTATAAAGTACTGTTTGAAAATAAAGTTCACTATTAATTCTCGTAGTACAACTCATTAAGTACATGGGGAGCAAGTACACTAACTCCTGTTGTTGATTTAGCAATTGACACTATTCTTTATGATGTCAATGCTCACCCAAGGCTCTTGTCATGAGCTGCCAGGGCTATGGAAACCTTTTGAGTGCACAGGTTCTGTCATTATTTAGACAAGGCCATAAGCAAAGTGGAAGTTCTCCCCTTCTTTCAGAGAAAGATACCTCCTTTGATGTTCCCTTCTTTCCACTGGGATCTCACTCAGAAATCTTTAATTTAGGCCACTTTTTTGCCAGTGTCAGCTTTCCATGTCTGAAATGCTCTCTTGTTCTTAGCCAGATCTGAGTGCCTGGCTAATGCACTGAGGCCAGAGTGCTGTTTAGGGAGTTTGTCATTCTGAGCCTGCTGTGTAACCTGCTTCCCATGTTGGATCAATCTCACCTTTTTAATTTTGTCTATTGTTATTAGCAGACTCTTGGTCTTATTTATATGATCTCTTGGGCAATTATTCCTTTCTTTATCAGAAATGCACTTAAAACGATCACTTAAAGTAGTAAGATGTCATTAGTATCTGCCACCTTAATGGGATTTGAGACCCATGGCAGATTTTTAGCTTTGTTTTACTCTTAGAGGTAAGTCCGTGGGAATGTATGCCAATTTGTACATCTCTTCCCTCTTTTATTCCCACTCATATTTTTTTACAGGGATCAATTTTCAATTGAATTTGAATAATAATTCCATTTTAAGTAAAGGGTTCAACCAATGGTATCAAACAGAAAAAGAAAATACTAAAAAGAATAAAATAATTATCTGTTCCTTGACAGGAAAAGTGCTGATCAAGTCATTGCTTCTCATAGTGTCAATTTCACTTCTAGAGGTTTCCTTTTAGATGCTTAGTAGTCACAGATCAGGGAGAAGAAACGCTATTTGTCCCCTTTGGCTTATTTCACTCAGTTTGATGTTTTCCAGATTTTTCCATTTTCTTTCAAAAAACTGGATTTCATTTTTTTACCACTGTGTATTATTTCATAAAGTACATATCCCATAATTTCTTTATCCAGTCTTCTGTTGATGGACATTTAGGTTGATTTCATTGTACATTGAGCCGCAATAAAAATGGAAGTGCTGATAGCTTTTTTAATTTCTCAATTAAATTTCCCTTGGGTAAATTCCAAGTAGGATGGCTAGCTTGCACGGTAGGGCTATATTCAGATTTCTGAGTTATCTCCTAACTGTCTTCCATAGTGACTTTACCAGTTTGCATACCCATCAGCAGTGTATCAGGGCACTGTTTTTCCCACATCCTCACCAACATTTGTTGTTTGTTGAATTCTATATGAAAGTCATTCTAACCAGGGTGATGTGAAACCTCATGGTGGTTTTGATTTTCATTTCCCTAACAGCTAGTGATTCTGAACATTTTTTAATGTGTTTGTTTGCCATTTGGATTTCTTCTTTTGAAAAATGTTAGTTTAAGTCCTTGGCCCATGTCTTAAGTGGGTTGTTTTGTTGTTGTAGAATTTCTTGATCTCTTCTGGTTGTTAATCTTTTATCAGTTGCATAATTTGCAAATAATTTCTCAGAATCTGTTCATTGCCTTTTCATTTTCCTGACTGTTTCTTTTGCCATACATTAACTTCTCAACTTGATATAATCCCAGTTGTTAATTTTGGCTTTGGCTTCCTGTGCCTCTGGGGTCTTTTTCAGGAAGTCTTTCGCTATACAAATATCTTGTAGATTTTCTCCAAGGTTCTCTAAAAATTTGATGGTGTTGGGTCATAGATTTAGATCTTTAATCCATGTAGAGTGGATTTTTGGTTAAGGTGTATGATAGGGGACTTCATACTTCTGCATGTGGAAACGTGGTTTTACCAGCACAATTTGTTGAATAGACTGTACTTGGTCCAGGAATTGCTTTCAGATCCTTGATCAGATATAAGTTAGCTGTAGATGTTTGGACTGATTTCTGGTGTTTCTATTCTGTTCTATTTGTCTATCTGTTTCTGTAATTTTTTTTGGATTCAATTTTGTTAATTTCTTATCTAAATTTTAAACTCTTATTTAGTAAATATAATTTTCCAAAGTACAGTTTATGGATTACAATGGCTTTCCCCCCCTCATAACTTCCCTCCCACCTGCAACCCTCCCCTTTCCTGCTCCCTCTCGCCTTCCATGCACATAAAGAATAATTTTCAAGTCTCTTTATATACAGAAGATCAATTTAGTATATTTTAAGTAAAGATTTCAGCAGTTTGCACCCACACAGAACATAAACTGTAAAATACTGTTTGAGTACTGGTTATAGCATTAATTCACATTGGACATCATATTAAGGACAGAGATCCCACATGAGGATTAAGTACACAGTAACTCCTGTTGTTGACTTAACAATTTGACACTCTTGTTTATGGCGTCAGTAATCTCCCTAGGCTCTAGTCATGAGTTGCCAAGGCTATGGAAGACTCTTGAGTTCGCTGACTTCGATCTTATTTAGACAAGATCATAGTCAAAGTGGAAGTTCTCTCCTCCCCTCAGAGAAAGGTACTTCCTCCTTTGATGGCCCATTCTTTCTACTGGGATCTCACATGCAGAGATCTTTCATTTAGGTCATTTTTTTTTTCCCCAGAGTTTCTTGGCTTTCCATGCCTAAAATACTCTCATGGGCTCTTCAGCCATATCCAAATGCCTTAAGGGCTGATTCTGAGGCCAGAGTGCTGTTTAGGACATCTGCCATTCTATGAGTCTACTGTGTATCCCGCTTCCGATGATGGATCATTCTCTCCCTTTTTGATTCTATCAGCTAGTATTAGCAGACACTAGTCTTGTTTATGTGATCCCTTTGACTCTTAGACATATCAGTGTGATCAGTTGTGAACAGAAATTGATCACTTGGACTAGTGATATGGCATTGGTACATGCCACCTCGATGGGATTGTATTGGGATCCCCTGGCATGATTCTAACTCCACCATTTGGGGCAAGTCCGATTGAGCATGTCCCAAATTGTACATCGCCTCCCTCTCTTATTCCCACTCTTATATTTAACAGGGATCACTTTTCAGTTAAATTTCATCACCTAAATATAATTGTATGTTAATTACAGAGTTCAAACAATACTATTAAGTAGAACAAAATAATACTGAAAGGGATAAAGTATTACATTGTACATCAATAGGACAAGGGCTGAACAAGACACAGTTTCTCATAGTGTCCCTTTCACTTTAACAGGTTTCCTTTTTTGTGGTTGGTTAGTTGTCACCTATCAGGGAGAACATATGATATTTGTCCCTTTGGGACTAGCTTAATTCACTCAGCATGATGTTTTCCAGATTCCTCCATTTTGTTGCAAATGACTGGATTTCATTGTTTTTGACTGCTGTATAGTATTCTATAGAGTATATGTCCCATAATTTCTTAATCCAGTCTACTCTTGATGGACATTTGGGTTGATTCCAGGTCTTAGCTATTGTGAATTGAGCTGCAATAAAAATTAAGGTGTAGACAGCTTTTATATTTGCCAATTTCATTTCCTTTGGGTAAATTCCAAGGAGTGGGATGGCTGGGTTGTATGGTAGGGTTATATTCAGGATTCTGAGGAATCTCCAGACTGACTTCCATAGTAGCTTTACCAGTTGCATTCCCAGCAACAGTGGGTTAGTGTCCCTTTTTCCCCACATCCTCTCCAGCATCTGTTGTTGGTAGATTTCTGAATGTGAGCCATTCTAATGGGGGTGAGGTGAAACCTCATTGTGGTCTCAAGGATCTAGAAAAACTGCAGCAAACCAGCCCCAAATCTAGTAGGAGAAGAGAAATAATTAAAATCAGAGATGAAATCAACAGGATTGAATCAAAAAAAAAATTACAAAAGATCAGCCAAACAAGGAGCTTGTTTTTTGAAAAAATAAACAAAATTGACACCAAGTTGGCCCTACTAAGTAAAAAAAGAGAAAAGACCCTAATCAATAAAATCAGAGATGAAAAAGGAAACATAACAGACACCGCAGAAATAAAAAGAATCATCAGAAATTACTACACAGAGTTGTATGCTAGCAAACAGGGAAATCTATCAGAAACGGATAGATTCCTGGACACATGCAACCTACCTAAATTGAACCAGGAAGACATAGAAAACCTAAACAGACCCATAACTGAGACAGAAATTGAAACAGTAATAAAGGCCCTCCCAACAAAGAAAAGCCCAGGACCAGATGGATTCACTGCTGAATTCTACCAGACATTTAAAGAAGAACTAACTCCAATTCTCCTCAAGCTATTCCCAACAATGGAAAAAGATGGAATCCTTCCAAATTCTTTCTATGAAGCCAGCATCACCTTAATCCCTAAGCCAGAGAAGGATGCATCATTTAAAGAGAATTACAGACCAATATCTCTGATGAACATAGATGCAAAAATCCTCAATGAAATTCTCACCAATAGAATGCAACAGCACATCAGAAAGATAATCCACCCAGTCCAAGTGGGATTTATCCCTGGTATGCAGGGATGGTTCAATGTGCGCAAAACAATCAATGTGATATACCACATTAACAGACTGCAGAAGAAAAACAATATGATTATCTCAATAGATGCAGAGAAAGCATTTGATAAAATTCAATACCCTTTCCTGATGAAAATCTAAGCAAATTGGGTATAGAAGAAACATTCCTCAATACAGTTAAAGCAAGTTATGAAAAACCCATGGTCAGCATCCTATTGAATGGGGAAAAGTTGGAAGCATTTCCACTGAGATCTGGTACCAGACAGGGATGCCCACTCTCACCACTGCTATTCAATATAGTTCTGGAAGTCTTAACCCGAGCCATCAGGCGAGAAAAAGAAATTAAAGGGATACAAATTGAGAAGGAAGAACTCAAAGTATCCCTCTTTGCAGATGATATGATTCTTTATGTAGGGGATCTAAAGAACTCTACTAAGAGACTATTGAAACTCATAGAAGGGTTTGGCAAAGTAGCAGGGTATAAAATCAATGCACAAAAATCAATAGCCTTTGTATACACAGGCAATGCCACAGCTGAGGAAGAACTTCTAAAATCAATCCCATTCACAATAGCTACAAAAACAATCAAATACCTTGGAATAAACTTAACCAAGGATGTTAAAGATCTCTACGATGTGCATTATAAAATCTTAAAGAAATAGAAGAAGATACCAAAAAATGGAAAAATCTTCCATGCTCTTGGATTGGAAGAATCAATACCTTCAAAATGTCCATTCTCCCAAAAGCAATTTATAGATTCAATGCGATACCAATCAAGATACCAAAGACATTCTTCACAGATGTAGAAGAAATGTTGTTGAAAATCATATGGAGACGCAAGAGACCTCGAATAGCTAAAACTGTCTTGTACAACAAAAACAAAGCAAGAGGCATCACAATTCCAGATTTCAGGGCATACTACATGGTAGTTGTAACCAAAACAGCATGGTACTGGTACAGAAACAGATGGATAGACCAATGGAATAGAATTGAAACACCAGAAATCAACCCAAACATCTACAGCCAACTTATATTTGATCAAGGATCTAAAACCAATCCCTGGAGCAAGGATAGTCTATTCAATAAATGGTGCTGGGAAAACTGGATTTCCACATGCAGAAGCATGAAGCAAGATCCCTACCTTATACAAAAAATCCACTCAACATGGATTAAAGTCCTAAATCTACTACCCTACACCATCAAATTATTAGAGAACATTGGAGAATCCCTTCAAGATATCGGCACCGGCAAAGACTTCTTGGAAAACACCCTGGAGACACAGGCAGTGAAAGCAAAAATTAACTATTGGGATTGCATCAAATTGAGAAGTTTCTGTACTGCAAAAGAAACAGTCAAGAAAGGGAAGAGGCAACTGACAGAATGGGAAAAGTATTTGAAAACTATGCAACAGATAAAGCATTAATTACCAGAATCTACAAAGAGATCAAGAAACTCCACAACAACAAAACGAACAACCCACTTAAGGGATGGGCCAAGGACCTCAATAGACATTTTTCAAAAGGGGAAATCCAAATGGCCAACAGGCACATGAAAACATATTCAAGATTTCTTATCTAATTTTAATTATTTTTCTTCACTTTCCTGACCGTTTCTTTGCCAGTACAGAAACTTTTGAATTTGCCTCCGGGGTCTTTTCCAAGAAGTATTTGCCTGTGCCTATATCTTGCATGCATTCTCCTAGGTTGGTGTATCCATCTGTTTCTGTACCAGTACCATGCTGTTTTGATTACAACTACCCTGTAATATGTATTGAAATCTGGTATTGTGATGTCTCTGGCTTTGTTTTTGTTGTACAAGATTGCTTTATGTATTTGAGGTCTCCTATGCTGTTTAAAAATTTCAGCATCATTTTTTCTATGTCTGAGAAGAATGTCATTGGAATTTGATTGATATCACATTGAATTTGTAAATTGCTTTTGGAACAATGGACATTTTGATAATATTGATTCTTGCAATTCGTGAACATGGAAGATTTTTCCATTTTTCTGTTCTTAAATTTCTTTCTTTGTAATTCTCATCGTAGAGATCTTTAACATCATTGGTTAAATTTATTGTAAGGTATTTGAATTTTTGTAATCATTGTGAGTGGTATTCATCTTAGAAGTTCCTTCTCAGCATGTCATTGTCTGTATAGATAGGCTGTTGTTTTCTGTCTATTGACTTTATATCTTGCTACATGTTCTAGGTGGATGATCTTTCTGATGTCTTGTTCGATTCTCTTGGCTAGAATTTTGAGAATTTTTGCATATACTGTGAAATTGGTTTTTAATTCTCTTGCTCTGTTGCATCTTTTTCTGGTTTTCAAATTAAGGTGATGCTGGCTTCATAGAAAGAATTTGGGAGGATTCCCTCTCTTTCAATTGCTTTGAATAACTTCAGAGTTATTTGAGTTAGTTCTTCTTTAAATGTCTGGTAGAATTCATCAGTGAATCCTTCCTGTCCTGGGGTGCTCTTTGTTGGGAGGGCCTTTATTACTGGTTTCCCTCTTGGTTATGGTTCTGTTTAGTTTTTCTATGCCTCTATGGTTCAAATTAAGTAGGTTGTATGAATCCAATAATCTCTCCATTTTTGCTTTGTTTTCTAGTTTTTTGGCACACAACTCTTTGTAGTAATTTCTGATGGTTCTTTTTATTTCTGTGGTGTCTGTTGTTACATTTCCTTTTTCATCTCTAATTTTATTGATTTGTGTCTTCTCCTTTTTTTGGTTACTTTGGCCAATGGTCTGCACTTTTCTTTCTTTTTTTTTTTCCCCAAAAAACAGCTCTTCCTTTTGCAGATATTTTGTAATCTTTTTCATTTCAATTTTGCTGATTTCTTCTCTAATTTTAATTATCTATGTTATCCAATTTTTTTTTTTTGGTTTTGATGTTTTTTTCTAGATCCTTGAGATGCATTGACAGCTCACTTATTTGCTGTCTTTCATGTTTCTTAGGTTGGCAACTTTTGCTGTTAACTTCCTCTATTTTTTTAACTTTTATTTAATAAATGTAAATTTCCAAAGTACAACTTATGGATTATAGCAGCTTTTCCCCCCATAACCTCCATCCCACCCACAACCATCCCATCTTCCTCTCGCTCTCCCATCCCATTCTTCATCAAGATTCATTTTCAATTATCTTTATATACAGAAGATCTACTTAGTATTTACTAAGTAAAGATTTCAACAGACTGCTCCCACACAGAAATACAAAGTATAGAGTACTGTTTTAGTAGTAGTTTACCATTGGTTGTAGATGTTTTGATTGATTTCTAGTGTTTCTCTTCTGTTCCATTGGTCTTCTATTTTTTTCTGTACTAGTACCATGTTTTTCTAACTACCCTGTAGTATGTCCTGAAATCTGGAATTTTGATGCCTCTGCCTTTGTTTTTGTTGTACAACATTGCTTTAGGTATTCAAGGTCTCCTGTCCCTCCATATGAATTTCAGCATCATTTTTTCCAGATCTGAGAAGAATGCCTTTGGTGTTTTGATTGGTATCACAATGAATCTATAAATTGCTGTTGGGAGAATTGACATTTTGATGATATTGATTCTTCCAATCCATGTTCATTCTGGAGGATGTTATTCAGTCTCCATGAATCTAGAGATTCTTGAGTTGTTGATTTCCAGCTTCATTCCATTGTGGTCTGAGAAGATGCATGGTATGATTTTGATTTTTTTTTTTTTAATTTGCTGAGACTTGCTTTATGGCGTAACATGTGGTCAATCCTAGAGAACGTTCCAGCCACTGCTGAGGCAAATGTTTATTATGCAAATATAGGATGAAAAGTTCTGTAGATATCTGTTAGGTCCTTTGGTCTATAGTGTTTATTAAATCTGCTTTTTCCTTGTTGATTTTCTGTCTGGTTGATCTGTCCATTGCTGAAAGTGGAGTATTGAAGTAGTCCAAAACTATTGTTTTGGAGTCTAAGTCTCCCTTTAAATCCCTTAACATTTCTTTAAATAGCCAGGTGCCCTCTAATGAGGTGCACATACATTTATAATACTTACATCTTCCTGTTGAGCTGATTGATCCCTTAATCATTATATTGTCCCCTTCTTGTCTCTTTTACCAGTTTTTGTGTTAAAGTCTATTTTTTCTGATATTAAGTTGGCTATACCTGCTCTTTTTTGATTTCTGTTGATATAAAATATCTTTTTCCATCCTTTCACTTTCAGCATTTTTGTATCTTTGTTGGTAAAAAAATGAGGATAAGTGATGAACAGTAGAGTACTCAAAAATTAAATGTTATTCAATATTACAGGGAGTGTGCTGTCCAGTAATGAACAGATAAAAAGAATAGTTTTTCAGAGGATAATGCCTTTTTAAAGTTGTTTTATTTATTTCATTTTATTTGAGAGACAGGGAGAAACAATGGGAAATTTTCCATCTATTGGTTCATCACCCAAATCTTAACATCAGCCAGGGCTGGGCTAGACTAAAACCATGAATTCCATCTAGTTCTCCCACATGGGTGTCAGGGACCCAAGTATTTGAGCCATCACCTTTCCTAATTGCACATTAGTGGGAAGCTGGCTCAAAGTCAGAGTAGCAGGATTTGAACCAGGTACTCTAACATGGGATGCAGGTATCCCAAGTGGTTGCCAATCTGCTTTGCCAAATGGCTTCCCGAAAGGAAACCTAAATGCATGTGACTAACTGAAGACAGTCAGTCTGAGAAAGCTGCAAGTTTATATTCAAATTCCATAACATCCTTGGAAAGGCAAATGATGGAGACAGTGAAAAAGTCCATTGTTACTAGTGGTTCAGTGTCAGGAAATGATGAACAGGTGGGGCTCAGAAGGTTTTAGTGCAGTGCAGTGACTCTATATGATAGTACAGTTATGTGCACATCACTTTATATTTGTCCAGACAGAGCAGCAAAGGTGAACCTTAGTGTAAACCATGGACATTGGATGTGTCCATGTAGGTCATCATTTGATGTAAATTTATTGCTCTGGTGGAGAATTGACAATGGAAAACGCTCTGCAAGTGTGAGGTAGGAGGTGTATGGGAAATCTGTGATTCTTTATTCAGTTTTGTTGAGAACCTAGATCTGCCATAAAAATAAATTCTAAAACAAGGCAAGAATTTGAATACCCATTCATAGGCAAAAGCCTGAAGCTAGAACCACCTAACACCCCCCAAAAGTAGATTTCAATGAATCAAAGACAGACATTTATGAGTTCAAATTATGGCAGTTCTGTAACAAAAGACAGGGGGCAAGACCTCATGATCAGTGATTTGCCAATGGTCTTTTTTAATGACACCACAAGCACAGCAACAGAAGAAAAACAACTAATTTGAACCTCATGAAATTTAAAAATAGTTTTTCCTGAAAGAGCATTCTTGAGGGAGTTAAAAATAAAATCCAAGAATGGCAGAAGATATTTGTAATTCATAGATCTGATGGGGATCTTATACTCAAAATATATAAAGACCTCTTAGCACAGAGCATCAAAACAGTAATAACCTGCAACTTCTCTGAAAAGACCAAGAAATGGCCAAGCATCCTGTGAAGATGTGATCCAGCGTGTGTGGTGTGACATGAAGGCAGGCTAGACCACAGTGAGCCCACTCAACATCTGCTACAGTAGTTATGAATCAGGAAAACAGAACATAATACCTGAGAGTGAAGATGTTGAGGAATTGGACGATATGGGCTGTTTGGCGAGAGAAGTAATCAGTTGCAATCACAAGAGGAGGCAATGTGGTAGCTCTCAGAAAGGCAAACACAGCATTACCATTTTCACCTGATATTTTGACTTCTATTCATACCCCGAGATTCAAATACAGGTGTTTAAACAGATATCTGTGAATATTCATGGCAGCATTATTCACAAAATATTCCCAAAGGGGATGCAAACATACACAGATGATGGAAAATCAAGTATTGATGAACTATTTAAAGCATTTGAGTGTTATGAGGAGGGAACACTTCTTCATATAAGTAGCAAGTACTTCCTAAGACAAAAAATGTATAGGACAGATCCATAATGGACATAGATGGAAAAATCCTTCAAGACATATAACTTGCAAACTCTAACAAGATGTTGAAAAGAACATATGTGTTTATCAGTAGTGCATGGTGAATGACATGTGTGTTTCTACAGTGGATTATGATTCAGCCCACATGAAATCAGGAGTTGATAAGTGATCTAACATAGGTGAACCATGAACATATGATGGTATGAAACTGTTTGCAAAAGACCACAGATCACACCATTCTACTTGTGTGCAAAACTGAGAACAGATAAGTGAATAGATATATCCCTCACATCATGATTGTCAGAGAACTGAAGGTTTGGGGGATGGGGAATGACTGATTGATGAGCACAGCATTTCCACTGGGGATAGGGAGAACGTTTGGAACTAGACTGTCAGGATGGCTGCAGCATGCACATGTGTTGATGTCAAGGAATTGTGTGATTTCAAATTTTATGAAAGAAAACTATTTTATGTCATAATATAAAATATAAGCAACCATGAGAAACATGAAAATGAAAAAAAAATCACCAAAAAGAAAGGATTCCCTTGCATGTAGATGATGGGAAGTTTCTGGTTTGGGAGCTGGTATTGGCAGTATCTGGTGCTAGCACTGGAGCTGGTGCCACAGTGAATTCTGGCTGAGTCTGGTCGTAACTCATGGGCATTACCAAAGTTGCTTCTGTTAGGAGGTTCTAGCTCTGAAGCTCACACTGGTGCTCTTTCTGGATGTGATGTCACAGCAGGATGGGGCTCTGCCACTGAGGTCAGACCTGGGCCTGGAGGTGTTGCTAGCCCTGGGGAGGGAGCTACCTTACTAGACCTAATCTGCCTTAGGTCTAGTTTGGAGTGTGTCCTGATTTTGCTTTGGGGATGAGCCATTATGGTGCCATGAGAAGCATTGGAGGTGTCTGGGCTCTGGCTCTACCTTGGAGCCACAGCTGCTAAAGAGTAGCTGCTCCTCTGCAGCCTGTGCAGGTCTTGTTCTGGGATCTTTCAGAGCTGCCTCAGCTCTAAAGCTGCTACTGGGATTATCATGGAGGAGGTCCAGATTTAAGTGCAAAGCCACTCCAGCTCTGCAGTTGCTGAAGGATTGAACTGCTCATTCCTGATCTTTCCCCATATCCTGCACACAGCCTATGCTCCATGATGGAAACACTATGCAGTCTCACAGTACTCCAGGATGCCAGCATCAGGAATGCACTTAGTGCCCCTCAACTACAAAATTTCAAATGACTACAAAATTATAGTTCACTCAATCTAATAAATAAAATAAGATGCAATACAGCGAAAAAAAAAAACCAAGAAAGAATAAAAATTACAGAAATACCATTACAGAGAGAAGGACAGCTCTACCCTTGTCTGGCACTGGAGCTGGTGATTAGACACCTCCCAGAACTGGATTCAGCACCACAGGACTGATAGCTAAACAGAGCAGTGCTTGAATTGAAGGAGAAGAGCCCTTTTTCACCAAGTAAACAATAAGTTCTCAAAAACCACATATAATTCAATCCATGTCCAAGTTCTGACCTATATCTAACCAGACACGATTATACATGTGTATTCTGCTGTCCCCTTTTCCTCTCAGCTTTCATGTCAGTCTCTCAAGATCTGATTTTCTTGAGAACTAACAACTCTAGGTCTTCAAAACAATAACCTAGATCCAAGTAGTCTTTTCTAAAAGACACTGTCAAAAATGCTGTCTCCTTGCTATGCTACAGCACTCCCATCTGCCTCATGAAACCTCCCATTTTTTTTGGTGAGGATTAGATAGAGTAACTCATGCAAAGACCCATTTGAAGCACAAAGCAGATCTGTGAAGGTGTTAGTGCACCCCCCATCTCCTCCTCTTTAACCACCACTCTGCATCTTACAACATACAAATCCTCTCCATATTGGTTAAATAAAATACTAGAAAGATCTCGAAAGGTTAATATCGACACTATGACATAGGATTAGAATATGATGAATGCTGTATTAGTGGTATTTGATGGTGCAGCATATGTATAACTCAGCACTCTAATAAAACCAGGAAACACCTCAAGTCATAGCATAATGCAAACCTTTGTACTTTTAAAGAGATAATACAGTCTTAAATTTGCTTTAGCCTCATTTAGAAAATTTCAGTCCTTTCAACATTATTTTTAGGGAACTTTTTAAAGTGAACCACTCAAACCATCGTTCTATAAGTTAAATCATAGTAATATTAATTTGTTCCCTTTTGCAAATAAAAGTTTTTAACAGTAGCTGCAATTGTTTAACATTTCCAGTCTCACTGTTGACTTTCAATGTATTAGAAAATAAACCAAACAAAGATGATAATAAATATTTTTAAAGATTTATTTATTTATTTGACAGTCAGAGTTACACAGAGAGAGGAGAGGCAGAAAGAGAGAGAGAGAGTTCTTCTATCCACTGGTTCACTCCCCAGATAGCCGCAACAGATGGAGCTGTGCTGATCTGAAGCCAGGAGCCAGGAGCTTCTTCCAGGTCTCTCATGTGGTTGCAAGGACCCAAGGACTTGGGCCATCTTCTACTGCTTTCCCTGGCCCTAGCAGAGAGCTGGATTGGAAGAGGAGCTGCCTGGGCTAGAACTGGAGCTAGTTTCCACAGCATCATCTCTATGTTAAAAGGACAATAATCCTGACAAGAACACAGAGTTCAATGTTAATCATGTTAACAAAAGCACACCTTATTCTCTGAAAGAGTCAATGCTATGCTTATGCACATGTGCACAAAGTAGGACATCTTTGCTGAAGTAAACACATAAGGACACACTGCTCAGTTTCATGGAATCAAGCCCTGAGTGACTGTCTGCTGCTCAAGTCTGCATGAAGTTGATATGCCAATAGTGAAAAAGCAAAATACCTGGAATTAGAAATCAATCATGATACTTAGAAGCTATTTCATTTATGGTGAGTACCATGAAGCTATAAGTTGAAGCTGATATAACATGCAACTCAATGTTTTTTTTTTATAAGAAATTGAAGCAAAATTATAATTTTACATTATTTTGATAACTTCAACCTTCTGAGTTATGATATATAGAATCATTAGGTAAAGGCAGAAATTGCTGACACTCTGTGCATAATAATGTTAAACTAAAAGCTACTTTGCTAATTGTGTTGAATTGTTGGAGACATTGCTGGGTCTTAGTGCCATCAGATCATCACATCCTGACAAGCACTGAATCTGACCAAAGCTATTATAGGTTCAGTCTTGAGACTTTTACATAACCTTTTAAAGAATCTGGTGAAAAGGAAGTAGCAGAAATAATATCAGAGGATCTGAAACCATCCATTTCAAAGATCAAGACACTGTAAGTAGGTAGCTTTCAAATAAAATTTAGCAGAAAAATATGCATTTTTCAAGCAAAATCTTATGCAGGCTTTCAAATGCAACCAAAAATGTGTTGTTGCTCAAAGTTTACATGTTTAAAAGGGTTCTATTGTACATGCATCTCAACAGAACCAAGCAGCTTCTAGAAAATGTTAAAAACCTCTAATTGAATGCATACCAAAGACTGTCTTTGCAATATAAAAGGTATATAAAAGGTGAGCTATACTAGAAATCAAACAAAAATATAGTCATTCCAATTTTAGACTAATTTTTCTCCCTAAAAGGATAAACCTCAACAACCAAACATCACCAAATAAAAATAAAAGATCCCAGTCACACAAGTGGCTCTCCAGTGTTTCTGATAGTGAAATGACTAGTAGTTGTAAGAATCTGAGAGGTACTTGAGCTAAAGTGAAATACATCAATGGAATGCACTGCTATCCCTGTGAAACCCTCTAATATGAAATGTAATTCTTTATGTGATGCATGTAACAAAATTGGTGAGACTCTGATCATACAGGCCCTATGAAATTCAGCACTTGATATGTAGTGTATATTCCGTTTTCAATTCTTTTTTGTAATTTATTTTATTTATTTATTTATTTGACAGGTAGAGTTACAGAGAGAGAGAGAGAGACAGAGAGAAAAGTCTTCCTTCAGTTGGTTCATCCCCCAAATGGCCACTACTGCTGGCGCTCCACCGATCCAAAGCCAGGTGCCAGGCTGTTTCCTCCTGGTCTCCCATCCTCCACTGCCCTCCTGTGCCACAGCAGAGAGCTGGACTGGAAGAGGAGCAACTGGGACTAGAACCCAGTGCTCATATGGGATGCCAGTGCTGCAGGCGGAGGATTAACCAAGTGAGCCATGGCGCCGGGCCTTGTTTTCAATTCTTTTGGCAAGATTTGCCTTAGCATTCAGTTGTGTTATGCTTTAATGCTGAGAAATTTACAAGAGTAGTGAGTAGCATATATCCCTTTTTAAAAACTAAATAAAAATATTTGTATAGGAAAAACATTTTTTAAAGCTTTATTTCTTTGAAAGTCAAGAGTTAAACACAGAGAGAAGGGGGTGGAGGAGAGGCGTATTCCATCTGCTGGTTCACTCCCAAATTGGCAGCAATGCCTGGAGCTGTGCTGATCCAACGCCAGGAGACAGAAGGTTCTTCCAGGTGTCCCACATGGGTGCAGGGTCCCAAGGATTTGGGCTATCTTCCACTGCTTTCCCAGGCAATGGCAGAGAGCTGGATCGGATATGGAGCTGCTCGAACTCAAACTGGTGTCCACATGGGTTGCTGGAAATTCAGGCAGCAGCTTTACCCATTACACCACAGCACTGGCCCTGAAAATCATTTTCTTAAGTTGATGGCCAAATGTTAAAATGTTTTCATATCATTTATAATATTGTCACAATCCAATTAACAAAGTTTG
This sequence comes from Oryctolagus cuniculus, assembly GCF_051225735.1. Lineage (NCBI taxonomy): Eukaryota > Metazoa > Chordata > Mammalia > Lagomorpha > Leporidae > Oryctolagus > Oryctolagus cuniculus. Next base: position 50,584,200 of record NC_142877.1, read on the forward strand.
CTTAGATTTCAGTGACAATTAATTCCAAGTATTATTCCCCCCTGATGGGGGTAAGAGTGGGAAATAAACTTACTATAATTAGTATCTATCATGCAAAATTTCATGCAGATGAAGTTTGCCTGTGATGTGATAATTTAAACATAGTTAAACAAAGAAGAATGCACAAATATTCTGCTGCTTAGGACACTGCAAATTTTAGGACACAGTTTGATATACTGATTTAAAAACAGAACAAACTGTTGAAATCTTTACTTAATATATGCTAAACTGATCTTCTGTATATAAAGAGAATTGAAAATGTATCTTAATGTGAATGGAAGGGGGGAGGGAGAGGGAAAGGGGAGGGTTGCAGGTGAGAGGGAAGTTATGGGAGGGGGGAAGCCATTGTAATCTATAAGGTATACTTTGGAAATTTATATTCAGTAAATAAAAGTAAAAAAAAAAAAACAGAACAGGATGAAATTTAAACAGTTGTATCTGACATGAATCTTACTTTTATTTTTAGATGTAGCTACCTGGTCCAGTGTCTTGAAACTTGTCTTGAAACTTTTAGCTTTTTTTGCACTTTCTTTTATTTAAATTTTATTTAAGGCATTCAAACTTCATCATTTCAAATATAAAAATTTGGGAGTTAGTGATCCTTCCCAAACTACACCCCTCTCTCCCGCATTCCCAAACTTCCTACCCCTCCCTCACTCCTATTCTCATTCTTTGTTTTTTTTTTTTTAACTTTTATTTAATGAATATAAATTTCCAAAGTACGGCTTATGGATTACAATGGCTTCCCCCCCATATCGTCTCTCCCACCCGCAACCCTCCCCTCTCCCACTCCCTCTCCCCTTCCATTCACATCAAGATTCATTTTCGATTCTCTTTATATAAAGAAGATCAGTTTAGCATACATTAAGTAAAGATTTCAACAGTTTGCTCCCACACAAACATAAAGTGAAAAATAATAGATGATTTTTTTAAATGATGATGAAATCAGATCAGACCTATTGTCATGTTTAATCCCAGTGAGAGTCAAGTTGGGAATTGATAATTTCTTTATTTTTTTTTTTTACAGAAGATCAGTTTAGTATACATTCAGTAAAGATTTCAACAGTTTGCACCCCCATAGAAACACAAAGTGAAATATACTGTTTGAATACTCATTATAGCATTAACTCTCAATGTACAGCACATTAAGGACAGAGATCCTACATGAGGAGTAAGTGCACAGTGACTCCTGTTGTTGACTTTACAAATTGACACTCCTGTTTATGGCATCAGTAATCTCCCTATACACCAGTCGTAAGTTTCCAAGGCTATGGAAGCCTTTGAGTTCACCGACTCTTATCTTGTTTAGACAAGGTCATAGTCAAAGTGGAGGTTCTCTCCTCCCTTCTGAGAAAGGTACCTCCTTCTTTGAAGACCTGTTCTTTCCACTGGGATTTCACTCACAGAGATCTTTCATTTAGGTTGGTTTTTTTTTTTTTTTTTTTTTTTTTTGCCAGAGTGTCATGGCTTTCCATGCCTGAAATACTCTCCTGGGCTTTTCAGCCAGATCGGAATGCCTTTAGGGCTGATTCTGAGGCCAGAGTGCTGTTTAGGACATCCACCATTCTATGAGTCTGCTGAGTATCTCGCTTCCCATGTTGGATCACTCTCCCCTTTATTTATTCTATCAGTTAGTATTAGCAGGTACTAGACTTGTTTATGTGCTTCCTTTGACCCTCAGTCCTTTCATTATGATCAATTGTGAACTGAAATTGATCACTTGGACTGGTGAGATGGCATTGGTACATGCCACCTTGATGGGATTAAATTGGAGTCCCCAGGTATGTTTCTAACTTTACCATTTGGGGCTTGAGCATGTCCCAAATTGTACATCTCTTCCCTCTCTTATTCCTACTCTTATGTTTAACAGGGATCACATTTCAGTTAAATTTCAACACTTAAGAATAACTGTGTATTAATTACAGAATTAAACCAGTCATATTAAGTAGAACAGACAAAAAAACTACTAAGAGGGATAATGTATTAAGTTGTTCATTAACAGTCAGGGCTATGCTGATCAAGTCACCGTTTCCCATAGTGTCCATTTCACTTCAGGAGGTTTCCTTTTGGGTGTTCAGTCAGTTGTCACCAATCAGGGAGAACATATGGTATTTGTCCCTTTGGGACTGGCTTATTTCACTCAGCATGATGTGTTCCAGATTCCTCCATTTTGTTGCAAATGACTGGATTTCGTTGTTTCTTACTGCGGTATAGTATTCTAAAGAGTACATATCCCATAATTTCTTTATCCAGTCTACCGTTGATGGGCATTTGGGTTGGTTCCAGGTCTTAGCTATTGTGAATTGAGCTGCAATAAACATTAGGCTGCAGACAGCTTGTTTGTTTGCCAATTTAAATTCCTTTGGGTAAATTCCAAGGAGTGGGATGGCTGGGTTGAATGGTAGGGTTATCTTCAGGTTTCTGAGGAATCTTCAGACTGACTTCCATAGTGGCTTGACCAGTTTGCATTCCCACCAACAGTGGGTTAGTGTCCCTTTTTCCCCACATCCTCTCCAGCATCTGTTGTTGGTAGATTTCTGAATGTGAGCCATTCTAACTGGGGTGAGGTGAAACCTCACTGTGGTTTTGATTTGCATTTCCCTGATGGCTAGTGATCTTGAACATTTTTTCATGTGCCTGTTGGCCATTTGGATTTCCTCTTTTGAAAAATGTCTATTGAGGTCCTTGGCCCATCTCTTAATTGGGTTTTTGGTTTTTTTTTTTGTGGAGTTTCTTGATCTCTGTGTAGATGCTGGTTATTAACCCTTTATCTGTTGCATAGCTTGCAAATATTTTTTCCCATTCTGTCGATTGTCTCTTCACTCTCCTGACTGTTTCTTTTGCAGTACAGAAACTTCTCAATTTGATGCAATCCCAATAGTTAATTTTTGCTTTGACTGCCTGTGCCTCCCGGGTCTTTTCCAGAAATTCTTTGCCTGTGCCAATATCTTGAAGGGTTTCTCCAATGTTCTCTAATAACTTGATGGTGTCAGGTCATAGATTTAGGTCTTTAATCCATGTTGAGTGGATTTTTGTGTAAGGTGTAACGTAGGGTTCTTGTTTCATGATTCTGTACGTGGAAATACAGTTTTCCCAGCACCATTTATTGAATAGACTGTCCTTGCTCCAGGAATTAGTTTTAGATCCTTGATCAAATATAAGTTGGCTGTAGATGTTTGGGTTGATTTCTGGTGTTTCAATTCTGTTCCATTGGTCTATCCATCTGTTTCTGTACCAGTACCATGCTGTTTTGATTACAACTGCCCTGTAGTAAGTCCTGAAATCTGGTATTGTGATGCCTCCGGCTTTGTTTTTGTTGTACAAGATTGCTTTAGCTATTCAAGGTCTCTTGTGCCTCCATATGAATTTCAGCACCATTTTTTCCAGATCTGAGAAGAAGGTCTTCGGTATCTTGATTGGTATTGCATTGAATCTATAAATTGCTTTTGGGAGAATGGACATTTTGATGATATTGATTCTTCCAATCCATGAGCATGGAAGATTTTTCCATTTCTTGGTATCCTCTTCTATTTCTTTCGTTAAGGTTTTGTAATTTTCATTGTAGAGATCTTTAACGTCCTTGGTTAAGTTTATTCCAAGGTATTTGATTGTTTTTGTAGCTATTGTGAATGGGATTGATCTTAGAAGTTCTTCCTCAGCTGTGGCATTGCCTGTGTATACAAAGGCTATTGATTTTTGTGCATTGATTTTATACCCGGCTATTTTGCCAAAATCTTCTATGAGTTCCAATAGTCTCTTAGTAGAGTTCTTTAGATCCCCTACATAAAGAATCATATCATCTGCAAAGAGGGATAGTTTGAGTTCTTCCTTCCCAATTTGTATCCCTTTAATTTCTTTTTCTTGCCTAATAGCTCTGGCTAGAACTTCCAGAACTATATTGAATAGCAGTGGTGAGGGTGGGCATCCCTGTCTGGTCCCAGATCTCAGTGGAAATGCTTCCAACTTTTCCCCATTCAATAGGATGTTGGCTGTGGGTTTTTCATAGATTGCTTTGATTGTATTGAGGAATGTCCCTTCCATACCCAGTTTGCTTAGAGTTTTCATCATGAACGGGTGTTGTATTTTATCAAATGATTTCTCTACATCTATTGAGATAATCATATGGTTTTTCTTCTGCAGTCTGTTAATGTGGTATATCACATTGATTGTCTTGCGCACATTAAACCATCCCTGCATACCAGGAATAAATCCCACTTGGTCTGGGTGGGTGATCTTTCTGATGTGTTGTTGCATTCTATTGGCGAGAATTTTATTGAGGATTTTTGCATCTATGTTCATCAGAGATATTGGTCTGTAATTCTCTTTCAGTGTTGCATCTTTTTCCGGCTTAGGAATTAAGGTGATGCTGGCTTCATAGAAAAAATTTGGGAGGATTCCCTCTTCTTCGATTGTTCTGAATAGTTTGAGAAGAATTGGAGTCAGTTCTTCTTTAAATGTCTGGTAGAATTCAGCAGTGAATCCATCTGGTCCTGGGCTTTTCTTTATTGGGAGGGCCTTTATTACTGTTTCAATTTCTGTCTCAGTTATGGGTCTGTTTAGGTTTTCTATGTCTTCCTGGTTCAATTTAGGTAGGTTGCATGTGTCCAGGAATCTATCCATTTCTGATAGGTTTCCCTGTTTGCTGGCATACAAGTCCTTGTAGTAATTTCTGATGATTCTTTTTATTTCTGTGGTGTCTGTTGTTACGTTTCCTTTTTCATCTCTGATTTTATTGATTTGGGTCTTTTCTTTTTTTAGTTAGTTGGGCCAAAGGGGTGTCAATTTTGTTTATTTTTTCAAAAAACCAGCTCCTCGTTTGGCTGATTTTTTGTAATGTTTTTTTGGATTCAATCCTGTTGATTTCTTCTCTGATTTTAATTATTTCTCTTCTCCTACTAGTTTTGGGTCTGATTTGCTGTAGGTTTTCTAGATCCTTGAGGTGAATTGAAAGCTCATCCATTTGGTGCCTTTCCAATTTCTTGATATAGGCACCTATTGATATAAACTTCCCTCTTAACACTGCTTTTGCTGCGTCCCATAAGTTTTGGTATGTTGTGCTGTTATCCTCATTTACTTCCAGAAAGTTTTTGATTTCTCTTTTGATTTCTTCTATGACCCATTGTTCATTCAGGAGCATGTTGTTCAATCTCCATGTGTTTGCGTATGCTCTAGGGATTCCTGAGTTGCTAATTTCCAACTTCATTCCTTTATGGTCTGAGAAGGTGCATGGTATGATTCTAATTCTTTTGAATTTGCTGAGACTTGCTTTATGGCCTAGTATGTGGTCAATCCTAGAGAAGGTTCCATGTACTGCTGAGAAGAATGTAAAATCTTTAGCTGTAGGATTGAAAGTTCTGTATATATCTGTTAGATCCATTTGGGCTATAGTGTCGTTTAAATCTACTGTATCCTTGTTGATCTTCTGTCCTATTGATCTGTCTATTTCTGAGAGTGGAGTATTGAAGTCCCCCTGTACTATTGTATTGGGGTCTAAGTCTCCCTTTAAGTCCGTTAACAAATCTTATAGATAAACTGGTGTGGTGCCCTGTAGTTAGGTGCATATACATTGATAATTGTTATATCTTCCTGTTGAATTGATCCCTTAATCATTATGTAGTGTCCCTCTTTGTCTCTCTTAACTAGTTTTGTGGTAAAGTTTATGTTGTCTGAAATTAAGATGGCTACGCCCGCTCTTTTTTCATTTCTGTTGGCATGGTGTATCTTTTTCCAGCCTTTCACTTTCAGTCTGTATGGATCTTTGTTGGAAAGAAAGATGTGTTTCTTGTAAGCAGCAAATAGATGGGTTTTGTTCCTTAAGCCAATCAGCCAATCGGTGTCTTTTAACTGGACAGTTCAGGCCATTCACGTTCAATGTGACTAATGAAAAGTGGTAACTTTGCCCTGCCATTTGCCAAAGGTAAGTTCTAATATATGCTTTGAATTCCCTGTGATCTTTTGCTGTGAGCTTTCCTTCCTTTACCTTCTTTCATATTGATGATTGTGTTTCTGTGTTTCTGTGTGTAACACATCTTTAAGCACCTGTTGCAGGGCTGGACAAGTGGCGACAAATTCTTTCAATTTCTGTTTGCTATGAAAAGTCTTTATTTCACCTTCATTCACAAATGATAGCTTTTCAGGATATAATGTTCTGGGCTGGCAGTTTTTCTCTCTTAGTACCTGGGCTATAGCTCGCCATTCCCTCCTAGCTTGTAGGGTTTCTGATGAGAAGTCAGCTGTGAGTCTGATTGGAGATCCTCTGAGAGTAATCTGACGTTTCTCTCTTGCACATTTTAGGATCTTTTCTTTATGTTTCCCTGTGGAGAGTTTAATTACAACGTGTCGTGGTGAGGATCTCTTTTGGTCGTGTTTATTAGGGGTTCTGTGAGCTTCCTGTACTAGGATGTCTCTGTCCTTCTCCAAACCTGGGAAATTTTCTGCTAATATCTCACTAAAAAGGCCTTCTAATCCTTTCTCCCTCTCCATGCCTTCAGGAACTCCTAGAACCCGAATGTTGGGTTTGTTAATAGTATCCTGAATATTCCCGACAATATGTTTTAGATTTCTAATTTCCTCTTCTTTTCTTTGGTCTGACTGTATCCTTTCCTGTTCTCTGTCTTCTAAGTCCGATATTCTCTCTTCTGCTTCACCCCTTCTGTTTGTAAGGCTCTCTATTGTGTTTTTCATTTGATCTATTGAATTCTTCACTTCATTATGATTTCTCGTCACTATCACAGTTTCCTGTTGTACTAGTTGTTTCGTTTCATTTTGATTCCTCCTTAATATTTCATTTTCATGAGAGAGATTTTCTATCTTGTCCATTAAGGATTTCTGTAGTTCAAGAATTTGTTTTTGAGAACTCCTTAATGTTCAATGTTTTGAGATCCGCTTCTTGCATTTCTTCTATATCATCATCCTCATAATCTTGAATTGGGGTGTCTTTTTCATTTGAGGGCGTCATGGTGACTTCCTTGTTTTTATTACCTCGGTTTTTGCGTTTGTTATTTGTCATATTGGAGATATTTGGTTTCTTCACTGTGGTGCTTTTTCTTGTTATACTAGGACTCTAGATTAAGTGGACTATCTGTTTTGATGGAGCCTTAGGGCTTGAGATGGGTGTGGCCTGAGAGCTCTGTTTGGTGTGCCAAAGGTGACACTCCCAGGTTAGGTGTGGTAAATCTCTCTCTCTCTCTCTTTTTTTTTTTGATTCAAAAGGGAAGTAATTCTGCACAGCTGAACGAAGTTGGAGGTAGTTAGCAGGCCAATGATATACCCACAGGAGCCAGAGATCAGAAGCTCTTTCCCAAGGACCCCACAGGGAATCTGTTTGGCCCTCTTGTGGGCTCAAATTCTCCTTCAGTCTCCCACTGGGTTGCCAAAGTTATGGAACTGTAGCGTCTCTGGAGAGCACTCACGTGAATTCCGTGAGTTCTCTCCCCCACCGTCTCTTTTTTCACAGTCTCAGTTCAGTAGCACCACAAATTTACTAGGTCCTAATCTCCTGTTAATTCGCCCCGCCCAGAGTCAGGTTTTTCTGCTAGGCTCAGGGCCGGTGCAGACCTGAGGTCGCTCTGCTCATGACGTATGTCCAAGATGGCGCCTGCCCTTTGTCTTGCTCGCCCTTGAGAGGTGAGCGGAGAGAGAGAAACCTGTGTCCGTACCAGTCACCTTTTTTTTTCTCTCTCTCTCTCTTCCAGTTAGCCTGGTGAACTTTCCCCTGCAGGGGGTCATTCCCTGTAGTCTCCTCTCTCCGCTTGCCTGCCGGTGTCTCGGGCTATTGAGGTTTGGCTCACCTCGCGTTCTAGTGCTGGTGTGTTGAGTCTGCCGCTGGTGTCCTGAACTGTGGGCTCCCACGCTCTCCACGCATGTCCACTGTGAATCACGTGTTCCAAAAGAGTTTTTTCTGCTGTTTCCTCCCCTACTCTTCCTTGAACCTGCAGTATCTCCACTTTTATTAAACTATCTCTCCCCGGAATATCAGTGTGCTCCCTTCCTATTCCGCCATCTTGCCTCCTCCCCTCATTCTTTGTTTTTAAAGATCCATTTTCAGTTAACAATATACTCGTAAGATTCACTTTTATATAAATAGTATGAAGAAAAAAAATTTCCTCAACTGTTGAGACAGTGGCTATTCAAAATCATCACATCTTAAAATGTCAGTTTCTCACCTATAGATTTTATTACTTTTAGGTGTGCTCTTTGTTACCACAGATCAGAGAGAAATATGGTATTTGTCTTTTGGGGGCTGTTTTATTTCACTAAGTATGATGGTTTCCAGTTACATTAATTTTATTAAAAATGGCATGATTTCATTTGTGTTTTTACTGCTGTGTAACATTCTATAGTTATATATGTACTGTAATTTCTTTATCCAGTCTTCAGTATTTGTATATTTGGGTTGATTCCAAATCTTAGCTATTGTGAATTGAGCTGCAGTGAACATAGAGTATAGATCAATATTTCATACATTGATTACTATTCATTTGGGTAAATTTTCAGGAATAGTACTAGTTCACATGGTAGATCTGGTTCACATGGAAGGTTGCCCAAATCCTTGGGCCCCTGCAACCATGTGGCACACCTCCTAGAGCTTTGTTTATTCCTGGGAGCTGAAGCAGGTGGGTACTTAAGGAGCCAGGTACCCGGGGCTTTGATTTCTAAGCTCCGCCCACTGGGGGAGTGGTCTCCCTGTTCCTTTGTTCAGTCTTTCCTGTCGCTGTGCCCCCTGCATGGCAAGGGGGGAGTCACTCTGAACAATTGTGATCCTTGTTCCTATGTGGAGTGGCCCCACAACTGATGTTTGTGTGCAGGAAAAGAAAGCACAGCCTGCACTCCTGCACAGGAATAAATGTAAATAAACAAGATGCCTGCTCTCTGCCCACTGCAGCTCCAGTTGGGAGGGGAAGACACTGAGGGATCGTGGTGTGTTCAACCTCTCTGTTCATCCCCCAGAATCTCATCCTCTTCCCCCTTATAGCAAGAAGTGCTGTTCACTTTGTTTCCCCCTCATCCGTGTCTGCATCTCCATGGGCTCACACTCTCTCACCTGGTTCCCCCAGGGTGAGGCAGGGTGAACCCTCTCACTGGTTCTCCACTCCATTCTCTTTCTGTAGTTCTGGCACCTCTGTTTTCCCCAGCGTGGTCCCTGGAACTCTGTGGCGAACTCCCGGGCCACTCTGCACAAACTCTCCATGGTTCAGTCACCTGATTGTATCCTCTCTGTTCATTAATCATTCATCTTTCTCTGCATGACTCAGAACATCCTACTGCTATACCGCCATCTTCCAACTCTCAACCCAATGCTTTCACATGGGACTTAGAGTCACAAGTGGTGACTGCCTGCATCTTTTAGGCACTGGAGACCCCTTCATTGATTCACACCTCAAGATTTTGAGCAGCTCACAGCAAGTTTCAATTAAGCAAAAAGACATAACTCTCAAGAGTATATCTCCACCCTGATATTTACAGCAAATACTATTGATGTAAAGGGAGAGACAGACTTCAATACAACAATAATGGTCACCTCAACACCACATTCTCATCAATGGACAGGTAATTCAGATAGAAGATCAATGCAGAAACCTCAGAATTGAAACATACTGTTGGCGGGCGCTGCGGCTCAATAGGCTAATCCTCTGCCTGCAGCGCTGGCACCCTGGGTTCTTGTCCTGGTTGGGGCGCCGGATTCTGTCCCGGTTGCCCCTCTTCCATGCCAGCTCTCTACTGTGGCCTGGGAGTGCAGTGGAGGATGGCCCAAGTGCTTGGGCCCTGCACCCACATGGGAGACCAGCAGAGGCATCTGGCTCCTAGCTTTGGATCAGCGCAGTGCGCTGGCCTCAGCGGCCATTGGAGGATGAACCAACGGTAAAGGAAGAACTTTATCTCTCTCTCTCTCTCTCACTGTCTAACTCTGCTTGTCAAAAAAGAAAAAAAAAAAGAAAGGAAAAGAAAAAAAAAGAAACATACTGTCAAGCAAATGGATCTAACTTTATAGGACATTTCACTCAACAGCTACAGTACACACATTCTTCTCATCAGCACTTGGAACATTTTTCAGGATAAACCACATATTAGGCCAGAAATTAAGTCTCAACAAAGTTTAAAAAGACAAATCACATCAGGTATCTTCTTTACCATAAATGAAAAAATAAAAAATCAACAATAATAATAAGATACACATAATAAACTTGAAATTTGAACTATAAAGTTGCAATAAAAGTTTTTCTTGAATAAATGGAAATGAAAACACAAAATACCAAAATCTTAAAGACTTAAATAACAAGAATAAATGAATCCCTAAGTCATCAGGAGGCAAGAAGTAATAGAGATTAAAGTAGAAATAAATTAAATTGAAATTTAAAAAATACAAAATACCAAGCAAAAAGATCTGGGTTTTTGAGAAGTTAAAATAGGTAAACCTGTAGCTAGATTAATAAAGAAATAAAGAAAAATAATCTCAAATAAATAAAATTTGATATGAAAAACAGGCATTATAACAGACACCACTAAATACAAAGTATCATAGGAAATTACTCTGAAGAACTATAAGCTAATACACTGGAAAATCCCAAAGAAAGAATACATTTTTGCAATCATAAAGCATAAATCAATAAATACACCCTGAAGAGACCCATAACCAACAGTGAGATTAAAGCAATATCAATATTTCTATCAAGGAAAAATACAGGAACTGTTGGCTTTAGTGCAGAATTCTACAAAGCATTCAAAGAGAAACTAACTCTGATAAGGAGCATCTTAGTTAATTGCCGTGCCTTGAAAAGTCATTGGCAGTGTCTCCATGCCCACAGTGGGCAATAGATCTGCATTGGCAGGAAATTTTCCTCTCCTGGATGTGAGGAAGTTGTGAGTCATCCAGGGAAGATGTAGAACAAATAGGGAGATTCATTTTCTAGACATCTACATCAGCTTATTGAGACATGAAAGCACCAAGTTGTCTCTCCAAGGCCAATGTGTTTGGCAGGCTTGCATCTGCGCCCCTAAGATCACAAAGTAAGCATGAGTAGCTTGTCACATTGAGGTGCCAAGGTGATACCTGCTTCCTAAGGAAGCTGGAAACAGGAATACTGCCAGCACTCCAACACGTGTTCAAGGCATCTCACAAGGATTCTGAAAACAGCTGATTTGAAATGCTCTTGAGAGCTATGAGTGTTCATTCTTCCAGATGCTATATCAGTACGCACAGCATTAGGGAGAGAGGTCTCAAAGCTGAGGACTTGAGTACATTTGAGGGGTAAATTAAGACTTCTCTGAGAAAGTGGCGTTGAACTAAGTCTGACCAAGGATGATGAAGTTTAGAGAAGGAAGTGGTGACTTCATTATTTCACGCAGTGAGACACATGTCCAAAGGCCTGTTGTTAGAAGTGAATCAAATGAAGACATATAATGCAAAATGGGGAAAAAAAAAGGACAGCACAATAAGCTTGGGAAGTGACCAAACCTAAAGGACAGCCATTCCAGCATCTATGCCATCATGCCTGTTCAATCCTCTTGCTCAGGCAGCTGGTAGATGTCCAGAGCATTGTAATAAGACTTGGCAATTAGTATTGTCAGCACATATATCTTCAAAGTTAGAGCTGCAGTTCTGCATCCTGGTAATATTGGAGGACAGTGCCAGCAGAACTTGCTTTTGAGAATTGCAGTGAAAAGAGATGTACAAACCCAGAGTGGGGAGGGGCAAATAGCTGACCCCAGGAGTAAGCCCAGAAGACTAATTTTAGAACACACCAGAAACATTGTATGTACTTGGGGATCTCAGAGGTACTAGAATAATTGAATACATAGTCAGAGAAATACTGCTTTGTGACTCTTCTATCCATAAACAGGAGATCTAGGAAAACACAGGTGCCGTGCAGCTTCAACCTACCTGCTGAAAACCCCACATAACTCCCATCTTCTAGCAGGACTGGATTGTTCGCTTCAATACACAATGTTCTAGGAAATGCTTGATTCCTGGTCTAAGTGAGAAAGGCACTCAGTGTTGTTCTGATTTGGGCCCTGCACACTAACTTGGAATCCCCTGTACTCTGAGGCCCCTCATCCTCCTTTCCATATGGCTCCTGTTTCCTCCCATTGATAAGGTTAGTTGTTCCATAAGCATGATGGTGGTCACCAACGATGCTTACCACCATTTTCTTTTTCTCATTCCAGATGTGTATTGGGATTATTCTCCATGATCTTTGTATGTCAGGGTGGGACTGTGAATCCTGTCCTGTCCAGTGAGCTATAAATGAAAATGATACGTGATAACAGACAAAAATGGAAACGAAACATATAGTAACTTATAAGATGTCACATACACTGTACTGAATGGGAAGTTTATAGCAATCTGCGTCTACATAAAAAGGAAAGATCTCTAATAGACAATGAACATTACAAATAAAGGATACAGGAAAAAGAAAAAAGGACTAAGAAATTTAGCAAAGAATTTTTAGAGAAAGATAAAAAGTGAAACAAGAAAAACAATAGAAAAGATTAACAATACTAAATGCTGCTTTAAAATATTTAAATGTAGAGATCCAGAGAGAGAGAGAGAGAGAGAGAGTGGAGAAAACAGACACAGAGATATCTTGCCACTGTAAATTGATTCCGTTAATGCTTATGAACATCAGGGCTGAACCAGGCCAAATACAGGAATCAGGAACTCATCCAGGACCTTGCTGTGAGTGGTTGGGGCACAAATAGTTGATTCATCACCTGCTGCTTCCTAAAGTGCAGTTATCAGGAAGCAGGTAACAGGAACACAACCTGAATTCCAAGGTGTGACGAAAGCATCTCAAATGACATCTTAGTTGCTCAACAAAATGTGTGCTCCAAAGTTTTCTCCTTCAAAAAACATAGTAGAGAATTAATGGACCCTTATCTAGACTAACAAAAAATGTGAAGATTCAAAAAGAAAATCATAACTGAGAAAGGAGGCATTACAACTGATGCCATAGGAATACAAAAAAAAAAAAAAATAAGACCAAAAATGAGTATACACCAACAAATTTGATTATAGGAGAAAAGGATGAATCCCTAGAAACATGCAATCTAATAAAGCAGAATCAGGAAAAAAACATAAAATATGAACAGAATATTAATCAACCAAGAGATTAAACAAGTAATAAAATATGGTCAATTAAATAAATCCAGAACCTGCACACTTATCCACCAGATTCTACCATACACTTAAATAATAACAATTCTAAGCTTATTCCAAGTTCATTTATGAAGCATGTTATGAGATTCTCCTGAAACAAAAGCCTAGCAAGAGGGCTGGTGTTGTGCTGCAGCAAGTTAAGCCACCACTTGTGATGCTGTCAACATAAGTGAGCAAAACCACAGGCCAGCATTCCCAATAGACACAGATGGAGCAGTTTTGACAAACTAAAATCAGGCTAAATTCAACAGCAGAAAAAAAGATGCTCAAGTCAGATTCCTTAAAATGCAAGGGTATTTCATCATATGTAAATCAGTTAGAGGATAAATGTTAATACAATAAAGAACAAAACATGATTGTCCCAATAAATGCACAAAATATATTTGACAATTTTGTTTTCATGATATGACCTTTAAGAAAACAACTACAGAAACAATGTGACAGATGCTACCAGCTCCCTCTCCCCTTTCTCTGCACACCTGTCCCTACATTTGTGCCATTTCCCAGATTATGAGGTCTCTGCCTTTCATCCGCAGAGTGGCTGACAAACAGCCACCTCAGACCACTCCCCCTTATGTGATCCTGAATATGCTGTAAATGAATCTTAAACAAAAATCTTTAAAAAATGTTAGCATCTAGTTAAAAATACTACTAGCAGGATGAGAAAAGAAATAGTGATTTCCATAATCTCATTAAGGTGTAAAGATCAACACTACAAGTGAGGCCTCCAAGCTAGTATGGATCTGATTGGCTGCATCATTGTGACATCATTGTGCATGCTCACTGCTGGGCAAACTGTCCAATCAGGTACCGTGACACCAACAATATATAATCTCTTGGCATCTTGTGTCATAATTGTCTGAGTTATGCAATAGACAGAGCACCAGGGAGACTGCTCCTCTGCTGTGGGACTCAAGATAACATCACCGTCACTGCTGTCTGACCTGTGATCACAGGACACCAGACACCTTGAAGCCAGAAATGGTCAGTGTATGGGATGGGGCATCCAAGAGTGGGAAGGGGGAGCTGGTGGAACCCGTGGGAGAAGACTGTGGCAGGACACTGAGCCTTCGAAAGGCCATCTCTGGAATGTGTGGTTGCCATATTGCCAGTGGCACAGAATTTTCCTGGGTTCCCTGTGACCCTGAGCTTGGAGAGTGACCTGGCACCTAGGATCCCAGGTATCCTGTCCCTTCCCTGTGCCAGTAACTCTGCTCATTACTGGAGTCATCCCTCAATAGGGATGTACCTGCAGCCCTACATCTCCCTCAGTGTGTGGTGAGTTTGGGAGGATGACCAGAGAGAATATGGGTGTATGTATGGGGTTTTTGCAGGGGAGAAGCCATCATTTGTGGCACCTTCAGGCTTCTTTATTCTCCATCAGTGCTGTTAGACCATAGTTTTCTAAATACATAGAAAGCAGGGTTTCAGTTTCAGACATTTTCCTTTCTGCATTGCTCTTTTAGGTGTCTGACACTGTTTTCGGTTGCTAATAATGCAGTGCCACAGACTGGTGAGTTGAAAGCAAGGTAGTTTTATTTGGTGCAGGGTTTTTGTCCAGGCTTAAGGAACAGCATCTAATGATGACCTTCGTGCTGGCAGAGACACAGTCTGCTCCTTATGGGGATGCAGTGAACTAAACCTTAGTTCCTACAGGTCAGCAGCATCTTGCTGGTGCTATCCCAGGGTCATCTCTTAATTTTCGTCTTTTTTTTTTTTTTTTTTTGCTTTCTCATATGGCAATTCTATTTTTTTTATTTAGTAAATATAAATTTCCAAATTTCAGTTTATGGATTACAATGACTCCCCCCCCCCATAATTTCCCTCCCACTCACACACCTCCCATCTCCCGCTCCCTCTCCCATTCCATTCACATCAAGATTCATTTTCAATTATCTTTATATACTGAAGATCGATTTAGTATATATTGAATAAAGATTCCATCAGCTTGCACCCACACAGAAACACAAAGTGTAAAATACTGTTTCAGTACTAGTTATAGCATTACTTCACATTGGACAACACACTAAGGACAGATCCCACATGAGAAGTAAGTACACAGTGACTCCTGTTGTTGACTTAACAATTGACACTCTTGTTTATGGCATCAGTAATCTCCCTAGGCTCTTGTCATGAGTTGCCAAGGCTATGGAAGCCTTTTGAGTTCGCCGACTTTGATCTTATTCCGACAGGGTCATAGTCAAAGTGGAAGTTCTCTCCTCCCTTCAGAGAAAGGCACCTCCTTCTTTGATGGTCCCATTCTTTCCACTGGGATCTCACTCGCAGAGATCTTTCATTTAGGTTGTTTGTTTTTTTTTTTTTTTTTTTTTTTTTTTTTTTTTTTTTTGCCAGAGTGTCTTGGCTTTCCATGTCTACAATACTCTCATGGGCTCTTCAGCCATATCCGAATGCCTTAAGGGCTGATTCTGAGGCCAGAGTGCTCTTTAGGACATCTGCCATTCATTCTTTGAGTCTGCTGTGTATCGCGCTTCCCATGTTGGATCGTTCTCTCCCTTTTTGATTCTTTTTTTTTTAATTTTATTTAAAAAAATTTTTTTAACTTTTATTTAATGAATATAAATTTCCAAAGTACAGCTTATGGGTTACAAAGGCTTCCCCCCAATAACGTCCCTCCCACACGCAACCCTCCCCTTTCCCACTCCCTCTCCCCTTCCATTTACATCAAGATTCATTTTCTATTCTCTTTATATACAGAAGATCAGTTTAGCATACATTAAGTAAAGATTTAAACAGTTTGCTCCCACACAGAAACATAAAGTGAAAAATACTGTTTGAGTACTAGTTATAGCATTAAATCTCAATGTACAGCACACTAAGGACAAAGATCCTACATGAGGAGTAAGTGCACAGTGACTCCTGTTGTTGACTTAACAAATTGACACTCTTGTTTATGGCCTCAGTAATCACCCTAGGCTCTTGTCATGAGCTGCCAAGGCTATGGAAGCCCCCTGAGTTCACTGACTCTGATAATTTTAGACAAGGCCATGGTCAAAGTGGAAGTTCCTTCCTCCCTTCAGAGAAAGGTGCCTCCTTCTTTGATGACTTGTTCTTTCCACTGGGATCTCACTCGCAGAGATCTTTCATTTAGGTTTTTTTTTCCCCCAGAGTGTCTTGGCTTTCCATGCCTGAAATAGTCTCATGGGCTTTTCAGCCGGATCTGCATGCCTTAAGGGCTGATTCTGAGGCCAAAGTGCTGTTTAGGACATCTGCCATTCTATTGGTCTGCTGTGTATCTCACTTCCCAAGTTGGATCATTCTCTCTCTTTTTTATTCTATCATTTAGTATTTGCAGACACTAGTCTTGTTTATGTGATCCCTTTGGTTCTTAGTCCTATCATTATGATCAGTTGTGAACAGAAATTGATCACTGGGACTGGTGAGATGGCATTGGTACATGCTACCCTGATGGGATTGAATTGGAATCCCCTGGTATGTTTCTAACTCTACCGTTTGAGGTAAGTCAGCTTGATCATGTCCCGAATTGCACATTTCTTCCCTCTCTTATTCCCACTCTTATATTTAACAGTGATCACTTTTCAGTTAAGTTTCAGCACTTAAGAATAATTGTGTATTGATTACAGTATTCAACCAAAAGTATTAAGTAGAACAAATAAAAAAAAATACTAAGAGGGATAACATATCAAGTTGCTCATCAACAGTCAGGGTGAGGGCTGATCAAGTCACCGTTTCTCATAGTGTTCATTTCACTTTAACAGGTTTCCTTTTTGGTGCTCAGTTAGTTGTCACCTATCAAGGAGAACAAGTGGTATTTGTCCCTTTGGGATTGGCTTATTTCACTCAGCATAATTAAATGGTTCAGAAACAGCCTCTTGTTTGAAGTTATCACTGATGTTCCTGCTTACTCTTCTGACTTGTGTGTGTTCTAATGTAGAAGGTGAAATGACCCATGTGAAGATGTATTGTTTATTATGTGATCTTCCCTTCCTCGACACCTGTGCCCCTGTGCAGTGTTTCAGGGTGCTCCTAGGTTTTCTTCCATCTTTAGTTAGAATTTGTTCTGTAGCTCAAGATTTTCTTTTCTTGGCTATTGTGTTTCTCAAACATGGCTCCCTAATTCCATAATATTCACTGCTACACAAGAGAACAAAACAAGGCAAAAGCCTTATTTATTTTCTGATCAACAAAAAATTCTCCAGAAATCTCAGAAATTGGCTGGTCCCTTCAGATTTCTTTTAACCACAACCATAAGTGATTCTTTTGTGTGTCACTTTCATGTCTGCCTCAATTCAGTTGCCTTTTTTCCATCTTGCTCCTATATTTAGCATGAAACTTATTATGTACAAAAACCCTTGGATATAAACAAACACAGGGCTGGGCAGGTAGGACACTAAGCTGTCCTTTCTGGATAAGAATCCCAAACTTTCATGTAATTTACATCAACTATATTTAGATATTTTTCTTTATCAGTCTTGTTGGAAAATAGCTAAGGTAGATGGAAAGTTATACTTAGATGCATTCACTTCAGAAATAACAGAATGCTGTTTTTAAATGATGTATACTTCAAGATTTATGTCTGGGAAAGTATAATGATTTTATGTTCAACATGGCAGTTATGTGGGAGCTTAGAAATACATTGGTATGGCAAGAGAACAGGCACAGAGTACAAGGAATTTTCTAGGAAATGGTATATCTGCAGGTTAAAAGCTGTTATTTTCAAACACGTGTAATGAGTCACAGAGAGAGGTAGAGACAGAGAGAGAGGTCTTCCATCTGGTGATTCACTCCCTAGATGGCCGAATCAGCCGTATCTGTGCCGATCCAAAGCCAGGAGCTTCTTCTGGGTCTCATAAGTTGGTGCAGGGGCCAAAGGACAAAGGCCAATATTTTTTCCATACCTTCTGCTACATCATCCAGGCCAATGCTTCTGTGCTCTGTTGCTCTGCTCTATCTGCAGAAAGAGACCTCAGGAGTGAAACAGGCAGATGGAGGCCAACTTTGGGAGTTTATAATGATGGGAAGCCAGGAGTGTTGAATGAAGGGAAGCAGGGGAGTATGCAGTGATGGGGTTGGGCCCAAATGGCTGTTGACTCTTTCCTTCAAAGCCAAGGATATATTAAGCTCTTTGAAAATTTTGTGGAAGGGTTTAAATTGGGCACTGTTAAAAATCCTTCTTGGTTTGCCTAAATCCCACATTGCATTGCATTGCTTAGAGTCCCTGATCCCAATTATGGCTTCCTGATAATTTTTGCTTTGGAAATGAATGGTAATGGCTCAAGTAGTTGTGTCCTGTCCACCCACGTAGAGGAGCTGGATTGAGTTCATGTCTTCTGACCTCAGCCTAGCCTAGCCCAGCCCCAACTTCTGCATTTATTTGCAGAGTTAACCAGTGGATAGGAGCATTCCTTCTGAGTGTGAGTGTGCATATTTGTGTATTTGTCTCTTTTTCTTTTAGATAAATTAAATTTGAAAAGCAAAAATGGGTTGAATAATTGGTATTAAATTAGAGTTATATCATAAAAGTATGTTCCTAGTGTTAAACTTCATAGTAGGATTGGTATAGTTCATAATATTCTATTTTATAAGAAAATAGAAGAAAGGAGCTCAAAGGCTCCAATCATGAATTAATGTCAAATAATGGAAAATGCTCCTTACCCGATATCAGTACACATTTTATAAATATATTGGCGTGCTACACTGTAGCACATAAGTATGTAGAATTATAGTTCACAAAATTAAACTGAAAATCTCCAGAATCTTATTCAACATATACGGTTAAGAGTGGTAAAATGTTTAAATTAATACAGCACCTAATATTATGATCCTTGGGAATAGCTTAATATTAAGACAATCCCCCTGTACATAACTGAATTTTAATTTTTGTCATGCTCTGTGGAGAGATTAGGAATCATTGCTTTATCTTAAATTGGTGTTTAATATATCATTTTGATTGTTTCATGTAGGGAAAAATAGTGTTATTTTTAGTGTATTTAGAATAAGCTTGAATTAAGACAATGTAAAACAAAAAAACAGAATAATAAAGAGGGTTTTTTATTTTTTTATGAAAACTTGCATTTAATAAATATAAATTTCAAAAGTACAACTTTTGGATTATAGCAGTTGTTTCCCCTATAATGACCCTCCCACCCACAAATCATCCCATCTCCTACTCAATCTCCCATCCCATTTTTCATTAAGATTCATTTTTAAATATCTTTATGTACAGAAGGTTAAGTCTATACTGAGTAAAGATTTCAACAGTTTGCAGGTAGGATTTATTTTGTTATATAAGCTTTTTGAAATGTATGAATCATTCTTAAGTGTTGCATATTAACATTTAAAAAGGTTTTGTATTCATGGTGTTAAATCTTTTTTATATCCAGGTTAGTATATATTAGTTTCAATTTTCACAAGATTATTGAAGTCTCCCCCTATTAATTTGTCTTCAGACTCCTCCTTAAAGCTAGAAATGAAGGAGTCAGTCAGGCTTCCCAGCCATGTTTGTCTTATGTTTTATGTGAATATTCCATACTTTGTAGTATTTAGGCAGTTACTTAGTCATAATCCCAGTCAAATAAAACATTTCCATAATCCCAAAGTATTTCTTGTTATTTATAGAACTCCTCATTCACCCCACCCTCAATCCGACATTGAGTAAATTTGTCTTTTCTGGAAATGTCTTAAGTTGGAATCATACAGAAATACATTGTGTGATATTTTTATTTATTCCTCTTTGTTTCTTTTTTATTAGTTTCATTACATTTGTGGCCTGGTATTTCTGAATTCATTTTGGTTGCCAAATAGTATTCGATTATAAAAATATACCATGCATTGTTTATCTTGCACATCAAAATGTGGGTATTTTTCAAATTTGGCCTTCATGAGTAATGCTGTAATAAGCCTTTTGTGTCCATGTGGGTTTCATATCTTTTACTGGCATTTCTGGGGTTGGAATTGTTGGGTCATTGTGACAATTCTATGTAAACTATGTTCAGAAACTGCCAGTTGTTTTCAGAGTGGCAGCACTATTTTATTACAAGTATATGAAAATTTTATATATTTCACATTCCTGTCAACAATTATCTCTTACTAAATCAGAGTAATTTTACTGAATGTGAATTGATTTTTTCTTGAGGCTTTGTTTTTGGACTTAATAATACTAAGCATATTTTACATAATAATAGAAATTTATGTACCTTTATGAAATGGTAAAATGTCTTACAACGTCTTCATTTACTCTGTATTTTTCAATACAAAATCATATTATCTTTTTCCTTAAATTTCTTATTGGTATTTATACTGTTTTTTAAGTCATTTACACTTTTTCAATTTTTATTAGTATCAGAATCATTTGTTAAACTATAACTGTAAGAAAAGTTTAGCTTCTGTCATCAAGTGACAGTATTATACTGGGTCATCATTTCCAGGAAAATGAAACTTTCATGCTTGTGTCCTAAAACTTTTATGTCTATGGGACTTAGAAAATATGTTATATTATTCATCACTGCAAACCTTACTGAATACTTATATTTGTTTTCTTGATAGCTTTTTTTAAGGTTGAAAATATTAATTAAGCTTATATTTTGTAATTTTTTTCCTGGTGTGTTTTTTAATCTTTCCCCCCTTTCTTTGATCCCAATTTCATACATAGCATGTGCTTAGATACTGAATTTATTTAGATAGTGAATGATTTAGTTAAAGGCACATTAATCATATTGATTATACTCTGAAGACAGACTTTAAAAAAATAAATAACTTGGGGGTCAGCACTGTGGCTTAGCAGGTAAAGCCACTACCTTCGGTGCTGGCATCTCGTATCGGTGCCAGTTCATATCACTGCTGCTTCACTTCCTATCCAGCTATCTGCTATGGCCTGGGAAGGCAGTAGAATATGGTCTAGTTTCTTGGGACTCTACACCCACATGGGAGACCTAGAGAAATCTCCTAGCTCCTGGATTTGGATTGGCTCAGTTCCAGCTGTTGCAGCCAATTGGTGAGTGAACCAGAAGATGGAAGACTCTATTGCCTCTTTTTTGAAAAGCTGTGTGTAACTCTAACTTTCAACTAAATAAATATTTAAAAATATATAAATAATAGCTTAAAAATATGTGTTGAGTATGGATTAATATAGTACAGACACCCTAATGCTTAAACTCACAAATATAGTTCATATCACAAAAGTTATTTGACCAAATTACAACCCTAAAGCATAATAATTTATGAGTGGGTTATCTAAGTAATTGCAAATAGGTTTATTTCAGAGCATCAGTGCAGGATTTTTTCTTTTAAAACTAAGCTGAAATTAATTAAATCAGTTTTTATTATCAGTAAGTAAAAATATTTCACACAACATTTAGAATATAGAAAACTGCTAAAAATGTGCAAGCATTTTAGTTTTTTCTTCTTTTTTCATGTTTCAAGTAGAAAATTTCATTACAACTATATGAGGAATAATAAGAACATCCTTACTGTATAAAGAAATTAATTATTAATCCCAGCTGTGATTTGTCTTCACTTCTGAATTTTTCTACTTACTGCAGTGTGCTTTTTCTATGTACTTTTTAGTGTAAGCACTTTTCTAACTTGAATATTACCATTTGATAATGATAAATGTTTTAGATGTAATAATGGAAAGTGAGGTAGAAGAGAGTTAAGGTCTCGGGCATAATTTTCTTAGCCTAGATCCCCATGTGAAGTGTGTGGAAGTATTTATGAAGTATTTGCATATCTTCTGGTAACTTTTCCAATAAAGACAAACCTGCATTGGTGAATATCTAATCACTAATGCAGTCAACTGATGAAATAGGAGAACTATTATTTGTTTTTTCAATTGTTCAAATTTTACGAGCTTGTGGCCGGCTCTGTGGCTCAATAGACTAATCTGCCTCCTGTGGTGCCGGCAAACTGTGTTCTAGTCCTGGTCGGGGTGCCGGATTCTATCCCGGTTGCTCCTCTTCCAGTCCAGCTCTCTGCTGTGGCCTGGGAGTGCAGTGGAGAATGGCCCGGGTCCTTGGGCCCTGCACTCGCATGGGAGACCAGGAGAAGCACCTGGCTCCTGGCTTCGGATTAGACTGGTGCGCCGGTCACAAGGCGCCGGCCACAGCGGCCATTGGGGGGTGAACCAATGGAAAAGGAAGATCTTTCTCTCTCTCTCTCTCTCTCTCTCTCACTGTCCACTCTCTCTGTTCAAAAAAAATTTATGAGCTTGTAAACCTTAAGCTGACGACAAATGAAAACCAATCCATTAAAAGTGGATCTTTTCAATATTTTTAAAGCTTAATAAATAGTTCTCTTGATGACTCCAGATCTGTAAGTCTGTTTGGTCATATTCAGAA
This sequence comes from Oryctolagus cuniculus, assembly GCF_051225735.1. NCBI lineage: Eukaryota > Metazoa > Chordata > Mammalia > Lagomorpha > Leporidae > Oryctolagus > Oryctolagus cuniculus. The sequence continues at coordinate 50,606,709 of NC_142877.1, forward strand.
ACATGACAGTAATTACAGTTTTCCCATTTAGTTTGTAGTCTTCAATAATGATTAGAAATTACTTATATGAAACTGCTGTTAAACAAGTGAGACTATGTTTATGCATCCATCATTTTCAGGATTGTTGGTAAACTGAAAATATTTCTTCACATATATCCTTTCCTCCAATTCACTCACATTCATCTCAGGGTTCTTTTTAGCACTACATGCTGGCAGACAGAGCATCACTTTCATTTCTGGATGCAAGCCCATTTGTCTAATGGATCATATTTAGGCTGTTATCTCATAAAGCCATCTCCAACAAAGCAGACTTTGGTAACTGTGTTCTTCTATGTCTTTTTTTCCATACTGTCTTACACAATGGCTGGACCAGTTTACATTCCGACTAACAGGAGGTTAGAGTACATTTTTACACACATCCTCACCAGAATTTGTTGTTTGTTGATTTCTGTATGAGACCCATTCTAACTGGGGTGAGGTAAAACCTCATTGTGGTTTTGACTTGCATTACCTTGATGGTTCGTGATCCTGAGCATTTTTTTTAAGTATCTGTTGATCATTTGAATTTTCTTTCTTGAAAAATGTCTGTTCAAGTCCTTTGCCCATTTCTTCACTGGATTGTTTGTTCTGTTGCTATTGAGTTTTCTTAAACTCTTTGTAGGATATTTATCAGTTGTGTCATTTGCAAATATTTTCTTTGATTCTGTCAGTTGCCACTTCACTTTGCTTGATGTTTCTGTTGCTGTGCAGAAACTTGTCAGCTTGATATAATCGGAATTACCAATTTTGTCTTTGATTGCCTGTGCCTCTCTTGTTTTTTCCAAAAAGTCTTTGCCCGTGTCATTGTCTTGCAGAGTTTTCCCAGTGTTCTGTAGCAGATGGTATGGAATCATAGATTTTGATCTTTGATCCATTTTGAGTGGATTTTCATTTAAGGTGTGAGGTAGTCTCTCTGTGGAGACATGATTCTATGCATAAAATGTCTATGAATTCTATACATAGAATGTCTATATAGAATCATGTCATTTAAATTTCAGGATAATTTGGCTTCCTACTTTCCAATTTGTATCACTTTGATTTGTTTTTCCTGCTTAATTCTTGTGAGTAAAACTACCAGGATAATATTGAATAGCAATGGTGAGAGTGGGCATCACTGGTTCTGGATCTTTCTGGAAATATTTCCATTCAATAAGATGAAGGTCACGTGTTTGTCTTAAATTGCCTCGATTGTGTTCTGGGTTGAAATATTTTTCTCGTAAGACTTGAACTGTGCTTCTCCATTCTCTCCTAGTATGGAAATTTTCTCATGAGAAGTCAGCTGTGAGTCTAACTGGAAATCCTCAGGAAGCATTCTGACATTTCTCTTGTGCATTGTGGCACATTTTAGAATCTTTTCTTTATGTTTTCATTTGCTGGTTCCTTCCTTAAATGTCTGTAATAACTGGGTCTGGGCCAGGCCAAACCCAGAAGCCTGGAACTGCATCCAGGTCTCCTACATGGTTTGCAGAGATTTAAGCACATGGAGTGTGTAATTATACATTCCCAGGTGCATTATTAGGGAGCAGGATTTGAAGTGCAGCAGCCAGGACTTACTCAAATACTGTATGTGATGTCAGCTTTGCCGGCAGTGTTTTAACCCATGTATCACACACAGATCCTGAGACATACTTTTCATAGTCCTGAGTTAATAGCATGATTTTCTGCAGCATGGCTTCTTTTCCTCAATAAGTGTCCATGACCACATATTTATTTTTGCAGTATACAGGACCTTTCAGATCCTTTTCATGTTCAAGTGAATTATTTTCTATTTTTTAGACATTCTGTTTCTGAAGAACAGATTTTATAAAATGCTTTAAAATCCATTAGTTTCTTTTTGTAATTTTTGCTGTGATGTGAACTTATTTGCAAACAAACATGGCTGTTTTAATTATCTCCTGAGAATTATTGGTACATATAGTTAAGGTCTTTTGAAACAGTTTTGTCCAGGTCATTCTTACCCATAATCTGTTGGTATTTTTTTTAAAGAGTTATTTACTTTATTTGAAAGACGGAATTACAGAGAGGCTGAGGCAGAGAGAGAGACAGAGAGTCAGAGAGACAGAGATATAGGTCTTCCTTTTTCTGTTGGTTCACCCCCTAAGTGACCCCTGCGGTAGGCGTACTGCACCGATCTGAAGCCAGGATCCAGATGCTTCCTCCTGGTCTCCCATGCGGGTGCATGGCCCAAGAAACCTGGGCCACCCCCACTGCCCTCCCAGGCCACAGCAAAGAGCTGGACTGGAAGAAGAGCAACCAGGACAGAATCCGGTGCCCCGACCAGGACTGGAACCCGGTGTGCCAGTGCCACAGGTGGAGGATTAGCCTAGTGAGCCATGGTGCTGGCCTCTGTTGATATTTTTGAAACCATCAAAGGATGTTGGAGTTCTGCATACTTTTGTAACATCTATTTTGTTCTTAGAGGTATGAATATTTTTTCTAAAAGATGATTCTGATTTTATGCCAATGTTAGTAAACAAAGTGTGATATTCAAATACTTTTAAAAATATTTATTTATTTGAGAGGTAGAGTTACAGACAGAGAGAAGGAGAGCCAGAGGGAAAGATCTTCCATTCACTGGTTGCCTAACAAACTGGCTGCACAAATACTTTGCTACATACAATTCCTTTAATTCTTATAGCATTCTGACAAATTAAAACATTATTTGGTTTACCATTTTCATCAGTTTATAAGAAAAATGTTAAAATAAATATTTCTAAAAATATTCTATGCCCTTTCGACTACATATCAAGATAATATCATTTAATTTATTTTAAAATGATGGGCCTTCTTAGACATACAGATAATGGCAGTAATTAAATTAAATATTTCAAATTAATAAGGTCTCTAAATTTTAGGTGTACAGTCTCTAATAATCAAGTCTTCTACAATTTAATAATGCAAGTATGGTATTATTATGCTACAAATATAAATGTAGAATGACTTCTCTTAATAAGAAATAAAAATATGTAAAATTGTGTTAACAAGTGCTATCCTACAAAGACACATTTCTCTTCCCCGAAATACCCATCCATGTAGTTCATGTTCAACTAATGATCTTGCTTTCAAGTTGGTTAGTAATTTTATGCGGTCTAGGACATTTTAAGAATGCTCAGTATGAAAATTTGTATTATATTTGAGCAATTTCCGATAACAGTAAAGGCATGTAATGCAGAAACATTTATATGAACTCCTGACTGAAATTTAATTTATTCTTTTTTTTCACTGTCAGAAAAATACAATATACAATTTACAGCCTGAATTATTTCTAAGTGTACAGCATGGCAGTTATTAGTATACGTATAGTTAAAATATTTATTTTATTTGAAAGGCAGAGTTACAGAAATAGAGATGGAGAAATGGAGAGAGATTTTCCACCTGCTGGTTCACTTCCCGAGTGTCCACAATGGCTGGTGCTGGGCCAGGCTGAAACCAGGAGCCAGGAACTTCATCGAGGTTTCCAACATGGCTGAAGGGGCAGAAGCACTTGGGCCATCTTTAGCTACTTTGCCCGCATAGTGCTGGATTAAAAGTGTTGTAGCCAGAAGTAAGGCCATCTTTTGAGACAAGTACTTTGGGTTTGGACTCATTTTACATTAAATGAATGTTGATATTTTTATGGTGTAAGAAAGGAAAGAAATATAAGATAGAATTGATGAAAAGAAAAATTAAGAATAATTTAAATGCTGAAAAATATATATGAGTTGTAAGAACTAAATATCAGGGTAAACTAACAGAGCAGCACTAGTATTAAAGTGTACCATTCTTGAGCTTATAATTTGATAAGTGTTTAAAATATGACATTACTGTATTTTGTTTTATATACCAAATTAATGAATATACTAATTCAATAGAGGATCATAGCTTGAAAAATGTAAGCAAACAAATCAAAAATAGAAAAAGAAAACAAGAAAGAACTTCATCAAAAATAGGAAACAAATATAATTCAAATAAAGAAAGGTATATAAGGAAATAAGCTTATAATCCTGAATATATTAAATTATGCATTAAGATTAAGTGATCTCCATTGGGTGGGCATGATAGTGCAATGTGCTAAGCTAGTGCTTGGGACACCAGCATCCTATATTGTTGCTTCCTATTTGATTCCTATAGAGATTCCATTTCTCTGATAGTTTCCTGCAAATGGATGTGAAAGACAACATAAATTAGCCCAAATTTTAGGATTCCTCCTACCTATTCAGGAGATTTAAATGGAGTTTCAGGCTCCTGGCTTCAGCCTCACAGAGCCTTGGCTGTTACAGGCATTTCAGGGGGTGAAACAACATATGTAATATATATATATATATATATATATATATATATATATATATCTGTTTCTGTCTCAACTTTCCCATCATTATGCCTTTAAGTAAATAAATCCTTAAAGAACAGACAAGTGATCCTCAGATATAATGAAAACTATATGTAGATATACAAATTCTACACGACATGCAACAGAAGTCACATTATAAAAAATTAAATGTACATTTTTTTGACAGGCAGTGTTAGACAGTGAGAGAGAGAGACAGAGTGAGAGAGAGAGACAGAGTGAAAGGTCTTCCTTCCATTGGTTCACCCCCCCAAACTGCCACTACAGTTGGTGCCCTGCGCCAATCCGAAGCCAGGAGCCAGGTGCTTCCTCCTGGTCTCTCATGTGGGTGCATGGCCCAAGCACTTGGGCCATGCTCCACTGCCTTCCCGGCCACACCAGAGAGCTGGAGTGGAAGAGGAGCAACCGGGACTAGAACCCAGGGTGCCAGCACCACAGGGGGAGGATTAGCCTAGTGAGGTGCGGCACCGGCCTAAATGTACATTTTTTAAATGTACTGACTGTTGATGTACAGTGTAATACTTTATCCATTTTAGTATTTTCTCTTTGTTTTGTTCTAGTACTATTGGTTGAACTCTGTGATTAACACACAATTATTCTTAGGTGTTTAAATTTTAACTGAAATGTGATCCCTGTTAAATATAACAGTGGGAATAAGAGAGGGAGGAGATGTACAATTTGGGACATGCTCAATCGGACTTGCCCCAAATGGTGGAGTTAGAATCATGCCAGAGGATCCCAATACAATCCCATCAAGGTGGCATGTACCAATGCCATATCACTAGTCCAAGTGATCAATTTCTGTTCACAGTTGATCACACTGATATGTCTAAGAGTCAAAAGGATCACACAAATAAGACTAGTGTCTGCTAATACTAGCTGATAGAATCAAAAAGGGAGAGAATGATCCATCATAGGAAGCGGGATACACAGTAGACTCATAGAATGGCAGATGTCCTAAACAGCACTCTGGCCTCAGAATCAGCCCTTAAGGCATTTGGATATGGCTGAAGAGCCCATGAGAGTATTTTAGGCATGGAAAGCCAAGACATCCTGGGGAAAAAAAAAAAAAAAGAAGACCTAAATGAAAGATCTCTGCGAGTGAGATCCCAGTGGAAAGAACGGGCCATCAAAGGTGGAAGTACCTTTCTCTGGGGGGAGGAGAGAACTTCCACTTTGACTATGACCCTGTCGGAATAAGATCAAAGTCAGCGAACTCAAAAGGCTTCCATAGCCTTGGCAACTCATGACTAGAGCCTAGGGAGATTACTGACGCCATAAATAAGAGTGTCAATGTGTTAAGTCAACAACAGGAGTCACTGTGTATTTACTCCTCATGTAGGATCTCTGTCCTTAGTGTGCTGTACATTGAGATTTAATGCTATAACTAGTACTCAAGCAGTATTTTTCACTTTATGTTTCTGTGTGGGTGCAAACTGATGAAATCTTTACTTAATATATACTGATTGATCTTCTGTATATAAAGATAATTGAAAATGAATCTTGGTGTGAATGGAATGGGAGAGGGAGTGGGAGATGGGAGGGGTGTGAGCGGGAGGGAAATTATGGGGGGAGAGACATTGTAATCCATAAACTGAAATTTGAAAATTTATATTTACTAAATTAAAAAAAATAAAAAAAATTTTAAAAAGATTTATTTATTTACTTGAAAGTCTGAGTTACACAGGGAAAGGAGAGGCAGAGAGAGGGGGAAGGAGGGAGGGAGGGAGGGAGGGAGAGAGAGAGAGAGAGAGATATCTTCCAACCACTGATTCACTACTCATCCGAAGCCAGGAGCTAGGAGCTAGGAGCTTCTTCAGATATCCTATGCGGGTGCAGGGGCCGAACAACTTGGGCCATCGTCTACTGCTTTCCCAGGCCATAGCAGAGAGCTGGATAGGAAGTGAAGCACCTGGGTCTCAAACCGGCGCCCATATGGGATGCCAGCGCTTCAGGCCAGGGCATTAACCCGCTATGCCATGGCAGTGGCCCCTAAATGTACATTTTTATGATATACACATTTCATATACTTCATATATACAGATTTAGGAACATAACAATAAATTCCACCCTACCCTTCCTCTTGCCCATGCTCCAAAAGTTCCTCCTCCCTCTCATATTCACACTCATAATTTCTACAAAAATCTATTGTTAGTTTACTTCATACTCATAAGAGTAGCACTACACTAAGTAAAAAGTTCAGGAAATAGTGTGAAAGGAAAAAAAACACATTGTTCCTCACCAGTAGAGACAACAGCTGTGAATAATCTGATAGAGACTGAAAATCTATTGTATTGGAGTGAAATGAACATTTTGAGATCCAGTGATTGTTTAAACATACATTTTAATGGCTATGATTCATTTGTTGAAAATATGTTAACAAAATGTGTGCCATAATTCTGTTACATAAAATATGTTTCAAAATACACTTATACCTATTTCTTTTATAATCAAACAAAAATTCTAAGACAAAGTATAATAGTAATTGTGGCTGGTGCTGTGGCATCATGGGTAAAACCACCACCTGCACTTAGGCATCTCATATGGGTGCCCCCTTGGGTCCCAACTGCTTCACTTCCAATCTGGCTCTCTGCTATGGCCTGGGAAAGCAGTAGAAGATGGCCTAAGCCCTTGGGCCCCTGCACCCATGTAGGAGACCCAAAAAAGTTCTGGCTCCTGGCTTCAGATCAGCCCAACTGCTGCCGTTGCAGCCAACTGGGGAGTGAACCAGTGGATGAAAGATCTCTCTCTCTCTCTCTCTCTCTCTCTCTCAGCCTCTGCCTCTCTGTAACTCTTCCTTTCAAATAAATAAATACATATTTAAAAAGCATAATGGAACTTTAAAAAAAGATAGTAAATTAATTGCACTGATTTAATTTAATCTCAATATACACTAGGAAGTAAGGAAACATACTTTATTCCCATCAACAGTCTGGGTTGTGTGTTAGGTCAAAGTTTCTTATACTTAATTATTAGTTTTAACTGGCGCCGTAGCTTAGTTGGTTAAAGTGCCTTTCTAGTTATTCGTTGTAGTTTTTTTCTAAACAAATACAAACCTCTAAGTGTTCAAATTTTAACAAAAATAAAGACAAAATTCTTAAAACTTAATTCTTTAGAAACTTATTGCTGATAAAGTACTGATTTTTTAGCAACCTCAACTTTAAACAAAAGTAAAGACAAAATTCTTGGAAAATTAATCCTTTAGTTACCTATCCCAAATAAACTATTGAATTTTTGAGCAAACCAATATATGCACAATGATAACAAATACACTATTTTAAATGTAAAAATATGGTATTTGCTCTGCTGAGGAATAGCTTAGTAATACTATATTAAGAGTGAAAATATTATAATATATTTGTGATGGAAAATAAAATGACTATAAATAATTATATCAACCTATTATCTGCATACATGAATATCAATATTTTATGAAATAAGAGTAAATTTACTTCAGTATCAATATTTATCTGTTTTGTAAATGCTTCATCTTTTGAGTTTTTTAAAATCTATTTTTTGAGGAACACAAATTTCACATGTAGAACTTTAGAAATGTAGCTATTCATCCCACCATACCTGTCGTTCCACCCACACTCCCACCCTCCTCCTCTATACTTATTTGATAGGATTAGAGGAAGGGAGAATGAAGTTGAGAGTGAGGAAGAGAGAGAGAAAACTCCCATCTGCTGGTTCATTCCAAAAATGCCTGCAGTTATCCTGCACTGGGGCTGAAACCAGTAATCAAGAATTCTATCTAAAAATCCCATTGGGGAAACGGGGACACAACTACCTAGTTCATCAGTACTGCACCCCAGTATCTGAGTTAGCAGAAATCTGTAATTCAAAGCAGAAACAAATACACTAATAGGAGAGGTGGTTGTCTTAACAGCTAAGCCTAATTCCAATCCTAATTAAGTATTTTAAGAAAAAGATGGCTATTTATTTGAAAGACATAGGTGATGTCTCATTCTATGGTTTACTGCCTAAGAGCCAGCAAGCTAAGAACAGGGAATTCAATTTAGTTCTCACACGGTAGCTGTCAGAAACCCAATTATTTGAGCCACCCCCACCGCCTCCCCATATCTGCATTAATGGGAATCTGGGATCAGATACAGTTATCCAACCCAGGTGCTCCATTATGGTTCAAGGTGTCATAACTGTAAGGCCAAATGACCACCTTCAGTCCAACTCTCTCACAGGTGCTTGCAGTGCTCTCAGTTTGCCTGAAATACTCTCTTTTGATCACCTTGAAGACTCACCTCATTTATCACCTCATTCACTGCTCCCATGTAGGATATTCTATCTTCTCTGTGATTTTGGTTGCACTATTTTATATACTCTTAGTTTTAAATGTCTGCCACCATCAATCAATCTGAAGTCAAGGGTATATGTATCCTTCTAATATATATGAATAGGACCCTCTTTCAATGAATACTTTGTGCCTGACGTGCTATTAGGTGCTAGGAACACAGCAGTTGGAAATCCACATAGCTGGCATTCTAGTGTGGGAGGACATTGAACAAGGTGAATTTCATGTGGTATGGTCGTGTAATCAGAAAGATAAACCAGGAAAGAGGGAGAGAAGAAGAGTTGGAAAGGGTTGTGAGTTTACCTAGGGTGGCCAGAGATGGTTACATCTTAAAATGCAATATTTATGAAGGAGATGAAGGCAGTGAGAGAAATGTTTCCTGTAGAAAAAAAACATTAACTCAAAAACCTCAGCGGTCTTTTATGAACACAAAAAATTCTCTGCACAATTGAAAATAATGGCCTTTAACATCAAATGTAAAGATTGACATCAAGGCTATGAGTGGTGTATTGTAGTGTGACATAGAAACAATAATCACAAGTGGAAAAATAAGACCAAATGACCTCAGAAATCGCATTGGAAATAAACTTTTTTTCAAGGGACACTTCTGGCTCAGTGTCAACACAGATTTTAAACTCCCAGTCTTTCTTACTGTGCAAGCCTGTGTCTCAATGTCTCTCATTGGAAGAAAGTTTATTTTGGGCTGACTTCATGGCACAGTGAGAAAACTGTCACCTACAATGCCATATCCCATATTGGAGCACCAGTATGAGGACTGGCAGCTCTACCCTCATCCAGCTCCCTGATAATGCACCTGGGAAATCAGTGAAAGATGTCTCAAATACTCGGGCCCCTACCACAAATGTAGGAGACCAGATGCTGTTCCAGGCACCTTACATTGCCTCATTCATCTCTGGCTGTTGTGGCCATCAGGAGAGTGAATTAGAGGTTGAGGGTGCAAAAGCAGTCACTAGTTGTCTCTTTCTGTCACTCACTTTGCCTTTCCAATAAATAAAAACATTTTAAAAGAACATTAATTTAAAATAAATTGTGACAGTCTCTCTGCTGTGATTTAAAATGTTACCGTTGTATTTTATACTCCTATATTTTTGAAATTTGTATGATGAGCATATGCTACCTTTATTTAAAAGTATACAATGATCAAATCCAAAGAAAATATGCCAAGATTTTCCAATGTGTTTTATCTTGAGTGATAGGAACTTGAAGAATGGTTGTTCTTTATCCTTGTTGTATTTTGTGCATTTTTTTTTAATTTGACAGATGAGTTAGACAGTGAGAGAGAGAGACAGAGAGAAAGGTCTTCCTTCAGTTGGTTCACCCCCCAAATGGCTGCTACGGCCAGAACTACTCCGATTCGAAGCCAGGAGCCAGGTGTTTCCTCCTGGTCTCCCTTGTGGGTGCAGGCACCCAAGCACTTGAGCCATCCTCCACTGCCTTCCTGGACCGTAGCAGAGAGCTGGACTGGAAGAGGAGCAACCGGGAGTAGAACCTGGCACCCATATGGGATGCTGGTGCCACAGGTAGAGGATTAACCAAGTGAGCCATGGCGCTGGCCTGTGCATTTTCATAGTTAAAATTAAATCCATGAAAATGAATGGCCGTATTATTAAAATAAAGTTTATTTAAATCATTTGCAGTTCATGTACATCATATGTTTTATACAAGAATATTTATACCTTTATTAGACTGAAAATATTATTATTTCTCACTTATTGGTTGGAAAAAAAGAGAGATTATGACCTCTTCTAAAACTGCATTACAGAAAGAATTAAGACATGAATATATATTATTTTGCCCATGAGATTTGAAGCCAATATATTTCACTGAATATAGGGACTGATTAATTCAGTCAAAACTGCAAATTCAGCATTAGAGTTAAAGGAATGTTCCATTTGAAATCTATGCCTGGTAAACAGAATTTCCTCTTTCATTTGTGGTTAACAATATAGAATAAAACAAGTTTGGAGAGAACACTGATAAAAAGTATTCAAATATTAGCATTGATTGAAAGGGGTGTGAAGATCATAGAGAAACAAACTTCTGTTTTTCTTTGAATGTCTTGAAGATAGTCCAGTGTTGTGGCACAGTGAGTTAAACTACCAATAGCACAATGCTATCATCCTTTATTAGCAATGGTTCGAGTCCTAGCTTCTCCAATTCCAACCCAGATCCTTGCTGATGTGCCTGGGAAAGTAGTGGAAGATAGGCTAAGTACTTGTGTCCTTTTCACTCCTATTGGAGACCCAAATGAAGCTCTTGGTGCCTAAATTCAGGCTATCCCAACTCTGGTCATTGCAGTCATTAGAAGATTAAACCAGTACATGGAAGGTATTTCTTTCTCCTTCAATTACTCTGTGTAACTCAGTCATTCAAATAAATCAATATATATTTTTTAAAAGTGTAGAAAAATGCCAATTTTTCTGTGTCAAAGTTCATACCATCTCATCTCATCTGAATGGAGTTATTATCCTGGAGGATTAAGTAATGACACCAGATTAAATCAGATTTTCCAGGAGGACTTCTACTCTATGAGATCAATTTATTGTTAAATTTCTCCTTTGTGATCTCTGTGAGTGAGATCCCAGTGGAAAGAACAGGTCTTCAAAGAAGGAGGTACCTTTCTCAGAAGGGAGGAGAGAACCTCCACTTTGAATATGACCTTGTCTAAACAAGATAAGAGTTGGAGAACTCAGAGGGCTTCCATAGCCTTGGAAACTCATGACTGGAGCATAGGGAGATTACTGATGCCATAGACAGGAGTGTTAATTGGTAAAGTCAACAACAGGAGTCACTGTGCACTTACACCTCATGTAGGATCTCTGTCCTTAATGTGCTGTGCATTGAGATTTAATGCTATAACGAGTACTCAAACAATATATTTCACTTTGTGTTTCGATGGGGGTGCAAACTGTTGAAATCTTTACTTAATGTATACTAAACTGATCTTCTGTAAAAAAAAAAAAGAAATTATCAATTCCCAACTTGACTCTCAATGGGATTAAACATGACACTAGGTCTGATCTGATTTCATCATCATTTAAAAAAAATCATCTATTATTTTTCACTTTATGTTTCTGTGTGGGAGCAAACTGTCGAAATCCTTAATTAATGTATACTAAGCTGATCTTCTGTATATTAAGAGAATCAAAAATGAATCTTGATGTGAATGGAAGGGGAGAGGGAGTGGGAAAGGGGAGGGTTGTGGGTGGGAGGGACGGTATGTGGGGGAAGCCATTGTAATCCATAAGTCGTACTTTGGAAATTTATATTCATTAAATAAAAGTTAAAAAAAAATTTCTCCTTTGTATTTCCCCTTCAGATTCTAAATCACACTACTCTACTTTCTGAGATATTTTTAGTACTGCAGGACCTTGGTCACTATGATTTTTGTTCCCGAAAATCTGAAAACCTGCATAGAAAATTGCCATAGATAGATCTTAAATATAATTAAGTGTGTATAATTCAGAACTCCATGAGAGCTAAACTTAAATAGATTTATGGTCTATGATTCAGTTTGTTGAAGAAGAGAGCATAATTTCTATTGCAGCATGCTCAGTTTGAGGTTTTCTTGATGGTCTATGGTAATCAAAGAAAGACAATACTATATTTGCCACTCCTTTCTGCATTTTGACATTACACACCACCTCTCAGCCAGGTCTTGTCAATTAAAATATTTTCTTCCTTTTTAGTGTGCTTAAATCATAGTAATAACTTATATATGTAATTAAGATGTCACAGGAATGATCTAGGGAGATTACTGACGCCATAAACAAGAGTGTCAAATTGTTAAATGAACAACAGGAGTCACTGTGTACTTACTCCTCATGTGGGATCTCTGTCCTTAATGTGTTGTCCAATGTGAAGTAATGCTATAACTAGTACTGAAACAGTATTTTACACTTTGTGTTTCTGTGTGGGTGCAAACTGTTGAAATCTTTACTTAATATATACTGAATTGATCTTCTGTATATAAAGATAATTGAAAATGAATCTTGATGTGAATGGAATGGGAGAGGGTGTGGGAGATGGGAGGGGTCCGAGTGGGAGAGAAGTTATGGCTGGGGGAGCCATTGTAATCCATAAACTGTTCTTTGGAAATTTTTATTTACTAAATAAAAGTTAAAAAAAAAGAAACCATTCACAGTTTAAAAAAATTTTTGAAAAAAAAAAAAAGAAAAAGGAAATACAGATAAAGGGATGGAAATGGTAGAAAATAAGAGGAGAACCAACCTTTACACATTACTGAATATATGAACTGACAAGTATTAAATCATTTCATGAACATTTGTTATGGTTTATGACATTTCTGTTTAGGATTTTTCAATATAAGCATTTTATATTTAATCTTAAATTATGTATTTTGAAGAATTGGAGATTTTTGTTTCTCTTTCAGATGAAGAAAATAAGAAAAAATATTTTTTCTTAGCATTTCATTGTCACAATCTTATAATTAATAATCTTATAATAGATATAATATATTATATATCATATAAGAATATATCATAATATTATATATAATATATTTTATATAAGAATATATTTTTTTATATTTTATACTATTTGTATTGCTAAAATATTATATTATTTATCAGAATTTTACCACTATATTTCTTTTTTTTTTGACAGGCAGAGTGGACAGTGAGGGAGAGAGACAGAGAGAAAGGTCTTCCTTTTGCCATTGGTTCACCCTCCAGTGGCCGCCGCGGCCGGCATGCTGCAGCCAGTGCACCACGCTGATCCAATGGCAGGAGCCAGGTACTTATCCTGGTCTCCCATGGGGTGCAGGGCCCAAGCACTTGGGCAATCCTCCACTGCACTCCCTGGCCACAGCAGAGAGCTGGCCTGGAAGAGGGGCAACCGGGACAGAATCCGGTGCCCTGACTGGGACTAGAACCCGGTGTGCTGGCGCCGCAAGGCGGAGGATTAGCCTAGTGAGCCGCGGCACTGGCCCTTACCACTATATTTCTATAAACATATTCTTCATATATTTTTGAAATATTTAATTTATTTGAAGCATAGAGAAATGTTCTGTGTTTGGTTCAATATTTCCCTTACTTTTTGCCAAAATATCATGGTTTTTTTTTCCATAGAAAACATATATAATTTATTAGATGGACTTAAAAATCAACAGAAATCAATTTTAGGTACTTCTTGAGTACAGACTGTAGGATTTTCTTTTTCTTCTTCTTTTTAAACTAAAGAACAAAGACCTAGCAAGTATTCCCGTACAGATTTAAAGTTTAGTTTTTAGAACAACACACAAGGGCTAGACAGGTAATAAGAAATATTACATAACTAATCCAACTGTATTCTGTTACATTTCATTGCAATTTCATATGTTCTTAGGATCAAATAGAAGTATTCAAATCTCTAAATTCTAGCTTTCTATCCTTTACTCCACTATCAAGGTTTTAACCTAGCATACATTCCTTGAGGGAGCATAATACAGTTGTTTTTGTATAAGTGAATCTGTAAAGGTCTATTTTTCATATTATATCTGCAGCTGCATAGTCAATGCATGTCTTACAGCATATTTTGATAGAATTGTAAAGATAGGCTTTCCATTAGAGATTTCCTTAGATATCTAATGTTTATCTTTGTTTTTTTTTTTTTAAGTAAAGATGAGGAAGATAATGGAATGTGGGCATGGTTTGAAGAATATCTTTAGGTAAAACACTACGTATGAATTTGGTTTGGCATATTTTTCCAACTCAAAATGGCTGAACTGGTATTCTCCAAAGCATAACTGTCCTCAGTAACTGGAAGCTAATCCATATGTAAAATATCCTCCATGTCTAAATAATAACTCAAGGAGCTGGCAGAGTCTTATCCTTCCAAATCTACTCTGTATATGAAGTTAAAATTAAGAAGCATGAAAATGTTAAATATAGGGTAACTTACAGGATTTTACTGCAAGCAAATTTTGTGGACATGAAATTTTGAGGACATGAAAGTTACTTAAATAGAGTATCAGAGAATATGCTTTAACACATTTAGGATGTTTGCTTACTGTTGAGTAAGAATGGAAAGGTTCAACGTTAAGTCATGTGAAGAATCCTCTTCTCTTCACTTAGCCTTGAAAAAGGGATTGATGCCAGGATACAAGTGGGCAATTCCAGAGAAGATGACCCCATTAGGATAATCTATGATGTGCTGCTGTCCTCTATGTACAAAGGAGAACCCACTATATTCCTGAAAATGCCTGCAGAGAAAACTAAAAGTTGCCTGCAGTTTTTCTATTTACACTAATATAAACAGAGTTTGAGGTTGTCTGTACTGTATGTGGGTGCAGTAGTCACAGCAAGAAATGTAAAGTGCCTGTAAGAGAAGAGACAATACAGTCCCATTTATAGGCATCTTAATTAATATTAGACACTCAGACAAAAAAAGAACAGAACATCTCAAAAACTTCCTGCCTTTCTTCAAGTTCCCTGTGCGTTGAAACTCACTGAACTACCCACCAGGCAGTTCTCAAAAGGCCAGCAAACAAATTCTTCTTCCTTCTGTTTTGTGCTTCGCTTCTAAAAATCACTATTACTACCTTCACTAAAAACACCAGCCAGCACTGCCAAAGCACATTTTTATTCCTAAGGCAAAACGTCATATAAGAGAATGAATACCCACTTCCCACTGTCCCCAAGTCACCTGCCTTCATTATTATTTCTTTGTCCATCATGAGGGCAAAGATGTGCTGGGAGAGAAAAAGAACAGAAAAGTTCAAACAAGAACCTTAACATATACTTCATAAATGTGATTATGACAAAATTAAATATAATTAAATGCACATAGCATACATTTTCTGTTATCAAGATACCAAGAGAAGCTACATGACTTTCAAAATTAGTGTCGAAACAGGATATTTAAATCTAGCCACTTGTACAGATGAATCTTTGTTTCTGTTCAAAGCTGAACATAGTGACTATAAATGAGATATTTGCTTGAACTTCCAAGTAGCATATTAAAAATCCAAAAATACTGCCCTTTAATTCCACTTAAACTATACGTAAATTGCCCATGTAACTACTAATGAGGCTCTCTATCTTATCTGGAAGTTAACACTGTGAAAATGACGCTGACATCTTCAGCCAAGAATTGAAGTCTTGTTTTCCCAGTTGTAATTGCAGTCTTATGTAACAAGTACATAGACACCACCTCATTTTTAATACATAACCCAGATGGGTAGAAAGCAACCAAATCATGTTTTTACAATGTGGTAAAAGCGTCTGTGCATTCTCATGATGTCATCTCAGAATTCATTACACTAAACCAAATGTAAAATGTAGGGCATGCTTTAAATATCCAATTAAAAATAAATTTTAGCCAACACCTTGATGACACAGGAATGTGCTGGTACTGTGCTGAATTGATGTTGCAGCGATCAAGGAACTATTGGAATTAAAAAATGAAAAATACAAAAGGCATGGATTTGCATGGCTACTTTGCAGAATACTTGTCTCTGATAAATAGACTTGGGTTTTTAAGGGAATTTTTAATTTACGAGTAACTCATAATTATTTGAGAAAATATGAGAACATATAAACAAAGATTATTAATTGAGCATGTATGTTTGTAAAAGTATGTTGACCAATACTAAATGTTGAAATTGTATTTTGAACATATTATAAAACACAAAATATCCATTGTTAAATACTGATCTTTCATATCTGAGTTGGAATTAGAAATTGAGTATTTCAGGCTGGCGCCACGGCTCACTAGGCTAATGCTCCGCCTTGTGGCGCCAGCACACCGCGTTCTAGTCCCAGTCGAGGCACCGGATTCTGTCCCGGTTGCCCCTCTTCCAGGCCAGCTCTCTGCTGTGGCCAGGGAGTGCAGTGGAGGATGGCCCAAGTGCTTGGGCCCTGCACCCCATGGGAGACCAGGATAAGTACCTGGCTCCTGCCATTGGATCAGTGCGGCGCACCAGCCGCAGCGCGCCAGCCGCAGCGGCCATTAGAGGGTGAACCAATGGCAAAAGGAAGACCTTTCTCTCTGTCTCTCTCACTGTCCACTCTGCCTGTCAAAAAAAAATAACAATAAAAATAAAAATAAAAGAGATTGAGTATTTCATATTTGGCAGAAAAGAACTTTCAAAGTTTTCTCAATGCTAATAGTACATAGTATTATTCCTCACCAAAACCATTATTAAATTTAACATCGCTCTAAAAGTAGTTATTTTTTTCTTAAATATTCTAAATCTAAAAACTGGCCATTCAGATTAATCTTCAGGTTTTGAGGACATGAAAGATACTTAAATAGAGTATCAGAGAATATGCTTTAACACATTTAAAATGTTTGCTTAATGTTGAGACAGAAAAATCTGAAATTTTAGATATCAAACAAAATATCCTAAGCAAACACAGAAGGTATTTTGAGTCAAGTTATTTCCTAGTACAAACAGCACATCATGTCAACTGATTTTTTTTTTTGGACAGGCAGAGTGGACAGTGAGAGAGAGAGACAGAGAGAAAGGCCTTCCTTTACCATTGGTTCACCCTCCAATGGCCACCTCGGCCGGCGCGCTGCAGCCGGTGCACCATGCTGATCCGAAGGCAGGAGCCAGGTGCTTCTTCTGGTCTCCCATGTGGGTGCAGGGCCCAAGGACTTGGGTCATCCTCCACTGCACTCCCGGGCCACAGCAGAGGGCTGGCCTGGAAGAGGGGCAATCGGGACAGAATCCGGCGCCCTGACCGGTACTAGAAGCTGGTGTGCTGGCGCCACAGGTGGAGGATTAGCCTATTGAGTTGCAGCGCCGGCCTCAACTGATTTTAAAACCAAATTCTTAAAAACATTCCAAAAACATTCACATTTTATCATTGTCAAATTTATGTGGAAGATACAAGAAAACTTACAAAGACAAAAAAACTCAAATATTCCAATTTCTAAAATAAGAAATTTGCAAATTAATTAATGCTGTTGCTTGAGTATACGTTACTCTTAATTCTCAAATTCATTTAACTGCTTCAAATATAATTTAATAGTTAAAAAACTATAGCTAAATTATTTAATACTATTTATAAAGCATTAATTCTGTGGATAGACCTGTTTCCTATCAGTACTCAATTAACACTAAAAAGTAAAACCTTGATAGTTTTTTATCACAATTTATGATTGACTGATTCATGAATAATTTGGTTAGCAATTTAGATGGCATAATGACCAACAAAAAGAATAATCTGGTAATTACTCATTGTACAGTTCTGTCCATAAGTACTCCTAAACCAATAATTTGATAACATGTTCCACTTCATTGGATTATATGTTTTCATATGTGGGATTGGGCAAAAAAAGAGACACACAGTTACTAAGCTTTTGACTTTTCCTTTTTTTTTTTAAGAGTAGATCCATGATTTGGGGGCTAGTTAATACAACACAGAGAACAAAGAGGAAACATACAAAATGCCACTTACCACCAATGCCAGTGCTCATCTCACTATGGTTATAACCAAGAATATTATTAATTTTGTGTTACTTGTTTTTCTTTAGCACATAAACCAAAGCCATTAACTTGACTTGAGTGGTCTTTCAATCACCACAAGTAGATTGTAACATGAGTTCATTGATTATCAAATGTTTACCCAGTTTTCTCAACGGAATGCACTGAGTGATCTACTTCTTACTATAGAATTTTAATTTCACAATATATTCAAATGACACTTCTATACATAGTAGGCTGTTTCTATATAGGCTGTTATGTACTTTGAATAATTAATTAAAATCCAGAGATACAAGAGAGTGCTCCCATCAACTGCTTCACTCCTCAGACTCCTATAACAGCTTCAGTCTAGGGTCATCTGAAGCCCTGAGTTAAGAAGTCAATTCAGGTATCCCACCCATGTGGGAACCCAATCACTTGGACCTCCATGACTTCCTCACCAGGTTGCGTGAGCAGGAAACTGGTCTCAGGCTGCATCTGGTACCTGACTCAGGTACTCTGGCATTGTATGTGAGCAACTTCACTCCTAAGGCAAACATCTGCCCCTGTTACATACAGAATATTTAGGTTGTCTTTTTCTACATTTACTGTATTGTGTTGAGTGATAATAAATAGGGCCAATTAATCAAGTTGCTTCACTATATCCATTTGTAGTTATTTGTGCCATTGGTAAAAGCACAGACCTTGCTAAAACTAATACTGGGAAACATTATACACACAAATACACAAACACGGTTAAGAGGATGCACATTCACTCAACACAATAAGGTAAATGTAGAAAGAGACAACCCAAAAAATAAACAAATGGAAAACGCTTATCAAGTCTTTTGCCCACTTCTTAACTAGATTGTTTCATTATTGTTGAATTTCTTGAACTCTTCATAGTTTCTGGACATTAACCTTTATCAGTTGTATAGTTTTCAAATATGTTTCAAACATGTTTTATACAACAAATATGTTCTCTCTCTTCACTTTGCTGGTTTTGTTTTGTTTTCTGTTTTGCAGTGCAAAAGCTTCTAAGTTTGATGTAATCTCATTAGTCAGTTTGGACTTTGCTTGCCTGTGCTTCTAGGGTTTTCTACAAGAAGGTTTTTTATGCAAATGTCTTGCAGAGTTTTCCCAATGTCATCTAGCAATTTGATGGTATCAGGTCATAGACTTAGGTCTTTGATCCATTTCATTTTCATAAGGTGAACTGCATGTGGCAATTCAGTTTTCCCAGAACCATTAGTTAAAGAGGCTGTCCTTGCTCAATGAATCGATTTTAAGCTCCTTTGTCATAGATAAGTTGGTTGTAGATGTCTCCATAGATGTGTTCATTGGTCTACATGAATCTTTCAATTATAACTGTCCTGTAGTATGTCTTCAAAACTGGTATTGTGTTGCCTCCCAGTTTGTTTTTGTTGTTTAAATTTCTTTAGCTATTTGTGTTCTCTTGTGCTTCCTTTTAAATTTTAGCATTGTTTTCTATAGAGCTTAGAAGAATGCCATTTATATTTTGATTAGAATAGCATTGAATCTGTAAGTTGCTTTTGATAGCATGGACATTTTCATGATATTGATTCCTCCAATCCCTGAACTTGGAAGATTTTTTTCATTTTTGAGACTTCTACTTATTTCTTTAATGTTTTATAATTTTCATTGTAAAGATATCTGACATCCTTGGTTAAATTTATTCTAAATTATTTAATTTATTTATAATTAGTATTAATGGGACCGGCGCACTGCACTGATCTGAAGCCAGGAGCCAGGTGCTTCTCCTGGTCTCCCATGTGGGTGCAGCGCCCAAGGACTTGGGCCATCCTCCACTGCACTCCCAGGCCACAGCAGAGAGCTGGCCTGGAAGTGGGGCAACCGGGACAAAATCTGGCGCCCCAACTGGGACTAGAACCTGATGTGCTGGCGCCGCAGGCGGAGGATTAGCCTAGTGAGCCGTGGCGCCGACCCATAGTTAATTTGTGTGTTAACTTTATATCCTGCCACTTTATCAAAACCTTTTTTTTTTTTTTTTGAGTTCTAGTAGTCACGTACTGGAGTCTTTTAGCTCCCCTATACATAAAATCATGTCATCTGCAAATAAAGATAATTTGAATTCCTCCTTTCCAATTTTTATAAAGCTTCTGGGACTATATTGAATAGCAGTGGTGAGAGAGGAGATTCTTATCTGGTTCCCGATCTTAGTAGGAATGCTTCCAATTTTCCCGCATTCAATAAGATCCTGGCTGTGGGTTTGTCATAGATTGCCTTATTCATTACATAGCATCCTTCTTCACCTCTTTTGGCAGTTTTGTGTTAAAGTGTATTTTGTCTGTTATTAGGATGGCTACATCTGACCATTTTGGTTTACAATAGCATAGAATGTCTTTTTTCCATCATTTCACTTTCAGTCTGCTTGTATCTTTGTTGGTGAGATGTGTTTCATGTAGGTCACAAATAAATGAGTCTTGTATTTTAATCCACTTGAGCAGTCTGTCATTTAACTGGAGAGTTGGGACCATTTACATTCAAGGTGACTATCGATAACTAACAACTTGGCCCTGTCATTTAAAAAAATGGCTATCTTTCACTGCTGTTTGTAGCACATCCTTAAGCATCTTTTGTAAGGCTGGGTGAGTGCTGAAAATTCTTTCAATTTCTGTTTGTAATGGAAGGTCTTGATTTCAACTTCATTCATAAGTGGAAATTTGGAAGGGTACAATATTCTGGGTTGAGCTTTTTTCTTTTAAGACTTGGACTATGTCTTGCCATTCTCTCTGAGCCTGTGGGGTTTCTGATGAGAATTCAACTGTGACTCTAACTGGAGAGCCTCTGAAAGCAAGCTGACATTTTTTGTCTGCACATTCTAGAATCTTTTCTTTATGTTTTACTGTGGAAAATTGAATGCAATATGTGGTGGTGAAGATCTTTTCAGGTCATGTCTATTAAGAGTTGTATATGCTTTGTGTACATGGACATCCCTTCCTTTCTCCAAATTCTGGAAGTTTTCTGTAATTATTTCATTAAATAGTCCTAATCCATTTTTTCTCTTTCCACATGTTCAGGAACTCCTAAGACCTATATGGTGGGTTGTTTGATAGCATCCCTTCAACCTCCAACACTGTTTTTAAGTTTTCTATTTTTTTCTTGCATTTTTGGTCTGAGTAAAAGATTTGTCTTCTAGCTTAGATATTCTTCCTTCTGCTTTACACAGTTTATTGTTAAGGCTTTCCACTGCATTTTTATTTGAGCTACTGAATCCTTTATCTCTAATATTTCATTTTTATTTCTCTTTATAATCTAAATTCCATGGAATAAATTTTCATTCATTGTGGGGAGCAACTTGGACTAGACTAAGTTACTGGAATTAAGACTTATTCTATGCATCTGCTCTCCCACAATATGGCACTGAGAAGGGAGTAACAACTTCTACGCAGCTGCCTCTCGCCAATTTGATTGACTGAGCTGCAGGAGCTGATCTTGCTCCTGATTGGAGGAGAGCAGCGTACTCGGCGTGTGGGTAGCAGAGTTGGGATTGGTGGAAGAGGACTATAAAGGAGGAGAGAGACAACATGCACCAGGAACATCTAAGGGGAACATCTATCTGAAGGAACACCTGTGCAGCCCCCGAGAGAGCCGGCCGGCGGTGTGCCGCTCCCCTGCGGAAGTGGGGAAGGTGGCAGGGGGCCCGCCCCTCCACGGAGGTGGAGGGACGGTAGCCAACCCGGGAAGAACCAGCAGCAAACCCGGGGAGGGCCGAGCAGACAAAAGAACAGCGCAGGGTCCTGTGTCGTTCCTCCACGAAGAGGGGGAGCAACAATTCATGCCATGTATGGTTTTCTCAGTTTATGCATTTGTTTTTGATCCCTTTTTAATAATCTTATAATTATTTTTTAATTCTGTTTCAGACATTTCATCAATCTCTTAATCTTCACATTCTAATACTGAAATCTTGTGTTCCCTTGTGGGGTGTGAGGGGTCATGGTAACTTCCTTATTCTTGTTCTTTAACTTTCTGCATTTATTTTTAAGCATTTGTGGAGTTACTTGTTGGTTTTATCCTCTGATGATTTTTATCTTTGAAATATGCCTCTATGGCTTAGTAGAATGTTTGCACTTTCAGTGCAAATCAAGGCATGTGTACTGAATGTGGCCAAGGAGCTCTGGTCAGTGCTCCATGCTGGAGTGAGTATCCGAGTAACACCAAAGTTGGGCACGGTAGATCTCTTGTTATCTGAAGTAGGGAATAGTCAGCTATGTTGATGTCATCACCACCTGACTTTCTGTCTTTCAAGCTGAACAGTGCTTGAATATTAGCCCCCAGTGAGTTCAACACTCATCCAAGCCACCATATGAACCACACAGTTGTTCTGTATAGTCCTCTCTGAATACAACCAAGGAGCTTCAAGCATGTGAGCTGCACCCAGTGATTGCCCAGATACCCAGCATCACCCTGCACCTTCCCATCTATCCACCAAGTTCTTGGGGTCTCAGACAGTGCCTGGGTGCAGAAGTTTCACTCTGCCTACCTGGTTGTGCAATCAACAGAGAATCAGATGTTCCACAAGCCAGCTCCACTTAGGAATCATGAGACCCAGAGCCTGTGGTATGTTGGGTGGCTTGGGGCACCTCATAGTCCTATGTGGATGCCCAAATACCTGTCAATCCTCCAGCCAGGCTCAAAGTCAGTGGAACTATGGATTTTTTCCTCTGCTAAAAATCTCTGGATCACATTAGTACACAAGGGTCCCTGGCTGAATGTTGATCTCTTCCCACCGCTGTTGCTGGTACTGCCAAGAAGATGGTGTTCTTTCTCAGCCAGTTGCTGTGCATGTGCACAAAGCCTTCTGCAGCTGCCTCACAAACCCCAAATGGTGCACATCCTTTCTTAGCTGGGATATGGGTGTTGTTGTGGGGAAGTTGGAGTGAGATAAATGTGCCCCTTTTACTTCTACTGGGTCTGCAGATAACTGCTAGTAATCACTAATCACTAGGATTCAAGTCTGGACTCATGCAGTGCTCTCCCTCCAGCTATATCACCATGTCTTGTTGTAGACTGGTCTCATTTCCATCTCTAAGCTGCTATCTGCTCCCACTCTTGGCTGCTGCAGTCATTTTTGTGTCCATGTTCAAGCTGCATATCTGCACCTTCCACCCAGGTCTATGGCACTCCTCTTCCTTTTGTAGAATTTCCAGTATGGTTTTCTCTGTAATTCTGCCCTGAGATTGTATTTCCTATACTTTGTTTTTCACTCTTTATCCCTAACCTGGCACAGTATGTCATTCCCTAATCCATCAACTTAAAATCTGATGAAAAAGTTCTAACATTGAATGTGGTATTAGGTACATAACTCTGAACAAACATAAAAATTTTATGTAGTTAAACTATATAATGTATGAGTTACATTTCAACAAAGTTGTTTTATGAAATAAAACAAAAACACAGACCATAGGAATATGATAAAATTTAATAATTGATGAATGGGTGGAAGGCGTTTGAAATTGCCATTTTTATATTTCCCCAGGGAACCTGTTACAGCAGTAAATAATATCCCAACTATGCCAAGAATATGGGGGCTTTGGTCTTCCCCAGCCCTGCCTTTGTTTCTTCATTTGGCCATACATTTTTTGAGACTAGATAGAAAGTCATTCTTCATCACTACCTCAGAAGAAAATCCCCACAAATAAAGGTTCATGTTTATTTTAAAATATGAGGTGTTTTTCCAAAAGAGTGTGATACCTCCTTTTTGTTCCAGTTAGGGTAAGCATTATGAGTACCCACTTTTTAGTAGCTTACCCAGTGTCCTGATGCACTTGCCCTCCCACTACTATTTGTAGACTCTTATCACTTGTAAATCCATCTGCTGGTTCACTCCCAAGATGGCCACTTGGCAAGCATGGACCAAGCTGCAACCAGAAGTGAGGAGCTTCATGATGATGCTCCACATAGGTAGCAGGGACCTACACATTTGAGTCATCTTCTGTTACATTTTCCAGGCCATTAAAAAGGAACTGGGTTGGAAATGGAGCAGCCAGGACATAAACTGGACCTATGTGAGATGCCCACATTACAAGTGGCGACTTTGCTAGCTATACTATAACATCTTCCCCATTTGTTCCGTTTTTTTTTGGACAAAAATATAAATCAATAAAAATATTATTGATTTGTTTATAATTTTATTTATTCATCTGCATTATTTGAAAGGGAGAGGGAGAGAGAAAGAGAGAGAGAGGGAGAGAGGAGTGGCCACATGCTGCCAAATGTATGCAGTGGTTGGGACAAAGCTAGACTGAAAAAGAAGAGAACTAACCTTAGTATTCTGCATTGGAGTCAGGGATGCAAGTACTTCAGCCATCACCTGCTATTTCCCATGTTGTCAGGAGGCTGACATCAAGAGCATAGCTTGAACTTGAACCAAGGCACTCTGATATAGGATGCAGGAATCCCAAAGGGCATCTTCACAACTATGACAAATATTCATGCTCTGATGATTTATATCTTTTTAAAAACTTATTATTATTTTTTTGTATTTTTAAATTTTTTTGTATTTCTTTGAAAGACAAAGTCAGAGAGAGAGAGAAAATCTTCTATTAACTGGCCCACATCCCAGATGGCTGAATGGCCATACCAAAGCCAGGACCCAGGAGTTTTTCTAAGTTTTCTATGTATGTGCAGAGGCCCAAGTACTTGGGGCCATCCTTCAATTCCCAGGTACATTATCAGGGAGCTGGACTAGAAGTGAGACAGCTGGGGTTAGTACCAGTGCCCATATGGGATGCTGGCATCACAGGTAATAGCATCACTCACAAATGACCCCAGTGTCATTATCTTTGTACCAATCTGTTTCCATGTTGTCTAGAAATATTTTGCAGTGCATCATTGAAAGAATTTATTAAATATGATTCTCCATTAAATTCTGATAGTGTTTTTTAATTTAGGAATATATATACATGTCATTCTTGTTTATCCTATCAATGTGGATAACTGTGTTAAAATATTTTCTAATGCTGAATCTCACTTTTATTCCTGGTGTGAAGTCAAATTGATAATGAGATAATATGATGTTAATAAAATAAATGGCATCATTTTGAATGCTTAAATTTATATCCATATATCCCAAATATCTAGTAGTCTAATATCTAATATCAAATATCTAATAGTTCAATGCAGGCATAGCCTTCATATTATCCTTATATATTCTGCCTAAAAATATTGAGAAGATTGATTACATTATAATTAAAATTTAAATATGATTGGATTATTAATAAATTTATTTGTAGGATTTCTCTCTGAATAATATAAACTTTGTTTTGTGAGAGTGATCATTAATAAATATCTGATTTCTAAGATTATTGATAAATTTAAAATCTTTATGCCTTAACAAATATGCATTATATATATTACTAATATATTTTTGCATTGCATAAATTACATTGAATTGAACAAATGTAACCATATCCATTTTTGACACCAATATTTTATTTCAAGTTATTTTTTGCAATTTCACCTATTTGCCCATTCTTCTCAAGTTCTTCATTTAATTACATGTTGTTATCCATGATTAAGTAATCATATTCCTCACTAACTAATAAAGTTAGAGCTTCCACAAGACAACATCAGAGGGAAGCACAGAATCCTGTAAGAAACATATGCTTTTCTGTCAGTCCTTCTTGCTTTGGAGCTCAATCATTTCTACTCTCTCCACATGAGCCAGTGTACATATATGGATCAAGGGAAAGCAGATCTCTCTGGAGGTCCTTTGTAAACGTTGTAATTGCTCTTGATAATTTATCATTTGGACTATGTTTTAAAAATAACAATTCTCCCAGTTTGTAATGTCATTGTCACTTCTAATGAAATAATAATTACAGTGCTATGGGGAGGTGCTGTCACAGTCCACAAACCCATGTCTCCAAACTGACTGTCTCCTTCCCACGCAGCCTTCAAGAGTCTGACCATCACTGTGAGTTTACTGACCTTTCAGTGAAAAATCACGTAAATGATTTTAGCTTTTGGTCTTTGAAGCATATCCTGCAGTGAAAAAAATGCTACGGGGGAGGGCAGTGCTGTGGCAACGAAGGCTAAGCCTCTATCTATGGTGCCAGCATCCACCCATATGGATGCCAGTTCATGTGTTGGCTGCTCCTCTTCCAATCTAGCCCTCTGCTGATGGCCTAGGAAACAGTGGAAGATGGCCCAAGTGCTTGGACCCTTGCACTTATGTGGGAGACCCAGAAGAATGTCCTGGTCTCAGATAGGCCCAGATCCAGCTATTCAGCCTTTGGGGGAATGAACCAGGGGATAGAAGAACTTTCTCTCTTTCTCTCCCTCTTTCTGTAACTCTGCCTCTCAAACAAATAAAACAAAAGAAGAAAGTATAGGAGGAGATTGAATAAGTGTTTTTGTTTGAAAAAAAGGGATTTATTTGGGTTAGAAACAGTATCAAAGCTATGCAGGAAGAAAGAAATAATAACAGTCTTTTTTTTGAAGATAAAATATATTTATTTGATATATATAAAAATACAATATATAAAATAAAGTCTGTATATATCAAATAAAAAATACAGAGGAAAGACTTAACAATAGAATTAGTAAGGCAGACGAAAGAATATCCGAGCTAGAAGACAAATCTTTGGAAATATGCATATATTAGTATCTCATAAAATGTAAAATTTTTATAAGTACATAAAACAAATAAATTAATTTTAAAAAGGAAAATCTCACTGAAAGTCAAAAAACTATTAGAAATCATAAACAAGTTTAGTAAGTTTAGAAAGACTGCAAGCTACAACATCAATATACAGCAATCATATAGATAGCAATCATATAGATATCAAAATTTTAAAGTAAATGGAGAAATATACCATACTCATGAATAAAAACACTCAATATTGTTAAGATTTCAATTTTTCCCAAGTTTTTTCCTGGACTCAACACAATACCAATCAAATTTCTGGCAGGCTTTTATTGTAGTGACTGGCAAACTGATTCCAAATTCATAAATAGCTAGAAAAAATTTGAGAAGAGAAGTATAATTTGGAGGATTTTGCGCCAGCTAATTTCTTTCTTTTTTTTTTTATTTTATTGGTTTTTAAAAAACAGCCAAACGAGGAGCTGGCTTTTTGAAAAAATAAACAAAATTGACACCCCATTGGCCCAACTAACTAAAAAAAGAAGAGAAAAGACCCAAATCAATAAAATCAGAGATGAAAAAGGAAACGTAACAACAGACACCACAGAAATAAAAAGAATCATCAGAAATTACTACAAGGACTTGTATGCCAGCAAACAGGGAAACCTATCAGAAATGGATAGATTCCTGGACACATGCAACCTACCTAAATTGAACCAGGAAGACATCGAAAACCTAAACAGACCCATAACTGAGACAGAAATTGAAACAGTAATAAAGGCCCTCCCAACAAAGAAAAGCCCAGAACCAGATGGATTCACTGCTGAATTCTACCAGACGTTTAAAGAAGAACTGACTCCAATTCTTCTCAAACTATTCAGAGCAATCGAAAAAGAGGGAATCCTCCCAAATTCTTTCTATGAAGCCAGCATCACCTTAATTCCTAAGCCGGAAAAAGATGCAGCACTGAAAGAGAATTACAGACCAATATCCCTGATGAACATAGACGCAAAAATCCTCAATAAAATTCTGGCCAATAGAATGCAACAACACATCAGAAAGATCATCCACCCAGACCAAGTGGGATTTATCCCTGGTATGCAGAGATGGTTTAATGTGCGCAAAACAATCAATGTGATACACCACATTAACAGACTGCAGAAGAAAAACCATATGATCATCTCAATAGATGTAGAGAAAGCATTTGATAAAATACAACACCCTTTTATGACGAAAACTCTAAGAAAACTGGGTATGGAAGTAACATTCCTCAACACAATCAAAGCAATCTATGAAAAACCCACAGCCAGCATCCTATTGAATGGGGAAAAGTTGGAAGCATTTCCACTGAGATCTGGGACCAGACAGGGATGCCCACCCTCACCACTGCTATTCAATATAGTTCTGGAAGTTCTAGCCAGAGCTATTAGGCAAGAAAAAGAAATTAAAGGGATACAAATTGGGAAGGAAGAACTCAAACTATCCCTCTTTGCAGATGATATGATTCTTTATTTAGGGGACCCAAAGAACTCTACTAAGAGACTATTGGAACTCATAGAAGATTTTGGCAAAGTAGCAGGGTATAAAATCAATGCACAAAAATCAACAGTCTTTGTATACACAGGCAATGCAATGGCTGAGGAAGATCTTCTAAGCTCAACGCCATTCACAATAGCTACAAAAACAATCAAATACCTTGGAATAAACTTAACCAAGGACGTTAAAGATCTCTACGATGAAAATTACAAAACCTTAAAGAAAGAAATAGAAGAGGATACCAAGAAATGGAAAAATCTTCCATGCTCATGGATTGGAAGAATCAATATCATCAAAATGTCCATTCTCCCAAAAGCAATTTATAGATTCAATGCAATACCAATCAAGATACCGAAGACCTTCTTCTCAGATCCGGAAAAAATGATGCTGAATTTCATATGGAGATACAGGAGACCTCGAATAGCTAAAGCAATCTTGTACAACAAAAACAAAGCTGGAGGCATCACAATACCAGATTTCAGGACATACTACAGGGCAGTTGTAAACAAAACAGCATGGTACTGGTACAGAAACAGATGGATAGACCAATGGAACAGAATTGAAACACCAGAAATCAATCCAAACATCTACAGCCAACTCATATTTGATCAAGGATCCAAAAACAATCCCTGGAGTAAGGACAGTCTATTCAATAAATGGTGCTGGGAAAATTGGATTTCCACGTGCAGAATCATGAAGCAAGACCCCTACCTTTCACCTTACACAAAAATTCACTCAACATGGATTAAAGACTTAAATCTACGACCTGACACCATCAAATTATTAGAGAGCATTGGAAAAACCCTGCAAGATATAGGTACCGGCAATGACTTCTTGGAAAACACCCCAGAAGCACAGGCAGTCAAAGCCAAAATCAACTATCGGGATTGCATCAAGTTGAGAAGTTTCTGTACTGCAAAAGAAACAGTCAGGAGAGTGAAGAGACAACCGACAGAATGGGAAAAAATATTTGCAAGCTATGCAACAGATAAAGGGTTAATAACCAGCATCTACACAGAGATCAAGAAACTCCACACATCAACACAAAGAACCCACTTAAGAGATGGGCCAAGGACCTCAATAGACATTTTTCAAAAGAGGAAATCCAAATGGCCAACAGGCACATGAAAAAATGTTCAAGATCACTAGCAATCAGGGAAATGCAAATCAAAACCACAATGAGGTTTCACCTCACCCCAGTTAGAATGGCTCACATTCAGAAATCTACCAACAACAGATGCTGGCGAGGATGTGGGGAAAAAGGGACACTAACCCACTGTTGGTGGGAATGCAAATTGGTTAAGCCACTATGGAAGTCAGTCTGGAGATTCCTCAGAAACCTGAAGATAACCCTACCATTCAACCCAGCCATCCCACTCCTTGGAATTTACCCAAAGGAAATGAAATTGGCAAACAAACAAGCTGTCTGCACATTAATGTTTATTGCAGCTCAATTCACAATAGCTAAGACCTGGAACCAACCCAAATGCCCATCAACAGTAGACTGGATAAAGAAATTATGGGACATGTACTCTATCGAATACTATACAGCAGTCAAAAACAACAAAACCCGGTCATTTGCAACAAGATGGAGGAATTTGGAAAACATCATGCTGAGTGAATTGAGCCAGTCGAAAAGGGACAAATATCATATGTTCTCCCTGATCAGCGACAACTAACTGAGCACCAAGGGGGAAACTTGTTGAAATGAAATGGACACTATGAGAAACAGTGACTTGATCAGCTCTTGTCCTGACGGTTGATGTACAATGTAATACTTTATCCATTGTAGTATTTTTTCTTGTTCTAGTACCATTGGTTGAACTCTGAATTAACACACAATTATTCTTAGGTGTTTAAATTTTAACTTAAAAGTGATCCCTGTTAGGAATTTGGAAAACATTATGCTGAGTGTAATAAGCCAATCCCAAAGGGACAAATACCACTTGTTCTCCCTGATAGGTGACAACTAATTGAGCACCGAAAAGGAAACCTGTTAAAGTGAAATGAACACTATGAGAAATGGTGACTTGATCAGCCCTCACCCTGACTGTTGATGAGCAACTTGATATGTTATCCCTCTTAATATTTTTTTGTTTTTTCTACTTAATACTTTTGGTTGAATACTGTAATCAATACACAATTATTCTTAAGTGCTGAAACTTAACTGAAAAATGATCGCTGTTAAATGTAAGAGTGGGAATAAGAGAGGGAAGAAATGTGCAATTCGGGACATGATCAAGCTGACTTACCTCAAACGGTAGAGTTAGAAACATACCAGGGGATTCCAATTCAATCCCATCAAGGTGGCATGTACCAATGCCATCTCACTAGTCCCAGTGATCAATTTCTGTTCACAATTGATCATAATGATAGGACTAAGAACCAAAGCGATCACATAAACAAGACTAGTGTCTGCAAATACTAGCTGATAGAATAAAAAAGAGAGAGAATGATCCAACTTGGGAAGTGAGATACACAGCAGACCCATAGAATGGCAGATGTCCTAAACAGCACTTTGGCCTCAGAATCAGTCCTTAAGGCATGTGGATCCGGCTGAGAAGCCCATGAGACTATTTCAGGCATGGAAAGCCAAGACACTCTGGGGAAAAAAAAAAAAACCTAAATGAAAGATCTCTGCGAGTGAGATCCCAGTGGAAAGAACAAGTCATCAAAGAAGGAGGTACCTTTCTCTGAAGGGAGGAGAGAACTTCCACTTTGACCATGGCCTTGTCTAAATATGATCAGAGTCGGTGAACTCAGGGGGCTGCCATAGCCTTGGCAGCTCATGACAAGAGCCTAGGGTGATTACTGATGCCATAAACAAGAGTGTCAATTTGTTAAGTCAACAACAGGAGTCACTGTGCACTTACTCCTCATGTAGGATCTCTGTCCTTAGTGTGCTGTACATTGTGATCTAATGCTATAACTAATACTCAAACAGTATTTTTCACTTTATGTTTCTGTGTGGAAGCAAACTGTTGAAATCTTTACTTAATATATGCTAAACTGATCTTCTGTATATAAAGAGAATCGAAAATGAATCTTGATGTGAATGGAAGGGGGGAGGGAGAGGGAAAGGGGAGGGTTGCGGGTGTGAGGGAAGTTATGGGGAGGGGAAGCCATTGTAATCCATAAGCTGTACTTTGGAAATCTATATTCATTAAATAAAAGTTAACAGAAAGAGGAAGACCTTTGTCTCTGTCTCTCTGTCTCTCTGTCTCTCTCTCTCTCTCTCTCTCTCTGTCTCTCTCACACTGTCCACTCTGCCTGTCAAAAAAAAAAAGTATATCTTGGGGCCACTGCCTGCAATGGTGACATCCTATATGGGCACTGCTTCATGTACTGACTGCTGCACTTCTTCTTTTTTAAGATTATTTATTTATTTGAAAGGCAGAGCTACAGAGAAGCAGAGACAGAGAAAGAGGTCTTCAACCCACTGATTTACTCCCCAAATGGCCACAACAGCTGGAGCTGAGCTGATCCGAAGCCAGGAGCCAGGAGCTTTCTCTGGATCTCCCAGTCAGGTGTGGGGGCCCAGGGACTTGAGCCATCTACTGCTTTCCCAGAATACAGCAGAGAGCTGGATCAGAAGTGGAGCAGCTGGGACTCAAACTGGCATCCATTTGGGATGCTGGCACTACAGGCCGTGGTTTTGCCTGCTACACCAAAGCTCTAGCCCCTTCTGCACTTCTGATAAAGGGTTAATAACCAGCAGCTACACAGAGATCAAGAAACTCCACACATCAACACAAAGAACCCACTTAAGAGATGGGCCAAGGACCTCAATAGACATTTTTCAAAAGAGGAAATCCAAATGGCCAACAGGCACATGAAAAAATGTTCAAGATCACTAGCAATCAGGAAAATGCAAATCAAAACCACAATGAGGTTTCACCTCACCCCAGTTAGAATGGCTCACATTCAGAAATCTACCAACAACAGATGCTGGCGAGGATGTGGGGAAAAAGGGACACTAACCCACTGTTGGTGGGAATGCAAATTGGTTAAGCCACTATGGAAGTCAGTCTGGAGATTCCTCAGAAACCTGAAGATAACCCTACCATTCAACCCAGCCATCCCACTCCTTGGAATTTACCCAAAGGAAATGAAATTGGCAAACAAACAAGCTGTCTGCACATTAATGTTTATTGCAGCTCAATTCACAATAGCTAAGACCTGGAACCAACCCAAATGCCCATCAACGGTAGACTGGATAAAGAAATTATGGGATATGTACTCTTTAGAATACTATACCGCAGTAAGAAACAACGAAATCCAGTCATTTGCAACAAAATGGAGGAATCTGGAACACATCATGCTGAGTGAAATAAGCCAGTCCCAAAGGGACAAATACCATATGTTCTCCCTGATTGGTGACAACTGACTGAACACCAAAAAGGAAACCTGTTGAAGTGGAATGGACACTATGGGAAACAGTGACTTGATCAGCATAGCCCTGACTGTTAATGAACAACTTAATACATTATCCCTCTTAGTAGTTTTTTTATCTGTTCTACTTAATATGACTGGTTTAATTCTGTAATTAATACACAGTTATTCTTAAGTGTTGAAATTTAACTGAAATGTGATCCCTGTTAAACATAAGAGTAGGAATAAGAGAGGGAAGAGATGTATAATTTGGGACATGCTCAAGCTGACTTGCCCCAAATGGTAGAGTTAGAAACATACCAGGGTACTCCAATTTAATCCCATCAAGGTGGCATGTACTAATGCCATCTCACTAGTCCAAGTGATCAATTTCAGTTCACAATTGATCATAATGAAAGGACTAAGAGTCAAAGGGAGCACATAAACAAGTGTAGTACCTGCTAACACTAACCGATAGAATAAATAAAGGGGAGAGTGATCCAACACGGGAAGTGAGATACTCAGCAGACTCATAGAATGGCAGATGTCCTAAATAGCACTCTGGCCTCAGAATCAGCCCTAAAGGCATTTGGATGTGGCTGAAAAGCCCATGAGAGTATTTCAGGCATGGAAAGCCAAGACACTCTGGCAAAAGATCTCTGTGAGTGAGATCTCAGTGGAAAGAACAGGTCTTCAAAGAAGGAGGTACCTTTCTCTGAAGGGAGGAGAGAACCTCCACTTTGACTATGACCTTGTCTAAACAAGATAAGAATCGGAGAACTCAGAGGGCTTCCATAGCCTTGGAAACTCATGACTGGAGCATAGGGAGATTACTGATGCCATAGACAGGAGTGTCAATTGGTAAAGTCAACAACAGGAGTCACTGTGCACTTACTCCTCATATAGGATCTCTGTCCTTAATGTGCTGTGCATTGAGATTTAATGCTATAACGAGTACTCAAACAATATATTTCACTTTGTGTTTCTATGGGGGTGCAAACTGTTGAAATCTTTACTTAATGCATACTAAACTGATCCTCTGTAAAAAAAAAAAAACTATCAACTCCCAACTTGACTCTCACTGGGATTAAACATGACAATAGGTCTGATCTGATTTTATCATCATTAAAAAAAAATCATCTATTATTTTTCACTTTATGTTTCTGTGTGGGAGCAAACTGTTGAAATCCTTACTTAATGTATACTAAGCTGATCTTCTGTATATTAAGATAATCGAAAATGAATCTTGATGTGAATGGAAGGGGAGAGGGAGTGGGAAAGGGGAGGGTTGTGGGTGGGAGGGACGGTATGGGGGGGAAGCCATTGTAATCCATTATTCGTACTTTGGAAACTTATATTCATTAAATAAAAAAAAAATAAGACAAGAAAAAAAAAGATTTAAGTCTTTAATCCATGTTGAGTGGATTTTTGTGTAAGGTGAAAGGTAGCGGTCTTGCTTCATGATTCTGCACGTGGAAATCCAATTTTCCCAGCACCATTTATTGAATAGACTGTCCTTACTCCAGGGATTGTTTTTAGATCCTTGATCAAATATGAGTTGGCTGTAGATGTTTGGATTGATTTCTGGTGTTTCAATTCTGTTCCATTGGTCTATCCATCTGTTTCTGTACCAGTACCATGCTGTTTTGTTTACAACTGCCCTGTAGTATGTCCTGAAATCTGGTATTGTGATGCCTCCAGCTTTGTTTTTGTTGTACAAGATTGCTTTAGCTATTCGAGGTCTCCTGTATCTCCATATGAAATTCAGCATCATTTTTTCCGGATCTGAGAAGAAGGTCTTCGGTATCTTGATTGGTATTGCATTGAATCTATAAATTGCTTTTGGGAGAATGGACATTTTGATGATATTGATTCTTCCAATCCATGAGCATGGAAGATTTTTCCATTTCTTGGTATCCTCTTCTATTTCTTTCTTTAAGGTTTTGTAATTTTCATCGTAGAGATCTTTAACGTCCTTGGTTAAGTTTATTCCAAGGTATTTGATTGTTTTTGTAGCTATTGTGAATGGGATTGATCTTAGAAGATCTTCCTCAGCCATTGCATTGCCTGTGTATACAAAGACTGTTGATTTTTGTGCATTGATTTTATACCCTGCTACTTTGCCAAACTCCTCTATGAGTTCCAATAGTCTCTTAGTAGAGTTCTTTGGGTCCCCTAAATAAAGAATCATATCATCTGCAAAGAGGGATAGTTTGAGTTCTTCCTTCCCAATTTGTATCCCTTTAATTTCTTTTTCTTGCCTAATAGCTCTGGCTAGAACTTCCAGAACTATATTGAATAGCAGTGGTGAGGGTGGGCATCCCTGTCTGGTCCCAGATCTCAGTGGAAATGCTTCCAACTTTTCCCCATTCAATAGGATGCTGGCTGTGGGTTTTTCATAGATTGCTTTGATTGTGTTGAGGAATGTTCCTTCCAAACCCAGTTTGCTTAGAGTTTTCGTCATGAACGGGTGTTGTATTTTATCAAATGCTTTCTCTACATCTATTGAGATAATCATATGGTTTTTCTTCTGCAGTCTGTTAATGTGGTATATCACAATGATTGTCTTGCGCACATTAAACCATCCCTGCATACCAGGGATAAATCCCACTTGGTCTGGGTGGTGATCTTTCTGATGTGTTGTTGCATTCTATTGGAGAGAATTTTATTGAGGATTTTTACATCTATGTTCATCAGAGATATTGGTCTGTAATTCTCTTTCAGTGCTGCATCTTTTTCCGGCTTAGGAATTAAGGTGATGCTGGCTTCATAGAAAAAATTTGGGAGGATTCCCTCTTCTTCGATTGTTCTGAATAGTTTGAGAAGAATTGGAGTCCGTTCTTCTTTAAATGTCTGGTAGAATTCAGCAGTGAATCCATCTGGTCCTGGGCTTTTCTTTGTTGGGAGGGCCTTTATTACTGTTTCAATTTCTGTCTCAGTTATGGGTCTGTTTAGGTATCTATATCTTCCTGGTTTAATTTAGGTAGGTTGCATGTGTCCAGGAATCTATCCATTTCTGATAGGTTTCCCTGTTTGCTGGCATACAAGTCCTTGTAATAGTTTCTGATGATTCTTTTTATTTCTGTGGTGTCTGTTGTTACATTTCCTTTTTCATCTCTGATTTTATTGATTTGGGTCTTTTCTCTTCTTTTTTTAGTTAGTTGTGCCAATGGGGTGTCAATTTTGTTTATTTTTTCAAAAAACCAGCTCCTCGTTTGGCTGATTTTTTGTAATTTTTTTTGGATTCAATCCTGTTGATTTCTTCTCTGATTTTAATTATTTCTCTTTTCCTACTAGATTTGGGTCTGGTTTGCTGTAGGTTTTCTAAATCCTTGAGGTGAAATGAAAGCTCATCTATTTGGTGCCTTTCCAATTTCTTGATGTAGGCACCTATTGATATAAACTTTCCTCTTAACAATGCTTTTGCTGCGTCCCATAAGTTTTGGTATGTTGTGCTGTTATCTTCATTTACTTCCAGAAAATTTTTGATTTCTCTTTTAATTTCTTTTATGACCCATTGTTCATTCAGGAGCCTGTTGTTCAATCTCCATGTGTTTGCGTATGCTCTAGGGATTCCTGAGTTGCTAATTTCCAACTTCATTCCTTTATGGTCTGAGAAGCTGCATGTTATGATTCTAATTCTTTGAATTTGCTGAGACTTGCTTTATGGCCTAGTATGTGGTCAATCCTAGAGAAGGTTCCATGTACTGCTGAGAAGAATGTAAAATCTTTAGCTGTAGGGTTGAGAGTTCTGTATATATCTGTTAGATCCAATTGGGCTAAAGTGTCATTTAAATCTACTGTCTCCTTGTTGATCTTCTGTCCTATTGATCTGTCTATTTCTGAGAGTGGAGTATTGAAGTCCCCCAGTACTATTGTATTGTGGTTTCCCTTTAAGTCCCTTAAAGACTCCCGTTAAGTCCCTTAACAAATCTTTTAGATAAACCGGCACCCTGTAGTTAGGTGCGTATACATTGAGAATTGTTATATCTTCCTGTTGAATTGATCCCTTAATCATTATATAGTGTCCCTCTTTGTCTCTCTTAACAGTTTTTGTGGTAAAGTTTATGTTGTCTGATATTAAGATGGCCACGCCCGCTCTTTTTTCATTTCTGTTGGCATGGTATATCTTTTTCCAGCCTTTCACTTTCTGCCTGTATGGATCTTTGTTGGAAAGATGTGTTTCTTGTAAGCAGCAAATAGATGGGTTTTGTTCCTTAACCCAATCAGCCAATCTGTGTCTTTTAAGTGGACAGTTCAGGAGGCCATTAACATTCAATGTGACTAATGATAAGTGGTAACTTTGCCCTGCCATTTGCCGAAGATAAGTTCTAATATATGCTTTGAATTCCCTGTGTTCTTTTGCTGTGAGGTTTCCTTCCTTTACCTTCTTTCATATTGATGACTGTGTTTCTGTGTTTCTGTGTGTAACACATCTTTAAGCACCTGTTGCAGGGCTGGACAAGTGGCGACAAATTCTTTCAATTTCTGTTTGCTATGAAAAGTCTTTATTTTACCTTCATTCACAAATGATAGCTTTTCAGGATATAATGTTCTGGGCTGGCAGTTTTTCTCTCTTAGTACCTGGGCTATATCTCGCCATTCCCTCCTAGCTTGTAGGGTTTCTGATGAGAAGTCAGCTGTGAGTCTGATTGGAGATCCTCTGAGAGTAATCTGACGTTTCTCTCTTGCACATTTTAGGATCTTTTCTTTATGTTTCACTGTGGAGAGTTTAATTACAATGTGTCATGGTGAGGATCTCTTTTGGTCGTGTTTATTAGGGGTTCTGTGAGCTTCCTGTACTAGGATTTCTCTGTCCTTCTCCAAACCTGGGAAATTTTCTGCTAATATCTCACTAAAAAGGCCTTCTAATCCTTTCTCCCTCTCCATGCCTTCAGGAACTCCTAGAACCCGAATGTTGGGTTTGTTAATAGTATCCTGAAGATTCCTGACAATATGTTTTAGATTTCTAATTTCCTCTTCTTTTCTTTGGTCTGACTATATCCTTTCCTGTTCTCTGTCTTCTAAGTCCGATATTCTCTCTTCTGCTTCACCCATTCTGTTTGTAAGACTCTCTAATGTGTTTGTCATTTGATCTACTGAATTCACTTCATTATGATTTCTCGTCACTATCCCAGTTTCCTGTTGTACTAGTTGTTTCATTTCATTTTGATTCCTCCTTAATATTTCATTTTCATGAGAGAGATTTTCTATCTTGTCCATTAAGGATTTCTGTAGTTCAAGAATTTGTTTTTGAGAACTTCTTAAGGTTCTTATCAATTTTTTGAGATCTGCTTCTTTCATTTCTTCTATATCATCATCTTCATAATCTTGAATTGGGGTGTCTTTTTCATTTGGGGGTGTCATAGTGATTTCCTTGTTTTTATTACCTTGGTTTTTGCGTTTGTAATTTGGCATATTGGAGATATTTGGTTTCTTCACTGTGGTGCTTGTTATACTATGACTCTAGATTAAGTGGACTGTCTGTTTTTGATGGAGCCTTAGAGCCTTGAGATGGGTGTGGCCTGAGAGCTCTGTTTGGTGTGCCAAAGGTGACACTCCCAGGTTAGGCGTGGTAGATCCCTCTTTCTTTCTTTTTTCTTTCTTTCTTTCTTTCTTTCTTTCTTTCTTTCTTTCTTTCTTTCTTTCTTTCTTTCTTTCTAGATTCAAAAGGGAAGTAATTCTGCACAGCTGAACGAAGTTGGAGGTAGTTAGCAGGCAAATGATATACCCACAGGAGCCAGAGATCGGAAGCTTTTTCCCAAGGACCCCACAGGGAATCTGTTCTGCCCTCAGAGTGGGCTCAAATTCTCCTTCAGTCTCCCACTGGGTTGCCAAAGTTATGGAATTGTAGCATCTCTGGAGAGTGCTCACGTGAATTCCATGAGTTCTCTTCCCCACCGTCTCTTTTTTCACAGTCTCGGTTCAGTAGCACCACAAATTTACTAGGTCCTAATCTCCTGTTAATTTGCCCCGCCCAGAGTCAGGTTTTTCTGCTAGGCTCAGGGCCGGTGCAGACCTGAGGTTGCTCTACTTTTGACGTATGTCCAAGATGGCGCCTGCTCTTTGTCTTGCTCGCCCTTGAGAGGTGAGCGGAGAGAGAGAAACCCGTGTCCATATCAGTCACTTTTTTTCTCTTTCTCTCTCTCTTCTAGTTAGCCTGGTGAACTTTTTCCCCCGGGGTCGTTCCCTCTAATCTCTTTCCACTTCCTTGCTGGTGTCTCGGGCTATTGAGGTTCGGCTCACCTCGCGTTCCAGCGCTGGTGTGTTGAGTCTGCTGCTGGTGTCCTGAACTGTGGACTTCCACGCTCTCCACGCAGGTCCACTGTGAATCACTCGTTCCAGAAGAGTTTCTTCTGCTGTTTCTTCCCCTACTCTTCCTTGAACCTGCAGTATCTCCACTTTTATTCAACTGTCTCTCCCCGGACTATCAGTGTGCTCCCTTCCTATTCCGCCATCTTGCCCTCCTGCAGATTTATTTATTTATTTTAAAGTCAGAGTTACACAGAGAGAGGAGAGGCAGAGAGAGAGAGAGAGAGAGGTTTTCCATCTGATGATTCACTCCCCATATGGCCTCAATGGCCAGAGCTGCGCCGATCCAAAGCCAGGAGTCTGGAACTTCCTCCAGATCCCCCACGTGGGTGCAGGGGCCCAAGGACTTGGGCCATCTTCTACTGCTTTCCCGGGCCATAGTAGAGAGCTGGACAGCAAGTGGAACAGCAAGGTCTTGAACCAGTGCCCATAAGGGATGCCGGCGCTTCAGGCCAGAGCATTAATGCACTGCACCACAGCATCGGCCCCGCTTTTCTTTTTCTAAATATTCAAATCTTACAACTTTAGAAGTAAGTATATTTGTTTACTGTATAAATATCTTTCCTATCATTTTGCATATCTGTATCTTCCTCTGTATTTATTCTTAAACTACTGTTATAATACTGAAATTTACAGTTATGTATAATGCTGAACAACTGAAACTGTCTCTTTTTTTTGCTGGATAAGGCAGCTTTATAGGAAGTAAAGTAGGTAGTATGGATATACAATGATTTTTGGAAAAGCATATATTTATATATAAAAGCATATATATCAGTCAACTAAAAGTGGATTATGATGTTTAACCAAATGTAAAGAATTCAATGAATGGTAAGAGTCACTGATATTTAGAATTAGAAAGATCTTAGATGGTTATCAATAGAGCCATAATTTTTATGAAAAAATATTATTCAGTATAAAGTCAGTTTTGAGATAAATGAGCCTATTTTAGTGAACATAGAAATTTAAAATTACATTTCTTGGTGCTAGTTTATAGCTTAATACTTATTACTTGGTTTACGTATTTCATTTTAATACTAATAATAATACCCTGTACATAGTGGCAAAATATGTGTTAGACAATGTTCTAAAAATAAAATATGGGTATATGGGGTATACAATATATTGTAGATGATAAAATTTCTTTGCACAAATCAAGGAAGTCTTTATAAACAGTAATATAAATGGTAATAGTTTTCTAAATGACTTTCAAGGTCACAATGATATTAAACTAATTATAAGCATAATTGAAATAAATGATCTGTTTTGGAAGTGAGTCACTAATCTATTCTTTTTCAAAAATTCATTTTATTTATTCGAAAATCTGAAAGGGAGGGAGATACAGAAAGATACACACATGCACACACAGAGAAAGGGAAGAGAGAGAGAGAGAGAGAGCGAGCGAGCGCTTTTATCTACTGGTTCACAGCCCAGATGGCTGCAACAGCCAGAGTTGGATCTGGCTGAAGCCAGAAGCCAGGAACTCAATTTGGGTCTCCCACACAGGTGTAAGGGCTCAAGTACTTGGGCCATCTGCTGCCTTCACAGTTGAATTAGCAGGAGGCCTGATCAGAATTGGAGTAACCAGAATTCAAACTGTCACTGTGATATAGATTCTTAAAAGCAGTGGCTTAACTAGCTGCAGCATAATGCCAACTCCACTAGCACACTTCCTTTTAAAAAAGATTTATTCTGTTATTACAAAATCTTAAAGAAAGAAATAGAAGAGGATACCAAAATGTGGAAAAATCTTCCATGCTCATGGGTTGGAAGAATCAATATCATCAAAATGTCCATTCTCCCAAAAGCAATTTATAGATTCAATGCGATACCAATCAAAATACCAAAGACATTTTTTTCAGATCTGGAAAAAATGATGCTGAAATTCATATGGAGATACAGGAGACCTCGAATAGCTAAAGCAATCTTGTACAACAAAAACAAAGCTGGAGGCATCACAATACCAGATTTCAGGACATACTACAGGGCAGTTGTAATCAAAACAGCATGGCACGGTACAGACCATAGACCAATGGAACAGAATTGAAACACCTGAAATCAATCCAAACATTTACAGCCAACTCATATTTGATCAAGGATCTAAAACCAATTCCTAGAGCAAGGACAGTCTATTCAATAAATGGTACTGGGAAAACTGGATTTCGACGTGCAGAAGCATGAAGCAAGACCACTACCTTACACCTTACACAAAATTCACTCAACATGGATTAAAGACCTAAATCCATGACCTGACACCATCGAATTATTAGGGAACATCGGAGAAACCCTGCAAGATATTGGCACAGGCAAAGACTTCTTGGAAAAGACCCTGGAAGCACAGGCAGTCAAAGC
Source organism: Oryctolagus cuniculus (assembly GCF_051225735.1). Classification (NCBI taxonomy): domain Eukaryota; kingdom Metazoa; phylum Chordata; class Mammalia; order Lagomorpha; family Leporidae; genus Oryctolagus; species Oryctolagus cuniculus. The sequence continues at coordinate 50,648,014 of NC_142877.1, forward strand.
AAAAATCAACTATCGGGATTGCATCAAATTGAGAAGTTTCTGTACTTCAAAAGATACAGTCAGGAAAGTGAAGAGGCAACCAACAGAATGGGAAAAAATATTTGCAAACTATGCAACAGATAAAGGATTAAAAACCAGAATCTACAAAGAGATCAAGAAACTCCACAACATAAAAACAAACAACACACTTAAGAGATGGGTCAAGGACCTGAATAGACATTTTTCACTGTTGGTGGGAATGCAAATTGGTTAAGCCACTATGGAAGTCAGTCTGGAGATTCCTCAGAAACCTGAAGATAACCCTACCTTTCGACCCAGCCTTCCCACTCCTTGGAATTTACCCAAAGGAAATTAACAAAAAGCTGTCTGCGCATTAATGTTTATTGCAGCTCAATTCACAATAGCTAAGACCTGGAACCAACCCAAATGCCCATCAACAATAGACTGGATAAAGAAATTATGAGACAGGTTCTCTATACAGCACTCGAAAACAATGAAACCCGGTCATTTGCAACAAGATGTAGGAATCTGGAAAACATTATGCTGAGTGAATTAAGCCAGTCGCAAAGGGACAAATATCATATGTTCTCCCTGATCGGCGACAACTAACTGAGCACCAAAGGGGAAACCTGTTGAAGTGAAATGGACACTATGAGAAACAGTGACTTGATCAGCCCTTGTCCTGACTGTTGATGAACAACTTAATATTTTATCCCTTTTAGTATTTTTTGTTCTACTTATTACTATTGGTTGAACTCTGAATTAATACAGAATTATTCTTAAGTGTTGGAATTTAACTGAAAAGTGAATCCTGTTAAATATAAGAGTGAGAATAAGAGAGGGAGGAGATGTACAATTTGGGACATGCTCTATTGGACTTGCCTCAAACGGTAGAGTTAGAAACATACCAGGGGATTCCAATTCAATCCCATCAGGGTGGCATGTACCAATGCCATCTCACTAGTCCCAGTGATCAATTTCTGTTCACAATTGATCATAATGATAGGATTAAGAACCAAAGGGATCACATAAACAAGACTAGTGTCTGCAAATACTAGCTGATAGAATAAAAAAGGGAGAGAACGATCCAACATGGGAAGTGAGATACACAGCAGACCCATAGAATGGCAGATGTCCTAAACAGCACTTTGGCCTCAGAATCAGCCCTTAAGGCATGCGGATCCAGCTGAAAAGCCCATGAGACTATTTCAGGCATGGAAAGCCAAGACACTCTGGGGGAAAAAAACCTAAATGAAAGATCTCTGCGAGTGAGATCCCAGTGGAAAGAACAAGTCATCAAAGAAGGAGGTACCTTTCTCTGAAGGGAGGAGAGAACTTCCACTTTGACCATGGCCTTGTCTAAATATGATCAGAGTTAGTGAACTCAGGGGGCTGCCATAGCCTTGGCAGCTCATAAGAAGAGCCTAGGGTGATTACTGACGCCATAAATAAGAGTGTCAATGTGTTAAGTCAACAACAGGAGTCACTGTGCACTTACTCCTCATGTAGGATCTCTGTCCTTAATGTGTTGCACATTGTGATTTAATGCTATAACTAGTATTCAAACCGTATTTTACACTTTGTGCTTCTGTGTGGGTGCAAACTATTGAAATCTTTACTTAATATGTGATAAATTGATCTTCTGTGTATAAAGAGAATTGAAAATGAATCTTGATGTGAATGGAAGGGGAGAGGGAGTGGGAGAGGGGAGGGTGTGGGTGGGAGGGAAGTTATGCGGGGGAAAAGCCTTTGTAACCCATAAGCTGTGCTTTGGAAATTTATATTCATTAAATAAAAGTTAAAAAAATATAAAAAAATCAAAATAGCATTGTATTATCCCTTTAATCATAATAAGTTTGCCAATACTTTCTCCCATTCTTTGCTTTCTCTTTTTAGTTTTTTCTTTGGTATACAGAATTTTTTTGGTTGTCGTTTTTACAGTCCTAATTTCTTTTATCACCTGTGCATTTGGTGCCATATCTAAATACTGGTTTAAGTCTGGTACAGCCAGAGCTGTTTTATTCATTTGTTTTTTTTTATTTTTTTTTTATTTTTTTTTATTTTTTTGACAGGCAGAGTGGACAGTGAGAGAGAGAGAGACAGAGAGAAAGGTCTTCCTTTGCCGTTGGTTCACCCTCCAATGGCTGCCGCGGCCGGCGCGCAGGGGCCGGCTCACCGCGCTGATCCGATGGCAGGAGCCAGGAGCCAGGTGCTTCTCCTGGTCTCCCATGGGGTGCAGGGCCCAAGCACCTGGGCCATCCTCCACTGCACTCCCTGGCCACAGCAGAGAGCTGGCCTGGAAGAGGGGCAACCGGGACAGAATCCGGCGCCCCAACTGGGACTAGAACCCAGTGTGCCGGCGCCGCTAGGCGGAGGATTAGCCTAGTGAGCCGCGGCGCCGGCCTGTTTTATTCATTTGTTAAATGAACCACTGGATGGGAGTATTCTTTTTTCTCTTTGTCTCTCTCTGTATATCTTTTTATTTCAAACTAATTAAAAAACTTGTTAGAAACTACTTGGGGTTATTGGTACCAAATCAGAGTCAGATTATAGGAGTGAGGTCTGAGTGTTACATAGAGTGGTGTAGTGACTATAGTACATCATAATGTATTCTTTCTTTTATGAGCAAATAGAAGCAATGTGTTCCAAGGCTCTGATTATAAGGTGTAATGTCAGAGAAGGGAAAATGTTGCTTATTCTGATGTGATAATTACTGATTATATGATGGATTAAAATCTACACTGCAGCCTGTAGATATGTATAATTATTGTCAACAAAAACAAAGCTTAAAACTGTATATTACTACGTGTATAAGGCTAAGAGGTGTTAAAGTATTTAAATTAGCATCACAACTATTATTGTGACCTTAGGAATTATTTTATTAAGACAAAGATAATCTGAAAGTAACAGAATTGTTTTTTTCCCAGGCCAAGTAGAGCAAGTAGCAGGCAGTACTTTACCTTAAATTGGTAATTAATACATCTTTTAAATTGTTTCACATAATGAAAGTGTAGTAGTTCCTTAAGTGTATATAGAATTAATTTGAAGTAGGGCAATATCAAATAAGAAATCTGAAACATGCATAGTTCTTTCACACTAGACATTGTCCATGAATCGTAAGGCCCCTCATGTTATAGTTTTTTTTTTTCTATTTCAGAAAACTTTTTGGAAGTTGTTTTATTTACAGTGCCAACTTTTAAAAGATCACTCAATTTAACTGGACAATAAACTAGGCAGCAATCACTCTGCGAGAAGAGAGGATGCCCCAAATGCCACTTTCTATCGAGGACCCACAGTTCAGTTTTATTCAGAGCAAAGTAAACAGGAACTTTCAATCATACTAGACGAAACTCGGGTTTGGAATCTGTACTCAAACTACACATGCAGTGAGGACAATATTCTGCTAAAACAAATGATTTGCTGCTGCATTTGTCTATGTTTGCCTAATATTAACAATTATAAACAGAGCAGTGCAACTAGTATTTGGAACAATCCTTACAGTGTTACAGTGCCAGGCACAACATTTCACTTCTCTTCACACCACTGGTTCTCTTTGTGTACCTGGGCTTCTTCTTCTTCAGTAAAGTCATTCCTAATGTTGACGGTCTTGCGAATCTCCTCAGGAGTCTTCCCCTTGATCATATTGGCAACAGTCTTGCACGTAAGGTCCAGCAAACCTTTGATGTCTAAGTAGTTTGCAGCCAGAATAAGCTCAAAAAGTGTTCCTTGGTCAACTTTCAGGAATTCCTGGTCCCAAACAGGGATATCATCCATTCGCTTTTCTTTGTTCTCATCGTCTTCAGGAGGAGAAGGGTCATCCTTGTGGTGAGTGCACCACTGAGTGACCTTTTTTAATATTGCTGCATTAACATTTGGTAGAGGAACCGGGTCATCGTCTCCTTCATCATCCATCCCCAAATCTTCCAACATGGTCTTGATAGTCACAGACTATTTGGCAATTTCTACATCAACTTCAAAAATCTCTCCATCAGAACTCTGCAACTTTATTGAAGGCATGGTGCTCGGGTTTGAGGAGCCGGCGGGCCGGAGGCTGACGAGAGAGGGGCGGCGTCAACGCAAGAAGAGAAAGGCGGACGACAAGGCCACTCAATAGTTTTAAATATTTTTGAACCAAAATGAGCATATTTTCATTTGTTCTTCTGTACAATGTACGAATGCCATCATATCGGTTGGTCTTCAATTTCTTCTGCAAAGCCCAAATTCAGGAGCCTGTCTTCCCACTCCTATTTATCCCATGTTTTAAGTAAGTGTTCCATGCTTTGTACTATTTTGGGAATTACATAATCATAACCACATTCTAATGTTAATGCAATTTCATTAATCCCTAAATACTACATATTATTTGTAGTAATACCTCATTCACCCACAGCCCCAGCAGGAATTAATCTAAACCAATCAAAAGATTGATCTTCTCTGGACATGTGCTATAATTGGAATCATACAGTGTTACAATATGTTGAGTTTTGTTTCATATTTCTTCTCTTGAGTTTTTAATTTTGTGTCATTTGTTAATTAATTTTGACTCCCAAACAGTATATCATTATACAAGATATATTACAGACTGTTTTTGTTACACATCAATATTTGAGTTGCTTTCATATTTGTCTTTCACTAATATTGCTGCAGTGCTCCTTTGTGTGCATGTGGATTCTGTGTCTTTTGGCATACCTGGGAGAGAAACTGCAGAGGTAAAAATAGTCCCATGTAGAACCTGCTTAGAAACTGCTAAATTCTTTCTCATGGAATTGCGCTATCTTATTGGAAGTATATGAAGTTTCCATTTTCTCTATGTCCCTGCAATGTTTATCTATGGCTGAATCAGAGTCATTTTACTGAATCTTAAATGATATGTTCCTTATGTTTTGATTTGCACTTCCCTAATGACTAATGGTAATCATGTCTTTGTTGTAATTTCAAAATATCTCATTGGAATCACTGCTTTATTTTAAAAAATGTATGATTTTTTATTTTTCCAGTACAAAATCCCAACATTTTTCTTAAATTTCTTAGTTTATTTACACTTTGATGCTACCTTGAACGTCAATGTTAATTATCTTTTCAGAATGTTTATTGCTACTATACAGAAATGTAATTGATACTTGCATCTTTTATATTCAGCAGAATTCTGAATTTTATTCTTAGCAAGTTCCTCAGAATATCTTTTCCTTGTAAGATTATGTATTTTTCAAATAAAAACACATCAGTTTGTCTTTCAAAATATAAAAAAATTTTAAAGATTCTTTAAACTTTATTTGAAAGACAGAGTTACAGAAAGAGAGGGAGAGAGAGAGAGAATCTTCCAAATGCTGGTTCACTCCCCATATAGCTTCATTGTGTGGGACTGGGCCAGGCTAAACCAGGATCCAGGATTTTGGAACTTCTCAAGTCTTCTATGTTTGTCTGATTTTATGTTAATATCACACTTTTTGTGGGTAGTAGCTAAGAGCCAATTACACCAGATTGATAATTCAATTCTGAGAGTATACTTTTTGTTCTGTTTCTAATTTGCGGGATTCTTTTTATTATTTTTGATATATGAGAGAGATAAATTATCACAGCAACCAAATGGTCAATCTTTAATTGGAAAAGTAAGTGCACTATTTTGAAGATGCTTCTCTTTAAATATAAAGAGTTGTATTGATATATTATTTAATATGGAAATGCACTTGTGTTTTAGGAAAAATAATGTCTTATAGTAAGGTTGTTTGAATAAATTTGTAATTGGTTCTGAAGACTACATGTCACTTTGGGTGAGTATCTAGATTTCCCTAATTATTTTTGTGTTGTGTCTTCATTCCCAGTGCCATTTTTGGAGGTACTCTATGCATCTTGCTCTTTCAGCATGACACCTGACTTCAATCAAAGAAATCAGCTTGCTATATTTTAAATACAACTATGAACCTGATCTATTTTGAGGAGGATGTACATTCATATTTGCAGTTTGATTGATATTCTTCATCATTCTTTTCAGTGGTATGTTTTATCCTTGACCTGTGCCTCTGTGGCTTAGTGGAGTGTCTGTTTCTTCAGTGGATACCTGGAGATGTGCGCTCATCAGGGCCAGGTAGCTCTGGTCAGTGCTCAAGGCAGGGGTTAGAAGCCAAAGTGACAGCAAAGTTGGGCTCGGTAGATCTCTATTGACAGTAGGTGGGAGGGTCTGATCATGCCTATTGCTATAATCACAACCTCACCTCCTTTCTTCTAAATTGGCAGATGCCCAGGATTATCCTACAGTGAGCATGAACTGCAAAAAAGATCTCTGCAGTCTTCAGAGTGAGCATAGAACCCTCAGTAGTGACCTATCCCAGGCAGTCGGAGAGTTCTGAGCCTCTGATTCCAGACACAGTAACTTCCCAGGGACCCAGCTAGGCCTCATGCTTTATCTTGTAGTCACAGATTTCCCATGGTCATGGGGTGCAGAGAATCCTCTCTCTGTCTCAATGAGCCTACCCTGTCCATGGAGAAAGCAGAGTCATTTCCAGAGTCAGCTGCTTCTGGGTACTCCACTTTGGTAGTTTGAGCCCCAGAGTCTATGATAGATTGAGAGGTTGAGGGCACCTGTCAATCCTAAGTGGGTGCCCCCTCAACTCTCCCAGCCAGACTCAAAGTCAGTGGGAAACATGGCTTTTTTTTGTCTGGTAAACTCCCCAGGTCATGCACATGAGAGCCAATACAGCTTGTACTGGTATCAAGATTGTACATTCTTTCCAATGATTGACAGCATCCTTGTGTGTGAATGGGGAGGAAAAAATGTGCTTTTCCTTTACTAGATTAGGTGGATACCCTCCTTCTCACTAGGTCTACAGGCTTGGTTCAAAGTCAGTGCAGTCCACAAAGTTCTCCTTCATGCAATATCACCAGTGGCACAGGCTGCCACAGTGTGCCCTCATCTTGCTCTTAGAGCTTGGCATTTCTTCCAGCCTCCATCTGTGGGATTCAGGACTATGTATATTGCAAATGTTGAAAGTCAGCAATTTTACCTTGTACCTGATCTTTTTTTTCCTTTTTTCTATTTATTTATTTATTTATTTTACAGGTAGAGTTATAGAGAGTCAGAGTGAGAGAGAGAGAGAGAGAGAGAGAAAGGTCTTCCTTCCATTGGTTCACTCCCCAAATGGCCGCTACAGCCGGTGCTGTGCCGATTCGAAGCCAGGAGCCAGGTGCTTCTTCCTGGTCTCCCACGTGGGTGCAGGTGCCCAAGCACTTGGACTATCTTCTACTGCTTTCCCAGGCCATAGCAGGGAGCTGGACTGGAAGAGGAGCAACTGGGACTAGAACCTGCCACCCATATGGGATGCCAGAGCCACAGGCGGAAGATTAACCAAGTGAGCCACGGTGCCGACCCCATCTTGTACCTGATCTTAAAATTTACTTCAGTATGGTTGATGGTAACTTTGTTTTTTTTTTCATATTTGGCTTTATTATGTTGAGGTAGTTTCCCTCTATTACTACTTTGTGGAGTCTCTATATCATGAAAGGATGTTGTGACAAATCTTTTTTCTGCATCAGTTTAAATTTTTGTATTTTTCCCTTCAAGCTTGTTAATGTGACATTAATACAATGATTCATTTTCGCATGTTTAACTAACCTTACTTTACAAGAATAAAGCTTTTGTATGAAATCTTTTAAATAACTGTTGCATTTATTTTGGTATTGTTTTGTACAGACTTTTTGTATCAGTATTCACAGGAGGTATAGTTTTTTGGTTTCCTCTTTCTTCTAGTGGCTTTGCCTGATTTTTTTTAATCAGGGTATTGCTTGTCTCATATAATCAATTAGAATTTTTCCTCCTCTTAATTTTATGTGTTTGGGAAATACTACTATTAATTATTTTGCATTTTTTTACAATTAATCAACCAAGGCATTTTGTCTTTTGATTTATCTTTATAGTTGGGTTTCATTATTAATTCATGAGTAATATCTCCCATAATTTAATATATCTCTGCTATTTTCTCATTAAACTCAATTGAAATTTTCTGTTTCTTTGTAACATATTCTTGATAGAATGTGCTTCTTGAAATTTGTCCATTTTTATTAGATTGTTTCATTTATAGGTATATAATTGTTGACAACATTCTCCTACAATTCTTTCCATTTGTGAAAAACTGTAGCAATGCCCCCTCATTTTTTTTTGCTGATTTGTTGATTTATTTTATTTTTGTTATTTTATTTCCATTTTTTCTTAACTCTGATACAAGTTAGTAAATTTTGCTTGTCTTTTAAAATTATTTACATTTCAAAATACTTTCATTATTATTCAAATGTGTGTGTGTGTGTGAGAGAGAGAGAGATAGAGAGAGAGAGATCTGCTGTCCTCTGATTCACTTCCCCAGTATCTTCAACAGCTAAGACTGAGCCAGACTGAAGCCAGGAGCCCAGAACTCAATATGGAGCTCCCACATAGTTGGCAGCAGTGCAAGCAGTTGAGTCATCATCTACTGCCTCACAGGTGTGCCTTAGTAATTACATGCATCAGAAGCAGAGAAGCTGGGGTACAAACCAGGCACTCAGATATGTGATATGGTTCCCTAAGTGGTGTCTTAACTGCTGTGCCAATGTTGGTGAATGTTCACCATTTTGAATAATCAAATCTTAGTTTCATTTATTTTCTTCATTGTTATTCACTTCTCTGAGCTGTATATCTATGCTATAATCTGTTATTTTCTTCTGCTATCTTTGAGTTTACTGGGTTCTTTTTTTACTGCATAAGTTAAAAACCTAGACATTTGATTCGCATTTTTTCTTTTTTAATGTGATTGCTTAGAGCTATGCATCTCCATTTTTGCACTGTTTTTGCTGCATCCCATTGGTTTAGTACACTGTGTTTCCATTTTATCAGGATATTTTCTAGCTTCCTTCATCATCATTTTTTAACCAACTGGTTAATCTCCATATATTGGTAAGTTTTCCCACTTTCATTGCTACTGATTTATTTTGTTTCACATGACCCCAAATGATAAGTGGAATGATTGCAGGCTTATAACTTATCAACACTAGTATTGTATTCCAACATGCTTTGCCTTGGAAAACATTTTGTATGCACTTATACTAAATGTTATTCTACTGTTCCTATGTGGGACACACACACACACATACATGTATACACATACACATGCATGCGTGTACATATATGTTCCACTTAATCTAAAGTATTACTCTAGTCCTATTTTTTCTTCTTGAACTACTCTCTGGTTTTTCTGTTCACTATTGAATGTAGGGTGCTAACATCTCTAGTCTTATAGAGATGTCTTTTTATCACTCTAACTGCATCAGTGTCTGCTTTCTGTATTTAGAGGTACAAATATTGGTGAATGCACCTTTATAAATTTATAGGTATTAGTAGAGTGACCACTTTTCATATTTTATCTTTCTTTGTCTCATAGCAGTTTTTGTCACAAATGCTACTTTTTTATAGTGATATAGCATCTTCTACTCTCTTTTGATTGCTATTTGCATGAAATACCTTTTTCTCATGCTTTCAGTTTTGAAGTATGAATATGATTATATTTGAAGTGAGTTTCTTATTCACACTATATTACTTAACCACTGTTGCTATTTATTCATTCATGATACCAATATTTCTCACTGGGAAGTTTTATCCATGTACTGGCAAATTAATTATGGTAAAAAAGCACTTAGTTTTATAATTTTGCTATGTGTTTTCTCTAGGTCTTATATTTTCTTTTACCATTTTGCCTACTTTATTGGCTTTCTTTGCATACAACTGGGTGTCTTTTTTGTACAGACTCATCCTGATTACTTTCTCATTTCCTTTTTTATATATAAAAATGTTCTCATCATTATTATGGGGATTATACACATTGTTCTAAATTTGTAATGACTCATGTTAAATTGATATCAACATAAGTTCATATGCATACAGATGTTCCAATACTTTGTAGTTTACTATTTATTCATGATAATTTTAAATCAGTGGGGGTCAGCACTGTGGTGTACCAGGTGAAGCCACTGCTTGCAGTGCCATCATCCCATATGGGAACCAGTTCAAGTCCCAGCTTCTCCACTTCTGATCCAACTCTCTGCTATGGCCTGGGAAAGCAGTAGAAGATGGCCTAAGTGCTTGGGTCCCTAAACCCATGTAGGTGACCTGGAGGAAGCTTCTGGCTCCTGGCTTCAGATTGACACAACTCTGGCTGTTGCAGTCATCTGGAGAGCAAACCAGTGGATGGAAGACCATATTTCAACACAATCATATTGAAAACATCTTGGCACTCTTCCAAAAATAGATGGATATGGATGGATATGCTAATGGGAAAGAAGAGTAACTCTGGAAATCAACCTAAGCATCTACAACTAACTTAGCTTTGACAAAGGAGCTAAAATCAATCCCTGGAGCAAAGACAATCTCTTCAACAACTGGTGCTGGGAAAACTGGATCTCCACATGTAGAAGTATGAAGAAAGACCCCTACCTAACACTTTACACAAAAACCCATTCAAAATCAATCAAAAACTTAAATCTACAGTCTGATACTCTCAAATTATTAGGGAACATTGGGGAAACACTGCAAGATATTGGCATAAGCAAATAGTTCTTGGAAAAAAAAGCCCAGAAACACAGGCAATCAAAGCCAAAATTGACAAATGGGATTACATCAAACTGAAAAGCTTATGCATTGCAAAAGGAACACTCAGCAAAGTGAAGAGGTAACCCGCAGAATGGGAGAAATTATTTGCAAACTATGCAGATGATAAAGGATTAATATCCAGAATCTATAAAGAGCTCAAGAAATGCAATAACCACAAAACAAAAAATCCATTGAAAACATGAGCCAAGGACTTAAACAGGCATTTTTTAACAGGAGAAATCTCAATGGCCAACAAGCACATGAAAAAAATGCTCAAGATCACTAGCCATCAGGGAAATGCAAATCAAAACCACAATGAGATTTCACCTTACCCTAGTTACAATGGCTCCTGTACAGGAATCAACCAGCAAAAAATGCTGGCAAGGATGTGGAAAAAAGGTACCCTAATCCACTGTTGGTGGGAATGTAAACTGCTACAGCCACTGTGGAAGACAGGATGGAGATATCTCAGAAATTTGAATATAGACCTACCATATGACTCAGCCATCCCACTGCAGGGAATTTACCCAAGGGAAATGAGATAGGTATGTGAAAGACTTACCTGTACCCCCATGTTTCTTTCAGCTCAATTCTCAATAGCTAAGTATGGAATCAACCCAAATATCTGTCAATGTAAGACTTGATAAGGAAATTATGGAATATGTACACCTACACAGCAGCAAAAAAAAAAAAAAAAAAAGGAAATCCTGTCTTTTGCAACAAAATGGAAGAAACTAGAAAACATTATACTTAGTGAAATACGCCTGTTCCAAAGGACAAATACCATATTTTCTCCCTGATCTGTGATAACTAATAGAGCACCTAAAAGACGATCTAGAGTATTAGAGTTTAACATTGAGTTCAAGAGGAAACCACTATTACTTTCAGAAGGCTCTCATGGGCCACTACTCCCTACTCACCCTTAAGGCTAGGGGTGAGAGAAGCAGTCTGTAAATCAGTGAATTTTTATATTTATGATTGTAAAATAATATAATAAATAGATCTTAAACATAAAAATGAAAAAAGCAAAAAGATATACTGTACTCTCTCATAAAGCAAGAATAGTTGAGATTTATAGCAGTGCCTGTTTTTATTAAATAAAAATAAAATGGTACCCTGTCTATAAAATTATACTTGTTCATTTTATATAATGATAAAAAACTTTAGAAATGCATTATCTCTCAGTAAATAAACATAGCATTGCAACCCATTTAAAATGGAAAAAAGTTATCAGACTGGCCCATGGAGATACCTAAGATTATTTTACAGCTCCTAATGTTAGAAAAATTAAACCAAATAAGGAAAAAATGAAAGAGAAACAAAAATTACAAAATTGCAATCATGACCTAAAAGACCATGCTGTAATATCTTCATTCAAATTCAGTAACTAAGTCATTTCTGGAATAAACACTGCAGATAATTATATTAGGAGAGTGATTTTGCTGGAACTCAAATCAATGTCAAAGGTATATAGAAATAATTTACATGCTTTATAAAGAAAGACTAACTCTGAAACAGAGGGACTGCTTAAAAATCAAAACTACTGATATACAGAGAGTATATCAAGAAGGGAAGCTTTGATTGAAGAAAATATTCAGTGGAAACACAACTAAAAGTCATAATCCTGGTTATGCTGCCTATTTTTTACAAATTTGAATAAAGGAAACATAATTGAAGGCACAACATGCATTGACAAACTAAAATGAGAAATTATGGACAATTTAAGAACCAAAATATTTTCTACTGAAGTAACAATACATACTTTTCAGTTGATTCAATGTGTAATGTTGACCTCATAAAGGTCTCTAGTGATTCTGCATTTTCCACTTCTTGAATTTCTTAGAGCTTTTGATCAAAATCTTGTTTTTTTTTTTTTTTTTCAAATAAGATCTTGTAACAACTAGTCCATCAAAATCTATTTCTGCCTTAGGCCTTGTTTTACCTAATCCCAGAATTGTCCTTGCTGATGTATCCTTCTCAAGGACTTCATGATGCTGTTAGGTTTGTTCTGGCTGGATTGATTTCCCTAAGAGGATTTCTGTGTTAGTGTAAATGAAGAATACTGTGACCACACCTGATTAGCTGCCCAAACCCAAAGAACTTACCCTATCAGATGAATTCATTGATACAAGTAAGCTCCACTTTTAGTTTTTTCCTCATAATTTATGGTTTCTGGTGTAAAGGGTTTTGCTGATTTTTTAAAATAGATTCTATTATAGCATACAAACATTTTAAAAGGCAGAGAGAGAAAGATAGAAGAGACAGAGATCTTATATCAGCTAATTAATTCCCCAAATATCTCAATAGGCAGAGTTGAAACAGAGTGAAACAGAAACCTGAAACTCTCTCTTGGTCTTCCACATATGTGGCAAAGATCCTGCTGCATCCCACAGTTCATGTTAGCAGGGAGTGGGATAGAAAACAAAGGAGCTGGAACTCAAATCAGGCATTCCAATATGGCATGCAGGTATCCAAAGTAGCATTTTAATGGCTGTGTCAATCACCTGTCCAAAGTCTATTTGTAAAAATTGTGTCGAAGTCACTTGTGAACTTATTCAGGGGAAAATTTATTATTTAAATTATAAAGATGGGAAAAAGAGACTATTTCATGTGTTTTGAGGGATGAAAACTATGGGTTCCAGAATATTATGGTAAAAGGTTCTTACTGTCTGCATGCAGATTTTATTTGTTTGCCATGCTTTGGATACCTGCCTCAACATTAAAGAAAAAGTATAGTTCCAACTATCCAGTATAGTTTTCTATAGGTCACTTAATAGTCCTGGTAAATAGGATGCGGTCAGAGATGTATTCTTTCAAATTTTGATGGTAAAAAAGTGCAATCTTTATTGTGTAACCAAAACCAAAGAAGATACTTAGGAGTACAGCTATAGATGCTTATGCAGCAGAACTCCAGATATAGATGGGAACAGCAGTCCTGTCTGTGCTATCTTGCACAGTAAAGTAAGTGAAACATATGTGAGGGGGCTTTAAAAAGTTCATGAAAAACAGAATTAAAAGTATGAGTTTACTATGTTACAACTTTTTGGCAAAAAGGGATTTTAATAATATATGGAAAATGCATAAAATAAAAAAATATGAATTTCAAAATTGGTATTACACCAAAATTGCCTCATATTTTAGTTTCATTTTATGAAGATTTAAAAATGTTTTAAGTATTTATTTATTTATTTGAAAGAGTTACAGATAGAGATGGGGAGAAAAGGAGGGAAGGAGGAAAGGAGAGAGGGAGAGAGGGAGAGAACGAGAGAGGGAGGGAGAGAGGGAGAGAGGGAGGGAGAGAGGGAGAGGGAGGGAGAGAGGGAGAGAGGGAGGGAGAGAGGGAGAGAGGGAGGGAGAGAGGGAGAGGGAGAGGGAGGGAGAGAGGGAGAGAGGGAGAGGGAGAGGGAGGGAGAGAGGGAGAGAGGGAGGGAGAGAGGGAGAGGGAGAGGGAGACCTTCTATATGCTAGTTCAATTCCCAGATGGCTTCAATGGCCTGGGCTGGGTCAGTTCAAACTATGGAACCAGGAGCTTCATCTGGGTCACCCATGTGGTGGCAAGGGCCAAAGGGTTGAGCCATCTTCTGCTGATTTTCCCAGGCCGTTGTCAGGGATTTGGGTCAGAAGTGGAGCAGCTGGGACTCAAACCGTTACCCATATAGGATGCTGCCATCACAGGCAGTGGCTTTACCCACTGCAACACAATTCTGTCCCCCAAAATATTTACAAATATATAAGCTTATTTAAAAGGCAGAGTGACTGAAAGAGATCTGTCTTCCTTCCATACTCTGGTTTGTCCCCATATGCCTGCAACAGCCAGGGCTAGGCCAGTCTAAACCCAAGACCAGGAACCCCTTTGTGGTCTATCATATGGGTGGCAGTAATACAAGCACTTTGGTCACCATCTACTACCTCCCCTGCACATTACTAGAAAGATGGATGAGAAGCAGAGGTAGGACTTGATACTCTGATGTGATATGTGGGCATTCCAAGTGGTGGCTAGACCAACTGCTAAACCGCTACTCCTTGAACATTTTGAAGTACCACATAAATATTTGATAAAATACCTTTATTTTACCAAGGTTCTTGTATTCCAGGTGTGACTTGTTATGTCCACAGGACCCATGTCAACCTTTCCAGCAAGGAAATGTATACCATGAAGAGAAATGCTGCAAGAAACAAACAAAACAAATCTTGAAATGTGAAGATTAATAAGAAAAGCAAATTCTTTTAATTAAATTGAAATAACTTTTCTATGCAGTGGCAAATATTTTATAAAATTCTTACCTGTAGTAGCTAGAAACACCATGAAAGCAGATTATCTCATTAAAAATTATTAGAAAATAATGCTTGGGTCTAGCACCATGGTGTAGTGGGTAAAGCTGCCACCTGTGAAGCCAGTATTCTATATGGGTTCTGGTTTGAGTCCTAGCTGCTCCACTTCTGATCCAACTTCCCAGTTGAGAGAGCAGTGGAGAATGACCGAAGTACTAGGGCCCCTGCATCCATGTGGAAGATTTAGAAGCTCCTGGGTCATGGCTTTGTATTGGTCCAGCTCCAGCTGTTGTGGCCATTTGAAGAGTGAATCAGTGGATAGAGGATCTCTCTCTCTCTCTCTCTTTTTCTCTCTCTCTCTTTTTTCTCCTTCTCTTTCTCCTTCTTCTTCTTCCCTCTGACTTCCAAGTAAATAAAGCAAATCTTTAAAAAAGGAAAATAATGTTCAGCAAGGTGATGATTTCTAGAAGAGAAGGAAAATTGAGTGTTTTTAAACGTCAGTCATGAATCAACCAATTTAATGAGACTTTGAAAATAAAGTAATTTTAGGAAAATAATGTGCTCTAAGCTTAAAGATCACATTAAAGGAGAGATCTGTCATTTTACCACTGCTTCAAGGTAATTTGCTTTAAGTTGAGATAACGAAAGATTGTTGGGTGATATCAATTTTATTGAAATTGAGATATCATTGTAGTATTATTTGCATTTCCCTGATGGCTAGTGTTTCTGAGGATTTTTTCTTATGCTGTTGACCACTTGTATTCCTTCCTCTTAAAAATGTCCATTCATGTTTGTTGTCCGTCTCTTTAAGGATTGTTTGTTTTGTTAATGTTGAATTTCATGAGCTCATTATATTTTATGAATATTAATCATTTACCAGATGTAATTCACAGATATTTTCCCCCACTCTGTCAGTTTCTCTTCTTTTTGTTGCTTCCTGTGCTGTATAGAAGTTTATTAGGTTGATGTAATTTCATTTTGAATATTTTCCTTTTTTCCTGT
Source organism: Oryctolagus cuniculus (assembly GCF_051225735.1). Lineage (NCBI taxonomy): Eukaryota > Metazoa > Chordata > Mammalia > Lagomorpha > Leporidae > Oryctolagus > Oryctolagus cuniculus. The sequence goes on from NC_142877.1 coordinate 50,663,897, forward strand.
GTTATTGGGTTATAGCAGCATGAAATAGATTAAGAGAATTGCCATATCAGTAAGTTTTTCTTTGAAACTTTTATTAAATTATGGATATGTGTTTATTTTACTTTTGGCTCAAAAAATAACTCATTAAAATGTGAGAATCATTAGTAAACAACATAATGTCACATTAAGGAAGAAATTCACTACATCAAAATACCAAGCTTATATTTTCCTTTGCACATTGTGGAGCACAACTAGATAGAAACATTGACACCATTGTTAAAACATTGACTGATAATTGAAAATTTAGCTTGTCTTATAAACACACAAACCATCAGAAGTGATTTATTTGGAAATTTTTTATTATGTATTTATTTATTTGAAATCCAGAGTTACAGAAAGAGAGATAAAAAGAGATGTCTTCCATCCACTGTTTTACTCACCAAATGGCCACAACAGCAAAGGCTGGTCCAAGGTCAAGCTAGGAGCCAGAACCATCATCTGATCTTCCATATGAGTAGCAGGGGCTCACACATCTGGGATATCCTTCACTTCTTTATCAGGACATTAGCAAGAATCTGGCCCAGAAGAGAAGCATCTGGGACATGAACCAGTGCCTATGTGAGATGCTGACATCACAGGCAGAAGCTTTACACACTATACCACAATGCCAGCCTCTGGAAAACATTTTAACTATAAAAACACAATACTTTTTCCCATAAAAGTCATTGTCTCATCTTTACTATATTTCTTTGGATTTGAGGATTTTTAAGTTTGGTATATTTTAAATGTCTTACAGTCAAAACGTATGTGAGGAAACTTTTTTTTTGCCAACAGAGGGAAAGGATTTATTTTGTTTCTCTTGAGAGCTGGGAATAGAGTGAGTTTCTCAGGCATTCTCGAGGGTAGGGTTAAACATGAACAGTGCTGCACACAGTTTCTCTGCTCCATTCCAGCACAAAATACATCACAGAGCAATTGCTAGTTCAGCAACACAGAAGCACAAGTAGACCATAAGACTTGACAAGTAGTATAAGTTCCAAGAATGGTAAGACTCAGAGTGCCAGGCTGAGGTGGGATGGTCAACAATGGTTGGATTAAGAAGCCATTAAAAAATGAACATATTAATTAGTGACATTAACTTTTATATCACAAAATTTCCTACATAACATTACCATATAACATGCTCTGACATAGATTTAATTGCACAAAGTAGGGATTACTTTCACATCAGTGTTAGAAAAGTTTATTTTCACAATTTTAAAGAGGTAAATCCCAAAACTTTAAAATTCCTCAATTATTTTTCCCAAAACAGATTAAAAAGGTAAATAAAAAAAAGCATCAGAATATCAAACCATGTTTAAAAATCCTGTGGGCTAATTTTAAAATTTGAATTATCGGGGCAGAGCCAAGATGGCGGAATAGTGAGGGCGCGCACCGATAGTCCGGGAAAATTTAGTTTAATAAAAGGGGAGTTACGGTAGCCTCAGAAAAAAGAACCAGGAAAATATTGCAGAGGAAACCCTTCTGGATTGAGTGGTCGTGAATTGGAGGACCTACTGGGAGAACAAGGTCGCCCACCGCGCGGAAGCCGAGCCGCGGGGCCGAGCCGCGGGGCCGAGCCGCGGAAGCCAAGCCACGGGACCGAGCTGCGCAAGCTGCAGGCTCTGCGCGCCAGTGCTCGAAGGGGAGTGCATGCCACACAGACAACAGCGGGGAGACTTGGGACGTCCAGGGCTCCGAGTCCACACATCAGCACTGGAAGGGGAGCGGACCTGCGTGGAGGGCGTGGGAGTCCACAGTTCGGGACACCAGCGGCAGACTCAACACACCAGCGCTGGAACGCGAGGTGAGCCGAACCTCAATAGCCCGAGACACCGGAAGACAAGCGGAGAGAGGAGACTAGAGGGAACGACCCCGGGGGGGGGGGGAGAGAGGAAAAAAAAAAAGGTGACTGGTACGGACACGGGTTTCTCTCTCTCCGCTCACCTCTCAAGGGCGAGCAAGACAAAGAGCAGGCGCCATCTTGGACATACGTCATAAGCAGAGCGACCTCAGGTCTGCACCGGCCCTGAGCCTAGCAGAAAAACCTGACTCTGGGTGGGGCAAATTAACAGGAGATTAGGACCTAGTAAATTTGTGGTGCTACTGAACCGAGACTGTGAAAAAAGAGACGGTGGGGGAGAGAACTCACGGAATTCACGTGAGCACTCTCCAGAGACGCTACAATTCCGTAACTTTGGCAACCCAGTGGGAGACTGAAGGAGAATTTGAGCCCACTCTGAGGGCCGAACAGATTCCCTGTGGGGTCCTTGGGAAAGAGCTTCTGATCTCTGGCTCCTGTGGGTATATCATTTGCCTGCTAACTACCTCCAACTTCGTTCAGCTGTGCAGAATAACTTCCCTTTTGAATCAAAAAAAAAAAAAAAAGAAAGAGAGAGAGAGAGAGAGGTTTACCACGCCTAACCTGGGAGTGTCACCTTTGGCACACCAAACAGAGCTCTCAGGCCACACCCATCTCAAGCCCTAAGGCTCCATCAAAAACAGACAGTCCTCTTAATCTAGAGTCATAGTATAACAAGAAAAAGCACCACAGTGAAGAAACCAAATATCTCCAATATGCCAAATAACAAACGCAAAAACCAAGGTAATAAAAACAAGGAAGTCACCATGAAGCCCTCAAATGAAAAACACCCCAATTCAAGATTATGAGGATGATGATATAGAAGAAATGCAAGAAGCAGATCTCAAAAAATTGATAAGAACATTAAGAAGTTCTCAAAAACAAATTCTTGAACTACAGAAATCCTTAATGGACAATATAGAAAATCTCTCTCGTGAAAATGAAATATTAAGGAGGAATCAAAATGAAACGAAACAACTAGTACAACAGGAAACTGGGATAGTGACTGATGTGAAGAATTCAATAGATCAAATGAAAAACACAATAGAGAGCCTTACAAACAGAATGGGTGAAGCAGAAGAGAGAATATCGGACTTAGAAGACAGAGAACAGGAAAGGATACAGTCAGACCAAAGAAAAGAAGAGGAAATTAGAAATCTAAAACATATTGTCGGGAATCTTCAGGATACTATTAACAAACCCAACATTCGGGTTCTAGGAGTTCCTGAAAGCATGGAGAGGGAGAAAGGATTAGAAGGCCTTTTTAGTGAGATATTAGCAGAAATTTCCCAGGTTTGGAGAAGGACAGAGAAATCCTAGTACAGGAAGCCCACAGAACCCCTAATAAACACGACCAAAAGAGATCCTCACCACGACACATTGTAATTAAACTCTCCACAGTGAAACATAAAGAAAAGATCCTAAAATGTGCAAGAGAGAAACGTCAGATTACTCTCAGAGGATCTCCAATCAGACTCACAGCTGACTTCTCATCAGAAACTCTACAAGCTAGGAGGGAATGGCGAGATATAGCCCAGGTACTAAGAGAGAACAACTGCCAGCCCAGAATATTATATCCTGCAAAACTATCATTTGTGAATGAAGGTAAAATAAAGACTTTTCATAGCAAACAGAAATTGAAAGAATTTGTTGCCACTCGTCCAGCCCTGCAAAAGATGCTTAAAGATGTGTTACACACAGAAACAAAGAAACACGGTCATCAATATGAAAGAAGGTAAAGGAAGGAAACCAAGGAAGGAAAGCTCACAGCAAAAGATCACAGGGAATTCAAAGCATATATTAGAACTTATCTTTGGCAAATGGCAGGGCAAAGTTACCACTTATCATTAGTCACATTGAACGTGAATGGCCTGAACTGTCCAGTTAAAAGACACCGATTGGCTGATTGGGTTAAGGAACAAAACCCATCTATTTGCTGCTTACAAGAAACACATCTTTCCAACAAAGATCCATACAGACTGAAAGTGAAAGGCTGGAAAAAGATACACCATGCCAACAGAAATGAAAAAAGAGCAGGCGTAGCCATCTTAATTTCAGACAACATAAACTTTACCACAAAAACTGTTAAGAGAGACAAAGAGGGACACTACATAATGATTAAGGGATCAATTCAACAAGAAGATATAACAATTATCAATGTATATGCACCTAACTACAGGGCACCGGTTTATCTAAACGATTTGTTAACGGACTTAAAGGGAGACTTAGACCCCAATACAATAGTACAGGGGGACTTCAATACTCCACTCTCAGAAATAGACAGATCAATAGGACAGAAGATCAACAAGGATACAGTAGATTTAAACGACACTATAGCCCAAATGGATCTAACAGATATATACAGAACTTTCAATCCTACAGCTAAAGATTTTACATTCTTCTCAGCAGTACATGGAACCTTCTCTAGGATTGACCACATACTAGGCCATAAAGCAAGTCTCAGCAAATTCAAAAGAATTAGAATCATACCATGCAGCTTCTCAGACCACAAAGTAATGAAGTTGGAAATTAGCAACTCAGGAATTCCAAGAGCATACGCAAACACATGGAGATTGAACAACATGCTCCTGAATGAACAATGGGTCATAGAAGAAATCAAAAGAGAAATCAAAAACTTTCTGGAAGTAAATGAGGATAACAGCACAACATACCAAAACTTATGGGACGCAGCAAAAGCAGTGTTAAGAGGGAAGTTTATATCAATAGGTGCCTACATCAAGAAATTGGAAAGGCACCAAATGGATGAGCTTTCAATTCACCTCAAGGATCTAGAAAACCTACAGCAAACCAGACCCAAAACTAGTAGGAGAAGAGAAATAATTAAAATCAGAGAAGAAATCAACAGGATTGAATCAAGAAAAACATTCCAAAAAATCAGCCAAACGAGGAGCTGGTTTTTTGAAAAAATAAACAAAATTGACACCCCAATGGCCCAACTAACTAAAAAAAGAAGAGAAAAGACCCAAATCAATAAAATCAGAGATGAAAAAGGAAATGTAACAACAGACACCACAGAAATAAAAAGAATCATCAGAAACTATTACAAGGACTTGTATGCCAGCAAACAGGGAAACCTATCAGAAATGGATAGATTCCTGGACACATGCAACCTATCTAAATTGAACCAGGAAGACATCGAAAACCTAAACAGACCCATAACTGAGACAGAAATTGAAACAGTAATAAAGGCCCTCCCAACAAAGAAAAGCCCAGGACCAGATGGATTCACTGCTGAATTCTACCAGACATTTAAAGAAGAACTGACTCCAATTCTTCTCAAACTATTCAGAACAATCGAAGAAGAGGGAATCCTCCCAAATTCTTTCTATGAAGCCAGCATCACCTTAATTCCTAAGCCGGAAAAAGATGCAGCACTGAAAGAGAATTACAGAACAATATCCCTGATGAACATAGATGCAAAAATCCTCAATAAAATTCTGGCCAATAGAATGCAACAACACATCAGAAAGATCACCCACCCAGACCAAGTGGGATTTATCCCTGGTATGCAGGGATGGTTTAATGTGCGCAAGACAATCAATGTGATACACCACATTAACAGACTGCAGAAGAAAAACCATATGATTATCTCAATAGATGCCGAGAAAGCATTTGATAAAATACAACACCCGTTCATGATGAAAACTCTAAGCAAACTGGGTTTGGAAGGAACATTCCTCAATACAATCAAAGCAATCTATGAAAAACCCACAGCCAACATCCTATTGAATGGGGAAAAGTTGGAAGCATTTCCACTGAGATCTGGTACCAGACAGGGATGCCCACTCTCACCACTGCTATTCAATATAGTTCTGGAAGTTCTAGCCAGAGCTATTAGGCAAGAAAAAGAAATCAAAGGGATACAAATTGGGAAGGAAGAACTCAAACTATCCCTCTTTGCAGATGACATGATTCTTTATTTAGGGGACCCAAAGAACTCTACTAAGAGACTATTGGAACTCACAGAAGATTTTGGCAAAGTAGCAGGGTATAAAATCAATGCACAAAAATCAACAGTCTTTGTATACACAGGCAATGCCACGGCTGAGGAAGAACTTCTAAGATCAATCCCATTCACAATAGCTACAAAAACAATCAAATACCTTGGAATAAACTTAACCAAGGATGTTAAAGATCTCTACGATGAGAATTACAAAACCTTAAAGAAAGAAATAGAAGAGGATACCAAGAAATGGAAAAATCTTCCATGCTCATGGATTGGAAGAATCAATATCATCAAAATGTCCATTCTCCCAAAAGCAATTTATAGATTCAATGCAATACAAATCAAGATACCGAAGACCTTCTTCTCAGATCTGGAAAAATTGGTGCTGAAATTTATATGGAGGCACAAGAGAACTCGAATAGCTAAAGCAATCTTGTACAACAAAAACAAAGCCGGAGGCATCACAATACCAGATTTCAGGACATACTACAGGGCAGTTGTAAACAAAACAGCATGGTACTGGTACAGAAACAGATGGATAGACCAATGGAACAGAATTGAAACACCAGAAATCAATCCAAACATCTACAGCCAACTTATATTTGATCAAGGATCTAAAACCAATTCCTGGAGCAAGGACAGTCTATTCAATAAATGGTGCTGGGAAAACTGGATTTCCACGTGCAGAAGCATGAAGCAAGACCCCTACCTTACGCCTTACACAAAAATCCACTCAACATGGATTAAAAACCTAAATCTATGACCTGACACCATCAAGTTACTAGAGAACATTGGAGAAACCCTTCAAGATATTGGCACAGGCAAAGAGTTTCTGGAAAAGACCCGGGAGGCACAGGCAGTCAAAGCCAAAATTAACTATTGGGATTGCATCAAATTAAGAAGTTTCTGTACTGCAAAAGAAACAGTCAGGAGAGTGAAGAGACACCCGACAGAATGGGAAAAAATATTTGCAAACTATGCAACAGATAAAGGGTTAATAACCAGAATCTACAAAGAGATCAAGAAACTCCACAAAAACAAAACCAACAACCCAATTAAGAGATGGGCCAAGGACCTCAATAGACATTTTTCAAAAGAGGAAATCCAAATGGCCAACAGACACATGAAAAAATGTTCAAGGTCATTAGTAATCAGGGAAATGCAAATCAAAACCACAATGAGGTTTCACCTCACCCCGGTTAGAATGGCTCACATTCAGAAATCTACCAACAACAGATGCTGGCGAGGATGTGGGGAAAAAGGGACACTAACCCACTGTTGGTGGGAATGCAAACTGGTCAAGCCACTATGGAAGTCAGTCTGGAGATTCCTCAGAAACCTGAAGATAACCCTACCATTCGACCCAGTCATCCCACTCCTTGGAATTTACCCAAAGGAATTTAAATTGGCAAACAAAAAAGTGGTCTGCAGCCTAATGTTTATTGCAGCTCAATTCACTGTAGCTAAGACCTGGAACCGACCTAAATGCCCATCAACGGTAGACTGGATAAAGAAATTATGGGATATGTACTCTTTAGAATACTATACCGCAGTAAGAAACAACGAAATCCAGTCATTTGCAACAAAATGGAGGAATCTGGAACACATCATGCTGAGTGAAATAAGCCAGTCCCAAAGGGACAAATACCATATGTTCTCCCTGATCGGTGACAACTGACTGAACACCCAAAAGGAAACCTCCTGAAGTGAAATGGACACTATGGGAAACGGTGACTTGATCAACATAGCCCTGACTGTTAATGAATAACTTAATACATTATCCCACTTAGTAGTTTTTTTGTCTGTTCTACTTAATACGACTGGTTTAATTCTGTAATTAATACACAGTTATTCTTATGTGTTAAAAATTAACTGAAATGTGATCCCTGGTAAACATAAGAGTGGGAATAAGAGAGGGAAGAGATGTATAATTGGGGACATGCTCAAGGTGACTTGCCCCAAATGGTAAAGTTAGAAACATACCTGGGGACTCCAATTTAATCCCATCAAGGTGGCATGTACCAATGCCATCTCACTGTTCCAAGTGATCAATTTCAGTTCACAAATGATCATAATGAAAGGACTAAGAGTCAAAGGGAGCACATAAACAAGTGTAGTACCTGCTAACACTAACCGATAGAATAAATAAAGGGGAGAGTGATCCAACACGGGAAGTGAGATACTCAGCAGACTCATAGAATGGCAGATGTCCTAAATAGCACTCTGGCCTCAGAATCAGCCTAAAGGCATTCGGATCTGGCTGAAAAGCCCATGAGAGTATTTCAGGCATGGAAAGCCAAGACACTCTGGCAAAAGATCTCTGCGAGTGAGATCCCAGTGGAAAGAACAGGTCTTCAAAGAAGGAGGTAGCTTTCTCTGAAGGGAGGAGAGAACCTCCACTTTGACTATGACCTTGTCTAAACAAGATAAGAATCAGAGAACTCAAGGGGCTTCCATAGCCTTGGAAACTCATGACTGGAGCATAGGGAGACTACTGATGCCATAGACAGGAGTGTCAATTGGTAAAGTCAACAACAGGAGTCACTGTGCACTTACTCCTCATGTAGGATCTCTGTCCTTAATGTGCTGTGCATTGAGATTTAATGCTATAACGAGTACTCAAACAATATATTTCACTTTGTGTTTCTATGGGGGTGCAAACTGTTGAAATATTTACTTAATGTATACCAAACTGATCCTCTGTAAAAAAAAAAAAAAAGAAATTATCAACTCCCAACTTGACTCTCAATGGGATTAAACATGACAATAGGTCTGATCTGATTTCATCATCATTTAAAAAAAATCATCTATTATTTTTCACTTTATGTTTCTGTGTGAGAGCAAACTGTTGAAACCCTTACTTAATGTATACTAAGCTGATCTTCTGTATATTAAGATAATCGAAAGTGAATCTTGATGTGAATGGAGGGGAGAGGGAGTGGGAAAGGGGAGGGTAGTGGGTGGGAGGGACGATATGTGGGGGAAGCCATTGTAATCCATAAATTGTACTTTGGAAATTTATATTCATTAAATAAAAGTTAAAAAAAATTTGAATTATTTTAATTTATGACAATGATGGAATGTTTGCCAGTTAATCAAGCTTCCAAACTAACAGTCAAAATAAGAAAGAACTATCACTGGGATCCTGTTACATTTTAAATCACTGTAAAGGCTGATCAACTGTTATCATTAATAATGCTATTGCCATAGTAAATAATGCCATTGATATTCCAAAAGTATATTTGTCTTGCGAACCTTACACATTGATGCAAAAATCCGTGCTTTACCTGCATATTTTATTAACATAACAAATAATTTCTTCTATAATGGTAATTATAACAAAATATCAAATACCATCAGCCAACGTGCTGGCAAGTTCTATGGTCTTCTAATTAATAGACCAGAGCATAAACATGTATAAACCATACAGCCATATCAATTTATATGCAACAAATTCAAATTATTAGGAATATAAATTCAAATATTATATCAATTTATAAGCAATAAATTTAAAATGTTAGGAATATAATAAACTACATTTTAATAGTTTAATTTCCATATTTCATTAACATTTTTAATTCATGTCTCCCACTAAATTTTCTTCACTAAACTCAATTAAACTGTAGATTTAATACAGCAAAGCATAAGAGAGAAGGGTGTCAACAAAACAACTGAGTTTTATCAGTGTCTAAGTCACTTAAAGCTATTCTTCAAAAGACACATTATTTTTTTAACTTTTATTTAATAAATATAAAATATAAATTTCCAAAGTACAGCTTATGGATTACAATGGCTTTTTCCCCCACCATAACTTCCCTCCCACCCACAACCCTCACCTCTCCCACTCCCTCTCCCCTTCCATTCACATCAAGATTCATTTTCAATTCTCTTTATATACAGAAGATCAATTTAGTATATATTAAGTAACGATTTCAACAGTTTGCACCCACACAGAAACACAAAGTGTAAACAACTATTTGAGTACTAGTTATAGCATTAATTCACATTGGACAACACATAAAGGACAGAGATCCTACATGGGGAGTAAGTGCACAGTGACTCCTGTTGTTGACTTAACAAATTGACACTCTTGTTTCTGGTGTCAGTAATCACACTAGGCTCTTGTCATGAGTTGAATAAATAACTTTTTTAATTCCAGTTTTCATGAACCTTTTGAAAGTATTCCCACATAAGGTCATAAAAACACCTTAGTGTTAGGTGAAACCAATGTGAAAATTACCTACAATGTTTCTTTAAGTCCCTTTATTTCCACTAAGAAAGCTAGGCCTACCACTGGCTCTACCACTTCATTCCTATATAGAAGCTGAAGTATGATATCACTGATGCAATATGACTATTTTTCCACACTATGGTCTTATTTCTGCTAAGTCATTTTTATAGTCTTTATAAGTTGAAGTTGTTTTAACTGTCTTTTTAGACAAACTCTAAAATGGTAGATTCTAAAATGATATTGTTTAAAATTTTTTCCAATTCTGTTCCTCAAATACAATTTTGATATATTAGACAAACTAAACTATTAGACAACTAATATCAATGTTGTAAAGAGATTCAATTGAGTTTCAATTATCCTAAAAATGTAAGTGAACCTGAAGTGTGCACCTTGTGAAGTTATCTGAGAGTGAAAAACAAAAATTTAGAGACAATTATTAAATACAATGTTAACAAGTATACTGAACAGTAAGTTGGAACTCTTTTTATTTAACTGACATCTGCTTAGTTTTTTATTTATTTAAGTATAAAGGACCAGTTAATCAACTCATTAGACAAGGCAAGACACTTGAACTACATAATAGGATTTAAAAAGAAGTTGATGTTATAGTAGTTCTCTGGTAATCGCACACACACACACGCATACACACATACATATACACAAATTGGTAGAGTACTTCAGATAATAGATTTTCCCCTGTAATCTTATATAATGCACTGTTCACAATTTGTAGTATTTTGAAAACTACATAAATTGGCCGGTGCCGCGGTTCACTTGGCTAATCCTCTGCCTGCGGCACTGGCACCCCGGGCTTCTAGTCCTGGTTGGGGTGCCGGATTCTGACCTGGTTGCCCCTCTTCCAGGCCAGCTCTCTGCTGTGGCCCGGGAAGGCAGTGGAGGATGGCCCAAGTGCTTGGGCCCTGCACCCGCATGGGGGACCAAAAGGAAACACCTGGCTCCTGGCTTTGGATTGGCGCAGCACGCCGGCCACAGCGTGCCTGCTGTGGCAGCCATATGGGGGGTGAACCAACGGAAAAAAGGAAAGACCTTTCTCTCTGTCTCTCTCTCTCTCTCTAACTCTGCCTGTCAAAAAAAAAAAAAAGAAAGAAAGAAAAAGAAAAGAAAACTTCATAAATTGAACATGGCCAAAACAGAGATGTCTGATTGAACTCTTATGAAGCATTTAGGAACTTTGGCTACATTCCCAAAAAGACTGCTTCTTAAATCATAAAAATGAAAATTCATACAAAAGCACAACAGATTTAACAGACATCTTTAAAATAAATCAAATTGTAACTTAATTTTGTACTTTTTCAAATATGACTAAGAAAGTAAGTTACAAGAATGTCTACATTGAAAAAATATATTAGCCGGGTGAATTTGGGAGGGAGAGGAAAACTATACAGTATTAATGCACTCCACGAAATCTGCAGAATTCCAAAATGTGCTAGCACTGAAAAACCATCTTTCAGTAAGGTTTTTCAAGTGGTACAATGAGCCTGTCAAAAAGTATCTGGTCTGTACTAACAGTTTACTGTCTTCAGTACAGGCCTTCATAATGTCAGTCACTCTGTTCTTTCAAAATCCCTTAATATAAAAAAGTTTTCAATGCTAATAGGTCGGGCTATGACTGATGGTGTGGGATTGAATCCATATGTACATTGAGTTTCATTTCATTGTCAAAAATTTGAACAAGTTGCTGCATGGATGCAACGTGACCAGATTCCAGTTTAGACCATACAGGCACATCATTTAAAGTTATTTCAAATGCACCTGTTGACATACACTGGTTCTCAATCATATTGCTCAAGAAGAAAACCATGATACATGCATAGATATTTTCTGGCCCCAAACCAGATGCTAGGAGCTTGCATGCCAAAGAAGCCAAAAGGATCTTTGCCAACAATTATTAAGCCTATTAATACTAGTTTGAAGACTGACAGGAAAGATCTTATATGTCTATATATTGGTTGAGAGAGGTAATTCTCTCCTTCAATTTGGATGTCTGGGTACCGCTGGCTAATAACCCCCATGTACTCCTCAAAACACCCGCCTATACCCTCAGAAAACACAAATCTGGACTTAATCAGCGGCCCCATAGCAAACTGCATCTTTAATCTCTTGCTGGGCACGCTGCCCATGTTGGCGGAGGTCTTGCTCCAGGCCACCACCAACGCTGCCACAAGGAAAAGCAGCAGAAGCCTCATTTTAATTGAGCCTCAGACAGACTGTAGCTAGCTCAAAGCCCAGCCCCGAGCCACTGGGAAACTTTTCTATCCACTTATGTGGGCTATTGTGATTTTAGTATAAGTATCTTAAAATCTAGTTCCACCCATTTATTAAGTGCTAAAAATAATATTTCTAACTAAAAAATAGCCTATTGTTAAATAATTTATTTCTCCATCTAGCAGACACCACAGTCCCTTAAGAATTTTTGGAACTTCACTTCTGTTAGGGATCCATTCGCAAAGAAACGAAACTCATCATTTATCAGGGAAAGAAACTGCGCTGTAGCAAAGCTTGAAAGAGGAAATGGCCAAACCGCAAACCGTGTTATAACTATGTAACCGCTGCTGCTACGGACTACGGGGCCGAAGGGAGGAAACATAGGCGCGGCTGTCCCTAAACAAGTGTATACAGGAAGACCCTCAGACGCTTGTAATTTGGAGCGCTACTCAGCCTCCTTCCCCAGTCTGTAGAGCCTAGTGCCTGCAGGAGCCAGCTGAGTGGCCTTCCCTCCTAGTGCCGGTAAAGAGCGTTTAACCTGATTCTTCTCAGTCTCCTTTGTGAACTCTTCATCAGCGTCCTGGCCAGTCGTTGGTGGTGGGAAAGCTGACAATTTCCACATACATTATATCATAAGATACAGACTATTTATTATATTGAAGGAAGTTCTGTAAGTCTTGTAATCGTCAAGTTCTGTATTAATGACAATTTCACAGTAGATCGTGAATAATTTAGTTGGAGTTTGTCTTAAGAGATAACAGTTCAGTTAGTCTCAATGTGGTAATGTGTTTTTTCAGATGAAAACATGACTTTTATTTATAAAAGACTATGCACTATAGATAAATTCTATAGGTAAACAAAGAAAATTCCATAGGTAAAATTGTTATTTGAAATTATAGGGGTCAGTGCTGTGGTGCTGGCATCCCATATGGGCACTGGTTCGAAGCACTGGTTCGAATCCCAGCTGCTCCACTTCTGTTCCAGCTCTTTGCTATGGCCTGGGAAAGCAGTGGAAAATGGCCCAAGTCTTTGGGCCCTGCACCCATATGAAAGACTTAGAAGGATCTCCTGGCTCCTGGCTTCAAATCAGCTCATCTCCAATCATTGCGGACATCTGGGGAGTGGACCAGAGAATAGAAGACTTCTCTCTCTCTCTTGCTCTCTCTCTCTCTCTCTGCCTCTCTGTAGCTCTGCCTTTCAAATAAATAAATACATTTAGAAAAATTAAATAAAGAAGAAATTATAGGCAAAGGAGAAAAAGATCTGTTTTTTAAAAAATATTTTATTTGAAAATCAGAGTTACAGAGAGAGAAAGACACACACACACACACACACACACACTCAGTGATCTGTCATTTAATGCTGCTTCACTTCACAAATGACCACAACATCTGGTCAAAGCCAGGAACCTGAAACTCCATCTTTACCTCTCATGTGGGTAGTAGGGGCCCAGGAACTTGACCATCTTCCACTGCTTTCCCAGATGCATTAGTAGGAAGTTGGATCAAAGTGGAGCAGTTAAGAGTTTAATGTACACTCATATGGGATGCCAGCATTGCAGACAATGGCTTAACCCACTCTACCATAACATGGCCCCTATATATCTGTTTTTAAAGAATATATTAATGAATTTAATTACTACAAAATTGATAAGATACCATGGATGAATGACTGCATTTTTTCCCTTAATGATGAGTAGATGACATTAATCAGGAATTAATTCTTGAGGGATCCTGTCAGAGTCAGTTCCACTCTCTGTTAATATTAGAATATTAGAACTCATGCTACTGACTAGGTGCTTGAAATTATGGACTCCCATCTTTTTATGGAGATACAACTAATATTCAGAGAGAAGAAATAATTTGTAAAAGTTCAGTCAATACTTGAGTGTTATCTTCCCACATTTTCTTCTTAGAGATATCTATGGAATCCACATATCCAGTTTCAAAATGATGATCACTTAGAGGTATGTGGCACCAGTATAGAAGCAACAATTCTTGTGGAAGGATATATGTAGGCTTACTGCTCTATGGTGCCTTTCTGGTTCCTTTCTGCAAACTCAGTCTCTGATTCACAAATATGAGTCTGAGAACTGAGTATTAAATGTAGAATTTCTTCTGTGGCCTGAAGCAGAGTTTCCTAAGTTGGGAAACTCAAGACTGAGATTCCTTGGTTTGCAGAATAGAGTCATGGAGACCAATGTAGGATCAGAGATGATAAAGGAATTTGAGCAGCACAAATCATACTTTATGCATGGAGAAAATGGGGAATAGGTTTTTAGCTAATAGCTAGTCTCCCCAATCACACCCCCACTCAACTAATATCAACCCCGGTTACAGGAGAGTTATGCACACCCCATTTGGACAGCATCAGTGATAAGAGCAGGTACTTCATGAAACCCTGATATTCAGCTGTTTGCATCTTGTGTAGCAGAAATATATAAATGGTACATTTAGTTCAAGTTCAATTCTCAGAAAAATAAACTTTTGTTAGATAGATATATGGACAGATGGATTTCAGGAATTTTCTAGGTAAGTAATTAACAGACAATGGAATGTTAGAGCAGCACAATTATTATGGAATGCACCCACTCTATCCCTAAGCCATATTATTCCAATAAATACAGCAGGAAAATTTTCCTGACTGTGAGATATGATTCATTGATGGGTCACAAATTATTTTAGCACATGAGACTTTCAAAGTATTAAAATATGTTGCCATGATAGTAGTACTATATTTTTTCTTTAAGTATTTTAGAGTGACATAGAATATGTTTGCATTTCTCTGAATAATTATCTGCAATAATTTGGTGTGAGTTTTAAAACCACAGTATAATTATCAGAACTAAATAGAAGTAAAGTTAGTGAAAATAACAAAATATTCTTCATGTGTTTGATCGTATTCATTTATAGCACATTTATTTCAAATGCATATTACCAAACTACACATTAATAAAAAGTTAGAATTCCACGTGAGTTCTGATGTATCCTGCTTTCTGGGAAGATGAGCTGGCTGCACAGAAAATATATGGATCATCTTCCTTGTCATGTAGGAAATGTAATCTTCTGCTCCCATGATTCACCAGCTCAGGTTCATGAGAAGGAATTTCTAGGTTGCTTCTCAGCATGTGCTACTCCACCAACTTCTGACATATTCTTACTCAAAATTCTGGGCCCTATAGCTATCTGAATTCTGCAACACCATTCTGGAGTTGGATTCTACATCTGTGAGGTCCTGGGGCAAGGGTGAGAGGGAGCTCTAAAACCTTGGTTGCCCAGGAGAGTAAGCAATGTGTCCCCCACGTGGTGGAAGCAGAAGAATAGATAAATCTTAGGTATCATCAGCTGAATCTGACACGAAGTTACATGAGGGCTGGTCCAGGAGGGGATATGAGTTCAGATCCTCAGATTTTGAACTATAAAAATGTAACTAAGTCCATGAATTCAAGGATTGCATTGTCAGCAGATGGTGCATAGTCCCTAAGGCAATGTGTGTCTGTAAGTGTACAGAAGGTGGTTCCATGTGAGGTTTATTCAAGGTGGGGTTGGGAGTGGTGAAGAGTATGCAGAGCATATGAACTGGAACATGAGTGGTATGAATTCATGTTCTGGCTCTGCCACTTTTTACTCATTTGTAAGATGAGCATATTCATGGCAAGGAAATATCCCTAAATTCCCAGAGAAATCATTGTGAAGTGTGTGCAGACTGATTTGCATTGTGTGAAAATTTTAATTGTGAGATTTCGTGGAGTTTCTTCAGCAAGTTAAATGTCTAGCCCTCTCCAGACAATGTAACCTGCCTACAAGCCCTGGTTTGATTTTACTGAAGTTTCTGCAAAACCTAGTCTTCAGGAATGAGGAGTTATTCAAGGGAGTTTGAGATACTGAATGATACTGCCATTTCTTTGAGAAGAGAATAGTTCCTATGCTATATGAAGGAAGGGGATCCATGATTAGAATTTGACCTGAAACACCTTTTGTATTAAACCCTCTCCCATGGAGCTCTAAATGTAGTCTATTACCACACATTGTGTCTAGAACTGTGCTAATGCTCCCTCTATTCTTATAGTTCTTCGTGCTCAGCAAGATAACCAGGACTTTTTGCCTAAGAAAGATGAAAAAAAGGCTTTAAGAAATAAGAGAGTCGACCAGAGTAACATGGTTTGTAAGTGCTACATATTCCAATTTTTGACAAGTGTTCTATTTTGCTACAACTAACTAAAAGTGTATATTAATTTTTGAGGTCAATTTCATAAATTTCAGTCAACCTAGAACAAACTTTGCTTTATGGGACTTTGCCCATGGCATGGCTTTCCATTTTTTCTGAAAAAGTGTCTACATTGTATGAACTCATAGAGTTTGTAATATAGATCTTTGTCAATTAATATCATCAATCTGTACTGAAAATCACATACACTGCATATAGTACACATAAACGTACAGAATACTTTTATTAACCTATTTTTCTTTATTTAAAATATGAAAATTAGACTGACTCAAAGTTTTACTGCTAATAAGTTTTTTAAAAATATAATAAATATAAAATTTAATAAAAAAATAAATAAAACCCAACATATAATACATATATAAATAAAACACAATACCCATATGTGTGAAAAAACTTTTGATCCACAAAGAATTTATTTGTGTGGTTCACAAGGTCTCTCAGTGCTAGCAACCTTGCTGAATTCCCTGTGGATGATATTTGTCATTGTTTGTAAAGTTCTACATGTGATTTTAAGTTCGGTTCAATTGTGTTTGGCATGTAATTTTATTATTTTATTTTGCTCCACAGGATGTATCATCATTTGATGTATGGCAACTAAAAATCTTAGTGAAAAAAGCAAACATTTGATTTGTAATTAAGTCAGCATTTTAAGACGGGTTCAGCTGTACCCACAACTCAGCGTTTAGTCATGGACAGCATTCACAGGTCTTTTGTCTTGAAAATGGTTTCACTCAGATCTGGTCATTTGTCTTGGCTCTTTGTTAGGCTTTTGTTTTCAACAGGCAAGCCCCAGGCTTCTTCACAAAATGACTAGGTCCAATAAAGCAAAAACCTCTAAGTAAGTGCTTTTTAAATTATGTTTGTAGGGTACTTATGGATGTCGCACAATGAAAGCAATAGAAATGGAAAATTTAGGATCATTATGGAGGGCTATGTGATGGAATGGATACAGGGAACTGTTTCATTTGGAATTATTGCTGGAAAAGTGCACTACCAAGTATACATTATGTCAAATTTTCCTTTAGAACTGTGAATAAAAATGGTATACCACAAGATTAATTTCTTTTTTAAAATTGTAGGCATATTAAATCAAGAGGTGTTGTAGTGGGAAAAACATAATATGGAACTCTGTGTGGTACATTTATATTAATATGAAAATAGCTAATACTACTCCATTGCTTTTCTATAACATAAATTTTAGAGACAACACATTCTCCTATGATATACTTCATAGTTACCTTTTAAATTATTTCTTTGAAATAGCAATTTTTACCAATCCAGCAGCAAATAAATGTTTTAATTAGCCTAATGATAATTTGTTCTTAAATTCTGCTAATTAACAGAATTGTGAATGCTATTTGAAGGTACTCTTTCTTGACTCTTCTCATGTACAAAGGACTCTTTCTCACAGGGAGCCTGATTGTCATTATTCTTCCAGCTGATGTGTCCATTATTCTTTATTCATTTCTATCATGATCTTGCTTTGTTTTCAAATTGATTTTTTGGGGGGGGGGTCTTAGCATGGTTCATCTAGGAAGGTATATCATGAATTCTCACATGTTGGGCAATAGGATTCATCAGAGAATGAGTCCCACATCCATTCATCCATAAGCCAGTCTTCCCAACTCTTCTCTTAGCATCTATAGTTCTCATGTCTGTGTTTCTTCCAAATCTGGAATTTGGGAAACCTCCTCCCAAAAACACATTAGAAGGAAATGTCAAGCACCAAAATTTTGTGAAGAAGTGGTGGCCCTTGGAATCTAAAGGCTTTCTGAATGAAAAGAACCAGCCCTCTAGCAAGGCTCTTAAGTTGCACTCAGAATTTCCAAAGGAAGTGGAAAGGAGGATGGCACTTGAAAGATCCCTTCCTTCTCAAAAAATAAGATAGTTGCCTCCATCACTGAGTCAGAGAAGTTTCTGGAAAAGAAAAGCACATTATCTTGGAGGATCCCTGCTCCTTCAAAGAAGTGCAATACTATTTCATCCAAATTAGATTTGTTGGGTGAGTTCCAGGGTACCCTTCCAAAGATTAAGAGTCATCCCACTTGCTCCCTGAAGAAGTGTCCCAGAAGAATACTACACAGAACCCTATCCTGGATCACTCTGAAATGATTACTCCAGAGCAGCCCAAAAGCTACCAGGCAAGATGGTGCCAATCGATTATGAGATGGGGGACTAAGGACCCAAAGAACATGTCAGTTCATTGGATCAATGAAGTATTGTCAACTGTGACAGAGATGTGCATTGTGACAAGTACATCTATCCCCCCCACACACATACACACACACACTGCATCATGGATTACAAGATTAGATGGAGTGGTATATGGCAGTAGCACACAGTCAATGCCACAACCTTCAAGATTGCTTGGAGCCAGATCTTGAAGATATTCACAAGGAAGATAATGGTGGGGCATGGCATCCACAATGACTTCAAAGCCTTCCAGTACTTTTATCACAAGTCCATCACATATGATACTTCCTCTATCCATCACCTCAGTTGGAAATCCATCTGCTCAGAGAGGGCCGCCATGTCTCTAAACATCTCACCAAGAAGCTGCTGGACCAGGCATACAAGTTAAGAAAAGTGGATAATTCTCTGTGGAAGCTGCTGAGGGCATCACAGAAGTTTGCAAGTTGGTTGAAGTTGAGTGGGAACAGTACCTGTTCCCAACCCCCCCAAAACATTAGCAGTGGTGGGAATTTTGGTGATGTGGGGAGGCAGAGGCAACACCAAAGAGAACCAGGGCAGTGGACCATTGGCAGCTCTACCAGCTTCATACCTCTGGAAGGTACACTCATTTGGAAAGAGTGAGGCTGTACTCTAGACTTAATATTCACTGCAATCTCATCTGAGCTGTTGTGTTTTGTGTCTCTTTGGGCATCCTTTGGAATGGGGTAATCCATCATGTCAGAATCTAGTTCTATACTCTTTACCACTTACATGATGCTCATCACAGGTCGAATAGTACAGTTGCCAATCAAGAATTTTGACTTTCAAGGGTAAAGGGTTGTGGGGAGCAACTCGGACTAGACTAAGTTACTGGAATTAAGACTTATCTATGCATCTGCTGTCCCACAATATGGCGTTGAGAAGGGAGTAACAACTTCTACACAGCTGCCTCTTGCCAATTTGATTGACTGAGCTGCAGGAGCTGATCTTGCTCCTGATTGGAGGAGAGCAGCGTACTCAGCGTGTGGGCAGCCGAGTTGGGATTGGTGGATGAGGACTATAAAGGAGGAGAGAGGGCCGGCGCCGCGGCTCAATAGGCTAATCCTCTGCCTAGCGGCGCCGGCACACCGGGTTCTAGTCCCAGTCGGGGCGCCGGATTCTGTCCCGGTTGCCCCTCTTCCAGGCCAGCTCTCTGCTGTGGCCAGGGAGTGCAGTGGAGGATGGCCCAGGTGCTTGGGCCCTGCACCCCATGGGAGACCAGGAAAAGCACCTGGCTCCTGCCATCGGATCAGCGCGGTGCGCCGGCCGCGGCGGCCATTGGAGGGTGAACCAACGGCAAAGGAAGACCTTTCTCTCTGTCTCTCTCTCTCACTGTCCACTCTGCCTGTCAAAAAAAAAAAAAAAAAAAAAAAAAAAAAAAAAAAAAAAAGGAGGAGAGAGACAACATGCACCAGGAACATCTAAGAGGAACATCTATCTGAAGGAACACCTGTGCAGCCCCCAAGAGAGCCGGCCGGCGGTGTGCCGCTCCCCCGCAGAAGTGGGGAAAGTGGCTAGGGGGAACCGCCCTTCCACGGAGGTGGAAGGGTCGGTAGCCAACCCGGGAAGAACCAGCAGCAAACCTGGGGAGGGCTGAGCAGACAAAAGAACAGCGCAGGGTCCTGTGTCATTCCTCCACGAAGAGGGGGAGCGACATAATGGTGCCGTGACTCGGATATGAAGCCTAGGCAGGGTTTAGTGTCGTTCCTCCACGAAGAGGGGGAGCAACATAATGGTGCCGTGACTCGGATAGGAAACCTGGGAGGGAAGAAACGGGAAGAAGAGGGAAAATACCGGAGAGACTAGCCAAGAGCCTAGGGAAAAGCCGGACGGAAAAGGTGCCGGAAGAAGCTATTGAAAGCCTAGGCATAGACTCGGATATGGACTGTGGGAAAGAAGTTAGGATTTAAAGTGAAAGCAAGAAGAAACTTAGACTCAGATACGGACTGCAGGTTGAAAGTGAAAGTGAAACCTATAAGAAACTTAGACTTGGATACGGACTGTGGGGAGAGGCCAGGAGAAATGAGGGAGGAATATTGTTGGAAGAAAACTTAGGGAAACATACCGGGTAGAGAAAAATGTTAGGGAAATTGAAGCCGCGGGGGCAGGCCGAGGTGGAGACGTAAGCCAGCTTGGAATTCTTCAAGTCAGCCCGGGGAGCAAAAGGCGAAAATCTGGAACCAGAGGCAGAGACGTGGGCCGCCAGGTTGGAATTCGCCAGGTTAGTCTGGGGAACTTGGACTGAATGCCGGTGGCGGAAACGTGAGCTACGCTGTGTGATTCGCAGAAGCCGCTGCGTGCAGAGAGAGCATGGGGCGTGAATAGATAGGGAACGCGGGGCTGGCGCGAAGGCCGTGGTGAGGGCGCGAAGGGCGTGGAGACCGCAGAGTGCGCGCGCAAAGCCGGGAAGCCGCGCAGATGAGAGAAGCGTGGGCTGAAGTGGCTCAGAGCCGGGAAGCCGCCGAGAAGCAGCCTCGGGGCGGGCGCCGGGATGCCGCAGGGATAAGAGAAACAGAAGTTTAGAAGTAAAATGAGAGAAATAGGAATGCTGGTAAATAGAAGTAAAATAGGAGAGATAGGAATGCCCGGAGATAGAGAAATAGAGAAAAATAAGGCCTCCCCTCAACATGGCAATGAGAGAGCTTGGATTCGGTCTGCCTGATTAGGGAGGTGGTGAGCACCTGTGGGCGACTAGCAGCTTATGCGCCGCAGGTCACCGAAGACAGGCATGAATTAACATCAATAAGTCTCCCCACAATACCGCAATGAGAAGGCTTGGATTCAGTCTGCCTGATTAGTAAGGCAATAAGCACCAGTAGGCAGCTCGACCAGAGTATGAGCTGCAGGTCACCGAAGATAGGCACGAATCAACACCAATAAGTCTCCCCACAATACGGCAATGAGAAGGCTTGGATTCGGTTTGCCTGATTGGTAGGGCTTGTAAGCACCTGCAGGCAGTTCTAGCAGAGCAGAGCATGCGCTGCAGGGCACCGAACACAGGCATGCATCAGCGCCTAAAAACCTCCTCACAACATGGCGAAGAGAGGACCCGGATTCGGTTTGCCTGATTGGTAGGGCTTGTAAGCACCTGTGGGCAACTCTAGCAAGCAGAGCAGAGTGTGTGCCACGGGGCACCGAAGACAGGCGTGTATCAACGCCAAAAAAATAAAAAGAAAGGGGGATCTGTGGGGAGCAACTTGGACTAGACTAAGTTACTGGAATTAAGACTTATTCTATGCATCTGCTGTCCCACAATATGGCGCTGAGAAGGGAGTAACAACTTCTACGCAGCTGCCTCTCGCCAATTTGATTGACTGAGCTGCAGGAGCTGATCTTGCTCCTGATTGGAGGAGAGCAGCGTACTCGGCGTGTGGGTAGCAGAGTTGGGATTGGTGGAAGAGGACTATAAAGGAGGAGAGAGACAACATGCACCAGGAACATCTAAGAGGAACATCTATCTGAAGGAACACCTGTGCAGCCCCCGAGAGAGCCGGCCGGCGGTGTGCCACTCCCCCGCAGAAGTGGGGAAAGTGGCTAGGGGGAACCGCCCTTCCACGGAGGTGGAAGGGTCGGTAGCCAACCCGGGAAGAACCAGCAGCAAACCTGGGGAGGGCCGAGCAGACAAAAGAACAGCGCAGGGTCCTGTGTCGTTCCTCCACGAAGAGGGGGAGCGACAAAGGGTATACTGGGAAATGTAGTGTTCCATGATGCCTTATAGAGGTTTCATTTTATGCCTTTTGTCCTTGAGTAATTAACAATACCTTCTTTTACTCTCAGAAAAGCCCTGCTCAGATGATGAATTGTATGGTTGCATTACATATCACAGACTCATGGCTCTGAGTCTACATGCAGCTTATATCAGGTATTCCCTGTTGTTCCCCCCTTGATTTCCTTGAGAGCCATTGGTGGTGAGGTGTAGATGTCCATGGAATTTCAAGGCAGTGATGTAAAAGACTGTAGCTGAGAAAATTTTCTGATTGAGAAAAGATATCTTTTATATAAGGTGATAATGGCTTCATTTAATTTAGGTCTTGTTCAGTAGGTTAAAGAAAAATTTAAATGCTCTTAATGTAAATGGATACAACTACCAAGGATGGGCCAAGCTCAAGCCAGGAGCCATAAACTCCATTTATCTATCCCATTTGGTTGGCAGGGGTGCATGTACTTTTGCCATCTTCTGTTGCATTAACAGGTGCATTAGCAGGGTGCTGGATTGGAAGCAAAGCAGCTAAGACTCATAACAGTACTCATTAACGTGGCTTGTTGTTGCAAGCCATGGCTTAACTTGTGCCACATTGCTAGCCCCTATATTCACCTGCTCTTTCAGATATAATTCTAATGTCTTCTATGTATTCCAAAATCAAAGAAAATGAGTACATCTTCAATAAGTTACTTATTCCTCACCTTATTTTATATTATTTTAGGATCTTTATAATAGTTCTCTAAATAAGGTGGAAAATTAAGTAAATTTAAGCTTTAGGGAAAGTACATAAATAAGATAAAATTGAATGGTTATAAGATACTAAAGCCACCAAACTGAGTGAAAATATTTCTCTGTTTTTTTTTTTTTTTGGTGTTATAGCAAAAATTTGTTACAATTCCAAATTGAAACCTAAAGAATAATATGCAAATTCTGTGAAACACGAAGTCTGTAAGTCTCTTGTCAAATAGATGATATAGTGGATGGTGTTTTAGTACCAAGATGGAAAAAAAACTCAATATCCTGCAGGTGTGACTTTGGAAATCTATATTCATTAAATAAAGTTAAAAAAATATCCTACAGGTGTGACCACTACTAGTACTAAAACAAATAATTTAAAAGGTTTTCCAAGAGTTGCTGCCATAGTGTGGTCCTCAATTGCTTTTAGAGTTTGTGCTTGTTTGATAGCTATACCTGGGGGTGTGTAGAGACTGTACTGCAGATCCTTATATAAATCTCTATATATTTATTTCAGCTATTCTATATGTACAAGTTATACCGCCAACTGTCCAAGTTATATTTTCAGGATAATATTTGCATTTCTTCTTTGCATTTTAACCAACTCAATATAGTCTTGCATTAGCATTTCAGAAATGTGCCAATAACTGAATTTCTAGTCAATTTAAAGACTACTTTCTAGCCTTTACACTTATTTTTCAGGCTTTGTTCTGATGATTAACTGGGAAACCCTAGGTGTCAGTCAAGCATTGTTTTTCTAATTTGAATTTTATCAGTCAGGTGCAGCAGCTGGAGAATTTTCTTGTTGGCTGGGTACACCCTGGATTCCTTGTATAGGGGACAATACTTTTGCAAAGTCAAGTGAAAATCCACCCTAGATAAGTGTTACCAGATCTGACAAGCAAATGAATTTATGGCACACCAAGGTTTGGCTATACATCCAAAGCCAGGAGCCAGATGCTTCTTACAGGTCTCCCCCATAGGTGGAGGGATCCAAGGCCTTGGGCCATCTTCTACTGCTTTCCCAGGTCATAGCAGAGAGCTGGATCACAAGTGGAGCAGCAGAGACTTGAATTGGCATCCATATAGGATGCCAGTAACACAGACAGAGGCTTAACCTACTATGCAAGACCTTGTCCTTTTCACTTTGGAATTTCCTGAGTAGGATAAGTGCCATTATAAATTATTTCTATGCAGTGATATTTATTTTTATGATTTATTTATTTATTCAAAAGGCTGAGTTACAGAGAGGCAAAGGCAGAAAAAGAGATGGTCTTTTATCTGCTGATCACTCCCCAAATGGCCTCATTGGCTGGGGCTGGGCCAATCTGAAGCCAGGAGCTTGGATATTCTTCCAGGTCTCCCATGTGGGTGCAAGGGGCCCAAGGATTTAGGTCTTCATCCACTGCTTTCCCAGTCCATAGTAGAGAGTTAGATCAGAAGTGGAGCGGGTGGGGTGCTCATATGAGATGCCCACACTGCAGGAGGTGGCTTTACCCACTACTCCACAGTGACGGCCCCTGACATTGATTTTTTTTAACAGAATTGGTAACAAATTAATATTTTAATTAGCCTAACAAGAGTTTATGTTTAACCTGAGTGATTGGTAGAATTGTGTGTGTTCTTTCAGAATCTTTTCTTCTCTTCCCATGTTTAAAGGCTATATTCCCCCATAGGGAGGCTACTTTATTTTTGTTGCCCAGCTAATATGACCATTTTTCTATATGCATTTCATTCATGATCTTGCTTAGAACAGTAGAATCTAGGAAGAATCTAGACTATTTTGTCTCATCCGTCTCTCCTCTTCTCTTGCAGATAAGATTCTATATAATGGCCACATCACATGGCCACATCATGTGGCCAAGACCAATAAAAATGAATACATTGCCAGTAAGTTGTTTATTTATTCCTCAGCTTCTTTCACATTGTATTTTAAGAGCTTTATAAGATTTTGTTAATTAATTGGAAAGCATAAAGAAATATAATTCAGAATAAGGGCTTATATAAGACAAAATGAGCATGGCTGCAAGACTTAAAGCCATCAGAACTGAATACACATTGGTCTCAATTTTTTTTATTGCCATAGCTTCAAGACTTTTTATATGGTTCAAGATGAAACTTAGAGAAGAATTCGCTACATCAGAAAGAATTAAAAAGTTTATATTTAAATTGTTAAAGTAGGGTATCCTCAAAAGCTTTTTGGAGGCTGAACTTGTTTCATGGATTAGATCAGAAAATGTGTAGAGGATAGAATCTATTGCAGATCCTTAAATAACTCTCCATAGTTTTATCACAGTAAGTCTACAAATGCAGGATTACTTCAGACTTGGCAAAGTCATGTTTTCAGGCAAATTATTCCATTTTTCCATACATTTATCAATAACATAAACTATGCACAGAGCCAAAGACAGTTCTGTAGTCTTTTCTTTACTTGAATCTGCTGACATCTTAAAATATTTGTATACTTTGAGAAGAATGAATAGATGAAAATATATATAGAGAGAGACCTTTTTTAAAAAATGTTTATTTATTTATTTATTTATTTGAGGGGCAGAGTTACAGGAAGATTTACACTCCAAACAACCACAGCAGCAAGGGCTGGGACAGGGTCATAGCTGAGAGCCAGGAATGTAGTCCTGGCCTCTCACTTGAGTTGCAGAAGCCTGATTTCTTGAGTTGTCAACACTGACTTTTAGTGTTTACATTTGCAAAAATCTAGAATTAGGAGCCAGTGCTGGAAGCACTGAAATGCTGGAAGCCAGAAATGCTGATGTAGGACTAGGGCACCAAACTTAATGACTGCCTCACTTTTAGAATCATTTCCCTTGCCATAGTTGAAACTACTAGACAGCCTTCAGGAAGTTATCTGGTTTGTATTATGACATCACTGATGGTTTCTTCTCTTTTTACTGGTGTCCTGTTGATTCCACTCTGCAATTCACCTTGACAAGTTTGACCTTATGTGGTCTGACACATCTGTTTCCCTCCAGCTTGGGTTTCTTGCACAGCCTGTAGACAACTATATCTACTCCCTGTTGAGTGTTTCTTTGTAGCTGTCCAAATGGCACCTCAAGCCACACAATTCTAAAATGAAATCGTGGGGCTGACATTGTGACATTGGGTACATTGGGTTAAACAGCTAACTGGGATTCATGCATCCCTTATGAGTTCTGGTTTGTTTCTTGGTTGCTCCACTTCCAATCCAGCTCTCTACTTAGGCACCTGTGAAAGCAACAGAAGATGATCCAAGTGTTTGAGCACCTGCCACCCATGTGTGAGCACAGATGAAGCTTCTGGTTCCGTGTTTCAGTCTGGCCCAGCTCTACCTGTTACAGCCATTTAGGGGAGTGCAGCAACAGATGGAAGATCATTTTCTGTCTTCTGCTCTCTCTCCAAAACTATATCTTTCAAAATAAAAAAGTAAATCATTAAAAATAAATAAGATGAAAAACACATAATTTATTCTTTGCTTTTAAATATTACTACCAAGTAGCCTTGACCCAAATCATCGAAATGGAAATTTTCCTGGAATGCGCCTTTCATATCTTTTTCCCCAGAAACCTTTTATTTAAGGAATATAAACTTCATGCATTTCATAATTACAACTTTAAGAGCATAATGATTCTTCCCACCATAGCCTCTCTCCCACCTACACTCTTCTTCCTCCCTCTCCTATTCCCATTCCTATTTTTTACTAAGATCTATTTTCAATTAAATTTATACACATATGATTAACTCTATACTAAGTAAAAAGTTCAACAGATAATATGAAAAAAACTTTCTCAATAGTCAAGACAAGGGCTATTCAAAGTCATTGCTTCTCAAAGTGTCAATTTCATTTCTATAGATTACCTTTAGGTTTCCTGTTAGTTATCACAGATCAGGGAGAACATATGGTATTTGTCTTTTTTGGACTGGCTTATTCACTAAGCATGATGCTTTCCAGTTTCATCCATTTTGTTACAAATGACAAGATTTCATTTTTTTTAACCTCTGTTAGTATTCCATGGAGTTTGTATCTCATAATTTCCTTTTTAAGATTTTATTTATTTATTTGAGCGGTAAAGTTATATATATAGAGAGAAAAGTCTTCCATCTGCTGGTTCATTTCCCAAATGGCTGCAATGACCAGGGCTGAGCTGATCTGAAGCCAGGAGCCAGGAGCTTCCTCCAGGTCTCCAACATGCAGGTGCCCAAGCCTGGGGCCATTCTATACTGCTTTCCCAGGTAATATCAGACAACTGGATCAGAAAAGGAGCAGCCATGACTTGAACTGGCACCCATATCGGATGTTGGTGCCACAGGTGGAGGCCTCGGCCACTATGCTATATCACTGGTCTTTTCCTATAATTTCTTTATCCAGTCTTCAGTTGACTGACATTTGTGTTGATTCCATATCTTAGCTATTGTTAATTGATCTGCAATAAACATAGGAGTACAGGTAACTCCTTCAGATTCTGATTTCATTTCCCATGAGTAAATTCCCAGGAGTGCGGTGGCTGGGTCATATGATACGTCTATATTCAGATTTCTGAGGTATCTCTATACTGTCTTCCATAGTGGCTTTACCAGTTTACATTCTCACCAACAGTGGATTAGAGTTAACTTTTCTCTACATCTTTGCCATCATTTGTTTTATTTCCATGTGAATGCCATTCTAAAAGGGGTGAGGTAAAACTTCATTGTGGTTTTGATTTACATTTCTCTGTTGAATAGTGATCCTGAGCATTTTTTCATGTATCTGTTGGCCATTTGGATTTCTTTTTAAAAATGCCTGTGTAAGTCCTTTGCCCATTTCTTCACTGTGTTGCTTGTTTTGTTGTTGTGGAGTTTCTTAAGCTCTTTATATATTCTGGTTATTAATCAGGTGGTGGCATTACCCACTACACAACAGTGCCAGCCATTCCTTAACAAAATGTTAAAAAAAATCTCCAAAACTGTACAAAACTGAAAAGGATCATGAATAGTCAAATCAATCTTGAAGTAAAAGAAGAAGGCTGGAGTGGTCACACTACTTGATGTATATTACAAAGATATAGTAATCAAAATGGCATATCACTGGCATTAAAACAAATACAATGACATTGCTAACGCTGGATTTTAAATGTTCTTACCATAAAGAAATAATTATATGAGGTAATTGATATGATAATTAGCCTGATTTAATAATTCCAAAATTCTACATTTATCAAGATGTCGTGATTCACAAATGTATACTATATATAAGTTTAGAAAAAAAATTAAGCAAGCCAGAGATTATAGTGTTAATTTATCCAAAACAATATCAAACAGTATATTGTGTTCAGGAGAAACATTCAAATACATAAATATTGAACATTAGAGGATGAAAATGGATATAAAATGTAAACTAATTAATGAAGAGCTGATATGCTTTCTGGCCATTTTAATAAGGGACAGAAGGAGCTCTAAAACAAAAAAAAATGTTACTACAGATAAATAAGGACATTTTAGGGCAAAATGAAGTCAATCTGAATAACATTTAAATTGTAGATATATATGTATCTAACAAGAAAGCCCAACATTAAATGAAAAAAAAAATGACAAAAAGGGAGAAGTAGACTTGTCAAGACTAGTATTAAGACACATTTGTTTACCATTTTCAGTGATGGAAAGAAGTTTGCAAAATAGCTTGCAATATATTGGAAAGAATATAGGAGATATGAACATCATGAAAGAACTTGACAGTATAGTTGAACAAAAGAATACCCTTGCTGTTCAGGTGCACATGTAACACTCTCTGCAGAAGACCTTTTGCTAGGTCAAAGAGCCTAAATAAACTAAAAGGATACAAATAAAACAATGAGTGTTCTATGACCACAAGGGATTTATCTTGAATGTCAAAAACAGAAGGACTTTTGAAAAAAGTGGACAAATATGTGGAAAATAGCAACATATTCCTAAATAGAGAGGCATAGAAAAAAGATCACAAGTGAAAGTAGAAAATATGAAATGATCAGAAATGAAAATGAAACATAAAAATTAATAGGATTTAGTTAAAACAGGTTACAAACATGATCACTTGTTCAATTCCTATAGCTTTATAAGTACTAAAATAGAAAATTGTGATCACTTCAACTTTGCTATTCATCATTGTGTTTGTAAAGTCAATACTTAACAAAAAATGTATTAGTTGCATCAGAAGTCCAGCAGAGGGCAGCAAGAAACCACTAAACTGTGAGTGAGCCTGAACTCACCCTAGAGGCTCCACATGGTGTGCATTCTTAATCCACCAGGTGATGTAGGTGCTATGCCTACAGTAAATACAAGAGCAGTTTTCCTTCAAGACTGTAAGGAGGCACAATTGCATCTTCTGAAAGACTTGGGGCTGTTTCCACAAGGAGGAAATGATCCTGAACTGACCCTGATGGCTTAGGATGAATTGTTCTTGTTGCTGTCCAGGATGTTTCTCACTTTTAAAAAATTTTTATTTGAAAGAAAAAGACAGAGACAGACACACAAACATCAACAGAGAGAAAGAGAAAGAAGGAAGGAGAGAGATTGATTTTCATCAGCTGGAACTGGCCAGGCCAAAGTCAGAAGCTGGTCACTCATTCTGAATCTCCCATATTGGTGGCAGAGAGACAACTATTGAGCTTCCTGCTTCCCTGGTTGTACATGTGCAGGGAGATGGATCAGAATCAGTACTGGGACTTGAACCCAGACATCACTGTATGGAATGTGGGTCTTTTAACTACCATGCCAAGTGCTTATTTCCTGGATGTTTCTCTTAATTAGCAACAGAGAAGCACTCATTTTCTGAAACGTTCCCAGGTGACTTACTTATTTTTTTCATATAAAGTTTAAGGAAAAGTCATGTATCCATCATTGAGTGTTTTAATAGGATAACGGTACATCAGGCTCTGTTGTTGTTGTTTTATCCAGGAGTGTTTGGAGGAAGAAATACCAATACATATGCAGAGATTGGCAGACAACTAAAATATGGTAACAAATTTATCGGAATTTTTCAGTACAAACTTGAGGACCACTCAACTGCTGGTTGAGCCAGAGGCAAAAGGAAAACATGTGACCTCCTATGTTAATGCCTTCATTAATTCTCGATCACTCACTTTTTTTTTTTTAAATCTGGGAGGCAATATTGAGTAGTGTCTCTCAAAGCAATACAGTATGTTTTTAAAGATTTATTTTATTTATTTGAATGTGTTACAGAGAGAGGTAGAGCTATAAATAGGTAGGTAGGTAGGTAGGAAGGTAGGTAGGTAGGTAGATAGATAGATAGATCGATAGATAGATAGAATGTGTCTTCCATCCACTGGTTCACTCCCCAAATAACCACAATGGCCAGAGTTGAGCTAATCCAAAAGCAGGGGCTTCTCCCAGGTCTCCCACATCGGTGCAGGGCCCAAGAACTTGGGCCATCCCCTGCTACTTTCTAAGGTGCATTACCAGGGAACTGGATTGGAAGTGGAGCAGCCAGAACCTGAATTGGCTCCCATTTGGGATGCAGATGCTTCAGGCTGGTGCTTTTACCCAGTGTACCACAGCACAAGCCCAAATCACTCACTTCTTTACAACTTCAAAATAGTTCTAAATGTCTTCAAAATCAGAGGTGTTGAAATTCATGTAATCGTGGCTGGTGCTGTGGTGTAGTGGGTAAGACATTACCTGCAGCACTGGCATCCATGTAAGAGCTGGTTCATATTGCAGCTGTCTCACTTTCAATCCTGCTCCCTGTTAATGCACCTGGAAAAGCAAAAGGATGGCCCAACTGCTTGGGCCCTGCTACACACATGGAAGACCCCAATGAAGCTCCTGACTCCTGGCTTCAGAACTTCCCAGCTCAGGCCATTTTGGCCATTTGGGGAGTGAGCGAGCAGATGGAAGATTCCTCTCTTTATGACTCTGTTTCTCTCACTTTCTGTAACTTTGCCATTCAAAAAAATAATTCCTTAAAAAATAACAAAGTTTATGTCAAGCTAAGATATGTTATTTGTACACAGACCTTAATGTTTTAACTTCTTACTTTCCTGAACTTATTAAAAACAAACTTTTAAATAACATTTACGATAACTCCTGGGAGTATCTTATTTTCATTTGTGAGATTTTCCAAATTTGACAAGTTTTTTCAAAGAAATGTCAGTTTTTCCTTATTTTTCAGTAGAGAAAGAGTTTCCTGAGGGAAAATAATCCAACAATATTAGCTCAGATGGAATTTGATACAGCAGTTGTGTTGCCAGTTGGAAACCCACCTACAAGAGTGCCCAGAATAGAGTCCTGGCTCTTCTCTTAATTCCATCATCCTGCTAATGTGCACCCTTGTGGGTTAAAGTACTTAGATTCATGCCATCCATGAGAGAGACCTAGAATGAGTTGTTGGTGCCTCACTTTGGCCTCACTCAGTCCCAACTATTGTGGGCATTTTGAGACTGCACCAGCAGATGGTGTCTCTGCTGTCTCCTTCAGTCTATCTGGAATTCAAAGAAAATATTAGTTTAAAAATTTAAGATGATGGGATTTGGCATAGTGATTGGAGTACTCCTTGAGAAGCCTATCTTTTATGTCAGCATGCCTGGGATCAAGTCTCAGCTTTGCCCTTATTGCAGGACATACCTCCAATCTGGTTAGTGGTGTTGCTATAGAAACCCCTAACCTGTATATACTTGCCCAAAACACAATAAACAAATCACTGACATTGGTGTGATGGGGTAAAGAAGCATTTATTTTAAAGCCCAGATCGAGGAGCAAGGGACCTATTGCTTAACTCCAGGACTCTCCAAGAAGTTAGAGGCAAAGATTCTTATAGATTGAAATTAGAGGTGACAGATGCATGTTCAGCTTGTATCAAAGTTCCTGATTGGTCCGTGGTGTTTTTGACCTTCATCTTATTGGTTGAAGATGCCATATTCTTTAAGGAATTTTAATGATGTTCAGATGGGCTACAGTTAATCTGGGAGTTTACATACAATTGGCAGTTATTTGCTGCCCCAGACTGGAATGTTTCCTTACCTGGTTTTAGAACTCTCCTAAATAAACCCATCCAGACAATATTGGCCAGCAGGGTTTTATCTATTGCAGAAACAAATGACTTCTTATGTACAGTGATTAAAGGCTTGCTGTATCAATCCCTCAATTCAGTGAATTATTTTTGATATAGTATGGGTAAAGATGCCCTGGTCTTAGAGAGATAGAGAAGATGCTTGGTCCTGCTACAGGGGTTTTATCTCAAATGTTTTTATTTTTTGTTACTCCTCCATCATTAGGAAAAAGGAACAATGTCAGACTGCTTTGTGAAATTTGTGGAGTTATGTGTGAGTATTTTAAGGATGAAAGGAGAGGAGGTTGTAGGAATTTATTTTATTTTATTTATTTATTTATTTATTTGCTTGCTTAATAGTTACACAGAGAAAGAGAGATATCTTCCATCTGCTGGTTCACTTCCCCAGGTGGCTGCATCAGGAGCCAAGCACTTCTTCAGGTCTACTGCATGGGTGGCAGGGACATAAGTACCTGGGTCATCTTCCATTGTTTTTGAAAGGCCATTAGCAAGATGTTGAATTGGAAGTGAAGCAGCCAAGACTAAAAGCAGTACTCATATGGGATGCTGGAGTCATAGTCACCAATTTTACCTGCTACACCGCAACAGCAGCCGCTGTAGGCCTTTCTTTAAAAAAAAAAAAAAAAAAAAAAAAAAAAAAAAAAAAAAAAAAACTGCCGGCGCCGTGGCTCACTAGGCTAATCCTCCGACTTGCAGTGCCGGCACACCAGGTTCTAATCCTGGTCGGGGCGCCGGATTCTGTCCCGGTTGCCCCTCTTCCAGGCCAGCTCTCTGCTGTGGCCTGGGAGTGCAGTGGAGGATGGCCCAAGTGCTTGAGCCCTGCACCCACATGGGAGACCAGGAAAAGCACCTGGCTTCTTCCATTGGATCAGCGCGGTGCGCCGGCCGCAGCACGCCAGCTGCGGCGGCCATTAGAGGGTGAACCAATAGCAAAAGGAAGACCTTTCTCTCTGTCTCTCTCTCTCTCTCACTGTCCACTCTGCCTGTAAAAATAAAAAAAAATAAAACAAAAACAAGAAAAACTTCCTAGTTCTGGGTTTTGCTGTAGCAGTCTTCCATATAAATAGAAGGGTTACACAGCCAGTCTCTGAATAGCTTTATCTTGCAGATGCATCATCACTTTACAGCTGTAATAAAAAAATACACTAGTTTTCTGTACCTTAAGTGTAGCCAGAGAAATTAGTGATTTTCTGCCAGAAAACTTCCAGTTTAAAATGAGGAATAGAGTCACTGATTAAGACTTTGTGTGCATGGGGCCAGCACTCTGGTGTAAAGCCATTATTTGCCTTGCCAGGATCCTATATAGACATGGGGTTGAGTCCCAGCTGCTCCACTTCTGATCAATCTTCCTGCTGATGTACCTGGGAAATAAGCAGAGGATGGCCCAACTACTGGGCCTCTGGAACTACTTGGGAGACCTGGAAGAAGCTCCTGGCTCTTGACATTGGGTGGCCCCAGCTCTGGCTGTTGCAGCCATTTTGGGAGTGAACCAGCAGATGGAAGATCTCTCTGTCTCTTCTCTCTCTTTGTAACTCTGTCTTTCAAATAAATGAATACTTTTTTTTAAAAAAAGCAAGACTTAGAGTGAGGTCAGACATTGCATTTTTAGACATGTTGAGTTGGGAAGCAGTCCACACCACAGACTCGCAGAATGACAATTGATTTAAATAGCATACTGACCTCAGAATGAGTTCTTAAAGCATTCTGGTATGGCTGAAATGCCCATGAGAGCATTTCAGGCATGGAATTCTAAGACATTGTGGCAAAAAAAATTTCCTGCATGAAGGATCTTCATGAATGAGACCCCAGTGGAAAGAAGGGGCTGTCAAAGAATGTACTTTTCTCAGAAGAAGTTTTTTTTTAAAAAAAGATTTATTTTATTCATTTGAAAGACAGAGTTACAGAGAGAGGTAGAGACAGATAGAGAGGTCTTCCATCTGCTGGTTCACTCCCCAGATGACTGCAATGGCCGGAGCTGTGCCCATCTGAAGCCAGGAGCCAAGAGCTTCTTCTGGGTCTCCCACGTGGGTGCAGGGGCCCAAGGACTTGGGCCATTTTCTGCTTTCCCAGGCCATAGCAGAGAGCTGTATCAGAAGAGGAGCAGCCGGGACTGGAACCAGAGCCCATATAGGATGCCAGCATTTCAGGCCAGGCTTTGCCTGCTGCGCCACAACATCAGCCCCTGCTTTTTTTCTTTTAGTAATATTTCAGTTATCAAATAGTATGGGTTAGAATCTCCCAAATAGCCAGAAATGAGCCAGTCACCTTCCTTTTCCCAGAAGTGACAGCACACACAGTGAGCTATGCAGTAAAAAACTGCCCAAAGTGAACTAATGTGTCTAAGTGAACAAGTGGCTGTAATTCTTAGACATATCAGCCAGCCTTGGGTGACTATGTTCAGATCTTACAGTATCAGTCCCTTTATGTTTTTTACTGGGGCTTTAACCCACTGTGCCATAGCACTAGCCCCATCCATCAGCAGTTTAATGGTGTTTTTAGTTTTTTTCTTTCCCTCATAGTTCTGGAAATTCTTGCCTAAAGTAGCCAAAAATCTGTATTTAAGAACATTTTCTGTGAAATTGATTAGAAGTGTTTTTAAAGAAGAGTACATAACTATGGATGACACAACTCTTTAAATAAACATGGTTAAAATTATGAAACTAATCAATCGACATGAGCCACTTGTATTCATTCTTTTTTTTTTTTGGACAGGCAGAGTGGACAGTGAGAGAGAGAGAGAGACAGAGAGAAAGGTCTTCCTTTTGCTATTGGTTCACCCTCCAATGGCCGGGGTGGCTGGCGTACTGCAGCCGGTGCATTGCGCTGATCTGAAGCCAGGAGCCAGGTGCTTTTCCTGGTCTCCCTTGTGGGTGCAGGGCTCAAGCACTTGGGCCATCCTCCACTGCACTCCCGGGCCACAGCAGAGAGCTGGCCTGGAAGAGGGGCAGAATCCGGAGCCCTGACCGGGACTAGAACCTGGTGTGCCAGCACCGCAAGGCAGAGGATTAGCCTATTGAGCCACGGCGCCGGCCATGTTCATTCTATACAGCATGTTACAAAGCAGCTAAAGAGGGGGCCAGCATTGTGGCATTGCAGGTTAAGCTACCACCTATGATGCGGCATCCCATATGGGTTACACTTCGAGTCCTGGTTGCTCCACTCTCATCCAGCTCCCTGCTAATGCACCTGGGAAAGCAGCAGAAAATGGCCAAGTGTCTGCACTCCTGTACCCATTTGTGACAACCTTAATTAAGATCCTAGTTCCTGGCTTCAGCCTGGCCTACCCCTCTGTGGCCCTTTGGGGTGTGAACCAACAAATGATCTCTCTCACTCTTCTCTCTGTAATTCTTCCTTTCAAATAAATGGATAAATCTTTAAAAAGGAAAGAAAGAAACTGAAGGATTTTGCACATCTATTGTCCCTTTTAGGACTCTGGGTCTCCTTTTATCAAGATAATCATCATGACTGGTAAAAACACAACAGGACTATCAGATTTTAAAACTTATATAACTTCTAGGGCATTTAATCAATGGCATTTATATATAAATATAATTTAAAGTTGAGCATAATTTCATGAGAATACTTTCCTACAATGCAAATTGCATAATAAGCTATTACCTCTAAAAGATAAGATATATATCTTTTGACATATCAAGGGTTCCAACTGGAAATCTCAAAGTGAAAAAATTTAGAACCTTGATTCTGAGAAAGCCTGTCAAGGATGCCAAAAGGACTTAAAATATTTGGTCAAAATAGACTCTTTTATAATTTTGAAATAGCATCCATCTGCTTAGTGTGATTCAGCCAGTTATAAACCAGATTTACTCATAAATCTAGTGATTTCATGAAATAAGTATTTATACAACTCTTTTAATTCTTAAGACTCAGCTTTTTCCAAACAATTCTGATTGCTTGCTAAGGCACAACATTTGTGGTTTTTGGTCAGTCACCAAAGTGGAGGTAAAAACCTTGAATAGAAAAATAGCATATAAGAGTCCTCCAAGATGGCAGAATAGGGAGGCAGCACACTTATAGTCTGGGAAAAGATAGTTTAATGAAAGTGGAGATACTGTAGTTTCAGGGAAGAGTTAGGGAAAAAACAGCAGAGGAAACTCTTCCAGAACTAGTGGGACATGGTGGACCTACGTGGAGGGCATGGGCGCCCACAGCTCGGGACCTGAGCCACTGAGTGTACGCACTAGTGCTGGAAAGGGAGGTGCGGTGAAACCGCAGTAGCCTGAGACACTGGTGAGGAGGTGGCAGGAATAGTCTAGAGGGAACAAGGCTTGAAGCCCCGTGGGAGAAAGTTCACCAGGCTAACTAGAGGAGAGAAAAAAATAAAAAATAAAAAAATAAAAGGGACCGGTATGGACATAATTCTCTCTCTCCACTCACCTTACAAAGGCAAGCAAGACAAAGAGCAGGCACCATTTTGGACATATGTAAAAGCTGCGCCACTTCAGGGCTGTGCCCACCCTCAGCCAAGCAGACAAACCTGACTCTGGTGGGGAGAAATAACAGGAGATTAAGACCTAGTGAATGTGTCGAGCTTATGAAATGAGACTGTGAAAAAAAACTGAGGGTGTGTGAGAGAACTCACAGAGTGCCTGAGACATGAGTACTCTAGGGAGACATCACAAACTTGGTAACCTTGGCAACCCGGTGGGGGACTGCAGGGGAATCTGAGATTACACTGAGGACTGCACAGCTCCTTTGTGTGCTCCTTGGAACAGAGAAGATGGATATTATGCCCACATGGGCCAGAGCTCAGACACTGACTGCCTTCAATTCTGCTCAGCTGTGTAGAATTACTTCCCTTCTGAATGAAAGAGAGAGAGAGAGAGAAAGAGAGAGAGAGAGAGATTTACCATGCCTAACCTGGGTGTGTCACCTTTGGTACACTCTTAACCCTGAAGAACTGAACAGGCCACACCCATCACAAGCCTCTAAGGATCCAAAAAAGCAGACAGTCCACTTAATCTAGAGTCATAGTATAATGAGAAAAACCACCAGAGCGAGGAAAAAAAAAAAAAAAAGAAGAAACCAAAGAATAGCTCCACAATGCCAAGCAGCAAACATAGAAACCAAAGAAATAAGAACAAGGAAGACATTTTGATGCCCCAAATGAACAAGACACTCCAATTCAAGATTACGAAGATGATAAGATAGAAGAAATGCAAGATACGGATTTCAAAAAACGTATGATAAGAACATTTAGAAGTTCTCAAAAATAAATTCTTGAACTACAGAAATCCTTACTGGACAGTGTAGAAAATCTCTCTCATGAAAATGAACTCTTAAGGCGGAATCAGAATGAAATTAAGAAAGTAGTAGAATATGAAATGGTGATATTGAAGAGAAATCAAAATGAAATGAAGAATTCAATAGATCAAATGACAAACGCATTCCAGAGCCTCAAAAACAGAATCAGTGAAGAAGAAGAGAGAATATCAGACTTAGAAGACAGAGAACAAGAAAGTATACAGTCAAACCAAAGATAAGAAGAGGAAATGAGAAATCTAAAAAAATATTCTTGGGAATCTACAAGATACTATTAAAAAACCAAGCATTCGGGTTCTAGGAGTTCCTGAAGGCATGGAGAGAAAAAAGGATTAGAAGGCCTTTTTAGTGAGATACTAGCAGAAAATTTCTCAGGTTTGGAGGACAGAGACATCCTAGTACATGAAGCTCATAGAACCCCTAGTAAACATGACCAAAAGAGATCCTCACCACGACACATTGTAATCAAACTTTCAATCCTACATTTAAAGAATTTACATTCTTCTCAGCAATGCATGGAACCTTCTCTAGGACTGACCACATACTAGGCCATAAAGCAAGTCTCAACAAATTCAAAAGAATTAGAATCATACCACGCAGCTTCTCAAACCACAGTGGAATGAAGTTGGAAATTAGCAACTCAGGAATCCCTAGAGCATATGCAAACATATGGAGACTGAAAACATGCTCCTGAACGAACTCTGGGTCATAGAAGAAATCAAAAGAGAAATCAAAAACTTTCTGGAAGTAAATGAGGATAACAACACAGGATATCAAAACTTATGGGATACAGAGAAAGCAGTGTTAATAGGAAAGTTTATAGCAATAGGTGCCTACATCAAGAAATTGAAAAGGCACAAAATAAATGAGCTTTCAATTCATCTCAAGGATATAAAGCTAGTAGTTCCAAAAACTAGTAGGAGAAGAGAAACTAGTCCCAAAACTAGTAGGAGAAGAGAAATAATTAAAATCAGAGAAGAAATAAACAGGATTCAATCAAAAAAATTACAAACGATCAGCCAAACAAGGAGCTGCTTTTTTGAAAACATAAACAAAATTGACACCCCACTGGCCCAACTAACTAGAAAAAGAAAAACCCAAATCAATAAAATCAGAGATAAAAAAGGAAATGTAACAACAGACACCACAGAAATAAAAAGAATCATCAGAAATTACTAAAAGGACTTGTATGCCAGCAAACAGGGAAGCCTATCAGAAATGGATAGATTCCTAGACACATGCAACCTACGTAATTGAACCAGAAATACATAGAAAACCTAAAAAGACCCATAACTGAGACAGAAATTGAAACAGTAATAAAGGCCTTCCCAACAAAGAAAAGCCCAGAACCAGATGGATTCACTGCTGAATTCTACCAGACATTTAAAGAAGAACTAATCCCATTTCTTCTCAAACTATTCAGAACAATCAAAAAATAGGGAATCCTCCAAAATCCTTATAATGAAGCCAGCATCACCTTAATCCCTAAGCCAGAGAAAGATGCAGCACTGAAAGAGAATTACAGACCAATATC
This sequence comes from Oryctolagus cuniculus, assembly GCF_051225735.1. NCBI lineage: Eukaryota > Metazoa > Chordata > Mammalia > Lagomorpha > Leporidae > Oryctolagus > Oryctolagus cuniculus. The sequence continues at coordinate 50,702,924 of NC_142877.1, forward strand.
CCTGATGAACATAGACGCAAAAATCCTCAATTAAATTCTCTCCAATAGAATGCAACAACACATCAGAAAGATCATCCACCCAGACCAAATAGGATTTTTCCCTGGTATGCAGGTATGGTTCAATGTACTCAAATCAATCAATGTGATACACCACATTAACAGACTGCAGAAGAAAAACAATATGATTATCTCCATAGATGCAGAAAAAGCATTTGATAAAATACAACACCCTTTTATGATGAAAACTCTAAGCAAACTGGGTTTGGAAGGAACATTCCTCAATACAATCAAAGCAATTTATGAAAAACCCACGGCCAACATCCTATTGAATGGGAAAAATTTGGAAGCATTTCCACTGAGATCTGGTACCAGACAGGGATGCCCACTCTCACCCTGCTAATGAATATAGTTCTGGAAATTTTGCCAGAGCTATTAGGCAAGAAAAAGAAATTAAAGGGATACAAATTGGGAAGGAAGAACTCAAACTATCCCTCTTTGCAGATGATATGATTCTTTATTTAGGGGACCCAAAGAACTCTACTAAGAGACTATTGGAACTCATAGAGGAGTTTGGCAAAGTAGCAGGGTATAAAATCAATGCACAAAAATCAACAGTCTTTGTATACACAGGCAATGCCACGGCTGAGGAAGACCTTCTAGGATCAACCCCATTCACAATAGCTACAAAAACAATCAAATACCTTGGAATAAACTTAACCAAGGATGTTAAAGATCTCTACGATGAGAATTACAAAATCTTAAAGAAAGAAATAGAAGAGGATACCAAGAAATGGAAAAATCTTCCATGCTCATGGATTGGAAGAATCAATATCATCAAAATGTCCATTCTCCCAAAAGCAATTTATAGATTCAATGCAATACCAATCAAGATACCGAAGACCTTCTTCTCAGATCCGGAAAAAATGATGCTGAATTTCATATAGAGACACAGGAGACCTCGAATAGCTAAAGCAATCTTGTACAACAAAAACAAAGGTGGAGGCATCACAATACCAGATTTCAGGACATACTACAGGGCAATTGTTATCAAACAGCATGGTACTGGTACAGAAACAGATGGATACAGAATAGAAACACCAGAAATCAATCCAAACTTCTACAGCCAAGTTGTATTTGATCAAGGATCCAAAACCAATCCCTCAAGTAAGGACAGTCTATTCAATAAATGGTCCTGGGAAAATTGGATTTCCACATGCAGAATCATGAAGCAAGACCCCTACCTTTCACCTTACACAAAAATTCACTCAACATGGATTAAAGACTTAAATCTATGACCCGACACCATCAAATTATTAGAGAGCATTGGAGAAACTCTGCAGGATATAGGTACTGGCAAAGACTTCTTGGAAAATACCCCAGAAACACAGGCAGTCAAAGCCAAAATTAACATTGCAACAAATTGAGAAGTTTCTGTGCTGCAAAAGAAACAGTCAGGAAAGTGAAGAGGCAACCGACAGAATGGGAAAAATATTTGCAAACTATGCAACAGATAAGGGGTTGATAACCAGAATCTACAAAGAGATCAAGAAACTCCACAACATCAAAACAAACAACCCACTTAAGAGATGGGCCAAGGACCTCAATAGACATTTTTCAAAAGAGGAAATCCAAATGGCCAACAGACACATGAAAAAATGTTCAAGATCACTAGCAATCAGGGAAATGCAATGAGGTTTCACCTCATTCCGGTTAGAATGGCTCACATTCAGAAATCTACCAACAACAGATGCTGGAGAGGATGTGGGGAAAAAGGGACACTAACCCACTGTTGGTGAGAATGCAAACTGGTTAAGCCACTATGGAAGTCAGTCTGGAGATTCCTCAGAAACCTGAATATAACCCTACCATTCAACCCAGCCATCCCACTCCTTGGAATTTACCCAAAGGAATTTAAATTGGCAAACAAACAAGCTGTCTGCACATTAATGTTAATTGAAGCTCAATTCACAATAGCTAAGACCTGGAACCAACCCAAATGCCCATCAACAGTAGACTGGATAAAGAAATTATGGGACAGGTTCTCTATAGAATACTATACAGCAGTCAAAAACAACGAAATCCAGTCATTTGCAACAAGATGGAGGAATCTGGAAAACATCATGCTGAGTGAATTAAGCCAGTTCCAAAGGGACAAATATCATAGGTTCTCCCTGATCAGCGACAACTAACTGAGCACCAAAGGGAAAACCTGTTGAAGTGAGATGGACACTATGAGAAACAGTGACTTGATCAGCTCTTGTCCTGACGGTTGATGTACAATGTAATACTCTATCCATTTTAGTATTTTCTCTGTTTTGTTCTCGTACTATTGGTTGAACTCTGTGATTAACACACAATTATTCTTAGGTGTTTAAATTTTAACTGAAAAGTGATCCCTGTTAAATATAAGAGTGGGAATAAGTGAGGGAGGAGATGTACAATTTGGGACATGCTCAATCGGACTTGCCCCAAAAGGTGGAGTTAGAATCATGCCAGGGGATCCCAATACAATCCCATCAAGGTGGCATGTACAAATACCATCTCACTAGTCCAAGTGATCAACTTCAGTTCACAATTGATCACACTGCTAGGTCTAAGAGTCAAAGGGATCACACAAACAAAACTAGAGTCTGCTAGTACTAGCTGATAGAATCAAAAAGGGAGAGAACGATCCATCATGGGAAGCGGGATACACAGCAGACTCATAGAATAGCAGATGTCCTAAATAGCACTCTGGCCTCAGAATCAGCCCTTAAGGCATTCGGATCTGGCTGAAGAGCCCATGAGAGTATTTTAGGCATGGAAAGCCAAGACACCCTGGAAAAAAAAAAAGAAGACCTAAATGGAAGATCTCCATGAGTAAGATCCCAGTGGAAAGAATGGGACCATCAAAGAAGGAGGTACCTTTCTCTGAAGGGAGGAGAGATCTTCCACTTTGACCATGACCCTGTCGGAATAAGATCGAAGTCGGCGAACTCAAAAGGCTTCCATAGCCTTGGCAACTCATGACTAGAGCCTAGGGAGATTACTGACGCCATAAACAAGAGTTTCAAATTGTTAAGTCAACAACAGGAGTCATTGTGTACTTACTTCTCATGTGGGATCTGTCCTTAGTGTGTTGTCCAATGTGAAGTAATGCTATAACTAGTATGAAACAGTATTTTACACTTTGTGTTTCCGTGTGGGTGCAAACTGATGAAATCTTTACTTAATATATACTAAATTCATCTTCTGTATATAAGATAATTGAAAATGAATCTTGATGTGAATGGAATGGGAGAGGGAGTGGGAGATGGGAGGGGTGTGAGTGGGAGGGAAATCATGGGGGGGAAGCCATTGCAATCCATTAACTGTACTTTGGAAATTTATATTTACTAAATAAAAAATAAAAAAAAGAAAAGAAAAAAATTTATCTAAAAAAATTAGCTTTAACAAATGTGCCACATTAATATTAGAGGTTAACAATAATAAGTACCTGAATGTGGGGAATCTGAATACTCTCTCAATAGATTTGCATCCACTTTGTAAATATGAATCTATTCAAAAGTGTATAATTCTTTATTTAAAAAATAAAAATGAATAAAATAAAAATCCTTTAAATGAAATCATCTTTAGAAATTTCAAGTTGGAGAGAACATTTATCCAAGTTCTATGATCTAGATAGCTGATTATTTTTAGCATCTTTGAGCAAGAATTGTTAATGAGTTTTTTATCTGAAGGGCCTAAATCACCAAAATGTTTCAAGTGTCAGTGAAGCACCACATGATTCATAAAGGAAACCTCATCAATTCCTTTCCAGCAGTTCAATTCCTGACAGCCATCTCCCAATAAAAGCAGCCAAGAGGATTTCTAAGATCACAGACACATTAGTGGAGCCATATTCCAAGTCGAAGCCCACAAGACACACTGTGTGTCAGAAAAGAGGAGACCAAACATGAAGCCACAGGTAGAACAGGTTTATTCAGAAGGTTTATTCACTCCAAGGTGAATTCTTGGCAGAGCGTTGCCAGCACACCCCTGGCAGAGAGAAGCTCCTCCCTTACAGACTAGTGCTTTATATAGTACAAAGTGGTGGGAAGAGGCTTGGAGGTCTGAACTACAGCAGGGATGCTGAGAAAGAGCGAGTGTTTGGGCCACATTTAAAGGTCCTTTGAGATAACAGTGTGAGTTGGGAAGGGTTTGGGCTGAGGCTGGACGGTGAGGCTGAGCTTCTGATAGAGGGAGACAGCTTGGGAGGAGTGGGGGAGATCTCAGGCTGATAGAAGGAGTCTTCAGATAGTGTTGTGTCCAAAAGTTGAGGCAGGGCAGGGCTGGTCAAAGCATGGGGAGGGGAGGGTATATTTGCAAGACAGGAAAAAGGGGCCTGCTTATTGTGTAGGTGAGAGGTTAACACGGATATAAGGCTTTTTGTCCTTTCTCCATCACTGTGTATGATAAAGTCAGTATAAAGCAAACATCGATGGCATATTTCTCATATAAATTTTATAATAAAAATTTAGCCAATCACAAACTATTGCAGTTCATGTAGATTTCAGTCTTTAGATAATGGGATTCATGTTTGGCTGCCTTTCAGCTGGAAACCTGGGAAAATGTCTAACAAGAGTAAATGCCACAAGAGTTGTTAGAGACTCTAGTAGTGAAAGTGATGTGCACCACCAATGGCAAAAAGCAGCTCTAATAATAGAACTCCAAATCACCAAAGAGGAGCCACACATTTAGCATCTTTCAAGTCAACAAGGAGTAAATATTTTTGCAAGAATTCTCAGTCAAATCTCAAGCTATGTACATACCTATTTTTGTTTTAAGAAAATATGGGGCTGGCACTGTGTTGCAGTAGGTTAATGTTCCACCTGTGGTGCTGGCATCCCATATGGGTGCCGATTCTAGTACTGGCTGCCCCTCTTCCAATCCAGCTCTCTGCTATGGCCTGGGAAAGCAGTAAAAGATGGCCCAAGTGCTTGGGCCCCTCCACCCACACGAAAGACCTGAAAGAAGCTCCTGGCTCCTGGTTTCAGATCAGTGCAACTCCAGCCATTGTGGCCATTTGGAGAGTGGACCAACGGGGAGAAGACCTTTCTCTCTGTCTCTCCCTTTCACTGTCTACCTCTCAAATGAATAAATAAAATCTTTAAAATATATATATCTTTAAATATAATATATATAATTTAAATATATATCTTTATATATTTTTATATATAAAGATATATGTATATATGTGTGTGTATATATATATATATATATAAAATTTGTGGGGTTGGCGCTGTGGCACAGCAGGTTAACGCCCTGGCCTGAAGTGCTGGCATCCTATATGGGTGCCAGTTTGAGTCCCGGCTGCTTCACATCCTATGCAGCTCTCTGCTATGGCCTGAGAAAGCAGTAGAAGATGGCCCAAGTCCTTGGGCCCCTACACCTGTGTGGGAGAACTGGAAGAAGTTCCTGGCTCCTGGCACAGCTCTGGCCATTGTGGCCAATTGGGGAGTGAACCATCGGATGGAAGGCCTCTCTCTCTGCCTCTCCTCTCTCTGTGTAACTCTGACTTTCAAATAAATACATCTTTTTTTAAAAAAGAAAATATCATTTGTTAGACCATTTGTAGGAAAGACAAGCAGAATGTTCACCATATTAGGTCCTTTATTCACAAGTTCCAACATCATTACTGCCACCAATTCAAATTTAAGAGGAAGTCAACTACTAACCTTGGGTGTGTACCTTAGGGAAGGGGTAAATGGGATGTAATATTTCCTATCTCTTCACTTAGTTTCTAGCCTACAGACCTCTCCTCCCCTTCTCTAGTAGTCCCAGGTAAGAAGTCAGCATGCTTTACTCATTCACAGATTTGTCTTGAAAATCCCATGGCCCACTCTCCCTCTGTCAGACCCTCACTCATATCAGGTGTGTGGGTGGACACATGGGCCAGCATCCAATGTTGCACATACTGTTGCATTATGACCCACAACCTGCATACATTAACCAGAATCTCATCTGGTGGCCTCTCAGCATCACCCACCCAGGTTGTTGCTCTCCATTCAGGCTCATCTAAGTTCAGAGGCGCATAAGGGGAAGGCTATGTGGTTAGGAGGCCTTTCCAGGGCTGCCCCTGACACATCACTTCCTAAAAATATTGTTATATGGCAACTCTCCAAACTTGAGGCCAGTGCTTCAGAATTCCTCTGACTGTAGGTCTCCACACATCCCTTGGCCTTATCAGGTACTCCAGGAGCAGACTTGCCCCATGCATACTGTAGTGCTGGCCAGGCAGAGGCAGGGCTAGCTTAAACTGCTTCCCATCGCTCTCTTCTGGTGTGTCAGCAGCTGAAACCAGTACCATGAGGCCACAGCTCAAGCACATCTTCAGGCTTTCTGTTATCATCCTACTCTGTGGGCAGATTGTGATGTGGCAAGTCTTTGAGTCTTCTGCTGGATCCTTTGACCAATGGGCTCTAGTTGGGCAGGTGTGTTCCTCCCCAAATGCTTTCTACACTGTCAAGATAGTACACTCAGAGGTGAGAATAGATTCATGGGTCTTCCATTTTCATGAAACCTCAAGATTCTGTTCATTCAGCAATTCATTATCATCTGTCCTCTGATGTGGGTCTATGGGAGGTCTGGTGTCAGGAAAAGTTTATACTTAGAAGATAATGCTAAGAGCCTTCATATGGAAGAGGAAACCTCAGAGTTAAAAAGATTCTGGCCTCAAATGTGGAGAGCTTCCGGTTGCTCCTCTTCCAGTCCAGCTCTCTGCTGTGGCCTGGGAGTGCAGTGGAGGATGGCCCAAGTCCTTGGGCCCTGCACCCACATGGAAGACCAGGAGAAGCACCTGGCTCCATGCTTCGGATCAGCACTGTGTGCAAGCCACAGCATGCCAGCCGCGGTGGCCATTGGGGGGTGAACCAATGGAAAAGGAAGACCTTTTTCTCTCTCTATCTCTCACTGTCGACTCTGCCTGTCAAAAAATAAAAAATAAAAAAAAATAAAATAAAAAAAGAGTCATGATACTGAGCCAGTAGCTAGATCGCTTACTTGGGCTTTATAATGTGTATTTTGGATATTCTGGGAAATTATTTTTACTTCTTTCCTGCTTCATTGTGCTTTGGGTATCTAAGGTGGATACATGAACTGTGAATTAGGGAGGTATTCCAAATTTAGCTTTGAATTATATAATTTTGTGGGTTTTTATTTTAATTTTTCATTTGGATTGTTCTTATAGGTATAGATTACATCTTGTAGGTTCTAAGTCACTGCATCATAACAAAGACCATTGTATATGATGGCAGTTAAAAATATTTGGCTTGATGATTAACTTAGGGCTTATAGATAGTATCTACCCATAAGATTTTGTCCTGGATTTAGGAGAACTTTATAAGCTGATTGGAGGTAGCTTTTTATTACTGATGGACATTAATGTACTGAGAACACCTTGCCCTTTAAATAATAAAATCCGAATGAAGATTCATACGTGAGTTCCCTTTTGTCTTCATCTACCATAGTAAAGCATTGAAATCCTGTTGGTTCTGCCTTTTAGATCTCACTGTAATCTATTGCCTCTTCTCTATTCCCACTACCACCATACCTTGATTCAGGTCCTTCTAAATTATCTTTAATATATTTTTTAATTGACCTCCCTGCTTTTTTGTTTTTCTTACCTTTGTGTCCAAAGCCTTTTAGTTCATCCCGTTTTCTTTGCCACTTTCTGATTGCTCAGTATCTCTTTCTACAATTTCTAGGGAAATCAAGTGGATGGTAGTTCTTTCAACACATCATACAAAAGAATGCTCAATAAATGCTAACTAAATAATAAATGGAATGCCTTCAATAGCTAGGGTGAACATTTGACCTGCTTGGCCCTGGATGGTTCCTGTTTATACATTTCAACCCTGTGTAGTTATTAATATGTCCCTTTTATTATCAAATTTATCTTAGAACAACAAATTATACATTCACCTAATTGTGGCAGTTATCAAATAGATATTTACTTCATTGTCCTTTCTATTAGATAGTTCTTGAGAATCAGAAATAGCATTTGTTTATTTTTATAGCCTCATTTATTCATTCAACCAAGAGACTGACTCTGTCAAGATGCTGAGTTTTAATGTCAAAGCAAACATGTTTCTTGTCCTCCTGAGGTTTTCAGTCTGTCAAGAAGGAGCAGTCTACACAAAGAATATTGCCTGAAATAGTAAACATTAGTGTGAAATGAATAGATTTAAGTATTCCTAATCCAGCAACTCTAATCCTATGAATTATAATTGATAAACATAAAATTCCATGTCATCCAGCTATCCATTTGCATTTCTACTTAAAAACGAAACACCACACATATACCTAAGAATGCATAATATTTATATGCTATCTTGATATTAAACATGAGATAAAATGAAAATAGTGTAATAGCAACTTTGAATCTCTTTTCTTTTTTTAATCAATTTATAATCCTATGTGTTTCTCTATAGTGTAGATTATCATTGTAGATACTCTACTTCCCTCTCACTTTTTATTTGACAGATGAGAAATCTGGGGTTTTAGAAACTGAGCCTCAAGACAAAAGAAAGATATCCTTTTAAAAATATCTATCTATCTATCTATCTATCTATCTATCTATTTGAAAGGCAGAGTTACAGATACGCAGAGGCAAGAGAGAGAAGACTTCCACCTGCTGATTCACTCCCCAAATGGGTGCATCAGACAGAACTAACATTATCCAGAGCTAGGAGCTTCTTTCAGGTCTCCAATTTGAATACAGGGGCCCAGGCACTTGGGCTATCTTCTACTGCTTTCCCAGCTTATAGCAGAGAGCTAGATTGGAAGTGGAGCAGCAGGCACTTGAACCAGGGCCCATATGGGATGTCAGACCTAAGGCAGGGGCTTAGCCTAATATGTCACAGTGCTGGCCCCAAAAGATTTCTTAATCCAGTATTTCATTTTGGTTAGCCTTTAACCTAGACTTTTTAACCATATTTCCATTGGCAAATTCAACTCCAAACTCTTTCATCTGTTTCCTCTTTGTAAATTGATAATGTTGTCTTAAAACTTAATCAAACGTATAAATGATATGATGTAAAACATTTAGTCCCTTATCCTAGCTCCTAGAAGATACTTGACAATGTTAGTTCTGTATCCAGTTCCCCTGTTTGTTTCTGTACTTGGTGAATTAGAGGATGGTGTAAAATGATTTGAAAAGAACAATAAATATCACTAAAACACAAATAAAAATTGTATTCTCAAATCTGGATGTTAAACTATGCTGTCTACACCTCTGCTAAAAGTTACATTGAACTCATAGTCATTTATTATTTGAGAGAAGCTTTCCAGGAACAAAGAAGTCAGTAAGATTTTTCTGAAAGAAGACAGAATTTATAAAAGAACCATGATTTGGGGGTCAGTTAGCAGCAATGGGTGTCGCTTTTTAAGATTTTGGCCCAAGACAGGACGAAGAACATCAAGTGATCCTTAAGATTTGGGGGTGGGAAGGAAGGGATGAAGGGGTGTAAACAAAAGCAGATGCCCTCTGGTTCCCAGTCTGTTTCCATCCACCCCACACTGAAACACTTGGAGATAGCCAGGTCTAGCTAGGAATACTCTGGCCCGGACTCCATTTCCCAGAGTCACCAGGTGCTCTGACGTTTTCCGCGCTCAGAATGTGTGTGCGTGTGAATGTGGGCGAATGTGTGCGTGCGCATGCGTATGCGCATGCCTGCCCAGGTCGTTCAGAGTTGGAAACAGGAAGTTCGCTTGCTGATTAGAGTGGGACGTGAGAGGCCGCGCTGCTGCTTCTCACACCTTCACCGAATATCTTGCTCGGCAAGTGCAACCCAGGCAGTTTGTGAGCGCACACCCGGAGCTTGCCACCTGCTGCTTCTGTGCCCCTGCATCTGCCGCCTGTGTGTCCCACGTGCCGTGGACTTTTCCTGTCCCACGCGCTCCACTTTGCTCCCTGTGTGGCCTGAAAAAGGGGACGTGCTCCCTGGACTTTCCACGGCAAGTACGGAGAACAGGAAGAGGCACCTTGTGTGTGAGAAGGGGGTCGGTGCGAGGGTGGTTGGCGGCTCCCAGGCGTGGATCACTTGCTTCTCAGTGATCCTGGCAGTCAGGGAAGGGACCTGGGGTGTTGTGTCTACCACCGCCGCTTCCCAGCCTCACAGCGCTCGGCCAGTCCTGCGGGCTACCTGGCTCAAACTTAAAGTGCACCGGAATGGGGAACTGCACAAGCAGGGCAGGTGGGAGCACAGTGAAGGAAGGCAGTGAGACTCCGTTCTCTTTATTTAAATAAGCCCGGTTCCCACTTCTGGTGGGCCGCAGAATGCCGTCCGACCAGGCTTCCCACTGTATCCCACGGTGGTTCAGGCGGGGAGGGGCTCAGTGGCCTTCAGCGGGAAGCTGGAGGTGGCAGAGGGGTGAGGAAGAAGGCCCAGACTAGGATCTGCTTCAGGCCTCCCATCCTGTACCTCTTTGGCCCGGTGGGGTCCCCGCAGACACATCTGGCATCTGGGGCCGGGAGTATGTGGCTAATCAACAGTGTTTAATTAACAGCCGTATTTCAATTTGGAGCATGAAGCCATGGAAACGTAGCTGTTGACTTATTTTTCTGCTTTTCAATTTCTGTCTTCAGCTCCTCTTTCTTGTTAGCAAGGATGTCAACTGTTATTTCCTGCCACTGATCCTTTTGCAAAGTGAGAAGTGAACTGCAATCAAGACGTCTACTGTGTGAGTCAATAATGAATTCTTTTAATCTGGATTTACATAAAGTAGAAAGCTGTGATAAATACAGAAAAGTAATAGTTTTTCTCTGCCCAGTTCTTTTTTTTTTTTTTTTTAAGATTTATTTATTTATTTGTAAGTCAGTGTTAGGAAGAGTTGCAGATTGGTGCCTCCTCCACGGGGCACTAAAATGTTAGGAAAAGAGTCATAGAATAGAGAGGAGGCAGTGCATGAATTTACAGCCAGACTGAATTTATTCAGAGAAAATAAATCCACAGAGGAAGGTGATGAACTGCCTGCGTGTACAAGATAGAGCGTGTGGCAGAAAGCCTCTACCCCCAGGGGCAGGGTCTTTTTAAGAGGGCTAGGGCTGGGGGAGGGGGAGGGGGCAGCAGGCAGAGGGGAATTCCAAGAACTGGGTGAGGCCTGGGAAGGCAGTGGAAGATGGCCCAAATCCTTGGGCTCTGCAGCTGCATGGGAGACCTGGAGGAGGCTTCTGGCTCCTGGCTTCGGATCAGCTCAGCTCTGGCTGTTGGGGTCATTTGGAGAGTGAACTGATGGAATGGAAGACCTCTCTCTCTGGCTGTACTTGCTTCCATAACAGAGCTGATCTGAAGCCAGGAGCTTTCTTCCAGATCTCCCATGTGGGTGCAGGTGCCAAGGACTTGGGCCATCTTCTATTGCTCTCCCAGGCCATACCATAGAGCTGGATCAGAAGTGGAGCAGCTGGGACTCGAACCAGTGCCCATAGGGGATGCTGGCACTGCAGGCAACGGCTTTACCTGCTATGCCACGGTGCTGGTCTCATTCTTTACCATTTTTAATAGAGAAATGTTTTACTGTGAGGTACATGATCTGGTAATGTAGCAGTGATGTCTTTAAGGAAGGGTGCCATGTGAGGAAGCAGTCTGATGGTGTCCATTCATCTTCCCATTAATGACCTTCATTGATGCCTACCATAGGATGGCAGAAGGCAATACTCTTTCTGAATTACATCAAGTCAGGAGGATTCATCTACAGTTTATATGAGATTTCTTTATATGAGAGAATAGTCATAATAGTGCATTGTATAGGTTTGAAAGGCAGAGTTACACAGAGAGAGGGAGAGATAGAGAGAGGTCTTCCATCCATTGGCTCACTCCTCAAATGGCCACAACGGCTTGGGCTGGGCCAGGCTGAAGCAAGGTAGTAGGAGCTTCTTCTGGGTCTCCCATTTGGGTACAGGGGCCCAGGTATTTGGGCCATCCTCCACTGCTTTCCCAGGTGCATTAGCAGGAAGCTGGATTGGAAATGGTCCAGACAGACTTGAACCAGTGTCCATGTGGATGCCAGAATTGAAAGTGACTGCTTAACCCACTATGCCAGCCCCAAGGGGATTGTTTTCAAAGAGGGGGCTAAATTTTTTTGATATAGCTCAATATAAAAATTGTAACGTGTAATAGATGATGATTTTGGTTATATTTTGAGTTTCATTAAATTTTTTTAGTGTGTATTTTTGAAGTTAATGAGTCCTAGTATTTATCTTATATTATCCTCATTTTGATAAAATAAACTTTTTCTTATCTCTCAAAACAATTTTAAAAATATATTTATTTTGTGTATTTGAAAGGCAGAGTGACAGAAAGAGAGTGAGAGAAAGAACTCTTTCAGCCCCCAAATAGCTGCAGTGGCCAGACTGAAGCCAGAAGAAGCCTGAAATACCATTCGGGAATCCCATGTGGGTGGCAGCAACCCAAGTGTTGGGCCATCTTTTGCTGCCTTTCATCTGCTGATTCACTTCCCAATTGGCCGCAATGGCTGGAATTGCACCAGTCTGAAGCCAGGAGCCAGAAGCTTCTTCCAGGTCTTGCATATGGGTACAGAGGCCCAAGGACTTGGGCTACCTTCTGCTGCTTTCCCAGGCCAGAAGAGAGGTTGAGAAGGATTCAAAAACACAATTGGACACAGGTCATTTGTGCAGATTACCAAAATTATCCTTTTATCTTTTAGGGTATTTTATTTTTTTAATTTAGAATTAGTTTTTTACAGTGAGTTTCTGATATAGTTGACTCACTTTTCAGTTTTTTTTTTTTCAGATTTTTATAAGCAGTAGAGAACTGATGTAATTAAATGCAAAAAGACATTCTTATATAATCAGTTCACAGAATTTTAATAGAGAGATGAATATGGCTGTGTGTGTCCCTTGCTAAGAGCAGAAGTTTTATGACTGAATTTGAGGTCATTAAAATCAATTTTATATTGGAAACACTGACTGCTTCTACTGCTGCAGTTATTCCTGGCTCACATTCTGTGTCCACATGTGAGCACAATGAAAAGGGTGCAGACCTGGAATAATGTATGTGTACCCTTTGCTTAAACCAGGAGACTGATGGACTGGAATTCTTTGTTTTGGGTTGCATTTTTCTGTAGAGTGAACTATAGCAATTTGGGTCAATGATGCTGTCTCCTAGTAGATGACCCCATTGGCTTGTTTGTCCATCCACAAGTGATTCCCAAGGCAGTTGTTGGGCTTACGGAAAAAAGAGGCCTCTTTACAGATAAATTATTTCCCCTGGAAAAATAATGAAAATAATAAAATCATGAACTATTGATTCAGAGACAGTAATCCTATCCAATATGGAATATAGAAAAAAAGATTTTATTGTTTTTAAATGGAAAATCAGAGAAGTGGTTTGAAAGAAGAGCTTCATCTAGGATGTATCATTCCCTAGGAGGAGGACTGAAGTAATTCCCTTTAATTGTCTCTCCCTGTGGTAACTCATTGCTCAGGGAAATAATTCTAATATTTATAGACCAATTATGAATAGCCCATGTGTTTCTTACATATGAAATGTCTACAGATATGTTCCCCAAGGCCTTTAAAGGAAACTTGACAACAGAAGAGAAGGTTGGCATTATCTGCTGTCTTGGGCTAGAATCTGTGCATTTATTACCCACTTGGTACCCTGGCTCCTGTTGTGTTCATCTCTCTCTTCTTTTTTTATTTTACTTTTTAAGATTTATTTATTTGAAAGAGTTACACAGAGAGAAAAGGAGAGGCAGAGAGAGGGCTTCCATGCACTGATTCACTCTTCAAATGGCTGCAGTGGCTGGAACTGGGCTGATCCGAACCCAGGAGGCAGAAGCTTCCTCCAGGTCTTCCCATATGGGTGCAGGGGCCTGGGGATTTGTGCCATCTTCCACTGTTTTCCCAAACCATAGCAGGGAGCAGGATTGGAAGTGAAACAGCTGGGACTTCAACTGGCACCCATATGGCATGCTGGCACTGCGGGCAGCAGTTTTACTGGCTACACCACAGTGCTAGCTCTGTGCATCTTTTGATGGCTCTTTTTAGTCCACTCCTCTATTCAGATTCCCAAATAGATGACACAATCTTTTTTTTTTTTTTTCGTTTGGCTAAAGATGTATTTATTTGAAAGGCAAAGTTACAGAGAGGCAGAAGCAGAGAGAATTCTTCCATCCACTGTTTCACTCCCCAAATGGCCACAATGGCAGGAGCTGAGCTGATTCAAGGCCAGGATCCAGGAGCCTCCTCTCTGATTCCCACAGGTTCACGGGCCCAAGGACTTGGGCCATTTTATGCTGCTTCCCCAGGCCATAGCCAAGAGCTGGATCAGTAGTGGAGCAGCCAGAACTCGAACCAGTGCCCTTATGGGATTCTGGCACTGCAGGTGGCAGCTTTATCTGCTACACCATAGCATTAGCCCCTTGACACAATCATTGGCCAGCCTGCTGATCTGCTCACTCAGCCTAAATTTGAAGTTGGCTAGTTTTTGTAACCACTCCACAGTCATGGGGCCCCAGAACTGCCCATGACTGGCTCTGCCTTCTTGTTCACTCCAGAGATGGACTGTAGGCACAAGTCCCAAGTACCTTTGGCCCTCTTTCCTCTGTTTTCCTGGTGACTAGTCTGATTCTGAGGTAGGCAGGAAACTTGTTGGCTCACAGCAGCCTCTGGATTAATGTTTCATTCTTTCAGATCCCAAAAGCCTTCAATAGGGGGTGTTATTTTGTACTGAGATGTGTCTTTATAAAGGCTGGTATCACTGGGGATTCTGTGTCCTCATGATCAGCTGAACTCACACGGGTCTGGATGGAGTCCCAAGATCCTGGCTTTAGGCTGGCACATTCCTAGCTGTTGTGGGCATTTGGGGAGATACCAACAAATACAAGAAATCTCTCTTCCTTTCCCATCTCCCTGCTTTTCAAATGAAATGAAAAATAGATAAAATTTGGGAAAATACATGTTTTACCTTGTGTCCTAAGGAAAAAAAAATTACTGTTGCTATATGAGGACTCATTTGTACACTTTGCAAATACTCATAAATCTCAACTTAAAGGCTGGTTGATCACTGCTCTCTGGGCTGCCTACTTCAGCTCCCATTCTGGGATCAATATCTTTCTATCATCTGCAGTTTATTGTGGGTACTCATAAATCATCAAACTGCCTCCCAACATTATATCCTTGTGTTCTTTATACATAGCTTGGCCATAATCTCACTTTCTTTAGCAGCATGCTTATTTCTAAGATGCTTCATAGGCAAAGAGATAGTGGGGTGATTGATTTTCTCTGAGCTTTCCCCCCAAGTAGTTTATTTTATGAAGCTGATTCTAGCTGATTGGTCAGAAGTTGGGGTGCAGAGATTGCTGTTAGAGAAATAGGGCTGTCACTGCCCATTCCACTGTGTCCCATCCTGCAACCCATGCTTGCCTTTGGATTGTTTTTTTAGGGTACTGGAGTGAGGCAGTAGTGATGCAATAAAAGAAAAAAAAATAATTTTTAAACATTTATATTTATTAGTATAAAGGGAACAGATTCCATGTATTTAATGGGTACAATTAGGAGAATATAACCGTACTTCTTTACATATTTCCCCCTCCTTTCATTTCTGTTTTTAAGGATTTAAGAAGTTGGATTTTTTCTTAACCTTATCTTCACTCCCTCATCTCCAGTCTTCCTGTCCATTTGTTCCTACTTTACAATCTGGTACTTTTAGGTTTTTATTTGTTCCCCTCCTTTCATCTGTATTTTTGCCTACTCCCACCTCAGTTCCAAAGAAGGAATAATGAATAAAAATCATGAGCTATTGATCCAAAGACAGAAATCCTATCTAGTATGGAATATAGAAAAAAAATTCCATTATTTTTCATGTTACCTGAATTTTCTTTTTCTTTTTTTTAAAGTTTATTTATTCATTTGAAAGGCAGAGATACAGAGAGGGAGAGGCAGAGTCAGGGAGAGATCTGTCTGCTCATTCACTCCCCAGATGACCACAATGGTCAAGGCAGGTCTAGACTGAAACCAGGAGCCAGAGGCTTCATGCAAGTCTCCCACATGGGGAACAGGGGCCCAAGCACCTGGGTCATCATCTGCTACTTTCTCAGGCTTATTGGCAGAAGCTGGATCAGAAGTAGAGCAGCCAGGATTCAAACTGGCACCCATATGGAACGCCAGCATTGCAAGTGGCAGCTTTATTGTCACTTTGCCACAGCACCAGCCCCGGATTCCATTTTAATAAAAGATAATACAGAATTCTTCTAGATGAGTTTTCCCTGTGGCTACACCAATAAGAATTTATTTTTGCTTATAATGTGACCCAGTTAATTATTTTCATGTTTCCTGATTAACATTCTCTACTGATTCAGGAGGCTGGCAGATTGGGAGACCAGGGAAAGAACATCTGTTTTCTGTTCAGTAGTGCTGACAGCATGGAAGCTATAAGGGAAGTAGGTGAACAGGAAAAGTAAGGTTTGAGGTATGAGAGAAGGCAATGTAGAGGGTAAATATAGAGGAAATAAGTGCAGAACCATATTCACAGAGAAGTTTGGTAAGAAAACTAAGTGTGTGGGGCCAACGCTATGGTGTAGCAGGTAGGGCCACCCCCTGCAGTGCCGGCATCCTATGTGGGTGCCAGTTCGAGTCCTGGCTGCTCCACTTCCGACCCAGCTCTCTACTGTGGCCTGGGAAAGCGGTGGAAGATGGCCCAAATCCTTGGGCCCCTGCACCCCTGTGGGAGACTCAGAAAAATCTCCTGGCTCCTGGCTTCAGATTGGCGCAGCTCCGGTCGTTGCAGCCAATTGAAGAGTGAACCAGTGGATGGAAGACCTCTCTCTCTGCCTCTCCTTCTCTCTGTGTGTAACTCTGACCTTCAAATAAATAGTCTTTAAAAAATAAGAAAACTAAGCTAAAAAGAAGGAAAGAAAATTTGAAGATAGAGATCAGAAGAAATGGGAAATTGGAAGCATCTGAGGGAATTCTGACTCTGATCACACACTCTTGCTGAAGGTGTGGGGAAACAGGCTCTTGTACTCATATTGGTGTGAGTATAATACAGTAGATGAATAAAACAGAAACAACCTAAATATATAGAGAATTGGTAAAATACATCATGGTATATCTGTACAATGAAATACTAAGTATGTAATTATCTGAAAAATGATTTAGGGACAGAGTTCTTGTATGTTAAACAAGATACAGAAAAAATATCCCCATGCAGAGTAAAAAAGGCATGCATATGTGTCTTTTAAAAATTTTATTTACTTATTTTCACTTTATTCATAAGACAAGAGAGACAGGCAGGAAGAGATTTTCCATCTGCTGATTCACTGCCCAAATCCTGCAGTTGCTGGGACTGGGCCAGGTTGAAGCCAGGAGCTCCCAGCATGGGTACCCAGGGTACCCAGCATGGGTCCCTAAGCCAAGGACTTTGGTTATCTTTCAGTGCTTTCCCAGGCACGTTAGCAGGGTGTTGGATCAGAAGTGGAGCAGAAAGGACACAAACTGGTGCCCATATGGGATGCCAGTAACTTAACCCATTACATCACAATGCTTGCCCTGTGCATGTATATTTTTATGAAGGTACTCCAGAAGGTTCGTGAAAATTGAGTTAAAAGATGACATCATTTTGATGCAAAAACTGAAATTCATTCAATTTTTTTCCATAATAGATACAACCCAAATGTTTTTGAAACCTTCTTGTATGCATGGAGTTCAAAATTTATTACAGTAAAACATAATTTAATTTCATTTTTTTATGATGCTTTAAAGTACCCTTCTATATATGCATATAGAAGTCTCAAACAGGAATGTAAGAAACCTTTAAGAGTAGTTTGTGGGGCTGGCTCTGTGGCATAGCAGATAAAGCTACTGCCTGCAGTGCTGGCATCCTATATGGGTGATGGTTTGAGACCTGGCTGCTCCTCTTCCTATCCAGCTCTCTGCTATGACCTGGTAAAGCAGTAGAAGATGGCCTAAGTCCTTGGGCCCCTGCACCTATGTGGGAAACCTGAAAGAAGCTCCTGGCTCCTGGCTTAGGATCAGCTCAGCTCTGACTGTTGCAGTCATCTGAGGAGTGGATGGAAGACCCCCCCCCCTCCCCGCTTCTCTCTCTCTGTGTAGCTCTTTCTTTCTTTCTTTTTTTTTTTTGAAATCATTACAAACTATTTTATTTTGAATCACAGTATACAGTCTTCACCAACACAAATTTAGGCTTCCTGAGATGCCTATTGTAAAAACAATAGTTTACTGCAAATGTCTAAGCACTACTTCTTAACAAATAACAAATTTGGTGTTTGCTAAGCATATCTTACTACATTTTTAACTTAAGAATTAATCAGTAGTAGAGCATGGGGCTCCCTCAAACCTCAAATATTTACCATTTATAAAGCTATTATGCAATGTCTTATAAATCTTGTACAGCCCCCCCCCCCTTTTTTTTTAACAGTGATTGTAAGTCCTCCTCATTTCATTAAAATTTTGAGGCAGGAAAAGCAGTTATCCCAGTAGTTTCCCTCAGCCCACAAGGATTTAAGAGGCAACAATGTTTTTTTACAGAACAGGGTCTCTCCCATGAGATCTAGAAAGCTTAATGCTAGACATTGTTCGGGTTTCCATCATCATTACCCTTTCAAAGTCTTATAGTAGTAAGTAGTTCCATTTAAGAGATTGTTTTTAAGTATTAGACTCTGGGAATTATTATTTTTAAAAGATATTATTTATTTATTTGAAAGTCAGAATTACAGAGGGAGAGACAGATAGATAGTTAGCTTCCTCCTGCTGGTTAACTCCCCTAAATACCCGCATCAGCTGTGGCTGGGCTAGGCCAAAGCTAGGAGCTTCACCTGGGTCTCCAATGTCAGTGCAGGAGCCCATAAACTTGAACCATCTTCCAATATTCTTCCAGGTATGTTAGCAGGGAGCTGGATCAGAAGTGGAGCGGCCAGGACATGAACTGGCGCGCATATCAGTTGCCGGTGCTGCAGGCAGTGGTTTAACCTACCATGTCACAGAGCAAGCACAAAACTCTGGGAATTTTTGCACCACATGGCTTAATGAAGGCCCCCCTTGTTATACAGTGGGAACAGATTACTTCAGCAAGCAGCTATATTCTCAGCAATGTGCAAAATCCATTTGCCTGTCACATGTACTTAGTTTAAAATAATTAAAAAGTTCAAGGGGAGCATTTATTTCACGATTAAATTGTAAAAATACAGAGCTAATCACTAAGTTGAAACATTTCATTTCCTAAGGCAATTTATTTCACATGTATAAAAGTAGATATGTGCTTGAATCTTGTCTCCAAAATGGGTTTTATCAGTTCTTCAGTTTACCTGCCTTTAGAGGCAAATAAATAAGATACAAGTCCTGTTATGTGGAACATAAACAAAATATATAAAACATATACTTTATACATAGTCTATGTCAGCAATCCAGTTTATGAACAAATTTAGTTCATTGTCAGGAGGCACTTGTTACGCAAAATAATCGAATGGACAGTCAGTAAATATTTTAATCCCTAAGGACGAAGGTGTGATTTAATTTTTTTCTTGTATTTTTTGAAGAAGATATTCCATTTGCAAATTCAAGTTTGGTTGGCCCTTTTTAGTCTTTTTGCTCAATATTTTGAAGACTTCCGTTTTCTTCTTTTTGTAGAGCCTTTGAGCTGCTTCTCTCTCTTGTTTTCTCCTCTCAAATTCTTGTTTCTTAGCGGCACGCACAGCTTGTATCTGTTCATATTCTTCTTGTGCTTTCTGATTTGATGTTTTCTTTTTATTTTTCTTTGGAACAGTAATGGAGTTTACTGTTCTGGTATGCTGTTTTTCCGGCTCAGGCAGGTGGAGAGTATGCTGATCTTCAGACAAGGCCTGGTCAGTGCTATACTGTTCTTCAGGCAAAGGCTGATCAGCTTGCTTTTCTGACAGCGGTCGGTCAGCTTTTCTTAGTTGCTTCTTTAGCCTTTCCTCTTCAGCTAAATAGAGATGTTTCAAATGATCTGGGTATCAATCTGTGAACTGGGATTCTTGCGATGTCTGAGCCTTCTTTTCCCTCCGTTGCAACTTCTTGTAATTTTGCTGAATCTTCAGTTTTCTTCGAAATGCAAAGCCTTGCCCCTGGCGAATGCTCCCCGCGAAGCCCTGCGTATGACTAGGCCACCAGGTTCTCTGTTTCCCGTTCTTTTTCCTGAAACCAACTGGAGAAACCCCTTTGCCACGCGTTCCAACACCATCAAACTGCCACCTCGCCGCCGGCCTTACCGGCGCCATGGCAAACTGTGTGTCGCAAGAAACGGAGCTCTGACTTTCAAATAAATAAGTCTTTTTTAAAAAATTATAGTTTGTTTTGGGAAATATGACTAGTATAGAAAGAAGGGAGAAATTTTGTCTTATGCTCTTCTGCAGTATTTAATAGTTAATATGTGCATTATTTCTAAAGATGTATTTTTAAAGGTAGAGTCTGAGAAAGAGAAGGAGAGAGAGAGAGATCTCCCATTACTGGTTCACTCCCTAAATGGCTGCAATATCTAGGGTGGACCAGGATGAAGCCAAGGACCAGGAACCCCTCTGGGTTTCCCACATAGGTGGTGGGGATCCAAGTACTTGGGCCATTTTCCTCTGCCTTTCCAGGATCATGACCAGGAAGCTGGGTTACAAGGGACCTAGAACAGAGAGCAGTCAGGACGCATATCAGGTTTTCTGTTATGGGATGCCTGCATTCCAAGCAGCAGCTTAACCTGCAGAATCACAATGCTGCCCCTATGTATTATTTTTATAATTTGAAGATCTACATTCTGATTTTAAAATGATAATTCCTTGTTACTGGAACAGAAAAAGGATTAAAGTCTTGTTATCCACAGTTTTGTATTCTCCTCCAAACACTAAAATTCAGATTTGCTGCTCATGGAAATTGAAATGTCATTGGTTCTATGCTTAAAATGTGTCTTCTTCAAGGTTCTGAAAGACTTTTCCCCTGACTTTTATTGTGTTCAATGCTTTTTGATGGATCTGTAAGTACATAAAGCCAATAATGGCCTACAGGTTCCAACTAAGAAAAAATATGGTTAATTCAGATTACTAATAGTGGAAAGTAATTTTAATTGATTGGTGGTAATTTTTCAAAATGCAGTTAAAGCTTTTAAAAAGCTATTACTGAGGGGCCGGCACCGTGGCTCATTTGGTTGGTCCTCCGCCTGTGGTGCCGGCATCCCATATAGGGGCCAGGTTCTAGTTCCAGTTGCTCCTCTTCCAGTCCAGCTCTCTACTGTGGCCTGGGAGGGCAGTGGAGGATGGCCCAAGTGCTTGAGCCCTGCACCCACATGGGAGACCAGGAAGAGACACCTGGCTCCTGGCTTCAGAGCTCCGGCTGTAGTGGCCATTTGGGGGGTAAACCAGTGGAGAGGGTACCTTTCTCTCTGTCTCTCTCTCTCACTAACTCTGTCAAAAAAAAATGCTATTACTGAAACTGTTTTGTTGTTCTCTCCTGTAATGTATGTTATGTGTTATACTTGTGTACATATTGTATGTCTGTATTAATTGGTTTACATTTATATAGTCAAGAAATATTTCCAACTACATGTACTTTTATAATTTATGGAAGGTATTGGACCTTTTGGTAAATGTTTTTGTAAGCTATTTGACGGTTAAAATTTTTTGCCAAGTTTTCACTTGATATTAAGTTACTAAGAGTAAGCAACCTGGGAAGCCTGACTTGTTCCCACATTTCTCTATCCTCTTGATGATGGGAAACTGATTCTGTTCTGAAGGACTCACCATCAGGATGTACAGTTTGATCTTTAGGCCTTATAAAAGGAATGACTAACAATTTTCTGTAATAATAGCCTAGGCACATATAGAAGAAATTATGATTTTAAAGCTAGATTTATTTTGCCATGGGTACAGTAAATAGGCAAAGCACTCCCTTTCAAGCCAAACTAAGGGAGAGAAAGTCCTATTAATTACTTCAAAATTTATAAGGCAGTTTGGATAACGTGGTCTTAATGTTTGATCTTACCTAGAAGGACCTAGCTTTCCTATGGGCATCATCTTATCTCACAGGAAAAACACTGTCATAACATGCCTGTGACTACAGATTTCTAGCTTAGGCCACCAAAGAGTGGGGGTGGGATTGAGCATCCCCTTGGCTGACATTCCTAAAGACTGCTGCTGTGGTCTACTTTAACAGAAACCAGGAGGAAGAGGAGTGAGCTAGGCAGCAGGAGCAATGTAAGGATAGGTGGCAGGCCAATTAAGGCTGCTTTATATGGTGATCTGCTATCAAGAGATGCAACAAGGCCAGTCCACCCCCAAGTGGCACATGTTTTCAATATGAGCAGTGAGGGCATTGGGCAAATAGCTGTCATGACAGAAACTGGCTCCTGAAGAGCCCTATCAGCTCTTCCAAGAGCAAGGCCACTGGAATCAGAATTGCCCTAGGAGTTGAAGGATTTCTGGGTCAGAGCTGCAGACTCTGCTGGCCCTCCCTAAACTGAAAAAGTCCTTTACTCTGACTAGCTTCCAAAGTAACCACTGCTGTTGGGAGGATGGCCTAGGGTTAGTAACAAAGTAGGCAGAGCACTAATTTCCTTTTATAGGAGCCACCTATTCAAAACTAACCTATTCAAGCCAGCTCTCTTCCCAGGCCAAGCTAGTTCACAGGGTGTATTCCCTAAGGAGGTTCATACCTCCCTTATGATGTCTCTTCTGATACGCCATGTGAAGACATAGATATGTCTGGGCCTAGCATATACCTGTCCAGGCCTTAATGCCTACCTGGTTATTATCAAGCCCCTCTTGTTTGTTTCAGTTTGCCTCTCAATGGGAAAACTCCCTCCTGGTTTGGGCAGCACCTTTCTTAGATCCTCTAATAATGAATGACTCGGTCCTTAGTTTTGGGCCCTAATCTAAACGGAATGTTAGATTTGTTTCCTCCAGTCATGAAGCAGTGAAATTCTAAATGGCCATGCACATGAAACCTTCAGTGGAGAGAGTTTCTGTGAGCTGATGCTGCAGCACCTTGAGAAGCCACCTTCTGCTGGAACCCTGTCTTGACCAAGGGTCCCTACGTCACCCCTATTCAGCTGTCCTCACCTTAACTTCTGATAGCAGCCAAGGTTTCTATAAGCAGAGAATGGAAATGAGGGGACCCAGGACTAGATGCAGGCCCGACTAACTCCATCCTATAGCTTCTTGCCTGCATGTACACACTAAACAGGAACATTCTGGTATACACCTGTCTTCATACTATGGACAGGACTCTTGCTTTCCTATATCCTTCTTTGTCTTCCTCATTTTGGCCATCTTTTCCACCAGCGCCAGTGTTTCTAATTTCTCCTTTTAGCCTCATAATCATAGTGTTCCTATATATCAGTCATTTTAGGTTCTTATAACCCCTGCTTTCTTTCAAGAGACCAGTTTGGTCTCACTTCCTGATTGTTTCCTACTCCACATCCTGCATTCTTCTTCAGGATTGACAGCCCACAAAAAAACTTGAAAAACCTGCATGGAGAAGCTCATCTCCACCTGCTGCTCACCCCCTTACTCCCATCCCTAGCCCACCGAAGATATAAAAAGACCCAGCCTGCTGGGATCTTTGCCCTCTGTCATGTGTTTGGTCTGTGCACACTGGCAGTTGGTCAACCTCTGCAAATTTATTTGCTTTGAATAAATGTAGTCTGGTTATCTCCTCTCTATTTCTGCCCCTTTTCCTTATAGCTTGTCTCAGCCCATTATTGCAGCCATTTGGGGGAGTGAACTAGTAAATAGGAGACCTCTCCCTCTCTCTCTCTCCATAAATCTGCATTTCAAGTGAAAATAACTATCTAAAAACGAAGGTAGTATATATAGTACCACATTAGTTGTGGTAAGTGTACCATTTTTTTTTTTTAAGATTTATTTAATTATTTGAAAGCCAGAGTTACAAAGAGGCAGAGAAAGGTCTTCCATCTACTGGTTCACTCCCCAGATGACCGCAACAGCCAGTACTGATCCAATCCAAACCAGTAGGCAGAGAGCTGGATTCGAAGTGGAGCAGCTGGGACTCTAACCGGCACCCATATGGGATGCCAGCTTTTCCTGCTATGCCACAAGTGTACCATGTCTAATATGAGATGTTAGTAATAATGGGAATTGGGGCTTGGAGTATCTGTAAACACTTTTATCTTTATAATTTTTTCTGTAAATTTGAAAAATATTCTTTTTTTTTTTTTAAAAGATTTATTTACTTGAAAGAGTTACACAGAGAGAGGAGAGGCAGAGACAAAGAGAGAGAGATCTTCCATCTGCTGGTTCACTCCCTAGTTAGCCACAATGTCTGGAGCTATGCTGATCCAAAGCCAGGAGCTTCCTCCAGATTTCCACATGGGTGCAGGGGCTTAAAAACTCGAGCCACCTTCTACTGCTTTCCCAGGCCATAGCAGAGAGTTGGATCAGAATTGGAACAGCTGGGACTCAAACCTGTGCCTATAAGGGATGCTGGCACTGCAGGCAGTAGCTTTACCTGCTACGCCACTGCACCAGCCCCAAAATATTCTTAAAATAACATTACTTTGAAAAGATAACTCAGAAGTCTATATTATGGGAAAAGCACCACAACCTGGCATTTAAAAGTTGAAAATTGAAAAGATGAATTAATGCAGAAAAATGATTCCCCTGGATCTAGAACAAATTACCAATTGGCTATGCTTCCTTTGAATGGTAAAATGGATGGGAATACAGTTATAGTTGTTGGAAAAGTGTTTGATATTGTATACAAAATCAGTTTTATGGATTTTTTTTAAATTAATTGATGGTTATTTAAATGTCACTGTCCAAAAATTGCAGACTCATTTCATGCTGCATGGTGAAGAGAGTTTAAAAATAAAAATCTGGGGCTGGTGCTGTGGCGTAGCGAGTAAAGCCTCTGCCTGCATTACCGGCATCCCATATGGACACTGGTTCGAGTCCCTGCTGCTCCACTTCCAATCCAGCTCTGCTATGGCCTGGGAAAGCAGTAGTAGATGGCCCAAGTCCTGGGCCCCTGTCCCCGTGTGGGAGACCTGGAAGGAAACTTCTGGCTCCTGGCTTTAGATCAGCACGGTTCTGGCCATTGTGGCCAGTTGGGGAGTAAACCAGCAGATGGAAGAACTTTCTCTCTGCCTCTTCTCTCTCTGTGTAACTCTGCCTTTCAAATAAATAAATAAATCTTAAAAAAAAAAAAAAAAAAAAAAAAAAAGCCTTCAGCTGGATGTTAAATTGCAGTGAGTTAAGCTACCACTTGGGATGTCCTTATCCCATAATAGAATACATGGAATCTTGTCTTGTCGCCACTGCAGTCTAGTTTCTTGCTAATGCTCAAGAATGTGAAGCAACATACAATGGTCCAAATGCTTAGGTTCTGTCCAGCAACATGAGAGACCCTAGCTCCTGGGTCAGCATGGCTCAGTTTCATTTGGGAAGAAAACCAATAGATGGAAGGTCTATCTGTCATTTTGAATAAACAGTTCCCTCTCTTTTCTTCAGTCTTTGAAACAAATGAATGAGTGAATAAATAAAGTTTTTTTTTTAATAAAGAGTCTTAAAAGTGATCAAATGCTTACTGTTTTTGTTAAGTGAACAAAATGCAGTGCACAAAGAGTAGTTGTGAGTTGTCAGTATAATTTCATTTAACCAGATCTGCGCATGGTCATTTCTATGATGACTTTTCCTTCAAGATGACATCATAGGAGCCAGGCTAGGAGACTCTATTCCTAGCCACCTTCCACATTATATCACTTTGCTTTTCATGCAACATTGGACCTGATTGTAGCCATCGTCTGAGTTCTTTGCAGGATTAAGATTGAGGAACAGAGATTTACCATTGACTCAATATGATATATGCTAATCTTTCTTTTTGCCTTTGGCTAAGACCGAATGTAAGAAATTGACCCTTTTTGAATGACTTTGTACTCTCATCAGAGGAGGTTCGCCTTCATATTGCCATTCTGTGTAGTATAGGAAGAATCTCCAGACCCTGTTACCAGCTGGTGTTGGCAACTAGCTTAAGGAGGGAGATCCTTGGTAGTATAGGGTACATCCATTTCATCCTGGGATCCTGGGAATCTTCCCTGCCTTTTTTTTTTTTTTTTTTTTTTTACCATTATTGTCTCGTTCTTCAGGACTTGAACACAGGTACTCCTACACATGATGTGTAACCTGTTACCTACTCTTCAAAATATCCAAATCTCATTTTGATAGGATTTCATTATGTCTACTCTATTAAGATATGTAAAGGAGAAGTGTTTGTAAAATTTTGATAATTTTCCTAGAACTTATAATACATATTTACAACTGATAAATGCACTTTTAATTAGCAGTACACTATTGGGAACTCAAATTATACTTTTATAATTTCTTTTTTTAAAAGATTTATTTATTTATTTGAAAATCAGAGATGGGGGCTGGCTCTGTGGCACAGCAGGTAAGGCTGCTGCCTGCAGTGCCAGCATCCCATATGGGCACCCATTCCAGTCCCAGCTGCTTGACTTCTGGTCTAGTTCTTTGCTATAACCTGGGAACGCAGTAGAAGATGTCCCAAGTCCTTGGGCCCTTGTGCCTGTGTGGGAGACCTAAAAGGAGCTCCTGGCTCCTGGCTTTCGATCGGCACAGCTCCTGCCATTGCAGCCAATTGGAGAGTGAACCACTGGATGGAAGATTTTCTCTCTCTCTCTCTCTCTCTGCCTCTCCTCTCTCTGTGTAACTCTTTCAAATAAATAAATAAATCTTTTTAAAAAAAAGAAAGAGAGAGAGAGAGGACTTCTATCTGCTGGTTCAATCCCCAGTTGACTGCAATGGCCAGAGCTGTGCCAATCCGAAGCCTTGAGCCATCAGCTTCTTCTGTGTCTCCCACATGGGCCCAGAGGCCCAAGGATTTGGGTCATCTTCTATTGCTTTCCCAGGCTATAGTAGAGAGCTGGATAGGAAGTGGAGCATCCAGGACTTGAACCAACACCCATATGGGATGCTGGCACTGCAGGCGATGGCTTTACCTGCTATGCTGCAGCGCTAGCCTCTATAATTTTTTTAAAACATATTTTTATTTGAAAGAGTTAAGATGGGGAGACATACACACACACACACAGAGAGAGAGAGAGAGGGAGAGGGGGAAAGAGAGAGAGAGAGAGAGAGAGAGAGAGAGAGATCTTCCATCTGCTAGTTCACTCCCTAGATAGCTACAAAAGTTGGGGATGAGATAGACTGAAGTCAGGAGTCAAGAGCTTTGTCTGGGTCTCCCATGGGAGTGACAGGGTCCCCAACAATTGGGACTTTTTTTGCTTTTCTCAGGCCATTATCAGGGATGTAGATTGGAAGTAGAGAAGTTGGGGCACAAATCAGCACCCGTATGGGATGCTGCCATTGCATATGATGACTTTATTCACTACACCATGATGATTGCCCTTCTTTTTTTTTAAAAACAAACAAACAAACAAACAAAAAAACCAGACACCAGTCTAAAAGGCAATACTAAGCAGGTTTTCTCTGTTTCCAGTGTGGAATAAATACACAACAATGACACCTAAAAATTTACTAAAAAGCCAAGATGAGCTAAATAACCCTTTGAAACAAGGTGATCAATGAACAGAGGCAGGTTGCAAATGATTTATATTTTGCTGCAAGAGGGAAAAATCCCCAAGGTGTGTGGCTTTGGCTTCTGTCTTCCTTCCTCAGTCACATCCAAATCCAGAAAGACTTCTGCATCCCATGCTCAGAAACATAACCCCGAGTCTCTGGAGACCTCAGCAGAGGCTGCTGTTAATCTGCCTGTATGAAACCTTCATCCAAAACCTCAAGGTAAATCAGAAATCCAAACAGAGAACACAGCATCATTTTCTTAAACAATAGATTTAACTGTCAAATAAGCTCTGACATATGGCAAGCCATATGTGTGTCATGAACAAACCAAAATATTCTCTTCATATTTTTTTTGCAAAAATGTTAAATAGACCATCCACCCAAGTTTAAAAAATAAAAGATTTAACGGAAACAGTGAAAAATGAAAACTCAAAGGGTTTAATGCCAAAAAGCAAGGCAGTCCTCTGAAGTCTTAAGTCATTTGTTTTTGGGCTGTGAAGCCACAGTTAGCACCATGGTGGTCAGGTAAAACATTTGGTCAGGCAGGCCTCGGTTCAGGTGGATGGGCACATTATCAGATTTCTGGAAAAACTTCTGCAACTCTGTAACTTTGTTTTTCCTAGGATAGTCCTATGTGGGAGACTTGGAGGCCAATTGAGATGGGCTAACAAATATGATAGGTGGTACTTCTATGGAACCACAGGCTTTAATCCATGTGGGAAATACATGTCCAAAGCCCATGCTCTTGCCAACTTTTGCGGGAAGCCACTAAACTTGTAGTACTTGATGCCCGAGCCTGGCTCCTGCAGCCACTGCCTGCATGACAGCCCTAACGAAGGATGCCACTCTATATTTTAACTATGAGACATAGATACAAGGTTGATGACCCTGTGTGTAATTTGATAGCAATATTAACAAATAGACCAGTATAAGGATCCTTCCATTTGAGTTGACGTTTAGTTTCCCAACAGTGACATTCTCAGAACATCGGTTTATCTGGCTATACATCATGTAAAGGTTGATCAGAAAGTTCAGGTGGAAAGGCCACATTGACTTGTTGATTTTTGGGCTGTATATTTCATTAACCAATGACACTGCTGGAGGGTATTGTCTCCTAACTGTTTC
Source organism: Oryctolagus cuniculus (assembly GCF_051225735.1). Lineage (NCBI taxonomy): Eukaryota > Metazoa > Chordata > Mammalia > Lagomorpha > Leporidae > Oryctolagus > Oryctolagus cuniculus. The sequence continues at coordinate 50,731,604 of NC_142877.1, forward strand.
TTATGCTGTTATACATGGAAGTGTTTTCCTAATTTTGTTTTCAAATAGTTCATTATTAGTATGTACAAATTACTCTCATTTTTAAAAACATTGAAACAGTTTTGATTAATGTGTACTACTCTTATAGGGTATAGTGCAATATTTCAACACATATACACCATAGAAACTGATCATGCTAAGCAACTAGCTTTATGTTTTGAGTTTACAATCTCCTCTCCTCCAGCACTTTACACAATACTTAATATGGTACATTGTAATTTTTTAACTGTATGGTGGAACACCAGCTGTTACTAGTGCCTCCTTGTATTTTGATACCTGTTATCCATTCCCTCTGTATCCCTAGGCTCTACACTTCTCAGCCTCTAACCACAATTCTATGTTCTGATCCATTTTTTTCACTTCCATATTCGACAAGGAACATGGGACATTTGTATTTCTGTATCTGGCTTATTTCAGTTAATTTAATGATCTCTTTTTATACATTTTGCAGGATATAACAATATTTTATTCTTCATGTCTAAATGATGTTCCCTTGTCCACTTTTTCATTGATAGCTAGCTAGATTGGTTTCAATTCATGGCTGCTCTGAACTGTTTTATAGTGACTATGGGAGAATTGCTGTCTCTTTGACATGCAGATTTCCTTTCCTTCTGATATATAGCCAGTAGTAAGATAACTATGTCATGATAGATCAATTTTTATCTTTTTTGATTAATGACCATGCTGTTCTCCATAACACCTGTACTAATTTGCATTTTCACCCATAGTATTTGAGGGTTATCTTTTCCCACATCCCCACTAGCACTTGTTCTTTTTTATATTTTTGGGGTATGATGATATAATATTGTGGGGATTTTTTCTTCCTGTCGGTTTATTACTTTATTAAATATTTGTTTATTTGAAATGCAGAGTTACAGAGAGAGAGGGAAAGACAGAGATCTTTCATCTGCTGGCTCACTCCCCAAAAAGCCACAACAGCTGGGGCTGGGCCAGGCTGAAGTCAGGAGCTTTATCTATGTCTTGCACATGAGAAGTAGGGCCCAAGGACTTGGGCCATCTTCTGCTGCTTTCCTAAGTTCATTAGCAGGGAGCTGAATTGGAAATGGAGTAGCCTGGTCTCAAACTGGCACTCACATGGGATACTGGCTTCATAGGAGGCAGCTTAACCCACTGTGCCACAATTCCAGCCCCTCTCTCTATCAATTTAAATTCCTCAAAAAAAAAAAAAAAAAAAACATGATTAATGTTAGTTTCTACCTCATTTCTTTTTTGTTGTTGTTATCATTCAGTTTAATGCAGCCTTATTTTTATTCCAACTATTCCTCTCAAATTGCTCTTCCCAAGGTCATTAGTAATTATTGTGTTGGTTAAATGCAGTTTATGCTTTAAATTTCTCATCTACTGAGTTTATGTCATTAAGGTAGCACTTCATTAAAGTTATATGCCAAACACACTTCTAGGGAAGAATATAGGTTCCTTTTCTCTTAGTGATTATATGATAACATACTAATAAGAAACTATAAAATACAATTTCATTAAGAATAAATTGTGTTATGAAAGTGATACATTGGATAACTAATGAGAATGCAGGGGATTAGAAGGCAGCACCTGACACATGTCCTAGCTCCCTCCTCAAACACTGCCTCCCTCAGCATGCATCATATCTCATCTCCCTGGCTTTCCTCTAGACATCTGATTAATCCTTTTCAGTTCATTTACAGTCTCTTCTGCCTAAAATTAAATATTGATATTGCTCAGATGTTTACCATTGCATGCTTGTCTTCATTCTTTACCGATATATATAATGCCTAGATAATCTCATTTATTCCTTATGACTTCATATTTTATATTATACTGAAGAAATTTACATTTCTCCTGAGCATAGAATTCCTCTATGTAATTATGACTTTCAGAGGTTCCTCAAAATCAATATGGGCAAAGTTAAAAGTAAAATTTGCTTTCCCTTTGGAAAACTTCATCTCAGAACATGTCACCAACATTCAACCTCCTATAAAAGGCAAATATGTGGGAACTCTTAATTCTTCCCTTTTTTGTCATTCACTTACCCATGGCTAGCTGATTCTATTTCTTAGTTGTTTTATCTTTTTTTAAAAAAATATTTATTTTTTGAAAGAGTTACATAGAGAGAGAAGGAGAGGCAGAGGGAGAGGTCTTCTATCCACTGGTTCACTCCCCAATTGGCCATGATGGCTGGAGCTGTGCCAGGAGCCAGGAGCTTCTTCCGGGTCTCCCACATGGGTGCAGGGACCCAAGGACTTGGGCCACCCTCCACTGCTTTCCCAGGCCATAGCAGAGAGCTGGATAGGAAATAGAGCAGCAGGAACTTGAACTGGTACCCATATGGGATGCCAGCACTGCAGGTGGCAGCCTTACCTGCTATGCCACAGTGCCAGCCCCTCCTTAGTTGTTTTTTCAAATGTCTTTATTCCACCTGCCACCCCCCTGGTCCCAACTTCCTTATATCTGCAGTCTCCTACACAGATGGCAGTAATTATCTAACATGGCTCCCATTCTTGCTGTCAACTCCAATCCATTCCCCAAGAAGAAAGTAAAACACAAATAGATGTCACCTTATTTTACTTTCATACTTTCACCTAAGCCACATGATTTTTTCATCTTATTTCTACCTACTTCTCCGTCTTCATCTTTGTCAGTGGCCCCTGATCCCAACTCTGCTTTAATCATTGTGAATTTTGTGCAGTTTCTGGCCTCTGCCTTGCCTTTAACATATTATTTGGCATGTAATAGTTTGTGAACCTGCAGACTACATAAATGAATGAATCTTTTGAGGGTCATGATTCCTTCTAGGAACTTAATAAGAGATGGAAGGAATGAAAACAAAACAAAAAATATCCTCAGTATATAGAAGGCACACTATTTTTGCAAGTCACAGAGAAGAGACTAAATAGGAGTTTAGAAGAAGAAAAGTAGTGAAGCTGGAAAGTTTGTGACAAGGCTAGTAGGCACTGGTCAAGATTCTAACAAGTCCTTTAGGAAAAGAGTAAGATTTTTTTTACCTCCAGATAGACTATGCTCTCTGAAGATGAACAGGATCCTCTAAACCCACTTATTGCATAAACGAAAACCTGAGCATTTCATTCTGTCACAGGTGTTGGAGCCTGATATTTTGATGGACATGTACCTAATGGCTAGTGACATTGAGCATATTCATATATGTTTTGACCATTTATATTCTTCTGAGAAATATCTATTCAAATTCTTGCCCATTTCTTAACTGCATTTTTATTTATTGTTTTGGAGTTTTTCCAGTTCTGTATATGTTCTAGATATCAGTCTTTTGTCATATTCAGAATTTTCAATGTCTTCTGCTGTTCTGTTCCTTGGATCTTCACTCTGATGATTACTTAGTTGTGAAGAAGTATCTTAGTTGGATATAATCAAATCTACTTTTATTTTTGTTATCTGCACTTTTGGAATCTTACCCAAATGCTGTTGTCTATGCCAGTGTTTTATAGTTTCCCCTATGTTTACTTAGTTTTTGGTCTTAGATTTTCATACACCATTAGCTGACTTTTACATAGCATAAGAAGTGTTGGGGTATATTTTCAACCTTCTACATATGGATAATCAGTTTCCTCTGGGCCATTTGCTAATGAGATTCCTTTTTCTCCAATGCATTTTGGTTTCTTTGTGAAAGATGAATTCCCTGTGGAAATGTAGGTTTATTTTTGGGCTGTCTATTCTTTCCCACTGAACTATGTGTCTGTTTTTATGCCAGTGCTTGTACTGCTTCTGTACTATGTCTTTTTTTTTTAAAGCTTTTATTTAATGATTGTATACTTCATAGGTAAAACTTTAGGAATATAGTGTTTTTTCCCCCATACACACTCTTCCACCCTCCTCCTGTCTAATCTCCTTCTCCCTTTCCCATCACATTCTTCATTATGGTTCATTTTTAGTTTAACTTTATATACAGAGGGCCAACTCTATGCTAAGTAAAGATTGCAACAGTTGGCACTTATACACACAAACAACATATAAAGTACAGTCTGAGAACAAGTTTTGAAGTTAATTCTCATAGTACAACTAATATAGGACAGAGGTCCTACATGGGGAGTAAGTGCACAGTGACTTCTGTTATTCATTTAACAATTAAGACTCTTATTTATGATGTCAGTGATCACCCAAGCTCTTGCCATGAGCTGCCAAGGCTATGGAAGCATTTTGTCACCATAGACTACATCAGTATTTGGACTAGGCCACAAGCAATGTGAAAGTTCCCTCCTCTCTTCAGAGAAAAGTACATGCTTCTTTGATGGCCTCTTCTTTCCACTGGTGTCTCACTCACAGAAATCCTTCATGTAGGATCTTTTTTTGCCACAGTTTCTTGACTTTCCATGCCTGAAATGCTCTCAAAGGCCTTTCAGCCTGACCGGGAAAACTTAAGGGTTGATTCTGAGGTTAGAGTGTTGCTTACAGTGATTGTCATTCTAGGATTTGCTGTGTGAACTGCTTTCCATGTTGGATATTCCCTCCTTTTTAATTGTGTCTATTATTATTACCAGGCATTGGATGTTATTTATATGATCTCTTTAACACTTAATCCTATCTACATGTTCACTTTAAGAATTAAGGTGGCATTTTTACCACCAGTTTTAATGGGATTGGGGTCCTGTGACAAGTTTTTAAACTGTACCTTTAGAAATAAGTCTGTAGAATTGTATGCAGAACTATACAGCTTTATAGTTACAAACTTCCTCCTCCTTCTCTTATCCCCCCTCTTATTTTTTACTGGGATCTATTTTCAATTGATTTTATATACATATGATTAATTCTATGTTAAGTAAAGCGTCCAACATGTAGTATGAAGAAGAGAAAAGAAAAAAGAAAGAAAAGAAAAAATAAAATAAAAATAAAAAACTGTTCTTAGACAGTCAAGCTGAGGGCTATTCAAGTTACTGTTTCTTAGGGACCAGTGCCATGGCACAGTAAGTTAATCCTCCACCTGTGGTGCCAGCATCCCATATGGACACCTATTCTAGTGCTGGCTGCTCCTCTTCTGAACCAGCTCTCTGCTATGGCCTGGGAAAGCACTAGAAATGCCCAAATCCTTAGGCCCCTGCACCCACATGGGAGACTGGGAAGAAGTACCTGGTTCCTGGCTTTGGATCAGCGTGGCTCCAGCCGTCGTGGCCATTGGGGAGTGAACCAATGGAAGGAAGACCTTTCTCTTTGGCTCTCCCTCTCACTGTCTGTAACTCTACCTCTCAAATAAAAAATAAAATCTTTTTTAAAAAAAGTTATTGTTTCTCAAAGTGTCAATTTCACTTCCACAGCTTTTGTTTTAAGCATGCTATTAATTCTCACAGATCAGGGAGAACATATGGTATTTGTCCCTTTGGGACTGGCTTATTTCACTAAGTATGAAATTTTCCTTATTGATCCATTTTGTTGCAAATGAATGGATTTAATTTTGTGTTACTGCTGTGTAGTACTGCATAGTGTACATATCCCATAATTTCTTTATCAAATCTTCAGGTGATGGACATTTAGGTTGATGCCATGTCTTGGCTATTGTGAATTGAGCTGCAATAAACATGGAGGTGCAGATAGCTCTTTTTTTTTACTGATTTCATTTCCCTTGTGTAAATTCCCAGGAGTGGGATGGCTAGGTCATATGGTAGGTCTATATTCAGATTTTTGAGATGTCTCCATACTGTCTTCCATAGTGGCTTTAACAGTTTACATTCCCACCAGTAGTGGGTTAGGGTGCCCTTTTCCCCACATCCTCTCCAGCATTTGTTGTTTGTTGATTTCTCTATGAGGGCCTTTCTAACTGTGGTGAGGTGAAACCTCATTGTGGTTTTGATTTGCATTTCCCTGATTGCTAGTGATCCTGAACATTTTTTTCATGTATCTGTTGGCTGTTCGGATTTTCTCTTTTGGAAAATGTCTAAGTCCTTTGCCCATATCTTAACTGAGTTGTTTGTTTTATCGTTGTGGAATTTCTTGATCTCTTTGTAATTCTGGCTGTTAATCCTTTATCAGTTGCATAGTTTGCAAATAATTTCTCCCATTCTGTCAGTTGCTTATTCATTTTCCTGGCTGTTTCTTTTGCCATACAGAAGCGTCTCAATTTGAAGTAATCTCTTTTGTTAATTTTGGCTTTGACTGCCTATGCCTCTGGAGTCTTTTCCAAAAATTATTTGCCTGTGCCAACGTCTTTCAGGGTTTCCCTAATGTTTTTGATTAATTTGATGGTGTTGGATCATAGATTTAGATCTTTAAACCATATTGAGTGGATTTTTATATAAGGTGTAAGAGAGAGGTGTTGCTTCATACTTCTGCCTATGGACATCCAGTTTTCCCAGCACCATTTGTTGAAGAGACTGTCCTTACTCCAAGGAATGGCTTTAGATCCTTGGTCAAATTCAAGTTGTTTGATGTTTGGATTGATTTCCTGGGAGTTTCTATTGTGGGATTTCTATTTTGTTCCATTGGTATATCAGTCTATTTTTGTACCAATACCAGGCTTGTACCAAGGAGGCTTGTACCAGGGCTTCGGTTCACTAAGCCCAGCCTACTGGGGCTGGGCTGCCTGCTCACTGGTTCATAAAATGAGCTTGGATTTTTGTTGTTTAGGATTACTCATTATTGTACAACTTGAGTAATGGGAAGGAAATCACTCTGAAATGTTGTGATCCTTTTTGTTGGGTGGGGCATGTTGTGAGATGGCCCCCACAATTTATGGTTGTGTGCATGGGAGGTGAACACAGGAGCCCACTGCTTACACTAGAAAATGTAAACAATCAATTTGGCTCTTTCCCATCTGCTGTAGATCCAGTTAGGGGGTGGGAGAGACACAGATAGATTGTGGTGTGCCCAACCTCTCTGACCATTCCCCTACAATTTCTCTTTTTTCCTGTTTAGAGCTTCAAGCACAATTTGCCAAGTTTCCCCACCTGCCTCAGTCTGCAGCTCCATGGCCTCCCAATCTCTCCCCTGGTTTTTGGGGAGTGGCACCTGCTTCCTTGCTCAGTCTTTCTGCCATTCCTTTGCTATACCTCGGCCACTTCCTCCTCTCTGCTTCCCCCAGTGTGGACCTGAGCAGTCTCTAGTGGTGTCCTGGCCACTCTGCATGGACTTCTCACAATTCTGCCTTCTGCTTGTATCCTCTCTACTCATTAACTATCCATTTTTCCCTGCATGACTTGGAACATCCCACTGCTATACCACCATCATGCCCTGTCTCCATTATACTATGTCTTAAAATCAGATACTGTGATTCTTTCAGATTTATTATGTTGTTCAAGATTGCTTTGATTATTTTGCGGTTATCTGATTTCAAATTAATTTTAGGTTGGCTTTTTTCTAGTTCTGTGAATTTTTTTTAAATGATTTATTTATTTGAAAGGAAGAGAGAGAGAATTCTTCCATCTGCTTGTTCACCTCTTAAATGGCAATAATGACTGGGGCTGAGCCAGGTCAAATCCAGAGTCTAGTCTCCATCTAGATATCCCACATTTGTGGCAGGGACCCAGGAACTTGGATCATCTGCTGCTTTTTCAAGCAAATTAACCAGTAGAGCTGTCAGTAGAGCTGTCAGTACTTGAACAACTGTTTTGATATGGGAAACTGGCATTGCAAGTGGCAACTTAACCCATTGTGCCACAGTGCTATCCCCTCTGAAGAATTTCATTAGTGTTTTGATGCAAACTGCATCAAATGTGCACATTACCTGGGACAAGATAAAAATCTCAATTATACAAATTGCTTCAATCTAGGAACATGGGACTTGATTTTCATCATTGTTTTGTGATTTTATTGAAGAGATATTTCATATCCTCAGTAAAACTTACTGAAAGGTATTTTATTTTCTTGTCACAATTATAAATATATTCTTATAATTTTTTCCCTGTGAGTTCACTATTATATACAGAAGTGCCACTGATTTTATTTTTACATTGTATTGTCAATTTTGCTGAACTCATTTATCAGCTCCAGAATTCTCTTGATGATGTTCTTAGGTTTCTCTCTGTATAGAACCATGCTATCTGCAAACAGAAATATAAATTTGAATTCTTACTTTCCTCTTTGAATAGATATTATTTCTTCTCTTTAATTTCCTGTTTTCTTCATTGAGCAAGAGAATTGTTTTTTTTTTTTCAAAGAATCAACTCTTACTTTTATTAATTTTAATATTGTTTAAGGTTCTTCCTTCTTTATTTTTTTCTAAGATTTATTTATTTGAAAGGTAAAGTTACACAGAGAGGTAGAGACACACACACACACACACACACATATATATATATATATATAGAGAGAGAGAGAGAGAGAGAGATCTTCCATCTACTGGTTCACTCCCCAAATGCCACAATGGCAAGAGCTGAGCTAATCTGAAGCCAGGAGACAGGAGCTTCTGGGTTTCCCATGTGGGTGCAAGGGCCCAAGGACTTTGGCCATTCTCTGCTGCTTTCCCAGGTTCATTAGCAGGGAGATGGTTCAGAAGTGAAGCAGTTGGGTCTCGAGCCAGCCCTCATGTGAGATGCTGATACTGCAGGCCAGGGCTTTAACCCACTGTACCATAGCATTGGCCCCTTCCTTATTTATTTCTGCTATGATCTTTATTATTCACTTTTTTCTACTGTCCTTTGGTTTGACTCTTACTGTTTTTTTCTGAGTCCTTGAGAAGAGTAGTAGGTTTCTTAACTGATATTTCTTGTGTTTGTAGATGAAGTAATAGATTTTAGTTTCTATTTTTCCCTTATAATCGTGGGGACCTTCTAGATGACTGTAGGAAATGATGGAAGAAATGAGGATGTGTTAATTTGCTAACAAAATACTACAGGTAATATGATTTAAATCATGGAATTTTACTTTTCAGAGCTGTGGAGATTGAAAATTCAAGATCAAGGTCGGATTTTAAATTCTCAGGAGTGGGATGGACTGCCTGCTCCACTTCTGATGCAGTTGCCTATTACAGGATTTAAATAATAACATGATAGTTAAGAGACTGGCATTTGAATGAGTTTTGTGTTAGCTAATTTGTCATTAGTATGTGGCAATTATAAACATAATTAGTAATTTAATAATAATTATTAATAACTGTGGTCTTGAATTCTGGTATTGTGATGCCTCCAGCTTTGGTTTTATTGTTTAAGATTGGTTTAACTAATTGGGATCTCTTACATTTTCATATAAGTTTTTAGCATAATTTTTTCTAGATGAAAGAAGATTGGGATTACATTGACTCTGTAATTGCTTTTGGTGGGCCAGTGCTGTGGTGTACTGGGTTGAGCCTTTACCTGCATCACTGTCATCTCATGGGCATTGGTTCAGTTCCTGGCTGCTCCTCTTCTGCTAATTGCCTGGGAAGGCAGTGGAAAATGGTTCAAGTGCTTGGGCCCCTGCATCACATGGGGAACCTTGCTCCTGGCTTCATATCAGCCCAGCTCCAGCTATTGTGGCCATTTGGAAAGTAAACCAGCTCTCTGCTATGGCCTGGGTAAGCAGTGGAGGGTGGCCCGAGTCCTTGGGCCCCTGCACCCATGTGGGAAACCCGGAGGAAGCTCCTGGCTCCTGACTTTGGGTCAGCACAGTTCTAGCCATTGCGGCCATCTGGGGAGTGAACCATATGGGATGCCAGTGCTTCAGGCCAGGGTGTTAAGCTGCTGCACCATAGTGCAACTCTGCCTTTCAAATAAGTGAGTAGATCCTTAAAAATAAAATAAAACAATTTAAATATTGCTTTTGGTAGTATGGGCTTTTTGATATTAATTCTTCCAATTTATGAATATGGAATATTTTTCCTTTTTGTGTTTTCTTTTATTTCTTTAATATTTTGTAATTTTCATTGTGGAGTTCTTTTACATTCTTGATTAAATGTGTTCCAAGGTATTAAGAGTTTTTTTAGCTATTGTGAATAGTACTGATATGATAAGTTCTTTATCAGCCATGACATTGTTTTTTCATATAAAGGCTTCTGATTTTTGTGTGTTAATTTTACATCTTGCAACTTTACCAAATTCTCTTATGAGTTCCAATAGTCTCTTAGTGGAGTCTTTTTATTTCATTATATATAGAATCATGTAATTTACAAACAAAGATAAGTCAGTTCTCTCCTTTCTAATTTGTATCCCTTTGATTTCTTTTTCCTGCATTATTGCTCTGGCTAAATCTCTTAAAACTGTATTGAATAGCAGTGGTGAGAATGAGCAACTTCATCTGGTTCCAGATCTTAGTGGAAATGCTTCCAACTCTGAAGATTTATCATATGTTGCCTTGAATATGTTAAGAAATATTCCTTTTATACCCAGTTTGCTTAAGGTTTTTGTAATGAATTGTATTTTATCAAATACTTTCTCTGCATCAATTGAGATCATCATGTGGTTTTTATTCCATTTATTAATGTGATGTATCACATTTATTGATTTTCTTATGTTGAATCACTCCTGCATGCTAGGGATACATCCCTCTTGATCCATGTGAATGATCTTTCTAATGTATTGTTGGATTTGATTAGCTGGTATTTCAATGAGGATTTTTGCATGTATATTCATCAGTTGTATTGTTCTGTAGTTCTCTTTGTTGTATATGTTTTTCTGATTTAGGAATTAAAGTGATGCTGGCCTAATAGAAGGAATTTGGGGATTACCTCCCTTTCAGTTGTTTTTAATAGCTTAAGAATTTGAATTAGTTCTTCTTTAAAAGTCTTGTAGAACTCAAAAGTGAAGCTGTCTGGTCCTGGGCTTTTCTTTGTTGAGAGGATCTTTATTACTGATTCAACCTCTTATTATTATTATTATTATTATTATTTTGCTTAGGTTTTCTTTGTCTCTTCATGACTCAATTTTGGTATATTGTATGTGTTCAGGAATCTTAATTTCTTTTGGGTTTTACTTTTTGTTAGCTATTGCATCAAATTCTCACAGTCTAAATTGAAGTGATAATCTGTTTTGAGTACTGTACTTCCAAACCATTTTCATACTAATATTCCTGGAAACAGTGGATGATGGCTCACATTCTTTAGTTCCTGCCACCTAAGTGGAGGACTTTAGAGCCTGGTCCAGCCACAGCTATTGCAGACATTTAGAGAGTGAACCAGCAGATGGAAGATCTCTCTGCTTCTCTCTCCCTCTCTCTCTCGCTTTCTCTTTCTTTCTGTGTTTGTGTGTGTCTCTCTCTCTGCCTTTTTAAATCACTTTAAAACCTATTTATTTATTTATTTGAAAGTCAGAGTTACAGAGAGAAGGAGAGACAGAGATCTTCCATCAGCTGGTTCATTCCTGAGATGGCTTCAGTGACCAAGAGGTGGCCAAGTTGAAGCCAGTGGCTTCTTCTGAGTCTCCCATGGGGGTGGCAGGAGCCCTAGTACTTGTGCCATCTTCCACTGATTTTCTGAGGCCATTGGCAAGGCGCTGGATAAGAAGTGGAATAGATGGGACTTGAAATGGTGCCCATACAGGATTTCAACTTAACAGGTGGCAGCTTTGCCCACTGAACCACAATACCAGCTTCCCTCTCTGCCTTTCAAATAAGTGAATGTTTAAAAAAAGAATTGAAAAACACCTTAAGGTAGTAAATGTCATCATCACTGAGCAATGAGAAATCTATTGAAGTGATCTTTTTAAAAGATATATTTTTATATTTGAAAGGCAGTGTTAGAGACAGAGAGAGAGAGAGAGAGAGAGAGAGAGAGAAGAAGAAGAAGAATCTTCATTCTGAGCTGCAATGATTGTGGCTAGTCCAGAGAGGGGGAGGGGAGGGGGAGGGGGAGAAAGAGAGAGAGAGAGAGAGAGAGAAAGAGAGAGAGAGAGAAAGAGAAAGAGAAAGAGAAAGAGAAAGAGAAAAGAAGAATCTTCATTCTGAGCTGCAATGATTGTGGCTAGTCCAGACTGATGTCAGGAGCCAGGAGCTTCTTCTAGGTCGCTCACATGGGTGCAAGGGCCCAAGCATTTGAGCCATCCTGTGTTGTTTTTCCAGATATATAAGCAGGGAGCTGCAACAGTTTGGAGCATTAATGTCTATGATACTCCCCTTGCAGTTCAAGGGCATAAAACCCATCTAGCACAAAGACCCATTTATGGGTGGGCCAAGATTTCAACTCTCCAGGTTTGGGCTAGATGGTTTCTGGGCAATTGTGTTAAAATAAACATTAAGCTATAATAACTCTTTTTTTTTTTAAGATTTATTTATTTATCTGAAAGTCAGAGTTACACAGAGAGAGGAGAGGCAGAGAGAGAGAGAGATGTCTTCCATCCGATGGTTCACTCTCCAGATGTCCGCAACATCCGGAGCTGCGCCGATCCGAAACCAGGAGCCAAGAGCTTCTTCTGGGTCTCCCACGCGGGTGCAGGGGCCCAAGCACTTGGGCCATTTTCTACTGCTTTCCCAGGCCGTAGCAAAAAGCTGGATTGGAAGAGGAGAGCCAGGACTAGAACCAGCGCCCGTATGGGATGCCGGCGCTTCAGGCCAGGGTGTTAACCCGCTGTGCCACAGCGCCAGCCCCAAGCTATAACTCTTGGTTTAAGCTTTTGTAGCAGAGTTTCATGTTATTCAATGATAATGTCTATGGCAACTTTGAGCCTCTGGATTGCAACCAGTGAAAGTGTCCAGACCAACAGTAGTGAGATCAACAGTCAGCTGAATGGTGTCCAGGTGAACTTAAATGGCTTTTCTTGTTTGCTAGAGGAGTGATCTCCTTCAGTAACCTGACATCTGGACGCTGACAGTAGACATTGAAGGACATCCCCTTCGCCAAGTGGAGTATGCCAAGTTTGGATCCATCCTATGGTAAGGAGGCCTCAGTAGTCATGCTCTGTTTTTACTGTTCTAGATCAATGGCCAAAGTCTTGGCCTCATAGGCAGCCAACTCTAAGCAGGACTTACTGTGTAAAGTGAGTCTTAAGATTCCTTTTGTTGCTGTTTTAATACTATCTCTGACTAACCTGGATGCCTGCGTGTACACAACAAATTATCTATACAATTATACAAACTAGAATATAGATAACTGATAGTAGTGTACATGTAAAATCAATATAGCAGTCCATAAGATAGAATATTTGAAATTAAAACCAACGAGAAGTAGAAAAATGATAACAATATGAGCTCCATTACAATATATATGATATCCACTATACATATTTTTTTAAGTAAATCACTATGAGGGATATAACAAAAACTTTCACACTAACAGTAACACAGATTGATCTACATAAGGGTACAGAAATATTCCAAATTCATTTCCACATAAAATGTGACTTCTGTTTTGCATGATGCATTCTGTACTTATTTGTGAATATGGCTATTAATTCCTGAGAAAATGTATTAGCATGTTTACTGACCTAATATGGTTATTTATTTTAAGATTTATTTATTTATTTGAAAGAGTTACACAGAGAGAGAAGGAGAGGCAGAGAGAGAGGTCTTCCATCCACTGGTTCACTTCCTAACTGGCCGCAATGGCTGAAGCTGCACCGATCTGAAGCCAGGAGCCAGGAGCTGCTTCTGGGTCTCCCATGCAAGTGCAGGGGCCCAATGGCTTGAGCTGTCTTCTACTGCTTTCCTAGGCAATAGCAGAGAACTGGATCAGAAGTGGAGCAGCCGGGTCTCGATCTGGTGTCCATATGGGATGCTGCACCGCAAGTGGCGGCTTAACCCACTACACCACTGGGCCAGCCCCACCCAATATGGTTAATTCAGGGAGCATGCATGTGGAGAAAGGTGGCATTCAATGTTATCTCTCTTACATTACATATTCTTACAGAATATGCTAATGAATCAAATTATTAGAAAGTAAAATACGATCAGACAACACTGGTTGGTACATTACTGTATATTTTCATTAATGATGAATAGCTCAAAATTGACCTCAAAGTTTAGTCCATGTGGGATCCTGAATTAGTTTCATTCTCTGGTCATTACTTTGTTTATATGGCAGGGACTACATTTTTCGTTCTTCATTAAGTACTAATCAAGTATTAAAGCTCTTCTCTAATACTCGGAAGGTATAACTAAGACCCAGGGAGAGGAAGTGAGTTGTAAAAGACTAATCAAAAACAATTGAGTGTGGCCTTCCTACTTTCTTTCTTCTCTGGAATCCCCACAGAACCTTCATCTCCAATTCCAAAATCAGCAATTCCTACTGTCAGAGGTATGTGGCTACCATTATAGAGAGCAGTAATTCTTGGAAAGGACAAGGTAATCCACTATTTCATAACAACATTGTAGTTGTATGATGCTGGGAACTAAGCAATAATTTGATTAAAGGTCTGAGGTGAAGTTATTTAAGATGGAAGCTCAAGACTGAGGTCCCGGGGCTGGTACTGTGACTTAATAGGTTAAGCATCTTCCTGCAGTGCCAGCATACCCCATATGGGTACCAGTTCATGTCCTGGCTTCTCCTCTTCTGAACCAGCTCTCTGCTGTGACCTGGGAAAGTAGTAGAAGATGGTCCATGTCCTTGGGCCCCTGCACCTGTGTGAAAAACCCAGAGGAAGCTGGCTTCAGATTGGCCCAGGTTCAGCCATTATGGTCATTTGGGCAGTGAACCAGTGGTTGGAAGGCCTCCCTCTTTCTGTCTGGTTCCTGGCTTCAGATTGGCCCAGCTCCAGCCATTGTGGCCATTTGGGCAATGAACCAGTGGTTGGAAGGCCTCTTTCTGTCTCTCTCTATCTATAGCTCTGCCTCTCAAGTAAATAAATAAATTTTTTAAAAATCTGGAAGTATTAAACAACAACAAAAAAAAGGACTGACCTTCAGTTTGCAGAATAAAGTCAATGAAAAGAATTATCAGATTAGAGATGATACAGGAATTTGAACAGCACAATTAATACATTATTATACATAGAAAAAAATGACCAATAGCTGTGGGCCAAGAGTCAATGGCCTATGACATACCACTCAAATTCTCCAGAACATGATCATAATTTCATGTCCATCTGATTTAGACAAGAAAAGGAGTAAAAGCAGGAGCTCATTGACACCCTTATGTTTGGTATACTTGCCTAATTTGTGGGGGATACTGCAAATTAAGTGCAGATCTCAAAAAATAAAATTTTGCTAAATATATATAGATGATGGAGTGATGAATAGATGAATTTCAGGAATTTTGGGGTAAAAAATTACCAGGTAGTGCAATTTTAAATATTCACAAAGATTTTACAAGGCACTCACTCTGTTTTCCAGCCATATTAATCCATTTAATGTATTAGAATAATTTTCATCACTGTGAAATATGATCCATTAATTACCCACAAATTGTTTTAGTAAGATCAAGTATCATTTTAAATAGTTAAAAATGAATTTTTCAGGAATAGTAGTTTCTTCAGTGTCATTGGGGTTTTTTTCCCCTAAGTATCTGTAAGAAGGGCTCTAGAACCACAGTCAAATTATGATAATTAAAGCAATAAATTTAATGACAATTTCCAAAAATTATATCAACATTTGAATTTCTCCATTTATAGTATGTTTCTTTCAAATGTAAATTTGCCAAATCAAGAATTAATGAGGAATTGAAGTATTATGTGGTTATCTCATGTTGCTAGACAAGCTCTTTTTTTTAAAGATTTATTTATTTTTTGAAAGGCAGAGTTACACAGAGAGAGAGCAAGGTCTTCCCATCTGCTAGTTCACTCCCCAATTGGGTGCAACAGCCAGAGCTGTGCCAATCCAAAGCCAGGAGCCAGAGCTGCTTCCAGGTCTCCCACGTGGGTGGAGGGGCCTAAGGACTTGGGCCATCTTCTGCTGCCAGCACTGCAGGCAGAAGCTTCACCTGCTATACCACAGCACCAGCCCCTAGACAAGTTCCAGTGTATCCCCTCTGTGTCCCAGGAGGCTGATTTTCTAGCATATAGATTATCCTTATTGCTTCCTAATGGAGTTGTGCATTGGTTTGTGGTAAGTGTAGCCTCTTCTGCCCACTATGTCAGCAGGGCAGAACCATGGAAATTCTCCTGTCTTCCTTCTCAGCATATGCCATTCCAACCACCCCCACCATCTTTTTCTTTTTTCTTTCTTTTTTTTTTTTTTTAACAGGCAGAGTGGACAGAGAGAGAGACAGAGAGAAAGGTCTTCCCTTGCCGTTGGTTCACCCTCCAATGGCTGCCGCAGCTGGTGCACTGCGGCCAGCGCACCACGCCGATCCAACAGCAGGAGCCAGGTACTTCTCCTGGTCTCCCATGGGGTGCAGGGCCCAAGGACTTGGGCCATCCTCCACTGTACTCCCAGGCCACAGCAGAGAGCTGGCCTGGAAGAGGAGCAGCCTGGACAGAATCCGGCGCCCCGACCGGGACTAGAACCTGGTGTGCCTGTGCCACAAGGTGGAGGATTAGCCTATTGAGCCGTGGCGCCGGCCAACCCCCACCATCTTTACAGAGTTCCTGGCCCTGGGGCTTTCATCATATTACTCAAGAAGTGTGTGGTTGGTTTCTCTGTTTGTGAATGTTGTTGTGGGGATAGAAGGAACCTTGGAGAGCAGTACAGGTATCTGTCTCTTGCTGGCATGAGTGACAGTCATGGATCTGAGGTGTTTGGATCTGTCATTTAGGTGCACCCTGTAGATTTTTGCTGGTCCAGGAGGGACATCAGTGGTAGTTCCTCAGTTCCAGAGCTGGAAAAAGGGTGAATAAGGTTGAGATTTCAAGGTTTTTTTGCCAAATGATGCACAGACGGAAGACCAGTGTGCCTCCAGGCGTAGAAAAAGTAGTTCCAAAAGTCCTATAGACAGTATGCCTCATCCAAGATGGCCATAGCATGGAGATAGGTTTTCAGGCTGTTTCAGCTGAAATGTATATGGAGTAAATATAGGTTGCACCTCTGCTATTGTTTAGCCACCTGTAAGATGAATATGTTAGCAGTACTAATAAAATGTTCCTACATTCTCTGAGAAACCACTTTTGAGGTGTGTGCAGGCTGACTTACACTATGTAGCAGTTAAATTTGTGGGGTTTCTTTTTCTTTTCTATGGTACAGTGTAGGGATAAAGAAATGAGCTCCAGGCCTGCTTGCCTGAGTCTGCATTATGTTTTTTTTTTTTTTTTTAAGAAGGTTTTTATTTAATGAATACATATTTCATATATACAGCATTTAGGAATATAGTGGTTCTTCCTCATTTTCCAGCCCTCCCATCCCTCCTCCCATCCCATCTCCTACTCCCTCTCCCATTTCATTCTGCATTAACATTTGTTTTTCATTGATGTTATATACAGAAGTCCAGTTCTATACTAAGTAGAGATTTCAACAGTGTACACCCACACAGGCACACAAAGTATAAAGGACAGTTTGAAGATAAGTTTTACTGTTAATTCACATAGTACATTTCATTAAAGACAGAGTTCCAACATGGGGAATAAGTGCACAGTGACACTTGCTGTTGATTTAAAAATTAACAATCTTATTTTTTATGTCAGTGACCATCCAAGGCACTTGACATGAGCTGCCAAGGCTATGGAAGCCTTTTGAGTCCACAGACTCCATCAGTATTTAGACAGGACGATATGCAAAGTGGAAATTCTCTCCTCTTTTCAGAGAAAAGTACATCCTTTGATGGCCTCTTCTTTCCACTGGGGTCTCACGGAGATCCTTCATGCAGAACAGTTTTTGCCACTATGTCTTGGCTTTCCATTCCTGAAATGCTTTCATGGGATTTTCAGCCAGATCTGAATGCCTTAGAGGCTGATTATGAGGTCAGAGTAATGTTTAAGGTGTTTGTCATTCTATGACTGTGTTGTGTGGACTGCTTCCCATGTTGGAACTTTCTCTCCTTTTTAGTTCTATTTATTGTTATTACCAGACACTTGGTCTTATATGATCCCTTTGACATTTAATCCTATCTATATGATCAATTTCACACTTAATATGATCACTTTATCACATAAGAGGGGTATAGTGTCACCCAGCTTAATGGGATTTGGAGTCCTTGGCAAGTTTTTAGCTTCATCCTTAGGGGTAAGTTCATGGGAATGTGTGCCAAACCATACAGCTCCTCGCTCTCTTATTCCCACTCTTATTTTTAACTGGGATCAATTTTCAGCTGACTTAATATACCTATGAATAATTAATTCTATGTTAAGAGTTCAACCAATGGTATTAAGTAGAAAAAAATGAATAAATAAAAAGATAAAATGAAATAATAAACTGTTCTTTGACAGTCAAGACAAGGGCTATTCAAGTAATTGCTTCTCATAGTGTCAGTTTCACTTCTACAGGATACCTTTTAGGTGCTCTGTTAGTTGTCACAGATCAGAAAGAACCTATGGTATTTGTCCCTTTGGGACTGGCTTATTTCACTAAGTATAATGTTTTCCAGATTTATCCATTTTGTTGCAAATGACAAGAGTTCATTTTTTCACTGTTTAGTATTCCATAGAGTATATATATACATGTATATATATGTGTGTGTGTATATCTTTATTTGCAGATGATACTATATATATTATGTATTATATATAATGTGTTATATATAATACACATATTATATATTTTATATATTCTGCAAATAATGATAGTTTGACTTCATCCTTACCAATTTGTATCCCTTTGATTTCTTTTTCTCTCCTGATGGCTCTGGCTAAAACTTCCAGGGCTATATTGAATAGCAGTGGTGAAAGTGGGCATCCCTGTCTGGTTCCAGATTTCAGTGGGAATACTTCCAGCTTTTCTACATGCAATAGGACACTGACCATGGGTTTGTCATAAATTACCTTGATTATGTTGAGGAATGTTCTTCTAGACCCAATTGGCTTAGAGTTTTCATCATGAAAAGGAGTAGTATGTTAGCAAATGATTTCTCTGCATCTATTGAGATAATCATATGGTTTTTGTCCTTCAGTTTGTTAATGTGATATATCACATTGATTGATTTGTGAGTGTGAACCATCCCTGCAAACCAGGGATAAATCTCACTTGGTCTGTGTGAATGATCTTTCTGATGTGTTGTTGAATTCGATTGACCAGAATTTTGTTGAGGATTTTTGCATCTATGTTCATCAGGAAAATTGGTCTGTGGTTTTCCCTCTGTTGTATCTTTTCTGGATTTAGTAATTAAGGTGATACTGGTTTCATAGAAGGGATTTGGGAGGTTTCCTTTCCTTTAATTGTTTCTAATAGCTTGAGAAGAATTGGAGTTAGTTTTTCTTTAAATGTCTGGTAGAATTGGCAGTGAATCCATCAGGTCCTGTGTTTTTCTTTTTTGGGAGGGCCTTTATTACTGATTCAATTTCTGTCTTGGTTATAGGTCTGTTTAGGTTTTCTGTGTCTTCATAGTTCAATTTAGATAGGTTGTATGTCTCCAGGAAACTGTACATTTCTTCTAGATTTCCCAGTTTGTTGGCATACAACTCTTCATAGTGATTTCTGATGATTCTTTTATTTCCTTTTTCATCTCTAATTTTATTGATTTGGGTCTTCTCTCTCCTTTTATTGGTTAGTTGGGCCAATGATGTGTCAGTATTGTTTATTTTTTTCAAAAAATCAGCCATTTGTTTTGCTGATCTTTTGTACTTTTTTTTTTTGGTTTCAGTTTTGTTGACTTCTTCTCTAATTTTAATTCTTTCTTTCTTTCTCCTGTTTTGGGGTTTGGTTTGCTAATTTTTTTTCTAGATCCTTGAGGTGCATAGATAGTTCATTTATTTGGTGCCTTTCCAGTTTCTTGATGTAGGCACCAACTGCTATAATCTTTCCCCTTAACACTGCTTTTGCTGTATCCCATAAATTTTGGTATTTTGTATTTTCACCTTCATTTGTTTCCAGAAATTTTTTTATTTCTCTTTTGATTTTTTTTCTATGACTCATTGTTCTTTCAGTAACAGATTATTCAGTCTCCATCTGTTTGCATATGATGTAGAGATTCTTGAGTTGTTGATTTCCAGCTTCAT
Source organism: Oryctolagus cuniculus (assembly GCF_051225735.1). Taxonomy (NCBI): domain Eukaryota; kingdom Metazoa; phylum Chordata; class Mammalia; order Lagomorpha; family Leporidae; genus Oryctolagus; species Oryctolagus cuniculus. The sequence continues at coordinate 50,751,460 of NC_142877.1, forward strand.
TGCATTGTAGTTTGAGAAGATGTATAGTATGACTTCGATTATTTTGAATTTGCTGAGATTTGCCTTATGGCCTAGCATGTGTTCAATCCTAGAGAAAGTTCCATGTACCAAAGAGAAATACATGAATTCTTTCACTGTAGAGTGGAAGGTTCTGTAGATATCTGCTAGGTCTATTTGGTCTGTGGTGTGAATTAATTCTGTAGTTTCCTTGCTGATTTTCTGTTTCATTGAAATGTCCATTGCTGAAAGTGGGGTATTAAAGTCCCCCATTTCTATTGTATTTGAGTCTATATCTCCTTTTAAATCCTATAACATTTCTTTTAAATATCCAGGTGCCATGTAGTTGGGTGCATATATATACATATACATATATTTTTTAATTTATTTTTATTTATTTAATAAATGTGAATTTACAAAGTGCAACTTTTGTATTGTGGCTTCCCCCCACAACCTCCCTCCCTCCTGTGGCCCTCCCCTCTCCCACTCCCTCTCCCATCCCGCCCTTCATCGAGGTTCATTTTCAATTACCTTCATATACTGAAGATCAACTCAGTATATACTAAGCAAGGATTTCAACAGGCTGCACTAACACAACCACACAAGGTATAGAGTATTGTTCGACTAGTAGTGTTGTTTTTAAGTTTCATAGTAAAACACATTAAGGACAGAGATCCTACGTGGGGAGCATGTACCCAGTGAATCCCGTTGTTGATTTAACAATTGCCACTCTTATTTATGATGTCAGCAATCACCCGAGACTCTTGCTATGAGCTGTCTAGGCTATGGAAGCCCCTTGAGTTCACCAACTCTGAGCTTGTTTAGTCAAGGCCGTATCACAGTGGAGGTTCCTTCCTCCCTTTAGAGAAAGGCGCCTCTCTCTTTGATGGCCTGTTCCTTCTGCTGGGGTCTTGTTCACCAGGATCTTTCATTTAGATTGTTTTTTGCCACCGTGTCATGGCTTTCCATGCCTGTGAGACTCTCATGGACCTTTTAGCCAGATCCGAATGTCCCAAGGGTTGATTCTGAGGCAGGAGTGCTGCCATTCAATGAGTCTGCTGTGTGTCCTGTTTCCCCCGCAGGATCATTCTCTCCCTTTTAATTCTATCCTTCATTAGTTGCTTACACTGGTCTTATTTGTGAAATCTCATCGACACATACCCTATCTTTTTGATTGGTTGTGTATTTATACTTATCACTTTACCAAGTGCGGTGGCATTGGTACCTGCCTCCTTGGTAAGATTGAGTTGAAATCCCCTGGCACATGTCTATTTCCAATATTGGAGGTAAGTCTGAGTGAGCATGTGCCAACCTGTATATCTCCTCCCTCTCTTATTCCCACTCCTATGTTTAACAGAGATCACTTTTCTGTTAATTTTTAAACACCTAAGAATGATTGTGCATTGATTACAGAGTTCAACCAGTGGTCTTATGTAGAACAGAGCAACAACAACAACAACAACAGCAGCAAAAGTATTAAAAGGAATAAAATAGTATGTTCCTCAACAGTCTAGACAAGGGCTGGGCTGATCATGTCATTGTCTCTCATAGTGTCCATTTCACATCAATGGGTATCATTTTAGATGCTCGTTTAGTTGCCATCGATCAGGGAGAACATATGATATTTGTCCCTTTTGGACTGGCTTATTTCGCTCAGCATGATTTTTTCCAGCTTCTTCCATTTTGTTGTAAATGCCCAGATTTCATTGTTTTTTACTGCTATATAGTGTTTCATAGAGTACATATCCCATAGTTTCTTTATCCAGTCATCCGTTGATGGACATTTAGGTTGCTTCCATATCTTAGCTATTGTGAATTGAGCTGCAACAAATATGGAGGTGCAAATGGCTCTTTTTTTCTCCCCTTTAATTCCATTTGGGTAAATTCCAAGGAGTGGGATGGCTGGGTCCTGTGGTAGTGCTATATTCAGGTTTCTGAGGACTCTCCAAACTGTCTTCCATAGTGGCTTTACCAGTTTGCATTCTCACCAACAGTGGATTAGTGTCCCTTTTCCCCCACATGCTCGCCAACATCTGTTGTTGGTTGATTTCTGTATGTAAGCCAATCTAACCGGAGTGAGGTGAAACCTCATTGTGGTTTTGATCTGCATTTCCCTGATGGCTAGGGATCCTGAGCATTTTGTCATGTGTCTGTTGGCCATTTGGATTTCCTCTTTTGAAAAATGTCTGTTAAGGTCCTTGGCCCATTTTTGTATTGGATTGTTGGTTTTGATTTTGTGGTGTTTTTTGATCATTTTATAGATTCTAGTTGTTAATCCTTTATCTGTTGTGTAGTTTGCGAATAACGTCTCCTATTCTGTTGGTTGCTTCTTCACTTTCCTGACTGTTTCCTTTGCTGTAAAGAAACTCTTCAATTTGAGGTAATCCCATTTGTTTATTTTATCTTTGATTACTCGTGCCTCTGGGGTCTTCTCCAGGAATTCTTCGCCTGTTCCAGTATCTTGAAGGGTTTCCCCTATGCTCTCAATTAGTTTCATGGTGTCGTGGTGCATCTCTAGTTCCTTGATCCATGTTGAGTGGATTTTTGTATAAGGTGTAAGGTAGGGGTCTTGCTTCATACTTCGACATGTGGACATCCAGTTTTCCCAGCACCATTTGTTGAAGAGGCTGTCCTTGTTCCAGGGGTTGGTTTTAGGTCCTTTGTTGAATATGAGTTGGTTATAGATGTTTGGATTGATCTCCGGTGTTTCTATTCTGTTCCATTGGTCTATCCATCTGTTTTTGTACCAGTACCAGGCTGTTTTGATTATAACTGCCCTGTAGTATGTCTTGAAGTCTGGAATTGTGATGCCTCTGGCTTTGTTTTTATTGTAAAGGATTGCTTTGGCTATTCTCGGTCTCCTGTTTCTCCATATGAATTTCAGCATCATTTTTTCTAGGTCTTTGAAGAATGACTTTGGTATTTTGATTGGTATTGCATTGAACTTGTAAATTGCTTTTAGTGTTTTGTAATTTTCATCATAGAGGTCTTTGACCTCCTTGGTTAAATTTATTCCAAGGTACTTTATTGTTTTTGTGGCTATCATGAATGGGATTGATCTTAGAAGTTCTTCCTCGGCCCTGGCATTATCTGTGTATACAAAGGCTGTTGTTTTCTGAGCGTTGACTTTGTATCCTGCTACTTTACCAAACTTTTCTGAGTTCCAATAGTCTCTTATAGGAGTTATCAGGTCCCCTATATATAGTGTCATGTCATCTGCAAATAGGGATAGTTTAACTTCCTCCTTTCCCATTTGTATCCCTTTAATTTCTTTTTCTTGCCTGATGGCCCTGGCTAACACTTCTAGGACTATATTGAATAGCAATGGTGAGAGTGGGCATCCCTGTCTGGTGTCAGTTTTCAATGGAAATGTCTCCAACTTTTCCCCATTCAATATGATGCTGGCCATTGGTTTACCATAGACTGCGTTAACTGTTGAGGAATGTTCCTTCTAACCCCAATTTGCTTAGGGTTTTCATCATGAAAGGGTGTTGTATTTTGTCAAATGCTTTCTCTGCATCTATTGAGATAACCATATGATTTTTGTTTCTCAATTTATTAATGTGATGTATTACATTGATTGAATTTCGAATATTGAACCATCCCTGCATACCAGGGATAAATCCCACTCGGTCCGGGTGAATGATCTTTCTGATGTGCAGTTGGATTTGGTTTGCCAGAATTTTGTTGAGTATTTTTGCATCTTTGTTCATCAGGGAGATAGGTCTGTAGTTTTCTTTCTCTGTTGTGTCTTTTCCAGGCTTAGGAATTAAGGTGATATTGGCTTCATAGAAAGAATTTGGGAGGATTCCCTCCCTTTCAATCGTTTTGAATAATTTGAGAAGAACTGGGGTTAGTTGTTCTCTAAATGTCTGGTAAAATTCGGCGGTGAAACCATCCGGTCCTGGGCTTTTCTTTTTCGGTAGTGCGTTTATTACTGATTCCATTTCTTCCATGGTTATGGGTCTGTTTAGATTTTCTATATCTTCACGGCTCAGTTTAGGAAGGTTGTATGTGTCCAAGAATCTATCCATTTCTTTCAGGTTCCCCATCTTTGTAGTGGTTTCTGATGATTTTTTCTTTATTTCTGTTGTGTCTGTTGTTACATTTCCATTACTATCTTTGATTTTACAGATTTGGGTCTTCTCTCTCCTTTTTTTGGTTAGTTGAGCCAATGGTGTGTTGATTTTGTTTATTTTTTCAAAGAACCAGCTCCTGGTTTTGTTGATATTTTGTATTGTATTTTTTGGTTTTGATTCTGTTTATTTCTTCTCTGATCTTTAGTATTTCTTTACTCCTTCTGGATTTGGGCATGATTTGCTGCTGTTTTTCTAAATCCTTGAGGTGTGTGGAGAGTTTTTGTGTTTGGTTCCTTTCCAGCTTCTTGATGTAGGCACCAATTGCTATAAACTTTCCTCTTAGCACTGCTTTTGCTGTGTGCCACAGGTTTTGATAGGTTGTGTTATCATTTTCATTTGTTTCTAGAAATCTTTTGATTTCTCTTTTAATTTCTTCGATGACCCACTGTTCGTTTAGGATCATGTTGTCTATTCTCCATATGTTTGCATATGGTGTAGAAATTCTTGGGTTGTTGATTTCGAGTTTCACTGCACTATGGTCTGAGAAGCTGCATGGTATAGTTTCAATTTTTTTTGAATTTGTTGAGGCTCTCTTTATGGCCTAGCATATGGTCAATCCTAGAGAATGTTCCATGTACTGGGGAGAAATTTGTGAACTTTGTGGCTGTGGGGTGGAAGGTTCTGAAGATATCTATTAGGTCTATTTGGGCTGAGTGTTGCCACAATGTGTCGCGGTGAATTTCTCTTCTGGTTTACCCTGTTCGGAGTCCTGGCTATCTGCTGAATTTGCCTGTTGTTATCCAGCTGCCTTTGTTTGAAGTTTTCTGATATTATTTCATTGAAAACGCCTTCCAATCCAATCTCTCTTTCCACCTCCTCAGGGACTCCTATTACACTGTTTGATGAATCCTGTAGGTTTCTGACCATATTTTTTAATTTCTTCTTCCTGTGTTTGAACTGACTGTATTGTTTCTGGAAGTTTGTCTTCGAATTCTGATATTCAGTCTTCTATTTCATCTGTTCGATTTCCGAGGGATTCCACGGTGTTTTTTATATGGTCAATTGAGTTTTTCATTTCCAGTATTTCATTCTGGCTTCTCTTTAGGATCTCTAATCCTTGGGCTTGTTTTTCGTTCAGCTCTCAACACTGTTTCTCATTATTTCTAAGTAATCTGATTATTAATTTTCGGAATTCTTTCTCTGGCATGGTTTCAAATTCTTCTTCTTCTTCAGCCTCTGTTATGGTTGGTTTAGCCTGCTCCATTGGCGAGTTTATATGTTCTTCCATATTCTTATTGTGGGTTTTTGTTTTGTTTTTTGGCATTCCATTTTTTGGCAACCCTCCCTCGCTGCCCACCCCTGCGCGAGGAGTGTCATGTTGCTCCACTCCACCTTTGGGCTCCGCCTCTGAAGGTTAATGCGGAGGCAGAGGCAGTTCTCCTTTAAGCCTGAATGTAAGCAAACAAGATGGCTGCTTCCTACCCACTGCAGCTCCGATTTGGGGGAGGGTAGAGGCAGCAAGGGTTCCTAGCTTGTTTACTCCTTCAATCAGTCCCCCTGAATCACGCACTCTTTCTGCAGGCGCTACTCACTCTGTTTCGTTTTCTATTTCCTCCCCTCAGTCATGTGTGTCTCAGTGTCCGTCCCAGGGTGGGTTGGGGGAGGGGCGGCGGCTGCTGTTGCAGCAGTGCTGGGCGAGCGCCCTGTCTCACCTCGGCTTCCAGCGCTCGTGCGTACACACTCCTGCTGGTGTCCTGCACTTCAGGTGTCCGTGTCCTCCTCGCAGGTCCACCCTTGTGGGGAGCAACTTGGACTAGACTGTTACTGGAATTAAGACTTATTCTATGCATCTGCTGTCCCACAATATGGCGCTGGGAGAGGAGGAAACAGCTTCTACTCAGCTGCCTCCAGTTCAACCAATAAACAGCAGGACCTGCTCCTGATTGGAGGAGAGCAGCGTACTCGGCATGTGGGTAGCAGAGTTGGGATTGGTGGAAGAGGACTATAAAGGAGGAGAGAGACAACATGCACCGGGAACATCTATCTGAAGGAACACCTGTGCAGCCCCCGAGAGAGCCGGCCGGCGGTGTGCCGCTCCCCCGCGGAAGTGGGGAAAGTAGCAGAGGGAACCGCCCTTCCACGGAGGTGGAAGGGATGGTAGCCAACCCGGGAAGAACCAGCAGCAAACCCGGGGAGGGCCGAGCAGACAAAAGAACAGCGCAGGGTCCTGTGTCGTTCCTCCACGAAGAGGGGGAGCGACATAATGGTGCCGTGACTCGGATAGGAAGCCTAGGAGGCATAATGGTGCCGTGACTTGGATATGAAGCCTAGGCAGGGTTTAGTGTCGTTCCTCCATGAAGAGGGGGAGCGACACACCCTGTTTCCCCAGTTTCAGAAGAGCTTCCCTTTCCCTGAAACTACAAAGTCTCACCCCTCTTTGAACCTTCCCTTCCCAGACCATCGGTGTGCTCCCTCCCTATTCCGCCATCTTCCAAGAGTATTTATTGTTCATGCATATATATTTATAATAGTCACATCTTTCTGTTGAATTGATCCTTTGGCCATTACATAGTGTCCTTGTTTGTCTTGAATGTTTTTGTGTTAAAGTTTATTTTGTCTGATATTAGGATGCCCACACCAGCTCTTTTTTGGTTTCTGTTGAGTACCGACTTTGCCATGGCATGATTCTGTAGTTCTGTTTATGTATTTTGGATTTCATTTGTTTATTTGCTGGGTAATTATCTAGTTTTGTAGTAATGTTTCTGTTTCTGTGTATAACACATCTTTGAGTGTGTTTCATAGGGCTGGGCAAGTGGTTACAAATTCTTTCAATTTTTGTTTGTTGTGCAAAATCATTATTTTTTCTTTACTTATAAATGAGAATTTTGCAGAGTTCAGTATTCTGGGTTGATAGTTTTTTTCTCTTAGGACTTGGAGTATGTCTCACCATTCTCTCCTTGCCTGTAGGGTTTGTGATGAGAAGCCTGGAGTGAGTTTAATTGGGTTTCCTCTGAATGTGATTTGTTATTACTCTTGTACATATTTTAGGATCTTTTCTTTATGTGTTACTGAGGAGAGCTTTGCCACTATGTGTTGAGGTGAAGATATTTTCTGTTCATGTCTATTGAGAGTTCTGTGTACTTCCTAAACTTGGATGTCTCTTTCTTTCTACAGAAGGGAGTTCTCTGCTATAATTTCACTAAGAAAGCCTTCTAATCCTTTCTTTGTTTTGATGCCTTCTGGAATTCTTAGGATCTGTATGTTGGATCATTTGATAGAATCTTGCAGATCTCCAACCCTGTTTCTCAATTTACTGATTTCTTCTTTTTCTTGTGTTTGGTCTGTGTTATTTCCAGAAATGTGTCTTCAAGGTCTGATATTCTTTCTTCTGTTTCATTTGTTCTATTATTGAGACTTTCCACTGTTTTTTTATTTGCTCTATTCTTTGTATCTAGTATTTCATTCTGACTTCTCTTCAATATCTCAATTTCTTGGGAATACTTTTCATTTAGATAGTAAATTTGTTTCTGATTGCTTCTAAGTAATCTGATGATTAATTTTCTGAATTCCATTTCTGGCATATCCTCAATCTCTTCTTCTTCCACTTCTAGTATTGAAGAGGAGAGGTAATGTTCCTTTCTGGGGATCATATCATCTTCCTTACTCTTATTAAAACTTTTCCCCTTGTTTTTCAGAATTTCTGCTTCCTTTTATCTTTAATATGTGTCTTGGTGCTTGTAGTGAGATTTCCTTCTGCTATGAGCTGCCATGTGTCTGTGCATTGCCAGTGGAAACACACAGCCCTGCTTCTGGAAGTCCTGCTCACTTCTGGATGGTGATGGGAGCAGATAGGAGAGCTGTGGTTCACTAAGACCTGCCAACTTGGGCCAGGCTCTGGTGTGTGAAACAAGCTAGGGATTTCAATGTTTAGAACTTTTCACCATTGTACAGCTTGTGTGGTAATGCTGTGAAGTTACTCTAAAATGTTGTAATCCTCATTCCCAGGTGGGGGAGGTGTGGTAAAGTGGCCCCCACAATTGATAGGTGTGTGTACGGGAGGCAAATGTGGTAGCACTCTGTGTACATTCCGAGATGTGAACAGACAATATGACTTCTCCCAGTCAACTGCAGGTCAAGTTGGAGGGAGGGGGATACATGGATGGGCAGGGGTGTGCCTGAATTCTCCATCTATTCCCATGTTCTTTCTGCTTGGAACTTCAAACACAGTTCACCTGGCTCTCTCCCCCACTGCTAACCACAGCTCCATGGACTTGCAACCTCGAGTCTTACCTGGTCCACTCAGGGAGAAGGAGGGCGTGGTGTCAGTCACACCATTTGGCTTCTCCAACACACCTCTGTTGTGTCTCTGTGACTCTTTGTTACCTATGTGTAGACCTGCTCAGTCTGCTGGACTCCTGGGCTTCTTTGTGTGAAACTCTCGTAGCTCTGTTGCCAGCCTGTATTCTCTTTTCTTATTAGATATCTATTTTTCTCCCATTGACGCAGAACATCCTGTTGCTATACCGCCATCTTGGCTCCATCCCTGCTTCCACCATCTTGGCTCTGCACCAGTGTTTCATATATATCTTCTTTAAGTGAAGTTTCTGGTTTCCTGAACTGTGTAGTCTGCCCAGCACTACACATTTGAGGTTACAGAGGTTTATACAAGACCTAGTTTCCAAAAACATGGAAATTTGGGCATGAGGTGACAGTCCCATTTCATTTGGAAGTGAGTAGTTTTATGATATTTGAAAAAAGAAGCTCCAAAAATAGAAATCATTTCTGACAGAATACCACTGGATGCTCTCTGAGACAGTACCTCAGTACCTTTAGGCTTCAGAGCTGAGAAAAAAGAAATGCAAAGGTTCAAGCAGTTATTGATCATACTGGCCAGAGTAAACAAAATATAGTTGATATTACCTTACCTCATCCATAGTTATGAAAGACTGAGTGATATTGGAAGTTTGGACCAGCCTTCAGAAGATAATTGTGAATGGATTAGAAAGAAAGGCAAGAGCCTAGCAAATGTTACTTATTTAAGTAGTCTTGAGGCTGTGGCCTGGGGTAGAGGGATAACCTCTCATGTTTGAGAGTCACTGTCTACATTGTTTCCTACCACATGTCCATTACTTTATTATAGTATCATGATTTACAGAAATGGAGGTCTTTGAAACCTAATGTGCCTTACACTTGGTATCTAGAACTATACTGCTGCCCCCTGTATCCTAATAATTCTCCCTCGTAGCTCAACAAGAGTTTGCCAGGGTCCCTGCATGTAAAAATAAGGTGAAGTAAATTGTGTTTCAGGAGATAAATGGTTTGAGTATTGTCACATGATTTGTAGATGCCTGGTACCCTAAATTTTGGCTAATATTGTCTATTTCGCCACACTTAATTAAAAAACCCATTTATTTTCAGATCAATTTCAGAAGCTGTCACCAGTTTGAAATAGTATTGCTTTAGAAGACTGCCCTGAGCATGACTTTCCTTTTTTTTTTTTTTTTAATTTTTATTTATTTATTTGATAGGTAGAATTACAGACAATGAGAGGGAGAGACAAAGAGAAAGGTCTTCCTTCCATTGGTTCACTCCCCAAATGGCTGCAATGGCCAGAGCTGGGCCGATCCAAAGCCAGGAGCCAGGTTTTCTTCCTGGTCTCCCATGCGGGTGCAGGGGCCCAAGTACTTGGGCCATCTTCTACTGTTTTCCCAGGCCACAGCAGAGAGCTGGATTGGAAGAGGAGCAGCTGGGACTAGAACCGATGCCCATATGGGATGCTGGCACTGCAGGTGAAGGATTAACCTGTGCCATGGCACTGCCCCCATGGATTTCCTTTTGATTCTGTTATGTACAGATTGTATGACTTCAAAAAGCATATCATAAAATTTTCCCATTTACTATCAGTAATTTCTCTTTTTTTTAAGGATTTATTTATTTACTTAAAAGTCAGAGTTACACATAGAGAGAAGGAGAGGCAGAGAGAGAGAGAGGTCCACCATCTACTGCTTCACTCCCCAATAGACCGCAATGGCTCGAGTTGCGCCAATCTGAAGGCAGGAGCCAGCAGCTTCCTCTGAGTATCCAATGCAGGTGTACAGTCCCATGGAGTTGGGCCATCTTCTGCTGCTTTCCCAGGCCATAGCAGAGAGCCAGATCAGAAGTGGAGCAGCCAGGTCTCGAACCGGCACCCACATGGGATGCCAGCACCGCCGCAGGTGGCAGCCCCACCCACTGTGTCACAGCACCGGCCCCAGTAATTTCTTCTTGAAAACCTTGAGCAATATTTAGTACACATGCAGCTTCAGAAAATTACTGTGAGCTTTTTCCTATTTTCTGAATAGTAAAATTACACTAAATTAGACTTCATGTGCTAATCAGTGTCTTAAAATATAAATAAAAATAATATGACCACATATAAGCAGAAATGTGAAGCATAACATTATGATCTACAAATAATTCATTTGTATGATCCCCAAGACTTTTTTAGTGTCAATAGCTTTGCTAAGATCCAATTGATAAGCATAGATCATGTTTATAGAAGCTTTTTTTCTAAGAATTTAAAAATTTATTTGAAACTGTTCTGTACAGAGAGAGGGAGAGATACAAATCTTTCATCTGCTGATTCACTTCCCAGAAGGTTTCAATGGGCAAGGCTGGGATAGGCTGAGGCTAGGACCCAGGAGCTTCATCTGGTTCTCCTACATTAGTAGCATTTAGCCAAGTACTTGGGCCATTTCCACTGCTTTCTCAGGCCACTAGCGGGCAGCTGGATCCAAAGCAGAGAAGCCAGATATGAATCAATGTCCATACAGGGGGCTTGCATTGCAGGTGGCAGCTTTATTTGCTACATGACAATGCCAATCTATGTTTATAGAAACTTCTACATGACATTGTGAAGTTGTATTAATTGTATTTTGCATGTAATTGAACTTTCTCCCCTGCTCACCAACATGTGCCAGCATTTGATGTAGGACAAATCAGAAAACACAAAATAACCATTTGATTTATAATTCCAATTCAGTATTTTGAGATGAGCTCAGCTGGACAGTTCCTGTGATCAGCCTGGGGGAAAAAATGAGGATCTAGTTATCTGAGGAACTGATTGACACTGGTGCCTTAGAGATGGCTTCATTTAAATGTATGCTGATGTGTGATACAAACTATCTGTTTCTGTCACATTTACTGATAGATATATCATGGGGTTAAGCAACTGAAAAAGTGAAATCTTGTGAAGGGATGGATACAGGGAATGATGCTATTTGGAACCATTACTGGTAAAGTGTATTGCATTAAATATACATTGTGGGGGGGAGCTCTGGGCCCCCGGAACCTGTGAGACTCTTCTCTGGAAAACACGGGACATGGACAACTCTTAGACTGCCAAAAGCTTTATTTTTCAGCATGCCTATTATAGTGCAAAACAGCATAGCCAGCAGATTAAGGAAACAAGCAAAGTCTAAGTCCTTCATGCTTACTAGTAGGGTCTATCCCTATGGGATTTATCAGTCAAGGCCCAGCTGCCTTGTCTTGCGACCCAAACAGATGGAGGTCTGCTGCTACAGAGGTAAATGTCCTTGATGACTGTTGGACTCAGGGCCTTATGCCGAGTCCTTTACTGGACCTTCTCTTGTGTTAACAGTCAGTCTCTGAATGTAATCTCCTGCAGTTGTGTATATTTGTTCCAATACAATTTTGGCCAAAAAATGTGAAGCTCTAAGTTGCATGCTTTCTATAGAATTTCAGTTCTAAAAAAAACAAGAAGTGTTCTAATGTACCCATAAATACAGAATCCTGTGTGGTGTGGTGAAATGATAAATTTCCCAGGACAGGTTGACAATCACCTGCCAGCAGACAGGCTACTCAAGATGTTACAAACCTTAGAAATAGACTATCCAAACACATGCTTTCCCTGCTAATCAACCTCTACCCATGGGACCATGTGCGTTCACGGATGCCAACAAGTTACTGTTTGGAATAGTGATCAAATCCTCAACAAAAAAAGGTAAGATCCATGTAGAACCCCATGGGGGATCAGTACAATTGGGAGAAATAAGGGCAATAATCAAGGTTCTACTCCTTAGCCAGGATGGGCTGGTAAATATATTTTTAGCAGCAAATACTCAGTACAGGTAGCAAAGACGATCCCTTTTGCAGTCTTTAACCCGACCAATAAGCCAATTGACCAGATGTCCACAACACTTAAAGAGCTAACTGAGAACAGAAAACACCCAGAGTATATCTCGCATGTAAGATCACCTGGCTTTATTTTCCAAGGCAACAAAAAGGTTGATCGTCTTATCTCCTGCAGCACGGCTTCCATTGGACACCTAGAACAAGCCCGTATTCTACACAAAAAATTTCATATGTCAGCAAGCAACATAAAATTGCTTTTCCTGGAGCTAACAATGAGCCAATGCAAACACCTAGTGCACTCTTGCAAGAATTGTGCACCCCTCGCCCCATTAGCCCCACTGCAACAAGCAGGAGTGAACCCGCGAGGCCTTGCTCATAATAAGCTCTGGCAAGTGGACGTCACCCACATTAACTCCTTTGGTAAACTTAAGTTTATCCATGTAGTGGTAGATACTTATTCAAAGGCTGTATTTGCAACAGCCCAATCCGGAGAAAAGGCTAGTAATGCGATAAAGGTGGTTATATCAGCCATGCTGGTCCTTGGTGTTCCCTGGACCACAATTAAATTCCTGCTTGCCTCAGGCCTGCTTTCACCCAACTCCCGGGATTTGTGTGGTGATTCCATGCCTCTTGTCCCCACCACACTCTTCCTCTTAGAAATGAATCCACTGCAACAGTGTGGTACTTTTGCATTAGTAAAAAAATGGTAAATTCCAAATAACTTTCTTTAGTAAAAAATTTAGTGAAACATAATGTTTATCTCATTGATAACCTCATTTATTTGAACAATCATCCTTATATTTTACTGTTTTAATATTACATTATTATTTTACAAAATTTGTAGACAATGATTTCATTAAATCAAAAATAACTTATTTTTAATCTCTGCTGCTTATATATATATATTCCTATATATTTCCATGCTTAATTGTTTATCCTCTACAGCTGATGTTTTCTCAGTTAATGTATTTATGACTCTTTTTTCATTCTGTCATATTCTTTTTTTTTCCCAGTTTGATGGAAATCCTTCGATTTGCCTTCTCTTCCAGATATGATTCTAGGAACCTCCACATATTTTCAAGAGCAAAGAAAATTAATACATCACCTGTAAGTAGTTTTCTTAATTGTTTCTCAGCTTCTTGTCAGTTTTCATTTTAGGAGATTAATAATAGTTTATTAATTAAAATGGAAAAATAAACAAATTTTATTCTCAGGATTGTACATAAATAAGATGAATGATATTTTACATAATTTTGAAACATTACAGTCATCTAAGATAAGGCAGTTTGGTTTCTGTTCTTTCTGCTGCCAAAGCAAAATATACACTTGTTATATGTTTTGAGTTGGAACTTATAGTAAAACATGCTAAATCTTTTGGGTCATGATGTCTGAAAGTCTTTGTTGTTACATAGATGATGTAGTGGGCAGTGTTTGCATTCTGCAAGAGTAACAGTTATCTAGTACTAAAACATAAATCAGTTAACCTTGTTTTTGAATTATTAGAGTAATACAGTTCTTAATAGTTTTGAGGACCTGAACTTGATTCAGGGATAGCATCAGGAATGTGTGGGAAAAAGAATCTACTGCAGATTTTTTTTTATTTTTTAGTATTCATTTATTTATTTGAAAGGCAGATCTTCAGAGATTGAGAGAGGTGGGGAAAGAGAAAGAAATACCTTACATCTACTTGTTCATTCTCCAAATGACTGCAGTGGCTGGGACTGGGCCAGCCCAAAGCCAGTGGCCTGGAATTCCATCTAGGTCTCCCATATTGGTGGAAGGTGCCCAAATACTCAAGCCATCTTTCACTGCTCTTTCAGAAACTTTAGCAGAGAGCTGGATTGGAAGTGGAGCACCTTGGACTCTGCTTTTCTGGGAATTCTTCTCTATTTATTCCCATGATAGCTTCACTGATGGTTTCTTGTCTTTTTACCTGAATACTCCACATTCTTCCCTTTAATGTTGTTCATTCAAAAATCAATATTGTCCACCTTTCAGCCTGCTATGCAATTCTCCTTGACAGATGTGGTTCCTTTGTCATCTAAAACTCCTGTTTCCCACTAGTTTGGGCATTTTTCACAGCCTTTAGACCATAGGGTTGACTCCCTTTGAATGCTTCTGTGTGGCTGTCCAAATGCTCAACAAGTCTAAAATGAAACCACATCTTTCCTTCTTCCTTCATACCCATATGTAAGATTGAAAACTGCCAGTGTTTGTTTTATAACAGAGTTTATATGTTAACTAGAAGTGTTCTATCACAGACGATGATAGCATTTGAAGACCTGGCTGTGTATTTTTCCTGGGAGGAATGGAAGAACATGAACAAAGCTCAGAAAATCCTGTACAGGGATGTGATGCTAGAGACCTACAGCAGCCTGCTTTCCTTAGGTGAGTGACAGCCATCACGTGCCCAGTGATAACAATTTCCTGCTACTTGAGAAATAAATGAACACTAAGTTTAATGATGTACAGGTATAGAATTCCATGAATAATCTGAATGTCTACCATCTAAGAAAGGATTCAAATTGGAACATTGTGGCATAGCTCTTGGACTAAGCTGTAGTCCTTTAAATAACCTAAAGTTAGTGATTCCATAAAGACTTACATTATTTCCTTTAATAGGGCACTACATTACCAAACCTGATTTGATCTTCAAGTTGGAGCAAGGAGCAGAGCCATGGATGGTGGAAGAATGCCTATATCAGAGCCTTCCAGGTCAGACTGCACATAATGGACAGGGAGGCCAAGGCAGAAAGAATGCAGCAGATGTTGACTGGTGCTCTTCCCATGAATTTTTTCTATGCATTACTCTTAATGACAACTGGTTTTATGCATCAGACACAGGCATTCTGCAGTATCTTGGGATATCAGTATCTCTTGGTGAAGATGTTCTTTGATTGGAAAAAACTTCCAATGCTGGTTCTTCTGATGTTACAAAGGCTTTTTTTCTATGTTTGATACATTCCTCGAATTCTAACTTGTCCTCTATATTTTAATATTTTTTTCCTTCATGCATTTTATTTCCTCAGTGCTTGTTAATTGGGCAACTTATAGAAATTTGTCTCAGATTGAGTTTCCACTCATGGTTTTGGCCAGGTATAGAACTTGCTATTTTAAGCATCTCATGAGTAAACAAATAAATGTGAACTCTCTCTGTGCCTTTCTCTTTTCTCTTATTCTCTTTGTGCCTCTCAAATAAATAAGAAAATGATAGGTTGTTTGAAACATTTGAGGACTGAGCCTGTGGCTGGCAACCCTCTGTTTCATTCTTCATGTCTCTGACTCTCAAGTAAGTAAATAAATAAGTAAATGCTAAGAGATGGTTAGAAGTGAATCTCCCTGCTGTGACATCAGAAATTCTGAAGCTAAGCATGAACTTGTATAGAAACATGAAAATAAGTAATCCTAAACTAAACAAGAAAGTTGAGATTCTGAATCCCAAGGTCAAATAACCTAATAGTTTCATGTTGAATGTCTCAGATTTGTTTAGGAGTGGAGTTTGAAGTATGAATTCTGTCTCAAACAAAAAAGATAAGAAAGGCATAGGAAATGAAAATTTCTTTGAAAATAAGAGAAAACTGATCAAAAGCTTTCAGAAACTCAAATTATCACAGAGTAGTGTATGTAGAATGAATTGAGGGGAGATAACTAGGACTGGTGATTTGCAAATGAGCTAGAAAACACTTTTCAAAGAAGGTAAAAATACCTTGGGTTGCAGAAGCAAATTGTTTATACTGTTAGAGAGTGTATACCTAAGGTGTTATATTGGGACTTTTTTGTATCTGTTGTAGTTCTGAGAAGCTGAAGATGTTAGATGTCCTTAGGAATATGGGGAAGCTTTCATAGAGTACAGATAAAAGCAGAGTTTTTCATTTGAAAAATCCCACAAATGCTGTTGAATCAATCATAGATTCAAATCTTGTCCTTAGATGTCGTCCTGCTTAGAGTACAGACACATTTCACTCTCTTCACCTGCAAGTAAATGATCCAGTAAAAATTATATTTATGGTTGAAATATCAGAGAAGCACAAAGCATAAATTTTATAAAAATAAACTGGAGAAAAAGGACAGGGAAAAAATGGTTGCTAGGCTATGGGTTAATATTTTTGCTAAATATTTGTCCATTCTTTAAAATCTTATATAGTTATCTCATCATTGTGAAAGGCAGAATGACAATGAGAGGAGAAAGAGAAAGAGATCTTGTATTAGCTCACTCCCCCAATGCCTGCAACCGTTAGGTGTCACTAGTCTGAAGCAAAAAGGTTGGAATTTCATCTAGTCTTCTCTGATGTATCACAGGGTCCCAAGCACATTAACCATTATCTGCTGTCTTCTAGTTTACATAAGAAGAGAGCTGTATTGGAATCAGAGAAGCCAGAGCTCAAACAGGCACTATGTTGGGATGCAAAGCACCACAAGCAGTGAATTAACACATCTAACTAAAAAAAAATTCTGCCATACTTGAAAAAAATTCAGGTGGTAAACAGAATCATGATTGAACATTGGGAAATCTATTGGTACAGCTTGATTTATCATTGTATTAAGGGAAAAAACATGGTCATAAATATCTTTTACTGATTATGTTAAAATCTTACACCCATTAGATAACAAGTAATTTTATTCCCCATACATCAGTATTCCAGGATAAAGCATTTATATATGATTCAGTGATTTTTTTTCTCATTTCAGTCGCCATGAAAAATGATGACATAATTAGGACCAACCAAGAAATTCAAGAAAATTTGAATCAGAATGGTACAACAGATAACAAGACAGCAACTCCCAAGAGAGTTGAATTAAGAAAGAGACTTAATTTAAGTTCAAGTCATATTTCAAAACTGATTATCAGAAAGGGAAATTATTCAGCATTGAAACCTGAGGAATGCAATGTGTGTCACAATGTATATCCCCACAGTGGGCCTGATGAGCTGCAAGCTGGAGAGAAACTTGATTCTTCTAAGGTATCTGGGAACTCCCTCCAGTGCTGTGAGCCTCTCAATGAGTGTCACAAGATTCAGACTGTGAAGCAGTCATTTAAACATAGTGGAGAAGGGAAAGACTTAAAGAGAAAGAAGATATTCTTTAGGTTTGAGACATGCCATATGGGAGAGACCTGTAATAAGTCAACTGGAACTGTTGGAAAGATAGCTCAAATGGAAAAAAATTTTCATGAAAATACTAACCTCAGCAAGCATCAACAAATCAACACAGGAGAGAAGCTTTATGAAGATATTGGGTATGTAGAACCTCTCATTTACAAATCAGATCTTGCAATAAATCAGAGACCAAATATAGGAAAAAAACCCTATACGTGTAAACCGTGTGGGAAATCATTCAGTTGTAAGGCCTGCCATAGAATCCATCACTGTATTCACATACTAGAAAACCCCCATGTGTGTAGTGATTGTGGAGAAACTACTTACAAGAAGTCAGATCTCATTAAACATCAGAAAATTAACACAAAGAAGAAACCTCATGAAGGTAATGAGCATGAAAAAGCCACTGTCCAAAAATCATACCTTGTAACACATCAGAGAATTCACACAGGGGAGAAACCGCATCAGTGTAATGACTGTGGAAAAGCCTTTGGCTATAAGTCAGCCCTCATCAAACATCAAAGAATTCACACAGGGGAAAAACCTTATGAATGTAATGACTGTGGAAAAACCTTTGGCCAAAAGTCACAAATCAAAACGCATCAGAGAATTCACACAGGGGAGAAACCTTATGAATGTAATGACTGTGGAAAAGCCTTTGGCTATAAGTCATCCTTCATGAAACATCAGAGAATTCACACAGAGGAAAAATCCTATGAGTGTAATGACTGTGGAAAAGCCTTTGGCCAGAAGTCAAAACTCAAAATGCATCAGAGGATTCACAAGAGGGAGAAACCTCATGAATGTAATGAATGTGGAAAAGCCTTTGGTAAGAAGTCACATCTTGTAATTCATCAGAGAATTCACACAGGAGAGAAACCTTATGAATGTAATGGCTGTGGAAAAGCCTTTCTGTGCAAGTCACGGCTCATCAAACATCAGAGAATTCACACAGGGGAGAAACCTCATCAGTGTAATGCCTGTGGAAAAGCCTTTGGTTATAAGTCAGTCCTCATCACACATCAAAGAATTCACACAGGGGAAAAACCTTATGAATGTAATGACTGTGGAAAATCATTTAGCCAGAAGTCACAACTCATAATGCATCAGGGAATACACATGGGGGAGAAACCTCATGAATGTAATGACTGTGGGAAAGCCTTTGGCTATAAGTCATCCCTCATGAAACATCAGAGAATTCACACAGGGGAAAAACCTTATGAATGTAATGACTGTGGAAAATCCTTTGGCCAGAAATCACAACTCAAAATGCATCAGAGAATTCACACAGGGGAGAAACCTTATGAATGTAATGACTGTGAAAAAGCCTTTTGCCAGAAGTCAGACCTCATCAAACATCAGAGAATTCACACAGGGGAGAAACCTTATAAATGTAATGACTGTGGAAAAGCTTATGGCCATAAATCATGCCTCATCAAACATCAGAGAATTCACACGGGGGAGAAACCTTATGAATGTAATGACTGTGGAAAAGCCTTTGGCCATAAGTCACTATTTAAAATGCATCAGAGAATTCACAGGGAAGACACTTCATGAATTTAATGAATGTAGAAAAGCCTTTGGCAAGAGGTCAGATTTTGTAATACATCAGAGAATTCACATGGGAAATAAGCCTTATGGATGTAATGGCTGTGGAAAAGCCTTTCTGTGCAAGTAATGGCTCATCAAATATGAGAGAATTTACACAGGGGAGAAACCTCATCAGTGTAATGCCTGTGGGAAAGCCCTTTGCTGTAAATCACAACTCATAACACACAAGAGCATCTTTTGTAACGCTGAGTGAGTGGCAACAAGTTCTTTCAGTTTCTTTTTGTTATGGAAGGTCTTTATTTCACATTCATTCATAATTCATAAATGAGAGCTTTTCAGGGAATAGTATTCTCAGTTGACAGCTTTTTTTTTTTTCATTTAAGACTTAGTCCCCATTCTCTGCTAGCCCATAGAGATTCTGATGAGAAGTCACCTGTGAGTCTAGTTAGAAATCCTCTGAAAGTTATCTGGCATTTCTGTCATGAACATTTTAGAATCTTTTCTTTATGTTTTGCTGTTGAAAATTTAACTGCAATATCTCGTGGAAGATCTTTCTGATCAATGCTATTAGGAATTCTATATTTGGACATCCCTTCTAAAAATTGGGAAAGTTTTTTTTGTAATTATTTAGCTAAATAAGCTTTCTAAACCATTCTTTCTTTCTACACCTGGAATTGTGTTTTGGGCCATTTGATTATATCTCATAAATTTCCAACACTTTTTATTTTACTACTATCTAAACTTTTATTTAAGTTATTTGAGTTTTATGTATTAAATATATATAAATGCATATATAAAAATACATAAATATGTGTTATATATAAACCTATATATTTTATATTTAAAATATACATAAAATATATAATATATAAAAATGTTTCCTTTCCTATTCCCACTCTTAATTTTTACAGAGCTCTTTTTTGAGTTTACTTTATACATATAAGGTTAATCCTACATTAAGTAAAGAATTCAAAAAATAATATGAAGGAAAAAAGAAAAAAAAAAACACTTTCTAAACAGAAGAGACCAGGGCTTAAGCAATCATCAAATCTCAAAATGTTCATTTCATTCCAGTATATTATATTGTAAGTATTCTATTACCTACCTAGATTTGGGAAAACATATGATATCCATCATTTTGGGACTGGCTTATTTAAGTTTAGTGTTTTCCAGTTGCATCCATTTTGTTGCAAAAGACAGGACTTTTTTTTTCTTACAGCTGACTAATACTCCAGAATGTATATATACCAGAATTTTTTTATCCAGTCATCAGTTGATGGACATCTGGTTTGATTGCATATCTTAGCTATTTTGAAGTGAGTGGCAGTGATCAGTTATCTACAGATAACTCTTTTAGATGCTGGTTTCTCTTAACTCGGGTAAATCACCAGGAATGGGGTGATTGTATTATATGCTAGGTTTATTTTTCTATCTTTAAAGTATCTC
The DNA here is from genome assembly GCF_051225735.1 of Oryctolagus cuniculus. Taxonomy (NCBI): domain Eukaryota; kingdom Metazoa; phylum Chordata; class Mammalia; order Lagomorpha; family Leporidae; genus Oryctolagus; species Oryctolagus cuniculus. Next base: position 50,771,762 of record NC_142877.1, read on the forward strand.
CTTGTTGTCTTCCATAGTGGCTGGACCACTTTGCATTCCCATCAACAATGGATTAGGATATGTTTTTACTCCACATTCTCACCAGCATTTGTTATTCATTGATTTCTGTATGTGAGCCATTCTAAATGGGTTGATGTGAAATTTCATTATAATTTTGATCTGCATTTCCCTAATGACTAGTGATCCTGAGCATTATTTCAAGTGTCTGTTGGCCATTTGTAATTCTTCCCCTGAAAAATTCCTGTTCAAGTCCTTTACCCATTTCTTAACTGGGTTGTTTGTTTTGTTGTAATTGAGTTTCTTGAGCTCTTTGTAGATTCTTTATATCAATCCTTGAGTAGTTTGCAAATATTTTATCCCATTCGGTTGGTTGCCTCTACACTTTGCTGAGTGTTTCTTTTACTATGCAGAGGGTTCTCAGCTTGATGTAATCCCGTTTTTCAATTTTGGCTTTGATTGCCTGTGCTTCTGGGATCTTTTCCAAGAAGTATTTGCCTATGCTAATGTCTTGTAGGGTTTTCCCAATTCTCTCTAATAATTTGATGGTATTAAGTGGATTTTTGTGTAAGATGTAAGGTAGAGGTCTTACTTCAGACTTCTATTTGTGGAGATCCTGTTGTCCTAACACAATTTGTTGAAGAGAATTTTCTTCCTTCAGAGATTGATTTTAGCTCTTTTGTCAAAGGTAAATTGGTTGTAGGTGCATGGATTGATTTCTGGTGTTTCTATTCTATTCTATTGGTCTACCCATCTGTTTCTGTACCAGTACCAGGCTGTTTTGATTATAATTAACCTGTAGTATGTCTTTTTTTACTTTTTGGATTTTAGTTTATTTATTTGAAAGAGTTACAGAGAGAAGGAGAAGCAGAGAGAGAGAGACAGAAAGAGGTCTTCATGGGATGGTTCACTCCCCAAATGGCTGCAATGGCTGGAGCTGCACTGATCCAAAGTCAGGAACCAAGAGCTTTCTCTGGGTCTCCCACTTGGGTGCAGGGGCCCAAGAACTTGGGCCATCTTCTACTGCTTTCCCAGGCCATAGCAGAGAGCTGGACAGGAAGTGGAGCAGCTGGGTCTCGAACTGGTCCATATGGGATGCCGGCACTTCAGGCCAGGGCGTTAACCCACTGTGCCACAGTGCCAGCCCCTGTAGTCTATCTTGAAATCAGGTATCGTGATGCCTCTAGCATTTTTTTGTTGTTGCTAGATGAGATTGCTTTAGTTATTTAGAGTCTCTTTTGATTCCATATGAATTACAGTATCAATTCTTCTAGACCTTAGAAGAATGCTCTGGTATTTTTATTGGTGTCCCATTGAATCAATGAATTTCTCATGGGAATACGGACATTTTGATGATACTGATTCTTTTAATTCATGAACATGGAAGATTTCTTTTCTGTTTTTTCTATTTGTTTGACAATTTGTAATTTTCATTGTATAGATCTTTGACATCCTTGGTTATATTTATTCCAAAATATTTAATTTTTAAACTATTTTGAATGAGAATTATCTTAAAAGTTCTTTCTCAGCCATCCCATTGTCTGTGAGTAGAAAGACTGTTGATTTTTATGTGTTAATTTTATATCCTGCTACTTTACCAAACTGTTTTATGAGTTCCAGAAATCTCAGTGGAGTCTTTTTATCCTGTATGTATGGAATCATATCACCTGCAAATAGGGATAGATTCACTTCCTCCTTTCCAATTTTCATCCTTTTGATTTCCTTTCCTTGCATTGTGGTTCTGGATAAAACTTTAAGGACTATATTGAATAGCAGTTTTGTTCTGGATCTTAGTGGGAATGCTCCCAACTTTTCTTTATTCAGTAAGATGTTGTCCATAGGTTTATCATAAATTATCTTGATTGTGTTAAGAAATGCTCTATCTATATTCAGTTTGCTTAAGTTTTTTATCATGAAAGGGTGGTGTATTTTATCAAATGCTTTCTCTAATAAATTGAAATAATCACATGTTTTTTGTTCCTTAGTTTGTAAAGGGATGAATTACATTTATTAATTTTTGAATGTTGAGCCATCTCTGCATAGCAATGATAAATGCCACTTGGTCCAGGTGAATGATCTTTCTGATGCATTGTTGGAGATTCAATTAGCTAGTGATTTGTTTAGGATATCTGCATCTGTGTTCATCAGAGATATTTGTCTGTTATTCTCTTTCTTTGTTGTATCTTTTTCTGGTTCAGGAACTAAGGTGATGCTATCTTCATAGAAGGATTTTGGGAGCATTCCCTCTTTTTTCTATATTTTACATGGGCTAGAAGTGGGGGGCTGGTAGAAGTTGGAGGTAAATTCCTTCATATAAGTTCTTCAAGTTTGTCTCCCAGGTTGTGGATGAAAGCAGAGAATGGAGTAAATAATAGAGTGTGAAACTGAATTGGGTTTCAGTTTTTAAAAAAAATTTATTTTTTAAGGAAGAGATAAATTTTGATTTTATCTATCAGAGATTTATGTCTTTGTTATATCACCCTCCCTTTCAGTTATTTTGAATAGCTTGTTAAAAAATGGAATTTGTTCTTTACAAGTCTGTTAGAATTTAGCAGGGAAGCCATGCAGTCCTGGGCTTTTCTTTATTGGGAGGGTTTTTATTACTAATTCAATATAATTTCTTAGTTACTTGTCTGTTTAGATTTTCTATGTCTTAATGACTCAATTTTGGTAGATTGTGTACAGGAATCTATCCGTTTCTTCTGGATTTTTCAATTTATTGGTATACAGAATTTTGTAGTAATCCCTGATGATTCTTTTTATTTCTGTGGTGTCTGTTGTTACATTTCCTTTTTCATCTCTGATTTTATTGATTTGGGTCTTCTTCTTTTTTTTATTGATTAGTTGTACCTCAATTTTATTTTTTCAAAAAACCAGCTCTTCATTCAACTGCTGTCTTATGGTTATTTTTTTGGTTTGTTTCAACTTTGTTTATCCACTAATTTTAATGATTTCTTTCCTCCTACTAATTTACAGTTTGTTTTCTTTTTTTCTAGGTCCTTGAGATGCACTGATAGCTCATTTGTTTGGAACCTTTCCAGTTTTTTCAGTACGCACCAATTACTCTAAACTTCCCTCTTAACCCTGCTTTTGTTATATCCCATAAGTTTTGGTATGATTTATTGTCATATTCATTTCCACAATTCTTTTATTTCTCTTTTGATTTCTTCTATGATTCTCTGTTCATTCAGGAGCATGTTGTTCAATCTCTATGTGTTTTCATATGATCTAGAGATTCTTGAGTTGTTGATTTCCAGCTTGATTCCATTGTGATCAGAGAAGATGAATGGTTTGATTTTGATTTTTTTTTAATTTGCTGAGATGTGCTTTATGGCCTAGCATATAGTCTATTCTAGAAAACGTTCCATGCACTGATAAAAAGAATGTGTATTCTGCAACTGTGGGTTGAAAAATTTTGTAGATAGCAGTTAGATCCACTTGGTCCAAAGTGTGAACTAGTTTTGTTCTTATTGATTTTCTGTCTAGTTGATCTAGTCATTGATGAAGTGGGTTGTTAAAGTCCCTTGTTACTATTGTATTGGAGTCTATGTCTCCCTTTGAATGCATTAACATTTCTTTTAAATAGCCAGAATCCTAAGCATTCTGTGCGTATACATTTATTTATATTCAAATCTTCCTGTTGAATTGATCTTTTAATCATTATAGAGTGCCACTTTGTCTCTCTTAATAATTTTTGTTTAAAGTCTTTATTCTTTGATATTAGAATTGCTACACCTGCCCTTTTTTGCTTTCCAGTAGCATGGAATACCATTTTTCTTTTTTCTTTTTTTTAATTTATTTTTAAGGTTTTTATTTAATGAATACAAATTTCATATGTACAGTTTTTAGAACATAGTCTTTCTTCCCCCATTCCCACCCTCCCATCCCATCTCCTACTCCCTCTTCCATTCCATTTTTTATTAAGATTTGTTTTTAAGTACAGAGGTCCAACATGGGGAGTAAGTGCACAGTGACTCCTGGTGTTGATTTAACAGTTAGCACTCTTATTTTGATGTCAGTGACCTCTTGAGGCTTTGACATGAGCTGCCAAAGCTATGGAAGCTTTTTGAGTCAACAAACTCTGTTGATATTTAGATAGGGTTATATGCAAAGTGGAAGTTCTCTCCTTCCCTAAAATGCTCTTGTAGGCATTTCAGCCAGATCCGAATGGGCTGATTCTGAGGTCAGAATGCTATTTAGGGCATTCTGCTGTGTGGCCTGCTTCTCATGTTGGACCATTCTCTCTTTTTTAATTCTATCTATTGTTATTACCAGACACTTGGTCTTATTTATGTGATCCCTTAGACATTTAATCCTATCTGTATGATCAGTTACACACTTAAGATGATCACTTTAAAATGGAATACCTTTTTTCATTCTTTCACTTTCAGTCTACTGTATCTTTATTGGCGAAATGTGTTTCTTGTAGGCAGCAAATAGATGGGTCTTGTTTTTTAATCCGTTCAGTCTGTAACTTTTAACTGGAGAGTTGAGGCCATTTACATTCAAAATGAATATTGATAAGTAATGACTTTGCTCTGCCATTTTTTCATAAATATTCCCATTATTTGCTTTGGATTTCTTTTGTATTTTGCTGGAGGATTTTCTGCTTTCATATTTTTTTTTTTTTTAGTTTATTTATTTATTTGAAAGGCAGAGTTACAGAGAGGCATAGGAAGAGGCCAGAGAGAGAGAGAGGTCTGGTTCAGAGAGAGATATGCTCATTCACTCCCCCAATGGCCACAACAGCCAGAGCTGGTCTGATCTGAAGCCAGGAGCCTTGAGCTTCTTCCAGGTCTCCCAGGTGGGTGCAGGGGCCCAAGGACTTGGACCATCTTCAGTTGCTTTCCCAGGCCCATTAGCAGTGAGCTAGATCAAAAGTGGAGCACCCAGGTATTGAACTGGCACCCATATGTGATGCCAGTGCTGCAGGTGGCAGCTTTACCTCATGTGCCATAATGCTAGCCCCTCACATTTTTTATAATGAAGGCTATCTGTAGCACCTCATTAAACAGCTTTTGTAATGCTGGATGAGTGGTGACAAATTCTTCCCATTTCTATTATGAATGGTCTTTATTTCATTCATAAATGAGAGCTTTGCAGAGTACAATATTCTGGGTTGACAGTTTTTTCCTCTTAATCCTTGGTCTATGTCTTTATGTTTTACTGTGGAAAGTTTCACTACAATGTGTCATTGTAAGGATCTTTTCTGGTCATATCTTTTTTAATTTAATTTAATTTATTTGAGAGTTATAGACAGTGAGAGAGAGAGACAGAAGGGTCTTCCTTCCATTGGTTTCCCCCCCAAAAATGGCCGCTATGGCCAGACCTGTGCTGATCCAAAGCCAGGAGGCAGGTGCTTCCTCCTGGTCTCCCGTGTGGGTGCAGGGGCTCAAGTACTTGGGCCATCCTCCACTGCCCTCCCAGGCCACAGCAGAGAGCTGGACTGGAAGAGGAGCAACCGGGACTAGAACCCGGCACCCATATAGGATGCGGCACTGCAGGCAGAGGGTTAACCAAGTGAGCAACGGCGCCAGCCCTCTAGTCCATTCTCTCCTTCCATGTCTTCAAGAACTCCTAGGACCTGTACATTGGGTCCATTGATATTATCCTGTAAATCTCCAATGTTGTTTTTAAGTTTTCTAATTTCTTCTTCTTCTCCTTCTCCTTCTCCTTCTCCTTCTCCTTCTTCTTCTTCCCCCTCCCCCTCCTCCTCCTCCTCTTCTTCTTCCTCCTCTTCCTCTTCTTCTTCCTCTTCTTCCTCTTCCTCCTCTTCTTCTTCCTCTTCTTCCTCCTCTTCTTCCTCCTCTTCTTCCTCCTCTTCTTCCTCTTCTTCTTCCTCTTCTTCTTCTTCCTTTTTTTTTTTTTTTTGGTTCAAATGGAAGATTTCCAAAGATCTGTCTTAAAACTCAGATACTCTTTCTTCTGCCTTACCAAGTCTGTTGTCAAAACGTTCCATTGCATTTTTCATTTGATCTATTTAATTCTTTATTTCTAATATTTTATTTTTGTTTCTCTTTAAAATCTCAATCTCATGGTGATAATTTTCATTCATGTAATGTATGGTTTTCTTTATTTTGTGGAATTGCTTTTGATTGCTTTTGAGTAATGCTATGATTAATTTTTTGAATTCCATTTCCAGAATTTTTTAAATCTCTTCATCTTTCATTTTTACATTGAAATATTTTGTTCCTTTGGGATGGTCATAATGTGTTTCTTATTCTTGTTTCTTGAATTTCTGTGTTTATTTTTAGGCATTTGTGGAGTTAGTTGTTGGCTTTTTCCTCTGATGACCTTTATCTTTCAGCTAGGCCTCTGTGGCTTTCAGAATATATGCACTTTCAGTGAATACCAAGTGTTGTATGCTGGATGTAGTCAGGGAGCTCTGTTCAGTGCTCCAGCATGTGGTGAGTATCCAGTACAACAAAGTTGGTTATGGTAGATCTCCTCTTCTTAACAGAAGGGAACAATTTTCACCTCAGTTGATGTGATCACCCCCTCACCTCTTCTTCCAAGCTGAACAATGCCCACGTATTAGCCCCCAAGTAGGTTCAACACTCATCAGTATTAGCATTTGAACCACACAGATGATCTATACAGCCCTCACTGTGAGCACAGTTCCCACTCCAGTGACCAGCCCCAGGCAACTAAGGAGCTCTGAGTATGTGGATCCACACCCAGTGGTTAACCCAGAGACACAGCTACACTCCACATGCTTTCATGTAACCATGGAATCCACATGGTCTCAGCACATGAGGCTCCCACATTCACTGTGTGCATAGTTTCTGCTATAACTTGCCAGCCTGTCCAGTGAACAGAGAAGCATATTTCCAGACAGCTCCACTGAAGCAGCTTGAGCCCCAGAGCCTGTTTCATATCTTACTGGGGGTGCTTCACAGTTCTACATGGGTGCCTTGCCACCTGTCAATCCTTTCAGTCTGACTCAAAGTGGGGACTACAGCTATTTCTTTCCATTAGAATCTCTGCATCGTACACGTTCATAAGAGCCACTGTCTACATACTGCATTCTCCCTGCCACTGCTGCCAGTACTACTGAGCATATGGCATCCTGCTTCATCCAGTTGCTGTGCATGCACAAAGACTTTGGCAGCTGCCACCTAAACCCCAAATGGCACCCACCCTTTCTCAGCCAGACAGCAGGTGCTGTTGTGGGGAGACAGGATGATAAACATACCCCTTTAATTTATACTGGGTTTGTAAGTAGTTGCTGGTACCAACTAGCCCCTAGTTGGTCCAGCTCTAGCCTGGACTCACAGCATGCTCTCCCTCCAGCCATATCACCACAGGTTGCTGCTGTCTGGTCTCACCTTTGTCTCCAAGCTGCCACCTTCTCTGGCTCTTGACTCCCGCAGTTGTGTGTTGTGTCCTTGTTTGCACTGCATATCCACATCTTCTGCACAGGTCTACAGTAGTCCTCTTCCTTTTGTAGTTTCCAGTGTGGCTTTCTCTAACTCTCCACTGAGATTGCATTCCTCGCCTAGTGCAATATGTTCTTCCTTAATCAACCATTTTGGAATTTCCTAAACCTCATTTTCCACCATCAAAGATTTGTATATAAAGATTTGTATTCATTTTATTTTCATTAGAGCAAATGACTTGCCCATGGTGTATCTAAACTTAGAATGAATTTGATATCTTTTCTGAAGGAAAAATAAAGGATTTCTCTTAACACTTCAAATAACTAAACTAGACAGTTCTATTTACTTATGATTCTCAGTGATTTGTTTACATCTTCCTGGTTTATACTATCATGACAGCTTTGCATTTTAAGAAAAATATATTTTTGTTCAAAAGTTTGTATTTGTACCATGTTTTTATGTTTCCTTTGGATTGTTATACTCACAAGTCTTCTAAAGCAAAAGTTGGCTGTCATTTTCTTGTTCAAAAATGACCATTGATTTTGGGGCCAACATTATTGCATAGGAATTAAAACCACTGCCTGCAATGTTGGCATCCCTTATGGGTGCTGGTTAGAGTTTCAGCTACTGTACTTCTGATCCAGTTCCTGCTAATGGTCCTAGAAAAGCAGCAGAAAATGGCCCAATTGTTTGCGCCCCTGCATTCTTTTTGGAAACCTGGAAGAAGCTCCTGGCTCCTGCCTTCAGTGTGGCCCAGCCCCAGCTGTTGCAGCCATTTGAGGAGTGAACCAGTGGATGAAAGGCCTCTCTTCTCTCTCTGTCCAAAAACCAAAATAATTTTTTGCTTGAGCGCATTTTAATAAGACCAAAGAGTGTACCTTTTAACTGTTTTCAGGTGCTTTTAATTCATCACATATGTTCCTTCCCTATACTAAACTTACAAATAAGAATCTGAATGCTTAGAAATCATTTCAAGGTATATTATGAAAAATTAAGCTGCTAATCATAATTTACCCACCAGAAAATAGCCAGAAGAAAAGTTATTCAAATTTTCCAAAAAAGTAAAAATAGAATCATTAAGTATCAACAGAAAAGCAGAAAAGTGTGTGCCAAAAATTGTCTTTGATGAAATACCAAAGAAATAATACAATATAAGACTTACATCCTTCCACATAAGTAATCTGATTAAGTGCAATCATATTATAACCAACTTAAATTTCATTTTTAACAGAATATGCACAAATGTGAGACATAAATATATGCTACTCAGAATAAATACATGTTAAATATAAATACATTAAAAGTAAAAGTCCCTCTTAACACTAAAGTGTCCTTTATTAGCATAGGGCAATGTCAGTTTCAAAACAATTTAATTCCCATTAAATGAGTTTAAATTGCCAGTTATAATGGGGAGAATCAAGCAGGAGAGCATAACATTTTTAAAAAGATTTTTATTTTATTTGAAAGGCTATGTTTCTGGTGGGAAAGGCAGCGAGAAAAAGATCTTCTATTTGCTGGTTCACTGCATAAATGGCCTTGATGGGTCAGGCTAAGCCAAGCTGAATCCAGACCCATAACTCCATCTGGGTCTCCTGCAGGGATGGCAGGGTCCATGTACTTGGGACACATTATGTTTCCTTCCCTTGTTGCAGGGAGTTGGGTGATAAACAGCAACTGGAACAGAACAAATATGGGATGGTGCCATCATCCACTCTGCCCCAACCTTGCCCCAATGTCAATGCTCCTGATAGCAAAACTTCAAAATACTTGAAGAAAATAGTGATAGAACTGCAAGGAAACACCCATTTGACAAAATCATTGTTAAAAAGATTTCAGTGTTGTCTTTAAGGCATATAACATTTATCAAAAGTGTTATATCCCAGAGTACAAAACTCTCCATATATTTATAAGCATATAAAGTAAGGAGGACCTGTGCTGTGGCACAGCGGGTTAACACCCTGGCCTGAAGTACTGGCATCCCACATGGGTGCCAGCTCGAGACCTGGCTGCTCCACTTCTGATCAAGCTCTCTGCTATGGCCTGGGAAAGCAGTACAAGATGGCCCAAATTCTTGGCCCCTGCACCCATGTGGGAGACCCAGAAGAAGCTCCTGGCTCCTGGCTTCAGATCAGCACAGCTCCAGCTGTTGCAGCTAATTGGGGAGTGAACCATTAGATGGAAGACTTCTCTTCCTCTCCTCTCTCTGTGTAGCTCTTTCAAATAAATAAATAAATATTTAAAAAGTAAGGATATCTACTCTCACTTTTAATCAGTATTGTGCTAGGCATTTCAGTCTGTCAGGAAAAGATGATTTAAACTCATTTTCCCAGGAAACTTACAAATTTCATGAACTTTTTCTTGTGAACTTTGGTCTTTATGATACTTTTAATCTTATGCCATGCAGTTGTGTTGCTGCGAATGAAATAACTTCACCTTCATTTTCCAAGAACCTTAATTCAAGGTTCTTGCTCATTATAAGTCTGGAAAATGGACATCAGGAAACACCTATGTACACATTTTGAAAAGAAAAGTGATATTTTCTTCCTATAGAGTACTCACAGTAGCAAATTTTTTTCATATTATAACTGGAATGTCTGACAAAAATAGTTATCCTTTCTCACCTTTAGAATAAAGCTATCACTGACACTTGTAAAAGTATTATTTCTCAATTTTGAGTTTGTAAGTTAACCAAAGTCTAGGTCATAAGACACAATAAGATGTGTTTGTGCTATTTTTATAAAATTAGCATTCTTCAATAAGTAATCAAAAATTATGGCTTCGGCCGACTGGATCTCCCCGCCCTTGCTGCCCACAGTCTGAGGTTTCTGCGACGCGTGCCCTGCTTTGCCAGGGCTCTCCTTTTGTAACTCACATGTGATTGCTTCTTGGCCTTTTGGCTAAGATCAAGTGTGAAACACACATGTGGCCGTGGCACTTCCAAAGGACCCATCCCGGGGGTAGTCCATGTCCCCCTCTCCCACCAGATAGCGTTCCCCTCGTTTATTTACTTTGCAAACCTTTGTACGGAACTCCAAGCACTCCTGGTTTTATGATGCAGCAGGGAAGGAGGTGCATCTCCTGGGTTTCAGAAACAGCAAGAACCCTGCCAAGGCAGGGGCAGCCCAGCCTGGCTACGAGAGCGAGTGCCCAGTGTGACAGCCCCGAGAAGGTGGCACCAGGCTCCACCTTGGACCGTTTTTAGTTTCCCCTAGAACTGTCTTTGACCTCTGCATTCCAGCTCTGTAGGGCTCGATGGCCAGCACCGCCAGGCTCCCTTCGGGTCGTCACTGCGGGAGCGATCAGCATTTTCCCAGGTCCAGCAACCCGGCACTCTGAATCCACATTCTCTCAAACACCAGGTCGAGTACCTGCAGCGAGGTGCGACCCCGTTGCCGCGCCACAGCCCCTTTCTGTTCCCCAGAAGTGCGCAGGTCGGAAGGAAAGTGCTCGCTGATTGGGGTTTGGCTCAGTAGTGCCGCGATGGTGGTGGGTGGCAACATGGGGGGCGGCCTCCTGGACATCATCCATGAGCTCTCCGGGGAGCAGCCAGTGAGGGTGGTGGAGGAGGATGAGCAGGTTCCGGATAGCGTTGACACACACGAGAGCTCTTCGATCTTATTTGCTCCATCAATGATCCAGAGCATCTGCTGACCCTTGAGTTGAACGTAGTAGAGAAAGTCCAGGTTCAGGTTAGTGACCTGTAGAGCACAGTGGCTGTGGCCTTCAACCCCACTATTCTGCACTGCAGCATGGCCACCCTTATTGGCCTGTCCATCATGGTCAAGCTTCTGCGGTCCCTTCCCCAGCTTTTCAAGATGGATGTGCACATTACTTCAGGGACCCATGCCTTTGAGCACGCAGTGAACAAGCAGCTTGCGGATAAGGAGTGGGTAGTGGTTGCGCTGGAGAACACGGACCTGCTGGAGGTGTGAATCAGTGCTTGTCAGCTTGCTCCTGAGCCTGGCTGCTGGCCTCGACTTACTGCCTCGCCAGCATCTGTCCCCAGCTCCATGCAGAGCACACAGCCATTTCTTCAGTTACTGACAATGAGAAACTAATGTTTTGCATTTTGTACTAAACCCTTAATTTATTAAAAAAAAATGGCTTCTATTTTTTGCTCTTTAAAGATTATGATGTAATTATTAAAATATCTGCAACTATCCTTTTTATAATACTGATATTTGGAATTGAATGGCTGTATATGTCTAGAGGGCCTCAAGAATGGAATTCTCACTAATTTGATTACTTTGAAGTATTAGCTGCTTTTTTTTTTAGATTTGTACTGAAAGTTTTACAAATAATTATATTCAGGCATTTTATCATCCTTTTAACTTTAATTTACATTCATTTTCTTGTGTAGACTTGAAAAATGCATACCAATTCTTCTGAATACTCTAAGGTAAACTGCACTTTTTTAAAAAAAAAATTAAAGATGAAAAAACATGTATTGTAAAGAAGGGATACCAAGAAATTTAGATAGCACCTGGAAAAGATGGTTATTAGCAAGATGCCCTTATATTGTGAGGCTGTAATGTGTGCTTTTCTTTTTTTTTAAGATTTCCTTATTTGAAAGGTGGAGTTATAGAAAGGTAGAGGCAGAGGGAGATCATTCATCTTCTGGTTCATTCCCCAAATGGCTGCAACAGCCAAAGCGGGGCAAATCAGAAGCCAAGAGCCACGAGCCAGAAGCTTCTTCCAGAATTCCCATGTGGGTGCAGGGCCCCAAGGACTTGGGCCATCTTCTACTGCTTTTCCAGATTATGGCAGAGAGCTGGATTGAAAGTAGAGTAGCCATTTTCACAGACCACAATGGAATGAAGCGGGAAATTAGCAACGCAGGAATCCCTACAGCATATGCATATGCAAACACATGGAGACTGAACATGCTCCTGAATGAACGGTGGGTCATAGAAGAAATCAAAAGAGAAATCAAAAACTTTCTGGAAGAAAGCGAAGATAACAATACAACATATCAAAACTTACGGGATACAGCAAAAGCAGTGTTAAGACGAAAGTTTAGAGCAATTGGTGCCTACATCAAGAAATTGGAAAGGCACCAAATAAATGAGCTATCAATGCATCTCAAGGATCTAGAAAAACTACAGCAAACCAAACCCAAAACTATTAGGAGAAGAGAAATAATTAAAATTAGAGAAGAAATCAATAAAATTGAATCCAAAAAACATTACAGAAACAGATGGATAGACCAATGGAACAGAATAGAAACACCAGAAATCATTACAATCATCTGCAGCCAACTTATAATTGATCAAGGAGCTAAAATCAACTCCTGGAGCAAGGACAGTCTATTCAATAAATGGTGCTGGGAAAACTGGATCTCCACGTGTAGAAGCATGAAGTAAGACCCCTACCTTACACCTTACACAAAAATCCACTCAACAACCTGACACCATCAAATTATTAGAGAACATTGGAGAAACCTTGCATGATATAGGCACAGGCAAAGACTTCTTGGAAAAGACCCCAGAGGCAGGAGCAGTCAAAGACAGAATTAACAATTGGGATTACATCAAATTGAAAAGTTTCTGTACTGCAAAAGAAACAGGAAAGTGAAGAGGCAACCAACAGAATGGGAAAAAATATTTGCAAGTTATGCAACTGATAAAGGATTAATAACCAGAATCTACAAAGGGATCAAGAAACTCCACAATATCAAAACAAAAAAACCACTTAAGAGATGGGCCAAAGACCTAAATAGACATTTTCTCAAAAGAGGAAATCCAAATGACCAACAGATACATGAAAAAATGTTCAAGACCACTGCCCATCAGGGAAATGCAAATCAAAACCACAATGAGGTTTCACCTCACGCTGGTTAGAATGCCTTATATAGAGAAATCAACTAACAACAGAGGCTGACGAGGACGTGGGGAAAAAGGCACACTAATCCACTGTTGGTGAGAATGCAAACTGGTAAAGCCACTATGGAAGACAGTTTTGAGTTTCCTCAGAAACCTGGATATAGACCTACCACATGACCCAGCCATCCCACTCCTTGGAATTTACCCAAGGGAAATTAAATTGGCAGATAAAATAGCTTTCTGCACCTCCATATTTGTTGCAGCTCAATTCACAATAGCTAAGACATGGAATCAACTTAAATGCCCATCAACATAAGTCTGGATAAAGAAATTAAGGAATATGTACTCTATAGAATACTGCGTAGTGGTAAAACGTTAAATGAAATCTGGTCATTTGCAACAAAATGGAGGAATTTAGAAAACATGTTGAGTGAAATAAGCCAGTCTCAAAGGGACAAATTTCATATGTTCTCCCTGATTTGTGACAACTAACCAAGCACCAAAAAGGAAACCTGTAGAAGTGAAACTGACATGATGAGAAAGAATGACTTGATCAGCCATTGTCCTGACTGTTGAGGAACAGCTTACCATTTTATTCTTTTCAGTATTTTCTTTTTCTACTTAATACCATTGGTTGAACTCTTTAATTAACACACAATTATTCTTAGGTGTTTAAAATTGACTGAAAATTGATCCCTGTTAAAAATAAGAGTGGGAATAAGAGAAGGAGGAGACATACAGTTCGGCACATGCCCACTCAGACTTACCCCTAATGGTAGAGCCAGAAATGTGCCATGGGACTCCAAATCCCATTATGTTGCAAGGTACCAATGCCATCTTACTAGTTAAAGTGATAAGTTTAAGTTCATAATTGATCATAAAGATAGGATTAAATGTCAAAAGGATTACATAAATAAGACCAGTGTCTGCTAGTACTATTAGAATCAAAATGGAGAGAACAATCCAACATGGGAAGTGGGATACACAGCAGATTCATAGAATGGCAGATGTCCTAAACAACACTCTGGCTGCAGAATCAGCCCTTAAGTCATTTGGATCTGGCTAAAAATCCCATGAGAGTTTCTCAGGCATGGAAAGCCTAGACACTGTGCCAAAAAATGACCTAAATAAAAGATGTCTGTGAGTGAGTTCCCAGTGGAAAGAACGGGCCATCAAAGCAGGAGGTACCTTTCTTTGAAGGGAGGAGAGGACTTCCACTTTGATTATGGCCTTGTCTAAATAAAGTCGGAGTTTGTGAACTCAAGTGGCTTCCATAGCCTTGGCAGCTCATGACAAGAGCCTCGAGTGGTTATTAACTTCATAAATAAATGTGTCAATTGTTAAATCAACAGCGGGAGTCACTGTGCACTTACTACCCATGTAGGATCTCTGTTTTTAATGTGTTGTACTATGAGAATTAACAATAAACCTAGTCTTCAGTACTTTGTACTTTGTGTGGTTATAATCTGTTGAAATCTTTACTTAGTATGTAATAAATTGATCTGTATATAAAAATAATTAAATATGAATCTTAATAAAGAATGAGATGGGAAAGGGAGTAGGAGATGGGCTGATATGTGGGTGGAAGGGTGGTTATAGGGAGGAAAACCGCTATAATCCAAAACTAGTACTTTCTTTTTTTAAAAGATTATATTTATTTAAAAGAGTTACACAGAGAGAGGAGAGACAGAGAGAGGGGTCTTCCATCTGATGGTGCACTCCCCAGTTGGCCGCAATGGCCAGAGCTGCTCCGATCCTAAGCCTGGAGCCAGGAGCTTCTTCTGGGTCTCCCATGGGTGCAGGGCCCCAATGAGTCCATGTACCTGCTTTCCCAGGCCATACTGGAGAGCTGGATCAGAAGTGGAGCAGCTAGGTCTTGAACCAGCACCCATATGGGATGCCAGCTCTTCAGACCAGGATGTTAACCTGCTGCACCACAGTGCCGGCCCCCAAAAGTTGTACTTTCAAAATTTATATTTTTTAAATAAAAATATTCCACTTCCTGCTAATCTGTACCATGGAAAGCAACAATCATTCAAGCACTTGGCTTCCTGCCACACACATGGACACCAGAATATAGTTTCTGGCTCCTGACACTAACTTGGCTGAGCCCAGGCCATTGCAGGCATTAAGGGAGTGAATGAGCAGATGAAAGATATCTCTGTATATTCCTCTCTTCTCCCCATTTTCTTCCCCTCAAACAAATAAAAATTTTGAAAAAAATTGGATAATTTTAAAAAGAGGGCAGGGGCCTACCAAAGCAAGCAAGATAGAATAGGAAACCACAGATTTCATTCACCTACCAAAACAGCAACAATATACAGTTCAAAAAGTCTTCATGAGAACTGCACACACTAGTTAGATAGTTGTGTCCCAGCCAAGCTCAAAGCTAAGCTAACACAAGGCAACCACACTGTTGGGCCAGAGGATAATGACCTTTTTAAACTGTTTTATTTAGGGGCCAGCACCGTGGCTCACTTGGTTAATCCTCCGCCTGTGGTGCCAGCATCCCATATGGGTGCTGGGTTCTAGTTCCGGTTGCACTTCTTCCAGTCCAGCTCTCTGCTGTTGCCTGAGAGGGCAATGCTTGGTATGGCCCAAGTGCTTGGGCCTCTGCACCTACATGGGAGACCAGGAAGAGGCACCTGGCTCCTGGCTCCTAGCTTTGGATTGGCACAGCGCCAGCCATAACGGCCATTTGGGGAGTGAACCAACAGAAGGAAGATCTTTCTCTCTGTCTCTCTCTCTCACTGTCTGTAACTCTACCTGTCAAAAAAAACACCTGTTTTATTTATTTCATTTTATTTGAAAGACAGAGAGAAACAGTGGGAGATTATTCATTTATTCATTCTTCCCCCAAATGTAAGCCTCAGCCAGGTCTGGGCTAGACTAAAGCCAAGAATTCCATATAGGTTTGCCACATGGGTGATAGGGACCCAAGTATTTCAGCCATTACCTTTCTTGATTGCACAATAGCAGGAAACTGGCTCAAAATGAAACTAACAGGAACTTGAATAGGGTACTGTAACATGGGATATGGATGTCCCAAGTGGTAACCAATCTGCTTTGCTAAATGGCAACCTCCCTAGAGGAACCTGGATGCATGTGACAAACTGAAGACAGTCTGAGAAGGCGTCATAGTGTATATTCAAAGTCAGTGACATTCTTGGAAAGGCAAATGATGGAGGCAGTGAAAAGGTCCACAGTTGCCAGGAGTTCAAAAGCAGGTAATGATTAACAAGTAGAGCTCAGAAGATTTTAGGGCAGTGAAGTGATTCTGTGATACTACAGTAGTGTGCACATGTCATTTTATATTTGTCCAGATAGAGCAGCCAACGCCAAAGGTGAACCTTAGTGTAAGCCATGG
Source organism: Oryctolagus cuniculus (assembly GCF_051225735.1). Classification (NCBI taxonomy): domain Eukaryota; kingdom Metazoa; phylum Chordata; class Mammalia; order Lagomorpha; family Leporidae; genus Oryctolagus; species Oryctolagus cuniculus. Next base: position 50,788,327 of record NC_142877.1, read on the forward strand.
ACATTGGATGTGTCCATGTAGATCCAATTTTATACAAATTTATTGCTCTGGTTGGGAATTGTGACAATGGGAAAGGTTTTGCATGTGTGGGGTCATGAGGTATATGGGAAATCTGTATTCCTTCAATTTTGTTGTGAATCTAGGTCTACCCTAAAAATAAATTCTCAAAAATAAGGCAGTGGATTTAAATACACATTCACAGACAAAAGCCTGAAGCTAGAACACCCTCAAAAAGTAGATTCCAATTAATCAAAGATAGAAACTTATTCATTCAAATTATGACAGCTTTATAATGAAACATAGGGGAAATTCCTCATGATCTATGATTTGCCATGGTTCCTTCAATGACTCCACAGATACAGCAACAGAAGAAAAATAGCTAATTTGTACCTCATGAAAAATTAAGAATTTTTTTTCCTAAAAGAACACCCTTGAGGGAGTTAAAAATAAAATCCAAGAATGGCAGAAAATACTTGCAATTGAGAGATCTGATGAGAGTCTTATACTCAAAATATATAAAGACCTCTTAGCACATAGCATCAAAACAGCAACCACCTTTCCAAAAGTGGGCAAAGGAACTGAGCAGAAACTTCGCTAAGAAAGACCAAGAAATGGCCAAGAATCCTGTGAAGATGTGATCCAGAGTGCTTGGTATGACATGAAGGCAGACCAGACAACAACAAGTTATTAATCTGGAAAAATAAAAACAGAACATAATACCACAGGGGAAAGATGATGAGAAATTGGAAGCTATGGACTGTTTGGGGTGAGAAGCAATATGGTGCAGTCACATGGGGAGGCAATGTATTGGCTCTCAGAAAGTCAAGCACAGGGTTACCACTTGCACCTGGTATTCCATCCTCTATTCATACCCCCCAAGATTCAAATGCAGATGTTTAAACAGATATCTGTCAATATTCATGGCAGCATTATTCACAAAATATTCCAAAAGAGGATACAAACATCTACAGATGATGGAATATCAAGCATTGATGAATTCTTCAAAGCATGTGAGTGTTACGAAGAGGGAACACTTCTTCATCATAGTAAAAGGACAGACATATCTATCCTTTTTCCAAAATGCACAAGGACTTCCTAAGACAAGAATGTATAGGATAGATCCATAATGGGCATAGGTAAGAAAACCCTCCAAGACATATAACTTGCAGAATCTAGCAAGATGTTGGAAAAACGCATATATGTTTATCAGTAGTGCATGTGTGAATGACATGTGAATTCCTACAATGGATTGTGATTCAGCCAATATAAAATAAGGATTTGATACATGCTCCAATGGAGATGAACCATGAACATGTGATGGTATGAGGAAAAAAAGCTATTTGCAAATCAGCACAGATTACACCAGTCCACTTGTATGTGTCCCATCCCGAGGGATGTCAACTAGGGCCGAGCACCTAGAAGGAGAAATGGAGGGACAGGAGACACAAAGATGGCAGCAAGACAAGGGTCCTGATCAAGCTGCAAATTTTATTTTTCAACCACACACTTATATATCATAAAGGCAAGGTTTCAGGCGGGGGAAGGAGGGGTGTTTAGGAGGGCAGGACGTCAGGTGGGGGAAGGAGGGGGAGCTTATCTTGTAGCTGCAATGCTTGTGCAAGTAGGGGAAAGGTTACAAGGTCTTAAGGCACAAGGTCACACAAGGTTGCGTTATCAGTACTCTCCAGCCTGGGCTGTCTAGCCCTGCCTCAGTAGTTTTCCACTAAGAGGCCACATGCTGCATGGTCCCTGACATGTATGCAAAATTGAAGACAGATAAGTGAATAGATGTAGCTCTCATATGATGGCTTTCAGGGAGTTGAGGGAGTGGGAAATGGGGAATGACTGCTTTATGAGCACAGGATTTCTATTGCAGATAGGAAAAAATGTTTGGAACTGGACAGTGGGGATGTTTGCAGTATATGAATGCAGTTGATGTCAAGGAATTGTGTGATTTCAAGTTTTATGAATGTAAACTATTTTATATTGTTATAAAAATATAGATTACATTAAAAACATGAAAAGAGAAAATCACCATAAAGGATCCCCTTAAATAAAGGTGTCAGGAAGTCTCTGGTGTGGGCACTGGTACTGGCATTATCTGGAGCTGGCACCATAATGGATTTTGACTGTGAGTCTGGTCCTAGCACAGGAGTGGTACCAGAATTGCTTCTGTTAGGACATGGAGTGAAGCTAGTTTGAGCTCTGAAGCTCACACTGGTGCTCTCTGGATGTGGTGTCACAGCAGGGTGGAGCTCTGCCACTGTGATCAGACCTAAGCGTGGAGGTGTTGCTAGCCCTGGGAATGGAGCTACCTTACTCTGAAAGGTTCTGTTAAGTGTAGTTTAGAGTGTGTCCTGATTTTGCATTGGAGATGAGCCATTATGGTGCCATAAGAAGCATTGCAGGTGCCTGGGCTCTGGCTCTGCCTTGGAGCGACAACTGCTATAGAGTAGCTGCCCCTCTACAGCCTGTGCAGGTCTTGTTCTGGGATCTTTCAGAGCTGGCTCAGCTCTAAAGCTGCTGCTGGACTTATCATGGAGGAGGCCCAGATTTAAGTGCAAAGCCACTCCAGCTCTGTAGTTGCTGAAGGATTGAACTTGCCCATTCCTGATCTTTCCCTATATCCTGGGCCCAGTCTCTGCTCCATGATGAAAACACTATGCAGCCCACAGTGTTCCAGGGTGCCAGGATCAAGAATGCACTTAGTGCCCCTCAACTGCGAAATTTCAAATGACTACAAAATTGCAGTTCACTCAATGTAATAAATAAAAGAAGAAATAAAACACCAAATAATAGGAAAGAATAAAAATTATAGAAATATCATTATAGGGAGGAGAAGGACAACTCTATCCTGAGCTGGCACTGGGCAAAGCTCCAGACTTGGTGCTAAAGCACCTTCCAGAGCTGGTTTCAGCTCCACAGGCTGACAGCTCCACAGAGCAGTGGAAGGGGCCGGCACTGTGGTGCAGTGGGTTAACACCATGGCCTGAAGTGCTGGCATCCCATATGGGCGCTGGTTCAAGACCCAGCCACTCCACTTCCTGTCCAGCTCTCTGCTATGGCCTGGGAAAGCATTAGAAGATGGCCCAAGTCCTTGGGCCCCTGCACACATGTGGGAGACCCAGAGGAAGCTCCTGGCTCCTGACCGGATCAGTGCAGCTCCGGCCATTGTGGCCATTTGGGGAGTGAACCAGTGGATGGAAGACCTCTCTCTCTGCCTCTGTCTCTGCCTCTCCTCTCTCTGTGTAACTCTTTCAAATAAATAAATAAATCTTTTAAAAATCGCAGTAGAAGAGCCTTTTTCCCCCAAATAAACAATAGGTTCTCAAAAACCACACAAGTGACAAATGTTGATCTAGTCTGATATTAAATGTATAATTAAATCCATCTCCAAGTTCTGACCTATGTCTAACCAGACACAATTATACATGTGTATTCTGATGTCCCCTTTTCCTCTCAGCTTTCATGTCAGTCTCTCAAGGTCTGATTTTCTTGAGAACTAACTCTCTAGGTCTTCAAAGCAATAACTTAGATCCAAGTAGTCTTTTCTAAAAGACACTGTCAAAAATGCCATCTCCTTGCTATGCTACAGCACTCCCATCTGCCTCATGAAACCTCCCATTTTTTGTGAGCATTGGATACAGTAACTCCTGTAAAGTCCCATGTGCAGCACAAAGCAGGCCTGTCAATGTGTTAGTGGCTCCCATATCTTCCTCTTCAACCACCTCTTTGCATCTTACAACATAAAGATTTTCTCCATATTGGTTAAATGAAATACTAGAAAGATCTCCAAAGGTTAATATAGACACTATGAAGTAAGATTAGACTATGATGAATGCCATACTACTGTTATTTTATGATACATCATACATATAACTCAACACTCTAAGACCCTTAAAAAAAAAAAAGAAAAATAAACTCCTCAAATCACAGCATAATGTAAACCATTTAGTCCTTGGCAATCACATTTTCCTTGTCAATTAAATTTGCTTTAGCCTCATTTAGAAAATTTCAGCCCTTTGAACACTATCTTTTAGGGATTTTTAAAGTGAATCACTCAAAGCATCATCCTACAAGTTAAATAATGGTGACATTACTTTGTTTCCTTTTGCAAATAAAAGGTCTTGACAGTAGCTGAAATTGTTTCACATTTCTAGTCTCACTATTGATTTTAATGAAATAGAAAATAAGAGAAAGAAAGATGATAATCAATCTTGTTACTTCATCAGTTGCTTTCTTTTCAGTATGAGCTTGCTTTCCCTTGCCATTAGCATACTAAGAAACAATTATACGAAACAAACTGATCTAAGCCTATTTCCTCAGAGCAAGCTCAAAATTTTAAAGCTATCATCACAGGAAGTGAATTCACTCTAAACTATCATCTTTAAAAATTACCAATATCATTTTTATACAGAATCCACTAAATATTAACAACAGCTTAATAGGAGGAAAATAAACACAATAAAATAATTATCTCTAATCAAGTGACCAAAATCTCCATTTATTTTTTTATTTACTCCTTGGCAATAAGATTTTCCTTGTTAATTAAATCAATCTTGCTGGTTTTCACAGCCTCATCTCTAGATTAAAATGACAATAATCCTGACAGCAGCAAAAAATTTAATGTCAATCATGTACACAAAGCCTCTCATTCTCTAAGTGAGCCAGTTCTGTGCTTATGCGCATGTGCACAAATCAGGATGTCTTTGTTGAAGCAAACACATAAAGGAAAACTGCTGCTTTTCAAGGAATCAAGTCCTAAAGGCTGTCTGCCACCAAGTCTGCAAGAAGTTGAATTGTCAATAGTGAAAGAACAAAACATCAGAAATTAGAAAGCTATCATGACATTTAACATCAATTCCATTTATGGTAAGTACCATGAAACTATAAAGTGGAAGTTGCTATAACATGCCATTCAATGTTTTTTATAAGAAATGGAGGCAAAAATTACAACTTCACATTCATTATTTTGATAACTTTAACCTTTTGATGGGATATAGAATTATTAAATAAAGGCAGAAATTGCTAACACTTTATGCACAATAGTGCCAAACTAAAAGCTACATTTTCTAATTGTGATAAATTGTAGGAAACATGGCTTAATGCCATCAGATCATCACATCCTGACAAGCACTGACTATGACCAAAGAGATTTAAGCTGTAGTCTTGAGACTTTTAAATAACATTTTAAACAATCTGGTGAAAAAGAAGTAGCAGAAATTACATCAGAGGACCTGAAACTACCCATTTCAACTATCAAGACAATATAAATTAGTAGCTTTCAAATTAAATTAGCAGAAAAATACACATTTTTTCAAGCAAAGTATTATAAGGCTCTCAAATGCACCAAAAATGTGTTTCTATTCAAGGTTTACATGTTTGTTAGGGTTCTACTGTACATACATCTCAAAAGAACCAAGCAACTATAGAACTTGTTGAAAACCTCTGATTCAATGCATATCAAAGAGTGCCTTTGCAGTATAAAAGGTGAGCTATATTAGAAACCAAACAAAAATGCAGTCATTCCAATTTAACAACACCACCTTTTCTAACTAAAAGTATAAACATAACCAAATACAATGAAAGGTCCCAGTCACTCAAGAGGCTCACCAGTGTTTGTGATAATGAGATAAGTAGTAGTTGTAAGAATCCAAGAGGCACATCAGCTAAAGTGAAATACATAAATGGAATGTACTGCTATCCCAGTGAAATGCTCTAATATGAAAAACAATTCTTTATGTGGTACATTTAACACAACTGGTAATAAACTGTCATCTTACTGGCCCTATGAATTTTTACATTTCATATGTAGTGTATACTCTGTTTTCATTACTTTTGGCAAGATTTTTTGCCTTAGCATTTAGTTGTATTCCGTTTTTTTCTTCCTGTTCAGTATGCTTTAATTCTGAGGACTTTATGAGAACAGAATATATCCCTTTTTAAAAACTAAGTAAATATATTTGGATAAGAAAATCATTTTCTTAAGTTGATGACCAAATGTTAAAATGTTTTTGCATCATTTATAATCTTGTCACAATCCACTTAATAAAGTTTGCTTAAATTTCAGTGAAAGTTAAATTCCAGATATTTTTCTCCCCTGATGGGGTTAAGAGTGGAAAATAAACTTACTACAACTAGTATGTGTCACACAAAATTCACACAAATGAGGTATGCCAGCTGTGTGATAATTTAAACATAAACAGATGAAAAAGGAAAAATGCACAAACATTCTACTGCTTAATACATTGCATATTCTAGGACCCAGTGTCATTTACTGAATTAAAAACACAGCAGAATGAGTTAAACAGATGCCTGATATAAATCTTGTTTTTTTTTTTTTTTTTTAGACATAGCCACCTGGTTCCAGTGTCTTGAAGAATACAGGCACTTGATCCATGTTGTAGCTTCTGCTGCACGTTCTTTTATTTAAATTTTATTTAAGGTATACAAACTTCATACATTTCAAATATACAAATTTAGGAACATGGTGATCCTTCACACCCTATGCTCCTACTAGTCCACACTCCTACCCTTCTTCCTCCTCCCTCTCCTATTCTCATTCTTGGTTTTTACAAAGATCTAGTTTCAGTTAAATTCATACTCATAGCATTCACCTTACACTAAATAGTTACACAAATTGTATGAAGGGAAAAAACACTGTCCTTCCACAGTTGAGATAGTAGCTGTTCAAAATCATCAAATCTCAAAGTGCCAGTTTCTCACCTATAGATTATATTTTAGGTATGCTATTAGTTACCACAGAAAGAAATACAGTATTTGTCTTTTGGGGACTGGCTTATTTCACTAGGTATAATGGTTTCCAGTTGCATCCATTTTGTTCCAAATGGCAGGATTTCATTTTTTTAACACTGTCTAGTATTCTATATCTTATATATTCCATAATTTCTTTATCCAGTATTCAGTATATGACATTTGGGTTGATTCTAAATCTTAGCTATTGTGAACTGAGCTGCAATGAACACAGGGGTACAGATCACTCTTTCATATGTTGATTATTATTCATTTGGGTAGATTTCCAGGAGTGAGATTGCTGGGTCAAATGTTAGATCTATATTGAGATTTCTGGAGTATCTCCATATTCTCTTATATAGTGGCTAGACCAATTTTCATTCCCAACAGTGGATTAGGGTACCTATCTTTCCACATCTTCACTGACATTTGTTGTTTATATTTTTCTGTATGAGATCCATTCAAAATGGGTGAGGTGAAACCTCATTGTAGTTTGATTCACATGTCCCTGATAGCTAGTGATCCTGGGAATTTTTTCCTATGTCTGTTGGCCAATTGAATATCCTCTTTTGAAAAATGCTTGTTAAAATTAGTAGGAGGAAAGAACTAATTAAAACTAGAGAAGAAATAAACAAAATTGAAAACAAGAAAATACAAAATACCAGTGATGTGAAGAGTTGGTTTCTTGAAAAAAAAAAAAAAAAGAACAAAACAAAATTGATACAACATTGGCCCAATAAACAAAAAGAGGGAGAAGACCTAAATCAATAAAATCAGAGGTGAAGAAATAACTGTAACAACTGATACCACAAAAATAAAAATCATTAGGAATTACTATAAAGAGCTATACACCAACAAACTGGGAAACCTTGAAGAAATGGGTAGATTCCTGACACAGCCAATCTACCAGAATTGTGTAATGAAGACACAGAAAACCTAAACAGACCAATAACTGAGATGGATATTGAATCAGTAATAAAGATCCTCCCAACCAAAAAAGCCCAGGAACAGATAGCTTCATTGCTGAGTTCTACCAGGCATTTGAAAAAGAACTAATTCCTATTCTTTTCAAACTAGCCAAAACTCCCACATGAGAGACATGAATGGAGTTCCAGGCTCCTGGATTTGTCCTTACTCAGCCTCAGATATTGTGACCATTTGAGGAGTAGACTCAGAGGAAATATCTCTCTTTTTCAACTATCTCTCTCTCTCTCTGTCACTCAACCTTCCTTTTTTTAAAAAAAATTTATTTTTTTCTTTTGAAAGTCAGAGTTACACATACACAGAGAGAGACAGAGACAGAGGGAGAACTCTTCCATCTGCTTGTTCATTCCTTCCAGATTGCTGCAATGGCCAGTGCTGGATCAGGCTGAAGCCATGAGTCAAGAACTTCTTCCAGTCTTTCATATGAGTGGCTGGGGCTCAAACACTTGGACCATCCTCTGTTGCTTTTCCCAGGCCATTAGCAGGAAGCTGGATTGGAAATGAAGCAGCCAGAACATAAACATAAGTCAGCATCACAGGCAATGGCTTTACCCATCACTCCACAATGCCAGTCCTTCTGCCTTTCAAATAAATAAGTAAATATTTTTAAAAAAATAAATCTGCAAGTATCTTCCTAGTTGTGTCTTTGAAATCATCTAGCCACCAGCAAATGTAATGGTGTGATAACATCACTACAATGACGGGGGAGCTGGTCCTGTGCCCAGCGTGTAGAATATTTGGCAGGTTTATTAAGTTCTTTTTAAAAATTTATTTATTTGAAACACAGAGTTACAAAGAGAGAGAGAAAAGAGAGAGACCTTCCTTCCATTGGTTCACTCCACAAATGCTTGCAATATCCAGGGAAGGGCCAAACTGAATCCAGAAGCCAGGAGCTTCATCAAGGTCTCCCACATGGCTGGCAGGGGCCCAATTCCTTGGGCCATCTTCTGATGATTTCCAAGGAACCCTAATATTGCGGTGGATTAGAAATGGAGCAGCCAAGACTCAAACTGGCACCCACATGTGAAGCTGGCATCACAGGAAGTGGCTTAACCCATGATGTCACAACAGTGTCCTTTCCCAGAAGTGTTAGGAATGCCCTTGGAACAGTAAGTATTTGTCAAGGGGTGTTGTATATGTCAGACACTACAGTACCTCAATATGTTTACAGTGTTCCTCATATCTGAAACCTAGTCACAACTCCCCAAAACCTGTTTTCTCTGAGATTCAATTTCTGAACAGGAACACTGTTGCCACAAGAGCCTATCTATCCTCCAGGTCACAATGGGTGCTGTGATGACAGCAGCTGTCACCTGGTAAGGAGTCATAGAAGCCTTTAGCACTGGCTGGAGGTGCAAAAGAACATACACTTTTGTAAAGGCCTTGAGCCAAGGGCCTGGCCCCAGAGGAGGAAAGCAGCTCTGTGCTACTGGGAGGAGACATCACAAGATTTCTCTGCTGGGACCTCAAATTACAGAAATATGCTGTGTCGCTCCCCCTCTTCGCAGAGGAATGACACTGGACCCTGCGCTGTTCTTTTGTCTGCTTGGCCCTCCCCGGGTTTGCTGCTGGTCCTTCCCGGGTTGGCTGCTGATCCTTCCACCTCCGTGGAAGGGTGGCTCCCCCTGCCACTTTCCCCACTTCCACGGGGGAGTGGCACACCGCCGGCTGGCTCTCTTGGGGGCTGCTCAGATGTTATCCAGATGTTCCCCTTAGATGTTCCTGGTGCATGTTGTCTCTCTCCTCCTTTATAGTCCTCTTCCACCAATCCCAACTCTGCTACCCACATGCCGAGTACGCTGCTCTCCTCCAATCAGGAGCAGGATCAGCTCCTGCAGGTTATTGGTCGAACTGGAGGCAGCTGTGTAAAAGTTGTTTACTACTCTCCCAGCGCCATATTGTGGGAGAGCAGATGCACAGAATAAGTCTTAATTCCAGTAACTTAGTCTAGTCCGAGTTGCTCCCCACAGTTCCCTCTTTCCTTTTATTTTTTGGCGTTGATACGCGCCTGTCTTCGGTGCCCCATGGCACACACTCTGCTCTGCTTGCTGGAGTTGCCCACAGGTGCTTACAAGCCCTACCAATCAGGCAAACCGAATCCGGGTCCTCTCTTCGCCATGTTGTGAGGAGGTTTTTAGGCGCTGATGCGTGCCTGTGTTCAGTGCCCTGCAGTGCATGCTCTGCTCGAGCTGCCTGCAAGTGCTTATCACCTTACTAATCAGGCAGACCGAATCCAAGCTCTCTCATTGCCGTCTTGTGGGGAGACTTATTGGTGTTGATAACGTGCCTGTCTTCGGTGACCTGCAGTGGATATTCTGCTAGCCACCTGCAGGTGCTTATCGTCTTACTAATCAGGCAGACCGAATCCAAGCCCTCTCATTGCCATGTTGTGGGGAGGCCTTATTTTTCTCTATTTCTCTATCTCCGGGCATTCCTATCTCTCCTATTTTACTTCTATCTGCCAGAATTCCTATTTCTCTCATTTGACTTCTATACTTCTGTTTCTCTTATCCCCGTGGCTTCCTGGCACCCGCCCCGAGGCAGCTTCTCGGCGCCTCGCCCCGCGGCGGCTTCCCGGCTCTACGCGGCTTCAGCCCGCGCTTCTCTCATCTGCGCGGCTTCCTGGCTTTGCGCACGCTCCATGGTCTTTGCGCCAGCCCTGCGCTCCCTATCTACTCGCACCCCGTGCGCTCTCTCCGCTAGTGCCCCGCGCGCTTTCTCTGCACACGGTGGCTTCCGCGAATCACACAGCCTAGCTCACGTTTCCACCACCGGTTTTCAGTCTAAGCTCCCCGGGCTAACCTGATGAAATTCAACCTAGCTTACGTCTCTGCTTTTCAGTTTGGCTTCCTGTCTTTTGCTCCCCAGGCTAATCTGATGGGACGGATTCCAACCTAGCTTACGTCCCCACTTCTGGTTTTATTTTTTTGCCTTTTGTTCCCCGGGCTGACTTGACGAATCCCAACCTAGCTTATGTCTCCACTTCGGCCAGCCCCCGCGGCTTTACTTTCCCTAACATATTTTTCTCTACCCAGTATGTTTCCTAACTTTTCTTCCAACAATATTCCCCTCTCATTTCTCCTGGCTTCTCCCCACAGTCCGTATCCAAGTCTGTTTGTTCTAGCTTTCACTTTCGCTTTTAATCTCCTAGCTTCCCCGCCATAGTCCGCATCTGAGTCTATGTTTCCTCCAGCCTTCACCTTTGCCCTCAATCCTAACTTCTTCCGGCACTTTTTCTGTCCGGCTTTTCCCTAGGCTCTTCCCAAGTCTCTCTCTCCGGTATTTTCCCAATTTTTCCCGCTTCTTCCCTCCTAAGTTTCCTATCCGAGTCACAGCACCACTATCCCTCCTAGGCTTCATATCCGAGTCACGGCACCATTATGTCGCTCCCCCTCTTTGCGGAGGAACAACACTGGACCCTGTGCTGTTCTTTTGTCTGCTCAGCCCTCCCCGGGTTTGCTGCTGGTCCTTCCCGGGTTGGCTGCTGATCCTTCCACCTCTGTGGAAGGGCGGCTCCCCCTGCCACTTTCCCCACTTCCGCGGGGGAGCGGCACACCGCCAGCCAGCTCTCTCAGGGGCTGCTCAGATGTTATCCGGATGTTCCCCTTAGATGTTCCTGGTGCATGTTGTCTCTCTCCTCCTTTATAGTCCTCTTCCACCAATCCCAACTCTGCTACCCACACACCGAGTACGCTGCTCTCCTCCAATCAGGAGCAGGATCAGCTCCTGCAGGTTATTGGTCTAACTGGAGGCAGCTGTGTAAAAGTTGTTTACTCCTCTCCCAGCGCCATATTGTGGGAGAGCAGATGCACAGAATAAGTCTTAATTCCAGTAACTTAGTCTAGTCCGAGTTGCTCCCCACAATGCTGTTGCTCCCTTTTCTGAATCTCCAAGTGACAGGATTGTCAGCTGCAGTATCCTCAGCCTTCCTGTGGCTCCCTTAACCCATATGATTAGGCATAAGATCCAACAGACAGTTGCTAATAATTCACTGGATTTGGAGTTTTACTGCATCATCACTATTGATCTCTAGAAAGTCCAATTTACATGTTTCAGTAATTTTTCTTTGTGGAGCATTTAAAGAAAGTTTACTCATCAGTGTAATGTATAAACCCACTGAGAGTAGTTCTGAGTTGGAGTGCTGAGGAGTCATTGGTGTATAGCCCCTACCCAAAAAGTAAGGATGAACCCTGGGATGCATACCATTTATGTGTGTTTTTACCTATTCAAATATTCCTAATATATCAAGCATTACACCCACATGAGAGACCAGGAGAAGCACCTGGCTCCTGGCTTCAAATCATTGTGGTGCATCGGCCACAGCACGCTGGCCACAGTGGCCATTGGAGAGAATGATCCAACATGGGAAGTGAGATACACAGCAGACCCATAGAATGGCAGATGTCCTAAACAGCACTCTGGCCTCAGAATCAGCCCTTAAGGCACGTGGATCTGGCTGAAAAGCCCATGAGAGTATTTCAGGCATGGAAAGCCAAGACACTCTGGCAAAAAAAAAAAAAAAAAAAAAAAAAAAAAAAAAAACAAACAAACACAAACAACTAAATGAAAGATCTCTTCAAGTGAGATCCCAGTGAAAAGAACAGGTCATCAAAGAAGGAGGTACCTTTCTCTGAAGGGAGGAGAGAACTTCCACTTTGACTACGACCTTGTCTAATATGATCCGAGTTGGTGAACTCAGGGGGCTTCCATAGCCTTGGCAACTCATGACAAGAGCCTAGGGTGATTACTGAGGCCATAAACAAGAGTGTCAATTTGTTAAGTCAACAACAGGAGTCACTGTGCACTTACTCCTCATGTAGGATCTCTGTCCTTAGTGTGCTGTACATTGTGATCTAATGCTATAACTAATACTCAAACAGTATTTTTCACTTTGTGTTTCTGTGTGGAAGCAAACTGTTGAAATCTTTACTTAATATATGCTAAACTGATCTTCTGTATATAAAGAGAATCGAAAATGAATCTTGATGTGAATGGAAGGGGGGAGGGAGAGGGAAAGGGGAGGGTTGCGGGTGTGAGGGAAGTTATGGGGAGGGGAAGCCATTGTAATCCATAAGCTGTACTTTGGAAATCTATATTCATTAAATAAAAGTTAACAGAAAAAGGAAGACCTTTCTCTCTGTCTCTCTGTCTCTCTGTCTGTCTCTCTCTCTCTGTCTCTCTCACACTGTCCACTCTGCCTGTCAAAAAAAAAGTATATCTTGGGGCCACTGCCTGCAATGGTGACATCCTATATGGGCACTGCTTCATGTACTGACTGCTGCACTTCTTCTTTTTTAAGATTATTTATTTATTTGAAAGGCAGAGCTACAGAGAAGCAGAGACAGAGAAAGAGGTCTTCAACCCACTGATTTACTCCCCAAATGGCCACAACAGCTGGAGCTGAGCTGATCCGAAGCCAGGAGCCAGGAGCTTTCTCTGGATCTCCCAGTCAGGTGTGGGGGCCCAGGGACTTGAGCCATCTACTGCTTTCCCAGAATACAGCAGAGAGCTGGATCAGAAGTGGAGCAGCTGGGACTCAAACTGGCATCCATTTGGGATGCTGGCACTACAGGCCGTGGTTTTGCCTGCTACACCAAAGCTCTAGCCCCTTCTGCACTTCTGATCTATTTCCCTGCTAATAGGCTTGAGAATGCAATGAAAGATGACCCAAGGCTTTGGGCCTCTGCACCCTTATGGAAGACCCAGATGGAGTTCAAGTCTCCTGCTTCAGCCTGACCCCATCCTAGCCATTACTGCACTACTTATAGACTCTCTCAATCTCTCTCTCTCTCTTTCTCTCACCCCCCCTCACTCTGTGTGTGTGTGTGTGTGTGTGTTTAACTCTGCCTTTCAAATAAATCTTGTGACTCAAACTATTGTCTAAAAAAGAAAAACACTCAAAATGAATGACTGACCTTGTGGCACAATGTTGCTAAAATATTCAATGAATGTAGTCATCATTAAAAGTTATATTATGGTCAAGCACTGTGGAGTAGTAGGCTAAGCCTCAGTCTGCAGCACCAGCATCCCATTTGGGCACTGGTTATTGTCCTAGCTGCTCCTCTTCTGATCCAGCTCTCTGCTTATGGCCAGGAAAAGCAGTAGAATATCATCCAAGTACTTGGGCCCCTAAACCCATGTGGAAGACCTGGAAGAAGCTCCTGACTCTTGGCTTCAGATTGACCCAGCCCCAACTGTTGCAGCCATTTTGGGAGTGAATAAGTGGATGGAAGACTTTTCTCTCAAAAAGTTGAATTATTACATTTAATATGAAGTACAGCATCACCACCTGATCCCAGGTCAAATCAATACCTTTATGATCTTAAACATCTAACAGACATAAATGCAACCCTGGCTGGCCAACAAATCGAGGCACAAACAATTTTGTTTTACTCAGTGGAGTTACCAGCCTAGTTAACCATATAGAAACAACATATAATATATAAACACAGATAACATATATACAGTGCATCTTATGAAAGAGTAAAACAAAGCAATTTGTAACAGCTTGTTGTATCATTCTTATAGGCTCCTGTTCCCCACTACCAATTGCATCAGGGACTTTTACAGAGGATACTTTTTTTAATCTAACACATTTATGGGCCATGCAGTACTGCCAGTTTTTGTAGTCAAAGGTCTATAGGTTAAATTGCTCAACTGGTCATAATTCCCCCTAGGGAACTCTCAGCTGCTGTAAAAATGGCACCTCCTACTGGCAAAGATAGAACAGCACAACAATAAAAACATCAAAAGGGCCCTGGAAACATATCCTAAAAGGCAATCCTTACTGGATAGCAGTTGGCCAAATTTTTGACACAGGAGTCTCAGAATCAGATTTTTTCTAGGTTCTGAAAACAGCTTTTCACCAAACTAGAGAGAGGAACGAACTCTCTAGCTCCTATTTCCTATCAACCATGATTGTCTCACTAACAGTGCCACAGATTTCCTACAATGGGCTGGAAGGTTCACAACCCTCCCCAAACAGTGTGAAATTGAATGCTGCAGTGTCCACACTGAAGACTTCCCAAATAACCAGCTGGTCAGTCTGAGGTTGCCTTTTTGGAATCCATTTCCTTTTCCCAAACAGGTTCTGAATCTGAGCACCACATCCTAGCAGGGAGAGAAAACACAGTTTCCCTGTAGTGAAAATTGACTCCAGTGGGTACTGAGACTATCTGTTTTCCCCAGAAGATGGAACCTCTACAAGAGGCTGCAATGCTTTTCATGGTGTCGTTCACCACTCCAACAGCTAAGCCAGTAGTGGAGGGCACATCAGCAAGGGTGGGAGCAGCCCTGCTATGGTCACCAAAATTTGTTAGTTGAAGATCAGTCCTTGTCCCTGGTGTCAGTCAAAATGATAAGCACCAGACTATGGGATAAGGAAAGAGAACATTTAATCTGTTGACAGATGAGAGTATAACAGATTTCAGAGTCTCAAGGACTACTGCTCTTGGGATAAGAGTGTTTGGGGAAGTTATAAAGGAGCTACAAGGAAAAGGTGTTGATGTGGAAAAATCATGAAAGTGCTCCAAATCTCTGGTGCAGGTGCCATGGCTTGTCATTAGATCAATGAAAATGTATTTCTTTTGTTTCATCATGGTGGTCCTGGATGCCCACAGGTGGTGAGTTAGATCTAACCTGACCAGGTTTCCCTGCTCTGGAAAAGAAGTTGAGATTAGTAGCGAGGAAATTTGTGCCTAAGGACATGGGTAAGTGGAAGCCAGCAGTCTAATTCTGAATTATTATCTTCTCAGCTTTAAATTTAAGTAGTAAAAATTGTTGGCTTATCTTGTTTTATACCCAGTTACAGTGTCACCCATTAAACTGAGCAAACTGAAACTTGTAGAAGCTCCTAGCCTTCGTGGGAGCACAGAAGTCTCATTTCTACAAACAGCAGGTGGTTAACACAAGTTGGTTTCATATAGAAAAACACCCTTCATACTTTTAATTTTTCATATTCCTGATTCTACTAAGACCCTGGATCATCTTTTAGTTTTCATTTTCTTTCAAAATCCCAACTCATTTATATATATACTTTTGCTCATGTCATCATATTTCCTAGTACAGTGCTATTTTATTAATTAAAAATCTGTCCTTATTGAGTAGCTAGTATCTGGGTTTATTTATTTTTCACTGAAGCTTCTTTTGAATCTATTAATAGGCTTGGGACTGAGTGATATATTGTTTTGGGATTACTGACATCTCCTGTCATGGAGTGGATCCATGAAAGATGTTGAAACCATGGTTCTCAACATCCCACATTTCCAACTTCCAGTGCACTTAGATTGATTCTGAGAACTAGTCAATGAATTACTTCTAAATTAAGCATAAAAATGTCAGTATTTATTAAATATCTTTTCTGTGTAGTCATTGATAGAAGGATATTATTTTTGAAATGTTGAATAACATAGTTGAATCTGGTGAGTCTTATTGCCCCAGCTCTCTGGACCACACAGAAAGGAACGGGGAATGTGCTGAGGTGAAATGACAGAAATAGTGGTTCACAGAAATGCAGCCACAGAAATTTACTGACTAGCATCCTGGGAAGAAGAGATCATGAGAGAAAGATCAACCCCAAAGTGTGCTAATAAATGCAGTGTGCCCCTTGTAGTGTGAGGCGGAGAGCTAAGTATGAATAAGTGGAAATGATTATGATAATCAAGGGCTCCACAGGACTACCAAATGCTTCAAGATCCCAATGGAAAAAGCAGCCAGGCTGTTTCAACTGGGCTTGAAAATATTTCTCACCATCTATACTTGGCTTTCTCCACTGATCTCTGTCTGGGTTCATTTGTGTCTAGCCACTTAGTATTCAAGATTGTGGATGCACAGCATTCTGCTGTTTTCTTTGCTTCTCTTATCCTCTCAAGGAGGGTTCACACCCATCACTCAGGATGCAATCTTTAAAATCATGATTCCTGGAGGGTCCTTACAGAATGGCAATGTGAAGAGCTCAAGAGGTCTATCTGTACCTGAAAACTATTAGAAAATATCCCCAAGTTATTTAAAAACCCACCACTTAAAGTCATTAGAAATAGACCCAATGGCATATAATCAGTGAAGTTTCACTAGTATTTGGAATTCAATGCAGTTCAAATACAGTAAATACAAAAAGATCTACAGAAAACTTATAGCAAAGATGTCAAAAGTCAGTGACAAGGAACTACTGAAAGCAAAGCGAGAAAAAAGGAACCTCTTTTATGTTCTAAAGGATACTTTCTTTTAAAAAAAAAAAGGTTTATTGATTTATTTGAAAGACAGAGTTACACAGAGAGGAGAGACAGAGGTCTTCCATCTGATGGTTCACTCCCCAATTGGCCACAACGGCCGGCACTGTGCTGACCCAATACCAGGAGCCAGGAGCTTCTTCTGGGCCATCTTGTACTGCTTTCCCAGGCCACAGCATAGAGCTGGATAGGAGGTGGAGCAGCCAGGTCTCGAACCGGAGGTCATATGAGATGCTGGCACTTCAAGCCAGGGCGTTAACCTGCTGTGCCACAGCGCCGGCCCCCTAAAGGATACTTCCAAGCAAGACACCAAGGGAGGAAATAAATCTTGTTACCAGGTGACCGAGACCTACTGGGTCTTTATTCAAATGACAGTGATGAGAGATTCTGGTTCTTTATTAACTCCATGATTCACACCCTGAGGCACTGTGAGAGTAGTGGGGGATTAGATGATATTCATAAGAAGATTTATTTTTTAGTTCTGATATACATCTTACAGTTAACAAATTTCTCATCCATGTTTTTACAGATTCATTTCAAAAATGAGACACAAGAGTACTGTGTACAAATGACAGAATTGCTGGAAGTTACAAGGATAACAAGTGGCCTGCAAAACAAACCCAGCAGTTGACCAATTTTGGCTTTGTAACCCTCTATCCTCCATGCTACTGAGGCCTACTATCAAGGCTGCACTAAGCCTCTGCTAAGATTTTATGAAAACACACATGGTCATTTCTCACAAAAGTCTCCTGGTGAAATTTTCTTTGTAATCCCTCCGCTATTAGGCAACTGGAGCTGCCATTGTATGTCTCCTCTTCAGGGGCCCAGACTATCTCCTGCTACCTGTGTTCCAGCTGCAAAGTTTGGAATCAACAGAGATGTACACTTTAAGCTTTCCATTCCTGAAGCTGTAGCTCAGAACACAGCATCACAAAAATATGATTATAGAACCAAATGCACTACTCCAAAATATATTTCTTTGTCATATCTTGAGGTGGTTATTTTCAGAAGCTGTAGCCAGAAAGAACCTCTGAAGAGCTGTGTTTTGTAAAAGAAATTTCCACCCATCACAGATTAAGCGAATCTGAATCTGGAAGAGGACTTCTCAGGCAAATGTTATTACCAGGGAGGTTTTCCATATAGTCTTAGCCAACAGATGCACAAAGCACTAGGTTGTGAACCAGTTCACTGCCCTTTACATTCTAATTCAATTGGAATTACACACTTCAAGACAAACTATCCCTACATATATTGTTCAAATATATTGTTCTTTATACTAATATGTGCCACAAAAATTAATAAAGTCAGGATATCATTTGTACATGTGTAATGGAAAACTGAAAGTGTTACACACTAAAGGGGAATCTTAGATTCTGCAGCTATTGTAACATAGATATCATTTTGGAGACCACAATAGGGTAATATCATTAAAGCCAGAGAGAATGTTGTACAAGACTCAAATTCCATGCTTTATATAATGGATCAGGACCAACAAGGGCCTCTGTTTCAAAATCTAAAGGTATGTTAAGCATAATCCAATGAACATGCTTTGAAGCATCTTTGTGCTTTTCATTTTGTCACAGTCACAAGCTTTGTATTTCTTTTAAGGGGAATATAGATAGCAAGACTTCATTTGCAAAGCTTTGCTTTTCCCTAAGAGTGTGTATTTTGAACTTCTATTGATTTCAGGAGTGATTCTGAAGAAATACACATCCTTGTCCTAGGGAGTTAAGCCATGATGTCTAATTATAGACATACATATATCTTCTACTTATGTGCCCCACCACCCACAGTGGTGAAATGACATTACTGTAGAAAAATAATCTGATTATGACCTCAGTCATTGAATGCAGCTCATTTTCATTAAATGCTATAATATTCAATTAATTTGAATTTCCCCACTTCACTGTGCCTTTCAAAAGGTATATGCTCAAGAAGATTCCTAGTCACCAAAGGGACTTGATGGATATGGAGACTCCGGCCAGACTGGACTGTGATCATCCCAGAATGCAAAGCAGCTGCATGTCGCCTGTAACCTGGGCATAATGGGAAAGATGTAGAGCCCTCCAGCCTATGAAAAATGCCTTCTACACAGGTCATTGTTTGTTACTTCCAATCTGCTACTAGAAACTCATTCTTTAGGCCTCAGTGAAAAAAATAATAGTCTAACCAAAAGCAAATTCATTCAGCTAAAAGTATTTATTTTGGATCCCTACAATATGTTAACTACAGAGGATTCCATGTACATATTCTGTCTTTTAACTATAATTTGTTACTCTCATTATTTTAGGTGCTAAACTGAGACCAGAGAGTATACAATTATGATCAAGTAGCCAACATATTTTTTAAACTAATGTGTTTTTTTTAACCCCCAGTTGTTTCTACACTGTCATATGTGAATCTTGGGAGCAGAGATGTTATTTAGCTAGTTAATTAAAACAAAGAAATTCTGAGTGTTGTTTGAGAGGTGGAAAATAGAGGACCTAGGGCATTGATTTAGATAAGACCTACAACTGTTAAGAGAGGAATCAAAAGAACTAATACATAATTAAATGCTCTGATTTCAGAATTGGAAGAAAATTATTGACAATTCAGTCCTCCTTGGTTTCTAAAAGACAAGCTAGATCCTAAATTTCAGAAGGTCAGAGGTGTCAATTGTAAGTCCCATTCTCAGAGAGACCAAGAAAATTATGAGAGGGAATTCCAGAGTTGAAAATCCTTTCATAATGAAGAGGGTCTCTGTAGCAAGTAGTTGGGGTGGAAATCCTGTAACAGAGAGAACACTTGTGGGGTGATGTTGTAACAGGAGACAGATGTTCTTGTCTTTGCACCAGTAAAACTTCTGATGTGTGACAGAGCAAAGTGGAATTCCAGGAAGCAAGTTTAATGGGGATAGGTGTGCATCAGGATGGGTGGACATCTCTCCAGGCAGTTCTGAAAGACAGTCCCAGTCATTTAGACTGGGGTAAAGCATGGTTATAAAGTTTAATGAAGAGAATATACTTGACAATCCAGGCAGACATGTCAGCACAGAACCAAGAGCTGAGAGCTGGGAGCCCAGTATGCATTCAGACTGGAGTTTATAACGGAAGAGGGCCCAGTTCTTTCCACCATTTCTCCTTCCTCCAATCTCTTCTTTTGTATAAAATCTTTGCTGGGTGCAAAATAGGTAAAATTCCTCCTAAGGCTTTACAATCCAATGTTATTAGGGTAGCCCAGGCAGAGAGGATTTTCTTGGAGTTCCTTCTTTGGGAGAAATGTTTAGACCACCTGTAAAGTTATTGGGGAATGGGCAGGACTTTGTAGCGTAAATCTGGTAATCTCTATCTTCCAACCTAACAATGTAATTGCCATTTCACAAAGCAAGTGTAACAGAATCTGCCAATATAGCTTCCTGTTTTGTAAAATGAATGAAATTGTATTTATTTGAGAGGCAGAGACAAAATAAGAGAGAGCTCCCATCTGCTGGATTACTCCCCAAACACTCCCCGAACAATCACTGAGGCTAAGCAAGGAACTCAACTTGGGTTCCCTGTTGTGGGTTGCAGGAACCCAACCACTTGATACAAAATCTTCATCAGCAGTCAGCTGGAATTGGGAACAGAGCCTGGACTCAGACTCAACTACTTGAATGAGATGCAGGTGTCCCATGTGGTATCTTAACCACTAGGCCAAATGCTTGGCCCATTGTTTACTACTAAAATAATAGTACAGTTTTACATATGCTGAGGTTTATCTTGGTGAGAGAAATCCTGAATGGATCAGTTGGATTTGCTTATGGAAATACGATATTTTATACAATCTTCATGGTAAAGATTTAGAGTATATGACAATAACATCTTTAACATTTTTATTGTATAACAAAGGTAGATTTTTATTGTAGATATCACTTTTTAAGAGATTTATTTATTTACTTGAGATGCATAATTATAGACAGAGAGGAAGATACAGAGAGAAAAGTCTTCCATCCACTGGTTCACTCCCCAGATGGCCACAATAGCTGCAGCTGGGCCAATTTGAAGCCAGGAGCCAGGAGCCAGGAGCCAGGAGCCAGGAGCTTCTTCTGAGTCCCCCATGTGTGTGCACAGGCCCAAGCACTTGGGCCATCTTCTGCTTTCCCAGGCCATCAGCAGGGAGGTGGACAGGGAGTGAAGCAGCTGGGGCCAGTGCTGTGGCCCAGCGGGTTAATGCCCTGTCCTGAAGTGCTGGCATCCCATATGAGTACCGGTTCGAGGCCCAGCTGCTCCTCTTTCGATCCAGCTATCTGCTGTGGCCTGGGAAAGTAGTAGAGGAAGGCCCAAGTCCTTGGGCCCCTGCAACCATGTGGGAGACCCGGAGGAGGCGCCTGGCTTCGGATTGGCGCAGCTCCGGCCGTTGTGGCCAACTGGGGAGTGAACCATCAGATGGTAGGCCTCTCTCTCTTTCTGCCTCTCCTCTCTCTGTGTAACTGACTTTAAAGTGAATAAATAAATATTTAAAAAAAATGACTCAAACTGGTGCCCATATGGAATGCTGGCACCAGTGGTGGATGCTTAACCTACTACTTCACAGCACTGATCCCGTAGATAACACATTATTTCAGAATGTATTTTTGGCATTTGGTCAAGAAAGCCTTTTATTTGGGTAAAAAAGAGCAATCTCTCTCATCTACTTGTTATTCCTCAATGGCTACAATGCCTGGGTCTGGCCCCAATACAGAAGCCAATAACTTAGTCCAGTTCTCCTATGCCAGTGGCAGGATCCAGCTTCTTGAGCTGCTCACTGCTACAGTGTGTAATTAGCAAAAACCTGGATTCAAGTACAGAGATGATACTTGAACACAGGCACCCTGATATGGAATATGAGCATCCCAGGCTCCATCTAAACTGCTAGACCGAAAACCCACATCTAAAAATCCCTTTTAACTAGACATTTTTGATAATTTTCAGTAATGTACGAAGAAAATTTGATTGTTCATAACTCTATTTAACAAGACTGTGAGGCTGACATTGTGTCACAGCAAGTTAAGCCACCACTTGTGATGGTGGCACGCCATATCAGCATGCCAGTTAGAACCTAGTCTGGTCGAATTCCAATCTGGCTCCAGCTAATGCATCTTAGGAAAACAACAGATGATGGCCCAAGTACTTGGGCCTCTGCCACCCACCTCGCAAAACTGAATGAAGTCACTGGCTACTGGTTTCATCCTGGCCCAGTTCCAGCATTACAGCCATTGGGGGAGTCTCCTTCACCTCAACAGTCTGCATGTCAAATAAATAAATGTAAATGAAGACTGTGCATATGTTACCAGTCAAAATTAGGTCCCAGATGCTTACCACTAGACAGTCAGTACACCAGAGAAGAGAATTAAGGCAGAGACAGGTTTATTCAAGAAGTTAGCATTCTTAAGGGAAGGCATTTTTCTTTTATCTCAAATATGCTCTTTCCAGGATGCAAATTAGCAGGACTTTAAAGCATAAAGGATAGTTGGGAGAAGTTAGGAAGAAAATAGATCTAATTTATGGTGAGGCATATTCCCAGGGCTGATTCTGATTTTCAACCTGGTGCTAATAATTTTTTTAAGTTTTATTTTTATTTATTTGAAAGAGTTACAGGGGGCAGAGATCTTCCACCCACTGGTTCACTCAGAGAGAGAGAGAGAAAGAGAAAATCTTCCAACCACTGGTTCACTCCCTAAATGGCCTCAATGGCCAGGGCAATGCCAGGCCAAAGCCAGGAGCTTCTTCCAGGTCTCCCACATGGGTACAAGGGCCTAAGCACTTGGACCATCTTCTGCTGCCTTCCCAGGTGCATTAGCAGGGAGCTGGGTTGGAAGTGGAGCAGCCAGCAGTTGAACCAGTACCCATATGGAATGCTGATGCTGCAGGTGATGGCTTTGCTCACTAAGACACCATGACAGCCCCTGGTGCCAATATTACCTGGTGGAGGTTTCTTTGGTATGAAGTTTGGCTGTTATCACTCTGGTCTCAGAATCAGCCCTTAAGGCTTTCAGATCTGGCTAAAAAGCCCATGAGAGTATCTCAGGCATGGAAAGCCAAGACATTGTGGCAAAAAATGACCTAAATGAAAGACTTCTGTGAGTGAGATCCCAGTGGAAAGATCGGGCCATCAAAGAAGGAGCTACCTTTCTCTGAAGGGAGGAGAGAACTTCCACTTTGATTATGACTTTGTCTAAATAAGGTCAGAGTTTGTGAACTCAAGAGGCTTCCATAGAGTTGGCAGCCCATGACAAGAGCCACAGGTGATTACTGACGACATAAATGAATGTCAGTTGTTAAATCAACAACAGGATTACACTTGCTCCCCATGTAGGACCTCTGTCTTTGATATGTTGTACTATGAAAACTAATGGTAAAACTAATTTTTAAATAGTACTTTATACTTTGTGCGTCTGTGTGGGTGCAAACTGTTGAAATCTTTGCTCAGTATAGAGTTTATCTTCTGTATATAAAGATAATTAAATGAATCTTAATGAAGAATGGGATGGGAGAGGGAGTAGGAAATGGGATGGTTTGTGGGTAGGAGGGTGGTTATGGGGGGAAGAACCGCTATAATCCAAAAGTTGTACTTTTGAAATTTATATTTATTAAATAAAAGTTTTCTATTAAAAAAAGTAGTTTGGCTAGTAGAGCTAGTGATCATAAACTCTTCCCGTATCTGAGTTCTGCCATGCTGGCCACTTCTCTGCAGTTGGTTCCTTAAATTTCTCAAGCAAGCACTATTCATCTATTTGAACATTTCTGATTCACTGCTGGACTCCTGGTTAGTTTTTATTAGTTAAAATGTGAGAAGTGAAGGGAAGATGTATTCATTATGTATATATGTGTGTATACACACACATACACACACACACACACACACACATATATATATTTGCAATACCTGATCTCCTTCCAGTTAAGTTTTAAATATAAGCATTTTGACTCAGTAGTGGGGAAAGTGCATAAGTTCTGGTCTAGTCCTGCTGCTTCATACATTGTCCAGTGCTCTCGGATCACTTTGTTCTCACCAGTATTGAAAGAAGCAACATAGCAGAACTTTCTGTGATTCTGGCAACTTCTATCCAAAGTTATTTATATTGCATGGGGCTCATAATCAGAAACCAAGTCATCTGCATTATCAGGTAGTTCAGTGACCACATTTAAGTGCTCTGTTGTGGGGAACTATCTTGGATACTACCAGGAACATTGCCAGATAGACAGGAAGTTATCAACTGAATCATAAACTGCAGTGGAAAATACCATTACAAGACAAATATCATCCATGTTTTTGGGAATATCAATAATCACAGAAAGCCAGGAATACACTATATTTACATGAAAAGGAAAGCAATATCAATTCAAAATATTGCCAAAAGTATAGTTTGTTCATTTCAAGTTATCATTTAGTTTCATCTTATTTGAAAGGCAGGGAGACACAGAGGAACAGACAAAATGATCAATCTATTGATTCGCTCCCCAAATGCCTGGAACAGCTAGGGTTAGGCCATGCTACAGCTAGGAGCTGAGAACACCATCTGTATCTCCCAGGTGCGTGACAAGGACCCAAGAATTTGAGCCATTATATTCTGTCTTCCAGAATGTGATTAATCCAAGTGGCAGCTTAAATGTTGCACTAAATATTCACCCCACAAAGTTATTCATAGTGTCACACTCCTATACTGTCATCACAGAGTTCAGTAAGAATACACATCATTAACAATATTTATGCATGCCATCATAATGGGAAACAACTACAATTATGCTTTAGAATGAGAATTGTGGGGGTGGCACAGTTGGCTAAGCCTCTGCCTGTGGCGCCAGCATCCCATATGGGTTCTGGTTCATGTCTCAGCTGCTCCTCTTCTGATACAGCTCTCTGTTATGACCTGGGAAAACAGTAGAAGATGGCCCAAGTGCTTGGGCTCCTGCACCTGTGTGGGAGACCTGGAAGAAGCTCCTGGCTCCTGGCTTCAGATCGCCCAGCTCTGCCCCCTCCCCCTCCATGCGGCCATTTGAGGAGTGAACCAGGGAATGGAAGACCTTTCTCTCTGACTCTCCCTCTGTCTATCTGCAACTCTGCCTCTCAAATAAATAAATAAATAAATAAAAACTTGAAAAAAAAGAATGAGAATATGGTAGACTAATACACACTTAGGCACACTTAGGCATTCCAGACTCGACTATAAACAAAGGAGAAACTGCAGGTCTAAATACAGAATGTGAATTCCTCTGTATACAGTGGCCCTCATAATAGTAATGTTCATACCAGTAACAGATATACTATCAACAATTAAAGACACCTAAAAATAAACAAGAAGCATAAAGATTCATAAGATCCCTTGGGTATTGGAGGCAACATATCCTGTTCTTAAAAGCAATACTTAAAACTGTATTTGAAATTACTAGGAAAGAATAAGCATTTATCTGGACACAAGAACAGCAGAAAATCCTAGACACACTGAAAAAACACTTGAACATTTTTCAAAGTTACAGGGTCTGGATCTGGCATTGTGATACAGTGAATTTAGCCTGTAACACAAGCATCCCTGTGGACACCAGTTTTAGTCCTATTTGCTTCATATCCAATCCAGCTCTCTGCTAATGTGCTTAGGAAGGCAGTGGAAGATACCCTAGGCGCTGGGGTGCCTTCCACCTATGTGTAAGGCCTAGATAGAGTCCAAGATTCTAGGCTTTGGCTTGTCCCACCCCAAACCCTTGCAGCCATTTGGGGAGTGAACCAGCAGATGCAAGATCTCTCTCTCCCTCTGTGTGTGTGTGTGTGTGTGTGTGTGTGTGTGTAGGTGTGTGTCTCCCCCCCTCTGTAACTTTGTCTTTCAAATAATTTTTTTAAAAGTTACAGTAGCTTACCAGAAACACAACAGAGACTATTGCCAAATGTTACTTCAAAGTAGCCAGAAGTGTTCCTGAGAACCCCCAAATCTGTATCTACCCACATGATGTGCAGAAAGCCAATCACTGACATCAAGGTGGTAGAAGGTAGGTATTTATTGCAAAGCACAAAACAAGAAGTCAGGTAGTTGTTGCTTAATTCCTGGGCTCCTTGAAGAGTTAGGGGTGAAAGTTCTCATAGATTGAAATTGGTACTGAGTTGTGTGTGATTGGTTCAAGTCAAAGTTCCTGGTTGGTCAGTAGTGCTCATGACCTTCCTTTGATTGGTCAGTGATGCCATGCTCCTTAAGGAATTTGATGGTCAGGTGAGCTTCATTTGATCTGGGGTGGTTACATGTAAGTGGTACTTACCTTCTGCACCAGACCTGGAATTTCCCTCCCTGGACCTGAAATTCCCCTAAACAACCCCTTTGAACAGTACTGGCCAACCAACTTTTTTTTATCGAGAAGCAAATATCTTCTTGTGTCCAATGATTAGAATCTTATAGGGCCAGCTGTAGAACTCCCTCAATCAAATGAGTTCCTTTTGATAAAGGACAGGCTTTCTGTAAGTACATGACAGGTGGCTGTTAGTCCCAGAAACTTCAGCAAGTTTTGGGTGGCAGTGTCCAGATTTTGTAGTTAGGTTGTTTTATTTCTCCCAAATTTTGAGTCACTATCCCCAGTTCTAATCCTTGCTTCTCTGGCACAAAGAGGTCAAAGAATTTGTTCAGCATTTCATGGTGGTTACTGTAAATAGATTCTAACATTAGGTGTGAGAACACAAAATATAATATCTACTTATCATCTTTCTTTTGAAATGGAGGCCCTCTCTGGAGGGTCTAGTTCTTAGCAAGTCTTTTTTGACAGTTGCTATCATGTAGCCATGCATAAGAACGCTTCCTTTATAACCTCTCAGTTTTAACTACTTTCATGTAGAATTGGCACCAGTTACCATATATTAATTTTTGTTCCCTCCTTGTGATCAAGATTTATTTCCAAAATCACAGCTTTCATCAGTCATGTTCCATTTGTCCCTCATTGCTAGGTTGGATTTGACCTGGTTGTTGATCTAGTCTCCCATGTTGGGAGGGATGAATCTGTTGACCAGGAGTCAGTGTCAAAAACCCATTTTAGCAACAAAGAGATTTTAGAAGGAGTGGTCTTTATGTTAACTTCACGTGAAGTTTATTGTTATACTTACTTGTATCTGTTCTATAGGCATGAGTCATCATTCTGCAGTGCCACAACAGCATAATGCTGGTGCCACACAAGCATTAGATATGCCAATTCAATCCTGTTACGGTGAGAACAGACCCTTACTGAACTCATGAAAACCATCACATTGCACAAAACACCAAAAATCTTCAGAAAACGTCTTGCATTTTAGAGGCATTAAACACTTTCAACTGTTAAAAAACTATACCAAAACATTGAAAATGATAGAGATCACAGGAAAATTTTCCTGAACCCTGAAGAGAGAACAGGAAAATAAAAAGCCAATGGCATTTTAAATAAAATGCACAGAAATCCACAAATCTCATTAATTCATTCAATCTCATGTAACTAATACTTGTTCGATCCCCATTAACATTTTTGTGGATTTTTTTTCCTCAGAGTTCTGGAACCACTTGTCTAAACATTTGTTATATCTTCTCTTTGAATCTGCAATTGTTTTGGAGAATACAACAGTGCAGATGACAAAAGACTTTAAATGGTCAGACTTAAAATTATAAAACTGGGCCACCATTGTGGTATAGCAGGTAAAGCCACAGTCTGTGATACCAGCATTACATATGGGTGCCAACTAGAGTCCTGGTTGCTCCACTTTCTATCCAGCTCCCTGCTAGTGCACCTGGAAAAGCAGCAAAACATGGCCCAAGTTCTTGGGCCCCTGAACCCTCATGGTTCATGTAGACATGTAGGAAGCTCCTGGTTCCTGGCTTCAGATTGGCCCAACGCTAGCTATTACAGCCATTCGGGAAGTGAACCAGTGGATGGAAGACCTCACTCTCTCTCTGTCCCTCTCTGATTTTTTTAATAAAGATTTATTTATTTATTTGAAAGTCAGAATCACAGAGAAGGAGAGACAGAAGCAGAGAGAGAGAGAGAGACAGACAGACAGACAGACAGACAAAGAGAGAATTCCTGCATCCACAGTTTCACTTTTCAAATGGCTGTAATAGCCAGGGTTGGACCAGCCTGAATTCAGGAGCCAGGAGCCAGGAGCTTCATGTCTCCCATGTGGATGCAGAGGCCCAAGGACTTGGGCCATCTTCCATTACTTTCCCAGGAGCATTAGCAAGGAACTGGATCAGAAGTGGAGCAGTTGAACCAATGCCTATATGGGGTGTTGGTGCTTCAGGTATCTGCTTTACCTTCTATGGCACAGCACCTCCCACCCTGTAACTCTGCTTTTCAAATAAATACTCTTTAAATATATATAAAAAACTGATTATCACTTAAGTTTATTCTCTATAGCATTTTAGAAAGCAAATGAAGGGTTTTACAAAACTTCCATCCTTTTTGACCTCTGGGCCTATTTTCCATCCAGATAACTATCACTACTGAAAATATCACATCAGGCCCATCAGACTTTTATAACTTTTATGTAATTCATAAGACATATCTCAAGAGCACAACTTAAACTTCAGCATCATTTTATATCTTGACAATACTTTTCATAAAATTTATATAGCCTAATTAGTTGTTGCCTCAATAGGATGAAAGATAGATCCTTTGGATATATCCAAGGACCCAACTGGATATCTCAAAGTCAAAAACTTAGAACTTTGATTCTCAGAAAACTTGTCAGCTGGCACCGTGGCTCAATAGGCTAATTGTCCACCTAGCAGCACCGGCACACAGGGTTCTCGTCCCGGTCAGGGTGCCGGATTCTGTCCCAGTTGCCCCTCTTCCAGGCCAGCTCTCTGCTGTGGCCCGGGAAGGCAGTGGAGGATGGCCCAAGTGCTTGGGCCCTGCACCCCATGGGAGACAAGGATAAGCACCTGGCTCCTGGCTTCGGATCAGCGTGGTGCGCCGGCCACAGCACGCCAGCCGTGGCAGCCATTGGAGGGTGAACCAACGGCAAAAGGAAGACCTTTCTCTCTCTCTCTCCCTCTCTCACTATCCACTCTGCCTGTCAGAAAAAAAAAAGAAAACTTGTCAAAAACACCAGAAGAGATTCAAATAACAGATTAAAATAGGAACACTTAAAATCACAAAATAATACATATCTATTTAGCTAGGGTAACTTAGCCAGATATAGATCAGCTTTAGTCATAGTTATAAAGTAATCAATTGAATATTTCAAAATAAGTACATGTTCAGAAACAATCTTAACTTTTTTTCAAACTCAGCTCTTCCTAATCAGAACAGTATAGACAGTACAAAACATAGGAGGTAAACCAACCAAAAGTTGATGTTTCTTTGGCCAGTCACCAAAAAGGGAAATAAAAACATTAAATAGAATAATTAGCACATAAAATCATACCATCACTTGGAATAATTAACAGAGTCAGAACCAAGAAGAAGAAAAGATCCTAAGGGAGCTGACCAGAAAATTGACAGTCACCAATTAAACACAAACTATTAAAAGAAGATGCTGCAGTTTTTAAAACAAATTTCAGAATTAAATATCAAGAGTGTTTTAAGATATTTACTAATATATTAATATATATATTTTAGTTTTCTTTTTTAAGACATTTATTTATTTGAAAGACAGTTACTGAGAGAGAGGAGAGGCAGAGAGAGAGAGAGAGGTCTTCCATCTGATGGTTCACTCTCTAGTTGGCCTCAATGGCCGGAGCTGTGCCGATCTGAAGCCAGGAGCCAGAAGCTTCTTCCAGGACTCCCACGTGGGGCCCAAGCACTTGGGCCATCTTCCACTGCTTCCCCAGGCCATAGCAGAGAGCTGGATGGGAAGTAGAGCACCCAGGACTAGAACCGATGCCCATATGGGATGCCAGTGCTTCAGGCCAGGGCGTTAACCCACTGCATTACAGCGCTGGCCCCCAAACAAGGGTTTTTAAATATATGTATTTTAAATATATGTATATTGGGGCCCTCGCCAGTTCTAGTCCCGGCTTTTCTACTTCCCATCCAGCTCTCTGCTATGGCCTGGGGAAGCAGTAGAAGATGGCCCAAGTCCTTGGGCCCCTGCACCCGTGTGGGGGACCCAGAGCAAACTCCTGGCTCCTGGCTCCTGGCTTCAGATCGGCGCAACTCTGGCCATTGTGGCCAATTAGGGAGTGAACCAGTGGGACGACCTCTCTCTCTCTCTGTCTCTCTCTCTGTCACTCCTCTCTCTGTAACTCTTTCAAATAAATTAATTAATTTAAGAAAGAACCCTTGTTTTAACAGAGGTTAAGATTCTGATTTTATGTCAGCATACATTTGATATTAATGCTCAATTTTTAGAAAATTCTGTAAACAACATTTTTATAAAAGTTCAGTTAATTTAATAACACGCAAATTTTCTTACAAGATTTATTTCTTTTAAACTTCTTGTGAATTTCCCACACCTTCTGCAACTTACATAAACGTTTGTTTTTTTGCCTTATCTTTCCCCCCTTTTTTTTTTTTTTTTGACAGGCAGAGTGGACAGTGAGAGAGACAGAGAGAGAAAGGTCTTCCTTTTGCCGTTGGTTCACCCTCCAATGGCCGCCGCTGCAGCCGGCGCACCACGCTGATCCGATGGCAGGAGCCAGGATCCAGGTGCTTTTCCTGGTCTCCCATGGGGTGCAGGGCCCAAGCACTTGGGCCATCCTCCACTGCACTCCCTGGCCATAGCAGAGAGCTGGCCTGGAAGAGGGGCAACCGGGACAGAATCCGGCGCCCCAACCGGGACTAGAACCCGGTGTGCCGGCGCCGCAAGGTGGAGGATTAGCCTATTGAGCCACGGCGCCGGCTACTGCCTTATCTTTCCCCTTACAATCTACAATAATCTAGCCATTCTACCTTAGGACAAAAACTCTTATAAATAAATAATTCCCTGTCTTTATCCAAAATATTCTCTTTTCTTTCTTTTTTTTTTAACTTTTATTTAATGAATATAGATTTCCAAAGTACAGCTTATGGATTACAATGGCTTTCCCCCACCATAACTTCCCTCCCACCCGCAACCCTCCCCTTTCCCGCTCCCTCTCCCCTTCCATTCACATCAAGATTCATTTTCAATTCTCTTTATATACAGAAGATCAGTTTAGCATATATTAAGTAAAGATTTCAACAGTTTGCACCCACACAGAAACACAAAGTGAAAAATACTGTTTGAGTACTAGTTATAGCATTAAATCACAATGTACAGCACATTAAGGACAGAGATCCTACATGAAGAGTAAGTGCACAATGACTCCTGTTGTTGACTTAACACATTGACACTCTTGTTTATGGCATCAGTAATCACCCTAGGCTCTTGTCATGAGTTTCCAAGGCTATGGAAGCCTTTTGAGTTCACCGACTCTGATCATATTTAGACAAGGTCATAGTCAGGGTGGAATTTCTATATGCTTAATAATTTTCTTTTTCTTTCTTCATCTACTTTCTTTGCTAATTCACATTTTGAAATGTGAATTATGTGATCTTTAAAGATCACCAATTTAACAAAATTTTCTAAAATAAAGAACATACACAATTTCAAGCAGTCTTGAATTATTTGTCATACATACACAATTTATGAAAATATGTTAATGAATACAATTTTTCTATGAAACTTAAGATGCTAAGAGTACAGCAGTTTACATTTAGAAATATCTATCTCATTTCTCTTTACCTAATTTATACATAGCAGGTATATCTAGTTGTCTTATTACACTGAGATATTAGACAAGCATAGTTATAATTTCAGATTCTTTTCCTGTCAGAGGGCTGCCTCATTGTACTTAATACACAGAATACAACAAATACCATACCTTCATCTGAATTACTTGTTCCTATTTTGAAACTACACTTTCATGATATCAAATAACTTACAAGGATAAGTATAACAATTTCTGACCAATAAACACAGGCACAAAAGTATGCTAACAATTTTCAAAATATTTATCTCTAAAAAATGTTTGAGGCAGATTAGCTACTAAAGAATTACTTAAATTTTTGAACTGGCAGGAATTTGGATTAACCCAGAGATGTATTAAGTGGCTATTTCCCATTCAGTTCTGGGGATTAGTGAATAAAAGCAGTGTTATAGTAGAATATCACCTTTTTTCTTCCATAGACTTAACCTGAAATTTCTTGATGTTGCAAAATATACCCTAGGGTCCTTAAGACTAGAGCTCTGATCACCCATTGCTATTTTGGCTGGACCTATAAAAAAAACAAATTACATGACAAGTTGGCCAAGTTGCACAATTATTTTTCAAGCAGTGGTCTCTCTAGCTCCAAATGGGAGAAATCTCTTATACTCAATATTCAGTTACAGCTGAACCAAAATAGCACAGGGGCTACTGCCTTGCATTTTCCTACATAAGATTGGTACTCATCAAAGACATTTCTAGATTTCAAGTCAAATTTCAGCCTTCTTTCTTCCACTCAACAAGCACCTTAGACCAACAACACCTGGTCAACAGCTACTTAAGGTTGTCTCTAATACAATCAAATGTTCAAGACAACAGCTCCCAATAGTGACTGTGGCATATAGGGCCAGCGTACCACAGTTGAGAAGCCCCCTTAGGATTGTAGTGCCTCTGTGGTAACCATTCTGTTGCTGAACAACATCCCAAACTAGCTGGAGGTGTTGCTGTAGAACCTCCAAATCTGAGTTGACTCACCTGATATGCAGATAGCCAACCGCCAACAGTAGAAGAAAGTAGATATTTTTGCAAAGCACAATCAAGGATTTGGGTAATTATTACCTAATTCCTAGGCTCTCTGAAGTCTTAGGGATGAAGGTTCTTTAAGCAGGGGCCAGCGCTGTGGCACAACGGG
Organism: Oryctolagus cuniculus; assembly: GCF_051225735.1. NCBI lineage: Eukaryota > Metazoa > Chordata > Mammalia > Lagomorpha > Leporidae > Oryctolagus > Oryctolagus cuniculus. Next base: position 50,821,088 of record NC_142877.1, read on the forward strand.
TTAACGCCCTGGCCTGAAACACCGGCATCCCATATGGGCGCCAATTCAAGACCCGGCTGCTTCACTTCTGATCCAGCTGTCTGCTATGGCCTGGGAAAGCAGTAGAAGATGGCCCAAGTCCTTGGGCCCCTGCACCCATGTGGGAGACCCAGCAGAAGCTCCTGGCTCCTGGCTTCAGATTGGCGCATCTCCGGCCATTGTGGCCATCTGGGGAGTGAACCAGCAGATGGAAGATCTCTCTCTCTCTCTCTCTCTCTCTGTAACTCTATCTTTTGAATAAATAAAATAAATCTTTAAAAAGGAAAAGAGGCCGGCACCGCTGCTCACTAGGCTAATCCTCCGCCTTGCGGCGCTGGCACACCGGGTTCTAGTCCTGGTCGGGATGCCGGATTCTGTCCCGGTTGCCCCTCTTCCAGGCCAGCTCTCTGCTGTGGCCCGGGAGTGCAGTGGAGGATGGCACAAGCACTTGGGCCCTGCACCCCATGGGAGACAAGGATAAGCACCTGGCTCCTGGCTTTGGATCAGCGCAGTGCGCTGGCCGCAGCGCGCCAGCCGTGGCAGCCATTGGAGGGTGAACCAACGGCAAAAGGAAGACCTTTCTCTCTGTCTCTCTCTCACTGTCCACTCTGCCTGTCAAAAAATAAAAAAAAAGAAAAAATAAAAGAAACATAAGCAATCCATGGAGTTATTTCTTACCTCCAATTACACTAAAGTGAAAAGATAAGGAATAGGAAGCACCACGAGTATCTCAATTACCATAAGGGAGATACAAACAAGATTTTTAAAAACATACTCTTTCAAGTGATCTTTTTTTCTTTTTTTTAAAATTTGTTTTATTTATTTGAAAAGAAGAAAGAGAGAGAGATCTTCCATTTGCTAGTTTACTCCCCAAATGGCCACAATGGCTGGGGTTTGGCCAGGCTAAAGTGAGGAGTTTCTTCTGAGTTTCCCATATGAGTACATAGTACTGGGGTTATCCTCTACTACACTCCAGGTGCATTACCAGGGAGCTGGATTAGAAGTGAGGCAGCTGGGACTCAAACCAGCACCAATATGGGATGCTGTCAATGCAGATGGCAGCTTAACATACTAAATCACAATATTGGCCCCACCTTCAGAAAATTAAGACAGCACTAAAAGGCCTTCACTGTGGCATAGCAGGTAAAGCCACTATTTGCAGTGCCAGCATTCCATATGGGTGCCAGTTCAAGTCCCAGCTGCTCCACTTCCCATCCAGCTCTCTGCTATGGCCTGCAAAAGCAGTGGAGAATGGCCCAAATCCTTGGGCCCCTGCACCCGCATGGGAGACCCAGAAGCTCCTGGCTCCTGGCTTCAGATCAGCACAGCTCTGCCTATTGTGGCCAATTGGGGAGTGAACCAGTGGATGGATGGAAGACCTCTCTTTCTCTCTCCTTCTGCCTCTCTGTAATTCTTTCAAATATATAAATTAATCTTTTAAAAAGTAAGAAGAAATCCATCACTTTGCAAGATGTTATTGACAGAGTAGACAACACATTGTGCCAAAGAAGCAAAGAGCTTATCAAGTTTCATAAAATCTCATAAATATTCCCTGGACAAACTTTGGGAGATATGACAACAAATTATGCTAAAAAGCCTAGCATTGGCTAGCGATGCTAATAGTAGTAGGATATAGCTGTCTGCCCATCACATCAGTCATATCAATTACTCAAGACAAAATATTAGTCCTAACCATCTTTTTCAAAAGATCTGTTTATTTGACAGCAGATTAACCAAGAGAGAAGGAGAGAAACTTGGGGGGAAAGGGGTAGAAGGAGTAAGAGAGAAAGAGATGGAGAGAGAGATCTTCTATCCACTGGTTCACTCTTCAAATGACTGCATTAGCCAGTCCAGAGCTGGAAGCCTGGTATTTTATTCAGGGATTTCACATAAGTAGCAGAGCTCCAAGTATTTTGGTCATCTTCCACTGATTTCCCAGGTATATTAATAACTGAATTGGAAGTGTAACAGCCATGATTTGAACCCCAGAACTCTGGTATGGGATGCTAGTGATGAAAGTGGTAACTTAACCCACTATGTCACACCAGGACCCTGGAAACCTTTTTCTGCTACATAACAGTAGTTTTTTTGTTGATATTAATCCTGAGACTGGTGTTGTGGAGCTGCTTGTTGTCGCTCCCCCTCTTCGTGGAGGAACGACACTAAACCCTGCCTAGGTTTCCTATCCGAGTCACGGCACCATTATGTCGCTCCCCGTCTTCGTGGAGGAACGACACTAAACCCTGCATTGTTCTTTTGTCTGCTAGGCCCTCCCCGGGTTTACTGCTGGTTCTTCCCGGGTTGGCTACCGTCCCTTCCACCTCCGTGGAAGGGCGGTTCTCCCTGCCGCTTTCCCCACTTCCGCGGGGGAGCGGCACACCGCCGGCCGGCTCTCTCGGGGGCTGCTCAGGTGTTCCCTCAAATGTTCCTGGTGCATGTTGTCTCTCTCCTCCTTTATAGTCCTCTTCCACCAATCCCAGCTCTGCTACCCACACACCGAGTACGCTGCTCTCCTCCAATCAGGAGCAGGTCCTGCAGCTTGTCAAGTTGGTGAAAGGCAGCTGTGTAGAAGCTGTTTCCTCCTCTCCCAGCGCCATATTGTGGGAGAGCAGATGCATAGAATAAGTCTTAATTCCAGTAACTTAGTCTAGTCCGAGTTGCTCCCAGTTGCTCCCCACAGCTTGTGACACCAGTATCCCATATGGGCACTGGTTTGAGTCCTAGATGTTCCACTTTTGATCTACTTCTTGCTAGTGTGCCTGGGGAAGCCCAAGCACTTGAGCCCCTGCCACCTATGTGTGAGACCCACTTGTGTGGGGGATCCACACAGATTTCCAGGCTACTCGCTTTGACCTGGCCCAACACTGGCTATTGTGACCATTTGAGGAGTGAACTAGGAGATTGAAGATCTCTACCTCCCCCTCTCTGGCTGTAACTCAGACTCTCAAGTAAATAAATAAATCTTTATTTTTAAGAAATAATAATACAAGGACTGCTAAAACTACAAACAAGCCATGGCTTTAAATGTACTCCATAAACTCATAATAATCATAACCTTCATAATTATTATTTGGTCAATAGTAATACTACCTACTACACATACTGTCACATTTGGAACTCCCACACTAGTAGCAACTATACCACACCAGGTTGAGAACCAGATATTTAATAAGATGTCATATAAAATCAAACTACACAGCAATATACCAATACTTATTGCAGATGATGCATCTTTGCTTCCTATTAAAGAGTACTCCAGCTCCATACGTAACAGAAAGAGAATGCCGGAGTAATAAAATCTGTACAAGGTGGCCACAGTGGACAGCATAGAATCACTGTTTTACCACCACAAATATTAAAAATAGACTTATTTGAATGCATTTTAATGAATCTCCTTAGAATAATATAAAATCCAAGCACAAATAAGAGTCTATATAACTTTAAAAATGTATATTTATTTATTTGAGAGGCAGAGCCACAGGCACAGAGAGGGAGATACAGAGAGAGGTCTTCCAACTGCTGGTTCATACCCCAAATGTCCGCAATGGCCAGACTGGGCTGCTCTGAAACTAGGAGCTGGGACATGAACTGGCACCCATATGGGATGCCGGCAACACAGAGGCCCAACCTGCTATGCCATAATGCCAGCCCTGTCAATGTAACTTTCAATAAGGAACAGTTATGCACAATATGCATACAACCATGATGTAGAAAATTCTCAACACAATACATGAAACTACAAATGTGACTGATTTACCTCCTGCATCTGGAATTCACATCAAGACACCTCTACTATTCTTAGTAGGAATAGGGGTTCTAGAAAATATTGTTGCTTTAATGTTACAAACAGCAGAAATCTAGGAAATCAAAGCATTGCTTTGCCTTCAAACAATACTGAAAGAGCTAACTAAAAACAAATATACACCTCACTACATAAATCACATTAGAACTAGGAGAAATATGTGTTGTGTTGACACACCATGATGACTTTATAAAGTGCCTAAAAGTTCAGCTTTTCAAAAAATTTTTTGAGAGGTAGAATTACAGTGAGAAGGAGAAACAGAGAGAAAGGTTTTCCACTCATTGGTTCACTCCCCAAACGGCCACAACGATCGGAGTTACGCCAATCCAAAGCCAGGAGCCAGGTGCTTCTTCCTAGTCTCCCATGGGAGCAAGGGCCCAAGCACTTGGGCCATCTTCCACTGCTTTTCCAGGCCACAGCAGAGAGCAGGATTGGAAGAGGAGCAGCCGGTACTAGAACCAGCACCCATATAGGATGCCAGTGCCAGAGGATTAACCTAGTGAGCCATGGCACCAGCCCCTCAGCTTTTCATGTTTTTTTAGAACATTTGAAAGGCAGATTGAGAGAAAGAGAGAGAAAGAAAGACTTGATCTAGGTCTCCTACATGGTTGTCAAGGATTCGTACTTATGCCATCACCTCTTGCCTCTCAGGATGTATGTTAGTAGAAATCTGGATCAGAAACAGAGTAGTTGATAATTGAATCAATTACTCCAATAGGGAATGCAGGCATCTGTGGTAGCAACATAGCTGTTGCACCAAAAATCCAACACAAGAATTTGAACATAAAACATGATTTTTAAAAAATTTAAACATTGATTTGTTTGAAAAGCAGAGTACCAGAGTGTGAGGGAGAAGATACCTGCTGGTTACTCCACAAATGGCTGCAATGGCCAGGACTGGGCCAGGTTGAACCTAGGAGCCTGGAACCCCACCCAAATCTCCTACATAGGTGACAAAAGGCACAACCACTCAGGCCATCTTCCACAGCTTTCCCAGACACATTAGCATACAGCTAGATCAGAAGTAGAACAGCTGTGGCTCAAACAAGACCTCGTTTGGAATGCTGTCAATGGTAGTAACTTAACCCGTTATAACACAGCACTACCACCCTTTCTTTTAATTGTAGCTCCCAAATATAAAGAAGAACACCTATTATTTGTCTTTTTGTGCTGGACTTATTTCACTCAATATGTGTTCTCCAGCTCTAACCATTTTCCTGCAAATGACAAAATTTCATTTTTTATAGCCAAATAATGTTTCTATTTTATATAAACCACATTTTCTGTATCCACTCATCTGATGATAGGCATGTTGGTTGATTCTGTATTTTGGCCAGTGTGTACAGTGCTACTATAAACATAGTGTAGCAGGTAGCTCTTTGATACATTGAGTTCCTTGCTTTTAGGTATATACCCAATAGTGAGATCTCTGGATCATAAGGTAGGGCTTTTTCTGTTTTTTAGGGAATTTCTAGGGGCCAGCATTGTGGCATAGCAGGTTACTTTGATACCTGCAGTGCCAGCATCACATATAAGTGCCAATTTGAGTCCCAGTTGCCCACTTCCAATCTAACTCCCTGCCAATGTGCCTTGGAAAGCAATGGAAGATGGCCAAAGTACTTGGGCCTCTTCCACCCACATGGGAGATTAAGGTAAAACTCCTGGCTCCTGGGTTAAGCCTGGCCCAGCCCGGGCCATTATAGCCATTTTTAGAGTGAACCAGCAGTTGGAAGATCTCTCTTTTTGTACCTTTGCCTTTTAAGTAAGTAAGCAAATCATTTTGACAAAAAAAAAAAAAATTCTGTGTCCAGCATTGTGGCACAGCAAGCTAAGCTGATGTCTGCAATGCCAGCAACCCAGATGGGTGCCAGTTCAAGTCCTGGCTCCTGCTTTTCTAATCCAGCTCCCTGTTAATTCACCTGGGAAAGCAGCAGACCACCTAAATGACTTGGTCCATGAACCCACAGTGGGACTCCTGGATTCTGACTTCAGTCTTAAAGAATTATTTCCCTTTTGTTTGCACAGTGGCTCTACCAATTTAAATTCCCAACAACAATGTACAAGAGTTCCCTTTTCTCCACATTCTTGCCAGCATTTTTTGCCCTCTGTGTTTTGGATAATAGCCATTCCCACAGGGGTAAAGTATCAGTGAGGCATCTGATTGTGGTGTTGACTTACAGTTCTCTGATGGCTTTTGATATTGAGCATTTTTAATATATTTGTGGCCAATTTGCATTTTATCTTTTGAAAAGTCTATTTCAGGTTTTTTGCTAATTTCTTAACTGGATTGGTTCTTTTTTGTTGTTGAGTTTTTTGAGTTGCTGATATATTCTGGATATTAATCCATTAACAGATAAGTAGCTTGTAAATCTGTTTTTTGGATGCTTCTTCATTCTACTGACTAATTTTTTGCTGTGCGCAAGCTTTTTTGTTTGCTATAATTTCATTTGTCTAGGTTTGCTTTTGTTGCCTGCAATTTGGGGATATTAGCCAAGAATGTATCATCTATGCCTATGTCTTTAAGTACTTTCCTTAGATTTTCTCCTACCAATTTCATTGTCCCAGGTGTTAAATTTAGTCCTTTGATGCATCTTGAGATGTTTTTGCATATGAAAAGTAGAGACCTAATTCCATTCTACAAACATAAATTTATTTTTGCCAGCACCATTTACTGAAAAGACTCTCCTTTCTCCAATGTATGTTTTTGGAACTTTAGTTAAAATATGTTGACTGTATATAAATGGATTAACTTCCCTGCTCTCTATTCTGTTTCATTGATATCTGCCAGTTTTTATGCCAATATTATGTTGTTTTAACTGCTATAGTTTTGTAGTATGCTTTCAAATCAAGTATTATGATGCCTCCAATTTGATTTTCTTATTCAGGAATCCATTGGCACCTTTTTATCTTTTGTGATTCCATGTGAATGTGTTTTTTATCCTTAATTCTGTAAAGAATGTCATTGGTGGGGCCAGCATTGTGGTATAAAACATTAAGCTGCTGCCTATGATTCTTGTAACACATATGAGTATGAATTTAAGTCCTGGCTGCTCTGCTTCTGATTCAGCTCTCTGCCTATGTAACTGGGAATGCAGCAAAAGATGGCTCAAGTGCTTGGAAGCCTGATAACCATGTATTAGACCTGAATGGAGTCTTGGCACTTGTAGCCATTTGGAAAGTGAACCAGCAGATAAATCTCTCTCTCTCTCTCTCTCTCTCTCTCTCTCTCTCTCTTTCTCTCTCCTTCTCTTTTTGTAACTCTGACTTTCAAGCAAATAAATAAATTTTTAAGAAGAATGTCATGGTAGTTTAATAGAGATTGCATTGTGATAGTATAGATTGCTTTAAGCAGTATAGATGTTTTAAATATATTAGTTCATCCATCAAAAACAAGGAATATCTTCCCATTTTTGTGTCCTACATCATTTCTTTCATTGGTATTTTATAATTTTCATTGTAAAGACTGTTCACTTCTTTAGTTAAAGTCATTCCTACATATTTGATTTATTTTTATTTTTTTAGACAGGCAGAGTTAGACAGAGAGAGAGAGAGTGAGAGAGAGACAGAGATAAAGGTCTTTCTTCTGTTAGTTCACTCCCCTAATGGCCGCTATGGCCCTTGCTATGCCAATCTGAAGCCAGGAGCCGGGTGCTTCCTCTCGATCCCATGCAGGTGCAGGGACCCAAGCACTTGGGCCATCCTCCACTGCCCTCCCAGGTCACAGCAGAGAGCTGGACTGGAAGAGGAGCACTGGGACTAGTACCCGGTGCCCCAACTAGGACTAGAACCCGGGGTGCCAGAGCCATAGGCGGAGGATTATCCAAGTGAGCCATGGCTCTGGCCCCTTTTTTTACTTTCTAAAATGATGTATTTATTTGAAAGGCCAAGTTGCAGAGAAAGAGAGAGAGATTCCATCCGCTGGTTCACCTCCTAAATGGCTGCAACATCCGGAGCTGGGCCAATCCAAAACTAGGAATTTCTTCTGGGTCACATGGATGCAGGGGCTCAAGGACTTGGACCATCTTCCACTGCTTTCCCTGGTACATTAGTTCAATTTTTTTTTATTTGACAGGAAGAGTTATAGACAGTGAGAGAGAGACAGAGAAAAAGGTCTTCCTTCCATTGGTTCACTCCCCTAATGGCCGCCACGGCTGGCACTGCGCTGATCTGAAGCCAGGAGCTGGGTGCTTCCTCCCATCTTCCCTGGTACATTAGCAGGGAGCTGTATTGAAATGGAGCAGCCAAGATTTGAACTGGTACTCATATGGGATACCAGAACTGCAGCAGTAGCTTTACCTGCTACCCCACAGCACTGTATCCAATGTATAGGTTTTTGTTTTTGGTTTTGGTTTTTTTTTTGGTGGTTATTGTGAATGGGATTTCTTTTTTTTTTTTTTTGACAGGCAGAGTGGACAGTGAGAGAGAGAGACAGAGAGAAAGGTCTTCCTTTTGCCGTTGGTTCACCCTCCAATGGCCACCGTGGCCAGTGCACTGCGGCCGGTGCACCACGCTGATCCGATGGCAGGAGCCAGGTACTTATCCTGGTCTCCCATGGGGTGCAGGGCCCAAGTACTTGGGCCATCCTCCACTGCACTCCCTGGCCACAGCAGAGAGCTGGCCTGGAAGAGGGGCAACTGGGACAGAATCCGGCACCCCAAACGGGACTAGAACCCGTGTGCCAGCGCCGCAAGGTGGAGGATTAGCCTAATGAGCCACGGCGCCAGCCGGGATTTCTTTTTTGAATCCTCATTTGACAAATTAATTTTTGGTTTATGAAGATGCTATTGTTCTTTGTACATCAATTTTTTTATTTCATTTTTTAAACTTTTGTTTAATGAATATAGATTTCCAAAGTACAGCTTATGGACTACATTGGCTTCCCCCTCCCCCCCGATGACTACCCTCCCACCCACAGCCCTCCCCTTTCCCGCTCTCTCTCCCCTTCCATTCATATCAAGATTCATTTTCGATTTTCTATATATACAGAAGATCAGTTTAGTATACATTAAGTAAAGATTTCAACAGTTTGCACCCACATAGAAACACAAAGTGAAATATACTGTTTGAGTACTAGTTATAGCATTAAATCTCAATGTACAGCACATTAAGGACAGAGATCCTACATGAGGAGTAAGTGCACAGTGACTTCTGTTGTTGACTTTACAAACTGACACTCCTGTTTATGGCATCAGTAATCACCCTAGGCTCTTGTCATGAGTTTCCAAGGCTATGGAAGCCTTTTGAGTTCTCTGACTCTTATCTTGTTTAGACAAGGTCATAGTCAAAGTGGAGGTTCTCTCCTCCCTTCAGAGAAAGGTACCTCCTTCTTTGAAGACCTGTTCTTTCCACTGGGATCTCACTCACAGAGATCTTTCATTTGGGTTTTTTTTTTTTTTTGCCAGAGTATCTTTGGCTTTCCATGCCTGAAATACTCTCATGGGCTTTTCAGCCGGATCCGAATGCCTTTAGGGCTGATTCTGAGGCCAGAGTGCTGTTTAGGACATCTGCCATTCTATGAGTCTGCTGTGTATCTGGCTTCCCATGTTGGATCACTCTCCCCTTTATTTATTCTATCGGTTAGTATTAGCAGGTACTAGACTTGTTTATGTGCTCCCTTTGACTTTTAGTCCTTTCATTATGATCAACTGTGAACTGAAATTGATCACTTGGACTAGTGAGATGGCATTGGTACATGCCACCTTGTGTACATCAATTTTGTAACAACACTTTACTCAATTGGTTTATCAGGTCTAACAGCTTTTTGATGTAGTGTTTGGGTTTTACTATGTGCATTATGTCATCTGCAAACATGGATATTTTTACTTCATCCTTTCCAGTTTTATTGCTCTTTCTTTCTTTCTTTCTTTCTTTCTTTCTTTCTTTCTTTCTTTCTTTCTTTCTTTCTTTCTTTCTTTCTCTCTTTGTTTTTTCTTCCTTTATTTTTTTTGTTAAAGATTTATTCATTTATTTAAAAGTCAGTGTCAGACAGAGAGAGGGAAAAGTAGAGATAGACCTTCCATCTGCTGATATACTTCAAAGATAGCTGAATTGTCCAGAACTGGACCAGAGCAAAGTCAGGAGCCAGGAACTTCATATGGGTACCCCACATGGTGACAAGGACTCAAATATTTGGACCATTTTCTGCTGCTTTCCTAGGCCATCACCATGAAACTGGATCATACATGGAACAGTGGCTTTATGGTACACCATGTTGCTGGCCCTTATTTATTGTATTTTTTTTATTTTGTTTTTGTTTTAAAGATTTAGTCACTTATTTGAAAGAGTAACAGAGAGGTAGATACAGAGAGAGATGATGCTTTTTCTTTCTTTCTTCTTCCTAATTGCTTATCCTAATACCTCAGTACTATACTGAATAATAATAGTCAAAATGCACATCCTTGTGTTGTTTCAGATATGAAAAAAAATGCTTTCAGATTTTCCCCATTCAGTATGATATTGGCTGTTGGTTTGTCACATAAAGCCTTTATAATTTGGAGGTATTATCCATAGATATCTAATTTGTGGAGGACTTTTATCATTAATGGAATGTTAAAGCTTATCAAATTCTTTCTCTATGCTTATTTAGGTGATCATGTTGTTTCTGGTCTTTATTCTGTTGATGTGATTTATCTCATTTATTATTTCACAAATGTTGAACCACACTTACATCTGCAAAAAATCCTACTTGATCATGATGTATGACGTTTTTAATGTAATGTTGGATTTGGTTTGCTATTGTATGGTTGAGAATTTTGCATGTTTATTAAGGATTTTAATCAGTAGATGTATTTTTGTGTTGTGTCTGGTTTTGGTGTCTCAATGATGCTGACCTCATTAAAAAGTTTGGCAGAGTTCCAGCCTGTTCATTATTTTGAGATAGTTTGAAAAGTGTTTGAGATAGTGCTTCTTCAAATGTTTTGTAGGATTCAGTACTAAAATTTTCAGGTCCCAGATTTTTCTCTTTTTAAAGATTCATTTTATTGGGGCCAGAGCTGTGACACAGTAGGGTAAGCCACCACCTGCAGTGCCAGCATCCCATATGTTCACCATTCAAGTCCCAGCTGCTCTACTTCCAATCCACCTCTCTGCTAATGCACCTAGGAAAAAGCAGAGGATGACCCAAGTACCTGGTGACCTGCACCCATGTGGAAGCTCTGGATGAAGCTCCTGGCACCTGACTTTGGCCCAGTCCATCACAGCTGTTACAGCTATTTGGAGAATGAACCAGCAGATGGAAGATCTCAATCTCTCTCTCTCTCTCTCTCTCTCTCTCTCTCTCTCTCTCTCTCCCTCTGCCTCTATTTTTCCCTATCTGTAACTCTACTTTTCAAATAAATGAATAAATAAATATTAAAAATAAATTTATTTCATTACTTGAAATGCAGAATTACAGAGATATTTTCCATTCATTGGTTTACTCTCCATATGGCCAAAACAGCCAGGAATGGGCCAGGCTAAAGCCAGGAAACAGGAGTTTTATTCAGGTCTCCCACATGGGAGGCAGCGGTCTAAGCACTTAGGCCATTTTCTGTAGCTTTCCTAGGCAGATTAGTAGAGTGCTGGGTCAGAAGTGGAGCAGCTGAGACACAAGGTCCCATATGGGATACTAGCAACACAGGCATCAACTTAACACTCTGTTGCCCAATGCCAGCCCCCTGTACTTTTCTTTCTTGAAAGACTTAATTATTGCTTCAGTCTTGTTGCTAGTTATGCATCTGTTTAGATTTTCTGTACCTTCTTGATTTATTCTTGGTGGGTTTTATTTATCCAGGACTTTATTTTTTTCTTTGGGGTATTCCAATATATTTGCATATAATTTCTGATAGTAGTTTTTTATGAGATCCTTTGCATTTCTGTGTCATCAGTTGTGATGACTTCTTTTTCTTTTTTTCACTTTTTAAAAAGATTTGTTTATTTATTTGGAGGACAGAAATATATAGAGAGAAGGAGAGAGATCTTCCATCCACTGATTCACTCCCCAAGTGGCTGCAATGGCTTGGGCTGGGCCAGGCCAAGCTAGGAGCCATGAGCTACATCTGGATCTCCCACTTGGGTACAGGGGACCAAGTACTTGGGCCATCTTCTGATGATTTCCTAGGCTAATGTGCAGGGAGCTGGATCAGAAGTGAAGAGGCCAGAACTCAAATCAGTACCCATATGGCATGCCAGCATCACAGGCAGCAGCTTAACCAACTACTGGACCCTTGTTTTTCTATTTCTAGGTCCTTGACATACATTGTTAGATTATTTATTTGATAGCTTTTCTATTTTTTCAAATATTTATTTATTTATTTTATTATTATTTGGAAGTCAGAGTTACAGAGAAAAGGGAGAGACAGAGAAATCTTCCATCTACTGATTCACTCCCCAGATGGCTGCAATGGCCAGGACTGGGCCAAGCCAAAGCCAGGATTCAGGAGCTTCATATGGATCTCCCATGTGGGTAGCAGAGTCCCAAGTACATGGCCATCTTCCACTCCTTTCCCCTGGTCCTTACCAGGGAGCTAAATTGGAAGTGGAACAGCTAAACCTGCACCTGTATGGCATGTTGGCATTTCAGCCTGTGGCTTCACCCACTATGCCACAATACCAGCTCCTCCAATATTTTTATGTAGTCATTTATCACTATAACCTTTCCTCTTAACACTGCTTTGGCTGTATCCCATGGGTTTTGATATGTTGTATTTTCATCTTCACTAGTATCAAGGAATTTTTTGTTTCCATTTTGATTTCCATATAACCCACAGTAAATAAATCTTTTTGAAAATTGTTTCCATTGAGCCTATTACCACCATGGATTCCACAAGTGGGTTATCTCATTCTACCACCAAGTCACAGATATCAATGTGCATAAAAAGTATCCTGTGAAGTTTTCAGGGATAAGTAAGATCTGCTGTATATATCAGAAAATGATATTTTGTTTGATCACAGTGGCTCTCTTTACTTGTACCAAAGCTATTTAATGATATGCTGGATTTTCAGAGTCATCATTTCTAATACATTGGAATCCATATGTTTGGGAATTGTGTTAAAACACCAAATATATTTTTTACTAAAAATTATTTATTTGAAAGACAGAGTGACTGACAGGGAGAGTGAGGGAAAGATATTCCCTTCACTTATTCACTCCCCAAATGGCCACAACAGAAAGTTCTGGACCAGGACAAACCCAGCATCTGGGAACTCCATCCTACTTTCCTATAAAGGTGATTGGAGTCAGTGTACTTGGACCATCTTCTACTGTCTTCCCAGGTGCATTAGAAGGGAGGTGGATCAGAAACAGGGAAGCTGGGACTTCAACTGGCACTCTGATATGGGATGCCATGGTCACAATTGGTGTCTTAATGTGTTACAACACAACACCAACCTCACCAAATACATTTTAAAGGGTCCTGTTAATTTCCTGTCCCATTAAAAAAAGATAGTTGGAGAGTATCCCTTTAGTGACTGCCAGTATGTCAGTTCATATATGTGTTATAGTTGTCCCAAGAGCTGCTATAAGGGAGTGTGGAGGTAATAACATTTAACACAGCAGACTGAACTGGGGTTAACATGATACAGTGTTCCTTCTCACTTTGTGATGTGTGTTTATGCCCTGGTGTCTTCTGTATAGTTATTGTAGAAGCCCAAGAAGCATGCAGGTTAGTATGTATTACATGTCTGATCTGCAAAGGGCTAATGCTTTTTCTTTAGTCATAGTTGTGTGAGTAAAATAGAAATCAGGGTTGGTTAGGGTAACAAAATGTAATTTGTTTTCCAGGCTAATTCTGCTAGGGAATATTCAGCCAGGGCCCACCTTTAGAGAACTCTCTATATAAGGAAAATTAATGGTGATGTATTGGAGCACACAAAACAGTCAAGTACAAAAAAATAGGTAAATTTGTATTCTTTTATACTTCCTGGGAATCCTGAGAAAATATTTTAGCAAACTCTGCCACCTAAAAGAGCTGTAGCTAGCACCACTTGCTCCTTTTGATCAGGGCAAAGAAAAGCAGAGAGATGAACTTAGCCAGGCAGAGGGGAATGGAACGTGTAGAGTGGTTGACAGTGTGTTTGTGTTTCCTACTTGTTTTTAGGCCAGGGCCTAGGCCATTCTTGTGCCATTCTGAAGCCAAGAACCATGAGCTTCTTCCAGGTCTTCCACATGGGTGCAAATATCCAAGTATTTGGGCTATCTTCCACCACTTTCCCAAGCCATTAGCAGGGATCAGAAGTGGAGCATCTGGGACTTGAATTGTTGCCCATACTTGAACTGTACCCCAAGGCACTGCAGGTGGAAGTTTAACCTACTATGCCATAAGGCCACTCTCACCCCCTCCCCAATTTTTTTGAAGATTAATTAATTTGAGAGGCAGAGTTACAAAAAGATTAAGAGACAGAGAAAGAGAGAATGTTTTTATAAACTGGAGAGGGAAAGAGAAGTCTGATGAGCTACCAACCTCACATGCATGCCTTTTTAGGGTCACAAGGCCCACATACTTAACATGGAGTCAACACATAAGCCTATAAGGGAGGCCCTACTTCTCCCTGACACATCCCACTGGACTAGAGGGATCTCAGGCAGTGTCCATGCTGAGCACCTGCTGATGCCATTACAGTCCAACATTTTATTGAATTGGGAAATCTGTGTCCCTTGAGATGTGGGGACTTAATCTGGACACAGGACACACACATATAGAGTGTAAATGATACTCTCTCCCTGATACTATGGAACCCTCGAATTCCTCATGGTCTTCCCTTACCCAATAGTGGAGTGAAACTACTAGCTATTATCCCAACTTAAGACATAGTATGCTGGGACTGGGTTATGGTGCAGCAGGTTAAGACTTCACCTGTGATGCTGGCATCCCATATCAGTAGCAGTTTGAATCTTGGATGTTCCACCTCTGGTCCAGCTCCCTGCTAATATCCCTGGGAGGCAGTGGAAGATCACGCAGGTACTTGGATCCCTCCCATTCATGTAGGACACCTTGATGAAATCATTACGGTCTAGCCCCAGCTGTTACAACCATTTGTAAACCAGAAGATAGAAGATTCTCTCTCTCTCTCTCTCTCTCTCTCTCTCTCTCTCTCTCTCTCTTCTCTCTATCTCTATCTCTCTATCTCTCTATCTCTCTTTCTCTCTTTCTCTCTCTCTCTGGGATTGCTGTCGCTTCCAAAGGAATGGGTTACCACACCAGAGTCATTCCAAACCTTGCGCCCAGATACCATCATCCAGTCTCCTTGAATATTTTCTGGCCACTAGAGTCTGAGGAAATGAGGCCTCACTTTTCTTGAAGCTATTGTTGGCTCCTGCTGTCATTCAACATTGGAGTTCCTTGTGTAAGTCCTGAAACTTCTCACAGGGAGGACAGAGACAGAACCAAGAAGTTATACCACACACAAACATACACACATACACACATTCAGATCTGTTCCCACATTCTGTAGGTCATCGAATCTGTGAATTTTTAAGAGACAAACAGAAGGGGCCAGTGCTTTTGCATAATAGGTTAAGCCTCTGCCTGCAATGCGAGCATCCCATATGAGTGCTGGTTCAAGTCTTGGCTGTTCCACTTCTGAGATAATGGCCTGGGAAAGCATCGGAAGATGGCCCACATGCTTAGGCCTCTGCACCCATGTGGTAGTACCCAGAAGGAGCTTCTGGTTCCTGGCTTTGGATTGGCTCAGCTCGAGCCATTGTGGCCAATTTCAGGAGTGAACTAGCTGATAGAAGACCTCTTTCTCTGTCTTTCCATCTCTCTGTCTGTAACTATTCCCCACAAATGAATAAATAAATCTTTAAAAGAGAGAGACAGAGGGGCCAGCACTGTGGCGTAACAGGTTAAGCTGCTGTCTGCAATGCCGGCATCCCATATGGGTGCTGGTTTGAGGCCCAGCTGCTCCACTTCCAATACAGCTCTCTGCTATGGCCTGAGAAAGCATTAGAAGATGGCCCAAGTCCTTGGGCTCCTGCACCCACTTGGGAGACATGGAAGAAGCTCCTTGCTCCTGGCTTTGGATCGGCTCAGCTCTGGCCATTGCAGCCAATTGGGGAGTGAACTAGCAGATGGAAAACCTCTCTCTCTCTCTCTCTCTCTGCCTCTCCTCCTCTCTCTGTGTAACTCCGACTTTCAAATAAATAAACAAATCTTTAAAACAAAAAAAGAGAGAAACAGAAAACCTAGGAAGTTATTGCCACTATTACTCTAACACCTTCTTAGATGATGAGTTCTAGGACAGCATGGTCTTGCCCTGATCCTGCCCAATGTGAAGAAACTGCCATACAGGGACTGACCTCTTCACCAGCCTTCCACAGTGGAAAAAAGTCTTCACAGAACCTTGTGGGTAGGGGTGTTGGCTTAACCATTGTGCTGTGAGAGTCAGATTTGAGTGCTGCAAAGACTGTAATGGAGGCAGGTTACTGTCCCTTGAATTTGGCTGCTGGCTACATGTTTATGTGAGACCAGGTAGGCTTGTTCTTGCCTAGTGCAATCAGTATATAGAGTGGGAAAATGATGTGGGACCAAAGGAAAGTCGCTTGAAGTCCCCAGAGTCACTACTGAGAGCATGCATACCTCACAGGTTCTCCAAAGCTATTCCAGGACCTTTGAGCCTTCAGCTAGGAGACACATGGCAAGTTTGGGTGCCTGGGCTTCTGTTTTAACTTCAGATTACATAAAAGGCAAGGGTTTTTATTCAGAGCCCCTTACAACAACACATGATTATAGGTGCAAAAAAGGACAAGCTAGCTCCTGGCACAGTCTCCTGTTCCACGCCTATTACGGTCTATGAGGAATATGCAAGGTCCCATAGAAAGCCCAAGATGAAGTACAGAGCTGCTTGATCCAGGGTATGTGGGGAGCAGAGCACATACTTCCCATGCACCTCTGGAGGTACTCTGTCAACAATAGGTTAAAAAGTCAAACTTAAACTGTGAATTCTTACCCAAAAAGTGGCAGCAGTACCTTACATTGCTCATCATAGTTTGCTTCTTTTCTGTGTTTCACTGGGGTCAGCACTGTGGTGTAGCAGGAAAGCCACTGCCTGCAGCACTGGCATGCCATATAGGTACAGATTCCTGTACTGACTTCTCTGCTTCTGATCTAGCTCCCAGTTAAACACTGGGAAAAGCAGTGGAAGATGGGCCAAATGTTTGGGCCCCTGCCACCCACATAGGAGTCCTGAATAAAGATCCTGCCTCCTGACATTGGCCTGGCCCAGTCCTCGCTGTTGTGGCCTTTTGTGGAGTGAACTAGTGGATGGAAGATCTCTCTCTCTCTCTTTGTCTCTCATTTTCTGCAACTCTTTCCTAATAAATAGAGTTTTAAATGTTGCAACTGTTGTAACTTCAGATCACATAAAATATCACCATAGAAATACCTCAGCTTGTCCAGAGACAGTGAATGAACACATCCAAGAGAAAAAGCCAAGAGTCCCCTAATTGCACCATTATGAAGGAAATCAGAGCGATAACACTGGTGAGTAGCTCATGCCTCCATGGGTGATTTATTTATGCTTCTTTTACATTATTATTATTACATTTATTTACATTTCTTTTCTGATTGGAGAAGCAGAGCCTTCTAAACCTCTATTTAAATGTCTAATGTTTACTTGTCTTAAATGTTTGAATTGCATTCATTTGCCTTGATAAGGTGCTGGATTGCAGTATCTACTGATGAACACACCAAAGCTTTACTGTTCCTTGTGGGAATTGGGGAAACAGAAAGCCAAATTCTTCATTGAAAGGGATTGGTGTTGCCTCTAAAACAGGAATTATAAGCACTATCTGATGCATTTCCCCAAAGTCCCATAAAGGCTCGCTTGGTGCATTCTGTGTGTAGAGTATGCAGAAGCAGCTAGTACAGTCTCTACATGCATTTCACAGAGGATGGTGAGCATCAGGCTATAGTCAGTATACCTTTTGATGATATCTGCAAATCTGAGAGTGTAGAAGACTGACATCTTTCTTTATGACTTGGGGTGTGTATGCTTAAGATAGAGCATGCACAAGTGTCTTTCAGAGGAGAAGTAGTAGGCTGAGCCTTTCCCTAAGGCACAGGCAGGCAGGCATCTTTTATGGGCACTTTTGCTCCTGCATTCACATGGGAGACTGGGAAAAAGTTCCTGGTTTCAGATCTGCCCAGCCATTTGGGGAGTGAGCCGGAAGATGGAAGACCTTCTTTTCTCTCTGTAACTCTGCCACTCGAATAAACAATAAATGAAAACAAAATCTTTAAAAAGTGATTGTTGATTGCAAGGCAGAGCATCAGAAATATCCCACACCCACTCATGAATCTTTCAGACAGATTTACATTTGCACTGGGCCATAGTGTACTATATTTCCATCCCACACACATTAGCAGGGGGCTGGATCTCATGGAGCACAGCCAGGACTCAAACCGCTGCTTGCTCCTATGGGATGCCTATGTCAAGGGTGGTGTGCAGCACTACTATGACAATCCCGAATGGGACTACATTTTTTTTTAATTGAGGTTGGTATCGTGGATATCCTCCTCATGATTATACTTTGCCATCATCAATGTGGGGGGAGGGGAGGGGGAGATGGAGAAGGCATTTGGACTCAAAATGGAGTCTTTAGTACTGGGGTATCGAGAGCCATTTTGAAGATTCCATTTATTTATTTGAGAAGTAGAGTTACAGACAGTGAGAGGGAGATACTGAGAGAAAAGTCTTCCTTCCGTTGGTTCACTCTCCAATTGACCACAATGGCCAGAGCTGCGCCAATCCGAAGCCAGAAGCCAGGCACTTCATCCTGATCTCCCACATGGGTGAAGGGGCCCAAGGACTTGGGTCATCTTCTACTGCTTTTCCAGGCCATAGCAGAGAGCTGGACTGGAAAAGGGGCAGCCAGGACTAGAACCAATGCCCATATGGGATGCCGGTGCCGCAGGCAGAGGATTAACTTACTGCACCACAGCACCAACCCCTCAAGAGCCATTTTGAATTGAAAAGGAAGGTCAGTAGGTGCAGAAGTTGAACACTGGGTGGCGGGTTGTAATCTGGGCCTGCCATGGGGAAAGAGAGCTGCTTGCTCACTCAATTGTAGTGATCCTTGGAATCCTGCAAATGCTATGGATATTTCATAGAATTGAAATATCAGAGTGGGGCAGTTGGGAGGTTCATTATGCCCTGGTGAGTTACACTTGGGATGCCTACACCCCATGGAGGAGTGCCACTTTGAGTTCTGCTTGGCTGCTCTGCGTAACATACAGTATCTCGTGAATAGATCCTAGGAGCACCTTCTATTTTTTACACAGATGAAGGGAGAGAGATGACATAGATGGGAGAGCAAGGAACCAGTGGATAGAATATCTATCTTTCTCTCTCTCTCTCTCTCTCTCTCACACACACACACACACACTTACTTCCTTTTCTACCTTTCCTCTCTGTAATTCTGTGTTCTAAATCAAGCCATCTTAACAAACAAGTGCCCCACAGTAGCTGAGACTGAACCAGGTCAAGGCATCTTAGCAAGAAGGAGGAAGAGGCCACACTCTGATATGAGATGCTGCTGTCCCAAATGGTGTTGTTCTTTTTTTCTTTTAAAGAGCTTCTCTTCAGGAGTTTTCTTTTATAAGATCTATTTATTAGAAAGAAAGAAGGAAAGAAATAAAGAAAGAAAGAGAGAGAGAGAGAAAGAAAGAGAGAGAAGGAAGAAAGAAAGAAAGGAAGGAAAGGAGGGAAGGAGGGAGGGAGGAAATTTATTTATTTATTTATTTATTTATTTGAAAGGCAGAGTTACCCAGAGAGGCAGAGAGAGACAGAGTGTTCCATCCCCTGGTTCACTCTGTAGCTGGCCGCCGATCTGAAGCTATGGAGCCAGGAGTGTTGTCCAGGTCTCCCACATAGGTGCAGGGGCCAAGGACTTGGACCATCTTCTACTGCTTTCCTAGGCCATAGCAGAGAGCTCAATTGGCCCCAATACAGTACAATCTTTAAAAACAAAACAAAAAAATCTTAAGGGGCTCAGCTGTGACTCCGTGATCCACTAATATGAAGTCTATTTCTAGTCTCTCCTCCTCCATTTTCAATCCAGCTTCTTAATTCACCTGGAAAGCCACCACTACTTGAGTCCCTGAACCCAGCTGGGAGATGTGCGACAAATGAAGCTGCTGGATCCTGCCTTCTGCCTCCTGGATTTGTACTGGCTGCCCAGGCCCCATCCAGCAGATGGAAGATATCTCTTTCTCTCCCAACTCTCAGCCCCCGACTCTGTAACACTTTCTTTTTTTTAAATTTTTTGACAGGCAGAGTGGACAGTGAGAGAGAGAGAGAGACAGAGAGAAAGGTCTTCCTTTGCCATTGGTTCACCCTTCAATGGCTGCCATGGCCAGCGTGCTGCGGCTGGCACACCGTGCTGATCTGATGGCAGGAGCCAGGTACTTATCCTGGTCTCCCATGGGGTGCAGGGCCCAAGTACTTGGGCCATCCTCCACTGCACTCCCTGGCCACAGCAGAGAGCTGGCCTGGAAGAGGGGCAACTGGGACAGAATCCGGCACCCCAAACGGGACTAGAACCCGGTGTGCTGGCGCCGCAAGGCGGAGGATTAGCCTAGTGAGCCGCGGCGCCGGCTTAACATTTTCACATAAATAATAACAAATTAATTTTAAAAAGAATTGGATAAATAAATCTCTGGAAGTGGGGGAAGGGGGTGGCTGGTCCTGGTGCATAGTAGGTTAAACTTCTGCCTGTGGCTCCAGTTCGAGATGGAAGGGCTTTCTGTAAATTTGTCTCTCAAGTAAAAACATCTTATATATATAAAAAATAGAACAACAAGAAGAATTAGGGGACCCGTGCTGTGGTATAGCAGGTAAAATTGCCACCTGCAGTGCCAGCATCCTGTATGGGCTCCCGTTTGAGTCCCATCCATCTTCTCCAAGTCCGATCCAGCTCTCTGGTATGGTCTGGGAAAGCAGTAGAAGGTGGCCTGAGTCCTTGTGCCCCTGCACTCCCATGGGAGACATGGAAAAACTCAGGCTCCTGGCTTTGGATCCGTGCAACTCAGGGTGTTTCGGCCACCTGGAATGTGAGCCAGCGGGTGAAAGACCTCTTTCCCTCTCACTCTCCCTCTTCTTCTGCCTCTCTGTAACTCTGTCTAAATAAATAAATATTTAAAAAAAGAATCAGAAGTGAAAATTGTGGTAAAATATTGGCCATGTAGAGGGAGGAGATTCAGACAAGTGGCATGGCATGTGACAGAACATGAAAAAAATCACAGCTTGCTTCTTTTTCTTAATGGAAAATTGCAAGGCAGAGCACCAGAAAAATCAGCTCAAAAATTATTTATTGATTTATTTATTAATCAGAGTGAGTGGGGCAGGTGGTCATTGTGCCCTAGTGAGTTACGTCCTCGTGAGTGCACCCCATGGAGGAGTACTGCTTAAATTCTACTTGGCTGCTCTTCTTCAACATACAGCTTCCCCCAAATAGATCAGGAGACAGGAGCTTTTTCCACTTCTCCCAAGTGAGTTCAGGGGCCCAAGGAGTTCAGCCATCTTCCACTGCTTTCCCAAGCCATAGCAGAGAGCTGGATCGTAAGAGCAACCGGGACTACAACTGGCACTCATATGGAATGCCAGCGCTTCAGGCCAGGGCTTTAACATGCTGCTTGACATTCCACTGCACTGGCTCTCTCTCCTCTGAAAGACACATGTGTGCACTCTATCTTAAGCATACAAACCCCAACCCATAAAGAAATATGTCAACCTTCAAGGCAGGGTTTCAATGGTGGTAGCCCTGGTTTCCAGGGCTAAGAGGACTGACTGACCTTTGCCCCAGAAGGACAGCATTATGGAGGAGCAGGGAAAATTGGCCATTCACTGACAAAGGCCCGAGCGGGTGGGGCTCAGGAGGAGAGAAAGGGAAACCCATTTACAGAGAAAAGTCCTGGGCTGTTTCTCCTGCATTTGAATGAAGCAGATTCCAAGTCATTGAGGGTGGGTGGGTGTGGCAAGTAGATTCCAAAGGCAGGGCTACCAGTTTTTCTCATGCTGCTGGCTTCAGCATGTCCCAGCCCTACCTTTCATGAGCATGTGAAAAGTGGATTGGATGAGCAGGCAAGAATTCTCTCTCCCTCTTTCTCTCTTCCTCTCTCTCTCTCTCATTAAGTAAATAGGGGATGGTACTGTGGCATAGGAGGTGAAGTTACCACCTGTACTGATGGCATCCCATATGGGTGTCAATTTGAGTCCCAGCTGTCTACTCTGTTTCTGATCCAGCTCCCTACTCATGGCCTGGGAAAGCAACGTAGGATGGCTCAAGTGCTTGGGCCCCTGCACCCAGGTGGGAGGTCTAGAGAAAGCTCCTGGCTCCTGGCTTGGGACCGGCTCAGCTCTGGACATTGTGGCCATTTGGGGGGTGAACCAGTAGGTGGAAGATCTTGCTCTTTCTCTCTGTATTGCTGTCTCTCTTTCTCTCTGTAATTCTGCCCTTTAGGTCATCATCAACAGCAACAAAACTTTATAACAGGGGAATAAGTAAAAATGAGCAGAGAGGGGCTGGTGCTGTAGTGCAGCAGGTTAAAGCCCTGGCCTGAAGCACTGGCATCCCATATGGATGCCAGTTCTAGCCCTGGCTTCTCCTCTTCCAACCCAGCTCTCTGCTATGGCATGGGATAGCAGAAGAAGATGGCCCAAGTCCTTGTGTGAGACCTGAGCCTGGATCAAAGTGTAACTGTTAGGTAGGAAGTCCGTTATGAGCTTATGTGTGTGTGACATAAAGGTCTAGAGAGAAGACATCTATATCCAGCATATGCTGCATCTCAAGGTCATCCTGATGGTGTTTCAGGGGCAGCCAGGTATTCACATCCTGCCCTGCCCTGCCCTCTTCCACCTGATAACCTGCCAGGTGGAGGTCCCCACCCCTTCTGCCTGACAAATCTTCCACAATCTCTCAGGTGCAGCCCAGTATCTGCATTTCAAATACCCTGCTCCGGATCCCAATTCTCTAGGGGGTCCTGCCCACCCTTCCTCCTGTCTGATAACATTTGCATCCATAAAGTCCTTTGTTTCAGACCTTCAAGAGAGAAGCTTTTCTATTTACATCCCAAAAGCCCTTTGTTCCAAGAGGAGCAGAGGTGGGGAAGCAAGACCCATCTCCTTAAAAAACCCCAGCCTCAACCGGAAGGCACGCTCAGCCCTCTGCCTCTCTGCTGAGTCGCCCGCCTGGTCTGGCCAGGTGTAATCTCTGCACTCAACCATGTAACCACGCCCCCCCCCCCCAGACTCTCAGGCTCTGTCTGGAGAGGTGCCCATCCATCCTTACTAATAAATCCCTTCCCTAATAAACCTTGCTATTTTACCTCCCACTACTCTCTGCCTGAATTCTTTCTTGTGCGAAGACAAGAACCCTGCAATTTCTCCGGTAACATAACTTTTAAATTAGGCCTCCATCTTGTAACTTGGGCCTGACCAGGCCCTGAACCCTAAGCCAGAAGCTCCTAAAAGTAAAGAAATGAACTCCCCTTGTGATAAACTCTCCTAGCAACAGCCGATTAGCAGATAACAGAGAAATACCTAGAGTTCCTGGTGTCTTCTCAGGGCAGATAAGGTCATTAATAGCTTCCTGAGACCCTGCAGTTTGGCACGTACACCCTAGCAGCTCGGACCCTATGCTTCAGCCAATCAATTCAAAAGGTATCAACCCCAAAACCATCCAACCACCTTTAGTAGGTCCCTTCCCGCCACTAAATCCACTAATCAATTCTAAGAGATGTCCTTTGAATTTCCCATGGGATGAGATGATTTGCTAAATGGTACCATGATGTATAGAATGTCTCTGAAAACCCTATAAAAACCCTGTTAATTGAAGGGTCAGGGCTCTCAATTCAGACCCGCTGCATCGGTGTTGAGAGTCTAGGCCTGGACCTGCAATAAAACTTTCATGTGCTTTACAGTGGTATCGGCTCCTTGGTGGTCTTTGGGGACAACTGAACTGGGCATAACACTTAGGCCCCTGCACCCATGTGGGAGGACCAGAAGAAGCTCCTGGCGCCTGGCTTCAGATTGGCACAGCTCCAGCAGTTGCGGCCATCTGGGCAGTGAACCAGCAGATGGAAGACCTTTCTCTCTGTCTCTACCACTCTCTGTAACTCTATCTTTCAAACAAATAAAAAAGAAATCTTTAAAAAAAGCAGAGAATAAAAATAATGCCTCTACTGATGTTATATTTCCTCTGAGGAAAGGTCATGTACTCTGTTCACGAGAGCTTTTTCTAACCCTGAAGCAGTTCTACAGCTGGTAAAGGTCCTGGGATTATCCATGCAGATGTCTGCTGGCATGTATGCTTGGGAAGCCAGCCTTCCTCTGCTTACATCCTTGCTTCAAAATGTGTGGGGATTGTTAGAAAGCCTCATGGTGAAAAAATAGAGTCAGACACTATTGGATGTGACAGGAACCATCAGGGCTGCACCCCAGAATTTCCACTGGTTGGGAGCTAGAGTCAAAAGTCCAATCCAGGTACTCCAATGTGAGAGGCAGGTCATCTTTTTTTTTTTTTAAGATTTATTTATTTTACTAGAAAGAGTTACACAGAGAGAGGAGAGGCAGAGAGAGAGAGAGAGAGATAGAGAGAGATATCTTCCATCTGCTGGTTTATTCCCCAGTTGGCTGCAACAGCCCGAGCTGCAATGGTCCGAAGCCAGGAGCCAGGAGCTTCTTCTGGGTCTCCCACATGGGTGCAGGGGCCCCATGAGGAGCGATGTTTCTCTGTGATCTACTTCTGTCTGTCACCTTTCATCTTCCTCCAGTTCCAGGGGAGTGAGCCTTGGGAGCTAGAAGGCCTCTTCCTCCAGGTGGGTCCCAGAGATCTGACACTCCCCCACCCCGAGTGTTCCAGGGTGGTCAAGCTGCAGTAAATTTGTGACATATATATATACACACACACATGTAGCTCTGAAGGGCTCTCTCCATTTCCACACACACACACACACACACACACACATACACACAGGTCTAGGTGTGTTGTTTCTCTGAAACACTTGAAAGGCCATTTTAGGGGCAGTGCCTTCCCAGTCAGAGAAGGGAGTGGATGAGGACTTCTCAGGAGCAAAACTCCTCTAGGAATGGAAGGGTGAATTGTGCTGTGGTGTCTCCCAAGGTGTGGTGACTGGATCTCCCCTGCTTCTTTCGTGCCTCACTGGAGGGAGCAGAGCTTCTTGTGGGCTGAGCTGGATCCTGTCTGCCCAGACACTGCTCACCATGCAGCCATTTCTGCCCATGTGCTGGGAAGGGAAAGCCAGGCCAGGCTTCCCTCCTGGGTCCCAGAGACCTAGTCGGCTCTCTTCCTCCTCTGACTCCTGCCTGCTGATGGGAAGCAGAACAAAGCACTGACTCCTCTCTCTCTCTCTCTCTCTCTCTCTCTCTCTGCTCGCCCCTCTAAGAGACTGTTCTCCCCTTCTCTTACATCTCTGACCCACTCCCATCCCATCTCCTTACTGTCCCAGAAGGAACTCGTTGGCTCCAAGATTCTTTTTTTAAGGATTTATTTATTTTAAAAGCAGAGTTACCAAGAGGCAGAGGCAGAGATGGAGAGAGGGAGAGAGAAAGAGAGAGAGAGAAAGAAACGTCTTCCATTCACTGGTTCACTTCCCAAATGGCTGCATCGACCAAAGCCAAGATCTAGGAGGTTCTTCCAGGTCTCCCACTCAGGTGCAGGGGCCCAAGGGCTTGGGCCATCTTCTACTGCTTTCCCAGGCCATAAAAGAGAGCTATATAGGAAGTAGAGCAGCCGGGACTTGAACCGGTGCCCATATGGGGTGCCAGCACTGCAAATGGCACCTTTACCTGCTATGCCACATCTCTGCCCCTCCCCCAAGAACTTAGAAGACAGAGAAATTTAAAGCAAGACACTGGGGGCCAGCGTTGTGGCACAGTGGATTAAGCGGCCTGTCAGGAAGACATCAGCATCCCATATTGGAGCACCACTTTGAGTCCTTGCTGTTCTCCTTAGGACCTGGCTTCATGTCAATTTGCCTAAAGCAGTGGAAGATGACCCAAATAATTGTGTCCTTTTCACATACAAGGGTGATCCAGATGGAGTTCCTGGATGCTGGATTTGACGTATCGTAGCCTCAGCTGCTGTAGGCATGTGGGAAGTAAATTAGCGGTTGGAAGATCCCTCTCTCTCTCTCTCTCTTTCTCTCTCTATCCTTCTGTTTGTCACTCTGCATTGGAGAATGGCCTGGGTGCTTGGGCCCCTGCACCTGCATGGGAGACCAGGAGGAAGCTCCTGGCTCCTGGGTTTGGATCAGTGCAGCGCCAGCCGTGGTGGCCACTGGGGAGTGAACCAATGGAGGGAGGACCTTTCTCTCTGTTTCTCTTTCTCACTGTCTATAACTCTACCTGTCAAATAAAAAAAAAAGGTTTAAAAACTACATAAAGCATTGCATCTTTCAAAGAAACATAGAAAGCTGGGCAGGTTCATTGTGCTTCTACCCTGCCTCCTGGTCTTCCAGAAGTGACCTTTTGTAGCTCCTCCCAACTCCTGGTGGTAGACAGAGAGACACAGAAGGCATGAGTTAAACAAAATTAAGAAATGCATTTGTATTTAAAGAAAAAATCTTGAAATCAAAGTTACCTTTCTACTTAAGATAGTAGAAAAACTAGAGAAACTAATGGCAAAGCAATCATGCATGAAGAAATAGAGAAGAGTACAAAAGAATAAAGCATGCTCTGGCATGCTCCAGTTGTAGCTAGGATACTTAGGGCTGGAATGGTGGCATGTGAGAAGTGACTTCTCTGCATTAGTATGAACTTTGTACTCAAACACTACTCTCAGGTCCTTTCATGGATCCCCTTGTGTACTCCTCAATTCTGCCCATCTCTGGACTCCTCCATGCTGCTGTAATAGCCATACTGCTACTACAGTGTGTGCAGTCTCTGCATTGAGCCCATGAATTGAAGTATTGGGCCAGCCATAATCACCAATGTCCTCTTATCCACACATTTTCCTGCCATGTCTGCTTGGATTTCTGGATACAGATATTTGCAGGGTATAGACCATGTTGCACTTGCAGAAAGTAAAACTGTTTGGATTTCATAGGTGCTTGCAAGATATCTTGAGACCTAGTTCAGAGACAAACAACTGTGTTATTTACCATCCAAAAGCAACTTTTATATCAGCAAAATCACCTCCACCTCTGGTGTGAAGTACCAGTGATAACACAAGAGATCCAGACAGATCCTATATGTATAATGAACAACACAAAGAAACCAGAACACTAGTCCAACCTCATGAGTAGCCCCACAAAATACAGCAAACAGCAAACATGAGTTCCCACTCACCCCCAAAACCTGAGTTCCTACCCACCCATACAGGTGCCCCCTGAATGATCTGGGATGCCTATGCATTCAGGAATTGAAGCTGTTCTGCATGAGATTGTAGAATAAACTCACAATCTGAACAAATGCATGCAGCCAGGCATATGCCCTCACATACAAGACAAGCTACAAGCACAGTGGGTACTATCCTATCACTTATTATATTCTGTTAATCTCATTTCTGAGATTTGTAAAATCAGGAACTGGGACTGAGAAGACAGCTGTGCAGTGATCTAATTCCTTGTTAACGTGTATGGAGCTATATGCAAACTCATACCTGTTTTGTTCTGTTCGCTGCTGGCCTACTTCCCGAATGCTTGACAAAAACTCTGCTTTGGCCTTAAATATATGGCTATTTTGTCTTTATATGGGTTACTTTTCCAATAACATACACATAGGCATTTATTTTGTTTCATATCTAATTATCCTGGGATTTCAGGTTTGCAAGTTGTGACTAGCAGATGCAGGGTCCCCAGGAGGCCTGATCAGGGCCAAGAAGCTATTCCCAAACAGTAAAAGTGGAGGTAGAAGGGATGAATTGTAGAACTTTCTACCTGGTGGGAAACAGAAAAAGGGCAACTGCAGTTAGAACATCTACCATCACATCTGTATCCCAGTCACCAAAGAATGGCCATGCCACCAAGGAAAAGTCCACACCCTGAGGGATTATGTGTGGAGATCTGAGCTGAATGTGAATCCAATCAGAACCCAGAAATCCCTTTATAAATAAGGAGGGAAAATAAGCATAGCCTTTAAATAAAATTGAGGGTGACTATGGTGGAAGGACTAATAAAACCAGATTATATTAAAATAATTGTAAAACTAGAATACAAGGCAGTATATGAACTAGTTTTTCCATTGCATGGGGGTATCCCCAGCTAGATTTCAGTCTACAAAGGAATTCAAAATAGAAAAGGGAGATCAGGAAAGCAAGATTTAATTAAAGGGATAATACACACTCAGGAGTGTGGACAACCTCAGAATGAGTGTTGCAATTTATAAGATATGATGTCCTTTCACAGAATAGGGGTAGTGTGTATGACAGCAACTGATTGAATATTCTAATAGAACAAAGTTTGGGGCAGGACTTGAGTATCACCCACTTCCATACCCCTTTTTGAAACTCTCAGACCTGTCGTAGCTTCTGGAACACATGTGGGTGGGGTACATGTGTTGAATATAATGAATGAAGGAGTGTGGTTTGGTCAGTATGAGGTTACAGCGTATTAGCAGCTGAAAATCTTCAATTCCTAGGGATTACTTGACACCAGCATGTATCTCCAAATAGATCAATAAAATAGATAGTAGTTTTACCATTAATTCACATAGTACAACACATTAAGGACAGAGATCCTACATGGGGAGTAAGTGCACAGTGACTCCTGTTTTGATTTAACAATTGACACTCTTATTTATGACGTCAGTAATCACCTGAGGCTCTTGTCATGGGCTGCCAAGGCTATGGAAGCCTCTTGAGTTCACAAACTGACGTTATTTAGACAAGGCTATAATCAAAGTGAAAGTTCTCTCCTCCCTTCAGAGAAAAGTACCTCTTTTGATGGCCTGTTCTTTCCACTGGGATCTCACCAGAAGAGATCTTTCATTTAGGTAATTTTTTCTGGCTACTACACTTCTGCTCCATTTCACTGCTTATGTGCCTGGGAAAGCAGCAAGATGGCTCAAGTGCTTGTGCCCCTGCATCCATGTAGAAGACCCAGAAGTTCCTGGCTTCTGGCTTTAGTCTGGCCCAGTCCTGGCTCCCAGCTGCTTGAGGAGTGGGCTAGCAGTTGGTAGACCTTTTCCTCTCCCTCTTCTCTTCCTCTCTCTCCATAAATTTGCCTTTTTTAAAAAAAAAAAAAAACTTTTTATTTGAGTGGTAGAGTTACAGAGAGAGGGAGAGACAGACAAAGGTCTTCCATCCACTGGTTCACTCCTCAAATGGCCACAATGTCAAGGTGGGCTGAACAAAAGCCAGGAGCCAGAAGCTTCTTCCAGGTCTTCTACACTGATGCAGGGGCCCAAGCACCTGAGCCATCTTCTGCTGCTTTCCAAGGCCATAGCAGAGAGCTGGATTGTAAGAAGAGTAGCTTGGACTAGAACCAGTACCTATATGGGATGCCAGCACTGCAGGCAGAGTCTTAGCCTACTATGTCACACTGCTGGCCCAAATTTGCCTTTCAAATAAATATTTTTTTAAAAAAATTAGTCTGTTACAGATTTATTGAATTTCAAGATCTATCAGCAGTTGGCTTGGCAAGACCAGATCAAATTATTGCCTAGGCCTTATGTAGCCCATTCCCCACTCCTGATTTTGAACAAAATAAACTTTTAAAGCACAGACTGATCAGGCCAAGCCTACCCCCATGCAATACTTCTATTCTACCTGTTGAAAAGCCAAGAAGAGGGATGAGCCTTTAGCATAATATTTAAAATGCTGCTTTGATACCTGCATCTCACATAGGAGTATCTTGGTTCAACTTTCAGCTCTGCTTCTGATTCTGCCTTCTTGTTGTTGTGCACCCTGAGAGACAGCAGGTAATAGTTCACATAGGTCCTTTCCAACCACATGGGAGACTGAGTTCCCAGATCCTAGCTTTGGCCTAGCCAAAGCCATTTTGAGAGTGGACCAGCAGATGGAAGACCTATCTCTGTTTCTCCTTGCCTTTCTTTTTTCTTTTTTTTACTAAAATATCTCCCTTTTGCTTTTTTTTAAAGATTTATTTATTTGTTTGAAAGTCAGAGTTACACAGAGAGAGGAGAGGCAGACAGAGAGAGAGGTCTTCCATCCACTGGTTCACTCTCCAATTGGCCTCAATGGCCGTAGCTGTGCCAATCCGAAGCCTGGAGCCAGGAGACTCCTCTGGGTCTCCCACATGGTTGCAGGGGTCCAAGGACTTGGGCCATCTTCTACTGCTTTCCCAGGCCATAGCAGAGAGCTGGATTAGAAGTAGAGCAGCCCTGTCTCGAACTGGCACCCATATGGGATGCCAGCGCTTTAGCCCAGGGTGTTAACTCACTGCACCACAGCACCAGCCCCCTTTCCTTGCTTTTCAAAAAAAGAAAATGAGTAAAATTGTTAAAGAAAATAAATCCATGAAAGGGAGAATGCAGATCTGTTAATGTTCTAAAAATAGAATCTAAAGGCAGGCATGGGTTGCAGGGTAGGGCAAAGTGGAATGGGCAGTGGCAGCCCTATTTCTCTAATAGCAACCTCTACATCACAATTTCTTTTCCAGGAAAGCTCTACCCACACCTGGGAATCAGCTTCATAGAACAAACACTTAATTAAGCCTAAGGCTCAGAAAATATCAAAGACCCCATAATCTCCTTGCCCTTTAAGCCTCTTAAAATTAGGATGCTGAAAAAAAAAGTGATATGGCCAAGAAACTTAGAAAGAACAAAGATGCAAATTTGGGAGGCAATCTGGGGGCTTATGAGCACCTGTTGTGAACTAAAGAAGATGATTGGATGCATCTCAGGACAGGAGCAAAAGTAGTCCATCCTGAGAGCAGTTATCAGTAGGCTTCAAGTTGAGATTTAGAAGAGTATACGTAAAATATGCAAATGAGATCTACATAGAAAAAAACTTTTTTTCATAGGATACATGGGAAAACATTTTTTGTTAGATTTTTACCTATTTGCTTTATATTTCATTTCAAAGACACACACACACACACTGATACAGAGAGAGACAGAGAAGGAGAGAGAGATGGAGAGACCTTTCATCAGTTGGCACACCCACAAAGGACCAAAACACCTGAGGCTCAAGCCAGGAGCTTGGAACACCATCCAGAAGTCCCAAATGCGGGTGGGAGCACAAATACACTAGCCATCATATGCTGTATTCCAGGATGCACATTGGCAGAAAGCTAGGTAAGAAATTAAAGATGGGGACCAGCACTGTGCTGTAGGGGATAAAATGCTGCCAGCAGTGCCAGCATCCCATATGGGTGCTGATTCACATCCTGGCTGCTCCACTTCCAATCCAGCTCTCTGCTATGGCCTGGGAAAGCAGTAGAAGATGGCCCAAGTCCTTGGGCCCCTGCACCCACATGGGAGACACAGAAGAAGTTCCTGGCTCCTGGCTTTGGATCAGCACAGCTCTGGCCATTGTGGTCAACTGGAGAGTGAACCAGCAGATGGAAGACCTCTTTCTCTCCCTCTGCCTCTCTTTTTCTCTCTATAAAACTCTGACTTTCAAATAAATAAATAAATAATTAAAAAATAAGTGTAAGAATCAGGACTTGAACTTGGCACTCCAATATGGTATGCTGATGTGCCAAGAAGCTTATTAACCATTGCACCAAACACTCAGCGTGGAAAACATATTCTTAAGCTTTAAGCATAATAAATAGAAAATGAGAAAAACAAAGCAGCCTGCAACCTAACTAAAAAAAAAAAAAAGCAGCCCTCCTAACTCAAAATTCCTATTAATTCTAGGCCTTCTGTTACTCCCTCATCTTCTCACCAAAGTCAATGGGAAAGAGTAAACGGTCCCTAGGCTTGGTATCTGATGGCTGTCAAGACAGAGGAAAAGAATATGACTTATCAAGCTCCTTGTCCTAGAAAAAGTCTATATGGCTTATTTATTCCCTAGTTAGGAGTGTTATTTCCACTTTATGCTTTTTTTCAGTAGTTCATAAAGTTGGTCATGGGATGAGCTCTAAAATCATTCTTGCTCCAATGGCCATATAACTGGAGTCACAAAGGAAAGATATTAGGTACCAATGCCTTAGTTACAATTTTTGGGTGGAGGTGGTAGACAAAGGCCTGTCATGAACTACAGAAATCCATAAAGAGCAGTGCCTGTCAGAATCTGTCTCTGTAATGAAATCAGGAGAAGAGATGGGAGAGAGCATGGTTCAAGAGCCTTCAATTTTGTAGCCAACTCTTGCAATATTAGTTGTAGCTGACACCTATAAAAGGCTTACTTTTTGCCAGGCACTATTCTTAGGACCTTATCTATATTTTATATTAACTCACTTAGCTGTATAACTCTAAGAAATTGGTATCAATGAGCATCCCACTTCACCCTGAGGAAATGGGGGCACAGAAAGAACAGGTGCATGTCTGCTGTCTCACAAAGTTGGAATTCCTTTTTAAAAGATTTTAACTTGTTCATTTACTTGAAAGGCAGAGCAAGAGAGAGAAAGAAAAAGAGAGAGGGAGAGAGATATTTTCAACCACCAATTCATTCTTCAAAAGGTTGCAACTACCAGGCTATATCAGGGTGAAGCCAGGCAACAAATCCAGAAAGCTGGATTGGAAGTGGAACAGCCAGGATTCAAACCAGAAGTCTGATAGGAAACACAAGCATCACAAGAGGTGGCTTAATCTGCTGCCTTACGCTGCCAACTCTGAGTCAGCAGTTCTTTTAAAAAAATTTTAAAAAGATCTATTTATTTATATTTGAAAGTCAGAGTTAGAAGAGGGAGAAATGGAGAGAGAAAGAGAGAAACACACACAGAAACATCCACTGGTTCACTCCCTTGATGGCTGCAACAGCTAGAGCTGGACCAGGCCAAAGCCAAGAGCTTCTTCCAGGTCCAAATACTTGGACCATCTTCCATAGGGGCTAGATCAGAAGTGGAGCAGCCAGGACATAAACTGATGCAAATATGGGAAACCAGCATTGCAGGTGGTGCCTTTACATTGTCTTGACACAATGCCAGCCCCAAGTTGGCATTTTTTTCAAGATTTATTTATTTATTTGAAAGAGTTCCACAGAGAGAAGGAGAGGCAGAGAGAGAAAGAGGTCCTCCATCCACTGGTTCACTCCCCCATTAGCTGCAATGGCCAGAGCTGCACCGATCCAAAGCCAGGAGCCAGGAGCTTTTTCCAAGTCTCCCATGCAGATTCAGGGGCCGAGGACTTGGGCCATCTTCTACTGCTTTCCCAGGCCATAGCAAAGAGCTGGATCAGAAGAGGAGCAGCTGGAGATGCCCATATGGGATGCTGGCACTGCAGGCATCGGGCATCGGCTTTACCCACTACACCACAATGCTGGCCCCCAAGTTAGCACTTTTTAAGCCATAAGATTTATAAAATATTGAGTGTCCAGAAGCAGATGCTGTAGTGCAAAGTGCATAGGAGTTGGCTGATACAAAGTCATCTTGCCCCATCAAGGGATACATTTGACAAACTTTTTTTTAGATTTATTTATTATGTATTTGAAAGTCAGAGTTACACACAGAGAGGCAGAGGCAGAGAGAGAAAGAGAGAGCAAAAGAGAGAGGTCTTTTATCCACTGGTTAACTCCTCAAATGGCCACAATGGCCGGAGCTGGCTGATCAGAAGCCAGGAGCCAGGGGCTTCTTCCTGGTTTCCCACATAGGTGCAGGGGCCCAAGGACTTGGGCCATCTTCTACTGCTTTCCCAGGTTATAGCAGAGAGCTGGATTTTAAGTGGAGCAGCCCGATCTCGAACTGGGACTCACATGGGATGCTGGCACTGCAGGCAGCAGCTTTACCTGCTATGCCACAGCGTCAGCCCAACAAACTTCTTTTTTAAGATCTTAACTAGTTAGTCACAGGCAATGCATCAGAAACTTGGAACAAATTTGAATAATACAGTCTCTACCTCAAGGAACCCACAGTGTGAAAAGGGTGAGAAAGGCTTCCAAGGGGCTAAAATTGACTGTATCTAAAGGTTGCCATCCTATAGAAAACTCCTATAATTTATTCAATATGGGCCCATCCTGACACAAATTCCTCACCTGAAGTGCTTAGAACAGTGTTTGGGGTCCTAGCCTTGTGATACAGTGGCTTTAGTTGCTGACTTGACATTGGCATCCCATATCAGTGTGCCAATTATAGTCCTGGCTGTTCCATGCTTCCAATCCAGCTTCCTACTAAGATGCCTGTAAAAGCAGTGGAAGATAGTCCAAGTATTGGGTCCCAGCCACTCATGTGGGAGATATGATTGGAGTTCCTGACTCCTGATTTCAGCCTGGCCCAGCCCTATCTGTTGAAGCAATTTGGTTAGTGAGGCAATAGATTCAATGTCTCTCTCAGTCTCTGTCTCTCTTCATCTCTCTCACCCTGCCTTTCATATGTATAAATGAATATTTCAATCTGGCACTCAGTGAACAGATAGAAATATCATTCTTACTCTTATTATCTTATGAATCTGACCCACAAATCTCCCTCCCCATGGGTTTTATTTCTTCACATTGACTCTATAGCCACATTGCCTTGGTTTGACTCTCAGCTATCTACTTCTTGCTTGTGAGATGAGGGGAGCTTTGCTTAAAGACTCTTTGGCTCAGTTTCCTCAATTGTAAATGGAGATACATAACACCTGTCGCCTAAAGTCATTTTAAAGATTAAATAAATGATTACCTTCAAGGCACACAGAATGGTAACACCAAGGAGGAGCTCAAAGAATATCTGCTATTATTATGAGGAGTAGTACTGTGTTTTTGCATTTGCCTGCTGCTATTTCAGTTATAATAAAAGACTGAATTTCAGTTCATCTGGTATGGTTCATTTAAGGAGAATAGGAAGTCTCTGGAACTAAATAGGAAGAGAATAGTTCCCCTGGGAATTTGGAGGAGTAATCCTGGAACTTGTTAATTAAGATCTTGCTAATGAATCTACTTATTCATGGTCTATTAAATAATCAATGAAGTTTGCCACACAAGTAAAGTGTTTTCCAATTGCCTCCTTTTTCCAATCCTCCTGGTCCAGCTCTAACTTCTAATGATCTCACCTATGTGACAAGCCCTTCCAAATTCTTCCAAATCTGATATGGCCTCTTCATCTCATCATAATGGTTCATCACAGAGTACAGCTATGCATTCATCTTAGAAAAGATCTCTAGGTCGGCGTCGTGGCTCACTTGGCTAATCCTCCACCTGTAGCGCCGGCACCCTGGGTTCTAGTCCCGGTTGGGGTGCTGGATTCTGTCCCGGTTGCTCCTCTTCCAGTCCAGATTTCTGCTGTGGCCTGGGAGTGCAGTGGAGGATGGCCCAAGTGCTTGGGTCCTGCACCCGCATGGGAGACCAGGAGGAAGCACCTGGCTCCTGGCTTCAGATTGGCACAGCGCATTGGCCATAGCACCCATTGCGGGGTGAACCAACAGAAAAGGAAGACCTTTCTCTCTGTCTCTCTCTCTCTTTTGCTGTCTAACTCTGCCTGTCAAAAAAAAAAAATCACTGGGTCGAACGGTAGGGTTATCTTCAGGTTTCTGAGGAATCTCCAGACTGACTTCCATAGTGGCTTGACCAGTTTGCATTCCCACCAACAGTGGGTTAGTGTCCCTTTTTCCCCACATCCTCGCCAGCATCTGTTGTTGGTAGATTTCTGCATGTGAGCCATTCTAACCGGGGTGAGGTGAAACCTCATTGTGGTTTTGATTTGCATTTCCCTGATTGCTAATGACCTTGAACATTTTTTCATGTGCCTGTTGGCCATTTGGATTTCCTCTTTTGAAAAATGTCTATTGAGGTCCTTGGCCCATCTCTTAAGTGGGTTGTTGGTTTTGTTTTTGTGGAGTTTCTTGATCTCTTTGT
Source organism: Oryctolagus cuniculus (assembly GCF_051225735.1). NCBI lineage: Eukaryota > Metazoa > Chordata > Mammalia > Lagomorpha > Leporidae > Oryctolagus > Oryctolagus cuniculus. The sequence goes on from NC_142877.1 coordinate 50,856,742, forward strand.
AGATTCTGGTTATTAACCCTTTGTCTGTTGCATAGTTTGCAAATATTTTTTCCCATTCTGTCGGTTGTCTTTTCACTCTCCTCACTGTTTCTACCGTTCGACCCAGCCATCCCACTCCTTGGAATTTACCCAAAGGAATTTAAATTGGCAAACAAAAAAGAGGTCTGCACCCTAATGTTTATTGCAGCTCAATTCACAATAGCTAAGACCTGGAACCAACCTAAATGCCCATCAACGATAGATAAAGAAATTATGGGATATGTACTCTTTAGAATACTATACCGCAGTAAGAAACAACGAAATCCAGTCATTTGCAACAAAATGGAGGAATCTGGAACACATCATGCTGAGTGAAATAAGCCAGTCCCAAAGAGACAAATACCATATGTTCTCCCTGATCGGTGACGACTGACTGAACACCAAGAGGGAAACCTGTTGGAGTGAGGTGGACACTATGGGAAATGGTGGCTTGATCAGCATAGCCCTGACTGTTAATGAACAACTAAATACATTATCCCTCTTAGTAGTTTTTTTTATCTGTTCTACTTAATATGACTGGTTTAGATCTGTAATTGATGCACAGTTATTCTTAAGTGTTGAAAATTAACTGAAATGTGATCCCTGTTGAACATGGTGGTGGGAATGGGAGAGGGAAGAGATGTATAATTTGGGACATGCTCAGGCTGACTTGCCCCAAGTGGTGGAGTTGGAAGCATACCAGGGGATTCCAATTCAATCCCATCGAGGTGGCATGTACCAATGCCATCTCACTGTTCCAGGTGATCAGTTTCAGTTCACAGTTGGTCATGGTGAAGGGACTGGGAGTCAAAGGGAGCACATAGACAAGTCTAGTACCTGCTAACGCTAACTGATGGAGTAAATAAAGGGGAGAGTGATCCAACATGGGAAGTGAGAATCTCAGCAGACTCATAGAATGGCAGATGTCCTAAATAGCACTCTGGCCTCAGAATCAGCCCTAAAGGCATTCGGAGCTGGCTGAAAAGCTCATGAGAGTATTTCAGGCATGGAAAGCCAAGACACTCTGGCAAAAGATCTCTGCGAGTGAGATCCCAGTGGAAAGAACAGGTCTTCAAAGAAGGAGGTACCTTTCTCTGAAGGGAGGAGAGAACCTCCACTTTGACTATGACCTTGTCTAAACAAGATAAGAATCAGAGAACTCAGAGGGCTTCCATAGCCTTGGAAACTCATGACTGGTGCATAGGGAGATTACTGATGCCATAAAAAGGAGTGTCAATTGGTAAAGTCAACAACAGGAGTCACTGTGCACTTACTCCTCATGTAGGATCTCTGTCCTTAATGTGCTGTACATTGAGATTTAATGCTATAATGAGTACTCAAACAATATATTTCACTTTGTGTTTCTATGGGGGTGCAAACTGTTGAAATCCTTACTTAATGCATACTAAACTGATCCTCTGTAAAAAAAAAAAAAAAAAGAAATTATCAATTCCCAACTTGACTCTCACTGGGATTAAACATGACAATAGGTCTGCTCTGATTTCATCATCATTTTAAAAAATCATCTATTATTTTTCACTTTATGTTTCTGTGTGGGAGCAAACTGTTGAAATCCATACTTAATGTATACTAAGCTGATCTTCTGTATATTAAGATAATCGAAAATGAATCTTGATGTGAATGGAAGGGGAGAGGGAGTGGGAAAGGGGAGGGTTGTGGGTGGGAGGGACGGTATGGGGGGAAAGCCATTGTAATCCATAAGTCGTACTTTGGAAATTTATATGCATTAAATAAAAGTTTAAAAAAAAAATCACTAGGGCAGAAGGCCCTCTTCATCTGAACTCTACCCATAATTCCTCAGGCCCAAGTGTCATGCCTCCGAGCCAGAACATTTCCCTCCCCATAGCAGGAAAAGGGTCATTGGTCCTGGACTCAGAATAAAGGTGCTCAGACATTTGTTGAGGAGAAAGGTAAAGGGTGAGTTCTTTTCCGTGTGGATGTGGCAAAGTAAAACGCCAGCTGAGATGTCACAGATCTGTATGGAACATGGTCTGCCAACTGGCATCCATACAAGTTGGGTAACTTTTGTCCCAAGTCACCTAGGGAAGCAATGCTGCAATCAGTGTCAGAAAATGAACTCTGCGGTAGCCCAATTTCAAGTAAAAAACTGCATGGAGTGCTCCCTCCAAGTTATACAGTGATATATTTTTTAAAAGATTTATTCATTTATTTGAAAGTCAGAGCCACACAGAGAGAGGAGGAGAGATGGAGAGAGAGAGGGGTCTTCCACCCGCTGGTTCTCTCCCCAGTTGACCACAATGGCTGGAGCTGTACTGATCCAAATCCAGGAGCCAAGGGCTTCTTCCGGGTCTCCCACATGGGTATAGGGGCCCAAGGACTTAAGCCACCTTCCACTGCTTTCCCAGGCCATAGCAGAGAGCTGGACTCAAGCCAGTACCAATATGGAATACCAGCACCCATATGGGATGCCGGCACTGCAGGCAGTGGCTTTACCCACTATGCCACAGTGCCAACCCCTACAGTGATATATTTCATAAGATATTTTATCCTCTAAAATTCTTTTGTACTTTATACAAATGTGTGTGTGTGTGTTTATATCCATACATTGTGAATGTGTGGCATTTATTTGGTTACTTTTAGATTACAAAACACACATGTTTAGCTGCCCTTCTAGTGCAGCATGTTATGCTGCCACCTGTGAGGCTGGATCCCATATTGAAATGCTAGTTCTAGCCCTGGATGTTCTGCTTCCAATCCAGTTCACTACTATTGTGCCCGAGAAAACATTGAAAGATGATGCAAGTATATGGAACAGTGCCACCCATGTGGGAGACCTGGATGGAGTTCCTGACTCCTATCTTCAGCCTGGCCCAACCATGACTATCACGGCTATTTGGGGATTGAATCAGTAAGTGGAAGATGGCTTTCCCTTTATCTCTCCTGCTCTCTCTGTCACTCTGCCTTTCAAATAAATCTTTAAAATAAAACTGTTACCTTTTCAAAATTGGCAATTCTTTAAGCTATGGTAAATATTATTTGCTATCTCTCATTTTATATGAGTAGCTGGAACTCAGAAAAACAAAATGATTTTCCCAGTCACACAACTAGTACCTGTCAAGCTCAGAGTTTCTGAATCTGTATTGTGACCCTGTCCCTGATCAGGCTCTCTCTCTTGCTGAGCATGACTTCCCATTAGTCAGTGTGCTAGGAGGTGTCCAGTCCTGCGTTCAACCTTAGAATTCACATTATGTGAAAAAGGGTGAAGCCATCTGGCAATTCTCAACAGAGGAAAGAGTAATCTGGGGTTCAGTTAGTCTCACAACCACTATGTCTTGAGCCAGGCACTACATGAGATGACACACTGGGTAGTCACACAAGGAGACAGAATAGCCCTATGGGAGAGAAACAAGCAAATAATCACAATAAAATAGAATGAGTATTTTATAAGCAGGCAGAAAATTTATGTTGAAAGGAAAATCCCTTCCCCAAGTCTAGAAGGAAATTTGATCAATGGATTCTCTAGTAAACAGATATATAAAGCCATGAGGAGCTCACATGAACCCCTTTTTGTGGTTCATTTAAGCTTTCAGGTCTAGCACAGAGGGTAAAAGCTTAAAGCAGAAAGTCCATCTGCATATGCTGGTGACTAATTCTTAGAGCATCTTCTAACCCTCCAACCCTTTGTTCTTTACTAATAAGCATTTGAAAACTTAAGGGCTGGCAAAAAGAAAGGAAAAGCTGGCTAAAAAGCACTCAGCCACTCCTGACAGCATAACAGCAGCAAGATGAACTGGTGGTGTTGAAGGCACAACAAAATGAGCCCAGTCTCCCTCATACCTGGTAACTACCTCAAGGTCCTCCAGTGTGCCACATCATAATTACAATATTGCACAGAGAAGGTGAAGCCAGAGGAAGGCAGTGATACAGAAAAAAAAAGGAAACCACTCATAGAGATGCAAAGCACGCAAGGTGCAACACAATGCAGTTGTACAGATCCTCCCCAAGACAGGAGACTGGGTGAGAAAGACACCATTGTGCACACTCTCTCCTTGTCCTAACTGCCATTCTCTCAGGGTCTAACTCCTATGTAAAATCTTCCTTTGGATGCTGTCTACTTGCTGAGTGACCCAAAAACCACAGGGCCATGAGCAGTGCCTCAGGGGGCTGAAAGTTAATGACATAGAATCCTGAGCAGCATTCCCTGTGATTCTACTCAGGAAGACTACAGTGGGTCCTAGAAATCTGCATCAAATATAACAATCTCAATACTTTCTATTCCCCTTTTCCACTGCCAATACCACACATGATCTAAAGCTGGCAGTCCTGAGATCACAGGAAGAAAGCTGCTTTTGAAATTCTCAAGCCTTTCCCATCTGTTATTTTATGTGACCATTTCTTCTTCACATACACATTCTAATTACTCACCTTGACCACTAGGCTTCCAAGAAGAGTAGGTAGTACTTCCTCTTATGACTCACTTGCAAACAGCACTGGGGACAGAACTATACCCACAGGAACCCAGGAAATGTCCACGCCATGGATGTAGAAAGATGATGAAGATAAAGGTGCAGAGAAGAAAAACCACAATGAGGATGGCAGCGTACAGAGCCCTGGGCTGGAATGATTTGGTTTTCGTATGCCTGTGTGTGCCAAACTGGAACAATGCTTCAATAGCCTTGGGCACTGCATACCTTACCTCCCTCAAGGCTGAGCAATGCACCTCCCAAGGAAAATTTTGTCAAATAACTCTGCCAAGGATCCCAGGTACTATATGACTTTAGCTGATGGCCAAGTGAGTACTCTAGGTCCTGAGACCTAGCATGTCTCTGAATAGAGCTGAGTGTGGCCTTTAGTAAAAAGACAGGATCCTTAATCCACTTCAATAAACATCAAAAGTATAATGCTTTCCTTCATTCAACAAATATTTCCTCTGTGTCTCCTCTGGGCCAGACAAGATTCTGAGTGTTCTCTGATCTTTGAGATTAAGAGGGTAACCATTAGCAGAAAGTATTTGATAGTGACTTCTCTTTACAAAGTTACTTGAAAAGCAAGATCATCTTTGGTATCATTTCTCAGAACCAGATCAGCACTAAATGGACAGTCTCAAGAATGCCTAGCTATTGGATGAATTAATGTAGAGATCTGAATTCAGTTCTCAGCCCTAGCATGGAGACATTTTATTCCTTCTTTCTCCTAAGATTCTTGACAACTCTGTTCTTTCTTTCATTTCAATGCTCTATGTTGCCGAAAAAAGGAAACAAGAATATATATATATATATATCCACTTTGAATAAATAACTTCTTAATTTTCAGATATCATCACAAAGGTCACTTCTTTTTTTTTGACAGGCAGAGTGGACAGTGAGAGAGAGAGAGACAGAGAGAAAGGTCTTCCTTTTGCCGTTGGTTCACCCTCCAATGGCCGCTGCTGCCGCCGCACTGCGGCCGGCGCACCACGCTGATCTGATGGCAGGAGCCAGGTGCTTCTCCTGGTCTCCCATGGGGTGCAGGGCCCAAGAACTTGGGCCATCCTCCACTGCACTCCTGGGCCACAGCAGAGAGCTGGCCTGGAAGAGGGGCAACCGGGACAGAATCCGGTGCCCCGACTGGGACTAGAACCCAGTGTGCCGGCGCTGCAAGGCAGACGATTAGCCTAGTGAGTGATGGCGCCAAACAAAGGTCACTTCTTCTAGAAAGACATCCTTAACTCTTAGACAAGACTGAAAATGCTCATACTTTGAATCATGTGGTGTCTTATACTTTCCCTATTGGGGCACTTTTCACAATACCCTGAAACTACTAACTAAAATTTAAGGTGCAAGGAGGCAGAAAGTATAGTCTCCCTTGCTCAGCATCCTATTTTCTGTACCCAACCTGGTGCCTAGAATATGGTAGGTGTTCAATACATTCCACTGGATGCTTACATTAATGAGTGCAATCCACCCTAGAACTAGGATATAACTAAGTAATATCCATGTTCTTTGCCTTAGTTTTATCAACTGCCACCAATCAGCATCTAATATAATGTAGTGCTATACCATTGTAGTACCAACATTGCATACAGAGAAAACTAGGGCTTCCAGGAACACCCTGATATAGATTCCAGGGTTCACTTCCCATTATCAAAGAAAGTTGCAGTGCTCCAAAATCAATATAATGCCATCAAGTTCCTGAGGGCTATAATAGTCATGAACCATAATGCCAGCTCTGCACCTAACTTGATGGTAAGGGGTCTTACAACCACTCAAATTCTCATAAATAGTTTTTTCATCAAGAGGTAGGTACTAGGCAATTTTCCAACAGGTGCCTTCTTCAAATAAAGAAAAAAGACAGTAAAAAGCTACCACCATTATGTTGAGAAGTTAAAAAGAGATGGCATTTGCAATGAAGCAACTCCACTGTTAGGAGAGTTAAATCCACTTGTCTATTCAGAATGAAGCAAGTCCCATCAGATGGGCCTCTTTGGAAGGAAGCTCATGCACCCAGACGGTTGTTAGTCTAAGATTGTTGTTTCCAATCCTACTGCTCAGGAAGGAAGGTACAGCTTAGGTCCTAACTGTGCTCCTGCTGATTCCTCCTCCAGGCCTAGGTGGCTTCCCCCACTGAGTGAGTTACTTCTCATTCAGGTCAAAGTTTCTCTAGAATTCCTTCTTCACTGTGATTTTGGCATTTGGGTCTAAATCTCACGTTCATTTTTGTGACAGATTTTGGGAAGGACTTAGGGACAGGGTGGACAGAACCAGATACCCCATGATTGGCAGGGCATTCAGCCCCAACAATGAGCTGAGCTCCTTCCTTTAAAATTTTTTTTAAAGATTTATTTTATTTATTTGAAAGACAGAGTTACAGAGAGAGGCAGAGACAGAGAGAAGTCCTCCATCTGCTGGTTCACTCCTCAGATGGCTGCAACTGCTGGAGCTGTGCCGATCAGAAGCCAGGAGCCAGGTGCTTCCTCCGGGTCTCTCATGTGGGTGCAGGGGCCCAAGGACTTGGCTCATCTTCTTCTGCTATCCCAGGCCATAACAGAGAGCTGGATCAGAAGAGGAGCAACCAGGACTAGAACCAGCACTCATATGAGATACTGGCACTTCAGGCCAGGACGTTAACCCGCTGTGCCACAGCGCTGGCCTCAACCTTTCCCTTAAATTTTAAAGGGAGCCATGAAGAAGCTGACAGGGATTGAGATATCAGGTATCTCATTTCCCAAGGCTGTTTCTACTACACATACACATGGGCACAAAAGACTTTTTAAACATGAGTCATATTTAAATGAGTCTATTTAAATAAAAGATTCAGAGGCCTTCACTATGGTGGAGTGGATAAATCCACTGCCTGCAGTGCCAGCATCCCATATGGGTGCTGATTCTAGTCCTGGATGCTCCACTTCTGCCCCAGCTCTCTGTAATGCCTGGGAAAGCAATAGAAGATGGTCCAAGTCCTTGAGCCCCTGTATCCATGTGGGAGACCGGGAGGAAGCTCCTGGCTCTTGGCTCCTGGCTCCTGGCTTCATATCAGTGCAGCTCTGGCTGTTGCAGCCATCTAGAGAGTGAACCAGCTAATGGAAGACCACCACCTCCCTTGCCTCTGCCTCTCTGTAACTCTGCCTTCAAGTAAATAAATAAACCTTAAAAAAATTCAAATCCAAGGTTAATAGGCAGAGAGCCAGTGATTCCCACTCCAACCCTCCTACTCTCCACCTTTCCAATTGACCCACAGAGCCTTTTTCTGGCATTCCCAATCCCCACAGGGCTCTCTTTATATGGGGAGAAAAATACTGGGTTTCTTTGTGCATGTAGGTTAATGGGAAGCCCTCTTTTACTACTATAAGAATGTGCACAGACAATACATGTGAGGCCTCTCCCCACTCAACTCGCCTTCCCTGCCCCTATTACTCCCTGCCCAGAAGCCCCATCTCAGCTCTGCTTGGTATTTGTCACTTGAACTACAAAACCACTTCAAGCCCCAGCCTAAGCTCCCATGAGAATAGATAACCCATCATACTGTGGGCTTATGACACACACATGGGGGAGGCCTGCAGATGGGGTCTCACTTAGGCCAGGGGGTAGAAGTGTCTGTGTAACTTATAGTCTATATGCACACCAGACTTCAAATCTGAAACATAATTACAGCAAATTTGATTACATATCACCCCAATATCCATGACATACAAATTCTATTAGCTCATTTATTCTAAACAATATCTGATAATAAAGAATTCCAAAAAGAAAATATTTTGAGAGTGGGGATTCTCTACCTGGAGCTATCACATAAATATCTAGCCCTAGTCAAGTCCCTTCCTGACTCAGAGACTCAGGTTTGCTAACTCTAATATGATATTGCATCTAAATACAATGAAGGGAAAAAGAGGTCAGAGGCAACCCAGGGCTAAACATGGTGGATGGCTAATAATACAGGGAGGAGAAGCAGCTGCACCAGCACAGAAAAGGGCTCTGAGCCTTTCACCCTCTCTTTCTGCATTGTCATAAAAAGGGGCAGGGTTGGTGTGTAGAGCATCTTCTGTTATTTTGATACCATGTATTTTACTTTAAAGAAAGGTCTGCAATAATCAACCTGGGTGTCATTGGAGGGCTCCCTGGAATAAAACATATGTGAAGAGTTCCAGAAACTACTGGGCCCATAATGAATGCCACTGTGCCTGCTGTGGGTCTCAGACTGTAGAGGCAAGTGGAACTCACAATGTATGGATACCACTGCCCCTGAACTGCTGATCCTGGGCTTGAGAAATGCCCCCTGAGTGCTCCACAGTCTTGAACAGGAGACAGGCAGTGATATGGACTCCAAAGACAATGTGAAGGTGCCCAAAATCTGGGGGGAAACTAGCGCTGGTGCAGGTGTCTGCATATCCATGTCCCTGGGGGGAAAAGAGCTTCTTCTCAAATAAATAAAATATTTTTAAAAAAGACAGGAAATTGATCCAGGTCTGAGTCCCTAGGTCAACCTGGGGTAAAGGTAAGGACATGGGGTACAAGACCCTCCCACCCCTGGTTCCAGGCAAAGAAATTTCTCACAACCTCCACATGCTACAGATGAGGTGAAGTCACCAACATTCCTGAATTCACTTGCAAAGCTCACATAGGCAGAGGCTGTGGGTTCCTTGGCTGTCAAACATATAGTGCCCTCCCACCATTATCTTGCCTCTACTGGCTGTTCCTGGCACCATCCAGCCTCTTCTGAAAACACTCAAATTTTCAGTCATCCTTATATGCCGCTCAGTGAGGGTAGCGGGCAGCCCTGAACAAGCAGCAGCCAAGATTACTTATGCATGACAATTGCCAAGAGGGAAGGAGCAGCAAGGAAGGCAGGTACCTCACCAGGACAGCAGCACACAGTGCCAAATGGTATAGTCACTGACCAGTGGCACACAGAGCTGAGCCAACTTAAGCCAGATTTACTGTAGACATCAGGGATTGCTTCTGTCTAGCCCAGTCCCACATTAGCTGTGCAAATAGCTTTTTCACTGAGAGGAGATGAACTCAGCAGCATGAAAAGGAGTCTGCATGACTGTGTTGAGGGTGAACAACACAAAGCCATATGTGTATCACAGGAGTTTTTGCAATCTTAGAGATGGGGAGGAGAAAAAAGGATCAGGGAGAACCTGAGAGCAGCTAAGCAAGAGTAGGTCTAGGTCTATGCAGTTAGGACAGAGGAATGACTCATGTCATCTAGATTTGTTGGCCATTTGTGGTGGTCTTCTGCTCCAACTGCAATTCACAGGTGGAGTTTGCTGACCTCATTACTGCCCCATCCTCCCCTGCAACAGCAATTCTAAAAGCCCAGACTAGTGTCCTCGACCCCACCACAGGCTCAGAGAATCTTTAAAGTAACCCCAACATCAGCCAGGCCCTGCTCATTCCAAGCTGCCTATGGCCTGAATAGGCTCATTTGATTCTAAGGACACAGGGTCCTCAATGATACCTGCCTTCGGAAAGATACAGCTCAGCCTAGAGAATACCACCCACTACTCAGGGCATCTGGGGACCTGAGAAGCACTTTTCAAATACATCACAGATCTCACAAATGAGTGCAAAGCAGAAATCCAAAGGCTAAGGTTTCCCACCTACTGAAGAATCTTCCTGATCATAGGGAAGACCAAGGAAAGAGGTTCAAACAATGCCACTGAGGACCTGTGCCCTCTTCCTATCCCTGGGGTGAGCCAGAAAACAGGGCAAACCATAGAGGGGCAGTTTTGGGCCCCCTTGACTCTGGAGACAGCATGCATACCAGCCAACTCCAATTTAAGCTGAGTGGACAGACTGCAGGTGGGTCAAAATGTTATCCAGAAAGAAAACTAGATACAGAGATGCCCTCAAGAGAATTATCAGAAAATGCAGATGACAGGCACCAGAGTGCTAAGCGGGCTGCAATGGCCGGGGCTGCAATGGCCGGAGCTGAGCAGATCTGAAACCAGGAGCCAGGAACATCTTCTGGGTCTCCCATATGGGTGCAGGGGCCCAAGGACTTGGGCTATCTTCCACTGCTTTCCCAGGCTATAGCAGAGAGCTGGATAGGAAGCGGAGCAGCCGGGTCTCAAACTGGCACCCATATGGGATGCTATTGCAGGCGGCAGCTTTACCTGCTACGTCACAGCATCAGCCCCATTGTTGTAAGTTTTCTTACTGAAGTAATGTTTAGTTTAAATACACTGGGAAACATATCTGTGGATGTTTCATAAAGAAGACACACATGAACTATTTGTAATTGGTCCATAAATAGGGGACTTGGGGATGCTTCAGGGAGTGACCATTAGAGAGAATTATTTAACTCCCCTTTCTGGGGAATTATATATCCTCCATGAACTGCTTCTTATAAAACACTTCCCCCATTTTCCAGAGGAAATAATGTTGGGCACCAAAAAATATGTTGTGCCCAGATCGTTAGATCCCCGCAGAGACCCCCAGAGAGTCGATCACACCGAACTGCAAAAGCAAAGTTTATTTGGGAGTACAAGCCACGGCAGGGAACCCATCCAACCAACTGACACAGTGGAGGAAGGAGTGAGGCCCCAGTCTTTGTTAGGGAGAGTTTTTAAAGGAAAAAAGGGCTACATCAGCAGGAAAAGAGAGTTACATTCAGCATAGAAGCTTTGGGTACAGGGAGTTACTTTGTTCAGCAATCTCTACTGTGCTGTCCTTGGTCTGCCGAGCTAGCTGTCCCTGGTAAGCTTTGATATCTCTGGAATGTCTGAATGCCTGCTTTTACAAGGACCTGGGTCTGCTATGGGAAACAGAGGCTGCTTTTTTATTGTTTTAAAAATGGAGTCACTGGTTCTTCATTCCCCCCTTGTTTTTGTACATGTATGAAAAACCCAATCATGGGTTTTGTACTGACATTTTATAGGTTTTACAAACATTTAAGGGTTTATATTGGGACCCTTGGACCATTAATTGAACAGTACCCAATCTCTGTTTTATAAACTGCACAATTTTGTTAACAATGGAAGGGCCAAGGGTTAAAATTAAAATCAGGAGAACAAGGGTCCCTATGAGTCCTGATAGTAGGGTGGCTTGCCACAGAGAATTGAACCAAGACTCAAATCATCCCTGAGAGGCCTTTCATTTTTTTTTATTTTGTCAGGCCCTCCCTGACCTTAGCCAGCCATGTTATCTTTTATTAGGCCTGAGTGATTAGGGAAAAAGCAGCATTCTTTCCCAGAGTGGCCCACAGCCCACCACATCAGTCCCAGAAGTCCAAGAGGTGCAGAGGGATGATGATTCATCTTCAGAGTCACCCCTGCTGATGTGGAGTGATGAGGCACTCTTCGCTGCCTTAAGTTACTGTTTCCTGGTTGGGGAGCCGAGCACATTTCTGTAGTAGCATTTGGTTGACCGCCTGGTTGCCAAAGGCCTTGGTTTGCTCCATTACCAGCTGTAAACACTTAAACAGACACTGTAGTATAGAGACAGGGTCAGAATAAAGCAGATTCCAGCCAAAACCGGGAGAAAAGCCACTCATTAGTGTGGGAGAGGATTACCAGTACACACATGTTGGGAGTATAAATGGCAATCTACTACCAAGAACAAAGAATTTACAGGAATCCTCAGTGTTTAATTTCTGCTCTACTTTTATACACAGAATAATGACGAGTTATTTGCAGCATGTTTTTAATTTTTTAACTTTGTGTATTTATTTTTCCTGAACAAGGTGGAGCTGCTGCTATGTGTAACTGAGACAGTAGATATTTAATAGGAAACACTGCTCACAGAACTGTACTCCCTATCAGCCAAATTTACCTAATAATGAATTATTTTGATAATGGAGAGTAGATACCATATTACTAATTACACAGATGTTAAAGTCACAGTTTTAAACAAGGTAATTTACATTTTGAAGTACACTATTTATGGTAAAACTGTTTAAAAGATACTACTGCTGCCCCCACAGGATATGTACAGAATGTCTGTATACCACTGATTTTAATAAGCAACAGAATTACAAAGGAATGAGGCCCAGGAGTGGGCCAGACAGGGTCCAGAACAATGGACAGAGTTGTTATTAGAGGAGTCAAGAAAGGTGTTGTCCAAGTTACAAATAAGTTTTCAGATTGAGAGGCAAAGAGAACCTGATCTAAGGGGTTTGATAATAACCTGGTGGGCTTTAGGCCTTGTAAGTTAAGGGACCTAGACCTATTTATTTTTTTACATAGGGTACATTTTAAGGGAGGAGTGAACCTCCTTGGGGAAGACACTCTGTTGACTCCCATTACTTACCTGGCCTGGGAGGAGAGCTGGCTAGGTAAAGGCAGGTGGCATCTCCAACAGGAAATTTACAGCTCTGTCTGCAATGTTACTGACCCTACTTGGCCATTCTCTCAACAGTGGCGGTCACTTTGGAGGCTGGGCTAAGTGAAGGGCTTTTCAGCTTAGAGCCAATAAGATCTGTGGCTCTGACCTGAAGTCCTTCGACTCCAGGGCAGGTCCATTTTCAGTGATCCAACTCTTGGCTGGCAGAGCTCCCAGGGCTCTTTATAAGCTGACTTCTGCTGAAGCCCAGGCTTACCTCATCAGAAGCCACTGTAGTGGACTGGCCTGTTGGGTCTCCCTGAGGGCAGATCACTGTACAGAGCTACCTGTAATAGGCCTGCCACCCATTTTTACATTGCTTTTGATGCCCAGCTCTCTTTTTCTCCTGGTTCTTGTTAAATCAGACCAGAGAATGCAAGTCAAGGGAGTGCTCAGTCCCACCTCTAATTTTCATTGCCTAGACTAGAAGTCTATAGTCATAGGCATGTTTTTAATGAATATTTAGCTGGGCTGAGTTACTATGATTCCTGAACATGGTTGACCTTTAACAGAACTGACTTATGTTTTTACCTAAATTGCTATGCAAGGATACTGCCAGATTGTCATTACAAAATTTTACCAGTTACCAGCCATGCTTAAAAAACCTTGCATCACCAGAGGCAAAACAGATACATTACTCTGTGTGGTGTTGCCTGGCAGTGGCTTTAATTTTTTACACTAGTTTTTAATTTAAGTAATTAAGTAATCTTACAAGGAATAATCATATATGGCAGTAGGGTCAAAAAGGTAGGGCAGCTCTTTCATGCACAAACATTTTAAGAGTAATATCAAATGAAAACTTAGCAAGTAGATTTAATTATTAGACAACAACTTAGGAAAACACTTACCAGAAGGTCCAATGTTCTTTACAAATGTTAAGAATACATGTACTTGGAAACATCTCTTAAATACCCAACATTGTGTAGCTTGTTTAACCAGCAAATTTACACACAAGTATATAAAATGTTTTCAGTTTTTTTCTTTTAACAAGTTTACAGAGATTTAGGTTACACAAATTTTTGATTTACTTTAGCTGTTTAACATTTTGTTACAGATTATAATATAATCAAGCTCTACAGCAATATGAACACTTGAGATAACTTTTTTGTATACATAACATTTAGTCTAGCAGAGACATTAGAAAAACATGCAGAGGAGTTGATTTAAAGGCTAACTACATTCAGAAAGATGCATTTAGTGTCACAGCAAACTACAGGGTTACATACATCAGAACAATAAAGCAGTTTCAGTAATAGCTGTTAAAATCTTTAACCTTTTTTATAAATTACCAATTGATTTGAATTAATTTTTGATCTTAGTAACCTCAGTTATCTTTACTTTTTTTTTAGTTGGTACCTGTAATACATTATTGGCTTTATTAGTTAACAGAGTCATCCCAAAGTACTGAATACAATAGAAGTGGATGGAAAAAGTCCATCAGAACCTGTAAGAGGACAGTTAAACACAGAACCAACAACACTTTAGTTTTATGAGTAGTAAATCTGATATGCAAAACTGTGGATGACAAAAGACCTTAAGTTGTCATATTTAAAATTATAAACTCATTATAAACTCAACAAGAGGCACTTGCTTACTTCACATAGCATTTTTGAAAGCACCTGTAGGATTTTACAGATCATTTAACTCTTTAGGTCTCTGTGTTTTTTTTTTTATTAAGATACAAGATTTTTTTCTTTTATAACCTTCTATGACTTTCACACATTTTCTTTAACTTACTTGAAACATTTTATCATTTTCATTCCAGTCTAGAGTAAACTAGCCATCAGGATGAAGTCAATCTTACAAACTTTGTCCTTTTTTATTTAAAATAACTTTTTTCTTTTAACCTTCCTTACCAAATGTACATTTTTATAACATTTTTAACACAAATTTAACATGCTGAGTATACAAGAGTTTACAATAAATTAGCAGTTACACCTAAATGACTTAAGATGCTGATATATCTCTACTTGAATTTAATTAAAATTAAAATTGCATTTATCTAAAACAAGTACTAATTACCCATTGCTGTTTCATTGAGTACTGACCACCCAGAAATTTGTTAAAACAAATTGCAAGTTACAAAGTAATATCTTCTGAATTGCACAAGATAAAACAGAAGAGCCATCAGAAGGGTGGGATACCTGATTTGTTTCATGGTAAGATAGGGAGAGTACACTTTGGACCAGACCTGGTTCTAAGATAAAGTTCAAATTCTGAGATAAGGCAAGGGGGAGGAGAGCTACCTAGTCCACGCCAGTCTCCAAGGCCAAATTTGAAATTTGCGCCAATCTTGCATGCAGCGCCCCTGCTTTGAGACCCGCCAACAGAGCCTGGCGATAGACATGGAGTCTCTCCTTTAGAGAAATTAACCCAATTGTAATTGTCATTTTTAACATTTACATTGTTCCAACATGTCAGAGGCTGTTCACCTTGGAGACATGCTGTGGATGTGGTTACAGCCCGGTGGGAGATTAACACCCTCTCCCCTGGATTTTTAAGAGCAAGCAAGAGCTCACCAGATGCCACTTCTAGCCCCCTATGGTTCCCGCTGGCTTCCTGCACTTTATTGAATTTTTTTTATTTTGACATTCAGAGCACTGGGCAGAAATCACATCACGTCAAAACCCGCCACCAGCCCTCACGATGCTTTAACAGGTGGAAACAAATCCAAGATTCCTTAGTGATATTTGGCTTGATTTAGTCACAAGGAAACCGGCTGTTTCTGGATGCATCCACCCCTCCCAGCTGACTGGCTGTGGCATTCTGATTGAATTCACCTGAAAATCGCACTCACACTCGACTTGGAGGGAATTACCATCTGTCTCCTCAGCAAAAGGGTTCCATTTCCTAATCCAAAACTCAAAAATTCCTCTTGGTCGTATTGCCTGTAGATTTCATTTTGTAAAACACAAAAACTCCTCTTGGTCATGTTGCCTGCAGATTTGTAAGCATGAAACACAAATTTGTTGTGTTTTTCATTTCATAATGGCTACTCTGTCTAAACTCTTGTTTGTATTGTGCCAGAATACAAAATTTGGGAGGGAAGAGGGGAAATAAAATCATAACGAGAAAACATTTAGCAAATTGCCACTCAAGATTGCCAATTGGTTGTGCTTTTCATTTCATAATGGAAACTTTGTCTAAACTCCTGTTTGTATTGTGTCAGAATACAACATTTGGGAAGAAAGAAGGCAAAACCAACTGAGACCCAGAAAACATTTAGGAAATTGCCACACAAGAAACCAAAAATCGGCTGAGGCACCCAAAACAATGACAGAAAGCCAGAATTGGAGCAACCCAACAGCTGTGCCCTGATTGAAACAGACCATTCCTCCTGCACCCTGAACTCCATATTCCAGCCTCAAAACCAAAGCTCACATCAGAAAATTCATGACAAACCATCATCAATATAAAAATGTGAAAAAAGCCAAAGAAATGCAAGAGTCCTTAGATATTGGCATTGATTTAGTCACAAGGAAACTGGCTGTTTCCAGATTCATCCACCCCTCCCAGCTGACTGGCTGTGGCATTCTGATTGAATTCACCTGAAAATCACACTCACACTCGATTTGGAAGGAAATAATATCTGTCCCCTCAGCAGAAGGGTTCCATTTCATTTTCCAAACACAAACACTCCTCTTGGTCATGTTGCCTGTAGATTTCTAAGCATAAAACACCAATTTGTTGTGTTTCTTATTTCGTAATGGCTACTCTGTCTAAACTCTTGTTTGTATTGTGACAGAATACAAAATTTGGGAAGGAAGAAGGGAAAATAAACTCAGACCAAGGAAACATTTAGGAAATTTCCGCTCAAGAAACCAACAATCGGCTGAGGCACCTAAAACAATGTCAGAAAGCCAGATTTGGAGCAAGCCAACAACTGTGCTCTGATTGAAAGAAACCATTCCTCCCATGCCCTGAACTCCATATTCCAGCCTGAAAACAAAAGCTCACATCAGAAAATTCATGACAAACCACGATCAATAAGAAAAATGTGAAAAAAGCCAAGGAAATCCAAGAGTCCTTTGTGATATTGGGCTTGATTTAGTCACAAGAAAACTGGCTGTTTCCAGATGCATCCACCCCTCTCAGCTGACTAGCTGTGCATTTTGATTGAATTCACCTGAAAATCGCACTCACACTCGATTTTGAGGGAATTAATATCTGTCCCCTCAGCAGAAGTCTTCCATTTCATTTTCCAAAACACAAAAATTCCTGTTCGTCGTGTTGCCTGCAGATTTCTAAGCATGAAACTCCAATTTGTTGTGTTTTTTATTTCATAGTGGCTAGTCTTTCTAAACTCTTGTTTGTATTGTGTCAGAATACAAAATTTGGGAAGGAAGAAGGGAAAATAAAATAAGAACGAGAAAACATTTAGTAAATTGCCGCTCAAGAATGCCAATTGGTTGTGGTTTTTATTTCATAATGGATACTCTGTCTGAACTCTTGTTTGTATTGTGTCAGAATAGTAATTTGGGAAGAAAAAAGGCTAAACCAACTGAGACCCAGAAAACATTTAGGAAATTGCCACACGAGAAATCAAAAATCAGCTGAGGCACCCAAAACAATGACAGAAAGCCAGAATTGGAGCAACCCAACAGCTGTGTCCTGATTGAAAAAGACCATTCCTCTCGTGCCCTGAACTCCATATTCCAGCCTCAAAACCAAAGCTCACATCAAAAAATATATCACAAACCATGATCAAGAAGAAAAATGTGAAAAAAGCCAAAGAAATGCAAGAGTCCTTTGTGACATTGGGCTTGATTTAGTCACAAGGAAACTGGCTGTTTCTGGATTCATCCAACCCTCCCAGCTGACTGGCTGTGGCATTCTGATTGAATTCACCTGAAAATCCCACTCACACTGGATTTCGAGGGAATTAATATCTGTCTCCTCAGCAGAAGTGTATCATTATATTTTCCATAGAAAAAAACTCATCTTGGTCATGTTGCCTGTAGATTTCTAAGCATGAAATACCAACTTGTTGTGTTTTTTATTTCATAATGGATACTCTGTCTGAACTCTTGTTTGTATTGTGTCAGAATAGAAATTTGGGAAGAAAAAAGGCAAAACCAACTGAGACCCAGAAAACATTTAGGAAATTTCTGCTCAAGAAACCAAAAATCGGCTGAGGCAACAGAACAATGACAGAAAGCCAGATTTGGAGCAGGAAAACAGCTGTGCCCTGATTGAAAAAGACCATTCCTCCCGTGCCCTGAACTCCATATTCCAGCCTCAAAACCAAAGCTCATATCAGAAAATACATCACAAACCATGATCAAGAAGAAAAATGTGAAAAAAGCCAAAGAAATGCAAGAATCCTTTGTGATATTGGGCTTGATTTAGTCACAAGGAAATCGGCTGTTTCTGGATTCATCCACCTCTCCCAGCTGACTGGCTGTGGCATTCTGATTGAATTCACCTGAAAATCCCACTCACACTGGATTTCGAGGGAATTAATATCTGTCTCCTCAGCAGAAGTGTATCATTATATTTTCCAAAGGAAAAAAACTCATCTTGGTCTTGTCGCCTGTAGATTTCTAAGCATGAAATACCAACTTGTTGTGTTTTTTATTTCATAATGGATACTCTGTCTGAACTCTTGTTTGTATTGTGTCAAAATAGAAATTTGGGAAGAAAAAAGGGAAAACCAACTGAGTCCCAGAAAACATTTAGGAAATTGCCACACGAGAAATCAAAAATCGGCTGAGGCACCCAAAACAATGACAGAAAGCCAGAATTGGATCAAGCCAACAGCTGTGTCCTGATTGAAAAAGACCATTCCTCCCGTGCCCTGAACTCCATATTCCAGCCTCAAAACCAAAGCTCATATCAGAAAATACATCACAAACCATGATCAATAAGAAAAATATGAAAAAAGCCAAAGAAATGCAAGAATCCTTTTTTTTTATCTTTTATTTAATGAATATAAATTTCCAAAGTACGACTCACGGGTTACAATGGCTTCCCCCCCCATACCATCCCTCCCACCCAAAACCCTCCCCTTTCCCACTCCCTCTCCCCTTCCATTCACATCAAGATTCATTTTCGATTATCTTAATATACAGAAGATCAGCTTAGTATACCTTAAGTAAGGATTTCAACAGTTTGCTCCCACACAGAAACATAAAGTGAAAAATAATAGATGATTTTTTTTAAATGATGATGTCATGTTTAATCCCAGTGAGAGTCAAGTTGGGAATTGATAATTTCTTTTTTTTTTTTTTTTACAGAAGATCAGTTTAGTGTACATTAAGTAAAGATTTCAATCGTTTACACCCCCATAGAAACACAAAGTGAAATATACTGTTTGAGTACTCGTTATAGCATTAAGCCTCAGTGTACAGCACATTAAGGACAGAGATCCTACATGAGGAGTAAGTGCACAGTGACTCCTGCTGTTGACTTTACAAATTGACACTCCTGTTTATGGCATCAGTAATCTCCCTATGCACCAGTCATGAGTTTCCAAGGCTATGGAAGCCCCTTGAGTTCTCCGACTCTTATCTTGTTTAGACAAGGTCATAGTCAAAGTGGAGGTTCTCTCCTCCCTTCAGAGAAAGGCACCTCCCTCTTTGAAGACCTGTTCTTTCCACTGGGGTCTCACTCACAGAGATCTTTTTGCCAGAGTATCTTTGGCTTTCCATGCCTGAAATACTCTCATGGGCTTTTCAGCCAGATCCGAGTGCCTTTAGGGCTGATTCTGAGGCCAGAGTGCTATTTAGGACATCCGCCATTCTATGAGTCTGCTGAGATTCTCACTTCCCATGTTGGATCACTCTCCCCTTTATTTATTCTATTGGTTAGTGTTAGCAGATACTAGACTTGTTTATGTGCTCCCTTTGACTCTTAGTCCTTTCATTATGATCAATTGTGAACTGAAATTGATCACTTGGAATAGTGAGATGGCATTGGCACATGCCACCTTGATGGGATTGAATTGGAATCCCCTGGTATGTTTCCAACTCTACCAATTGGGGCAAGTCAGCCCGAGCATGCCCCAAATTATACATCTCTTCCCTCTCTTATTCCCACTCTTATGTTTAACAGGGATCACATTTCAGTTAATTTTCAACACTTAAGAATAACTGTGTGATAATTACAGAATTAAACCAGTCATATTAAGTAGAACGGACAAAAAAAAAATACTATGAGGGATAATGTATTAAGTTGTCCATTAGCAGTCAGGGCTATGCTGATCAAGTCACCGTTTCTCATAGTGTCCATTTCACTTCAGGAGGTTTCCTTTTTGGTGTTCAGTCAGTTGTCACCGATCAGGGAGAACATATGGTATTTGTCCCTTTGGGACTGGCTTACTTCACTCAGCATGATGTGTTCCAGATTCCTCCATTTTGTTGCAAATGACTGGATTTCGTTGTTTCTTACTGCGGTATAGTATTCTAAAGAATACATATCCCATAATTTCTTTATCCAGTCTACCATTGATGGGCATTTAGGTTGGTTCCAGGTCTTGGCTATTGTGAATTGTGCTGCAATAAACATTAGGGTGCAGACCGCTTTTTTGTTTATCAATTTAAACTCCTTTGGGTAAATTCCAAGGAGTGGGATGGCTGGGTCGAACGGTAGGGTTATATTCAGGTTTCTGAGGAATCTCCAGACTGATTTCCATAGTGGCTTGACCAGTTTGCATTCCCACCAACAGTGGGTTAGTGTCCCTTTTTCCCCACATCCTCGCCAGCATCTGTTGTTGGTAGATTTCTGTATGTGAGCCATTCTAACCGGGGTGAGGTGAAACCTCATTGTGCTTTTGATTTGCATTTCCCTGATTACTAGTGACCTTGAACATTTTTTCATGTGCCTATTGGCCATTTGGATTTCCTCTTTTGAAAAATGTCTATTGAAGTCCTTGGCCCATCTCTTAATTGGGTTGTTGGTTTTGTTTTTGTGGAGTTTCTTGATCTCTTTGTAGATTCTGGTTATTAACCCTTTATCTGTTGCATAGTTTGCAAATATTTTTTCCCATTCTGTCGGTTGTCTCTTCACTCTCCTGACTGTTTCTTTTGCAGTACAGAAACTTCTCAATTTGATGCAATCCCAATAGTTGATTTTGGCTTTGACTGTCTGTGCCTCCCGGGTCTTTTCCAGAAATTCTTTGCCTGTGCCAATATCTTGAAGGGTTTCTCCAATGTTCTCTAATAACTTAATGGTGTCAGGACATAGATTTAGGTCTTTAATCCACGTTGAGTGGATTTTTGTGTAAGGTGTAAGGTAGGGGTCTTGCTTCATGCTTCTGCACGTGGAAATCCAATTATCCCAGCACCATTTATTGAATAGACTGTCCTTGCTCCAGGAATTAGTTTTAGATCCTTGATCAAATATAAGTTGGCTGTAGATGTTTGGGTTGATTTCTGGTGTTTCAATTCTGTTCCATTGGTCTATCCATCTGTTTCTGTACCAGTACCATGCTGTTTTGATTACAACTGCCCTGTAGTATGTCCTGAAGTCTGGTATTGTGATGCCTCCGGCTTTGTTTTTGTTGTACAAGATTGCTTTAGCTATTTGAGGTCTCTTGTGCCTCCATATGAATTTCAGCATCATTTTTTCTAGATCTGCGAAGAATGTCTTTGGTATCTTGATTGGGATTGCATTGAATCTATAAATTGCTTTTGGGAGAATGGACATTTTGATGATGTTGATTCTTCCAATCCATGAGCATGGAAGATTTTTCCATTTTTTGGTATCCTCTTCTATTTCTTTCTTTAAGGTTTTGTAATTCTCATCGTAGAGATCTTTAACGTCCTTGGTTAAGTTTATTCCAAGGTATTTGATTGTTTTTGTAGCTATTGTGAATGGGATTGATCTTAGCAGTTCTTTCTCAGTCATGGCATTGCTTGTGTATACAAAGGCTGTTGATTTTTGTGCATTGATTTTATATCCTGCCACTTTGCCAAACTCCTCTATGAGTTCCAATAGTCTCTTAGTAGAGTTCTTTGGATCCTCTAAGTACAGAATCATATCGTCTGCAAAGAGGGATAGTTTGACTTCTTCCTTCTTGATTTGTATTCCTTTGATTTCTTTTTCTTGTCTGATGGCTCTGGCTAAAACTTCCAGAACTATGTTAAATAGCAGTGGTGAGCGTGGGCATCCCTGCCTGGTGCCAGATTTCAGTGGAAATGCTTCCAACTTTTCCCCATTCAATAGGATGCTGGCTGTGGGTTTTTTATAAATTGCTTTGATTATATTGAGGAATGTTCCTTCTATACCCAATTTGCTTAGAGTTTTCATCATGAAAGGGTGTTGAGTTTTATCAAATGCTTTCTCTGCATCAATTGAGATAACCATATGGTTTTTCTTCTGCAGTCTGTTAATGTGGTGAATCACATTGATTGATTTGCGAATGTTGAACCATCCCTGCATACCAGGGATGAATCCCACTTGGTCTGGGTGGATGATTTTCCTGATGTGTTGTTGTATTCTATTGGCCAGAATTTTATTGAGGATTTTTGCGTCTATGTTCATCAGGGATATTGGTCTGTAATTTTCTTTCAGTGCTGCATCTTTCTCTGGCTTAGGGATTAAGGTGATGCTGGCTTCATAGAAAGAATTTGGGAGGATTCCCTCTTTTTCGATTGTTCTGAATAGTTTGAGAAGAAATGGGATTAGTTCTTCTTTAAATGTCTGGTAGAATTCAGCAGTGAATCCATATGGTCCTGGGCTTTTCTTTGTTGGGAGGGCCTTTATTACTGTTTCAATTTCTGTTTCAGTTATGGGTCTATTTAGGTTTTCTATGTCTTCATGGTTCAATTTTGGTAGATTGCATGTGTCCAGGAATCTATCCATTTCTGATAGGTTTTCCTGTTTGCTGGCGTACAGGTCCTTGTAGTAATTTCTGATGATTCTTTTTATTTCTGTGGTGTCTGTTGTTACGTTTCCTTTTTCATCTCTGATTTTATTGATTTGGGTCTTTTCTCTTCTTTTTTTAGTTAGTTGGGCCGATGGGGTGTCAATTTTGTTTATTTTTTCAAAAAACCAGCTTCTCGCTTGGCTGATTTTTTGTAATGTTTTTTTTGGATTCAATCCTGTTAATTTCTTCTCTGGTTTTAATTATTTCTCTTCTCCTACTAGATTTGGGTTTCGTTTGCTGCAGTTTTTCTAGGTCCTTGAGGTGCGCTGAAAGCTCATTTATTTGGTACCTTTCCAATTTCTTGATATAGGCACCTATTGCTATAAATTTGCCTCTCAATACTGCTTTTGCTGTATCCCATAAGTTTTGATATGTTGTGTTGTTGTCTTCATTTACTTCCAGAAAGTTTTTGATTTCTCTTTTGATTTCTTGAATGACCCAGTGTTCATTCACGAGCATGTTGTTCAGTCTCCATGTGTTTGCATACTTTCTGGGGTTTCCTGAGTTGCTAATTTCCAGCTTCATCCCGCTGTGGTCTGAGAAGCCGCATGGTATGATTCTAATTCTTTTGAATTTGCTGAGACTTGCTTTATGGCCTAGTATGTGATCAATCCTAGAGAAGGTTCCATGCGCTGCTGAGAAGAATGTGAAGTCTGTAGATGTAGGGTTGAAAGTTCTGTAGATATCTGTTAGATCCATTTGGGTAATAGTGTCAATTAAATCTGCTGTTTCCTTGTTGATCTTCTGTCCGGATGATCTGTCTATTTCTGAGAGTGGAGTATTGAAGTCCCCCAGTACTATTGTATTGGAATCTAAATCTCCCTTTAAGTCCCTTAACATATCTTTTAAATAGACCGGTGCCCTGTAATTAGGTGCATATACATTTATAATAGTTACATCTTCCTGTTGAATTGAACCCTTAATCATTATATAGTGTCCCTCTTTGTCTCTCTTAACAGTTTTTGTATTAAAGTTTATTTTGTCTGATATTAATATGGCTACACCTGCTTTTTTTGGTTTCTGTTGGCATGGAATATCTTTTTCCAACCTTTCACTTTCAGTCTGCATGCCTCTTTGTTAGAGAGATGTGTTTCTTGTAGGCAACAAATAGTTGGGTTGTGTTCTATGAGCCAGTCAGCCAAACGGTGTCTTTTAACTGAAGAATTCAGACCATTAATGTTCAATGTGACTATTGATACGTAGTGACTTTGCCCTGCCATTTTCCCGGAAATATTTTCTAGTATATGCTTTGAGCTTCCCATGCTCTTTTACTGGTAGGTGTTCTTCCTTTCCCTTCTTTCATATTGATGGCCGTGTTTCTGTGTTTCTGAGTGTAGCACATCTTTAAGTATCTTTTGCAGGGCCGGACGAGTGGCCACAAAGTCTTTCAATTTCTGTTTGCTATGAAAGGTCTTTATTTCACCTTCATTCACAAATGAGAGCTTGGCAGGATATAATATTCTGGGCTGGCAATTTTTCTCTCTTAGCACCTGTGCTATGTCTCGCCATTCCCTCCTAGCTTGTAGGGTTTCTGATGAGAAGTCAGCTGTGAGTCTGATTGGAGATCCTCTGAGAGTAATCTGACGTTTCTCTCTTGCACATTTTAGGATCTTTTCTTTATGTTTCACTGTGGTAAGTTTAATTACCACGTGTCGTGGTGAGGATGTCTTTTGGTCATGTTTATTGGGGGTTCTATGAGCTTCCTGTACTAGGATATCTCTGTCCTTCTCCAAACCTGGAAAGTTCTCTGCTAGTATCTCACTAAAAAGGCTTTCCAATCCTTTCTCTCTCTCCATGCCTTCAGGAACTCCTAGAACTCGAATGTTGGTTTTTTTAATAGTATCCTGTAGATTCCCAACAATATTTTTTAGATTTCTAAATTCCTCTTCTTTTCTTTGGTTTGACTGTATGTTTTCCTGTGCTCTATCTTCTAAGTCCGATATTCTCTCTTCTGCTTCACCCATTCTGTTTTTAAGGCTTTCTAATGTGTTTGTCATTTGATCTATTGAGCTCTTCATTTCATTTTGATTTCTCTTCACTATTACACTTTCCTGTTCTACTAGTTTCTGAGTTTCATTTTGACTCTTCCTTAAAATTTCATTTTCACGAGAGAGATTTTCAATCCTGTCCATTAAGGATTTCTGTAGTTCAAGGATTTGCTTTTGAAAACTTCTAAATGTTCTTATCATAAATTTTTTGAAATCTGTATCTTGCATTTCTTCTATCTCATCATCTTCATACTCTTGGCTTGGGGTGTTTTGCTTATTTGGAGGCATCATAGTGTCATCGTTGATCTTGCTCCCTCTATTTCTGTGTTTGTTACTCGGCATAGTTAATTCTTCTTGTGTCACTGTGTTTTTTTTTTTTTTTTATACTGTGTCCATGTTAAGTGGATTGCCTGCTGTTGGAGGAGCCTTGGAGGCTTGAGATGGGTGTGGCCTGAGAGCTCTGCCTGGTTCTTCCTGGTTAAGGGTGTGCAAAGGTGACACCCTCAGGTTATGCGTGGTAAATCTCTCTCTTTTTATTTATTTATTTATTTAATTTATTCAGGGGATAAGTAACACCGCAGGGCAGGGCTGTGCAGAATTGATGGTATTTAGCTTCCAGTCTTTGGCTCCTCTGGACTCCCACTGGGTTGCCTAGGCTACTGAATTGTAGTGACTCAGTTCCTTAACTCTCCCCCATTGATATGTAAATCCAGAGAGGAGGCCTGCTCTTTGTCTCTTGGGAATTCTTCAAGCCTTGCAGCCTTGTAACCTTTGCAAGGTTAGGGGGAAGAGAAACCCCGAAGCTTTTTTTTTTCCTTCTTTCCGGTAGTGAGTTTGCTGCACTTTCCGGCCCCCCTCTAGATTCTGACCCCCGTTTCCCCACCAATGTCTCGGGTTATTGAGCTCACCTCCCCTTCCAGCGCCGATGTGTGGACTCGGAGCCCTGAGCGTCCCAAGTCTCCCTGCTGTTGTCTGTGTGGCATGCACTCCCCTTGGAGCACTGGTGCGCTGACCCTGGGGCTTCTGCAGCTCAGTCCCGTGACTTGGCTTCCGCGTGGTGGGTGACCTTGTTCTCCCAGTAGGTCCTCCGATTCATGGCTGCTGCATCCAGAAGGGTTTCCTCTGCAATTTTTTTTTTGGTTCTATTTTCTGCAGGTACCGTAACTCCCCTTTTATTAAACTAAATTTTCCCGGACTATCGGTGCACGCCCTCACTATTCTGCCAT
Organism: Oryctolagus cuniculus; assembly: GCF_051225735.1. NCBI lineage: Eukaryota > Metazoa > Chordata > Mammalia > Lagomorpha > Leporidae > Oryctolagus > Oryctolagus cuniculus. The sequence continues at coordinate 50,882,624 of NC_142877.1, forward strand.
CTTGGCTCCGCCCTCGCAAGAATCCTTTGTGATATTGGGCTTGATTTAGTCACAAGGAAACCGGCTGTTTCCGGATTCATCTTCCCCTCCCAGCTGACTGGCTGTGGCATTCTGATTGAATTCACCTGAAAATCGCACTCACTCTTGACTTGGAAGGAATTACCATCTGTCTCCTCAGCAGAAGCGTATCATTATATTTTCCGAAGAAAAAAACTCATCTTGGTCTTGTCGCCTGTTGATTTCTAAGCATGAAATACCAACTTGTTGTATTTTATATTTAATTATGGATACTTTGTCTAAACTCTTGTTTATATTGTGTCAGAATACAACATTTGGGAAGAAAGAACGCAAAACCAACTGAGACCCAGAAAACATTTAGGAAATTTCTGCTCAAGAAACCAAAAATCGGCTGAGGCAACAGAACAATGACAGAAAGCCAGATTTGGAGCAGGAAAACAGCTGTGCCCTGATTGAAAAAGACCATTCCTCCCACACCCTGTACTAAAATTTCCATCCTCAAAACCAAAGCTCACATCAGAAAATTCATGACAAACCATGATAAATAAGAAAAATGGGAAAAAAGCCAAGAAATGCAAGTGTACTTAGTGATAAAGGGCTTGATTAAATCACGAGGAAACTGGCTGTTTCTGGATTCATCCACCCCTCCCAGCTGACTACTGTGGAATTCTGATTGAATTCACCTGAAAACTGCACTCACACTCGATTTGGAGGGAATTACTATTGTCCTCTCGGCGAAAGGGTTCCATTTATTTTTCCAAAACAAAAAAAAACTCCTCTTGGTCATATTGCCTGCAGATTTCTAAGCATGAAACACCAATTTGTTGTGTTTTTTTTAACTTTTATTTAATGAATATAAATTTCCAAATTACGGCTTATGGATTACAATGGCTTCCCCCCCATAACGTCCCTCCTACCCGCAACCCTCCCCTTTCCCACTCCCTCCCCCTTCCATTCACATGAGGATTCATTTTCAATTCTCTTTATATATAGAAGATCAGTTTATCACACATTAAGTAAAGATTTCAATAGCTTGCCCCCACGCAGAAACATAAAGTGAAAAATAATAGATGATTTTTTAAATGATGATGAAATCAGATCAGACTTATTGTCATGTTTAATCCCAGTGAGAGTCAAGTTGGGAATTGATAATTTCTTTTTTTTTTTTTTTTACAGAAGATCAGTTTAGTATACATTAAGTAAAGATTTCAACAGTTTGCACCCCCATAGAAACACAAAGTGAAATATACTGTTTGAGTACTCATTATAGCATTAAATCTCAATGTACAGCACATTAAGGACAGAGATCCTACATGAGGAGTAAGTGCACAGTGACTCCTGTTGTTGACTTTACCAATTGACACTCCTTTTTATGGCATCAGTAATCTCCCTATGCACCAGTCATGAGTTTCCAAGGCTATGGAAGCCCCTTGAGTTCCACGACTCTTATCTTGTTTAGACAAGGTCATAGTCGATGTGGAGGTTCTCTCCTCCCTTCAGAGAAAGATACCTCCTTCTTTGAAGACCTGTTCTTTCCACTGGGATCTCACTCACAGAGATCTTTCATTTAGGTGGCTTTTTTTTTTTTTTTTGCCAGAGTGTCTTGGCTATCCGTGCCTGAAATACTCTCATGGGCTTTTCAGCCAGATCTGAATGCCTTTAGGGCTGATTCTGAGGCCAGAGTGCTGTTTAGGACATCTGCCATTCTATGAGTCTGCTGAGTATCTCGCTTCCCATGTTGGATCACTCTCCCCTTTATTTATTCTATCGGTTAGTGTTAGCAGGTACTAGACTTGTTTATGTGCTCCCTTTGACTCTTAGTCCTTTCATTATGATCAATTGTGAACTGAAATTGATCACTTGGACTAGTGAGATGGCTACTCTGTCTAAACTCTTGTTTGTATTGTGTCAGAATACAAAATTTGGGAAGACAGAAGGCAAAATGAACTGAGACCAAGAAAACATTTAGGAAATTGCCGCTCAAGAAACCAAAAAGCGGCCGAGGCACCCAAAACAATGACAGAAAGCCAAAATTGGAGCAAGCCAAAAGCTATGCCCTGATGGAAAAAGACCATTCACCCGTGCCCTGACTCCATATTCCAGCCTCAAAACAAAAGCTCACATCAGAAAATTCATGACAAACCATGATCAATAAGAAAAATGGAAAAAAGCCAAAGAAATGCAAGTGTACTTAGTGAAAATGGGCTTGATTAAATCACAAGGAAACTGGCTGTTTCTGGATTCATCCACCCCCCCCAGCTGACTGGTTGTGGCATTCTGATTGAATTCACCTGAAAACTGCAATCACACTGGATTTGGAGGGAATTACTATTGTCCCCTCAGCGAAAGGGTTCCATATCATTTCCCAAAACAGAAAAACTCCTCTTGGTCATGTTGCCTGCAGATTTCTAAGCATGAAACTCCAATTTGTTGTGTTTTTTTTTTTTTTTTTGTTTTATAGTGGCTACTCTGTCTAAACTCTTCTTTGTATTGCATCAGAATACAACATTTGGGAAGGGAGAAGGCAAAACCAACTCAGACCGAGAAAACATTTAGGAAATTTCCGCTCAAGAAACCAAAAATTGGCTAAAGCACCCAAAACAATGACAGAAAGCCAGAATTGGAGCAAGCCAACAGCTGTGACCTGATTGAAAAAGACCATTCCTTCCACACCCTGTACTAAAATTTCCAGCCTCAAAACCAAAGCTCACATCAGAAAATTCATGACAAACCATGATAAACAAGAAAAATGGTTAAAAAAAAAGCCAAAGAAATGCAAGAGTCCTTAGTAATATTCTGTTTTTTGTCACATGTAAACCATTGGTTTCCGGATTCATCCATCCCTCCCAGCTGACTGGGTTGGCCTTCTGATTGAACTCACCTGAAAATTGCACTCACACTAGATTTGAAGGGAATCAATATCTGTCTGCTGTGCAAATTGTTTCCATTTCCTTTTCCAAAACACAAAAACTCCTCTTGGTTGTGTTGCCTGTAGATTTCTGAGCATGAAATGCCAATATGTTGGGTTTTTTATTTTATAATGGATACTCTGTCTAAATCTTTTTTGTATTGCATCAGAATACAAAATTTGGGAAGAAGAAGGGAAAATAAACTCAGACCAAGAAAACATTTAGGAAATTGCCACTCAAGAAGGAAAAATTGGCAGAGGCACTCAAAACAATGAGAGAAAGCCTGAATTGGAGCAAGCAATCAGCTGTGCCCTGATTAAAAAGACCATTCCTCCCGTGCCCTGAACTCCACATTCCAGTCTCAAACCAAAGCTCACTTCAGAAAATTCATGACAAGCCATGATCAATAAGAGAAATGTGAAATGAGGAAAAGAAATGCAAGAGTCTTTAGTAATATTCGGCTTGATTTAGTCTTGAGTAAACCATCGGTTCCCAGATTCATCCACCCCTTCCAACTGACTGTCTGTGGCATTCTGATTGAATTCACCTGAAAATCGCACTCACTCTGGATTTGGAGGGAATTAATATCTGTGATCAGCAAAAGGGTTCCATTTCATTTTCAAAAACACAAAAACTCCTCTTGGTCGTGTTGCCTGTAGATTTCTAAGCATGAAATACCAACTTGTTGTGTTTTTTATTTCATAATGGCTACTCTGTCTAAATCTTTTTTTGTATTGCATCAATATATAAAATTTGTGAAGGAAGAAGGGAAAATAAACTCAGACCGAGAAAACAAAATTTGGGGACCATGCCTCCCATTCCCTGAACTCCATATTCTTCCCTCAAAACCAAAGACCACATCAGAAAGTTCATGAAAATCCATGATCAGCAAGAAAAATGTCAAAAAACCCACAGAAATGCAGACTCCCTAGTGATATTCGGCTTGATTTAGTCAGAAGGAAACCGACTGTTTCCGGATTCATGCACCTATACCAGATGAGTGGCTGTGGCATTCTGATTGAATTCACCTGAAAATCGCACACACAGTTGATTTGGAGGGAATTAATATCTGTCACCTCATCAGAAGGGTTCCTTTTCTTTTTCCAAAACAGAGGAACTGATCTTGCTCTTGTTGCCTGTAGATTTCTAAGCATGAAACGCCAACTTGTTGTGTTTTTGATTTTATAATGGCTACTCTGTCTAAACTCTTGTATGTATTGCGTCAGAATACAAAATTTGGGAAGGAAGAAAGCAAAATAAACTCAGACTGAGAGAACATTTAGGAAATTGCCACTCAAGAAACCAAAAAGCGGCCGAGGCACCCAAAACAATGCCAGAAAGCCAGAATTGGAGAAAGCCAACGGCTGTGCCGTGATTGAAAACCACCATTCCTCCCGTGCCCTGGACGCCATATTCTAGCCTCAAAACCAAAGCTCACATCAGAAAATGCGTGACAAACCATGATCAATAAGAGAAATGTGAAAAAGCCAAAGAAATGCAAGAGTCCTTAATGATATTGGGCTTGATTTAGTCACAAGTAAACCATCTGTTTCTGGATTCATCCACCCCTCCCAGCTGACTGGCTGTCACATTCTGATTGAATTCACCTGAAAATCGCACACGCAGTCGATTTGGAGGGAATTGATATCTGTCCCCCAAGCTAAATGTTTCCATTTTCTTTTCAAAAACACAAAAACCCATCTTGCTTGTGTTACCTGTAGATTTCTAAGCATGAAATACCAACTTGTTGTGTTTTTTATTTTATAATGGATACTCTGTCTAAACTCTTGTTTGTATGGGTCGGAATATAAAATTTGGGAAGCAATAATGCAAAACAAACTCAGACTGAGAAAACATTAAGGAAATTGCCACTCAAGAAACCAAAAAGCGGCTGAGGCACCTAAACAATGACAGAAAGCCAGAATTGGAGCAAGCCAACAGCTGTGCCCTGATTGAAAAGCACCATTCCTCCCATACCCTGGACGCCATATTCTAGCCTCAAAACCAAAGCTCACATCAGAAAATTCATGACAAACCATGATCAAGAAGAAAAATGTGAAAAAAGCCAAGGAAATGCAAGAGAGCTTAGTGATATTGGGCTTGATTTAGTCACAAGGAAACCAGCTGTTTCCAGGTTCATCCACCCCTCCCAGCTGACTGGCTGTGGCCTTCTGATTGAATTCACATGAAAACCATACTCACACTCCATTTGGAGGGTATTGATATCAGTCCCCTCTGCAAAATGTGTCCATTTCTTTTCCAAAACACAAAAACTCCTCTTGGTCGTGTTGCCTGTAGATTTCTATGCATGAAACACCAACTTGTTGTGTTTCTTATTTCATAATGGCGACTCTGTCTAAACTCTTGTTTGTGGTGCGTCAGAATACAAAATATGGGATGGCAGAAGGCAAACCCAACTCAGACCCAGAAAACATTTAGGAAAGTTTCGCTCAAGAAATGAACAATCAGCTGAGGCACCCAAAACAATGACAGAAAATCAGAATTGGATCTAGAAAACAGCTATGCTCTGATGGAAAAACCATTCCTTCTGTGCACTGAACTCCATATTCCAGCCGCTAAATAAAAGCTCACATCAGAAAATTCATCACAAAGTATAATAAAAAATGTGAAAAACACCAAAGAAATGCAAGAATTCTTAGTGATAGTGGGCTTGATCTCTCACAAGTAAACCGTCTGTTTCCGGATTCATCCACCCCTCCCAGCTGACTGGCTGTGGCCTTCTGATTGAATTCACCTGAAAATCTCACTCACACCCGATCTGGAGGGAATTACCATCTGTCTCCTCAGCAGAAGGTTACCATTATATTTTCCAAAGAAAAAAACTTATCTTGGTCTTGTTGCCTGTAGATTTCTAAGCATGAAATACCAACTTGTTGTGTTTTTTATTTCATAATGGATACTGTGTCTAAATCTTTTTTTGTATTGCATCAATATATAAAATTTGGGAAGGAAGAAGGGAAAATAAACTCAGACCGAGGAAACATTTAGGAAATTGCCGCTCAAGAAACCAAAAATCGGCCGAAGCATCCAAAACAATGACAGAAACCAGAACTGGAGCAAGCCAACAGCTGTGCCCTGATTGAAAAAGACCATTCCTCCTTGCCCTGTACTGCAATTTCCAGCCTCAAACCAAAACTCACATCAGAAAATTCATGACAAACCATGATAAGTAAGAAAAATGTGAAAAAAGCCAAAGACATCCAAGAGTTCTTAGTGATATTGTGCTTGATTTAGTCACAAGGAAACCGGCTGTTTCCAGATTCATCCACCCCTCCCAGCTGACTGGCTGTGCCATTCTGATTGAATTCACCTGAAAATCGCACTCACACTCGATTTGGAGGGAATTACTATCTGTCCAGAAAGCAGAATATTACCATTTCATTTTCTAAGCAAAAAAACTCATCTTGGTCATGGTGCCTCTAGATTTCTAAGCATGAAATGCCAATTTGTTTTTTTTTTATTATCTAATGGCTACTCTGTCTGAACTCTTGTTTGTATTGTGTCAGAATAAAAAATTTGACAGGAAGAAATCAAACCCAACCTAGACCCAGAAATCATTTAGGAAATTTCCACTCAAGAAACCAAAAATCGGCTAAGGCACCTAAAACAATGCCAGAAAGCCAGAGTTGGAGCAAGCCAACAGCTGTGTCCTGATTGAAAAAGACCATTCCTCCCGTGCCCTGAACTCCATATTCCAACCTCAAAACCAAAGCTCACATCAGAAAATTCATGACAATCCATGATCAGTAAGAAAAAGGTGAAAAACTCCACAGAAATGCAAGAGTTCTTAGTGGTATTGGGCTTGATTCAGTCACCAGGAAACCGACGGTTTCCGGATTCATGCACCTCTACCAGCTGACTGGCTGTGGCATTCTGATTGAATTCACCTGAAAATCGCACACACAGTCGATTTGGAGGGAATTGATATCTGTCACCTCATCAGAAGGGTTCCTTTTCTTTTTCCAAAACAGAGGAACTGATCTTGCTCTTGTTGCCTGTAGATTTCTAAGCATGAAACGCCAACTTGTTGTGTTTTTGATTTCATAATGTCTACTCTGTCTAAACTCTTGTTTGTATTGCATCAGAATATAAAATTTGAGAAGGAAGAAAGCAAAATAAACTCAGACTGAGAGAACATTTAGGAAATTGCCACTCAAGAAACCAAAAAGCGGCCAAGGCACCCAAAACAATGCCAGAAAGCCAGAATTGGAGCAAGCCAACAGCTGTGCCCTGATTGAAAAGCACCATTCCTCCTGTGCCCTGGACGCTATATTCCAGCCTCAAAACCAAAGCTCACATCAGAAAATTCATGACAAACCATGATAAGAAGAAAAATGTGAAAAAAGCCAAAGAAACGCAAGAGACCTTAGTGATAATGGGTTTCATTTAGTCACAAGGAAACTGGCTGTTTCCAGGTTCATCCACCCCTCCCAGCTGACTGGCTGTGGCCTTCTGATTGAATTCACATGAAAACCATACTCACACTCCATTTGGAGGGTATTGATATCAGTCCCCTCTGCAAAATGTGTCCATTTCTTTTCCAAAACACAAAAACTCCTCTTGGTCGTGTTGCCTGCAGTTTTCTATGCATGAAACACCAACTTGTTGTGTTTCTTATTTCATAATGGCGACTCTGTCTAAACTCTTGTTTGTGGTGCGTCAGAATACAAAATATGGGATGGCAGAAGGCAAACCCAACTCAGACCCAGAAAACATTTAGGAAAGTTTCGCTCAAGAAATGAACAATCAGCTGAGGCACCCAAAACAATGACAGAAAGCCAGAATTGGATCAAGAAAACAGCTATGCTCTGATGGAAAAGACCATTCCTCCTGTGCACTGAACTCCATATTCCAGCCGCTAAATAAAAGCTCACATCAGAAAATTCATCACAAAGTATAATAAAAAATGTGAAAAACACCAAAGAAATGCAAGAATTCTTAGTGATAGTGGGCTTGATCTCTCACAAGTAAACCGTCTGTTTCCGGATTCATCCACCCCTCCCAGCTGACTGGCTGTGGCCTTCTGATTGAATTCACCTGAAAATCTCACTCACACCCGATCTGGAGGGAATTACCATCTGTCTCCTCAGCAGAAGGTTACCATTATATTTTCCAAAGAAAAAAACTTATCTTGGTCTTGTTGCCTGTAGATTTCTAAGCATGAAATACCAACTTGTTGTGTTTTTTATTTCATAATGGATACTGTGTCTAAATCTTTTTTTGTATTGCATCAATATATAAAATTTGGGAAGGAAGAAGGGAAAATAAACTCAGACCGAGGAAACATTTAGGAAATTGCCGCTCAAGAAACCAAAAATCGGCCGAAGCATCCAAAACAATGACAGAAACCAGAACTGGAGCAAGCCAACAGCTGTGCCCTGATTGAAAAAGACCATTCCTCCTTGCCCTGTACTGCAATTTCCAGCCTCAAACCAAAGCTCACATCAGAAAATTCATGACAAACCATGATAAGTAAGAAAAATGTGAAAAAAGCCAAAGACATCCAAGAGTTCTTAGTGATATTGTGCTTGATTTAGTCACAAGGAAACCGGCTATTTCCAGATTCATCCACCCCTCCCAGCTGACTGGATGTGGCATTCTGATTGAATTCACCTGAAAATCGCACACACATTCGATTTGGAGGGAATTAATATCTGTCAGCTCATCAGAAGTGTTCCATTTCATTTTCGAAAACATAAAAATTCCTCTATGTAGTGTTTTCTGTAGATTCGTCATCATGGAATGCCAATTTGTTGTGTTTTTTTATTTTTTAATGGCTACTCTGTCTAAACTCTTGTTTGTATAGCATCAGAATACAACATTTGGGAAGGAAGAAGGCAAAAGAAATTCAGACCACAAAAGCATTTAGGAAATTGCTGCTTAACAAATCAGCAATCGGCTGATGCACCTGAAACAATGACCAAAATCCAGAATTGGAGCAAGCCAACAGCTGTGCCCTGATTGAAAAAGACCTTTCCTCCCATGCCCTGAACTCCATATTACAGACTAAAATCCAAAGCTCATATGAGATAATTCATTACAAACCATGATCAACAGGAGAATTATGAAAAATGCCTAAAAATGCAAGCACACATAGTGATATTGGGCTTTGTTTAGTCACAAGGAAACCGGCTGTTTCTGGATTCATCCAACCCTCGCTGCTGACTGGCTGAGCATTCTGATTGAATTCACCTGAAAATCACACACACACTCATTTGCAGGGAATTAATATCTCTCCCCTCAGCAGATGCATTCCACATCATTTTCTGAAGCACAAAAACTCCTCTTGGTCATGTTGCCTGTAGATTTCTAAGCATGGAACCCCAATTTGTTGTGCATTTTTTTTCATAATGGCGACTCTGTGTAAACTCTTGTTTGTATTGTGACAGAATACATAACATAAGATGGAAGAAGGCAAAACCAACTCAGACCCAGAAAACATTTAGGAAATTGTCACTCTAGAGACCAACAATTGGCTGAGGCACCCAAAACAATGACAGAAAGCCAGAATTGGAGCAACCCAACAGCTGTGCCCTGATGGAAAACGCCATTCTTCCCGTGCCCTGAACTCCATATTCCAGCCTCAAAACCAAAGCTCACATCAGGAAATTCATGACAAACCATGATCAATAAGAAAAATATGAAAAATGCCAAAGAAATGCAAGACTCCTTATTGATATTGGGCTTGATTTAGCCAAAAAAAAACTGGCTGTTTCTGGATTCATCCACCCCTCCCAGCTGACTGGCTGTGGCATTCTGATTGAATTCACCTGAAAATCGCACTCACACTCGATTTGCAGGTAATTATTGTCTGTCCCCTCAGCAAGTGTTCCATTTCATTTTTGAAAACAGAAAAAATCCTCTTGGTTGTGTTGCCTGTAGATTTGTAAACATGAAATGCCAATTTGTTATGTTTTCATTTCATAATGGGTACTCTGTATAAACTCTTGTTTGTATTGCATCAGAATAGAGCATTTGGGAAGGCAGAAGGCAAACCCAACTCAGACCCAGAAAACATTTAGATAATTGCCGCTCAAGAAACCAAAAATTGGCTAAGGCACCCAAAACAATGACAGAAAGCCAGAATTGGAGCAACCCAACAGCTGTGCCCTGATTGAAAAAGACCATTCCTCCCGCACCCTGAACTCCATATTGCAGTCTCAATACCAAAACTCACGTCAGAAAATTCATCACAAACCATGATCAATAAGAAAAATGTGAAAAAATCCAAAGAAATCCCAGAGTTCTTAGTGACATCTGGCTTGATTTAGTCACTAGGAAAGTGACTGTTTCCAAATTCATCTACCCCTCCTGGCAGACTGGCTGTGGCATTCTGAATGAATTCACCAGAAAATCACACTCACACTCAATTTCGAGGGAATTAATATCTGTCCACTGATCAGAAGGTTACCATTATATTTTCCAAAGAAAAAAAACTTATCTTGGTCGTGTTGCCTGTAGATTTTTAAGCATGCAACCGCATTGTGTTGTGTTTTTTATTCCATGATGGCTATTCCATCAAAACTGTTGTTAGTATAGCGACAGAATACAAAATTTAGGAAGGAAGAAGGCAAAACAACAGCCCCAGAAAACACAATATATGTTCACAATAATGTCCAGAAAACACAAACAAACACAGAGGCTGTAGCAAGATCAGGGATGGAGATAGCCGGAACACACCAGATATTTCTGCTTTCATCCAGGCATATCCAGACAAACTCTTGTGCAATTCGGTGTAATTTAAACAAAAAAACACAGTCAAAGTGGTTTTGGAGAAAAGCACAATCTTTTTGTTTGGCAAGTGGATCCAGTGTCATGTTTACAAACAGAAATGTCATGTTTTCTTGGGTTTCTGATCTTTCTGCATAGAAAACTCGAATGTGTGGAGGATTTGACTCCATGTGGAACCAATTAGCATTAGCTGGCAGAAAACAAAATGGTACGTGCTAAAATACATCGAAACCGTCAAGTCCATAGATTATGTCCAGAAAACACAAACAAACACAGAGGCTGCAGCAAGATCTGGGATTGAGATAGCCACAACACACCGGATATTTCTGCTTTCATCCAGGTGTATCTAGACAAAGTGTTGTGGATTTCCGTTTAATTTTAGAAAAAATCACCATGAAAGTGGTTTTGGAGAAAAGCACAATCTTTCTATTCGGGAAGTGGATCCAATGGCATGTTTACACACACCGATATCATGTTTTCTCGGGTTTCTGAGCTTTCTGCCTACAAAACTTGAATGTGTGGAGGATTTGACTCCATGTGGAGCCTATTAGCATATGCCGACAGAAAGCAAAAAGTTACATGCTAAAATGCATTCAAAACTGCAAATTCCACAGATAATGTCCAGAAAATACAAACAAACACAGAGGCTGTAGCAAGATCTGTGATGGAGATAGATAAAACAACCAGATACTTCTGCTTTCATCCAGGCATATACAGACAAAGTATTGTGGAATTAGGTGTGATTTTACAAAAAATCACCATGAAAGTGGTTTTGGAGAAAAGCACAATATTTCTTTCGGCAAGTGGATCCAATGCCATGTTTACAACACAAATAACATGTTTTACTGGATTTCTGAAGCTTTCTGCCTAGAAAACTCGAATGTGTGGAGGATTTGACTGTATGTGGAACCAATTAGTGTTTGCCAGCAGAAAAAAAAATGCTGCATGCTAAAATGCATTCAAAACCGTCAAGTCCATAGATAATGTCCAGAAAACACAAACAAACACAGAGGCTGTTGCAAGATCTGGGATGGAGATAGCCACAACACACCAGATATTTCTGCTTTCATGCAGGCATATATAGACAAAGTGTTGTGGAATTCATTTGAAATAAAACCAAAAAATCACCGTCAAAGAGGTTTTGGAGAAAGGCACAATCGTTCTGTTTGGCAAGTGGATCCATTGTCTTGTTTACAAACACAAATATCATGTTTTCCTGGGTTTCTAAAGCTTTTTACCTAGAAAACTTGAATGTGTGGAGGATTTGACTCCATGTGGAAGGAATTAGCGTTTGCAGGCGAAATACAAAAATTTACATGCTAAAATGCATTCAAAACCATCAAGTTCGTACATAATGTCCAGAAAACACAAACAAACACAAAGGCTGTAGCAAGATCTGGGATGGAGATAGTCACAATACACCATATATTTCTGCTTTCATCCAGGCATATACAGACAAAGTATTGTGGAATGCGTTTGAAATTGAACCAAAAAATCACCGTAAAAGTGGTTTTGGAAAAAAGCACAAGCTTTCTATTCAAAAAGTGGATCCAGTGACATGTTTACAAAGGCAAATATCATGTTTTCTTGGGTTTCTGAAGCTTACTGCCTAGAAAACTAGAATGTGTGGAGGATTTTACACCATGTGGAAGGAATTAGTGTTTGCCGGCAGAAATCAAAATGTTACATGCTAAAACGCATTCAAAACTGTAAAGTCCATAGATAATGTCCAAAGAATACGCACACAGAGGTGGTAGCAAGATCTGGGATGGAGATAGCCACAACACACCAGATATTTCTGCTTTCATCAATGCATATCCAGGCAAAGTGTTGTGGAATTCGGGTGAAATTTTTCAAAAAAAAATCACTGTCAAAGTGTTTTAGGAGAAAAGCACACTCTTTCCCTTCGGCAAGTGGATCCAATGTCATGTTTACAAACACTAATATCATTTTTTCTTGGTTTTCTGAAGCTCTCTGCCTACAAAATTCGAATATGGAAGATATGAATCCATGTGTAACCAGTTAGCCTTTGCAGGCAGAAAACAAAAAGTTACATGCTCTAATGCATTCAAAACCGTCAATTTGTAGGCAATGCCCAGACAACACAAACACAGACTGTAGCAAGATCAGGGATGGAGGTAGCCACAACACACCAGATATTTCTGCTTTCCTCCATGCATATCAGGACAAAGTGTTGTGGAATTCAGTGTAATTTTACCAAAAATTCACGGTCAAAGTGGTTTTGGACAAAAGCACAATCTTTCTATTCAGAAAGTGGATACAATGGCATGCTTACACAAAACAATGTCATGTTTTCTCGGGTTTCTGAAATTTTCTGCCTAGAAATCTCGAATGTGTGGAATATTTGACTCCATGTGGAACCAATTAGTGTTTGTCATCAGAAAACAAAACATGTTAAAATGCATCGAAACCGTCAAGCCTGTAGATAATGTCCAGAAAACACAAACGCAGGGTCTGTAGCAAGATCTGGGATGGAGATAAAAACAATAAACCAGATATTTCTGCTTTCCTCCAGGCTTATCAGACAAAGTGTTGTGGAATTCGGTGTAATTTTAAAAAATTTCACTGCCAAAGTTGTTTTGAGAAAAGCACAATCTTTCTATTCAGCTAGTGGATCCTATGTCATGTTTACAATACAAATATCATGTTTTCTTTGGTTTCTGAAGCTTTCTGCCTTGAAAAGTCGAATGTGTGGAGGATTTGACTGCACGTGGAACGAATTAGAATTTGACGGACGAAAACAAAATGTTACATGCTAAAATGCATTCAAAAGCATTAATCCATAGTTAATGTCCAGAAAACACAAACAAACACAGAGGCAATAGCAAGATCTGGGATGGGATAGCCACAACACACCAGATATTTCTGCTTTCATCCAGGCATATGTAGACAAAATGTTGTGAAATTCGGGTGAAATTTATCCAAAAAGTCACCATCAAAGTGGTTTTGGAGAAAAGCGCACGCTTTCCCTTAAGCAAGAGAATCCAATGTCATGTTTACAAACACAAATATCATGTTTTCTTGGGTGTCTGAAGCTTTCTGCCTACAAAGCTCGAATGTATGGAGGATTTGATCCCTGTGAAACCAATTAGCGTTTGCAGGCAGAAAATTAAAAGGTACATGCTAAAATGCATTCCAAACCATCAATACGTAGTTAATGTTCAGAAAACACAAACACAGAGGCTGCAGTAAGACATGGGATCGAGATAGCCACAACACACCAGATATTTCTGCTTTCATCCAGGCATATCCGGACAAAGTGTTGTGGATTTCCGTGTAATTTTAATAAAATATCACCATTAAATGGTTTTGGAGAAAAGCACAATCTTTCTATTCAGAAAGTGGATAAAACGGCATGCTTACACACAACAATATCCTGTTTTCTCGGGTTTCTGAAACTTTCCCCATAGAAAACATGAATGTGTGGAGGATTTCATCTATGTGGAACCAAGTAGAATTTGCAAGCAGAAAACAAAAAGTTACATGCCAAAATGCATTCAAAACTGTTAGGTCCATAGATAATGCCCAGAAAACACAAACAATCACAGAGGCTGTAGCAAGATCTGGGATGGAGATAACCACAACACACCAGCTACTTCTGCTTTCATCCAGGCATATCCAGAGAAGTGTTGTGGAATTCAGGTGAAATTAACCAAAAAATCACAGTCAAAGTGGTTTGGAGAAAAGCACAATCTTTCCGTACGGCAGGTGGATCCAATGTCATGTTGACAACACAAATATCATGTTTTCTTGGGTTTCTGATGTTTTCTGCATAGAAACCTCGAAAGTGTGGAGGATTTGACTCCATGTGGAACGAATTAGCGTTTGCAGGCAGGAAACAAAAAGTTACATGCTAATATACATTCAAAACCATAAAGTCCGTAGAGAATGTCGAGAAAGCAGAAACAAACATAGAGGCTGTAGCAAGGTCTGGGATTAAGATAGCCACAGACACCAAATAGTCATGCTTTCATCCAGGCATATCCAGACCAAGTGTTGTGGAATTCGGTGTAATTTAACCAGAAAATCACCATCAAAGTGGTTTTGGAGAAAGGCACAAACTTTCTATTCTGCAAGTGGATTCAAGAGCATGTTTACACACACAAATATCATGTTTTCTTTGGTTTCTGGCACTTTCTGTGTAGAAAACTCAAATATGGGGAGGATTTGACTCTATAAGGAACGAATTAGCGTTTGCAGGCAGAAAACAAAAAGTTACATGCCAAAATGCATTCAAAACCATAAAGTCCGTAGAGAATGTCCAGAAAATACAAACACACACACAGGCTGTAGCAAGATCTGGGATCGAGATAGCCACAAACACCAGATATTTCTGCTTTCATCCAGGCATATCCGGACAAAGTATTGTGGAATTTGGGTGAAATTTAACCAAAAATATGACCGTCAAATTGGTTTTGGAGAAAAGCACAATCTTTCTGTTCAGGAAGTGGAGCCAATGTCATGTTTACAAGCACAAAAAATATCGTGTTTTCTCGGTTTTCTTAAGCTTTCTGCCTAGAACATGCGAAGGTGTGGAGGATTTGACTCCATGGGGAGCCTATTAGCGTTTGCCAGCAGAAAAGAAAGTGTTAGATGCTAAAGTACATTCCAAACCGTCAAGTCCGTAGAGAATGTCCAGAAAACACCAACAAACCCAGAGGCTGTAGCAAGATCTGGGATGGAGATAACCACAACACACCAGCTACTTCTGCTTTCATCCAGGCATATCCAGAGAAGTGTTGTGGAATTCAGGTGAAATTAACCAAAAAATCACAGTCAAAGTGGTTTGGAGAAAAGCACAATCTTTCCGTACGGCAGGTGGATCCAATGTCATGTTGACAACACAAATATCATGTTTTCTCGGGTTTCTGATGTTTTCTGCATAGAAAACTCGAAAGTGTGGAGGATTTGACTCCATGTGGAACGAATTAGCGTTTGCAGGCAGGAAACAAAAAGTTACATGCTAATATACATTCAAAACCATAACGTCCGTAGAGAATGTCGAGAAAGCAGAAACAAACATAGAGGCTGTAGCAAGGTCTGGGATTAAGATAGCCACAGACACCAAATAGTCATGCTTTCATCCAGGCATATCCAGAGAAGTGTTGGGGAATTCAGGTGAAATTAACCAAAAAATCACCGTCAAAGTGGTTTGGAGAAAAGCACAATCTTTCCGTACGGCAGGTGGATCCAATGTCATGTTGACAACACAAATATCATGTTTTCTTGGGTTTCTGATGTTTTCTGCATAGAAACCTCGAAAGTGTGGAGGATTTGACTCCATGTGGAACGAATTAGCGTTTGCAGGCAGGAAACAAAAAGTTACATGCTAATATACATTCAAAACCATAAAGTCCGTAGAGAATGTCGAGAAAGCAGAAACAAACATAGAGGCTGTAGCAAGGTCTGGGATTAAGATAGCCACAGACACCAAATAGTCATGCTTTCATCCAGGCATATCCAGACCAAGTGTTGTGGAATTCGGTGTAATTTAACCAGAAAATCACCATCAAAGTGGTTTTGGAGAAAGGCACAAACTTTCTATTCTGCAAGTGGATTCAAGAGCATGTTTACACACACAAATATCATGTTTTCTTTGGTTTCTGGCACTTTCTGTGTAGAAAACTCAAATATGGGGAGGATTTGACTCTATAAGGAACGAATTAGCGTTTGCAGGCAGAAAACAAAAAGTTACATGCCAAAATGCATTCAAAACCATAAAGTCCGTAGAGAATGTCCAGAAAATACAAACACACACACAGGCTGTAGCAAGATCTGGGATCGAGATAGCCACAAACACCAGATATTTCTGCTTTCATCCAGGCATATCCGGACAAAGTATTGTGGAATTTGGGTGAAATTTAACCAAAAATATGACCGTCAAATTGGTTTTGGAGAAAAGCACAATCTTTCTGTTCAGGAAGTGGAGCCAATGTCATGTTTACAAGCACAAAAAATATCGTGTTTTCTCGGTTTTCTTAAGCTTTCTGCCTAGAACATGCGAAGGTGTGGAGGATTTGACTCCATGGGGAGCCTATTAGCGTTTGCCAGCAGAAAAGAAAGTGTTAGATGCTAAAGTACATTCCAAACCGTCAAGTCCGTAGAGAATGTCCAGAAAACACCAACAAACCCAGAGGCTGTAGCAAGATCTGGGATGGAGATAACCACAACACACCAGCTACTTCTGCTTTCATCCAGGCATATCCAGAGAAGTGTTGTGGAATTCAGGTGAAATTAACCAAAAAATCACAGTCAAAGTGGTTTGGAGAAAAGCACAATCTTTCCGTACGGCAGGTGGATCCAATGTCATGTTGACAACACAAATATCATGTTTTCTCGGGTTTCTGATGTTTTCTGCATAGAAAACTCGAAAGTGTGGAGGATTTGACTCCATGTGGAACGAATTAGCGTTTGCAGGCAGGAAACAAAAAGTTACATGCTAATATACATTCAAAACCATAACGTCCGTAGAGAATGTCGAGAAAGCAGAAACAAACATAGAGGCTGTAGCAAGGTCTGGGATTAAGATAGCCACAGACACCAAATAGTCATGCTTTCATCCAGGCATATCCAGAGAAGTGTTGGGGAATTCAGGTGAAATTAACCAAAAAATCACCGTCAAAGTGGTTTGGAGAAAAGCACAATCTTTCCGTACGGCAGGTGGACCCAATGTCATGTTGACAACACAAATATCATGTTTTCTCGGGTTTCTGAAGCTTTCTCACTTGAAAATTTGAATGTGTGGAGGATGTGACTCCATGTGGAACGAATTAGCGTTTGCAGGCAGGAAACAAAAAGTTACATGCTAATATACATTCAAAATCATAAAGTCCGTAGAGAATGTCGAGAAAGCAGAAACAAACATAGAGGCTGTAGCAAGGTCTGGGATTAAGATAGCCACAGACACCAAATAGTCATGCTTTCATCCAGGCATATCCAGACCAAGTGTTGTGGAATTCGGTGTAATTTAACCAGAAAATCACCGTCAAAGTGGTTTTGGAGAAAGGCACAAACTTTCTATTCTGCAAGTGGATTCAAGAGCATGTTTACACACACAAATATCATGTTTTCTTTGGTTTCTGGCACTTTCTGTGTAGAAAACTCAAATATGGGGAGGATTTGACTCTATATGGAATGAATTAGCGTTTGCAGGCAGAAAACAAAATGTTACATGCCAAAATGCATTCAAAACCATAAAGTCCGTAGAGAATGTCCAGAAAATACAAACACACACACAGGCTGTAGCAAGATCTGGGATCGAGATAGCCACAAACACCAGATATTTCTGCTTTCATCCAGGCATATCCGGACAAAGTGTTGTGGAATTTGGGTGAAATTTAACCAAAAATATGACCGTCAAATTGGTTTTGGAGAAAAGCACAATCTTTCTGTTCAGGAAGTGGAGCCAATGTCATGTTTACAAGCACAAAAAATATCGTGTTTTCTCGGTTTTCTTAAGCTTTCTGCCTAGAACACTCGAAGGTGTGGAGGATTTGACTCCATGTGGAGCCTATTAGCGTTTGCCAGCAGAAAAGAAAGTGTTAGATGCTAAAGTGCATTCCAAACCGTCAAGTCCGAAGAGAATGTCCAGAAAACACCAACAAACACAGAGGCTGTAGCAAGATCTGGGATGGAGATAACCACAACACACCAGCTACTTCTGCTTTCATCCAGGCATATCCAGAGAAGTGTTGTGGAATTCAGGTGAAATTAACCAAAAACTCACAGTCAAAGTGGTTTGGAGAAAAGCACAATCTTTCCGTACGGCAGGTGGATCCAATGTCATGTTGACAACACAAATATCATGTTTTCTCGGGTTTCTGATGTTTTCTGCATAGAAAACTCGAAAGTGTGGAGGATTTGACTCCATGTGGAACGAATTAGCGTTTGCAGGCAGGAAACAAAAAGTTACATGCTAATATACATTCAAAACCATAACGTCCGTAGAGAATGTCGAGAAAGCAGAAACAAACATAGAGGCTGTAGCAAGGTCTGGGATTAAGATAGCCACAGACACCAAATAGTCATGCTTTCATCCAGGCATATCCAGACCAAGTGTTGTGGAATTCGGTGTAATTTAACCAGAAAATCACCGTCAAAGTGGTTTTGGAGAAAGGCACAAACTTTCTATTCTGCAAGTGGATTCAAGAGCATGTTTACACACACAAATATCATGTTTTCTTTGGTTTCTGGCACTTTCTGTGTAGGAAACTCAAATATGGGGAGGATTTGACTCTATATGGAACGAATTAGCGTTTGCAGGCAGAAAACAAAAAGTTACATGCCAAAATGCATTCAAAACCATAAAGTCCGTAGAGAATGTCCAGAAAACACAAACACACACACAGGCTGTAGCAAGATCTGGGATCGAGATAGCCACAAACACCAGATATTTCTGCTTTCATCCAGGCATATCTGGACAAAGTGTTGTGGAATTTGGGTGAAATTTAACCAAAAATATGACCGTCAAATTGGTTTTGGAGAAAAGCACAATCTTTCTGTTCAGGAAGTGGAGCCAATGTCATGTTTACAAGCACAAAAAATATCGTGTTTTCTCGGTTTTCTTAAGCTTTCTGCCTAGAACACGCGAAGGTGTGGAGGATTTGACTCCATGGGGAGCCTATTAGCGTTTGCCAGCAGAAAAGAAAGTGTTAGATGCTAAAATGCATTCCAAACCGTCAAGTCCGTAGAGAATGTCCAGAAAACACCAACAAACACAGAGGCTGTAGCAAGATCTGGGATGGAGATAACCACAACACACCAGCTACTTCTGCTTTCATCTAGGCATATCCAGAGAAGTGTTGTGGAATTCAGGTGAAATTAACCAAAAAATCACAGTCAAAGTGGTTTGGAGAAAAGCACAATCTTTCCGTACGGCAGGTGGATCCAATGTCATGTTGACAACACAAATATCATGTTTTCTCGGGTTTCTGAAGCTTTCTCACTTGAAAATTTGAATGTGTGGAGGATTTGACTCCATGTGGAACGAATTAGCGTTTGCAGGCAGGAAACAAAAAGTTACATGCTAATATACATTCAAAATCATAAAGTCCGTAGAGAATGTCGAGAAAGCAGAAACAAACATAGAGGATGTAGCAAGGTCTGGGATTAAGATAGCCACAGACACCAAATAGTCATGCTTTCATCCAGGCATATCCAGAGAAGTGTTGTGGAATTCAGGTGAAATTAACCAAAAAATCACAGTCAAAGTGGTTTGGAGAAAAGCACAATCTTTCCGTACGGCAGGTGGATCCAATGTCATGTTGACAACACAAATATCATGTTTTCTCGGGTTTCTGATGTTTTCTGCATAGAAAACTCGAAAGTGTGGAGGATTTGACTCCATGTGGAACGAATTAGCGTTTGCAGGCAGGAAACAAAAAGTTACATGCTAATATACATTCAAAACCATAAAGTCCGTAGAGAATGTCGAGAAAGCAGAAACAAACATAGAGGCTTTAGCAAGGTCTGGGATTAAGATAGCCACAGACACGAAATAGTCATGCTTTCATCCAGGCATATCCAGACCAAGTGTTGTGGAATTCAGTGTAATTTAACCAGAAAATCACTGTCAAAGTGGTTTTGGAGAAAGGCACAAACTTTCTATTCTGCAAGTGGATTCAAGAGCATGTTTACACACACAAATATCATGTTTTCTTTGGTTTCTGGCACTTTCTGTGTAGAAAACTCAAATATGGGGAGGATTTGACTCTATATGGAACGAATTAGCGTTTGCAGGCAGAAAACAAAACGTTACACGCCAAAATGCATTCAAAACCATAAAGTCCGTAGAGAATGTCCAGAAAACACAAACACACACACAGGCTGTAGCAAGATCTGGGATCGAGATAGCCACAAACACCAGATATTTCTGCTTTCATCCAGGCATATCCGGACAAAGTGTTGTGGAATTTGGGTGAAATTTAACCAAAAATATGACCGTCAAATTGGTTTTGGAGAAAAGCACAATCTTTCTGTTCAGGAAGTGGAGCCAATGTCATGTTTACAAGCACAAAAAATATCGTGTTTTCTCGGTTTTCTTAAGCTTTCTGCCTAGAACACGCGAAGGTGTGGAGGATTTGACTCCATGTGGAGCCTATTAGCGTTTGCCAGCAGAAAAGAAAGTGTTAGATGCTAAAGTGCATTCCAAACCGTCAAGTCCGAAGAGAATGTCCAGAAAACACCAACAAACACAGAGGCTGTAGCAAGATCTGGGATGGAGATAACCACAACACACCAGCTACTTCTGCTTTCATCCAGGCATATCCAGAGAAGTGTTGTGGAATTCAGGTGAAATTAACCAAAAAATCACAGTCAAAGTGGTTTGGAGAAAAGCACAATCTTTCCGTACGGCAGGTGGATCCAATGTCATGTTGACAACACAAATATCATGTTTTCTCGGGTTTCTGAAGCTTTCTCACTTGAAAATTTGAATGTGTGGAGGATTTGACTCCGTGTGGAACGAATTAGCGTTTGCAGGCAGGAAACAAAAAGTTACATGCTAATATACATTCAAAACCATAAAGTCCGTAGAGAATGTCGAGAAAACACAAACAAACACAGAGGCTGTAGCAAGATCTGGGATGGAGATAGCCACAACACACCAGATAGTTCTGCTTTCATCCAGGCATATCCGGACAAAGTTTTGGTGAATTCAGTGTACTTTTGCCTAAATAGCAATGTCAAAGTGGTTTTATTTTTCAACGGAAATAAGTTTTTTCTCGGGTTTCTGAAGCCTTCTGCCTAGAAAATCTGAATGTGTGGAGGATTTGACTCCATGTGGAACCAATTAGCGTTTTCAGGCAGAAAACAAAAAGTTACATACTAAAATGCATTCGAAACCATCAAGACCGAGGGAATGTCCAGAAAACACAAAGAAACATAGAGGCTATAGCAAGATCTGGCTTTCAGAGAGCCAGAACACACCAGATATTTCTGCTTTCATCCAGGCATATCCAGACCAAGTGTTGTGGAATTCGGTGTAATTTAACCAGAAAATCACCGTCAAAGTGGTTTTGGAGAAAGGCACAAACTTTCTATTCTGCAAGTGGATTCAAGAGCATGTTTACACACACAAATATCATGTTTTCTTTGGTTTCTGGCACTTTCTGTGTAGAAAACTCAAATATGGGGAGGATTTGACTCTATATGGAACGAATTAGCGTTTGCAGGCAGAAAACAAAAAGTTACATGCCAAAATGCATTCAAAACCATAAAGTCCGTAGAGAATGTCCAGAAAATACAAACACACACACAGGCTGTAGCAAGATCTGGGATCGAGATAGCCACAAACACCAGCTACTTCTGCTTTCATCCAGGCATATCCGGACAAAGTGTTGTGGAATTTGGGTGAAATTTAACCAAAAATATGACCGTCAAATTGGTTTTGGAGAAAAGCACAATCTTTCTGTTCAGGAAGTGGAGCCAATGTCATGTTTACAAGCACAAAAAATATCGTGTTTTCTCGGTTTTCTTAAGCTTTCTGCCTAGAACACTCGAAGGTGTGGAGGATTTGACTCCATGGGGAGCCTATTAGCGTTTGCCAGCAGAAAAGAAAGTGTTAGATGCTAAAATGCATTCCAAACTGTCAAGTCCGTAGAGAATGTCCAGAAAACACCAACAAACACAGAGGCTGTAGCAAGATCTGGGATGGAGATAACCACAACACACCAGCTACTTCTGCTTTCATCCAGGCATATCCAGAGAAGTGTTGTGGAATTCAGGTGAAATTAACCAAAAAATCACAGTCAAAGTGGTTTGGAGAAAAGCACAATCTTTCCGTACGGCAGGTGGATCCAATGTCATGTTGACAACACAAATATCATGTTTTCTCGGGTTTCTGATGTTTTCTGCATGGAAAATTCGAATGTGTGGAGGATTTGACTCCATGTGGAACAAATTAGCCTATGCCGTCAGAAAACAAAATGTTACATGCTAAAATGCATTCAAAACCGTCAAGTCCATAAAGATTGTCCAGAAAACACAAACACACACAGAGGCTGTAGCAAGATCTGGGATGGAGATAGCCACAACACACCAGATAGTTCTGCTTTCATCCAGGCATATCCGGACAAAGTTTTGGTGAATTCAGTGTACTTTTGCCTAAATAGCAATGTCAAAGTGGTTTTATCTTTCAACGGAAATAATTTTTTTCTCGGGTTTCTGAAGCCTTCTGCCTAGAAAATCTGAATGTGTGGAGGATTTGACTCCATGTGGAACCAATTAGCGTTTTCAGGCAGAAAACAAAAAGTTACATACTAAAATGCATTCCAAACCATCAAGACCGAGGGAATGTCCAGAAAACACAAAGAAACATAGAGGCTATAGCAAGATCTGGCTTTCAGAGAGCCAGAACACACCAGATATTTCTGCTTTCATCCAGGCATATCCAGACCAAGTGTTGTGGAATTCGGTGTAATTTAACCAGAAAATCACCGTCAAAGTGGTTTTGGAGAAAGGCACACACTTTCTATTCTGCAAGTGGATTCAAGAGCATGTTTACACACACGAATATCATGTTTTCTTTGGTTTCTGGCACTTTCTGTGTAGAAAACTCAAATATGGGGAGGATTTG
This sequence comes from Oryctolagus cuniculus, assembly GCF_051225735.1. Lineage (NCBI taxonomy): Eukaryota > Metazoa > Chordata > Mammalia > Lagomorpha > Leporidae > Oryctolagus > Oryctolagus cuniculus. The sequence goes on from NC_142877.1 coordinate 50,905,898, forward strand.
ACTCTATATGGAACGAATTAGCGTTTGCAGGCAGAAAACAAAAAGTTACATGCCAAAATGCATTCAAAACCATAAAGTCCGTAGAGAATGTCCAGAAAATACAAACACACACACAGGCTGTAGCAAGATCTGGGATCGAGATAGCCACAAACACCAGATATTTCTGCTTTCATCCAGGCGTATCCGGACAAAGTGTTGTGGAATTTGGGTGAAATTTAACCAAATATATGACCGTCAAATTGGTTTTGGAGAAAAGCACGATCTTTCTGTTCAGGAAGTGGAGCCAATGTCATGTTTACAAGCACAAAAAATATCGTGTTTTCTCGGTTTTCTTAAGCTTTCTGCCTAGAACACGCGAAGGTGTGGAGGATTTGACTCCATGTGGAGCCTATTAGCGTTTGCCAGCAGAAAAGAAAGTGTTAGATGCTAAAGTGCATTCCAAACCGTCAAGTCCGTAGAGAATGTCCAGAAAACACCAACAAACACAGAGGCTGTAGCAAGATCTGGGATGGAGATAACCACAACACACCAGCTACTTCTGCTTTCATCCAGGCATATCCAGAGAAGTGTTGTGGAATTCAGGTGAAATTAACCAAAAAATCACAGTCAAAGTGGTTTGGAGAAAAGCACAATCTTTCCGTACGGCAGGTGGATCCAATGTCATGTTGACAACACAAATATCATGTTTTCTCGGGTTTCTGATGTTTTCTGCATAGAAAACTCGAATGTGTGGAGGATTTGACTCCATGTGGAACAAAGTAGCCTATGCCGTCAGAAAACAAAATGTTACATGCTAAAATGCATTCAAAACCGTCAAGTCCATAAAGATTGTCCAGAAAACACAAACACACACAGAGGCTGTAGCAAGATCTGGGATGGAGATAGCCACAACACACCAGATAGTTCTGCTTTCATCCAGGCATATCCGGACAAAGTTTTGGTGAATTCAGTGTACTTTTGCCTAAATAGCAATGTCAAAGTGGTTTTATCTTTCAACGGAAATAATTTTTTTCTCGGGTTTCTGAAGCCTTCTGCCTAGAAAATCTGAATGTGTGGAGGATTTGACTCCATGTGGAACCAATTAGCGTTTTCAGGCAGAAAACAAAAAGTTACATACTAAAATGCATTCGAAACCATCAAGACTGAGGGAATGTCCAGAAAACACAAAGAAACATAGAGGCTATAGCAAGATCTGGCTTTCAGAGAGCCAGAACACACCAGATATTTCTGCTTTCATCCAGGCATATCCAGACCAAGTGTTGTGGAATTCGGTGTAATTTAACCAGAAAATCACCGTCAAAGTGGTTTTGGAGAAAGGCACACACTTTCTATTCTGCAAGTGGATTCAAGAGCATGTTTACACACACGAATATCATGTTTTCTTTGGTTTCTGGCACTTTCTGTGTAGAAAACTCAAATATGGGGAGGATTTGACTCTATATGGAACGAATTAGCGTTTGCAGGCAGAAAACAAAAAGTTACATGCCAAAATGCATTCAAAACCATAAAGTCCGTAGAGAATGTCCAGAAAATACAAACACACACACAGGCTGTAGCAAGATCTGGGATCGAGATAGCCACAAACACCAGATATTTCTGCTTTCATCCAGGCGTATCCGGACAAAGTGTTGTGGAATTTGGGTGAAATTTAACCAAAAATATGACCGTCAAATTGGTTTTGGAGAAAAGCACGATCTTTCTGTTCAGGAAGTGGAGCCAATGTCATGTTTACAAGCACAAAAAATATCGTGTTTTCTCGGTTTTCTTAAGCTTTCTGCCTAGAACACGCGAAGGTGTGGAGGATTTGACTCCATGTGGAGCCTATTAGCGTTTGCCAGCAGAAAAGAAAGTGTTAGATGCTAAAGTGCATTCCAAACCGTCAAGTCCGTAGAGAATGTCCAGAAAACACCAACAAACACAGAGGCTGTAGCAAGATCTGGGATGGAGATAACCACAACACACCAGCTACTTCTGCTTTCATCCAGGCATATCCAGAGAAGTGTTGTGGAATTCAGGTGAAATTAACCAAAAAATCACAGTCAAAGTGGTTTGGAGAAAAGCACAATCTTTCCGTACGGCAGGTGGATCCAATGTCATGTTGACAACACAAATATCATGTTTTCTCGGGTTTCTGATGTTTTCTGCATAGAAAACTCGAATGTGTGGAGGATTTGACTCCATGTGGAACAAAGTAGCCTATGCCGTCAGAAAACAAAATGTTACATGCTAAAATGCATTCAAAACCGTCAAGTCCATAAAGATTGTCCAGAAAACACAAACACACACAGAGGCTGTAGCAAGATCTGGGATGGAGATAGCCACAACACACCAGATAGTTCTGCTTTCATCCAGGCATATCCGGACAAAGTTTTGGTGAATTCAGTGTACTTTTGCCTAAATAGCAATGTCAAAGTGGTTTTATCTTTCAACGGAAATAATTTTTTTCTCGGGTTTCTGAAGCCTTCTGCCTAGAAAATCTGAATGTGTGGAGGATTTGACTCCATGTGGAACCAATTAGCGTTTTCAGGCAGAAAACAAAAAGTTACATACTAAAATGCATTCGAAACCATCAAGACCGAGGGAATGTCCAGAAAACACAAAGAAACATAGAGGCTATAGCAAGATCTGGCTTTCAGAGAGCCAGAACACACCAGATATTTCTGCTTTCATCCAGGCATATCCAGACCAAGTGTTGTGGAATTCGGTGTAATTTAACCAGAAAATCACCGTCAAAGTGGTTTTGGAGAAAGGCACACACTTTCTATTCTGCAAGTGGATTCAAGAGCATGTTTACACACACGAATATCATGTTTTCTTTGGTTTCTGGCACTTTCTGTGTAGAAAACTCAAATATGGGGAGGATTTGACTCTATATGGAACGAATTAGCGTTTGCAGGCAGAAAACAAAAAGTTACATGCCAAAATGCATTCAAAACCATAAAGTCCGTAGAGAATGTCCAGAAAATACAAACACACACACAGGCTGTAGCAAGATCTGGGATCGAGATAGCCACAAACACCAGATATTTCTGCTTTCATCCAGGCGTATCCGGACAAAGTGTTGTGGAATTTGGGTGAAATTTAACCAAAAATATGACCGTCAAATTGGTTTTGGAGAAAAGCACGATCTTTCTGTTCAGGAAGTGGAGCCAATGTCATGTTTACAAGCACAAAAAATATCGTGTTTTCTCGGTTTTCTTAAGCTTTCTGCCTAGAACACGCGAAGGTGTGGAGGATTTGACTCCATGTGGAGCCTATTAGCGTTTGCCAGCAGAAAAGAAAGTGTTAGATGCTAAAATGCATTCCAAACCGTCAAGTCCGTAGAGAATGTCCAGAAAACACCAACAAACCCAGAGGCTGTAGCAAGATCTGGGATGGAGATAACCACAACACACCAGCTACTTCTGCTTTCATCCAGGCATATCCAGAGAAGTGTTGTGGAATTCAGGTGAAATTAACCAAAAAATCACAGTCAAAGTGGTTTGGAGAAAAGCACAATCTTTCCGTACGGCAGGTGGATCCAATGTCATGTTGACAACACAAATATCATGTTTTCTCGGGTTTCTGATGTTTTCTGCATAGAAAACTCGAATGTGTGGAGGATTTGACTCCATGTGGAACAAAGTAGCCTATGCCGTCAGAAAACAAAATGTTACATGCTAAAATGCATTCAAAACCGTCAAGTCCATAAAGATTGTCCAGAAAACACAAACACACACAGAGGCTGTAGCAAGATCTGGGATGGAGATAGCCACAACACACCAGATAGTTCTGCTTTCATCCAGGCATATCCGGACAAAGTTTTGGTGAATTCAGTGTACTTTTGCCTAAATAGCAATGTCAAAGTGGTTTTATCTTTCAACGGAAATAATTTTTTTCTCGGGTTTCTGAAGCCTTCTGCCTAGAAAATCTGAATGTGTGGAGGATTTGACTCCATGTGGAACCAATTAGCGTTTTCAGGCAGAAAACAAAAAGTTACATACTAAAATGCATTCCAAACCATCAAGACCGAGGGAATGTCCAGAAAACACAAAGAAACATAGAGGCTATAGCAAGATCTGGCTTTCAGAGAGCCAGAACACACCAGATATTTCTGCTTTCATCCAGGCATATCCAGACCAAGTGTTGTGGAATTCGGTGTAATTTAACCAGAAAATCACCGTCAAAGTGGTTTTGGAGAAAGGCACACACTTTCTATTCTGCAAGTGGATTCAAGAGCATGTTTACACACACGAATATCATGTTTTCTTTGGTTTCTGGCACTTTCTGTGTAGAAAACTCAAATATGGGGAGGATTTGACTCTATATGGAACGAATTAGCGTTTGCAGGCAGAAAACAAAAAGTTACATGCCAAAATGCATTCAAAACCATAAAGTCCGTAGAGAATGTCCAGAAAATACAAACACACACACAGGCTGTAGCAAGATCTGGGATCGAGATAGCCACAAACACCAGATATTTCTGCTTTCATCCAGGCGTATCCGGACAAAGTGTTGTGGAATTTGGGTGAAATTTAACCAAATATATGACCGTCAAATTGGTTTTGGAGAAAAGCACGATCTTTCTGTTCAGGAAGTGGAGCCAATGTCATGTTTACAAGCACAAAAAATATCGTGTTTTCTCGGTTTTCTTAAGCTTTCTGCCTAGAACACGCGAAGGTGTGGAGGATTTGACTCCATGTGGAGCCTATTAGCGTTTGCCAGCAGAAAAGAAAGTGTTAGATGCTAAAGTGCATTCCAAACCGTCAAGTCCGTAGAGAATGTCCAGAAAACACCAACAAACACAGAGGCTGTAGCAAGATCTGGGATGGAGATAACCACAACACACCAGCTACTTCTGCTTTCATCCAGGCATATCCAGAGAAGTGTTGTGGAATTCAGGTGAAATTAACCAAAAAATCACAGTCAAAGTGGTTTGGAGAAAAGCACAATCTTTCCGTACGGCAGGTGGATCCAATGTCATGTTGACAACACAAATATCATGTTTTCTCGGGTTTCTGATGTTTTCTGCATAGAAAACTCGAATGTGTGGAGGATTTGACTCCATGTGGAACAAAGTAGCCTATGCCGTCAGAAAACAAAATGTTACATGCTAAAATGCATTCAAAACCGTCAAGTCCATAAAGATTGTCCAGAAAACACAAACACACACAGAGGCTGTAGCAAGATCTGGGATGGAGATAGCCACAACACACCAGATAGTTCTGCTTTCATCCAGGCATATCCGGACAAAGTTTTGGTGAATTCAGTGTACTTTTGCCTAAATAGCAATGTCAAAGTGGTTTTATCTTTCAACGGAAATAATTTTTTTCTCGGGTTTCTGAAGCCTTCTGCCTAGAAAATCTGAATGTGTGGAGGATTTGACTCCATGTGGAACCAATTAGCGTTTTCAGGCAGAAAACAAAAAGTTACATACTAAAATGCATTCGAAACCATCAAGACCGAGGGAATGTCCAGAAAACACAAAGAAACATAGAGGCTATAGCAAGATCTGGCTTTCAGAGAGCCAGAACACACCAGATATTTCTGCTTTCATCCAGGCATATCCAGACCAAGTGTTGTGGAATTCAGTGTAATTTAACCAGAAAATCACCGTCAAAGTGGTTTTGGAGAAAGGCACACACTTTCTATTCTGCAAGTGGATTCAAGAGCATGTTTACACACACGAATATCATGTTTTCTTTGGTTTCTGGCACTTTCTGTGTAGAAAACTCAAATATGGGGAGGATTTGACTCTATATGGAACGAATTAGCGTTTGCAGGCAGAAAACAAAAAGTTACATGCCAAAATGCATTCAAAACCATAAAGTCCGTAGAGAATGTCCAGAAAATACAAACACACGCACAGGCTGTAGCAAGATCTGGGATCGAGATAGCCACAAACACCAGATATTTCTGCTTTCATCCAGGCGTATCCGGACAAAGTGTTGTGGAATTTGGGTGAAATTTAACCAAATATATGACCGTCAAATTGGTTTTGGAGAAAAGCACAATCTTTCTGTTCAGGAAGTGGAGCCAATGTCATGTTTACAAGCACAAAAAATATCGTGTTTTCTCGGTTTTCTTAAGCTTTCTGCCTAGAACACGCGAAGGTGTGGAGGATTTGACTCCATGTGGAGCCTATTAGCGTTTGCCAGCAGAAAAGAAAGTGTTAGATGCTAAAATGCATTCCAAACCGTCAAGTCCGTAGAGAATGTCCAGAAAACACCAACAAACCCAGAGGCTGTAGCAAGATCTGGGATGGAGATAACCACAACACACCAGCTACTTCTGCTTTCATCCAGGCATATCCAGAGAAGTGTTGTGGAATTCAGGTGAAATTAACCAAAAAATCACAGTCAAAGTGGTTTGGAGAAAAGCACAATCTTTCCGTACGGCAGGTGGATCCAATGTCATGTTGACAACACAAATATCATGTTTTCTCGGGTTTCTGATGTTTTCTGCATAGAAAACTCGAATGTGTGGAGGATTTGACTCCATGTGGAACAAAGTAGCCTATGCCGTCAGAAAACAAAATGTCACATGCTAAAATGCATTCAAAACCGTCAAGTCCATAAAGATTGTCCAGAAAACACAAACACACACTGAGGCTGTAGCAAGATCTGGGATGGAGATAGCCACAACACACCAGATAGTTCTGCTTTCATCCAGGCATATCCGGACAAAGTTTTGGTGAATTCAGTGTACTTTTGCCTAAATAGCAATGTCAAAGTGGTTTTATCTTTCAACGGAAATAATTTTTTTCTCGGGTTTCTGAAGCCTTCTGCCTAGAAAATCTGAATGTGTGGAGGATTTGACTCCATGTGGAACCAATTAGCGTTTTCAGGCAGAAAACAAAAAGTTACATACTAAAATGCATTCGAAACCATCAAGACCGAGGGAATGTCCAGAAAACACAAAGAAACATAGAGGCTATAGCAAGATCTGGCTTTCAGAGAGCCAGAACACACCAGATATTTCTGCTTTCATCCAGGCATATCCAGACCAAGTGTTGTGGAATTCGGTGTAATTTAACCAGAAAATCACCGTCAAAGTGGTTTTGGAGAAAGGCACACACTTTCTATTCTGCAAGTGGATTCAAGAGCATGTTTACACACACGAATATCATGTTTTCTTTGGTTTCTGGCACTTTCTGTGTAGAAAACTCAAATATGGGGAGGATTTGACTCTATATGGAACGAATTAGCGTTTGCAGGCAGAAAACAAAAAGTTACATGCCAAAATGCATTCAAAACCATAAAGTCCGTAGAGAATGTCCAGAAAATACAAACACACGCACAGGCTGTAGCAAGATCTGGGATCGAGATAGCCACAAACACCAGATATTTCTGCTTTCATCCAGGCGTATCCGGACAAAGTGTTGTGGAATTTGGGTGAAATTTAACCAAAAATATGACCGTCAAATGGGTTTTGGAGAAAAGCACAATCTTTCTGTTCAGGAAGTGGAGCCAATGTCATGTTTACAAGCACAAAAAATATCGTGTTTTCTCGGTTTTCTTAAGCTTTCTGCCTAGAACACGCGAAGGTGTGGAGGATTTGACTCCATGGGGAGCCTATTAGCGTTTGCCAGCAGAAAAGAAAGTGTTAGATGCTAAAATGCATTCCAAACCGTCAAGTCCGTAGAGAATGTCCACAAAACACCAACAAACACAGGGGCTGTAGCAAGATCTGGGATGGAGATAGCCACAACACACCAGATAGTTCTGCTTTCATCCAGGCATATCCGGACAAAGTTTTGGTGAATTCAGTGTACTTTTGCCTAAATAGCAATGTCAAAGTGGTTTTATCTTTCAACGGAAATAATTTTTTTCTCGGGTTTCTGAAGCCTTCTGCCTAGAAAATCTGAATGTGTGGAGGATTTGACTCCATGTGGAACCAATTAGCGTTTTCAGGCAGAAAACAAAAAGTTACATACTAAAATGCATTCCAAACCATCAAGACCGAGGGAATGTCCAGAAAACACAAAGAAACATAGAGGCTATAGCAAGATCTGGCTTTCAGAGAGCCAGAACACACCAGATATTTCTGCTTTCATCCAGGCATATCCAGACCAAGTGTTGTGGAATTCGGTGTAATTTAACCAGAAAATCACCGTCAAAGTGGTTTTGGAGAAAGGCACACACTTTCTATTCTGCAAGTGGATTCAAGAGCATGTTTACACACACGAATATCATGTTTTCTTTGGTTTCTGGCACTTTCTGTGTAGAAAACTCAAATATGGGGAGGATTTGACTCTATATGGAACGAATTAGCGTTTGCAGGCAGAAAACAAAAAGTTACATGCCAAAATGCATTCAAAACCATAAAGTCCGTAGAGAATGTCCAGAAAATACAAACACACGCACAGGCTGTAGCAAGATCTGGGATCGAGATAGCCACAAACACCAGATATTTCTGCTTTCATCCAGGCGTATCCGGACAAAGTGTTGTGGAATTTGGGTGAAATTTAACCAAAAATATGACCGTCAAATTGGTTTTGGAGAAAAGCACAATCTTTCTGTTCAGGAAGTGGAGCCAATGTCATGTTTACAAGCACAAAAAATATCGTGTTTTCTCGGTTTTCTTAAGCTTTCTGCCTAGAACACGCGAAGGTGTGGAGGATTTGACTCCATGTGGAGCCTATTAGCGTTTGCCAGCAGAAAAGAAAGTGTTAGATGCTAAAATGCATTCCAAACCGTCAAGTCCGTAGAGAATGTCCAGAAAACACCAACAAACACAGAGGCTGTAGCAAGATCTGGGATGGAGATAACCACAACACACCAGCTACTTCTGCTTTCATCCAGGCATATCCAGAGAAGTGTTGTGGAATTCAGGTGAAATTAACCAAAAAATCACAGTCAAAGTGGTTTGGAGAAAAGCACAATCTTTCCGTACGGCAGGTGGATCCAATGTCATGTTGACAACACAAATATCATGTTTTCTCGGGTTTCTGATGTTTTCTGCATAGAAAACTCGAATGTGTGGAGGATTTGACTCCATGTGGAACAAAGTAGCCTATGCCGTCAGAAAACAAAATGTTACATGCTAAAATGCATTCAAAACCGTCAAGTCCATAAAGATTGTCCAGAAAACACAAACACACACAGAGGCTGTAGCAAGATCTGGGATGGAGATAGCCACAACACACCAGATAGTTCTGCTTTCATCCAGGCATATCCGGACAAAGTTTTGGTGAATTCAGTGTACTTTTGCCTAAATAGCAATGTCAAAGTGGTTTTATCTTTCAACGGAAATAATTTTTTTCTCGGGTTTCTGAAGCCTTCTGCCTAGAAAATCTGAATGTGTGGAGGATTTGACTCCATGTGGAACCAATTAGCGTTTTCAGGCAGAAAACAAAAAGTTACATACTAAAATGCATTCCAAACCATCAAGACCGAGGGAATGTCCAGAAAACACAAAGAAACATAGAGGCTATAGCAAGATCTGGCTTTCAGAGAGCCAGAACACACCAGATATTTCTGCTTTCATCCAGGCATATCCAGACCAAGTGTTGTGGAATTCGGTGTAATTTAACCAGAAAATCACCGTCAAAGTGGTTTTGGAGAAAGGCACACACTTTCTATTCTGCAAGTGGATTCAAGAGCATGTTTACACACACGAATATCATGTTTTCTTTGGTTTCTGGCACTTTCTGTGTAGAAAACTCAAATATGGGGAGGATTTGACTCTATATGGAACGAATTAGCGTTTGCAGGCAGAAAACAAAAAGTTACATGCCAAAATGCATTCAAAACCGTAAAGTCCGTAGAGAATGTCCAGAAAATACAAACACACGCACAGGCTGTAGCAAGATCTGGGATCGAGATAGCCACAAACACCAGATATTTCTGCTTTCATCCAGGCGTATCCGGACAAAGTGTTGTGGAATTTGGGTGAAATTTAACCAAAAATATGACCGTCAAATTGGTTTTGGAGAAAAGCACAATCTTTCTGTTCAGGAAGTGGAGCCAATGTCATGTTTACAAGCACAAAAAATATCGTGTTTTCTCGGTTTTCTTAAGCTTTCTGCCTAGAACACGCGAAGGTGTGGAGGATTTGACTCCATGTGGAGCCTATTAGCGTTTGCCAGCAGAAAAGAAAGTGTTAGATGCTAAAATGCATTCCAAACCGTCAAGTCCGTAGAGAATGTCCAGAAAACACCAACAAACACAGAGGCTGTAGCAAGATCTGGGATGGAGATAACCACAACACACCAGCTACTTCTGCTTTCATCCAGGCATATCCAGAGAAGTGTTGTGGAATTCAGGTGAAATTAACCAAAAAATCACAGTCAAAGTGGTTTGGAGAAAAGCACAATCTTTCCGTACGGCAGGTGGATCCAATGTCATGTTGACAACACAAATATCATGTTTTCTCGGGTTTCTGATGTTTTCTGCATAGAAAACTCGAATGTGTGGAGGATTTGACTCCATGTGGAACAAAGTAGCCTATGCCGTCAGAAAACAAAATGTTACATGCTAAAATGCATTCAAAACCGTCAAGTCCATAAAGATTGTCCAGAAAACACAAACACACACAGAGGCTGTAGCAAGATCTGGGATGGAGATAGCCACAACACACCAGATAGTTCTGCTTTCATCCAGGCATATCCGGACAAAGTTTTGGTGAATTCAGTGTACTTTTGCCTAAATAGCAATGTCAAAGTGGTTTTATCTTTCAACGGAAATAATTTTTTTCTCGGGTTTCTGAAGCCTTCTGCCTAGAAAATCTGAATGTGTGGAGGATTTGACTCCATGTGGAACCAATTAGCGTTTTCAGGCAGAAAACAAAAAGTTACATACTAAAATGCATTCCAAACCATCAAGACCGAGGGAATGTCCAGAAAACACAAAGAAACATAGAGGCTATAGCAAGATCTGGCTTTCAGAGAGCCAGAACACACCAGATATTTCTGCTTTCATCCAGGCATATCCAGACCAAGTGTTGTGGAATTCGGTGTAATTTAACCAGAAAATCACCGTCAAAGTGGTTTTGGAGAAAGGCACACACTTTCTATTCTGCAAGTGGATTCAAGAGCATGTTTACACACACGAATATCATGTTTTCTTTGGTTTCTGGCACTTTCTGTGTAGAAAACTCAAATATGGGGAGGATTTGACTCTATATGGAACGAATTAGCGTTTGCAGGCAGAAAACAAAAAGTTACATGCCAAAATGCATTCAAAACCATAAAGTCCGTAGAGAATGTCCAGAAAATACAAACACACGCACAGGCTGTAGCAAGATCTGGGATCGAGATAGCCACAAACACCAGATATTTCTGCTTTCATCCAGGCGTATCCGGACAAAGTGTTGTGGAATTTGGGTGAAATTTAACCAAATATATGACCGTCAAATGGGTTTTGGAGAAAAGCACAATCTTTCTGTTCAGGAAGTGGAGCCAATGTCATGTTTACAAGCACAAAAAATATCGTGTTTTCTCGGTTTTCTTAAGCTTTCTGCCTAGAACACGCGAAGGTGTGGAGGATTTGACTCCATGGGGAGCCTATTAGCGTTTGCCAGCAGAAAAGAAAGTGTTAGATGCTAAAATGCATTCCAAACCGTCAAGTCCGTAGAGAATGTCCAGAAAACACCAACAAACACAGAGGCTGTAGCAAGATCTGGGATGGAGATAACCACAACACACCAGCTACTTCTGCTTTCATCCAGGCATATCCAGAGAAGTGTTGTGGAATTCAGGTGAAATTAACCAAAAAATCACAGTCAAAGTGGTTTGGAGAAAAGCACAATCTTTCCGTACGGCAGGTGGATCCAATGTCATGTTGACAACACAAATATCATGTTTTCTCGGGTTTCTGATGTTTTCTGCATAGAAAACTCGAATGTGTGGAGGATTTGACTCCATGTGGAACAAAGTAGCCTATGCCGTCAGAAAACAAAATGTTACATGCTAAAATGCATTCAAAACCGTCAAGTCCATAAAGATTGTCCAGAAAACACAAACACACACAGAGGCTGTAGCAAGATCTGGGATGGAGATAGCCACAACACACCAGATAGTTCTGCTTTCATCCAGGCATATCCGGACAAAGTTTTGGTGAATTCAGTGTACTTTTGCCTAAATAGCAATGTCAAAGTGGTTTTATCTTTCAACGGAAATAATTTTTTTCTCGGGTTTCTGAAGCCTTCTGCCTAGAAAATCTGAATGTGTGGAGGATTTGACTCCATGTGGAACCAATTAGCGTTTTCAGGCAGAAAACAAAAAGTTACATACTAAAATGCATTCCAAACCATCAAGACCGAGGGAATGTCCAGAAAACACAAAGAAACATAGAGGCTATAGCAAGATCTGGCTTTCAGAGAGCCAGAACACACCAGATATTTCTGCTTTCATCCAGGCATATCCAGACCAAGTGTTGTGGAATTCGGTGTAATTTAACCAGAAAATCACCGTCAAAGTGGTTTTGGAGAAAGGCACACACTTTCTATTCTGCAAGTGGATTCAAGAGCATGTTTACACACACGAATATCATGTTTTCTTTGGTTTCTGGCACTTTCTGTGTAGAAAACTCAAATATGGGGAGGATTTGACTCTATATGGAACGAATTAGCGTTTGCAGGCAGAAAACAAAAAGTTACATGCCAAAATGCATTCAAAACCATAAAGTCCGTAGAGAATGTCCAGAAAATACAAACACACACACAGGCTGTAGCAAGATCTGGGATCGAGATAGCCACAAACACCAGATATTTCTGCTTTCATCCAGGCGTATCCGGACAAAGTGTTGTGGAATTTGGGTGAAATTTAACCAAAAATATGACCGTCAAATGGGTTTTGGAGAAAAGCACGATCTTTCTGTTCAGGAAGTGGAGCCAATGTCATGTTTACAAGCACAAAAAATATCGTGTTTTCTCGGTTTTCTTAAGCTTTCTGCCTAGAACACGCGAAGGTGTGGAGGATTTGACTCCATGTGGAGCCTATTAGCGTTTGCCAGCAGAAAAGAAAGTGTTAGATGCTAAAATGCATTCCAAACCGTCAAGTCCGTAGAGAATGTCCAGAAAACACCAACAAACACAGGGGCTGTAGCAAGATCTGGGATGGAGATAGCCACAACACACCAGATAGTTCTGCTTTCATCCAGGCATATCCGGACAAAGTTTTGGTGAATTCAGTGTACTTTTGCCTAAATAGCAATGTCAAAGTGGTTTTATCTTTCAACGGAAATAATTTTTTTCTCGGGTTTCTGAAGCCTTCTGCCTAGAAAATCTGAATGTGTGGAGGATTTGACTCCATGTGGAACCAATTAGCGTTTTCAGGCAGAAAACAAAAAGTTACATACTAAAATGCATTCCAAACCATCAAGACCGAGGGAATGTCCAGAAAACACAAAGAAACATAGAGGCTATAGCAAGATCTGGCTTTCAGAGAGCCAGAACACACCAGATATTTCTGCTTTCATCCAGGCATATCCAGACCAAGTGTTGTGGAATTCGGTGTAATTTAACCAGACAATCACCGTCAAAGTGGTTTTGGAGAAAGGCACACACTTTCTATTCTGCAAGTGGATTCAAGAGCATGTTTACACACACGAATATCATGTTTTCTTTGGTTTCTGGCACTTTCTGTGTAGAAAACTCAAATATGGGGAGGATTTGACTCTATATGGAACGAATTAGCGTTTGCAGGCAGAAAACAAAAAGTTACATGCCAAAATGCATTCAAAACCGTAAAGTCCGTAGAGAATGTCCAGAAAATACAAACACACGCACAGGCTGTAGCAAGATCTGGGATCGAGATAGCCACAAACACCAGATATTTCTGCTTTCATCCAGGCGTATCCGGACAAAGTGTTGTGGAATTTGGGTGAAATTTAACCAAAAATATGACCGTCAAATTGGTTTTGGAGAAAAGCACAATCTTTCTGTTCAGGAAGTGGAGCCAATGTCATGTTTACAAGCACAAAAAATATCGTGTTTTCTCGGTTTTCTTAAGCTTTCTGCCTAGAACACGCGAAGGTGTGGAGGATTTGACTCCATGTGGAGCCTATTAGCGTTTGCCAGCAGAAAAGAAAGTGTTAGATGCTAAAATGCATTCCAAACCGTCAAGTCCGTAGAGAATGTCCAGAAAACACCAACAAACACAGAGGCTGTAGCAAGATCTGGGATGGAGATAACCACAACACACCAGCTACTTCTGCTTTCATCCAGGCATATCCAGAGAAGTGTTGTGGAATTCAGGTGAAATTAACCAAAAAATCACAGTCAAAGTGGTTTGGAGAAAAGCACAATCTTTCCGTACGGCAGGTGGATCCAATGTCATGTTGACAACACAAATATCATGTTTTCTCGGGTTTCTGATGTTTTCTGCATAGAAAACTCGAATGTGTGGAGGATTTGACTCCATGTGGAACAAAGTAGCCTATGCCGTCAGAAAACAAAATGTCACATGCTAAAATGCATTCAAAACCGTCAAGTCCATAAAGATTGTCCAGAAAACACAAACACACACTGAGGCTGTAGCAAGATCTGGGATGGAGATAGCCACAACACACCAGATAGTTCTGCTTTCATCCAGGCATATCCGGACAAAGTTTTGGTGAATTCAGTGTACTTTTGCCTAAATAGCAATGTCAAAGTGGTTTTATCTTTCAACGGAAATAATTTTTTTCTCGGGTTTCTGAAGCCTTCTGCCTAGAAAATCTGAATGTGTGGAGGATTTGACTCCATGTGGAACCAATTAGCGTTTTCAGGCAGAAAACAAAAAGTTACATACTAAAATGCATTCCAAACCATCAAGACCGAGGGAATGTCCAGAAAACACAAAGAAACATAGAGGCTATAGCAAGATCTGGCTTTCAGAGAGCCAGAATACACCAGATATTTCTGCTTTCATCCAGGCATATCCAGACCAAGTGTTGTGGAATTCGGTGTAATTTAACCAGAAAATCACCGTCAAAGTGGTTTTGGAGAAAGGCACACACTTTCTATTCTGCAAGTGGATTCAAGAGCATGTTTACACACACGAATATCATGTTTTCTTTGGTTTCTGGCACTTTCTGTGTAGAAAACTCAAATATGGGGAGGATTTGACTCTATATGGAACGAATTAGCGTTTGCAGGCAGAAAACAAAAAGTTACATGCCAAAATGCATTCAAAACCATAAAGTCCGTAGAGAATGTCCAGAAAATACAAACACACGCACAGGCTGTAGCAAGATCTGGGATCGAGATAGCCACAAACACCAGATATTTCTGCTTTCATCCAGGCGTATCCGGACAAAGTGTTGTGGAATTTGGGTGAAATTTAACCAAAAATATGACCGTCAAATGGGTTTTGGAGAAAAGCACAATCTTTCTGTTCAGGAAGTGGAGCCAATGTCATGTTTACAAGCACAAAAAATATTGTGTTTTCTCGGTTTTCTTAAGCTTTCTGCCTAGAACACGCGAAGGTGTGGAGGATTTGACTCCATGGGGAGCCTATTAGCGTTTGCCAGCAGAAAAGAAAGTGTTAGATGCTAAAATGCATTCCAAACCGTCAAGTCCGTAGAGAATGTCCAGAAAACACCAACAAACACAGAGGCTGTAGCAAGATCTGGGATGGAGATAACCACAACACACCAGCTACTTCTGCTTTCATCCAGGCATATCCAGAGAAGTGTTGTGGAATTCAGGTGAAATTAACCAAAAAATCACAGTCAAAGTGGTTTGGAGAAAAGCACAATCTTTCCGTACAGCAGGTGGATCCAATGTCATGTTGACAACACAAATATCATGTTTTCTCGGGTTTCTGATGTTTTCTGCATAGAAAACTCGAATGTGTGGAGGATTTGACTCCATGTGGAACAAAGTAGCCTATGCCGTCAGAAAACAAAATGTTACATGCTAAAATGCATTCAAAACCGTCAAGTCCATAAAGATTGTCCAGAAAACACAAACACACACTGAGGCTGTAGCAAGATCTGGGATGGAGATAGCCACAACACACCAGATAGTTCTGCTTTCATCCAGGCATATCCGGACAAAGTTTTGGTGAATTCAGTGTACTTTTGCCTAAATAGCAATGTCAAAGTGGTTTTATCTTTCAACGGAAATAATTTTTTTCTCGGGTTTCTGAAGCCTTCTGCCTAGAAAATCTGAATGTGTGGAGGATTTGACTCCATGTGGAACCAATTAGCGTTTTCAGGCAGAAAACAAAAAGTTACATACTAAAATGCATTCCAAACCATCAAGACCGAGGGAATGTCCAGAAAACACAAAGAAACATAGAGGCTATAGCAAGATCTGGCTTTCAGAGAGCCAGAACACACCAGATATTTCTGCTTTCATCCAGGCATATCCAGACCAAGTGTTGTGGAATTCGGTGTAATTTAACCAGAAAATCACCGTCAAAGTGGTTTTGGAGAAAGGCACACACTTTCTATTCTGCAAGTGGATTCAAGAGCATGTTTACACACACGAATATCATGTTTTCTTTGGTTTCTGGCACTTTCTGTGTAGAAAACTCAAATATGGGGAGGATTTGACTCTATATGGAACGAATTAGCGTTTGCAGGCAGAAAACAAAAAGTTACATGCCAAAATGCATTCAAAACCATAAAGTCCGTAGAGAATGTCCAGAAAATACAAACACACGCACAGGCTGTAGCAAGATCTGGGATCGAGATAGCCACAAACACCAGATATTTCTGCTTTCATCCAGGCGTATCCGGACAAAGTGTTGTGGAATTTGGGTGAAATTTAACCAAAAATATGACCGTCAAATTGGTTTTGGAGAAAAGCACAATCTTTCTGTTCAGGAAGTGGAGCCAATGTCATGTTTACAAGCACAAAAAATATCGTGTTTTCTCGGTTTTCTTAAGCTTTCTGCCTAGAACACGCGAAGGTGTGGAGGATTTGACTCCATGTGGAGCCTATTAGCGTTTGCCAGCAGAAAAGAAAGTGTTAGATGCTAAAATGCATTCCAAACCGTCAAGTCCGTAGAGAATGTCCAGAAAACACCAACAAACACAGAGGCTGTAGCAAGATCTGGGATGGAGATAACCACAACACACCAGCTACTTCTGCTTTCATCCAGGCATATCCAGAGAAGTGTTGTGGAATTCAGGTGAAATTAACCAAAAAATCACAGTCAAAGTGGTTTGGAGAAAAGCACAATCTTTCCGTACGGCAGGTGGATCCAATGTCATGTTGACAACACAAATATCATGTTTTCTCGGGTTTCTGATGTTTTCTGCATAGAAAACTCGAATGTGTGGAGGATTTGACTCCATGTGGAACAAAGTAGCCTATGCCGTCAGAAAACAAAATGTCACATGCTAAAATGCATTCAAAACCGTCAAGTCCATAAAGATTGTCCAGAAAACACAAACACACACTGAGGCTGTAGCAAGATCTGGGATGGAGATAGCCACAACACACCAGATAGTTCTGCTTTCATCCAGGCATATCCGGACAAAGTTTTGGTGAATTCAGTGTACTTTTGCCTAAATAGCAATGTCAAAGTGGTTTTATCTTTCAACGGAAATAATTTTTTTCTCGGGTTTCTGAAGCCTTCTGCCTAGAAAATCTGAATGTGTGGAGGATTTGACTCCATGTGGAACCAATTAGCGTTTTCAGGCAGAAAACAAAAAGTTACATACTAAAATGCATTCCAAACCATCAAGACCGAGGGAATGTCCAGAAAACACAAAGAAACATAGAGGCTATAGCAAGATCTGGCTTTCAGAGAGCCAGAACACACCAGATATTTCTGCTTTCATCCAGGCATATCCAGACCAAGTGTTGTGGAATTCGGTGTAATTTAACCAGAAAATCACCGTCAAAGTGGTTTTGGAGAAAGGCACACACTTTCTATTCTGCAAGTGGATTCAAGAGCATGTTTACACACACGAATATCATGTTTTCTTTGGTTTCTGGCACTTTCTGTGTAGAAAACTCAAATATGGGGAGGATTTGACTCTATATGGAACGAATTAGCGTTTGCAGGCAGAAAACAAAAAGTGACATGCCAAAATGCATTCAAAACCATAAAGTCCGTAGAGAATGTCCAGAAAATACAAACACACGCACAGGCTGTAGCAAGATCTGGGATCGAGATAGCCACAAACACCAGATATTTCTGCTTTCATCCAGGCGTATCCGGACAAAGTGTTGTGGAATTTGGGTGAAATTTAACCAAAAATATGACCGTCAAATGGGTTTTGGAGAAAAGCACAATCTTTCTGTTCAGGAAGTGGAGCCAATGTCATGTTTACAAGCACAAAAAATATCGTGTTTTCTCGGTTTTCTTAAGCTTTCTGCCTAGAACACGCGAAGGTGTGGAGGATTTGACTCCATGTGGAGCCTATTAGCGTTTGCCAGCAGAAAAGAAAGTGTTAGATGCTAAAATGCATTCCAAACCGTCAAGTCCGTAGAGAATGTCCAGAAAACACCAACAAACACAGAGGCTGTAGCAAGATCTGGGATGGAGATAACCACAACACACCAGCTACTTCTGCTTTCATCCAGGCATATCCAGAGAAGTGTTGTGGAATTCAGGTGAAATTAACCAAAAAATCACAGTCAAAGTGGTTTGGAGAAAAGCACAATCTTTCCGTACAGCAGGTGGATCCAATGTCATGTTGACAACACAAATATCATGTTTTCTCGGGTTTCTGATGTTTTCTGCATAGAAAACTCGAATGTGTGGAGGATTTGACTCCATGTGGAACAAAGTAGCCTATGCCGTCAGAAAACAAAATGTTACATGCTAAAATGCATTCAAAACCGTCAAGTCCATAAAGATTGTCCAGAAAACACAAACACACACTGAGGCTGTAGCAAGATCTGGGATGGAGATAGCCACAACACACCAGATAGTTCTGCTTTCATCCAGGCATATCCGGACAAAGTTTTGGTGAATTCAGTGTACTTTTGCCTAAATAGCAATGTCAAAGTGGTTTTATCTTTCAACGGAAATAATTTTTTTCTCGGGTTTCTGAAGCCTTCTGCCTAGAAAATCTGAATGTGTGGAGGATTTGACTCCATGTGGAACCAATTAGCGTTTTCAGGCAGAAAACAAAAAGTTACATACTAAAATGCATTCCAAACCATCAAGACCGAGGGAATGTCCAGAAAACACAAAGAAACATAGAGGCTATAGCAAGATCTGGCTTTCAGAGAGCCAGAACACACCAGATATTTCTGCTTTCATCCAGGCATATCCAGACCAAGTGTTGTGGAATTCGGTGTAATTTAACCAGAAAATCACCGTCAAAGTGGTTTTGGAGAAAGGCACACACTTTCTATTCTGCAAGTGGATTCAAGAGCATGTTTACACACACGAATATCATGTTTTCTTTGGTTTCTGGCACTTTCTGTGTAGAAAACTCAAATATGGGGAGGATTTGACTCTATATGGAACGAATTAGCGTTTGCAGGCAGAAAACAAAAAGTTACATGCCAAAATGCATTCAAAACCATAAAGTCCGTAGAGAATGTCCAGAAAATACAAACACACGCACAGGCTGTAGCAAGATCTGGGATCGAGATAGCCACAAACACCAGATATTTCTGCTTTCATCCAGGCGTATCCGGACAAAGTGTTGTGGAATTTGGGTGAAATTTAACCAAAAATATGACCGTCAAATGGGTTTTGGAGAAAAGCACAATCTTTCTGTTCAGGAAGTGGAGCCAATGTCATGTTTACAAGCACAAAAAATATTGTGTTTTCTCGGTTTTCTTAAGCTTTCTGCCTAGAACACGCGAAGGTGTGGAGGATTTGACTCCATGGGGAGCCTATTAGCGTTTGCCAGCAGAAAAGAAAGTGTTAGATGCTAAAATGCATTCCAAACCGTCAAGTCCGTAGAGAATGTCCAGAAAACACCAACAAACACAGAGGCTGTAGCAAGATCTGGGATGGAGATAACCACAACACACCAGCTACTTCTGCTTTCATCCAGGCATATCCAGAGAAGTGTTGTGGAATTCAGGTGAAATTAACCAAAAAATCACAGTCAAAGTGGTTTGGAGAAAAGCACAATCTTTCCGTACGGCAGGTGGATCCAATGTCATGTTGACAACACAAATATCATGTTTTCTCGGGTTTCTGATGTTTTCTGCATAGAAAACTCGAATGTGTGGAGGATTTGACTCCATGTGGAACAAAGTAGCCTATGCCGTCAGAAAACAAAATGTTACATGCTAAAATGCATTCAAAACCGTCAAGTCCATAAAGATTGTCCAGAAAACACAAACACACACTGAGGCTGTAGCAAGATCTGGGATGGAGATAGCCACAACACACCAGATAGTTCTGCTTTCATCCAGGCATATCCGGACAAAGTTTTGGTGAATTCAGTGTACTTTTGCCTAAATAGCAATGTCAAAGTGGTTTTATCTTTCAACGGAAATAATTTTTTTCTCGGGTTTCTGAAGCCTTCTGCCTAGAAAATCTGAATGTGTGGAGGATTTGACTCCATGTGGAACCAATTAGCGTTTTCAGGCAGAAAACAAAAAGTTACATACTAAAATGCATTCCAAACCATCAAGACCGAGGGAATGTCCAGAAAACACAAAGAAACATAGAGGCTATAGCAAGATCTGGCTTTCAGAGAGCCAGAACACACCAGATATTTCTGCTTTCATCCAGGCATATCCAGACCAAGTGTTGTGGAATTCGGTGTAATTTAACCAGAAAATCACCGTCAAAGTGGTTTTGGAGAAAGGCACACACTTTCTATTCTGCAAGTGGATTCAAGAGCATGTTTACACACACGAATATCATGTTTTCTTTGGTTTCTGGCACTTTCTGTGTAGAAAACTCAAATATGGGGAGGATTTGACTCTATATGGAACGAATTAGCGTTTGCAGGCAGAAAACAAAAAGTTACATGCCAAAATGCATTCAAAACCATAAAGTCCGTAGAGAATGTCCAGAAAATACAAACACACGCACAGGCTGTAGCAAGATCTGGGATCGAGATAGCCACAAACACCAGATATTTCTGCTTTCATCCAGGCGTATCCGGACAAAGTGTTGTGGAATTTGGGTGAAATTTAACCAAAAATATGACCGTCAAATTGGTTTTGGAGAAAAGCACAATCTTTCTGTTCAGGAAGTGGAGCCAATGTCATGTTTACAAGCACAAAAAATATCGTGTTTTCTTAAGCTTTCTGCCTAGAACACGCGAAGGTGTGGAGGATTTGACTCCATGGGGAGCCTATTAGCGTTTGCCAGCAGAAAAGAAAGTGTTAGATGCTAAAATGCATTCCAAACCGTCAAGTCCGTAGAGAATGTCCAGAAAACACCAACAAACACAGAGGCTGTAGCAAGATCTGGGATGGAGATAACCACAACACACCAGCTACTTCTGCTTTCATCCAGGCATATCCAGAGAAGTGTTGTGGAATTCAGGTGAAATTAACCAAAAAATCACAGTCAAAGTGGTTTGGAGAAAAGCACAATCTTTCCGTACGGCAGGTGGATCCAATGTCATGTTGACAACACAAATATCATGTTTTCTCGGGTTTCTGATGTTTTCTGCATAGAAAACTCGAATGTGTGGAGGATTTGACTCCATGTGGAACAAAGTAGCCTATGCCGTCAGAAAACAAAATGTCACATGCTAAAATGCATTCAAAACCGTCAAGTCCATAAAGATTGTCCAGAAAACACAAACACACACTGAGGCTGTAGCAAGATCTGGGATGGAGATAGCCACAACACACCAGATAGTTCTGCTTTCATCCAGGCATATCCGGACAAAGTTTTGGTGAATTCAGTGTACTTTTGCCTAAATAGCAATGTCAAAGTGGTTTTATCTTTCAACGGAAATAATTTTTTTCTCGGGTTTCTGAAGCCTTCTGCCTAGAAAATCTGAATGTGTGGAGGATTTGACTCCATGTGGAACCAATTAGCGTTTTCAGGCAGAAAACAAAAAGTTACATACTAAAATGCATTCCAAACCATCAAGACCGAGGGAATGTCCAGAAAACACAAAGAAACATAGAGGCTATAGCAAGATCTGGCTTTCAGAGAGCCAGAACACACCAGATATTTCTGCTTTCATCCAGGCATATCCAGACCAAGTGTTGTGGAATTCGGTGTAATTTAACCAGAAAATCACCGTCAAAGTGGTTTTGGAGAAAGGCACACACTTTCTATTCTGCAAGTGGATTCAAGAGCATGTTTACACACACGAATATCATGTTTTCTTTGGTTTCTGGCACTTTCTGTGTAGAAAACTCAAATATGGGGAGGATTTGACTCTATATGGAACGAATTAGCGTTTGCAGGCAGAAAACAAAAAGTGACATGCCAAAATGCATTCAAAACCATAAAGTCCGTAGAGAATGTCCAGAAAATACAAACACACGCACAGGCTGTAGCAAGATCTGGGATCGAGATAGCCACAAACACCAGATATTTCTGCTTTCATCCAGGCGTATCCGGACAAAGTGTTGTGGAATTTGGGTGAAATTTAACCAAAAATATGACCGTCAAATTGGTTTTGGAGAAAAGCACAATCTTTCTGTTCAGGAAGTGGAGCCAATGTCATGTTTACAAGCACAAAAAATATCGTGTTTTCTCGGTTTTCTTAAGCTTTCTGCCTAGAACACGCGAAGGTGTGGAGGATTTGACTCCATGTGGAGCCTATTAGCGTTTGCCAGCAGAAAAGAAAGTGTTAGATGCTAAAATGCATTCCAAACCGTCAAGTCCGTAGAGAATGTCCAGAAAACACCAACAAACACAGAGGCTGTAGCAAGATCTGGGATGGAGATAACCACAACACACCAGCTACTTCTGCTTTCATCCAGGCATATCCAGAGAAGTGTTGTGGAATTCAGGTGAAATTAACCAAAAAATCACAGTCAAAGTGGTTTGGAGAAAAGCACAATCTTTCCGTACGGCAGGTGGATCCAATGTCATGTTGACAACACAAATATCATGTTTTCTCGGGTTTCTGATGTTTTCTGCATAGAAAACTCGAATGTGTGGAGGATTTGACTCCATGTGGAACAAAGTAGCCTATGCCGTCAGAAAACAAAATGTTACATGCTAAAATGCATTCAAAACCGTCAAGTCCATAAAGATTGTCCAGAAAACACAAACACACACTGAGGCTGTAGCAAGATCTGGGATGGAGATAGCCACAACACACCAGATAGTTCTGCTTTCATCCAGGCATATCCGGACAAAGTTTTGGTGAATTCAGTGTACTTTTGCCTAAATAGCAATGTCAAAGTGGTTTTATCTTTCAACGGAAATAATTTTTTTCTCGGGTTTCTGAAGCCTTCTGCCTAGAAAATCTGAATGTGTGGAGGATTTGACTCCATGTGGAACCAATTAGCGTTTTCAGGCAGAAAACAAAAAGTTACATACTAAAATGCATTCCAAACCATCAAGACCGAGGGAATGTCCAGAAAACACAAAGAAACATAGAGGCTATAGCAAGATCTGGCTTTCAGAGAGCCAGAACACACCAGATATTTCTGCTTTCATCCAGGCATATCCAGACCAAGTGTTGTGGAATTCGGTGTAATTTAACCAGAAAATCACCGTCAAAGTGGTTTTGGAGAAAGGCACACACTTTCTATTCTGCAAGTGGATTCAAGAGCATGTTTACACACACGAATATCATGTTTTCTTTGGTTTCTGGCACTTTCTGTGTAGAAAACTCAAATATGGGGAGGATTTGACTCTATATGGAACGAATTAGCGTTTGCAGGCAGAAAACAAAAAGTTACATGCCAAAATGCATTCAAAACCATAAAGTCCGTAGAGAATGTCCAGAAAATACAAACACACGCACAGGCTGTAGCAAGATCTGGGATCGAGATAGCCACAAACACCAGATATTTCTGCTTTCATCCAGGCGTATCCGGACAAAGTGTTGTGGAATTTGGGTGAAATTTAACCAAAAATATGACCGTCAAATTGGTTTTGGAGAAAAGCACAATCTTTCTGTTCAGGAAGTGGAGCCAATGTCATGTTTACAAGCACAAAAAATATCGTGTTTTCTCGGTTTTCTTAAGCTTTCTGCCTAGAACACGCGAAGGTGTGGAGGATTTGACTCCATGTGGAGCCTATTAGCGTTTGCCAGCAGAAAAGAAAGTGTTAGATGCTAAAATGCATTCCAAACCGTCAAGTCCGTAGAGAATGTCCAGAAAACACCAACAAACACAGAGGCTGTAGCAAGATCTGGGATGGAGATAACCACAACACACCAGCTACTTCTGCTTTCATCCAGGCATATCCAGAGAAGTGTTGTGGAATTCAGGTGAAATTAACCAAAAAATCACAGTCAAAGTGGTTTGGAGAAAAGCACAATCTTTCCGTACGGCAGGTGGATCCAATGTCATGTTGACAACACAAATATCATGTTTTCTCGGGTTTCTGATGTTTTCTGCATAGAAAACTCGAATGTGTGGAGGATTTGACTCCATGTGGA
Organism: Oryctolagus cuniculus; assembly: GCF_051225735.1. Classification (NCBI taxonomy): domain Eukaryota; kingdom Metazoa; phylum Chordata; class Mammalia; order Lagomorpha; family Leporidae; genus Oryctolagus; species Oryctolagus cuniculus. Next base: position 50,930,269 of record NC_142877.1, read on the forward strand.
ACAAAGTAGCCTATGCCGTCAGAAAACAAAATGTCACATGCTAAAATGCATTCAAAACCGTCAAGTCCATAAAGATTGTCCAGAAAACACAAACACACACTGAGGCTGTAGCAAGATCTGGGATGGAGATAGCCACAACACACCAGATAGTTCTGCTTTCATCCAGGCATATCCGGACAAAGTTTTGGTGAATTCAGTGTACTTTTGCCTAAATAGCAATGTCAAAGTGGTTTTATCTTTCAACGGAAATAATTTTTTTCTCGGGTTTCTGAAGCCTTCTGCCTAGAAAATCTGAATGTGTGGAGGATTTGACTCCATGTGGAACCAATTAGCGTTTTCAGGCAGAAAACAAAAAGTTACATACTAAAATGCATTCCAAACCATCAAGACCGAGGGAATGTCCAGAAAACACAAAGAAACATAGAGGCTATAGCAAGATCTGGCTTTCAGAGAGCCAGAACACACCAGATATTTCTGCTTTCATCCAGGCATATCCAGACCAAGTGTTGTGGAATTCGGTGTAATTTAACCAGAAAATCACCGTCAAAGTGGTTTTGGAGAAAGGCACACACTTTCTATTCTGCAAGTGGATTCAAGAGCATGTTTACACACACGAATATCATGTTTTCTTTGGTTTCTGGCACTTTCTGTGTAGAAAACTCAAATATGGGGAGGATTTGACTCTATATGGAACGAATTAGCGTTTGCAGGCAGAAAACAAAAAGTGACATGCCAAAATGCATTCAAAACCATAAAGTCCGTAGAGAATGTCCAGAAAATACAAACACACGCACAGGCTGTAGCAAGATCTGGGATCGAGATAGCCACAAACACCAGATATTTCTGCTTTCATCCAGGCGTATCCGGACAAAGTGTTGTGGAATTTGGGTGAAATTTAACCAAAAATATGACCGTCAAATTGGTTTTGGAGAAAAGCACAATCTTTCTGTTCAGGAAGTGGAGCCAATGTCATGTTTACAAGCACAAAAAATATCGTGTTTTCTCGGTTTTCTTAAGCTTTCTGCCTAGAACACGCGAAGGTGTGGAGGATTTGACTCCATGGGGAGCCTATTAGCGTTTGCCAGCAGAAAAGAAAGTGTTAGATGCTAAAATGCATTCCAAACCGTCAAGTCCGTAGAGAATGTCCAGAAAACACCAACAAACACAGAGGCTGTAGCAAGATCTGGGATGGAGATAACCACAACACACCAGCTACTTCTGCTTTCATCCAGGCATATCCAGAGAAGTGTTGTGGAATTCAGGTGAAATTAACCAAAAAATCACAGTCAAAGTGGTTTGGAGAAAAGCACAATCTTTCCGTACGGCAGGTGGATCCAATGTCATGTTGACAACACAAATATCATGTTTTCTCGGGTTTCTGATGTTTTCTGCATAGAAAACTCGAATGTGTGGAGGATTTGACTCCATGTGGAACAAAGTAGCCTATGCCGTCAGAAAACAAAATGTCACATGCTAAAATGCATTCAAAACCCTCAAGTCCATAAAGATTGTCCAGAAAACACAAACACACACAGAGGCTGTAGCAAGATCTGGGATGGAGATAGCCACAACACACCAGATAGTTCTGCTTTCATCCAGGCATATCCGGACAAAGTTTTGGTGAATTCAGTGTGCTTTTGCCTAAATAGCAATGTCAAAGTGGTTTTATCTTTCAACGGAAATAATTTTTTTCTCGGGTTTCTGAAGCCTTCTGCCTAGAAAATCTGAATGTGTGGAGGATTTGACTCCATGTGGAACCAATTAGCGTTTTCAGGCAGAAAACAAAAAGTTACATACTAAAATGCATTCCAAACCATCAAGACCGAGGGAATGTCCAGAAAACACAAAGAAACATAGAGGCTATAGCAAGATCTGGCTTTCAGAGAGCCAGAACACACCAGATATTTCTGCTTTCATCCAGGCATATCCAGACCAAGTGTTGTGGAATTCGGTGTAATTTAACCAGAAAATCACCGTCAAAGTGGTTTTGGAGAAAGGCACACACTTTCTATTCTGCAAGTGGATTCAAGAGCATGTTTACACACACGAATATCATGTTTTCTTTGGTTTCTGGCACTTTCTGTGTAGAAAACTCAAATATGGGGAGGATTTGACTCTATATGGAACGAATTAGCGTTTGCAGGCAGAAAACAAAAAGTTACATGCCAAAATGCATTCAAAACCATAAAGTCCGTAGAGAATGTCCAGAAAATACAAACACACGCACAGGCTGTAGCAAGATCTGGGATCGAGATAGCCACAAACACCAGATATTTCTGCTTTCATCCAGGCGTATCCGGACAAAGTGTTGTGGAATTTGGGTGAAATTTAACCAAAAATATGACCGTCAAATTGGTTTTGGAGAAAAGCACAATCTTTCTGTTCAGGAAGTGGAGCCAATGTCATGTTTACAAGCACAAAAAATATCGTGTTTTCTCGGTTTTCTTAAGCTTTCTGCCTAGAACACGCGAAGGTGTGGAGGATTTGACTCCATGGGGAGCCTATTAGCGTTTGCCAGCAGAAAAGAAAGTGTTAGATGCTAAAATGCATTCCAAACCGTCAAGTCCGTAGAGAATGTCCAGAAAACACCAACAAACACAGAGGCTGTAGCAAGATCTGGGATGGAGATAACCACAACACACCAGCTACTTCTGCTTTCATCCAGGCATATCCAGAGAAGTGTTGTGGAATTCAGGTGAAATTAACCAAAAAATCACAGTCAAAGTGGTTTGGAGAAAAGCACAATCTTTCCGTACGGCAGGTGGATCCAATGTCATGTTGACAACACAAATATCATGTTTTCTCGGGTTTCTGATGTTTTCTGCATAGAAAACTCGAATGTGTGGAGGATTTGACTCCATGTGGAACAAAGTAGCCTATGCCGTCAGAAAACAAAATGTCACATGCTAAAATGCATTCAAAACCCTCAAGTCCATAAAGATTGTCCAGAAAACACAAACACACACAGAGGCTGTAGCAAGATCTGGGATGGAGATAGCCACAACACACCAGATAGTTCTGCTTTCATCCAGGCATATCCGGACAAAGTTTTGGTGAATTCAGTGTGCTTTTGCCTAAATAGCAATGTCAAAGTGGTTTTATCTTTCAACGGAAATAATTTTTTTCTCGGGTTTCTGAAGCCTTCTGCCTAGAAAATCTGAATGTGTGGAGGATTTGACTCCATGTGGAACCAATTAGCGTTTTCAGGCAGAAAACAAAAAGTTACATACTAAAATGCATTCCAAACCATCAAGACCGAGGGAATGTCCAGAAAACACAAAGAAACATAGAGGCTATAGCAAGATCTGGCTTTCAGAGAGCCAGAACACACCAGATATTTCTGCTTTCATCCAGGCATATCCAGACCAAGTGTTGTGGAATTCGGTGTAATTTAACCAGACAATCACCGTCAAAGTGGTTTTGGAGAAAGGCACACACTTTCTATTCTGCAAGTGGATTCAAGAGCATGTTTACACACACGAATATCATGTTTTCTTTGGTTTCTGGCACTTTCTGTGTAGAAAACTCAAATATGGGGAGGATTTGACTCTATATGGAACGAATTAGCGTTTGCAGGCAGAAAACAAAAAGTGACATGCCAAAATGCATTCAAAACCATAAAGTCCGTAGAGAATGTCCAGAAAATACAAACACACGCACAGGCTGTAGCAAGATCTGGGATCGAGATAGCCACAAACACCAGATATTTCTGCTTTCATCCAGGCGTATCCGGACAAAGTGTTGTGGAATTTGGGTGAAATTTAACCAAAAATATGACCGTCAAATTGGTTTTGGAGAAAAGCACAATCTTTCTGTTCAGGAAGTGGAGCCAATGTCATGTTTACAAGCACAAAAAATATCGTGTTTTCTCGGTTTTCTTAAGCTTTCTGCCTAGAACACGCGAAGGTGTGGAGGATTTGACTCCATGGGGAGCCTATTAGCGTTTGCCAGCAGAAAAGAAAGTGTTAGATGCTAAAATGCATTCCAAACCGTCAAGTCCGTAGAGAATGTCCAGAAAACACCAACAAACACAGAGGCTGTAGCAAGATCTGGGATGGAGATAACCACAACACACCAGCTACTTCTGCTTTCATCCAGGCATATCCAGAGAAGTGTTGTGGAATTCAGGTGAAATTAACCAAAAAATCACAGTCAAAGTGGTTTGGAGAAAAGCACAATCTTTCCGTACGGCAGGTGGATCCAATGTCATGTTGACAACACAAATATCATGTTTTCTCGGGTTTCTGATGTTTTCTGCATAGAAAACTCGAATGTGTGGAGGATTTGACTCCATGTGGAACAAAGTAGCCTATGCCGTCAGAAAACAAAATGTCACATGCTAAAATGCATTCAAAACCCTCAAGTCCATAAAGATTGTCCAGAAAACACAAACACACACAGAGGCTGTAGCAAGATCTGGGATGGAGATAGCCACAACACACCAGATAGTTCTGCTTTCATCCAGGCATATCCGGACAAAGTTTTGGTGAATTCAGTGTGCTTTTGCCTAAATAGCAATGTCAAAGTGGTTTTATCTTTCAACGGAAATAATTTTTTTCTCGGGTTTCTGAAGCCTTCTGCCTAGAAAATCTGAATGTGTGGAGGATTTGACTCCATGTGGAACCAATTAGCGTTTTCAGGCAGAAAACAAAAAGTTACATACTAAAATGCATTCCAAACCATCAAGACCGAGGGAATGTCCAGAAAACACAAAGAAACATAGAGGCTATAGCAAGATCTGGCTTTCAGAGAGCCAGAACACACCAGATATTTCTGCTTTCATCCAGGCATATCCAGACCAAGTGTTGTGGAATTCGGTGTAATTTAACCAGAAAATCACCGTCAAAGTGGTTTTGGAGAAAGGCACAAACTTTCTATTCTGCAAGTGGATTCAAGAGCATTATTACACACACGAATATCATGTTTTCTTTGGTTTCTGGCACTTTCTGTGTAGAAAACTCAAATATGGGGAGGATTTGACTCTATATGGAACGAATTAGCGTTTGCAGGCAGAAAACAAAAAGTTACATGCCAAAATGCATTCAAAACCATAAAGTCCGTAGAGAATGTCCAGAAAATACAAACACACGCACAGGCTGTAGCAAGATCTGGGATCGAGATAGCCACAAACACCAGATATTTCTGCTTTCATCCAGGCGTATCCGGACAAAGTGTTGTGGAATTTGGGTGAAATTTAACCAAAAATATGACCGTCAAATTGGTTTTGGAGAAAAGCACAATCTTTCTGTTCAGGAAGTGGAGCCAATGTCATGTTTACAAGCACAAAAAATATCGTGTTTTCTCGGTTTTCTTAAGCTTTCTGCCTAGAACACGCGAAGGTGTGGAGGATTTGACTCCATGGGGAGCCTATTAGCGTTTGCCAGCAGAAAAGAAAGTGTTAGATGCTAAAATGCATTCCAAACCGTCAAGTCCGTAGAGAATGTCCAGAAAACACCAACAAACACAGAGGCTGTAGCAAGATCTGGGATGGAGATAACCACAACACACCAGCTACTTCTGCTTTCATCCAGGCATATCCAGAGAAGTGTTGTGGAATTCAGGTGAAATTAACCAAAAAATCACAGTCAAAGTGGTTTGGAGAAAAGCACAATCTTTCCGTACGGCAGGTGGATCCAATGTCATGTTGACAACACAAATATCATGTTTTCTCGGGTTTCTGATGTTTTCTGCATAGAAAACTCGAATGTGTGGAGGATTTGACTCCATGTGGAACAAAGTAGCCTATGCCGTCAGAAAACAAAATGTCACATGCTAAAATGCATTCAAAACCCTCAAGTCCATAAAGATTGTCCAGAAAACACAAACACACACAGAGGCTGTAGCAAGATCTGGGATGGAGATAGCCACAACACACCAGATAGTTCTGCTTTCATCCAGGCATATCCGGACAAAGTTTTGGTGAATTCAGTGTGCTTTTGCCTAAATAGCAATGTCAAAGTGGTTTTATCTTTCAACGGAAATAATTTTTTTCTCGGGTTTCTGAAGCCTTCTGCCTAGAAAATCTGAATGTGTGGAGGATTTGACTCCATGTGGAACCAATTAGCGTTTTCAGGCAGAAAACAAAAAGTTACATACTAAAATGCATTCCAAACCATCAAGACCGAGGGAATGTCCAGAAAACACAAAGAAACATAGAGGCTATAGCAAGATCTGGCTTTCAGAGAGCCAGAACACACCAGATATTTCTGCTTTCATCCAGGCATATCCAGACCAAGTGTTGTGGAATTCGGTGTAATTTAACCAGACAATCACCGTCAAAGTGGTTTTGGAGAAAGGCACACACTTTCTATTCTGCAAGTGGATTCAAGAGCATGTTTACACACACGAATATCATGTTTTCTTTGGTTTCTGGCACTTTCTGTGTAGAAAACTCAAATATGGGGAGGATTTGACTCTATATGGAACGAATTAGCGTTTGCAGGCAGAAAACAAAAAGTGACATGCCAAAATGCATTCAAAACCATAAAGTCCGTAGAGAATGTCCAGAAAATACAAACACACACACAGGCTGTAGCAAGATCTGGGATCGAGATAGCCACAAACACCAGATATTTCTGCTTTCATCCAGGCGTATCCGGACAAAGTGTTGTGGAATTTGGGTGAAATTTAACCAAATATATGACCGTCAAATGGGTTTTGGAGAAAAGCACGATCTTTCTGTTCAGGAAGTGGAGCCAATGTCATGTTTACAAGCACAAAAAATATCGTGTTTTCTCGGTTTTCTTAAGCTTTCTGCCTAGAACACGCGAAGGTGTGGAGGATTTGACTCCATGGGGAGCCTATTAGCGTTTGCCAGCAGAAAAGAAAGTATTAGATGCTAAAATGCATTCCAAACCGTCAAGTCCGTAGAGAATGTCCAGAAAACACCAACAAACACAGAGGCTGTAGCAAGATCTGGGATGGAGATAACCACAACACACCAGCTACTTCTGCTTTCATCCAGGCATATCCAGAGAAGTGTTGTGGAATTCAGGTGAAATTAACCAAAAAATCACAGTCAAAGTGGTTTGGAGAAAAGCACAATCTTTCCGTACGGCAGGTGGATCCAATGTCATGTTGACAACACAAATATCATGTTTTCTCGGGTTTCTGATGTTTTCTGCATAGAAAACTCGAATGTGTGGAGGATTTGACTCCATGTGGAACAAAGTAGCCTATGCCGTCAGAAAACAAAATGTCACATGCTAAAATGCATTCAAAACCGTCAAGTCCATAAAGATTGTCCAGAAAACACAAACACACACAGAGGCTGTAGCAAGATCTGGGATGGAGATAGCCACAACACACCAGATAGTTCTGCTTTCATCCAGGCATATCCGGACAAAGTTTTGGTGAATTCAGTGTACTTTTGCCTAAATAGCAATGTCAAAGTGGTTTTATCTTTCAACGGAAATAATTTTTCTCTCGGGTTTCTGAAGCCTTCTGCCTAGAAAATCTGAATGTGTGGAGGATTTGACTCCATGTGGAACCAATTAGCGTTTTCAGGCAGAAAACAAAAAGTTACATACTAAAATGCATTCCAAACCATCAAGACCGAGGGAATGTCCAGAAAACACAAAGAAACATAGAGGCTATAGCAAGATCTGGCTTTCAGAGAGCCAGAACACACCAGATATTTCTGCTTTCATCCAGGCATATCCAGACCAAGTGTTGTGGAATTCGGTGTAATTTAACCAGAAAATCACCGTCAAAGTGGTTTTGGAGAAAGGCACACACTTTCTATTCTGCAAGTGGATTCAAGAGCATGTTTACACACACGAATATCATGTTTTCTTTGGTTTCTGGCACTTTCTGTGTAGAAAACTCAAATATGGGGAGGATTTGACTCTATATGGAACGAATTAGCGTTTGCAGGCAGAAAACAAAAAGTTACATGCCAAAATGCATTCAAAACCATAAAGTCCGTAGAGAATGTCCAGAAAATACAAACACACACACAGGCTGTAGCAAGATCTGGGATCGAGATAGCCACAAACACCAGATATTTCTGCTTTCATCCAGGCGTATCCGGACAAAGTGTTGTGGAATTTGGGTGAAATTTAACCAAAAATATGACCGTCAAATTGGTTTTGGAGAAAAGCACAATCTTTCTGTTCAGGAAGTGGAGCCAATGTCATGTTTACAAGCACAAAAAATATCGTGTTTTCTCGGTTTTCTTAAGCTTTCTGCCTAGAACACGCGAAGGTGTGGAGGATTTGACTCCATGGGGAGCCTATTAGCGTTTGCCAGCAGAAAAGAAAGTGTTAGATGCTAAAATGCATTCCAAACCGTCAAGTCCGTAGAGAATGTCCAGAAAACACCAACAAACACAGAGGCTGTAGCAAGATCTGGGATGGAGATAACCACAACACACCAGCTACTTCTGCTTTCATCCAGGCATATCCAGAGAAGTGTTGTGGAATTCAGGTGAAATTAACCAAAAAATCACAGTCAAAGTGGTTTGGAGAAAAGCACAATCTTTCCGTACGGCAGGTGGATCCAATGTCATGTTGACAACACAAATATCATGTTTTCTCGGGTTTCTGATGTTTTCTGCATAGAAAACTCGAATGTGTGGAGGATTTGACTCCATGTGGAACAAAGTAGCCTATGCCGTCAGAAAACAAAATGTTACATGCTAAAATGCATTCAAAACCGTCAAGTCCATAAAGATTGTCCAGAAAACACAAACACACACAGAGGCTGTAGCAAGATCTGGGATGGAGATAGCCACAACACACCAGATAGTTCTGCTTTCATCCAGGCATATCCGGACAAAGTTTTGGTGAATTCAGTGTACTTTTGCCTAAATAGCAATGTCAAAGTGGTTTTATCTTTCAACGGAAATAATTTTTTTCTCGGGTTTCTGAAGCCTTCTGCCTAGAAAATCTGAATGTGTGGAGGATTTGACTCCATGTGGAACCAATTAGCGTTTTCAGGCAGAAAACAAAAAGTTACATACTAAAATGCATTCCAAACCATCAAGACCGAGGGAATGTCCAGAAAACACAAAGAAACATAGAGGCTATAGCAAGATCTGGCTTTCAGAGAGCCAGAACACACCAGATATTTCTGCTTTCATCCAGGCATATCCAGACCAAGTGTTGTGGAATTCGGTGTAATTTAACCAGAAAATCACCGTCAAAGTGGTTTTGGAGAAAGGCACACACTTTCTATTCTGCAAGTGGATTCAAGAGCATGTTTACACACACGAATATCATGTTTTCTTTGGTTTCTGGCACTTTCTGTGTAGAAAACTCAAATATGGGGAGGATTTGACTCTATATGGAACGAATTAGCGTTTGCAGGCAGAAAACAAAAAGTGACATGCCAAAATGCATTCAAAACCATAAAGTCCGTAGAGAATGTCCAGAAAATACAAACACACGCACAGGCTGTAGCAAGATCTGGGATCGAGATAGCCACAAACACCAGATATTTCTGCTTTCATCCAGGCGTATCCGGACAAAGTGTTGTGGAATTTGGGTGAAATTTAACCAAAAATATGACCGTCAAATGGGTTTTGGAGAAAAGCACAATCTTTCTGTTCAGGAAGTGGAGCCAATGTCATGTTTACAAGCACAAAAAATATCGTGTTTTCTCGGTTTTCTTAAGCTTTCTGCCTAGAACACGCGAAGGTGTGGAGGATTTGACTCCATGGGGAGCCTATTAGCGTTTGCCAGCAGAAAAGAAAGTGTTAGATGCTAAAATGCATTCCAAACCGTCAAGTCCGTAGAGAATGTCCAGAAAACACCAACAAACACAGAGGCTGTAGCAAGATCTGGGATGGAGATAACCACAACACACCAGCTACTTCTGCTTTCATCCAGGCATATCCAGAGAAGTGTTGTGGAATTCAGGTGAAATTAACCAAAAAATCACAGTCAAAGTGGTTTGGAGAAAAGCACAATCTTTCCGTACGGCAGGTGGATCCAATGTCATGTTGACAACACAAATATCATGTTTTCTCGGGTTTCTGATGTTTTCTGCATAGAAAACTCGAATGTGTGGAGGATTTGACTCCATGTGGAACAAAGTAGCCTATGCCGTCAGAAAACAAAATGTCACATGCTAAAATGCATTCAAAACCCTCAAGTCCATAAAGATTGTCCAGAAAACACAAACACACACTGAGGCTGTAGCAAGATCTGGGATGGAGATAGCCACAACACACCAGATAGTTCTGCTTTCATCCAGGCATATCCGGACAAAGTTTTGGTGAATTCAGTGTACTTTTGCCTAAATAGCAATGTCAAAGTGGTTTTATCTTTCAACGGAAATAATTTTTTTCTCGGGTTTCTGAAGCCTTCTGCCTAGAAAATCTGAATGTGTGGAGGATTTGACTCCATGTGGAACCAATTAGCGTTTTCAGGCAGAAAACAAAAAGTTACATACTAAAATGCATTCCAAACCATCAAGACCGAGGGAATGTCCAGAAAACACAAAGAAACATAGAGGCTATAGCAAGATCTGGCTTTCAGAGAGCCAGAACACACCAGATATTTCTGCTTTCATCCAGGCATATCCAGACCAAGTGTTGTGGAATTCGGTGTAATTTAACCAGAAAATCACCGTCAAAGTGGTTTTGGAGAAAGGCACACACTTTCTATTCTGCAAGTGGATTCAAGAGCATGTTTACACACACGAATATCATGTTTTCTTTGGTTTCTGGCACTTTCTGTGTAGAAAACTCAAATATGGGGAGGATTTGACTCTATATGGAACGAATTAGCGTTTGCAGGCAGAAAACAAAAAGTGACATGCCAAAATGCATTCAAAACCATAAAGTCCGTAGAGAATGTCCAGAAAATACAAACACACGCACAGGCTGTAGCAAGATCTGGGATCGAGATAGCCACAAACACCAGATATTTCTGCTTTCATCCAGGCGTATCCGGACAAAGTGTTGTGGAATTTGGGTGAAATTTAACCAAAAATATGACCGTCAAATTGGTTTTGGAGAAAAGCACAATCTTTCTGTTCAGGAAGTGGAGCCAATGTCATGTTTACAAGCACAAAAAATATCGTGTTTTCTCGGTTTTCTTAAGCTTTCTGCCTAGAACACGCGAAGGTGTGGAGGATTTGACTCCATGGGGAGCCTATTAGCGTTTGCCAGCAGAAAAGAAAGTGTTAGATGCTAAAATGCATTCCAAACCGTCAAGTCCGTAGAGAATGTCCAGAAAACACCAACAAACACAGAGGCTGTAGCAAGATCTGGGATGGAGATAACCACAACACACCAGCTACTTCTGCTTTCATCCAGGCATATCCAGAGAAGTGTTGTGGAATTCAGGTGAAATTAACCAAAAAATCACAGTCAAAGTGGTTTGGAGAAAAGCACAATCTTTCCGTACGGCAGGTGGATCCAATGTCATGTTGACAACACAAATATCATGTTTTCTCGGGTTTCTGATGTTTTCTGCATAGAAAACTCGAATGTGTGGAGGATTTGACTCCATGTGGAACAAAGTAGCCTATGCCGTCAGAAAACAAAATGTCACATGCTAAAATGCATTCAAAACCCTCAAGTCCATAAAGATTGTCCAGAAAACACAAACACACACAGAGGCTGTAGCAAGATCTGGGATGGAGATAGCCACAACACACCAGATAGTTCTGCTTTCATCCAGGCATATCCGGACAAAGTTTTGGTGAATTCAGTGTGCTTTTGCCTAAATAGCAATGTCAAAGTGGTTTTATCTTTCAACGGAAATAATTTTTTTCTCGGGTTTCTGAAGCCTTCTGCCTAGAAAATCTGAATGTGTGGAGGATTTGACTCCATGTGGAACCAATTAGCGTTTTCAGGCAGAAAACAAAAAGTTACATACTAAAATGCATTCCAAACCATCAAGACCGAGGGAATGTCCAGAAAACACAAAGAAACATAGAGGCTATAGCAAGATCTGGCTTTCAGAGAGCCAGAACACACCAGATATTTCTGCTTTCATCCAGGCATATCCAGACCAAGTGTTGTGGAATTCGGTGTAATTTAACCAGAAAATCACCGTCAAAGTGGTTTTGGAGAAAGGCACACACTTTCTATTCTGCAAGTGGATTCAAGAGCATGTTTACACACACGAATATCATGTTTTCTTTGGTTTCTGGCACTTTCTGTGTAGAAAACTCAAATATGGGGAGGATTTGACTCTATATGGAACGAATTAGCGTTTGCAGGCAGAAAACAAAAAGTTACATGCCAAAATGCATTCAAAACCATAAAGTCCGTAGAGAATGTCCAGAAAATACAAACACACGCACAGGCTGTAGCAAGATCTGGGATCGAGATAGCCACAAACACCAGATATTTCTGCTTTCATCCAGGCGTATCCGGACAAAGTGTTGTGGAATTTGGGTGAAATTTAACCAAAAATATGACCGTCAAATTGGTTTTGGAGAAAAGCACAATCTTTCTGTTCAGGAAGTGGAGCCAATGTCATGTTTACAAGCACAAAAAATATCGTGTTTTCTCGGTTTTCTTAAGCTTTCTGCCTAGAACACGCGAAGGTGTGGAGGATTTGACTCCATGGGGAGCCTATTAGCGTTTGCCAGCAGAAAAGAAAGTGTTAGATGCTAAAATGCATTCCAAACCGTCAAGTCCGTAGAGAATGTCCAGAAAACACCAACAAACACAGAGGCTGTAGCAAGATCTGGGATGGAGATAACCACAACACACCAGCTACTTCTGCTTTCATCCAGGCATATCCAGAGAAGTGTTGTGGAATTCAGGTGAAATTAACCAAAAAATCACAGTCAAAGTGGTTTGGAGAAAAGCACAATCTTTCCGTACGGCAGGTGGATCCAATGTCATGTTGACAACACAAATATCATGTTTTCTCGGGTTTCTGATGTTTTCTGCATAGAAAACTCGAATGTGTGGAGGATTTGACTCCATGTGGAACAAAGTAGCCTATGCCGTCAGAAAACAAAATGTCACATGCTAAAATGCATTCAAAACCCTCAAGTCCATAAAGATTGTCCAGAAAACACAAACACACACAGAGGCTGTAGCAAGATCTGGGATGGAGATAGCCACAACACACCAGATAGTTCTGCTTTCATCCAGGCATATCCGGACAAAGTTTTGGTGAATTCAGTGTGCTTTTGCCTAAATAGCAATGTCAAAGTGGTTTTATCTTTCAACGGAAATAATTTTTTTCTCGGGTTTCTGAAGCCTTCTGCCTAGAAAATCTGAATGTGTGGAGGATTTGACTCCATGTGGAACCAATTAGCGTTTTCAGGCAGAAAACAAAAAGTTACATACTAAAATGCATTCCAAACCATCAAGACCGAGGGAATGTCCAGAAAACACAAAGAAACATAGAGGCTATAGCAAGATCTGGCTTTCAGAGAGCCAGAACACACCAGATATTTCTGCTTTCATCCAGGCATATCCAGACCAAGTGTTGTGGAATTCGGTGTAATTTAACCAGACAATCACCGTCAAAGTGGTTTTGGAGAAAGGCACACACTTTCTATTCTGCAAGTGGATTCAAGAGCATGTTTACACACACGAATATCATGTTTTCTTTGGTTTCTGGCACTTTCTGTGTAGAAAACTCAAATATGGGGAGGATTTGACTCTATATGGAACGAATTAGCGTTTGCAGGCAGAAAACAAAAAGTGACATGCCAAAATGCATTCAAAACCATAAAGTCCGTAGAGAATGTCCAGAAAATACAAACACACGCACAGGCTGTAGCAAGATCTGGGATCGAGATAGCCACAAACACCAGATATTTCTGCTTTCATCCAGGCGTATCCGGACAAAGTGTTGTGGAATTTGGGTGAAATTTAACCAAAAATATGACCGTCAAATTGGTTTTGGAGAAAAGCACAATCTTTCTGTTCAGGAAGTGGAGCCAATGTCATGTTTACAAGCACAAAAAATATCGTGTTTTCTCGGTTTTCTTAAGCTTTCTGCCTAGAACACGCGAAGGTGTGGAGGATTTGACTCCATGGGGAGCCTATTAGCGTTTGCCAGCAGAAAAGAAAGTGTTAGATGCTAAAATGCATTCCAAACCGTCAAGTCCGTAGAGAATGTCCAGAAAACACCAACAAACACAGAGGCTGTAGCAAGATCTGGGATGGAGATAACCACAACACACCAGCTACTTCTGCTTTCATCCAGGCATATCCAGAGAAGTGTTGTGGAATTCAGGTGAAATTAACCAAAAAATCACAGTCAAAGTGGTTTGGAGAAAAGCACAATCTTTCCGTACGGCAGGTGGATCCAATGTCATGTTGACAACACAAATATCATGTTTTCTCGGGTTTCTGATGTTTTCTGCATAGAAAACTCGAATGTGTGGAGGATTTGACTCCATGTGGAACAAAGTAGCCTATGCCGTCAGAAAACAAAATGTCACATGCTAAAATGCATTCAAAACCCTCAAGTCCATAAAGATTGTCCAGAAAACACAAACACACACAGAGGCTGTAGCAAGATCTGGGATGGAGATAGCCACAACACACCAGATAGTTCTGCTTTCATCCAGGCATATCCGGACAAAGTTTTGGTGAATTCAGTGTGCTTTTGCCTAAATAGCAATGTCAAAGTGGTTTTATCTTTCAACGGAAATAATTTTTTTCTCGGGTTTCTGAAGCCTTCTGCCTAGAAAATCTGAATGTGTGGAGGATTTGACTCCATGTGGAACCAATTAGCGTTTTCAGGCAGAAAACAAAAAGTTACATACTAAAATGCATTCGAAACCATCAAGACCGAGGGAATGTCCAGAAAACACAAAGAAACATAGAGGCTATAGCAAGATCTGGCTTTCAGAGAGCCAGAACACACCAGATATTTCTGCTTTCATCCAGGCATATCCAGACCAAGTGTTGTGGAATTCGGTGTAATTTAACCAGAAAATCACCGTCAAAGTGGTTTTGGAGAAAGGCACAAACTTTCTATTCTGCAAGTGGATTCAAGAGCATTATTACACACACGAATATCATGTTTTCTTTGGTTTCTGGCACTTTCTGTGTAGAAAACTCAAATATGGGGAGGATTTGACTCTATATGGAACGAATTAGCGTTTGCAGGCAGAAAACAAAAAGTTACATGCCAAAATGCATTCAAAACCATAAAGTCCGTAGAGAATGTCCAGAAAATACAAACACACGCACAGGCTGTAGCAAGATCTGGGATCGAGATAGCCACAAACACCAGATATTTCTGCTTTCATCCAGGCGTATCCGGACAAAGTGTTGTGGAATTTGGGTGAAATTTAACCAAAAATATGACCGTCAAATTGGTTTTGGAGAAAAGCACAATCTTTCTGTTCAGGAAGTGGAGCCAATGTCATGTTTACAAGCACAAAAAATATCGTGTTTTCTCGGTTTTCTTAAGCTTTCTGCCTAGAACACGCGAAGGTGTGGAGGATTTGACTCCATGGGGAGCCTATTAGCGTTTGCCAGCAGAAAAGAAAGTGTTAGATGCTAAAATGCATTCCAAACCGTCAAGTCCGTAGAGAATGTCCAGAAAACACCAACAAACACAGAGGCTGTAGCAAGATCTGGGATGGAGATAACCACAACACACCAGCTACTTCTGCTTTCATCCAGGCATATCCAGAGAAGTGTTGTGGAATTCAGGTGAAATTAACCAAAAAATCACAGTCAAAGTGGTTTGGAGAAAAGCACAATCTTTCCGTACGGCAGGTGGATCCAATGTCATGTTGACAACACAAATATCATGTTTTCTCGGGTTTCTGATGTTTTCTGCATAGAAAACTCGAATGTGTGGAGGATTTGACTCCATGTGGAACAAAGTAGCCTATGCCGTCAGAAAACAAAATGTCACATGCTAAAATGCATTCAAAACCCTCAAGTCCATAAAGATTGTCCAGAAAACACAAACACACACAGAGGCTGTAGCAAGATCTGGGATGGAGATAGCCACAACACACCAGATAGTTCTGCTTTCATCCAGGCATATCCGGACAAAGTTTTGGTGAATTCAGTGTGCTTTTGCCTAAATAGCAATGTCAAAGTGGTTTTATCTTTCAACGGAAATAATTTTTTTCTCGGGTTTCTGAAGCCTTCTGCCTAGAAAATCTGAATGTGTGGAGGATTTGACTCCATGTGGAACCAATTAGCGTTTTCAGGCAGAAAACAAAAAGTTACATACTAAAATGCATTCCAAACCATCAAGACCGAGGGAATGTCCAGAAAACACAAAGAAACATAGAGGCTATAGCAAGATCTGGCTTTCAGAGAGCCAGAACACACCAGATATTTCTGCTTTCATCCAGGCATATCCAGACCAAGTGTTGTGGAATTCGGTGTAATTTAACCAGACAATCACCGTCAAAGTGGTTTTGGAGAAAGGCACACACTTTCTATTCTGCAAGTGGATTCAAGAGCATGTTTACACACACGAATATCATGTTTTCTTTGGTTTCTGGCACTTTCTGTGTAGAAAACTCAAATATGGGGAGGATTTGACTCTATATGGAACGAATTAGCGTTTGCAGGCAGAAAACAAAAAGTGACATGCCAAAATGCATTCAAAACCATAAAGTCCGTAGAGAATGTCCAGAAAATACAAACACACACACAGGCTGTAGCAAGATCTGGGATCGAGATAGCCACAAACACCAGATATTTCTGCTTTCATCCAGGCGTATCCGGACAAAGTGTTGTGGAATTTGGGTGAAATTTAACCAAATATATGACCGTCAAATGGGTTTTGGAGAAAAGCACGATCTTTCTGTTCAGGAAGTGGAGCCAATGTCATGTTTACAAGCACAAAAAATATCGTGTTTTCTCGGTTTTCTTAAGCTTTCTGCCTAGAACACGCGAAGGTGTGGAGGATTTGACTCCATGGGGAGCCTATTAGCGTTTGCCAGCAGAAAAGAAAGTATTAGATGCTAAAATGCATTCCAAACCGTCAAGTCCGTAGAGAATGTCCAGAAAACACCAACAAACACAGAGGCTGTAGCAAGATCTGGGATGGAGATAACCACAACACACCAGCTACTTCTGCTTTCATCCAGGCATATCCAGAGAAGTGTTGTGGAATTCAGGTGAAATTAACCAAAAAATCACAGTCAAAGTGGTTTGGAGAAAAGCACAATCTTTCCGTACGGCAGGTGGATCCAATGTCATGTTGACAACACAAATATCATGTTTTCTCGGGTTTCTGATGTTTTCTGCATAGAAAACTCGAATGTGTGGAGGATTTGACTCCATGTGGAACAAAGTAGCCTATGCCGTCAGAAAACAAAATGTCACATGCTAAAATGCATTCAAAACCGTCAAGTCCATAAAGATTGTCCAGAAAACACAAACACACACAGAGGCTGTAGCAAGATCTGGGATGGAGATAGCCACAACACACCAGATAGTTCTGCTTTCATCCAGGCATATCCGGACAAAGTTTTGGTGAATTCAGTGTACTTTTGCCTAAATAGCAATGTCAAAGTGGTTTTATCTTTCAACGGAAATAATTTTTCTCTCGGGTTTCTGAAGCCTTCTGCCTAGAAAATCTGAATGTGTGGAGGATTTGACTCCATGTGGAACCAATTAGCGTTTTCAGGCAGAAAACAAAAAGTTACATACTAAAATGCATTCCAAACCATCAAGACCGAGGGAATGTCCAGAAAACACAAAGAAACATAGAGGCTATAGCAAGATCTGGCTTTCAGAGAGCCAGAACACACCAGATATTTCTGCTTTCATCCAGGCATATCCAGACCAAGTGTTGTGGAATTCGGTGTAATTTAACCAGAAAATCACCGTCAAAGTGGTTTTGGAGAAAGGCACACACTTTCTATTCTGCAAGTGGATTCAAGAGCATGTTTACACACACGAATATCATGTTTTCTTTGGTTTCTGGCACTTTCTGTGTAGAAAACTCAAATATGGGGAGGATTTGACTCTATATGGAACGAATTAGCGTTTGCAGGCAGAAAACAAAAAGTTACATGCCAAAATGCATTCAAAACCATAAAGTCCGTAGAGAATGTCCAGAAAATACAAACACACACACAGGCTGTAGCAAGATCTGGGATCGAGATAGCCACAAACACCAGATATTTCTGCTTTCATCCAGGCGTATCCGGACAAAGTGTTGTGGAATTTGGGTGAAATTTAACCAAAAATATGACCGTCAAATTGGTTTTGGAGAAAAGCACAATCTTTCTGTTCAGGAAGTGGAGCCAATGTCATGTTTACAAGCACAAAAAATATCGTGTTTTCTCGGTTTTCTTAAGCTTTCTGCCTAGAACACGCGAAGGTGTGGAGGATTTGACTCCATGGGGAGCCTATTAGCGTTTGCCAGCAGAAAAGAAAGTGTTAGATGCTAAAATGCATTCCAAACCGTCAAGTCCGTAGAGAATGTCCAGAAAACACCAACAAACACAGAGGCTGTAGCAAGATCTGGGATGGAGATAACCACAACACACCAGCTACTTCTGCTTTCATCCAGGCATATCCAGAGAAGTGTTGTGGAATTCAGGTGAAATTAACCAAAAAATCACAGTCAAAGTGGTTTGGAGAAAAGCACAATCTTTCCGTACGGCAGGTGGATCCAATGTCATGTTGACAACACAAATATCATGTTTTCTCGGGTTTCTGATGTTTTCTGCATAGAAAACTCGAATGTGTGGAGGATTTGACTCCATGTGGAACAAAGTAGCCTATGCCGTCAGAAAACAAAATGTTACATGCTAAAATGCATTCAAAACCGTCAAGTCCATAAAGATTGTCCAGAAAACACAAACACACACAGAGGCTGTAGCAAGATCTGGGATGGAGATAGCCACAACACACCAGATAGTTCTGCTTTCATCCAGGCATATCCGGACAAAGTTTTGGTGAATTCAGTGTACTTTTGCCTAAATAGCAATGTCAAAGTGGTTTTATCTTTCAACGGAAATAATTTTTTTCTCGGGTTTCTGAAGCCTTCTGCCTAGAAAATCTGAATGTGTGGAGGATTTGACTCCATGTGGAACCAATTAGCGTTTTCAGGCAGAAAACAAAAAGTTACATACTAAAATGCATTCCAAACCATCAAGACCGAGGGAATGTCCAGAAAACACAAAGAAACATAGAGGCTATAGCAAGATCTGGCTTTCAGAGAGCCAGAACACACCAGATATTTCTGCTTTCATCCAGGCATATCCAGACCAAGTGTTGTGGAATTCGGTGTAATTTAACCAGAAAATCACCGTCAAAGTGGTTTTGGAGAAAGGCACACACTTTCTATTCTGCAAGTGGATTCAAGAGCATGTTTACACACACGAATATCATGTTTTCTTTGGTTTCTGGCACTTTCTGTGTAGAAAACTCAAATATGGGGAGGATTTGACTCTATATGGAACGAATTAGCGTTTGCAGGCAGAAAACAAAAAGTGACATGCCAAAATGCATTCAAAACCATAAAGTCCGTAGAGAATGTCCAGAAAATACAAACACACGCACAGGCTGTAGCAAGATCTGGGATCGAGATAGCCACAAACACCAGATATTTCTGCTTTCATCCAGGCGTATCCGGACAAAGTGTTGTGGAATTTGGGTGAAATTTAACCAAAAATATGACCGTCAAATGGGTTTTGGAGAAAAGCACAATCTTTCTGTTCAGGAAGTGGAGCCAATGTCATGTTTACAAGCACAAAAAATATCGTGTTTTCTCGGTTTTCTTAAGCTTTCTGCCTAGAACACGCGAAGGTGTGGAGGATTTGACTCCATGGGGAGCCTATTAGCGTTTGCCAGCAGAAAAGAAAGTGTTAGATGCTAAAATGCATTCCAAACCGTCAAGTCCGTAGAGAATGTCCAGAAAACACCAACAAACACAGAGGCTGTAGCAAGATCTGGGATGGAGATAACCACAACACACCAGCTACTTCTGCTTTCATCCAGGCATATCCAGAGAAGTGTTGTGGAATTCAGGTGAAATTAACCAAAAAATCACAGTCAAAGTGGTTTGGAGAAAAGCACAATCTTTCCGTACGGCAGGTGGATCCAATGTCATGTTGACAACACAAATATCATGTTTTCTCGGGTTTCTGATGTTTTCTGCATAGAAAACTCGAATGTGTGGAGGATTTGACTCCATGTGGAACAAAGTAGCCTATGCCGTCAGAAAACAAAATGTCACATGCTAAAATGCATTCAAAACCCTCAAGTCCATAAAGATTGTCCAGAAAACACAAACACACACAGAGGCTGTAGCAAGATCTGGGATGGAGATAGCCACAACACACCAGATAGTTCTGCTTTCATCCAGGCATATCCGGACAAAGTTTTGGTGAATTCAGTGTACTTTTGCCTAAATAGCAATGTCAAAGTGGTTTTATCTTTCAACGGAAATAATTTTTTTCTCGGGTTTCTGAAGCCTTCTGCCTAGAAAATCTGAATGTGTGGAGGATTTGACTCCATGTGGAACCAATTAGCGTTTTCAGGCAGAAAACAAAAAGTTACATACTAAAATGCATTCCAAACCATCAAGACCGAGGGAATGTCCAGAAAACACAAAGAAACATAGAGGCTATAGCAAGATCTGGCTTTCAGAGAGCCAGAACACACCAGATATTTCTGCTTTCATCCAGGCATATCCAGACCAAGTGTTGTGGAATTCGGTGTAATTTAACCAGACAATCACCGTCAAAGTGGTTTTGGAGAAAGGCACACACTTTCTATTCTGCAAGTGGATTCAAGAGCATGTTTACACACACGAATATCATGTTTTCTTTGGTTTCTGGCACTTTCTGTGTAGAAAACTCAAATATGGGGAGGATTTGACTCTATATGGAACGAATTAGCGTTTGCAGGCAGAAAACAAAAAGTTACATGCCAAAATGCATTCAAAACCATAAAGTCCGTAGAGAATGTCCAGAAAATACAAACACACACACAGGCTGTAGCAAGATCTGGGATCGAGATAGCCACAAACACCAGATATTTCTGCTTTCATCCAGGCGTATCCGGACAAAGTGTTGTGGAATTTGGGTGAAATTTAACCAAATATATGACCGTCAAATGGGTTTTGGAGAAAAGCACGATCTTTCTGTTCAGGAAGTGGAGCCAATGTCATGTTTACAAGCACAAAAAATATCGTGTTTTCTCGGTTTTCTTAAGCTTTCTGCCTAGAACACGCGAAGGTGTGGAGGATTTGACTCCATGGGGAGCCTATTAGCGTTTGCCAGCAGAAAAGAAAGTATTAGATGCTAAAATGCATTCCAAACCGTCAAGTCCGTAGAGAATGTCCAGAAAACACCAACAAACACAGAGGCTGTAGCAAGATCTGGGATGGAGATAACCACAACACACCAGCTACTTCTGCTTTCATCCAGGCATATCCAGAGAAGTGTTGTGGAATTCAGGTGAAATTAACCAAAAAATCACAGTCAAAGTGGTTTGGAGAAAAGCACAATCTTTCCGTACGGCAGGTGGATCCAATGTCATGTTGACAACACAAATATCATGTTTTCTCGGGTTTCTGATGTTTTCTGCATAGAAAACTCGAATGTGTGGAGGATTTGACTCCATGTGGAACAAAGTAGCCTATGCCGTCAGAAAACAAAATGTCACATGCTAAAATGCATTCAAAACCCTCAAGTCCATAAAGATTGTCCAGAAAACACAAACACACACAGAGGCTGTAGCAAGATCTGGGATGGAGATAGCCACAACACACCAGATAGTTCTGCTTTCATCCAGGCATATCCGGACAAAGTTTTGGTGAATTCAGTGTACTTTT
The DNA here is from genome assembly GCF_051225735.1 of Oryctolagus cuniculus. NCBI lineage: Eukaryota > Metazoa > Chordata > Mammalia > Lagomorpha > Leporidae > Oryctolagus > Oryctolagus cuniculus. The sequence continues at coordinate 50,951,970 of NC_142877.1, forward strand.
GCCTAAATAGCAATGTCAAAGTGGTTTTATCTTTCAACGGAAATAATTTTTTTCTCGGGTTTCTGAAGCCTTCTGCCTAGAAAATCTGAATGTGTGGAGGATTTGACTCCATGTGGAACCAATTAGCGTTTTCAGGCAGAAAACAAAAAGTTACATACTAAAATGCATTCCAAACCATCAAGACCGAGGGAATGTCCAGAAAACACAAAGAAACATAGAGGCTATAGCAAGATCTGGCTTTCAGAGAGCCAGAACACACCAGATATTTCTGCTTTCATCCAGGCATATCCAGACCAAGTGTTGTGGAATTCGGTGTAATTTAACCAGACAATCACCGTCAAAGTGGTTTTGGAGAAAGGCACACACTTTCTATTCTGCAAGTGGATTCAAGAGCATGTTTACACACACGAATATCATGTTTTCTTTGGTTTCTGGCACTTTCTGTGTAGAAAACTCAAATATGGGGAGGATTTGACTCTATATGGAACGAATTAGCGTTTGCAGGCAGAAAACAAAAAGTTACATGCCAAAATGCATTCAAAACCATAAAGTCCGTAGAGAATGTCCAGAAAATACAAACACACACACAGGCTGTAGCAAGATCTGGGATCGAGATAGCCACAAACACCAGATATTTCTGCTTTCATCCAGGCGTATCCGGACAAAGTGTTGTGGAATTTGGGTGAAATTTAACCAAATATATGACCGTCAAATGGGTTTTGGAGAAAAGCACGATCTTTCTGTTCAGGAAGTGGAGCCAATGTCATGTTTACAAGCACAAAAAATATCGTGTTTTCTCGGTTTTCTTAAGCTTTCTGCCTAGAACACGCGAAGGTGTGGAGGATTTGACTCCATGGGGAGCCTATTAGCGTTTGCCAGCAGAAAAGAAAGTATTAGATGCTAAAATGCATTCCAAACCGTCAAGTCCGTAGAGAATGTCCAGAAAACACCAACAAACACAGAGGCTGTAGCAAGATCTGGGATGGAGATAACCACAACACACCAGCTACTTCTGCTTTCATCCAGGCATATCCAGAGAAGTGTTGTGGAATTCAGGTGAAATTAACCAAAAAATCACAGTCAAAGTGGTTTGGAGAAAAGCACAATCTTTCCGTACGGCAGGTGGATCCAATGTCATGTTGACAACACAAATATCATGTTTTCTCGGGTTTCTGATGTTTTCTGCATAGAAAACTCGAATGTGTGGAGGATTTGACTCCATGTGGAACAAAGTAGCCTATGCCGTCAGAAAACAAAATGTCACATGCTAAAATGCATTCAAAACCGTCAAGTCCATAAAGATTGTCCAGAAAACACAAACACACACAGAGGCTGTAGCAAGATCTGGGATGGAGATAGTCACAACACACCAGATAGTTCTGCTTTCATCCAGGCATATCCGGACAAAGTTTTGGTGAATTCAGTGTACTTTTGCCTAAATAGCAATGTCAAAGTGGTTTTATCTTTCAACGGAAATAATTTTTTTCTCGGGTTTCTGAAGCCTTCTGCCTAGAAAATCTGAATGTGTGGAGGATTTGACTCCATGTGGAACCAATTAGCGTTTTCAGGCAGAAAACAAAAAGTTACATACTAAAATGCATTCCAAACCATCAAGACCGAGGGAATGTCCAGAAAACACAAAGAAACATAGAGGCTATAGCAAGATCTGGCTTTCAGAGAGCCAGAACACACCAGATATTTCTGCTTTCATCCAGGCATATCCAGACCAAGTGTTGTGGAATTCGGTGTAATTTAACCAGACAATCACCGTCAAAGTGGTTTTGGAGAAAGGCACACACTTTCTATTCTGCAAGTGGATTCAAGAGCATGTTTACACACACGAATATCATGTTTTCTTTGGTTTCTGGCACTTTCTGTGTAGAAAACTCAAATATGGGGAGGATTTGACTCTATATGGAACGAATTAGCGTTTGCAGGCAGAAAACAAAAAGTTACATGCCAAAATGCATTCAAAACCATAAAGTCCGTAGAGAATGTCCAGAAAATACAAACACACACACAGGCTGTAGCAAGATCTGGGATCGAGATAGCCACAAACACCAGATATTTCTGCTTTCATCCAGGCGTATCCGGACAAAGTGTTGTGGAATTTGGGTGAAATTTAACCAAAAATATGACCGTCAAATTGGTTTTGGAGAAAAGCACAATCTTTCTGTTCAGGAAGTGGAGCCAATGTCATGTTTACAAGCACAAAAAATATCGTGTTTTCTCGGTTTTCTTAAGCTTTCTGCCTAGAACACGCGAAGGTGTGGAGGATTTGACTCCATGGGGAGCCTATTAGCGTTTGCCAGCAGAAAAGAAAGTGTTAGATGCTAAAATGCATTCCAAACCGTCAAGTCCGTAGAGAATGTCCAGAAAACACCAACAAACACAGAGGCTGTAGCAAGATCTGGGATGGAGATAACCACAACACACCAGCTACTTCTGCTTTCATCCAGGCATATCCAGAGAAGTGTTGTGGAATTCAGGTGAAATTAACCAAAAAATCACAGTCAAAGTGGTTTGGAGAAAAGCACAATCTTTCCGTACGGCAGGTGGATCCAATGTCATGTTGACAACACAAATATCATGTTTTCTCGGGTTTCTGATGTTTTCTGCATAGAAAACTCGAATGTGTGGAGGATTTGACTCCATGTGGAACAAAGTAGCCTATGCCGTCAGAAAACAAAATGTTACATGCTAAAATGCATTCAAAACCGTCAAGTCCATAAAGATTGTCCAGAAAACACAAACACACACAGAGGCTGTAGCAAGATCTGGGATGGAGATAGCCACAACACACCAGATAGTTCTGCTTTCATCCAGGCATATCCGGACAAAGTTTTGGTGAATTCAGTGTACTTTTGCCTAAATAGCAATGTCAAAGTGGTTTTATCTTTCAACGGAAATAATTTTTTTCTCGGGTTTCTGAAGCCTTCTGCCTAGAAAATCTGAATGTGTGGAGGATTTGACTCCATGTGGAACCAATTAGCGTTTTCAGGCAGAAAACAAAAAGTTACATACTAAAATGCATTCCAAACCATCAAGACCGAGGGAATGTCCAGAAAACACAAAGAAACATAGAGGCTATAGCAAGATCTGGCTTTCAGAGAGCCAGAACACACCAGATATTTCTGCTTTCATCCAGGCATATCCAGACCAAGTGTTGTGGAATTCGGTGTAATTTAACCAGACAATCACCGTCAAAGTGGTTTTGGAGAAAGGCACACACTTTCTATTCTGCAAGTGGATTCAAGAGCATGTTTACACACACGAATATCATGTTTTCTTTGGTTTCTGGCACTTTCTGTGTAGAAAACTCAAATATGGGGAGGATTTGACTCTATATGGAACGAATTAGCGTTTGCAGGCAGAAAACAAAAAGTGACATGCCAAAATGCATTCAAAACCATAAAGTCCGTAGAGAATGTCCAGAAAATACAAACACACGCACAGGCTGTAGCAAGATCTGGGATCGAGATAGCCACAAACACCAGATATTTCTGCTTTCATCCAGGCGTATCCGGACAAAGTGTTGTGGAATTTGGGTGAAATTTAACCAAAAATATGACCGTCAAATTGGTTTTGGAGAAAAGCACAATCTTTCTGTTCAGGAAGTGGAGCCAATGTCATGTTTACAAGCACAAAAAATATCGTGTTTTCTCGGTTTTCTTAAGCTTTCTGCCTAGAACACGCGAAGGTGTGGAGGATTTGACTCCATGGGGAGCCTATTAGCGTTTGCCAGCAGAAAAGAAAGTGTTAGATGCTAAAATGCATTCCAAACCGTCAAGTCCGTAGAGAATGTCCAGAAAACACCAACAAACACAGAGGCTGTAGCAAGATCTGGGATGGAGATAACCACAACACACCAGCTACTTCTGCTTTCATCCAGGCATATCCAGAGAAGTGTTGTGGAATTCAGGTGAAATTAACCAAAAAATCACAGTCAAAGTGGTTTGGAGAAAAGCACAATCTTTCCGTACGGCAGGTGGATCCAATGTCATGTTGACAACACAAATATCATGTTTTCTCGGGTTTCTGATGTTTTCTGCATAGAAAACTCGAATGTGTGGAGGATTTGACTCCATGTGGAACAAAGTAGCCTATGCCGTCAGAAAACAAAATGTCACATGCTAAAATGCATTCAAAACCCTCAAGTCCATAAAGATTGTCCAGAAAACACAAACACACACAGAGGCTGTAGCAAGATCTGGGATGGAGATAGCCACAACACACCAGATAGTTCTGCTTTCATCCAGGCATATCCGGACAAAGTTTTGGTGAATTCAGTGTGCTTTTGCCTAAATAGCAATGTCAAAGTGGTTTTATCTTTCAACGGAAATAATTTTTTTCTCGGGTTTCTGAAGCCTTCTGCCTAGAAAATCTGAATGTGTGGAGGATTTGACTCCATGTGGAACCAATTAGCGTTTTCAGGCAGAAAACAAAAAGTTACATACTAAAATGCATTCCAAACCATCAAGACCGAGGGAATGTCCAGAAAACACAAAGAAACATAGAGGCTATAGCAAGATCTGGCTTTCAGAGAGCCAGAACACACCAGATATTTCTGCTTTCATCCAGGCATATCCAGACCAAGTGTTGTGGAATTCGGTGTAATTTAACCAGACAATCACCGTCAAAGTGGTTTTGGAGAAAGGCACACACTTTCTATTCTGCAAGTGGATTCAAGAGCATGTTTACACACACGAATATCATGTTTTCTTTGGTTTCTGGCACTTTCTGTGTAGAAAACTCAAATATGGGGAGGATTTGACTCTATATGGAACGAATTAGCGTTTGCAGGCAGAAAACAAAAAGTGACATGCCAAAATGCATTCAAAACCATAAAGTCCGTAGAGAATGTCCAGAAAATACAAACACACGCACAGGCTGTAGCAAGATCTGGGATCGAGATAGCCACAAACACCAGATATTTCTGCTTTCATCCAGGCGTATCCGGACAAAGTGTTGTGGAATTTGGGTGAAATTTAACCAAAAATATGACCGTCAAATTGGTTTTGGAGAAAAGCACAATCTTTCTGTTCAGGAAGTGGAGCCAATGTCATGTTTACAAGCACAAAAAATATCGTGTTTTCTCGGTTTTCTTAAGCTTTCTGCCTAGAACACGCGAAGGTGTGGAGGATTTGACTCCATGGGGAGCCTATTAGCGTTTGCCAGCAGAAAAGAAAGTGTTAGATGCTAAAATGCATTCCAAACCGTCAAGTCCGTAGAGAATGTCCAGAAAACACCAACAAACACAGAGGCTGTAGCAAGATCTGGGATGGAGATAACCACAACACACCAGCTACTTCTGCTTTCATCCAGGCATATCCAGAGAAGTGTTGTGGAATTCAGGTGAAATTAACCAAAAAATCACAGTCAAAGTGGTTTGGAGAAAAGCACAATCTTTCCGTACGGCAGGTGGATCCAATGTCATGTTGACAACACAAATATCATGTTTTCTCGGGTTTCTGATGTTTTCTGCATAGAAAACTCGAATGTGTGGAGGATTTGACTCCATGTGGAACAAAGTAGCCTATGCCGTCAGAAAACAAAATGTCACATGCTAAAATGCATTCAAAACCCTCAAGTCCATAAAGATTGTCCAGAAAACACAAACACACACAGAGGCTGTAGCAAGATCTGGGATGGAGATAGCCACAACACACCAGATAGTTCTGCTTTCATCCAGGCATATCCGGACAAAGTTTTGGTGAATTCAGTGTGCTTTTGCCTAAATAGCAATGTCAAAGTGGTTTTATCTTTCAACGGAAATAATTTTTTTCTCGGGTTTCTGAAGCCTTCTGCCTAGAAAATCTGAATGTGTGGAGGATTTGACTCCATGTGGAACCAATTAGCGTTTTCAGGCAGAAAACAAAAAGTTACATACTAAAATGCATTCCAAACCATCAAGACCGAGGGAATGTCCAGAAAACACAAAGAAACATAGAGGCTATAGCAAGATCTGGCTTTCAGAGAGCCAGAACACACCAGATATTTCTGCTTTCATCCAGGCATATCCAGACCAAGTGTTGTGGAATTCGGTGTAATTTAACCAGACAATCACCGTCAAAGTGGTTTTGGAGAAAGGCACACACTTTCTATTCTGCAAGTGGATTCAAGAGCATGTTTACACACACGAATATCATGTTTTCTTTGGTTTCTGGCACTTTCTGTGTAGAAAACTCAAATATGGGGAGGATTTGACTCTATATGGAACGAATTAGCGTTTGCAGGCAGAAAACAAAAAGTGACATGCCAAAATGCATTCAAAACCATAAAGTCCGTAGAGAATGTCCAGAAAATACAAACACACGCACAGGCTGTAGCAAGATCTGGGATCGAGATAGCCACAAACACCAGATATTTCTGCTTTCATCCAGGCGTATCCGGACAAAGTGTTGTGGAATTTGGGTGAAATTTAACCAAAAATATGACCGTCAAATTGGTTTTGGAGAAAAGCACAATCTTTCTGTTCAGGAAGTGGAGCCAATGTCATGTTTACAAGCACAAAAAATATCGTGTTTTCTCGGTTTTCTTAAGCTTTCTGCCTAGAACACGCGAAGGTGTGGAGGATTTGACTCCATGGGGAGCCTATTAGCGTTTGCCAGCAGAAAAGAAAGTGTTAGATGCTAAAATGCATTCCAAACCGTCAAGTCCGTAGAGAATGTCCAGAAAACACCAACAAACACAGAGGCTGTAGCAAGATCTGGGATGGAGATAACCACAACACACCAGCTACTTCTGCTTTCATCCAGGCATATCCAGAGAAGTGTTGTGGAATTCAGGTGAAATTAACCAAAAAATCACAGTCAAAGTGGTTTGGAGAAAAGCACAATCTTTCCGTACGGCAGGTGGATCCAATGTCATGTTGACAACACAAATATCATGTTTTCTCGGGTTTCTGATGTTTTCTGCATAGAAAACTCGAATGTGTGGAGGATTTGACTCCATGTGGAACAAAGTAGCCTATGCCGTCAGAAAACAAAATGTCACATGCTAAAATGCATTCAAAACCCTCAAGTCCATAAAGATTGTCCAGAAAACACAAACACACACAGAGGCTGTAGCAAGATCTGGGATGGAGATAACCACAACACACCAGCTACTTCTGCTTTCATCCAGGCATATCCAGAGAAGTGTTGTGGAATTCAGGTGAAATTAACCAAAAAATCACAGTCAAAGTGGTTTGGAGAAAAGCACAATCTTTCCGTACGGCAGGTGGATCCAATGTCATGTTGACAACACAAATATCATGTTTTCTCGGGTTTCTGATGTTTTCTGCATAGAAAACTCGAATGTGTGGAGGATTTGACTCCATGTGGAACAAAGTAGCCTATGCCGTCAGAAAACAAAATGTCACATGCTAAAATGCATTCAAAACCCTCAAGTCCATAAAGATTGTCCAGAAAACACAAACACACACAGAGGCTGTAGCAAGATCTGGGATGGAGATAGTCACAACACACCAGATAGTTCTGCTTTCATCCAGGCATATCCGGACAAAGTTTTGGTGAATTCAGTGTACTTTTGCCTAAATAGCAATGTCAAAGTGGTTTTATCTTTCAACGGAAATAATTTTTTTCTCGGGTTTCTGAAGCCTTCTGCCTAGAAAATCTGAATGTGTGGAGGATTTGACTCCATGTGGAACCAATTAGCGTTTTCAGGCAGAAAACAAAAAGTTACATACTAAAATGCATTCCAAACCATCAAGACCGAGGGAATGTCCAGAAAACACAAAGAAACATAGAGGCTATAGCAAGATCTGGCTTTCAGAGAGCCAGAACACACCAGATATTTCTGCTTTCATCCAGGCATATCCAGACCAAGTGTTGTGGAATTCGGTGTAATTTAACCAGACAATCACCGTCAAAGTGGTTTTGGAGAAAGGCACACACTTTCTATTCTGCAAGTGGATTCAAGAGCATGTTTACACACACGAATATCATGTTTTCTTTGGTTTCTGGCACTTTCTGTGTAGAAAACTCAAATATGGGGAGGATTTGACTCTATATGGAACGAATTAGCGTTTGCAGGCAGAAAACAAAAAGTGACATGCCAAAATGCATTCAAAACCATAAAGTCCGTAGAGAATGTCCAGAAAATACAAACACACGCACAGGCTGTAGCAAGATCTGGGATCGAGATAGCCACAAACACCAGATATTTCTGCTTTCATCCAGGCGTATCCGGACAAAGTGTTGTGGAATTTGGGTGAAATTTAACCAAAAATATGACCGTCAAATTGGTTTTGGAGAAAAGCACAATCTTTCTGTTCAGGAAGTGGAGCCAATGTCATGTTTACAAGCACAAAAAATATCGTGTTTTCTCGGTTTTCTTAAGCTTTCTGCCTAGAACACGCGAAGGTGTGGAGGATTTGACTCCATGGGGAGCCTATTAGCGTTTGCCAGCAGAAAAGAAAGTGTTAGATGCTAAAATGCATTCCAAACCGTCAAGTCCGTAGAGAATGTCCAGAAAACACCAACAAACACAGAGGCTGTAGCAAGATCTGGGATGGAGATAACCACAACACACCAGCTACTTCTGCTTTCATCCAGGCATATCCAGAGAAGTGTTGTGGAATTCAGGTGAAATTAACCAAAAAATCACAGTCAAAGTGGTTTGGAGAAAAGCACAATCTTTCCGTACGGCAGGTGGATCCAATGTCATGTTGACAACACAAATATCATGTTTTCTCGGGTTTCTGATGTTTTCTGCATAGAAAACTCGAATGTGTGGAGGATTTGACTCCATGTGGAACAAAGTAGCCTATGCCGTCAGAAAACAAAATGTCACATGCTAAAATGCATTCAAAACCCTCAAGTCCATAAAGATTGTCCAGAAAACACAAACACACACAGAGGCTGTAGCAAGATCTGGGATGGAGATAGCCACAACACACCAGATAGTTCTGCTTTCATCCAGGCATATCCGGACAAAGTTTTGGTGAATTCAGTGTGCTTTTGCCTAAATAGCAATGTCAAAGTGGTTTTATCTTTCAACGGAAATAATTTTTTTCTCGGGTTTCTGAAGCCTTCTGCCTAGAAAATCTGAATGTGTGGAGGATTTGACTCCATGTGGAACCAATTAGCGTTTTCAGGCAGAAAACAAAAAGTTACATACTAAAATGCATTCCAAACCATCAAGACCGAGGGAATGTCCAGAAAACACAAAGAAACATAGAGGCTATAGCAAGATCTGGCTTTCAGAGAGCCAGAACACACCAGATATTTCTGCTTTCATCCAGGCATATCCAGACCAAGTGTTGTGGAATTCGGTGTAATTTAACCAGAAAATCACCGTCAAAGTGGTTTTGGAGAAAGGCACACACTTTCTATTCTGCAAGTGGATTCAAGAGCATTATTACACACACGAATATCATGTTTTCTTTGGTTTCTGGCACTTTCTGTGTAGAAAACTCAAATATGGGGAGGATTTGACTCTATATGGAACGAATTAGCGTTTGCAGGCAGAAAACAAAAAGTTACATGCCAAAATGCATTCAAAACCATAAAGTCCGTAGAGAATGTCCAGAAAATACAAACACACGCACAGGCTGTAGCAAGATCTGGGATCGAGATAGCCACAAACACCAGATATTTCTGCTTTCATCCAGGCGTATCCGGACAAAGTGTTGTGGAATTTGGGTGAAATTTAACCAAAAATATGACCGTCAAATTGGTTTTGGAGAAAAGCACAATCTTTCTGTTCAGGAAGTGGAGCCAATGTCATGTTTACAAGCACAAAAAATATCGTGTTTTCTCGGTTTTCTTAAGCTTTCTGCCTAGAACACGCGAAGGTGTGGAGGATTTGACTCCATGGGGAGCCTATTAGCGTTTGCCAGCAGAAAAGAAAGTGTTAGATGCTAAAATGCATTCCAAACCGTCAAGTCCGTAGAGAATGTCCAGAAAACACCAACAAACACAGAGGCTGTAGCAAGATCTGGGATGGAGATAACCACAACACACCAGCTACTTCTGCTTTCATCCAGGCATATCCAGAGAAGTGTTGTGGAATTCAGGTGAAATTAACCAAAAAATCACAGTCAAAGTGGTTTGGAGAAAAGCACAATCTTTCCGTACGGCAGGTGGATCCAATGTCATGTTGACAACACAAATATCATGTTTTCTCGGGTTTCTGATGTTTTCTGCATAGAAAACTCGAATGTGTGGAGGATTTGACTCCATGTGGAACAAAGTAGCCTATGCCGTCAGAAAACAAAATGTCACATGCTAAAATGCATTCAAAACCCTCAAGTCCATAAAGATTGTCCAGAAAACACAAACACACACAGAGGCTGTAGCAAGATCTGGGATGGAGATAGTCACAACACACCAGATAGTTCTGCTTTCATCCAGGCATATCCGGACAAAGTTTTGGTGAATTCAGTGTACTTTTGCCTAAATAGCAATGTCAAAGTGGTTTTATCTTTCAACGGAAATAATTTTTTTCTCGGGTTTCTGAAGCCTTCTGCCTAGAAAATCTGAATGTGTGGAGGATTTGACTCCATGTGGAACCAATTAGCGTTTTCAGGCAGAAAACAAAAAGTTACATACTAAAATGCATTCCAAACCATCAAGACCGAGGGAATGTCCAGAAAACACAAAGAAACATAGAGGCTATAGCAAGATCTGGCTTTCAGAGAGCCAGAACACACCAGATATTTCTGCTTTCATCCAGGCATATCCAGACCAAGTGTTGTGGAATTCGGTGTAATTTAACCAGAAAATCACCGTCAAAGTGGTTTTGGAGAAAGGCACACACTTTCTATTCTGCAAGTGGATTCAAGAGCATGTTTACACACACGAATATCATGTTTTCTTTGGTTTCTGGCACTTTCTGTGTAGAAAACTCAAATATGGGGAGGATTTGACTCTATATGGAACGAATTAGCGTTTGCAGGCAGAAAACAAAAAGTTACATGCCAAAATGCATTCAAAACCATAAAGTCCGTAGAGAATGTCCAGAAAATACAAACACACACACAGGCTGTAGCAAGATCTGGGATCGAGATAGCCACAAACACCAGATATTTCTGCTTTCATCCAGGCGTATCCGGACAAAGTGTTGTGGAATTTGGGTGAAATTTAACCAAAAATATGACCGTCAAATTGGTTTTGGAGAAAAGCACAATCTTTCTGTTCAGGAAGTGGAGCCAATGTCATGTTTACAAGCACAAAAAATATCGTGTTTTCTCGGTTTTCTTAAGCTTTCTGCCTAGAACACGCGAAGGTGTGGAGGATTTGACTCCATGGGGAGCCTATTAGCGTTTGCCAGCAGAAAAGAAAGTGTTAGATGCTAAAATGCATTCCAAACCGTCAAGTCCGTAGAGAATGTCCAGAAAACACCAACAAACCCAGAGGCTGTAGCAAGATCTGGGATGGAGATAACCACAACACACCAGCTACTTCTGCTTTCATCCAGGCATATCCAGAGAAGTGTTGTGGAATTCAGGTGAAATTAACCAAAAAATCACAGTCAAAGTGGTTTGGAGAAAAGCACAATCTTTCCGTACGGCAGGTGGATCCAATGTCATGTTGACAACACAAATATCATGTTTTCTCGGGTTTCTGATGTTTTCTGCGTAGAAAACTCGAATGTGTGGAGGATTTGACTCCATGTGGAACAAAGTAGCCTATGCCGTCAGAAAACAAAATGTCACATGCTAAAATGCATTCAAAACCCTCAAGTCCATAAAGATTGTCCAGAAAACACAAACACACACAGAGGCTGTAGCAAGATCTGGGATGGAGATAGTCACAACACACCAGATAGTTCTGCTTTCATCCAGGCATATCCGGACAAAGTTTTGGTGAATTCAGTGTACTTTTGCCTAAATAGCAATGTCAAAGTGGTTTTATCTTTCAACGGAAATAATTTTTTTCTCGGGTTTCTGAAGCCTTCTGCCTAGAAAATCTGAATGTGTGGAGGATTTGACTCCATGTGGAACCAATTAGCGTTTTCAGGCAGAAAACAAAAAGTTACATACTAAAATGCATTCCAAACCATCAAGACCGAGGGAATGTCCAGAAAACACAAAGAAACATAGAGGCTATAGCAAGATCTGGCTTTCAGAGAGCCAGAACACACCAGATATTTCTGCTTTCATCCAGGCATATCCAGACCAAGTGTTGTGGAATTCGGTGTAATTTAACCAGAAAATCACCGTCAAAGTGGTTTTGGAGAAAGGCACACACTTTCTATTCTGCAAGTGGATTCAAGAGCATGTTTACACACACGAATATCATGTTTTCTTTGGTTTCTGGCACTTTCTGTGTAGAAAACTCAAATATGGGGAGGATTTGACTCTATATGGAACGAATTAGCGTTTGCAGGCAGAAAACAAAAAGTTACATGCCAAAATGCATTCAAAACCATAAAGTCCGTAGAGAATGTCCAGAAAATACAAACACACACACAGGCTGTAGCAAGATCTGGGATCGAGATAGCCACAAACACCAGATATTTCTGCTTTCATCCAGGCGTATCCGGACAAAGTGTTGTGGAATTTGGGTGAAATTTAACCAAAAATATGACCGTCAAATTGGTTTTGGAGAAAAGCACAATCTTTCTGTTCAGGAAGTGGAGCCAATGTCATGTTTACAAGCACAAAAAATATCGTGTTTTCTCGGTTTTCTTAAGCTTTCTGCCTAGAACACGCGAAGGTGTGGAGGATTTGACTCCATGGGGAGCCTATTAGCGTTTGCCAGCAGAAAAGAAAGTGTTAGATGCTAAAATGCATTCCAAACCGTCAAGTCCGTAGAGAATGTCCAGAAAACACCAACAAACCCAGAGGCTGTAGCAAGATCTGGGATGGAGATAACCACAACACACCAGCTACTTCTGCTTTCATCCAGGCATATCCAGAGAAGTGTTGTGGAATTCAGGTGAAATTAACCAAAAAATCACAGTCAAAGTGGTTTGGAGAAAAGCACAATCTTTCCGTACGGCAGGTGGATCCAATGTCATGTTGACAACACAAATATCATGTTTTCTCGGGTTTCTGATGTTTTCTGCGTAGAAAACTCGAATGTGTGGAGGATTTGACTCCATGTGGAACAAAGTAGCCTATGCCGTCAGAAAACAAAATGTCACATGCTAAAATGCATTCAAAACCCTCAAGTCCATAAAGATTGTCCAGAAAACACAAACACACACAGAGGCTGTAGCAAGATCTGGGATGGAGATAGCCACAACACACCAGATAGTTCTGCTTTCATCCAGGCATATCCGGACAAAGTTTTGGTGAATTCAGTGTACTTTTGCCTAAATAGCAATGTCAAAGTGGTTTTATCTTTCAACGGAAATAATTTTTTTCTCGGGTTTCTGAAGCCTTCTGCCTAGAAAATCTGAATGTGTGGAGGATTTGACTCCATGTGGAACCAATTAGCGTTTTCAGGCAGAAAACAAAAAGTTACATACTAAAATGCATTCCAAACCATCAAGACCGAGGGAATGTCCAGAAAACACAAAGAAACATAGAGGCTATAGCAAGATCTGGCTTTCAGAGAGCCAGAACACACCAGATATTTCTGCTTTCATCCAGGCATATCCAGACCAAGTGTTGTGGAATTCGGTGTAATTTAACCAGAAAATCACCGTCAAAGTGGTTTTGGAGAAAGGCACACACTTTCTATTCTGCAAGTGGATTCAAGAGCATGTTTACACACACGAATATCATGTTTTCTTTGGTTTCTGGCACTTTCTGTGTAGAAAACTCAAATATGGGGAGGATTTGACTCTATATGGAACGAATTAGCGTTTGCAGGCAGAAAACAAAAAGTTACATGCCAAAATGCATTCAAAACCATAAAGTCCGTAGAGAATGTCCAGAAAATACAAACACACACACAGGCTGTAGCAAGATCTGGGATCGAGATAGCCACAAACACCAGATATTTCTGCTTTCATCCAGGCGTATCCGGACAAAGTGTTGTGGAATTTGGGTGAAATTTAACCAAATATATGACCGTCAAATGGGTTTTGGAGAAAAGCACGATCTTTCTGTTCAGGAAGTGGAGCCAATGTCATGTTTACAAGCACAAAAAATATCGTGTTTTCTCGGTTTTCTTAAGCTTTCTGCCTAGAACACGCGAAGGTGTGGAGGATTTGACTCCATGGGGAGCCTATTAGCGTTTGCCAGCAGAAAAGAAAGTATTAGATGCTAAAATGCATTCCAAACCGTCAAGTCCGTAGAGAATGTCCAGAAAACACCAACAAACACAGAGGCTGTAGCAAGATCTGGGATGGAGATAACCACAACACACCAGCTACTTCTGCTTTCATCCAGGCATATCCAGAGAAGTGTTGTGGAATTCAGGTGAAATTAACCAAAAAATCACAGTCAAAGTGGTTTGGAGAAAAGCACAATCTTTCCGTACGGCAGGTGGATCCAATGTCATGTTGACAACACAAATATCATGTTTTCTCGGGTTTCTGATGTTTTCTGCATAGAAAACTCGAATGTGTGGAGGATTTGACTCCATGTGGAACAAAGTAGCCTATGCCGTCAGAAAACAAAATGTCACATGCTAAAATGCATTCAAAACCGTCAAGTCCATAAAGATTGTCCAGAAAACACAAACACACACAGAGGCTGTAGCAAGATCTGGGATGGAGATAGTCACAACACACCAGATAGTTCTGCTTTCATCCAGGCATATCCGGACAAAGTTTTGGTGAATTCAGTGTACTTTTGCCTAAATAGCAATGTCAAAGTGGTTTTATCTTTCAACGGAAATAATTTTTTTCTCGGGTTTCTGAAGCCTTCTGCCTAGAAAATCTGAATGTGTGGAGGATTTGACTCCATGTGGAACCAATTAGCGTTTTCAGGCAGAAAACAAAAAGTTACATACTAAAATGCATTCCAAACCATCAAGACCGAGGGAATGTCCAGAAAACACAAAGAAACATAGAGGCTATAGCAAGATCTGGCTTTCAGAGAGCCAGAACACACCAGATATTTCTGCTTTCATCCAGGCATATCCAGACCAAGTGTTGTGGAATTCGGTGTAATTTAACCAGAAAATCACCGTCAAAGTGGTTTTGGAGAAAGGCACACACTTTCTATTCTGCAAGTGGATTCAAGAGCATGTTTACACACACGAATATCATGTTTTCTTTGGTTTCTGGCACTTTCTGTGTAGAAAACTCAAATATGGGGAGGATTTGACTCTATATGGAACGAATTAGCGTTTGCAGGCAGAAAACAAAAAGTTACATGCCAAAATGCATTCAAAACCATAAAGTCCGTAGAGAATGTCCAGAAAATACAAACACACACACAGGCTGTAGCAAGATCTGGGATCGAGATAGCCACAAACACCAGATATTTCTGCTTTCATCCAGGCGTATCCGGACAAAGTGTTGTGGAATTTGGGTGAAATTTAACCAAAAATATGACCGTCAAATTGGTTTTGGAGAAAAGCACAATCTTTCTGTTCAGGAAGTGGAGCCAATGTCATGTTTACAAGCACAAAAAATATCGTGTTTTCTCGGTTTTCTTAAGCTTTCTGCCTAGAACACGCGAAGGTGTGGAGGATTTGACTCCATGGGGAGCCTATTAGCGTTTGCCAGCAGAAAAGAAAGTGTTAGATGCTAAAATGCATTCCAAACCGTCAAGTCCGTAGAGAATGTCCAGAAAACACCAACAAACACAGAGGCTGTAGCAAGATCTGGGATGGAGATAACCACAACACACCAGCTACTTCTGCTTTCATCCAGGCATATCCAGAGAAGTGTTGTGGAATTCAGGTGAAATTAACCAAAAAATCACAGTCAAAGTGGTTTGGAGAAAAGCACAATCTTTCCGTACGGCAGGTGGATCCAATGTCATGTTGACAACACAAATATCATGTTTTCTCGGGTTTCTGATGTTTTCTGCATAGAAAACTCGAATGTGTGGAGGATTTGACTCCATGTGGAACAAAGTAGCCTATGCCGTCAGAAAACAAAATGTTACATGCTAAAATGCATTCAAAACCGTCAAGTCCATAAAGATTGTCCAGAAAACACAAACACACACAGAGGCTGTAGCAAGATCTGGGATGGAGATAGCCACAACACACCAGATAGTTCTGCTTTCATCCAGGCATATCCGGACAAAGTTTTGGTGAATTCAGTGTACTTTTGCCTAAATAGCAATGTCAAAGTGGTTTTATCTTTCAACGGAAATAATTTTTTTCTCGGGTTTCTGAAGCCTTCTGCCTAGAAAATCTGAATGTGTGGAGGATTTGACTCCATGTGGAACCAATTAGCGTTTTCAGGCAGAAAACAAAAAGTTACATACTAAAATGCATTCCAAACCATCAAGACCGAGGGAATGTCCAGAAAACACAAAGAAACATAGAGGCTATAGCAAGATCTGGCTTTCAGAGAGCCAGAACACACCAGATATTTCTGCTTTCATCCAGGCATATCCAGACCAAGTGTTGTGGAATTCGGTGTAATTTAACCAGAAAATCACCGTCAAAGTGGTTTTGGAGAAAGGCACACACTTTCTATTCTGCAAGTGGATTCAAGAGCATGTTTACACACACGAATATCATGTTTTCTTTGGTTTCTGGCACTTTCTGTGTAGAAAACTCAAATATGGGGAGGATTTGACTCTATATGGAACGAATTAGCGTTTGCAGGCAGAAAACAAAAAGTGACATGCCAAAATGCATTCAAAACCATAAAGTCCGTAGAGAATGTCCAGAAAATACAAACACACGCACAGGCTGTAGCAAGATCTGGGATCGAGATAGCCACAAACACCAGATATTTCTGCTTTCATCCAGGCGTATCCGGACAAAGTGTTGTGGAATTTGGGTGAAATTTAACCAAAAATATGACCGTCAAATGGGTTTTGGAGAAAAGCACAATCTTTCTGTTCAGGAAGTGGAGCCAATGTCATGTTTACAAGCACAAAAAATATCGTGTTTTCTCGGTTTTCTTAAGCTTTCTGCCTAGAACACGCGAAGGTGTGGAGGATTTGACTCCATGGGGAGCCTATTAGCGTTTGCCAGCAGAAAAGAAAGTGTTAGATGCTAAAATGCATTCCAAACCGTCAAGTCCGTAGAGAATGTCCAGAAAACACCAACAAACACAGAGGCTGTAGCAAGATCTGGGATGGAGATAACCACAACACACCAGCTACTTCTGCTTTCATCCAGGCATATCCAGAGAAGTGTTGTGGAATTCAGGTGAAATTAACCAAAAAATCACAGTCAAAGTGGTTTGGAGAAAAGCACAATCTTTCCGTACGGCAGGTGGATCCAATGTCATGTTGACAACACAAATATCATGTTTTCTCGGGTTTCTGATGTTTTCTGCATAGAAAACTCGAATGTGTGGAGGATTTGACTCCATGTGGAACAAAGTAGCCTATGCCGTCAGAAAACAAAATGTCACATGCTAAAATGCATTCAAAACCCTCAAGTCCATAAAGATTGTCCAGAAAACACAAACACACACAGAGGCTGTAGCAAGATCTGGGATGGAGATAGCCACAACACACCAGATAGTTCTGCTTTCATCCAGGCATATCCGGACAAAGTTTTGGTGAATTCAGTGTACTTTTGCCTAAATAGCAATGTCAAAGTGGTTTTATCTTTCAACGGAAATAATTTTTTTCTCGGGTTTCTGAAGCCTTCTGCCTAGAAAATCTGAATGTGTGGAGGATTTGACTCCATGTGGAACCAATTAGCGTTTTCAGGCAGAAAACAAAAAGTTACATACTAAAATGCATTCCAAACCATCAAGACCGAGGGAATGTCCAGAAAACACAAAGAAACATAGAGGCTATAGCAAGATCTGGCTTTCAGAGAGCCAGAACACACCAGATATTTCTGCTTTCATCCAGGCATATCCAGACCAAGTGTTGTGGAATTCGGTGTAATTTAACCAGACAATCACCGTCAAAGTGGTTTTGGAGAAAGGCACACACTTTCTATTCTGCAAGTGGATTCAAGAGCATGTTTACACACACGAATATCATGTTTTCTTTGGTTTCTGGCACTTTCTGTGTAGAAAACTCAAATATGGGGAGGATTTGACTCTATATGGAACGAATTAGCGTTTGCAGGCAGAAAACAAAAAGTGACATGCCAAAATGCATTCAAAACCATAAAGTCCGTAGAGAATGTCCAGAAAATACAAACACACACACAGGCTGTAGCAAGATCTGGGATCGAGATAGCCACAAACACCAGATATTTCTGCTTTCATCCAGGCGTATCCGGACAAAGTGTTGTGGAATTTGGGTGAAATTTAACCAAAAATATGACCGTCAAATGGGTTTTGGAGAAAAGCACGATCTTTCTGTTCAGGAAGTGGAGCCAATGTCATGTTTACAAGCACAAAAAATATCGTGTTTTCTCGGTTTTCTTAAGCTTTCTGCCTAGAACACGCGAAGGTGTGGAGGATTTGACTCCATGGGGAGCCTATTAGCGTTTGCCAGCAGAAAAGAAAGTATTAGATGCTAAAATGCATTCCAAACCGTCAAGTCCGTAGAGAATGTCCAGAAAACACCAACAAACACAGAGGCTGTAGCAAGATCTGGGATGGAGATAACCACAACACACCAGCTACTTCTGCTTTCATCCAGGCATATCCAGAGAAGTGTTGTGGAATTCAGGTGAAATTAACCAAAAAATCACAGTCAAAGTGGTTTGGAGAAAAGCACAATCTTTCCGTACGGCAGGTGGATCCAATGTCATGTTGACAACACAAATATCATGTTTTCTCGGGTTTCTGATGTTTTCTGCATAGAAAACTCGAATGTGTGGAGGATTTGACTCCATGTGGAACAAAGTAGCCTATGCCGTCAGAAAACAAAATGTCACATGCTAAAATGCATTCAAAACCCTCAAGTCCATAAAGATTGTCCAGAAAACACAAACACACACAGAGGCTGTAGCAAGATCTGGGATGGAGATAGCCACAACACACCAGATAGTTCTGCTTTCATCCAGGCATATCCGGACAAAGTTTTGGTGAATTCAGTGTACTTTTGCCTAAATAGCAATGTCAAAGTGGTTTTATCTTTCAACGGAAATAATTTTTTTCTCGGGTTTCTGAAGCCTTCTGCCTAGAAAATCTGAATGTGTGGAGGATTTGACTCCATGTGGAACCAATTAGCGTTTTCAGGCAGAAAACAAAAAGTTACATACTAAAATGCATTCCAAACCATCAAGACCGAGGGAATGTCCAGAAAACACAAAGAAACATAGAGGCTATAGCAAGATCTGGCTTTCAGAGAGCCAGAACACACCAGATATTTCTGCTTTCATCCAGGCATATCCAGACCAAGTGTTGTGGAATTCGGTGTAATTTAACCAGACAATCACCGTCAAAGTGGTTTTGGAGAAAGGCACACACTTTCTATTCTGCAAGTGGATTCAAGAGCATGTTTACACACACGAATATCATGTTTTCTTTGGTTTCTGGCACTTTCTGTGTAGAAAACTCAAATATGGGGAGGATTTGACTCTATATGGAACGAATTAGCGTTTGCAGGCAGAAAACAAAAAGTTACATGCCAAAATGCATTCAAAACCATAAAGTCCGTAGAGAATGTCCAGAAAATACAAACACACACACAGGCTGTAGCAAGATCTGGGATCGAGATAGCCACAAACACCAGATATTTCTGCTTTCATCCAGGCGTATCCGGACAAAGTGTTGTGGAATTTGGGTGAAATTTAACCAAATATATGACCGTCAAATGGGTTTTGGAGAAAAGCACGATCTTTCTGTTCAGGAAGTGGAGCCAATGTCATGTTTACAAGCACAAAAAATATCGTGTTTTCTCGGTTTTCTTAAGCTTTCTGCCTAGAACACGCGAAGGTGTGGAGGATTTGACTCCATGGGGAGCCTATTAGCGTTTGCCAGCAGAAAAGAAAGTATTAGATGCTAAAATGCATTCCAAACCGTCAAGTCCGTAGAGAATGTCCAGAAAACACCAACAAACACAGAGGCTGTAGCAAGATCTGGGATGGAGATAACCACAACACACCAGCTACTTCTGCTTTCATCCAGGCATATCCAGAGAAGTGTTGTGGAATTCAGGTGAAATTAACCAAAAAATCACAGTCAAAGTGGTTTGGAGAAAAGCACAATCTTTCCGTACGGCAGGTGGATCCAATGTCATGTTGACAACACAAATATCATGTTTTCTCGGGTTTCTGATGTTTTCTGCATAGAAAACTCGAATGTGTGGAGGATTTGACTCCATGTGGAACAAAGTAGCCTATGCCGTCAGAAAACAAAATGTCACATGCTAAAATGCATTCAAAACCGTCAAGTCCATAAAGATTGTCCAGAAAACACAAACACACACAGAGGCTGTAGCAAGATCTGGGATGGAGATAGTCACAACACACCAGATAGTTCTGCTTTCATCCAGGCATATCCGGACAAAGTTTTGGTGAATTCAGTGTACTTTTGCCTAAATAGCAATGTCAAAGTGGTTTTATCTTTCAACGGAAATAATTTTTTTCTCGGGTTTCTGAAGCCTTCTGCCTAGAAAATCTGAATGTGTGGAGGATTTGACTCCATGTGGAACCAATTAGCGTTTTCAGGCAGAAAACAAAAAGTTACATACTAAAATGCATTCCAAACCATCAAGACCGAGGGAATGTCCAGAAAACACAAAGAAACATAGAGGCTATAGCAAGATCTGGCTTTCAGAGAGCCAGAACACACCAGATATTTCTGCTTTCATCCAGGCATATCCAGACCAAGTGTTGTGGAATTCGGTGTAATTTAACCAGACAATCACCGTCAAAGTGGTTTTGGAGAAAGGCACACACTTTCTATTCTGCAAGTGGATTCAAGAGCATGTTTACACACACGAATATCATGTTTTCTTTGGTTTCTGGCACTTTCTGTGTAGAAAACTCAAATATGGGGAGGATTTGACTCTATATGGAACGAATTAGCGTTTGCAGGCAGAAAACAAAAAGTGACATGCCAAAATGCATTCAAAACCATAAAGTCCGTAGAGAATGTCCAGAAAATACAAACACACACACAGGCTGTAGCAAGATCTGGGATCGAGATAGCCACAAACACCAGATATTTCTGCTTTCATCCAGGCGTATCCGGACAAAGTGTTGTGGAATTTGGGTGAAATTTAACCAAAAATATGACCGTCAAATGGGTTTTGGAGAAAAGCACGATCTTTCTGTTCAGGAAGTGGAGCCAATGTCATGTTTACAAGCACAAAAAATATCGTGTTTTCTCGGTTTTCTTAAGCTTTCTGCCTAGAACACGCGAAGGTGTGGAGGATTTGACTCCATGGGGAGCCTATTAGCGTTTGCCAGCAGAAAAGAAAGTGTTAGATGCTAAAATGCATTCCAAACCGTCAAGTCCGTAGAGAATGTCCAGAAAACACCAACAAACACAGAGGCTGTAGCAAGATCTGGGATGGAGATAACCACAACACACCAGCTACTTCTGCTTTCATCCAGGCATATCCAGAGAAGTGTTGTGGAATTCAGGTGAAATTAACCAAAAAATCACAGTCAAAGTGGTTTGGAGAAAAGCACAATCTTTCCGTACGGCAGGTGGATCCAATGTCATGTTGACAACACAAATATCATGTTTTCTCGGGTTTCTGATGTTTTCTGCATAGAAAACTCGAATGTGTGGAGGATTTGACTCCATGTGGAACAAAGTAGCCTATGCCGTCAGAAAACAAAATGTTACATGCTAAAATGCATTCAAAACCGTCAAGTCCATAAAGATTGTCCAGAAAACACAAACACACACAGAGGCTGTAGCAAGATCTGGGATGGAGATAGCCACAACACACCAGATAGTTCTGCTTTCATCCAGGCATATCCGGACAAAGTTTTGGTGAATTCAGTGTACTTTTGCCTAAATAGCAATGTCAAAGTGGTTTTATCTTTCAACGGAAATAATTTTTTTCTCGGGTTTCTGAAGCCTTCTGCCTAGAAAATCTGAATGTGTGGAGGATTTGACTCCATGTGGAACCAATTAGCGTTTTCAGGCAGAAAACAAAAAGTTACATACTAAAATGCATTCCAAACCATCAAGACCGAGGGAATGTCCAGAAAACACAAAGAAACATAGAGGCTATAGCAAGATCTGGCTTTCAGAGAGCCAGAACACACCAGATATTTCTGCTTTCATCCAGGCATATCCAGACCAAGTGTTGTGGAATTCGGTGTAATTTAACCAGACAATCACCGTCAAAGTGGTTTTGGAGAAAGGCACACACTTTCTATTCTGCAAGTGGATTCAAGAGCATGTTTACACACACGAATATCATGTTTTCTTTGGTTTCTGGCACTTTCTGTGTAGAAAACTCAAATATGGGGAGGATTTGACTCTATATGGAACGAATTAGCGTTTGCAGGCAGAAAACAAAAAGTGACATGCCAAAATGCATTCAAAACCATAAAGTCCGTAGAGAATGTCCAGAAAATACAAACACACACACAGGCTGTAGCAAGATCTGGGATCGAGATAGCCACAAACACCAGATATTTCTGCTTTCATCCAGGCGTATCCGGACAAAGTGTTGTGGAATTTGGGTGAAATTTAACCAAAAATATGACCGTCAAATGGGTTTTGGAGAAAAGCACAATCTTTCTGTTCAGGAAGTGGAGCCAATGTCATGTTTACAAGCACAAAAAATATCGTGTTTTCTCGGTTTTCTTAAGCTTTCTGCCTAGAACACGCGAAGGTGTGGAGGATTTGACTCCATGGGGAGCCTATTAGCGTTTGCCAGCAGAAAAGAAAGTGTTAGATGCTAAAATGCATTCCAAACCGTCAAGTCCGTAGAGAATGTCCAGAAAACACCAACAAACACAGAGGCTGTAGCAAGATCTGGGATGGAGATAACCACAACACACCAGCTACTTCTGCTTTCATCCAGGCATATCCAGAGAAGTGTTGTGGAATTCAGGTGAAATTAACCAAAAAATCACAGTCAAAGTGGTTTGGAGAAAAGCACAATCTTTCCGTACGGCAGGTGGATCCAATGTCATGTTGACAACACAAATATCATGTTTTCTCGGGTTTCTGATGTTTTCTGCATAGAAAACTCGAATGTGTGGAGGATTTGACTCCATGTGGAACAAAGTAGCCTATGCCGTCAGAAAACAAAATGTCACATGCTAAAATGCATTCAAAACCCTCAAGTCCATAAAGATTGTCCAGAAAACACAAACACACACAGAGGCTGTAGCAAGATCTGGGATGGAGATAGCCACAACACACCAGATAGTTCTGCTTTCATCCAGGCATATCCGGACAAAGTTTTGGTGAATTCAGTGTACTTTTGCCTAAATAGCAATGTCAAAGTGGTTTTATCTTTCAACGGAAATAATTTTTTTCTCGGGTTTCTGAAGCCTTCTGCCTAGAAAATCTGAATGTGTGGAGGATTTGACTCCATGTGGAACCAATTAGCGTTTTCAGGCAGAAAACAAAAAGTTACATACTAAAATGCATTCCAAACCATCAAGACCGAGGGAATGTCCAGAAAACACAAAGAAACATAGAGGCTATAGCAAGATCTGGCTTTCAGAGAGCCAGAACACACCAGATATTTCTGCTTTCATCCAGGCATATCCAGACCAAGTGTTGTGGAATTCGGTGTAATTTAACCAGACAATCACCGTCAAAGTGGTTTTGGAGAAAGGCACACACTTTCTATTCTGCAAGTGGATTCAAGAGCATGTTTACACACACGAATATCATGTTTTCTTTGGTTTCTGGCACTTTCTGTGTAGAAAACTCAAATATGGGGAGGATTTGACTCTATATGGAACGAATTAGCGTTTGCAGGCAGAAAACAAAAAGTGACATGCCAAAATGCATTCAAAACCATAAAGTCCGTAGAGAATGTCCAGAAAATACAAACACACACACAGGCTGTAGCAAGATCTGGGATCGAGATAGCCACAAACACCAGATATTTCTGCTTTCATCCAGGCGTATCCGGACAAAGTGTTGTGGAATTTGGGTGAAATTTAACCAAAAATATGACCGTCAAATGGGTTTTGGAGAAAAGCACGATCTTTCTGTTCAGGAAGTGGAGCCAATGTCATGTTTACAAGCACAAAAAATATCGTGTTTTCTCGGTTTTCTTAAGCTTTCTGCCTAGAACACGCGAAGGTGTGGAGGATTTGACTCCATGGGGAGCCTATTAGCGTTTGCCAGCAGAAAAGAAAGTATTAGATGCTAAAATGCATTCCAAACCGTCAAGTCCGTAGAGAATGTCCAGAAAACACCAACAAACACAGAGGCTGTAGCAAGATCTGGGATGGAGATAACCACAACACACCAGCTACTTCTGCTTTCATCCAGGCATATCCAGAGAAGTGTTGTGGAATTCAGGTGAAATTAACCAAAAAATCACAGTCAAAGTGGTTTGGAGAAAAGCACAATCTTTCCGTACGGCAGGTGGATCCAATGTCATGTTGACAACACAAATATCATGTTTTCTCGGGTTTCTGATGTTTTCTGCATAGAAAACTCGAATGTGTGGAGGATTTGACTCCATGTGGAACAAAGTAGCCTATGCCGTCAGAAAACAAAATGTCACATGCTAAAATGCATTCAAAACCCTCAAGTCCATAAAGATTGTCCAGAAAACACAAACACACACAGAGGCTGTAGCAAGATCTGGGATGGAGATAGCCACAACACACCAGATAGTTCTGCTTTCATCCAGGCATATCCGGACAAAGTTTTGGTGAATTCAGTGTACTTTTGCCTAAATAGCAATGTCAAAGTGGTTTTATCTTTCAACGGAAATAATTTTTTTCTCGGGTTTCTGAAGCCTTCTGCCTAGAAAATCTGAATGTGTGGAGGATTTGACTCCATGTGGAACCAATTAGCGTTTTCAGGCAGAAAACAAAAAGTTACATACTAAAATGCATTCCAAACCATCAAGACCGAGGGAATGTCCAGAAAACACAAAGAAACATAGAGGCTATAGCAAGATCTGGCTTTCAGAGAGCCAGAACACACCAGATATTTCTGCTTTCATCCAGGCATATCCAGACCAAGTGTTGTGGAATTCGGTGTAATTTAACCAGACAATCACCGTCAAAGTGGTTTTGGAGAAAGGCACACACTTTCTATTCTGCAAGTGGATTCAAGAGCATGTTTACACACACGAATATCATGTTTTCTTTGGTTTCTGGCACTTTCTGTGTAGAAAACTCAAATATGGGGAGGATTTGACTCTATATGGAACGAATTAGCGTTTGCAGGCAGAAAACAAAAAGTTACATGCCAAAATGCATTCAAAACCATAAAGTCCGTAGAGAATGTCCAGAAAATACAAACACACACACAGGCTGTAGCAAGATCTGGGATCGAGATAGCCACAAACACCAGATATTTCTGCTTTCATCCAGGCGTATCCGGACAAAGTGTTGTGGAATTTGGGTGAAATTTAACCAAATATATGACCGTCAAATGGGTTTTGGAGAAAAGCACGATCTTTCTGTTCAGGAAGTGGAGCCAATGTCATGTTTACAAGCACAAAAAATATCGTGTTTTCTCGGTTTTCTTAAGCTTTCTGCCTAGAACACGCGAAGGTGTGGAGGATTTGACTCCATGGGGAGCCTATTAGCGTTTGCCAGCAGAAAAGAAAGTATTAGATGCTAAAATGCATTCCAAACCGTCAAGTCCGTAGAGAATGTCCAGAAAACACCAACAAACACAGAGGCTGTAGCAAGATCTGGGATGGAGATAACCACAACACACCAGCTACTTCTGCTTTCATCCAGGCATATCCAGAGAAGTGTTGTGGAATTCAGGTGAAATTAACCAAAAAATCACAGTCAAAGTGGTTTGGAGAAAAGCACAATCTTTCCGTACGGCAGGTGGATCCAATGTCATGTTGACAACACAAATATCATGTTTTCTCGGGTTTCTGATGTTTTCTGCATAGAAAACTCGAATGTGTGGAGGATTTGACTCCATGTGGAACAAAGTAGCCTATGCCGTCAGAAAACAAAATGTCACATGCTAAAATGCATTCAAAACCGTCAAGTCCATAAAGATTGTCCAGAAAACACAAACACACACAGAGGCTGTAGCAAGATCTGGGATGGAGATAGTCACAACACACCAGATAGTTCTGCTTTCATCCAGGCATATCCGGACAAAGTTTTGGTGAATTCAGTGTACTTTTGCCTAAATAGCAATGTCAAAGTGGTTTTATCTTTCAACGGAAATAATTTTTTTCTCGGGTTTCTGAAGCCTTCTGCCTAGAAAATCTGAATGTGTGGAGGATTTGACTCCATGTGGAACCAATTAGCGTTTTCAGGCAGAAAACAAAAAGTTACATACTAAAATGCATTCCAAACCATCAAGACCGAGGGAATGTCCAGAAAACACAAAGAAACATAGAGGCTATAGCAAGATCTGGCTTTCAGAGAGCCAGAACACACCAGATATTTCTGCTTTCATCCAGGCATATCCAGACCAAGTGTTGTGGAATTCGGTGTAATTTAACCAGACAATCACCGTCAAAGTGGTTTTGGAGAAAGGCACACACTTTCTATTCTGCAAGTGGATTCAAGAGCATGTTTACACACACGAATATCATGTTTTCTTTGGTTTCTGGCACTTTCTGTGTAGAAAACTCAAATATGGGGAGGATTTGACTCTATATGGAACGAATTAGCGTTTGCAGGCAGAAAACAAAAAGTGACATGCCAAAATGCATTCAAAACCATAAAGTCCGTAGAGAATGTCCAGAAAATACAAACACACACACAGGCTGTAGCAAGATCTGGGATCGAGATAGCCACAAACACCAGATATTTCTGCTTTCATCCAGGCGTATCCGGACAAAGTGTTGTGGAATTTGGGTGAAATTTAACCAAAAATATGACCGTCAAATGGGTTTTGGAGAAAAGCACGATCTTTCTGTTCAGGAAGTGGAGCCAATGTCATGTTTACAAGCACAAAAAATATCGTGTTTTCTCGGTTTTCTTAAGCTTTCTGCCTAGAACACGCGAAGGTGTGGAGGATTTGACTCCATGGGGAGCCTATTAGCGTTTGCCAGCAGAAAAGAAAGTGTTAGATGCTAAAATGCATTCCAAACCGTCAAGTCCGTAGAGAATGTCCAGAAAACACCAACAAACACAGAGGCTGTAGCAAGATCTGGGATGGAGATAACCACAACACACCAGCTACTTCTGCTTTCATCCAGGCATATCCAGAGAAGTGTTGTGGAATTCAGGTGAAATTAACCAAAAAATCACAGTCAAAGTGGTTTGGAGAAAAGCACAATCTTTCCGTACGGCAGGTGGATCCAATGTCATGTTGACAACACAAATATCATGTTTTCTCGGGTTTCTGATGTTTTCTGCATAGAAAACTCGAATGTGTGGAGGATTTGACTCCATGTGGAACAAAGTAGCCTATGCCGTCAGAAAACAAAATGTTACATGCTAAAATGCATTCAAAACCGTCAAGTCCATAAAGATTGTCCAGAAAACACAAACACACACAGAGGCTGTAGCAAGATCTGGGATGGAGATAGCCACAACACACCAGATAGTTCTGCTTTCATCCAGGCATATCCGGACAAAGTTTTGGTGAATTCAGTGTACTTTTGCCTAAATAGCAATGTCAAAGTGGTTTTATCTTTCAACGGAAATAATTTTTTTCTCGGGTTTCTGAAGCCTTCTGCCTAGAAAATCTGAATGTGTGGAGGATTTGACTCCATGTGGAACCAATTAGCGTTTTCAGGCAGAAAACAAAAAGTTACATACTAAAATGCATTCCAAACCATCAAGACCGAGGGAATGTCCAGAAAACACAAAGAAACATAGAGGCTATAGCAAGATCTGGCTTTCAGAGAGCCAGAACACACCAGATATTTCTGCTTTCATCCAGGCATATCCAGACCAAGTGTTGTGGAATTCGGTGTAATTTAACCAGACAATCACCGTCAAAGTGGTTTTGGAGAAAGGCACACACTTTCTATTCTGCAAGTGGATTCAAGAGCATGTTTACACACACGAATATCATGTTTTCTTTGGTTTCTGGCACTTTCTGTGTAGAAAACTCAAATATGGGGAGGATTTGACTCTATATGGAACGAATTAGCGTTTGCAGGCAGAAAACAAAAAGTGACATGCCAAAATGCATTCAAAACCATAAAGTCCGTAGAGAATGTCCAGAAAATACAAACACACACACAGGCTGTAGCAAGATCTGGGATCGAGATAGCCACAAACACCAGATATTTCTGCTTTCATCCAGGCGTATCCGGACAAAGTGTTGTGGAATTTGGGTGAAATTTAACCAAAAATATGACCGTCAAATTGGTTTTGGAGAAAAGCACAATCTTTCTGTTCAGGAAGTGGAGCCAATGTCATGTTTACAAGCACAAAAAATATCGTGTTTTCTCGGTTTTCTTAAGCTTTCTGCCTAGAACACGCGAAGGTGTGGAGGATTTGACTCCATGGGGAGCCTATTAGCGTTTGCCAGCAGAAAAGAAAGTGTTAGATGCTAAAATGCATTCCAAACCGTCAAGTCCGTAGAGAATGTCCAGAAAACACCAACAAACACAGAGGCTGTAGCAAGATCTGGGATGGAGATAACCACAACACACCAGCTACTTCTGCTTTCATCCAGGCATATCCAGAGAAGTGTTGTGGAATTCAGGTGAAATTAACCAAAAAATCACAGTCAAAGTGGTTTGGAGAAAAGCACAATCTTTCCGTACGGCAGGTGGATCCAATGTCATGTTGACAACACAAATATCATGTTTTCTCGGGTTTCTGATGTTTTCTGCATAGAAAACTCGAATGTGTGGAGGATTTGACTCCATGTGGAACAAAGTAGCCTATGCCGTCAGAAAACAAAATGTTACATGCTAAAATGCATTCAAAACCGTCAAGTCCATAAAGATTGTCCAGAAAACACAAACACACACAGAGGCTGTAGCAAGATCTGGGATGGAGATAGCCACAACACACCAGATAGTTCTGCTTTCATCCAGGCATATCCGGACAAAGTTTTGGTGAATTCAGTGTACTTTTGCCTAAATAGCAATGTCAAAGTGGTTTTATCTTTCAACGGAAATAATTTTTTTCTCGGGTTTCTGAAGCCTTCTGCCTAGAAAATCTGAATGTGTGGAGGATTTGACTCCATGTGGAACCAATTAGCGTTTTCAGGCAGAAAACAAAAAGTTACATACTAAAATGCATTCCAAACCATCAAGACCGAGGGAATGTCCAGAAAACACAAAGAAACATAGAGGCTATAGCAAGATCTGGCTTTCAGAGAGCCAGAACACACCAGATATTTCTGCTTTCATCCAGGCATATCCAGACCAAGTGTTGTGGAATTCGGTGTAATTTAACCAGAAAATCACCGTCAAAGTGGTTTTGGAGAAAGGCACACACTTTCTATTCTGCAAGTGGATTCAAGAGCATGTTTACACACACGAATATCATGTTTTCTTTGGTTTCTGGCACTTTCTGTGTAGAAAACTCAAATATGGGGAGGATTTGACTCTATATGGAACGAATTAGCGTTTGCAGGCAGAAAACAAAAAGTTACATGCCAAAATGCATTCAAAACCATAAAGTCCGTAGAGAATGTCCAGAAAATACAAACACACGCACAGGCTGTAGCAAGATCTGGGATCGAGATAGCCACAAACACCAGATATTTCTGCTTTCATCCAGGCGTATCCGGACAAAGTGTTGTGGAATTTGGGTGAAATTTAACCAAAAATATGACCGTCAAATTGGTTTTGGAGAAAAGCACAATCTTTCTGTTCAGGAAGTGGAGCCAATGTCATGTTTACAAGCACAAAAAATATCGTGTTTTCTCGGTTTTCTTAAGCTTTCTGCCTAGAACACGCGAAGGTGTGGAGGATTTGACTCCATGGGGAGCCTATTAGCGTTTGCCAGCAGAAAAGAAAGTATTAGATGCTAAAATGCATTCCAAACCGTCAAGTCCGTAGAGAATGTCCAGAAAACACCAACAAACACAGAGGCTGTAGCAAGATCTGGGATGGAGATAACCACAACACACCAGCTACTTCTGCTTTCATCCAGGCATATCCAGAGAAGTGTTGTGGAATTCAGGTGAAATTAACCAAAAAATCACAGTCAAAGTGGTTTGGAGAAAAGCACAATCTTTCCGTACGGCAGGTGGATCCAATGTCATGTTGACAACACAAATATCATGTTTTCTCGGGTTTCTGATGTTTTCTGCGTAGAAAACTCGAATGTGTGGAGGATTTGACTCCATGTGGAACAAAGTAGCCTATGCCGTCAGAAAACAAAATGTCACATGCTAAAATGCATTCAAAACCCTCAAGTCCATAAAGATTGTCCAGAAAACACAAACACACACAGAGGCTGTAGCAAGATCTGGGATGGAGATAGTCACAACACACCAGATAGTTCTGCTTTCATCCAGGCATATCCGGACAAAGTTTTGGTGAATTCAGTGTACTTTTGCCTAAATAGCAATGTCAAAGTGGTTTTATCTTTCAACGGAAATAATTTTTTTCTCGGGTTTCTGAAGCCTTCTGCCTAGAAAATCTGAATGTGTGGAGGATTTGACTCCATGTGGAACCAATTAGCGTTTTCAGGCAGAAAACAAAAAGTTACATACTAAAATGCATTCCAAACCATCAAGACCGAGGGAATGTCCAGAAAACACAAAGAAACATAGAGGCTATAGCAAGATCTGGCTTTCAGAGAGCCAGAACACACCAGATATTTCTGCTTTCATCCAGGCATATCCAGACCAAGTGTTGTGGAATTCGGTGTAATTTAACCAGACAATCACCGTCAAAGTGGTTTTGGAGAAAGGCACACACTTTCTATTCTGCAAGTGGATTCAAGAGCATGTTTACACACACGAATATCATGTTTTCTTTGGTTTCTGGCACTTTCTGTGTAGAAAACTCAAATATGGGGAGGATTTGACTCTATATGGAACGAATTAGCGTTTGCAGGCAGAAAACAAAAAGTTACATGCCAAAATGCATTCAAAACCATAAAGTCCGTAGAGAATGTCCAGAAAATACAAACACACACACAGGCTGTAGCAAGATCTGGGATCGAGATAGCCACAAACACCAGATATTTCTGCTTTCATCCAGGCGTATCCGGACAAAGTGTTGTGGAATTTGGGTGAAATTTAACCAAAAATATGACCGTCAAATTGGTTTTGGAGAAAAGCACAATCTTTCTGTTCAGGAAGTGGAGCCAATGTCATGTTTACAAGCACAAAAAATATCGTGTTTTCTCGGTTTTCTTAAGCTTTCTGCCTAGAACACGCGAAGGTGTGGAGGATTTGACTCCATGGGGAGCCTATTAGCGTTTGCCAGCAGAAAAGAAAGTGTTAGATGCTAAAATGCATTCCAAACCGTCAAGTCCGTAGAGAATGTCCAGAAAACACCAACAAACACAGAGGCTGTAGCAAGATCTGGGATGGAGATAACCACAACACACCAGCTACTTCTGCTTTCATCCAGGCATATCCAGAGAAGTGTTGTGGAATTCAGGTGAAATTAACCAAAAAATCACAGTCAAAGTGGTTTGGAGAAAAGCACAATCTTTCCGTACGGCAGGTGGATCCAATGTCATGTTGACAACACAAATATCATGTTTTCTCGGGTTTCTGATGTTTTCTGCATAGAAAACTCGAATGTGTGGAGGATTTGACTCCATGTGGAACAAAGTAGCCTATGCCGTCAGAAAACAAAATGTTACATGCTAAAATGCATTCAAAACCGTCAAGTCCATAAAGATTGTCCAGAAAACACAAACACACACAGAGGCTGTAGCAAGATCTGGGATGGAGATAGCCACAACACACCAGATAGTTCTGCTTTCATCCAGGCATATCCGGACAAAGTTTTGGTGAATTCAGTGTACTTTTGCCTAAATAGCAATGTCAAAGTGGTTTTATCTTTCAACGGAAATAATTTTTTTCTCGGGTTTCTGAAGCCTTCTGCCTAGAAAATCTGAATGTGTGGAGGATTTGACTCCATGTGGAACCAATTAGCGTTTTCAGGCAGAAAACAAAAAGTTACATACTAAAATGCATTCCAAACCATCAAGACCGAGGGAATGTCCAGAAAACACAAAGAAACATAGAGGCTATAGCAAGATCTGGCTTTCAGAGAGCCAGAACACACCAGATATTTCTGCTTTCATCCAGGCATATCCAGACCAAGTGTTGTGGAATTCGGTGTAATTTAACCAGACAATCACCGTCAAAGTGGTTTTGGAGAAAGGCACACACTTTCTATTCTGCAAGTGGATTCAAGAGCATGTTTACACACACGAATATCATGTTTTCTTTGGTTTCTGGCACTTTCTGTGTAGAAAACTCAAATATGGGGAGGATTTGACTCTATATGGAACGAATTAGCGTTTGCAGGCAGAAAACAAAAAGTTACATGCCAAAATGCATTCAAAACCATAAAGTCCGTAGAGAATGTCCAGAAAATACAAACACACACACAGGCTGTAGCAAGATCTGGGATCGAGATAGCCACAAACACCAGATATTTCTGCTTTCATCCAGGCGTATCCGGACAAAGTGTTGTGGAATTTGGGTGAAATTTAACCAAATATATGACCGTCAAATTGGTTTTGGAGAAAAGCACAATCTTTCTGTTCAGGAAGTGGAGCCAATGTCATGTTTACAAGCACAAAAAATATCGTGTTTTCTCGGTTTTCTTAAGCTTTCTGCCTAGAACACGCGAAGGTGTGGAGGATTTGACTCCATGGGGAGCCTATTAGCGTTTGCCAGCAGAAAAGAAAGTGTTAGATGCTAAAATGCATTCCAAACCGTCAAGTCCGTAGAGAATGTCCAGAAAACACCAACAAACACAGAGGCTGTAGCAAGATCTGGGATGGAGATAACCACAACACACCAGCTACTTCTGCTTTCATCCAGGCATATCCAGAGAAGTGTTGTGGAATTCAGGTGAAATTAACCAAAAAATCACAGTCAAAGTGGTTTGGAGAAAAGCACAATCTTTCCGTACGGCAGGTGGATCCAATGTCATGTTGACAACACAAATATCATGTTTTCTCGGGTTTCTGATGTTTTCTGCATAGAAAACTCGAATGTGTGGAGGATTTGACTCCATGTGGAACAAAGTAGCCTATGCCGTCAGAAAACAAAATGTTACATGCTAAAATGCATTCAAAACCGTCAAGTCCATAAAGATTGTCCAGAAAACACAAACACACACAGAGGCTGTAGCAAGATCTGGGATGGAGATAGCCACAACACACCAGATAGTTCTGCTTTCATCCAGGCATATCCGGACAAAGTTTTGGTGAATTCAGTGTACTTTTGCCTAAATAGCAATGTCAAAGTGGTTTTATCTTTCAACGGAAATAATTTTTTTCTCGGGTTTCTGAAGCCTTCTGCCTAGAAAATCTGAATGTGTGGAGGATTTGACTCCATGTGGAACCAATTAGCGTTTTCAGGCAGAAAACAAAAAGTTACATACTAAAATGCATTCCAAACCATCAAGACCGAGGGAATGTCCAGAAAACACAAAGAAACATAGAGGCTATAGCAAGATCTGGCTTTCAGAGAGCCAGAACACACCAGATATTTCTGCTTTCATCCAGGCATATCCAGACCAAGTGTTGTGGAATTCGGTGTAATTTAACCAGAAAATCACCGTCAAAGTGGTTTTGGAGAAAGGCACACACTTTCTATTCTGCAAGTGGATTCAAGAGCATGTTTACACACACGAATATCATGTTTTCTTTGGTTTCTGGCACTTTCTGTGTAGAAAACTCAAATATGGGGAGGATTTGACTCTATATGGAACGAATTAGCGTTTGCAGGCAGAAAACAAAAAGTTACATGCCAAAATGCATTCAAAACCATAAAGTCCGTAGAGAATGTCCAGAAAATACAAACACACGCACAGGCTGTAGCAAGATCTGGGATCGAGATAGCCACAAACACCAGATATTTCTGCTTTCATCCAGGCGTATCCGGACAAAGTGTTGTGGAATTTGGGTGAAATTTAACCAAAAATATGACCGTCAAATTGGTTTTGGAGAAAAGCACAATCTTTCTGTTCAGGAAGTGGAGCCAATGTCATGTTTACAAGCACAAAAAATATCGTGTTTTCTCGGTTTTCTTAAGCTTTCTGCCTAGAACACGCGAAGGTGTGGAGGATTTGACTCCATGGGGAGCCTATTAGCGTTTGCCAGCAGAAAAGAAAGTATTAGATGCTAAAATGCATTCCAAACCGTCAAGTCCGTAGAGAATGTCCAGAAAACACCAACAAACACAGAGGCTGTAGCAAGATCTGGGATGGAGATAACCACAACACACCAGCTACTTCTGCTTTCATCCAGGCATATCCAGAGAAGTGTTGTGGAATTCAGGTGAAATTAACCAAAAAATCACAGTCAAAGTGGTTTGGAGAAAAGCACAATCTTTCCGTACGGCAGGTGGATCCAATGTCATGTTGACAACACAAATATCATGTTTTCTCGGGTTTCTGATGTTTTCTGCGTAGAAAACTCGAATGTGTGGAGGATTTGACTCCATGTGGAACAAAGTAGCCTATGCCGTCAGAAAACAAAATGTCACATGCTAAAATGCATTCAAAACCCTCAAGTCCATAAAGATTGTCCAGAAAACACAAACACACACAGAGGCTGTAGCAAGATCTGGGATGGAGATAGTCACAACACACCAGATAGTTCTGCTTTCATCCAGGCATATCCGGACAAAGTTTTGGTGAATTCAGTGTACTTTTGCCTAAATAGCAATGTCAAAGTGGTTTTATCTTTCAACGGAAATAATTTTTTTCTCGGGTTTCTGAAGCCTTCTGCCTAGAAAATCTGAATGTGTGGAGGATTTGACTCCATGTGGAACCAATTAGCGTTTTCAGGCAGAAAACAAAAAGTTACATACTAAAATGCATTCCAAACCATCAAGACCGAGGGAATGTCCAGAAAACACAAAGAAACATAGAGGCTATAGCAAGATCTGGCTTTCAGAGAGCCAGAACACACCAGATATTTCTGCTTTCATCCAGGCATATCCAGACCAAGTGTTGTGGAATTCGGTGTAATTTAACCAGACAATCACCGTCAAAGTGGTTTTGGAGAAAGGCACACACTTTCTATTCTGCAAGTGGATTCAAGAGCATGTTTACACACACGAATATCATGTTTTCTTTGGTTTCTGGCACTTTCTGTGTAGAAAACTCAAATATGGGGAGGATTTGACTCTATATGGAACGAATTAGCGTTTGCAGGCAGAAAACAAAAAGTTACATGCCAAAATGCATTCAAAACCATAAAGTCCGTAGAGAATGTCCAGAAAATACAAACACACACACAGGCTGTAGCAAGATCTGGGATCGAGATAGCCACAAACACCAGATATTTCTGCTTTCATCCAGGCGTATCCGGACAAAGTGTTGTGGAATTTGGGTGAAATTTAACCAAAAATATGACCGTCAAATTGGTTTTGGAGAAAAGCACAATCTTTCTGTTCAGGAAGTGGAGCCAATGTCATGTTTACAAGCACAAAAAATATCGTGTTTTCTCGGTTTTCTTAAGCTTTCTGCCTAGAACACGCGAAGGTGTGGAGGATTTGACTCCATGGGGAGCCTATTAGCGTTTGCCAGCAGAAAAGAAAGTGTTAGATGCTAAAATGCATTCCAAACCGTCAAGTCCGTAGAGAATGTCCAGAAAACACCAACAAACACAGAGGCTGTAGCAAGATCTGGGATGGAGATAACCACAACACACCAGCTACTTCTGCTTTCATCCAGGCATATCCAGAGAAGTGTTGTGGAATTCAGGTGAAATTAACCAAAAAATCACAGTCAAAGTGGTTTGGAGAAAAGCACAATCTTTCCGTACGGCAGGTGGATCCAATGTCATGTTGACAACACAAATATCATGTTTTCTCGGGTTTCTGATGTTTTCTGCATAGAAAACTCGAATGTGTGGAGGATTTGACTCCATGTGGAACAAAGTAGCCTATGCCGTCAGAAAACAAAATGTTACATGCTAAAATGCATTCAAAACCGTCAAGTCCATAAAGATTGTCCAGAAAACACAAACACACACAGAGGCTGTAGCAAGATCTGGGATGGAGATAGCCACAACACACCAGATAGTTCTGCTTTCATCCAGGCATATCCGGACAAAGTTTTGGTGAATTCAGTGTACTTTTGCCTAAATAGCAATGTCAAAGTGGTTTTATCTTTCAACGGAAATAATTTTTTTCTCGGGTTTCTGAAGCCTTCTGCCTAGAAAATCTGAATGTGTGGAGGATTTGACTCCATGTGGAACCAATTAGCGTTTTCAGGCAGAAAACAAAAAGTTACATACTAAAATGCATTCCAAACCATCAAGACCGAGGGAATGTCCAGAAAACACAAAGAAACATAGAGGCTATAGCAAGATCTGGCTTTCAGAGAGCCAGAACACACCAGATATTTCTGCTTTCATCCAGGCATATCCAGACCAAGTGTTGTGGAATTCGGTGTAATTTAACCAGACAATCACCGTCAAAGTGGTTTTGGAGAAAGGCACACACTTTCTATTCTGCAAGTGGATTCAAGAGCATGTTTACACACACGAATATCATGTTTTCTTTGGTTTCTGGCACTTTCTGTGTAGAAAACTCAAATATGGGGAGGATTTGACTCTATATGGAACGAATTAGCGTTTGCAGGCAGAAAACAAAAAGTTACATGCCAAAATGCATTCAAAACCATAAAGTCCGTAGAGAATGTCCAGAAAATACAAACACACACACAGGCTGTAGCAAGATCTGGGATCGAGATAGCCACAAACACCAGATATTTCTGCTTTCATCCAGGCGTATCCGGACAAAGTGTTGTGGAATTTGGGTGAAATTTAACCAAATATATGACCGTCAAATTGGTTTTGGAGAAAAGCACAATCTTTCTGTTCAGGAAGTGGAGCCAATGTCATGTTTACAAGCACAAAAAATATCGTGTTTTCTCGGTTTTCTTAAGCTTTCTGCCTAGAACACGCGAAGGTGTGGAGGATTTGACTCCATGGGGAGCCTATTAGCGTTTGCCAGCAGAAAAGAAAGTGTTAGATGCTAAAATGCATTCCAAACCGTCAAGTCCGTAGAGAATGTCCAGAAAACACCAACAAACACAGAGGCTGTAGCAAGATCTGGGATGGAGATAACCACAACACACCAGCTACTTCTGCTTTCATCCAGGCATATCCAGAGAAGTGTTGTGGAATTCAGGTGAAATTAACCAAAAAATCACAGTCAAAGTGGTTTGGAGAAAAGCACAATCTTTCCGTACGGCAGGTGGATCCAATGTCATGTTGACAACACAAATATCATGTTTTCTCGGGTTTCTGATGTTTTCTGCATAGAAAACTCGAATGTGTGGAGGATTTGACTCCATGTGGAACAAAGTAGCCTATGCCGTCAGAAAACAAAATGTTACATGCTAAAATGCATTCAAAACCGTCAAGTCCATAAAGATTGTCCAGAAAACACAAACACACACAGAGGCTGTAGCAAGATCTGGGATGGAGATAGCCACAACACACCAGATAGTTCTGCTTTCATCCAGGCATATCCGGACAAAGTTTTGGTGAATTCAGTGTACTTTTGCCTAAATAGCAATGTCAAAGTGGTTTTATCTTTCAACGGAAATAATTTTTTTCTCGGGTTTCTGAAGCCTTCTGCCTAGAAAATCTGAATGTGTGGAGGATTTGACTCCATGTGGAACCAATTAGCGTTTTCAGGCAGAAAACAAAAAGTTACATACTAAAATGCATTCCAAACCATCAAGACCGAGGGAATGTCCAGAAAACACAAAGAAACATAGAGGCTATAGCAAGATCTGGCTTTCAGAGAGCCAGAACACACCAGATATTTCTGCTTTCATCCAGGCATATCCAGACCAAGTGTTGTGGAATTCGGTGTAATTTAACCAGAAAATCACCGTCAAAGTGGTTTTGGAGAAAGGCACACACTTTCTATTCTGCAAGTGGATTCAAGAGCATGTTTACACACACGAATATCATGTTTTCTTTGGTTTCTGGCACTTTCTGTGTAGAAAACTCAAATATGGGGAGGATTTGACTCTATATGGAACGAATTAGCGTTTGCAGGCAGAAAACAAAAAGTTACATGCCAAAATGCATTCAAAACCATAAAGTCCGTAGAGAATGTCCAGAAAATACAAACACACGCACAGGCTGTAGCAAGATCTGGGATCGAGATAGCCACAAACACCAGATATTTCTGCTTTCATCCAGGCGTATCCGGACAAAGTGTTGTGGAATTTGGGTGAAATTTAACCAAAAATATGACCGTCAAATTGGTTTTGGAGAAAAGCACAATCTTTCTGTTCAGGAAGTGGAGCCAATGTCATGTTTACAAGCACAAAAAATATCGTGTTTTCTCGGTTTTCTTAAGCTTTCTGCCTAGAACACGCGAAGGTGTGGAGGATTTGACTCCATGGGGAGCCTATTAGCGTTTGCCAGCAGAAAAGAAAGTATTAGATGCTAAAATGCATTCCAAACCGTCAAGTCCGTAGAGAATGTCCAGAAAACACCAACAAACACAGAGGCTGTAGCAAGATCTGGGATGGAGATAACCACAACACACCAGCTACTTCTGCTTTCATCCAGGCATATCCAGAGAAGTGTTGTGGAATTCAGGTGAAATTAACCAAAAAATCACAGTCAAAGTGGTTTGGAGAAAAGCACAATCTTTCCGTACGGCAGGTGGATCCAATGTCATGTTGACAACACAAATATCATGTTTTCTCGGGTTTCTGATGTTTTCTGCATAGAAAACTCGAATGTGTGGAGGATTTGACTCCATGTGGAACAAAGTAGCCTATGCCGTCAGAAAACAAAATGTCACATGCTAAAATGCATTCAAAACCGTCAAGTCCATAAAGATTGTCCAGAAAACACAAACACACACAGAGGCTGTAGCAAGATCTGGGATGGAGATAGTCACAACACACCAGATAGTTCTGCTTTCATCCAGGCATATCCGGACAAAGTTTTGGTGAATTCAGTGTACTTTTGCCTAAATAGCAATGTCAAAGTGGTTTTATCTTTCAACGGAAATAATTTTTTTCTCGGGTTTCTGAAGCCTTCTGCCTAGAAAATCTGAATGTGTGGAGGATTTGACTCCATGTGGAACCAATTAGCGTTTTCAGGCAGAAAACAAAAAGTTACATACTAAAATGCATTCCAAACCATCAAGACCGAGGGAATGTCCAGAAAACACAAAGAAACATAGAGGCTATAGCAAGATCTGGCTTTCAGAGAGCCAGAACACACCAGATATTTCTGCTTTCATCCAGGCATATCCAGACCAAGTGTTGTGGAATTCGGTGTAATTTAACCAGACAATCACCGTCAAAGTGGTTTTGGAGAAAGGCACACACTTTCTATTCTGCAAGTGGATTCAAGAGCATGTTTACACACACGAATATCATGTTTTCTTTGGTTTCTGGCACTTTCTGTGTAGAAAACTCAAATATGGGGAGGATTTGACTCTATATGGAACGAATTAGCGTTTGCAGGCAGAAAACAAAAAGTTACATGCCAAAATGCATTCAAAACCATAAAGTCCGTAGAGAATGTCCAGAAAATACAAACACACACACAGGCTGTAGCAAGATCTGGGATCGAGATAGCCACAAACACCAGATATTTCTGCTTTCATCCAGGCGTATCCGGACAAAGTGTTGTGGAATTTGGGTGAAATTTAACCAAAAATATGACCGTCAAATTGGTTTTGGAGAAAAGCACAATCTTTCTGTTCAGGAAGTGGAGCCAATGTCATGTTTACAAGCACAAAAAATATCGTGTTTTCTCGGTTTTCTTAAGCTTTCTGCCTAGAACACGCGAAGGTGTGGAGGATTTGACTCCATGGGGAGCCTATTAGCGTTTGCCAGCAGAAAAGAAAGTGTTAGATGCTAAAATGCATTCCAAACCGTCAAGTCCGTAGAGAATGTCCAGAAAACACCAACAAACACAGAGGCTGTAGCAAGATCTGGGATGGAGATAACCACAACACACCAGCTACTTCTGCTTTCATCCAGGCATATCCAGAGAAGTGTTGTGGAATTCAGGTGAAATTAACCAAAAAATCACAGTCAAAGTGGTTTGGAGAAAAGCACAATCTTTCCGTACGGCAGGTGGATCCAATGTCATGTTGACAACACAAATATCATGTTTTCTCGGGTTTCTGATGTTTTCTGCATAGAAAACTCGAATGTGTGGAGGATTTGACTCCATGTGGAACAAAGTAGCCTATGCCGTCAGAAAACAAAATGTTACATGCTAAAATGCATTCAAAACCGTCAAGTCCATAAAGATTGTCCAGAAAACACAAACACACACAGAGGCTGTAGCAAGATCTGGGATGGAGATAGCCACAACACACCAGATAGTTCTGCTTTCATCCAGGCATATCCGGACAAAGTTTTGGTGAATTCAGTGTACTTTTGCCTAAATAGCAATGTCAAAGTGGTTTTATCTTTCAACGGAAATAATTTTTTTCTCGGGTTTCTGAAGCCTTCTGCCTAGAAAATCTGAATGTGTGGAGGATTTGACTCCATGTGGAACCAATTAGCGTTTTCAGGCAGAAAACAAAAAGTTACATACTAAAATGCATTCCAAACCATCAAGACCGAGGGAATGTCCAGAAAACACAAAGAAACATAGAGGCTATAGCAAGATCTGGCTTTCAGAGAGCCAGAACACACCAGATATTTCTGCTTTCATCCAGGCATATCCAGACCAAGTGTTGTGGAATTCGGTGTAATTTAACCAGACAATCACCGTCAAAGTGGTTTTGGAGAAAGGCACACACTTTCTATTCTGCAAGTGGATTCAAGAGCATGTTTACACACACGAATATCATGTTTTCTTTGGTTTCTGGCACTTTCTGTGTAGAAAACTCAAATATGGGGAGGATTTGACTCTATATGGAACGAATTAGCGTTTGCAGGCAGAAAACAAAAAGTTACATGCCAAAATGCATTCAAAACCATAAAGTCCGTAGAGAATGTCCAGAAAATACAAACACACACACAGGCTG
Source organism: Oryctolagus cuniculus (assembly GCF_051225735.1). NCBI lineage: Eukaryota > Metazoa > Chordata > Mammalia > Lagomorpha > Leporidae > Oryctolagus > Oryctolagus cuniculus. Next base: position 50,993,055 of record NC_142877.1, read on the forward strand.
TAGCAAGATCTGGGATCGAGATAGCCACAAACACCAGATATTTCTGCTTTCATCCAGGCGTATCCGGACAAAGTGTTGTGGAATTTGGGTGAAATTTAACCAAATATATGACCGTCAAATGGGTTTTGGAGAAAAGCACGATCTTTCTGTTCAGGAAGTGGAGCCAATGTCATGTTTACAAGCACAAAAAATATCGTGTTTTCTCGGTTTTCTTAAGCTTTCTGCCTAGAACACGCGAAGGTGTGGAGGATTTGACTCCATGGGGAGCCTATTAGCGTTTGCCAGCAGAAAAGAAAGTATTAGATGCTAAAATGCATTCCAAACCGTCAAGTCCGTAGAGAATGTCCAGAAAACACCAACAAACACAGAGGCTGTAGCAAGATCTGGGATGGAGATAACCACAACACACCAGCTACTTCTGCTTTCATCCAGGCATATCCAGAGAAGTGTTGTGGAATTCAGGTGAAATTAACCAAAAAATCACAGTCAAAGTGGTTTGGAGAAAAGCACAATCTTTCCGTACGGCAGGTGGATCCAATGTCATGTTGACAACACAAATATCATGTTTTCTCGGGTTTCTGATGTTTTCTGCATAGAAAACTCGAATGTGTGGAGGATTTGACTCCATGTGGAACAAAGTAGCCTATGCCGTCAGAAAACAAAATGTCACATGCTAAAATGCATTCAAAACCGTCAAGTCCATAAAGATTGTCCAGAAAACACAAACACACACAGAGGCTGTAGCAAGATCTGGGATGGAGATAGTCACAACACACCAGATAGTTCTGCTTTCATCCAGGCATATCCGGACAAAGTTTTGGTGAATTCAGTGTACTTTTGCCTAAATAGCAATGTCAAAGTGGTTTTATCTTTCAACGGAAATAATTTTTTTCTCGGGTTTCTGAAGCCTTCTGCCTAGAAAATCTGAATGTGTGGAGGATTTGACTCCATGTGGAACCAATTAGCGTTTTCAGGCAGAAAACAAAAAGTTACATACTAAAATGCATTCCAAACCATCAAGACCGAGGGAATGTCCAGAAAACACAAAGAAACATAGAGGCTATAGCAAGATCTGGCTTTCAGAGAGCCAGAACACACCAGATATTTCTGCTTTCATCCAGGCATATCCAGACCAAGTGTTGTGGAATTCGGTGTAATTTAACCAGACAATCACCGTCAAAGTGGTTTTGGAGAAAGGCACACACTTTCTATTCTGCAAGTGGATTCAAGAGCATGTTTACACACACGAATATCATGTTTTCTTTGGTTTCTGGCACTTTCTGTGTAGAAAACTCAAATATGGGGAGGATTTGACTCTATATGGAACGAATTAGCGTTTGCAGGCAGAAAACAAAGTTACATGCCAAAATGCATTCAAAACCATAAAGTCCGTAGAGAATGTCCAGAAAATACAAACACACGCACAGGCTGTAGCAAGATCTGGGATCGAGATAGCCACAAACACCAGATATTTCTGCTTTCATCCAGGCGTATCCGGACAAAGTGTTGTGGAATTTGGGTGAAATTTAACCAAAAATATGACCGTCAAATTGGTTTTGGAGAAAAGCACAATCTTTCTGTTCAGGAAGTGGAGCCAATGTCATGTTTACAGGCACAAAAAATATCGTGTTTTCTCGGTTTTCTTAAGCTTTCTGCCTAGAACACGCGAAGGTGTGGAGGATTTGACTCCATGGGGAGCCTATTAGCGTTTGCCAGCAGAAAAGAAAGTATTAGATGCTAAAATGCATTCCAAACCGTCAAGTCCGTAGAGAATGTCCAGAAAACACCAACAAACACAGAGGCTGTAGCAAGATCTGGGATGGAGATAACCACAACACACCAGCTACTTCTGCTTTCATCCAGGCATATCCAGAGAAGTGTTGTGGAATTCAGGTGAAATTAACCAAAAAATCACAGTCAAAGTGGTTTGGAGAAAAGCACAATCTTTCCGTACGGCAGGTGGATCCAATGTCATGTTGACAACACAAATATCATGTTTTCTCGGGTTTCTGATGTTTTCTGCATAGAAAACTCGAATGTGTGGAGGATTTGACTCCATGTGGAACAAAGTAGCCTATGCCGTCAGAAAACAAAATGTCACATGCTAAAATGCATTCAAAACCGTCAAGTCCATAAAGATTGTCCAGAAAACACAAACACACACAGAGGCTGTAGCAAGATCTGGGATGGAGATAGTCACAACACACCAGATAGTTCTGCTTTCATCCAGGCATATCCGGACAAAGTTTTGGTGAATTCAGTGTACTTTTGCCTAAATAGCAATGTCAAAGTGGTTTTATCTTTCAACGGAAATAATTTTTTTCTCGGGTTTCTGAAGCCTTCTGCCTAGAAAATCTGAATGTGTGGAGGATTTGACTCCATGTGGAACCAATTAGCGTTTTCAGGCAGAAAACAAAAAGTTACATACTAAAATGCATTCCAAACCATCAAGACCGAGGGAATGTCCAGAAAACACAAAGAAACATAGAGGCTATAGCAAGATCTGGCTTTCAGAGAGCCAGAACACACCAGATATTTCTGCTTTCATCCAGGCATATCCAGACCAAGTGTTGTGGAATTCGGTGTAATTTAACCAGACAATCACCGTCAAAGTGGTTTTGGAGAAAGGCACACACTTTCTATTCTGCAAGTGGATTCAAGAGCATGTTTACACACACGAATATCATGTTTTCTTTGGTTTCTGGCACTTTCTGTGTAGAAAACTCAAATATGGGGAGGATTTGACTCTATATGGAACGAATTAGCGTTTGCAGGCAGAAAACAAAAAGTTACATGCCAAAATGCATTCAAAACCATAAAGTCCGTAGAGAATGTCCAGAAAATACAAACACACGCACAGGCTGTAGCAAGATCTGGGATCGAGATAGCCACAAACACCAGATATTTCTGCTTTCATCCAGGCGTATCCGGACAAAGTGTTGTGGAATTTGGGTGAAATTTAACCAAATATATGACCGTCAAATGGGTTTTGGAGAAAAGCACGATCTTTCTGTTCAGGAAGTGGAGCCAATGTCATGTTTACAAGCACAAAAAATATCGTGTTTTCTCGGTTTTCTTAAGCTTTCTGCCTAGAACACGCGAAGGTGTGGAGGATTTGACTCCATGGGGAGCCTATTAGCGTTTGCCAGCAGAAAAGAAAGTGTTAGATGCTAAAATGCATTCCAAACCGTCAAGTCCGTAGAGAATGTCCAGAAAACACCAACAAACACAGAGGCTGTAGCAAGATCTGGGATGGAGATAACCACAACACACCAGCTACTTCTGCTTTCATCCAGGCATATCCAGAGAAGTGTTGTGGAATTCAGGTGAAATTAACCAAAAAATCACAGTCAAAGTGGTTTGGAGAAAAGCACAATCTTTCCGTACGGCAGGTGGATCCAATGTCATGTTGACAACACAAATATCATGTTTTCTCGGGTTTCTGATGTTTTCTGCATAGAAAACTCGAATGTGTGGAGGATTTGACTCCATGTGGAACAAAGTAGCCTATGCCGTCAGAAAACAAAATGTCACATGCTAAAATGCATTCAAAACCGTCAAGTCCATAAAGATTGTCCAGAAAACACAAACACACACAGAGGCTGTAGCAAGATCTGGGATGGAGATAGCCACAACACACCAGATAGTTCTGCTTTCATCCAGGCATATCCGGACAAAGTTTTGGTGAATTCAGTGTACTTTTGCCTAAATAGCAATGTCAAAGTGGTTTTATCTTTCAACGGAAATAATTTTTTTCTCGGGTTTCTGAAGCCTTCTGCCTAGAAAATCTGAATGTGTGGAGGATTTGACTCCATGTGGAACCAATTAGCGTTTTCAGGCAGAAAACAAAAAGTTACATACTAAAATGCATTCCAAACCATCAAGACCGAGGGAATGTCCAGAAAACACAAAGAAACATAGAGGCTATAGCAAGATCTGGCTTTCAGAGAGCCAGAACACACCAGATATTTCTGCTTTCATCCAGGCATATCCAGACCAAGTGTTGTGGAATTCGGTGTAATTTAACCAGACAATCACCGTCAAAGTGGTTTTGGAGAAAGGCACACACTTTCTATTCTGCAAGTGGATTCAAGAGCATGTTTACACACACGAATATCATGTTTTCTTTGGTTTCTGGCACTTTCTGTGTAGAAAACTCAAATATGGGGAGGATTTGACTCTATATGGAACGAATTAGCGTTTGCAGGCAGAAAACAAAAAGTTACATGCCAAAATGCATTCAAAACCATAAAGTCCGTAGAGAATGTCCAGAAAATACAAACACACGCACAGGCTGTAGCAAGATCTGGGATCGAGATAGCCACAAACACCAGATATTTCTGCTTTCATCCAGGCGTATCCGGACAAAGTGTTGTGGAATTTGGGTGAAATTTAACCAAATATATGACCGTCAAATGGGTTTTGGAGAAAAGCACGATCTTTCTGTTCAGGAAGTGGAGCCAATGTCATGTTTACAAGCACAAAAAATATCGTGTTTTCTCGGTTTTCTTAAGCTTTCTGCCTAGAACACGCGAAGGTGTGGAGGATTTGACTCCATGGGGAGCCTATTAGCGTTTGCCAGCAGAAAAGAAAGTGTTAGATGCTAAAATGCATTCCAAACCGTCAAGTCCGTAGAGAATGTCCAGAAAACACCAACAAACACAGAGGCTGTAGCAAGATCTGGGATGGAGATAACCACAACACACCAGCTACTTCTGCTTTCATCCAGGCATATCCAGAGAAGTGTTGTGGAATTCAGGTGAAATTAACCAAAAAATCACAGTCAAAGTGGTTTGGAGAAAAGCACAATCTTTCCGTACGGCAGGTGGATCCAATGTCATGTTGACAACACAAATATCATGTTTTCTCGGGTTTCTGATGTTTTCTGCATAGAAAACTTGAATGTGTGGAGGATTTGACTCCATGTGGAACAAAGTAGCCTATGCCGTCAGAAAACAAAATGTCACATGCTAAAATGCATTCAAAACCGTCAAGTCCATAAAGATTGTCCAGAAAACACAAACACACACAGAGGCTGTAGCAAGATCTGGGATGGAGATAGCCACAACACACCAGATAGTTCTGCTTTCATCCAGGCATATCCGGACAAAGTTTTGGTGAATTCAGTGTACTTTTGCCTAAATAGCAATGTCAAAGTGGTTTTATCTTTCAACAGAAATAATTTTTTTCTCGGGTTTCTGAAGCCTTCTGCCTAGAAAATCTGAATGTGTGGAGGATTTGACTCCATGTGGAACCAATTAGCGTTTTCAGGCAGAAAACAAAAAGTTACATACTAAAATGCATTCCAAACCATCAAGACCGAGGGAATGTCCAGAAAACACAAAGAAACATAGAGGCTATAGCAAGATCTGGCTTTCAGAGAGCCAGAACACACCAGATATTTCTGCTTTCATCCAGGCATATCCAGACCAAGTGTTGTGGAATTCGGTGTAATTTAACCAGAAAATCACCGTCAAAGTGGTTTTGGAGAAAGGCACACACTTTCTATTCTGCAAGTGGATTCAAGAGCATGTTTACACACACGAATATCATGTTTTCTTTGGTTTCTGGCACTTTCTGTGTAGAAAACTCAAATATGGGGAGGATTTGACTCTATATGGAACGAATTAGCGTTTGCAGGCAGAAAACAAAAAGTTACATGCCAAAATGCATTCAAAACCATAAAGTCCGTAGAGAATGTCCAGAAAATACAAACACACGCACAGGCTGTAGCAAGATCTGGGATCGAGATAGCCACAAACACCAGATATTTCTGCTTTCATCCAGGCGTATCCGGACAAAGTGTTGTGGAATTTGGGTGAAATTTAACCAAATATATGACCGTCAAATGGGTTTTGGAGAAAAGCACGATCTTTCTGTTCAGGAAGTGGAGCCAATGTCATGTTTACAAGCACAAAAAATATCGTGTTTTCTCGGTTTTCTTAAGCTTTCTGCCTAGAACACGCGAAGGTGTGGAGGATTTGACTCCATGGGGAGCCTATTAGCGTTTGCCAGCAGAAAAGAAAGTGTTAGATGCTAAAATGCATTCCAAACCGTCAAGTCCGTAGAGAATGTCCAGAAAACACCAACAAACACAGAGGCTGTAGCAAGATCTGGGATGGAGATAACCACAACACACCAGCTACTTCTGCTTTCATCCAGGCATATCCAGAGAAGTGTTGTGGAATTCAGGTGAAATTAACCAAAAAATCACAGTCAAAGTGGTTTGGAGAAAAGCACAATCTTTCCGTACGGCAGGTGGATCCAATGTCATGTTGACAACACAAATATCATGTTTTCTCGGGTTTCTGATGTTTTCTGCATAGAAAACTCGAATGTGTGGAGGATTTGACTCCATGTGGAACAAAGTAGCCTATGCCGTCAGAAAACAAAATGTCACATGCTAAAATGCATTCAAAACCGTCAAGTCCATAAAGATTGTCCAGAAAACACAAACACACACAGAGGCTGTAGCAAGATCTGGGATGGAGATAGCCACAACACACCAGATAGTTCTGCTTTCATCCAGGCATATCCGGACAAAGTTTTGGTGAATTCAGTGTACTTTTGCCTAAATAGCAATGTCAAAGTGGTTTTATCTTTCAACGGAAATAATTTTTTTCTCGGGTTTCTGAAGCCTTCTGCCTAGAAAATCTGAATGTGTGGAGGATTTGACTCCATGTGGAACCAATTAGCGTTTTCAGGCAGAAAACAAAAAGTTACATACTAAAATGCATTCCAAACCATCAAGACCGAGGGAATGTCCAGAAAACACAAAGAAACATAGAGGCTATAGCAAGATCTGGCTTTCAGAGAGCCAGAACACACCAGATATTTCTGCTTTCATCCAGGCATATCCAGACCAAGTGTTGTGGAATTCGGTGTAATTTAACCAGAAAATCACCGTCAAAGTGGTTTTGGAGAAAGGCACACACTTTCTATTCTGCAAGTGGATTCAAGAGCATGTTTACACACACGAATATCATGTTTTCTTTGGTTTCTGGCACTTTCTGTGTAGAAAACTCAAATATGGGGAGGATTTGACTCTATATGGAACGAATTAGCGTTTGCAGGCAGAAAACAAAAAGTTACATGCCAAAATGCATTCAAAACCATAAAGTCCGTAGAGAATGTCCAGAAAATACAAACACACGCACAGGCTGTAGCAAGATCTGGGATCGAGATAGCCACAAACACCAGATATTTCTGCTTTCATCCAGGCGTATCCGGACAAAGTGTTGTGGAATTTGGGTGAAATTTAACCAAAAATATGACCGTCAAATGGGTTTTGGAGAAAAGCACGATCTTTCTGTTCAGGAAGTGGAGCCAATGTCATGTTTACAAGCACAAAAAATATCGTGTTTTCTCGGTTTTCTTAAGCTTTCTGCCTAGAACACGCGAAGGTGTGGAGGATTTGACTCCATGTGGAGCCTATTAGCGTTTGCCAGCAGAAAAGAAAGTGTTAGATGCTAAAATGCATTCCAAACCGTCAAGTCCGTAGAGAATGTCCAGAAAACACCAACAAACACAGAGGCTGTAGCAAGATCTGGGATGGAGATAGCCACAACACACCAGCTACTTCTGCTTTCATCCAGGCATATCCAGAGAAGTGTTGTGGAATTCAGGTGAAATTAACCAAAAAATCACAGTCAAAGTGGTTTGGAGAAAAGCACAATCTTTCCGTACGGCAGGTGGATCCAATGTCATGTTGACAACACAAATATCATGTTTTCTCGGGTTTCTGATGTTTTCTGCGTAGAAAACTCGAATGTGTGGAGGATTTGACTCCATGTGGAACAAAGTAGCCTATGCCGTCAGAAAACAAAATGTTACATGCTAAAATGCATTCAAAACCGTCAAGTCCATAAAGATTGTCCAGAAAACACAAACACACACAGAGGCTGTAGCAAGATCTGGGATGGAGATAGCCACAACACACCAGATAGTTCTGCTTTCATCCAGGCATATCCGGACAAAGTTTTGGTGAATTCAGTGTACTTTTGCCTAAATAGCAATGTCAAAGTGGTTTTATCTTTCAACGGAAATAATTTTTCTCTCGGGTTTCTGAAGCCTTCTGCCTAGAAAATCTGAATGTGTGGAGGATTTGACTCCATGTGGAACCAATTAGCGTTTTCAGGCAGAAAACAAAAAGTTACATACTAAAATGCATTCCAAACCATCAAGACCGAGGGAATGTCCAGAAAACACAAAGAAACATAGAGGCTATAGCAAGATCTGGCTTTCAGAGAGCCAGAACACACCAGATATTTCTGCTTTCATCCAGGCATATCCAGACCAAGTGTTGTGGAATTCGGTGTAATTTAACCAGAAAATCACCGTCAAAGTGGTTTTGGAGAAAGGCACACACTTTCTATTCTGCAAGTGGATTCAAGAGCATGTTTACACACACGAATATCATGTTTTCTTTGGTTTCTGGCACTTTCTGTGTAGAAAACTCAAATATGGGGAGGATTTGACTCTATATGGAACGAATTAGCGTTTGCAGGCAGAAAACAAAAAGTTACATGCCAAAATGCATTCAAAACCATAAAGTCCGTAGAGAATGTCCAGAAAATACAAACACACGCACAGGCTGTAGCAAGATCTGGGATCGAGATAGCCACAAACACCAGATATTTCTGCTTTCATCCAGGCGTATCCGGACAAAGTGTTGTGGAATTTGGGTGAAATTTAACCAAAAATATGACCGTCAAATTGGTTTTGGAGAAAAGCACAATCTTTCTGTCCAGGAAGTGGAGCCAATGTCATGTTTACAAGCACAAAAAATATCGTGTTTTCTCGGTTTTCTTAAGCTTTCTGCCTAGAACACGCGAAGGTGTGGAGGATTTGACTCCATGTGGAGCCTATTAGCGTTTGCCAGCAGAAAAGAAAGTGTTAGATGCTAAAGTGCATTCCAAACCGTCAAGTCCGTAGAGAATGTCCAGAAAACACCAACAAACACAGAGGCTGCAGCAAGATCTGGGATGGAGATAGCCACAACACACCAGCTACTTCTGCTTTCATCCAGGCATATCCAGAGAAGTGTTGTGGAATTCAGGTGAAATTAACCAAAAAATCACAGTCAAAGTGGTTTGGAGAAAAGCACAATCTTTCCGTACGGCAGGTGGATCCAATGTCATGTTGACAACACAAATATCATGTTTTCTCGGGTTTCTGATGTTTTCTGCGTAGAAAACTCGAATGTGTGGAGGATTTGACTCCATGTGGAACAAAGTAGCCTATGCCGTCAGAAAACAAAATGTTACATGCTAAAATGCATTCAAAACCGTCAAGTCCATAAAGATTGTCCAGAAAACACAAACACACACAGAGGCTGTAGCAAGATCTGGGATGGAGATAGCCACAACACACCAGATAGTTCTGCTTTCATCCAGGCATATCCGGACAAAGTTTTGGGGAATTCAGTGTACTTTTGCCTAAATAGCAATGTCAAAGTGGTTTTATCTTTCAACGGAAATAATTTTTCTCTCGGGTTTCTGAAGCCTTCTGCCTAGAAAATCTGAATGTGTGGAGGATTTGACTCCATGTGGAACCAATTAGCGTTTTCAGGCAGAAAACAAAAAGTTACATACTAAAATGCATTCCAAACCATCAAGACCGAGGGAATGTCCAGAAAACACAAAGAAACATAGAGGCTATAGCAAGATCTGGCTTTCAGAGAGCCAGAACACACCAGATATTTCTGCTTTCATCCAGGCATATCCAGACCAAGTGTTGTGGAATTCGGTGTAATTTAACCAGAAAATCACCGTCAAAGTGGTTTTGGAGAAAGGCACACACTTTCTATTCTGCAAGTGGATTCAAGAGCATGTTTACACACACGAATATCATGTTTTCTTTGGTTTCTGGCACTTTCTGTGTAGAAAACTCAAATATGGGGAGGATTTGACTCTATATGGAACGAATTAGCGTTTGCAGGCAGAAAACAAAAAGTTACATGCCAAAATGCATTCAAAACCATAAAGTCCGTAGAGAATGTCCAGAAAATACAAACACACGCACAGGCTGTAGCAAGATCTGGGATCGAGATAGCCACAAACACCAGATATTTCTGCTTTCATCCAGGCGTATCCGGACAAAGTGTTGTGGAATTTGGGTGAAATTTAACCAAAAATATGACCGTCAAATGGGTTTTGGAGAAAAGCACAATCTTTCTGTCCAGGAAGTGGAGCCAATGTCATGTTTACAAGCACAAAAAATATCGTGTTTTCTCGGTTTTCTTAAGCTTTCTGCCTAGAACACGCGAAGGTGTGGAGGATTTGACTCCATGTGGAGCCTATTAGCGTTTGCCAGCAGAAAAGAAAGTGTTAGATGCTAAAGTGCATTCCAAACCGTCAAGTCCGTAGAGAATGTCCAGAAAACACCAACAAACACAGAGGCTGTAGCAAGATCTGGGATGGAGATAGCCACAACACACCAGCTACTTCTGCTTTCATCCAGGCATATCCAGAGAAGTGTTGTGGAATTCAGGTGAAATTAACCAAAAAATCACAGTCAAAGTGGTTTGGAGAAAAGCACAATCTTTCCGTACGGCAGGTGGATCCAATGTCATGTTGACAACACAAATATCATGTTTTCTCGGGTTTCTGATGTTTTCTGCGTAGAAAACTCGAATGTGTGGAGGATTTGACTCCATGTGGAACAAAGTAGCCTATGCCGTCAGAAAACAAAATGTTACATGCTAAAATGCATTCAAAACCGTCAAGTCCATAAAGATTGTCCAGAAAACACAAACACACACAGAGGCTGTAGCAAGATCTGGGATGGAGATAGCCACAACACACCAGCTACTTCTGCTTTCATCCAGGCATATCCAGAGAAGTGTTGTGGAATTCAGGTGAAATTAACCAAAAAATCACAGTCAAAGTGGTTTGGAGAAAAGCACAATCTTTCCGTACGGCAGGTGGATCCAATGTCATGTTGACAACACAAATATCATGTTTTCTCGGGTTTCTGATGTTTTCTGCGTAGAAAACTCGAATGTGTGGAGGATTTGACTCCATGTGGAACAAAGTAGCCTATGCCGTCAGAAAACAAAATGTTACATGCTAAAATGCATTCAAAACCGTCAAGTCCATAAAGATTGTCCAGAAAACACAAACACACACAGAGGCTGTAGCAAGATCTGGGATGGAGATAGCCACAACACACCAGATAGTTCTGCTTTCATCCAGGCATATCCGGACAAAGTTTTGGTGAATTCAGTGTACTTTTGCCTAAATAGCAATGTCAAAGTGGTTTTATCTTTCAACGGAAATAATTTTTCTCTCGGGTTTCTGAAGCCTTCTGCCTAGAAAATCTGAATGTGTGGAGGATTTGACTCCATGTGGAACCAATTAGCGTTTTCAGGCAGAAAACAAAAAGTTACATACTAAAATGCATTCCAAACCATCAAGACCGAGGGAATGTCCAGAAAACACAAAGAAACATAGAGGCTATAGCAAGATCTGGCTTTCAGAGAGCCAGAACACACCAGATATTTCTGCTTTCATCCAGGCATATCCAGACCAAGTGTTGTGGAATTCGGTGTAATTTAACCAGAAAATCACCGTCAAAGTGGTTTTGGAGAAAGGCACACACTTTCTATTCTGCAAGTGGATTCAAGAGCATGTTTACACACACGAATATCATGTTTTCTTTGGTTTCTGGCACTTTCTGTGTAGAAAACTCAAATATGGGGAGGATTTGACTCTATATGGAACGAATTAGCGTTTGCAGGCAGAAAACAAAAAGTTACATGCCAAAATGCATTCAAAACCATAAAGTCCGTAGAGAATGTCCAGAAAATACAAACACACGCACAGGCTGTAGCAAGATCTGGGATCGAGATAGCCACAAACACCAGATATTTCTGCTTTCATCCAGGCGTATCCGGACAAAGTGTTGTGGAATTTGGGTGAAATTTAACCAAAAATATGACCGTCAAATGGGTTTTGGAGAAAAGCACAATCTTTCTGTCCAGGAAGTGGAGCCAATGTCATGTTTACAAGCACAAAAAATATCGTGTTTTCTCGGTTTTCTTAAGCTTTCTGCCTAGAACACGCGAAGGTGTGGAGGATTTGACTCCATGTGGAGCCTATTAGCGTTTGCCAGCAGAAAAGAAAGTGTTAGATGCTAAAGTGCATTCCAAACCGTCAAGTCCGTAGAGAATGTCCAGAAAACACCAACAAACACAGAGGCTGTAGCAAGATCTGGGATGGAGATAGCCACAACACACCAGCTACTTCTGCTTTCATCCAGGCATATCCAGAGAAGTGTTGTGGAATTCAGGTGAAATTAACCAAAAAATCACAGTCAAAGTGGTTTGGAGAAAAGCACAATCTTTCCGTACGGCAGGTGGATCCAATGTCATGTTGACAACACAAATATCATGTTTTCTCGGGTTTCTGATGTTTTCTGCGTAGAAAACTCGAATGTGTGGAGGATTTGACTCCATGTGGAACAAAGTAGCCTATGCCGTCAGAAAACAAAATGTTACATGCTAAAATGCATTCAAAACCGTCAAGTCCATAAAGATTGTCCAGAAAACACAAACACACACAGAGGCTGTAGCAAGATCTGGGATGGAGATAGCCACAACACACCAGCTACTTCTGCTTTCATCCAGGCATATCCAGAGAAGTGTTGTGGAATTCAGGTGAAATTAACCAAAAAATCACAGTCAAAGTGGTTTGGAGAAAAGCACAATCTTTCCGTACGGCAGGTGGATCCAATGTCATGTTGACAACACAAATATCATGTTTTCTCGGGTTTCTGATGTTTTCTGCGTAGAAAACTCGAATGTGTGGAGGATTTGACTCCATGTGGAACAAAGTAGCCTATGCCGTCAGAAAACAAAATGTTACATGCTAAAATGCATTCAAAACCGTCAAGTCCATAAAGATTGTCCAGAAAACACAAACACACACAGAGGCTGTAGCAAGATCTGGGATGGAGATAGCCACAACACACCAGATAGTTCTGCTTTCATCCAGGCATATCCGGACAAAGTTTTGGTGAATTCAGTGTACTTTTGCCTAAATAGCAATGTCAAAGTGGTTTTATCTTTCAACGGAAATAATTTTTCTCTCGGGTTTCTGAAGCCTTCTGCCTAGAAAATCTGAATGTGTGGAGGATTTGACTCCATGTGGAACCAATTAGCGTTTTCAGGCAGAAAACAAAAAGTTACATACTAAAATGCATTCCAAACCATCAAGACCGAGGGAATGTCCAGAAAACACAAAGAAACATAGAGGCTATAGCAAGATCTGGCTTTCAGAGAGCCAGAACACACCAGATATTTCTGCTTTCATCCAGGCATATCCAGACCAAGTGTTGTGGAATTCGGTGTAATTTAACCAGAAAATCACCGTCAAAGTGGTTTTGGAGAAAGGCACACACTTTCTATTCTGCAAGTGGATTCAAGAGCATGTTTACACACACGAATATCATGTTTTCTTTGGTTTCTGGCACTTTCTGTGTAGAAAACTCAAATATGGGGAGGATTTGACTCTATATGGAACGAATTAGCGTTTGCAGGCAGAAAACAAAAAGTTACATGCCAAAATGCATTCAAAACCATAAAGTCCGTAGAGAATGTCCAGAAAATACAAACACACGCACAGGCTGTAGCAAGATCTGGGATCGAGATAGCCACAAACACCAGATATTTCTGCTTTCATCCAGGCGTATCCGGACAAAGTGTTGTGGAATTTGGGTGAAATTTAACCAAAAATATGACCGTCAAATGGGTTTTGGAGAAAAGCACAATCTTTCTGTTCAGGAAGTGGAGCCAATGTCATGTTTACAAGCACAAAAAATATCGTGTTTTCTCGGTTTTCTTAAGCTTTCTGCCTAGAACACGCGAAGGTGTGGAGGATTTGACTCCATGTGGAGCCTATTAGCGTTTGCCAGCAGAAAAGAAAGTGTTAGATGCTAAAATGCATTCCAAACCGTCAAGTCCGTAGAGAATGTCCAGAAAACACCAACAAACACAGAGGCTGTAGCAAGATCTGGGATGGAGATAGCCACAACACACCAGCTACTTCTGCTTTCATCCAGGCATATCCAGAGAAGTGTTGTGGAATTCAGGTGAAATTAACCAAAAAATCACAGTCAAAGTGGTTTGGAGAAAAGCACAATCTTTCCGTACGGCAGGTGGATCCAATGTCATGTTGACAACACAAATATCATGTTTTCTCGGGTTTCTGATGTTTTCTGCGTAGAAAACTCGAATGTGTGGAGGATTTGACTCCATGTGGAACAAAGTAGCCTATGCCGTCAGAAAACAAAATGTTACATGCTAAAATGCATTCAAAACCGTCAAGTCCATAAAGATTGTCCAGAAAACACAAACACACACAGAGGCTGTAGCAAGATCTGGGATGGAGATAGCCACAACACACCAGCTACTTCTGCTTTCATCCAGGCATATCCAGAGAAGTGTTGTGGAATTCAGGTGAAATTAACCAAAAAATCACAGTCAAAGTGGTTTGGAGAAAAGCACAATCTTTCCGTACGGCAGGTGGATCCAATGTCATGTTGACAACACAAATATCATGTTTTCTCGGGTTTCTGATGTTTTCTGCGTAGAAAACTCGAATGTGTGGAGGATTTGACTCCATGTGGAACAAAGTAGCCTATGCCGTCAGAAAACAAAATGTTACATGCTAAAATGCATTCAAAACCGTCAAGTCCATAAAGATTGTCCAGAAAACACAAACACACACAGAGGCTGTAGCAAGATCTGGGATGGAGATAGCCACAACACACCAGATAGTTCTGCTTTCATCCAGGCATATCCGGACAAAGTTTTGGTGAATTCAGTGTACTTTTGCCTAAATAGCAATGTCAAAGTGGTTTTATCTTTCAACGGAAATAATTTTTCTCTCGGGTTTCTGAAGCCTTCTGCCTAGAAAATCTGAATGTGTGGAGGATTTGACTCCATGTGGAACCAATTAGCGTTTTCAGGCAGAAAACAAAAAGTTACATACTAAAATGCATTCCAAACCATCAAGACCGAGGGAATGTCCAGAAAACACAAAGAAACATAGAGGCTATAGCAAGATCTGGCTTTCAGAGAGCCAGAACACACCAGATATTTCTGCTTTCATCCAGGCATATCCAGACCAAGTGTTGTGGAATTCGGTGTAATTTAACCAGAAAATCACCGTCAAAGTGGTTTTGGAGAAAGGCACACACTTTCTATTCTGCAAGTGGATTCAAGAGCATGTTTACACACACGAATATCATGTTTTCTTTGGTTTCTGGCACTTTCTGTGTAGAAAACTCAAATATGGGGAGGATTTGACTCTATATGGAACGAATTAGCGTTTGCAGGCAGAAAACAAAAAGTTACATGCCAAAATGCATTCAAAACCATAAAGTCCGTAGAGAATGTCCAGAAAATACAAACACACGCACAGGCTGTAGCAAGATCTGGGATCGAGATAGCCACAAACACCAGATATTTCTGCTTTCATCCAGGCGTATCCGGACAAAGTGTTGTGGAATTTGGGTGAAATTTAACCAAAAATATGACCGTCAAATGGGTTTTGGAGAAAAGCACAATCTTTCTGTTCAGGAAGTGGAGCCAATGTCATGTTTACAAGCACAAAAAATATCGTGTTTTCTCGGTTTTCTTAAGCTTTCTGCCTAGAACACGCGAAGGTGTGGAGGATTTGACTCCATGTGGAGCCTATTAGCGTTTGCCAGCAGAAAAGAAAGTGTTAGATGCTAAAATGCATTCCAAACCGTCAAGTCCGTAGAGAATGTCCAGAAAACACCAACAAACACAGAGGCTGTAGCAAGATCTGGGATGGAGATAGCCACAACACACCAGCTACTTCTGCTTTCATCCAGGCATATCCAGAGAAGTGTTGTGGAATTCAGGTGAAATTAACCAAAAAATCACAGTCAAAGTGGTTTGGAGAAAAGCACAATCTTTCCGTACGGCAGGTGGATCCAATGTCATGTTGACAACACAAATATCATGTTTTCTCGGGTTTCTGATGTTTTCTGCGTAGAAAACTCGAATGTGTGGAGGATTTGACTCCATGTGGAACAAAGTAGCCTATGCCGTCAGAAAACAAAATGTTACATGCTAAAATGCATTCAAAACCGTCAAGTCCATAAAGATTGTCCAGAAAACACAAACACACACAGAGGCTGTAGCAAGATCTGGGATGGAGATAGCCACAACACACCAGATAGTTCTGCTTTCATCCAGGCATATCCGGACAAAGTTTTGGTGAATTCAGTGTACTTTTGCCTAAATAGCAATGTCAAAGTGGTTTTATCTTTCAACGGAAATAATTTTTTTCTCGGGTTTCTGAAGCCTTCTGCCTAGAAAATCTGAATGTGTGGAGGATTTGACTCCATGTGGAACCAATTAGCGTTTTCAGGCAGAAAACAAAAAGTTACATACTAAAATGCATTCCAAACCATCAAGACCGAGGGAATGTCCAGAAAACACAAAGAAACATAGAGGCTATAGCAAGATCTGGCTTTCAGAGAGCCAGAACACACCAGATATTTCTGCTTTCATCCAGGCATATCCAGACCAAGTGTTGTGGAATTCGGTGTAATTTAACCAGAAAATCACCGTCAAAGTGGTTTTGGAGAAAGGCACACACTTTCTATTCTGCAAGTGGATTCAAGAGCATGTTTACACACACGAATATCATGTTTTCTTTGGTTTCTGGCACTTTCTGTGTAGAAAACTCAAATATGGGGAGGATTTGACTCTATATGGAACGAATTAGCGTTTGCAGGCAGAAAACAAAAAGTTACATGCCAAAATGCATTCAAAACCATAAAGTCCGTAGAGAATGTCCAGAAAATACAAACACACGCACAGGCTGTAGCAAGATCTGGGATCGAGATAGCCACAAACACCAGATATTTCTGCTTTCATCCAGGCGTATCCGGACAAAGTGTTGTGGAATTTGGGTGAAATTTAACCAAAAATATGACCGTCAAATTGGTTTTGGAGAAAAGCACAATCTTTCTGTCCAGGAAGTGGAGCCAATGTCATGTTTACAAGCACAAAAAATATCGTGTTTTCTCGGTTTTCTTAAGCTTTCTGCCTAGAACACGCGAAGGTGTGGAGGATTTGACTCCATGTGGAGCCTATTAGCGTTTGCCAGCAGAAAAGAAAGTGTTAGATGCTAAAGTGCATTCCAAACCGTCAAGTCCGTAGAGAATGTCCAGAAAACACCAACAAACACAGAGGCTGCAGCAAGATCTGGGATGGAGATAGCCACAACACACCAGCTACTTCTGCTTTCATCCAGGCATATCCAGAGAAGTGTTGTGGAATTCAGGTGAAATTAACCAAAAAATCACAGTCAAAGTGGTTTGGAGAAAAGCACAATCTTTCCGTACGGCAGGTGGATCCAATGTCATGTTGACAACACAAATATCATGTTTTCTCGGGTTTCTGATGTTTTCTGCGTAGAAAACTCGAATGTGTGGAGGATTTGACTCCATGTGGAACAAAGTAGCCTATGCCGTCAGAAAACAAAATGTTACATGCTAAAATGCATTCAAAACCGTCAAGTCCATAAAGATTGTCCAGAAAACACAAACACACACAGAGGCTGTAGCAAGATCTGGGATGGAGATAGCCACAACACACCAGCTACTTCTGCTTTCATCCAGGCATATCCAGAGAAGTGTTGTGGAATTCAGGTGAAATTAACCAAAAAATCACAGTCAAAGTGGTTTGGAGAAAAGCACAATCTTTCCGTACGGCAGGTGGATCCAATGTCATGTTGACAACACAAATATCATGTTTTCTCGGGTTTCTGATGTTTTCTGCGTAGAAAACTCGAATGTGTGGAGGATTTGACTCCATGTGGAACAAAGTAGCCTATGCCGTCAGAAAACAAAATGTTACATGCTAAAATGCATTCAAAACCGTCAAGTCCATAAAGATTGTCCAGAAAACACAAACACACACAGAGGCTGTAGCAAGATCTGGGATGGAGATAGCCACAACACACCAGATAGTTCTGCTTTCATCCAGGCATATCCGGACAAAGTTTTGGTGAATTCAGTGTACTTTTGCCTAAATAGCAATGTCAAAGTGGTTTTATCTTTCAACGGAAATAATTTTTCTCTCGGGTTTCTGAAGCCTTCTGCCTAGAAAATCTGAATGTGTGGAGGATTTGACTCCATGTGGAACCAATTAGCGTTTTCAGGCAGAAAACAAAAAGTTACATACTAAAATGCATTCCAAACCATCAAGACCGAGGGAATGTCCAGAAAACACAAAGAAACATAGAGGCTATAGCAAGATCTGGCTTTCAGAGAGCCAGAACACACCAGATATTTCTGCTTTCATCCAGGCATATCCAGACCAAGTGTTGTGGAATTCGGTGTAATTTAACCAGAAAATCACCGTCAAAGTGGTTTTGGAGAAAGGCACACACTTTCTATTCTGCAAGTGGATTCAAGAGCATGTTTACACACACGAATATCATGTTTTCTTTGGTTTCTGGCACTTTCTGTGTAGAAAACTCAAATATGGGGAGGATTTGACTCTATATGGAACGAATTAGCGTTTGCAGGCAGAAAACAAAAAGTTACATGCCAAAATGCATTCAAAACCATAAAGTCCGTAGAGAATGTCCAGAAAATACAAACACACGCACAGGCTGTAGCAAGATCTGGGATCGAGATAGCCACAAACACCAGATATTTCTGCTTTCATCCAGGCGTATCCGGACAAAGTGTTGTGGAATTTGGGTGAAATTTAACCAAAAATATGACCGTCAAATGGGTTTTGGAGAAAAGCACAATCTTTCTGTCCAGGAAGTGGAGCCAATGTCATGTTTACAAGCACAAAAAATATCGTGTTTTCTCGGTTTTCTTAAGCTTTCTGCCTAGAACACGCGAAGGTGTGGAGGATTTGACTCCATGGGGAGCCTATTAGCGTTTGCCAGCAGAAAAGAAAGTGTTAGATGCTAAAGTGCATTCCAAACCGTCAAGTCCGTAGAGAATGTCCAGAAAACACCAACAAACACAGAGGCTGTAGTAAGATCTGGGATGGAGATAGCCACAACACACCAGCTACTTCTGCTTTCATCCAGGCATATCCAGAGAAGTGTTGTGGAATTCAGGTGAAATTAACCAAAAAATCACAGTCAAAGTGGTTTGGAGAAAAGCACAATCTTTCCGTACGGCAGGTGGATCCAATGTCATGTTGACAACACAAATATCATGTTTTCTCGGGTTTCTGATGTTTTCTGCATAGAAAACTCGAATGTGTGGAGGATTTGACTCCATGTGGAACAAAGTAGCCTATGCCGTCAGAAAACAAAATGTTACATGCTAAAATGCATTCAAAACCGTCAAGTCCATAAAGATTGTCCAGAAAACACAAACACACACAGAGGCTGTAGCAAGATCTGGGATGGAGATAGCCACAACACACCAGATAGTTCTGCTTTCATCCAGGCATATCCGGACAAAGTTTTGGTGAATTCAGTGTACTTTTGCCTAAATAGCAATGTCAAAGTGGTTTTATCTTTCAACGGAAATAATTTTTCTCTCGGGTTTCTGAAGCCTTCTGCCTAGAAAATCTGAATGTGTGGAGGATTTGACTCCATGTGGAACCAATTAGCGTTTTCAGGCAGAAAACAAAAAGTTACATACTAAAATGCATTCCAAACCATCAAGACCGAGGGAATGTCCAGAAAACACAAAGAAACATAGAGGCTATAGCAAGATCTGGCTTTCAGAGAGCCAGAACACACCAGATATTTCTGCTTTCATCCAGGCATATCCAGACCAAGTGTTGTGGAATTCGGTGTAATTTAACCAGAAAATCACCGTCAAAGTGGTTTTGGAGAAAGGCACACACTTTCTATTCTGCAAGTGGATTCAAGAGCATGTTTACACACACGAATATCATGTTTTCTTTGGTTTCTGGCACTTTCTGTGTAGAAAACTCAAATATGGGGAGGATTTGACTCTATATGGAACGAATTAGCGTTTGCAGGCAGAAAACAAAAAGTTACATGCCAAAATGCATTCAAAACCATAAAGTCCGTAGAGAATGTCCAGAAAATACAAACACACGCACAGGCTGTAGCAAGATCTGGGATCGAGATAGCCACAAACACCAGATATTTCTGCTTTCATCCAGGCGTATCCGGACAAAGTGTTGTGGAATTTGGGTGAAATTTAACCAAAAATATGACCGTCAAATGGGTTTTGGAGAAAAGCACAATCTTTCTGTCCAGGAAGTGGAGCCAATGTCATGTTTACAAGCACAAAAAATATCGTGTTTTCTCGGTTTTCTTAAGCTTTCTGCCTAGAACACGCGAAGGTGTGGAGGATTTGACTCCATGGGGAGCCTATTAGCGTTTGCCAGCAGAAAAGAAAGTGTTAGATGCTAAAGTGCATTCCAAACCGTCAAGTCCGTAGAGAATGTCCAGAAAACACCAACAAACACAGAGGCTGTAGTAAGATCTGGGATGGAGATAGCCACAACACACCAGCTACTTCTGCTTTCATCCAGGCATATCCAGAGAAGTGTTGTGGAATTCAGGTGAAATTAACCAAAAAATCACAGTCAAAGTGGTTTGGAGAAAAGCACAATCTTTCCGTACGGCAGGTGGATCCAATGTCATGTTGACAACACAAATATCATGTTTTCTCGGGTTTCTGATGTTTTCTGCATAGAAAACTCGAATGTGTGGAGGATTTGACTCCATGTGGAACAAAGTAGCCTATGCCGTCAGAAAACAAAATGTTACATGCTAAAATGCATTCAAAACCGTCAAGTCCATAAAGATTGTCCAGAAAACACAAACACACACAGAGGCTGTAGCAAGATCTGGGATGGAGATAGCCACAACACACCAGATAGTTCTGCTTTCATTCAGGCATATCCGGACAAAGTTTTGGTGAATTCAGTGTACTTTTGCCTAAATAGCAATGTCAAAGTGGTTTTATCTTTCAACGGAAATAATTTTTTTCTCGGGTTTCTGAAGCCTTCTGCCTAGAAAATCTGAATGTGTGGAGGATTTGACTCCATGTGGAACCAATTAGCGTTTTCAGGCAGAAAACAAAAAGTTACATACTAAAATGCATTCCAAACCATCAAGACCGAGGGAATGTCCAGAAAACACAAAGAAACATAGAGGCTATAGCAAGATCTGGCTTTCAGAGAGCCAGAACACACCAGATATTTCTGCTTTCATCCAGGCATATCCAGACCAAGTGTTGTGGAATTCGGTGTAATTTAACCAGAAAATCACCGTCAAAGTGGTTTTGGAGAAAGGCACACACTTTCTATTCTGCAAGTGGATTCAAGAGCATGTTTACACACACGAATATCATGTTTTCTTTGGTTTCTGGCACTTTCTGTGTAGAAAACTCAAATATGGGGAGGATTTGACTCTATATGGAACGAATTAGCGTTTGCAGGCAGAAAACAAAAAGTTACATGCCAAAATGCATTCAAAACCATAAAGTCCGTAGAGAATGTCCAGAAAATACAAACACACGCACAGGCTGTAGCAAGATCTGGGATCGAGATAGCCACAAACACCAGATATTTCTGCTTTCATCCAGGCGTATCCGGACAAAGTGTTGTGGAATTTGGGTGAAATTTAACCAAAAATATGACCGTCAAATTGGTTTTGGAGAAAAGCACAATCTTTCTGTCCAGGAAGTGGAGCCAATGTCATGTTTACAAGCACAAAAAATATCGTGTTTTCTCGGTTTTCTTAAGCTTTCTGCCTAGAACACGCGAAGGTGTGGAGGATTTGACTCCATGTGGAGCCTATTAGCGTTTGCCAGCAGAAAAGAAAGTGTTAGATGCTAAAGTGCATTCCAAACCGTCAAGTCCGTAGAGAATGTCCAGAAAACACCAACAAACACAGAGGCTGCAGCAAGATCTGGGATGGAGATAGCCACAACACACCAGCTACTTCTGCTTTCATCCAGGCATATCCAGAGAAGTGTTGTGGAATTCAGGTGAAATTAACCAAAAAATCACAGTCAAAGTGGTTTGGAGAAAAGCACAATCTTTCCGTACGGCAGGTGGATCCAATGTCATGTTGACAACACAAATATCATGTTTTCTCGGGTTTCTGATGTTTTCTGCGTAGAAAACTCGAATGTGTGGAGGATTTGACTCCATGTGGAACAAAGTAGCCTATGCCGTCAGAAAACAAAATGTTACATGCTAAAATGCATTCAAAACCGTCAAGTCCATAAAGATTGTCCAGAAAACACAAACACACACAGAGGCTGTAGCAAGATCTGGGATGGAGATAGCCACAACACACCAGATAGTTCTGCTTTCATCCAGGCATATCCGGACAAAGTTTTGGGGAATTCAGTGTACTTTTGCCTAAATAGCAATGTCAAAGTGGTTTTATCTTTCAACGGAAATAATTTTTTTCTCGGGTTTCTGAAGCCTTCTGCCTAGAAAATCTGAATGTGTGGAGGATTTGACTCCATGTGGAACCAATTAGCGTTTTCAGGCAGAAAACAAAAAGTTACATACTAAAATGCATTCCAAACCATCAAGACCGAGGGAATGTCCAGAAAACACAAAGAAACATAGAGGCTATAGCAAGATCTGGCTTTCAGAGAGCCAGAACACACCAGATATTTCTGCTTTCATCCAGGCATATCCAGACCAAGTGTTGTGGAATTCGGTGTAATTTAACCAGAAAATCACCGTCAAAGTGGTTTTGGAGAAAGGCACACACTTTCTATTCTGCAAGTGGATTCAAGAGCATGTTTACACACACGAATATCATGTTTTCTTTGGTTTCTGGCACTTTCTGTGTAGAAAACTCAAATATGGGGAGGATTTGACTCTATATGGAACGAATTAGCGTTTGCAGGCAGAAAACAAAAAGTTACATGCCAAAATGCATTCAAAACCATAAAGTCCGTAGAGAATGTCCAGAAAATACAAACACACGCACAGGCTGTAGCAAGATCTGGGATCGAGATAGCCACAAACACCAGATATTTCTGCTTTCATCCAGGCGTATCCGGACAAAGTGTTGTGGAATTTGGGTGAAATTTAACCAAAAATATGACCGTCAAATGGGTTTTGGAGAAAAGCACAATCTTTCTGTTCAGGAAGTGGAGCCAATGTCATGTTTACAAGCACAAAAAATATCGTGTTTTCTCGGTTTTCTTAAGCTTTCTGCCTAGAACACGCGAAGGTGTGGAGGATTTGACTCCATGTGGAGCCTATTAGCGTTTGCCAGCAGAAAAGAAAGTGTTAGATGCTAAAATGCATTCCAAACCATCAAGTCCGTAGAGAATGTCCAGAAAACACCAACAAACACAGAGGCTGTAGCAAGATCTGGGATGGAGATAGCCACAACACACCAGCTACTTCTGCTTTCATCCAGGCATATCCAGAGAAGTGTTGTGGAATTCAGGTGAAATTAACCAAAAAATCACAGTCAAAGTGGTTTGGAGAAAAGCACAATCTTTCCGTACGGCAGGTGGATCCAATGTCATGTTGACAACACAAATATCATGTTTTCTCGGGTTTCTGATGTTTTCTGCGTAGAAAACTCGAATGTGTGGAGGATTTGACTCCATGTGGAACAAAGTAGCCTATGCCGTCAGAAAACAAAATGTTACATGCTAAAATGCATTCAAAACCGTCAAGTCCATAAAGATTGTCCAGAAAACACAAACACACACAGAGGCTGTAGCAAGATCTGGGATGGAGATAGCCACAACACACCAGATAGTTCTGCTTTCATCCAGGCATATCCGGACAAAGTTTTGGTGAATTCAGTGTACTTTTGCCTAAATAGCAATGTCAAAGTGGTTTTATCTTTCAACGGAAATAATTTTTCTCTCGGGTTTCTGAAGCCTTCTGCCTAGAAAATCTGAATGTGTGGAGGATTTGACTCCATGTGGAACCAATTAGCGTTTTCAGGCAGAAAACAAAAAGTTACATACTAAAATGCATTCCAAACCATCAAGACCGAGGGAATGTCCAGAAAACACAAAGAAACATAGAGGCTATAGCAAGATCTGGCTTTCAGAGAGCCAGAACACACCAGATATTTCTGCTTTCATCCAGGCATATCCAGACCAAGTGTTGTGGAATTCGGTGTAATTTAACCAGAAAATCACCGTCAAAGTGGTTTTGGAGAAAGGCACACACTTTCTATTCTGCAAGTGGATTCAAGAGCATGTTTACACACACGAATATCATGTTTTCTTTGGTTTCTGGCACTTTCTGTGTAGAAAACTCAAATATGGGGAGGATTTGACTCTATATGGAACGAATTAGCGTTTGCAGGCAGAAAACAAAAAGTTACATGCCAAAATGCATTCAAAACCATAAAGTCCGTAGAGAATGTCCAGAAAATACAAACACACGCACAGGCTGTAGCAAGATCTGGGATCGAGATAGCCACAAACACCAGATATTTCTGCTTTCATCCAGGCGTATCCGGACAAAGTGTTGTGGAATTTGGGTGAAATTTAACCAAAAATATGACCGTCAAATGGGTTTTGGAGAAAAGCACAATCTTTCTGTTCAGGAAGTGGAGCCAATGTCATGTTTACAAGCACAAAAAATATCGTGTTTTCTCGGTTTTCTTAAGCTTTCTGCCTAGAACACGCGAAGGTGTGGAGGATTTGACTCCATGTGGAGCCTATTAGCGTTTGCCAGCAGAAATGAAAGTGTTAGATGCTAAAATGCATTCCAAACCGTCAAGTCCGTAGAGAATGTCCAGAAAACACCAACAAACACAGAGGCTGTAGCAAGATCTGGGATGGAGATAGCCACAACACACCAGCTACTTCTGCTTTCATCCAGGCATATCCAGAGAAGTGTTGTGGAATTCAGGTGAAATTAACCAAAAAATCACAGTCAAAGTGGTTTGGAGAAAAGCACAATCTTTCCGTACGGCAGGTGGATCCAATGTCATGTTGACAACACAAATATCATGTTTTCTCGGGTTTCTGATGTTTTCTGCGTAGAAAACTCGAATGTGTGGAGGATTTGACTCCATGTGAAACAAAGTAGCCTATGCCGTCAGAAAACAAAATGTTACATGCTAAAATGCATTCAAAACCGTCAAGTCCATAAAGATTGTCCAGAAAACACAAACACACACAGAGGCTGTAGCAAGATCTGGGATGGAGATAGCCACAACACACCAGATAGTTCTGCTTTCATCCAGGCATATCCGGACAAAGTTTTGGTGAATTCAGTGTACTTTTGCCTAAATAGCAATGTCAAAGTGGTTTTATCTTTCAACGGAAATAATTTTTTTCTCGGGTTTCTGAAGCCTTCTGCCTAGAAAATCTGAATGTGTGGAGGATTTGACTCCATGTGGAACCAATTAGCGTTTTCAGGCAGAAAACAAAAAGTTACATACTAAAATGCATTCCAAACCATCAAGACCGAGGGAATGTCCAGAAAACACAAAGAAACATAGAGGCTATAGCAAGATCTGGCTTTCAGAGAGCCAGAACACACCAGATATTTCTGCTTTCATCCAGGCATATCCAGACCAAGTGTTGTGGAATTCGGTGTAATTTAACCAGAAAATCACCGTCAAAGTGGTTTTGGAGAAAGGCACACACTTTCTATTCTGCAAGTGGATTCAAGAGCATGTTTACACACACGAATATCATGTTTTCTTTGGTTTCTGGCACTTTCTGTGTAGAAAACTCAAATATGGGGAGGATTTGACTCTATATGGAACGAATTAGCGTTTGCAGGCAGAAAACAAAAAGTTACATGCCAAAATGCATTCAAAACCATAAAGTCCGTAGAGAATGTCCAGAAAATACAAACACACGCACAGGCTGTAGCAAGATCTGGGATCGAGATAGCCACAAACACCAGATATTTCTGCTTTCATCCAGGCGTATCCGGACAAAGTGTTGTGGAATTTGGGTGAAATTTAACCAAAAATATGACCGTCAAATGGGTTTTGGAGAAAAGCACAATCTTTCTGTTCAGGAAGTGGAGCCAATGTCATGTTTACAAGCACAAAAAATATCGTGTTTTCTCGGTTTTCTTAAGCTTTCTGCCTAGAACACGCGAAGGTGTGGAGGATTTGACTCCATGTGGAGCCTATTAGCGTTTGCCAGCAGAAAAGAAAGTGTTAGATGCTAAAATGCATTCCAAACCATCAAGTCCGTAGAGAATGTCCAGAAAACACCAACAAACACAGAGGCTGTAGCAAGATCTGGGATGGAGATAGCCACAACACACCAGCTACTTCTGCTTTCATCCAGGCATATCCAGAGAAGTGTTGTGGAATTCAGGTGAAATTAACCAAAAAATCACAGTCAAAGTGGTTTGGAGAAAAGCACAATCTTTCCGTACGGCAGGTGGATCCAATGTCATGTTGACAACACAAATATCATGTTTTCTCGGGTTTCTGATGTTTTCTGCGTAGAAAACTCGAATGTGTGGAGGATTTGACTCCATGTGGAACAAAGTAGCCTATGCCGTCAGAAAACAAAATGTTACATGCTAAAATGCATTCAAAACCGTCAAGTCCATAAAGATTGTCCAGAAAACACAAACACACACAGAGGCTGTAGCAAGATCTGGGATGGAGATAGCCACAACACACCAGATAGTTCTGCTTTCATCCAGGCATATCCGGACAAAGTTTTGGTGAATTCAGTGTACTTTTGCCTAAATAGCAATGTCAAAGTGGTTTTATCTTTCAACGGAAATAATTTTTCTCTCGGGTTTCTGAAGCCTTCTGCCTAGAAAATCTGAATGTGTGGAGGATTTGACTCCATGTGGAACCAATTAGCGTTTTCAGGCAGAAAACAAAAAGTTACATACTAAAATGCATTCCAAACCATCAAGACCGAGGGAATGTCCAGAAAACACAAAGAAACATAGAGGCTATAGCAAGATCTGGCTTTCAGAGAGCCAGAACACACCAGATATTTCTGCTTTCATCCAGGCATATCCAGACCAAGTGTTGTGGAATTCGGTGTAATTTAACCAGAAAATCACCGTCAAAGTGGTTTTGGAGAAAGGCACACACTTTCTATTCTGCAAGTGGATTCAAGAGCATGTTTACACACACGAATATCATGTTTTCTTTGGTTTCTGGCACTTTCTGTGTAGAAAACTCAAATATGGGGAGGATTTGACTCTATATGGAACGAATTAGCGTTTGCAGGCAGAAAACAAAAAGTTACATGCCAAAATGCATTCAAAACCATAAAGTCCGTAGAGAATGTCCAGAAAATACAAACACACGCACAGGCTGTAGCAAGATCTGGGATCGAGATAGCCACAAACACCAGATATTTCTGCTTTCATCCAGGCGTATCCGGACAAAGTGTTGTGGAATTTGGGTGAAATTTAACCAAAAATATGACCGTCAAATGGGTTTTGGAGAAAAGCACAATCTTTCTGTTCAGGAAGTGGAGCCAATGTCATGTTTACAAGCACAAAAAATATCGTGTTTTCTCGGTTTTCTTAAGCTTTCTGCCTAGAACACGCGAAGGTGTGGAGGATTTGACTCCATGTGGAGCCTATTAGCGTTTGCCAGCAGAAATGAAAGTGTTAGATGCTAAAATGCATTCCAAACCGTCAAGTCCGTAGAGAATGTCCAGAAAACACCAACAAACACAGAGGCTGTAGCAAGATCTGGGATGGAGATAGCCACAACACACCAGCTACTTCTGCTTTCATCCAGGCATATCCAGAGAAGTGTTGTGGAATTCAGGTGAAATTAACCAAAAAATCACAGTCAAAGTGGTTTGGAGAAAAGCACAATCTTTCCGTACGGCAGGTGGATCCAATGTCATGTTGACAACACAAATATCATGTTTTCTCGGGTTTCTGATGTTTTCTGCGTAGAAAACTCGAATGTGTGGAGGATTTGACTCCATGTGGAACAAAGTAGCCTATGCCGTCAGAAAACAAAATGTTACATGCTAAAATGCATTCAAAACCGTCAAGTCCATAAAGATTGTCCAGAAAACACAAACACACACTGAGGCTGTAGCAAGATCTGGGATGGAGATAGCCACAACACACCAGATAGTTCTGCTTTCATCCAGGCATATCCGGACAAAGTTTTGGTGAATTCAGTGTACTTTTGCCTAAATAGCAATGTCAAAGTGGTTTTATCTTTCAACGGAAATAATTTTTTTCTCGGGTTTCTGAAGCCTTCTGCCTAGAAAATCTGAATGTGTGGAGGATTTGACTCCATGTGGAACCAATTAGCGTTTTCAGGCAGAAAACAAAAAGTTACATACTAAAATGCATTCCAAACCATCAAGACCGAGGGAATGTCCAGAAAACACAAAGAAACATAGAGGCTATAGCAAGATCTGGCTTTCAGAGAGCCAGAACACACCAGATATTTCTGCTTTCATCCAGGCATATCCAGACCAAGTGTTGTGGAATTCGGTGTAATTTAACCAGAAAATCACCGTCAAAGTGGTTTTGGAGAAAGGCACACACTTTCTATTCTGCAAGTGGATTCAAGAGCATGTTTACACACACGAATATCATGTTTTCTTTGGTTTCTGGCACTTTCTGTGTAGAAAACTCAAATATGGGGAGGATTTGACTCTATATGGAACGAATTAGCGTTTGCAGGCAGAAAACAAAAAGTTACATGCCAAAATGCATTCAAAACCATAAAGTCCGTAGAGAATGTCCAGAAAATACAAACACACGCACAGGCTGTAGCAAGATCTGGGATCGAGATAGCCACAAACACCAGATATTTCTGCTTTCATCCAGGCGTATCCGGACAAAGTGTTGTGGAATTTGGGTGAAATTTAACCAAATATATGACCGTCAAATGGGTTTTGGAGAAAAGCACAATCTTTCTGTTCAGGAAGTGGAGCCAATGTCATGTTTACAAGCACAAAAAATATCGTGTTTTCTCGGTTTTCTTAAGCTTTCTGCCTAGAACACGCGAAGGTGTGGAGGATTTGACTCCATGGGGAGCCTATTAGCGTTTGCCAGCAGAAAAGAAAGTGTTAGATGCTAAAATGCATTCCAAACCGTCAAGTCCGTAGAGAATGTCCAGAAAACACCAACAAACACAGAGGCTGTAGCAAGATCTGGGATGGAGATAACCACAACACACCAGCTACTTCTGCTTTCATCCAGGCATATCCAGAGAAGTGTTGTGGAATTCAGGTGAAATTAACCAAAAAATCACAGTCAAAGTGGTTTGGAGAAAAGCACAATCTTTCCGTACGGCAGGTGGATCCAATGTCATGTTGACAACACAAATATCATGTTTTCTCGGGTTTCTGATGTTTTCTGCATAGAAAACTCGAATGTGTGGAGGATTTGACTCCATGTGGAACAAAGTAGCCTATGCCGTCAGAAAACAAAATGTCACATGCTAAAATGCATTCAAAACCGTCAAGTCCATAAAGATTGTCCAGAAAACACAAACACACACAGAGGCTGTAGCAAGATCTGGGATGGAGATAGCCACAACACACCAGATAGTTCTGCTTTCATCCAGGCATATCCGGACAAAGTTTTGGTGAATTCAGTGTACTTTTGCCTAAATAGCAATGTCAAAGTGGTTTTATCTTTCAACAGAAATAATTTTTTTCTCGGGTTTCTGAAGCCTTCTGCCTAGAAAATCTGAATGTGTGGAGGATTTGACTCCATGTGGAACCAATTAGCGTTTTCAGGCAGAAAACAAAAAGTTACATACTAAAATGCATTCCAAACCATCAAGACCGAGGGAATGTCCAGAAAACACAAAGAAACATAGAGGCTATAGCAAGATCTGGCTTTCAGAGAGCCAGAACACACCAGATATTTCTGCTTTCATCCAGGCATATCCAGACCAAGTGTTGTGGAATTCGGTGTAATTTAACCAGAAAATCACCGTCAAAGTGGTTTTGGAGAAAGGCACACACTTTCTATTCTGCAAGTGGATTCAAGAGCATGTTTACACACACGAATATCATGTTTTCTTTGGTTTCTGGCACTTTCTGTGTAGAAAACTCAAATATGGGGAGGATTTGACTCTATATGGAACGAATTAGCGTTTGCAGGCAGAAAACAAAAAGTTACATGCCAAAATGCATTCAAAACCATAAAGTCCGTAGAGAATGTCCAGAAAATACAAACACACGCACAGGCTGTAGCAAGATCTGGGATCGAGATAGCCACAAACACCAGATATTTCTGCTTTCATCCAGGCGTATCCGGACAAAGTGTTGTGGAATTTGGGTGATATTTAACCAAATATATGACCGTCAAATGGGTTTTGGAGAAAAGCACAATCTTTCTGTTCAGGAAGTGGAGCCAATGTCATGTTTACAAGCACAAAAAATATCGTGTTTTCTCAGTTTTCTTAAGCTTTCTGCCTAGAACACGCGAAGGTGTGGAGGATTTGACTCCATGTGGAGCCTATTAGCGTTTGCCAGCAGAAATGAAAGTGTTAGATGCTAAAATGCATTCCAAACCGTCAAGTCCGTAGAGAATGTCCAGAAAACACCAACAAACACAGAGGCTGTAGCAAGATCTGGGATGGAGATAGCCACAACACACCAGCTACTTCTGCTTTCATCCAGGCATATCCAGAGAAGTGTTGTGGAATTCAGGTGAAATTAACCAAAAAATCACAGTCAAAGTGGTTTGGAGAAAAGCACAATCTTTCCGTACAGCAGGTGGATCCAATGTCATGTTGACAACACAAATATCATGTTTTCTCGGGTTTCTGATGTTTTCTGCGTAGAAAACTCGAATGTGTGGAGGATTTGACTCCATGTGGAACAAAGTAGCCTATGCCGTCAGAAAACAAAATGTTACATGCTAAAATGCATTCAAAACCGTCAAGTCCATAAAGATTGTCCAGAAAACACAAACACACACAGAGGCTGTAGCAAGATCTGGGATGGAGATAGCCACAACACACCAGATAGTTCTGCTTTCATCCAGGCATATCCGGACAAAGTTTTGGTGAATTCAGTGTACTTTTGCCTAAATAGCAATGTCAAAGTGGTTTTATCTTTCAACGGAAATAATTTTTTTCTCGGGTTTCTGAAGCCTTCTGCCTAGAAAATCTGAATGTGTGGAGGATTTGACTCCATGTGGAACCAATTAGCGTTTTCAGGCAGAAAACAAAAAGTTACATACTAAAATGCATTCCAAACCATCAAGACCGAGGGAATGTCCAGAAAACACAAAGAAACATAGAGGCTATAGCAAGATCTGGCTTTCAGAGAGCCAGAACACACCAGATATTTCTGCTTTCATCCAGGCATATCCAGACCAAGTGTTGTGGAATTCGGTGTAATTTAACCAGAAAATCACCGTCAAAGTGGTTTTGGAGAAAGGCACACACTTTCTATTCTGCAAGTGGATTCAAGAGCATGTTTACACACACGAATATCATGTTTTCTTTGGTTTCTGGCACTTTCTGTGTAGAAAACTCAAATATGGGGAGGATTTGACTCTATATGGAACGAATTAGCGTTTGCAGGCAGAAAACAAAAAGTTACATGCCAAAATGCATTCAAAACCATAAAGTCCGTAGAGAATGTCCAGAAAATACAAACACACGCACAGGCTGTAGCAAGATCTGGGATCGAGATAGCCACAAACACCAGATATTTCTGCTTTCATCCAGGCGTATCCGGACAAAGTGTTGTGGAATTTGGGTGAAATTTAACCAAAAATATGACCGTCAAATGGGTTTTGGAGAAAAGCACAATCTTTCTGTTCAGGAAGTGGAGCCAATGTCATGTTTACAAGCACAAAAAATATCGTGTTTTCTCGGTTTTCTTAAGCTTTCTGCCTAGAACACGCGAAGGTGTGGAGGATTTGACTCCATGTGGAGCCTATTAGCGTTTGCCAGCAGAAATGAAAGTGTTAGATGCTAAAATGCATTCCAAACCGTCAAGTCCGTAGAGAATGTCCAGAAAACACCAACAAACACAGAGGCTGTAGCAAGATCTGGGATGGAGATAGCCACAACACACCAGCTACTTCTGCTTTCATCCAGGCATATCCAGAGAAGTGTTGTGGAATTCAGGTGAAATTAACCAAAAAATCACAGTCAAAGTGGTTTGGAGAAAAGCACAATCTTTCCGTACAGCAGGTGGATCCAATGTCATGTTGACAACACAAATATCATGTTTTCTCGGGTTTCTGATGTTTTCTGCGTAGAAAACTCGAATGTGTGGAGGATTTGACTCCATGTGGAACAAAGTAGCCTATGCCGTCAGAAAACAAAATGTTACATGCTAAAATGCATTCAAAACCGTCAAGTCCATAAAGATTGTCCAGAAAACACAAACACACACAGAGGCTGTAGCAAGATCTGGGATGGAGATAGCCACAACACACCAGATAGTTCTGCTTTCATCCAGGCATATCCGGACAAAGTTTTGGTGAATTCAGTGTACTTTTGCCTAAATAGCAATGTCAAAGTGGTTTTATCTTTCAACGGAAATAATTTTTTTCTCGGGTTTCTGAAGCCTTCTGCCTAGAAAATCTGAATGTGTGGAGGATTTGACTCCATGTGGAACCAATTAGCGTTTTCAGGCAGAAAACAAAAAGTTACATACTAAAATGCATTCCAAACCATCAAGACCGAGGGAATGTCCAGAAAACACAAAGAAACATAGAGGCTATAGCAAGATCTGGCTTTCAGAGAGCCAGAACACACCAGATATTTCTGCTTTCATCCAGGCATATCCAGACCAAGTGTTGTGGAATTCGGTGTAATTTAACCAGAAAATCACCGTCAAAGTGGTTTTGGAGAAAGGCACACACTTTCTATTCTGCAAGTGGATTCAAGAGCATGTTTACACACACGAATATCATGTTTTCTTTGGTTTCTGGCACTTTCTGTGTAGAAAACTCAAATATGGGGAGGATTTGACTCTATATGGAACGAATTAGCGTTTGCAGGCAGAAAACAAAAAGTTACATGCCAAAATGCATTCAAAACCATAAAGTCCGTAGAGAATGTCCAGAAAATACAAACACACGCACAGGCTGTAGCAAGATCTGGGATCGAGATAGCCACAAACACCAGATATTTCTGCTTTCATCCAGGCGTATCCGGACAAAGTGTTGTGGAATTTGGGTGAAATTTAACCAAATATATGACCGTCAAATGGGTTTTGGAGAAAAGCACGATCTTTCTGTTCAGGAAGTGGAGCCAATGTCATGTTTACAAGCACAAAAAATATCGTGTTTTCTCGGTTTTCTTAAGCTTTCTGCCTAGAACACGCGAAGGTGTGGAGGATTTGACTCCATGGGGAGCCTATTAGCGTTTGCCAGCAGAAAAGAAAGTGTTAGATGCTAAAATGCATTCCAAACCGTCAAGTCCGTAGAGAATGTCCAGAAAACACCAACAAACACAGAGGCTGTAGCAAGATCTGGGATGGAGATAGCCACAACACACCAGCTACTTCTGCTTTCATCCAGGCATATCCAGAGAAGTGTTGTGGAATTCAGGTGAAATTAACCAAAAAATCACAGTCAAAGTGGTTTGGAGAAAAGCACAATCTTTCCGTACGGCAGGTGGATCCAATGTCATGTTGACAACACAAATATCATGTTTTCTCGGGTTTCTGATGTTTTCTGCGTAGAAAACTCGAATGTGTGGAGGATTTGACTCCATGTGGAACAAAGTAGCCTATGCCGTCAGAAAACAAAATGTTACATGCTAAAATGCATTCAAAACCGTCAAGTCCATAAAGATTGTCCAGAAAACACAAACACACACAGAGGCTGTAGCAAGATCTGGGATGGAGATAGCCACAACACACCAGATAGTTCTGCTTTCATCCAGGCATATCCGGACAAAGTTTTGGTGAATTCAGTGTACTTTTGCCTAAATAGCAATGTCAAAGTGGTTTTATCTTTCAACGGAAATAATTTTTTTCTCGGGTTTCTGAAGCCTTCTGCCTAGAAAATCTGAATGTGTGGAGGATTTGACTCCATGTGGAACCAATTAGCGTTTTCAGGCAGAAAACAAAAAGTTACATACTAAAATGCATTCCAAACCATCAAGACCGAGGGAATGTCCAGAAAACACAAAGAAACATAGAGGCTATAGCAAGATCTGGCTTTCAGAGAGCCAGAACACACCAGATATTTCTGCTTTCATCCAGGCATATCCAGACCAAGTGTTGTGGAATTCGGTGTAATTTAACCAGAAAATCACCGTCAAAGTGGTTTTGGAGAAAGGCACACACTTTCTATTCTGCAAGTGGATTCAAGAGCATGTTTACACACACGAATATCATGTTTTCTTTGGTTTCTGGCACTTTCTGTGTAGAAAACTCAAATATGGGGAGGATTTGACTCTATATGGAACGAATTAGCGTTTGCAGGCAGAAAACAAAAAGTTACATGCCAAAATGCATTCAAAACCATAAAGTCCGTAGAGAATGTCCAGAAAATACAAACACACGCACAGGCTGTAGCAAGATCTGGGATCGAGATAGCCACAAACACCAGATATTTCTGCTTTCATCCAGGCGTATCCGGACAAAGTGTTGTGGAATTTGGGTGAAATTTAACCAAAAATATGACCGTCAAATGGGTTTTGGAGAAAAGCACGATCTTTCTGTTCAGGAAGTGGAGCCAATGTCATGTTTACAAGCACAAAAAATATCGTGTTTTCTCGGTTTTCTTAAGCTTTCTGCCTAGAACACGCGAAGGTGTGGAGGATTTGACTCCATGGGGAGCCTATTAGCGTTTGCCAGCAGAAAAGAAAGTGTTAGATGCTAAAATGCATTCCAAACCGTCAAGTCCGTAGAGAATGTCCAGAAAACACCAACAAACACAGAGGCTGTAGCAAGATCTGGGATGGAGATAGCCACAACACACCAGCTACTTCTGCTTTCATCCAGGCATATCCAGAGAAGTGTTGTGGAATTCAGGTGAAATTAACCAAAAAATCACAGTCAAAGTGGTTTGGAGAAAAGCACAATCTTTCCGTACGGCAGGTGGATCCAATGTCATGTTGACAACACAAATATCATGTTTTCTCGGGTTTCTGATGTTTTCTGCGTAGAAAACTCGAATGTGTGGAGGATTTGACTCCATGTGGAACAAAGTAGCCTATGCCGTCAGAAAACAAAATGTTACATGCTAAAATGCATTCAAAACCGTCAAGTCCATAAAGATTGTCCAGAAAACACAAACACACACAGAGGCTGTAGCAAGATCTGGGATGGAGATAGCCACAACACACCAGATAGTTCTGCTTTCATCCAGGCATATCCGGACAAAGTTTTGGTGAATTCAGTGTACTTTTGCCTAAATAGCAATGTCAAAGTGGTTTTATCTTTCAACGGAAATAATTTTTCTCTCGGGTTTCTGAAGCCTTCTGCCTAGAAAATCTGAATGTGTGGAGGATTTGACTCCATGTGGAACCAATTAGCGTTTTCAGGCAGAAAACAAAAAGTTACATACTAAAATGCATTCCAAACCATCAAGACCGAGGGAATGTCCAGAAAACACAAAGAAACATAGAGGCTATAGCAAGATCTGGCTTTCAGAGAGCCAGAACACACCAGATATTTCTGCTTTCATCCAGGCATATCCAGACCAAGTGTTGTGGAATTCGGTGTAATTTAACCAGAAAATCACCGTCAAAGTGGTTTTGGAGAAAGGCACACACTTTCTATTCTGCAAGTGGATTCAAGAGCATGTTTACACACACGAATATCATGTTTTCTTTGGTTTCTGGCACTTTCTGTGTAGAAAACTCAAATATGGGGAGGATTTGACTCTATATGGAACGAATTAGCGTTTGCAGGCAGAAAACAAAAAGTTACATGCCAAAATGCATTCAAAACCATAAAGTCCGTAGAGAATGTCCAGAAAATACAAACACACGCACAGGCTGTAGCAAGATCTGGGATCGAGATAGCCACAAACACCAGATATTTCTGCTTTCATCCAGGCGTATCCGGACAAAGTGTTGTGGAATTTGGGTGAAATTTAACCAAAAATATGACCGTCAAATGGGTTTTGGAGAAAAGCACAATCTTTCTGTTCAGGAAGTGGAGCCAATGTCATGTTTACAAGCACAAAAAATATCGTGTTTTCTCGGTTTTCTTAAGCTTTCTGCCTAGAACACGCGAAGGTGTGGAGGATTTGACTCCATGTGGAGCCTATTAGCGTTTGCCAGCAGAAAAGAAAGTGTTAGATGCTAAAATGCATTCCAAACCGTCAAGTCCGTAGAGAATGTCCAGAAAACACCAACAAACACAGAGGCTGTAGCAAGATCTGGGATGGAGATAGCCACAACACACCAGCTACTTCTGCTTTCATCCAGGCATATCCAGAGAAGTGTTGTGGAATTCAGGTGAAATTAACCAAAAAATCACAGTCAAAGTGGTTTGGAGAAAAGCACAATCTTTCCGTACGGCAGGTGGATCCAATGTCATGTTGACAACACAAATATCATGTTTTCTCGGGTTTCTGATGTTTTCTGCGTAGAAAACTCGAATGTGTGGAGGATTTGACTCCATGTGGAACAAAGTAGCCTATGCCGTCAGAAAACAAAATGTTACATGCTAAAATGCATTCAAAACCGTCAAGTCCATAAAGATTGTCCAGAAAACACAAACACACACAGAGGCTGTAGCAAGATCTGGGATGGAGATAGCCACAACACACCAGATAGTTCTGCTTTCATCCAGGCATATCCGGACAAAGTTTTGGTGAATTCAGTGTACTTTTGCCTAAATAGCAATGTCAAAGTGGTTTTATCTTTCAACGGAAATAATTTTTTTCTCGGGTTTCTGAAGCCTTCTGCCTAGAAAATCTGAATGTGTGGAGGATTTGACTCCATGTGGAACCAATTAGCGTTTTCAGGCAGAAAACAAAAAGTTACATACTAAAATGCATTCCAAACCATCAAGACCGAGGGAATGTCCAGAAAACACAAAGAAACATAGAGGCTATAGCAAGATCTGGCTTTCAGAGAGCCAGAACACACCAGATATTTCTGCTTTCATCCAGGCATATCCAGACCAAGTGTTGTGGAATTCGGTGTAATTTAACCAGAAAATCACCGTCAAAGTGGTTTTGGAGAAAGGCACACACTTTCTATTCTGCAAGTGGATTCAAGAGCATGTTTACACACACGAATATCATGTTTTCTTTGGTTTCTGGCACTTTCTGTGTAGAAAACTCAAATATGGGGAGGATTTGACTCTATATGGAACGAATTAGCGTTTGCAGGCAGAAAACAAAAAGTTACATGCCAAAATGCATTCAAAACCATAAAGTCCGTAGAGAATGTCCAGAAAATACAAACACACGCACAGGCTGTAGCAAGATCTGGGATCGAGATAGCCACAA
This sequence comes from Oryctolagus cuniculus, assembly GCF_051225735.1. NCBI lineage: Eukaryota > Metazoa > Chordata > Mammalia > Lagomorpha > Leporidae > Oryctolagus > Oryctolagus cuniculus. Next base: position 51,030,376 of record NC_142877.1, read on the forward strand.
ACACCAGATATTTCTGCTTTCATCCAGGCGTATCCGGACAAAGTGTTGTGGAATTTGGGTGAAATTTAACCAAATATATGACCGTCAAATGGGTTTTGGAGAAAAGCACGATCTTTCTGTTCAGGAAGTGGAGCCAATGTCATGTTTACAAGCACAAAAAATATCGTGTTTTCTCGGTTTTCTTAAGCTTTCTGCCTAGAACACGCGAAGGTGTGGAGGATTTGACTCCATGGGGAGCCTATTAGCGTTTGCCAGCAGAAAAGAAAGTGTTAGATGCTAAAATGCATTCCAAACCGTCAAGTCCGTAGAGAATGTCCAGAAAACACCAACAAACACAGAGGCTGTAGCAAGATCTGGGATGGAGATAGCCACAACACACCAGCTACTTCTGCTTTCATCCAGGCATATCCAGAGAAGTGTTGTGGAATTCAGGTGAAATTAACCAAAAAATCACAGTCAAAGTGGTTTGGAGAAAAGCACAATCTTTCCGTACGGCAGGTGGATCCAATGTCATGTTGACAACACAAATATCATGTTTTCTCGGGTTTCTGATGTTTTCTGCGTAGAAAACTCGAATGTGTGGAGGATTTGACTCCATGTGGAACAAAGTAGCCTATGCCGTCAGAAAACAAAATGTTACATGCTAAAATGCATTCAAAACCGTCAAGTCCATAAAGATTGTCCAGAAAACACAAACACACACAGAGGCTGTAGCAAGATCTGGGATGGAGATAGCCACAACACACCAGATAGTTCTGCTTTCATCCAGGCATATCCGGACAAAGTTTTGGTGAATTCAGTGTACTTTTGCCTAAATAGCAATGTCAAAGTGGTTTTATCTTTCAACGGAAATAATTTTTTTCTCGGGTTTCTGAAGCCTTCTGCCTAGAAAATCTGAATGTGTGGAGGATTTGACTCCATGTGGAACCAATTAGCGTTTTCAGGCAGAAAACAAAAAGTTACATACTAAAATGCATTCCAAACCATCAAGACCGAGGGAATGTCCAGAAAACACAAAGAAACATAGAGGCTATAGCAAGATCTGGCTTTCAGAGAGCCAGAACACACCAGATATTTCTGCTTTCATCCAGGCATATCCAGACCAAGTGTTGTGGAATTCGGTGTAATTTAACCAGAAAATCACCGTCAAAGTGGTTTTGGAGAAAGGCACACACTTTCTATTCTGCAAGTGGATTCAAGAGCATGTTTACACACACGAATATCATGTTTTCTTTGGTTTCTGGCACTTTCTGTGTAGAAAACTCAAATATGGGGAGGATTTGACTCTATATGGAACGAATTAGCGTTTGCAGGCAGAAAACAAAAAGTTACATGCCAAAATGCATTCAAAACCATAAAGTCCGTAGAGAATGTCCAGAAAATACAAACACACGCACAGGCTGTAGCAAGATCTGGGATCGAGATAGCCACAAACACCAGATATTTCTGCTTTCATCCAGGCGTATCCGGACAAAGTGTTGTGGAATTTGGGTGAAATTTAACCAAAAATATGACCGTCAAATGGGTTTTGGAGAAAAGCACAATCTTTCTGTTCAGGAAGTGGAGCCAATGTCATGTTTACAAGCACAAAAAATATCGTGTTTTCTCGGTTTTCTTAAGCTTTCTGCCTAGAACACGCGAAGGTGTGGAGGATTTGACTCCATGTGGAGCCTATTAGCGTTTGCCAGCAGAAAAGAAAGTGTTAGATGCTAAAATGCATTCCAAACCGTCAAGTCCGTAGAGAATGTCCAGAAAACACCAACAAACACAGAGGCTGTAGCAAGATCTGGGATGGAGATAGCCACAACACACCAGCTACTTCTGCTTTCATCCAGGCATATCCAGAGAAGTGTTGTGGAATTCAGGTGAAATTAACCAAAAAATCACAGTCAAAGTGGTTTGGAGAAAAGCACAATCTTTCCGTACGGCAGGTGGATCCAATGTCATGTTGACAACACAAATATCATGTTTTCTCGGGTTTCTGATGTTTTCTGCGTAGAAAACTCGAATGTGTGGAGGATTTGACTCCATGTGGAACAAAGTAGCCTATGCCGTCAGAAAACAAAATGTTACATGCTAAAATGCATTCAAAACCGTCAAGTCCATAAAGATTGTCCAGAAAACACAAACACACACAGAGGCTGTAGCAAGATCTGGGATGGAGATAGCCACAACACACCAGATAGTTCTGCTTTCATCCAGGCATATCCGGACAAAGTTTTGGTGAATTCAGTGTACTTTTGCCTAAATAGCAATGTCAAAGTGGTTTTATCTTTCAACGGAAATAATTTTTTTCTCGGGTTTCTGAAGCCTTCTGCCTAGAAAATCTGAATGTGTGGAGGATTTGACTCCATGTGGAACCAATTAGCGTTTTCAGGCAGAAAACAAAAAGTTACATACTAAAATGCATTCCAAACCATCAAGACCGAGGGAATGTCCAGAAAACACAAAGAAACATAGAGGCTATAGCAAGATCTGGCTTTCAGAGAGCCAGAACACACCAGATATTTCTGCTTTCATCCAGGCATATCCAGACCAAGTGTTGTGGAATTCGGTGTAATTTAACCAGAAAATCACCGTCAAAGTGGTTTTGGAGAAAGGCACACACTTTCTATTCTGCAAGTGGATTCAAGAGCATGTTTACACACACGAATATCATGTTTTCTTTGGTTTCTGGCACTTTCTGTGTAGAAAACTCAAATATGGGGAGGATTTGACTCTATATGGAACGAATTAGCGTTTGCAGGCAGAAAACAAAAAGTTACATGCCAAAATGCATTCAAAACCATAAAGTCCATAGAGAATGTCCAGAAAATACAAACACACGCACAGGCTGTAGCAAGATCTGGGATCGAGATAGCCACAAACACCAGATATTTCTGCTTTCATCCAGGCGTATCCGGACAAAGTGTTGTGGAATTTGGGTGAAATTTAACCAAAAATATGACCGTCAAATGGGTTTTGGAGAAAAGCACAATCTTTCTGTTCAGGAAGTGGAGCCAATGTCATGTTTACAAGCACAAAAAATATCGTGTTTTCTCGGTTTTCTTAAGCTTTCTGCCTAGAACACGCGAAGGTGTGGAGGATTTGACTCCATGTGGAGCCTATTAGCGTTTGCCAGCAGAAAAGAAAGTGTTAGATGCTAAAATGCATTCCAAACCATCAAGTCCGTAGAGAATGTCCAGAAAACACCAACAAACACAGAGGCTGTAGCAAGATCTGGGATGGAGATAGCCACAACACACCAGCTACTTCTGCTTTCATCCAGGCATATCCAGAGAAGTGTTGTGGAATTCAGGTGAAATTAACCAAAAAATCACAGTCAAAGTGGTTTGGAGAAAAGCACAATCTTTCCGTACGGCAGGTGGATCCAATGTCATGTTGACAACACAAATATCATGTTTTCTCGGGTTTCTGATGTTTTCTGCGTAGAAAACTCGAATGTGTGGAGGATTTGACTCCATGTGGAACAAAGTAGCCTATGCCGTCAGAAAACAAAATGTTACATGCTAAAATGCATTCAAAACCGTCAAGTCCATAAAGATTGTCCAGAAAACACAAACACACACAGAGGCTGTAGCAAGATCTGGGATGGAGATAGCCACAACACACCAGATAGTTCTGCTTTCATCCAGGCATATCCGGACAAAGTTTTGGTGAATTCAGTGTACTTTTGCCTAAATAGCAATGTCAAAGTGGTTTTATCTTTCAACGGAAATAATTTTTCTCTCGGGTTTCTGAAGCCTTCTGCCTAGAAAATCTGAATGTGTGGAGGATTTGACTCCATGTGGAACCAATTAGCGTTTTCAGGCAGAAAACAAAAAGTTACATACTAAAATGCATTCCAAACCATCAAGACCGAGGGAATGTCCAGAAAACACAAAGAAACATAGAGGCTATAGCAAGATCTGGCTTTCAGAGAGCCAGAACACACCAGATATTTCTGCTTTCATCCAGGCATATCCAGACCAAGTGTTGTGGAATTCGGTGTAATTTAACCAGAAAATCACCGTCAAAGTGGTTTTGGAGAAAGGCACACACTTTCTATTCTGCAAGTGGATTCAAGAGCATGTTTACACACACGAATATCATGTTTTCTTTGGTTTCTGGCACTTTCTGTGTAGAAAACTCAAATATGGGGAGGATTTGACTCTATATGGAACGAATTAGCGTTTGCAGGCAGAAAACAAAAAGTTACATGCCAAAATGCATTCAAAACCATAAAGTCCGTAGAGAATGTCCAGAAAATACAAACACACGCACAGGCTGTAGCAAGATCTGGGATCGAGATAGCCACAAACACCAGATATTTCTGCTTTCATCCAGGCGTATCCGGACAAAGTGTTGTGGAATTTGGGTGAAATTTAACCAAAAATATGACCGTCAAATGGGTTTTGGAGAAAAGCACAATCTTTCTGTTCAGGAAGTGGAGCCAATGTCATGTTTACAAGCACAAAAAATATCGTGTTTTCTCGGTTTTCTTAAGCTTTCTGCCTAGAACACGCGAAGGTGTGGAGGATTTGACTCCATGTGGAGCCTATTAGCGTTTGCCAGCAGAAATGAAAGTGTTAGATGCTAAAATGCATTCCAAACCGTCAAGTCCGTAGAGAATGTCCAGAAAACACCAACAAACACAGAGGCTGTAGCAAGATCTGGGATGGAGATAGCCACAACACACCAGCTACTTCTGCTTTCATCCAGGCATATCCAGAGAAGTGTTGTGGAATTCAGGTGAAATTAACCAAAAAATCACAGTCAAAGTGGTTTGGAGAAAAGCACAATCTTTCCGTACGGCAGGTGGATCCAATGTCATGTTGACAACACAAATATCATGTTTTCTCGGGTTTCTGATGTTTTCTGCGTAGAAAACTCGAATGTGTGGAGGATTTGACTCCATGTGGAACAAAGTAGCCTATGCCGTCAGAAAACAAAATGTTACATGCTAAAATGCATTCAAAACCGTCAAGTCCATAAAGATTGTCCAGAAAACACAAACACACACTGAGGCTGTAGCAAGATCTGGGATGGAGATAGCCACAACACACCAGATAGTTCTGCTTTCATCCAGGCATATCCGGACAAAGTTTTGGTGAATTCAGTGTACTTTTGCCTAAATAGCAATGTCAAAGTGGTTTTATCTTTCAACGGAAATAATTTTTTTCTCGGGTTTCTGAAGCCTTCTGCCTAGAAAATCTGAATGTGTGGAGGATTTGACTCCATGTGGAACCAATTAGCGTTTTCAGGCAGAAAACAAAAAGTTACATACTAAAATGCATTCCAAACCATCAAGACCGAGGGAATGTCCAGAAAACACAAAGAAACATAGAGGCTATAGCAAGATCTGGCTTTCAGAGAGCCAGAACACACCAGATATTTCTGCTTTCATCCAGGCATATCCAGACCAAGTGTTGTGGAATTCGGTGTAATTTAACCAGAAAATCACCGTCAAAGTGGTTTTGGAGAAAGGCACACACTTTCTATTCTGCAAGTGGATTCAAGAGCATGTTTACACACACGAATATCATGTTTTCTTTGGTTTCTGGCACTTTCTGTGTAGAAAACTCAAATATGGGGAGGATTTGACTCTATATGGAACGAATTAGCGTTTGCAGGCAGAAAACAAAAAGTTACATGCCAAAATGCATTCAAAACCATAAAGTCCGTAGAGAATGTCCAGAAAATACAAACACACGCACAGGCTGTAGCAAGATCTGGGATCGAGATAGCCACAAACACCAGATATTTCTGCTTTCATCCAGGCGTATCCGGACAAAGTGTTGTGGAATTTGGGTGAAATTTAACCAAATATATGACCGTCAAATGGGTTTTGGAGAAAAGCACAATCTTTCTGTTCAGGAAGTGGAGCCAATGTCATGTTTACAAGCACAAAAAATATCGTGTTTTCTCGGTTTTCTTAAGCTTTCTGCCTAGAACACGCGAAGGTGTGGAGGATTTGACTCCATGGGGAGCCTATTAGCGTTTGCCAGCAGAAAAGAAAGTGTTAGATGCTAAAATGCATTCCAAACCGTCAAGTCCGTAGAGAATGTCCAGAAAACACCAACAAACACAGAGGCTGTAGCAAGATCTGGGATGGAGATAACCACAACACACCAGCTACTTCTGCTTTCATCCAGGCATATCCAGAGAAGTGTTGTGGAATTCAGGTGAAATTAACCAAAAAATCACAGTCAAAGTGGTTTGGAGAAAAGCACAATCTTTCCGTACGGCAGGTGGATCCAATGTCATGTTGACAACACAAATATCATGTTTTCTCGGGTTTCTGATGTTTTCTGCATAGAAAACTCGAATGTGTGGAGGATTTGACTCCATGTGGAACAAAGTAGCCTATGCCGTCAGAAAACAAAATGTCACATGCTAAAATGCATTCAAAACCGTCAAGTCCATAAAGATTGTCCAGAAAACACAAACACACACAGAGGCTGTAGCAAGATCTGGGATGGAGATAGCCACAACACACCAGATAGTTCTGCTTTCATCCAGGCATATCCGGACAAAGTTTTGGTGAATTCAGTGTACTTTTGCCTAAATAGCAATGTCAAAGTGGTTTTATCTTTCAACAGAAATAATTTTTTTCTCGGGTTTCTGAAGCCTTCTGCCTAGAAAATCTGAATGTGTGGAGGATTTGACTCCATGTGGAACCAATTAGCGTTTTCAGGCAGAAAACAAAAAGTTACATACTAAAATGCATTCCAAACCATCAAGACCGAGGGAATGTCCAGAAAACACAAAGAAACATAGAGGCTATAGCAAGATCTGGCTTTCAGAGAGCCAGAACACACCAGATATTTCTGCTTTCATCCAGGCATATCCAGACCAAGTGTTGTGGAATTCGGTGTAATTTAACCAGAAAATCACCGTCAAAGTGGTTTTGGAGAAAGGCACACACTTTCTATTCTGCAAGTGGATTCAAGAGCATGTTTACACACACGAATATCATGTTTTCTTTGGTTTCTGGCACTTTCTGTGTAGAAAACTCAAATATGGGGAGGATTTGACTCTATATGGAACGAATTAGCGTTTGCAGGCAGAAAACAAAAAGTTACATGCCAAAATGCATTCAAAACCATAAAGTCCGTAGAGAATGTCCAGAAAATACAAACACACGCACAGGCTGTAGCAAGATCTGGGATCGAGATAGCCACAAACACCAGATATTTCTGCTTTCATCCAGGCGTATCCGGACAAAGTGTTGTGGAATTTGGGTGATATTTAACCAAATATATGACCGTCAAATGGGTTTTGGAGAAAAGCACAATCTTTCTGTTCAGGAAGTGGAGCCAATGTCATGTTTACAAGCACAAAAAATATCGTGTTTTCTCAGTTTTCTTAAGCTTTCTGCCTAGAACACGCGAAGGTGTGGAGGATTTGACTCCATGTGGAGCCTATTAGCGTTTGCCAGCAGAAATGAAAGTGTTAGATGCTAAAATGCATTCCAAACCGTCAAGTCCGTAGAGAATGTCCAGAAAACACCAACAAACACAGAGGCTGTAGCAAGATCTGGGATGGAGATAGCCACAACACACCAGCTACTTCTGCTTTCATCCAGGCATATCCAGAGAAGTGTTGTGGAATTCAGGTGAAATTAACCAAAAAATCACAGTCAAAGTGGTTTGGAGAAAAGCACAATCTTTCCGTACAGCAGGTGGATCCAATGTCATGTTGACAACACAAATATCATGTTTTCTCGGGTTTCTGATGTTTTCTGCGTAGAAAACTCGAATGTGTGGAGGATTTGACTCCATGTGGAACAAAGTAGCCTATGCCGTCAGAAAACAAAATGTTACATGCTAAAATGCATTCAAAACCGTCAAGTCCATAAAGATTGTCCAGAAAACACAAACACACACAGAGGCTGTAGCAAGATCTGGGATGGAGATAGCCACAACACACCAGATAGTTCTGCTTTCATCCAGGCATATCCGGACAAAGTTTTGGTGAATTCAGTGTACTTTTGCCTAAATAGCAATGTCAAAGTGGTTTTATCTTTCAACGGAAATAATTTTTTTCTCGGGTTTCTGAAGCCTTCTGCCTAGAAAATCTGAATGTGTGGAGGATTTGACTCCATGTGGAACCAATTAGCGTTTTCAGGCAGAAAACAAAAAGTTACATACTAAAATGCATTCCAAACCATCAAGACCGAGGGAATGTCCAGAAAACACAAAGAAACATAGAGGCTATAGCAAGATCTGGCTTTCAGAGAGCCAGAACACACCAGATATTTCTGCTTTCATCCAGGCATATCCAGACCAAGTGTTGTGGAATTCGGTGTAATTTAACCAGAAAATCACCGTCAAAGTGGTTTTGGAGAAAGGCACACACTTTCTATTCTGCAAGTGGATTCAAGAGCATGTTTACACACACGAATATCATGTTTTCTTTGGTTTCTGGCACTTTCTGTGTAGAAAACTCAAATATGGGGAGGATTTGACTCTATATGGAACGAATTAGCGTTTGCAGGCAGAAAACAAAAAGTTACATGCCAAAATGCATTCAAAACCATAAAGTCCGTAGAGAATGTCCAGAAAATACAAACACACGCACAGGCTGTAGCAAGATCTGGGATCGAGATAGCCACAAACACCAGATATTTCTGCTTTCATCCAGGCGTATCCGGACAAAGTGTTGTGGAATTTGGGTGAAATTTAACCAAAAATATGACCGTCAAATGGGTTTTGGAGAAAAGCACAATCTTTCTGTTCAGGAAGTGGAGCCAATGTCATGTTTACAAGCACAAAAAATATCGTGTTTTCTCGGTTTTCTTAAGCTTTCTGCCTAGAACACGCGAAGGTGTGGAGGATTTGACTCCATGTGGAGCCTATTAGCGTTTGCCAGCAGAAATGAAAGTGTTAGATGCTAAAATGCATTCCAAACCGTCAAGTCCGTAGAGAATGTCCAGAAAACACCAACAAACACAGAGGCTGTAGCAAGATCTGGGATGGAGATAGCCACAACACACCAGCTACTTCTGCTTTCATCCAGGCATATCCAGAGAAGTGTTGTGGAATTCAGGTGAAATTAACCAAAAAATCACAGTCAAAGTGGTTTGGAGAAAAGCACAATCTTTCCGTACAGCAGGTGGATCCAATGTCATGTTGACAACACAAATATCATGTTTTCTCGGGTTTCTGATGTTTTCTGCGTAGAAAACTCGAATGTGTGGAGGATTTGACTCCATGTGGAACAAAGTAGCCTATGCCGTCAGAAAACAAAATGTTACATGCTAAAATGCATTCAAAACCGTCAAGTCCATAAAGATTGTCCAGAAAACACAAACACACACAGAGGCTGTAGCAAGATCTGGGATGGAGATAGCCACAACACACCAGATAGTTCTGCTTTCATCCAGGCATATCCGGACAAAGTTTTGGTGAATTCAGTGTACTTTTGCCTAAATAGCAATGTCAAAGTGGTTTTATCTTTCAACGGAAATAATTTTTCTCTCGGGTTTCTGAAGCCTTCTGCCTAGAAAATCTGAATGTGTGGAGGATTTGACTCCATGTGGAACCAATTAGCGTTTTCAGGCAGAAAACAAAAAGTTACATACTAAAATGCATTCCAAACCATCAAGACCGAGGGAATGTCCAGAAAACACAAAGAAACATAGAGGCTATAGCAAGATCTGGCTTTCAGAGAGCCAGAACACACCAGATATTTCTGCTTTCATCCAGGCATATCCAGACCAAGTGTTGTGGAATTCGGTGTAATTTAACCAGAAAATCACCGTCAAAGTGGTTTTGGAGAAAGGCACACACTTTCTATTCTGCAAGTGGATTCAAGAGCATGTTTACACACACGAATATCATGTTTTCTTTGGTTTCTGGCACTTTCTGTGTAGAAAACTCAAATATGGGGAGGATTTGACTCTATATGGAACGAATTAGCGTTTGCAGGCAGAAAACAAAAAGTTACATGCCAAAATGCATTCAAAACCATAAAGTCCGTAGAGAATGTCCAGAAAATACAAACACACGCACAGGCTGTAGCAAGATCTGGGATCGAGATAGCCACAAACACCAGATATTTCTGCTTTCATCCAGGCGTATCCGGACAAAGTGTTGTGGAATTTGGGTGAAATTTAACCAAAAATATGACCGTCAAATGGGTTTTGGAGAAAAGCACAATCTTTCTGTTCAGGAAGTGGAGCCAATGTCATGTTTACAAGCACAAAAAATATCGTGTTTTCTCGGTTTTCTTAAGCTTTCTGCCTAGAACACGCGAAGGTGTGGAGGATTTGACTCCATGTGGAGCCTATTAGCGTTTGCCAGCAGAAATGAAAGTGTTAGATGCTAAAATGCATTCCAAACCGTCAAGTCCGTAGAGAATGTCCAGAAAACACCAACAAACACAGAGGCTGTAGCAAGATCTGGGATGGAGATAGCCACAACACACCAGCTACTTCTGCTTTCATCCAGGCATATCCAGAGAAGTGTTGTGGAATTCAGGTGAAATTAACCAAAAAATCACAGTCAAAGTGGTTTGGAGAAAAGCACAATCTTTCCGTACAGCAGGTGGATCCAATGTCATGTTGACAACACAAATATCATGTTTTCTCGGGTTTCTGATGTTTTCTGCGTAGAAAACTCGAATGTGTGGAGGATTTGACTCCATGTGGAACAAAGTAGCCTATGCCGTCAGAAAACAAAATGTTACATGCTAAAATGCATTCAAAACCGTCAAGTCCATAAAGATTGTCCAGAAAACACAAACACACACAGAGGCTGTAGCAAGATCTGGGATGGAGATAGCCACAACACACCAGATAGTTCTGCTTTCATCCAGGCATATCCGGACAAAGTTTTGGTGAATTCAGTGTACTTTTGCCTAAATAGCAATGTCAAAGTGGTTTTATCTTTCAACGGAAATAATTTTTTTCTCGGGTTTCTGAAGCCTTCTGCCTAGAAAATCTGAATGTGTGGAGGATTTGACTCCATGTGGAACCAATTAGCGTTTTCAGGCAGAAAACAAAAAGTTACATACTAAAATGCATTCCAAACCATCAAGACCGAGGGAATGTCCAGAAAACACAAAGAAACATAGAGGCTATAGCAAGATCTGGCTTTCAGAGAGCCAGAACACACCAGATATTTCTGCTTTCATCCAGGCATATCCAGACCAAGTGTTGTGGAATTCGGTGTAATTTAACCAGAAAATCACCGTCAAAGTGGTTTTGGAGAAAGGCACACACTTTCTATTCTGCAAGTGGATTCAAGAGCATGTTTACACACACGAATATCATGTTTTCTTTGGTTTCTGGCACTTTCTGTGTAGAAAACTCAAATATGGGGAGGATTTGACTCTATATGGAACGAATTAGCGTTTGCAGGCAGAAAACAAAAAGTTACATGCCAAAATGCATTCAAAACCATAAAGTCCGTAGAGAATGTCCAGAAAATACAAACACACGCACAGGCTGTAGCAAGATCTGGGATCGAGATAGCCACAAACACCAGATATTTCTGCTTTCATCCAGGCGTATCCGGACAAAGTGTTGTGGAATTTGGGTGAAATTTAACCAAATATATGACCGTCAAATGGGTTTTGGAGAAAAGCACGATCTTTCTGTTCAGGAAGTGGAGCCAATGTCATGTTTACAAGCACAAAAAATATCGTGTTTTCTCGGTTTTCTTAAGCTTTCTGCCTAGAACACGCGAAGGTGTGGAGGATTTGACTCCATGGGGAGCCTATTAGCGTTTGCCAGCAGAAAAGAAAGTGTTAGATGCTAAAATGCATTCCAAACCGTCAAGTCCGTAGAGAATGTCCAGAAAACACCAACAAACACAGAGGCTGTAGCAAGATCTGGGATGGAGATAGCCACAACACACCAGCTACTTCTGCTTTCATCCAGGCATATCCAGAGAAGTGTTGTGGAATTCAGGTGAAATTAACCAAAAAATCACAGTCAAAGTGGTTTGGAGAAAAGCACAATCTTTCCGTACGGCAGGTGGATCCAATGTCATGTTGACAACACAAATATCATGTTTTCTCGGGTTTCTGATGTTTTCTGCGTAGAAAACTCGAATGTGTGGAGGATTTGACTCCATGTGGAACAAAGTAGCCTATGCCGTCAGAAAACAAAATGTTACATGCTAAAATGCATTCAAAACCGTCAAGTCCATAAAGATTGTCCAGAAAACACAAACACACACAGAGGCTGTAGCAAGATCTGGGATGGAGATAGCCACAACACACCAGATAGTTCTGCTTTCATCCAGGCATATCCGGACAAAGTTTTGGTGAATTCAGTGTACTTTTGCCTAAATAGCAATGTCAAAGTGGTTTTATCTTTCAACGGAAATAATTTTTTTCTCGGGTTTCTGAAGCCTTCTGCCTAGAAAATCTGAATGTGTGGAGGATTTGACTCCATGTGGAACCAATTAGCGTTTTCAGGCAGAAAACAAAAAGTTACATACTAAAATGCATTCCAAACCATCAAGACCGAGGGAATGTCCAGAAAACACAAAGAAACATAGAGGCTATAGCAAGATCTGGCTTTCAGAGAGCCAGAACACACCAGATATTTCTGCTTTCATCCAGGCATATCCAGACCAAGTGTTGTGGAATTCGGTGTAATTTAACCAGAAAATCACCGTCAAAGTGGTTTTGGAGAAAGGCACACACTTTCTATTCTGCAAGTGGATTCAAGAGCATGTTTACACACACGAATATCATGTTTTCTTTGGTTTCTGGCACTTTCTGTGTAGAAAACTCAAATATGGGGAGGATTTGACTCTATATGGAACGAATTAGCGTTTGCAGGCAGAAAACAAAAAGTTACATGCCAAAATGCATTCAAAACCATAAAGTCCGTAGAGAATGTCCAGAAAATACAAACACACGCACAGGCTGTAGCAAGATCTGGGATCGAGATAGCCACAAACACCAGATATTTCTGCTTTCATCCAGGCGTATCCGGACAAAGTGTTGTGGAATTTGGGTGAAATTTAACCAAAAATATGACCGTCAAATGGGTTTTGGAGAAAAGCACAATCTTTCTGTTCAGGAAGTGGAGCCAATGTCATGTTTACAAGCACAAAAAATATCGTGTTTTCTCGGTTTTCTTAAGCTTTCTGCCTAGAACACGCGAAGGTGTGGAGGATTTGACTCCATGTGGAGCCTATTAGCGTTTGCCAGCAGAAAAGAAAGTGTTAGATGCTAAAATGCATTCCAAACCGTCAAGTCCGTAGAGAATGTCCAGAAAACACCAACAAACACAGAGGCTGTAGCAAGATCTGGGATGGAGATAGCCACAACACACCAGCTACTTCTGCTTTCATCCAGGCATATCCAGAGAAGTGTTGTGGAATTCAGGTGAAATTAACCAAAAAATCACAGTCAAAGTGGTTTGGAGAAAAGCACAATCTTTCCGTACGGCAGGTGGATCCAATGTCATGTTGACAACACAAATATCATGTTTTCTCGGGTTTCTGATGTTTTCTGCGTAGAAAACTCGAATGTGTGGAGGATTTGACTCCATGTGGAACAAAGTAGCCTATGCCGTCAGAAAACAAAATGTTACATGCTAAAATGCATTCAAAACCGTCAAGTCCATAAAGATTGTCCAGAAAACACAAACACACACAGAGGCTGTAGCAAGATCTGGGATGGAGATAGCCACAACACACCAGATAGTTCTGCTTTCATCCAGGCATATCCGGACAAAGTTTTGGTGAATTCAGTGTACTTTTGCCTAAATAGCAATGTCAAAGTGGTTTTATCTTTCAACGGAAATAATTTTTTTCTCGGGTTTCTGAAGCCTTCTGCCTAGAAAATCTGAATGTGTGGAGGATTTGACTCCATGTGGAACCAATTAGCGTTTTCAGGCAGAAAACAAAAAGTTACATACTAAAATGCATTCCAAACCATCAAGACCGAGGGAATGTCCAGAAAACACAAAGAAACATAGAGGCTATAGCAAGATCTGGCTTTCAGAGAGCCAGAACACACCAGATATTTCTGCTTTCATCCAGGCATATCCAGACCAAGTGTTGTGGAATTCGGTGTAATTTAACCAGAAAATCACCGTCAAAGTGGTTTTGGAGAAAGGCACACACTTTCTATTCTGCAAGTGGATTCAAGAGCATGTTTACACACACGAATATCATGTTTTCTTTGGTTTCTGGCACTTTCTGTGTAGAAAACTCAAATATGGGGAGGATTTGACTCTATATGGAACGAATTAGCGTTTGCAGGCAGAAAACAAAAAGTTACATGCCAAAATGCATTCAAAACCATAAAGTCCATAGAGAATGTCCAGAAAATACAAACACACGCACAGGCTGTAGCAAGATCTGGGATCGAGATAGCCACAAACACCAGATATTTCTGCTTTCATCCAGGCGTATCCGGACAAAGTGTTGTGGAATTTGGGTGAAATTTAACCAAAAATATGACCGTCAAATGGGTTTTGGAGAAAAGCACAATCTTTCTGTTCAGGAAGTGGAGCCAATGTCATGTTTACAAGCACAAAAAATATCGTGTTTTCTCGGTTTTCTTAAGCTTTCTGCCTAGAACACGCGAAGGTGTGGAGGATTTGACTCCATGTGGAGCCTATTAGCGTTTGCCAGCAGAAAAGAAAGTGTTAGATGCTAAAATGCATTCCAAACCATCAAGTCCGTAGAGAATGTCCAGAAAACACCAACAAACACAGAGGCTGTAGCAAGATCTGGGATGGAGATAGCCACAACACACCAGCTACTTCTGCTTTCATCCAGGCATATCCAGAGAAGTGTTGTGGAATTCAGGTGAAATTAACCAAAAAATCACAGTCAAAGTGGTTTGGAGAAAAGCACAATCTTTCCGTACGGCAGGTGGATCCAATGTCATGTTGACAACACAAATATCATGTTTTCTCGGGTTTCTGATGTTTTCTGCGTAGAAAACTCGAATGTGTGGAGGATTTGACTCCATGTGGAACAAAGTAGCCTATGCCGTCAGAAAACAAAATGTTACATGCTAAAATGCATTCAAAACCGTCAAGTCCATAAAGATTGTCCAGAAAACACAAACACACACAGAGGCTGTAGCAAGATCTGGGATGGAGATAGCCACAACACACCAGATAGTTCTGCTTTCATCCAGGCATATCCGGACAAAGTTTTGGTGAATTCAGTGTACTTTTGCCTAAATAGCAATGTCAAAGTGGTTTTATCTTTCAACGGAAATAATTTTTCTCTCGGGTTTCTGAAGCCTTCTGCCTAGAAAATCTGAATGTGTGGAGGATTTGACTCCATGTGGAACCAATTAGCGTTTTCAGGCAGAAAACAAAAAGTTACATACTAAAATGCATTCCAAACCATCAAGACCGAGGGAATGTCCAGAAAACACAAAGAAACATAGAGGCTATAGCAAGATCTGGCTTTCAGAGAGCCAGAACACACCAGATATTTCTGCTTTCATCCAGGCATATCCAGACCAAGTGTTGTGGAATTCGGTGTAATTTAACCAGAAAATCACCGTCAAAGTGGTTTTGGAGAAAGGCACACACTTTCTATTCTGCAAGTGGATTCAAGAGCATGTTTACACACACGAATATCATGTTTTCTTTGGTTTCTGGCACTTTCTGTGTAGAAAACTCAAATATGGGGAGGATTTGACTCTATATGGAACGAATTAGCGTTTGCAGGCAGAAAACAAAAAGTTACATGCCAAAATGCATTCAAAACCATAAAGTCCGTAGAGAATGTCCAGAAAATACAAACACACGCACAGGCTGTAGCAAGATCTGGGATCGAGATAGCCACAAACACCAGATATTTCTGCTTTCATCCAGGCGTATCCGGACAAAGTGTTGTGGAATTTGGGTGAAATTTAACCAAAAATATGACCGTCAAATGGGTTTTGGAGAAAAGCACAATCTTTCTGTTCAGGAAGTGGAGCCAATGTCATGTTTACAAGCACAAAAAATATCGTGTTTTCTCGGTTTTCTTAAGCTTTCTGCCTAGAACACGCGAAGGTGTGGAGGATTTGACTCCATGTGGAGCCTATTAGCGTTTGCCAGCAGAAATGAAAGTGTTAGATGCTAAAATGCATTCCAAACCGTCAAGTCCGTAGAGAATGTCCAGAAAACACCAACAAACACAGAGGCTGTAGCAAGATCTGGGATGGAGATAGCCACAACACACCAGCTACTTCTGCTTTCATCCAGGCATATCCAGAGAAGTGTTGTGGAATTCAGGTGAAATTAACCAAAAAATCACAGTCAAAGTGGTTTGGAGAAAAGCACAATCTTTCCGTACGGCAGGTGGATCCAATGTCATGTTGACAACACAAATATCATGTTTTCTCGGGTTTCTGATGTTTTCTGCGTAGAAAACTCGAATGTGTGGAGGATTTGACTCCATGTGGAACAAAGTAGCCTATGCCGTCAGAAAACAAAATGTTACATGCTAAAATGCATTCAAAACCGTCAAGTCCATAAAGATTGTCCAGAAAACACAAACACACACTGAGGCTGTAGCAAGATCTGGGATGGAGATAGCCACAACACACCAGATAGTTCTGCTTTCATCCAGGCATATCCGGACAAAGTTTTGGTGAATTCAGTGTACTTTTGCCTAAATAGCAATGTCAAAGTGGTTTTATCTTTCAACGGAAATAATTTTTTTCTCGGGTTTCTGAAGCCTTCTGCCTAGAAAATCTGAATGTGTGGAGGATTTGACTCCATGTGGAACCAATTAGCGTTTTCAGGCAGAAAGCAAAAAGTTACATACTAAAATGCATTCCAAACCATCAAGACCGAGGGAATGTCCAGAAAACACAAAGAAACATAGAGGCTATAGCAAGATCTGGCTTTCAGAGAGCCAGAACACACCAGATATTTCTGCTTTCATCCAGGCATATCCAGACCAAGTGTTGTGGAATTCGGTGTAATTTAACCAGAAAATCACCGTCAAAGTGGTTTTGGAGAAAGGCACACACTTTCTATTCTGCAAGTGGATTCAAGAGCATGTTTACACACACGAATATCATGTTTTCTTTGGTTTCTGGCACTTTCTGTGTAGAAAACTCAAATATGGGGAGGATTTGACTCTATATGGAACGAATTAGCGTTTGCAGGCAGAAAACAAAAAGTTACATGCCAAAATGCATTCAAAACCATAAAGTCCGTAGAGAATGTCCAGAAAATACAAACACACGCACAGGCTGTAGCAAGATCTGGGATCGAGATAGCCACAAACACCAGATATTTCTGCTTTCATCCAGGCGTATCCGGACAAAGTGTTGTGGAATTTGGGTGAAATTTAACCAAATATATGACCGTCAAATGGGTTTTGGAGAAAAGCACAATCTTTCTGTTCAGGAAGTGGAGCCAATGTCATGTTTACAAGCACAAAAAATATCGTGTTTTCTCGGTTTTCTTAAGCTTTCTGCCTAGAACACGCGAAGGTGTGGAGGATTTGACTCCATGGGGAGCCTATTAGCGTTTGCCAGCAGAAAAGAAAGTGTTAGATGCTAAAATGCATTCCAAACCGTCAAGTCCGTAGAGAATGTCCAGAAAACACCAACAAACACAGAGGCTGTAGCAAGATCTGGGATGGAGATAACCACAACACACCAGCTACTTCTGCTTTCATCCAGGCATATCCAGAGAAGTGTTGTGGAATTCAGGTGAAATTAACCAAAAAATCACAGTCAAAGTGGTTTGGAGAAAAGCACAATCTTTCCGTACGGCAGGTGGATCCAATGTCATGTTGACAACACAAATATCATGTTTTCTCGGGTTTCTGATGTTTTCTGCATAGAAAACTCGAATGTGTGGAGGATTTGACTCCATGTGGAACAAAGTAGCCTATGCCGTCAGAAAACAAAATGTCACATGCTAAAATGCATTCAAAACCGTCAAGTCCATAAAGATTGTCCAGAAAACACAAACACACACAGAGGCTGTAGCAAGATCTGGGATGGAGATAGCCACAACACACCAGATAGTTCTGCTTTCATCCAGGCATATCCGGACAAAGTTTTGGTGAATTCAGTGTACTTTTGCCTAAATAGCAATGTCAAAGTGGTTTTATCTTTCAACAGAAATAATTTTTTTCTCGGGTTTCTGAAGCCTTCTGCCTAGAAAATCTGAATGTGTGGAGGATTTGACTCCATGTGGAACCAATTAGCGTTTTCAGGCAGAAAACAAAAAGTTACATACTAAAATGCATTCCAAACCATCAAGACCGAGGGAATGTCCAGAAAACACAAAGAAACATAGAGGCTATAGCAAGATCTGGCTTTCAGAGAGCCAGAACACACCAGATATTTCTGCTTTCATCCAGGCATATCCAGACCAAGTGTTGTGGAATTCGGTGTAATTTAACCAGAAAATCACCGTCAAAGTGGTTTTGGAGAAAGGCACACACTTTCTATTCTGCAAGTGGATTCAAGAGCATGTTTACACACACGAATATCATGTTTTCTTTGGTTTCTGGCACTTTCTGTGTAGAAAACTCAAATATGGGGAGGATTTGACTCTATATGGAACGAATTAGCGTTTGCAGGCAGAAAACAAAAAGTTACATGCCAAAATGCATTCAAAACCATAAAGTCCGTAGAGAATGTCCAGAAAATACAAACACACGCACAGGCTGTAGCAAGATCTGGGATCGAGATAGCCACAAACACCAGATATTTCTGCTTTCATCCAGGCGTATCCGGACAAAGTGTTGTGGAATTTGGGTGATATTTAACCAAATATATGACCGTCAAATGGGTTTTGGAGAAAAGCACAATCTTTCTGTTCAGGAAGTGGAGCCAATGTCATGTTTACAAGCACAAAAAATATCGTGTTTTCTCAGTTTTCTTAAGCTTTCTGCCTAGAACACGCGAAGGTGTGGAGGATTTGACTCCATGTGGAGCCTATTAGCGTTTGCCAGCAGAAATGAAAGTGTTAGATGCTAAAATGCATTCCAAACCGTCAAGTCCGTAGAGAATGTCCAGAAAACACCAACAAACACAGAGGCTGTAGCAAGATCTGGGATGGAGATAGCCACAACACACCAGCTACTTCTGCTTTCATCCAGGCATATCCAGAGAAGTGTTGTGGAATTCAGGTGAAATTAACCAAAAAATCACAGTCAAAGTGGTTTGGAGAAAAGCACAATCTTTCCGTACAGCAGGTGGATCCAATGTCATGTTGACAACACAAATATCATGTTTTCTCGGGTTTCTGATGTTTTCTGCGTAGAAAACTCGAATGTGTGGAGGATTTGACTCCATGTGGAACAAAGTAGCCTATGCCGTCAGAAAACAAAATGTTACATGCTAAAATGCATTCAAAACCGTCAAGTCCATAAAGATTGTCCAGAAAACACAAACACACACAGAGGCTGTAGCAAGATCTGGGATGGAGATAGCCACAACACACCAGATAGTTCTGCTTTCATCCAGGCATATCCGGACAAAGTTTTGGTGAATTCAGTGTACTTTTGCCTAAATAGCAATGTCAAAGTGGTTTTATCTTTCAACGGAAATAATTTTTTTCTCGGGTTTCTGAAGCCTTCTGCCTAGAAAATCTGAATGTGTGGAGGATTTGACTCCATGTGGAACCAATTAGCGTTTTCAGGCAGAAAACAAAAAGTTACATACTAAAATGCATTCCAAACCATCAAGACCGAGGGAATGTCCAGAAAACACAAAGAAACATAGAGGCTATAGCAAGATCTGGCTTTCAGAGAGCCAGAACACACCAGATATTTCTGCTTTCATCCAGGCATATCCAGACCAAGTGTTGTGGAATTCGGTGTAATTTAACCAGAAAATCACCGTCAAAGTGGTTTTGGAGAAAGGCACACACTTTCTATTCTGCAAGTGGATTCAAGAGCATGTTTACACACACGAATATCATGTTTTCTTTGGTTTCTGGCACTTTCTGTGTAGAAAACTCAAATATGGGGAGGATTTGACTCTATATGGAACGAATTAGCGTTTGCAGGCAGAAAACAAAAAGTTACATGCCAAAATGCATTCAAAACCATAAAGTCCGTAGAGAATGTCCAGAAAATACAAACACACGCACAGGCTGTAGCAAGATCTGGGATCGAGATAGCCACAAACACCAGATATTTCTGCTTTCATCCAGGCGTATCCGGACAAAGTGTTGTGGAATTTGGGTGAAATTTAACCAAAAATATGACCGTCAAATGGGTTTTGGAGAAAAGCACAATCTTTCTGTTCAGGAAGTGGAGCCAATGTCATGTTTACAAGCACAAAAAATATCGTGTTTTCTCGGTTTTCTTAAGCTTTCTGCCTAGAACACGCGAAGGTGTGGAGGATTTGACTCCATGTGGAGCCTATTAGCGTTTGCCAGCAGAAATGAAAGTGTTAGATGCTAAAATGCATTCCAAACCGTCAAGTCCGTAGAGAATGTCCAGAAAACACCAACAAACACAGAGGCTGTAGCAAGATCTGGGATGGAGATAGCCACAACACACCAGCTACTTCTGCTTTCATCCAGGCATATCCAGAGAAGTGTTGTGGAATTCAGGTGAAATTAACCAAAAAATCACAGTCAAAGTGGTTTGGAGAAAAGCACAATCTTTCCGTACAGCAGGTGGATCCAATGTCATGTTGACAACACAAATATCATGTTTTCTCGGGTTTCTGATGTTTTCTGCGTAGAAAACTCGAATGTGTGGAGGATTTGACTCCATGTGGAACAAAGTAGCCTATGCCGTCAGAAAACAAAATGTTACATGCTAAAATGCATTCAAAACCGTCAAGTCCATAAAGATTGTCCAGAAAACACAAACACACACAGAGGCTGTAGCAAGATCTGGGATGGAGATAGCCACAACACACCAGATAGTTCTGCTTTCATCCAGGCATATCCGGACAAAGTTTTGGTGAATTCAGTGTACTTTTGCCTAAATAGCAATGTCAAAGTGGTTTTATCTTTCAACGGAAATAATTTTTTTCTCGGGTTTCTGAAGCCTTCTGCCTAGAAAATCTGAATGTGTGGAGGATTTGACTCCATGTGGAACCAATTAGCGTTTTCAGGCAGAAAACAAAAAGTTACATACTAAAATGCATTCCAAACCATCAAGACCGAGGGAATGTCCAGAAAACACAAAGAAACATAGAGGCTATAGCAAGATCTGGCTTTCAGAGAGCCAGAACACACCAGATATTTCTGCTTTCATCCAGGCATATCCAGACCAAGTGTTGTGGAATTCGGTGTAATTTAACCAGAAAATCACCGTCAAAGTGGTTTTGGAGAAAGGCACACACTTTCTATTCTGCAAGTGGATTCAAGAGCATGTTTACACACACGAATATCATGTTTTCTTTGGTTTCTGGCACTTTCTGTGTAGAAAACTCAAATATGGGGAGGATTTGACTCTATATGGAACGAATTAGCGTTTGCAGGCAGAAAACAAAAAGTTACATGCCAAAATGCATTCAAAACCATAAAGTCCGTAGAGAATGTCCAGAAAATACAAACACACGCACAGGCTGTAGCAAGATCTGGGATCGAGATAGCCACAAACACCAGATATTTCTGCTTTCATCCAGGCGTATCCGGACAAAGTGTTGTGGAATTTGGGTGAAATTTAACCAAAAATATGACCGTCAAATGGGTTTTGGAGAAAAGCACGATCTTTCTGTTCAGGAAGTGGAGCCAATGTCATGTTTACAAGCACAAAAAATATCATGTTTTCTCGGTTTTCTTAAGCTTTCTGCCTAGAACACGCGAAGGTGTGGAGGATTTGACTCCATGTGGAGCCTATTAGCGTTTGCCAGCAGAAAAGAAAGTGTTAGATGCTAAAATGCATTCCAAACCGTCAAGTCCGTAGAGAATGTCCAGAAAACACCAACAAACACAGAGGCTGTAGCAAGATCTGGGATGGAGATAACCACAACACACCAGCTACTTCTGCTTTCATCCAGGCATATCCAGAGAAGTGTTGTGGAATTCAGGTGAAATTAACCAAAAAATCACAGTCAAAGTGGTTTGGAGAAAAGCACAATCTTTCCGTACGGCAGGTGGATCCAATGTCATGTTGACAACACAAATATCATGTTTTCTCGGGTTTCTGATGTTTTCTGCATAGAAAACTCGAATGTGTGGAGGATTTGACTCCATGTGGAACAAAGTAGCCTATGCCGTCAGAAAACAAAATGTCACATGCTAAAATGCATTCAAAACCGTCAAGTCCATAAAGATTGTCCAGAAAACACAAACACACACAGAGGCTGTAGCAAGATCTGGGATGGAGATAGCCACAACACACCAGATAGTTCTGCTTTCATCCAGGCATATCCGGACAAAGTTTTGGTGAATTCAGTGTACTTTTGCCTAAATAGCAATGTCAAAGTGGTTTTATCTTTCAACGGAAATAATTTTTTTCTCGGGTTTCTGAAGCCTTCTGCCTAGAAAATCTGAATGTGTGGAGGATTTGACTCCATGTGGAACCAATTAGCGTTTTCAGGCAGAAAACAAAAAGTTACATACTAAAATGCATTCCAAACCATCAAGACCGAGGGAATGTCCAGAAAACACAAAGAAACATAGAGGCTATAGCAAGATCTGGCTTTCAGAGAGCCAGAACACACCAGATATTTCTGCTTTCATCCAGGCATATCCAGACCAAGTGTTGTGGAATTCGGTGTAATTTAACCAGAAAATCACCGTCAAAGTGGTTTTGGAGAAAGGCACACACTTTCTATTCTGCAAGTGGATTCAAGAGCATGTTTACACACACGAATATCATGTTTTCTTTGGTTTCTGGCACTTTCTGTGTAGAAAACTCAAATATGGGGAGGATTTGACTCTATATGGAACGAATTAGCGTTTGCAGGCAGAAAACAAAAAGTTACATGCCAAAATGCATTCAAAACCATAAAGTCCGTAGAGAATGTCCAGAAAATACAAACACACGCACAGGCTGTAGCAAGATCTGGGATCGAGATAGCCACAAACACCAGATATTTCTGCTTTCATCCAGGCGTATCCGGACAAAGTGTTGTGGAATTTGGGTGAAATTTAACCAAAAATATGACCGTCAAATGGGTTTTGGAGAAAAGCACAATCTTTCTGTTCAGGAAGTGGAGCCAATGTCATGTTTACAAGCACAAAAAATATCGTGTTTTCTCGGTTTTCTTAAGCTTTCTGCCTAGAACACGCGAAGGTGTGGAGGATTTGACTCCATGTGGAGCCTATTAGCGTTTGCCAGCAGAAATGAAAGTGTTAGATGCTAAAATGCATTCCAAACCGTCAAGTCCGTAGAGAATGTCCAGAAAACACCAACAAACACAGAGGCTGTAGCAAGATCTGGGATGGAGATAGCCACAACACACCAGCTACTTCTGCTTTCATCCAGGCATATCCAGAGAAGTGTTGTGGAATTCAGGTGAAATTAACCAAAAAATCACAGTCAAAGTGGTTTGG
Organism: Oryctolagus cuniculus; assembly: GCF_051225735.1. Taxonomy (NCBI): domain Eukaryota; kingdom Metazoa; phylum Chordata; class Mammalia; order Lagomorpha; family Leporidae; genus Oryctolagus; species Oryctolagus cuniculus. The sequence continues at coordinate 51,053,774 of NC_142877.1, forward strand.
AGAAAAGCACAATCTTTCCGTACAGCAGGTGGATCCAATGTCATGTTGACAACACAAATATCATGTTTTCTCGGGTTTCTGATGTTTTCTGCGTAGAAAACTCGAATGTGTGGAGGATTTGACTCCATGTGGAACAAAGTAGCCTATGCCGTCAGAAAACAAAATGTTACATGCTAAAATGCATTCAAAACCGTCAAGTCCATAAAGATTGTCCAGAAAACACAAACACACACAGAGGCTGTAGCAAGATCTGGGATGGAGATAGCCACAACACACCAGATAGTTCTGCTTTCATCCAGGCATATCCGGACAAAGTTTTGGTGAATTCAGTGTACTTTTGCCTAAATAGCAATGTCAAAGTGGTTTTATCTTTCAACGGAAATAATTTTTTTCTCGGGTTTCTGAAGCCTTCTGCCTAGAAAATCTGAATGTGTGGAGGATTTGACTCCATGTGGAACCAATTAGCGTTTTCAGGCAGAAAACAAAAAGTTACATACTAAAATGCATTCCAAACCATCAAGACCGAGGGAATGTCCAGAAAACACAAAGAAACATAGAGGCTATAGCAAGATCTGGCTTTCAGAGAGCCAGAACACACCAGATATTTCTGCTTTCATCCAGGCATATCCAGACCAAGTGTTGTGGAATTCGGTGTAATTTAACCAGAAAATCACCGTCAAAGTGGTTTTGGAGAAAGGCACACACTTTCTATTCTGCAAGTGGATTCAAGAGCATGTTTACACACACGAATATCATGTTTTCTTTGGTTTCTGGCACTTTCTGTGTAGAAAACTCAAATATGGGGAGGATTTGACTCTATATGGAACGAATTAGCGTTTGCAGGCAGAAAACAAAAAGTTACATGCCAAAATGCATTCAAAACCATAAAGTCCGTAGAGAATGTCCAGAAAATACAAACACACGCACAGGCTGTAGCAAGATCTGGGATCGAGATAGCCACAAACACCAGATATTTCTGCTTTCATCCAGGCGTATCCGGACAAAGTGTTGTGGAATTTGGGTGAAATTTAACCAAAAATATGACCGTCAAATGGGTTTTGGAGAAAAGCACGATCTTTCTGTTCAGGAAGTGGAGCCAATGTCATGTTTACAAGCACAAAAAATATCATGTTTTCTCGGTTTTCTTAAGCTTTCTGCCTAGAACACGCGAAGGTGTGGAGGATTTGACTCCATGTGGAGCCTATTAGCGTTTGCCAGCAGAAAAGAAAGTGTTAGATGCTAAAATGCATTCCAAACCGTCAAGTCCGTAGAGAATGTCCAGAAAACACCAACAAACACAGAGGCTGTAGCAAGATCTGGGATGGAGATAACCACAACACACCAGCTACTTCTGCTTTCATCCAGGCATATCCAGAGAAGTGTTGTGGAATTCAGGTGAAATTAACCAAAAAATCACAGTCAAAGTGGTTTGGAGAAAAGCACAATCTTTCCGTACGGCAGGTGGATCCAATGTCATGTTGACAACACAAATATCATGTTTTCTCGGGTTTCTGATGTTTTCTGCATAGAAAACTCGAATGTGTGGAGGATTTGACTCCATGTGGAACAAAGTAGCCTATGCCGTCAGAAAACAAAATGTCACATGCTAAAATGCATTCAAAACCGTCAAGTCCATAAAGATTGTCCAGAAAACACAAACACACACAGAGGCTGTAGCAAGATCTGGGATGGAGATAGCCACAACACACCAGATAGTTCTGCTTTCATCCAGGCATATCCGGACAAAGTTTTGGTGAATTCAGTGTACTTTTGCCTAAATAGCAATGTCAAAGTGGTTTTATCTTTCAACGGAAATAATTTTTTTCTCGGGTTTCTGAAGCCTTCTGCCTAGAAAATCTGAATGTGTGGAGGATTTGACTCCATGTGGAACCAATTAGCGTTTTCAGGCAGAAAACAAAAAGTTACATACTAAAATGCATTCCAAACCATCAAGACCGAGGGAATGTCCAGAAAACACAAAGAAACATAGAGGCTATAGCAAGATCTGGCTTTCAGAGAGCCAGAACACACCAGATATTTCTGCTTTCATCCAGGCATATCCAGACCAAGTGTTGTGGAATTCGGTGTAATTTAACCAGAAAATCACCGTCAAAGTGGTTTTGGAGAAAGGCACACACTTTCTATTCTGCAAGTGGATTCAAGAGCATGTTTACACACACGAATATCATGTTTTCTTTGGTTTCTGGCACTTTCTGTGTAGAAAACTCAAATATGGGGAGGATTTGACTCTATATGGAACGAATTAGCGTTTGCAGGCAGAAAACAAAAAGTTACATGCCAAAATGCATTCAAAACCATAAAGTCCGTAGAGAATGTCCAGAAAATACAAACACACGCACAGGCTGTAGCAAGATCTGGGATCGAGATAGCCACAAACACCAGATATTTCTGCTTTCATCCAGGCGTATCCGGACAAAGTGTTGTGGAATTTGGGTGAAATTTAACCAAAAATATGACCGTCAAATGGGTTTTGGAGAAAAGCACGATCTTTCTGTTCAGGAAGTGGAGCCAATGTCATGTTTACAAGCACAAAAAATATCGTGTTTTCTCGGTTTTCTTAAGCTTTCTGCCTAGAACACGCGAAGGTGTGGAGGATTTGACTCCATGTGGAGCCTATTAGCGTTTGCCAGCAGAAAAGAAAGTGTTAGATGCTAAAATGCATTCCAAACCGTCAAGTCCGTAGAGAATGTCCAGAAAACACCAACAAACACAGAGGCTGTAGCAAGATCTGGGATGGAGATAACCACAACACACCAGCTACTTCTGCTTTCATCCAGGCATATCCAGAGAAGTGTTGTGGAATTCAGGTGAAATTAACCAAAAAATCACAGTCAAAGTGGTTTGGAGAAAAGCACAATCTTTCCGTACGGCAGGTGGATCCAATGTCATGTTGACAACACAAATATCATGTTTTCTCGGGTTTCTGATGTTTTCTGCATAGAAAACTCGAATGTGTGGAGGATTTGACTCCATGTGGAACAAAGTAGCCTATGCCGTCAGAAAACAAAATGTCACATGCTAAAATGCATTCAAAACCGTCAAGTCCATAAAGATTGTCCAGAAAACACAAACACACACAGAGGCTGTAGCAAGATCTGGGATGGAGATAGCCACAACACACCAGATAGTTCTGCTTTCATCCAGGCATATCCGGACAAAGTTTTGGTGAATTCAGTGTACTTTTGCCTAAATAGCAATGTCAAAGTGGTTTTATCTTTCAACGGAAATAATTTTTTTCTCGGGTTTCTGAAGCCTTCTGCCTAGAAAATCTGAATGTGTGGAGGATTTGACTCCATGTGGAACCAATTAGCGTTTTCAGGCAGAAAACAAAAAGTTACATACTAAAATGCATTCCAAACCATCAAGACCGAGGGAATGTCCAGAAAACACAAAGAAACATAGAGGCTATAGCAAGATCTGGCTTTCAGAGAGCCAGAACACACCAGATATTTCTGCTTTCATCCAGGCATATCCAGACCAAGTGTTGTGGAATTCGGTGTAATTTAACCAGAAAATCACCGTCAAAGTGGTTTTGGAGAAAGGCACACACTTTCTATTCTGCAAGTGGATTCAAGAGCATGTTTACACACACGAATATCATGTTTTCTTTGGTTTCTGGCACTTTCTGTGTAGAAAACTCAAATATGGGGAGGATTTGACTCTATATGGAACGAATTAGCGTTTGCAGGCAGAAAACAAAAAGTTACATGCCAAAATGCATTCAAAACCATAAAGTCCGTAGAGAATGTCCAGAAAATACAAACACACGCACAGGCTGTAGCAAGATCTGGGATCGAGATAGCCACAAACACCAGATATTTCTGCTTTCATCCAGGCGTATCCGGACAAAGTGTTGTGGAATTTGGGTGAAATTTAACCAAAAATATGACCGTCAAATGGGTTTTGGAGAAAAGCACAATCTTTCTGTTCAGGAAGTGGAGCCAATGTCATGTTTACAAGCACAAAAAATATCGTGTTTTCTCGGTTTTCTTAAGCTTTCTGCCTAGAACACGCGAAGGTGTGGAGGATTTGACTCCATGTGGAGCCTATTAGCGTTTGCCAGCAGAAATGAAAGTGTTAGATGCTAAAATGCATTCCAAACCGTCAAGTCCGTAGAGAATGTCCAGAAAACACCAACAAACACAGAGGCTGTAGCAAGATCTGGGATGGAGATAGCCACAACACACCAGCTACTTCTGCTTTCATCCAGGCATATCCAGAGAAGTGTTGTGGAATTCAGGTGAAATTAACCAAAAAATCACAGTCAAAGTGGTTTGGAGAAAAGCACAATCTTTCCGTACGGCAGGTGGATCCAATGTCATGTTGACAACACAAATATCATGTTTTCTCGGGTTTCTGATGTTTTCTGCGTAGAAAACTCGAATGTGTGGAGGATTTGACTCCATGTGGAACAAAGTAGCCTATGCCGTCAGAAAACAAAATGTCACATGCTAAAATGCATTCAAAACCGTCAAGTCCATAAAGATTGTCCAGAAAACACAAACACACACAGAGGCTGTAGCAAGATCTGGGATGGAGATAGCCACAACACACCAGATAGTTCTGCTTTCATCCAGGCATATCCGGACAAAGTTTTGGTGAATTCAGTGTACTTTTGCCTAAATAGCAATGTCAAAGTGGTTTTATCTTTCAACGGAAATAATTTTTTTCTCGGGTTTCTGAAGCCTTCTGCCTAGAAAATCTGAATGTGTGGAGGATTTGACTCCATGTGGAACCAATTAGCGTTTTCAGGCAGAAAACAAAAAGTTACATACTAAAATGCATTCCAAACCATCAAGACCGAGGGAATGTCCAGAAAACACAAAGAAACATAGAGGCTATAGCAAGATCTGGCTTTCAGAGAGCCAGAACACACCAGATATTTCTGCTTTCATCCAGGCATATCCAGACCAAGTGTTGTGGAATTCGGTGTAATTTAACCAGAAAATCACCGTCAAAGTGGTTTTGGAGAAAGGCACACACTTTCTATTCTGCAAGTGGATTCAAGAGCATGTTTACACACACGAATATCATGTTTTCTTTGGTTTCTGGCACTTTCTGTGTAGAAAACTCAAATATGGGGAGGATTTGACTCTATATGGAACGAATTAGCGTTTGCAGGCAGAAAACAAAAAGTTACATGCCAAAATGCATTCAAAACCATAAAGTCCGTAGAGAATGTCCAGAAAATACAAACACACGCACAGGCTGTAGCAAGATCTGGGATCGAGATAGCCACAAACACCAGATATTTCTGCTTTCATCCAGGCGTATCCGGACAAAGTGTTGTGGAATTTGGGTGAAATTTAACCAAAAATATAACCGTCAAATGGGTTTTGGAGAAAAGCACAATCTTTCTGTTCAGGAAGTGGAGCCAATGTCATGTTTACAAGCACAAAAAATATCGTGTTTTCTCGGTTTTCTTAAGCTTTCTGCCTAGAACACGCGAAGGTGTGGAGGATTTGACTCCATGTGGAGCCTATTAGCGTTTGCCAGCAGAAATGAAAGTGTTAGATGCTAAAATGCATTCCAAACCGTCAAGTCCGTAGAGAATGTCCAGAAAACACCAACAAACACAGAGGCTGTAGCAAGATCTGGGATGGAGATAGCCACAACACACCAGCTACTTCTGCTTTCATCCAGGCATATCCAGAGAAGTGTTGTGGAATTCAGGTGAAATTAACCAAAAAATCACAGTCAAAGTGGTTTGGAGAAAAGCACAATCTTTCCGTACGGCAGGTGGATCCAATGTCATGTTGACAACACAAATATCATGTTTTCTCGGGTTTCTGATGTTTTCTGCGTAGAAAACTCGAATGTGTGGAGGATTTGACTCCATGTGGAACAAAGTAGCCTATGCCGTCAGAAAACAAAATGTTACATGCTAAAATGCATTCAAAACCGTCAAGTCCATAAAGATTGTCCAGAAAACACAAACACACACAGAGGCTGTAGCAAGATCTGGGATGGAGATAGCCACAACACACCAGATAGTTCTGCTTTCATCCAGGCATATCCGGACAAAGTTTTGGTGAATTCAGTGTACTTTTGCCTAAATAGCAATGTCAAAGTGGTTTTATCTTTCAACGGAAATAATTTTTTTCTCGGGTTTCTGAAGCCTTCTGCCTAGAAATTCTGAATGTGTGGAGGATTTGACTCCATGTGGAACCAATTAGCGTTTTCAGGCAGAAAACAAAAAGTTACATACTAAAATGCATTCCAAACCATCAAGACCGAGGGAATGTCCAGAAAACACAAAGAAACATAGAGGCTATAGCAAGATCTGGCTTTCAGAGAGCCAGAACACACCAGATATTTCTGCTTTCATCCAGGCATATCCAGACCAAGTGTTGTGGAATTCGGTGTAATTTAACCAGAAAATCACCGTCAAAGTGGTTTTGGAGAAAGGCACACACTTTCTATTCTGCAAGTGGATTCAAGAGCATGTTTACACACACGAATATCATGTTTTCTTTGGTTTCTGGCACTTTCTGTGTAGAAAACTCAAATATGGGGAGGATTTGACTCTATATGGAACGAATTAGCGTTTGCAGGCAGAAAACAAAAAGTTACATGCCAAAATGCATTCAAAACCATAAAGTCCGTAGAGAATGTCCAGAAAATACAAACACACGCACAGGCTGTAGCAAGATCTGGGATCGAGATAGCCACAAACACCAGATATTTCTGCTTTCATCCAGGCGTATCCGGACAAAGTGTTGTGGAATTTGGGTGAAATTTAACCAAAAATATGACCGTCAAATGGGTTTTGGAGAAAAGCACGATCTTTCTGTTCAGGAAGTGGAGCCAATGTCATGTTTACAAGCACAAAAAATATCATGTTTTCTCGGTTTTCTTAAGCTTTCTGCCTAGAACACGCGAAGGTGTGGAGGATTTGACTCCATGTGGAGCCTATTAGCGTTTGCCAGCAGAAAAGAAAGTGTTAGATGCTAAAATGCATTCCAAACCGTCAAGTCCGTAGAGAATGTCCAGAAAACACCAACAAACACAGAGGCTGTAGCAAGATCTGGGATGGAGATAACCACAACACACCAGCTACTTCTGCTTTCATCCAGGCATATCCAGAGAAGTGTTGTGGAATTCAGGTGAAATTAACCAAAAAATCACAGTCAAAGTGGTTTGGAGAAAAGCACAATCTTTCCGTACGGCAGGTGGATCCAATGTCATGTTGACAACACAAATATCATGTTTTCTCGGGTTTCTGATGTTTTCTGCATAGAAAACTCGAATGTGTGGAGGATTTGACTCCATGTGGAACAAAGTAGCCTATGCCGTCAGAAAACAAAATGTCACATGCTAAAATGCATTCAAAACCGTCAAGTCCATAAAGATTGTCCAGAAAACACAAACACACACAGAGGCTGTAGCAAGATCTGGGATGGAGATAGCCACAACACACCAGATAGTTCTGCTTTCATCCAGGCATATCCGGACAAAGTTTTGGTGAATTCAGTGTACTTTTGCCTAAATAGCAATGTCAAAGTGGTTTTATCTTTCAACGGAAATAATTTTTTTCTCGGGTTTCTGAAGCCTTCTGCCTAGAAAATCTGAATGTGTGGAGGATTTGACTCCATGTGGAACCAATTAGCGTTTTCAGGCAGAAAACAAAAAGTTACATACTAAAATGCATTCCAAACCATCAAGACCGAGGGAATGTCCAGAAAACACAAAGAAACATAGAGGCTATAGCAAGATCTGGCTTTCAGAGAGCCAGAACACACCAGATATTTCTGCTTTCATCCAGGCATATCCAGACCAAGTGTTGTGGAATTCGGTGTAATTTAACCAGAAAATCACCGTCAAAGTGGTTTTGGAGAAAGGCACACACTTTCTATTCTGCAAGTGGATTCAAGAGCATGTTTACACACACGAATATCATGTTTTCTTTGGTTTCTGGCACTTTCTGTGTAGAAAACTCAAATATGGGGAGGATTTGACTCTATATGGAACGAATTAGCGTTTGCAGGCAGAAAACAAAAAGTTACATGCCAAAATGCATTCAAAACCATAAAGTCCGTAGAGAATGTCCAGAAAATACAAACACACGCACAGGCTGTAGCAAGATCTGGGATCGAGATAGCCACAAACACCAGATATTTCTGCTTTCATCCAGGCGTATCCGGACAAAGTGTTGTGGAATTTGGGTGAAATTTAACCAAAAATATGACCGTCAAATGGGTTTTGGAGAAAAGCACAATCTTTCTGTTCAGGAAGTGGAGCCAATGTCATGTTTACAAGCACAAAAAATATCGTGTTTTCTCGGTTTTCTTAAGCTTTCTGCCTAGAACACGCGAAGGTGTGGAGGATTTGACTCCATGGGGAGCCTATTAGCGTTTGCCAGCAGAAAAGAAAGTGTTAGATGCTAAAATGCATTCCAAACCGTCAAGTCCGTAGAGAATGTCCAGAAAACACCAACAAACACAGAGGCTGTAGCAAGATCTGGGATGGAGATAGCCACAACACACCAGCTACTTCTGCTTTCACCCAGGCATATCCAGAGAAGTGTTGTGGAATTCAGGTGAAATTAACCAAAAAATCACAGTCAAAGTGGTTTGGAGAAAAGCACAATCTTTCCGTACGGCAGGTGGATCCAATGTCATGTTGACAACACAAATATCATGTTTTCTCGGGTTTCTGATGTTTTCTGCGTAGAAAACTCGAATGTGTGGAGGATTTGACTCCATGTGGAACAAAGTAGCCTATGCCGTCAGAAAACAAAATGTCACATGCTAAAATGCATTCAAAACCGTCAAATCCATAAAGATTGTCCAGAAAACACAAACACACACAGAGGCTGTAGCAAGATCTGGGATGGAGATAGCCACAACACACCAGATAGTTCTGCTTTCATCCAGGCATATCCGGACAAAGTTTTGGTGAATTCAGTGTACTTTTGCCTAAATAGCAATGTCAAAGTGGTTTTATCTTTCAACGGAAATAATTTTTTTCTCGGGTTTCTGAAGCCTTCTGCCTAGAAAATCTGAATGTGTGGAGGATTTGACTCCATGTGGAACCAATTAGCGTTTTCAGGCAGAAAACAAAAAGTTACATACTAAAATGCATTCCAAACCATCAAGACCGAGGGAATGTCCAGAAAACACAAAGAAACATAGAGGCTATAGCAAGATCTGGCTTTCAGAGAGCCAGAACACACCAGATATTTCTGCTTTCATCCAGGCATATCCAGACCAAGTGTTGTGGAATTCGGTGTAATTTAACCAGAAAATCACCGTCAAAGTGGTTTTGGAGAAAGGCACACACTTTCTATTCTGCAAGTGGATTCAAGAGCATGTTTACACACACGAATATCATGTTTTCTTTGGTTTCTGGCACTTTCTGTGTAGAAAACTCAAATATGGGGAGGATTTGACTCTATATGGAACGAATTAGCGTTTGCAGGCAGAAAACAAAAAGTTACATGCCAAAATGCATTCAAAACCATAAAGTCCGTAGAGAATGTCCAGAAAATACAAACACACGCACAGGCTGTAGCAAGATCTGGGATCGAGATAGCCACAAACACCAGATATTTCTGCTTTCATCCAGGCGTATCCGGACAAAGTGTTGTGGAATTTGGGTGAAATTTAACCAAAAATATGACCGTCCAATTGGTTTTGGAGAAAAGCACAATCTTTCTGTCCAGGAAGTGGAGCCAATGTCATGTTTACAAGCACAAAAAATATCGTGTTTTCTCGGTTTTCTTAAGCTTTCTGCCTAGAACACGCGAAGGTGTGGAGGATTTGACTCCATGTGGAGCCTATTAGCGTTTGCCAGCAGAAAAGAAAGTGTTAGATGCTAAAGTGCATTCCAAACCGTCAAGTCCGTAGAGAATGTCCAGAAAACACCAACAAACACAGAGGCTGTAGCAAGATCTGGGATGGAGATAGCCACAACACACCAGCTACTTCTGCTTTCATCCAGGCATATCCAGAGAAGTGTTGTGGAATTCAGGTGAAATTAACCAAAAAATCACAGTCAAAGTGGTTTGGAGAAAAGCACAATCTTTCCGTACGGCAGGTGGATCCAATGTCATGTTGACAACACAAATATCATGTTTTCTCGGGTTTCTGATGTTTTCTGCGTAGAAAACTCGAATGTGTGGAGGATTTGACTCCATGTGGAACAAAGTAGCCTATGCCGTCAGAAAACAAAATGTTACATGCTAAAATGCATTCAAAACCGTCAAGTCCATAAAGATTGTCCAGAAAACACAAACACACACAGAGGCTGTAGCAAGATCTGGGATGGAGATAGCCACAACACACCAGATAGTTCTGCTTTCATCCAGGCATATCCGGACAAAGTTTTGGTGAATTCAGTGTACTTTTGCCTAAATAGCAATGTCAAAGTGGTTTTATCTTTCAACGGAAATAATTTTTCTCTCGGGTTTCTGAAGCCTTCTGCCTAGAAAATCTGAATGTGTGGAGGATTTGACTCCATGTGGAACCAATTAGCGTTTTCAGGCAGAAAACAAAAAGTTACATACTAAAATGCATTCCAAACCATCAAGACCGAGGGAATGTCCAGAAAACACAAAGAAACATAGAGGCTATAGCAAGATCTGGCTTTCAGAGAGCCAGAACACACCAGATATTTCTGCTTTCATCCAGGCATATCCAGACCAAGTGTTGTGGAATTCGGTGTAATTTAACCAGAAAATCACCGTCAAAGTGGTTTTGGAGAAAGGCACACACTTTCTATTCTGCAAGTGGATTCAAGAGCATGTTTACACACACGAATATCATGTTTTCTTTGGTTTCTGGCACTTTCTGTGTAGAAAACTCAAATATGGGGAGGATTTGACTCTATATGGAACGAATTAGCGTTTGCAGGCAGAAAACAAAAAGTTACATGCCAAAATGCATTCAAAACCATAAAGTCCATAGAGAATGTCCAGAAAATACAAACACACGCACAGGCTGTAGCAAGATCTGGGATCGAGATAGCCACAAACACCAGATATTTCTGCTTTCATCCAGGCGTATCCGGACAAAGTGTTGTGGAATTTGGGTGAAATTTAACCAAAAATATGACCGTCCAATTGGTTTTGGAGAAAAGCACAATCTTTCTGTCCAGGAAGTGGAGCCAATGTCATGTTTACAAGCACAAAAAATATCGTGTTTTCTCGGTTTTCTTAAGCTTTCTGCCTAGAACACGCGAAGGTGTGGAGCATTTGACTCCATGTGGAGCCTATTAGCGTTTGCCAGCAGAAAAGAAAGTGTTAGATGCTAAAGTGCATTCCAAACCGTCAAGTCCGTAGAGAATGTCCAGAAAACACCAACAAACACAGAGGCTGTAGCAAGATCTGGGATGGAGATAGCCACAACACACCAGCTACTTCTGCTTTCATCCAGGCATATCCAGAGAAGTGTTGTGGAATTCAGGTGAAATTAACCAAAAAATCACAGTCAAAGTGGTTTGGAGAAAAGCACAATCTTTCCGTACGGCAGGTGGATCCAATGTCATGTTGACAACACAAATATCATGTTTTCTCGGGTTTCTGATGTTTTCTGCGTAGAAAACTCGAATGTGTGGAGGATTTGACTCCATGTGGAACAAAGTAGCCTATGCCGTCAGAAAACAAAATGTTACATGCTAAAATGCATTCAAAACCGTCAAGTCCATAAAGATTGTCCAGAAAACACAAACACACACAGAGGCTGTAGCAAGATCTGGGATGGAGATAGCCACAACACACCAGATAGTTCTGCTTTCATCCAGGCATATCCGGACAAAGTTTTGGTGAATTCAGTGTACTTTTGCCTAAATAGCAATGTCAAAGTGGTTTTATCTTTCAACGGAAATAATTTTTCTCTCGGGTTTCTGAAGCCTTCTGCCTAGAAAATCTGAATGTGTGGAGGATTTGACTCCATGTGGAACCAATTAGCGTTTTCAGGCAGAAAACAAAAAGTTACATACTAAAATGCATTCCAAACCATCAAGACCGAGGGAATGTCCAGAAAACACAAAGAAACATAGAGGCTATAGCAAGATCTGGCTTTCAGAGAGCCAGAACACACCAGATATTTCTGCTTTCATCCAGGCATATCCAGACCAAGTGTTGTGGAATTCGGTGTAATTTAACCAGAAAATCACCGTCAAAGTGGTTTTGGAGAAAGGCACACACTTTCTATTCTGCAAGTGGATTCAAGAGCATGTTTACACACACGAATATCATGTTTTCTTTGGTTTCTGGCACTTTCTGTGTAGAAAACTCAAATATGGGGAGGATTTGACTCTATATGGAACGAATTAGCGTTTGCAGGCAGAAAACAAAAAGTTACATGCCAAAATGCATTCAAAACCATAAAGTCCGTAGAGAATGTCCAGAAAATACAAACACACGCACAGGCTGTAGCAAGATCTGGGATCGAGATAGCCACAAACACCAGATATTTCTGCTTTCATCCAGGCGTATCCGGACAAAGTGTTGTGGAATTTGGGTGAAATTTAACCAAAAATATGACCGTCCAATGGGTTTTGGAGAAAAGCACAATCTTTCTGTCCAGGAAGTGGAGCCAATGTCATGTTTACAAGCACAAAAAATATCGTGTTTTCTCGGTTTTCTTAAGCTTTCTGCCTAGAACACGCGAAGGTGTGGAGGATTTGACTCCATGTGGAGCCTATTAGCGTTTGCCAGCAGAAAAGAAAGTGTTAGATGCTAAAGTGCATTCCAAACCGTCAAGTCCGTAGAGAATGTCCAGAAAACACCAACAAACACAGAGGCTGTAGCAAGATCTGGGATGGAGATAGCCACAACACACCAGCTACTTCTGCTTTCATCCAGGCATATCCAGAGAAGTGTTGTGGAATTCAGGTGAAATTAACCAAAAAATCACAGTCAAAGTGGTTTGGAGAAAAGCACAATCTTTCCGTACGGCAGGTGGATCCAATGTCATGTTGACAACACAAATATCATGTTTTCTCGGGTTTCTGATGTTTTCTGCGTAGAAAACTCGAATGTGTGGAGGATTTGACTCCATGTGGAACAAAGTAGCCTATGCCGTCAGAAAACAAAATGTTACATGCTAAAATGCATTCAAAACCGTCAAGTCCATAAAGATTGTCCAGAAAACACAAACACACACAGAGGCTGTAGCAAGATCTGGGATGGAGATAGCCACAACACACCAGATAGTTCTGCTTTCATCCAGGCATATCCGGACAAAGTTTTGGTGAATTCAGTGTACTTTTGCCTAAATAGCAATGTCAAAGTGGTTTTATCTTTCAACGGAAATAATTTTTCTCTCGGGTTTCTGAAGCCTTCTGCCTAGAAAATCTGAATGTGTGGAGGATTTGACTCCATGTGGAACCAATTAGCGTTTTCAGGCAGAAAACAAAAAGTTACATACTAAAATGCATTCCAAACCATCAAGACCGAGGGAATGTCCAGAAAACACAAAGAAACATAGAGGCTATAGCAAGATCTGGCTTTCAGAGAGCCAGAACACACCAGATATTTCTGCTTTCATCCAGGCATATCCAGACCAAGTGTTGTGGAATTCGGTGTAATTTAACCAGAAAATCACCGTCAAAGTGGTTTTGGAGAAAGGCACACACTTTCTATTCTGCAAGTGGATTCAAGAGCATGTTTACACACACGAATATCATGTTTTCTTTGGTTTCTGGCACTTTCTGTGTAGAAAACTCAAATATGGGGAGGATTTGACTCTATATGGAACGAATTAGCGTTTGCAGGCAGAAAACAAAAAGTTACATGCCAAAATGCATTCAAAACCATAAAGTCCGTAGAGAATGTCCAGAAAATACAAACACACGCACAGGCTGTAGCAAGATCTGGGATCGAGATAGCCACAAACACCAGATATTTCTGCTTTCATCCAGGCGTATCCGGACAAAGTGTTGTGGAATTTGGGTGAAATTTAACCAAAAATATGACCGTCCAATTGGTTTTGGAGAAAAGCACAATCTTTCTGTCCAGGAAGTGGAGCCAATGTCATGTTTACAAGCACAAAAAATATCGTGTTTTCTCGGTTTTCTTAAGCTTTCTGCCTAGAACACGCGAAGGTGTGGAGGATTTGACTCCATGTGGAGCCTATTAGCGTTTGCCAGCAGAAAAGAAAGTGTTAGATGCTAAAGTGCATTCCAAACCGTCAAGTCCGTAGAGAATGTCCAGAAAACACCAACAAACACAGAGGCTGTAGCAAGATCTGGGATGGAGATAGCCACAACACACCAGCTACTTCTGCTTTCATCCAGGCATATCCAGAGAAGTGTTGTGGAATTCAGGTGAAATTAACCAAAAAATCACAGTCAAAGTGGTTTGGAGAAAAGCACAATCTTTCCGTACGGCAGGTGGATCCAATGTCATGTTGACAACACAAATATCATGTTTTCTCGGGTTTCTGATGTTTTCTGCGTAGAAAACTCGAATGTGTGGAGGATTTGACTCCATGTGGAACAAAGTAGCCTATGCCGTCAGAAAACAAAATGTTACATGCTAAAATGCATTCAAAACCGTCAAGTCCATAAAGATTGTCCAGAAAACACAAACACACACAGAGGCTGTAGCAAGATCTGGGATGGAGATAGCCACAACACACCAGATAGTTCTGCTTTCATCCAGGCATATCCGGACAAAGTTTTGGTGAATTCAGTGTACTTTTGCCTAAATAGCAATGTCAAAGTGGTTTTATCTTTCAACGGAAATAATTTTTCTCTCGGGTTTCTGAAGCCTTCTGCCTAGAAAATCTGAATGTGTGGAGGATTTGACTCCATGTGGAACCAATTAGCGTTTTCAGGCAGAAAACAAAAAGTTACATACTAAAATGCATTCCAAACCATCAAGACCGAGGGAATGTCCAGAAAACACAAAGAAACATAGAGGCTATAGCAAGATCTGGCTTTCAGAGAGCCAGAACACACCAGATATTTCTGCTTTCATCCAGGCATATCCAGACCAAGTGTTGTGGAATTCGGTGTAATTTAACCAGAAAATCACCGTCAAAGTGGTTTTGGAGAAAGGCACACACTTTCTATTCTGCAAGTGGATTCAAGAGCATGTTTACACACACGAATATCATGTTTTCTTTGGTTTCTGGCACTTTCTGTGTAGAAAACTCAAATATGGGGAGGATTTGACTCTATATGGAACGAATTAGCGTTTGCAGGCAGAAAACAAAAAGTTACATGCCAAAATGCATTCAAAACCATAAAGTCCGTAGAGAATGTCCAGAAAATACAAACACACGCACAGGCTGTAGCAAGATCTGGGATCGAGATAGCCACAAACACCAGATATTTCTGCTTTCATCCAGGCGTATCCGGACAAAGTGTTGTGGAATTTGGGTGAAATTTAACCAAAAATATGACCGTCCAATTGGTTTTGGAGAAAAGCACAATCTTTCTGTCCAGGAAGTGGAGCCAATGTCATGTTTACAAGCACAAAAAATATCGTGTTTTCTCGGTTTTCTTAAGCTTTCTGCCTAGAACACGCGAAGGTGTGGAGCATTTGACTCCATGTGGAGCCTATTAGCGTTTGCCAGCAGAAAAGAAAGTGTTAGATGCTAAAGTGCATTCCAAACCGTCAAGTCCGTAGAGAATGTCCAGAAAACACCAACAAACACAGAGGCTGTAGCAAGATCTGGGATGGAGATAGCCACAACACACCAGCTACTTCTGCTTTCATCCAGGCATATCCAGAGAAGTGTTGTGGAATTCAGGTGAAATTAACCAAAAAATCACAGTCAAAGTGGTTTGGAGAAAAGCACAATCTTTCCGTACGGCAGGTGGATCCAATGTCATGTTGACAACACAAATATCATGTTTTCTCGGGTTTCTGATGTTTTCTGCGTAGAAAACTCGAATGTGTGGAGGATTTGACTCCATGTGGAACAAAGTAGCCTATGCCGTCAGAAAACAAAATGTTACATGCTAAAATGCATTCAAAACCGTCAAGTCCATAAAGATTGTCCAGAAAACACAAACACACACAGAGGCTGTAGCAAGATCTGGGATGGAGATAGCCACAACACACCAGATAGTTCTGCTTTCATCCAGGCATATCCGGACAAAGTTTTGGTGAATTCAGTGTACTTTTGCCTAAATAGCAATGTCAAAGTGGTTTTATCTTTCAACGGAAATAATTTTTCTCTCGGGTTTCTGAAGCCTTCTGCCTAGAAAATCTGAATGTGTGGAGGATTTGACTCCATGTGGAACCAATTAGCGTTTTCAGGCAGAAAACAAAAAGTTACATACTAAAATGCATTCCAAACCATCAAGACCGAGGGAATGTCCAGAAAACACAAAGAAACATAGAGGCTATAGCAAGATCTGGCTTTCAGAGAGCCAGAACACACCAGATATTTCTGCTTTCATCCAGGCATATCCAGACCAAGTGTTGTGGAATTCGGTGTAATTTAACCAGAAAATCACCGTCAAAGTGGTTTTGGAGAAAGGCACACACTTTCTATTCTGCAAGTGGATTCAAGAGCATGTTTACACACACGAATATCATGTTTTCTTTGGTTTCTGGCACTTTCTGTGTAGAAAACTCAAATATGGGGAGGATTTGACTCTATATGGAACGAATTAGCGTTTGCAGGCAGAAAACAAAAAGTTACATGCCAAAATGCATTCAAAACCATAAAGTCCGTAGAGAATGTCCAGAAAATACAAACACACGCACAGGCTGTAGCAAGATCTGGGATCGAGATAGCCACAAACACCAGATATTTCTGCTTTCATCCAGGCGTATCCGGACAAAGTGTTGTGGAATTTGGGTGAAATTTAACCAAAAATATGACCGTCCAATGGGTTTTGGAGAAAAGCACAATCTTTCTGTCCAGGAAGTGGAGCCAATGTCATGTTTACAAGCACAAAAAATATCGTGTTTTCTCGGTTTTCTTAAGCTTTCTGCCTAGAACACGCGAAGGTGTGGAGGATTTGACTCCATGTGGAGCCTATTAGCGTTTGCCAGCAGAAAAGAAAGTGTTAGATGCTAAAGTGCATTCCAAACCGTCAAGTCCGTAGAGAATGTCCAGAAAACACCAACAAACACAGAGGCTGTAGCAAGATCTGGGATGGAGATAGCCACAACACACCAGCTACTTCTGCTTTCATCCAGGCATATCCAGAGAAGTGTTGTGGAATTCAGGTGAAATTAACCAAAAAATCACAGTCAAAGTGGTTTGGAGAAAAGCACAATCTTTCCGTACGGCAGGTGGATCCAATGTCATGTTGACAACACAAATATCATGTTTTCTCGGGTTTCTGATGTTTTCTGCGTAGAAAACTCGAATGTGTGGAGGATTTGACTCCATGTGGAACAAAGTAGCCTATGCCGTCAGAAAACAAAATGTTACATGCTAAAATGCATTCAAAACCGTCAAGTCCATAAAGATTGTCCAGAAAACACAAACACACACAGAGGCTGTAGCAAGATCTGGGATGGAGATAGCCACAACACACCAGATAGTTCTGCTTTCATCCAGGCATATCCGGACAAAGTTTTGGTGAATTCAGTGTACTTTTGCCTAAATAGCAATGTCAAAGTGGTTTTATCTTTCAACGGAAATAATTTTTCTCTCGGGTTTCTGAAGCCTTCTGCCTAGAAAATCTGAATGTGTGGAGGATTTGACTCCATGTGGAACCAATTAGCGTTTTCAGGCAGAAAACAAAAAGTTACATACTAAAATGCATTCCAAACCATCAAGACCGAGGGAATGTCCAGAAAACACAAAGAAACATAGAGGCTATAGCAAGATCTGGCTTTCAGAGAGCCAGAACACACCAGATATTTCTGCTTTCATCCAGGCATATCCAGACCAAGTGTTGTGGAATTCGGTGTAATTTAACCAGAAAATCACCGTCAAAGTGGTTTTGGAGAAAGGCACACACTTTCTATTCTGCAAGTGGATTCAAGAGCATGTTTACACACACGAATATCATGTTTTCTTTGGTTTCTGGCACTTTCTGTGTAGAAAACTCAAATATGGGGAGGATTTGACTCTATATGGAACGAATTAGCGTTTGCAGGCAGAAAACAAAAAGTTACATGCCAAAATGCATTCAAAACCATAAAGTCCGTAGAGAATGTCCAGAAAATACAAACACACGCACAGGCTGTAGCAAGATCTGGGATCGAGATAGCCACAAACACCAGATATTTCTGCTTTCATCCAGGCGTATCCGGACAAAGTGTTGTGGAATTTGGGTGAAATTTAACCAAAAATATGACCGTCCAATGGGTTTTGGAGAAAAGCACAATCTTTCTGTCCAGGAAGTGGAGCCAATGTCATGTTTACAAGCACAAAAAATATCGTGTTTTCTCGGTTTTCTTAAGCTTTCTGCCTAGAACACGCGAAGGTGTGGAGGATTTGACTCCATGTGGAGCCTATTAGCGTTTGCCAGCAGAAAAGAAAGTGTTAGATGCTAAAATGCATTCCAAACCGTCAAGTCCGTAGAGAATGTCCAGAAAACACCAACAAACACAGAGGCTGTAGCAAGATCTGGGATGGAGATAGCCACAACACACCAGCTACTTCTGCTTTCATCCAGGCATATCCAGAGAAGTGTTGTGGAATTCAGGTGAAATTAACCAAAAAATCACAGTCAAAGTGGTTTGGAGAAAAGCACAATCTTTCCGTACGGCAGGTGGATCCAATGTCATGTTGACAACACAAATATCATGTTTTCTCGGGTTTCTGATGTTTTCTGCGTAGAAAACTCGAATGTGTGGAGGATTTGACTCCATGTGGAACAAAGTAGCCTATGCCGTCAGAAAACAAAATGTTACATGCTAAAATGCATTCAAAACCGTCAAGTCCATAAAGATTGTCCAGAAAACACAAACACACACAGAGGCTGTAGCAAGATCTGGGATGGAGATAGCCACAACACACCAGATAGTTCTGCTTTCATCCAGGCATATCCGGACAAAGTTTTGGTGAATTCAGTGTACTTTTGCCTAAATAGCAATGTCAAAGTGGTTTTATCTTTCAACGGAAATAATTTTTTTCTCGGGTTTCTGAAGCCTTCTGCCTAGAAAATCTGAATGTGTGGAGGATTTGACTCCATGTGGAACCAATTAGCGTTTTCAGGCAGAAAACAAAAAGTTACATACTAAAATGCATTCCAAACCATCAAGACCGAGGGAATGTCCAGAAAACACAAAGAAACATAGAGGCTATAGCAAGATCTGGCTTTCAGAGAGCCAGAACACACCAGATATTTCTGCTTTCATCCAGGCATATCCAGACCAAGTGTTGTGGAATTCGGTGTAATTTAACCAGAAAATCACCGTCAAAGTGGTTTTGGAGAAAGGCACACACTTTCTATTCTGCAAGTGGATTCAAGAGCATGTTTACACACACGAATATCATGTTTTCTTTGGTTTCTGGCACTTTCTGTGTAGAAAACTCAAATATGGGGAGGATTTGACTCTATATGGAACGAATTAGCGTTTGCAGGCAGAAAACAAAAAGTTACATGCCAAAATGCATTCAAAACCATAAAGTCCGTAGAGAATGTCCAGAAAATACAAACACACGCACAGGCTGTAGCAAGATCTGGGATCGAGATAGCCACAAACACCAGATATTTCTGCTTTCATCCAGGCGTATCCGGACAAAGTGTTGTGGAATTTGGGTGAAATTTAACCAAATATATGACCGTCAAATTGGTTTTGGAGAAAAGCACAATCTTTCTGTTCAGGAAGTGGAGCCAATGTCATGTTTACAAGCACAAAAAATATCGTGTTTTCTCGGTTTTCTTAAGCTTTCTGCCTAGAACACGCGAAGGTGTGGAGGATTTGACTCCATGTGGAGCCTATTAGCGTTTGCCAGCAGAAATGAAAGTGTTAGATGCTAAAATGCATTCCAAACCGTCAAGTCCGTAGAGAATGTCCAGAAAACACCAACAAACACAGAGGCTGTAGCAAGATCTGGGATGGAGATAGCCACAACACACCAGCTACTTCTGCTTTCATCCAGGCATATCCAGAGAAGTGTTGTGGAATTCAGGTGAAATTAACCAAAAAATCACAGTCAAAGTGGTTTGGAGAAAAGCACAATCTTTCCGTACGGCAGGTGGATCCAATGTCATGTTGACAACACAAATATCATGTTTTCTCGGGTTTCTGATGTTTTCTGCGTAGAAAACTCGAATGTGTGGAGGATTTGACTCCATGTGGAACAAAGTAGCCTATGCCGTCAGAAAACAAAATGTTACATGCTAAAATGCATTCAAAACCGTCAAGTCCATAAAGATTGTCCAGAAAACACAAACACACACAGAGGCTGTAGCAAGATCTGGGATGGAGATAGCCACAACACACCAGATAGTTCTGCTTTCATCCAGGCATATCCGGACAAAGTTTTGGTGAATTCAGTGTACTTTTGCCTAAATAGCAATGTCAAAGTGGTTTTATCTTTCAACGGAAATAATTTTTTTCTCGGGTTTCTGAAGCCTTCTGCCTAGAAAATCTGAATGTGTGGAGGATTTGACTCCATGTGGAACCAATTAGCGTTTTCAGGCAGAAAACAAAAAGTTACATACTAAAATGCATTCCAAACCATCAAGACCGAGGGAATGTCCAGAAAACACAAAGAAACATAGAGGCTATAGCAAGATCTGGCTTTCAGAGAGCCAGAACACACCAGATATTTCTGCTTTCATCCAGGCATATCCAGACCAAGTGTTGTGGAATTCGGTGTAATTTAACCAGAAAATCACCGTCAAAGTGGTTTTGGAGAAAGGCACACACTTTCTATTCTGCAAGTGGATTCAAGAGCATGTTTACACACACGAATATCATGTTTTCTTTGGTTTCTGGCACTTTCTGTGTAGAAAACTCAAATATGGGGAGGATTTGACTCTATATGGAACGAATTAGCGTTTGCAGGCAGAAAACAAAAAGTTACATGCCAAAATGCATTCAAAACCATAAAGTCCGTAGAGAATGTCCAGAAAATACAAACACACGCACAGGCTGTAGCAAGATCTGGGATCGAGATAGCCACAAACACCAGATATTTCTGCTTTCATCCAGGCGTATCCGGACAAAGTGTTGTGGAATTTGGGTGAAATTTAACCAAAAATATGACCGTCAAATGGGTTTTGGAGAAAAGCACAATCTTTCTGTCCAGGAAGTGGAGCCAATGTCATGTTTACAAGCACAAAAAATATCGTGTTTTCTCGGTTTTCTTAAGCTTTCTGCCTAGAACACGCGAAGGTGTGGAGGATTTGACTCCATGTGGAGCCTATTAGCGTTTGCCAGCAGAAAAGAAAGTGTTAGATGCTAAAGTGCATTCCAAACCGTCAAGTCCGTAGAGAATGTCCAGAAAACACCAACAAACACAGAGGCTGTAGCTTGCCTCCATCTGGGATGGAGATAACCACAACACACCAGCTACTTCTGCTTTCATCCAGGCATATCCAGAGAAGTGTTGTGGAATTCAGGTGAAATTAACCAAAAAATCACAGTCAAAGTGGTTTGGAGAAAAGCACAATCTTTCCGTACGGCAGGTGGATCCAATGTCATGTTGACAACACAAATATCATGTTTTCTCGGGTTTCTGATGTTTTCTGCATAGAAAACTCGAATGTGTGGAGGATTTGACTCCATGTGGAACAAAGTAGCCTATGCCGTCAGAAAACAAAATGTTACATGCTAAAATGCATTCAAAACCGTCAAGTCCATAAAGATTGTCCAGAAAACACAAACACACACAGAGGCTGTAGCAAGATCTGGGATGGAGATAGCCACAACACACCAGATAGTTCTGCTTTCATCCAGGCATATCCGGACAAAGTTTTGGTGAATTCAGTGTACTTTTGCCTAAATAGCAATGTCAAAGTGGTTTTATCTTTCAACGGAAATAATTTTTTTCTCGGGTTTCTGAAGCCTTCTGCCTAGAAAATCTGAATGTGTGGAGGATTTGACTCCATGTGGAACCAATTAGCGTTTTCAGGCAGAAAACAAAAAGTTACATACTAAAATGCATTCCAAACCATCAAGACCGAGGGAATGTCCAGAAAACACAAAGAAACATAGAGGCTATAGCAAGATCTGGCTTTCAGAGAGCCAGAACACACCAGATATTTCTGCTTTCATCCAGGCATATCCAGACCAAGTGTTGTGGAATTCGGTGTAATTTAACCAGAAAATCACCGTCAAAGTGGTTTTGGAGAAAGGCACACACTTTCTATTCTGCAAGTGGATTCAAGAGCATGTTTACACACACGAATATCATGTTTTCTTTGGTTTCTGGCACTTTCTGTGTAGAAAACTCAAATATGGGGAGGATTTGACTCTATATGGAACGAATTAGCGTTTGCAGGCAGAAAACAAAAAGTTACATGCCAAAATGCATTCAAAACCATAAAGTCCGTAGAGAATGTCCAGAAAATACAAACACACGCACAGGCTGTAGCAAGATCTGGGATCGAGATAGCCACAAACACCAGATATTTCTGCTTTCATCCAGGCGTAACCGGACAAAGTGTTGTGGAATTTGGGTGAAATTTAACCAAATATATGACCGTCAAATTGGTTTTGGAGAAAAGCACAATCTTTCTGTTCAGGAAGTGGAGCCAATGTCATGTTTACAAGCACAAAAAATATCGTGTTTTCTCGGTTTTCTTAAGCTTTCTGCCTAGAACACGCGAAGGTGTGGAGGATTTGACTCCATGTGGAGCCTATTAGCGTTTGCCAGCAGAAAAGAAAGTGTTAGATGCTAAAGTGCATTCCAAACCGTCAAGTCCGTAGAGAATGTCCAGAAAACACCAACAAACACAGAGGCTGTAGCAAGATCTGGGATGGAGATAGCCACAACACACCAGCTACTTCTGCTTTCATCCAGGCATATCCAGAGAAGTGTTGTGGAATTCAGGTGAAATTAACCAAAAAATCACAGTCAAAGTGGTTTGGAGAAAAGCACAATCTTTCCGTACGGCAGGTGGATCCAATGTCATGTTGACAACACAAATATCATGTTTTCTCGGGTTTCTGATGTTTTCTGCGTAGAAAACTCGAATGTGTGGAGGATTTGACTCCATGTGGAACAAAGTAGCCTATGCCGTCAGAAAACAAAATGTTACATGCTAAAATGCATTCAAAACCATCAAGTCCATAAAGATTGTCCAGAAAACACAAACACACACAGAGGCTGTAGCAAGATCTGGGATGGAGATAGCCACAACACACCAGATAGTTCTGCTTTCATCCAGGCATATCCGGACAAAGTTTTGGTGAATTCAGTGTACTTTTGCCTAAATAGCAATGTCAAAGTGGTTTTATCTTTCAACGGAAATAATTTTTTTCTCGGGTTTCTGAAGCCTTCTGCCTAGAAAATCTGAATGTGTGGAGGATTTGACTCCATGTGGAACCAATTAGCGTTTTCAGGCAGAAAACAAAAAGTTACATACTAAAATGCATTCCAAACCATCAAGACCGAGGGAATGTCCAGAAAACACAAAGAAACATAGAGGCTATAGCAAGATCTGGCTTTCAGAGAGCCAGAACACACCAGATATTTCTGCTTTCATCCAGGCATATCCAGACCAAGTGTTGTGGAATTCGGTGTAATTTAACCAGAAAATCACCGTCAAAGTGGTTTTGGAGAAAGGCACACACTTTCTATTCTGCAAGTGGATTCAAGAGCATGTTTACACACACGAATATCATGTTTTCTTTGGTTTCTGGCACTTTCTGTGTAGAAAACTCAAATATGGGGAGGATTTGACTCTATATGGAACGAATTAGCGTTTGCAGGCAGAAAACAAAAAGTTACATGCCAAAATGCATTCAAAACCATAAAGTCCGTAGAGAATGTCCAGAAAATACAAACACACGCACAGGCTGTAGCAAGATCTGGGATCGAGATAGCCACAAACACCAGATATTTCTGCTTTCATCCAGGCGTAACCGGACAAAGTGTTGTGGAATTTGGGTGAAATTTAACCAAATATATGACCGTCAAATTGGTTTTGGAGAAAAGCACAATCTTTCTGTTCAGGAAGTGGAGCCAATGTCATGTTTACAAGCACAAAAAATATCGTGTTTTCTCGGTTTTCTTAAGCTTTCTGCCTAGAACACGCGAAGGTGTGGAGGATTTGACTCCATGTGGAGCCTATTAGCGTTTGCCAGCAGAAAAGAAAGTGTTAGATGCTAAAGTGCATTCCAAACCGTCAAGTCCGTAGAGAATGTCCAGAAAACACCAACAAACACAGAGGCTGTAGCAAGATCTGGGATGGAGATAGCCACAACACACCAGCTACTTCTGCTTTCATCCAGGCATATCCAGAGAAGTGTTGTGGAATTCAGGTGAAATTAACCAAAAAATCACAGTCAAAGTGGTTTGGAGAAAAGCACAATCTTTCCGTACGGCAGGTGGATCCAATGTCATGTTGACAACACAAATATCATGTTTTCTCGGGTTTCTGATGTTTTCTGCGTAGAAAACTCGAATGTGTGGAGGATTTGACTCCATGTGGAACAAAGTAGCCTATGCCGTCAGAAAACAAAATGTTACATGCTAAAATGCATTCAAAACCGTCAAGTCCATAAAGATTGTCCAGAAAACACAAACACACACAGAGGCTGTAGCAAGATCTGGGATGGAGATAGCCACAACACACCAGATAGTTCTGCTTTCATCCAGGCATATCCGGACAAAGTTTTGGTGAATTCAGTGTACTTTTGCCTAAATAGCAATGTCAAAGTGGTTTTATCTTTCAACGGAAATAATTTTTTCTCGGGTTTCTGAAGCCTTCTGCCTAGAAAATCTGAATGTGTGGAGGATTTGACTCCATGTGGAACCAATTAGCGTTTTCAGGCAGAAAACAAAAAGTTACATACTAAAATGCATTCCAAACCATCAAGACCGAGGGAATGTCCAGAAAACACAAAGAAACATAGAGGCTATAGCAAGATCTGGCTTTCAGAGAGCCAGAACACACCAGATATTTCTGCTTTCATCCAGGCATATCCAGACCAAGTGTTGTGGAATTCGGTGTAATTTAACCAGAAAATCACCGTCAAAGTGGTTTTGGAGAAAGGCACACACTTTCTATTCTGCAAGTGGATTCAAGAGCATGTTTACACACACGAATATCATGTTTTCTTTGGTTTCTGGCACTTTCTGTGTAGAAAACTCAAATATGGGGAGGATTTGACTCTATATGGAACGAATTAGCGTTTGCAGGCAGAAAACAAAAAGTTACATGCCAAAATGCATTCAAAACCATAAAGTCCGTAGAGAATGTCCAGAAAATACAAACACACGCACAGGCTGTAGCAAGATCTGGGCTCGAGATAGCCACAAACACCAGATATTTCTGCTTTCATCCATGCGTATCCGGACAAAGTGTTGTGGAATTTGGGTGAAATTTAACCAAAAATATGACCGTCAAATGGGTTTTGGAGAAAAGCACAATCTTTCTGTTCAGGAAGTGGAGCCAATGTCATGTTTACAAGCACAAAAAATATCGTGTTTTCTCGGTTTTCTTAAGCTTTCTGCCTAGAACACGCGAAGGTGTGGAGGATTTGACTCCATGTGGAGCCTATTAGCGTTTGCCAGCAGAAAAGAAAGTGTTAGATGCTAAAATGCATTCCAAACCGTCAAGTCCGTAGAGAATGTCCAGAAAACACCAACAAACACAGAGGCTGTAGCAAGATCTGGGATGGAGATAGCCACAACACACCAGCTACTTCTGCTTTCATCCAGGCATATCCAGAGAAGTGTTGTGGAATTCAGGTGAAATTAACCAAAAAATCACAGTCAAAGTGGTTTGGAGAAAAGCACAATCTTTCCGTACGGCAGGTGGATCCAATGTCATGTTGACAACACAAATATCATGTTTTCTCGGGTTTCTGATGTTTTCTGCATAGAAAACTCGAATGTGTGGAGGATTTGACTCCATGTGGAACAAAGTAGCCTATGCCGTCAGAAAACAAAATGTTACATGCTAAAATGCATTCAAAACCGTCAAGTCCATAAAGATTGTCCAGAAAACACAAACACACACAGAGGCTGTAGCAAGATCTGGGATGGAGATAGCCACAACACACCAGATAGTTCTGCTTTCATCCAGGCATATCCGGACAAAGTTTTGGTGAATTCAGTGTACTTTTGCCTAAATAGCAATGTCAAAGTGGTTTTATCTTTCAACGGAAATAATTTTTTTCTCGGGTTTCTGAAGCCTTCTGCCTAGAAAATCTGAATGTGTGGAGGATTTGACTCCATGTGGAACCAATTAGCGTTTTCAGGCAGAAAACAAAAAGTTACATACTAAAATGCATTCCAAACCATCAAGACCGAGGGAATGTCCAGAAAACACAAAGAAACATAGAGGCTATAGCAAGATCTGGCTTTCAGAGAGCCAGAACACACCAGATATTTCTGCTTTCATCCAGGCATATCCAGACCAAGTGTTGTGGAATTCGGTGTAATTTAACCAGAAAATCACCGTCAAAGTGGTTTTGGAGAAAGGCACACACTTTCTATTCTGCAAGTGGATTCAAGAGCATGTTTACACACACGAATATCATGTTTTCTTTGGTTTCTGGCACTTTCTGTGTAGAAAACTCAAATATGGGGAGGATTTGACTCTATATGGAACGAATTAGCGTTTGCAGGCAGAAAACAAAAAGTTACATGCCAAAATGCATTCAAAACCATAAAGTCCGTAGAGAATGTCCAGAAAATACAAACACACGCACAGGCTGTAGCAAGATCTGGGATCGAGATAGCCACAAACACCAGATATTTCTGCTTTCATCCAGGCGTAACCGGACAAAGTGTTGTGGAATTTGGGTGAAATTTAACCAAATATATGACCGTCAAATTGGTTTTGGAGAAAAGCACAATCTTTCTGTTCAGGAAGTGGAGCCAATGTCATGTTTACAAGCACAAAAAATATCGTGTTTTCTCGGTTTTCTTAAGCTTTCTGCCTAGAACACGCGAAGGTGTGGAGGATTTGACTCCATGTGGAGCCTATTAGCGTTTGCCAGCAGAAAAGAAAGTGTTAGATGCTAAAGTGCATTCCAAACCGTCAAGTCCGTAGAGAATGTCCAGAAAACACCAACAAACACAGAGGCTGTAGCAAGATCTGGGATGGAGATAGCCACAACACACCAGCTACTTCTGCTTTCATCCAGGCATATCCAGAGAAGTGTTGTGGAATTCAGGTGAAATTAACCAAAAAATCACAGTCAAAGTGGTTTGGAGAAAAGCACAATCTTTCCGTACGGCAGGTGGATCCAATGTCATGTTGACAACACAAATATCATGTTTTCTCGGGTTTCTGATGTTTTCTGCATAGAAAACTCGAATGTGTGGAGGATTTGACTCCATGT
This sequence comes from Oryctolagus cuniculus, assembly GCF_051225735.1. Classification (NCBI taxonomy): domain Eukaryota; kingdom Metazoa; phylum Chordata; class Mammalia; order Lagomorpha; family Leporidae; genus Oryctolagus; species Oryctolagus cuniculus. Next base: position 51,081,135 of record NC_142877.1, read on the forward strand.
GGAACAAAGTAGCCTATGCCGTCAGAAAACAAAATGTTACATGCTAAAATGCATTCAAAACCGTCAAGTCCATAAAGATTGTCCAGAAAACACAAACACACACAGAGGCTGTAGCAAGATCTGGGATGGAGATAGCCACAACACACCAGATAGTTCTGCTTTCATCCAGGCATATCCGGACAAAGTTTTGGTGAATTCAGTGTACTTTTGCCTAAATAGCAATGTCAAAGTGGTTTTATCTTTCAACGGAAATAATTTTTTTCTCGGGTTTCTGAAGCCTTCTGCCTAGAAAATCTGAATGTGTGGAGGATTTGACTCCATGTGGAACCAATTAGCGTTTTCAGGCAGAAAACAAAAAGTTACATACTAAAATGCATTCCAAACCATCAAGACCGAGGGAATGTCCAGAAAACACAAAGAAACATAGAGGCTATAGCAAGATCTGGCTTTCAGAGAGCCAGAACACACCAGATATTTCTGCTTTCATCCAGGCATATCCAGACCAAGTGTTGTGGAATTCGGTGTAATTTAACCAGAAAATCACCGTCAAAGTGGTTTTGGAGAAAGGCACACACTTTCTATTCTGCAAGTGGATTCAAGAGCATGTTTACACACACGAATATCATGTTTTCTTTGGTTTCTGGCACTTTCTGTGTAGAAAACTCAAATATGGGGAGGATTTGACTCTATATGGAACGAATTAGCGTTTGCAGGCAGAAAACAAAAAGTTACATGCCAAAATGCATTCAAAACCATAAAGTCCGTAGAGAATGTCCAGAAAATACAAACACACGCACAGGCTGTAGCAAGATCTGGGATCGAGATAGCCACAAACACCAGATATTTCTGCTTTCATCCAGGCGTATCCGGACAAAGTGTTGTGGAATTTGGGTGAAATTTAACCAAAAATATGACCGTCAAATGGGTTTTGGAGAAAAGCACAATCTTTCTGTTCAGGAAGTGGAGCCAATGTCATGTTTACAAGCACAAAAAATATCGTGTTTTCTCTGTTTTCTTAAGCTTTCTGCCTAGAACACGCGAAGGTGTGGAGGATTTGACTCCATGTGGAGCCTATTAGCGTTTGCCAGCAGAAAAGAAAGTGTTAGATGCTAAAATGCATTCCAAACCGTCAAGTCCGTAGAGAATGTCCAGAAAACACCAACAAACACAGAGGCTGTAGCAAGATCTGGGATGGAGATAGCCACAACACACCAGCTACTTCTGCTTTCATCCAGGCATATCCAGAGAAGTGTTGTGGAATTCAGGTGAAATTAACCAAAAAATCACAGTCAAAGTGGTTTGGAGAAAAGCACAATCTTTCCGTACGGCAGGTGGATCCAATGTCATGTTGACAACACAAATATCATGTTTTCTCGGGTTTCTGATGTTTTCTGCGTAGAAAACTCGAATGTGTGGAGGATTTGACTCCATGTGGAACAAAGTAGCCTATGCCGTCAGAAAACAAAATGTTACATGCTAAAATGCATTCAAAACCCTCAAGTCCATAAAGATTGTCCAGAAAACACAAACACACACAGAGGCTGTAGCAAGATCTGGGATGGAGATAGCCACAACACACCAGATAGTTCTGCTTTCATCCAGGCATATCCGGACAAAGTTTTGGTGAATTCAGTGTACTTTTGCCTAAATAGCAATGTCAAAGTGGTTTTATCTTTCAACGGAAATAATTTTTTTCTCGGGTTTCTGAAGCCTTCTGCCTAGAAAATCTGAATGTGTGGAGGATTTGACTCCATGTGGAACCAATTAGCGTTTTCAGGCAGAAAACAAAAAGTTACATACTAAAATGCATTCCAAACCATCAAGACCGAGGGAATGTCCAGAAAACACAAAGAAACATAGAGGCTATAGCAAGATCTGGCTTTCAGAGAGCCAGAACACACCAGATATTTCTGCTTTCATCCAGGCATATCCAGACCAAGTGTTGTGGAATTCGGTGTAATTTAACCAGAAAATCACCGTCAAAGTGGTTTTGGAGAAAGGCACACACTTTCTATTCTGCAAGTGGATTCAAGAGCATGTTTACACACACGAATATCATGTTTTCTTTGGTTTCTGGCACTTTCTGTGTAGAAAACTCAAATATGGGGAGGATTTGACTCTATATGGAACGAATTAGCGTTTGCAGGCAGAAAACAAAAAGTTACATGCCAAAATGCATTCAAAACCATAAAGTCCGTAGAGAATGTCCAGAAAATACAAACACACGCACAGGCTGTAGCAAGATCTGGGATCGAGATAGCCACAAACACCAGATATTTCTGCTTTCATCCAGGCGTATCCGGACAAAGTGTTGTGGAATTTGGGTGAAATTTAACCAAAAATATGACCGTCAAATGGGTTTTGGAGAAAAGCACAATCTTTCTGTCCAGGAAGTGGAGCCAATGTCATGTTTACAAGCACAAAAAATATCGTGTTTTCTCGGTTTTCTTAAGCTTTCTGCCTAGAACACGCGAAGGTGTGGAGGATTTGACTCCATGTGGAGCCTATTAGCGTTTGCCAGCAGAAAAGAAAGTGTTAGATGCTAAAATGCATTCCAAACCGTCAAGTCCGTAGAGAATGTCCAGAAAACACCAACAAACACAGAGGCTGTAGCAAGATCTGGGATGGAGATAGCCACAACACACCAGCTACTTCTGCTTTCATCCAGGCATATCCAGAGAAGTGTTGTGGAATTCAGGTGAAATTAACCAAAAAATCACAGTCAAAGTGGTTTGGAGAAAAGCACAATCTTTCCGTACGGCAGGTGGATCCAATGTCATGTTGACAACACAAATATCATGTTTTCTCGGGTTTCTGATGTTTTCTGCGTAGAAAACTCGAATGTGTGGAGGATTTGACTCCATGTGGAACAAAGTAGCCTATGCCGTCAGAAAACAAAATGTTACATGCTAAAATGCATTCAAAACCGTCAAGTCCATAAAGATTGTCCAGAAAACACAAACACACACAGAGGCTGTAGCAAGATCTGGGATGGAGATAGCCACAACACACCAGATAGTTCTGCTTTCATCCAGGCATATCCGGACAAAGTTTTGGTGAATTCAGTGTACTTTTGCCTAAATAGCAATGTCAAAGTGGTTTTATCTTTCAACGGAAATAATTTTTTTCTCGGGTTTCTGAAGCCTTCTGCCTAGAAAATCTGAATGTGTGGAGGATTTGACTCCATGTGGAACCAATTAGCGTTTTCAGGCAGAAAACAAAAAGTTACATACTAAAATGCATTCCAAACCATCAAGACCGAGGGAATGTCCAGAAAACACAAAGAAACATAGAGGCTATAGCAAGATCTGGCTTTCAGAGAGCCAGAACACACCAGATATTTCTGCTTTCATCCAGGCATATCCAGACCAAGTGTTGTGGAATTCGGTGTAATTTAACCAGAAAATCACCGTCAAAGTGGTTTTGGAGAAAGGCACACACTTTCTATTCTGCAAGTGGATTCAAGAGCATGTTTACACACACGAATATCATGTTTTCTTTGGTTTCTGGCACTTTCTGTGTAGAAAACTCAAATATGGGGAGGATTTGACTCTATATGGAACGAATTAGCGTTTGCAGGCAGAAAACAAAAAGTTACATGCCAAAATGCATTCAAAACCATAAAGTCCGTAGAGAATGTCCAGAAAATACAAACACACGCACAGGCTGTAGCAAGATCTGGGATCGAGATAGCCACAAACACCAGATATTTCTGCTTTCATCCAGGCGTATCCGGACAAAGTGTTGTGGAATTTGGGTGAAATTTAACCAAAAATATGACCGTCAAATGGGTTTTGGAGAAAAGCACAATCTTTCTGTCCAGGAAGTGGAGCCAATGTCATGTTTACAAGCACAAAAAATATCGTGTTTTCTCGGTTTTCTTAAGCTTTCTGCCTAGAACACGCGAAGGTGTGGAGGATTTGACTCCATGTGGAGCCTATTAGCGTTTGCCAGCAGAAATGAAAGTGTTAGATGCTAAAAAGCATTCCAAACCGTCAAGTCCGTAGAGAATGTCCAGAAAACACCAACAAACACAGAGGCTGTAGCAAGATCTGGGATGGAGATAGCCACAACACACCAGCTACTTCTGCTTTCATCCAGGCATATCCAGAGAAGTGTTGTGGAATTCAGGTGAAATTAACCAAAAAATCACAGTCAAAGTGGTTTGGAGAAAAGCACAATCTTTCCGTACGGCAGGTGGATCCAATGTCATGTTGACAACACAAATATCATGTTTTCTCGGGTTTCTGATGTTTTCTGCGTAGAAAACTCGAATGTGTGGAGGATTTGACTCCATGTGGAACAAAGTAGCCTATGCCGTCAGAAAACAAAATGTTACATGCTAAAATGCATTCAAAACCGTCAAGTCCATAAAGATTGTCCAGAAAACACAAACACACACAGAGGCTGTAGCAAGATCTGGGATGGAGATAGCCACAACACACCAGATAGTTCTGCTTTCATCCAGGCATATCCGGACAAAGTTTTGGTGAATTCAGTGTACTTTTGCCTAAATAGCAATGTCAAAGTGGTTTTATCTTTCAACGGAAATAATTTTTTTCTCGGGTTTCTGAAGCCTTCTGCCTAGAAAATCTGAATGTGTGGAGGATTTGACTCCATGTGGAACCAATTAGCGTTTTCAGGCAGAAAACAAAAAGTTACATACTAAAATGCATTCCAAACCATCAAGACCGAGGGAATGTCCAGAAAACACAAAGAAACATAGAGGCTATAGCAAGATCTGGCTTTCAGAGAGCCAGAACACACCAGATATTTCTGCTTTCATCCAGGCATATCCAGACCAAGTGTTGTGGAATTCGGTGTAATTTAACCAGAAAATCACCGTCAAAGTGGTTTTGGAGAAAGGCACACACTTTCTATTCTGCAAGTGGATTCAAGAGCATGTTTACACACACGAATATCATGTTTTCTTTGGTTTCTGGCACTTTCTGTGTAGAAAACTCAAATATGGGGAGGATTTGACTCTATATGGAACGAATTAGCGTTTGCAGGCAGAAAACAAAAAGTTACATGCCAAAATGCATTCAAAACCATAAAGTCCGTAGAGAATGTCCAGAAAATACAAACACACGCACAGGCTGTAGCAAGATCTGGGATCGAGATAGCCACAAACACCAGATATTTCTGCTTTCATCCAGGCGTATCCGGACAAAGTGTTGTGGAATTTGGGTGAAATTTAACCAAAAATATGACCGTCAAATGGGTTTTGGAGAAAAGCACAATCTTTCTGTCCAGGAAGTGGAGCCAATGTCATGTTTACAAGCACAAAAAATATCGTGTTTTCTCGGTTTTCTTAAGCTTTCTGCCTAGAACACGCGAAGGTGTGGAGGATTTGACTCCATGTGGAGCCTATTAGCGTTTGCCAGCAGAAATGAAAGTGTTAGATGCTAAAATGCATTCCAAACCGTCAAGTCCGTAGAGAATGTCCAGAAAACACCAACAAACACAGAGGCTGTAGCAAGATCTGGGATGGAGATAGCCACAACACACCAGCTACTTCTGCTTTCATCCAGGCATATCCAGAGAAGTGTTGTGGAATTCAGGTGAAATTAACCAAAAAATCACAGTCAAAGTGGTTTGGAGAAAAGCACAATCTTTCCGTACGGCAGGTGGATCCAATGTCATGTTGACAACACAAATATCATGTTTTCTCGGGTTTCTGATGTTTTCTGCGTAGAAAACTCGAATGTGTGGAGGATTTGACTCCATGTGGAACAAAGTAGCCTATGCCGTCAGAAAACAAAATGTTACATGCTAAAATGCATTCAAAACCGTCAAGTCCATAAAGATTGTCCAGAAAACACAAACACACACAGAGGCTGTAGCAAGATCTGGGATGGAGATAGCCACAACACACCAGATAGTTCTGCTTTCATCCAGGCATATCCGGACAAAGTTTTGGTGAATTCAGTGTACTTTTGCCTAAATAGCAATGTCAAAGTGGTTTTATCTTTCAACGGAAATAATTTTTTTCTCGGGTTTCTGAAGCCTTCTGCCTAGAAAATCTGAATGTGTGGAGGATTTGACTCCATGTGGAACCAATTAGCGTTTTCAGGCAGAAAACAAAAAGTTACATACTAAAATGCATTCCAAACCATCAAGACCGAGGGAATGTCCAGAAAACACAAAGAAACATAGAGGCTATAGCAAGATCTGGCTTTCAGAGAGCCAGAACACACCAGATATTTCTGCTTTCATCCAGGCATATCCAGACCAAGTGTTGTGGAATTCGGTGTAATTTAACCAGAAAATCACCGTCAAAGTGGTTTTGGAGAAAGGCACACACTTTCTATTCTGCAAGTGGATTCAAGAGCATGTTTACACACACGAATATCATGTTTTCTTTGGTTTCTGGCACTTTCTGTGTAGAAAACTCAAATATGGGGAGGATTTGACTCTATATGGAACGAATTAGCGTTTGCAGGCAGAAAACAAAAAGTTACATGCCAAAATGCATTCAAAACCATAAAGTCCGTAGAGAATGTCCAGAAAATACAAACACACGCACAGGCTGTAGCAAGATCTGGGATCGAGATAGCCACAAACACCAGATATTTCTGCTTTCATCCAGGCGTATCCGGACAAAGTGTTGTGGAATTTGGGTGAAATTTAACCAAAAATATGACCGTCAAATGGGTTTTGGAGAAAAGCACAATCTTTCTGTCCAGGAAGTGGAGCCAATGTCATGTTTACAAGCACAAAAAATATCGTGTTTTCTCGGTTTTCTTAAGCTTTCTGCCTAGAACACGCGAAGGTGTGGAGGATTTGACTCCATGTGGAGCCTATTAGCGTTTGCCAGCAGAAATGAAAGTGTTAGATGCTAAAATGCATTCCAAACCGTCAAGTCCGTAGAGAATGTCCAGAAAACACCAACAAACACAGAGGCTGTAGCAAGATCTGGGATGGAGATAGCCACAACACACCAGCTACTTCTGCTTTCATCCAGGCATATCCAGAGAAGTGTTGTGGAATTCAGGTGAAATTAACCAAAAAATCACAGTCAAAGTGGTTTGGAGAAAAGCACAATCTTTCCGTACGGCAGGTGGATCCAATGTCATGTTGACAACACAAATATCATGTTTTCTCGGGTTTCTGATGTTTTCTGCGTAGAAAACTCGAATGTGTGGAGGATTTGACTCCATGTGGAACAAAGTAGCCTATGCCGTCAGAAAACAAAATGTTACATGCTAAAATGCATTCAAAACCGTCAAGTCCATAAAGATTGTCCAGAAAACACAAACACACACAGAGGCTGTAGCAAGATCTGGGATGGAGATAGCCACAACACACCAGATAGTTCTGCTTTCATCCAGGCATATCCGGACAAAGTTTTGGTGAATTCAGTGTACTTTTGCCTAAATAGCAATGTCAAAGTGGTTTTATCTTTCAACGGAAATAATTTTTTTCTCGGGTTTCTGAAGCCTTCTGCCTAGAAAATCTGAATGTGTGGAGGATTTGACTCCATGTGGAACCAATTAGCGTTTTCAGGCAGAAAACAAAAAGTTACATACTAAAATGCATTCCAAACCATCAAGACCGAGGGAATGTCCAGAAAACACAAAGAAACATAGAGGCTATAGCAAGATCTGGCTTTCAGAGAGCCAGAACACACCAGATATTTCTGCTTTCATCCAGGCATATCCAGACCAAGTGTTGTGGAATTCGGTGTAATTTAACCAGAAAATCACCGTCAAAGTGGTTTTGGAGAAAGGCACACACTTTCTATTCTGCAAGTGGATTCAAGAGCATGTTTACACACACGAATATCATGTTTTCTTTGGTTTCTGGCACTTTCTGTGTAGAAAACTCAAATATGGGGAGGATTTGACTCTATATGGAACGAATTAGCGTTTGCAGGCAGAAAACAAAAAGTTACATGCCAAAATGCATTCAAAACCATAAAGTCCGTAGAGAATGTCCAGAAAATACAAACACACGCACAGGCTGTAGCAAGATCTGGGATCGAGATAGCCACAAACACCAGATATTTCTGCTTTCATCCAGGCGTATCCGGACAAAGTGTTGTGGAATTTGGGTGAAATTTAACCAAAAATATGACCGTCAAATGGGTTTTGGAGAAAAGCACAATCTTTCTGTTCAGGAAGTGGAGCCAATGTCATGTTTACAAGCACAAAAAATATCGTGTTTTCTCGGTTTTCTTAAGCTTTCTGCCTAGAACACGCGAAGGTGTGGAGGATTTGACTCCATGTGGAGCCTATTAGCGTTTGCCAGCAGAAAAGAAAGTGTTAGATGCTAAAATGCATTCCAAACCGTCAAGTCCGTAGAGAATGTCCAGAAAACACCAACAAACACAGAGGCTGTAGCAAGATCTGGGATGGAGATAGCCACAACACACCAGCTACTTCTGCTTTCATCCAGGCATATCCAGAGAAGTGTTGTGGAATTCAGGTGAAATTAACCAAAAAATCACAGTCAAAGTGGTTTGGAGAAAAGCACAATCTTTCCGTACGGCAGGTGGATCCAATGTCATGTTGACAACACAAATATCATGTTTTCTCGGGTTTCTGATGTTTTCTGCGTAGAAAACTCGAATGTGTGGAGGATTTGACTCCATGTGGAACAAAGTAGCCTATGCCGTCAGAAAACAAAATGTTACATGCTAAAATGCATTCAAAACCGTCAAGTCCATAAAGATTGTCCAGAAAACACAAACACACACAGAGGCTGTAGCAAGATCTGGGATGGAGATAGCCACAACACACCAGATAGTTCTGCTTTCATCCAGGCATATCCGGACAAAGTTTTGGTGAATTCAGTGTACTTTTGCCTAAATAGCAATGTCAAAGTGGTTTTATCTTTCAACGGAAATAATTTTTTTCTCGGGTTTCTGAAGCCTTCTGCCTAGAAAATCTGAATGTGTGGAGGATTTGACTCCATGTGGAACCAATTAGCGTTTTCAGGCAGAAAACAAAAAGTTACATACTAAAATGCATTCCAAACCATCAAGACCGAGGGAATGTCCAGAAAACACAAAGAAACATAGAGGCTATAGCAAGATCTGGCTTTCAGAGAGCCAGAACACACCAGATATTTCTGCTTTCATCCAGGCATATCCAGACCAAGTGTTGTGGAATTCGGTGTAATTTAACCAGAAAATCACCGTCAAAGTGGTTTTGGAGAAAGGCACACACTTTCTATTCTGCAAGTGGATTCAAGAGCATGTTTACACACACGAATATCATGTTTTCTTTGGTTTCTGGCACTTTCTGTGTAGAAAACTCAAATATGGGGAGGATTTGACTCTATATGGAACGAATTAGCGTTTGCAGGCAGAAAACAAAAAGTTACATGCCAAAATGCATTCAAAACCATAAAGTCCGTAGAGAATGTCCAGAAAATACAAACACACGCACAGGCTGTAGCAAGATCTGGGATCGAGATAGCCACAAACACCAGATATTTCTGCTTTCATCCAGGCGTATCCGGACAAAGTGTTGTGGAATTTGGGTGAAATTTAACCAAAAATATGACCGTCAAATGGGTTTTGGAGAAAAGCACAATCTTTCTGTCCAGGAAGTGGAGCCAATGTCATGTTTACAAGCACAAAAAATATCGTGTTTTCTCGGTTTTCTTAAGCTTTCTGCCTAGAACACGCGAAGGTGTGGAGGATTTGACTCCATGTGGAGCCTATTAGCGTTTGCCAGCAGAAATGAAAGTGTTAGATGCTAAAAAGCATTCCAAACCGTCAAGTCCGTAGAGAATGTCCAGAAAACACCAACAAACACAGAGGCTGTAGCAAGATCTGGGATGGAGATAGCCACAACACACCAGCTACTTCTGCTTTCATCCAGGCATATCCAGAGAAGTGTTGTGGAATTCAGGTGAAATTAACCAAAAAATCACAGTCAAAGTGGTTTGGAGAAAAGCACAATCTTTCCGTACGGCAGGTGGATCCAATGTCATGTTGACAACACAAATATCATGTTTTCTCGGGTTTCTGATGTTTTCTGCGTAGAAAACTCGAATGTGTGGAGGATTTGACTCCATGTGGAACAAAGTAGCCTATGCCGTCAGAAAACAAAATGTTACATGCTAAAATGCATTCAAAACCGTCAAGTCCATAAAGATTGTCCAGAAAACACAAACACACACAGAGGCTGTAGCAAGATCTGGGATGGAGATAGCCACAACACACCAGATAGTTCTGCTTTCATCCAGGCATATCCGGACAAAGTTTTGGTGAATTCAGTGTACTTTTGCCTAAATAGCAATGTCAAAGTGGTTTTATCTTTCAACGGAAATAATTTTTTTCTCGGGTTTCTGAAGCCTTCTGCCTAGAAAATCTGAATGTGTGGAGGATTTGACTCCATGTGGAACCAATTAGCGTTTTCAGGCAGAAAACAAAAAGTTACATACTAAAATGCATTCCAAACCATCAAGACCGAGGGAATGTCCAGAAAACACAAAGAAACATAGAGGCTATAGCAAGATCTGGCTTTCAGAGAGCCAGAACACACCAGATATTTCTGCTTTCATCCAGGCATATCCAGACCAAGTGTTGTGGAATTCGGTGTAATTTAACCAGAAAATCACCGTCAAAGTGGTTTTGGAGAAAGGCACACACTTTCTATTCTGCAAGTGGATTCAAGAGCATGTTTACACACACGAATATCATGTTTTCTTTGGTTTCTGGCACTTTCTGTGTAGAAAACTCAAATATGGGGAGGATTTGACTCTATATGGAACGAATTAGCGTTTGCAGGCAGAAAACAAAAAGTTACATGCCAAAATGCATTCCAAACCGTCAAGTCCGTAGAGAATGTCCAGAAAACACCAACAAACACAGAGGCTGTAGCAAGATCTGGGATGGAGATAGCCACAACACACCAGCTACTTCTGCTTTCATCCAGGCATATCCAGAGAAGTGTTGTGGAATTCAGGTGAAATTAACCAAAAAATCACAGTCAAAGTGGTTTGGAGAAAAGCACAATCTTTCCGTACGGCAGGTGGATCCAATGTCATGTTGACAACACAAATATCATGTTTTCTCGGGTTTCTGATGTTTTCTGCGTAGAAAACTCGAATGTGTGGAGGATTTGACTCCATGTGGAACAAAGTAGCCTATGCCGTCAGAAAACAAAATGTTACATGCTAAAATGCATTCAAAACCGTCAAGTCCATAAAGATTGTCCAGAAAACACAAACACACACAGAGGCTGTAGCAAGATCTGGGATGGAGATAGCCACAACACACCAGATAGTTCTGCTTTCATCCAGGCATATCCGGACAAAGTTTTGGTGAATTCAGTGTACTTTTGCCTAAATAGCAATGTCAAAGTGGTTTTATCTTTCAACGGAAATAATTTTTTTCTCGGGTTTCTGAAGCCTTCTGCCTAGAAAATCTGAATGTGTGGAGGATTTGACTCCATGTGGAACCAATTAGCGTTTTCAGGCAGAAAACAAAAAGTTACATACTAAAATGCATTCCAAACCATCAAGACCGAGGGAATGTCCAGAAAACACAAAGAAACATAGAGGCTATAGCAAGATCTGGCTTTCAGAGAGCCAGAACACACCAGATATTTCTGCTTTCATCCAGGCATATCCAGACCAAGTGTTGTGGAATTCGGTGTAATTTAACCAGAAAATCACCGTCAAAGTGGTTTTGGAGAAAGGCACACACTTTCTATTCTGCAAGTGGATTCAAGAGCATGTTTACACACACGAATATCATGTTTTCTTTGGTTTCTGGCACTTTCTGTGTAGAAAACTCAAATATGGGGAGGATTTGACTCTATATGGAACGAATTAGCGTTTGCAGGCAGAAAACAAAAAGTTACATGCCAAAATGCATTCAAAACCATAAAGTCCGTAGAGAATGTCCAGAAAATACAAACACACGCACAGGCTGTAGCAAGATCTGGGATCGAGATAGCCACAAACACCAGATATTTCTGCTTTCATCCAGGTGTATCCGGACAAAGTGTTGTGGAATTTGGGTGAAATTTAACCAAAAATATGACCGTCAAATTGGTTTTGGAGAAAAGCACAATCTTTCTGTCCAGGAAGTGGAGCCAATGTCATGTTTACAAGCACAAAAAATATCGTGTTTTCTCGGTTTTCTTAAGCTTTCTGCCTAGAACACGCGAAGGTGTGGAGGATTTGACTCCATGTGGAGCCTATTAGCGTTTGCCAGCAGAAAAGAAAGTGTTAGATGCTAAAGTGCATTCCAAACCGTCAAGTCCGTAGAGAATGTCCAGAAAACACCAACAAACACAGAGGCTGTAGCAAGATCTGGGATGGAGATAGCCACAACACACCAGCTACTTCTGCTTTCATCCAGGCATATCCAGAGAAGTGTTGTGGAATTCAGGTGAAATTAACCAAAAAATCACAGTCAAAGTGGTTTGGAGAAAAGCACAATCTTTCCGTACGGCAGGTGGATCCAATGTCATGTTGACAACACAAATATCATGTTTTCTCGGGTTTCTGATGTTTTCTGCATAGAAAACTCGAATGTGTGGAGGATTTGACTCCATGTGGAACAAAGTAGCCTATGCCGTCAGAAAACAAAATGTTACATGCTAAAATGCATTCAAAACCGTCAAGTCCATAAAGATTGTCCAGAAAACACAAACACACACAGAGGCTGTAGCAAGATCTGGGATGGAGATAGCCACAACACACCAGATAGTTCTGCTTTCATCCAGGCATATCCGGACAAAGTTTTGGGGAATTCAGTGTACTTTTGCCTAAATAGCAATGTCAAAGTGGTTTTATCTTTCAACGGAAATAATTTTTCTCTCGGGTTTCTGAAGCCTTCTGCCTAGAAAATCTGAATGTGTGGAGGATTTGACTCCATGTGGAACCAATTAGCGTTTTCAGGCAGAAAACAAAAAGTTACATACTAAAATGCATTCCAAACCATCAAGACCGAGGGAATGTCCAGAAAACACAAAGAAACATAGAGGCTATAGCAAGATCTGGCTTTCAGAGAGCCAGAACACACCAGATATTTCTGCTTTCATCCAGGCATATCCAGACCAAGTGTTGTGGAATTCGGTGTAATTTAACCAGAAAATCACCGTCAAAGTGGTTTTGGAGAAAGGCACACACTTTCTATTCTGCAAGTGGATTCAAGAGCATGTTTACACACACGAATATCATGTTTTCTTTGGTTTCTGGCACTTTCTGTGTAGAAAACTCAAATATGGGGAGGATTTGACTCTATATGGAACGAATTAGCGTTTGCAGGCAGAAAACAAAAAGTTACATGCCAAAATGCATTCAAAACCATAAAGTCCGTAGAGAATGTCCAGAAAATACAAACACACGCACAGGCTGTAGCAAGATCTGGGATCGAGATAGCCACAAACACCAGATATTTCTGCTTTCATCCAGGCGTATCCGGACAAAGTGTTGTGGAATTTGGGTGAAATTTAACCAAAAATATGACCGTCAAATTGGTTTTGGAGAAAAGCACAATCTTTCTGTCCAGGAAGTGGAGCCAATGTCATGTTTACAAGCACAAAAAATATCGTGTTTTCTCGGTTTTCTTAAGCTTTCTGCCTAGAACACGCGAAGGTGTGGAGGATTTGACTCCATGTGGAGCCTATTAGCGTTTGCCAGCAGAAAAGAAAGTGTTAGATGCTAAAGTGCATTCCAAACCGTCAAGTCCGTAGAGAATGTCCAGAAAACACCAACAAACACAGAGGCTGTAGCAAGATCTGGGATGGAGATAGCCACAACACACCAGCTACTTCTGCTTTCATCCAGGCATATCCAGAGAAGTGTTGTGGAATTCAGGTGAAATTAACCAAAAAATCACAGTCAAAGTGGTTTGGAGAAAAGCACAATCTTTCCGTACGGCAGGTGGATCCAATGTCATGTTGACAACACAAATATCATGTTTTCTCGGGTTTCTGATGTTTTCTGCATAGAAAACTCGAATGTGTGGAGGATTTGACTCCATGTGGAACAAAGTAGCCTATGCCGTCAGAAAACAAAATGTTACATGCTAAAATGCATTCAAAACCGTCAAGTCCATAAAGATTGTCCAGAAAACACAAACACACACAGAGGCTGTAGCAAGATCTGGGATGGAGATAGCCACAACACACCAGATAGTTCTGCTTTCATCCAGGCATATCCGGACAAAGTTTTGGTGAATTCAGTGTACTTTTGCCTAAATAGCAATGTCAAAGTGGTTTTATCTTTCAACGGAAATAATTTTTCTCTCGGGTTTCTGAAGCCTTCTGCCTAGAAAATCTGAATGTGTGGAGGATTTGACTCCATGTGGAACCAATTAGCGTTTTCAGGCAGAAAACAAAAAGTTACATACTAAAATGCATTCCAAACCATCAAGACCGAGGGAATGTCCAGAAAACACAAAGAAACATAGAGGCTATAGCAAGATCTGGCTTTCAGAGAGCCAGAACACACCAGATATTTCTGCTTTCATCCAGGCATATCCAGACCAAGTGTTGTGGAATTCGGTGTAATTTAACCAGAAAATCACCGTCAAAGTGGTTTTGGAGAAAGGCACACACTTTCTATTCTGCAAGTGGATTCAAGAGCATGTTTACACACACGAATATCATGTTTTCTTTGGTTTCTGGCACTTTCTGTGTAGAAAACTCAAATATGGGGAGGATTTGACTCTATATGGAACGAATTAGCGTTTGCAGGCAGAAAACAAAAAGTTACATGCCAAAATGCATTCAAAACCATAAAGTCCGTAGAGAATGTCCAGAAAATACAAACACACGCACAGGCTGTAGCAAGATCTGGGATCGAGATAGCCACAAACACCAGATATTTCTGCTTTCATCCAGGCGTATCCGGACAAAGTGTTGTGGAATTTGGGTGAAATTTAACCAAAAATATGACCGTCAAATGGGTTTTGGAGAAAAGCACAATCTTTCTGTCCAGGAAGTGGAGCCAATGTCATGTTTACAAGCACAAAAAATATCGTGTTTTCTCGGTTTTCTTAAGCTTTCTGCCTAGAACACGCGAAGGTGTGGAGGATTTGACTCCATGTGGAGCCTATTAGCGTTTGCCAGCAGAAAAGAAAGTGTTAGATGCTAAAGTGCATTCCAAACCGTCAAGTCCGTAGAGAATGTCCAGAAAACACCAACAAACACAGAGGCTGTAGTAAGATCTGGGATGGAGATAGCCACAACACACCAGCTACTTCTGCTTTCATCCAGGCATATCCAGAGAAGTGTTGTGGAATTCAGGTGAAATTAACCAAAAAATCACAGTCAAAGTGGTTTGGAGAAAAGCACAATCTTTCCGTACGGCAGGTGGATCCAATGTCATGTTGACAACACAAATATCATGTTTTCTCGGGTTTCTGATGTTTTCTGCATAGAAAACTCGAATGTGTGGAGGATTTGACTCCATGTGGAACAAAGTAGCCTATGCCGTCAGAAAACAAAATGTTACATGCTAAAATGCATTCAAAACCGTCAAGTCCATAAAGATTGTCCAGAAAACACAAACACACACAGAGGCTGTAGCAAGATCTGGGATGGAGATAGCCACAACACACCAGATAGTTCTGCTTTCATCCAGGCATATCCGGACAAAGTTTTGGTGAATTCAGTGTACTTTTGCCTAAATAGCAATGTCAAAGTGGTTTTATCTTTCAACGGAAATAATTTTTCTCTCGGGTTTCTGAAGCCTTCTGCCTAGAAAATCTGAATGTGTGGAGGATTTGACTCCATGTGGAACCAATTAGCGTTTTCAGGCAGAAAACAAAAAGTTACATACTAAAATGCATTCCAAACCATCAAGACCGAGGGAATGTCCAGAAAACACAAAGAAACATAGAGGCTATAGCAAGATCTGGCTTTCAGAGAGCCAGAACACACCAGATATTTCTGCTTTCATCCAGGCATATCCAGACCAAGTGTTGTGGAATTCGGTGTAATTTAACCAGAAAATCACCGTCAAAGTGGTTTTGGAGAAAGGCACACACTTTCTATTCTGCAAGTGGATTCAAGAGCATGTTTACACACACGAATATCATGTTTTCTTTGGTTTCTGGCACTTTCTGTGTAGAAAACTCAAATATGGGGAGGATTTGACTCTATATGGAACGAATTAGCGTTTGCAGGCAGAAAACAAAAAGTTACATGCCAAAATGCATTCAAAACCATAAAGTCCGTAGAGAATGTCCAGAAAATACAAACACACGCACAGGCTGTAGCAAGATCTGGGATCGAGATAGCCACAAACACCAGATATTTCTGCTTTCATCCAGGCGTATCCGGACAAAGTGTTGTGGAATTTGGGTGAAATTTAACCAAAAATATGACCGTCAAATTGGTTTTGGAGAAAAGCACAATCTTTCTGTCCAGGAAGTGGAGCCAATGTCATGTTTACAAGCACAAAAAATATCGTGTTTTCTCGGTTTTCTTAAGCTTTCTGCCTAGAACACGCGAAGGTGTGGAGGATTTGACTCCATGTGGAGCCTATTAGCGTTTGCCAGCAGAAAAGAAAGTGTTAGATGCTAAAGTGCATTCCAAACCGTCAAGTCCGTAGAGAATGTCCAGAAAACACCAACAAACACAGAGGCTGCAGCAAGATCTGGGATGGAGATAGCCACAACACACCAGCTACTTCTGCTTTCATCCAGGCATATCCAGAGAAGTGTTGTGGAATTCAGGTGAAATTAACCAAAAAATCACAGTCAAAGTGGTTTGGAGAAAAGCACAATCTTTCCGTACGGCAGGTGGATCCAATGTCATGTTGACAACACAAATATCATGTTTTCTCGGGTTTCTGATGTTTTCTGCGTAGAAAACTCGAATGTGTGGAGGATTTGACTCCATGTGGAACAAAGTAGCCTATGCCGTCAGAAAACAAAATGTTACATGCTAAAATGCATTCAAAACCGTCAAGTCCATAAAGATTGTCCAGAAAACACAAACACACACAGAGGCTGTAGCAAGATCTGGGATGGAGATAGCCACAACACACCAGATAGTTCTGCTTTCATCCAGGCATATCCGGACAAAGTTTTGGGGAATTCAGTGTACTTTTGCCTAAATAGCAATGTCAAAGTGGTTTTATCTTTCAACGGAAATAATTTTTCTCTCGGGTTTCTGAAGCCTTCTGCCTAGAAAATCTGAATGTGTGGAGGATTTGACTCCATGTGGAACCAATTAGCGTTTTCAGGCAGAAAACAAAAAGTTACATACTAAAATGCATTCCAAACCATCAAGACCGAGGGAATGTCCAGAAAACACAAAGAAACATAGAGGCTATAGCAAGATCTGGCTTTCAGAGAGCCAGAACACACCAGATATTTCTGCTTTCATCCAGGCATATCCAGACCAAGTGTTGTGGAATTCGGTGTAATTTAACCAGAAAATCACCGTCAAAGTGGTTTTGGAGAAAGGCACACACTTTCTATTCTGCAAGTGGATTCAAGAGCATGTTTACACACACGAATATCATGTTTTCTTTGGTTTCTGGCACTTTCTGTGTAGAAAACTCAAATATGGGGAGGATTTGACTCTATATGGAACGAATTAGCGTTTGCAGGCAGAAAACAAAAAGTTACATGCCAAAATGCATTCAAAACCATAAAGTCCGTAGAGAATGTCCAGAAAATACAAACACACGCACAGGCTGTAGCAAGATCTGGGATCGAGATAGCCACAAACACCAGATATTTCTGCTTTCATCCAGGCGTATCCGGACAAAGTGTTGTGGAATTTGGGTGAAATTTAACCAAAAATATGACCGTCAAATGGGTTTTGGAGAAAAGCACAATCTTTCTGTCCAGGAAGTGGAGCCAATGTCATGTTTACAAGCACAAAAAATATCGTGTTTTCTCGGTTTTCTTAAGCTTTCTGCCTAGAACACGCGAAGGTGTGGAGGATTTGACTCCATGTGGAGCCTATTAGCGTTTGCCAGCAGAAAAGAAAGTGTTAGATGCTAAAGTGCATTCCAAACCGTCAAGTCCGTAGAGAATGTCCAGAAAACACCAACAAACACAGAGGCTGTAGCAAGATCTGGGATGGAGATAGCCACAACACACCAGCTACTTCTGCTTTCACCCAGGCATATCCAGAGAAGTGTTGTGGAATTCAGGTGAAATTAACCAAAAAATCACAGTCAAAGTGGTTTGGAGAAAAGCACAATCTTTCCGTACGGCAGGTGGATCCAATGTCATGTTGACAACACAAATATCATGTTTTCTCGGGTTTCTGATGTTTTCTGCGTAGAAAACTCGAATGTGTGGAGGATTTGACTCCATGTGGAACAAAGTAGCCTATGCCGTCAGAAAACAAAATGTTACATGCTAAAATGCATTCAAAACCGTCAAGTCCATAAAGATTGTCCAGAAAACACAAACACACACAGAGGCTGTAGCAAGATCTGGGATGGAGATAGCCACAACACACCAGATAGTTCTGCTTTCATCCAGGCATATCCGGACAAAGTTTTGGGGAATTCAGTGTACTTTTGCCTAAATAGCAATGTCAAAGTGGTTTTATCTTTCAACGGAAATAATTTTTCTCTCGGGTTTCTGAAGCCTTCTGCCTAGAAAATCTGAATGTGTGGAGGATTTGACTCCATGTGGAACCAATTAGCGTTTTCAGGCAGAAAACAAAAAGTTACATACTAAAATGCATTCCAAACCATCAAGACCGAGGGAATGTCCAGAAAACACAAAGAAACATAGAGGCTATAGCAAGATCTGGCTTTCAGAGAGCCAGAACACACCAGATATTTCTGCTTTCATCCAGGCATATCCAGACCAAGTGTTGTGGAATTCGGTGTAATTTAACCAGAAAATCACCGTCAAAGTGGTTTTGGAGAAAGGCACACACTTTCTATTCTGCAAGTGGATTCAAGAGCATGTTTACACACACGAATATCATGTTTTCTTTGGTTTCTGGCACTTTCTGTGTAGAAAACTCAAATATGGGGAGGATTTGACTCTATATGGAACGAATTAGCGTTTGCAGGCAGAAAACAAAAAGTTACATGCCAAAATGCATTCAAAACCATAAAGTCCGTAGAGAATGTCCAGAAAATACAAACACACGCACAGGCTGTAGCAAGATCTGGGATCGAGATAGCCACAAACACCAGATATTTCTGCTTTCATCCAGGCGTATCCGGACAAAGTGTTGTGGAATTTGGGTGAAATTTAACCAAAAATATGACCGTCAAATGGGTTTTGGAGAAAAGCACAATCTTTCTGTTCAGGAAGTGGAGCCAATGTCATGTTTACAAGCACAAAAAATATCGTGTTTTCTCGGTTTTCTTAAGCTTTCTGCCTAGAACACGCGAAGGTGTGGAGGATTTGACTCCATGTGGAGCCTATTAGCGTTTGCCAGCAGAAAAGAAAGTGTTAGATGCTAAAATGCATTCCAAACCATCAAGTCCGTAGAGAATGTCCAGAAAACACCAACAAACACAGAGGCTGTAGCAAGATCTGGGATGGAGATAGCCACAACACACCAGCTACTTCTGCTTTCATCCAGGCATATCCAGAGAAGTGTTGTGGAATTCAGGTGAAATTAACCAAAAAATCACAGTCAAAGTGGTTTGGAGAAAAGCACAATCTTTCCGTACGGCAGGTGGATCCAATGTCATGTTGACAACACAAATATCATGTTTTCTCGGGTTTCTGATGTTTTCTGCGTAGAAAACTCGAATGTGTGGAGGATTTGACTCCATGTGGAACAAAGTAGCCTATGCCGTCAGAAAACAAAATGTTACATGCTAAAATGCATTCAAAACCGTCAAGTCCATAAAGATTGTCCAGAAAACACAAACACACACAGAGGCTGTAGCAAGATCTGGGATGGAGATAGCCACAACACACCAGATAGTTCTGCTTTCATCCAGGCATATCCGGACAAAGTTTTGGTGAATTCAGTGTACTTTTGCCTAAATAGCAATGTCAAAGTGGTTTTATCTTTCAACGGAAATAATTTTTCTCTCGGGTTTCTGAAGCCTTCTGCCTAGAAAATCTGAATGTGTGGAGGATTTGACTCCATGTGGAACCAATTAGCGTTTTCAGGCAGAAAACAAAAAGTTACATACTAAAATGCATTCCAAACCATCAAGACCGAGGGAATGTCCAGAAAACACAAAGAAACATAGAGGCTATAGCAAGATCTGGCTTTCAGAGAGCCAGAACACACCAGATATTTCTGCTTTCATCCAGGCATATCCAGACCAAGTGTTGTGGAATTCGGTGTAATTTAACCAGAAAATCACCGTCAAAGTGGTTTTGGAGAAAGGCACACACTTTCTATTCTGCAAGTGGATTCAAGAGCATGTTTACACACACGAATATCATGTTTTCTTTGGTTTCTGGCACTTTCTGTGTAGAAAACTCAAATATGGGGAGGATTTGACTCTATATGGAACGAATTAGCGTTTGCAGGCAGAAAACAAAAAGTTACATGCCAAAATGCATTCAAAACCATAAAGTCCGTAGAGAATGTCCAGAAAATACAAACACACGCACAGGCTGTAGCAAGATCTGGGATCGAGATAGCCACAAACACCAGATATTTCTGCTTTCATCCAGGCGTATCCGGACAAAGTGTTGTGGAATTTGGGTGAAATTTAACCAAAAATATGACCGTCAAATGGGTTTTGGAGAAAAGCACAATCTTTCTGTCCAGGAAGTGGAGCCAATGTCATGTTTACAAGCACAAAAAATATCGTGTTTTCTCGGTTTTCTTAAGCTTTCTGCCTAGAACACGCGAAGGTGTGGAGGATTTGACTCCATGTGGAGCCTATTAGCGTTTGCCAGCAGAAAAGAAAGTGTTAGATGCTAAAGTGCATTCCAAACCGTCAAGTCCGTAGAGAATGTCCAGAAAACACCAACAAACACAGAGGCTGTAGCAAGATCTGGGATGGAGATAGCCACAACACACCAGCTACTTCTGCTTTCACCCAGGCATATCCAGAGAAGTGTTGTGGAATTCAGGTGAAATTAACCAAAAAATCACAGTCAAAGTGGTTTGGAGAAAAGCACAATCTTTCCGTACGGCAGGTGGATCCAATGTCATGTTGACAACACAAATATCATGTTTTCTCGGGTTTCTGATGTTTTCTGCGTAGAAAACTCGAATGTGTGGAGGATTTGACTCCATGTGGAACAAAGTAGCCTATGCCGTCAGAAAACAAAATGTTACATGCTAAAATGCATTCAAAACCGTCAAGTCCATAAAGATTGTCCAGAAAACACAAACACACACAGAGGCTGTAGCAAGATCTGGGATGGAGATAGCCACAACACACCAGATAGTTCTGCTTTCATCCAGGCATATCCGGACAAAGTTTTGGTGAATTCAGTGTACTTTTGCCTAAATAGCAATGTCAAAGTGGTTTTATCTTTCAACGGAAATAATTTTTCTCTCGGGTTTCTGAAGCCTTCTGCCTAGAAAATCTGAATGTGTGGAGGATTTGACTCCATGTGGAACCAATTAGCGTTTTCAGGCAGAAAACAAAAAGTTACATACTAAAATGCATTCCAAACCATCAAGACCGAGGGAATGTCCAGAAAACACAAAGAAACATAGAGGCTATAGCAAGATCTGGCTTTCAGAGAGCCAGAACACACCAGATATTTCTGCTTTCATCCAGGCATATCCAGACCAAGTGTTGTGGAATTCGGTGTAATTTAACCAGAAAATCACCGTCAAAGTGGTTTTGGAGAAAGGCACACACTTTCTATTCTGCAAGTGGATTCAAGAGCATGTTTACACACACGAATATCATGTTTTCTTTGGTTTCTGGCACTTTCTGTGTAGAAAACTCAAATATGGGGAGGATTTGACTCTATATGGAACGAATTAGCGTTTGCAGGCAGAAAACAAAAAGTTACATGCCAAAATGCATTCAAAACCATAAAGTCCGTAGAGAATGTCCAGAAAATACAAACACACGCACAGGCTGTAGCAAGATCTGGGATCGAGATAGCCACAAACACCAGATATTTCTGCTTTCATCCAGGCGTATCCGGACAAAGTGTTGTGGAATTTGGGTGAAATTTAACCAAAAATATGACCGTCAAATTGGTTTTGGAGAAAAGCACAATCTTTCTGTCCAGGAAGTGGAGCCAATGTCATGTTTACAAGCACAAAAAATATCGTGTTTTCTCGGTTTTCTTAAGCTTTCTGCCTAGAACACGCGAAGGTGTGGAGGATTTGACTCCATGTGGAGCCTATTAGCGTTTGCCAGCAGAAAAGAAAGTGTTAGATGCTAAAGTGCATTCCAAACCGTCAAGTCCGTAGAGAATGTCCAGAAAACACCAACAAACACAGAGGCTGCAGCAAGATCTGGGATGGAGATAGCCACAACACACCAGCTACTTCTGCTTTCATCCAGGCATATCCAGAGAAGTGTTGTGGAATTCAGGTGAAATTAACCAAAAAATCACAGTCAAAGTGGTTTGGAGAAAAGCACAATCTTTCCGTACGGCAGGTGGATCCAATGTCATGTTGACAACACAAATATCATGTTTTCTCGGGTTTCTGATGTTTTCTGCGTAGAAAACTCGAATGTGTGGAGGATTTGACTCCATGTGGAACAAAGTAGCCTATGCCGTCAGAAAACAAAATGTTACATGCTAAAATGCATTCAAAACCGTCAAGTCCATAAAGATTGTCCAGAAAACACAAACACACACAGAGGCTGTAGCAAGATCTGGGATGGAGATAGCCACAACACACCAGATAGTTCTGCTTTCATCCAGGCATATCCGGACAAAGTTTTGGGGAATTCAGTGTACTTTTGCCTAAATAGCAATGTCAAAGTGGTTTTATCTTTCAACGGAAATAATTTTTCTCTCGGGTTTCTGAAGCCTTCTGCCTAGAAAATCTGAATGTGTGGAGGATTTGACTCCATGTGGAACCAATTAGCGTTTTCAGGCAGAAAACAAAAAGTTACATACTAAAATGCATTCCAAACCATCAAGACCGAGGGAATGTCCAGAAAACACAAAGAAACATAGAGGCTATAGCAAGATCTGGCTTTCAGAGAGCCAGAACACACCAGATATTTCTGCTTTCATCCAGGCATATCCAGACCAAGTGTTGTGGAATTCGGTGTAATTTAACCAGAAAATCACCGTCAAAGTGGTTTTGGAGAAAGGCACACACTTTCTATTCTGCAAGTGGATTCAAGAGCATGTTTACACACACGAATATCATGTTTTCTTTGGTTTCTGGCACTTTCTGTGTAGAAAACTCAAATATGGGGAGGATTTGACTCTATATGGAACGAATTAGCGTTTGCAGGCAGAAAACAAAAAGTTACATGCCAAAATGCATTCAAAACCATAAAGTCCGTAGAGAATGTCCAGAAAATACAAACACACGCACAGGCTGTAGCAAGATCTGGGATCGAGATAGCCACAAACACCAGATATTTCTGCTTTCATCCAGGCGTATCCGGACAAAGTGTTGTGGAATTTGGGTGAAATTTAACCAAAAATATGACCGTCAAATGGGTTTTGGAGAAAAGCACAATCTTTCTGTCCAGGAAGTGGAGCCAATGTCATGTTTACAAGCACAAAAAATATCGTGTTTTCTCGGTTTTCTTAAGCTTTCTGCCTAGAACACGCGAAGGTGTGGAGGATTTGACTCCATGTGGAGCCTATTAGCGTTTGCCAGCAGAAAAGAAAGTGTTAGATGCTAAAGTGCATTCCAAACCGTCAAGTCCGTAGAGAATGTCCAGAAAACACCAACAAACACAGAGGCTGTAGCAAGATCTGGGATGGAGATAGCCACAACACACCAGCTACTTCTGCTTTCACCCAGGCATATCCAGAGAAGTGTTGTGGAATTCAGGTGAAATTAACCAAAAAATCACAGTCAAAGTGGTTTGGAGAAAAGCACAATCTTTCCGTACGGCAGGTGGATCCAATGTCATGTTGACAACACAAATATCATGTTTTCTCGGGTTTCTGATGTTTTCTGCGTAGAAAACTCGAATGTGTGGAGGATTTGACTCCATGTGGAACAAAGTAGCCTATGCCGTCAGAAAACAAAATGTTACATGCTAAAATGCATTCAAAACCGTCAAGTCCATAAAGATTGTCCAGAAAACACAAACACACACAGAGGCTGTAGCAAGATCTGGGATGGAGATAGCCACAACACACCAGATAGTTCTGCTTTCATCCAGGCATATCCGGACAAAGTTTTGGGGAATTCAGTGTACTTTTGCCTAAATAGCAATGTCAAAGTGGTTTTATCTTTCAACGGAAATAATTTTTCTCTCGGGTTTCTGAAGCCTTCTGCCTAGAAAATCTGAATGTGTGGAGGATTTGACTCCATGTGGAACCAATTAGCGTTTTCAGGCAGAAAACAAAAAGTTACATACTAAAATGCATTCCAAACCATCAAGACCGAGGGAATGTCCAGAAAACACAAAGAAACATAGAGGCTATAGCAAGATCTGGCTTTCAGAGAGCCAGAACACACCAGATATTTCTGCTTTCATCCAGGCATATCCAGACCAAGTGTTGTGGAATTCGGTGTAATTTAACCAGAAAATCACCGTCAAAGTGGTTTTGGAGAAAGGCACACACTTTCTATTCTGCAAGTGGATTCAAGAGCATGTTTACACACACGAATATCATGTTTTCTTTGGTTTCTGGCACTTTCTGTGTAGAAAACTCAAATATGGGGAGGATTTGACTCTATATGGAACGAATTAGCGTTTGCAGGCAGAAAACAAAAAGTTACATGCCAAAATGCATTCAAAACCATAAAGTCCGTAGAGAATGTCCAGAAAATACAAACACACGCACAGGCTGTAGCAAGATCTGGGATCGAGATAGCCACAAACACCAGATATTTCTGCTTTCATCCAGGCGTATCCGGACAAAGTGTTGTGGAATTTGGGTGAAATTTAACCAAAAATATGACCGTCAAATGGGTTTTGGAGAAAAGCACAATCTTTCTGTTCAGGAAGTGGAGCCAATGTCATGTTTACAAGCACAAAAAATATCGTGTTTTCTCGGTTTTCTTAAGCTTTCTGCCTAGAACACGCGAAGGTGTGGAGGATTTGACTCCATGTGGAGCCTATTAGCGTTTGCCAGCAGAAAAGAAAGTGTTAGATGCTAAAATGCATTCCAAACCATCAAGTCCGTAGAGAATGTCCAGAAAACACCAACAAACACAGAGGCTGTAGCAAGATCTGGGATGGAGATAGCCACAACACACCAGCTACTTCTGCTTTCATCCAGGCATATCCAGAGAAGTGTTGTGGAATTCAGGTGAAATTAACCAAAAAATCACAGTCAAAGTGGTTTGGAGAAAAGCACAATCTTTCCGTACGGCAGGTGGATCCAATGTCATGTTGACAACACAAATATCATGTTTTCTCGGGTTTCTGATGTTTTCTGCGTAGAAAACTCGAATGTGTGGAGGATTTGACTCCATGTGGAACAAAGTAGCCTATGCCGTCAGAAAACAAAATGTTACATGCTAAAATGCATTCAAAACCGTCAAGTCCATAAAGATTGTCCAGAAAACACAAACACACACAGAGGCTGTAGCAAGATCTGGGATGGAGATAGCCACAACACACCAGATAGTTCTGCTTTCATCCAGGCATATCCGGACAAAGTTTTGGTGAATTCAGTGTACTTTTGCCTAAATAGCAATGTCAAAGTGGTTTTATCTTTCAACGGAAATAATTTTTCTCTCGGGTTTCTGAAGCCTTCTGCCTAGAAAATCTGAATGTGTGGAGGATTTGACTCCATGTGGAACCAATTAGCGTTTTCAGGCAGAAAACAAAAAGTTACATACTAAAATGCATTCCAAACCATCAAGACCGAGGGAATGTCCAGAAAACACAAAGAAACATAGAGGCTATAGCAAGATCTGGCTTTCAGAGAGCCAGAACACACCAGATATTTCTGCTTTCATCCAGGCATATCCAGACCAAGTGTTGTGGAATTCGGTGTAATTTAACCAGAAAATCACCGTCAAAGTGGTTTTGGAGAAAGGCACACACTTTCTATTCTGCAAGTGGATTCAAGAGCATGTTTACACACACGAATATCATGTTTTCTTTGGTTTCTGGCACTTTCTGTGTAGAAAACTCAAATATGGGGAGGATTTGACTCTATATGGAACGAATTAGCGTTTGCAGGCAGAAAACAAAAAGTTACATGCCAAAATGCATTCAAAACCATAAAGTCCGTAGAGAATGTCCAGAAAATACAAACACACGCACAGGCTGTAGCAAGATCTGGGATCGAGATAGCCACAAACACCAGATATTTCTGCTTTCATCCAGGCGTATCCGGACAAAGTGTTGTGGAATTTGGGTGAAATTTAACCAAAAATATGACCGTCAAATGGGTTTTGGAGAAAAGCACAATCTTTCTGTCCAGGAAGTGGAGCCAATGTCATGTTTACAAGCACAAAAAATATCGTGTTTTCTCGGTTTTCTTAAGCTTTCTGCCTAGAACACGCGAAGGTGTGGAGGATTTGACTCCATGTGGAGCCTATTAGCGTTTGCCAGCAGAAAAGAAAGTGTTAGATGCTAAAGTGCATTCCAAACCGTCAAGTCCGTAGAGAATGTCCAGAAAACACCAACAAACACAGAGGCTGTAGCAAGATCTGGGATGGAGATAGCCACAACACACCAGCTACTTCTGCTTTCACCCAGGCATATCCAGAGAAGTGTTGTGGAATTCAGGTGAAATTAACCAAAAAATCACAGTCAAAGTGGTTTGGAGAAAAGCACAATCTTTCCGTACGGCAGGTGGATCCAATGTCATGTTGACAACACAAATATCATGTTTTCTCGGGTTTCTGATGTTTTCTGCGTAGAAAACTCGAATGTGTGGAGGATTTGACTCCATGTGGAACAAAGTAGCCTATGCCGTCAGAAAACAAAATGTTACATGCTAAAATGCATTCAAAACCGTCAAGTCCATAAAGATTGTCCAGAAAACACAAACACACACAGAGGCTGTAGCAAGATCTGGGATGGAGATAGCCACAACACACCAGATAGTTCTGCTTTCATCCAGGCATATCCGGACAAAGTTTTGGGGAATTCAGTGTACTTTTGCCTAAATAGCAATGTCAAAGTGGTTTTATCTTTCAACGGAAATAATTTTTTTCTCGGGTTTCTGAAGCCTTCTGCCTAGAAAATCTGAATGTGTGGAGGATTTGACTCCATGTGGAACCAATTAGCGTTTTCAGGCAGAAAACAAAAAGTTACATACTAAAATGCATTCCAAACCATCAAGACCGAGGGAATGTCCAGAAAACACAAAGAAACATAGAGGCTATAGCAAGATCTGGCTTTCAGAGAGCCAGAACACACCAGATATTTCTGCTTTCATCCAGGCATATCCAGACCAAGTGTTGTGGAATTCGGTGTAATTTAACCAGAAAATCACCGTCAAAGTGGTTTTGGAGAAAGGCACACACTTTCTATTCTGCAAGTGGATTCAAGAGCATGTTTACACACACGAATATCATGTTTTCTTTGGTTTCTGGCACTTTCTGTGTAGAAAACTCAAATATGGGGAGGATTTGACTCTATATGGAACGAATTAGCGTTTGCAGGCAGAAAACAAAAAGTTACATGCCAAAATGCATTCAAAACCATAAAGTCCGTAGAGAATGTCCAGAAAATACAAACACACGCACAGGCTGTAGCAAGATCTGGGATCGAGATAGCCACAAACACCAGATATTTCTGCTTTCATCCAGGCGTATCCGGACAAAGTGTTGTGGAATTTGGGTGAAATTTAACCAAAAATATGACCGTCAAATGGGTTTTGGAGAAAAGCACAATCTTTCTGTTCAGGAAGTGGAGCCAATGTCATGTTTACAAGCACAAAAAATATCGTGTTTTCTCGGTTTTCTTAAGCTTTCTGCCTAGAACACGCGAAGGTGTGGAGGATTTGACTCCATGTGGAGCCTATTAGCGTTTGCCAGCAGAAAAGAAAGTGTTAGATGCTAAAATGCATTCCAAACCATCAAGTCCGTAGAGAATGTCCAGAAAACACCAACAAACACAGAGGCTGTAGCAAGATCTGGGATGGAGATAGCCACAACACACCAGCTACTTCTGCTTTCATCCAGGCATATCCAGAGAAGTGTTGTGGAATTCAGGTGAAATTAACCAAAAAATCACAGTCAAAGTGGTTTGGAGAAAAGCACAATCTTTCCGTACGGCAGGTGGATCCAATGTCATGTTGACAACACAAATATCATGTTTTCTCGGGTTTCTGATGTTTTCTGCGTAGAAAACTCGAATGTGTGGAGGATTTGACTCCATGTGGAACAAAGTAGCCTATGCCGTCAGAAAACAAAATGTTACATGCTAAAATGCATTCAAAACCGTCAAGTCCATAAAGATTGTCCAGAAAACACAAACACACACAGAGGCTGTAGCAAGATCTGGGATGGAGATAGCCACAACACACCAGATAGTTCTGCTTTCATCCAGGCATATCCGGACAAAGTTTTGGTGAATTCAGTGTACTTTTGCCTAAATAGCAATGTCAAAGTGGTTTTATCTTTCAACGGAAATAATTTTTCTCTCGGGTTTCTGAAGCCTTCTGCCTAGAAAATCTGAATGTGTGGAGGATTTGACTCCATGTGGAACCAATTAGCGTTTTCAGGCAGAAAACAAAAAGTTACATACTAAAATGCATTCCAAACCATCAAGACCGAGGGAATGTCCAGAAAACACAAAGAAACATAGAGGCTATAGCAAGATCTGGCTTTCAGAGAGCCAGAACACACCAGATATTTCTGCTTTCATCCAGGCATATCCAGACCAAGTGTTGTGGAATTCGGTGTAATTTAACCAGAAAATCACCGTCAAAGTGGTTTTGGAGAAAGGCACACACTTTCTATTCTGCAAGTGGATTCAAGAGCATGTTTACACACACGAATATCATGTTTTCTTTGGTTTCTGGCACTTTCTGTGTAGAAAACTCAAATATGGGGAGGATTTGACTCTATATGGAACGAATTAGCGTTTGCAGGCAGAAAACAAAAAGTTACATGCCAAAATGCATTCAAAACCATAAAGTCCGTAGAGAATGTCCAGAAAATACAAACACACGCACAGGCTGTAGCAAGATCTGGGATCGAGATAGCCACAAACACCAGATATTTCTGCTTTCATCCAGGCGTATCCGGACAAAGTGTTGTGGAATTTGGGTGAAATTTAACCAAAAATATGACCGTCAAATGGGTTTTGGAGAAAAGCACAATCTTTCTGTCCAGGAAGTGGAGCCAATGTCATGTTTACAAGCACAAAAAATATCGTGTTTTCTCGGTTTTCTTAAGCTTTCTGCCTAGAACACGCGAAGGTGTGGAGGATTTGACTCCATGTGGAGCCTATTAGCGTTTGCCAGCAGAAAAGAAAGTGTTAGATGCTAAAGTGCATTCCAAACCGTCAAGTCCGTAGAGAATGTCCAGAAAACACCAACAAACACAGAGGCTGTAGCAAGATCTGGGATGGAGATAGCCACAACACACCAGCTACTTCTGCTTTCACCCAGGCATATCCAGAGAAGTGTTGTGGAATTCAGGTGAAATTAACCAAAAAATCACAGTCAAAGTGGTTTGGAGAAAAGCACAATCTTTCCGTACGGCAGGTGGATCCAATGTCATGTTGACAACACAAATATCATGTTTTCTCGGGTTTCTGATGTTTTCTGCGTAGAAAACTCGAATGTGTGGAGGATTTGACTCCATGTGGAACAAAGTAGCCTATGCCGTCAGAAAACAAAATGTTACATGCTAAAATGCATTCAAAACCGTCAAGTCCATAAAGATTGTCCAGAAAACACAAACACACACAGAGGCTGTAGCAAGATCTGGGATGGAGATAGCCACAACACACCAGATAGTTCTGCTTTCATCCAGGCATATCCGGACAAAGTTTTGGTGAATTCAGTGTACTTTTGCCTAAATAGCAATGTCAAAGTGGTTTTATCTTTCAACGGAAATAATTTTTCTCTCGGGTTTCTGAAGCCTTCTGCCTAGAAAATCTGAATGTGTGGAGGATTTGACTCCATGTGGAACCAATTAGCGTTTTCAGGCAGAAAACAAAAAGTTACATACTAAAATGCATTCCAAACCATCAAGACCGAGGGAATGTCCAGAAAACACAAAGAAACATAGAGGCTATAGCAAGATCTGGCTTTCAGAGAGCCAGAACACACCAGATATTTCTGCTTTCATCCAGGCATATCCAGACCAAGTGTTGTGGAATTCGGTGTAATTTAACCAGAAAATCACCGTCAAAGTGGTTTTGGAGAAAGGCACACACTTTCTATTCTGCAAGTGGATTCAAGAGCATGTTTACACACACGAATATCATGTTTTCTTTGGTTTCTGGCACTTTCTGTGTAGAAAACTCAAATATGGGGAGGATTTGACTCTATATGGAACGAATTAGCGTTTGCAGGCAGAAAACAAAAAGTTACATGCCAAAATGCATTCAAAACCATAAAGTCCGTAGAGAATGTCCAGAAAATACAAACACACGCACAGGCTGTAGCAAGATCTGGGATCGAGATAGCCACAAACACCAGATATTTCTGCTTTCATCCAGGCGTATCCGGACAAAGTGTTGTGGAATTTGGGTGAAATTTAACCAAAAATATGACCGTCAAATTGGTTTTGGAGAAAAGCACAATCTTTCTGTCCAGGAAGTGGAGCCAATGTCATGTTTACAAGCACAAAAAATATCGTGTTTTCTCGGTTTTCTTAAGCTTTCTGCCTAGAACACGCGAAGGTGTGGAGGATTTGACTCCATGTGGAGCCTATTAGCGTTTGCCAGCAGAAAAGAAAGTGTTAGATGCTAAAATGCATTCCAAACCGTCAAGTCCGTAGAGAATGTCCAGAAAACACCAACAAACACAGAGGCTGCAGCAAGATCTGGGATGGAGATAGCCACAACACACCAGCTACTTCTGCTTTCATCCAGGCATATCCAGAGAAGTGTTGTGGAATTCAGGTGAAATTAACCAAAAAATCACAGTCAAAGTGGTTTGGAGAAAAGCACAATCTTTCCGTACGGCAGGTGGATCCAATGTCATGTTGACAACACAAATATCATGTTTTCTCGGGTTTCTGATGTTTTCTGCGTAGAAAACTCGAATGTGTGGAGGATTTGACTCCATGTGGAACAAAGTAGCCTATGCCGTCAGAAAACAAAATGTTACATGCTAAAATGCATTCAAAACCGTCAAGTCCATAAAGATTGTCCAGAAAACACAAACACACACAGAGGCTGTAGCAAGATCTGGGATGGAGATAGCCACAACACACCAGATAGTTCTGCTTTCATCCAGGCATATCCGGACAAAGTTTTGGGGAATTCAGTGTACTTTTGCCTAAATAGCAATGTCAAAGTGGTTTTATCTTTCAACGGAAATAATTTTTCTCTCGGGTTTCTGAAGCCTTCTGCCTAGAAAATCTGAATGTGTGGAGGATTTGACTCCATGTGGAACCAATTAGCGTTTTCAGGCAGAAAACAAAAAGTTACATACTAAAATGCATTCCAAACCATCAAGACCGAGGGAATGTCCAGAAAACACAAAGAAACATAGAGGCTATAGCAAGATCTGGCTTTCAGAGAGCCAGAACACACCAGATATTTCTGCTTTCATCCAGGCATATCCAGACCAAGTGTTGTGGAATTCGGTGTAATTTAACCAGAAAATCACCGTCAAAGTGGTTTTGGAGAAAGGCACACACTTTCTATTCTGCAAGTGGATTCAAGAGCATGTTTACACACACGAATATCATGTTTTCTTTGGTTTCTGGCACTTTCTGTGTAGAAAACTCAAATATGGGGAGGATTTGACTCTATATGGAACGAATTAGCGTTTGCAGGCAGAAAACAAAAAGTTACATGCCAAAATGCATTCAAAACCATAAAGTCCGTAGAGAATGTCCAGAAAATACAAACACACGCACAGGCTGTAGCAAGATCTGGGATCGAGATAGCCACAAACACCAGATATTTCTGCTTTCATCCAGGCGTATCCGGACAAAGTGTTGTGGAATTTGGGTGAAATTTAACCAAAAATATGACCGTCAAATGGGTTTTGGAGAAAAGCACAATCTTTCTGTCCAGGAAGTGGAGCCAATGTCATGTTTACAAGCACAAAAAATATCGTGTTTTCTCGGTTTTCTTAAGCTTTCTGCCTAGAACACGCGAAGGTGTGGAGGATTTGACTCCATGTGGAGCCTATTAGCGTTTGCCAGCAGAAAAGAAAGTGTTAGATGCTAAAGTGCATTCCAAACCGTCAAGTCCGTAGAGAATGTCCAGAAAACACCAACAAACACAGAGGCTGTAGCAAGATCTGGGATGGAGATAGCCACAACACACCAGCTACTTCTGCTTTCATCCAGGCATATCCAGAGAAGTGTTGTGGAATTCAGGTGAAATTAACCAAAAAATCACAGTCAAAGTGGTTTGGAGAAAAGCACAATCTTTCCGTACGGCAGGTGGATCCAATGTCATGTTGACAACACAAATATCATGTTTTCTCGGGTTTCTGATGTTTTCTGCGTAGAAAACTCGAATGTGTGGAGGATTTGACTCCATGTGGAACAAAGTAGCCTATGCCGTCAGAAAACAAAATGTTACATGCTAAAATGCATTCAAAACCGTCAAGTCCATAAAGATTGTCCAGAAAACACAAACACACACAGAGGCTGTAGCAAGATCTGGGATGGAGATAGCCACAACACACCAGCTACTTCTGCTTTCATCCAGGCATATCCAGAGAAGTGTTGTGGAATTCAGGTGAAATTAACCAAAAAATCACAGTCAAAGTGGTTTGGAGAAAAGCACAATCTTTCCGTACGGCAGGTGGATCCAATGTCATGTTGACAACACAAATATCATGTTTTCTCGGGTTTCTGATGTTTTCTGCGTAGAAAACTCGAATGTGTGGAGGATTTGACTCCATGTGGAACAAAGTAGCCTATGCCGTCAGAAAACAAAATGTTACATGCTAAAATGCATTCAAAACCATCAAGTCCATAAAGATTGTCCAGAAAACACAAACACACACAGAGGCTGTAGCAAGATCTGGGATGGAGATAGCCACAACACACCAGATAGTTCTGCTTTCATCCAGGCATATCCGGACAAAGTTTTGGGGAATTCAGTGTACTTTTGCCTAAATAGCAATGTCAAAGTGGTTTTATCTTTCAACGGAAATAATTTTTCTCTCGGGTTTCTGAAGCCTTCTGCCTAGAAAATCTGAATGTGTGGAGGATTTGACTCCATGTGGAACCAATTAGCGTTTTCAGGCAGAAAACAAAAAGTTACATACTAAAATGCATTCCAAACCATCAAGACCGAGGGAATGTCCAGAAAACACAAAGAAACATAGAGGCTATAGCAAGATCTGGCTTTCAGAGAGCCAGAACACACCAGATATTTCTGCTTTCATCCAGGCATATCCAGACCAAGTGTTGTGGAATTCGGTGTAATTTAACCAGAAAATCACCGTCAAAGTGGTTTTGGAGAAAGGCACACACTTTCTATTCTGCAAGTGGATTCAAGAGCATGTTTACACACACGAATATCATGTTTTCTTTGGTTTCTGGCACTTTCTGTGTAGAAAACTCAAATATGGGGAGGATTTGACTCTATATGGAACGAATTAGCGTTTGCAGGCAGAAAACAAAAAGTTACATGCCAAAATGCATTCAAAACCATAAAGTCCGTAGAGAATGTCCAGAAAATACAAACACACGCACAGGCTGTAGCAAGATCTGGGATCGAGATAGCCACAAACACCAGATATTTCTGCTTTCATCCAGGCGTATCCGGACAAAGTGTTGTGGAATTTGGGTGAAATTTAACCAAAAATATGACCGTCAAATTGGTTTTGGAGAAAAGCACAATCTTTCTGTCCAGGAAGTGGAGCCAATGTCATGTTTACAAGCACAAAAAATATCGTGTTTTCTCGGTTTTCTTAAGCTTTCTGCCTAGAACACGCGAAGGTGTGGAGGATTTGACTCCATGTGGAGCCTATTAGCGTTTGCCAGCAGAAAAGAAAGTGTTAGATGCTAAAGTGCATTCCAAACCGTCAAGTCCGTAGAGAATGTCCAGAAAACACCAACAAACACAGAGGCTGCAGCAAGATCTGGGATGGAGATAGCCACAACACACCAGCTACTTCTGCTTTCATCCAGGCATATCCAGAGAAGTGTTGTGGAATTCAGGTGAAATTAACCAAAAAATCACAGTCAAAGTGGTTTGGAGAAAAGCACAATCTTTCCGTACGGCAGGTGGATCCAATGTCATGTTGACAACACAAATATCATGTTTTCTCGGGTTTCTGATGTTTTCTGCATAGAAAACTCGAATGTGTGGAGGATTTGACTCCATGTGGAACAAAGTAGCCTATGCCGTCAGAAAACAAAATGTTACATGCTAAAATGCATTCAAAACCGTCAAGTCCATAAAGATTGTCCAGAAAACACAAACACACACAGAGGCTGTAGCAAGATCTGGGATGGAGATAGCCACAACACACCAGATAGTTCTGCTTTCATCCAGGCATATCCGGACAAAGTTTTGGGGAATTCAGTGTACTTTTGCCTAAATAGCAATGTCAAAGTGGTTTTATCTTTCAACGGAAATAATTTTTCTCTCGGGTTTCTGAAGCCTTCTGCCTAGAAAATCTGAATGTGTGGAGGATTTGACTCCATGTGGAACCAATTAGCGTTTTCAGGCAGAAAACAAAAAGTTACATACTAAAATGCATTCCAAACCATCAAGACCGAGGGAATGTCCAGAAAACACAAAGAAACATAGAGGCTATAGCAAGATCTGGCTTTCAGAGAGCCAGAACACACCAGATATTTCTGCTTTCATCCAGGCATATCCAGACCAAGTGTTGTGGAATTCGGTGTAATTTAACCAGAAAATCACCGTCAAAGTGGTTTTGGAGAAAGGCACACACTTTCTATTCTGCAAGTGGATTCAAGAGCATGTTTACACACACGAATATCATGTTTTCTTTGGTTTCTGGCACTTTCTGTGTAGAAAACTCAAATATGGGGAGGATTTGACTCTATATGGAACGAATTAGCGTTTGCAGGCAGAAAACAAAAAGTTACATGCCAAAATGCATTCAAAACCATAAAGTCCGTAGAGAATGTCCAGAAAATACAAACACACGCACAGGCTGTAGCAAGATCTGGGATCGAGATAGCCACAAACACCAGATATTTCTGCTTTCATCCAGGCGTATCCGGACAAAGTGTTGTGGAATTTGGGTGAAATTTAACCAAAAATATGACCGTCCAATTGGTTTTGGAGAAAAGCACAATCTTTCTGTCCAGGAAGTGGAGCCAATGTCATGTTTACAAGCACAAAAAATATCGTGTTTTCTCGGTTTTCTTAAGCTTTCTGCCTAGAACACGCGAAGGTGTGGAGGATTTGACTCCATGTGGAGCCTATTAGCGTTTGCCAGCAGAAAAGAAAGTGTTAGATGCTAAAGTGCATTCCAAACCGTCAAGTCCGTAGAGAATGTCCAGAAAACACCAACAAACACAGAGGCTGTAGCAAGATCTGGGATGGAGATAGCCACAACACACCAGCTACTTCTGCTTTCATCCAGGCATATCCAGAGAAGTGTTGTGGAATTCAGGTGAAATTAACCAAAAAATCACAGTCAAAGTGGTTTGGAGAAAAGCACAATCTTTCCGTACGGCAGGTGGATCCAATGTCATGTTGACAACACAAATATCATGTTTTCTCGGGTTTCTGATGTTTTCTGCGTAGAAAACTCAAATGTGTGGAGGATTTGACTCCATGTGGAACAAAGTAGCCTATGCCGTCAGAAAACAAAATGTTACATGCTAAAATGCATTCAAAACCGTCAAGTCCATAAAGATTGTCCAGAAAACACAAACACACACAGAGGCTGTAGCAAGATCTGGGATGGAGATAGCCACAACACACCAGATAGTTCTGCTTTCATCCAGGCATATCCGGACAAAGTTTTGGTGAATTCAGTGTACTTTTGCCTAAATAGCAATGTCAAAGTGGTTTTATCTTTCAACGGAAATAATTTTTCTCTCGGGTTTCTGAAGCCTTCTGCCTAGAAAATCTGAATGTGTGGAGGATTTGACTCCATGTGGAACCAATTAGCGTTTTCAGGCAGAAAACAAAAAGTTACATACTAAAATGCATTCCAAACCATCAAGACCGAGGGAATGTCCAGAAAACACAAAGAAACATAGAGGCTATAGCAAGATCTGGCTTTCAGAGAGCCAGAACACACTAGATATTTCTGCTTTCATCCAGGCATATCCAGACCAAGTGTTGTGGAATTCGGTGTAATTTAACCAGAAAATCACCGTCAAAGTGGTTTTGGAGAAAGGCACACACTTTCTATTCTGCAAGTGGATTCAAGAGCATGTTTACACACACGAATATCATGTTTTCTTTGGTTTCTGGCACTTTCTGTGTAGAAAACTCAAATATGGGGAGGATTTGACTCTATATGGAACGAATTAGCGTTTGCAGGCAGAAAACAAAAAGTTACATGCCAAAATGCATTCAAAACCATAAAGTCCGTAGAGAATGTCCAGAAAATACAAACACACGCACAGGCTGTAGCAAGATCTGGGATCGAGATAGCCACAAACACCAGATATTTCTGCTTTCATCCAGGCGTATCCGGACAAAGTGTTGTGGAATTTGGGTGAAATTTAACCAAAAATATGACCGTCCAATGGGTTTTGGAGAAAAGCACAATCTTTCTGTCCAGGAAGTGGAGCCAATGTCATGTTTACAAGCACAAAAAATATCGTGTTTTCTCGGTTTTCTTAAGCTTTCTGCCTAGAACACGCGAAGGTGTGGAGGATTTGACTCCATGTGGAGCCTATTAGCGTTTGCCAGCAGAAAAGAAAGTGTTAGATGCTAAAGTGCATTCCAAACCGTCAAGTCCGTAGAGAATGTCCAGAAAACACCAACAAACACAGAGGCTGTAGCAAGATCTGGGATGGAGATAGCCACAACACACCAGCTACTTCTGCTTTCATCCAGGCATATCCAGAGAAGTGTTGTGGAATTCAGGTGAAATTAACCAAAAAATCACAGTCAAAGTGGTTTGGAGAAAAGCACAATCTTTCCGTACGGCAGGTGGATCCAATGTCATGTTGACAACACAAATATCATGTTTTCTCGGGTTTCTGATGTTTTCTGCATAGAAAACTCGAATGTGTGGAGGATTTGACTCCATGTGGAACAAAGTAGCCTATGCCGTCAGAAAACAAAATGTTACATGCTAAAATGCATTCAAAACCGTCAAGTCCATAAAGATTGTCCAGAAAACACAAACACACACAGAGGCTGTAGCAAGATCTGGGATGGAGATAGCCACAACACACCAGATAGTTCTGCTTTCATCCAGGCATATCCGGACAAAGTTTTGGGGAATTCAGTGTACTTTTGCCTAAATAGCAATGTCAAAGTGGTTTTATCTTTCAACGGAAATAATTTTTTTCTCGGGTTTCTGAAGCCTTCTGCCTAGAAAATCTGAATGTGTGGAGGATTTGACTCCATGTGGAACCAATTAGCGTTTTCAGGCAGAAAACAAAAAGTTACATACTAAAATGCATTCCAAACCATCAAGACCGAGGGAATGTCCAGAAAACACAAAGAAACATAGAGGCTATAGCAAGATCTGGCTTTCAGAGAGCCAGAACACACCAGATATTTCTGCTTTCATCCAGGCATATCCAGACCAAGTGTTGTGGAATTCGGTGTAATTTAACCAGAAAATCACCGTCAAAGTGGTTTTGGAGAAAGGCACACACTTTCTATTCTGCAAGTGGATTCAAGAGCATGTTTACACACACGAATATCATGTTTTCTTTGGTTTCTGGCACTTTCTGTGTAGAAAACTCAAATATGGGGAGGATTTGACTCTATATGGAACGAATTAGCGTTTGCAGGCAGAAAACAAAAAGTTACATGCCAAAATGCATTCAAAACCATAAAGTCCGTAGAGAATGTCCAGAAAATACAAACACACGCACAGGCTGTAGCAAGATCTGGGATCGAGATAGCCACAAACACCAGATATTTCTGCTTTCATCCAGGCGTATCCGGACAAAGTGTTGTGGAATTTGGGTGAAATTTAACCAAAAATATGACCGTCCAATGGGTTTTGGAGAAAAGCACGATCTTTCTGTCCAGGAAGTGGAGCCAATGTCATGTTTACAAGCACAAAAAATATCGTGTTTTCTCGGTTTTCTTAAGCTTTCTGCCTAGAACACGCGAAGGTGTGGAGGATTTGACTCCATGTGGAGCCTATTAGCGTTTGCCAGCAGAAAAGAAAGTGTTAGATGCTAAAATGCATTCCAAACCGTCAAGTCCGTAGAGAATGTCCAGAAAACACCAACAAACACAGAGGCTGTAGCAAGATCTGGGATGGAGATAGCCACAACACACCAGCTACTTCTGCTTTCATCCAGGCATATCCAGAGAAGTGTTGTGGAATTCAGGTGAAATTAACCAAAAAATCACAGTCAAAGTGGTTTGGAGAAAAGCACAATCTTTCCGTACGGCAGGTGGATCCAATGTCATGTTGACAACACAAATATCATGTTTTCTCGGGTTTCTGATGTTTTCTGCATAGAAAACTCGAATGTGTGGAGGATTTGACTCCATGTGGAACAAAGTAGCCTATGCCGTCAGAAAACAAAATGTTACATGCTAAAATGCATTCAAAACCGTCAAGTCCATAAAGATTGTCCAGAAAACACAAACACACACAGAGGCTGTAGCAAGATCTGGGATGGAGATAGCCACAACACACCAGATAGTTCTGCTTTCATCCAGGCATATCCGGACAAAGTTTTGGTGAATTCAGTGTACTTTTGCCTAAATAGCAATGTCAAAGTGGTTTTATCTTTCAACGGAAATAATTTTTCTCTCGGGTTTCTGAAGCCTTCTGCCTAGAAAATCTGAATGTGTGGAGGATTTGACTCCATGTGGAACCAATTAGCGTTTTCAGGCAGAAAACAAAAAGTTACATACTAAAATGCATTCCAAACCATCAAGACCGAGGGAATGTCCAGAAAACACAAAGAAACATAGAGGCTATAGCAAGATCTGGCTTTCAGAGAGCCAGAACACACCAGATATTTCTGCTTTCATCCAGGCATATCCAGACCAAGTGTTGTGGAATTCGGTGTAATTTAACCAGAAAATCACCGTCAAAGTGGTTTTGGAGAAAGGCACACACTTTCTATTCTGCAAGTGGATTCAAGAGCATGTTTACACACACGAATA
The DNA here is from genome assembly GCF_051225735.1 of Oryctolagus cuniculus. NCBI lineage: Eukaryota > Metazoa > Chordata > Mammalia > Lagomorpha > Leporidae > Oryctolagus > Oryctolagus cuniculus. Next base: position 51,120,441 of record NC_142877.1, read on the forward strand.
TCATGTTTTCTTTGGTTTCTGGCACTTTCTGTGTAGAAAACTCAAATATGGGGAGGATTTGACTCTATATGGAACGAATTAGCGTTTGCAGGCAGAAAACAAAAAGTTACATGCCAAAATGCATTCAAAACCATAAAGTCCGTAGAGAATGTCCAGAAAATACAAACACACGCACAGGCTGTAGCAAGATCTGGGATCGAGATAGCCACAAACACCAGATATTTCTGCTTTCATCCAGGCGTATCCGGACAAAGTGTTGTGGAATTTGGGTGAAATTTAACCAAAAATATGACCGTCCAATGGGTTTTGGAGAAAAGCACGATCTTTCTGTTCAGGAAGTGGAGCCAATGTCATGTTTACAAGCACAAAAAATATCGTGTTTTCTCGGTTTTCTTAAGCTTTCTGCCTAGAACACGCGAAGGTGTGGAGGATTTGACTCCATGTGGAGCCTATTAGCGTTTGCCAGCAGAAAAGAAAGTGTTAGATGCTAAAATGCATTCCAAACCGTCAAGTCCGTAGAGAATGTCCAGAAAACACCAACAAACACAGAGGCTGTAGCAAGATCTGGGATGGAGATAGCCACAACACACCAGCTACTTCTGCTTTCATCCAGGCATATCCAGAGAAGTGTTGTGGAATTCAGGTGAAATTAACCAAAAAATCACAGTCAAAGTGGTTTGGAGAAAAGCACAATCTTTCCGTACGGCAGGTGGATCCAATGTCATGTTGACAACACAAATATCATGTTTTCTCGGGTTTCTGATGTTTTCTGCATAGAAAACTCGAATGTGTGGAGGATTTGACTCCATGTGGAACAAAGTAGCCTATGCCGTCAGAAAACAAAATGTTACATGCTAAAATGCATTCAAAACCGTCAAGTCCATAAAGATTGTCCAGAAAACACAAACACACACAGAGGCTGTAGCAAGATCTGGGATGGAGATAGCCACAACACACCAGATAGTTCTGCTTTCATCCAGGCATATCCGGACAAAGTTTTGGTGAATTCAGTGTACTTTTGCCTAAATAGCAATGTCAAAGTGGTTTTATCTTTCAACGGAAATAATTTTTCTCTCGGGTTTCTGAAGCCTTCTGCCTAGAAAATCTGAATGTGTGGAGGATTTGACTCCATGTGGAACCAATTAGCGTTTTCAGGCAGAAAACAAAAAGTTACATACTAAAATGCATTCCAAACCATCAAGACCGAGGGAATGTCCAGAAAACACAAAGAAACATAGAGGCTATAGCAAGATCTGGCTTTCAGAGAGCCAGAACACACCAGATATTTCTGCTTTCATCCAGGCATATCCAGACCAAGTGTTGTGGAATTCGGTGTAATTTAACCAGAAAATCACCGTCAAAGAGGTTTTGGAGAAAGGCACACACTTTCTATTCTGCAAGTGGATTCAAGAGCATGTTTACACACACGAATATCATGTTTTCTTTGGTTTCTGGCACTTTCTGTGTAGAAAACTCAAATATGGGGAGGATTTGACTCTATATGGAACGAATTAGCGTTTGCAGGCAGAAAACAAAAAGTTACATGCCAAAATGCATTCAAAACCATAAAGTCCGTAGAGAATGTCCAGAAAATACAAACACACGCACAGGCTGTAGCAAGATCTGGGATCGAGATAGCCACAAACACCAGATATTTCTGCTTTCATCCAGGCGTATCCGGACAAAGTGTTGTGGAATTTGGGTGAAATTTAACCAAAAATATGACCGTCCAATGGGTTTTGGAGAAAAGCACAATCTTTCTGTTCAGGAAGTGGAGCCAATGTCATGTTTACAAGCACAAAAAATATCGTGTTTTCTCGGTTTTCTTAAGCTTGCTGCCTAGAACATGCGAAGGTGTGGAGGATTTGACTCCATGTGGAGCCTATTAGCGTTTGCCAGCAGAAAAGAAAGTGTTAGATGCTAAAATGCATTCCAAACCGTCAAGTCCGTAGAGAATGTCCAGAAAACACCAACAAACACAGAGGCTGTAGCAAGATCTGGGATGGAGATAGCCACAACACACCAGCTACTTCTGCTTTCATCCAGGCATATCCAGAGAAGTGTTGTGGAATTCAGGTGAAATTAACCAAAAAATCACAGTCAAAGTGGTTTGGAGAAAAGCACAATCTTTCCGTACGGCAGGTGGATCCAATGTCATGTTGACAACACAAATATCATGTTTTCTCGGGTTTCTGATGTTTTCTGCATAGAAAACTCGAATGTGTGGAGGATTTGACTCCATGTGGAACAAAGTAGCCTATGCCGTCAGAAAACAAAATGTTACATGCTAAAATGCATTCAAAACCGTCAAGTCCATAAAGATTGTCCAGAAAACACAAACACACACAGAGGCTGTAGCAAGATCTGGGATGGAGATAGCCACAACACACCAGATAGTTCTGCTTTCATCCAGGCATATCCGGACAAAGTTTTGGGGAATTCAGTGTACTTTTGCCTAAATAGCAATGTCAAAGTGGTTTTATCTTTCAACGGAAATAATTTTTCTCTCGGGTTTCTGAAGCCTTCTGCCTAGAAAATCTGAATGTGTGGAGGATTTGACTCCATGTGGAACCAATTAGCGTTTTCAGGCAGAAAACAAAAAGTTACATACTAAAATGCATTCCAAACCATCAAGACCGAGGGAATGTCCAGAAAACACAAAGAAACATAGAGGCTATAGCAAGATCTGGCTTTCAGAGAGCCAGAACACACCAGATATTTCTGCTTTCATCCAGGCATATCCAGACCAAGTGTTGTGGAATTCGGTGTAATTTAACCAGAAAATCACCGTCAAAGTGGTTTTGGAGAAAGGCACACACTTTCTATTCTGCAAGTGGATTCAAGAGCATGTTTACACACACGAATATCATGTTTTCTTTGGTTTCTGGCACTTTCTGTGTAGAAAACTCAAATATGGGGAGGATTTGACTCTATATGGAACGAATTAGCGTTTGCAGGCAGAAAACAAAAAGTTACATGCCAAAATGCATTCAAAACCATAAAGTCCGTAGAGAATGTCCAGAAAATACAAACACACGCACAGGCTGTAGCAAGATCTGGGATCGAGATAGCCACAAACACCAGATATTTCTGCTTTCATCCAGGCGTATCCGGACAAAGTGTTGTGGAATTTGGGTGAAATTTAACCAAAAATATGACCGTCCAATGGGTTTTGGAGAAAAGCACAATCTTTCTGTCCAGGAAGTGGAGCCAATGTCATGTTTACAAGCACAAAAAATATCGTGTTTTCTCGGTTTTCTTAAGCTTTCTGCCTAGAACACGCGAAGGTGTGGAGGATTTGACTCCATGTGGAGCCTATTAGCGTTTGCCAGCAGAAAAGAAAGTGTTAGATGCTAAAATGCATTCCAAACCGTCAAGTCCGTAGAGAATGTCCAGAAAACACCAACAAACACAGAGGCTGTAGCAAGATCTGGGATGGAGATAGCCACAACACACCAGCTACTTCTGCTTTCATCCAGGCATATCCAGAGAAGTGTTGTGGAATTCAGGTGAAATTAACCAAAAAATCACAGTCAAAGTGGTTTGGAGAAAAGCACAATCTTTCCGTACGGCAGGTGGATCCAATGTCATGTTGACAACACAAATATCATGTTTTCTCGGGTTTCTGATGTTTTCTGCATAGAAAACTCGAATGTGTGGAGGATTTGACTCCATGTGGAACAAAGTAGCCTATGCCGTCAGAAAACAAAATGTTACATGCTAAAATGCATTCAAAACCGTCAAGTCCATAAAGATTGTCCAGAAAACACAAACACACACAGAGGCTGTAGCAAGATCTGGGATGGAGATAGCCACAACACACCAGATAGTTCTGCTTTCATCCAGGCATATCCGGACAAAGTTTTGGTGAATTCAGTGTACTTTTGCCTAAATAGCAATGTCAAAGTGGTTTTATCTTTCAACGGAAATAATTTTTCTCTCGGGTTTCTGAAGCCTTCTGCCTAGAAAATCTGAATGTGTGGAGGATTTGACTCCATGTGGAACCAATTAGCGTTTTCAGGCAGAAAACAAAAAGTTACATACTAAAATGCATTCCAAACCATCAAGACCGAGGGAATGTCCAGAAAACACAAAGAAACATAGAGGCTATAGCAAGATCTGGCTTTCAGAGAGCCAGAACACACCAGATATTTCTGCTTTCATCCAGGCATATCCAGACCAAGTGTTGTGGAATTCGGTGTAATTTAACCAGAAAATCACCGTCAAAGAGGTTTTGGAGAAAGGCACACACTTTCTATTCTGCAAGTGGATTCAAGAGCATGTTTACACACACGAATATCATGTTTTCTTTGGTTTCTGGCACTTTCTGTGTAGAAAACTCAAATATGGGGAGGATTTGACTCTATATGGAACGAATTAGCGTTTGCAGGCAGAAAACAAAAAGTTACATGCCAAAATGCATTCAAAACCATAAAGTCCGTAGAGAATGTCCAGAAAATACAAACACACGCACAGGCTGTAGCAAGATCTGGGATCGAGATAGCCACAAACACCAGATATTTCTGCTTTCATCCAGGCGTATCCGGACAAAGTGTTGTGGAATTTGGGTGAAATTTAACCAAAAATATGACCGTCCAATGGGTTTTGGAGAAAAGCACAATCTTTCTGTCCAGGAAGTGGAGCCAATGTCATGTTTACAAGCACAAAAAATATCGTGTTTTCTCGGTTTTCTTAAGCTTTCTGCCTAGAACACGCGAAGGTGTGGAGGATTTGACTCCATGTGGAGCCTATTAGCGTTTGCCAGCAGAAAAGAAAGTGTTAGATGCTAAAATGCATTCCAAACCGTCAAGTCCGTAGAGAATGTCCAGAAAACACCAACAAACACAGAGGCTGTAGCAAGATCTGGGATGGAGATAGCCACAACACACCAGCTACTTCTGCTTTCATCCAGGCATATCCAGAGAAGTGTTGTGGAATTCAGGTGAAATTAACCAAAAAATCACAGTCAAAGTGGTTTGGAGAAAAGCACAATCTTTCCGTACGGCAGGTGGATCCAATGTCATGTTGACAACACAAATATCATGTTTTCTCGGGTTTCTGATGTTTTCTGCATAGAAAACTCGAATGTGTGGAGGATTTGACTCCATGTGGAACAAAGTAGCCTATGCCGTCAGAAAACAAAATGTTACATGCTAAAATGCATTCAAAACCGTCAAGTCCATAAAGATTGTCCAGAAAACACAAACACACACAGAGGCTGTAGCAAGATCTGGGATGGAGATAGCCACAACACACCAGATAGTTCTGCTTTCATCCAGGCATATCCGGACAAAGTTTTGGTGAATTCAGTGTACTTTTGCCTAAATAGCAATGTCAAAGTGGTTTTATCTTTCAACGGAAATAATTTTTTTCTCGGGTTTCTGAAGCCTTCTGCCTAGAAAATCTGAATGTGTGGAGGATTTGACTCCATGTGGAACCAATTAGCGTTTTCAGGCAGAAAACAAAAAGTTACATACTAAAATGCATTCCAAACCATCAAGACCGAGGGAATGTCCAGAAAACACAAAGAAACATAGAGGCTATAGCAAGATCTGGCTTTCAGAGAGCCAGAACACACCAGATATTTCTGCTTTCATCCAGGCATATCCAGACCAAGTGTTGTGGAATTCGGTGTAATTTAACCAGAAAATCACCGTCAAAGTGGTTTTGGAGAAAGGCACACACTTTCTATTCTGCAAGTGGATTCAAGAGCATGTTTACACACACGAATATCATGTTTTCTTTGGTTTCTGGCACTTTCTGTGTAGAAAACTCAAATATGGGGAGGATTTGACTCTATATGGAACGAATTAGCGTTTGCAGGCAGAAAACAAAAAGTTACATGCCAAAATGCATTCAAAACCATAAAGTCCGTAGAGAATGTCCAGAAAATACAAACACACGCACAGGCTGTAGCAAGATCTGGGATCGAGATAGCCACAAACACCAGATATTTCTGCTTTCATCCAGGCGTATCCGGACAAAGTGTTGTGGAATTTGGGTGAAATTTAACCAAATATATGACCGTCAAATTGGTTTTGGAGAAAAGCACAATCTTTCTGTTCAGGAAGTGGAGCCAATGTCATGTTTACAAGCACAAAAAATATCGTGTTTTCTCGGTTTTCTTAAGCTTTCTGCCTAGAACACGCGAAGGTGTGGAGGATTTGACTCCATGGGGAGCCTATTAGCGTTTGCCAGCAGAAAAGAAAGTGTTAGATGCTAAAATGCATTCCAAACCGTCAAGTCCGTAGAGAATGTCCAGAAAACACCAACAAACACAGAGGCTGTAGCAAGATCTGGGATGGAGATAACCACAACACACCAGCTACTTCTGCTTTCATCCAGGCATATCCAGAGAAGTGTTGTGGAATTCAGGTGAAATTAACCAAAAAATCACAGTCAAAGTGGTTTGGAGAAAAGCACAATCTTTCCGTACGGCAGGTGGATCCAATGTCATGTTGACAACACAAATATCATGTTTTCTCGGGTTTCTGATGTTTTCTGCGTAGAAAACTCGAATGTGTGGAGGATTTGACTCCATGTGGAACAAAGTAGCCTATGCCGTCAGAAAACAAAATGTTACATGCTAAAATGCATTCAAAACCGTCAAGTCCATAAAGATTGTCCAGAAAACACAAACACACACAGAGGCTGTAGCAAGATCTGGGATGGAGATAGCCACAACACACCAGATAGTTCTGCTTTCATCCAGGCATATCCGGACAAAGTTTTGGTGAATTCAGTGTACTTTTGCCTAAATAGCAATGTCAAAGTGGTTTTATCTTTCAACGGAAATAATTTTTCTCTCGGGTTTCTGAAGCCTTCTGCCTAGAAAATCTGAATGTGTGGAGGATTTGACTCCATGTGGAACCAATTAGCGTTTTCAGGCAGAAAACAAAAAGTTACATACTAAAATGCATTCCAAACCATCAAGACCGAGGGAATGTCCAGAAAACACAAAGAAACATAGAGGCTATAGCAAGATCTGGCTTTCAGAGAGCCAGAACACACCAGATATTTCTGCTTTCATCCAGGCATATCCAGACCAAGTGTTGTGGAATTCGGTGTAATTTAACCAGAAAATCACCGTCAAAGTGGTTTTGGAGAAAGGCACACACTTTCTATTCTGCAAGTGGATTCAAGAGCATGTTTACACACACGAATATCATGTTTTCTTTGGTTTCTGGCACTTTCTGTGTAGAAAACTCAAATATGGGGAGGATTTGACTCTATATGGAACGAATTAGCGTTTGCAGGCAGAAAACAAAAAGTTACATGCCAAAATGCATTCAAAACCATAAAGTCCGTAGAGAATGTCCAGAAAATACAAACACACGCACAGGCTGTAGCAAGATCTGGGATCGAGATAGCCACAAACACCAGATATTTCTGCTTTCATCCAGGCGTATCCGGACAAAGTGTTGTGGAATTTGGGTGAAATTTAACCAAAAATATGACCGTCCAATGGGTTTTGGAGAAAAGCACAATCTTTCTGTCCAGGAAGTGGAGCCAATGTCATGTTTACAAGCACAAAAAATATCGTGTTTTCTCGGTTTTCTTAAGCTTTCTGCCTAGAACACGCGAAGGTGTGGAGGATTTGACTCCATGTGGAGCCTATTAGCGTTTGCCAGCAGAAAAGAAAGTGTTAGATGCTAAAGTGCATTCCAAACCGTCAAGTCCGTAGAGAATGTCCAGAAAACACCAACAAACACAGAGGCTGTAGCAAGATCTGGGATGGAGATAGCCACAACACACCAGCTACTTCTGCTTTCATCCAGGCATATCCAGAGAAGTGTTGTGGAATTCAGGTGAAATTAACCAAAAAATCACAGTCAAAGTGGTTTGGAGAAAAGCACAATCTTTCCGTACGGCAGGTGGATCCAATGTCATGTTGACAACACAAATATCATGTTTTCTCGGGTTTCTGATGTTTTCTGCATAGAAAACTCGAATGTGTGGAGGATTTGACTCCATGTGGAACAAAGTAGCCTATGCCGTCAGAAAACAAAATGTTACATGCTAAAATGCATTCAAAACCGTCAAGTCCATAAAGATTGTCCAGAAAACACAAACACACACAGAGGCTGTAGCAAGATCTGGGATGGAGATAGCCACAACACACCAGATAGTTCTGCTTTCATCCAGGCATATCCGGACAAAGTTTTGGGGAATTCAGTGTACTTTTGCCTAAATAGCAATGTCAAAGTGGTTTTATCTTTCAACGGAAATAATTTTTTTCTCGGGTTTCTGAAGCCTTCTGCCTAGAAAATCTGAATGTGTGGAGGATTTGACTCCATGTGGAACCAATTAGCGTTTTCAGGCAGAAAACAAAAAGTTACATACTAAAATGCATTCCAAACCATCAAGACCGAGGGAATGTCCAGAAAACACAAAGAAACATAGAGGCTATAGCAAGATCTGGCTTTCAGAGAGCCAGAACACACCAGATATTTCTGCTTTCATCCAGGCATATCCAGACCAAGTGTTGTGGAATTCGGTGTAATTTAACCAGAAAATCACCGTCAAAGTGGTTTTGGAGAAAGGCACACACTTTCTATTCTGCAAGTGGATTCAAGAGCATGTTTACACACACGAATATCATGTTTTCTTTGGTTTCTGGCACTTTCTGTGTAGAAAACTCAAATATGGGGAGGATTTGACTCTATATGGAACGAATTAGCGTTTGCAGGCAGAAAACAAAAAGTTACATGCCAAAATGCATTCAAAACCATAAAGTCCGTAGAGAATGTCCAGAAAATACAAACACACGCACAGGCTGTAGCAAGATCTGGGATCGAGATAGCCACAAACACCAGATATTTCTGCTTTCATCCAGGCGTATCCGGACAAAGTGTTGTGGAATTTGGGTGAAATTTAACCAAAAATATGACCGTCCAATGGGTTTTGGAGAAAAGCACGATCTTTCTGTCCAGGAAGTGGAGCCAATGTCATGTTTACAAGCACAAAAAATATCGTGTTTTCTCGGTTTTCTTAAGCTTTCTGCCTAGAACACGCGAAGGTGTGGAGGATTTGACTCCATGTGGAGCCTATTAGCGTTTGCCAGCAGAAAAGAAAGTGTTAGATGCTAAAATGCATTCCAAACCGTCAAGTCCGTAGAGAATGTCCAGAAAACACCAACAAACACAGAGGCTGTAGCAAGATCTGGGATGGAGATAGCCACAACACACCAGCTACTTCTGCTTTCATCCAGGCATATCCAGAGAAGTGTTGTGGAATTCAGGTGAAATTAACCAAAAAATCACAGTCAAAGTGGTTTGGAGAAAAGCACAATCTTTCCGTACGGCAGGTGGATCCAATGTCATGTTGACAACACAAATATCATGTTTTCTCGGGTTTCTGATGTTTTCTGCATAGAAAACTCGAATGTGTGGAGGATTTGACTCCATGTGGAACAAAGTAGCCTATGCCGTCAGAAAACAAAATGTTACATGCTAAAATGCATTCAAAACCGTCAAGTCCATAAAGATTGTCCAGAAAACACAAACACACACAGAGGCTGTAGCAAGATCTGGGATGGAGATAGCCACAACACACCAGATAGTTCTGCTTTCATCCAGGCATATCCGGACAAAGTTTTGGTGAATTCAGTGTACTTTTGCCTAAATAGCAATGTCAAAGTGGTTTTATCTTTCAACGGAAATAATTTTTCTCTCGGGTTTCTGAAGCCTTCTGCCTAGAAAATCTGAATGTGTGGAGGATTTGACTCCATGTGGAACCAATTAGCGTTTTCAGGCAGAAAACAAAAAGTTACATACTAAAATGCATTCCAAACCATCAAGACCGAGGGAATGTCCAGAAAACACAAAGAAACATAGAGGCTATAGCAAGATCTGGCTTTCAGAGAGCCAGAACACACCAGATATTTCTGCTTTCATCCAGGCATATCCAGACCAAGTGTTGTGGAATTCGGTGTAATTTAACCAGAAAATCACCGTCAAAGTGGTTTTGGAGAAAGGCACACACTTTCTATTCTGCAAGTGGATTCAAGAGCATGTTTACACACACGAATATCATGTTTTCTTTGGTTTCTGGCACTTTCTGTGTAGAAAACTCAAATATGGGGAGGATTTGACTCTATATGGAACGAATTAGCGTTTGCAGGCAGAAAACAAAAAGTTACATGCCAAAATGCATTCAAAACCATAAAGTCCGTAGAGAATGTCCAGAAAATACAAACACACGCACAGGCTGTAGCAAGATCTGGGATCGAGATAGCCACAAACACCAGATATTTCTGCTTTCATCCAGGCGTATCCGGACAAAGTGTTGTGGAATTTGGGTGAAATTTAACCAAAAATATGACCGTCCAATGGGTTTTGGAGAAAAGCACGATCTTTCTGTTCAGGAAGTGGAGCCAATGTCATGTTTACAAGCACAAAAAATATCGTGTTTTCTCGGTTTTCTTAAGCTTTCTGCCTAGAACACGCGAAGGTGTGGAGGATTTGACTCCATGTGGAGCCTATTAGCGTTTGCCAGCAGAAAAGAAAGTGTTAGATGCTAAAATGCATTCCAAACCGTCAAGTCCGTAGAGAATGTCCAGAAAACACCAACAAACACAGAGGCTGTAGCAAGATCTGGGATGGAGATAGCCACAACACACCAGCTACTTCTGCTTTCATCCAGGCATATCCAGAGAAGTGTTGTGGAATTCAGGTGAAATTAACCAAAAAATCACAGTCAAAGTGGTTTGGAGAAAAGCACAATCTTTCCGTACGGCAGGTGGATCCAATGTCATGTTGACAACACAAATATCATGTTTTCTCGGGTTTCTGATGTTTTCTGCATAGAAAACTCGAATGTGTGGAGGATTTGACTCCATGTGGAACAAAGTAGCCTATGCCGTCAGAAAACAAAATGTTACATGCTAAAATGCATTCAAAACCGTCAAGTCCATAAAGATTGTCCAGAAAACACAAACACACACAGAGGCTGTAGCAAGATCTGGGATGGAGATAGCCACAACACACCAGATAGTTCTGCTTTCATCCAGGCATATCCGGACAAAGTTTTGGTGAATTCAGTGTACTTTTGCCTAAATAGCAATGTCAAAGTGGTTTTATCTTTCAACGGAAATAATTTTTCTCTCGGGTTTCTGAAGCCTTCTGCCTAGAAAATCTGAATGTGTGGAGGATTTGACTCCATGTGGAACCAATTAGCGTTTTCAGGCAGAAAACAAAAAGTTACATACTAAAATGCATTCCAAACCATCAAGACCGAGGGAATGTCCAGAAAACACAAAGAAACATAGAGGCTATAGCAAGATCTGGCTTTCAGAGAGCCAGAACACACCAGATATTTCTGCTTTCATCCAGGCATATCCAGACCAAGTGTTGTGGAATTCGGTGTAATTTAACCAGAAAATCACCGTCAAAGAGGTTTTGGAGAAAGGCACACACTTTCTATTCTGCAAGTGGATTCAAGAGCATGTTTACACACACGAATATCATGTTTTCTTTGGTTTCTGGCACTTTCTGTGTAGAAAACTCAAATATGGGGAGGATTTGACTCTATATGGAACGAATTAGCGTTTGCAGGCAGAAAACAAAAAGTTACATGCCAAAATGCATTCAAAACCATAAAGTCCGTAGAGAATGTCCAGAAAATACAAACACACGCACAGGCTGTAGCAAGATCTGGGATCGAGATAGCCACAAACACCAGATATTTCTGCTTTCATCCAGGCGTATCCGGACAAAGTGTTGTGGAATTTGGGTGAAATTTAACCAAAAATATGACCGTCCAATGGGTTTTGGAGAAAAGCACAATCTTTCTGTTCAGGAAGTGGAGCCAATGTCATGTTTACAAGCACAAAAAATATCGTGTTTTCTCGGTTTTCTTAAGCTTTCTGCCTAGAACACGCGAAGGTGTGGAGGATTTGACTCCATGTGGAGCCTATTAGCGTTTGCCAGCAGAAAAGAAAGTGTTAGATGCTAAAATGCATTCCAAACCGTCAAGTCCGTAGAGAATGTCCAGAAAACACCAACAAACACAGAGGCTGTAGCAAGATCTGGGATGGAGATAGCCACAACACACCAGCTACTTCTGCTTTCATCCAGGCATATCCAGAGAAGTGTTGTGGAATTCAGGTGAAATTAACCAAAAAATCACAGTCAAAGTGGTTTGGAGAAAAGCACAATCTTTCCGTACGGCAGGTGGATCCAATGTCATGTTGACAACACAAATATCATGTTTTCTCGGGTTTCTGATGTTTTCTGCATAGAAAACTCGAATGTGTGGAGGATTTGACTCCATGTGGAACAAAGTAGCCTATGCCGTCAGAAAACAAAATGTTACATGCTAAAATGCATTCAAAACCGTCAAGTCCATAAAGATTGTCCAGAAAACACAAACACACACAGAGGCTGTAGCAAGATCTGGGATGGAGATAGCCACAACACACCAGATAGTTCTGCTTTCATCCAGGCATATCCGGACAAAGTTTTGGGGAATTCAGTGTACTTTTGCCTAAATAGCAATGTCAAAGTGGTTTTATCTTTCAACGGAAATAATTTTTCTCTCGGGTTTCTGAAGCCTTCTGCCTAGAAAATCTGAATGTGTGGAGGATTTGACTCCATGTGGAACCAATTAGCGTTTTCAGGCAGAAAACAAAAAGTTACATACTAAAATGCATTCCAAACCATCAAGACCGAGGGAATGTCCAGAAAACACAAAGAAACATAGAGGCTATAGCAAGATCTGGCTTTCAGAGAGCCAGAACACACCAGATATTTCTGCTTTCATCCAGGCATATCCAGACCAAGTGTTGTGGAATTCGGTGTAATTTAACCAGAAAATCACCGTCAAAGTGGTTTTGGAGAAAGGCACACACTTTCTATTCTGCAAGTGGATTCAAGAGCATGTTTACACACACGAATATCATGTTTTCTTTGGTTTCTGGCACTTTCTGTGTAGAAAACTCAAATATGGGGAGGATTTGACTCTATATGGAACGAATTAGCGTTTGCAGGCAGAAAACAAAAAGTTACATGCCAAAATGCATTCAAAACCATAAAGTCCGTAGAGAATGTCCAGAAAATACAAACACACGCACAGGCTGTAGCAAGATCTGGGATCGAGATAGCCACAAACACCAGATATTTCTGCTTTCATCCAGGCGTATCCGGACAAAGTGTTGTGGAATTTGGGTGAAATTTAACCAAAAATATGACCGTCCAATGGGTTTTGGAGAAAAGCACAATCTTTCTGTCCAGGAAGTGGAGCCAATGTCATGTTTACAAGCACAAAAAATATCGTGTTTTCTCGGTTTTCTTAAGCTTTCTGCCTAGAACACGCGAAGGTGTGGAGGATTTGACTCCATGTGGAGCCTATTAGCGTTTGCCAGCAGAAAAGAAAGTGTTAGATGCTAAAATGCATTCCAAACCGTCAAGTCCGTAGAGAATGTCCAGAAAACACCAACAAACACAGAGGCTGTAGCAAGATCTGGGATGGAGATAGCCACAACACACCAGCTACTTCTGCTTTCATCCAGGCATATCCAGAGAAGTGTTGTGGAATTCAGGTGAAATTAACCAAAAAATCACAGTCAAAGTGGTTTGGAGAAAAGCACAATCTTTCCGTACGGCAGGTGGATCCAATGTCATGTTGACAACACAAATATCATGTTTTCTCGGGTTTCTGATGTTTTCTGCATAGAAAACTCGAATGTGTGGAGGATTTGACTCCATGTGGAACAAAGTAGCCTATGCCGTCAGAAAACAAAATGTTACATGCTAAAATGCATTCAAAACCGTCAAGTCCATAAAGATTGTCCAGAAAACACAAACACACACAGAGGCTGTAGCAAGATCTGGGATGGAGATAGCCACAACACACCAGATAGTTCTGCTTTCATCCAGGCATATCCGGACAAAGTTTTGGTGAATTCAGTGTACTTTTGCCTAAATAGCAATGTCAAAGTGGTTTTATCTTTCAACGGAAATAATTTTTCTCTCGGGTTTCTGAAGCCTTCTGCCTAGAAAATCTGAATGTGTGGAGGATTTGACTCCATGTGGAACCAATTAGCGTTTTCAGGCAGAAAACAAAAAGTTACATACTAAAATGCATTCCAAACCATCAAGACCGAGGGAATGTCCAGAAAACACAAAGAAACATAGAGGCTATAGCAAGATCTGGCTTTCAGAGAGCCAGAACACACCAGATATTTCTGCTTTCATCCAGGCATATCCAGACCAAGTGTTGTGGAATTCGGTGTAATTTAACCAGAAAATCACCGTCAAAGTGGTTTTGGAGAAAGGCACACACTTTCTATTCTGCAAGTGGATTCAAGAGCATGTTTACACACACGAATATCATGTTTTCTTTGGTTTCTGGCACTTTCTGTGTAGAAAACTCAAATATGGGGAGGATTTGACTCTATATGGAACGAATTAGCGTTTGCAGGCAGAAAACAAAAAGTTACATGCCAAAATGCATTCAAAACCATAAAGTCCGTAGAGAATGTCCAGAAAATACAAACACACGCACAGGCTGTAGCAAGATCTGGGATCGAGATAGCCACAAACACCAGATATTTCTGCTTTCATCCAGGCGTATCCGGACAAAGTGTTGTGGAATTTGGGTGAAATTTAACCAAAAATATGACCGTCCAATGGGTTTTGGAGAAAAGCACAATCTTTCTGTCCAGGAAGTGGAGCCAATGTCATGTTTACAAGCACAAAAAATATCGTGTTTTCTCGGTTTTCTTAAGCTTTCTGCCTAGAACACGCGAAGGTGTGGAGGATTTGACTCCATGTGGAGCCTATTAGCGTTTGCCAGCAGAAAAGAAAGTGTTAGATGCTAAAGTGCATTCCAAACCGTCAAGTCCGTAGAGAATGTCCAGAAAACACCAACAAACACAGAGGCTGTAGCAAGATCTGGGATGGAGATAGCCACAACACACCAGCTACTTCTGCTTTCATCCAGGCATATCCAGAGAAGTGTTGTGGAATTCAGGTGAAATTAACCAAAAAATCACAGTCAAAGTGGTTTGGAGAAAAGCACAATCTTTCCGTACGGCAGGTGGATCCAATGTCATGTTGACAACACAAATATCATGTTTTCTCGGGTTTCTGATGTTTTCTGCATAGAAAACTCGAATGTGTGGAGGATTTGACTCCATGTGGAACAAAGTAGCCTATGCCGTCAGAAAACAAAATGTTACATGCTAAAATGCATTCAAAACCGTCAAGTCCATAAAGATTGTCCAGAAAACACAAACACACACAGAGGCTGTAGCAAGATCTGGGATGGAGATAGCCACAACACACCAGATAGTTCTGCTTTCATCCAGGCATATCCGGACAAAGTTTTGGGGAATTCAGTGTACTTTTGCCTAAATAGCAATGTCAAAGTGGTTTTATCTTTCAACGGAAATAATTTTTTTCTCGGGTTTCTGAAGCCTTCTGCCTAGAAAATCTGAATGTGTGGAGGATTTGACTCCATGTGGAACCAATTAGCGTTTTCAGGCAGAAAACAAAAAGTTACATACTAAAATGCATTCCAAACCATCAAGACCGAGGGAATGTCCAGAAAACACAAAGAAACATAGAGGCTATAGCAAGATCTGGCTTTCAGAGAGCCAGAACACACCAGATATTTCTGCTTTCATCCAGGCATATCCAGACCAAGTGTTGTGGAATTCGGTGTAATTTAACCAGAAAATCACCGTCAAAGTGGTTTTGGAGAAAGGCACACACTTTCTATTCTGCAAGTGGATTCAAGAGCATGTTTACACACACGAATATCATGTTTTCTTTGGTTTCTGGCACTTTCTGTGTAGAAAACTCAAATATGGGGAGGATTTGACTCTATATGGAACGAATTAGCGTTTGCAGGCAGAAAACAAAAAGTTACATGCCAAAATGCATTCAAAACCATAAAGTCTGTAGAGAATGTCCAGAAAATACAAACACACGCACAGGCTGTAGCAAGATCTGGGATCGAGATAGCCACAAACACCAGATATTTCTGCTTTCATCCAGGCGTATCCGGACAAAGTGTTGTGGAATTTGGGTGAAATTTAACCAAAAATATGACCGTCAAATGGGTTTTGGAGAAAAGCACAATCTTTCTGTTCAGGAAGTGGAGCCAATGTCATGTTTACAAGCACAAAAAATATCGTGTTTTCTCGGTTTTCTTAAGCTTTCTGCCTAGAACACGCGAAGGTGTGGAGGATTTGACTCCATGTGGAGCCTATTAGCGTTTGCCAGCAGAAAAGAAAGTGTTAGATGCTAAAATGCATTCCAAACCGTCAAGTCCGTAGAGAATGTCCAGAAAACACCAACAAACACAGAGGCTGTAGCAAGATCTGGGATGGAGATAGCCACAACACACCAGCTACTTCTGCTTTCATCCAGGCATATCCAGAGAAGTGTTGTGGAATTCAGGTGAAATTAACCAAAAAATCACAGTCAAAGTGGTTTGGAGAAAAGCACAATCTTTCCGTACGGCAGGTGGATCCAATGTCATGTTGACAACACAAATATCATGTTTTCTCGGGTTTCTGATGTTTTCTGCGTAGAAAACTCGAATGTGTGGAGGATTTGACTCCATGTGGAACAAAGTAGCCTATGCCGTCAGAAAACAAAATGTTACATGCTAAAATGCATTCAAAACCGTCAAGTCCATAAAGATTGTCCAGAAAACACAAACACACACAGAGGCTGTAGCAAGATCTGGGATGGAGATAGCCACAACACACCAGATAGTTCTGCTTTCATCCAGGCATATCCGGACAAAGTTTTGGTGAATTCAGTGTACTTTTGCCTAAATAGCAATGTCAAAGTGGTTTTATCTTTCAACGGAAATAATTTTTTTCTCGGGTTTCTGAAGCCTTCTGCCTAGAAAATCTGAATGTGTGGAGGATTTGACTCCATGTGGAACCAATTAGCGTTTTCAGGCAGAAAACAAAAAGTTACATACTAAAATGCATTCCAAACCATCAAGACCGAGGGAATGTCCAGAAAACACAAAGAAACATAGAGGCTATAGCAAGATCTGGCTTTCAGAGAGCCAGAACACACCAGATATTTCTGCTTTCATCCAGGCATATCCAGACCAAGTGTTGTGGAATTCGGTGTAATTTAACCAGAAAATCACCGTCAAAGTGGTTTTGGAGAAAGGCACACACTTTCTATTCTGCAAGTGGATTCAAGAGCATGTTTACACACACGAATATCATGTTTTCTTTGGTTTCTGGCACTTTCTGTGTAGAAAACTCAAATATGGGGAGGATTTGACTCTATATGGAACGAATTAGCGTTTGCAGGCAGAAAACAAAAAGTTACATGCCAAAATGCATTCAAAACCATAAAGTCCGTAGAGAATGTCCAGAAAATACAAACACACGCACAGGCTGTAGCAAGATCTGGGATCGAGATAGCCACAAACACCAGATATTTCTGCTTTCATCCAGGCGTATCCGGACAAAGTGTTGTGGAATTTGGGTGAAATTTAACCAAAAATATGACCGTCCAATGGGTTTTGGAGAAAAGCACAATCTTTCTGTCCAGGAAGTGGAGCCAATGTCATGTTTACAAGCACAAAAAATATCGTGTTTTCTCGGTTTTCTTAAGCTTTCTGCCTAGAACACGCGAAGGTGTGGAGGATTTGACTCCATGTGGAGCCTATTAGCGTTTGCCAGCAGAAATGAAAGTGTTAGATGCTAAAAAGCATTCCAAACCGTCAAGTCCGTAGAGAATGTCCAGAAAACACCAACAAACACAGAGGCTGTAGCAAGATCTGGGATGGAGATAGCCACAACACACCAGCTACTTCTGCTTTCATCCAGGCATATCCAGAGAAGTGTTGTGGAATTCAGGTGAAATTAACCAAAAAATCACAGTCAAAGTGGTTTGGAGAAAAGCACAATCTTTCCGTACGGCAGGTGGATCCAATGTCATGTTGACAACACAAATATCATGTTTTCTCGGGTTTCTGATGTTTTCTGCGTAGAAAACTCGAATGTGTGGAGGATTTGACTCCATGTGGAACAAAGTAGCCTATGCCGTCAGAAAACAAAATGTTACATGCTAAAATGCATTCAAAACCGTCAAGTCCATAAAGATTGTCCAGAAAACACAAACACACACAGAGGCTGTAGCAAGATCTGGGATGGAGATAGCCACAACACACCAGATAGTTCTGCTTTCATCCAGGCATATCCGGACAAAGTTTTGGTGAATTCAGTGTACTTTTGCCTAAATAGCAATGTCAAAGTGGTTTTATCTTTCAACGGAAATAATTTTTTTCTCGGGTTTCTGAAGCCTTCTGCCTAGAAAATCTGAATGTGTGGAGGATTTGACTCCATGTGGAACCAATTAGCGTTTTCAGGCAGAAAACAAAAAGTTACATACTAAAATGCATTCCAAACCATCAAGACCGAGGGAATGTCCAGAAAACACAAAGAAACATAGAGGCTATAGCAAGATCTGGCTTTCAGAGAGCCAGAACACACCAGATATTTCTGCTTTCATCCAGGCATATCCAGACCAAGTGTTGTGGAATTCGGTGTAATTTAACCAGAAAATCACCGTCAAAGTGGTTTTGGAGAAAGGCACACACTTTCTATTCTGCAAGTGGATTCAAGAGCATGTTTACACACACGAATATCATGTTTTCTTTGGTTTCTGGCACTTTCTGTGTAGAAAACTCAAATATGGGGAGGATTTGACTCTATATGGAACGAATTAGCGTTTGCAGGCAGAAAACAAAAAGTTACATGCCAAAATGCATTCCAAACCGTCAAGTCCGTAGAGAATGTCCAGAAAACACCAACAAACACAGAGGCTGTAGCAAGATCTGGGATGGAGATAGCCACAACACACCAGCTACTTCTGCTTTCATCCAGGCATATCCAGAGAAGTGTTGTGGAATTCAGGTGAAATTAACCAAAAAATCACAGTCAAAGTGGTTTGGAGAAAAGCACAATCTTTCCGTACGGCAGGTGGATCCAATGTCATGTTGACAACACAAATATCATGTTTTCTCGGGTTTCTGATGTTTTCTGCGTAGAAAACTCGAATGTGTGGAGGATTTGACTCCATGTGGAACAAAGTAGCCTATGCCGTCAGAAAACAAAATGTTACATGCTAAAATGCATTCAAAACCGTCAAGTCCATAAAGATTGTCCAGAAAACACAAACACACACAGAGGCTGTAGCAAGATCTGGGATGGAGATAGCCACAACACACCAGATAGTTCTGCTTTCATCCAGGCATATCCGGACAAAGTTTTGGGGAATTCAGTGTACTTTTGCCTAAATAGCAATGTCAAAGTGGTTTTATCTTTCAACGGAAATAATTTTTTTCTCGGGTTTCTGAAGCCTTCTGCCTAGAAAATCTGAATGTGTGGAGGATTTGACTCCATGTGGAACCAATTAGCGTTTTCAGGCAGAAAACAAAAAGTTACATACTAAAATGCATTCCAAACCATCAAGACCGAGGGAATGTCCAGAAAACACAAAGAAACATAGAGGCTATAGCAAGATCTGGCTTTCAGAGAGCCAGAACACACCAGATATTTCTGCTTTCATCCAGGCATATCCAGACCAAGTGTTGTGGAATTCGGTGTAATTTAACCAGAAAATCACCGTCAAAGTGGTTTTGGAGAAAGGCACACACTTTCTATTCTGCAAGTGGATTCAAGAGCATGTTTACACACACGAATATCATGTTTTCTTTGGTTTCTGGCACTTTCTGTGTAGAAAACTCAAATATGGGGAGGATTTGACTCTATATGGAACGAATTAGCGTTTGCAGGCAGAAAACAAAAAGTTACATGCCAAAATGCATTCAAAACCATAAAGTCCGTAGAGAATGTCCAGAAAATACAAACACACGCACAGGCTGTAGCAAGATCTGGGATCGAGATAGCCACAAACACCAGATATTTCTGCTTTCATCCAGGTGTATCCGGACAAAGTGTTGTGGAATTTGGGTGAAATTTAACCAAAAATATGACCGTCAAATTGGTTTTGGAGAAAAGCACAATCTTTCTGTCCAGGAAGTGGAGCCAATGTCATGTTTACAAGCACAAAAAATATCGTGTTTTCTCGGTTTTCTTAAGCTTTCTGCCTAGAACACGCGAAGGTGTGGAGGATTTGACTCCATGTGGAGCCTATTAGCGTTTGCCAGCAGAAAAGAAAGTGTTAGATGCTAAAGTGCATTCCAAACCGTCAAGTCCGTAGAGAATGTCCAGAAAACACCAACAAACACAGAGGCTGTAGCAAGATCTGGGATGGAGATAGCCACAACACACCAGCTACTTCTGCTTTCATCCAGGCATATCCAGAGAAGTGTTGTGGAATTCAGGTGAAATTAACCAAAAAATCACAGTCAAAGTGGTTTGGAGAAAAGCACAATCTTTCCGTACGGCAGGTGGATCCAATGTCATGTTGACAACACAAATATCATGTTTTCTCGGGTTTCTGATGTTTTCTGCATAGAAAACTCGAATGTGTGGAGGATTTGACTCCATGTGGAACAAAGTAGCCTATGCCGTCAGAAAACAAAATGTTACATGCTAAAATGCATTCAAAACCGTCAAGTCCATAAAGATTGTCCAGAAAACACAAACACACACAGAGGCTGTAGCAAGATCTGGGATGGAGATAGCCACAACACACCAGATAGTTCTGCTTTCATCCAGGCATATCCGGACAAAGTTTTGGGGAATTCAGTGTACTTTTGCCTAAATAGCAATGTCAAAGTGGTTTTATCTTTCAACGGAAATAATTTTTCTCTCGGGTTTCTGAAGCCTTCTGCCTAGAAAATCTGAATGTGTGGAGGATTTGACTCCATGTGGAACCAATTAGCGTTTTCAGGCAGAAAACAAAAAGTTACATACTAAAATGCATTCCAAACCATCAAGACCGAGGGAATGTCCAGAAAACACAAAGAAACATAGAGGCTATAGCAAGATCTGGCTTTCAGAGAGCCAGAACACACCAGATATTTCTGCTTTCATCCAGGCATATCCAGACCAAGTGTTGTGGAATTCGGTGTAATTTAACCAGAAAATCACCGTCAAAGTGGTTTTGGAGAAAGGCACACACTTTCTATTCTGCAAGTGGATTCAAGAGCATGTTTACACACACGAATATCATGTTTTCTTTGGTTTCTGGCACTTTCTGTGTAGAAAACTCAAATATGGGGAGGATTTGACTCTATATGGAACGAATTAGCGTTTGCAGGCAGAAAACAAAAAGTTACATGCCAAAATGCATTCAAAACCATAAAGTCCGTAGAGAATGTCCAGAAAATACAAACACACGCACAGGCTGTAGCAAGATCTGGGATCGAGATAGCCACAAACACCAGATATTTCTGCTTTCATCCAGGCGTATCCGGACAAAGTGTTGTGGAATTTGGGTGAAATTTAACCAAAAATATGACCGTCAAATTGGTTTTGGAGAAAAGCACAATCTTTCTGTCCAGGAAGTGGAGCCAATGTCATGTTTACAAGCACAAAAAATATCGTGTTTTCTCGGTTTTCTTAAGCTTTCTGCCTAGAACACGCGAAGGTGTGGAGGATTTGACTCCATGTGGAGCCTATTAGCGTTTGCCAGCAGAAAAGAAAGTGTTAGATGCTAAAGTGCATTCCAAACCGTCAAGTCCGTAGAGAATGTCCAGAAAACACCAACAAACACAGAGGCTGTAGCAAGATCTGGGATGGAGATAGCCACAACACACCAGCTACTTCTGCTTTCATCCAGGCATATCCAGAGAAGTGTTGTGGAATTCAGGTGAAATTAACCAAAAAATCACAGTCAAAGTGGTTTGGAGAAAAGCACAATCTTTCCGTACGGCAGGTGGATCCAATGTCATGTTGACAACACAAATATCATGTTTTCTCGGGTTTCTGATGTTTTCTGCATAGAAAACTCGAATGTGTGGAGGATTTGACTCCATGTGGAACAAAGTAGCCTATGCCGTCAGAAAACAAAATGTTACATGCTAAAATGCATTCAAAACCGTCAAGTCCATAAAGATTGTCCAGAAAACACAAACACACACAGAGGCTGTAGCAAGATCTGGGATGGAGATAGCCACAACACACCAGATAGTTCTGCTTTCATCCAGGCATATCCGGACAAAGTTTTGGGGAATTCAGTGTACTTTTGCCTAAATAGCAATGTCAAAGTGGTTTTATCTTTCAACGGAAATAATTTTTCTCTCGGGTTTCTGAAGCCTTCTGCCTAGAAAATCTGAATGTGTGGAGGATTTGACTCCATGTGGAACCAATTAGCGTTTTCAGGCAGAAAACAAAAAGTTACATACTAAAATGCATTCCAAACCATCAAGACCGAGGGAATGTCCAGAAAACACAAAGAAACATAGAGGCTATAGCAAGATCTGGCTTTCAGAGAGCCAGAACACACCAGATATTTCTGCTTTCATCCAGGCATATCCAGACCAAGTGTTGTGGAATTCGGTGTAATTTAACCAGAAAATCACCGTCAAAGTGGTTTTGGAGAAAGGCACACACTTTCTATTCTGCAAGTGGATTCAAGAGCATGTTTACACACACGAATATCATGTTTTCTTTGGTTTCTGGCACTTTCTGTGTAGAAAACTCAAATATGGGGAGGATTTGACTCTATATGGAACGAATTAGCGTTTGCAGGCAGAAAACAAAAAGTTACATGCCAAAATGCATTCAAAACCATAAAGTCCGTAGAGAATGTCCAGAAAATACAAACACACGCACAGGCTGTAGCAAGATCTGGGATCGAGATAGCCACAAACACCAGATATTTCTGCTTTCATCCAGGCGTATCCGGACAAAGTGTTGTGGAATTTGGGTGAAATTTAACCAAAAATATGACCGTCAAATGGGTTTTGGAGAAAAGCACAATCTTTCTGTCCAGGAAGTGGAGCCAATGTCATGTTTACAAGCACAAAAAATATCGTGTTTTCTCGGTTTTCTTAAGCTTTCTGCCTAGAACACGCGAAGGTGTGGAGGATTTGACTCCATGTGGAGCCTATTAGCGTTTGCCAGCAGAAAAGAAAGTGTTAGATGCTAAAGTGCATTCCAAACCGTCAAGTCCGTAGAGAATGTCCAGAAAACACCAACAAACACAGAGGCTGTAGTAAGATCTGGGATGGAGATAGCCACAACACACCAGCTACTTCTGCTTTCATCCAGGCATATCCAGAGAAGTGTTGTGGAATTCAGGTGAAATTAACCAAAAAATCACAGTCAAAGTGGTTTGGAGAAAAGCACAATCTTTCCGTACGGCAGGTGGATCCAATGTCATGTTGACAACACAAATATCATGTTTTCTCGGGTTTCTGATGTTTTCTGCGTAGAAAACTCGAATGTGTGGAGGATTTGACTCCATGTGGAACAAAGTAGCCTATGCCGTCAGAAAACAAAATGTTACATGCTAAAATGCATTCAAAACCGTCAAGTCCATAAAGATTGTCCAGAAAACACAAACACACACAGAGGCTGTAGCAAGATCTGGGATGGAGATAGCCACAACACACCAGATAGTTCTGCTTTCATCCAGGCATATCCGGACAAAGTTTTGGTGAATTCAGTGTACTTTTGCCTAAATAGCAATGTCAAAGTGGTTTTATCTTTCAACGGAAATAATTTTTCTCTCGGGTTTCTGAAGCCTTCTGCCTAGAAAATCTGAATGTGTGGAGGATTTGACTCCATGTGGAACCAATTAGCGTTTTCAGGCAGAAAACAAAAAGTTACATACTAAAATGCATTCCAAACCATCAAGACCGAGGGAATGTCCAGAAAACACAAAGAAACATAGAGGCTATAGCAAGATCTGGCTTTCAGAGAGCCAGAACACACCAGATATTTCTGCTTTCATCCAGGCATATCCAGACCAAGTGTTGTGGAATTCGGTGTAATTTAACCAGAAAATCACCGTCAAAGTGGTTTTGGAGAAAGGCACACACTTTCTATTCTGCAAGTGGATTCAAGAGCATGTTTACACACACGAATATCATGTTTTCTTTGGTTTCTGGCACTTTCTGTGTAGAAAACTCAAATATGGGGAGGATTTGACTCTATATGGAACGAATTAGCGTTTGCAGGCAGAAAACAAAAAGTTACATGCCAAAATGCATTCAAAACCATAAAGTCCGTAGAGAATGTCCAGAAAATACAAACACACGCACAGGCTGTAGCAAGATCTGGGATCGAGATAGCCACAAACACCAGATATTTCTGCTTTCATCCAGGCGTATCCGGACAAAGTGTTGTGGAATTTGGGTGAAATTTAACCAAAAATATGACCGTCAAATTGGTTTTGGAGAAAAGCACAATCTTTCTGTCCAGGAAGTGGAGCCAATGTCATGTTTACAAGCACAAAAAATATCGTGTTTTCTCGGTTTTCTTAAGCTTTCTGCCTAGAACACGCGAAGGTGTGGAGGATTTGACTCCATGTGGAGCCTATTAGCGTTTGCCAGCAGAAAAGAAAGTGTTAGATGCTAAAGTGCATTCCAAACCGTCAAGTCCGTAGAGAATGTCCAGAAAACACCAACAAACACAGAGGCTGCAGCAAGATCTGGGATGGAGATAGCCACAACACACCAGCTACTTCTGCTTTCATCCAGGCATATCCAGAGAAGTGTTGTGGAATTCAGGTGAAATTAACCAAAAAATCACAGTCAAAGTGGTTTGGAGAAAAGCACAATCTTTCCGTACGGCAGGTGGATCCAATGTCATGTTGACAACACAAATATCATGTTTTCTCGGGTTTCTGATGTTTTCTGCGTAGAAAACTCGAATGTGTGGAGGATTTGACTCCATGTGGAACAAAGTAGCCTATGCCGTCAGAAAACAAAATGTTACATGCTAAAATGCATTCAAAACCGTCAAGTCCATAAAGATTGTCCAGAAAACACAAACACACACAGAGGCTGTAGCAAGATCTGGGATGGAGATAGCCACAACACACCAGATAGTTCTGCTTTCATCCAGGCATATCCGGACAAAGTTTTGGTGAATTCAGTGTACTTTTGCCTAAATAGCAATGTCAAAGTGGTTTTATCTTTCAACGGAAATAATTTTTCTCTCGGGTTTCTGAAGCCTTCTGCCTAGAAAATCTGAATGTGTGGAGGATTTGACTCCATGTGGAACCAATTAGCGTTTTCAGGCAGAAAACAAAAAGTTACATACTAAAATGCATTCCAAACCATCAAGACCGAGGGAATGTCCAGAAAACACAAAGAAACATAGAGGCTATAGCAAGATCTGGCTTTCAGAGAGCCAGAACACACCAGATATTTCTGCTTTCATCCAGGCATATCCAGACCAAGTGTTGTGGAATTCGGTGTAATTTAACCAGAAAATCACCGTCAAAGTGGTTTTGGAGAAAGGCACACACTTTCTATTCTGCAAGTGGATTCAAGAGCATGTTTACACACACGAATATCATGTTTTCTTTGGTTTCTGGCACTTTCTGTGTAGAAAACTCAAATATGGGGAGGATTTGACTCTATATGGAACGAATTAGCGTTTGCAGGCAGAAAACAAAAAGTTACATGCCAAAATGCATTCAAAACCATAAAGTCCGTAGAGAATGTCCAGAAAATACAAACACACGCACAGGCTGTAGCAAGATCTGGGATCGAGATAGCCACAAACACCAGATATTTCTGCTTTCATCCAGGCGTATCCGGACAAAGTGTTGTGGAATTTGGGTGAAATTTAACCAAAAATATGACCGTCAAATGGGTTTTGGAGAAAAGCACAATCTTTCTGTCCAGGAAGTGGAGCCAATGTCATGTTTACAAGCACAAAAAATATCGTGTTTTCTCGGTTTTCTTAAGCTTTCTGCCTAGAACACGCGAAGGTGTGGAGGATTTGACTCCATGTGGAGCCTATTAGCGTTTGCCAGCAGAAAAGAAAGTGTTAGATGCTAAAGTGCATTCCAAACCGTCAAGTCCGTAGAGAATGTCCAGAAAACACCAACAAACACAGAGGCTGTAGCAAGATCTGGGATGGAGATAGCCACAACACACCAGCTACTTCTGCTTTCACCCAGGCATATCCAGAGAAGTGTTGTGGAATTCAGGTGAAATTAACCAAAAAATCACAGTCAAAGTGGTTTGGAGAAAAGCACAATCTTTCCGTACGGCAGGTGGATCCAATGTCATGTTGACAACACAAATATCATGTTTTCTCGGGTTTCTGATGTTTTCTGCGTAGAAAACTCGAATGTGTGGAGGATTTGACTCCATGTGGAACAAAGTAGCCTATGCCGTCAGAAAACAAAATGTTACATGCTAAAATGCATTCAAAACCGTCAAGTCCATAAAGATTGTCCAGAAAACACAAACACACACAGAGGCTGTAGCAAGATCTGGGATGGAGATAGCCACAACACACCAGATAGTTCTGCTTTCATCCAGGCATATCCGGACAAAGTTTTGGGGAATTCAGTGTACTTTTGCCTAAATAGCAATGTCAAAGTGGTTTTATCTTTCAACGGAAATAATTTTTCTCTCGGGTTTCTGAAGCCTTCTGCCTAGAAAATCTGAATGTGTGGAGGATTTGACTCCATGTGGAACCAATTAGCGTTTTCAGGCAGAAAACAAAAAGTTACATACTAAAATGCATTCCAAACCATCAAGACCGAGGGAATGTCCAGAAAACACAAAGAAACATAGAGGCTATAGCAAGATCTGGCTTTCAGAGAGCCAGAACACACCAGATATTTCTGCTTTCATCCAGGCATATCCAGACCAAGTGTTGTGGAATTCGGTGTAATTTAACCAGAAAATCACCGTCAAAGTGGTTTTGGAGAAAGGCACACACTTTCTATTCTGCAAGTGGATTCAAGAGCATGTTTACACACACGAATATCATGTTTTCTTTGGTTTCTGGCACTTTCTGTGTAGAAAACTCAAATATGGGGAGGATTTGACTCTATATGGAACGAATTAGCGTTTGCAGGCAGAAAACAAAAAGTTACATGCCAAAATGCATTCAAAACCATAAAGTCCGTAGAGAATGTCCAGAAAATACAAACACACGCACAGGCTGTAGCAAGATCTGGGATCGAGATAGCCACAAACACCAGATATTTCTGCTTTCATCCAGGCGTATCCGGACAAAGTGTTGTGGAATTTGGGTGAAATTTAACCAAAAATATGACCGTCAAATGGGTTTTGGAGAAAAGCACAATCTTTCTGTTCAGGAAGTGGAGCCAATGTCATGTTTACAAGCACAAAAAATATCGTGTTTTCTCGGTTTTCTTAAGCTTTCTGCCTAGAACACGCGAAGGTGTGGAGGATTTGACTCCATGTGGAGCCTATTAGCGTTTGCCAGCAGAAAAGAAAGTGTTAGATGCTAAAATGCATTCCAAACCATCAAGTCCGTAGAGAATGTCCAGAAAACACCAACAAACACAGAGGCTGTAGCAAGATCTGGGATGGAGATAGCCACAACACACCAGCTACTTCTGCTTTCATCCAGGCATATCCAGAGAAGTGTTGTGGAATTCAGGTGAAATTAACCAAAAAATCACAGTCAAAGTGGTTTGGAGAAAAGCACAATCTTTCCGTACGGCAGGTGGATCCAATGTCATGTTGACAACACAAATATCATGTTTTCTCGGGTTTCTGATGTTTTCTGCGTAGAAAACTCGAATGTGTGGAGGATTTGACTCCATGTGGAACAAAGTAGCCTATGCCGTCAGAAAACAAAATGTTACATGCTAAAATGCATTCAAAACCGTCAAGTCCATAAAGATTGTCCAGAAAACACAAACACACACAGAGGCTGTAGCAAGATCTGGGATGGAGATAGCCACAACACACCAGATAGTTCTGCTTTCATCCAGGCATATCCGGACAAAGTTTTGGTGAATTCAGTGTACTTTTGCCTAAATAGCAATGTCAAAGTGGTTTTATCTTTCAACGGAAATAATTTTTCTCTCGGGTTTCTGAAGCCTTCTGCCTAGAAAATCTGAATGTGTGGAGGATTTGACTCCATGTGGAACCAATTAGCGTTTTCAGGCAGAAAACAAAAAGTTACATACTAAAATGCATTCCAAACCATCAAGACCGAGGGAATGTCCAGAAAACACAAAGAAACATAGAGGCTATAGCAAGATCTGGCTTTCAGAGAGCCAGAACACACCAGATATTTCTGCTTTCATCCAGGCATATCCAGACCAAGTGTTGTGGAATTCGGTGTAATTTAACCAGAAAATCACCGTCAAAGTGGTTTTGGAGAAAGGCACACACTTTCTATTCTGCAAGTGGATTCAAGAGCATGTTTACACACACGAATATCATGTTTTCTTTGGTTTCTGGCACTTTCTGTGTGGAAAACTCAAATATGGGGAGGATTTGACTCTATATGGAACGAATTAGCGTTTGCAGGCAGAAAACAAAAAGTTACATGCCAAAATGCATTCAAAACCATAAAGTCCGTAGAGAATGTCCAGAAAATACAAACACACGCACAGGCTGTAGCAAGATCTGGGATCGAGATAGCCACAAACACCAGATATTTCTGCTTTCATCCAGGCGTATCCGGACAAAGTGTTGTGGAATTTGGGTGAAATTTAACCAAAAATATGACCGTCAAATGGGTTTTGGAGAAAAGCACAATCTTTCTGTCCAGGAAGTGGAGCCAATGTCATGTTTACAAGCACAAAAAATATCGTGTTTTCTCGGTTTTCTTAAGCTTTCTGCCTAGAACACGCGAAGGTGTGGAGGATTTGACTCCATGTGGAGCCTATTAGCGTTTGCCAGCAGAAAAGAAAGTGTTAGATGCTAAAGTGCATTCCAAACCGTCAAGTCCGTAGAGAATGTCCAGAAAACACCAACAAACACAGAGGCTGTAGCAAGATCTGGGATGGAGATAGCCACAACACACCAGCTACTTCTGCTTTCACCCAGGCATATCCAGAGAAGTGTTGTGGAATTCAGGTGAAATTAACCAAAAAATCACAGTCAAAGTGGTTTGGAGAAAAGCACAATCTTTCCGTACGGCAGGTGGATCCAATGTCATGTTGACAACACAAATATCATGTTTTCTCGGGTTTCTGATGTTTTCTGCGTAGAAAACTCGAATGTGTGGAGGATTTGACTCCATGTGGAACAAAGTAGCCTATGCCGTCAGAAAACAAAATGTTACATGCTAAAATGCATTCAAAACCGTCAAGTCCATAAAGATTGTCCAGAAAACACAAACACACACAGAGGCTGTAGCAAGATCTGGGATGGAGATAGCCACAACACACCAGATAGTTCTGCTTTCATCCAGGCATATCCGGACAAAGTTTTGGGGAATTCAGTGTACTTTTGCCTAAATAGCAATGTCAAAGTGGTTTTATCTTTCAACGGAAATAATTTTTTTCTCGGGTTTCTGAAGCCTTCTGCCTAGAAAATCTGAATGTGTGGAGGATTTGACTCCATGTGGAACCAATTAGCGTTTTCAGGCAGAAAACAAAAAGTTACATACTAAAATGCATTCCAAACCATCAAGACCGAGGGAATGTCCAGAAAACACAAAGAAACATAGAGGCTATAGCAAGATCTGGCTTTCAGAGAGCCAGAACACACCAGATATTTCTGCTTTCATCCAGGCATATCCAGACCAAGTGTTGTGGAATTCGGTGTAATTTAACCAGAAAATCACCGTCAAAGTGGTTTTGGAGAAAGGCACACACTTTCTATTCTGCAAGTGGATTCAAGAGCATGTTTACACACACGAATATCATGTTTTCTTTGGTTTCTGGCACTTTCTGTGTAGAAAACTCAAATATGGGGAGGATTTGACTCTATATGGAACGAATTAGCGTTTGCAGGCAGAAAACAAAAAGTTACATGCCAAAATGCATTCAAAACCATAAAGTCCGTAGAGAATGTCCAGAAAATACAAACACACGCACAGGCTGTAGCAAGATCTGGGATCGAGATAGCCACAAACACCAGATATTTCTGCTTTCATCCAGGCGTATCCGGACAAAGTGTTGTGGAATTTGGGTGAAATTTAACCAAAAATATGACCGTCAAATGGGTTTTGGAGAAAAGCACAATCTTTCTGTTCAGGAAGTGGAGCCAATGTCATGTTTACAAGCACAAAAAATATCGTGTTTTCTCGGTTTTCTTAAGCTTTCTGCCTAGAACACGCGAAGGTGTGGAGGATTTGACTCCATGTGGAGCCTATTAGCGTTTGCCAGCAGAAAAGAAAGTGTTAGATGCTAAAATGCATTCCAAACCATCAAGTCCGTAGAGAATGTCCAGAAAACACCAACAAACACAGAGGCTGTAGCAAGATCTGGGATGGAGATAGCCACAACACACCAGCTACTTCTGCTTTCATCCAGGCATATCCAGAGAAGTGTTGTGGAATTCAGGTGAAATTAACCAAAAAATCACAGTCAAAGTGGTTTGGAGAAAAGCACAATCTTTCCGTACGGCAGGTGGATCCAATGTCATGTTGACAACACAAATATCATGTTTTCTCGGGTTTCTGATGTTTTCTGCGTAGAAAACTCGAATGTGTGGAGGATTTGACTCCATGTGGAACAAAGTAGCCTATGCCG
This sequence comes from Oryctolagus cuniculus, assembly GCF_051225735.1. Classification (NCBI taxonomy): domain Eukaryota; kingdom Metazoa; phylum Chordata; class Mammalia; order Lagomorpha; family Leporidae; genus Oryctolagus; species Oryctolagus cuniculus. The sequence goes on from NC_142877.1 coordinate 51,150,992, forward strand.
TCAGAAAACAAAATGTTACATGCTAAAATGCATTCAAAACCGTCAAGTCCATAAAGATTGTCCAGAAAACACAAACACACACAGAGGCTGTAGCAAGATCTGGGATGGAGATAGCCACAACACACCAGATAGTTCTGCTTTCATCCAGGCATATCCGGACAAAGTTTTGGTGAATTCAGTGTACTTTTGCCTAAATAGCAATGTCAAAGTGGTTTTATCTTTCAACGGAAATAATTTTTCTCTCGGGTTTCTGAAGCCTTCTGCCTAGAAAATCTGAATGTGTGGAGGATTTGACTCCATGTGGAACCAATTAGCGTTTTCAGGCAGAAAACAAAAAGTTACATACTAAAATGCATTCCAAACCATCAAGACCGAGGGAATGTCCAGAAAACACAAAGAAACATAGAGGCTATAGCAAGATCTGGCTTTCAGAGAGCCAGAACACACCAGATATTTCTGCTTTCATCCAGGCATATCCAGACCAAGTGTTGTGGAATTCGGTGTAATTTAACCAGAAAATCACCGTCAAAGTGGTTTTGGAGAAAGGCACACACTTTCTATTCTGCAAGTGGATTCAAGAGCATGTTTACACACACGAATATCATGTTTTCTTTGGTTTCTGGCACTTTCTGTGTAGAAAACTCAAATATGGGGAGGATTTGACTCTATATGGAACGAATTAGCGTTTGCAGGCAGAAAACAAAAAGTTACATGCCAAAATGCATTCAAAACCATAAAGTCCGTAGAGAATGTCCAGAAAATACAAACACACGCACAGGCTGTAGCAAGATCTGGGATCGAGATAGCCACAAACACCAGATATTTCTGCTTTCATCCAGGCGTATCCGGACAAAGTGTTGTGGAATTTGGGTGAAATTTAACCAAAAATATGACCGTCAAATGGGTTTTGGAGAAAAGCACAATCTTTCTGTCCAGGAAGTGGAGCCAATGTCATGTTTACAAGCACAAAAAATATCGTGTTTTCTCGGTTTTCTTAAGCTTTCTGCCTAGAACACGCGAAGGTGTGGAGGATTTGACTCCATGTGGAGCCTATTAGCGTTTGCCAGCAGAAAAGAAAGTGTTAGATGCTAAAGTGCATTCCAAACCGTCAAGTCCGTAGAGAATGTCCAGAAAACACCAACAAACACAGAGGCTGTAGCAAGATCTGGGATGGAGATAGCCACAACACACCAGCTACTTCTGCTTTCACCCAGGCATATCCAGAGAAGTGTTGTGGAATTCAGGTGAAATTAACCAAAAAATCACAGTCAAAGTGGTTTGGAGAAAAGCACAATCTTTCCGTACGGCAGGTGGATCCAATGTCATGTTGACAACACAAATATCATGTTTTCTCGGGTTTCTGATGTTTTCTGCGTAGAAAACTCGAATGTGTGGAGGATTTGACTCCATGTGGAACAAAGTAGCCTATGCCGTCAGAAAACAAAATGTTACATGCTAAAATGCATTCAAAACCGTCAAGTCCATAAAGATTGTCCAGAAAACACAAACACACACAGAGGCTGTAGCAAGATCTGGGATGGAGATAGCCACAACACACCAGATAGTTCTGCTTTCATCCAGGCATATCCGGACAAAGTTTTGGTGAATTCAGTGTACTTTTGCCTAAATAGCAATGTCAAAGTGGTTTTATCTTTCAACGGAAATAATTTTTCTCTCGGGTTTCTGAAGCCTTCTGCCTAGAAAATCTGAATGTGTGGAGGATTTGACTCCATGTGGAACCAATTAGCGTTTTCAGGCAGAAAACAAAAAGTTACATACTAAAATGCATTCCAAACCATCAAGACCGAGGGAATGTCCAGAAAACACAAAGAAACATAGAGGCTATAGCAAGATCTGGCTTTCAGAGAGCCAGAACACACCAGATATTTCTGCTTTCATCCAGGCATATCCAGACCAAGTGTTGTGGAATTCGGTGTAATTTAACCAGAAAATCACCGTCAAAGTGGTTTTGGAGAAAGGCACACACTTTCTATTCTGCAAGTGGATTCAAGAGCATGTTTACACACACGAATATCATGTTTTCTTTGGTTTCTGGCACTTTCTGTGTAGAAAACTCAAATATGGGGAGGATTTGACTCTATATGGAACGAATTAGCGTTTGCAGGCAGAAAACAAAAAGTTACATGCCAAAATGCATTCAAAACCATAAAGTCCGTAGAGAATGTCCAGAAAATACAAACACACGCACAGGCTGTAGCAAGATCTGGGATCGAGATAGCCACAAACACCAGATATTTCTGCTTTCATCCAGGCGTATCCGGACAAAGTGTTGTGGAATTTGGGTGAAATTTAACCAAAAATATGACCGTCAAATTGGTTTTGGAGAAAAGCACAATCTTTCTGTCCAGGAAGTGGAGCCAATGTCATGTTTACAAGCACAAAAAATATCGTGTTTTCTCGGTTTTCTTAAGCTTTCTGCCTAGAACACGCGAAGGTGTGGAGGATTTGACTCCATGTGGAGCCTATTAGCGTTTGCCAGCAGAAAAGAAAGTGTTAGATGCTAAAGTGCATTCCAAACCGTCAAGTCCGTAGAGAATGTCCAGAAAACACCAACAAACACAGAGGCTGCAGCAAGATCTGGGATGGAGATAGCCACAACACACCAGCTACTTCTGCTTTCATCCAGGCATATCCAGAGAAGTGTTGTGGAATTCAGGTGAAATTAACCAAAAAATCACAGTCAAAGTGGTTTGGAGAAAAGCACAATCTTTCCGTACGGCAGGTGGATCCAATGTCATGTTGACAACACAAATATCATGTTTTCTCGGGTTTCTGATGTTTTCTGCGTAGAAAACTCGAATGTGTGGAGGATTTGACTCCATGTGGAACAAAGTAGCCTATGCCGTCAGAAAACAAAATGTTACATGCTAAAATGCATTCAAAACCGTCAAGTCCATAAAGATTGTCCAGAAAACACAAACACACACAGAGGCTGTAGCAAGATCTGGGATGGAGATAGCCACAACACACCAGATAGTTCTGCTTTCATCCAGGCATATCCGGACAAAGTTTTGGGGAATTCAGTGTACTTTTGCCTAAATAGCAATGTCAAAGTGGTTTTATCTTTCAACGGAAATAATTTTTCTCTCGGGTTTCTGAAGCCTTCTGCCTAGAAAATCTGAATGTGTGGAGGATTTGACTCCATGTGGAACCAATTAGCGTTTTCAGGCAGAAAACAAAAAGTTACATACTAAAATGCATTCCAAACCATCAAGACCGAGGGAATGTCCAGAAAACACAAAGAAACATAGAGGCTATAGCAAGATCTGGCTTTCAGAGAGCCAGAACACACCAGATATTTCTGCTTTCATCCAGGCATATCCAGACCAAGTGTTGTGGAATTCGGTGTAATTTAACCAGAAAATCACCGTCAAAGTGGTTTTGGAGAAAGGCACACACTTTCTATTCTGCAAGTGGATTCAAGAGCATGTTTACACACACGAATATCATGTTTTCTTTGGTTTCTGGCACTTTCTGTGTAGAAAACTCAAATATGGGGAGGATTTGACTCTATATGGAACGAATTAGCGTTTGCAGGCAGAAAACAAAAAGTTACATGCCAAAATGCATTCAAAACCATAAAGTCCGTAGAGAATGTCCAGAAAATACAAACACACGCACAGGCTGTAGCAAGATCTGGGATCGAGATAGCCACAAACACCAGATATTTCTGCTTTCATCCAGGCGTATCCGGACAAAGTGTTGTGGAATTTGGGTGAAATTTAACCAAAAATATGACCGTCAAATGGGTTTTGGAGAAAAGCACAATCTTTCTGTCCAGGAAGTGGAGCCAATGTCATGTTTACAAGCACAAAAAATATCGTGTTTTCTCGGTTTTCTTAAGCTTTCTGCCTAGAACACGCGAAGGTGTGGAGGATTTGACTCCATGTGGAGCCTATTAGCGTTTGCCAGCAGAAAAGAAAGTGTTAGATGCTAAAGTGCATTCCAAACCGTCAAGTCCGTAGAGAATGTCCAGAAAACACCAACAAACACAGAGGCTGTAGCAAGATCTGGGATGGAGATAGCCACAACACACCAGCTACTTCTGCTTTCATCCAGGCATATCCAGAGAAGTGTTGTGGAATTCAGGTGAAATTAACCAAAAAATCACAGTCAAAGTGGTTTGGAGAAAAGCACAATCTTTCCGTACGGCAGGTGGATCCAATGTCATGTTGACAACACAAATATCATGTTTTCTCGGGTTTCTGATGTTTTCTGCGTAGAAAACTCGAATGTGTGGAGGATTTGACTCCATGTGGAACAAAGTAGCCTATGCCGTCAGAAAACAAAATGTTACATGCTAAAATGCATTCAAAACCGTCAAGTCCATAAAGATTGTCCAGAAAACACAAACACACACAGAGGCTGTAGCAAGATCTGGGATGGAGATAGCCACAACACACCAGCTACTTCTGCTTTCATCCAGGCATATCCAGAGAAGTGTTGTGGAATTCAGGTGAAATTAACCAAAAAATCACAGTCAAAGTGGTTTGGAGAAAAGCACAATCTTTCCGTACGGCAGGTGGATCCAATGTCATGTTGACAACACAAATATCATGTTTTCTCGGGTTTCTGATGTTTTCTGCGTAGAAAACTCGAATGTGTGGAGGATTTGACTCCATGTGGAACAAAGTAGCCTATGCCGTCAGAAAACAAAATGTTACATGCTAAAATGCATTCAAAACCATCAAGTCCATAAAGATTGTCCAGAAAACACAAACACACACAGAGGCTGTAGCAAGATCTGGGATGGAGATAGCCACAACACACCAGATAGTTCTGCTTTCATCCAGGCATATCCGGACAAAGTTTTGGGGAATTCAGTGTACTTTTGCCTAAATAGCAATGTCAAAGTGGTTTTATCTTTCAACGGAAATAATTTTTCTCTCGGGTTTCTGAAGCCTTCTGCCTAGAAAATCTGAATGTGTGGAGGATTTGACTCCATGTGGAACCAATTAGCGTTTTCAGGCAGAAAACAAAAAGTTACATACTAAAATGCATTCCAAACCATCAAGACCGAGGGAATGTCCAGAAAACACAAAGAAACATAGAGGCTATAGCAAGATCTGGCTTTCAGAGAGCCAGAACACACCAGATATTTCTGCTTTCATCCAGGCATATCCAGACCAAGTGTTGTGGAATTCGGTGTAATTTAACCAGAAAATCACCGTCAAAGTGGTTTTGGAGAAAGGCACACACTTTCTATTCTGCAAGTGGATTCAAGAGCATGTTTACACACACGAATATCATGTTTTCTTTGGTTTCTGGCACTTTCTGTGTAGAAAACTCAAATATGGGGAGGATTTGACTCTATATGGAACGAATTAGCGTTTGCAGGCAGAAAACAAAAAGTTACATGCCAAAATGCATTCAAAACCATAAAGTCCGTAGAGAATGTCCAGAAAATACAAACACACGCACAGGCTGTAGCAAGATCTGGGATCGAGATAGCCACAAACACCAGATATTTCTGCTTTCATCCAGGCGTATCCGGACAAAGTGTTGTGGAATTTGGGTGAAATTTAACCAAAAATATGACCGTCAAATTGGTTTTGGAGAAAAGCACAATCTTTCTGTCCAGGAAGTGGAGCCAATGTCATGTTTACAAGCACAAAAAATATCGTGTTTTCTCGGTTTTCTTAAGCTTTCTGCCTAGAACACGCGAAGGTGTGGAGGATTTGACTCCATGTGGAGCCTATTAGCGTTTGCCAGCAGAAAAGAAAGTGTTAGATGCTAAAGTGCATTCCAAACCGTCAAGTCCGTAGAGAATGTCCAGAAAACACCAACAAACACAGAGGCTGCAGCAAGATCTGGGATGGAGATAGCCACAACACACCAGCTACTTCTGCTTTCATCCAGGCATATCCAGAGAAGTGTTGTGGAATTCAGGTGAAATTAACCAAAAAATCACAGTCAAAGTGGTTTGGAGAAAAGCACAATCTTTCCGTACGGCAGGTGGATCCAATGTCATGTTGACAACACAAATATCATGTTTTCTCGGGTTTCTGATGTTTTCTGCATAGAAAACTCGAATGTGTGGAGGATTTGACTCCATGTGGAACAAAGTAGCCTATGCCGTCAGAAAACAAAATGTTACATGCTAAAATGCATTCAAAACCGTCAAGTCCATAAAGATTGTCCAGAAAACACAAACACACACAGAGGCTGTAGCAAGATCTGGGATGGAGATAGCCACAACACACCAGATAGTTCTGCTTTCATCCAGGCATATCCGGACAAAGTTTTGGGGAATTCAGTGTACTTTTGCCTAAATAGCAATGTCAAAGTGGTTTTATCTTTCAACGGAAATAATTTTTCTCTCGGGTTTCTGAAGCCTTCTGCCTAGAAAATCTGAATGTGTGGAGGATTTGACTCCATGTGGAACCAATTAGCGTTTTCAGGCAGAAAACAAAAAGTTACATACTAAAATGCATTCCAAACCATCAAGACCGAGGGAATGTCCAGAAAACACAAAGAAACATAGAGGCTATAGCAAGATCTGGCTTTCAGAGAGCCAGAACACACCAGATATTTCTGCTTTCATCCAGGCATATCCAGACCAAGTGTTGTGGAATTCGGTGTAATTTAACCAGAAAATCACCGTCAAAGTGGTTTTGGAGAAAGGCACACACTTTCTATTCTGCAAGTGGATTCAAGAGCATGTTTACACACACGAATATCATGTTTTCTTTGGTTTCTGGCACTTTCTGTGTAGAAAACTCAAATATGGGGAGGATTTGACTCTATATGGAACGAATTAGCGTTTGCAGGCAGAAAACAAAAAGTTACATGCCAAAATGCATTCAAAACCATAAAGTCCGTAGAGAATGTCCAGAAAATACAAACACACGCACAGGCTGTAGCAAGATCTGGGATCGAGATAGCCACAAACACCAGATATTTCTGCTTTCATCCAGGCGTATCCGGACAAAGTGTTGTGGAATTTGGGTGAAATTTAACCAAAAATATGACCGTCCAATGGGTTTTGGAGAAAAGCACGATCTTTCTGTTCAGGAAGTGGAGCCAATGTCATGTTTACAAGCACAAAAAATATCGTGTTTTCTCGGTTTTCTTAAGCTTTCTGCCTAGAACACGCGAAGGTGTGGAGGATTTGACTCCATGTGGAGCCTATTAGCGTTTGCCAGCAGAAAAGAAAGTGTTAGATGCTAAAATGCATTCCAAACCGTCAAGTCCGTAGAGAATGTCCAGAAAACACCAACAAACACAGAGGCTGTAGCAAGATCTGGGATGGAGATAGCCACAACACACCAGCTACTTCTGCTTTCATCCAGGCATATCCAGAGAAGTGTTGTGGAATTCAGGTGAAATTAACCAAAAAATCACAGTCAAAGTGGTTTGGAGAAAAGCACAATCTTTCCGTACGGCAGGTGGATCCAATGTCATGTTGACAACACAAATATCATGTTTTCTCGGGTTTCTGATGTTTTCTGCATAGAAAACTCGAATGTGTGGAGGATTTGACTCCATGTGGAACAAAGTAGCCTATGCCGTCAGAAAACAAAATGTTACATGCTAAAATGCATTCAAAACCGTCAAGTCCATAAAGATTGTCCAGAAAACACAAACACACACAGAGGCTGTAGCAAGATCTGGGATGGAGATAGCCACAACACACCAGATAGTTCTGCTTTCATCCAGGCATATCCGGACAAAGTTTTGGTGAATTCAGTGTACTTTTGCCTAAATAGCAATGTCAAAGTGGTTTTATCTTTCAACGGAAATAATTTTTCTCTCGGGTTTCTGAAGCCTTCTGCCTAGAAAATCTGAATGTGTGGAGGATTTGACTCCATGTGGAACCAATTAGCGTTTTCAGGCAGAAAACAAAAAGTTACATACTAAAATGCATTCCAAACCATCAAGACCGAGGGAATGTCCAGAAAACACAAAGAAACATAGAGGCTATAGCAAGATCTGGCTTTCAGAGAGCCAGAACACACCAGATATTTCTGCTTTCATCCAGGCATATCCAGACCAAGTGTTGTGGAATTCGGTGTAATTTAACCAGAAAATCACCGTCAAAGTGGTTTTGGAGAAAGGCACACACTTTCTATTCTGCAAGTGGATTCAAGAGCATGTTTACACACACGAATATCATGTTTTCTTTGGTTTCTGGCACTTTCTGTGTAGAAAACTCAAATATGGGGAGGATTTGACTCTATATGGAACGAATTAGCGTTTGCAGGCAGAAAACAAAAAGTTACATGCCAAAATGCATTCAAAACCATAAAGTCCGTAGAGAATGTCCAGAAAATACAAACACACGCACAGGCTGTAGCAAGATCTGGGATCGAGATAGCCACAAACACCAGATATTTCTGCTTTCATCCAGGCGTATCCGGACAAAGTGTTGTGGAATTTGGGTGAAATTTAACCAAAAATATGACCGTCCAATGGGTTTTGGAGAAAAGCACAATCTTTCTGTCCAGGAAGTGGAGCCAATGTCATGTTTACAAGCACAAAAAATATCGTGTTTTCTCGGTTTTCTTAAGCTTTCTGCCTAGAACACGCGAAGGTGTGGAGGATTTGACTCCATGTGGAGCCTATTAGCGTTTGCCAGCAGAAAAGAAAGTGTTAGATGCTAAAATGCATTCCAAACCGTCAAGTCCGTAGAGAATGTCCAGAAAACACCAACAAACACAGAGGCTGTAGCAAGATCTGGGATGGAGATAGCCACAACACACCAGCTACTTCTGCTTTCATCCAGGCATATCCAGAGAAGTGTTGTGGAATTCAGGTGAAATTAACCAAAAAATCACAGTCAAAGTGGTTTGGAGAAAAGCACAATCTTTCCGTACGGCAGGTGGATCCAATGTCATGTTGACAACACAAATATCATGTTTTCTCGGGTTTCTGATGTTTTCTGCATAGAAAACTCGAATGTGTGGAGGATTTGACTCCATGTGGAACAAAGTAGCCTATGCCGTCAGAAAACAAAATGTTACATGCTAAAATGCATTCAAAACCGTCAAGTCCATAAAGATTGTCCAGAAAACACAAACACACACAGAGGCTGTAGCAAGATCTGGGATGGAGATAGCCACAACACACCAGATAGTTCTGCTTTCATCCAGGCATATCCGGACAAAGTTTTGGTGAATTCAGTGTACTTTTGCCTAAATAGCAATGTCAAAGTGGTTTTATCTTTCAACGGAAATAATTTTTCTCTCGGGTTTCTGAAGCCTTCTGCCTAGAAAATCTGAATGTGTGGAGGATTTGACTCCATGTGGAACCAATTAGCGTTTTCAGGCAGAAAACAAAAAGTTACATACTAAAATGCATTCCAAACCATCAAGACCGAGGGAATGTCCAGAAAACACAAAGAAACATAGAGGCTATAGCAAGATCTGGCTTTCAGAGAGCCAGAACACACCAGATATTTCTGCTTTCATCCAGGCATATCCAGACCAAGTGTTGTGGAATTCGGTGTAATTTAACCAGAAAATCACCGTCAAAGTGGTTTTGGAGAAAGGCACACACTTTCTATTCTGCAAGTGGATTCAAGAGCATGTTTACACACACGAATATCATGTTTTCTTTGGTTTCTGGCACTTTCTGTGTAGAAAACTCAAATATGGGGAGGATTTGACTCTATATGGAACGAATTAGCGTTTGCAGGCAGAAAACAAAAAGTTACATGCCAAAATGCATTCAAAACCATAAAGTCCGTAGAGAATGTCCAGAAAATACAAACACACGCACAGGCTGTAGCAAGATCTGGGATCGAGATAGCCACAAACACCAGATATTTCTGCTTTCATCCAGGCGTATCCGGACAAAGTGTTGTGGAATTTGGGTGAAATTTAACCAAAAATATGACCGTCCAATGGGTTTTGGAGAAAAGCACAATCTTTCTGTCCAGGAAGTGGAGCCAATGTCATGTTTACAAGCACAAAAAATATCGTGTTTTCTCGGTTTTCTTAAGCTTTCTGCCTAGAACACGCGAAGGTGTGGAGGATTTGACTCCATGTGGAGCCTATTAGCGTTTGCCAGCAGAAAAGAAAGTGTTAGATGCTAAAATGCATTCCAAACCGTCAAGTCCGTAGAGAATGTCCAGAAAACACCAACAAACACAGAGGCTGTAGCAAGATCTGGGATGGAGATAGCCACAACACACCAGCTACTTCTGCTTTCATCCAGGCATATCCAGAGAAGTGTTGTGGAATTCAGGTGAAATTAACCAAAAAATCACAGTCAAAGTGGTTTGGAGAAAAGCACAATCTTTCCGTACGGCAGGTGGATCCAATGTCATGTTGACAACACAAATATCATGTTTTCTCGGGTTTCTGATGTTTTCTGCATAGAAAACTCGAATGTGTGGAGGATTTGACTCCATGTGGAACAAAGTAGCCTATGCCGTCAGAAAACAAAATGTTACATGCTAAAATGCATTCAAAACCGTCAAGTCCATAAAGATTGTCCAGAAAACACAAACACACACAGAGGCTGTAGCAAGATCTGGGATGGAGATAGCCACAACACACCAGATAGTTCTGCTTTCATCCAGGCATATCCGGACAAAGTTTTGGTGAATTCAGTGTACTTTTGCCTAAATAGCAATGTCAAAGTGGTTTTATCTTTCAACGGAAATAATTTTTCTCTCGGGTTTCTGAAGCCTTCTGCCTAGAAAATCTGAATGTGTGGAGGATTTGACTCCATGTGGAACCAATTAGCGTTTTCAGGCAGAAAACAAAAAGTTACATACTAAAATGCATTCCAAACCATCAAGACCGAGGGAATGTCCAGAAAACACAAAGAAACATAGAGGCTATAGCAAGATCTGGCTTTCAGAGAGCCAGAACACACCAGATATTTCTGCTTTCATCCAGGCATATCCAGACCAAGTGTTGTGGAATTCGGTGTAATTTAACCAGAAAATCACCGTCAAAGAGGTTTTGGAGAAAGGCACACACTTTCTATTCTGCAAGTGGATTCAAGAGCATGTTTACACACACGAATATCATGTTTTCTTTGGTTTCTGGCACTTTCTGTGTAGAAAACTCAAATATGGGGAGGATTTGACTCTATATGGAACGAATTAGCGTTTGCAGGCAGAAAACAAAAAGTTACATGCCAAAATGCATTCAAAACCATAAAGTCCGTAGAGAATGTCCAGAAAATACAAACACACGCACAGGCTGTAGCAAGATCTGGGATCGAGATAGCCACAAACACCAGATATTTCTGCTTTCATCCAGGCGTATCCGGACAAAGTGTTGTGGAATTTGGGTGAAATTTAACCAAAAATATGACCGTCAAATGGGTTTTGGAGAAAAGCACAATCTTTCTGTCCAGGAAGTGGAGCCAATGTCATGTTTACAAGCACAAAAAATATCGTGTTTTCTCGGTTTTCTTAAGCTTTCTGCCTAGAACACGCGAAGGTGTGGAGGATTTGACTCCATGTGGAGCCTATTAGCGTTTGCCAGCAGAAAAGAAAGTGTTAGATGCTAAAATGCATTCCAAACCGTCAAGTCCGTAGAGAATGTCCAGAAAACACCAACAAACACAGAGGCTGTAGCAAGATCTGGGATGGAGATAGCCACAACACACCAGCTACTTCTGCTTTCATCCAGGCATATCCAGAGAAGTGTTGTGGAATTCAGGTGAAATTAACCAAAAAATCACAGTCAAAGTGGTTTGGAGAAAAGCACAATCTTTCCGTACGGCAGGTGGATCCAATGTCATGTTGACAACACAAATATCATGTTTTCTCGGGTTTCTGATGTTTTCTGCATAGAAAACTCGAATGTGTGGAGGATTTGACTCCATGTGGAACAAAGTAGCCTATGCCGTCAGAAAACAAAATGTTACATGCTAAAATGCATTCAAAACCGTCAAGTCCATAAAGATTGTCCAGAAAACACAAACACACACAGAGGCTGTAGCAAGATCTGGGATGGAGATAGCCACAACACACCAGATAGTTCTGCTTTCATCCAGGCATATCCGGACAAAGTTTTGGTGAATTCAGTGTACTTTTGCCTAAATAGCAATGTCAAAGTGGTTTTATCTTTCAACGGAAATAATTTTTTTCTCGGGTTTCTGAAGCCTTCTGCCTAGAAAATCTGAATGTGTGGAGGATTTGACTCCATGTGGAACCAATTAGCGTTTTCAGGCAGAAAACAAAAAGTTACATACTAAAATGCATTCCAAACCATCAAGACCGAGGGAATGTCCAGAAAACACAAAGAAACATAGAGGCTATAGCAAGATCTGGCTTTCAGAGAGCCAGAACACACCAGATATTTCTGCTTTCATCCAGGCATATCCAGACCAAGTGTTGTGGAATTCGGTGTAATTTAACCAGAAAATCACCGTCAAAGAGGTTTTGGAGAAAGGCACACACTTTCTATTCTGCAAGTGGATTCAAGAGCATGTTTACACACACGAATATCATGTTTTCTTTGGTTTCTGGCACTTTCTGTGTAGAAAACTCAAATATGGGGAGGATTTGACTCTATATGGAACGAATTAGCGTTTGCAGGCAGAAAACAAAAAGTTACATGCCAAAATGCATTCAAAACCATAAAGTCCGTAGAGAATGTCCAGAAAATACAAACACACGCACAGGCTGTAGCAAGATCTGGGATCGAGATAGCCACAAACACCAGATATTTCTGCTTTCATCCAGGCGTATCCGGACAAAGTGTTGTGGAATTTGGGTGAAATTTAACCAAAAATATGACCGTCAAATGGGTTTTGGAGAAAAGCACAATCTTTCTGTCCAGGAAGTGGAGCCAATGTCATGTTTACAAGCACAAAAAATATCGTGTTTTCTCGGTTTTCTTAAGCTTTCTGCCTAGAACACGCGAAGGTGTGGAGGATTTGACTCCATGTGGAGCCTATTAGCGTTTGCCAGCAGAAAAGAAAGTGTTAGATGCTAAAGTGCATTCCAAACCGTCAAGTCCGTAGAGAATGTCCAGAAAACACCAACAAACACAGAGGCTGTAGCAAGATCTGGGATGGAGATAGCCACAACACACCAGCTACTTCTGCTTTCATCCAGGCATATCCAGAGAAGTGTTGTGGAATTCAGGTGAAATTAACCAAAAAATCACAGTCAAAGTGGTTTGGAGAAAAGCACAATCTTTCCGTACGGCAGGTGGATCCAATGTCATGTTGACAACACAAATATCATGTTTTCTCGGGTTTCTGATGTTTTCTGCATAGAAAACTCGAATGTGTGGAGGATTTGACTCCATGTGGAACAAAGTAGCCTATGCCGTCAGAAAACAAAATGTTACATGCTAAAATGCATTCAAAACCGTCAAGTCCATAAAGATTGTCCAGAAAACACAAACACACACAGAGGCTGTAGCAAGATCTGGGATGGAGATAGCCACAACACACCAGATAGTTCTGCTTTCATCCAGGCATATCCGGACAAAGTTTTGGTGAATTCAGTGTACTTTTGCCTAAATAGCAATGTCAAAGTGGTTTTATCTTTCAACGGAAATAATTTTTCTCTCGGGTTTCTGAAGCCTTCTGCCTAGAAAATCTGAATGTGTGGAGGATTTGACTCCATGTGGAACCAATTAGCGTTTTCAGGCAGAAAACAAAAAGTTACATACTAAAATGCATTCCAAACCATCAAGACCGAGGGAATGTCCAGAAAACACAAAGAAACATAGAGGCTATAGCAAGATCTGGCTTTCAGAGAGCCAGAACACACCAGATATTTCTGCTTTCATCCAGGCATATCCAGACCAAGTGTTGTGGAATTCGGTGTAATTTAACCAGAAAATCACCGTCAAAGTGGTTTTGGAGAAAGGCACACACTTTCTATTCTGCAAGTGGATTCAAGAGCATGTTTACACACACGAATATCATGTTTTCTTTGGTTTCTGGCACTTTCTGTGTAGAAAACTCAAATATGGGGAGGATTTGACTCTATATGGAACGAATTAGCGTTTGCAGGCAGAAAACAAAAAGTGACATGCCAAAATGCATTCAAAACCATAAAGTCCGTAGAGAATGTCCAGAAAATACAAACACACGCACAGGCTGTAGCAAGATCTGGGATCGAGATAGCCACAAACACCAGATATTTCTGCTTTCATCCAGGCGTATCCGGACAAAGTGTTGTGGAATTTGGGTGAAATTTAACCAAAAATATGACCGTCAAATGGGTTTTGGAGAAAAGCACAATCTTTCTGTTCAGGAAGTGGAGCCAATGTCATGTTTACAAGCACAAAAAATATCGTGTTTTCTCGGTTTTCTTAAGCTTTCTGCCTAGAACACGCGAAGGTGTGGAGGATTTGACTCCATGTGGAGCCTATTAGCGTTTGCCAGCAGAAAAGAAAGTGTTAGATGCTAAAGTGCATTCCAAACCGTCAAGTCCGTAGAGAATGTCCAGAAAACACCAACAAACACAGAGGCTGTAGCAAGATCTGGGATGGAGATAACCACAACACACCAGCTACTTCTGCTTTCATCCAGGCATATCCAGAGAAGTGTTGTGGAATTCAGGTGAAATTAACCAAAAAATCACAGTCAAAGTGGTTTGGAGAAAAGCACAATCTTTCCGTACGGCAGGTGGATCCAATGTCATGTTGACAACACAAATATCATGTTTTCTCGGGTTTCTGATGTTTTCTGCATAGAAAACTCGAATGTGTGGAGGATTTGACTCCATGTGGAACAAAGTAGCCTATGCCGTCAGAAAACAAAATGTTACATGCTAAAATGCATTCAAAACCGTCAAGTCCATAAAGATTGTCCAGAAAACACAAACACACACAGAGGCTGTAGCAAGATCTGGGATGGAGATAGCCACAACACACCAGATAGTTCTGCTTTCATCCAGGCATATCCGGACAAAGTTTTGGTGAATTCAGTGTACTTTTGCCTAAATAGCAATGTCAAAGTGGTTTTATCTTTCAACGGAAATAATTTTTTTCTCGGGTTTCTGAAGCCTTCTGCCTAGAAAATCTGAATGTGTGGAGGATTTGACTCCATGTGGA
Source organism: Oryctolagus cuniculus (assembly GCF_051225735.1). Classification (NCBI taxonomy): domain Eukaryota; kingdom Metazoa; phylum Chordata; class Mammalia; order Lagomorpha; family Leporidae; genus Oryctolagus; species Oryctolagus cuniculus. Next base: position 51,165,994 of record NC_142877.1, read on the forward strand.
ACCAATTAGCGTTTTCAGGCAGAAAACAAAAAGTTACATACTAAAATGCATTCCAAACCATCAAGACCGAGGGAATGTCCAGAAAACACAAAGAAACATAGAGGCTATAGCAAGATCTGGCTTTCAGAGAGCCAGAACACACCAGATATTTCTGCTTTCATCCAGGCATATCCAGACCAAGTGTTGTGGAATTCGGTGTAATTTAACCAGAAAATCACCGTCAAAGTGGTTTTGGAGAAAGGCACACACTTTCTATTCTGCAAGTGGATTCAAGAGCATGTTTACACACACGAATATCATGTTTTCTTTGGTTTCTGGCACTTTCTGTGTAGAAAACTCAAATATGGGGAGGATTTGACTCTATATGGAACGAATTAGCGTTTGCAGGCAGAAAACAAAAAGTTACATGCCAAAATGCATTCAAAACCATAAAGTCCGTAGAGAATGTCCAGAAAATACAAACACACGCACAGGCTGTAGCAAGATCTGGGATCGAGATGGCCACAAACACCAGATATTTCTGCTTTCATCCAGGCGTATCCGGACAAAGTGTTGTGGAATTTGGGTGAAATTTAACCAAATATATGACCGTCAAATGGGTTTTGGAGAAAAGCACAATCTTTCTGTCCAGGAAGTGGAGCCAATGTCATGTTTACAAGCACAAAAAATATCGTGTTTTCTCGGTTTTCTTAAGCTTTCTGCCTAGAACACGCGAAGGTGTGGAGGATTTGACTCCATGTGGAGCCTATTAGCGTTTGCCAGCAGAAAAGAAAGTGTTAGATGCTAAAATGCATTCCAAACCGTCAAGTCCGTAGAGAATGTCCAGAAAACACCAACAAACACAGAGGCTGTAGCAAGATCTGGGATGGAGATAACCACAACACACCAGCTACTTCTGCTTTCATCCAGGCATATCCAGAGAAGTGTTGTGGAATTCAGGTGAAATTAACCAAAAAATCACAGTCAAAGTGGTTTGGAGAAAAGCACAATCTTTCCGTACGGCAGGTGGATCCAATGTCATGTTGACAACACAAATATCATGTTTTCTCGGGTTTCTGATGTTTTCTGCATAGAAAACTCGAATGTGTGGAGGATTTGACTCCATGTGGAACAAAGTAGCCTATGCCGTCAGAAAACAAAATGTTACATGCTAAAATGCATTCAAAACCGTCAAGTCCATAAAGATTGTCCAGAAAACACAAACACACACAGAGGCTGTAGCAAGATCTGGGATGGAGATAGCCACAACACACCAGATAGTTCTGCTTTCATCCAGGCATATCCGGACAAAGTTTTGGTGAATTCAGTGTACTTTTGCCTAAATAGCAATGTCAAAGTGGTTTTATCTTTCAACGGAAATAATTTTTTTCTCGGGTTTCTGAAGCCTTCTGCCTAGAAAATCTGAATGTGTGGAGGATTTGACTCCATGTGGAACCAATTAGCGTTTTCAGGCAGAAAACAAAAAGTTACATACTAAAATGCATTCCAAACCATCAAGACCGAGGGAATGTCCAGAAAACACAAAGAAACATAGAGGCTATAGCAAGATCTGGCTTTCAGAGAGCCAGAACACACCAGATATTTCTGCTTTCATCCAGGCATATCCAGACCAAGTGTTGTGGAATTCGGTGTAATTTAACCAGAAAATCACCGTCAAAGTGGTTTTGGAGAAAGGCACACACTTTCTATTCTGCAAGTGGATTCAAGAGCATGTTTACACACACGAATATCATGTTTTCTTTGGTTTCTGGCACTTTCTGTGTAGAAAACTCAAATATGGGGAGGATTTGACTCTATATGGAACGAATTAGCGTTTGCAGGCAGAAAACAAAAAGTTACATGCCAAAATGCATTCAAAACCATAAAGTCCGTAGAGAATGTCCAGAAAATACAAACACACGCACAGGCTGTAGCAAGATCTGGGATCGAGATGGCCACAAACACCAGATATTTCTGCTTTCATCCAGGCGTATCCGGACAAAGTGTTGTGGAATTTGGGTGAAATTTAACCAAATATATGACCGTCAAATGGGTTTTGGAGAAAAGCACAATCTTTCTGTCCAGGAAGTGGAGCCAATGTCATGTTTACAAGCACAAAAAATATCGTGTTTTCTCGGTTTTCTTAAGCTTTCTGCCTAGAACACGCGAAGGTGTGGAGGATTTGACTCCATGTGGAGCCTATTAGCGTTTGCCAGCAGAAAAGAAAGTGTTAGATGCTAAAATGCATTCCAAACCGTCAAGTCCGTAGAGAATGTCCAGAAAACACCAACAAACACAGAGGCTGTAGCAAGATCTGGGATGGAGATAGCCACAACACACCAGCTACTTCTGCTTTCATCCAGGCATATCCAGAGAAGTGTTGTGGAATTCAGGTGAAATTAACCAAAAAATCACAGTCAAAGTGGTTTGGAGAAAAGCACAATCTTTCCGTACGGCAGGTGGATCCAATGTCATGTTGACAACACAAATATCATGTTTTCTCGGGTTTCTGATGTTTTCTGCATAGAAAACTCGAATGTGTGGAGGATTTGACTCCATGTGGAACAAAGTAGCCTATGCCGTCAGAAAACAAAATGTTACATGCTAAAATGCATTCAAAACCGTCAAGTCCATAAAGATTGTCCAGAAAACACAAACACACACAGAGGCTGTAGCAAGATCTGGGATGGAGATAGCCACAACACACCAGATAGTTCTGCTTTCATCCAGGCATATCCGGACAAAGTTTTGGTGAATTCAGTGTACTTTTGCCTAAATAGCAATGTCAAAGTGGTTTTATCTTTCAACGGAAATAATTTTTTTCTCGGGTTTCTGAAGCCTTCTGCCTAGAAAATCTGAATGTGTGGAGGATTTGACTCCATGTGGAACCAATTAGCGTTTTCAGGCAGAAAACAAAAAGTTACATACTAAAATGCATTCCAAACCATCAAGACCGAGGGAATGTCCAGAAAACACAAAGAAACATAGAGGCTATAGCAAGATCTGGCTTTCAGAGAGCCAGAACACACCAGATATTTCTGCTTTCATCCAGGCATATCCAGACCAAGTGTTGTGGAATTCGGTGTAATTTAACCAGAAAATCACCGTCAAAGTGGTTTTGGAGAAAGGCACACACTTTCTATTCTGCAAGTGGATTCAAGAGCATGTTTACACACACGAATATCATGTTTTCTTTGGTTTCTGGCACTTTCTGTGTAGAAAACTCAAATATGGGGAGGATTTGACTCTATATGGAACGAATTAGCGTTTGCAGGCAGAAAACAAAAAGTTACATGCCAAAATGCATTCAAAACCATAAAGTCCGTAGAGAATGTCCAGAAAATACAAACACACGCACAGGCTGTAGCAAGATCTGGGATCGAGATAGCCACAAACACCAGATATTTCTGCTTTCATCCAGGCGTATCCGGACAAAGTGTTGTGGAATTTGGGTGAAATTTAACCAAAAATATGACCGTCAAATGGGTTTTGGAGAAAAGCACAATCTTTCTGTTCAGGAAGTGGAGCCAATGTCATGTTTACAAGCACAAAAAATATCGTGTTTTCTCGGTTTTCTTAAGCTTTCTGCCTAGAACACGCGAAGGTGTGGAGGATTTGACTCCATGTGGAGCCTATTAGCGTTTGCCAGCAGAAAAGAAAGTGTTAGATGCTAAAATGCATTCCAAACCGTCAAGTCCGTAGAGAATGTCCAGAAAACACCAACAAACACAGAGGCTGTAGCAAGATCTGGGATGGAGATAACCACAACACACCAGCTACTTCTGCTTTCATCCAGGCATATCCAGAGAAGTGTTGTGGAATTCAGGTGAAATTAACCAAAAAATCACAGTCAAAGTGGTTTGGAGAAAAGCACAATCTTTCCGTACGGCAGGTGGATCCAATGTCATGTTGACAACACAAATATCAAGTTTTCTCGGGTTTCTGAAGCTTTCTCACTTGAAAATTTGAATGTGTGGAGGATTTGACTCCATGTGGAACGAATTAGCGTTTGCAGGCAGGAAACAAAAAGTTACATGCTAATATACATTCAAAACCATAAAGTCCGTAGAGAATGTCGAGAAAGCAGAAACAAACATAGAGGCTGTAGCAAGGTCTGGGATTAAGATAGCCACAGACACCAAATAGTCATGCTTTCATCCAGGCATATCCAGACCAAGTGTTGTGGAATTCGGTGTAATTTAACCAGAAAATCACCGTCAAAGTGGTTTTGGAGAAAGGCACAAACTTTCTATTCTGCAAGTGGATCAAGAGCATGTTTACACACACGAATATCATGTTTTCTTTGGTTTCTGGCACTTTCTGTGTAGAAAACTCAAATATGGGGAGGATTTGACTCTATATGGAACGAATTAGCGTTTGCAGGCAGAAAACAAAAAGTTACATGCCAAAATGCATTCAAAACCATAAAGTCCGTAGAGAATGTCCAGAAAATACAAACACACGCACAGGCTGTAGCAAGATCTGGGATCGAGATAGCCACAAACACCAGATATTTCTGCTTTCATCCAGGCGTATCCGGACAAAGTGTTGTGGAATTTGGGTGAAATTTAACCAAAAATATGACCGTCAAATGGGTTTTGGAGAAAAGCACAATCTTTCTGTTCAGTAAGTGGAGCCAATGTCATGTTTACAAGCACAAAAAATATCGTGTTTTCTCGGTTTTCTTAAGCTTTCTGCCTAGAACACGCGAAGGTGTGGAGGATTTGACTCCATGTGGAGCCTATTAGCGTTTGCCAGCAGAAAAGAAAGTGTTAGATGCTAAAATGCATTCCAAACCGTCAAGTCCGTAGAGAATGTCCAGAAAACACCAACAAACACAGAGGCTGTAGCAAGATCTGGGATGGAGATAACCACAACACACCAGCTACTTCTGCTTTCATCCAGGCATATCCAGAGAAGTGTTGTGGAATTCAGGTGAAATTAACCAAAAAATCACAGTCAAAGTGGTTTGGAGAAAAGCACAATCTTTCCGTACGGCAGGTGGATCCAATGTCATGTTGACAACACAAATATCATGTTTTCTCGGGTTTCTGATGTTTTCTGCATAGAAAACTCGAATGTGTGGAGGATTTGACTCCATGTGGAACAAAGTAGCCTATGCCGTCAGAAAACAAAATGTTACATGCTAAAATGCATTCAAAACCGTCAAGTCCATAAAGATTGTCCAGAAAACACAAACACACACAGAGGCTGTAGCAAGATCTGGGATGGAGATAGCCACAACACACCAGATAGTTCTGCTTTCATCCAGGCATATCCGGACAAAGTTTTGGTGAATTCAGTGTACTTTTGCCTAAATAGCAATGTCAAAGTGGTTTTATCTTTCAACGGAAATAATTTTTTTCTCGGGTTTCTGAAGCCTTCTGCCTAGAAAATCTGAATGTGTGGAGGATTTGACTCCATGTGGAACCAATTAGCGTTTTCAGGCAGAAAACAAAAAGTTACATACTAAAATGCATTCCAAACCATCAAGACCGAGGGAATGTCCAGAAAACACAAAGAAACATAGAGGCTATAGCAAGATCTGGCTTTCAGAGAGCCAGAACACACCAGATATTTCTGCTTTCATCCAGGCATATCCAGACCAAGTGTTGTGGAATTCGGTGTAATTTAACCAGAAAATCACCGTCAAAGAGGTTTTGGAGAAAGGCACACACTTTCTATTCTGCAAGTGGATTCAAGAGCATGTTTACACACACGAATATCATGTTTTCTTTGGTTTCTGGCACTTTCTGTGTAGAAAACTCAAATATGGGGAGGATTTGACTCTATATGGAACGAATTAGCGTTTGCAGGCAGAAAACAAAAAGTTACATGCCAAAATGCATTCAAAACCATAAAGTCCGTAGAGAATGTCCAGAAAATACAAACACACGCACAGGCTGTAGCAAGATCTGGGATCGAGATAGCCACAAACACCAGATATTTCTGCTTTCATCCAGGCGTATCCGGACAAAGTGTTGTGGAATTTGGGTGAAATTTAACCAAAAATATGACCGTCAAATGGGTTTTGGAGAAAAGCACAATCTTTCTGTTCAGGAAGTGGAGCCAATGTCATGTTTACAAGCACAAAAAATATCGTGTTTTCTCGGTTTTCTTAAGCTTTCTGCCTAGAACACGCGAAGGTGTGGAGGATTTGACTCCATGTGGAGCCTATTAGCGTTTGCCAGCAGAAAAGAAAGTGTTAGATGCTAAAATGCATTCCAAACCGTCAAGTCCGTAGAGAATGTCCAGAAAACACCAACAAACACAGAGGCTGTAGCAAGATCTGGGATGGAGATAGCCACAACACACCAGCTACTTCTGCTTTCATCCAGGCATATCCAGAGAAGTGTTGTGGAATTCAGGTGAAATTAACCAAAAAATCACAGTCAAAGTGGTTTGGAGAAAAGCACAATCTTTCCGTACGGCAGGTGGATCCAATGTCATGTTGACAACACAAATATCATGTTTTCTCGGGTTTCTGATGTTTTCTGCATAGAAAACTCGAATGTGTGGAGGATTTGACTCCATGTGGAACAAAGTAGCCTATGCCGTCAGAAAACAAAATGTTACATGCTAAAATGCATTCAAAACCGTCAAGTCCATAAAGATTGTCCAGAAAACACAAACACACACAGAGGCTGTAGCAAGATCTGGGATGGAGATAGCCACAACACACCAGATAGTTCTGCTTTCATCCAGGCATATCCGGACAAAGTTTTGGTGAATTCAGTGTACTTTTGCCTAAATAGCAATGTCAAAGTGGTTTTATCTTTCAACGGAAATAATTTTTCTCTCGGGTTTCTGAAGCCTTCTGCCTAGAAAATCTGAATGTGTGGAGGATTTGACTCCATGTGGAACCAATTAGCGTTTTCAGGCAGAAAACAAAAAGTTACATACTAAAATGCATTCCAAACCATCAAGACCGAGGGAATGTCCAGAAAACACAAAGAAACATAGAGGCTATAGCAAGATCTGGCTTTCAGAGAGCCAGAACACACCAGATATTTCTGCTTTCATCCAGGCATATCCAGACCAAGTGTTGTGGAATTCGGTGTAATTTAACCAGAAAATCACCGTCAAAGTGGTTTTGGAGAAAGGCACACACTTTCTATTCTGCAAGTGGATTCAAGAGCATGTTTACACACACGAATATCATGTTTTCTTTGGTTTCTGGCACTTTCTGTGTAGAAAACTCAAATATGGGGAGGATTTGACTCTATATGGAACGAATTAGCATTTGCAGGCAGAAAACAAAAAGTTACATGCCAAAATGCATTCAAAACCATAAAGTCCGTAGAGAATGTCCAGAAAATACAAACACACGCACAGGCTGTAGCAAGATCTGGGATCGAGATAGCCACAAACACCAGATATTTCTGCTTTCATCCAGGCGTATCCGGACAAAGTGTTGTGGAATTTGGGTGAAATTTAACCAAAAATATGACCGTCAAATGGGTTTTGGAGAAAAGCACAATCTTTCTGTTCAGGAAGTGGAGCCAATGTCATGTTTACAAGCACAAAAAATATCGTGTTTTCTCGGTTTTCTTAAGCTTTCTGCCTAGAACACGCGAAGGTGTGGAGGATTTGACTCCATGTGGAGCCTATTAGCGTTTGCCAGCAGAAAAGAAAGTGTTAGATGCTAAAGTGCATTCCAAACCGTCAAGTCCGTAGAGAATGTCCAGAAAACACCAACAAACACAGAGGCTGTAGCAAGATCTGGGATGGAGATAACCACAACACACCAGCTACTTCTGCTTTCATCCAGGCATATCCAGAGAAGTGTTGTGGAATTCAGGTGAAATTAACCAAAAAATCACAGTCAAAGTGGTTTGGAGAAAAGCACAATCTTTCCGTACGGCAGGTGGATCCAATGTCATGTTGACAACACAAATATCATGTTTTCTCGGGTTTCTGATGTTTTCTGCATAGAAAACTCGAATGTGTGGAGGATTTGACTCCATGTGGAACAAAGTAGCCTATGCCGTCAGAAAACAAAATGTTACATGCTAAAATGCATTCAAAACCGTCAAGTCCATAAAGATTGTCCAGAAAACACAAACACACACAGAGGCTGTAGCAAGATCTGGGATGGAGATAGCCACAACACACCAGATAGTTCTGCTTTCATCCAGGCATATCCGGACAAAGTTTTGGTGAATTCAGTGTACTTTTGCCTAAATAGCAATGTCAAAGTGGTTTTATCTTTCAACGGAAATAATTTTTCTCTCGGGTTTCTGAAGCCTTCTGCCTAGAAAATCTGAATGTGTGGAGGATTTGACTCCATGTGGAACCAATTAGCGTTTTCAGGCAGAAAACAAAAAGTTACATACTAAAATGCATTCCAAACCATCAAGACCGAGGGAATGTCCAGAAAACACAAAGAAACATAGAGGCTATAGCAAGATCTGGCTTTCAGAGAGCCAGAACACACCAGATATTTCTGCTTTCATCCAGGCATATCCAGACCAAGTGTTGTGGAATTCGGTGTAATTTAACCAGAAAATCACCGTCAAAGAGGTTTTGGAGAAAGGCACACACTTTCTATTCTGCAAGTGGATTCAAGAGCATGTTTACACACACGAATATCATGTTTTCTTTGGTTTCTGGCACTTTCTGTGTAGAAAACTCAAATATGGGGAGGATTTGACTCTATATGGAACGAATTAGCGTTTGCAGGCAGAAAACAAAAAGTTACATGCCAAAATGCATTCAAAACCATAAAGTCCGTAGAGAATGTCCAGAAAATACAAACACACGCACAGGCTGTAGCAAGATCTGGGATCGAGATAGCCACAAACACCAGATATTTCTGCTTTCATCCAGGCGTATCCGGACAAAGTGTTGTGGAATTTGGGTGAAATTTAACCAAAAATATGACCGTCAAATGGGTTTTGGAGAAAAGCACAATCTTTCTGTCCAGGAAGTGGAGCCAATGTCATGTTTACAAGCACAAAAAATATCGTGTTTTCTCGGTTTTCTTAAGCTTTCTGCCTAGAACACGCGAAGGTGTGGAGGATTTGACTCCATGTGGAGCCTATTAGCGTTTGCCAGCAGAAAAGAAAGTGTTAGATGCTAAAATGCATTCCAAACCGTCAAGTCCGTAGAGAATGTCCAGAAAACACCAACAAACACAGAGGCTGTAGCAAGATCTGGGATGGAGATAGCCACAACACACCAGCTACTTCTGCTTTCATCCAGGCATATCCAGAGAAGTGTTGTGGAATTCAGGTGAAATTAACCAAAAAATCACAGTCAAAGTGGTTTGGAGAAAAGCACAATCTTTCCGTACGGCAGGTGGATCCAATGTCATGTTGACAACACAAATATCATGTTTTCTCGGGTTTCTGATGTTTTCTGCATAGAAAACTCGAATGTGTGGAGGATTTGACTCCATGTGGAACAAAGTAGCCTATGCCGTCAGAAAACAAAATGTTACATGCTAAAATGCATTCAAAACCGTCAAGTCCATAAAGATTGTCCAGAAAACACAAACACACACAGAGGCTGTAGCAAGATCTGGGATGGAGATAGCCACAACACACCAGATAGTTCTGCTTTCATCCAGGCATATCCGGACAAAGTTTTGGTGAATTCAGTGTACTTTTGCCTAAATAGCAATGTCAAAGTGGTTTTATCTTTCAACGGAAATAATTTTTTTCTCGGGTTTCTGAAGCCTTCTGCCTAGAAAATCTGAATGTGTGGAGGATTTGACTCCATGTGGAACCAATTAGCGTTTTCAGGCAGAAAACAAAAAGTTACATACTAAAATGCATTCCAAACCATCAAGACCGAGGGAATGTCCAGAAAACACAAAGAAACATAGAGGCTATAGCAAGATCTGGCTTTCAGAGAGCCAGAACACACCAGATATTTCTGCTTTCATCCAGGCATATCCAGACCAAGTGTTGTGGAATTCGGTGTAATTTAACCAGAAAATCACCGTCAAAGTGGTTTTGGAGAAAGGCACACACTTTCTATTCTGCAAGTGGATTCAAGAGCATGTTTACACACACGAATATCATGTTTTCTTTGGTTTCTGGCACTTTCTGTGTAGAAAACTCAAATATGGGGAGGATTTGACTCTATATGGAACGAATTAGCGTTTGCAGGCAGAAAACAAAAAGTGACATGCCAAAATGCATTCAAAACCATAAAGTCCGTAGAGAATGTCCAGAAAATACAAACACACGCACAGGCTGTAGCAAGATCTGGGATCGAGATGGCCACAAACACCAGATATTTCTGCTTTCATCCAGGCGTATCCGGACAAAGTGTTGTGGAATTTGGGTGAAATTTAACCAAATATATGACCGTCAAATGGGTTTTGGAGAAAAGCACAATCTTTCTGTCCAGGAAGTGGAGCCAATGTCATGTTTACAAGCACAAAAAATATCGTGTTTTCTCGGTTTTCTTAAGCTTTCTGCCTAGAACACGCGAAGGTGTGGAGGATTTGACTCCATGTGGAGCCTATTAGCGTTTGCCAGCAGAAAAGAAAGTGTTAGATGCTAAAATGCATTCCAAACCGTCAAGTCCGTAGAGAATGTCCAGAAAACACCAACAAACACAGAGGCTGTAGCAAGATCTGGGATGGAGATAACCACAACACACCAGCTACTTCTGCTTTCATCCAGGCATATCCAGAGAAGTGTTGTGGAATTCAGGTGAAATTAACCAAAAAATCACAGTCAAAGTGGTTTGGAGAAAAGCACAATCTTTCCGTACGGCAGGTGGATCCAATGTCATGTTGACAACACAAATATCATGTTTTCTCGGGTTTCTGATGTTTTCTGCATAGAAAACTCGAATGTGTGGAGGATTTGACTCCATGTGGAACAAAGTAGCCTATGCCGTCAGAAAACAAAATGTTACATGCTAAAATGCATTCAAAACCGTCAAGTCCATAAAGATTGTCCAGAAAACACAAACACACACAGAGGCTGTAGCAAGATCTGGGATGGAGATAGCCACAACACACCAGATAGTTCTGCTTTCATCCAGGCATATCCGGACAAAGTTTTGGTGAATTCAGTGTACTTTTGCCTAAATAGCAATGTCAAAGTGGTTTTATCTTTCAACGGAAATAATTTTTTTCTCGGGTTTCTGAAGCCTTCTGCCTAGAAAATCTGAATGTGTGGAGGATTTGACTCCATGTGGAACCAATTAGCGTTTTCAGGCAGAAAACAAAAAGTTACATACTAAAATGCATTCCAAACCATCAAGACCGAGGGAATGTCCAGAAAACACAAAGAAACATAGAGGCTATAGCAAGATCTGGCTTTCAGAGAGCCAGAACACACCAGATATTTCTGCTTTCATCCAGGCATATCCAGACCAAGTGTTGTGGAATTCGGTGTAATTTAACCAGAAAATCACCGTCAAAGTGGTTTTGGAGAAAGGCACACACTTTCTATTCTGCAAGTGGATTCAAGAGCATGTTTACACACACGAATATCATGTTTTCTTTGGTTTCTGGCACTTTCTGTGTAGAAAACTCAAATATGGGGAGGATTTGACTCTATATGGAACGAATTAGCGTTTGCAGGCAGAAAACAAAAAGTTACATGCCAAAATGCATTCAAAACCATAAAGTCCGTAGAGAATGTCCAGAAAATACAAACACACGCACAGGCTGTAGCAAGATCTGGGATCGAGATAGCCACAAACACCAGATATTTCTGCTTTCATCCAGGCGTATCCGGACAAAGTGTTGTGGAATTTGGGTGAAATTTAACCAAAAATATGACCGTCAAATGGGTTTTGGAGAAAAGCACAATCTTTCTGTCCAGGAAGTGGAGCCAATGTCATGTTTACAAGCACAAAAAATATCGTGTTTTCTCGGTTTTCTTAAGCTTTCTGCCTAGAACACGCGAAGGTGTGGAGGATTTGACTCCATGTGGAGCCTATTAGCGTTTGCCAGCAGAAAAGAAAGTGTTAGATGCTAAAATGCATTCCAAACCGTCAAGTCCGTAGAGAATGTCCAGAAAACACCAACAAACACAGAGGCTGTAGCAAGATCTGGGATGGAGATAGCCACAACACACCAGCTACTTCTGCTTTCATCCAGGCATATCCAGAGAAGTGTTGTGGAATTCAGGTGAAATTAACCAAAAAATCACAGTCAAAGTGGTTTGGAGAAAAGCACAATCTTTCCGTACGGCAGGTGGATCCAATGTCATGTTGACAACACAAATATCATGTTTTCTCGGGTTTCTGATGTTTTCTGCATAGAAAACTCGAATGTGTGGAGGATTTGACTCCATGTGGAACAAAGTAGCCTATGCCGTCAGAAAACAAAATGTTACATGCTAAAATGCATTCAAAACCGTCAAGTCCATAAAGATTGTCCAGAAAACACAAACACACACAGAGGCTGTAGCAAGATCTGGGATGGAGATAGCCACAACACACCAGATAGTTCTGCTTTCATCCAGGCATATCCGGACAAAGTTTTGGTGAATTCAGTGTACTTTTGCCTAAATAGCAATGTCAAAGTGGTTTTATCTTTCAACGGAAATAATTTTTCTCTCGGGTTTCTGAAGCCTTCTGCCTAGAAAATCTGAATGTGTGGAGGATTTGACTCCATGTGGAACCAATTAGCGTTTTCAGGCAGAAAACAAAAAGTTACATACTAAAATGCATTCCAAACCATCAAGACCGAGGGAATGTCCAGAAAACACAAAGAAACATAGAGGCTATAGCAAGATCTGGCTTTCAGAGAGCCAGAACACACCAGATATTTCTGCTTTCATCCAGGCATATCCAGACCAAGTGTTGTGGAATTCGGTGTAATTTAACCAGAAAATCACCGTCAAAGTGGTTTTGGAGAAAGGCACACACTTTCTATTCTGCAAGTGGATTCAAGAGCATGTTTACACACACGAATATCATGTTTTCTTTGGTTTCTGGCACTTTCTGTGTAGAAAACTCAAATATGGGGAGGATTTGACTCTATATGGAACGAATTAGCGTTTGCAGGCAGAAAACAAAAAGTTACATGCCAAAATGCATTCAAAACCATAAAGTCCGTAGAGAATGTCCAGAAAATACAAACACACGCACAGGCTGTAGCAAGATCTGGGATCGAGATGGCCACAAACACCAGATATTTCTGCTTTCATCCAGGCGTATCCGGACAAAGTGTTGTGGAATTTGGGTGAAATTTAACCAAATATATGACCGTCAAATGGGTTTTGGAGAAAAGCACAATCTTTCTGTCCAGGAAGTGGAGCCAATGTCATGTTTACAAGCACAAAAAATATCGTGTTTTCTCGGTTTTCTTAAGCTTTCTGCCTAGAACACGCGAAGGTGTGGAGGATTTGACTCCATGTGGAGCCTATTAGCGTTTGCCAGCAGAAAAGAAAGTGTTAGATGCTAAAATGCATTCCAAACCGTCAAGTCCGTAGAGAATGTCCAGAAAACACCAACAAATACAGAGGCTGTAGCAAGATCTGGGATGGAGATAACCACAACACACCAGCTACTTCTGCTTTCATCCAGGCATATCCAGAGAAGTGTTGTGGAATTCAGGTGAAATTAACCAAAAAATCACAGTCAAAGTGGTTTGGAGAAAAGCACAATCTTTCCGTACGGCAGGTGGATCCAATGTCATGTTGACAACACAAATATCATGTTTTCTCGGGTTTCTGATGTTTTCTGCATAGAAAACTCGAATGTGTGGAGGATTTGACTCCATGTGGAACAAAGTAGCCTATGCCGTCAGAAAACAAAATGTTACATGCTAAAATGCATTCAAAACCGTCAAGTCCATAAAGATTGTCCAGAAAACACAAACACACACAGAGGCTGTAGCAAGATCTGGGATGGAGATAGCCACAACACACCAGATAGTTCTGCTTTCATCCAGGCATATCCGGACAAAGTTTTGGTGAATTCAGTGTACTTTTGCCTAAATAGCAATGTCAAAGTGGTTTTATCTTTCAACGGAAATAATTTTTTTCTCGGGTTTCTGAAGCCTTCTGCCTAGAAAATCTGAATGTGTGGAGGATTTGACTCCATGTGGAACCAATTAGCGTTTTCAGGCAGAAAACAAAAAGTTACATACTAAAATGCATTCCAAACCATCAAGACCGAGGGAATGTCCAGAAAACACAAAGAAACATAGAGGCTATAGCAAGATCTGGCTTTCAGAGAGCCAGAACACACCAGATATTTCTGCTTTCATCCAGGCATATCCAGACCAAGTGTTGTGGAATTCGGTGTAATTTAACCAGAAAATCACCGTCAAAGTGGTTTTGGAGAAAGGCACACACTTTCTATTCTGCAAGTGGATTCAAGAGCATGTTTACACACACGAATATCATGTTTTCTTTGGTTTCTGGCACTTTCTGTGTAGAAAACTCAAATATGGGGAGGATTTGACTCTATATGGAACGAATTAGCGTTTGCAGGCAGAAAACAAAAAGTTACATGCCAAAATGCATTCAAAACCATAAAGTCCGTAGAGAATGTCCAGAAAATACAAACACACGCACAGGCTGTAGCAAGATCTGGGATCGAGATAGCCACAAACACCAGATATTTCTGCTTTCATCCAGGCGTATCCGGACAAAGTGTTGTGGAATTTGGGTGAAATTTAACCAAAAATATGACCGTCAAATGGGTTTTGGAGAAAAGCACAATCTTTCTGTCCAGGAAGTGGAGCCAATGTCATGTTTACAAGCACAAAAAATATCGTGTTTTCTCGGTTTTCTTAAGCTTTCTGCCTAGAACACGCGAAGGTGTGGAGGATTTGACTCCATGTGGAGCCTATTAGCGTTTGCCAGCAGAAAAGAAAGTGTTAGATGCTAAAATGCATTCCAAACCGTCAAGTCCGTAGAGAATGTCCAGAAAACACCAACAAACACAGAGGCTGTAGCAAGATCTGGGATGGAGATAGCCACAACACACCAGCTACTTCTGCTTTCATCCAGGCATATCCAGAGAAGTGTTGTGGAATTCAGGTGAAATTAACCAAAAAATCACAGTCAAAGTGGTTTGGAGAAAAGCACAATCTTTCCGTACGGCAGGTGGATCCAATGTCATGTTGACAACACAAATATCATGTTTTCTCGGGTTTCTGATGTTTTCTGCATAGAAAACTCGAATGTGTGGAGGATTTGACTCCATGTGGAACAAAGTAGCCTATGCCGTCAGAAAACAAAATGTTACATGCTAAAATGCATTCAAAACCGTCAAGTCCATAAAGATTGTCCAGAAAACACAAACACACACAGAGGCTGTAGCAAGATCTGGGATGGAGATAGCCACAACACACCAGATAGTTCTGCTTTCATCCAGGCATATCCGGACAAAGTTTTGGTGAATTCAGTGTACTTTTGCCTAAATAGCAATGTCAAAGTGGTTTTATCTTTCAACGGAAATAATTTTTTTCTCGGGTTTCTGAAGCCTTCTGCCTAGAAAATCTGAATGTGTGGAGGATTTGACTCCATGTGGAACCAATTAGCGTTTTCAGGCAGAAAACAAAAAGTTACATACTAAAATGCATTCCAAACCATCAAGACCGAGGGAATGTCCAGAAAACACAAAGAAACATAGAGGCTATAGCAAGATCTGGCTTTCAGAGAGCCAGAACACACCAGATATTTCTGCTTTCATCCAGGCATATCCAGACCAAGTGTTGTGGAATTCGGTGTAATTTAACCAGAAAATCACCGTCAAAGTGGTTTTGGAGAAAGGCACACACTTTCTATTCTGCAAGTGGATTCAAGAGCATGTTTACACACACGAATATCATGTTTTCTTTGGTTTCTGGCACTTTCTGTGTAGAAAACTCAAATATGGGGAGGATTTGACTCTATATGGAACGAATTAGCGTTTGCAGGCAGAAAACAAAAAGTTACATGCCAAAATGCATTCAAAACCATAAAGTCCGTAGAGAATGTCCAGAAAATACAAACACACGCACAGGCTGTAGCAAGATCTGGGATCGAGATAGCCACAAACACCAGATATTTCTGCTTTCATCCAGGCGTATCCGGACAAAGTGTTGTGGAATTTGGGTGAAATTTAACCAAAAATATGACCGTCCAATGGGTTTTGGAGAAAAGCACAATCTTTCTGTCCAGGAAGTGGAGCCAATGTCATGTTTACAAGCACAAAAAATATCGTGTTTTCTCGGTTTTCTTAAGCTTTCTGCCTAGAACACGCGAAGGTGTGGAGGATTTGACTCCATGTGGAGCCTATTAGCGTTTGCCAGCAGAAAAGAAAGTGTTAGATGCTAAAATGCATTCCAAACCGTCAAGTCCGTAGAGAATGTCCAGAAAACACCAACAAACACAGAGGCTGTAGCAAGATCTGGGATGGAGATAACCACAACACACCAGCTACTTCTGCTTTCATCCAGGCATATCCAGAGAAGTGTTGTGGAATTCAGGTGAAATTAACCAAAAAATCACAGTCAAAGTGGTTTGGAGAAAAGCACAATCTTTCCGTACGGCAGGTGGATCCAATGTCATGTTGACAACACAAATATCAAGTTTTCTCGGGTTTCTGAAGCTTTCTCACTTGAAAATTTGAATGTGTGGAGGATTTGACTCCATGTGGAACGAATTAGCGTTTGCAGGCAGGAAACAAAAAGTTACATGCTAATATACATTCAAAACCATAAAGTCCGTAGAGAATGTCGAGAAAGCAGAAACAAACATAGAGGCTGTAGCAAGGTCTGGGATTAAGATAGCCACAGACACCAAATAGTCATGCTTTCATCCAGGCATATCCAGACCAAGTGTTGTGGAATTCGGTGTAATTTAACCAGAAAATCACCGTCAAAGTGGTTTTGGAGAAAGGCACAAACTTTCTATTCTGCAAGTGGATCAAGAGCATGTTTACACACACGAATATCATGTTTTCTTTGGTTTCTGGCACTTTCTGTGTAGAAAACTCAAATATGGGGAGGATTTGACTCTATATGGAACGAATTAGCGTTTGCAGGCAGAAAACAAAAAGTTACATGCCAAAATGCATTCAAAACCATAAAGTCCGTAGAGAATGTCCAGAAAATACAAACACACACACAGGCTGTAGCAAGATCTGGGATCGAGATGGCCACAAACACCAGATATTTCTGCTTTCATCCAGGCGTATCCGGACAAAGTGTTGTGGAATTTGGGTGAAATTTAACCAAAAATATGACCGTCAAATGGGTTTTGGAGAAAAGCACAATCTTTCTGTTCAGGAAGTGGAGCCAATGTCATGTTTACAAGCACAAAAAATATCGTGTTTTCTCGGTTTTCTTAAGCTTTCTGCCTAGAACACGCGAAGGTGTGGAGGATTTGACTCCATGTGGAGCCTATTAGCGTTTGCCAGCAGAAAAGAAAGTGTTAGATGCTAAAATGCATTCCAAACCGTCAAGTCCGTAGAGAATGTCCAGAAAACACCAACAAACACAGAGGCTGTAGCAAGATCTGGGATGGAGATAACCACAACACACCAGCTACTTCTGCTTTCATCCAGGCATATCCAGAGAAGTGTTGTGGAATTCAGGTGAAATTAACCAAAAAATCACAGTCAAAGTGGTTTGGAGAAAAGCACAATCTTTCCGTACGGCAGGTGGATCCAATGTCATGTTGACAACACAAATATCATGTTTTCTCGGGTTTCTGATGTTTTCTGCATAGAAAACTCGAATGTGTGGAGGATTTGACTCCATGTGGAACAAAGTAGCCTATGCCGTCAGAAAACAAAATGTTACATGCTAAAATGCATTCAAAACCGTCAAGTCCATAAAGATTGTCCAGAAAACACAAACACACACAGAGGCTGTAGCAAGATCTGGGATGGAGATAGCCACAACACACCAGATAGTTCTGCTTTCATCCAGGCATATCCGGACAAAGTTTTGGTGAATTCAGTGTACTTTTGCCTAAATAGCAATGTCAAAGTGGTTTTATCTTTCAACGGAAATAATTTTTTTCTCGGGTTTCTGAAGCCTTCTGCCTAGAAAATCTGAATGTGTGGAGGATTTGACTCCATGTGGAACCAATTAGCGTTTTCAGGCAGAAAACAAAAAGTTACATACTAAAATGCATTCCAAACCATCAAGACCGAGGGAATGTCCAGAAAACACAAAGAAACATAGAGGCTATAGCAAGATCTGGCTTTCAGAGAGCCAGAACACACCAGATATTTCTGCTTTCATCCAGGCATATCCAGACCAAGTGTTGTGGAATTCGGTGTAATTTAACCAGAAAATCACCGTCAAAGAGGTTTTGGAGAAAGGCACACACTTTCTATTCTGCAAGTGGATTCAAGAGCATGTTTACACACACGAATATCATGTTTTCTTTGGTTTCTGGCACTTTCTGTGTAGAAAACTCAAATATGGGGAGGATTTGACTCTATATGGAACGAATTAGCGTTTGCAGGCAGAAAACAAAAAGTTACATGCCAAAATGCATTCAAAACCATAAAGTCCGTAGAGAATGTCCAGAAAATACAAACACACGCACAGGCTGTAGCAAGATCTGGGATCGAGATAGCCACAAACACCAGATATTTCTGCTTTCATCCAGGCGTATCCGGACAAAGTGTTGTGGAATTTGGGTGAAATTTAACCAAAAATATGACCGTCAAATGGGTTTTGGAGAAAAGCACAATCTTTCTGTCCAGGAAGTGGAGCCAATGTCATGTTTACAAGCACAAAAAATATCGTGTTTTCTCGGTTTTCTTAAGCTTTCTGCCTAGAACACGCGAAGGTGTGGAGGATTTGACTCCATGTGGAGCCTATTAGCGTTTGCCAGCAGAAAAGAAAGTGTTAGATGCTAAAATGCATTCCAAACCGTCAAGTCCGTAGAGAATGTCCAGAAAACACCAACAAACACAGAGGCTGTAGCAAGATCTGGGATGGAGATAGCCACAACACACCAGCTACTTCTGCTTTCATCCAGGCATATCCAGAGAAGTGTTGTGGAATTCAGGTGAAATTAACCAAAAAATCACAGTCAAAGTGGTTTGGAGAAAAGCACAATCTTTCCGTACGGCAGGTGGATCCAATGTCATGTTGACAACACAAATATCATGTTTTCTCGGGTTTCTGATGTTTTCTGCATAGAAAACTCGAATGTGTGGAGGATTTGACTCCATGTGGAACAAAGTAGCCTATGCCGTCAGAAAACAAAATGTTACATGCTAAAATGCATTCAAAACCGTCAAGTCCATAAAGATTGTCCAGAAAACACAAACACACACAGAGGCTGTAGCAAGATCTGGGATGGAGATAGCCACAACACACCAGATAGTTCTGCTTTCATCCAGGCATATCCGGACAAAGTTTTGGTGAATTCAGTGTACTTTTGCCTAAATAGCAATGTCAAAGTGGTTTTATCTTTCAACGGAAATAATTTTTTTCTCGGGTTTCTGAAGCCTTCTGCCTAGAAAATCTGAATGTGTGGAGGATTTGACTCCATGTGGAACCAATTAGCGTTTTCAGGCAGAAAACAAAAAGTTACATACTAAAATGCATTCCAAACCATCAAGACCGAGGGAATGTCCAGAAAACACAAAGAAACATAGAGGCTATAGCAAGATCTGGCTTTCAGAGAGCCAGAACACACCAGATATTTCTGCTTTCATCCAGGCATATCCAGACCAAGTGTTGTGGAATTCGGTGTAATTTAACCAGAAAATCACCGTCAAAGTGGTTTTGGAGAAAGGCACACACTTTCTATTCTGCAAGTGGATTCAAGAGCATGTTTACACACACGAATATCATGTTTTCTTTGGTTTCTGGCACTTTCTGTGTAGAAAACTCAAATATGGGGAGGATTTGACTCTATATGGAACGAATTAGCGTTTGCAGGCAGAAAACAAAAAGTGACATGCCAAAATGCATTCAAAACCATAAAGTCCGTAGAGAATGTCCAGAAAATACAAACACACGCACAGGCTGTAGCAAGATCTGGGATCGAGATGGCCACAAACACCAGATATTTCTGCTTTCATCCAGGCGTATCCGGACAAAGTGTTGTGGAATTTGGGTGAAATTTAACCAAATATATGACCGTCAAATGGGTTTTGGAGAAAAGCACAATCTTTCTGTCCAGGAAGTGGAGCCAATGTCATGTTTACAAGCACAAAAAATATCGTGTTTTCTCGGTTTTCTTAAGCTTTCTGCCTAGAACACGCGAAGGTGTGGAGGATTTGACTCCATGTGGAGCCTATTAGCGTTTGCCAGCAGAAAAGAAAGTGTTAGATGCTAAAATGCATTCCAAACCGTCAAGTCCGTAGAGAATGTCCAGAAAACACCAACAAACACAGAGGCTGTAGCAAGATCTGGGATGGAGATAACCACAACACACCAGCTACTTCTGCTTTCATCCAGGCATATCCAGAGAAGTGTTGTGGAATTCAGGTGAAATTAACCAAAAAATCACAGTCAAAGTGGTTTGGAGAAAAGCACAATCTTTCCGTACGGCAGGTGGATCCAATGTCATGTTGACAACACAAATATCATGTTTTCTCGGGTTTCTGATGTTTTCTGCATAGAAAACTCGAATGTGTGGAGGATTTGACTCCATGTGGAACAAAGTAGCCTATGCCGTCAGAAAACAAAATGTTACATGCTAAAATGCATTCAAAACCGTCAAGTCCATAAAGATTGTCCAGAAAACACAAACACACACAGAGGCTGTAGCAAGATCTGGGATGGAGATAGCCACAACACACCAGATAGTTCTGCTTTCATCCAGGCATATCCGGACAAAGTTTTGGTGAATTCAGTGTACTTTTGCCTAAATAGCAATGTCAAAGTGGTTTTATCTTTCAACGGAAATAATTTTTTTCTCGGGTTTCTGAAGCCTTCTGCCTAGAAAATCTGAATGTGTGGAGGATTTGACTCCATGTGGAACCAATTAGCGTTTGTAGGCAGAAAACAAAAAGTTACATACTAAAATGCATTCCAAACCATCAAGACCGAGGGAATGTCCAGAAAACACAAAGAAACATAGAGGCTATAGCAAGATCTGGCTTTCAGAGAGCCAGAACACACCAGATATTTCTGCTTTCATCCAGGCATATCCAGACCAAGTGTTGTGGAATTCGGTGTAATTTAACCAGAAAATCACCGTCAAAGTGGTTTTGGAGAAAGGCACACACTTTCTATTCTGCAAGTGGATTCAAGAGCATGTTTACACACACGAATATCATGTTTTCTTTGGTTTCTGGCACTTTCTGTGTAGAAAACTCAAATATGGGGAGGATTTGACTCTATATGGAACGAATTAGCGTTTGCAGGCAGAAAACAAAAAGTTACATGCCAAAATGCATTCAAAACCATAAAGTCCGTAGAGAATGTCCAGAAAATACAAACACACGCACAGGCTGTAGCAAGATCTGGGATCGAGATAGCCACAAACACCAGATATTTCTGCTTTCATCCAGGCGTATCCGGACAAAGTGTTGTGGAATTTGGGTGAAATTTAACCAAAAATATGACCGTCAAATGGGTTTTGGAGAAAAGCACAATCTTTCTGTCCAGGAAGTGGAGCCAATGTCATGTTTACAAGCACAAAAAATATCGTGTTTTCTCGGTTTTCTTAAGCTTTCTGCCTAGAACACGCGAAGGTGTGGAGGATTTGACTCCATGTGGAGCCTATTAGCGTTTGCCAGCAGAAAAGAAAGTGTTAGATGCTAAAATGCATTCCAAACCGTCAAGTCCGTAGAGAATGTCCAGAAAACACCAACAAACACAGAGGCTGTAGCAAGATCTGGGATGGAGATAACCACAACACACCAGCTACTTCTGCTTTCATCCAGGCATATCCAGAGAAGTGTTGTGGAATTCAGGTGAAATTAACCAAAAAATCACAGTCAAAGTGGTTTGGAGAAAAGCACAATCTTTCCGTACGGCAGGTGGATCCAATGTCATGTTGACAACACAAATATCAAGTTTTCTCGGGTTTCTGAAGCTTTCTCACTTGAAAATTTGAATGTGTGGAGGATTTGACTCCATGTGGAACGAATTAGCGTTTGCAGGCAGGAAACAAAAAGTTACATGCTAATATACATTCAAAACCATAAAGTCCGTAGAGAATGTCGAGAAAGCAGAAACAAACATAGAGGCTGTAGCAAGGTCTGGGATTAAGATAGCCACAGACACCAAATAGTCATGCTTTCATCCAGGCATATCCAGACCAAGTGTTGTGGAATTCGGTGTAATTTAACCAGAAAATCACCGTCAAAGTGGTTTTGGAGAAAGGCACAAACTTTCTATTCTGCAAGTGGATCAAGAGCATGTTTACACACACGAATATCATGTTTTCTTTGGTTTCTGGCACTTTCTGTGTAGAAAACTCAAATATGGGGAGGATTTGACTCTATATGGAACGAATTAGCGTTTGCAGGCAGAAAACAAAAAGTTACATGCCAAAATGCATTCAAAACCATAAAGTCCGTAGAGAATGTCCAGAAAATACAAACACACACACAGGCTGTAGCAAGATCTGGGATCGAGATGGCCACAAACACCAGATATTTCTGCTTTCATCCAGGCGTATCCGGACAAAGTGTTGTGGAATTTGGGTGAAATTTAACCAAAAATATGACCGTCAAATGGGTTTTGGAGAAAAGCACAATCTTTCTGTTCAGGAAGTGGAGCCAATGTCATGTTTACAAGCACAAAAAATATCGTGTTTTCTCGGTTTTCTTAAGCTTTCTGCCTAGAACACGCGAAGGTGTGGAGGATTTGACTCCATGTGGAGCCTATTAGCGTTTGCCAGCAGAAAAGAAAGTGTTAGATGCTAAAATGCATTCCAAACCGTCAAGTCCGTAGAGAATGTCCAGAAAACACCAACAAACACAGAGGCTGTAGCAAGATCTGGGATGGAGATAACCACAACACACCAGCTACTTCTGCTTTCATCCAGGCATATCCAGAGAAGTGTTGTGGAATTCAGGTGAAATTAACCAAAAAATCACAGTCAAAGTGGTTTGGAGAAAAGCACAATCTTTCCGTACGGCAGGTGGATCCAATGTCATGTTGACAACACAAATATCATGTTTTCTCGGGTTTCTGATGTTTTCTGCATAGAAAACTCGAATGTGTGGAGGATTTGACTCCATGTGGAACAAAGTAGCCTATGCCGTCAGAAAACAAAATGTTACATGCTAAAATGCATTCAAAACCGTCAAGTCCATAAAGATTGTCCAGAAAACACAAACACACACAGAGGCTGTAGCAAGATCTGGGATGGAGATAGCCACAACACACCAGATAGTTCTGCTTTCATCCAGGCATATCCGGACAAAGTTTTGGTGAATTCAGTGTACTTTTGCCTAAATAGCAATGTCAAAGTGGTTTTATCTTTCAACGGAAATAATTTTTTTCTCGGGTTTCTGAAGCCTTCTGCCTAGAAAATCTGAATGTGTGGAGGATTTGACTCCATGTGGAACCAATTAGCGTTTTCAGGCAGAAAACAAAAAGTTACATACTAAAATGCATTCCAAACCATCAAGACCGAGGGAATGTCCAGAAAACACAAAGAAACATAGAGGCTATAGCAAGATCTGGCTTTCAGAGAGCCAGAACACACCAGATATTTCTGCTTTCATCCAGGCATATCCAGACCAAGTGTTGTGGAATTCGGTGTAATTTAACCAGAAAATCACCGTCAAAGTGGTTTTGGAGAAAGGCACACACTTTCTATTCTGCAAGTGGATTCAAGAGCATGTTTACACACACGAATATCATGTTTTCTTTGGTTTCTGGCACTTTCTGTGTAGAAAACTCAAATATGGGGAGGATTTGACTCTATATGGAACGAATTAGCGTTTGCAGGCAGAAAACAAAAAGTTACATGCCAAAATGCATTCAAAACCATAAAGTCCGTAGAGAATGTCCAGAAAATACAAACACACACACAGGCTGTAGCAAGATCTGGGATCGAGATAGCCACAAACACCAGATATTTCTGCTTTCATCCAGGCGTATCCGGACAAAGTGTTGTGGAATTTGGGTGAAATTTAACCAAAAATATGACCGTCAAATTGGTTTTGGAGAAAAGCACAATCTTTCTGTCCAGGAAGTGGAGCCAATGTCATGTTTACAAGCACAAAAAATATCGTGTTTTCTCGGTTTTCTTAAGCTTTCTGCCTAGAACACGCGAAGGTGTGGAGGATTTGACTCCATGTGGAGCCTATTAGCGTTTGCCAGCAGAAAAGAAAGTGTTAGATGCTAAAATGCATTCCAAACCGTCAAGTCCATAGAGAATGTCCAGAAAACACCAACAAACACAGAGGCTGTAGCAAGATCTGGGATGGAGATAACCACAACACACCAGCTACTTCTGCTTTCATCCAGGCATATCCAGAGAAGTGTTGTGGAATTCAGGTGAAATTAACCAAAAAATCACAGTCAAAGTGGTTTGGAGAAAAGCACAATCTTTCCGTACGGCAGGTGGATCCAATGTCATGTTGACAACACAAATATCATGTTTTCTCGGGTTTCTGAAGCTTTCTCACTTGAAAATTTGAATGTGTGGAGGATTTGACTCCATGTGGAACGAATTAGCGTTTGCAGGCAGGAAACAAAAAGTTACATGCTAATATACATTCAAAACCATAAAGTCCGTAGAGAATGTCGAGAAAGCAGAAACAAACATAGAGGCTGTAGCAAGGTCTGGGATTAAGATAGCCACAGACACCAAATAGTCATGCTTTCATCCAGGCATATCCAGACCAAGTGTTGTGGAATTCGGTGTAATTTAACCAGAAAATCACCGTCAAAGTGGTTTTGGAGAAAGGCACAAACTTTCTATTCTGCAAGTGGATTCAAGAGCATGTTTACACACACGAATATCATGTTTTCTTTGGTTTCTGGCACTTTCTGTGTAGAAAACTCAAATATGGGGAGGATTTGACTCTATATGGAACGAATTAGCGTTTGCAGGCAGAAAACAAAAAGTTACATGCCAAAATGCATTCAAAACCATAAAGTCCGTAGAGAATGTCCAGAAAATACAAACACACACACAGGCTGTAGCAAGATCTGGGATCGAGATGGCCACAAACACCAGATATTTCTGCTTTCATCCAGGCGTATCCGGACAAAGTGTTGTGGAATTTGGGTGAAATTTAACCAAAAATATGACCGTCAAATTGGTTTTGGAGAAAAGCACAATCTTTCTGTCCAGGAAGTGGAGCCAATGTCATGTTTACAAGCACAAAAAATATCGTGTTTTCTCGGTTTTCTTAAGCTTTCTGCCTAGAACACGCGAAGGTGTGGAGGATTTGACTCCATGTGGAGCCTATTAGCGTTTGCCAGCAGAAAAGAAAGTGTTAGATGCTAAAATGCATTCCAAACCGTCAAGTCCGTAGAGAATGTCCAGAAAACACCAACAAACACAGAGGCTGTAGCAAGATCTGGGATGGAGATAACCACAACACACCAGCTACTTCTGCTTTCATCCAGGCATATCCAGAGAAGTGTTGTGGAATTCAGGTGAAATTAACCAAAAAATCACAGTCAAAGTGGTTTGGAGAAAAGCACAATCTTTCCGTACGGCAGGTGGATCCAATGTCATGTTGACAACACAAATATCAAGTTTTCTCGGGTTTCTGAAGCTTTCTCACTTGAAAATTTGAATGTGTGGAGGATTTGACTCCATGTGGAACGAATTAGCGTTTGCAGGCAGGAAACAAAAAGTTACATGCTAATATACATTCAAAACCATAAAGTCCGTAGAGAATGTCGAGAAAGCAGAAACAAACATAGAGGCTGTAGCAAGGTCTGGGATTAAGATAGCCACAGACACCAAATAGTCATGCTTTCATCCAGGCATATCCAGACCAAGTGTTGTGGAATTCGGTGTAATTTAACCAGAAAATCACCGTCAAAGTGGTTTTGGAGAAAGGCACAAACTTTCTATTCTGCAAGTGGATTCAAGAGCATGTTTACACACACGAATATCATGTTTTCTTTGGTTTCTGGCACTTTCTGTGTAGAAAACTCAAATATGGGGAGGATTTGACTCTATATGGAACGAATTAGCGTTTGCAGGCAGAAAACAAAAAGTTACATGCCAAAATGCATTCAAAACCATAAAGTCCGTAGAGAATGTCCAGAAAATACAAACACACACACAGGCTGTAGCAAGATCTGGGATCGAGATGGCCACAAACACCAGATATTTCTGCTTTCATCCAGGCGTATCCGGACAAAGTGTTGTGGAATTTGGGTGAAATTTAACCAAAAATATGACCGTCAAATTGGTTTTGGAGAAAAGCACAATCTTTCTGTCCAGGAAGTGGAGCCAATGTCATGTTTACAAGCACAAAAAATATCGTGTTTTCTCGGTTTTCTTAAGCTTTCTGCCTAGAACACGCGAAGGTGTGGAGGATTTGACTCCATGTGGAGCCTATTAGCGTTTGCCAGCAGAAAAGAAAGTGTTAGATGCTAAAATGCATTCCAAACCGTCAAGTCCGTAGAGAATGTCCAGAAAACACCAACAAACACAGAGGCTGTAGCAAGATCTGGGATGGAGATAACCACAACACACCAGCTACTTCTGCTTTCATCCAGGCATATCCAGAGAAGTGTTGTGGAATTCAGGTGAAATTAACCAAAAAATCACAGTCAAAGTGGTTTGGAGAAAAGCACAATCTTTCCGTATGGCAGGTGGATCCAATGTCATGTTGACAACACAAATATCATGTTTTCTCGGGTTTCTGAAGCTTTCTCACTTGAAAATTTGAATGTGTGGAGGATTTGACTCCATGTGGAACGAATTAGCGTTTGCAGGCAGGAAACAAAAAGTTACATGCTAATATACATTCAAAACCATAAAGTCCGTAGAGAATGTCGAGAAAGCAGAAACAAACATAGAGGCTGTAGCAAGGTCTGGGATTAAGATAGCCACAGACACCAAATAGTCATGCTTTCATCCAGGCATATCCAGACCAAGTGTTGTGGAATTCGGTGTAATTTAACCAGAAAATCACCGTCAAAGTGGTTTTGGAGAAAGGCACAAACTTTCTATTCTGCAAGTGGATTCAAGAGCATGTTTACACACACGAATATCATGTTTTCTTTGGTTTCTGGCACTTTCTGTGTAGAAAACTCAAATATGGGGAGGATTTGACTCTATATGGAACGAATTAGCGTTTGCAGGCAGAAAACAAAAAGTTACATGCCAAAATGCATTCAAAACCATAAAGTCCGTAGAGAATGTCCAGAAAATACAAACACACACACAGGCTGTAGCAAGATCTGGGATCGAGATGGCCACAAACACCAGATATTTCTGCTTTCATCCAGGCATATCCGGACAAAGTGTTGTGGAATTTGGGTGAAATTTAACCAAAAATATGACCGTCAAATGGGTTTTGGAGAAAAGCACAATCTTTCTGTCCAGGAAGTGGAGCCAATGTCATGTTTACAGGCACAAAAAATATCGTGTTTTCTCGGTTTTCTTAAGCTTTCTGCCTAGAACACGCGAAGGTGTGGAGGATTTGACTCCATGTGGAGCCTATTAGCGTTTGCCAGCAGAAAAGAAAGTGTTAGATGCTAAAATGCATTCCAAACCGTCAAGTCCGAAGAGAATGTCCAGAAAACACCAACAAACACAGAGGCTGTAGCAAGATCTGGGATGGAGATAACCACAACACACCAGCTACTTCTGCTTTCATCCAGGCATATCCAGAGAAGTGTTGTGGAATTCAGGTGAAATTAACCAAAAAATCACAGTCAAAGTGGTTTGGAGAAAAGCACAATCTTTCCGTACGGCAGGTGGATCCAATGTCATGTTGACAACACAAATATCATGTTTTCTCGGGTTTCTGAAGCTTTCTCACTTGAAAATTTGAATGTGTGGAGGATTTGACTCCATGTGGAACGAATTAGCGTTTGCAGGCAGGAAACAAAAAGTTACATGCTAATATACATTCAAAACCATAAAGTCCGTAGAGAATGTCGAGAAAGCAGAAACAAACATAGAGGCTGTAGCAAGGTCTGGGATTAAGATAGCCACAGACACCAAATAGTCATGCTTTCATCCAGGCATATCCAGACCAAGTGTTGTGGAATTCGGTGTAATTTAACCAGAAAATCACCGTCAAAGTGGTTTTGGAGAAAGGCACAAACTTTCTATTCTGCAAGTGGATTCAAGAGCATGTTTACACACACGAATATCATGTTTTCTTTGGTTTCTGGCACTTTCTGTGTAGAAAACTCAAATATGGGGAGGATTTGACTCTATATGGAACGAATTAGCGTTTGCAGGCAGAAAACAAAAAGTTACATGCCAAAATGCATTCAAAACCATAAAGTCCGTAGAGAATGTCCAGAAAATACAAACACACACACAGGCTGTAGCAAGATCTGGGATCGAGATGGCCACAAACACCAGATATTTCTGCTTTCATCCAGGCATATCCGGACAAAGTGTTGTGGAATTTGGGTGAAATTTAACCAAAAATATGACCGTCAAATGGGTTTTGGAGAAAAGCACAATCTTTCTGTCCAGGAAGTGGAGCCAATGTCATGTTTACAGGCACAAAAAATATCGTGTTTTCTCGGTTTTCTTAAGCTTTCTGCCTAGAACACGCGAAGGTGTGGAGGATTTGACTCCATGTGGAGCCTATTAGCGTTTGCCAGCAGAAAAGAAAGTGTTAGATGCTAAAATGCATTCCAAACCGTCAAGTCCGAAGAGAATGTCCAGAAAACACCAACAAACACAGAGGCTGTAGCAAGATCTGGGATGGAGATAACCACAACACACCAGCTACTTCTGCTTTCATCCAGGCATATCCAGAGAAGTGTTGTGGAATTCAGGTGAAATTAACCAAAAAATCACAGTCAAAGTGGTTTGGAGAAAAGCACAATCTTTCCGTACGGCAGGTGGATCCAATGTCATGTTGACAACACAAATATCATGTTTTCTCGGGTTTCTGAAGCTTTCTCACTTGAAAATTTGAATGTGTGGAGGATTTGACTCCATGTGGAACGAATTAGCGTTTGCAGGCAGGAAACAAAAAGTTACATGCTAATATACATTCAAAACCATAAAGTCCGTAGAGAATGTTGAGAA
Organism: Oryctolagus cuniculus; assembly: GCF_051225735.1. Classification (NCBI taxonomy): domain Eukaryota; kingdom Metazoa; phylum Chordata; class Mammalia; order Lagomorpha; family Leporidae; genus Oryctolagus; species Oryctolagus cuniculus. The sequence goes on from NC_142877.1 coordinate 51,195,018, forward strand.
AGCAGAAACAAACATAGAGGCTGTAGCAAGGTCTGGGATTAAGATAGCCACAGACACCAAATAGTCATGCTTTCATCCAGGCATATCCAGACCAAGTGTTGTGGAATTCGGTGTAATTTAACCAGAAAATCACCGTCAAAGTGGTTTTGGAGAAAGGCACAAACTTTCTATTCTGCAAGTGGATTCAAGAGCATGTTTACACACACGAATATCATGTTTTCTTTGGTTTCTGGCACTTTCTGTGTAGAAAACTCAAATATGGGGAGGATTTGACTCTATATGGAACGAATTAGCGTTTGCAGGCAGAAAACAAAAAGTTACATGCCAAAATGCATTCAAAACCATAAAGTCCGTAGAGAATGTCCAGAAAATACAAACACACACACAGGCTGTAGCAAGATCTGGGATCGAGATGGCCACAAACACCAGATATTTCTGCTTTCATCCAGGCGTATCCGGACAAAGTGTTGTGGAATTTGGGTGAAATTTAACCAAAAATATGACCGTCAAATTGGTTTTGGAGAAAAGCACAATCTTTCTGTTCAGGAAGTGGAGCCAATGTCATGTTTACAAGCACAAAAAATATCGTGTTTTCTCGGTTTTCTTAAGCTTTCTGCCTAGAACACGCGAAGGTGTGGAGGATTTGACTCCATGTGGAGCCTATTAGCGTTTGCCAGCAGAAAAGAAAGTGTTAGATGCTAAAATGCATTCCAAACCGTCAAGTCCGTAGAGAATGTCCAGAAAACACCAACAAACACAGAGGCTGTAGCAAGATCTGGGATGGAGATAACCACAACACACCAGCTACTTCTGCTTTCATCCAGGCATATCCAGAGAAGTGTTGTGGAATTCAGGTGAAATTAACCAAAAAATCACAGTCAAAGTGGTTTGGAGAAAAGCACAATCTTTCCGTACGGCAGGTGGATCCAATGTCATGTTGACAACACAAATATCAAGTTTTCTCGGGTTTCTGAAGCTTTCTCACTTGAAAATTTGAATGTGTGGAGGATTTGACTCCATGTGGAACGAATTAGCGTTTGCAGGCAGGAAACAAAAAGTTACATGCTAATATACATTCAAAACCATAAAGTCCGTAGAGAATGTCGAGAAAGCAGAAACAAACATAGAGGCTGTAGCAAGGTCTGGGATTAAGATAGCCACAGACACCAAATAGTCATGCTTTCATCCAGGCATATCCAGACCAAGTGTTGTGGAATTCGGTGTAATTTAACCAGAAAATCACCGTCAAAGTGGTTTTGGAGAAAGGCACAAACTTTCTATTCTGCAAGTGGATTCAAGAGCATGTTTACACACACGAATATCATGTTTTCTTTGGTTTCTGGCACTTTCTGTGTAGAAAACTCAAATATGGGGAGGATTTGACTCTATATGGAACGAATTAGCGTTTGCAGGCAGAAAACAAAAAGTTACATGCCAAAATGCATTCAAAACCATAAAGTCCGTAGAGAATGTCCAGAAAATACAAACACACACACAGGCTGTAGCAAGATCTGGGATCGAGATGGCCACAAACACCAGATATTTCTGCTTTCATCCAGGCATATCCGGACAAAGTGTTGTGGAATTTGGGTGAAATTTAACCAAAAATATGACCGTCAAATGGGTTTTGGAGAAAAGCACAATCTTTCTGTCCAGGAAGTGGAGCCAATGTCATGTTTACAGGCACAAAAAATATCGTGTTTTCTCGGTTTTCTTAAGCTTTCTGCCTAGAACACGCGAAGGTGTGGAGGATTTGACTCCATGTGGAGCCTATTAGCGTTTGCCAGCAGAAAAGAAAGTGTTAGATGCTAAAATGCATTCCAAACCGTCAAGTCCGAAGAGAATGTCCAGAAAACACCAACAAACACAGAGGCTGTAGCAAGATCTGGGATGGAGATAACCACAACACACCAGCTACTTCTGCTTTCATCCAGGCATATCCAGAGAAGTGTTGTGGAATTCAGGTGAAATTAACCAAAAAATCACAGTCAAAGTGGTTTGGAGAAAAGCACAATCTTTCCGTACGGCAGGTGGATCCAATGTCATGTTGACAACACAAATATCATGTTTTCTCGGGTTTCTGAAGCTTTCTCACTTGAAAATTTGAATGTGTGGAGGATTTGACTCCATGTGGAACGAATTAGCGTTTGCAGGCAGGAAACAAAAAGTTACATGCTAATATACATTCAAAACCATAAAGTCCGTAGAGAATGTCGAGAAAGCAGAAACAAACATAGAGGCTGTAGCAAGGTCTGGGATTAAGATAGCCACAGACACCAAATAGTCATGCTTTCATCCAGGCATATCCAGACCAAGTGTTGTGGAATTCGGTGTAATTTAACCAGAAAATCACCGTCAAAGTGGTTTTGGAGAAAGGCACAAACTTTCTATTCTGCAAGTGGATTCAAGAGCATGTTTACACACACGAATATCATGTTTTCTTTGGTTTCTGGCACTTTCTGTGTAGAAAACTCAAATATGGGGAGGATTTGACTCTATATGGAACGAATTAGCGTTTGCAGGCAGAAAACAAAAAGTTACATGCCAAAATGCATTCAAAACCATAAAGTCCGTAGAGAATGTCCAGAAAATACAAACACACACACAGGCTGTAGCAAGATCTGGGATCGAGATGGCCACAAACACCAGATATTTCTGCTTTCATCCAGGCGTATCCGGACAAAGTGTTGTGGAATTTGGGTGAAATTTAACCAAAAATATGACCGTCAAATTGGTTTTGGAGAAAAGCACAATCTTTCTGTTCAGGAAGTGGAGCCAATGTCATGTTTACAAGCACAAAAAATATCGTGTTTTCTCGGTTTTCTTAAGCTTTCTGCCTAGAACACGCGAAGGTGTGGAGGATTTGACTCCATGTGGAGCCTATTAGCGTTTGCCAGCAGAAAAGAAAGTGTTAGATGCTAAAATGCATTCCAAACCGTCAAGTCCGTAGAGAATGTCCAGAAAACACCAACAAACACAGAGGCTGTAGCAAGATCTGGGATGGAGATAACCACAACACACCAGCTACTTCTGCTTTCATCCAGGCATATCCAGAGAAGTGTTGTGGAATTCAGGTGAAATTAACCAAAAAATCACAGTCAAAGTGGTTTGGAGAAAAGCACAATCTTTCCGTACGGCAGGTGGATCCAATGTCATGTTGACAACACAAATATCAAGTTTTCTCGGGTTTCTGAAGCTTTCTCACTTGAAAATTTGAATGTGTGGAGGATTTGACTCCATGTGGAACGAATTAGCGTTTGCAGGCAGGAAACAAAAAGTTACATGCTAATATACATTCAAAACCATAAAGTCCGTAGAGAATGTCGAGAAAGCAGAAACAAACATAGAGGCTGTAGCAAGGTCTGGGATTAAGATAGCCACAGACACCAAATAGTCATGCTTTCATCCAGGCATATCCAGACCAAGTGTTGTGGAATTCGGTGTAATTTAACCAGAAAATCACCGTCAAAGTGGTTTTGGAGAAAGGCACAAACTTTCTATTCTGCAAGTGGATTCAAGAGCATGTTTACACACACGAATATCATGTTTTCTTTGGTTTCTGGCACTTTCTGTGTAGAAAACTCAAATATGGGGAGGATTTGACTCTATATGGAACGAATTAGCGTTTGCAGGCAGAAAACAAAAAGTTACATGCCAAAATGCATTCAAAACCATAAAGTCCGTAGAGAATGTCCAGAAAATACAAACACACACACAGGCTGTAGCAAGATCTGGGATCGAGATGGCCACAAACACCAGATATTTCTGCTTTCATCCAGGCGTATCCGGACAAAGTGTTGTGGAATTTGGGTGAAATTTAACCAAAAATATGACCGTCAAATTGGTTTTGGAGAAAAGCACAATCTTTCTGTCCAGGAAGTGGAGCCAATGTCATGTTTACAAGCACAAAAAATATCGTGTTTTCTCGGTTTTCTTAAGCTTTCTGCCTAGAACACGCGAAGGTGTGGAGGATTTGACTCCATGTGGAGCCTATTAGCGTTTGCCAGCAGAAAAGAAAGTGTTAGATGCTAAAATGCATTCCAAACCGTCAAGTCCGTAGAGAATGTCCAGAAAACACCAACAAACACAGAGGCTGTAGCAAGATCTGGGATGGAGATAACCACAACACACCAGCTACTTCTGCTTTCATCCAGGCATATCCAGAGAAGTGTTGTGGAATTCAGGTGAAATTAACCAAAAAATCACAGTCAAAGTGGTTTGGAGAAAAGCACAATCTTTCCGTACGGCAGGTGGATCCAATGTCATGTTGACAACACAAATATCATGTTTTCTCGGGTTTCTGAAGCTTTCTCACTTGAAAATTTGAATGTGTGGAGGATTTGACTCCATGTGGAACGAATTAGCGTTTGCAGGCAGGAAACAAAAAGTTACATGCTAATATACATTCAAAACCATAAAGTCCGTAGAGAATGTCGAGAAAGCAGAAACAAACATAGAGGCTGTAGCAAGGTCTGGGATTAAGATAGCCACAGACACCAAATAGTCATGCTTTCATCCAGGCATATCCAGACCAAGTGTTGTGGAATTCGGTGTAATTTAACCAGAAAATCACCGTCAAAGTGGTTTTGGAGAAAGGCACAAACTTTCTATTCTGCAAGTGGATTCAAGAGCATGTTTACACACACGAATATCATGTTTTCTTTGGTTTCTGGCACTTTCTGTGTAGAAAACTCAAATATGGGGAGGATTTGACTCTATATGGAACGAATTAGCGTTTGCAGGCAGAAAACAAAAAGTTACATGCCAAAATGCATTCAAAACCATAAAGTCCGTAGAGAATGTCCAGAAAATACAAACACACACACAGGCTGTAGCAAGATCTGGGATCGAGATGGCCACAAACACCAGATATTTCTGCTTTCATCCAGGCGTATCCGGACAAAGTGTTGTGGAATTTGGGTGAAATTTAACCAAAAATATGACCGTCAAATTGGTTTTGGAGAAAAGCACAATCTTTCTGTCCAGGAAGTGGAGCCAATGTCATGTTTACAGGCACAAAAAATATCGTGTTTTCTCGGTTTTCTTAAGCTTTCTGCCTAGAACACGCGAAGGTGTGGAGGATTTGACTCCATGTGGAGCCTATTAGCGTTTGCCAGCAGAAAAGAAAGTGTTAGATGCTAAAATGCATTCCAAACCGTCAAGTCCGTAGAGAATGTCCAGAAAACACCAACAAACACAGAGGCTGTAGCAAGATCTGGGATGGAGATAACCACAACACACCAGCTACTTCTGCTTTCATCCAGGCATATCCAGAGAAGTGTTGTGGAATTCAGGTGAAATTAACCAAAAAATCACAGTCAAAGTGGTTTGGAGAAAAGCACAATCTTTCCGTACGGCAGGTGGATCCAATGTCATGTTGACAACACAAATATCAAGTTTTCTCGGGTTTCTGAAGCTTTCTCACTTGAAAATTTGAATGTGTGGAGGATTTGACTCCATGTGGAACGAATTAGCGTTTGCAGGCAGGAAACAAAAAGTTACATGCTAATATACATTCAAAACCATAAAGTCCGTAGAGAATGTCGAGAAAGCAGAAACAAACATAGAGGCTGTAGCAAGGTCTGGGATTAAGATAGCCACAGACACCAAATAGTCATGCTTTCATCCAGGCATATCCAGACCAAGTGTTGTGGAATTCGGTGTAATTTAACCAGAAAATCACCGTCAAAGTGGTTTTGGAGAAAGGCACAAACTTTCTATTCTGCAAGTGGATTCAAGAGCATGTTTACACACACGAATATCATGTTTTCTTTGGTTTCTGGCACTTTCTGTGTAGAAAACTCAAATATGGGGAGGATTTGACTCTATATGGAACGAATTAGCGTTTGCAGGCAGAAAACAAAAAGTTACATGCCAAAATGCATTCAAAACCATAAAGTCCGTAGAGAATGTCCAGAAAATACAAACACACACACAGGCTGTAGCAAGATCTGGGATCGAGATGGCCACAAACACCAGATATTTCTGCTTTCATCCAGGCGTATCCGGACAAAGTGTTGTGGAATTTGGGTGAAATTTAACCAAAAATATGACCGTCAAATTGGTTTTGGAGAAAAGCACAATCTTTCTGTCCAGGAAGTGGAGCCAATGTCATGTTTACAGGCACAAAAAATATCGTGTTTTCTCGGTTTTCTTAAGCTTTCTGCCTAGAACACGCGAAGGTGTGGAGGATTTGACTCCATGTGGAGCCTATTAGCGTTTGCCAGCAGAAAAGAAAGTGTTAGATGCTAAAATGCATTCCAAACCGTCAAGTCCGTAGAGAATGTCCAGAAAACACCAACAAACACAGAGGCTGTAGCAAGATCTGGGATGGAGATAACCACAACACACCAGCTACTTCTGCTTTCATCCAGGCATATCCAGAGAAGTGTTGTGGAATTCAGGTGAAATTAACCAAAAAATCACAGTCAAAGTGGTTTGGAGAAAAGCACAATCTTTCCGTACGGCAGGTGGATCCAATGTCATGTTGACAACACAAATATCAAGTTTTCTCGGGTTTCTGAAGCTTTCTCACTTGAAAATTTGAATGTGTGGAGGATTTGACTCCATGTGGAACGAATTAGCGTTTGCAGGCAGGAAACAAAAAGTTACATGCTAATATACATTCAAAACCATAAAGTCCGTAGAGAATGTCGAGAAAGCAGAAACAAACATAGAGGCTGTAGCAAGGTCTGGGATTAAGATAGCCACAGACACCAAATAGTCATGCTTTCATCCAGGCATATCCAGACCAAGTGTTGTGGAATTCGGTGTAATTTAACCAGAAAATCACCGTCAAAGTGGTTTTGGAGAAAGGCACAAACTTTCTATTCTGCAAGTGGATTCAAGAGCATGTTTACACACACGAATATCATGTTTTCTTTGGTTTCTGGCACTTTCTGTGTAGAAAACTCAAATATGGGGAGGATTTGACTCTATATGGAACGAATTAGCGTTTGCAGGCAGAAAACAAAAAGTTACATGCCAAAATGCATTCAAAACCATAAAGTCCGTAGAGAATGTCCAGAAAATACAAACACACACACAGGCTGTAGCAAGATCTGGGATCGAGATGGCCACAAACACCAGATATTTCTGCTTTCATCCAGGCGTATCCGGACAAAGTGTTGTGGAATTTGGGTGAAATTTAACCAAAAATATGACCGTCAAATTGGTTTTGGAGAAAAGCACAATCTTTCTGTCCAGGAAGTGGAGCCAATGTCATGTTTACAGGCACAAAAAATATCGTGTTTTCTCGGTTTTCTTAAGCTTTCTGCCTAGAACACGCGAAGGTGTGGAGGATTTGACTCCATGTGGAGCCTATTAGCGTTTGCCAGCAGAAAAGAAAGTGTTAGATGCTAAAATGCATTCCAAACCGTCAAGTCCGTAGAGAATGTCCAGAAAACACCAACAAACACAGAGGCTGTAGCAAGATCTGGGATGGAGATAACCACAACACACCAGCTACTTCTGCTTTCATCCAGGCATATCCAGAGAAGTGTTGTGGAATTCAGGTGAAATTAACCAAAAAATCACAGTCAAAGTGGTTTGGAGAAAAGCACAATCTTTCCGTACGGCAGGTGGATCCAATGTCATGTTGACAACACAAATATCATGTTTTCTCGGGTTTCTGAAGCTTTCTCACTTGAAAATTTGAATGTGTGGAGGATTTGACTCCATGTGGAACGAATTAGCGTTTGCAGGCAGGAAACAAAAAGTTACATGCTAATATACATTCAAAACCATAAAGTCCGTAGAGAATGTCGAGAAAGCAGAAACAAACATAGAGGCTGTAGCAAGGTCTGGGATTAAGATAGCCACAGACACCAAATAGTCATGCTTTCATCCAGGCATATCCAGACCAAGTGTTGTGGAATTCGGTGTAATTTAACCAGAAAATCACCGTCAAAGTGGTTTTGGAGAAAGGCACAAACTTTCTATTCTGCAAGTGGATTCAAGAGCATGTTTACACACACGAATATCATGTTTTCTTTGGTTTCTGGCACTTTCTGTGTAGAAAACTCAAATATGGGGAGGATTTGACTCTATATGGAACGAATTAGCGTTTGCAGGCAGAAAACAAAAAGTTACATGCCAAAATGCATTCAAAACCATAAAGTCCGTAGAGAATGTCCAGAAAATACAAACACACACACAGGCTGTAGCAAGATCTGGGATCGAGATGGCCACAAACACCAGATATTTCTGCTTTCATCCAGGCGTATCCGGACAAAGTGTTGTGGAATTTGGGTGAAATTTAACCAAAAATATGACCGTCAAATTGGTTTTGGAGAAAAGCACAATCTTTCTGTCCAGGAAGTGGAGCCAATGTCATGTTTACAGGCACAAAAAATATCGTGTTTTCTCGGTTTTCTTAAGCTTTCTGCCTAGAACACTCGAAGGTGTGGAGGATTTGACTCCATGTGGAGCCTATTAGCGTTTGCCAGCAGAAAAGAAAGTGTTAGATGCTAAAATGCATTCCAAACCGTCAAGTCCGTAGAGAATGTCCAGAAAACACCAACAAACACAGAGGCTGTAGCAAGATCTGGGATGGAGATAACCACAACACACCAGCTACTTCTGCTTTCATCCAGGCATATCCAGAGAAGTGTTGTGGAATTCAGGTGAAATTAACCAAAAAATCACAGTCAAAGTGGTTTGGAGAAAAGCACAATCTTTCCGTACGGCAGGTGGATCCAATGTCATGTTGACAACACAAATATCATGTTTTCTCGGGTTTCTGAAGCTTTCTCACTTGAAAATTTGAATGTGTGGAGGATTTGACTCCATGTGGAACGAATTAGCGTTTGCAGGCAGGAAACAAAAAGTTACATGCTAATATACATTCAAAACCATAAAGTCCGTAGAGAATGTCGAGAAAGCAGAAACAAACATAGAGGCTGTAGCAAGGTCTGGGATTAAGATAGCCACAGACACCAAATAGTCATGCTTTCATCCAGGCATATCCAGACCAAGTGTTGTGGAATTCGGTGTAATTTAACCAGAAAATCACCGTCAAAGTGGTTTTGGAGAAAGGCACAAACTTTCTATTCTGCAAGTGGATTCAAGAGCATGTTTACACACACGAATATCATGTTTTCTTTGGTTTCTGGCACTTTCTGTGTAGAAAACTCAAATATGGGGAGGATTTGACTCTATATGGAACGAATTAGCGTTTGCAGGCAGAAAACAAAAAGTTACATGCCAAAATGCATTCAAAACCATAAAGTCCGTAGAGAATGTCCAGAAAATACAAACACACACACAGGCTGTAGCAAGATCTGGGATCGAGATGGCCACAAACACCAGATATTTCTGCTTTCATCCAGGCGTATCCGGACAAAGTGTTGTGGAATTTGGGTGAAATTTAACCAAAAATATGACCGTCAAATTGGTTTTGGAGAAAAGCACAATCTTTCTGTCCAGGAAGTGGAGCCAATGTCATGTTTACAGGCACAAAAAATATCGTGTTTTCTCGGTTTTCTTAAGCTTTCTGCCTAGAACACGCGAAGGTGTGGAGGATTTGACTCCATGTGGAGCCTATTAGCGTTTGCCAGCAGAAAAGAAAGTGTTAGATGCTAAAATGCATTCCAAACCGTCAAGTCCGTAGAGAATGTCCAGAAAACACCAACAAACACAGAGGCTGTAGCAAGATCTGGGATGGAGATAACCACAACACACCAGCTACTTCTGCTTTCATCCAGGCATATCCAGAGAAGTGTTGTGGAATTCAGGTGAAATTAACCAAAAAATCACAGTCAAAGTGGTTTGGAGAAAAGCACAATCTTTCCGTACGGCAGGTGGATCCAATGTCATGTTGACAACACAAATATCATGTTTTCTCGGGTTTCTGAAGCTTTCTCACTTGAAAATTTGAATGTGTGGAGGATTTGACTCCATGTGGAACGAATTAGCGTTTGCAGGCAGGAAACAAAAAGTTACATGCTAATATACATTCAAAACCATAAAGTCCGTAGAGAATGTCGAGAAAGCAGAAACAAACATAGAGGCTGTAGCAAGGTCTGGGATTAAGATAGCCACAGACACCAAATAGTCATGCTTTCATCCAGGCATATCCAGACCAAGTGTTGTGGAATTCGGTGTAATTTAACCAGAAAATCACCGTCAAAGTGGTTTTGGAGAAAGGCACAAACTTTCTATTCTGCAAGTGGATTCAAGAGCATGTTTACACACACGAATATCATGTTTTCTTTGGTTTCTGGCACTTTCTGTGTAGAAAACTCAAATATGGGGAGGATTTGACTCTATATGGAACGAATTAGCGTTTGCAGGCAGAAAACAAAAAGTTACATGCCAAAATGCATTCAAAACCATAAAGTCCGTAGAGAATGTCCAGAAAATACAAACACACACACAGGCTGTAGCAAGATCTGGGATCGAGATGGCCACAAACACCAGATATTTCTGCTTTCATCCAGGCGTATCCGGACAAAGTGTTGTGGAATTTGGGTGAAATTTAACCAAAAATATGACCGTCAAATTGGTTTTGGAGAAAAGCACAATCTTTCTGTCCAGGAAGTGGAGCCAATGTCATGTTTACAGGCACAAAAAATATCGTGTTTTCTCGGTTTTCTTAAGCTTTCTGCCTAGAACACGCGAAGGTGTGGAGGATTTGACTCCATGTGGAGCCTATTAGCGTTTGCCAGCAGAAAAGAAAGTGTTAGATGCTAAAATGCATTCCAAACCGTCAAGTCCGAAGAGAATGTCCAGAAAACACCAACAAACACAGAGGCTGTAGCAAGATCTGGGATGGAGATAACCACAACACACCAGCTACTTCTGCTTTCATCCAGGCATATCCAGAGAAGTGTTGTGGAATTCAGGTGAAATTAACCAAAAAATCACAGTCAAAGTGGTTTGGAGAAAAGCACAATCTTTCCGTACGGCAGGTGGATCCAATGTCATGTTGACAACACAAATATCATGTTTTCTCGGGTTTCTGAAGCTTTCTCACTTGAAAATTTGAATGTGTGGAGGATTTGACTCCATGTGGAACGAATTAGCGTTTGCAGGCAGGAAACAAAAAGTTACATGCTAATATACATTCAAAACCATAAAGTCCGTAGAGAATGTCGAGAAAGCAGAAACAAACATAGAGGCTGTAGCAAGGTCTGGGATTAAGATAGCCACAGACACCAAATAGTCATGCTTTCATCCAGGCATATCCAGACCAAGTGTTGTGGAATTCGGTGTAATTTAACCAGAAAATCACCGTCAAAGTGGTTTTGGAGAAAGGCACAAACTTTCTATTCTGCAAGTGGATTCAAGAGCATGTTTACACACACGAATATCATGTTTTCTTTGGTTTCTGGCACTTTCTGTGTAGAAAACTCAAATATGGGGAGGATTTGACTCTATATGGAACGAATTAGCGTTTGCAGGCAGAAAACAAAAAGTTACATGCCAAAATGCATTCAAAACCATAAAGTCCGTAGAGAATGTCCAGAAAATACAAACACACACACAGGCTGTAGCAAGATCTGGGATCGAGATGGCCACAAACACCAGATATTTCTGCTTTCATCCAGGCGTATCCGGACAAAGTGTTGTGGAATTTGGGTGAAATTTAACCAAAAATATGACCGTCAAATTGGTTTTGGAGAAAAGCACAATCTTTCTGTCCAGGAAGTGGAGCCAATGTCATGTTTACAGGCACAAAAAATATCGTGTTTTCTCGGTTTTCTTAAGCTTTCTGCCTAGAACACGCGAAGGTGTGGAGGATTTGACTCCATGTGGAGCCTATTAGCGTTTGCCAGCAGAAAAGAAAGTGTTAGATGCTAAAATGCATTCCAAACCGTCAAGTCCGTAGAGAATGTCCAGAAAACACCAACAAACACAGAGGCTGTAGCAAGATCTGGGATGGAGATAACCACAACACACCAGCTACTTCTGCTTTCATCCAGGCATATCCAGAGAAGTGTTGTGGAATTCAGGTGAAATTAACCAAAAAATCACAGTCAAAGTGGTTTGGAGAAAAGCACAATCTTTCCGTACGGCAGGTGGATCCAATGTCATGTTGACAACACAAATATCATGTTTTCTCGGGTTTCTGAAGCTTTCTCACTTGAAAATTTGAATGTGTGGAGGATTTGACTCCATGTGGAACGAATTAGCGTTTGCAGGCAGGAAACAAAAAGTTACATGCTAATATACATTCAAAACCATAAAGTCCGTAGAGAATGTCGAGAAAGCAGAAACAAACATAGAGGCTGTAGCAAGGTCTGGGATTAAGATAGCCACAGACACCAAATAGTCATGCTTTCATCCAGGCATATCCAGACCAAGTGTTGTGGAATTCGGTGTAATTTAACCAGAAAATCACCGTCAAAGTGGTTTTGGAGAAAGGCACAAACTTTCTATTCTGCAAGTGGATTCAAGAGCATGTTTACACACACGAATATCATGTTTTCTTTGGTTTCTGGCACTTTCTGTGTAGAAAACTCAAATATGGGGAGGATTTGACTCTATATGGAACGAATTAGCGTTTGCAGGCAGAAAACAAAAAGTTACATGCCAAAATGCATTCAAAACCATAAAGTCCGTAGAGAATGTCCAGAAAATACAAACACACACACAGGCTGTAGCAAGATCTGGGATCGAGATGGCCACAAACACCAGATATTTCTGCTTTCATCCAGGCGTATCCGGACAAAGTGTTGTGGAATTTGGGTGAAATTTAACCAAAAATATGACCGTCAAATTGGTTTTGGAGAAAAGCACAATCTTTCTGTCCAGGAAGTGGAGCCAATGTCATGTTTACAGGCACAAAAAATATCGTGTTTTCTCGGTTTTCTTAAGCTTTCTGCCTAGAACACGCGAAGGTGTGGAGGATTTGACTCCATGTGGAGCCTATTAGCGTTTGCCAGCAGAAAAGAAAGTGTTAGATGCTAAAATGCATTCCAAACCGTCAAGTCCGAAGAGAATGTCCAGAAAACACCAACAAACACAGAGGCTGTAGCAAGATCTGGGATGGAGATAACCACAACACACCAGCTACTTCTGCTTTCATCCAGGCATATCCAGAGAAGTGTTGTGGAATTCAGGTGAAATTAACCAAAAAATCACAGTCAAAGTGGTTTGGAGAAAAGCACAATCTTTCCGTACGGCAGGTGGATCCAATGTCATGTTGACAACACAAATATCATGTTTTCTCGGGTTTCTGAAGCTTTCTCACTTGAAAATTTGAATGTGTGGAGGATTTGACTCCATGTGGAACGAATTAGCGTTTGCAGGCAGGAAACAAAAAGTTACATGCTAATATACATTCAAAACCATAAAGTCCGTAGAGAATGTCGAGAAAGCAGAAACAAACATAGAGGCTGTAGCAAGGTCTGGGATTAAGATAGCCACAGACACCAAATAGTCATGCTTTCATCCAGGCATATCCAGACCAAGTGTTGTGGAATTCGGTGTAATTTAACCAGAAAATCACCGTCAAAGTGGTTTTGGAGAAAGGCACAAACTTTCTATTCTGCAAGTGGATTCAAGAGCATGTTTACACACACGAATATCATGTTTTCTTTGGTTTCTGGCACTTTCTGTGTAGAAAACTCAAATATGGGGAGGATTTGACTCTATATGGAACGAATTAGCGTTTGCAGGCAGAAAACAAAAAGTTACATGCCAAAATGCATTCAAAACCATAAAGTCCGTAGAGAATGTCCAGAAAATACAAACACACACACAGGCTGTAGCAAGATCTGGGATCGAGATGGCCACAAACACCAGATATTTCTGCTTTCATCCAGGCGTATCCGGACAAAGTGTTGTGGAATTTGGGTGAAATTTAACCAAAAATATGACCGTCAAATTGGTTTTGGAGAAAAGCACAATCTTTCTGTCCAGGAAGTGGAGCCAATGTCATGTTTACAGGCACAAAAAATATCGTGTTTTCTCGGTTTTCTTAAGCTTTCTGCCTAGAACACGCGAAGGTGTGGAGGATTTGACTCCATGTGGAGCCTATTAGCGTTTGCCAGCAGAAAAGAAAGTGTTAGATGCTAAAATGCATTCCAAACCGTCAAGTCCGAAGAGAATGTCCAGAAAACACCAACAAACACAGAGGCTGTAGCAAGATCTGGGATGGAGATAACCACAACACACCAGCTACTTCTGCTTTCATCCAGGCATATCCAGAGAAGTGTTGTGGAATTCAGGTGAAATTAACCAAAAAATCACAGTCAAAGTGGTTTGGAGAAAAGCACAATCTTTCCGTACGGCAGGTGGATCCAATGTCATGTTGACAACACAAATATCATGTTTTCTCGGGTTTCTGAAGCTTTCTCACTTGAAAATTTGAATGTGTGGAGGATTTGACTCCATGTGGAACGAATTAGCGTTTGCAGGCAGGAAACAAAAAGTTACATGCTAATATACATTCAAAACCATAAAGTCCGTAGAGAATGTCGAGAAAGCAGAAACAAACATAGAGGCTGTAGCAAGGTCTGGGATTAAGATAGCCACAGACACCAAATAGTCATGCTTTCATCCAGGCATATCCAGACCAAGTGTTGTGGAATTCGGTGTAATTTAACCAGAAAATCACCGTCAAAGTGGTTTTGGAGAAAGGCACAAACTTTCTATTCTGCAAGTGGATTCAAGAGCATGTTTACACACACGAATATCATGTTTTCTTTGGTTTCTGGCACTTTCTGTGTAGAAAACTCAAATATGGGGAGGATTTGACTCTATATGGAACGAATTAGCGTTTGCAGGCAGAAAACAAAAAGTTACATGCCAAAATGCATTCAAAACCATAAAGTCCGTAGAGAATGTCCAGAAAATACAAACACACACACAGGCTGTAGCAAGATCTGGGATCGAGATGGCCACAAACACCAGATATTTCTGCTTTCATCCAGGCGTATCCGGACAAAGTGTTGTGGAATTTGGGTGAAATTTAACCAAAAATATGACCGTCAAATTGGTTTTGGAGAAAAGCACAATCTTTCTGTCCAGGAAGTGGAGCCAATGTCATGTTTACAGGCACAAAAAATATCGTGTTTTCTCGGTTTTCTTAAGCTTTCTGCCTAGAACACGCGAAGGTGTGGAGGATTTGACTCCATGTGGAGCCTATTAGCGTTTGCCAGCAGAAAAGAAAGTGTTAGATGCTAAAATGCATTCCAAACCGTCAAGTCCGTAGAGAATGTCCAGAAAACACCAACAAACACAGAGGCTGTAGCAAGATCTGGGATGGAGATAACCACAACACACCAGCTACTTCTGCTTTCATCCAGGCATATCCAGAGAAGTGTTGTGGAATTCAGGTGAAATTAACCAAAAAATCACAGTCAAAGTGGTTTGGAGAAAAGCACAATCTTTCCGTACGGCAGGTGGATCCAATGTCATGTTGACAACACAAATATCATGTTTTCTCGGGTTTCTGAAGCTTTCTCACTTGAAAATTTGAATGTGTGGAGGATTTGACTCCATGTGGAACGAATTAGCGTTTGCAGGCAGGAAACAAAAAGTTACATGCTAATATACATTCAAAACCATAAAGTCCGTAGAGAATGTCGAGAAAGCAGAAACAAACATAGAGGCTGTAGCAAGGTCTGGGATTAAGATAGCCACAGACACCAAATAGTCATGCTTTCATCCAGGCATATCCAGACCAAGTGTTGTGGAATTCGGTGTAATTTAACCAGAAAATCACCGTCAAAGTGGTTTTGGAGAAAGGCACAAACTTTCTATTCTGCAAGTGGATTCAAGAGCATGTTTACACACACGAATATCATGTTTTCTTTGGTTTCTGGCACTTTCTGTGTAGAAAACTCAAATATGGGGAGGATTTGACTCTATATGGAACGAATTAGCGTTTGCAGGCAGAAAACAAAAAGTTACATGCCAAAATGCATTCAAAACCATAAAGTCCGTAGAGAATGTCCAGAAAATACAAACACACACACAGGCTGTAGCAAGATCTGGGATCGAGATGGCCACAAACACCAGATATTTCTGCTTTCATCCAGGCGTATCCGGTCAAAGTGTTGTGGAATTTGGGTGAAATTTAACCAAAAATATGACCGTCAAATTGGTTTTGGAGAAAAGCACAATCTTTCTGTCCAGGAAGTGGAGCCAATGTCATGTTTACAAGCACAAAAAATATCGTGTTTTCTCGGTTTTCTTAAGCTTTCTGCCTAGAACACGCGAAGGTGTGGAGGATTTGACTCCATGTGGAGCCTATTAGCGTTTGCCAGCAGAAAAGAAAGTGTTAGATGCTAAAATGCATTCCAAACCGTCAAGTCCGTAGAGAATGTCCAGAAAACACCAACAAACACAGAGGCTGTAGCAAGATCTGGGATGGAGATAACCACAACACACCAGCTACTTCTGCTTTCATCCAGGCATATCCAGAGAAGTGTTGTGGAATTCAGGTGAAATTAACCAAAAAATCACAGTCAAAGTGGTTTGGAGAAAAGCACAATCTTTCCGTACGGCAGGTGGATCCAATGTCATGTTGACAACACAAATATCATGTTTTCTCGGGTTTCTGAAGCTTTCTCACTTGAAAATTTGAATGTGTGGAGGATTTGACTCCATGTGGAACGAATTAGCGTTTGCAGGCAGGAAACAAAAAGTTACACGCTAATATACATTCAAAACCATAAAGTCCGTAGAGAATGTCGAGAAAGCAGAAACAAACATAGAGGCTGTAGCAAGGTCTGGGATTAAGATAGCCACAGACACCAAATAGTCATGCTTTCATCCAGGCATATCCAGACCAAGTGTTGTGGAATTCGGTGTAATTTAACCAGAAAATCACCGTCAAAGTGGTTTTGGAGAAAGGCACAAACTTTCTATTCTGCAAGTGGATTCAAGAGCATGTTTACACACACGAATATCATGTTTTCTTTGGTTTCTGGCACTTTCTGTGTAGAAAACTCAAATATGGGGAGGATTTGACTCTATATGGAACGAATTAGCGTTTGCAGGCAGAAAACAAAAAGTTACATGCCAAAATGCATTCAAAACCATAAAGTCCGTAGAGAATGTCCAGAAAATACAAACACACACACAGGCTGTAGCAAGATCTGGGATCGAGATGGCCACAAACACCAGATATTTCTGCTTTCATCCAGGCATATCCGGACAAAGTGTTGTGGAATTTGGGTGAAATTTAACCAAAAATATGACCGTCAAATTGGTTTTGGAGAAAAGCACAATCTTTCTGTTCAGGAAGTGGAGCCAATGTCATGTTTACAAGCACAAAAAATATCGTGTTTTCTCGGTTTTCTTAAGCTTTCTGCCTAGAACACTCGAAGGTGTGGAGGATTTGACTCCATGTGGAGCCTATTAGCGTTTGCCAGCAGAAAAGAAAGTGTTAGATGCTAAAATGCATTCCAAACCGTCAAGTCCGAAGAGAATGTCCAGAAAACACCAACAAACACAGAGGCTGTAGCAAGATCTGGGATGGAGATAACCACAACACACCAGCTACTTCTGCTTTCATCCAGGCATATCCAGAGAAGTGTTGTGGAATTCAGGTGAAATTAACCAAAAAATCACAGTCAAAGTGGTTTGGAGAAAAGCACAATCTTTCCGTACGGCAGGTGGATCCAATGTCATGTTGACAACACAAATATCATGTTTTCTCGGGTTTCTGAAGCTTTCTCACTTGAAAATTTGAATGTGTGGAGGATTTGACTCCATGTGGAACGAATTAGCGTTTGCAGGCAGGAAACAAAAAGTTACATGCTAATATACATTCAAAACCATAAAGTCCGTAGAGAATGTCGAGAAAGCAGAAACAAACATAGAGGCTGTAGCAAGGTCTGGGATTAAGATAGCCACAGACACCAAATAGTCATGCTTTCATCCAGGCATATCCAGACCAAGTGTTGTGGAATTCGGTGTAATTTAACCAGAAAATCACCGTCAAAGTGGTTTTGGAGAAAGGCACACACTTTCTATTCTGCAAGTGGATCAAGAGCATGTTTACACACACGAATATCATGTTTTCTTTGGTTTCTGGCACTTTCTGTGTAGAAAACTCAAATATGGGGAGGATTTGACTCTATATGGAACGAATTAGCGTTTGCAGGCAGAAAACAAAAAGTTACATGCCAAAATGCATTCAAAACCATAAAGTCCGTAGAGAATGTCCAGAAAATACAAACACACACACAGGCTGTAGCAAGATCTGGGATCGAGATAGCCACAAACACCAGATATTTCTGCTTTCATCCAGGCATATCCGGACAAAGTGTTGTGGAATTTGGGTGAAATTTAACCAAAAATATGACCGTCAAATTGGTTTTGGAGAAAAGCACAATCTTTCTGTTCAGGAAGTGGAGCCAATGTCATGTTTACAGGCACAAAAAATATCGTGTTTTCTCGGTTTTCTTAAGCTTTCTGCCTAGAACACGCGAAGGTGTGGAGGATTTGACTCCATGTGGAGCCTATTAGCGTTTGCCAGCAGAAAAGAAAGTGTTAGATGCTAAAATGCATTCCAAACCGTCAAGTCCGTAGAGAATGTCCAGAAAACACCAACAAACACAGAGGCTGTAGCAAGATCTGGGATGGAGATAACCACAACACACCAGCTACTTCTGCTTTCATCCAGGCATATCCAGAGAAGTGTTGTGGAATTCAGGTGAAATTAACCAAAAAATCACAGTCAAAGTGGTTTGGAGAAAAGCACAATCTTTCCGTACGGCAGGTGGATCCAATGTCATGTTGACAACACAAATATCATGTTTTCTCGGGTTTCTGAAGCTTTCTCACTTGAAAATTTGAATGTGTGGAGGATTTGACTCCATGTGGAACGAATTAGCGTTTGCAGGCAGGAAACAAAAAGTTACATGCTAATATACATTCAAAACCATAAAGTCCGTAGAGAATGTCGAGAAAGCAGAAACAAACATAGAGGCTGTAGCAAGGTCTGGGATTAAGATAGCCACAGACACCAAATAGTCATGCTTTCATCCAGGCATATCCAGACCAAGTGTTGTGGAATTCGGTGTAATTTAACCAGAAAATCACCGTCAAAGTGGTTTTGGAGAAAGGCACAAACTTTCTATTCTGCAAGTGGATTCAAGAGCATGTTTACACACACGAATATCATGTTTTCTTTGGTTTCTGGCACTTTCTGTGTAGAAAACTCAAATATGGGGAGGATTTGACTCTATATGGAACGAATTAGCGTTTGCAGGCAGAAAACAAAAAGTTACATGCCAAAATGCATTCAAAACCATAAAGTCCGTAGAGAATGTCGAGAAAGCAGAAACAAACATAGAGGCTGTAGCAAGGTCTGGGATTGAGATAGCCACAGACACCAAATAGTCATGCTTTCATCCAGGCATATCCAGACCAAGTGTTGTGGAATTCGGTGTAATTTTCCAAAAAAAATCACCGTGAAAGTGGTTTTGGAGCAAAGCACAAATTTCTGTTCGGGAAGTGGATCCAATGTCATGTTTACAAACAGAAATATCATGTTTTCTCAGGTTTCTAAAGCTTTCTGCATAGAAAAATCGAATGTGTGCAGGATTTGACTGCATGTGGAACCAATTAGCGTTTGCCAGCAGAAAATAAAAAGTCACATGCTAAAATGCATTCCAAATCGTAAAGTTCGTAGAGAAAGTGCAGAAACACAAACACAGAGTCTGAAGCAAGATCCGGGATTGAAATAGCCACAACACACCAGATATTTCTGCTTTCATCTGGACATATACAGACAAAGTGTTGAGGAATTCAGGTGAAATTTAACCAAACTATCACTGTCCAAGTGGTTTTGGAGAAAAGCACAATCTTTCTATTCTGCAAGTGGATCCAATGTCAAGTTAACAAACACAAATATCATGTTTTCTCAGGTATCTGAAGCTTTCTTCCTAGAAAACTCGAATATGTGGAGGATTTGACTCCATGTGGAACGAATTAGCCTTTGCAGGCAGAAAAGAAATAGTTACATGCTAAAGTGCACTCAAAACCGTCAAGTCCATAGATAATGTCCAGAAAACACAAACAGAGAGGCTGTTGCAAGATCTGGGATGGAGATAGCCACAACACACCAGATAGTTCTGCTTTCATCCAGGCATAAGCAGAAAACTTTTTGTGGAATTCAGGTGAAATTTAACCAGAAAATCACCGTCACAGTGGTTTTGGAGAAATGCACACTCTTTCTGTTGGGCAAGTGGATCCAATGGCATCTTTATAAACATAAATATCGTGTTTTCTCGGGTTTCTGAAGCTTTCTGCCTACAACACTCGAATGTGTGGAGGATTTGACTCCGTGTGTAACCAATTAGCATTTGTCGGCAGAAAAACAAAAGTTACATGCTAACATGCATTCCAAACCATCAAGTTCGTAGAGAATGTCCAGAAAACACAAACACACACAGAGGCTGTAGCAAGATCTGGGATGGAGATAGCCACAGCACACCAGATAATTCTGCTTTCATCCAGGCAGAACTGAAAAATTTGGGGGGAATTCAGTGAAATTTAATCAAAAAATCACAGTCAAAGTGGTTTGGAGAAAAGCACAATCTTTCCGTACGGCAGGTGGATCCAATGTCATGTTGACAACACAAATATCATGTTTTCTCGGGTTTCTGATGTTTTCTGCATAGAAAACTCGAATGTGTGGAGGATTTGACTCCATGTGGAACAAATTAGCCTATGCCGTCAGAAAACAAAATGTTACATGCTAAAATGCATTCAAAACCGTCAAGTCCATAAAGATTGTCCAGAAAACACAAACACACACAGAGGCTGTAGCAAGATCTGGGATGGAGATAGCCACAACACACCAGATAGTTCTGCTTTCATCCAGGCATATCCGGACAAAGTTTTGGTGAATTCAGTGTACTTTTGCCTAAATAGCAATGTCAAAGTGGTTTTATTTTTCAACGGAAATAATTTTTCTCTTGGGTTTCTGAAGCCTTCTGCCTAGAAAATCTGAATGTGTGGAGGATTTGACTCCATGTGGAACCAATTAGCGTTTTCAGGCAGAAAACAAAAAGTTACATACTAAAATGCATTCCAAACCATCAAGACCGTAGAGAATGTCCAGAAAACACAAAGAAACACAGAGGCTATAGAAAGATCTGGCTTTCAGAGAGCCAGAACACACCAGATATTTCTGCTTTCATCCAGGCATATCCAGACCAAGTGTTGTGGAATTCGGTGTAATTTAACCAGAAAATCACCGTCAAAGTGGTTTTGGAGAAAGGCACACACTTTCTATTCTGCAAGTGGATTCAAGAGCATGTTTACACACACGAATATCATGTTTTCTTTGGTTTCTGGCACTTTCTGTGTAGAAAACTCAAATATGGGGAGGATTTGACTCTATATGGAACGAATTAGCGTTTGCAGGCAGAAAACAAAAAGTTACATGCCAAAATGCATTCAAAACCATAAAGTCCGAAGAGAATGTCCAGAAAATACAAACACACACACAGGCTGTAGCAAGATCTGGGAACGAGATATCCACAAACACCAGATATTTCTGCTTTCATCCAGGCATATCCGGACAAAGTGTTGTGGAATTTGGGTGAAATTTAACCAAAAATATGACCGTCAAATTGGTTTTGGAGAAAAGCACAATCTTTCCGTATGGCAGGTGGATCCAATGTCATGTTGACAACACAAATATCATGTTTTCTCGGGTTTCTGAAGCTTTCTCACTTGAAAATTTGAATGTGTGGAGGATTTGACTCCATGTGGAACGAATTAGCGTTTGCAGGCAGGAAACAAAAAGTTACATGCTAATATACATTCAAAACCATAAAGTCCGTAGAGAATGTCGAGAAAGCAGAAACAAACATAGAGGCTGTAGCAAGGTCTGGGATTAAGATAGCCACAGACACCAAATAGTCATGCTTTCATCCAGGCATATCCAGACCAAGTGTTGTGGAATTCGGTGTAATTTAACCAGAAAATCACCGTCAAAGTGGTTTTGGAGAAAGGCACAAACTTTCTATTCTGCAAGTGGATTCAAGAGCATGTTTACACACACGAATATCATGTTTTCTTTGGTTTCTGGCACTTTCTGTGTAGAAAACTCAAATATGGGGAGGATTTGACTCTATATGGAACGAATTAGCGTTTGCAGGCAGAAAACAAAAAGTTACATGCCAAAATGCATTCAAAACCATAAAGTCCGAAGAGAATGTCCAGAAAATACAAACACACACACAGGCTGTAGCAAGATCTGGGATCGAGATAGCCACAAACACCAGATATTTCTGCTTTCATCCAGGCATATCCGGACAAAGTGTTGTGGAATTTGGGTGAAATTTAACCAAAAATATGACCGTCAAATTGGTTTTGGAGAAAAGCACAATCTTTCTGTCCAGGAAGTGGAGCCAATGTCATGTTTACAGGCACAAAAAATATCGTGTTTTCTCGGTTTTCTTAAGCTTTCTGCCTAGAACACTCGAAGGTGTGGAGGATTTGACTCCATGTGGAGCCTATTAGCGTTTGCCAGCAGAAAAGAAAGTGTTAGATGCTAAAATGCATTCCAAACCGTCAAGTCCGAAGAGAATGTCCAGAAAACACCAACAAACACAGAGGCTGTAGCAAGATCTGGGATGGAGATAACCACAACACACCAGCTACTTCTGCTTTCATCCAGGCATATCCAGAGAAGTGTTGTGGAATTCAGGTGAAATTAACCAAAAAATCACAGTCAAAGTGGTTTGGAGAAAAGCACAATCTTTCCGTACGGCAGGTGGATCCAATGTCATGTTGACAACACAAATATCATGTTTTCTCGGGTTTCTGAAGCTTTCTCACTTGAAAATTTGAATGTGTGGAGGATTTGACTCCATGTGGAACGAATTAGCGTTTGCAGGCAGGAAACAAAAAGTTACATGCTAATATACATTCAAAACCATAAAGTCCGTAGAGAATGTCGAGAAAGCAGAAACAAACATAGAGGCTGTAGCAAGGTCTGGGATTAAGATAGCCACAGACACCAAATAGTCATGCTTTCATCCAGGCATATCCAGACCAAGTGTTGTGGAATTCGGTGTAATTTAACCAGAAAATCACCGTCAAAGTGGTTTTGGAGAAAGGCACAAACTTTCTATTCTGCAAGTGGATTCAAGAGCATGTTTACACACACAAATATCATGTTTTCTTTGGTTTCTGGCACTTTCTGTGTAGAAAACTCAAATATGGGGAGGATTTGACTCTATATGGAACGAATTAGCGTTTGCAGGCAGAAAACAAAAAGTTACATGCCAAAATGCATTCAAAACCATAAAGTCCGTAGAGAATGTCCAGAAAATACAAACACACACACAGGCTGTAGCAAGATCTGGGATCGAGATGGCCACAAACACCAGATATTTCTGCTTTCATCCAGGCATATCCGGACAAAGTGTTGTGGAATTTGGGTGAAATTTAACCAAAAATATGACCGTCAAATTGGTTTTGGAGAAAAGCACAATCTTTCTGTCCAGGAAGTGGAGCCAATGTCATGTTTACAGGCACAAAAAATATCGTGTTTTCTCGGTTTTCTTAAGCTTTCTGCCTAGAACACGCGAAGGTGTGGAGGATTTGACTCCATGTGGAGCCTATTAGCGTTTGCCAGCAGAAAAGAAAGTGTTAGATGCTAAAATGCATTCCAAACCGTCAAGTCCGTAGAGAATGTCCAGAAAACACCAACAAACACAGAGGCTGTAGCAAGATCTGGGATGGAGATAACCACAACACACCAGCTACTTCTGCTTTCATCCAGGCATATCCAGAGAAGTGTTGTGGAATTCAGGTGAAATTAACCAAAAAATCACAGTCAAAGTGGTTTGGAGAAAAGCACAATCTTTCCGTACGGCAGGTGGATCCAATGTCATGTTGACAACACAAATATCATGTTTTCTCGGGTTTCTGAAGCTTTCTCACTTGAAAATTTGAATGTGTGGAGGATTTGACTCCATGTGGAACGAATTAGCGTTTGCAGGCAGGAAACAAAAAGTTACATGCTAATATACATTCAAAACCATAAAGTCCGTAGAGAATGTCGAGAAAGCAGAAACAAACATAGAGGCTGTAGCAAGGTCTGGGATTAAGATAGCCACAGACACCAAATAGTCATGCTTTCATCCAGGCATATCCAGACCAAGTGTTGTGGAATTCGGTGTAATTTAACCAGAAAATCACCGTCAAAGTGGTTTTGGAGAAAGGCACAAACTTTCTATTCTGCAAGTGGATTCAAGAGCATGTTTACACACACGAATATCATGTTTTCTTTGGTTTCTGGCACTTTCTGTGTAGAAAACTCAAATATGGGGAGGATTTGACTCTATATGGAACGAATTAGCGTTTGCAGGCAGAAAACAAAAAGTTACATGCCAAAATGCATTCAAAACCATAAAGTCCGTAGAGAATGTCGAGAAAGCAGAAACAAACATAGAGGCTGTAGCAAGGTCTGGGATTGAGATAGCCACAGACACCAAATAGTCATGCTTTCATCCAGGCATATCCAGACCAAGTGTTGTGGAATTCGGTGTAATTTTCCAAAAAAAATCACCGTGAAAGTGGTTTTGGAGCAAAGCACAAATTTCTGTTCGGGAAGTGGATCCAATGTCATGTTTACAAACAGAAATATCATGTTTTCTCAGGTTTCTAAAGCTTTCTGCATAGAAAAATCGAATGTGTGCAGGATTTGACTGCATGTGGAACCAATTAGCGTTTGCCAGCAGAAAATAAAAAGTCACATGCTAAAATGCATTCCAAATCGTAAAGTTCGTAGAGAAAGTGCAGAAACACAAACACAGAGTCTGAAGCAA
Source organism: Oryctolagus cuniculus (assembly GCF_051225735.1). NCBI lineage: Eukaryota > Metazoa > Chordata > Mammalia > Lagomorpha > Leporidae > Oryctolagus > Oryctolagus cuniculus. The sequence continues at coordinate 51,219,770 of NC_142877.1, forward strand.
GATCCGGGATTGAAATAGCCACAACACACCAGATATTTCTGCTTTCATCTGGACATATACAGACAAAGTGTTGAGGAATTCAGGTGAAATTTAACCAAACTATCACTGTCCAAGTGGTTTTGGAGAAAAGCACAATCTTTCTATTCTGCAAGTGGATCCAATGTCAAGTTAACAAACACAAATATCATGTTTTCTCAGGTATCTGAAGCTTTCTTCCTAGAAAACTCGAATATGTGGAGGATTTGACTCCATGTGGAACGAATTAGCCTTTGCAGGCAGAAAAGAAATAGTTACATGCTAAAGTGCACTCAAAACCGTCAAGTCCATAGATAATGTCCAGAAAACACAAACAGAGAGGCTGTTGCAAGATCTGGGATGGAGATAGCCACAACACACCAGATAGTTCTGCTTTCATCCAGGCATAAGCAGAAAACTTTTTGTGGAATTCAGGTGAAATTTAACCAGAAAATCACCGTCACAGTGGTTTTGGAGAAATGCACACTCTTTCTGTTGGGCAAGTGGATCCAATGGCATCTTTATAAACATAAATATCGTGTTTTCTCGGGTTTCTGAAGCTTTCTGCCTACAACACTCGAATGTGTGGAGGATTTGACTCCGTGTGTAACCAATTAGCATTTGTCGGCAGAAAAACAAAAGTTACATGCTAACATGCATTCCAAACCATCAAGTTCGTAGAGAATGTCCAGAAAACACAAACACACACAGAGGCTGTAGCAAGATCTGGGATGGAGATAGCCACAGCACACCAGATAATTCTGCTTTCATCCAGGCAGAACTGAAAAATTTGGGGGGAATTCAGTGAAATTTAATCAAAAAATCACAGTCAAAGTGGTTTGGAGAAAAGCACAATCTTTCCGTACGGCAGGTGGATCCAATGTCATGTTGACAACACAAATATCATGTTTTCTCGGGTTTCTGATGTTTTCTGCATAGAAAACTCGAATGTGTGGAGGATTTGACTCCATGTGGAACAAATTAGCCTATGCCGTCAGAAAACAAAATGTTACATGCTAAAATGCATTCAAAACCGTCAAGTCCATAAAGATTGTCCAGAAAACACAAACACACACAGAGGCTGTAGCAAGATCTGGGATGGAGATAGCCACAACACACCAGATAGTTCTGCTTTCATCCAGGCATATCCGGACAAAGTTTTGGTGAATTCAGTGTACTTTTGCCTAAATAGCAATGTCAAAGTGGTTTTATTTTTCAACGGAAATAATTTTTCTCTTGGGTTTCTGAAGCCTTCTGCCTAGAAAATCTGAATGTGTGGAGGATTTGACTCCATGTGGAACCAATTAGCGTTTTCAGGCAGAAAACAAAAAGTTACATACTAAAATGCATTCCAAACCATCAAGACCGTAGAGAATGTCCAGAAAACACAAAGAAACACAGAGGCTATAGAAAGATCTGGCTTTCAGAGAGCCAGAACACACCAGATATTTCTGCTTTCATCCAGGCATATCCAGACCAAGTGTTGTGGAATTCGGTTTAATTTAACCAGAAAATCACCGTCAAAGTGGTTTTGGAGAAAGGCACACACTTTCTATTCTGCAAGTGGATTCAAGAGCATGTTTACACACACGAATATCATGTTTTCTTTGGTTTCTGGCACTTTCTGTGTAGAAAACTCAAATATGGGGAGGATTTGACTCTATATGGAACGAATTAGCGTTTGCAGGCAGAAAACAAAAAGTTACATGCCAAAATGCATTCAAAACCATAAAGTCCGTAGAGAATGTCCAGAAAATACAAACACACACACAGGCTGTAGCAAGATCTGGGAACGAGATATCCACAAACACCAGATATTTCTGCTTTCATCCAGGCATATCCGGACAAAGTGTTGTGGAATTTGGGTGAAATTTAACCAAAAATATGACCGTCAAATTGGTTTTGGAGAAAAGCACAATCTTTCCGTATGGCAGGTGGATCCAATGTCATGTTGACAACACAAATATCATGTTTTCTCGGGTTTCTGAAGCTTTCTCACTTGAAAATTTGAATGTGTGGAGGATTTGACTCCATGTGGAACGAATTAGCGTTTGCAGGCAGGAAACAAAAAGTTACATGCTAATATACATTCAAAACCATAAAGTCCGTAGAGAATGTCGAGAAAGCAGAAACAAACATAGAGGCTGTAGCAAGGTCTGGGATTAAGATAGCCACAGACACCAAATAGTCATGCTTTCATCCAGGCATATCCAGACCAAGTGTTGTGGAATTCGGTGTAATTTAACCAGAAAATCACCGTCAAAGTGGTTTTGGAGAAAGGCACACACTTTCTATTCTGCAAGTGGATTCAAGAGCATGTTTACACACACGAATATCATGTTTTCTTTGGTTTCTGGCACTTTCTGTGTAGAAAACTCAAATATGGGGAGGATTTGACTCTATATGGAACGAATTAGCGTTTGCAGGCAGAAAACAAAAAGTTACATGCCAAAATGCATTCAAAACCATAAAGTCCGAAGAGAATGTCCAGAAAATACAAACACACACACAGGCTGTAGCAAGATCTGGGATCGAGATAGCCACAAACACCAGATATTTCTGCTTTCATCCAGGCATATCCGGACAAAGTGTTGTGGAATTTGGGTGAAATTTAACCAAAAATATGACCGTCAAATTGGTTTTGGAGAAAAGCACAATCTTTCTGTCCAGGAAGTGGAGCCAATGTCATGTTTACAGGCACAAAAAATATCGTGTTTTCTCGGTTTTCTTAAGCTTTCTGCCTAGAACACTCGAAGGTGTGGAGGATTTGACTCCATGTGGAGCCTATTAGCGTTTGCCAGCAGAAAAGAAAGTGTTAGATGCTAAAATGCATTCCAAACCGTCAAGTCCGAAGAGAATGTCCAGAAAACACCAACAAACACAGAGGCTGTAGCAAGATCTGGGATGGAGATAACCACAACACACCAGCTACTTCTGCTTTCATCCAGGCATATCCAGAGAAGTGTTGTGGAATTCAGGTGAAATTAACCAAAAAATCACAGTCAAAGTGGTTTGGAGAAAAGCACAATCTTTCCGTACGGCAGGTGGATCCAATGTCATGTTGACAACACAAATATCATGTTTTCTCGGGTTTCTGAAGCTTTCTCACTTGAAAATTTGAATGTGTGGAGGATTTGACTCCATGTGGAACGAATTAGCGTTTGCAGGCAGGAAACAAAAAGTTACATGCTAATATACATTCAAAACCATAAAGTCCGTAGAGAATGTCGAGAAAGCAGAAACAAACATAGAGGCTGTAGCAAGGTCTGGGATTAAGATAGCCACAGACACCAAATAGTCATGCTTTCATCCAGGCATATCCAGACCAAGTGTTGTGGAATTCGGTGTAATTTAACCAGAAAATCACCGTCAAAGTGGTTTTGGAGAAAGGCACAAACTTTCTATTCTGCAAGTGGATTCAAGAGCATGTTTACACACACAAATATCATGTTTTCTTTGGTTTCTGGCACTTTCTGTGTAGAAAACTCAAATATGGGGAGGATTTGACTCTATATGGAACGAATTAGCGTTTGCAGGCAGAAAACAAAAAGTTACATGCCAAAATGCATTCAAAACCATAAAGTCCGTAGAGAATGTCCAGAAAATACAAACACACACACAGGCTGTAGCAAGATCTGGGATCGAGATGGCCACAAACACCAGATATTTCTGCTTTCATCCAGGCATATCCGGACAAAGTGTTGTGGAATTTGGGTGAAATTTAACCAAAAATATGACCGTCAAATTGGTTTTGGAGAAAAGCACAATCTTTCTGTTCAGGAAGTGGAGCCAATGTCATGTTTACAGGCACAAAAAATATCGTGTTTTCTCGGTTTTCTTAAGCTTTCTGCCTAGAACACGCGAAGGTGTGGAGGATTTGACTCCATGTGGAGCCTATTAGCGTTTGCCAGCAGAAAAGAAAGTGTTAGATGCTAAAATGCATTCCAAACCGTCAAGTCCGTAGAGAATGTCCAGAAAACACCAACAAACACAGAGGCTGTAGCAAGATCTGGGATGGAGATAACCACAACACACCAGCTACTTCTGCTTTCATCCAGGCATATCCAGAGAAGTGTTGTGGAATTCAGGTGAAATTAACCAAAAAATCACAGTCAAAGTGGTTTGGAGAAAAGCACAATCTTTCCGTACGGCAGGTGGATCCAATGTCATGTTGACAACACAAATATCATGTTTTCTCGGGTTTCTGAAGCTTTCTCACTTGAAAATTTGAATGTGTGGAGGATTTGACTCCATGTGGAACGAATTAGCGTTTGCAGGCAGGAAACAAAAAGTTACATGCTAATATACATTCAAAACCATAAAGTCCGTAGAGAATGTCGAGAAAGCAGAAACAAACATAGAGGCTGTAGCAAGGTCTGGGATTAAGATAGCCACAGACACCAAATAGTCATGCTTTCATCCAGGCATATCCAGACCAAGTGTTGTGGAATTCGGTGTAATTTAACCAGAAAATCACCGTCAAAGTGGTTTTGGAGAAAGGCACAAACTTTCTATTCTGCAAGTGGATTCAAGAGCATGTTTACACACACGAATATCATGTTTTCTTTGGTTTCTGGCACTTTCTGTGTAGAAAACTCAAATATGGGGAGGATTTGACTCTATATGGAACGAATTAGCGTTTGCAGGCAGAAAACAAAAAGTTACATGCCAAAATGCATTCAAAACCATAAAGTCCGTAGAGAATGTCGAGAAAGCAGAAACAAACATAGAGGCTGTAGCAAGGTCTGGGATTGAGATAGCCACAGACACCAAATAGTCATGCTTTCATCCAGGCATATCCAGACCAAGTGTTGTGGAATTCGGTGTAATTTTCCAAAAAAAATCACCGTGAAAGTGGTTTTGGAGCAAAGCACAAATTTCTGTTCGGGAAGTGGATCCAATGTCATGTTTACAAACAGAAATATCATGTTTTCTCAGGTTTCTAAAGCTTTCTGCATAGAAAAATCGAATGTGTGCAGGATTTGACTGCATGTGGAACCAATTAGCGTTTGCCAGCAGAAAATAAAAAGTCACATGCTAAAATGCATTCCAAATCGTAAAGTTCGTAGAGAAAGTGCAGAAACACAAACACAGAGTCTGAAGCAAGATCCGGGATTGAAATAGCCACAACACACCAGATATTTCTGCTATCATCCGGACATATACAGACAAAGTGTTGAAGAATTCAGGTCAAATTTAACCAAACTATCGCTGTCAAAGTGGTTTTGGAGAAAAGCACAATCTTTCTATTCTGCAAGTGGATCCAATGTCAAGTTTACAAACACAAATATCATGTGTTCTCAGGTATCTGAAGCTTTCTTCCTAGAAAACTCGAATATGTGGAGGATTTGACTCCATGTGGAACGAATTAGCCTTTGCAGGCAGAAAAGAAATAGTTACATGCTAAAGTGCACTCAAAACCGTCAAGTCCATAGATAATGTCCAGAAAACACAAACAGAGAGGCTGTTGCAAGATCTGGGATGGAGATAGCCACAACACACCAGATAGTTCTGCTTTCATCCAGGCATAAGCAGAAAACTTTTTGTGGAATTCAGGTGAAATTTAACCAGAAAATCACCGTCACAGTGGTTTTGGAGAAATGCACACTCTTTCTGTTGGGCAAGTGGATCCAATGGCATCTTTATAAACATAAATATCGTGTTTTCTCGGGTTTCTGAAGCTTTCTGCCTACAACACTCGAATGTGTGGAGGATTTGACTCCGTGTGTAACCAATTAGCATTTGTCGGCAGAAAAACAAAAGTTACATGCTAACATGCATTCCAAACCATCAAGTTCGTAGAGAATGTCCAGAAAACACAAACACACACAGAGGCTGTAGCAAGATCTGGGATGGAGATAGCCACAGCACACCAGATAATTCTGCTTTCATCCAGGCAGAACTGAAAAATTTGGGGGGAATTCAGTGAAATTTAATCAAAAAATCACAGTCAAAGTGGTTTGGAGAAAAGCACAATCTTTCCGTACGGCAGGTGGATCCAATGTCATGTTGACAACACAAATATCATGTTTTCTCGGGTTTCTGATGTTTTCTGCATAGAAAACTCGAATGTGTGGAGGATTTGACTCCATGTGGAAGAAATTAGCCTATGCCGTCAGAAAACAAAATGTTACATGCTAAAATGCATTCAAAACCGTCAAGTCCATAAAGATTGTCCAGAAAACACAAACACACACAGAGGCTGTAGCAAGATCTGGGATGGAGATAGCCACAACACACCAGATAGTTCTGCTTTCATCCAGGCATATCCGGACAAAGTTTTGGTGAATTCAGTGTACTTTTGCCTAAATAGCAATGTCAAAGTGGTTTTATTTTTCAACGGAAATAATTTTTCTCTTGGGTTTCTGAAGCCTTCTGCCTAGAAAATCTGAATGTGTGGAGGATTTGACTCCATGTGGAACCAATTAGCGTTTTCAGGCAGAAAACAAAAAGTTACATACTAAAATGCATTCCAAACCATCAAGACCGTAGAGAATGTCCAGAAAACACAAAGAAACACAGAGGCTATAGAAAGATCTGGCTTTCAGAGAGCCAGAACACACCAGATATTTCTGCTTTCATCCAGGCATATCCAGACCAAGTGTTGTGGAATTCGGTGTAATTTAACCAGAAAATCACCGTCAAAGTGGTTTTGGAGAAAGGCACACACTTTCTATTCTGCAAGTGGATTCAAGAGCATGTTTACACACACGAATATCATGTTTTCTTTGGTTTCTGGCACTTTCTGTGTAGAAAACTCAAATATGGGGAGGATTTGACTCTATATGGAACGAATTAGCGTTTGCAGGCAGAAAACAAAAAGTTACATGCCAAAATGCATTCAAAACCATAAAGTCCGTAGAGAATGTCCAGAAAATACAAACACACACACAGGCTGTAGCAAGATCTGGGAACGAGATATCCACAAACACCAGATATTTCTGCTTTCATCCAGGCATATCCGGACAAAGTGTTGTGGAATTTGGGTGAAATTTAACCAAAAATATGACCGTCAAATTGGTTTTGGAGAAAAGCACAATCTTTCCGTATGGCAGGTGGATCCAATGTCATGTTGACAACACAAATATCATGTTTTCTCGGGTTTCTGAAGCTTTCTCACTTGAAAATTTGAATGTGTGGAGGATTTGACTCCATGTGGAACGAATTAGCGTTTGCAGGCAGGAAACAAAAAGTTACATGCTAATATACATTCAAAACCATAAAGTCCGTAGAGAATGTCGAGAAAGCAGAAACAAACATAGAGGCTGTAGCAAGGTCTGGGATTAAGATAGCCACAGACACCAAATAGTCATGCTTTCATCCAGGCATATCCAGACCAAGTGTTGTGGAATTCGGTGTAATTTAACCAGAAAATCACCGTCAAAGTGGTTTTGGAGAAAGGCACACACTTTCTATTCTGCAAGTGGATTCAAGAGCATGTTTACACACACGAATATCATGTTTTCTTTGGTTTCTGGCACTTTCTGTGTAGAAAACTCAAATATGGGGAGGATTTGACTCTATATGGAACGAATTAGCGTTTGCAGGCAGAAAACAAAAAGTTACATGCCAAAATGCATTCAAAACCATAAAGTCCGAAGAGAATGTCCAGAAAATACAAACACACACACAGGCTGTAGCAAGATCTGGGATCGAGATAGCCACAAACACCAGATATTTCTGCTTTCATCCAGGCATATCCGGACAAAGTGTTGTGGAATTTGGGTGAAATTTAACCAAAAATATGACCGTCAAATTGGTTTTGGAGAAAAGCACAATCTTTCTGTCCAGGAAGTGGAGCCAATGTCATGTTTACAGGCACAAAAAATATCGTGTTTTCTCGGTTTTCTTAAGCTTTCTGCCTAGAACACTCGAAGGTGTGGAGGATTTGACTCCATGTGGAGCCTATTAGCGTTTGCCAGCAGAAAAGAAAGTGTTAGATGCTAAAATGCATTCCAAACCGTCAAGTCCGAAGAGAATGTCCAGAAAACACCAACAAACACAGAGGCTGTAGCAAGATCTGGGATGGAGATAACCACAACACACCAGCTACTTCTGCTTTCATCCAGGCATATCCAGAGAAGTGTTGTGGAATTCAGGTGAAATTAACCAAAAAATCACAGTCAAAGTGGTTTGGAGAAAAGCACAATCTTTCCGTACGGCAGGTGGATCCAATGTCATGTTGACAACACAAATATCATGTTTTCTCGGGTTTCTGAAGCTTTCTCACTTGAAAATTTGAATGTGTGGAGGATTTGACTCCATGTGGAACGAATTAGCGTTTGCAGGCAGGAAACAAAAAGTTACATGCTAATATACATTCAAAACCATAAAGTCCGTAGAGAATGTCGAGAAAGCAGAAACAAACATAGAGGCTGTAGCAAGGTCTGGGATTAAGATAGCCACAGACACCAAATAGTCATGCTTTCATCCAGGCATATCCAGACCAAGTGTTGTGGAATTCGGTGTAATTTAACCAGAAAATCACCGTCAAAGTGGTTTTGGAGAAAGGCACAAACTTTCTATTCTGCAAGTGGATTCAAGAGCATGTTTACACACACAAATATCATGTTTTCTTTGGTTTCTGGCACTTTCTGTGTAGAAAACTCAAATATGGGGAGGATTTGACTCTATATGGAACGAATTAGCGTTTGCAGGCAGAAAACAAAAAGTTACATGCCAAAATGCATTCAAAACCATAAAGTCCGTAGAGAATGTCGAGAAAGCAGAAACAAACATAGAGGCTGTAGCAAGATCTGGGATTGAGATAGCCACAGACACCAAATAGTCATGCTTTCATCCAGGCATATCCAGACCAAGTGTTGTGGAATTCGGTGTAATTTTCCAAAAAAAATCACCGTGAAAGTGGTTTTGGAGCAAAGCACAAATTTCTGTTCGGGAAGTGGATCCAATGTCATGTTTACAAACAGAAATATCATGTTTTCTCAGGTTTCTAAAGCTTTCTGCATAGAAAAATCGAATGTGTGCAGGATTTGACTGCATGTGGAACCAATTAGCGTTTGCCAGCAGAAAATAAAAAGTCACATGCTAAAATGCATTCCAAATCGTAAAGTTCGTAGAGAAAGTGCAGAAACACAAACACAGAGTCTGAGGCAAGATCTGGGATTGAAATAGCCACAACACACCAGATATTTCTGCTATCATCCGGACATATACAGACAAAGTGTTGAAGAATTCAGGTGAAATTTAACCAAACTATCGCTGTCAAAGTGGTTTTGGAGAAAAGCACAATCTTTCTATTCTGCAAGTGGATCCAATGTCAAGTTTACAAACACAAATATCATGTGTTCTCAGGTATCTGAAGCTTTCTTCCTAGAAAACTCGAATATGTGGAGGATTTGACTCCATGTGGAACGAATTAGCCTTTGCAGGCAGAAAAGAAATAGTTACATGCTAAAGTGCACTCAAAACCGTCAAGTCCATAGATAATGTCCAGAAAACACAAACAGAGAGGCTGTTGCAAGATCTGGGATGGAGATAGCCACAACACACCAGATAGTTCTGCTTTCATCCAGGCATAAGCAGAAAACTTTTTGTGGAATTCAGGTGAAATTTAACCAGAAAATCACCGTCACAGTGGTTTTGGAGAAATGCACACTCTTTCTGTTGGGCAAGTGGATCCAATGGCATCTTTATAAACATAAATATCGTGTTTTCTCGGGTTTCTGAAGCTTTCTCACTTGAAAATTTGAATGTGTGGAGGATTTGACTCCATGTGGAACGAATTAGCGTTTGCAGGCAGGAAACAAAAAGTTACATGCTAATATACATTCAAAACCATAAAGTCCGTAGAGAATGTCGAGAATGCAGAAACAAACATAGAGGCTGTAGCAAGGTCTGGGATTGAGATAGCCACAGACACCAAATAGTCATGCTTTCATCCAGGCATATCCAGACCAAGTGTTGTGGAATTCGGTGTAATTTAACCAGAAAATCACCGTCAAAGTGGTTTTGGAGAAAGGCACAAACTTTCTATTCTGCAAGTGGATTCAAGAGCATGTTTACACACACAAATATCATGTTTTCTTTGGTTTCTGGCACTTTCTGTGTAGAAAACTCAAATATGGGGAGGATTTGACTCTATATGGAACGAATTAGCGTTTGCAGGCAGAAAACAAAAAGTTACATGCCAAAATGCATTCAAAACCATAAAGTCCGTAGAGAATGTCGAGAAAGCAGAAACAAACATAGAGGCTGTAGCAAGGTCTGGGATTGAGATAGCCACAGACACCAAATAGTCATGCTTTCATCCAGGCATATCCAGACCAAGTGTTGTGGAATTCGGTGTAATTTTCCAAAAATAATCACCGTGAAAGTGGTTTTGGAGCAAAGCACAAATTTCTGTTTGGAAAGTGGATCCAATGTCATGTTTACAAACAGAAATATCATGTTTTCTCAGGTTTCTAAAGCTTTCTGCATAGAAAAATCGAATGTGTGCAGGATTTGACTGCATGTGGAACCAATTAGCGTTTGCCAGCAGAAAATAAAAAGTCACATGCTAAAATGCATTCCAAATCGTAAAGTTCGTAGAGAAAGTGCAGAAACACAAACACAGAGTCTGAGGCAAGATCCGGGATTGAAATAGCCACAACACACCAGATATTTCTGCTTTCATCTGGACATATACAGACAAAGTGTTGAGGAATTCAGGTGAAATTTAACCAAACTATCACTGTCCAAGTGGTTTTGGAGAAAAGCACAATCTTTCTATTCTGCAAGTGGATCCAATGTCAAGTTTACAAACACAAATATCATGTGTTCTCAGGTATCTGAAGCTTTCTTCCTAGAAAACTCGAATATGTGGAGGATTTGACTCCATGTGGAACGAATTAGCCTTTGCAGGCAGAAAAGAAATAGTTACATGCTAAAGTGCACTCAAAACCGTCAAGTCCATAGATAATGTCCAGAAAACACAAACAGAGAGGCTGTTGCAAGATCTGGGATGGAGATAGCCACAACACACCAGATAGTTCTGCTTTCATCCAGGCATAAGCAGAAAACTTTTTGTGGAATTCAGGTGAAATTTAACCAGAAAATCACCGTCACAGTGGTTTTGGAGAAATGCACACTCTTTCTGTTGGGCAAGTGGATCCAATGGCATCTTTATAAACATAAATATCGTGTTTTCTCGGGTTTCTGAAGCTTTCTCACTTGAAAATTTGAATGTGTGGAGGATTTGACTCCATGTGGAACGAATTAGCGTTTGCAGGCAGGAAACAAAAAGTTACATGCTAATATACATTCAAAACCATAAAGTCCGTAGAGAATGTCGAGAATGCAGAAACAAACATAGAGGCTGTAGCAAGGTCTGGGATTGAGATAGCCACAGACACCAAATAGTCATGCTTTCATCCAGGCATATCCAGACCAAGTGTTGTGGAATTCGGTGTAATTTAACCAGAAAATCACCGTCAAAGTGGTTTTGGAGAAAGGCACAAACTTTCTATTCTGCAAGTGGATTCAAGAGCATGTTTACACACACAAATATCATGTTTTCTTTGGTTTCTGGCACTTTCTGTGTAGAAAACTCAAATATGGGGAGGATTTGACTCTATATGGAACGAATTAGCGTTTGCAGGCAGAAAACAAAAAGTTACATGCCAAAATGCATTCAAAACCATAAAGTCCGTAGAGAATGTCGAGAAAGCAGAAACAAACATAGAGGCTGTAGCAAGGTCTGGGATTGAGATAGCCACAGACACCAAATAGTCATGCTTTCATCCAGGCATATCCAGACCAAGTGTTGTGGAATTCGGTGTAATTTTCCAAAAATAATCACCGTGAAAGTGGTTTTGGAGCAAAGCACAAATTTCTGTTTGGGAAGTGGATCCAATGTCATGTTTACAAACAGAAATATCATGTTTTCTCAGGTTTCTAAAGCTTTCTGCATAGAAAAATCGAATGTGTGCAGGATTTGACTGCATGTGGAACCAATTAGCGTTTGCCAGCAGAAAATAAAAAGTCACATGCTAAAATGCATTCCAAATCGTAAAGTTCGTAGAGAAAGTGCAGAAACACAAACACAGAGTCTGAGGCAAGATCCGGGATTGAAATAGCCACAACACACCAGATATTTCTGCTTTCATCTGGACATATACAGACAAAGTGTTGAGGAATTCAGGTGAAATTTAACCAAACTATCACTGTCCAAGTGGTTTTGGAGAAAAGCACAATCTTTCTATTCTGCAAGTGGATCCAATGTCAAGTTTACAAACACAAATATCATGTGTTCTCAGGTATCTGAAGCTTTCTTCCTAGAAAACTCGAATATGTGGAGGATTTGACTCCATGTGGAACGAATTAGCCTTTGCAGGCAGAAAAGAAATAGTTACATGCTAAAGTGCACTCAAAACCGTCAAGTCCATAGATAATGTCCAGAAAACACAAACAGAGAGGCTGTTGCAAGATCTGGGATGGAGATAGCCACAACACACCAGATAGTTCTGCTTTCATCCAGGCATAAGCAGAAAACTTTTTGTGGAATTCAGGTGAAATTTAACCAGAAAATCACCGTCACAGTGGTTTTGGAGAAATGCACACTCTTTCTGTTGGGCAAGTGGATCCAATGGCATCTTTATAAACATAAATATCGTGTTTTCTCGGGTTTCTGAAGCTTTCTCACTTGAAAATTTGAATGTGTGGAGGATTTGACTCCATGTGGAACGAATTAGCGTTTGCAGGCAGGAAACAAAAAGTTACATGCTAATATACATTCAAAACCATAAAGTCCGTAGAGAATGTCGAGAATGCAGAAACAAACATAGAGGCTGTAGCAAGGTCTGGGATTGAGATAGCCACAGACACCAAATAGTCATGCTTTCATCCAGGCATATCCAGACCAAGTGTTGTGGAATTCGGTGTAATTTAACCAGAAAATCACCGTCAAAGTGGTTTTGGAGAAAGGCACAAACTTTCTATTCTGCAAGTGGATTCAAGAGCATGTTTACACACACAAATATCATGTTTTCTTTGGTTTCTGGCACTTTCTGTGTAGAAAACTCAAATATGGGGAGGATTTGACTCTATATGGAACGAATTAGCGTTTGCAGGCAGAAAACAAAAAGTTACATGCCAAAATGCATTCAAAACCATAAATCCGAAGAGAATGTCCAGAAAATACAAACACACACACAGGCTGTAGCAAGATCTGGGATCGAGATAGCCACAAACACCAGATATTTCTGCTTTCATCCAGGCATATCCGGACAAAGTGTTTTGGAATTTGGGTGAAATTTAACCAAAAATATGACCGTCAAATTGGTTTTGGAGAAAAGCACAATCTTTCTGTCCAGGAAGTGGAGCCAATGTCATGTTTACAAGCACAAAAAATATCGTGTTTTCTCGGTTTTCTTAAGCTTTCTGCCTAGAACACTCGAAGGTGTGGAGGATTTGACTCCATGTGGAGCCTATTAGCGTTTGCCAGCAGAAAAGAAAGTGTTAGATGCTAAAATGCATTCCAAACCGTCAAGTCCGAAGAGAATGTCCAGAAAACACCAACAAACACAGAGGCTGTAGCAAGATCTGGGATGGAGATAACCACAACACACCAGCTACTTCTGCTTTCATCCAGGCATATCCAGAGAAGTGTTGTGGAATTCAGGTGAAATTAACCAAAAAATCACAGTCAAAGTGGTTTGGAGAAAAGCACAATCTTTCCGTACGGCAGGTGGATCCAATGTCATGTTGACAACACAAATATCATGTTTTCTCGGGTTTCTCAAGCTTTCTCACTTGAAAATTTGAATGTGTGGAGGATTTGACTCCATGTGGAACGAATTAGCGTTTGCAGGCAGGAAACAAAAAGTTACATGCTAATATACATTCAAAACCATAAAGTCCGTAGAGAATGTCGAGAAAGCAGAAACAAACATAGAGGCTGTAGCAAGGTCTGGGATTGAGATAGCCACAGACACCAAATAGTCATGCTTTCATCCAGGCATATCCAGACCAAGTGTTGTGGAATTCGGTGTAATTTTCCAAAAAAAATCACCGTGAAAGTGGTTTTGGAGCAAAGCACAAATTTCTGTTCGGGAAGTGGATCCAATGTCATGTTTACAAACAGAAATATCATGTTTTCTCAGGTTTCTAAAGCTTTCTGCATAGAAAAATCGAATGTGTGCAGGATTTGACTGCATGTGGAACCAATTAGCGTTTGCCAGCAGAAAATAAAAAGTCACATGCTAAAATGCATTCCAAATCGTAAAGTTCGTAGAGAAAGTGCAGAAACACAAACACAGAGTCTGAGGCAAGATCCGGGATTGAAATAGCCACAACACACCAGATATTTCTGCTTTCATCTGGACATATACAGACAAAGTGTTGAGGAATTCAGGTGAAATTTAACCAAACTATCACTGTCCAAGTGGTTTTGGAGAAAAGCACAATCTTTCTATTCTGCAAGTGGATCCAATGTCAAGTTTACAAACACAAATATCATGTGTTCTCAGGTATCTGAAGCTTTCTTCCTAGAAAACTCGAATATGTGGAGGATTTGACTCCATGTGGAACGAATTAGCCTTTGCAGGCAGAAAAGAAATAGTTACATGCTAAAGTGCACTCAAAACCGTCAAGTCCATAGATAATGTCCAGAAAACACAAACAGAGAGGCTGTTGCAAGATCTGGGATGGAGATAGCCACAACACACCAGATAGTTCTGCTTTCATCCAGGCATAAGCAGAAAACTTTTTGTGGAATTCAGGTGAAATTTAACCAGAAAATCACCGTCACAGTGGTTTTGGAGAAATGCACACTCTTTCTGTTGGGCAAGTGGATCCAATGGCATCTTTATAAACATAAATATCGTGTTTTCTCGGGTTTCTGAAGCTTTCTGCCTACAACACTCGATTGTGTGGAGGATTTGACTCCGTGTGTAACCAATTAGCATTTGTCGGCAGAAAAACAAAAGTTACATGCTAACATGCATTCCAAACCATCAAGTTCGTAGAGAATGTCCAGAAAACACAAACACACACAGAGGCTGTAGCAAGATCTGGGATGGAGATAGCCACAGCACACCAGATAATTCTGCTTTCCTCCAGGCAGAAACCGAAAAATTTGGGGGGAATTCAGTGAAATTTAATCAAAAAATCACAGTCAAAGTGGTTTGGAGAAAAGCACAATCTTTCCGTACGGCAGGTGGATCCAATGTCATGTTGACAACACAAATATCATGTTTTCTCGGGTTTCTGATGTTTTCTGCATAGAAAACTCGAATGTGTGGAGGATTTGACTCCATGTGGAAGAAATTAGCCTATGCCGTCAGAAAACAAAATGTTACATGCTAAAATGCATTCAAAACCGTCAAGTCCATAAAGATTGTCCAGAAAACACAAACACACACAGAGGCTGTAGCAAGATCTGGGATGGAGATAGCCACAACACACCAGATAGTTCTGCTTTCATCCAGGCATATCCGGACAAAGTTTTGGTGAATTCAGTGTACTTTTGCCTAAATAGCAATGTCAAAGTGGTTTTATTTTTCAACGGAAATAATTTTTCTCTCGGGTTTCTGAAGCGTTCTGCCTAGAAAATCTGAATGTGTGGAGGATTTGACTCCATGTGGAACCAATTAGCGTTTTCAGGCAGAAAACAAAAAGTTACATACTAAAATGCATTCCAAACCATCAAGACAGTAGAGAATGTCCAGAAAACACAAAGAAACACAGAGGCTATAGAAAGATCTGGCTTTCAGAGAGCCAGAACACACCAGATATTTCTGCTTTCATCCAGGCATATCCAGACCAAGTGTTGTGGAATTCGGTGTAATTTAACCAGAAAATCACCGTCAAAGTGGTTTTGGAGAAAGGCACACACTTTCTATTCTGCAAGTGGATTCAAGAGCATGTTTACACACACGAATATCATGTTTTCTTTGGTTTCTGGCACTTTCTGTGTAGAAAACTCAAATATGGGGAGGATTTGACTCTATATGGAACGAATTAGCGTTTGCAGGCAGAAAACAAAAAGTTACATGCCAAAATGCATTCAAAACCATAAAGTCCGTAGAGAATGTCGAGAAAGCAGAAACAAACATAGAGGCTGTAGCAAGGTCTGGGATTGAGATAGCCACAGACACCAAATAGTCATGCTTTCATCCAGGCATATCCAGACCAAGTGTTGTGGAATTCGGTGTAATTTTCCAAAAATAATCACCGTGAAAGTGGTTTTGGAGCAAAGCACAAATTTCTGTTTGGGAAGTGGATCCAATGTCATGTTTACAAACAGAAATATCATGTTTTCTCAGGTTTCTAAAGCTTTCTGCATAGAAAAATCGAATGTGTGCAGGATTTGACTGCATGTGGAACCAATTAGCGTTTGCCAGCAGAAAATAAAAAGTCACATGCTAAAATGCATTCCAAATCGTAAAGTTCGTAGAGAAAGTGCAGAAACACAAACACAGAGTCTGAGGCAAGATCCGGGATTGAAATAGCCACAACACACCAGATATTTCTGGTATCATCCGGACATATACAGACAAAGTGTTGAGGAATTCAGGTGAAATTTAACCAAACTATCACTGTCAAAGTGGTTTTGGAGAAAAGCACAATCTTTCTATTCTGCAAGTGGATCCAATGTCAAGTTTACAAACACAAATATCATGTGTTCTCAGGTATCTGAAGCTTTCTTCCTAGAAAACTCGAATATGTGGAGGATTTGACTCCATGTGGAACGAATTAGCCTTTGCAGGCAGAAAAGAAATAGTTACATGCTAAAGTGCACTCAAAACCGTCAAGTCCATAGATAATGTCCAGAAAACACAAACAGAGAGGCTGTTGCAAGATCTGGGATGGAGATAGCCACAACACACCAGATAGTTCTGCTTTCATCCAGGCATAAGCAGAAAACTTTTTGTGGAATTCAGGTGAAATTTAACCAGAAAATCACCGTCACAGTGGTTTTGGAGAAATGCACACTCTTTCTGTTGGGCAAGTGGATCCAATGGCATCTTTATAAACATAAATATCGTGTTTTCTCGGGTTTCTGAAGCTTTCTCACTTGAAAATTTGAATGTGTGGAGGATTTGACTCCATGTGGAACGAATTAGCGTTTGCAGGCAGGAAACAAAAAGTTACATGCTAATATACATTCAAAACCATAAAGTCCGTAGAGAATGTCGAGAATGCAGAAACAAACATAGAGGCTGTAGCAAGGTCTGGGATTGAGATAGCCACAGACACCAAATAGTCATGCTTTCATCCAGGCATATCCAGACCAAGTGTTGTGGAATTCGGTGTAATTTAACCAGAAAATCACCGTCAAAGTGGTTTTGGAGAAAGGCACAAACTTTCTATTCTGCAAGTGGATTCAAGAGCATGTTTACACACACAAATATCATGTTTTCTTTGGTTTCTGGCACTTTCTGTGTAGAAAACTCAAATATGGGGAGGATTTGACTCTATATGGAACGAATTAGCGTTTGCAGGCAGAAAACAAAAAGTTACATGCCAAAATGCATTCAAAACCATAAAGTCCGTAGAGAATGTCCAGAAAATACAAACACACACACAGGCTGTAGCAAGATCTGGGATCGAGATAGCCACAAACACCAGATATTTCTGCTTTCATCCAGGCATATCCGGACAAAGTGTTTTGGAATTTGGGTGAAATTTAACCAAAAATATGACCGTCAAATTGGTTTTGGAGAAAAGCACAATCTTTCTGTCCAGGAAGTGGAGCCAATGTCATGTTTACAAGCACAAAAAATATCGTGTTTTCTCGGTTTTCTTAAGCTTTCTGCCTAGAACACTCGAAGGTGTGGAGGATTTGACTCCATGTGGAGCCTATTAGCGTTTGCCAGCAGAAAAGAAAGTGTTAGATGCTAAAATGCATTCCAAACCGTCAAGTCCGAAGAGAATGTCCAGAAAACACCAACAAACACAGAGGCTGTAGCAAGATCTGGGATGGAGATAACCACAACACACCAGCTACTTCTGCTTTCATCCAGGCATATCCAGAGAAGTGTTGTGGAATTCAGGTGAAATTAACCAAAAAATCACAGTCAAAGTGGTTTGGAGAAAAGCACAATCTTTCCGTACGGCAGGTGGATCCAATGTCATGTTGACAACACAAATATCATGTTTTCTCGGGTTTCTCAAGCTTTCTCACTTGAAAATTTGAATGTGTGGAGGATTTGACTCCATGTGGAACGAATTAGCGTTTGCAGGCAGGAAACAAAAAGTTACATGCTAATATACATTCAAAACCATAAAGTCCGTAGAGAATGTCGAGAAAGCAGAAACAAACATAGAGGCTGTAGCAAGGTCTGGGATTGAGATAGCCACAGACACCAAATAGTCATGCTTTCATCCAGGCATATCCAGACCAAGTGTTGTGGAATTCGGTGTAATTTTCCAAAAAAAATCACCGTGAAAGTGGTTTTGGAGCAAAGCACAAATTTCTGTTCGGGAAGTGGATCCAATGTCATGTTTACAAACAGAAATATCATGTTTTCTCAGGTTTCTAAAGCTTTCTGCATAGAAAAATCGAATGTGTGCAGGATTTGACTGCATGTGGAACCAATTAGCGTTTGCCAGCAGAAAATAAAAAGTCACATGCTAAAATGCATTCCAAATCGTAAAGTTCGTAGAGAAAGTGCAGAAACACAAACACAGAGTCTGAGGCAAGATCCGGGATTGAAATAGCCACAACACACCAGATATTTCTGCTTTCATCTGGACATATACAGACAAAGTGTTGAGGAATTCAGGTGAAATTTAACCAAACTATCACTGTCCAAGTGGTTTTGGAGAAAAGCACAATCTTTCTATTCTGCAAGTGGATCCAATGTCAAGTTTACAAACACAAATATCATGTTTTCTCAGGTATCTGAAGCTTTCTTCCTAGAAAACTCGAATATGTGGAGGATTTGACTCCATGTGGAACGAATTAGCCTTTGCAGGCAGAAAAGAAATAGTTACATGCTAAAGTGCACTCAAAACCGTCAAGTCCATAGATAATGTCCAGAAAACACAAACAGAGAGGCTGTTGCAAGATCTGGGATGGAGATAGCCACAACACACCAGATAGTTCTGCTTTCATCCAGGCATAAGCAGAAAACTTTTTGTGGAATTCAGGTGAAATTTAACCAGAAAATCACCGTCACAGTGGTTTTGGAGAAATGCACACTCTTTCTGTTGGGCAAGTGGATCCAATGGCATCTTTATAAACATAAATATCGTGTTTTCTCGGGTTTCTGAAGCTTTCTGCCTACAACACTCGATTGTGTGGAGGATTTGACTCCGTGTGTAACCAATTAGCATTTGTCGGCAGAAAAACAAAAGTTACATGCTAACATGCATTCCAAACCATCAAGTTC
This sequence comes from Oryctolagus cuniculus, assembly GCF_051225735.1. Classification (NCBI taxonomy): domain Eukaryota; kingdom Metazoa; phylum Chordata; class Mammalia; order Lagomorpha; family Leporidae; genus Oryctolagus; species Oryctolagus cuniculus. The sequence continues at coordinate 51,239,122 of NC_142877.1, forward strand.
GTAGAGAATGTCCAGAAAACACAAACACACACAGAGGCTGTAGCAAGATCTGGGATGGAGATAGCCACAGCACACCAGATAATTCTGCTTTCCTCCAGGCAGAAACCGAAAAATTTGGGGGGAATTCAGTGAAATTTAATCAAAAAATCACAGTCAAAGTGGTTTGGAGAAAAGCACAATCTTTCCGTACGGCAGGTGGATCCAATGTCATGTTGACAACACAAATATCATGTTTTCTCGGGTTTCTGATGTTTTCTGCATAGAAAACTCGAATGTGTGGAGGATTTGACTCCATGTGGAAGAAATTAGCCTATGCCGTCAGAAAACAAAATGTTACATGCTAAAATGCATTCAAAACCGTCAAGTCCATAAAGATTGTCCAGAAAACACAAACACACACAGAGGCTGTAGCAAGATCTGGGATGGAGATAGCCACAACACACCAGATAGTTCTGCTTTCATCCAGGCATATCCGGACAAAGTTTTGGTGAATTCAGTGTACTTTTGCCTAAATAGCAATGTCAAAGTGGTTTTATTTTTCAACGGAAATAATTTTTCTCTCGGGTTTCTGAAGCGTTCTGCCTAGAAATTCTGAATGTGTGGAGGATTTGACTCCATGTGGAACCAATTAGCGTTTTCAGGCAGAAAACAAAAAGTTACATACTAAAATGCATTCCAAACCATCAAGACAGTAGAGAATGTCCAGAAAACACAAAGAAACACAGAGGCTATAGAAAGATCTGGCTTTCAGAGAGCCAGAACACACCAGATATTTCTGCTTTCATCCAGGCATATCCAGACCAAGTGTTGTGGAATTCGGTGTAATTTAACCAGAAAATCACCGTCAAAGTGGTTTTGGAGAAAGGCACAAACTTTCTATTCTGCAAGTGGATTCAAGAGCATGTTTACACACACGAATATCATGTTTTCTTTGGTTTCTGGCACTTTCTGTGTAGAAAACTCAAATATGGGGAGGATTTGACTCTATATGGAACGAATTAGCGTTTGCAGGCAGAAAACAAAAAGTTACATGCCAAAATGCATTCAAAACCATAAAGTCCGTAGAGAATGTCCAGAAAATACAAACACACGCACAGGCTGTAGCAAGATCTGGGATCGAGATAGCCACAAACACCAGATATTTCTGCTTTCATCCAGGCGTATCCGGACAAAGTGTTGTGGAATTTGGGTGAAATTTAACCAAAAATATGACCGTCAAATTGGTTTTGGAGAAAAGCACAATCTTTCTGTTCAGGAAGTGGAGCCAATGTCATGTTTACAAGCACAAAAAATATCGTGTTTTCTCGGTTTTCTTAAGCTTTCTGCCTAGAACACTCGAAGGTGTGGAGGATTTGACTCCATGTGGAGCCTATTAGCGTTTGCCAGCAGAAAAGAAAGTGTTAGATGCTAAAGTGCATTCCGAACCGTCAAGTCCGAAGAGAATGTCCAGAAAACACCAACAAACACAGAGGCTGTAGCAAGATCTGGGATGGAGATAGCCACAACACACCAGCTACTTCTGCTTTCATCCAGGCATATCCAGAGAAGTGTTGTGGAATTCAGGTGAAATTAACCAAAAAATCACAGTCAAAGTGGTTTGGAGAAAAGCACAATCTTTCCGTACGGCAGGTGGACCCAATGTCATGTTGACAACACAAATATCATGTTTTCTCGGGTTTCTGAAGCTTTCTCACTTGAAAATTTGAATGTGTGGAGGATTTGACTCCATGTGGAACGAATTAGCGTTTGCAGGCAGGAAACAAAAAGTTACATGCTAATATACATTCAAAACCATAAAGTCTGTAGAGAATGTCGAGAAAGCAGAAACAAACATAGAGGCTGTAGCAAGATCTGGGATTGAGATAGCCACAGACACCAAATAGTCATGCTTTCATCCAGGCATATCCAGACCAAGTGTTGTTGAATTCGGTGTAATTTTCCAAAAAAAATCACCGTGAAAGTGGTTTTGGAGCAAAGCACAAATTTCTGTTCGGGAAGTGGATCCAATGTCATGTTTACAAACAGAAATATCATGTTTTCTCAGGTTTCTAAAGCTTTCTGCATAGAAAAATCGAATGTGTGCAGGATTTGACTGCATGTGGAACCAATTAGCGTTTGCCAGCAGAAAATAAAAAGTCACATGCTAAAATGCATTCCAAATCGTAAAGTTCGTAGAGAAAGTGAAGAAACACAAACACAGAGTCTGAGGCAAGATCTGGGATTGAAATAGCCACAACACACCAGATATTTCTGGTATCATCCGGACATATACAGACAAAGTGTTGAAGAATTCAGGTGAAATTTAACCAAACTATCGCTGTCAAAGTGGTTTTGGAGAAAAGCACAATCTTTCTATTCTGCAAGTGGATCCAATGTCAAGTTTACAAACACAAATATCATGTGTTCTCAGGTATCTGAAGCTTTCTTCCTAGAAAACTCGAATATGTGGAGGATTTGACTCCATGTGGAACGAATTAGCCTTTGCAGGCAGAAAAGAAATAGTTACATGCTAAAGTGCACTCAAAACCGTCAAGTCCATAGATAATGTCCAGAAAACACAAACAGAGAGGCTGTTGCAAGATCTGGGATGGAGATAGCCACAACACACCAGATAGTTCTGCTTTCATCCAGGCATAAGCAGAAAACTTTTTGTGGAATTCAGGTGAAATTTAACCAGAAAATCACCGTCACAGTGGTTTTGGAGAAATGCACACTCTTTCTGTTGGGCAAGTGGACCCAATGGCATCTTTATAAACATAAATATCGTGTTTTCTCGGGTTTCTGAAGCTTTCTGCCTACAACACTCGAATGTGTGGAGGATTTGACTCCGTGTGTAACCAATTAGCATTTGTCGGCAGAAAAACAAAAGTTACATGCTAACATGCATTCCAAACCATCAAGTTCGTAGAGAATGTCCAGAAAACACAAACACACACAGAGGCTGTAGCAAGATCTGGGATGGAGATAGCCACAGCACACCAGATAATTCTGCTTTCATCCAGGCAGAACTGAAAAATTTGGGGGGAATTCAGTGAAATTTAATCAAAAAATCACTGTCAAAGTGGATTTGGAGAAAAGCACAATCTTACTGAATGGCAAGTGGATCCAATGTCATGTTGACAACACAAATATCATGTTTTCTCGGGTTTCTGATGTTTTCTGCATAGAAAACTCGAATGTGTGGAGGATTTGACTCCATGTGGAACAAATTAGCCTATGCCGTCAGAAAACAAAATGTTACATGCTAAAATGCATTCAAAACCGTCAAGTCCATAAAGATTGTCCAGAAAACACAAACACACACAGAGGCTGTAGCAAGATCTGGGATGGAGATAGCCACAACACACCAGTTACTTCTGCTTTCATCCAGGCATATCCAGAGAAGTGTTGTGGAATTCAGGTGAAATTAACCAAAAAATCACAGTCAAAGTGGTTTGGAGAAAAGCACAATCTTTCCGTATGGCAGGTGGATCCAATGTCATGTTGACAACACAAATATCATGTTTTCTCGGGTTTCTGAGGCTTTCTCACTTGAAAATTTGGATGTGTGGAGGATTTGACACCATGTGGAACGAATTAGCGTTTGCAGGCAGGAAACAAAAAGTTACATGCTAATATACATTCAAAACCATAAAGTCCGTAGAGAATGTCGAGAAAGCAGAAACAAACATAGAGGCTGTAGCAAGGTCTAGGATTAAGATAGCCACAGACACCAAATAGTCATGCTTTCATCCAGGCATATCCAGAGAAGTGTTGTGGAATTCAGGTGAAATTAACCAAAAAATCACAGTCAAAGTGGTTTGGAGAAAAGCACAATCTTTCCGTATGGCAGGTGGACCCAATGTTATGTTGACAACACAAATATCATGTTTTCTCGGGTTTCTGAAGCTTTCTCACTTGAAAATTTGAATGTGTGGAGGATTTGACTCCATGTGGAACGAATTAGTGTTTGCAGGCAGGAAACAAAAAGTTACATGCTAATATACATTCAAAACCATAAAGTCCGTAGAGAATGTCGAGAAAGCAGAAACAAACATAGAGGCTGTAGCAAGGTCTGGGATTGAGATAGCCACAGACACCAAATAGTCATGCTTTCATCCAGGCATATCCAGACCAAGTGTTGTGGAATTCGGTGTAATTTAACCAGAAAATCACCGTCAAAGTGGTTTTGGAGAAAGGCACAAACTTTCTATTCTGCAAGTGGATTCAAGAGCATGTTTACACACACAAATATCATGTTTTCTTTGGTTTCTGGCACTTTCTGTGTAGAAAACTCAAATATGGGGAGGATTTGACTCTATATGGAACGAATTAGCGTTTGCAGGCATAAAACAAAAAGTTACATGCCAAAATGCATCCAAAACCATAAAGTCCGTAGAGAATGTCGAGAAAGCAGAAACAAACATAGAGGCTGTAGCAAGGTCTGGGATTGAGATAGCCACAGACACCAAATAGTCATGCTTTCATCCAGGCATATCCAGACCAAGTGTTGTGGAATTCGGTGTAATTTTCCAAAAATAATCACCGTCAAAGTGGTTTTGGAGCAAAGCACAAATTTCTGTTCGGGAAGTGGATCCAATGTCATGTTTACAAACAGAAATATCATGTTTTCTCAGGTTTCTAAAGCTTTCTGCATAGAAAAATCGAATGTGTGCAGGATTTGACTGCATGTGGAACCAATTAGCGTTTGCCAGCAGAAAATAAAAAGTCACATGCTAAAATGCATTCCAAATCGTAAAGTTCGTAGAGAAAGTGCAGAAACACAAACACAGAGTCTGAGGCAAGATCCGGGATTGAAATAGCCACAACACACCAGATATTTCTGCTTTCATCTGGACATATACAGACAAAGTGTTGAGGAATTCAGGTGAAATTTAACCAAACTATCGCTGTCAAAGTGGTTTTGGAGAAAAGCACAATCTTTCTATTCTGCAAGTGGATCCAATGTCAAGTTTACAAACACAAATATCATGTTTTCTCAGGTATCTGAAGCTTTCTTCCTAGAAAACTCGAATATGTGGAGGATTTGACTCCATGTGGAACGAATTAGCCTTTGCAGGCAGAAAAGAAATAGTTACATGCTAAAGTGCACTCAAAACTGTCAAGTCCATAGATAATGTCCAGAAAACACAAACAGAGAGGCTGTTGCAAGATCTGGGATGGAGATAGCCACAACACACCAGATAGTTCTGCTTTCATCCAGGCATAAGCAGAAAACTTTTTGTGGAATTCAGGTGAAATTTAACCAGAAAATCACCGTCACAGTGGTTTTGGAGAAATGCACAATCTTTCTGTTGGGCAAGTGGATCCAATGGCATCTTTATAAACATAAATATCGTGTTTTCTCGGGTTTCTGAAGCTTTCTGCCTACAACACTCGAATGTGTGGAGGATTTGACTCCGTGTGTAACCAATTAGCATTTGTCGGCAGAAAAACAAAAGTTACATGCTAACATGCATTCCAAACCATCAAGTTCGTAGAGAATGTCCAGAAAACACAAACACACACAGAGGCTGTAGCAAGATCTGGGATGGAGATAGCCACAGCACACCAGATAATTCTGCTTTCCTCCAGGCAGAAACCGAAAAATTTGGGGGGAATTCAGTGAAATTTAATCAAAAAATCACTGTCAAAGTGGTTTGGAGAAAAGCACAATCTTTCCGTACGGCAGGTGGATCCAATGTCATGTTGACAACACAAATATCATGTTTTCTCGGGTTTCTGATGTTTTCTGCATAGAAAACTCGAATGTGTGGAGGATTTGACTCCATGTGGAACAAATTAGCCTATGCCGTCAGAAAACAAAATGTTACATGCTAAAATGCATTCAAAACCGTCAAGTCCATAAAGATTGTCCAGAAAACACAAACACACACAGAGGCTGTAGCAAGATCTGGGATGGAGATAGCCACAACACACCAGATAGTTCTGCTTTCATCCAGGCATATCCGGACAAAGTTTTGGTGAATTCAGTGTACTTTTGCCTAAATAGCAATGTCAAAGTGGTTTTATTTTTCAACGGAAATAATTTTTCTCTCGGGTTTCTGAAGCCTTCTGCCTAGAAAATCTGAATGTGTGGAGGATTTGACTCCATGTGGAACCAATTAGCGTTTTCAGGCAGAAAACAAAAAGTTACATACTAAAATGCATTCCAAACCATCAAGACCGAGGGAATGTCCAGAAAACACAAAGAAACACAGAGGCTATAGCAAGATCTGGCTTTCAGGTAGCCAGAACACACCAGATATTTCTGCTTTCATCCAGGCATATCCAGACCAAGTGTTGTGGAATTCGGTGTAATTTAACCAGAAAATCACCGTCAAAGTGGTTTTGGAGAAAGGCACAAACTTTCTATTCTGCAAGTGGATTCAAGAGCATGTTTACACACACGAATATCATGTTTTCTTTGGTTTCTGGCACTTTCTGTGTAGAAAACTCAAATATGGGGAGGATTTGACTCTATATGGAACGAATTAGCGTTTGCAGGCAGAAAACAAAAAGTTACATGCCAAAATGCATTCAAAACCATAAAGTCCGTAGAGACTGTCCAGAAAATACAAACACACACACAGGCTGTAGCAAGATCTGGGATCGAGATAGCCACAAACACCAGATATTTCTGCTTTCATCCAGGCATATCCGGACAAAGTGTTGTGGAATTTGGGTGAAATTTAACCAAAAATATGACCGTCAAATTGGTTTTGGAGAAAAGCACAATCTTTCTGTTCAGGAAGTGGAGCCAATGTCATGTTTACAAGCACAAATATCGTGTTTTCTCGGTTTTCTTAAGCTTTCTGCCTAGAACACTCGAAGGTGTGGAGGATTTGACTCCATGTGGAGCCTATTAGCGTTTGCCAGCAGAAAAGAAAGTGTTAGATGCTAAAATGCATTCCAAACCATCAAGTCCGAAGAGAATGTCCAGAAAACACCAACAAACACAGAGGCTGTAGCAAGATCTGGGATGGAGATAGCCACAACACACCAGCTACTTCTGCTTTCATCCAGGCATATCCAGAGAAGTGTTGTGGAATTCAGGTGAAATTAACCAAAAAATCACAGTCAAAGTGGTTTGGAGAAAAGCACAATCTTTCCGTACGGCAGGTGGATCCAATGTCATGTTGACAACACAAATATCATGTTTTCTCGGGTTTCTGAAGCTTTCTCACTTGAAAATTTGAATGTGTGGAGGATTTGACACCATGTGGAACGAATTAGCGTTTGCAGGCAGGAAACAAAAAGTTACATGCTAATATACATTCAAAACCATAAAGTCCGTAGAGAATGTCGAGAAAGCAGAAACAAACATAGAGGCTGTAGCAAGGTCTGGGATTGAGATAGCCACAGACACCAAATAGTCATGCTTTCATCCAGGCATATCCAGACCAAGTGTTGTGGAATTCGGTGTAATTTTCCAAAACAAATCACCGTGAAAGTGGTTTTGGAGCAAAGCACAAATTTCTGTTCGGGAAGTGGATCCAATGTCATGTTTACAAACAGAAATATCATGTTTTCTCAGGTTTCTAAAGCTTTCTGCATAGAAAAATCGAATGTGTGCAGGATTTGACTGCATGTGGAACCAATTAGCGTTTGCCAGCAGAAAATAAAAAGTCACATGCTAAAATGCATTCCAAATCGTAAAGTTCTTAGAGAAAGTGCAGAAACACAAACACAGAGTCTGAGGCAAGATCCGGGATTGAAATAGCCACAACACACCAGATATTTCTGCTTTCATCTGGACATATACAGACAAAGTGTTGAGGAATTCAGGTGAAATTTAACCAAACTATCGCTGTCAAAGTGGTTTTGGAGAAAAGCACAATCTTTCTATTCTGCAAGTGGATCCAATGTCAAGTTTACAAACACAAATATCATGTTTTCTCAGGTATCTGAAGCTTTCTTCCTAGAAAACTCGAATATGTGGAGGATTTGACTCCATGTGGAACGAATTAGCCTTTGCAGGCAGAAAAGAAATAGTTACATGCTAAAGTGCACTCAAAACCGTCAAGTCCATAGATAATGTCCAGAAAACACAAACAGAGAGGCTGTTGCAAGATCTGGGATGGAGATAGCCACAACACACCAGATAGTTCTGCTTTCATCCAGGCATAAGCAGAAAACTTTTTGTGGAATTCAGGTGAAATTTAACCAGAAAATCACCGTCACAGTGGTTTTGGAGAAATGCACACTCTTTCTGTTGGGCAAGTGGATCCAATGGCATCTTTATAAACATAAATATCGTGTTTTCTCGGGTTTCTGAAGCTTTCTGCCTACAACACTCGAATGTGTGGAGGATTTGACTCCGTGTGTAACCAATTAGCATTTGTCGGCAGAAAAACAAAAGTTACATGCTAACATGCATTCCAAACCATCAAGTTCGTAGAGAATGTCCAGAAAACACAAACACACACAGAGGATGTAACAAGATCTGGGATGGAGATAGCCACAGCACACCAGATAATTCTGCTTTCCTCCAGGCAGAAACCGAAAAATTTGGGGGGAATTCAGTGAAATTTAATCAAAAAATCACAGTCAAAGTGGTTTGGAGAAAAGCACAATCTTTCCGTACGGCAGGTGGATCCAATGTCATGTTGACAACACAAATATCATGTTTTCTCGGGTTTCTGATGTTTTCTGCATAGAAAACTCGAATGTGTGGAGGATTTGACTCCATGTGGAACAAAGTAGCCTATGCCGTCAGAAAACAAAATGTTACATGCTAAAATGCATTCAAAACCGTCAAGTCCATAAAGATTGTCCAGAAAACACAAACACACACAGAGGCTGTAGCAAGATCTGGGATGGAGATAGCCACAACACACCAGATAGTTCTGCTTTCATCCAGGCATATCCGGACAAAGTTTTGGTGAATTCAGTGTACTTTTGCCTAAACATCAATGTCAAAGTGTTTTTGGAGAAAAGCCGAATCTTTCTGTTCGGCAAATGTATCCAATATCATATTTTTCAACTGAAATAATTTTCTCTCAGGTTTCTGAAGCCTTCTGCCTAGAAAATCTGAGTGTGTGGAGGAATTGACTCCATGTGGAAGCAATTAGCGTTTTCAGGCAGAAAACAAAAAGTTACATACTAAAATGCATTCCAAACCATCAAGACCGAGGGAATGTCCAGAAAACACAAAGAAACATAGAGGCTATAGCAAGATCTGGCTTTCAGAGAGCCAGAACACACCAGATATTTCTGCTTTCATCCAGGCATATCCAGACCAAGTGTTGTGGAATTCGGTGTAATTTTCCAAAAATAATCACCGTCAAAGTGGTTTTGGAGCAAAGCACAAATTTCTGTTCGGGAAGTGGATCCAATGTCATGTTTACAAACAGAAATATCATGTTTTCTCAGGTTTCTAAAGCTTTCTGCATAGAAAAATCGAATGTGTGCAGGATTTGACTGCATGTGGAACCAATTAGCGTTTGCCAGCAGAAAATAAAAAGTCACATGCTAAAATGCTTTCAAATTGTAAAGTTCATAGAGAAAGTGCAGAAACACAAACACAGAGTCTGAGGCAAGATCCGGGATTGAAATAGCCACAACACACCAGATATTTCTGCTTTCATCCGGACATATACAGACAAAGTGTTGAGGAATTCAGGTGAAATTTAACCAAACTATCGCTGTCAAAGTGGTTTTGGAGAAAAGCACAATCTTTCTATTCTGCAAGTGGATCCAATGTCAAGTTTACAAACACAAATATCATGTGTTCTCAGGTATCTGAAGCTTTCTGACTAAAAAGCTAGAATGTGTGGAGGATTTGACTCCATGTGGAACGAATTAGCCTTTGCAGGCAGAAAAGAAATAGTTACATGCTAAAGTGCATTCAAAACTGTCAAGTCTGTAGAGAATGTCCAGAAAACACCAACAAACACAGAGGCTGTAGCAAGATCTGGGATGGATATAGCCACAACACACCAGCTACTTCTGCTTTCATCCAGGCATATCCAGAGAAGTGTTGTGGAATTCAGGTGAAATTAACCAAAAAATCACAGTCAAAGTGGTTTGGAGAAAAGCACAATCTTTCCGTACGGCAGGTGGATCCAATGTCATGTTTACAACACACATATCATGTTTCCTTTGTTTCTCAAGCTTTCTGCATAGAAAACTCAAATGTGCGGAGGGTTTGTACCATGTGCCACCAATGAGCGTGTGTCTACAGAAAACAAAAGTTACATGCTATAATGCATTCAATACCGTCAAGTCCGCAGGTAAATACTAGAAAACACAAACAAATACGGAGGCTGTATAAAGATCTGGGATGGAGATAGCCACAACGCACCAGATATTTCTGCTTTCGTCCAGGCACATCTGGACAATGTTTTGGTGAATTCGGTGTACTTTTGCCTAAATATCAATGTAAAAGTGGTTTTGGAAAAAAGGCACAATCTTTCTGTTCAGCACGTGGATCCAATGTCACCTCTATAAACAGAAATAGCATGTTTTCTCAGGTTTTTTATTATTCTGCCTAGAACAGTCAAATTTGTGGAGGATTTGACTCCACTTAGAACCAATTAGTGCTTGCCGTCAGAAAAACAAAAGTTACGTGCTAAAATGCATTGAAAAACGTCAAGTCCGTAGATAATGTCCAGAAAACACAAACAAACACAGAGGCTGTAGCAAGATCTGCGATGAAGATAGCCACAACACACCAGATATTTCTGCTTTTATCCAGGAATAAGCAGATAACTTTTTGTGGAATTCAGGTGAAATTTAACCAAAAAATCACCGTCAAAGTTCTTTTGGAGAAAAGCACAATCTTTCTGTTCGGCAAGTGGATCCAGTGTCATGTTTCAAAGCAGAAATATCATGTTTTCTCAGTTTCTGAAGTTTTCTGCCTAGAAAACTCGAATGTGAGGAAGATTTGACAGCTTTGGAACCAATTAGCATTTGCCAGCAGAAAACTAATAGTTACATGCGTAAATGCATTCAAAACTGTCAAGTTCATGGATCACAACCAGAAAACACAAACAAACACAGAGGCTGTAGTAAGATTGGGATGGAGATAGCCACAACACACCAGATATTTCTGCTTTCATCCAGGCATAATGGACAATGTGTTGTGCAATTCGGGTAAATTTAACCAAAAAATCACCGTCAATTGGTTTTGTAGAAAAGCACTATCGTTCTGTTCTGGAAGTGAATTCAATGTCATGTTCACAAACAGAAATAGCATGTTTTCTTAGGTTTCTAAAGCTTTCTGCATAGAAAAATTGAATGTGTGCAGGATATGACTGCGTGTGGAAATATTAGCGTTTGCCAGCATAAAACAAAAAGTTACATGCTAAAATGCTTTCAAAACCCTCAAGTGCATGATGTCCAGGTAACACAAACAATTAGAGAGGCTGTTAAGATCTGGGATGGAGATAGCCACAACACACCAGATATTTCTGCTTTCATCCAGGCATAAGCAGAAAACTTTTTGTGGAATTCGGGTGAAATTTATCCAAAAAATGACCGTCAACGTGGTTTTGCAGAAATGCACAATCCTTCTGTTGGGCAAGTGGAACCAATGGCATCTTTATAAACAGAAATATCATGTTGTCTTGGGTTTCTGAAGTTTTCTGCCTAGAACACTCAAATGTGTGGAGGATTTGACTCCATGTGAAAACAATTAGCATTTGTCGGCAGAAAAACAAAAGTTCCATTCTAAAATGCTTTGAAAAACGTCAAGTCCGTAGATAATGTTCAGAAAACACAAACAAACACAGAGGCTGTAGCAAGATCTGGGATGGAGATAGCCACAATACACCAGATATATTGCTTTTGTCCAGTCATATACAGACAAAGAGTGGTGGAATTCTGGTGAAATATAACCAAAAAAATCACCATCAAAGTGGTTTTGGAGAAAAGCACAATCTTTCTGTTTGGCAAGTGGAACCAATGTCATGTTTATCAACAGAAATATCGTGTTTTCTTGGGTTTCTGAAGCTTTCTGCCTAGAACATTTGAGTGTGTGGAGGATTTGACACCATGTGGAACCAATTAGCATTTGTCGGCAGAAAAACAAAAGTTACATGCTAAAATGCATTAAAAACCGTCAAGTTTGTAGAGAATGTCCAAAAAACACAAACAAACACAGATGCTGTAGCAAGATCTGGGATGGAGATAGCCACAATACACCAAATATTTTAGCTTTCATCCAAGCATATCCAGAAAAAGTGTTGTCGAATTCAGGTTTAATTTAATCAAAAAAGCACCATCAAAATGGTTTTGCAGAAAAGCACAATCTTTTTGTTCAGAAAGTGGATGCAATGTCATGTTTACAAAAAGAAATATAGTGTTTTCTCAGGATTCTAAAGCTATCTGCCTAGAAAACTCAAATGTGTGGAGGATTTGACACCATGTGGAACCAATTAGCATTTGTCAGAAGAATAACAAAAAATTACATCCTAAAATGCATTCAAAACTGTCAAGTTCATAGAGAATGTCCAGAAAACACAAACAAACACAGAGTCTGTAGCAAGATCTGGGATGGAGATAGCCACAACTCACCGGATATTTCTCCTTTCATCCAGGCATATACAGACAATGTGTTGTGGAATTCGGGTGAATTGAACGAAATCATCACTGTCAAAGTCGTTTTGGAGCAAAGCATAATCTTTCTGTTCGGCAAGTGGATCCAATGTCATGTTCACAAACAGAAATAGCATGTTTTCTCGGGTTTCTGAAGGTTTCAGCCTAGAACTCTCGAATACGTGGAGGTTTTATTCCATGTGGAATGAATTAGCCTTTGCAGGACGAAAAGAAAAAGTTACATGCTAAAATGCATTCAAAACCATCAAGTGCATAGATAATTCCCAGAAAACAAAAACAAACACAGAGGCTGTTGCAAGATTTGGGATGGAGATAGCCACAACACACCAGATTTTTCTGCTTTCATCCAGGCATAAGCAGAAAACTTTTTGTGGAATTCGGGTGAAATTTAACCAAAAAAATCACCACCCAAGTGGTTTTGGAGAAATGCACAACACTTCCGTTCGGCATGTGGATCCAATGTCATCTTTAGAAACATAAATATCATGTTTTCTCGGGTTTCTGAAGTATTCTGCCTAGAACACTCGAATGTGTGGAGGATTTGACTGCATGTGACACCAATTAGCGTTTGTCGGCAGAAAAACAAACGTTACATGCTAAAATGCATTCAAAAACATCAAGTCCGTAGGTAATGTCCAGAAAACACAAGCAAACCTAGAGGCTGTAGCAAGATCTTGGATGGAGATAGACACCAACACACCAGATATTTCTGCTTTCATCCAGGCATAAACGGACAAAGTCTTGTGGAATTTGGGTGAAATTTAACCAAAAAATCACCGTCAAAGTGGTTTTGGAGAAAACACAATCTTTCTGTTCCGCACGTGGACAATGTCATGTTTCCAAACAGAAATATCACGTTTTCTCAGGTTTCTGAAGCTTTCTGCCTAGAAAACTGGACGGTGTAGAGGATTTGACTCCATGTGGAACCAATTAGTGTTTGCTGGCAGAAAACAAAATGTTATATGCTAAAATGCATTAAAAACTGTCAAGTCCATAGATAATGTCAAGAAAACACAAACAAACACAGAGGCTGTAGCAAGCTCCGGGATTGAGATAGCCACAACACACCAGATATTGCTGCTTACTTCCAGGCAAATGCAGAAAAATTGTTGTGGAATTTCAGTGAAATTTAGCCAAAATGTCACCGTTAAATTGGTTTTGGTGACAAGCACAACCTTTCCATACTGCAAGTGATCCACTGTCACATTTACAACAGAAATGTCATGTTTTCTCGGGTTTCTGAAGCTTTCTGACTAGAATCCTCAAATGTGTGGAGGATTTGACTCCATGTGGAACCAATTAGCATTTGCCAGCAGAAAACAAAAACTTACATGCTAAAATGCATTCAAAAATATAATCCGAGATAATTTCCAGCAAACACACACAAGCACAGAGGCTGTAGCAAGATCTGGGAATGAGATAGCCACAATACCCCAGATATTTCTGCTTTCATCCAGGCATAAACAGGACAATGTGTTGTGGAATTTGGGTGAAATTTAACCAAAAAATCACTGTCAAAGTGGTTTTGTTGAAAAGCACAATCTTTCTTTTTGGCATGTGGATCCAATGTCATGTTCATAAAGAGAAATATCATGTTTTCTTGGTTTCTGAAGCTTTCTGCCTAGAACACTCGAATGTGTGGAGGATTTGACTCCATGTGGAACCAATTAGCGTTTGTCGGTAGAAAAAAAAATGTTACATGCTAAAATGCATTTAAAACTTCAAGTCCGTAGAGAATGTCCAGAGAACACAAACAAACACACAGGCTGTAGCAAGATCTCAGATGGAGATAGCCACAACACACCGGATATTTCTGCTTTCGTCCAGTCGTATCCAGACAAAGTGTTGTGGAATTCGGTTGAAATTGAACCACAAAATCACCGTCAAGGTGGTTTTGGAGAAAAGCACAATCTTTCTGTTCTGCAAGTGGATTCAATATCAATTTTCAAATGTCGGGGATCACGCAGCATGTGACCTCTTAGTGGAGAGACAGGGCTAGACATGCCAGATCAGATAGTGCTGATAATGCAACCTTGTGTGACCACATGCCTTAAGGCCTTGTAACCTTTCCCCTACTTGCAGTAGCATTGCAGCTACAAGATAAGCTCCCCTTCTTTCCCCCGCCCTATTCCCTGCCTCTATGATATATAAATGTGTGGTTGAAAAATAAAGTCGCAGCTTGATCGGCACCTGTCTGGCTGCCATCTTTGTGTCTCCTATCCCTTTCATTTCTCCTTCTAGGTTCTTGGCCCCAGTTGCTGTCCCAGGGACGGGACAACTGGCACCCAACGTGGGGCTCGAGTGCAGCTCTTGGGGTTCGAGTGCCTGTAAGATTGGAGGAATGCTGCCTTCCTGGAGGAAAACTTGGATCCAAGTGATTGTGCGACCAGCTCGGAACTGCCCACCCGAGATCATTAGCATCGGTCGATGCTGCGGAGTGGAGACAGTGCAAGGTAAGTGATGGCCATGGGACAGGTATTATCATCATGGGAAATGTTCATTTCGGGTCTCAGGGAGGCCCTCAAGACACAAGGAGTTCGAGTTAAAAATAAGGATCTAAAGGTATTTTTTGAGATTGTAGAAAAATTGTGTCCCTGGTTCCCCAAGTGAGGAACAATTGATGAGGTCAAGTGGGAAAGAGTTGGAAGTTGTTTAAAGGATTTTCATGAAACTTTTGGCCTGAAAAGGTGCCTATTACAATTTTTTCATATTGGAACCTGATTAATGACATTCTAAAAACCTGTCACCTAGATAAGACTATTGATGCCCTAGTAAGGGATGGTGAGGAGACGTTTCAGCAATCTTCCTGACCTGCATCTAAATGCCCATCTGTCATTCTGGATATACCCTCCACTGATGATGACCCTAACAATAAAATTAAAGAGCCCATTTTAACCCCTACAAATGAAGTGAGCCAACTATATCCTGCCATCCAAGACAAATTAGATTCAGATGAGGAAGCTGCCCCAGGGGAAGAGGTCGTGCACTATCATAATTCCAATTGGCCTCAAAATGTTAAAAATCCCCCACCATACAATACTCATCTGCACTTTCCCATTTGTGCCTCGGCTCTCTATGACTTTAACCCTCCTGTGCCTGACTTGTCGGCCTTGCAACAGTCACTTCAACACAGATGAGAGCACATCCAACTCCTTAAGGAAATAAAATCCCTAGATGAGGAGCTCCGCCACCTTGCCTTAGAGCAGCCCCTTCCAAAACCTAAACAAGGTAAAGTCAGGTCCAAAACCCAACCCCTTCTAGCTTTCCCTGTAACCAGGAGGCAAGCCAGAGGTCATTCTGTGCCTGCCACTGATGGGGAAAATGAGGCTAAGGAGAATTCACCCCACCACTCTGAGGAAGATATTGAGGAACCTGGGTCGGAGGAGGAAGATCAGGTCCCCAATCAAGGACCTGGTAATGGACAGTTGCCACCCTATAAAAAACTTAGTCTCAGATTTATTGAAAAACTTAAAACTGCTTGCACCCAGTATGGTCCCACTGCCCCGTATACTCAGGCCTTATTGGAAAGCCAGAGTGCCCGGTGGCTTACACCTAATGATTGGGACTTCCTCGCCAGAGCTGCTCTCAGCGGAGGTGATTATGTCCTGTGGAGGGCTGACTATGTTCAAATTTGCAAAGAAATAGCCCAAAAAAATTTTGCTAAAACTTCATCTAAAAATTGGACCCTCAAAAAACTTTTGGGAGATGCCCCGTATAATTCCAACAATTCACAAGCCCAGTTCCCTGATGGACTTCTGGCGCAAATTAAAACTGCCAGACTAGGGGCTTGGAGAAAGCTTCCTCAAAGGGGAGCAGTCACCACCTCCTTGACTAAGATTCAGCAGGGCCCCGGCGAGCCTTATAGTGATTTTGTCTCACGCCTTAATATTGCAGCTGAGAGACTAGTTGGCCCAGGAGAAAATGGAAGTGCATTTGTTACACACCTCGCCTTTGAAAATGCCAACCCAGCTTGTAGAGATATTCTTCAGCCTCATAAACATAAGTGTGATCTTTCAGAATATGTGAGGCTCTGCGCTGGTGTGGGATCGGCCCATGCCATGGGCTTGGCAATTAGGGCTGCACTCAAACTGACCCAAAATCCCTCCAAGGGGACCTCCACTTGCTACGCCTGTAAACAGCCTGGATATTTTGCCTGCGAATGTCCACTTGCCTTATCAAACAGGCCCATGGCCCAAGGCCCGGATCCATCACCCCCAGACAGGCTGCTCCCCTCCACCCCATGCCCCCGATGTCATAGGGGTTATCACTGGGCAAACGAATGCAGGTCAAAGACTAATTCTTCAGGCCAACCCCTCCCTCCTCATGTGCTGGGAAACTCCCAGAGGGGCCAGCCCCTGGCCCCAGTTTCTCAAAGGACAAACCCTGGGGCAGTACGGTTTGTCCCTTCCCAGCCTCAAGCTCAGCAAATACCTCAACAATTGCTTCCCTCCAACGAGCAACCCCAGGTAGTACAGGACTGGACCTCTGTGCCGCCTCCAATACAATATTAGATTCCACCCAGGGCCCACAAATTATCCCTACAGGAGTGTGGGGCCCCTTGCCTTCGGGTACCTGTGCTTTTATTCTTGGACAAGCATCAGCCACCCTTAAAGGCATTCAAGTTTTTCCCGTTATTATTGACGGTGACTTTACTGGGGAAATAAAAATCCTAGCAGCCGCTATCAATGGAGTAGCTGCCGTTCCACAGGGCACCCGTCTAGCACAACTGGTTCTTCTGCCTTTGATTACTGGAAGTACATCCTCAATTTCTTCCAGGCCCCAAGGCATTACCCCTTTGGGCTCCTCGGATGCTTATTGGGTCCAGCCAATTACAAAAAATAGGCCTGTGTTAACCCTTACTATTGAAGGAAAGGATTTCAAGGGCATTTTGGATACAGGGGCAGATGCCACAGTCATATCTCAAGATCATTGGCCCGCCCATTGGCCGCTGACCGCATTGCTCACTGATTTGTGAGGTATAGGCCAGTCCAATAACCCCCAAGTCAGCTCAAGGGTATTACGCTGGAAAGATAAGGAAGGCAATCAGGGCACTGTGACTCCTTTTGTATTACCAGGCCTTCCTGTTAACCTGTGGGGACGTGACATTCTCTCCCAAATGGAAGTTATCCTGTGCAGCCCTAATGCTGTGGTCACACAACAAATGCTGCACATGGATTATGTGCCTGGCACAGGACTTGGAAAAATGAGACAGGGCATAACTCAACCTATTACAGCCCCCTCTAAAACAGATAGACATGGGCTCGGATATTTGGATTTTTAGTAACGGCCACTGGCCTTCCTGTATCCCATGCAGATAAAATCACATGGAATACTCAAACTCCTGTTTGGGTGGATTAGTGGCCACTTAATCAAGAAAAGCTAAATGCTGCTATAGCGCTTGTACAGGAGCAGCTCGTGGCTGGACACCTAGAGCCTTCCAATTCTCCCTGGAATATGCCCATTTTTGTCATAAAGAAAAAATCTGGTAAATGGCGCCTTTTACAGGATTTGCACACCGTTAATAAGGTCATGACACCAATGGGTGCCCTCCAACCTGGCATCCCAACCCCCGTGGCCATCCCAAATGGTTATTACAAAATAATTATAGATCTCAAAGACTGCTTTTTCACTATTCCTCTACACCCTGATGATCGTCCTTATTTTGCCTTTAGCCTCCCCCGTGTTAATTTCCAAGGACTGATGCAAAGATTTCATTGGAAAGTCTTGCCCCAGGGAATGGCCAATAGCCCCACCCTTTGTCAAAAGTTTGTAGCACAAGCAGTGGACCCGGTTCGTTTACACTGGCCACACATTTATATTCTACATTATATGGATGACATTTTACTGGTGGCTCAAAACAAGTCAGACCTACAAGATTGCTTTACAGCACTTTCTAAAGCCTTTCTTACCCTTGGTTTACAAATTGCTCCTGATAAGGTCCAGTTACAAGACCCCTTTACCTATTTGGGTTTAAAATTACAACAGGATTTGATATTTGTGCCCCACATCCAGTTCCACTTTGATTGCCTCCATACCCTTAATGATTTTCAAAAACTTCTAGGAGATATTCAATGGCTCAGGCACTATTTAAAAATATCTAATAATGTCCTTTTGCCCCTCAATGACATTCTGTGAGGCGACTCAGATCCCTCTTCCCCCACGAGCTCACCCCTGCTACAGGAGACGCATTAAACCAAGTAATGCAAGCCATCAGCCAACAGTTTGTTTCACAGATTTCTTATACTCTCCCCCTGCTTTTTGTAGTTTTAGCCACACCACATATGCCCACTGGAGTTTTTTGGCAAAAATCCCTCATGCCCAATAAAAAGGGTCAACCTCTTTTCTGGGTTCATCTCCCTATTTCCTCATCTAAGGTATATTTGTCTCAGGTTGCTTCAATAATCATCAAGGCTCGTTTCCTTTCCTGCCAATATTTTGGAAAAGACCCCAATGTTTTAGTAGTGCCATATACCTGAGAACAGACCCAGTTCCTTCTTCAAACTTCTGATGACTGGGGAATAGCCATGTCAGGATTTATGGGAGTCATTGACAATCACCTCCCTGATGACCTCGTGTTACAGTTTGCCCAATCCTATTCCTTTATTTTCCCAAAAAATACAAAAAGTAACCCCATTCCAAAGGCTGTTATGGTGTTTACAGATGGGTCCTCCAATGGAATGGCTGCCTTCATGGCAGATAACCGTTCCCATGTGTTTAAAACATCCTATCAGTCAGCCCAGTTGGTTGAGCTGTATGCAATACTTCAAGTCTTTACACAGTTTTCCAGTCAGGCTGTAAATATTTATACTGATAGTGCATATGTAGCTCACTCCATTCCGCTGCTTGAGACTTCTCCTTTTCTTAAAACAACTTCCAATGCTATGCCCTTGTTTATACAAATTCAAAAGCTAATACGAGGAAGACAACAGCCCTTCTATTTGGGAAATATTAGGGCACACACAAGCCTACCAGGATCACTCTCAGAAGGCAATGCCCAGGCAGATGCTGCTACAAGGCTTACCTTCCCCATAATTGTGGGATCAGTACAGGAAGCTCAAAACTTGCATAGGTTGCATCACTTAAATGCTCAATCGCTCCATTTGTTTTGTAAAATTTCACAAGAACAGGCTCATGAAATAGTCAAAAAATGCCCCTCATGCATTACAAGCCAACCTGTACCGCATTTGGGAGTCAATCCATGTAGTCTTCTCCCTAATCAACTGTGGCAAATGGATGCCACACACTTCCCAAAATTTGGCAAACTAAAGTATCTCCGTGTCTCTATAGACACCTATAGTGGCTTTGTCTTTGCCTCCCCCCATACAGGAGAAGCTGCTAAGGATGTTATCTCGCACCTTATCACAGCTCTTTCTGTACTGGGAAAACCTGTTAAGATTAAGACAGACAATGGTCCTGCCTATGTCAGCACTAAGTTTAAACAATTTTGTGAGGTGCTCCATATTAACCACATTACAGGAATTCCCTACAATCCCCAGGAACAGGGAATCGTTGAAAGAGCCCATCAAACACTAAAAACTTGGCTCACTCGGCTTGAAGCCACTTCCTTGTCTTTTGCCTCTCCCCGCGACCGATTGAATCATGCACTCTTTGTGCTAAGCTTCCTGACCTTGGATAATAATAATCATTCAGCTGCGGACCGTCATTGGCACCCTTCCCCTGATACGGCTCCGCCTATGGTAATGTGGTGAGACCCCCTCACCAGTAGCTGGCACGGCCCAGATCCAGTACTCATTTGGGGACGTGGCTCAGCCTGCATCTTGGACAAAAAACAATCAGCACCAAGATGGCTACCCAAAAGATTAATTAAACAAGTTAATTCACCAATTCCTACAAATAATGATGTTGTTCCAGAGCCTGTACTTGGCCCTTGAGAATGCCTTTTCTTTATACCCACAGGAATGAAAAGACCCTGCTGGACGCTACTGGGACTCATTACAGGACTCCTTATTATTGCCGGAATTGTTGCCATTGTTGCTATTTGTGTATCTTATCTTCTCTCTATTCTCTCCTCCCCTGCTACATTTCCTGAGGGCTCACTGATTAACCCCTCCAAAGGGCCCTAATACAATGGCCCTCAGCCTTGCTCTCCTGATGATGGCAATCCACACCATCCATTGGGCTCCACCAGTCTTTGCAGGGCTTGACAACCCCTTCAACAGCATCACCCTTGTACCTGCTCAGGGGGCATAATAGTATCCTTCCCACGAACACGTGGCCGTGCTCAAAAGCTGCATTTTACACAAGACTGCGGAGATAAAACTGCTTATCTGACCGTCCCAGGTTCCCGATGGTTCTGTGCTCCCAAACCTAAGCTAGACTCTTACCGCACTGGGGATCAGTGCCCGTCAGAGTGCAATAAAACTATCCATTACTCCGTGCACTCTTCCTGTTATACACAGTATCAAACCTGTAACAAGGGAAATCAGCATTTATTGTTTGCTGTTATATCAGGAGATTATGAGGGAACGTTTGGAGGAGAGTTGTCGTCTTCACGCTTCAGCTCCCCCTCCTGCCCCTCTAAGGGACAAGTAGCCTGCTGGTACCCTATAGCCCCTGTGGGAGTGTCTGACAGTGGAGGCCCTCAGGATACCCTTACTAAATTAAAAACACAAAAGGTACAAAAGGTACCGTATTTGAAAGCCTTTACCCTTCCCTCCAATACCACCCCCTGGCTAAAGTTCATTCCAGAGGAAATAAAGACTTGGATGTCAATACCATCGATATCCTTACCAACACCCATAAACTGCTTAATCTCTCTGCCCCAAACCTTGCAAGAGACTGCTGGCTCTGTTTACACCAGGGACCCCCCCTTCCTCTTGCCATTTTTCTACCGCTTAATAATACCCTTGGGTTTAATATCTTCTTGGGCCACCCCCCTATGCAGCCCTTTCCTGTTCTTCCTGTCCCAACAGAAAATATCACTTGCCTTTATAAACCTCCCAACAACAATCCCTTCGATATCGATGTAGGCCTTGCTCCTTTCTATACAAATAATGTAACACTAAATTACCCTCTTTATGCCCCTAATTCCACCGTTTTTGTATGTAGGGATAATTTAGCTTATACCATTTTACCAACAAATTGGACCAGTAATTGCATGCATGCTATATTTTTTCCTGATATAGAGATTATCAATGGAGATACTCCTGTTCCTATCCCCTCCCTTGATTATATTGCAGGGAGACAGAAACGAGCTATTCAATTTATTCCTTTATTAGTCACATTGGGAATTTCCTCAGCTATGGTTACAGGATCCACAGGACTAGGATTCACGGTCCACAAATATAGAGAATTGTCCCAACAACTTATTAATGATGTGCAGACCCTATCCACCACCATTCAGGACCTTCAAGATCAAATTGACTCCCTAACAGAAGTGGTTTTACAAAATTGTCGAGGCTTAGACTTGCTTACTGCTGAATGGGGAGGTATTTGCTTGGCTTTACAGGAAAAATGCTGTTTTTATGCTAACAAATCCGGCATTGTTTGTGATAAAATCAAGACACTTCAAGAAGATCTGGAGCATCATCACCGTGCCATGGTTGAAAATCTCTCTTGGACGGGATGGAATGGACTGCTTCCCTATTTGCTACCGCTTTTAGGCCCCATTGTTGGGTTGCTTGTTGTGCTATCTATAGGTCCTTGTCTCCTCAATAGGCTGATGACATTTATCAGACAACAAGTAGATAATTTAGCAGCCAGACCAATTCAAATACATTACCAAAGTCTGGTCATGGAAGATCCCATGGAGAATGTTATCTCTCTGCCCGGTGAAGCCTGGCCGGTGAGGTCACAGTCCCTCTAACAACTGACTCTCTCCTTCAGTCTGCCACTGCCCCAGTTGGGAGCCCAGGAAGGGCCCCAGGCCTATCAATAAAATGAGCAGTAAGCCAATGATGGGCACCTTCCTGGAACCTCACCCACCTAAGACAGGAGTCCTTGGGGACTGGCAAGGAAATCCAATGATGGGTAAGAGGTGCTGGAGCTCCAGGTCAATTCCTAAGACAGGCACTGCTCACTCATCATGCTTGGCCTAACCGGTAGCAATTTCTGTTTAATTGATAAGAAAGGGGGATATGTCAGGGACCACACAGCATGTGATCTCTTAGTGGAGAGACAGGGCTAGACATGCCAGACCAGATAGTGCTGATAACGCAACCTTGTGTGACCTCATGCCTTAAAGCCTTGTAACCTTTCCCCTACTTGCAGTAGCATTGCAGCTACAAGATAAGATCCCCTCCTTCCCCCGTCTGATACCCTGCCTCTATGATATATAAGTGTGTGGTTGAAAAATAAAGTCGCAGCTTGATCAGCACCTGTCTGGCTGCCATCTTTGTGTCTCCTGTCCCTTCTAGGTGCTCTAGGTGTCCCTTCTAGGTGCTCGGCCCCAGTACCTGTCCCACAGGACGGGACATACAAATACAAATATCATGTTTTCTCAGGTATCTGAAGCTTTCTGACTAGAAAACTCGAATGTGTGGAGGATTTGACTCCATGTAGAAACAATTAGCGTTTGCAGGTGGAAAACAAAAAGATACATGCTAAAATGCATTCAAAACCGTAAAGTTCGTAGAGAGTGTCCACAAAACACAAACAAGCACAGAGGCTGTAGCAAGATTTGGGATTGAGATAGCCACACACATCAGATATTTCTGCTTTCATCCAGGCATATCCAGACAAAGTGTTGTGGAATTTGGGTGAAATTGAATCAAAAAATCACCGTAAAAGTCGTTTGGAGAAAAGCACAATTTTCTGTTCAGGAAGTGGATCCAATGTCATGTTTACAAAGAGAAATATCATGTTTTCTCAGGTCTATAAAGCTCTCTGCCTAGAAAACTCGAATGTGTGGAGGATTTGACTCCATGTGGAACCAATCAGCGTTTGCCAGCAGAAAACAAAAACTTACATGCTAAAATGCATTCAAAACCATAGAGTCCATAGAGAATGTCCAGAAAACACAAACAAACACAGAGGCTATAGCAAGATCTGGGATTGAGATAGCCACAACACACCAGATATTTCTGCTTTCATCCATGCATATACAGACAAAGTGTTGTGGAATTCGGGTGAATTTTAACCAAAAAATCACCGTCAAAGTGGTTTTGGAGAAAACCACAGTCTTTCTGTTCAGCAATTGGATCCAATGTCATGTTTATAAACACCAATATCATGTTTTCTTGGGTTTCTGAAGCTCACTGCCTAGAACAGTCAAATGTGTGGAGGATTTGACTCCATGTGGAACGAATTAGCATTTGCCAGTAGAAAACAAAAATTTACATGCCAAAACGCATTCAAAACCATAAAATTCGTAGAGAAGGTCCAGAAAACACAAACACACACAGAGGCTGCAACAAGATCTGGGATGGAGATAGCCACAACACACCAGATATTTCTGCTTTCATCCAGGCATATCCAAAGTGTTATGGAATTCGGGTGAAATGTAACCAAAAAATCACCATCAATGTGGTTTTGGAGAAAAGCACAATCTTTCTGTTTGGGACTGGATCCAATGTCATATTACACACTGAAATATAGTGTTTTCTCGGGTTTCTGAAACTTTCTGCCTAAAAACTCGAATGTGTGGAGGATTAGTTTGCATGTGGAACCAGTTAGCATTTGCCAGTAGAAACCAAAAAGTTATATGCATTCAAAACCATAAAGTCCGTATATAATGTCCAGAAAAAAAACAATCAAAAACAGAGTCTGCAGAATGATCTTGGATTGAGATAGCCACAACTCACCAGATACTTCTGTTTTCATCCAGGAATATCCAGACAAAGTGTTGTGGGATTCGGGTGAATTTTAACCAAGAAATCACCGTCAAAGTGGTTGTGGAGAAGAGCACAATCTTTCTGTTAGGAAAGTAAATCCAAAGTCATGTTTACAAACAACAATATTAAGTTTCCTCGATTTCTGAAGCTTTCTGCCCAGAAAATCACATGCATGCACGATTTGATTCCATGTGGGACCAATTAGATTTTTTTTTACCTCTTTACATCCATTAGAAAGAGCAGTTTTACAATAAGAATTTATGAATTACACTAGTATGCTTGCTTCTCGCTTTTTTGCCTTTATTTGGGCTTTTTCACTGTTACTTAGTTCTGGAAACAGCATTCATATTCAGCAAATGTATTTTGAATAATAACAAATGCTTAAGTACAATTTAAAGTGATAAGTCTTTTAGGAAGAAGGCAACAAACAAAAACAAAAACAAAAAACAGAGACCATATCTACTTCTTTCCATATGGATACTTATGAAACTGGTTGTTGAGGCTGGGGATTTTGGATCATATCTGACTCCTGGTTCCACACAAGAACGTATACACTGCGTCGGGCATTGTGGTACAGCATGTTAAGCTGACCCTTGGGACCCTTGGGAAATCCACAACCCATATTGGAGTGAGTCTCAGCTGCTTCACTTCTTTTTTATTTTAACTTTTATTTAATAAATATAAATTTCCAAAGTACGATTTATGGATTAAATGGCTTCCTCCCCATACCGTCCCTCCCACCCATAACCCTCCATTTCCCACTCTCTCTCCCCTTCCATTCACATCAAGATTCATTTTCAATTATCTTAATACACAGCAGATCAGCTTAGTATACATTAAGTAAGGATTTCAACAGTTTGCTCCCACACAGAAACATAAAGTGAAAAATAATAGATGATTTTTTTAAATGATGATGAAATCAGATCAGACCTATTGTCCTGTTTAATCCCAGTGAGAGTCAAGTTGGGAGTTGATAATTTCTTTTTTTTTTTTTTTTACAGAGGATCAGTTTAGTATGCATTAAGTAAAGATTTCAACAGTTTGCACCCACATAGAAACACAAAGTGAAATATATTGTTTGAGTACTCGTTATAGCATTAAATCTCAATGCACAGCACATTAAGGACAGAGATCCTACATGAGGAGTAAGTGCACAGTGACTCCTGTTGTTGACTTTACCAATTGACACTCCTGTCTATGGCATCAGTAATCTCCCTATGCTCCAGTCATGAGTTTCCAAGGCTATGGAAGCCCTCTGAGTTCTCCGATTCTTATCTTGTTTAGACAAGGTCATAGTCAAAGTGGAGGTTCTTTCCTCCCTTCAGAGAAAGGTACCTCCTTCTTTGAAGACCTGTCCTTTCCACTGGGATCTCACTCACAGAGATCTTTTGCCAGAGTGTCTTGGATTTCCATGCCTGAAATACTCTCATGGGCTTTTCAGCCAGATCGGAATGCCTTTAGGGCTGATTCTGAGGCCAGAGTGCTGTTTAGGACATCTGCCATTCTATGAGTCTGCTGAGTATCTCGCTTCCCATGTTGGATCACTCTCCCCTTTATTTATTCTATCGGTTAGTGTTAGCAGGTACTAGACTTGTTTATGTGCTCCCTTTGACTCTTAGTCCTTTCATTATGATCAATTGTGAACTGAAATTGATCACTTGGAATAGTGAGATGGCATTGGTATATGCCACCTCGATGGGATTGAATTGGAATCCCCTGGTATGTTTCTAACTCTACCATTTGGGGCAAGTCAGCTTGAGCATGCCCCAAATTATACATCTCTTCCCTCTCTTATTCCCACTCTTATGTTTAACAGGGATCACATTTCAGTTAATTTTCAACACTTAAGAATAACTGTGTATTAATTACATAATTAAACCAGTCATATTAACTAGAACATACAAAAAAACTACTAAGAGGGATAATGTATTTAGTTGTTCATTAACAGTCAGGGCTATGCTGATCAAGTCACCGTTTCTCATAGTGTCCATTTCACTTCAACAGGTTTCCTTTTTGGTGTTCAGTCAGTTGTCACCGATCAGGGAGAACATATGGTATTTGTCCCTTTTCGACTGGCTTATTTCACTCAGCATGATGTGTTCCAGATTCCTCCATTTTGTTGCAAATGACTGGATTTCATTGTTTCTTACTGTGGTATAGTGTTCTAAAGAGTACATATCCCATAATTTCTTTATCCAGTCTACCGTTGATGGGCATTTAGGTTGGTTCCAGGTCTTAGCTATTGTGAATTGAGCTGCAATAAACATTAGGGTGCAGACCGCTTTTTTGTTTGCCAATTTAAATTCCTTTGGGTAAATTCCAAGGAGTGGGATGGCTGGGTCGAACGGTAGGGTTATCTTCAGGTTTCTGAGGAATCTCCAGACTGACTTCCATAGTGGCTTGACCAGTTTGCATTCCCACCAACAGTGGGTTAGTGTCCCTTTTTCCCCTCATCCTCGCCAGCATCTGTTGTTGGTAGATTTCTGCATGTGAGCCATTCTAACCGGGGTGAGGTGAAACCTCATTGTGGTTTTGATTTGCATTTCCCTGATTGCTAATGACCTTGAACATTTTTTCATGTGCCTGTTGGCCATTTGGATTTCCTCTTTTGAAAATGTCTATTGAGGTCCTTGGCCCATCTCTTAAGTGGGTTGTTGGTTTTGTTTTTGTGGAGTTTCTTGATCTCTTTGTAGAATCTGGTTATTAACCCTTTATCTGTTGCATAGTTTGCAAATATTTTTTCCCATTCTGTCGGTTGTCTCTTCACTCTCCTGACTGTTTCTTTTGCAGTACAGAAACTTCTCAATTTGATGCAATCCCAATAGTTGATTTTGGCTTTGACTGCCTGTGCCTCCTGGGTCTTTTCCAGAAATTCTCTGCCTGTGCCAATATCTTGAAGGGTTTCTCCAATGTTCTCTAGTAACTTGATGGTGTCAGGTCGTAGATTTAGGTCTTTAATCCATGTTGAGTGGATTTTTGTGTAAGGTGTAAGGTAGGGGTCTTGCTTCATGATTCTGCATGTGGAAATCCAGTTTTCCCAGCACCATTTATTGAATAGACTGTCCTTGCTCCAGGAATTAGTTTTAGATCCTTGATCAAATATAAGTTGGCTGTAGATGTTTGGATTGATTTCTGGTGTTTCAATTCTGTTCCATTGGTCTATCCATCTGTTTCTGTACCAGTACCATGCTGTTTTGATTACAACTGCCCTGTAGTATGTCTTGAAATCTGGTATGGTGATGCCTCTGGCTTTGTTTTTGTTGTACAAGATTGCTTTAGCTATTCGAGGTCTCTTGTGCCTCCATATAAATTTCAGCACCATTTTTTCCAGATCTGAGAAGAATGTCTTCGGTATCTTGATTGGTATTGCATTGAATTTATAAATTGCTTTTGGGAGAATGGACATTTTGATGATATTGATTCTTCCACTCCATGAGCATGGAAGATTTTTCCATTTCTTGGTATCCTCTTCTATTTCTTTCTTTAAGGTTTTGTAATTTTCATCGTAGAGATCTTTAACATCTTGGTTAAGTTTATTCCAAGGTATTTGATTGTTTTTGTACCTATTGTGAATGGGATTGATCTTAGAAGTTCTTCCTCAGCCATGGCATTGCCTGTGTATACAAAGGCTGTTGATTTCTGTGCATTGATTTTATACCCTGCTACTTTGCCAAAATCTTCTATGAGTTCCAATAGTCTCTTAGTAGAGTTCTTTGGGTCCCCTAAATAAAGAATCATGTCATCTGCAAAGAGGGATAGTTTGAGTTCTTCCTTCCCAATTTGTATCTATTTAATTTCTTTTTCTTACCTAATAGCTCTGGCTAGAACCTCCAGAACTTTATTGAATAGCAGTGGTGAGAGTGGACATCCCTGTCTGGTACCAGATCTCAGTGAAAATGCTTCAAGCCTTTCCCCATTCAATAGGATGTTGGCTGTGGGTTTTTCATAGATTGCTTTGATTGTATTGAGGAATGTTCCTTCCAAACCCAGTTTGCTTAGAGTTTCCATCATGAATGGGTGTTGTATTTTATCAAATGCTTTCTCGGCATCTATTGAGATAATCATATGGTTTTTCTTCTGCAGTCTGTTGATGTGGTGTATCACATTGATTGTCTTGCGCACATTAAACCATCCCTGCATACCAGGGATAAATCCCACTTGGTCTGGGTGGATGATCTTTCTGATGTGTTGTTGCATTCTATTGGCAAGAATTTTATTGAGGATTTTTGCATCTATGTTCATCAGGGATATTGGTCTGTAATTCTCTTTCAGTGCTGCATCTTTTTCCGACTTAGGAATTAAGGTGATGCTGGCTTCATAGAAAGAATTTGGGAGGATTTCCTCTTCTTCGATTGTTCTGTATAGTTTGAGAAGAATTGGAGTTAGTTCTTCTTTAAATGTCTGGTAGAATTCAGCAGTGAATCCATCTGGTCCTGGGCTTTTCTTTGTTGGGAGGGCCTTTATTACTGTTTCAATTTCTGTTTCAGTTATGGGTCTGTTGAGGTTTTCGATGTCTTCCTGGTTTAATTTAGGTAGGTTGCATGTGTCCAGGAATCTATCCATTTCTGATAGGTTTCCCTGTTTGCTGGCATACAAGTCCTTGTAGTAATTTCTGATGATTCTTTTTATTTCTGTGGTGTCTGTTGTTACATTTCCTTTTTAATCTCTGATTTTATTGATTTGGGTCTTTTCTCTTCTTTTTTTAGTTAGTTGGGCCAATGGGGTGTCAATTTTGTTTATTTTTTTCAAAAAACCAGCTCCTGGTTTGGCTGATTTTTTGGAATGTTTTTCTTGATTCAATCCTGTTGATTTCTTCTCTGATTTTAATTATTTCTCTTCTCCTACTAGATTTGGGTCTGGTTTGCTGTAGGTTTTCTAGATCCTTGAGGTGAATTGAAAGCTCATCTATTTGGTGCCTTTCCAATTTCTCGATGTAGGCACCTATTGATATAAACTTTCCTCTTAACACTGCTTTTCCTGCGTCCCATAAGTTTTGGTATGTTGTGCTGTTATCTTCATTTACTTCCAGAAAGTTTTTGATTTCACTTTTGATTTCTTGAATGACCCATTGTTCATTCAGGAGCATGTTGTTCAATCTGCATGTGTTTGCGTATGCTCTAGGGATTCCTGAGTTGCTAATTTCCAACTTCATTCCTTTATGGTCTGAGAAGCTGCATGGTATGATTCTAATTCTTTTGAATTTGCTGAGACTTGCTTTATGACCTAGTATGTGGTCAATCCTAGAGAAGGTTCCATGTCCTGCTGAGAAGAATGTAAAATCTTTAGCTGTAGGATTGAGAGTTCTGTATATATCTGTTAGATCCATTTGGACTATAGTGTTGTTTAAATCTACTGTATCCTTGTTAATCTTCTGTCCTGTTGATCTGTCTATTTCTGAGAGTGGAGTATTGAAGTCCCCCAGTACTATTGTATTGGGGACTAAGTCTCCCTTTAAGTCCGTTAACAAATCTTTTAGATAAACCAGTGCCCTGTAGTTAGGTGCATATACATTGAGAATTGTTATATCTTCCTGTTGAATTGATCCCTTATTCATTATGTAGTGTCCCTCTTTGTCTCTCTTAACGGTTTTTGTGGTAAAGTTTATGTTGTCCGATATTAAGATGGCTACGCCCACTCTTTTTTCATTTCTGTTGGCATGGTATATCTTTTTCCAGCCTTTCACTTTCAGTCTGTATGGATCTTTGTTGGAAAGATGTGTTTCTTGTAAGCAGCAAATAGATGGGTTTTGTTCCTTAACCCAATCAGCCAATCGGTGTCTTTTAACTGGACAGTTCACGCCATTCACGTTCAATGTGACTAATGATAAGTGGTAACTTTGCCCTGCCATTTGCCAAAGATAAGTTCTAATATATGCTTTGAATTCCCTGTGATCTTTTGCTGTGAGGTTTCCTTCCTTGGTTTCCTTCCTTTACCTTCTTTCATATTGATGACCGTGTTTCTGTGTTTCTGTGTGCAACACATCTTTAAGCATCTTCTGCAGGGCTAAACGAGTGGCCACAAATTCTTTCAATTTCTGTTTGCAATGAAAAGTCTTTATTTCACCTTCATTCACAAATGATAGCTTTGCAGGATATAATATTCTGGGCTGGCAGTTGTTCTCTCTTAGTACCTGGGCTATATCTCGCCATTCCCTCCTAGCTTGTAGAGTTTCTGATGAGAAGTCAGCTGTGAGTCTGATTGGAGATCCTCTGAGAGTAATCTGATGTTTCTCTCTTACACATTTTAGGATCTTTTCTTTATGTTTCACTGTGCAGAGCTTAATTACAATGTATTGTGGTGAGGATCTCTTTTGGTCGTGTTTATTAGGGGTTCTGTGAGCTTCCTGTACTAGGATTTCTCTGTCCTTCTCCAAACCTGGGAAATTTTCTGCTAATATCTCACTAAAAAGGCCTTCTAATCCTTTCTCCCTCTCCATGCCTTCAGGAACTCCTAGAACCCGAATGTTGGGTTTTTTAGTAGTATCCTGAAGATTCCGGACAATATGTTTTAGATTTCTAATTTCCTCTTCTTTTCTTTGGTCTGACTGTATCCTTTCCTGTTCTCTGTCTTCTAAGTCCGATATTCTCTCTTCTGCTTCACCCATTCTGTTTGTAAGGCTCTCTATTGTGTTTTTCATTTGATCTATTGAATTCCTCACTACAGTCACTGTCACAGTTTCCTGTTGTACTAGTTGTTTCATTTCATTTTGATTCCTCCTTAATATTTCATTTTCACGAGAGAGATTTTCTATCTTGTCCATTAAGGATTTCTGTAGTTCAAGAATTTGTTTTTGAGAACTTCTTAATATTCTTATCAATTTTTTGAGATCTGCTTCTTGCATTTCTTCTATGTCATCATCTTCATAATTTTGAATTGGGGTGTCTTTTTCATTTGAGGGCGTCATGGTGACTTCCTTGTTTTTATTACCTCGGTTTTTGCGTTTGTTATTTGGCATATTGGAGATATTTGGTTTCTTCACTGTGGTGCTTTTTCTTGTTATACTATGACTCTAGATTAAGTGGACTATCTGTTTTTGATGGAGCCTTAGGGCTTGAGATGGGTGTGGCCTGGGAGCTCTGTTTGATGTGCCAAAGGTGACACTCACAGGTTAGGCATGGTAAACCTCTCTCTCTCTCTCTCTTTCTTTTTTTGATTAAAAGGGAAGTAATTCTGCACAGCTGAATGATGTTGGAGGTAGTTAGCAGGCAAATGATATACCCACAGGAGCCAGAGATCGGTAGCTCTTTCCCAAGGACCACACATGGAATCTGTTCTGCCATCAGAGTGGGCTCAACTTCTCCTTCAGTCTCCCACTGGGTTGCCAAAGTTATGGAATTGTAGCATCTCTGGAGAGTGTTCACGTGAATTCCCACAATTAGATTTTGCAGGCAGAAACCAAAAATTCACATGCTAAAATGCATTCACATCCATAAGGTTCTTAGAAAATGTCCAGAAAACATAAAGAAACACAGAGGCTGTAGCAAGATCTGGGATTGAGATAGCCACAACACACCAGATAGTTCTGCTTTCATCCAGGCATTTCCAGACAAATTGTTGTGGAATTCAGGTGAAATTTAACCAAAAAATCAACATCAAAGGGAATTTGGAGAAAAGCACAATCTTTCTTTTCGGCAGGTGGATCAAATGTCAAGAGTACAAACACAAATATCATGTTTTCTCGGGTTATTGAAGCTTTCTGCCCAGAAAATTGATTGTGTGGGGGATTCGACTCCATTTGGAAACAATTAGGGTTTCCCGGCAGAAACCAAAAACTTATATGCTAAAATGCATTCAAAACCGTTAAGTCCGTAGATAATGTCCAGAGAATACAAACACAGAGATTGTAGCAAGATCTCGGATTTAGATACCACAATACACCAGATATTTCTGCTTTCATCCAGGCATATCTGGACAACATGTTGTGGAATTTGGGTTAAATTTAACCAAAAAATTACTGTCAAAGTGATTTTGGAGAAAAGCAAAACCTTTCTCTTCGGATAGTGTATCCAAGGTCATGTTTACAAACACCAATATCAAGTTTTCTCAGGTTTCTGAAGCTTTCTGCCCAGAAAATTGAATGTGTGCTGGATTTGACTCCATGTTGAACCAATTAGCGTTTGCTAGCAGAAAACAAAATGTTACATGTTAAAATGCATTCAATACAGTAAAGTATGTAGATAATGTTCAGAAAACAAAAAGAAATAAAGAGGCTGCAGCAAGATCTGGGATGGAGATAGCCACAACACACCAGATATTTCTGCTTTCCTCCAGGAATATACGGAAAAGTGTTGAGGTATTCGGGTGATATTTAACCAAAAATTACCATCAAAGTGGTTATGGAGAAAAGCACAATCTTTCTGTTTAGAAAGTGTATCCAATATCTTGTTAAGAAACACCAATATCAAGTTTTCATGGGTTTCTGAAGCTTTCTAAACAGAAAATTGAATGTGTGGAGGATTTGACTCCATGTGGAACCCATTAGCGTTTTCTGGTAAAAAACAAAATTACATGCTCAAATGCTTTCAAAAGCATAAAGTCTGTAGATTATGTCCAGAAAACACAAACAAACACAGAGGCTGCCACAAGATCTGGGATTGAGATAGCCCTAACACCTCAGATATTTCTGCTTTGATCTAGGCATATCTGGAAAAGTATTGTGGGATTCGGGTGAAATCTAATCAAAAAGTACCGTCAAAGTGATTTTGGAGAAAAGCACAATCTTTCTGTTTGGCAAGTGGACAAATGTCATGTTTTCAAACAGAAATATCAAGTTTTTTTACGTTTCTTAAACTTTCTGCCAGAAAATCGAATGTATGGAGGATTTGACTTCATGTGGAAGTAATTAGCGTTTGTCGACAAAAAACAAAAAGTTACATGTTAAAATGAATTCAAAACCATAAAGTCTGTAGATAATGTCCAGAAAACACAAACAAACACAGAGGCTGTAGCAAGATCTGGGATTGAGATAGCCACAACACACCAGATAGTTCTGCTTTCATCCAGGCATTTCTAGACAAATTGTTGTGGAATTCAGGTGAAATTTAACCAAAAAATCATCATCAAAGGGGATTTAGAGAAAAGCACAATCTTTCTTTTCGGCAAGTGGATCCAATGTCATGTTTACGAACAGAAATAGCATGTTTTCTCACTTTCTGAATCATAATGCCTAGAAAACTCGAATGTGTGTAGGATTTGACTCCATGTGGAAACAATTAGCATTGGCTGGCAGAAAACAAAAAGTTACATGCTAAAATGCATTCAAAACCGTCACGTCTGTAGATAAAGTCCAGAAAACACAAACAAACAGTGTCTGTAGCAAGATCTGCAATTAAGATAGCCACAACACACCAGATGTTTCTGCTTTCATCCAGGCATATCTGAACAAAGTGTTGTGGAATTCAGGTGAAAGATAACCAAAAAATCACCATCAAAGTGGTTTTGGGTAAAAGCACAATCTTTCTGTCTGGCAAGTGGATCCAATGTCATGTTTACAAACAGAAATAGCATGTTTTCTCGGGTTTCTGAAGCTTTCTGCCTAGAAAACTCAAATGTGTGGAGGAGTTGACTCCAGGTGGCAGCAATTAGCTTTTCCCGGCAGAAAACAAAAAGTTAGTTGCTAAATTCCATTCAAAGCCGTCAAGTCCGTAGATAAAGTTGAGAAAACACAAACAAACAGAGAGACTGTGGCAAGGACTGGGACTGAGATAGCCACAACACACCGGACATTTCTGCTTTCATCCAGGAATAAACAGACAAAGTGTTTTGGAATTCGGGTGAACGTTAACCAAAAAATCACCATCAGAGTGGTTTTGGAGAAAAGCACAATCTCTCTGTTCAGCAAGTGATTCCAATGTCATGTTTACAAATGGAAAAATAGCATGTTTTTTTGGGTTTCTGAAGCTTTCTGCCTAGAAAACTCAAAAATGTGGAGGATTTGTCTCCATGAGGAAGCAATTAGCTGTTGCTGGCAGAAAACAAAAAGTTACATGTTAAAATGAATTCAAAAGCATAAATTCCTTAGATACTGTCCAGTTAATTCAAACAAACACGGAGGCTGTAGCAAGATCTGGGATTGCTATAGGCACAAAACACTGGATATTTCTGCTTTCATCCATGCATATCCGGACAAAGTGTTGTGGAATTCGGGTGAAATTGAACCAAAAACATCACTGTCAAAGTCGTTTTGGATAAAAGCACAATCTTTCTGTTCAGCAAGTGCATCCAATGTCATGTTTACAAATGAAATAACATATTTTCTCGGGCTTCTGAAGCTTTCTGCTTAGAAAACTCGAATGTGAAGGATTTGACTCCATGTGGACTATTAGCGTTTGCCGGCAAAAAACAAAAAGTTACATGATAAAAAGCATTCAAAAACTAAAGTCCGTAGATAAAGTCCAGAACACAAACAAACACAGAGGCTGTAGCAAGATCTGGGATTGAGATAGCCACAACACACCAGATGTCTCTGCTTTCATCCAGACATATCTGGATAAATTGTTGTAGAATTTGGGTGAAATTTATCCAAAAAATCACCTTCAAAGTGGTTTTGGAGAAAAGCACAATCTTTCTGTTCGGCAAGTGGACCCAATGTCATGTTTCAAACAGAAACAGCATGTTTTCTCTGGCTTCTGAAGCTTTCTGCCTAGAAACTCGAATGTGTGGAGGATTTGACTCCATGTGGAAGCAATTAGAGTTTGTTGGCAGAAAACAAAATGTTACATGTTAAAATGAATTTAAAATCTTAAATTCCTTACATAATGTCCAGAAAACACAAACAAACATGGAGGCTATAGCAAGATCTGGAATTGAGATAGCCAAAAGACACCGGATATTTTTGCTTTCATCCAGGCATATCCGGGCAAAATATTGTGGAATTCAGGTGAAATTTAACCAAAAAATGACCGTCAAAGTGGTTTTCGTGAAAAGCACAATTTTTCTGTTTGCCACGTGGATCCAATGTCATGTTTACAAACAGAAATAGCATGTTTTCTTGGGTTTCTGAAGCTTTCTGCCTAGAAAATTCGAATGTGTGGAGGATTTGTCTCCATGTGAAATCAATTAGCATTTTCCAGCAGCAAACAAAAAGTTACTTGTTAAAATGAATTCAAAGTGAACCATGACTGTGAAAAAAGACGGTGGGGGAGAGAACTCATGGAATTCATGTGAGTACTTTCCAGAGATGCTACAATTCCATAATTTTGGCAACCCAGTGGGAGACTGAAGGAGAATTTGAGCCCACTCTGAGGGCAGAACAGATTACTTGTGTGGTCCTTGGGAAAGAGCTTCTGATCTCTGGCTCCTGTGGGTATATCATTTGCCTGCTAACTACCTCCAACCTCATTCAGCTGTGTGGAATTAATTCCCTTTTTAATCAAAAAAGAAAGAAAGAGAGAGAGTTCTACCACGCCTAAACTGGGAGTGTCACTTTTGGCACACCAACTGAGCTCTCAGGCCACACCCATCTCAAGCCTCTAAGGCTCCATCAAAAACAGACAGTGCACTTTCTAGAGTCATAGTATACCAAGAAAAAGCACCACAGTGAAGAAACCAAATATCTTCAATATGCCAAATAACAAACGCAAAAACCAAGGTAATAAAAATGAGGAAGTCACTATGACGCCCCCAAATGAAGAAAACACCCCAATTCAAGATTATGAAGATGATGAGATAGAAGAAATGCAAGAAGCAGATCTCAAAAAATTGATAAGAATATTAAGAAGTTCTCAAAAACAACTTCTTGAACTACAGAAATTCTTAATGGACAAGATAGAAAATCACTCTCATGAAAATGAAATATTAAGGTGGAATCAAAATGAAATGAAACAACTAGTACAACAGGAAACTGTGATAGTGATGAGAAATCATAATGAAGTGAAGAATTCAATAGATCAAATGACAAACACATTAGAGAGCCTTACAAAAAGAATGGGTGAAGCAGAAGAGAGAATATTGGACTTAGAAGATAGAGAACAGGAAAGGATACAGTCAGACCAAAGAAAAGAAGAGGAAATTAGAAATCTAAAACATATTGTCCGGAATCTTCAGGATACTATTAAAAAACCCAACATTCGGGTTCTAGGAGTTCCTGAAGGCATGGAGAGGGAGAAAGGATTAGAAGGCCTTTTTAGTGAGATATTAGCAGAAAATTTCCCAGGTTTGGAGAAGGACAGAGAAATCCTAGTACAGGAAGCTCACAGAACCCCTAATAAACACGACCAAAAGAGATCCTCACCACAACACATTGTAATTAAGCTCTGCACAGTGAAACATAAAGAAAAGATCCTAAAACGTGCAAGAGAGAAACATCAGATTACTCTCAGAGGATCTCCAATCAGACTCACAGTTGACTTCTCATCATAAACCCTACAAGCTAGGAGGGAATGGCGAGATATAGCCCAGGTACTAAGAGAGAACAACTGCCAGCCCAGAATATTATATCCTGCAAAGCTATCATTTGTGAATGAAGGTGAAATAAAGACTTTTCGTAGCAAACAGAAATTGAAAGAATTTGTCGCCACTAGTCCAGCCCTGCAATAGATGCTTAAAGATGTGTTGCACACAGAAACACAGAAACATGGTCATTAATATGAAAGAAGGTAAAGGAAGGAAACCTCACAGCAAAAGATCACAGGGAATTCAAAGCATATATTAGAACTTATCTTTGGCAAATGGCAGGGCAAAGTTACCACTTATCATTAGTCACATTGAACGTGAATGGCGTGAACTGTCCAGTTAAAAGACACCGATTGGCTGATTGGGTTAAGGAACAAAACCCATCTATTTGCTGCTTACAAGAAACACATCTTTCCAACAAAGATCCACACAGACTGAAAGTGAAAGGCTGGAAAAAGATATACCATGCCAACAGAAATGAAAAAAGAGCAGCCGTAGCAATCTTAATATCGGACCACATAAACTTTACCACAAAAACTGTTGAGAGACAAAGAGGGACGGGACACTATATAATGATTAAGGGATCAATTCAACAGGAAGATATAACAATTCTCAATGTATATGCACCTAACTACAGGGCACCAGTTTATCTAAAAGATTTGTTAAGGGACTTAAAGGGAGACTTAGTCCCCAATACGATAGTACTGGGGGACTTCAATACTCCACTCTCAGAAATAGACAGATCAACAGGACAGAAGATTAACAAGGATACAGTAGATTTAAACAATACTATAGTCCAAATGGATCTAACAGATATATACAGAACTCTCAATCCTACAGCTAAAGATTTTACATTCTTCTCAGCAGGACATGGAAGCTTCTCTAGGATTGACCACATACTAGGTCATAAAGCAAGTCTCAGCAAATTCAAAAGAATTAGAATCATACCATGCAGCTTCTCAGACCATAAAGGAATGAAGTTGGAAATTAGCAACTCAGGAATCCCTAGAGCATACGCAAACACATGCAGATTGAACAACATGCTCCTGAATGAACAATGGGTCATTCAAGAAATCAAAAGTGAAATCAAAAACTTTCTGGAAGTAAATGAAGATAACAGCACAACACACCAAAACTTATGGTACGCAGGAAAAGCAGTGTTAAGAGGAAAGTTTATATCAATAGGTGCCTACATCAAGAAATTGGAAAGGCACCAAATAGATGAGCTTTCAATTCACCTCAAGGATCTAGAAAACCTACAGCAAACCAGACCCAAATCTAGTAGGAGAAGAGAAATAATTAAAATCAGAGAAGAAATCAACAGGATTGAATCAAGAAAAACATTACAAAAAATCAGCCAAACGAAGAGCTGGTTTTTTGAAAAAAATAAACAAAATTGACACCCCACTGGCCCAACTAACTAGAAAAAGAAGAGAAAAGACCCAAATCAATAAAATCAGAGATTAAAAAGGAAATGTAACAACAGACACCACAGAAATAAAAAGAATCATCAGAAATTACTACAAGGACTTGTATGCCAGCAAACAGGGAAACCTATCAGAAATGGATAGATTCCTGGACACATGCAACCTACCTAAATTGAACCAGGAAGATATAGAAAATCTCAACACACACATAATGAGACAGAAATTGAAACAGTAATAAAGGCCCTCCCAACAAAGAAAAGCCCAGGACCAGATGGATTCACTGCTGAATTCTACCAGACATTTAAAGAAGAACTGACTCCAATTCTTCTCAAACTATACAGAACAATCGAAGAAGAGGGAATCCTCCCAAATTCTTTCTATGAAGCCAGCATCACCTTAATTCCTAAGCCGGAAAAAGATGCAGCATTGAAAGAGAATTACAGACCAATATCCCTGATGAACATAGATGCAAAAATCCTCAATAAAATTCTCGCCAATAGAATGCAACAACACATCAGAAAGATCATCCACCCAGACCAAGTGGGATTTATCCCTGGTATGCAGGGATGATTTAATGTGCGCAAGACAATCAATGTGATACACCACATTAACAGACTGCAGAAGAAAAACCATATGATTATCTCAATAGATGCCGAGAAAGCATTTGATAAAATACAACACCCATTCATGATGGAAACTCTAAGCAAACTGGGTTTGGAAGGAACATTCCTCAATACAATCAAAGCAATCTATGAAAAACCCACAGCCAACATCCTATTGAATGGGGAAAAGCTTGAAGCATTTTCACTGAGATCTGGTACCAGACAGGGATGCCCACTCTCACCACTGCTATTCAATATAGTTCTGGAAGTTATAGCCTGAGCTATTAGGCAAGAGAAGAAATTAAAGGGATACAAATTGGGAGGGAAGAACTCAAACTATCTCTCTTTGCAGATGATATGATTCTTTATTAGGGCACCCAAAGAACTCTACTAAGAGATTATTGGAACTCATGGAAGAGTTGGGCAAAGTAGCAGGGTATAAAATCAATGCACAGAAATCAACAGCCTTTGTATACACAGGCAATGCCATGGCTGAGGAAGAACTTCTAAGATCAATCCCATTCACAATAGCTACAAAAACAATCAAATACCTTGGAATAAACTTAGCCAAGGACGTTAAAGATCTCTACGATGAAAATTACAAAACCTTAAAGAAAGAAATAGAAGAATCTTCCATGCTCATGGATTGGAAGAATCAATATCATCAAAATGTCCATTCTCCCAAAAGCAATTTACAGATTCAATGCAATGCCAATCAAAATACCGAAGACATTCTTCTCAGATCTAGAAAAAATCATGCTGAAATTCATATGGAGACACAGGAGACCTCGAATAGCTAAAGAAATCTTGTACAACAAAAACAAAGCCGGAGGCATCACAATACCAGATTTCAGGACATACTACAGGGCAGTTGTAATCAAAACAGCATGGTACTGGTACAGAAACAGATGGATAGACCAATGCAACAGAATAGAAACACCAGAAATCAACCCAAACATCTACAGCCAACTCATATTTGATCAAGGACCAAAACCAATCCCTGGAGTAAGGACAGTCTATTCAATAAATGGTGCTGGGAAAATTGGATTTCCACATGCAGAATCATGAAGCAAGACCCCTACCTTACACCTTACACAAAAATTCACTCAACATGGATTAAAGACTTAAATTTACGACCTGACACCATCAAATTATTAGAGAGCATTGGAAAAACCCTGCAAGATATAGGTACCGGCAATGACTTCTTGGAAAAGACCCCAGAAGCACAGGCAGTCAAAGCCAAAATCAACTATTGGGATTGCATCAAGTTGAGAAGTTTCTGTACTGCAAAAGCAACAGTCAGGAGAGTGAAGAGACAACCGACAGAATGAGAAAAAATATTTGCAAACTATGCAACAGATAAAGGGTTAATAACCAGAATCTACAAAGAGATCAAGAAACTCCACAAAAAAAAAAAAAACCCACTTAATGGGTGTGCCAAGGACCTCAATAGACATTTTCAAAAGAGGAAATCCAAATGGCCAACAGGCACATGAAAAAATGTTCAAGGTCATTAGCAATCAGGGAAATGCAAATCAAAACCACAATGAGGTTTCACCTCACCCCGGTTAGAATGGCTCACATGCAGAAATCTACCAACAACAGATGCTGGCGAGGATGTGGGGAAAAAGGGACACTAACCCACTGTTGGTGGGAATGCAAACTGGTCAAGCCACTGTGGAAGTCAGTATGGAGATTCCTCAGAAACTTGAAGATATCCCTACCATTCAACCCAGCCATCCCACTCCTTGGAATTTACCCAAAGGAATTTAAATTGGCAAACAAAAAAGCGGTCTGCACCATAATGTTTATTGCAGCTCAATTCACAATAGCTAAGACCTGGAACCAACAATGCAAATGCCCATCAACAGTAGACTGGATAAAGACTTGATAAAGAAATTATGGGACATGTACTCTATCAAATACTATAGAGTAGTCAAAAACAATGAAACCCGATCATTAGCAACAAGATGGAGGAATTTGGAACACATCATGCTGAGTGAATTGTGCCAGGCCCAAAGGGAGAAATATCATATGTTCTCCCTGATCAGCAACTACTAACTGAGCACAAAGGGTGAAACATGTTGAATTGAAATGGACACTATGAGAAACAGTGACTTGATCAGCTCTTGTCCTGACGGTTGAAGTACAATGTAATACTTTATCCATTTTAGTATTTTTTTTGTTCTAGTACCATTGGTTGAACTCTGTAATTAACACACAATTATTCTTAGGTGTTTAAATTTTAACTGAAAAGCGATCCCTGTTAGGAATTTGGAAAACTTTATGTTGAGTGAAATAAGCCAGTCCCAAAGGGACAAATACCACTTGTTCTCCTTGATAGGTGACAACTAACTGAGCACCAAAAAGGAAACCTGTTAAAGTGAAATGAACACTAGGAGAAACGGTGACTTGATCAGCCCTCACCCTGACTGTTGATGAACAACTTGATATGTTATCCCTCTTAGTATTTTTTTTGTTTGTTCTACTTAATACTTTTGGTTGAATACTGAAATCAATACACAATTATTCTTAAGTGCTGAAACTTAACTGAAAAGTATCGCTGTTAAATGTAAGAGTGGGAATAAGAGAGGGAAGAGTTGTGCAATTCGGGACATGCTCAAGCTGACTTACCTCAAATGGTCGTGTTAGAAACATACCAGGGGATTCCAATTCAATCCCATCAAGGTGGCATGTACCAATGCCATCTCACTAGTCCCAGTGATCAATTTCTGTTCACAATTGATCATAATGATAGGAATAAGAACCAAAGGGATCACATAAACAAGAATAGTGTCTGCAAATACTAGCTGATAGAATAAAAAAGGGAGAGAATGATCCAACATGCAAAGTGAGATACACAGCAGACCCATAGAATGGCAGATGTCCTAAACAGCACTTTGGCCTCAGAATCAGCCCTTAAGGCATGCGGATCCGGCTGAAAAGCCCATGAGAGCATTTCAGGCATGGAAAGCCAAGACACTCTGGGGGAAATAAAAAACTAAATGAAAGATCTCTGCGAGTGAGAACCCAGTGGAAAGAATGTGTCATTAAAGAAGGAGGTACCTTTCTCTGAAGGGAGGAGAGAACTTCCATTTTGACCATGGCCTTGTCTAAATATGGTCAGAGTCAGTGAACTCAGGGGGCTTCCATAGCCTTGGCAGCTCATGACAAGAGCCTAGGGTGATTACTGATGCCATAAACAAGAGTGTCAGTATGTTAAGTCAACAACAGGAGTCACTGTGCACTTACTCCTCATGTAGGATCTTTGTCCTTAGTGTGCTGTACATTGAGATTTAATGCTATAACTAGTACTCAAACAGTATTTTTGACTTTATGTTTCTGTGTGGGAGCAAACTGTTGAAATCTTTACTTAATGTATGCTAAACTGATCTTCTGTATATAAAGAGAATAGAAAACGAATCTTGATGTCAATGGAAGGGGAGGGGGAGTGGGAAAGCGGAGGGTGGCAGAGGGAGGGACGTTAAGGGGGGGAAGCCATTGTAATCCATAGCTTTACTTTCTACCTAGAAAACTCGAATGAGTGAAGGAATTGACTCCACGTGGAACGAAATAGCAGTTGCCATCAGAAAACAAAAAGTTACATGCTACAATGCACTCAAAACTGTCAAGTCCTTAGATAAAGTCCAGATAACACAAAGAAATACGGAGGCTGTAGCAAGATGTGGGATTGAGATAGCCATAACACACCGGATATTTCTGCTTTCATCCAGGCATATCCGGACAAAGTGTTGTTAAATTCAGGTGAGCTTCAACCAAAAAATCACCGTCAAAGTGGTTTTGGAGAAAAGCACAATCTTTCTGTTCGTCAAGTGGACAAATGTTAGGTTTCAAACAGAAATAAGATGCTTTCTCGGGTTTCTGAATCTTTCTGCTTAGAAAACTCGAATGTGTGGAGGATTTGACTTCCTGTGGAACCAAATAGTGTTTGCAGGCAGAAAACAAAAAGTTACATGCAGCAATGCATTCTAAACTGTTAAGCCCTTAGATATGTCCAGAAAACACAAACAAACACGGAGGCGGTAGCAAGATCTGGGATTGAGATAGCCACAAGACACCGGATATTTCTGCTTTCATCCAGGCATATCCGGACAAAGTGTTGTGGAATTCGGGTGAACTTTAACAAAATATCTCCATCAAAGTGGTTTTGGTGAAAAGCACAATTTTTCTGTTTGGCAAGTGGATCCATGTCATGTTTAGCAACAGAAATTGCATGTTTTATCGGGTTTCTGAAGCTTTCTGCCTAGAAAACTCGAATGTGTGGAGAATTTGACTCCATGTGGAACCAATTAGCATTTGCCGGCAGATAACAAAAAGTTACATGCTACAATGCACTCAAAACCTTCAAGTCCTTAGATAGTGTCCAGAAAACACAAACAAACACGGAGGCAGTAGCAAAATTTGGGATTGAGGTAGCCACAACACTTGGGATATTTCTGCTTTCATCCATGCATATCCGGACAAAGTGTTGTGGAATTTGGGTGAAATTTAACCAAAAAATCACCATCAAACTTGTTTTGGAGAAAAGCACAATCTTTCTGTTCGGCTAGTGGATCCAATGTCATGTTTACAAACAGAAATAGCATGTTTTCTCAGGTTTCTGAAACTTTCTGTCTAGAAAACTCGAATGTGTGGAGATTTTGACTAAATGTGGAACCAAATAGCATTTTTGGACAGAAAACAAAAAGTTACATGCTACAATGCATTCAAAACCTTGAAGTCCATAGATGAAGTCCAGAAAACACAAACAAACATGGAGACTGTAGCAATATGTGTGACTGAGATAGCCACAACACAGCGGATAATTCTGCTTTTATCCAGGCATATCCGGACAAAATGATGTGGAATTCGCTTGAAATTTAACCAAAAAATCACCGTCAAAGTTGTTTTGGAGAAAAGCACAATCTTTCTGTTTGGCAAGTGGATCCAGTGTCATGTTTACAAAGAGAAATGGCCTGTTTTCTTGGGTTTCTTAGGCTTTCTGCCTAGAAAAATCAAATGTGGGGAGGAATTGACTGCATGTGGAAGCAATTAGTTTTCCGGACAAAAAAGAAAATGTTATGTGCTAAAATGCATTCAAAACCGTCAAGTTCGTACATAAATACCAGAAAACCAAACACACACAGAGGCTGTAGCAAGATCTGAAATTGAGATAGACACAACACACCGGATACTGCAGCTTTCATCCAGGCATATCCGGTCAAAGTGTTGTGGAATTCGAGTGAAATTTAAGCAAAACATCACCGTCAAAGTGGTTTTGGAGAAAAGCACAATCTTTGTGTTCGGAATTTACATCCAATGTCATGTTGACAAACACAAATAGCATTTTCTTCTCCAGTTTCTGAAGCTTTTTGCCATGAAAACTCAAATGTTTGCAGGATTTGACACCATATGCAACCTATTAGCATTTGCTGGCAGAAAACAAAAAGTTACATGCAACAATGCATTCAAAACTGTTAATTCCATAGATAAAGTCCAGAAAACACAAACAAACACAGAGGCTGTAGCAAGATCTGGGGTTGAGATAGCCATAACACACTGGATATTTCTGTTTTCATCCAGGCATATCCAGACAAAGTGTTGTGGAATTCAGTGAAAATTAACCAAAAATCTTCATCAAAGTGGTTTTTGAGAAAAGCACAATCTTTCTGTTCAGAAATTACATCCAATGTCATGTTGAGAAACAGAAATACCATGTTTTCTTGGGTTTTTGAAGCTTTCTATGTAGAGAACTCTAAAGTGTGGAGGAATTGACGGCATGTGGAACCAATTAGGTTTTACGGCAGAAAACCAAGAGTTACATGCTAAAATGCATTTAAAACCGTCAAGTCCACAGATAAAGTCCAGAAAACACAAACAAACACAGAGGCTGTAGCAAGTTCTGGGATTGAAATAGCCTCAACAGACCGGATATTTCTGCTTTCATCCAGGCATATCCGGACAAAGTGTTGTGGAATTCGGGTGAAATTTAACAAAAAATCACCGTCAAAGTGTTTTTTGAGAAAAGCACAATCTTTCTGTTC
Organism: Oryctolagus cuniculus; assembly: GCF_051225735.1. Lineage (NCBI taxonomy): Eukaryota > Metazoa > Chordata > Mammalia > Lagomorpha > Leporidae > Oryctolagus > Oryctolagus cuniculus. The sequence goes on from NC_142877.1 coordinate 51,283,920, forward strand.
GGAAATTACTTCCAATGTCATGTTGACAAACAGAAATAGCATGTTTTGTCTTGTTTCTGAAGCTTTCTGGCTAGAAAACTTGAATGTGTGGAGGATTTGACTCCATGTGTTACCAATTAGCGTTTGCCAGCAGAAAACAAAAAGTTGCATGCTAAAATGCATTGAAAAGCCTAGATTCCTTAGAAAATGTCCAGAAAACAAACAACCATGGAGGCTGTAACGAGATCTGGGATTGAGATAGCCACAACGCACCGGATATTTCTGCTTTCATCCAGGCTTACCTGGACAAAGTGTTGTGGAATTCAGTTGAAATTTAACCAAAAATCACCATCAAAGTAGTTTGGACAAAAGCACAATCCTTCTGTTCGGCAAGTGGATCCAATGTCGTGTTTACAAACAGAAAAAGTGTGTTTTCTCTGCTTTATGAGGCTTTCTTCCTGGAAAACTGGAATGTGTGTAGGAATTGACTGCATGTGGTACCAATTAGCTTTTTCTGGCAGAAAACAAAAATATACATCCAAAAATGCATTCAAAAGCCTGAAGTCCGAGGATTTCCGGCAAGATGGCGGAATAGGAAGGGAGCACGCTGATAGTCTGGGGAGAGATAGTTTAATAAAAATGGAGATACTGCAGGTTCAAGGAAGAGTAGGGGAGGAAACAGCAGAAGAAACTCTTCTGGAACGCATGACTCACAGCAGACCTGCGTGGAGAGCGTGGGAGCCCACAGTTCGGGACATCAGCGGCAGACTCAACACACCAGCGCTGGAACGCGAGGTGAGCCGAACCTCAATAGCCCGAGACACCGGCAGGCAAGCAGAGAGAGACTAGAGGGAACGACCCCCAGGGGGGGAAGTTCACAAGGCTAACTGGAAGAGAGAGAGAGAGAGAGAAAAAAAAAGGGTGACTAGTACGGACACGGGTTTCTCTCTCTCCGCTCACCTCTCAAGGGCGAGCAAGACAAAGAGAAGGCACCATCTTGGACATACGTCAAAAGCAGAGCGACCTCAGGTCTGCACCGGCCCTGAGCCTAGCAGAAAAACCTGACTCTGGGCGGGGCGAATTAACAGGAGATTAGGACCTAGTAAATTTGTGGTGCTACTGAGCTGAGACTGTGAAAAAAGAGACGGTGGGGGAGAGAACTCACTGAATTCACATGAGCACTCTCCAGAGATGCTACAATTCCGTAACTTTGGCAACCCAGTCGGAGGCTGAAGGAGAATTTGAGCCCACTCTGCGGGCCGAACAGATTCCCTGTGGGGATCTTGGGAAAGAGCTTCCGATCTCTGGCTCCTGTGGGTATATCATTTGCCTGCTAACTACCTGCAACTTCGTTCAGCTGTGCAGAATTACTTCCCTTTTGAATCAATAAAAAAAAAAAAAGAAAGAGAGAGAGAGAGAATTACCACGCCTAACCTGGAAGTGTCACCTTTGGCACACCAAACAGAGCTCTAGGGCACACCCATCTCAAGCCCTAAGGCTCCATCAAAAACAGATAGTCCATTTAATCTAGAGTCATAGTATAACAAGAAAAAGCACCACAGTGAAGAAACCAAATATCTTCAATATGCCAAATAACAAACGCAAAAACCGAGGTAATAAAAACAAGGAAGTCACTATGACGCCCTCAAATGAAAAAGACACCCCAATTCAAGATTATGAAGATGATGACATAGAAGAAATGCAAGAAGCAGATCTCAAAAAATTGATAAGAACATTAAGAAGTTCTCAAAAACAAATTCTTGAACTACACAAATCCTTAATGGACAAGATAGAAAATCTCTCTCATGAAAATGAAATATTAAGGAGGAATCAAAATGAAACGAAACAACTAGTACAACAGGAAACTGTGATAGTGACTGAAGTGAAGAATTCAATAGATCAAATGAAAAACACAATAGAGAGCCTTACAAACAGAATGGGTGAAGCAGAAGAGAGAATATCGGACTTAGAAGACAGAGAACAGGAAAGGATACAGTCAGACCAAAGAAAAGAAGAGGAAATTAGAAATCTAAAACATATTGTCGGGAATCTTCAGGATACTATTAAAAAAACCCAACATTCGGGTTCTAGGAGTTCCTGAAGGCATGGAGAGGGAGAAAGGATTAGAAGGCCTTTTTAGTGAGATATTAGCAGAAAATTTCCCAGGTTTGGAGAAGGACAGAGAAATCCTAGTACAGGAAGCTCACAGAACCCCTAATAAACACGACCAAAAGAGATCCTCACCACGACACGTTGTAATTAAACTCTCCACAGTGAAACATAAAGAAAAGATCCTAAAATGTGTAAGAGAGAAACGTCAGATTACTCTCAGAGGAACTCCAATCAGACTCACAGCTGACTTCTCATCAGAAACTCTACAAGCTAGGAGGGAATGGCGAGATATAGCCCAGGTACTAAGAGAGAACAACTGCCAGCCCAGAATATTATATCCTGCAAAGCTATCATTTGTGAATGAAGGTGAAATAAAGACTTTTCGTTGCAAACAGAAATTGAAAGAATTTGTTGCCACTCGTCCAGCCCTGCAAAAGATGCTTAAAGATGTGTTACACACAGAAACACAGAAACACGGTCATCAATATGAAAGAAGGTAAAGGAAGGAAACCAAGGAAGGAAACCTCACAGCAAAAGATCACAGGGAATTCAAAGCATATATTAGAACTTATCTTTGGCAAATGGCAGGGCAAAGTTACCACTTATCATTAGTGACTTTGAACGTGAATGGCCTGAACTGTCCAGTTAAAAGACACCGATTGGCTAATTGGGTTAAGGAACAAAACCCATCTATTTGCTGCTTACAAGAAACACATCTTTCCAACAAAGATCCATACAGACTGAAAGTGAAAGGCTGGAAAAAGATATACCATGCCAACAGAAATGAAAAAAGAGTGGGCGTAGCCATCTTAATATCGGACAACATAAACTTTACCACAAAAACCGTTAAGAGAGACAAAGAGGGACACTATATCATGATTAACGGATCAATTCAACAGGAAGATATAACAATTATCAATGTATATGCACCTAACTACAGGGCACCAGTTTATCTAAAAGATTTATTAACGGACTTAAAGGGAGACTTAGACCCCAATACAGTAGTACTGGGGGACTTCAATACTCCACTCTCAGAAATAGACAGATCATCCGGTCAGAAGATCAACAAGGATACAGTAGATTTAAACAACACTATAGTCCAAATGGATCTAACAGATATATACAGAACTCTCAATCCTACAGCTAAAGATTTTACATTCTTCTCAGCAGGACATGGAAGCTTCTCTAGGATTGACCACATACTAGGTCATAAAGCAAGTCTCAGCAAATTCAAAAGAATTAGAATCACACCATGAAGCTTCTCAGACCATAAAGGAATGAAGTTGGAAATTAGCAACTCAGGAATCCCTAGAGCATCACAAACACATGGAGATTGAACAACATGCTCCTGAATGAACAATGGGTCATAGAAGAAATCAAAAGTGAAATCAAAAACTTTCTGGAAGTAAATGAGGATAACAGCACAACATACCAAAACTTATGGGACGCAGCAAAAGCAGTGTTAAGAGGAAAGTTTATGTCAATAGGTGCCTACATCAAGAAATTGGAAAGACACAAAATAGATGAGCTTTCAATTCACCTCAAGGATCTAGAAAACCTACAGCAAACCAGACCCAAATCTAGTAGGAGAAGAGAAATAATTAAAATCAGAGAAGAAATCAACAGGATTGAATGAAGAAAAACATTACAAAAAATCAGCCAAACGAAGAGCTGGTTTTTTGAAAAAATAAACAAAATTGACACCCCATTGGCCCAACTAACTAAAAAAAGAAGAGAAAAGACCCAAATCAATAAAATCAGAGATGAAAAAGGAAATGTAACAACAGACACCACAGAAATAAAAAGAATCATCAGAAATTACTACAAGGACTTGTATGCCAGTAAACAGGGAAACCTATCAGAAATGGATAGATTCCTGGACACATGCAACCTGCCTAATTTGAACCAGGAAGATACACAGAAAATGCCATGGATGAGGAAGAACTTCTAAGATCAATCCCATTCACAATAGGTACAAAAACAATCAAATACCTTGGAATAAACTTAACCAAGGATGTTAAAGATCTCTACGATGAAAATTACAAAACCTTAAAGAAAGAAATAGAAGAGGATACCAAGAAATGGAAAAATCTTCCATGCTCATGGATTGGAAGAATCAATATCATCAAAATGTCCATTCTCCCAAAAGCAATTTATAGATTCAATGCAATACCAATCAAGATACCGAAGACCTTCTTCTCAGATATGGAAAAAATGGTGCTGAAATTTATATGGAGGCACAAGAGACCTCGAATAGCTAAAGCAATCTTGTACAACAAAAACAAAGCCGGAGGCATCACAATACCAGATTTCAGACATACTACAGGGCAGTTGTAATTAAAACAGCATGGTACTGGTACAGATACAGATGGATAGACCAATGGAACAGAATTGAAACACCAGAAATCAACCCAAACATCTACAGCCAACTTATATTTGATCAAGGATCTAAAACTAATTCCTGGAGCAAGGACAGTCTATTCAATAAATGGTGCTGGGAAAATTGGATTTCCACATGCAGAATCATGAAGCAAGACCCCTACCTTACACCTTACACAAAAATCCACTCAACATGGATTAAAGACCTAAATCTACGACCTGACACCATCAAGTTACTAGAGAACATTGGAGAAACCCTTCAAGATATTGGCACAGGCAAAGAATTTCTGGAAAAGACCCGGGAGGCACAGGCAGTCAAAGCCAAAATCAACTATTGGGATTGCATCAAATTGAGAAGTTTCTGTGCTGCAAAAGAAACAGTCAAGAGAGTGAAGAGACAACCGACAGAATGGGAAAAAATATTTGCAAACTATGCAACAGATAAAGGGTTAATAACCAGATTCTACAAAGAGATCAAGAAACTCCACAAAAACAAAACCAACAACCCACTTAAGAGATGGGCCAAGGACCTCAATAGACATTTTCAAAAGAGGAAATCCAAATGGCCAACAGGCACATGAAAAAATGTTCAAGGTCATTAGCAATCAGGGAAATGCAAATCAAAACCACAATGAGGTTTCACCTCACCCCGGTTAGAATGGCTCACATGCAGAAATCTACCAACAACAGATGCTGGCGAGGATGAGGGGAAAAAGGGACACTAACCCACTGTTGGTGGGAATGCAAACTGGTCAAGCCACTATGGAAGTCAGTCTGGAGATTCCTCAGAAACCTGAAGATAACCCTACCGTTCGACCCAGCCATCCCACTCCTTGGAATTTACCCAAAGGAATTTAAATTGGCAAACAAAAAAGCGGTCTGCACCATAATGTTTATTGCAGCTCAATTCACAATAGCTAAGACCTGGAACCAACCTAAATGCCCATCAACGATAGACTGGATAAAGAAATTATGGGATATGTACTCTTTAGAATACTATACCGCAGTAAGAAACAATGAAATCCAGTCATTTGCAACAAAATGGAGGAATCTGGAACACATCATGCTGAGTGAAGTAAGCCAGTCGAAAAGGGACAAATACCATATGTTCTCCCTGATCTGTGACGACTGACTGAACACCAAGAGGGAAACCTGTTGGAGTGAGGTGGACACTATGGGAAATGGTGACTTGATCAGCATAGCCCTGACTGTTAATGAACAACTTAATATATTATCCCTCTTAGTAGTTTTTTTATCTGTTCTACTTAATATGACAGGTTTAGATCTGTAATTGATGCACAGTTATTCTTAAGTGTTGAAAATTAACTGAAATGTGATCCCTGTTGAACATGGTGGTGGGAATGGGAGAGGGAAGAGATGTATAATTTGGGACATGCTCAGGCTGACTTGCCCCAAGTGGTGGAGTTGGAAGCATACCAGGGGATTCCAATTCAATCCCATCAAGATGGCATGTACCAATGCCATCTCACTGTTCCAGGTGATCAGTTTCAGTTCACAGTTGGTCATGGTGGAGGGACTGGGAGTCAAAGGGAGCACATAGACAAGTCTAGTACCTGCTAACGCTAACCGATAGGGTAAATAAAGGGGAGAGTGATCCAACATGGGAAGTGAGATACTCAGCAGACTCATAGAATGGCAGATGCCCTAAATAGCACTCTGGCCTCAGAATCAGCCCTAAAGGCATTCGGATCTGGCTGAAAAGCCCATGAGAGTATTTCAGGCATGGAAAGCCAAGACACTCTGGCAAAAGATCTCTGCGAGTGAGATCCCAGTGGAAAGAACAGGTCATCAAAGAAGGAGGTACCTTTCTCTGAAGGGAGGAGAGAACCTCCACTTTGACTATGACCTTGTCTAAACAAGAAGAATCGGAGAACTCAGAGGGCTTCCATAGCCTTGGAAACTCATGACTGGAGCATAGGGAGATTACTGATGCCATAAACAGGAGTGTCAATTGGTAAAGTCAACAACAGGAGTCACTGTGCACTTACTCCTCATGTAGGATCTCTATCCTTAATGTGCTGTACATTGAGATTTAATGCTATAACGAGTACTCAAACAATATATTTCACTTTGTGTTTCTATGGGGGTGCAAACTGTTGAAATCCTTACTTAATGCATACTAAACTGATCCTCTCTAAAAAAAAAAAAGAGAGAGAGAGAAATTATCAATTCCCAACTTGACTCTCACTGGGATTAAACATGATAATAGGTCTGCTCTGATTTCATCATCATTTAAAAAAATCATCTATTATTTTTCACTTTATGTTCTGTGTGGGAGCAAACTGTTGAAATCCATACTTGAGGTATACTAAGCTGATCTTCTGTATATTAAGATAATCAAAAATGAATCTTGATGTGAATGGAAGGGGAGAGGGAGTGGGAAAGGGGAGGGTTGTGGGTGGGAGGGACGGTATGGGGGGGAAAGCCATTGTAATCCATAAGTCGTACTTTGGAAATTTATATGCATTAAATAAAAGTTAAAAAAAAAGCCTAAAGTCCTTAGAAAATGTCCAGAAAGCATACAAACACGGAGGTTGTTTCACTATCTGGGATTTAGATATCCACAATGCAGCAGATATTTCTGCTTTCATCCAGGCTTACCCTGACAAATTGTTGTGGAATTTGGTTGAAATTTAACCAAAAAAATCACCGTCAAAGTTATTTTGGATAAAAGAACAATCTTTCTGTTCAGCAAGTGGATCTAATGTCAAATTTACAAACAGAAATAGCATGTTTTCACGGGTTTCTGAAGCTTTCTGCCTAGAAAACTCGAATGTGTGTAGCATTTGACTCCATTGGTACCAATTATCGTTTGCCGGCAGAAATAAAATGTTACATGCTAAAATGCATTCAAAACCATCAAGTCCATAGATAAAGTCCAGAAAACCCAAAGAAACATGGAGGATGTAGCGACACCTAAGAATGAGATAGCCACAACACACCAGATATTTCTGCTTTCATCCAGGCATATTCTGACAAAGTTTTCTGGAATTCGCGTGAACTTTAACCAAAACATCACTCTTAAAGTGGTTTGGGAGAAAAGCACAATCTTTCTGTTTGGCAAGTGGCTCCAATGTTTTGTTTACAAACAGAAATAGCATGTTTTTTGGGTTTCTGCAGTATTTTGCCTAGAAAACTCGAATGTGTGGAGGATTTGACTCCATTAGGAACCAATTAGCATTAGCGGGCTGAAAACAAAAATATGCATCCTAAAATGCATTTTAAAGCCTAAAATCCCCAGATAATTTCCAGAAAACACAAAGAAAAACAGAGGCTGTAGGAAGATCTGGGGTTGAGATAGCCACAACACACCAGATATTTCTGCTTTCATCCAGTCATATTGGACAAAGAGTTGTGGAATTTGGGTGAAATTTAACCAAAAAATCACCATAAAAGTGGTTTTTGATAAAAGCACAATCTTTCTGTTAAGAAAGTACATCCAATTTCATGTTTTTAAACAGAAATAGCATGTTTTCTTGGGCTTCTGAAGCTTTCTGCCTAGAAAACTCGAAGGTGTGGAGGATTTGACTCCATGTTGAACCAAATAGCATTTGCGGCAGAAAAAAAAAAGTTACAAGCTACAATGCATTCAAAACTGTCAAGTCATTAGATAATGTCCAGAATACACAAACAAATACGGAGGCTGTAGCAAGATCTGGAATTGAGATAGCCACAACACACTGGATATTTCTGCTTTCATCCAGGCATATCCGGGCAAAGTGTTGCACAATTCGGGTGAAATTTAACCTAAAAATCACCATCAAAGTGGTTTTGGAGATGCAAAATCTTTCTGTGAGCAAGTGGATCCAATGTCATGTTTAGAAACAGAAAAAGCATGTTTTCTCTGGTTTCTGAAGCTTTCTGCCTAGAAAATTCGAATGTGTGGAGGATTTGACTCCATGTCGAACCAAATAGCATTAGTTGGTTGAAAACAAAAATATATATCCAAAAATGCATTGAAAAACTAAAATCCCCAGATAATTTCCAGAAAACGCAAAGAAAAATAGAGGCAGTAGCAAGATCTGGGGTTGAGATACCAACAACACACCGGATATTTCTGCTTTCATCCAAGCATATCCGGACAAAGTGTTGTGGAATTCGGGTGAAATTTATCCAAAAATCACCATCAAAGTGTTTTTTGAGAAAAGCACAATCTTTCTGTTAAGAAATTACATCCAATGTCATGTTGTCAAACAGAAATAGCATGTTTTCTCGGGTTTCTGAAGCTTTCGGGCTAGAAAACGCGAATGTGTGGAGGATTTGACTCCATGTGGAGTCAAATTAGCGTTTGCCAGCAGAAAACAAAAAGTTGCATGCTAAAATGCATTCAAAAGCCTAAAGTCCTTAGAAAATGTCCAGAAAGCAAACACGGAGTTTGTTTCACTATCTGGGATTTAGATATCCACAACGCAGCAGATATTTCTGCTTTCATCCAGGCTTACCCAGACAAAATGTTGTGGAATTCGGTTGAAATTTCACCAAAAAAATCACTGTCAAAGTTATTTTGGATAAAAGAACAATCTTTCTGTTCAGCAAGTGGATCTAATGTCAAATTTACAAACAGAAATAGCATGTTCTCTCAAGTTTCTGAAGCTTTCTGCCTAGAAAACTCGAATGTGTGGAGGATTTGACTCCATGTGGAACCAATTAGCGTTTGCTGGCATTAAAATAGTTTAATGCTACAATGCATTCAAAACCTTCAAGTAATTAGATAATGTTAGAAAACACAAACAAACGAGGCAAGATGGCATAATAGGAAGGGAACACACTGATAGTCCGGGGAGAGATAGTTTAATAAAAGTGGAGATACTGCAGGTTCAAGGAAGAGTAGGGGAAGAAACAGCAGAAGAAACTCTTCCGGAACGCGTGATTCACAGCAGACCTGCGTGGAGAGCGTGGGAGCCCACAGTTCAGGACACCAGCGACAGACTCAACAAACCAGCGCTGTAACGTGAGGTGAGCTGAACCTCAATAGCTGAACCGGCAGGCAAGCGGAGAGAGGAGACTATAGGGAATGATCCCTGGTGGGGGGGAAGTTCACCAGGCTAACTGGAAGAGAGAGAGAGAGAAAAAAAAAGGTGACATGGGTTTCTCTCTCTCCGCTCACCTCTCAAGGGCGAGCAAGACAAAGAGCAGGCGCCATCTTGGACATACGTCATAAGCAGAGCGACCTCAGGTCTGCACCGGCCCTGAGCCTAGCAGAAAAACCTGACTCTGGGTGGGGTGAATTAACAGGAGATTAGGACCTAGTAAATTTGTGGTGCTACTGAACTGAGACTGTGAAAAAAAAGACGGTGGGGGAGAGAACTCACTGAATTCACATGAGCACTCTCCAGAGATGCTACAATTCCGTAACTTTGGCAACCCAGTCGGAGGCTGAAGGAGAATTTGAGCCCACTCTGCGGGCCGAACAGATTCCCTGTGGGGATCTTGGGAAAGAGCTTCCGATCTCTGGCTCCTGTGGGTATATCATTTGCCTGCTAACTACCTGCAACTTCGTTCAGCTGTGCAGAATTACTTCCCTTTTGAATCAATAAAAAAAAAAAAGAAAGAGAGAGAGAGAGAATTACCACGCCTAACCTGGGAGTGTCACCTTTGGCACACCAAACAAAGCTCTCAGGCCGCACCCATCTCAAGCCCTAAGTCTCCATCAAAAACAGATAGTCCACTTAATCTAGAGTCATACTATAACAAGAAAAAGCACCACAGTGAAGAAACTAAATATCTTCAATATGCCAAATAACAAATGCAAAAACCGAGGTAATAAAAACAAGGAAGTCACTATGACGCCCTCAAATGAAAAAGACACCCCAATTCAAGATTATGAAGATGATGACATAGAAGAAATGCAAGAAGCAAATCTCAAAAAATTGATAAGAACATTAAGAAGTTCTCAAAAACAAATTCTTGAACTACAGAAATCCTTAATGGACAAGATAGAAAATCTCTCTCATGAAAATGAAATATTAAGGAGGAATCAAAATGAAACGAAACAACTAGTACAACAGGAAACTGTGACAGTGACTGTAGTGAAGAATTCCATAGATCAAATGAAAAACACAATAGAGAGCCTTACAAACAGAATGGGTGAAGCAGAAGAGAGAATATCGGACTTAGAAGACAGAGAACAGGAAAGGATACAGTCAGACCAAAGAAAAGAAGAGGAAATTAGAAATCTAAAACATATTGTCGGGAATCTTCAGGATACTATTAAAAAAACCCAACATTCGGGTTCTAGGAGTTCCTGAAGGCATGGAGAGGGAGAAAGGATTAGAAGGCCTTTTTAGTGAGATATTAGCAGAAAATTTCCCAGGTTTGGAGAAGGACAGAGAAATCCTAGTACAGGAAGCTCACAGAACCCCTAATAAACACGACCAAAAGAGATCCTCACCACGACACGTTGTAATTAAACTCTCCACAGTGAAACATAAGAAAAGATCCTAAAATGTGTAAGAGAGAAATGTCAGATTACTCTCAGAGGAACTCCAATCAGACTCACAGCTGACTTCTCATCAGAAACCCTACAAGCTAGGAGGGAATGGCGAGATATAGCCCAGGTACTAAGAGAGAAAAATTGCCAGCCCAGAATATTATATCCTGCAAAGCTATCATTTGTGAATGAAGGTGAAATAAAGACTTTTCGTTGCAAACAGAAATTGAAAGAATTTGTTGCCACTCGTCCAGCCCTGCAAAAGATGCTTAAAGATGTGTTACACACAGAAACACAGAAACACGGTCATCAATATGAAAGAAGGTAAAGGAAGGAAACCAAGGAAGGAAACCTCACAGCAAAAGATCACAGGGAATTCAAAGCATATATTAGAACTTATCTTTGGCAAATGGCAGGGCAAAGTTACCACTTATCATTAGTCACATTGAACGTGAATGGCCTGAACTGTCCAGTTAAAAGACACCGATCGGCTGATTGGGTTAAGGAACAAAACCCATCTATTTGCTGCTTACAAGAAACACATCTTTCCAACAATCTCCATACAGACTGAAAGTGAAAGGCTGGAAAAAGGCTGGAAAAAGATATACCATGCCAACAGAAATGAAAAAAGAGCGGGCGTAGCCATCTTAATATCAGACAACATAAACTTTACCACAAAAACCGTTAAGAGAGACAAAGAGGGACACTACATAATGATTAAGGGATCAATTCAACAGGAAGATATAACAATTCTCAATGTATATGCACCTAACTACAGGGCACCGGTTTATCTAAAAGATTTGTTAAGGGACTTAAAGGGAGACTTAGACCCCCATACAATAGTACTGGGGGACTTCAATACTCCACTCTCAGAAATAGACAGATCATCCGGTCAGAAGATCAACAAGGATACAGTAGATTTAAACGACACTATAGCCCAAATGGATCTAACAGATATATACAGAACTTTCAATCCTACAGCCAAAGATTTTACATTCTTCTCAGCAGGACATGGAAGCTTCTCTAGGATTGACCACATACTAGGTCATAAAGCAAGTCTCAGCAAATTCAAAAGAATTAGAATCATACCATGCAGCTTCTCAGACCATAAAGAAATGAAGTTGGAAATTAGCAACTCAGGAATCCCTAGAGCATATGCAAACACATGCAGATTGAACAACATGCTCCTGAATGAACAATGGGTCATTCAGAAATCAAAAGAGATATCAAAAATTTTCTGGAAGTAAATGAGGATAACAGCACAACATACCAAAACTTATGGGACGCAGCAAAAGCAGTGTTAAGAGGAAAGTTTATATCAATAGGTGTCTACATCAAGAAATTGGAAAGGCACCAAATAGATGAGCTTTCAATTCACCTCAAGGATCTAGAAAACCTACAGCAAACCAGACCCAAATCTAGTAGGAGAAGAGAAATAATTAAAATCAGAGAAGAAATCAACAGGATTGAATCAAGAAAAACATTCCAAAAAATCAGCCAAACAAGGAGCTGGTTTTTTGAAAAAATAAACAAAATTGACACCGCATTGGCCCAACTAACTAAAAAAAGAAGAGAAAAGACCCAAATCAATAAAATCAGAGATTAAAAAGGAAATGTAACAACAGACACCACAGAAATAAAAAGAATCATCAGAAATTACTACAAGGACTTGTATGCCAGCAAACAGGGAAACCTATCAGAAATGGATAGATTCCTGGACACATGCAACCTACCTAAATTGAACCAGGAAGACATCGAAAACCTAAACAGACTCATAACTGAGACAGAAATTGAAACAGTAATAAAGGCCCTCCCAACAAAGAAAAGCCCAGGACCAGATGGAATCACTGCTGAATTCTACCAGACATTTAAAGAAGAACTAACTCCAATTCTTCTCAAACTATTCAGAACAATCGAAGAAGAGGGAATCCTCCCAAATTCTTTCTATGAAGCCAGCATCACCTTAATTCCTAAGCCAGAAAAAGATGCAGCACTGAAAGAGAATTACAGACCAATATCCCTGATGAACATAGATGCAAAAATCCTCAATAAAATTCTCGCCAATAGAATGCAACAACACATCAGAAAGATCATCCACCCAGACCAAGTGGGATTTATCCCTGGTATGCAGGGATGATTTAATGTGCGCAAGACAATCAATGTGATACACCACATTAACAGACTGCAGAAGAAAAACCATATGATTATCTCAATAGATGCCGAGAAAGCATTTGATAAAATACAACACCCATTCATGATGAAAACTCTAAGCAAACTGGGTTTGGAAGGAACATTCCTCAATACAATCAAAGCAATCTACGAAAAACCCACAGCCAACATCCTATTGAATGGGGAAAAGCTTGAAGCATTTCCACTGAGATCTGGCACCAGACAGGGATGTCCACTCTCACCACTACTATTCAATATAGTTCTGGAGGTTCTAGCCAGAGCTATTAGGCCAGAAAAAGAAATTAAATATATACAATTTGGGAAGGAAGAACTCAAACTATCCCTCTTTGCAGATGACATGATTCTTTATTTAGGGGACCCAAAGAACTCTACTAAGAGACTATTGGAACTCATAGAAGATTTTGGCAAAGTAGCAGGGTATAAAATCAATGCACAAAAATCAACAGCCTTTGTATACACAGACAATGCCATGGCTGAGGAAGATCTTCTAAGATCAATCCCATTCACAATAGCTACAAAAACAATCAAATACCTTGGAATAAACTTAACCAAGGACGTTAAAGATCTCTACGATGAAAATTACAAAACCTTAAAGAAAGAAATAGAAGAGGATACCAAGAAATGGAAAAATCTTCCATGCTCATGGGGTGGAAGAATCAATATCATCAAAATGTCCATTCTCCCAAAAGCAATTTATAGATTCAATGCAATACCAATCAAGATACCGAAGACCTTCTTCTCAGATCTGGAAAAAAATGGTGCTGAAATTTATATGGAGGCACAAGAGACCTCGAATAGCTAAAGCAATCTTGTACAACAAAAACAAAGCCGGAGGCATCACCATACCAGATTTCAGGACATACTACAGGGCAGTTGTAATCAAAACAGCATGGTACTGGTACAGAAACAGATGGATAGACCAATGGAACAGAATTGAAACACCAGAAATCAACCCAAACATCTACAGCCAACTTATATTTGATCAAGGATCTAAAACTAATTCCTGGAGCAAGGACAGTCTATTCAATAAATGGTGCTGGGAAAATTGGATTTCCACATGCAGAATCATGAAGCAAGACCCCTACCTTACACCTTACACAAAAATCCACTCAACATGGATTAAAGACCTAAATCTACGACCTGACACCATCAAGTTACTAGAGAACATTGGAGAAACCCTTCAAGATATTGGCACAGGCAGAGAATTTCTGGAAAAGACCCAGGAGGCACAGGCAGTCAAAGCCAAAATCAACTATTGGGATTGCATCAAATTGAGAAGTTTCTGTACTGCAAAAGAAACAGTCAGGAGAGTGAAGAGACAACCGACAGAATGGGAAAAAATATTTGCAAACTATGCAACAGATAAAGGGTTAATAACCAGAATCTACAAAGAGATCAAGAAACTCCACAAAAACAAAACCAACAACCCACTTAAGAGATGGGCCAAGAACTTCAATAGACATTTTTCAAAAGAGGAAATCCAAATGGCCAACAGGCACATGAAAAAATGTTCAAGGTCATTAGCAATCAGGGAAATGAAAATCAAAACCACAATGAGGTTTCACCTCACCCCGGTTAGAATGGCTCACATGCAGAAATCTACCAACAACAGATGCTGGCGAGGATGTGGGGAAAAGGGACACTAACCCACTGTTGGTGGGAATGCAAACTGGTCAAGCCACTATGGAAGTCAGTCTGGAGATTCCTCAGAAACCTGAAGATAACCCTACCGTTCGACCCAGCCATCCCACTCCTTGGAATTTACCCAAAGGAATTTAAATTGGCAAACAAAAAAGCGGTCTGCACCGTAATGTTTATTGCAGCTCAATTCACAATAGCTAAGACCTGGAACCAACCTAAATGCCCATCAACGGTAGAATGGATAAAGAAATTATGGGATATGTACTCTTTAGAATACTATACCGCAGTAAGAAACAATGAAATCCAGTCATTTGCAACAAAATGGAGGAATCTGGAACACATCATGCTGAGTGAAGTAAGCCAGTCGAAAAGGGGCAAATACCATATGTTCTCCCTGATCGGTGACAACTGACTGAACACCAAAAAGGAAACCTGTTGAAGTGAAATGGACACTATGGGAAACGGTGACTTGATCAGCATAGCCCTAACTGTTAATGAACAACTTAATACATTATACCTCTCAGTAGTTCTTTTTGTCTGTTCTACTTAATATGACTGGTTTAATTCTGTAATTAATACACAGTTATTCTTGGGTGTTGAAAATTAACTGAGATGTGATCCTTGTTAAACATAAGAGTGGGAATAAGAGAGGGAAGAGATGTATAATTTGGGGCATGCTCAAGCTGACTTGCCCCAAATGGTGGAGTTAGAAACATACCAGCGGATTCCAATTGAATCCCATCAAGGTGGCATGTACCAATGCCATCTCACTAGTCCAAGAGATCAATTTCAGTTCACAATTCATCATAATGAAAGGACTAAGAGTCAAAGGGAGCAGCACATAAACAAGTCTAGTACCTGCTAACACTAACCGATAGAATAAATAAAGGGGAGTGTGATCCAACATGGGAAGTGAGATACTCAGCAGACTCATAGAATGGCAGATGTCCTAAATCACTCTGGCCTCAGAATCAGCCCTAAAGGCACTCGGATCTGGCTGAAAAGCCCATGAGAGTATTTCAGAGATGGAAAGCCAAGACACTCTGGCAAAAAGATCTCTGTGAGTGAGATCCCAGTGGAAAGAACAGGTCTTCAAAGAAGGAGGTACCATTCTCTGAAGGGAGGAGAGAACCTCCACTTTGACTATGAGCTTGTCTAAACAAGATAAGAATCGGAGAACTCAGGCTTCCATAGCCTTGGAAACTCATGACTGGAGCATAGGGAGACTACTGATGGCATAGACAGGAGTGTCAATTGGTAAAGTCAACAACAGGAGTCACTGTGCACTTACTCCTCATGTAGGATCTCTCCTTAATGTGCTGTGCATTGAGATTTAATGCTATAACGAGTACTCAAACAATATATTTCACTTTGTGTTTCTATGGGGGTGGAAACTGTTGAAATCTTTACTTAATGCATACTAAACTGATCTTCTGTTAAACAAAAAGAAATTATCAATTCCCAACTTGACTCTCACTGGGATTAAACATGACAATAGGTCTGATCTGATTTCATCATCATTTAAAAAAATCATCTATTATTTTTCACTTTATGATTCTGTGTGGGAGCAAACTGTTGAAATCCTTACTTAATGTATACTAAGCTGATCTGCTGTGTATTAAGATAATTGAAAATGAATCTTGATGTGAATGGAAGGGGAGAAGGAATGGGAGGGACCGTATGGGGGGAAGCCATTGTAATCCATAAATCGTACTTTGGAAATTTATATTCATTAAATAAAAGTTTTAAAAAAATTATAATATAAAAAACTGAAAAAAAAGAATCAATATCATCAAAATGTCCATTCTCCCAAAAGCAATTTATAGATTCAATGCAATACCAATCAAGATACCGAAGACCTTCTTCTCAGATATGGAAAAAATGGTGCTGAAATTTATATGGAAGCAGAAGAGACCTCGAATAGCTAAAGCAATCTTGTACAACAAAAACAAAGCCGGAGGCATCACCATACCAGATTTCAAGACATACTACAGGGCAGTTGTAATCAAAACAGCATGGTACTGGTACAGAAACAGATGGATAGACCAATGGAACAGAATTGAAACACCAGAAATCAACCCAAACATCTACAAACCAACTCATATTTGATCAAGGATCTAAAACTAATTCCTGGAGCAAGGACAGTCTATTCAATAAATGGTGCTGGGAAAATTGGATTTCCACATGCAGAATCATGAAGCAAGACCCCTACCTTACACCTTACACAAAAATCCACTCAACATGGATTAAAGACCTAAATCTACGACCTGACACCATCAAGTTACTAGAGAACATTGGAGAAACCCTTCAAGATATTGGCACAGGCAGAGAATTTCTGGAAAAGACCCAGGAGGCACAGGCAGTCAAAGCCAAAATCAACTATTGGGATTGCATCAAATTGAGAAGTTTCTGTACTGCAAAAGAAACAGTCAGGAGAGTGAAGAGACAACCGACAGAATGGGAAAAATATTAGCTCTACATTAACAAGACGTGGTGCTGGCTCCTGGAACATTTTATTATATATTTTTTCTTTAAATAATCGGTGACCTCAGCTTGCCCAGAATCTCAGCCACCTCTCACTGTCATAATTGGCAATGGCTTTTGTCAAATAGAAGAACATTAAAGGGGAAAGAAAAAAACAAAAAAAAATGAAATGAAACATGTGTTTTAAGAGATTTGAATAAGATATTTTAGTAAATGAATTTCATGTCACCATCTTGAAAATTTACACCAGTCAGCAATGTAAACATGTTCTTGACAAACGCCAGCAGCATGCGGACTGCAAAGTTCATCTACTCATTCAGCGAGGCAGATGTTTCATTTAATACTTTTCATACTATAGATTAGGATTCTTTTTTCTTTTTTTTTTTTTGAAAGAAGAAGGGGAAAAATTCCCTGACATGCAACTAATATCATCTCACACTGTGGGCCAGATGGTGAAAATGCAAAGCCTGGAGCTCAGTTTATGTACTATATTTTGAGGGGAAGGAATTCTGTTTGAGAATGAGTTTCAACTTGATCATTTGTTTCTGTAATCTAAACATGAGTCAGTGAGTAAAGTAGGACCAGCCGAACTTCAAAAAGTTCTTGAGAGTAAGTGCTTTAAAACGTGATGCATCTGGAGGAAGTGCCTTACAGCATCTCGAACTACCACATCCAGAAGAAGCAGAGGACGAGACTCCCGGGTGGCTGCCTCAGTGTAGGACCCTTAAAGAGACAGTTGGAAAAACAAACCTAGATGTCATAATTCTGTCATTTTTTTTTTGGTGAAGGTTTCTGGAATGCTTTTCCTTTGTGCTTTTTTACCATTGTTTGCATCGTTCACATTTATAAATATGACTAGCTTTAGAGCTTTATCCATTTACCTGCATCTTTGTGATTAATCATTAAAGATAATTTTAAAAAACTGTTAAGCCCCTAGTCATTAAGCACTGACATGAGAAGGGACCTCAGAAATCTGTCAACCCCAGGTCCTCATCTATGTATGAGGCAACAGAGGCCTAGGGGGCCGGTGCTGTGGCATAGCGGGTAAAGCTGCTGCCTGCAGTGCCGGCATCCCATATGGGTGCCAGTTCGAGACCTGGCTATTCCACTTTTGATTCAGCTCTCTGCTATGGCCTGGGAAAGCAGCAAAAGATGGCCCAAGTCCCTGGGCCCCTGCACTGGCATGGGAGACCCAGAAGAAGCTCCTGGCTCTTGGCTTCAGATAGGCACAGCTCCAGCCATTACAGCCAACTGCAGAGTGAACCATCAGATGGAAGACCTCTCTCTCTCTGCCTCACCTTGTATCTCTGTGTAACTCTGCTTTTCAAATATAAATAAATCTTTTTTTAAAAAAAGAGTCTTGGAAATATGTGCCATGGTGGCAGGTTATGAAATAAATGAAACAGAAACGAAAAAAAAAGAAAACACAAACAAACACGGAGGCTGTAGCAAGATCTGGGATTGAGATAGCCACAACACACCGGATATTTGTGCTTTCATCCAGGCATATCTGGACAAAGTGTTGTGGAATTCGGTTGAAATTTAACTAAAACATAGCAGTGAAAGTGGTTTTCGAGAGAAGCACAATCTTTCTGTTCAGAAATTATATCCAATGTCATGTTTACGAAGAGAAATAGCATGTTTTGTTGGGTTTCTGAAGCTTTCTGCCTAGAAAACTCGAATGTGTGGAGGATTAGACTCCATGTGAAACCAACTAGCATTTGCCCACAGAAAACAAAAAGTTAAATGCTACAATGCATTCAAAACCATCAAGTAATTAGATAATGTCCAGAAAACACAAACAAATATGGAGGCCTTAGCAAGATCTGGGTTTGAGATAGCCACAACACACTGGATATTTCTGCTTTCATCTATGCATATCGGGAAAACATTTTGTGGAATTCGGGTGAAATTTATCTAAAATAATCACTGTCAAAGTGGTTTTGGAGGAAAGCACAATGTTTCTCTTCAGAACTTACATCAACTGTCATGTCAACAAACAGAAATAGCATGTTTTGTCAGGTATCTGAACCTTTCTCCCTAGAAAACTCGAATGTGTGGAGGATTTGACTTCATCTGGAACCAATTATGATTTCCTGGCAGAAAACAAAAAGTTACATGCTAAAATGCATTCAAAACCGTCAAGTCCGTAGATAATGTCCAGAAAACACAAACACACACAGAGGCTGTAGCAAGATCTGGTTGAGCTAGCCAAAACACACAGGATATTTATGCTTTAATCCAGGCATACCCAGACAAAGTGTTGTGGAATTCGGGTAAAATAACCAAAAAATGACCGTCAAAGTGGTTTTGGAGAAAAGCACAATCCTTCTGTTTGGCAAGTGGATCCAATGTCATGTTTACAAACAGAAATACCATGTTTTCTCTTGTTTCTGAAGCTTTCTGCCTAGAAAACTCCATTGTGTGTAGGATTTGACTCCATATGGAACCCATTAGCTTTTTTTTTTAACTTTTATTTAATGAATATAAATTTCCAAAGTACGATTTATGGATTACAATGGCTTCCTCCCCATACCGTCCCTCCCACCCATAACCCTCCATTTCCCACTCCCTCTCCCCTTCCATTCACATCAAGATTCATTTTCAATTATCTTAATATACAGAAGATCAGCTTAGTATACATTAAGTAAGGATTTCAACAGTTTACTCCCACACAGAGACATAAAGTGAAAAATAATAGATGATTTTTTAAATGATGATGAAATCAGATCAGACCTATTGTCCTGTTTAATCCCAGTGAGAGTCAAGTTGGGAATTGATAATTTCGTTTTTTTTTTACAGAAGATCAGTTTAGTGTAAGTTAAGTAAAGATTTCAACCGTTTGCACCCCCATAGAAACACAAAGTGAAATATACTGTTTGAGTACTCGTTATAGCATTAAATCTCAATGTACAGCACATTAAGGACAGAAATCCTACATGAGGAGTAAGTGCACAGTGAGTCCTGTTGTTGACTTTACAAATTGACACTCCTGTTTATGGCATCAGTAATCTCCCTATGCTCCAGTCATGAGTTTCCAAGGCTATGGAAGCCCTCTGAGTTCTCCGATTCTTATCTTGTTTAGACAAGCTCATAGTCAAAGTGGAGGTTCTCTCCTCCCTTCAGAGAAAGGCACCTCCCTCTTTGAAGACCTGTTCTTTCCACTGGGATCTCACTCACAGAGATCTTTTTGCCAGAGTGTCTTGGCTTTCCATCTCTGAAATACTCTCATGGGCTTTTCAGCCAGATCCGAGTGACTTTAGGGCTGATTCTGAGGCCAGAGTGCTATTTAGGACATCCGCCATTCTATGAGTCTGCTGAGTATCTCACTTCCCATGTTGGATCACTCTCCCCTTTATTTATTCTATTGGTTAGTGTTAGCAGGTACTAGACTTGTTTATGTGCTCCCTTTGACTCTTAGTCCTTTCATTATGATCAATTGTGAACTGAAATTGATCACTTGGAATAGTGAGATGGCATTGGTACATGCCACCTTGATGGGATTGAACTGGAATCCCCTGGTATGTTTCCAAATCTACCATTTGGGGCAAGTCAGCCCGAGCATGCCCCAAGTTATACATCTCTTCCCTCTCTTATTCCCACTCTTATGTTTAACAGGGATCACATTTCAGTTAATTTTCAACACTTAAGAATAACTGTGTGATAATTGCAGAATTAAACCAGTCATATTAAGTAGAACAGACAAAAAAAATACTAGGAGGGATAATGTATTAAGTTGTCCATTAACAGTCAGGGCTATGCCGATCAAGTCACCGTTTCCCATAGTGTTCATTTCACTTCAACAGGTTTCCTTTTTGGTGTTCAGTCAGTTGTCACCGATCAGGGAGAACATATGGTATTTGCCCCTTTGGGACTGGCTTATTTCACTCAGCATGATGTGTTCCAGATTGCTCCATTTTGTTGCAAATGACTGGATTTCGTTGTTTCTTACTGCAGTATAATATTCTAAAGAATACATATCCCATAATTTCTTTATCCATTCTACTGTTGATGGGCATTTAGGTTGGTTCCAGGTCTTGGCTATTGTGAATTGAGCTGCAATAAACATTAGGGTGCAGACCACTTTTTTGTTTGCCAATTTAAACTCCTTTGGGTAAATTCCAAGGAGTGGGATGGCTGGGTCGAATGGTAGGGTTATATTCAGGTTTCTGAGGAATCTCCAGACTGATTTCCATAGTGGCTTGACCAGTTTGCATCCAACCAACATTGGGTTAGTGTCCCTTTTTCCCCCCTCCTCGCCAGCATCTGTTGTTGGTAGATTTCTGTATGTGAGCCATTCTAACTGGGGTGAGGTGAAACCATACCCAGACAAAGTGTTGTGGAATTCGGGTAAAATAACCAAAAAATGACCGTCAAAGTAGTTTTGGGGAAAAGCACAATCTTTCTGTTTGGCAAGTGGATCCAATGTCATGTTTACAAACAGAAATAGCATGTTTTCTCTTGTTTCTGAAGCTTTCTGAATAGAAAGCTCCATTGTGTGTAGGATTTCACTCCATATGGAACCCATTAGCTTTTGCCGGCAGAAAACAAAAAGTTACCTGCTTCAATGCATTCAAAACCATCAAGTAATTAGATAATGTCCAGAAAACACAAACAAATACGGAGGCTTTAGGAAGATCTGGGATTGAGATGGCTACAAGATACTGGATACTTCTGCTTTCATCCAGGCATATATTGAAAAAGAGTTGTGGAATTCTGGTGAAATTTAACTAAAACATAACAATGAAAGTTGTTTTCAATAAAAGCACCATCTTTCTGTTCAGAAATTACATCCAATGTCATGTTGACAAAGAGACATATCATGTTTTCTCGGGTTTCTGAAGCTTTCTGAATAGAAAACGCGAATGTGTGGAGAATTGACTCCATGTGGAACCAATTAGATTTTGCTGGAAGAAAACAAAAAGTTACATGCTAAAATGCATTGAAAACCATCAATTCCCTAGATAAAGTCAGAAAACACAAAGAAACACAGAGGCTGTAGCAAGATCTGGGATTGATTTAGCCACAACACAGCAGATATTTCTGCTTTCATCCAGGCATATCCGAACAAACTGTTGTGGAATTTGGGTGAAATTTAATCAAAACATCACCTTCAAAGTGGTTTTGGAGAAAAGCACAATCTTTCTGTTTGGCAAGGGGATCCAATGTCATCTTTAATAACAGAAATAGCATGTTTTGTCATGTTTCTGAAGCTTTCTGCCTAGAAAACTTGAATTTGCGGAGTATTTGACTCCAGGTGAATCCAATTAGCATTTGCGGGCAGAAAACAAAAAGTTACATGCTACAATGCATTCAAAACAATCAAATCCTTAGGTAATGTCCAGAAAGCACAAACAAACACAGAGGCTGTAGCAAGACGTGGGACAGAGATATCCACAACACACTGGATATTTCCGCTTGCCTCCAGGCATATCCGGAGAAAGTGCTGTGGAATTCGGGTGAAATTTAACCAAAACATGACCGTCAAAGTGGTTTTGGAGAAAAGCACAATATTTCTGTCCTGCAAGTGGATCCAATGTCATTTTTACAAACAGAAATAGCATGTTTTGTCGTGTTTCTGAAGATTTTTGCCTAGAAAACCCGAATGTGTGGAGGATTTGACTCCATGTGGAACCAATTAGCGTTTGACGGCAGAAAACAAAAAGTGACATGCTGCAATGCATTCAAAACCGTGAAGTAATTAGATAATGTCCAGAAAACACAAAGAAACACGGAGGCTGTAGCAAAATCTGGAATTGAGATAGCCACAACATACCGGATATTTCTGCTTTCATCCATGCATATTCGGAAAAAGTGTTGTGGAATTGGGGTGAAAACATAACAGTGAAAGCGGTTTTCGAGAAAAGCACCATGTTTCTGTTCAGAAATAACATCAAATGTCATGGTGACAAAGAGACATACCATGTTTCCTCGGGTTTCTGAAGCTTTCTGCCTAGAAAACTTGAAAGTGTGGAGGAATTGAATGCATGTCGAACCAATTAGATTTTGCTGGTAGAAAACAAAAAGTTACATGCTAAAATGCATTCAAAACCGTCAATTCCCTAGATAAAGTCCGAAAACAAAAAAAACACATAGGCTGTTGCAAGGTCTGGGATTGATTTAGCTACAACACAGCGGATATTTCTGCTTTCATCCAGGCATATCCAGAGAAAGTGTTGTGGAATTCGGGTGAAAGTTAACCAAAACATCACCTTCAAAGTGGTTTTGGAGAAAAGCACAATCTTTCTGTTTGGCAAGTGGATCCAATGTCATGTTTACTAACAAATAGCATGTTTTGTCGTGTTTCTGAAGCTTTCTGCCTAGAAAACTCAAATGTGTGGAGCATTTGACTGCATGCGGAACAATTGGCATTTGCGGGCAGAAAACAAAAAGTGACATGCTACAATGCACTCAAAACCGTCTAGTCCTTAGGTAATGTGCAGAAAACACAAACAAACACAGAGGCTGTTGAAAGATCGGGAATTGAGATAGCCACAACACACCGGATATTTCTGCTTTCATCCATGCATATCCGGACAACGTGTTGTGGAATTTGGTGGAAATTTATCCAAAGCATCACTGTCAAAGTGGTTTTGGAAAAAAGCACAATACTTCTGTTCAGCAAGTGTTCCAATGTCATGTTTACAAACAGAAATAGCATGTTTTGTCGTGTTTCTGAAGCTTTCTTCCTAAAAAACTCGAATTTGTGGAGTATTTGACTCCAGGAGGTACCAATTAGCAGAAATCAAAAAGTTGCTTGCTAAAATGCATTCAAAACAATCAAATCCTTAGATAATGTCCAGAAAACACAAACAAACACAGAGGCTGTAGCAAGATCTGGGATTGAGATAGCCACAACACAACGGATATTTCTTTCATCCAGGCATAGCCGGACAATGTGTTGTGGAATTCGGTTGAAATTTAACCAAAAGATAACTGTCAAAGTGGTTTTGGAGAAAAGCACAATCTTTCTTTTCGGAATGTGGATCCAATGTCATGTTTAAAAACAGAAATATCATGTTTTCTCGGGTTTCTGAAGCTTTCTGCCTAGAAAACACGAATGTGTGGAGGATTTCACTCCCTGTGGAATCAATTAGCGTTTGCTGGTAGAAAACAAAATGTTACATAATACAATGAATTCAAAACCGACAAGTCCTTAGATAATGTCCAGAAAACACAAAGAAACACAGAGGCTGTAGCAAAATCTGGAATTGAGATAGCCACTAAACACCAGATATTTCTGCTTTCATCCAGGCATATCCGGACAAAGACTTGTGGAATTCGGGTCAAATTTAACAAAAATATCACCGTCAAAGTGGTTTTGGAGAAAAGCACAATCTTTCTGTTCGGCAAGTGGATCCAATGTCATGTAGACAAACAGAAATAGCATGTTATCTCGGGTTTCTGAAGCTTTCTGCCTAGAAAACGCGAATGTGTGGAGGATTTGACTCCAGGTGAATCCAATTAGTGTTTGCCGCAGAAAACAAAAAGTGACATGCTAGAATGCATTCAAAACCGTCAAGTCCTTAGCTAATGTCCACAAAAGACAAACAAATACGGAGGCCTTGGGAGGATCTGGGATTGAGATAGCCACAAGATACTGGATACTTCTGCTTTCATCCAGGCATATCCGGACAATGTGTTGTGGAGTTCGGTTGAAATTTAACCAAAAGATAACTGTCAAAGTGGTTTTGGAGAAAAGCACAATCTTTCTGTTCAGAAATTAAATCCAATGTCATGTTGACAAACAGAAATAGCATGTTGTGTCGGGCATCTGAAGCTTTCTGCCTAGAGAACTCTAATGTGTGGAGGATTTGACTCCATGTGGAACTAATTAGCGTTTGCTGGTAGAAAACAAAAAGTTACATAATACAATGAATTCAAAACCGTCAAGACCTTAGATAATGTCCAGAAAACACAAAGAAACACAGAGGCTGTAGCAAAATCTGGAATTGTGATAGCCACTACACACCAGATATTTCTGCTTTCATCCATGCATATCCAGACAAAGTGTTGTGGAATTTGGGTGAAATTTAACCAAAATATCACCGTCAAAGTGGATTTGGAGAAAAGCACAATCTTTCTGTTCGGCAAGTGGACCAATGTCATGTTTAGAAACAGAAATAGCATGTTTTCTCGGTTTTCTGAAGCTTTCTGAATAGAAAATGCGAATGTGTGGAGGATTTGTATCACTGTGGTACCAATTAGCGTTTTCCAGTAGAAAACAAAAAGTTACATGCTAAAGTGCATTCAAAACCGTCAAGTCATTAGATAATGTGCAGAAAACACAAACAAACACGGAGGCTGTAGCTAAATCTGGAATTGAGATAGCCACAACACACTGAAAATTTCTGCTTTCATCCATGCATATCCGAACAACGTGTTGTGGAATTCGGGTGAAATTTAACTAAAACATATTAGTAAAAGTGGTTTTCAAGAAAAGCACCATCTCTCTGTTCAGAAATTACATCCAATGTCATGTTGACAAACAGAAATAGCATGTTTTCTTGGGTTTCTGAAGAGCTTTCTTCCTAGAAAAATCGAAAGTGCGGAGGAATTGCGTTCATGTGGAACCAATTAGCTTTTACCGGGAGAAAACAAAGAGTTATATGCTAAAATGCATTCAAAACCGTCAATTCCCTAGATAAAGTCCAGAAATCACAAACAGACACATAGGCTGTAGCAAGATCTGGGATTGATTTAGCCACAAAACACCGGATATTTCTGCTTTCACCAAGGCATATCCGAAAAAAGTGTTGTGGAATTTGGGTGAAATTTAACCAAAAAATGTCCGTCAAAGTGGTTTTGGAGAAAAGCACAATCTTTCTGTTCAGTAAGTGGATCCTATGTCATGTTTACAACCAGAAATAGCATGTTTTGTCGGGTTTCTGAAGCTTTCTGCCTAGAAAACTCGAATGTGTGGAAGAATTTACTGCATGTGAAACCAATTAGCGTTTGCCGGCAGAAAAAAAAAATTACATGCTACAATGCATTCAAAACCGTCATTCTTAGATAATATCCAGAAAACACAAATAGGAAGGCTGTAGCAAGATCTGGGATTGAGATAGCCAAAACACATGAGATATTTCTGCTTTCTTCCAGGCATATCCGGACAAAGTGTTGTGGAATTTGGGTGAAATTTAACCAAAACATCACCTTCAAAGTGGTTTTGGAGTAAAGCATAATCTTTCTATTCGGCAACTGGATCCAATGTCATGTTTAGAAACAGAAATAGCATGTTTTCTCGGGTTTCTGAGCTTTCTGCCTAGAAAAACCAAATGAGTAGAGCATTTGATTTCATGTGGAACCAATTAGCATTTGCCGTCAGAAAATAAAAGGTTACATGGTACAATGCATTCAAAACAGTCGAGTCCTTAGATAATGTCCAGAGAACACAAACAAATACGGAGGCTGTATCAACATCTGGGATTGAGAAAGCCACAACACACCGGATATTTCTTCTTTTATCAATGCATATCCGGAAAAAGTATTGCGGAATTCGGGTGAAATTTAACCAAAATATCACTGTCAAAGTTGTTTTTGAGAAAAGCACAATCTTTCTGTTCAGAAATTACATCCAATGTCATGTTTAGAAACAGAAATAGCATGTTTTCTCGGGTTTCTGAACCTTTCTGCTTAGAATTCGAAAGTGTGGAGGATTTCACTGCATGTGGAAGCAATTAGCGTTTGCCGGCAGAAAACAAAAAGTTACATGCTTCAATGCATTCAAAACCGTCAAGTCCTTAGATAATGTCCAGAAAACAGCAATACGGCGGCTGTAGCAACATCTGGGATTGAGTTAGCCAGAACACACCAGATATTTCTGCTTTCATCCATGCATATCCGGAAAATGTGTTGTGGAATTCGGGTGATATTCAATCAAAAAATCACCGTCAAAATGGTTTTTGAGAAAAGCACAATCTTTCTGTTCGGCAAGTGGATCCAATGTCATGTTTACAAACAGAAATAGCATGTTTTCTGTGTTTTTTAACCTTTCTGCCTAGAAAACGCGAATGTGTGGAGGATTTTTTTTTATTTTTTTTATTTTATTATTTTTTTTAGTTTTTTTTTTTTTTATTTTTTGACAGGCAGAGTGGACAGTGAGAGACAGAGAGAAAGGTCTTCCTTTGCCGTTGGTTCACCCTCCAATGGCCGCCAAGGCCAGCGCACTGCAGCTGGCGCACCGCGCTGATCCGATGGCAGGAGCCAGGAGCCAGGTGCTTTTCCTGGTCTCCCATGGGTTTCAGGGCCCAAGCACCTGGGCCATCCTCCACTGCACTCCCTGGCCACAGCAGAGAGCTGGCCTGGAAGAGGGGCAACTGGGACAGAATCCGGTGCCCCAAGCGGGACTAGAACCCGGTGTGCCAGCGCCGCTATGCGGAGGATTATCCTAGTGAGCCACGGCGCCAGCTTGTTTGGAGGATTTGACTCCATTTGGAACCAATCAGCGTTTGCCGGCAGAAAACAAAAAGTTACATGCTACAATGCATTCAAACCCATCACGTCCTTAGATAGTGTTCAGAAAACACAAAGAAACATGGAGGCGGTAGCAAAATCTGGGATTGAGATAGCCACAACACACTGGATATTTCTGCATTCATCCAGGTGTATCCGGACAAAGTGTTGTGGAATTCGGGTGAAATTTAATTAAAACATAACTGTGAAGATGGTTTTGGAGGAAAACACAATCTTTATGTTCAGAAATTACATCCAATGTCATGTTAACAAACAGATATAGCATGTTTAGTTGGGTTTCTGAAGCTTTCGGCCTAGAAAACTCGAAAGTGTGGAGGAATTCACAGCATGTGGAACCAATTAGTGTTTGCCAGCAGAAAAGAAAAAGTTACATGCTACAATGCATTCAAAACCGTGAAGTTCTTAGATAATGTCCAGAAAAAAACAAACAAATACAGAGGCTGTAGAAAGATCTGGGATTGAGATAGCCACAAGACATCAGATACTTCTGCTTTAATCCATGCATATCCGGACAAAGTGTTGTGGAATTCGGGTGAAATTTGTCCAAAACATAACCGTGAAAGTGGTTTTGGAGAAAAGCACAATCGTTCTGTTTGGTAAGTAAACCAATGTCATGTTTACAAACAGAAATAGCATGTTTTGTTGCGTCTCTGAAGCGTTCTGCCTAGAAAACTCGAATGTGTGGAGGATTGAATCCATGTGGTACCAATTAGCATTTGTTGGCAGAAAACAAAAAGTTACATGCTAAAATGCATTCAAAACCATCAATTCCCTAGATAAAGTACAGAAATCACAAACACACACAGAGGCTGTAGCAAGATCTGGGATAGAGATAGCCACAACACACCGGATATTTCTGCTTTCATCTAGGCATATGCGGACAAACTGTTGTGGAATTCAGGTGAAATTTAATCAAAGCATCACTGTCAAAGTGGTTTTGGAGAACAGCACAACCTTTCTGATAGGCAAGTGGACCAAAGTCATGTTTACAAACAGAAATAGCATGTTTTGTCGGGTTTCTGAAGCTTGTTGCCTAGAAAACTCGAATGAGTGGAGGATTTGACTCCATGTGGAACCAATTAGCGTTTGCTGGCAGAAAACCAAAAGTCACAATGTACAATGCAATCAAAACCGTAAAGTCCTTAGATAATGTACAGAACACACAAACAAACATGGAGGCAGTAGCAAAAGGTGGGATTGAGATAGCCACAACACATTGGATATTTCTGCTTTCATCCATGCTTATTGGAACAATTGTGGAATTTGGGTGAAATTTAACTGAAACATAACCATCAAAGTGGTTTTGGAGAGAAGCACAATCTTTCTGTTCAGAAATTACATCGAATGTCATGTTGACAAACAGAAATAGCATGTTTTCTATGGTTTCTGAAGCTTTCTTCCTAGAAAACTCAAAAGCGTGTAGGAATTGACTGCATGTGGAAGTAATTATCTTCTGCCGGCATAAAACAGAAAGTTACATGCTAAAAAGCATTCAAAACCGTCAATTCCCTAGATGAAGTCCAGAAAACAAAAACAAACACAATGTCTGTAAAAAGATCTGGGATTGAGATAGCCAAAATACATTGGATATTTCTGCTTTCATCCAGGCATATCCGGACAATGTGTTATTTAATTCGGGTGAGATTTAACCAAAACATCACCATCAAAGTGGTTTTGGAGAAAATCATAATCTTTCTGTTTTCAAGTGGATCCAATGTCATGTTTACAAACAGAAATAGCATGTTTTCTCAGGTTTCTGAAGCTTTCTGCCTAGTGAACTCAAATGTGTTGAGCACTTGACTCCATGTGGAACCAATTAGCATTTGCCGGCATAAAACAAAAAGTTACATGCTACAATGCATTCAAAACGGTGAAGTTCTTAGATAATGTCCAGAAAACACCAATACGGTGGCTGTAGCAACATCTGGGATTGAGTTAGCCACAACACACCGGATATTTCTGCTTTCCTCCAGGCATATCCGGACAACGTGTTGTGGAATTTGGGTGAAATTTAACCAGAAAATCACCATCAAAGTGGTTTTGGAGAAAAGCACAATGTCTCTGTTCAGAAATTACATCCAATATCATGCTGACAAACAGAAATAGCATGTTTTCTCGGGTTCATTAAGCTTTCTGCCTAGACAACTCGAATGTGTGGAGGATTTGACTCCATTCGGAACAAAATAGCATTTACAGGCAGAAACCAAAATGTTACATGCTACAATGCAACGAAAACCGTCAATTCCCGAGAGAAAGTCAAGCAAACACAAACAAACATGGAGGCTGCAGCAAGATGTCGAATAAAGATAGCAACAACACACCGGATATTTCTGCTTTTATCCAGGCATATCTGGACAAAGTGTTGTGGAATTCGGGTGTAATTTAACAAAAAATCACCGTCAAAGTGGTTTTGGATAAATGCACAATCTTTGTGTTAGGAAATTACATCCAATGTCATGTTTACGAACAGTAATGGCATGTTTTGTTGGGTTTCTGAAGCTTTCTGCCTAGAAAATTCGAAAGTGTGGAGGATTTGACTCCATGTAGAACCAATTAGCATTTGCAGGCAGAAAACAAAAAGTTGCATGATAAAATGTATTCAAAAGCCTAAAATCCTTAGAAAATGTCCAGAAAACACAAACAAACACGGAGGCTGTAGCAAGATCTGGAATTGAGATAGCCACAACACACGGGATATGTCTGCTTTCATCCAGGCATATCCAGACAAAGTGTTGCGGAATTCGGGTGAAATTTAACCAGAAAATAACCATCTAATTGGTTTTGGAAAAAAGCACATTCTTTCTGTTTGAAAAGTGGATCCAATGTCATGTTTTCAAACAGAAATAGCATATTTTCTCAGGTTTCTGAAGCTTTCCGCCTAGAAAACTCAATGTGTGGACGATTTAAATCCATGTGGAACCAATTAGCATTTGCTGGCAGAAAACAAAATGTTACATGCTACAATGCATTCAAAACTGTTAATTCCTTAGATAATGTCCGGAAAACACAAACAAACACAGAGGCTGTAGCAAGATCTGGGATTGAGATAGCCGCAACACACCAGATATTTCTGCTTTCATCCTGTCATATCTGGACAAAGTGTTGTGGAATTCGGGTGAAATTTAACCAGAACATCATTGTCAAAGTCATTTTGGAGAAAAGCACAATCTTTATTTTGGAATGTGGATCCAAGGTCATGTTTACAAACAGAAATGTCATGTTTTCTTGGTTTTCTGAAGCTTTCTACCAAGAAAACTCGAATGTGTAGAGGATTTGACTCCATGTGCAACTAATTAGCATTTGTTGGCAGAAAACAAAGAGTTACATGCTAAAACGCATTCAAAACTGTGCAGTCCTTAGGTAAATTCCAGAAAACATAAACAAACACGAAGCTGTAGCAAATCTGGGATTGAGATTGCCACAACACACCGTATATTTCTGCTTTCATCCTTGCATATCCTGACAAAGTGTTGTTGATTTCGAGAGAAATTTCACCAAAACATAACCGTCAAAGTGGTTTTGGAGAAGAGCACAATCTTTCTTTTTAGAATGTGGATCCAAGGTCATGTTTACAAACAGAAATTTTATGTTTTCTCGGGTTTCTGAAGCTTTCTGCTAGAAAAATCGAATGCGTGTAGGATTTGACTCCATGTTTAAAGAATTAACATTTGCTGGAAGAAAACAAAAAGGTACATGCAAAAATGCATACAAAACCACCTGCTCCATAGGTGAAATCCAGAGAACACAAACAAACACAAAGACTGTAGCAAGATCTGGGATTGTGATAGCCACAACACACCGGATATTTCAGCTTACATCCAGGCATATCTGGAAAAAGTGTTGTGGAATTCGGGTGAAATTGAACCAAAACATAATGGTCAAAGTGGTTTTGGAGAAAAGCAGAATCCTTCTGTTCGGATATTACATCCAATATCATGGTTAAAAACAGTAATAGCATGTTTTTTCGGGTTTTTGAACTTTTTGCCTAGAATAATCGAATGTGTGGAGGAATTGACTGCATGTGGAACCAATTAGCGTTTACCAGCAGAAAACAAAAAGTTACATGCTACAATGCATTCAAAACCATCAATTCCGTAGATAAAGTCCTGAAAACACAAACAATCACAGAGGCTGTAGCAAGATCTGGGATTGAGATAGCGACAACACACGGGATATGTCTGCTTTCATCCAGGCATATCCAGACAACGTGTTGCGGAATTCGGGTGAAATTTAACCAAAAATATGACCGTCAAATTGGTTTTGGAGAAAAGCACAATCTTTCTATTTTTCAAGTGGATCCAATGTCATGTTTACAAACAGAAATACATGTTTTCTCAGGTTTCTGAAGCTTTCTGCTGAGAAAACTCGAATGTGTGGACGATTTGACTCCATGTGGAAACAATTAGCATTTGCTGGCAGAAAACAAAGAGTTTCATGATAAAACAATTTAAAACTGTCAATTCCCTAGAAAAAGTCCTGAAAACACAAACAAACACAGAGGCTGTAGCAATATCTGGGATTAGGATAGCCACACACACCGGGTATTTCTGCTTTCATGCAGGCATATCCGGACAACTTGTTGTGAATTTCGGGTGAAATTATCCAAAACATAACCCTCAAAGTGGTTTTGGAGAAAAGCACAATTTTTCTGTTCGACAAGTGGATCCAATGTCATGTTTACAAACAGAAATAGCATGTTTTCTCGGGTTTCTGAAGCTTTCTGCCTAGAAAACTCAGATGTGTGGAGTAATTGCTTCTGGAACCAGTTAGTTTTTGCCGGCAGAAAAGAAAAAGTTACATGCTAAAATGCATTCAAAAGCCTAAAGTCCTTAGAAAATGTCCAGAAAACAAACAAACACCAAGGCTGTAGCAAAATCTGGGATTGATAAAGCCACAACACACCGGATATTTCTGCTTTCATCCAGGCATATCCGGACAAAGTGTTGTGCAGTTCGGGTGAAACTTAACCAAAAATATCACCGTAAAAGTGGTTTTGGAGAAAAGCACAATATTTCTGTTTGCAATTGGATCCAATGTCATGTTTACAAACAGAAATAGCATGTTTTCTTGGGTTTCTGAAGCTTTCCGCCTGGAAAACTTGAATGTGTGGAGGATATGACTCCATGTGGAACCAATTAGCATTGCGGGCAGAAAACA
Source organism: Oryctolagus cuniculus (assembly GCF_051225735.1). Taxonomy (NCBI): domain Eukaryota; kingdom Metazoa; phylum Chordata; class Mammalia; order Lagomorpha; family Leporidae; genus Oryctolagus; species Oryctolagus cuniculus. The sequence goes on from NC_142877.1 coordinate 51,316,789, forward strand.
AAATGTTACATGCTAAAATGCATTAAAAAGCCTAAAGTCCTTAGAAAATTCCAGAAAACAAGCAAACACTGAGGCTGTAGCAAAATCTGGCATTGAGATAGCCACAACACACCGGATATTTTTGCTTTCATCCAGGCATATCCGGACAAAGTCTTGTGGAATTCGGGTGAAATTTTACCAGAAAATCACCATTAAATTGGTTTTGGAAAAAAGCACAATCTAAATGTACGGCAAGTGGATCCAATGTGATTTTTTAAAACAGAAATAGCATGTTCTCTCAGGTTTCTGAAGCTTTCTGTGGAGAAAACTCGAATGTGTTGACGATTTGATTCCATGTGGAACCATTAGCATTTGCTGGCAGAAAACAAAGAGTTACATGATAAAACGATTTAAAACTGTCAATTCCCAGATAAAGTCCTGAAAACAGAAATAATCACAGAGGCTGTAGCAAGATCTGGGATTGAGATAGCCACAACACACCGTATATTTCTTTCATCCAGGCATATCCGAACAAAGTGTTGTGAAATTCAGGTGAAATTTTACCAAAACATCACTGTCAAAGTGGTTTTGGAGAAAAGCACAATCTTTCTTTTCAGAATGTGGATCCAAGGTCATGTTTCCAAATAGAAATAGCATGTTTTCTCGGTTTCTGAATCTTTCTGCCTAGAAAAGTCGAATTTGTGGATGATTTGACTCCATGTGGAACCAATTAGCATTTGCTCGCAGACGATAAAGAGTTACACGCTAAAACGCATTCAAAACCATCAAGTCCGTAGATAAAGTCCAGAAAACACAAACACATAGGCTGTAGCAAGATCTGGGATTGAGGTAGCCACAACACACCAAGATTTGTAATGAATTCCTGATGTGAGCTTTGGATTTCAGGCTGGAATATGGAGTTCAAGGCTCGGGAGGAATGGTCTATTTCAATCAGGGCACAGTTGTTGTCTTGTTCCAATTCTGGCTTTCTGTCATGATTTTAGGTGCCTTAGCCGGTTTTTGGTGTCTTGAGTGGCAATTTCCAAAACTGTTTCTAGGTCTGAGTTTACCTTGACTTCTTCCTTCCCAAATTTTGTATTCTGACACAATACAAGCAATAGTTAGACAGAGTAACATTAGGGTGTAAAAAACAAAACAAATTGGCGTTTCATGCTTAGAAATCTACAGGCAACATGAACAAGAGCAATTTTTGATTTTGCAAAATGAAATGGAACCCTTTTGCTAGGGGACAGATATTAATTCTATCCAAATCGAGTGTAAGTGCGATGTTCAGGTTAATTCAATCAGAATTCCACAACCAGTGAGCTGGGAGGGGTGGATGAATTCAGGAACAGCCAGTTTCCTGTGAATAAGTCAAGCACAATATCACTAAGGACTCTTGGATTTCTATTATTTTTAATATTTTTCTTATTTCTCAGGGTTTGTAATGAATTTTCTAATGTAAGCTTTGGATTCGAGGCTGGAATATGGAGTTCAGGGCACGGGAGGAAAGGTCTTTTTCAATCAGGGCACAGCTGATGGCTTGTGCCAATTCTGGCTTTCTGTCATGATTTTGGTTACCTCAGCCGATTTTTGGTTTCTTGTGCAGCAATTTCCAAAAATGTTGCTGAGCCTGAATTTCTTTTGCCTTCTTCCTTCCTAAATTTTGTATTCTGATGCAACACAAACAAGTGTTTAGACAGACTTGCCGATATGAAATAAAACCACAAGAACTGAGGTTTCATGCTTAGAAATCTACGGGCAACACAACCAAGAAGAGTTTTTGTGTTTTGGAAAATGAAATGGAACCCTTTTGCTGAGGGCACAGATATTAATTCCCTCCAAATCGAGTGTGAGTGTGGTTTTCATGTGAATCATTCAGAATTCCACAGCCAGTCAGCTGGGAGGGATGGATGAATCCGGGAACAGCCAGTTTCCATGTGACTAATTCAAGCTCAATATCAATACGTACTCTTGGATTTCTTTGTTTTTTTTTTCACATTTTTCTTATATCTCATGGTTTGTAATGAATTTTCTGAAGTGAGCTTTGAATTGGAGGCTGGAATATGGAGTTCAGGGCATGGGAGGAATGGTCTTTTTCAATCAGGGCACAGCTGATTGCATGCGCCAATTTTGGCTTTCTGTCATTGTTTTGGGTGCCTCAGCCAATTGTCGGTTTCTTGAGCGGCAATTTCCTAAATTTTTGCTGGGCCTGAGTTTGTTTTGCCTTCTTCCTTCCCAAATTTTGTATTCTGAGGCAATACAAACAAGCGTTTAGACAGAGTATCCATTAGGATATAAAAAACAACACAACAAACTGGTGTTTCATGCTTAGAAATCTACAGGCAACACGAACAAGAGGAGTTTTTGTGCTTTGGAAAATGAAATGGAACCCTTTTTCTGCGGGGATTGATATTAATTCCCTCCAAATAGAGTGCGAGTGTGGTTTTCAGGTTAATTCAATCAGAATTCCAAAGCCAGTCTGCTGGGAAGAGTGGAAGAATACGGAAACAGCCAGTTTCCGTGTGACTAAATCATGCCCGATATCACTAAGGACTCTTGGATTTCTTTGTTTTTTTTTTTTTCTTCAATGTTTTCTTATTTCTCCTGGTTTGTAATGAATTTTCTGAAGTGAGTTTTGGATTTGAGGCTTTAATATGAAGTTCAGGGGGTGGAGGAATGGTCTTTTTCAATCAGGGCACAGCTGATGCCTTGCTCCAATTCTGGCTTTCTGCAATGGTTTTGTGTGCCTCAGCCAATTGTTGGGTTCTTGAGTGGCAATTTCTTAAATTGTTGCTGGGTCTGAGTTTGTTTTGCCTTCTCCCTTCCCAAATTTTGTATTCTGATGCAATACAAACAAGAGTTTAGACAGAGTTGCTGTTATGAAACAGAAACATAAGAAATTGGTGTTTCATGATTTGAAATCTATGGTCAACATGACCAAGAGGAGTTTTTGTATTTTGGAAAATGAAATGGAACCCTTTTGCTGTGGGGACAGATATTAATTCCCTCCAAATCAAGTGGGAGTGCGGTTTTCATGTGAATCAATCAGAATTCCACAGCCAGTCAGCTCAGAGTGGTGGATGAATCCGGGAACAGCCAGTTTCCTTATGCCTAATCATGCCCAGCATCACTAAGGACTCTTGGATTTCTTTGGCTTTTTTCCCATTTTTCTTATTTCTCATGGTTTGTATTCAATTTTCTAATGTGAGATTTGGTATTGAGGCTGGGAAAATTAGTTCCGGACACAGGAGGTATGGTCTTTTTCAATCAGTGCACAGCTGTTGTCTTGCTCCAATTCGGGGTTTTTGTCATGTTTTGGGTGCCTCAGCCAATTTTTGGTTTCTTGCGTGGCAATTTCATAAATGTTTTCTGGGTCTGAGTTTGTTTTGTCTTCTTCCTTCCCAAATTTTGTATTCTGATGCAATACAAGCAAGAGTTTAAACAGAGTATCCAAGAGGATGTAAAAAACGCAACAAATGGCATTTCATGCTCAGAAATCTATGGGCAACATGACCAAGAGGAGTTTTTGTATTTAGGAAAATGAAATGGAACCCTTTTGCTGAGGGGACAGATAGTAATGGCTTCCAAATCGAGTGTGAGTACCATGTTCATGTTAATTCAATTAGAATTCCACAGCCAGTCAGCTGGGAGGTGTGGATGAATCTGGGAACAGCCAGCTTCCTTGAGCCTAACCAAGCCCAGTATCACTAAAGACTCTTGAATTTCTTTGGATTTTTCACATTTTTCTTGTTTGTCATGGTTTGTATTGAATTTTCTAATGTGAGTTGTGGTTTTGAGGCTGGAAGAAGTAGTTGAGGCCCGGAAGGTATGGTCTTTTGAATCAGTGCACAACAGTTGGCTTCTTCCAATTCTGGCTTTCTGTCATTGTTTTGGGTTCCTCAGCTGATTTTTGCTTTCTTTAGTGTCAATTTCCTATATTGTTTCTGGGTCTGAGTTTACTTTGCCTTCTTCCTTCCCAAATGTTGTATTCTGACACAATACAAACAAGAGTTTAGACAGAGTATATAAAAAACACAACAAATGGCATTTCATGTTCAGAAATCTACGGGCAACATGACCAACAAGAGTTTCTGTATTTTGGAAAATGAAATGGAACCCTTTTGCTGAGGGGACAGATATTAATTCCCTTCAAATCAAGTGGGAGTGCGGTTTTCATGTGAATCAATCAGAATTCCACAGCCAGTCAGCTCAGAGTGGTGGATGAATCCGGGAACAGCCAGCTTCCATGTTACTAAGTGAAGCCCAATATCAGTAAGTACTCTTGGATTTCTTTGTGTTTTTTTTCACATTTTTCTTATTTCTCATGGTTTGTAATGAATTTTCTGAAGTGAGCTTTGGATTGGAGGCCGGAGAATGGAGTTCAGGGCACAGAAGGAATGGTCTTTTTCAATCAGGGCACAGCTGATGGCTTGTGCCAATGCTGGCATTCTGTCATGGTTTTGGGTACCTAAGCTGATTTTTGTGCTCTTGAGTGGCAATTTCCTAAATTGCTGCTGGGCCTCAGGTTGTTTTGCCTTCTTCCTTCCCAAATGTTGTATTCTGATGCAATACAAACAAGAGTTTAGACAGAGTTGCCGTTATGAAATAAACCCACAATAAATGATGTTTCATGCTTAGAAATCTATGGGCAACATGACCAAGAGGAGTTTTTGTATTTTGGAAAATGAAATGGAACCCTTTTTGTGTTTTGGAAAATGCAATGGAACCCTTTTGCTGAGGGGACAGATATTAATTCCCTCCAAATTTAATGTGAGTGCGGGTTTCATGTGAATCATTCAGAATTCCACAGCCAGTCAGCTGGGAGGGATGGATGAATCCGGGAACAGCCAGTTTCCATGTGACTAATCAAGCCCAATATCACTAAGGACTCTTTGATTTCTTTTTTTCACATTTTTCTTATTTCTCATGGTTTGTAATGAATTTTCTGAAGTGAGCTTTGGATTGGAGGCTGGAATATGGATTTCAGGGCATGGGAGGAATGGTATTTTTCAATCAGGACACAGCTGATGGATTACAACAGGAATCACTGTGCACTTACTCCTCAAGTAGGATCTTTGTCCTTATTGGGCTGTACATTGTGATTTAATGCTATAACTAGTACTCAAACAGTATTTTTCACTTTGTGTTTCTATGTGGGTGCAAACTGTTGAAATCTTTTCTTAATATATACTAAATTGATCTCATGTATATAAAGAGAATTGAAAATGAATCTTGATGTGAATGGAAGGGGAGAGGGAGCTGGAAAGGTGAGGGTTGCAGGTTTGAGGGAAGTTATTGGGGGGAAGCCATTGTAATCCATAAGCTGTACTTTTTTACTAAATAAAAGTTTAAAAAAACAAACAAAGAAAGAAACAAACAAACAAAAAAAGAAGTGGAACACCTGGGTCTCAAACCGGCACCCATTTGAGATGCCAGCACTTCAGGCCAGGGCATCAACCCACTGTGCCACAGTGCTGACCCCAACTTTTTAGTAGTTCAGTGTATATTACTATGTTGGTACTAAACCACCTCTGCTATATCATCTATAAGACCAATAAATACAAATTCAAGCATTATATTTTAAAATAATTTAGGAGATTCTATATTCTAATTTGAATAACATGGTAAACATGTTACTGTTATAGCATCACAGAGACTGGAAACAATTTGATATCAGGTTTGATATTGCTAATGCTTTATAATCATGACAATTTTACGTTGTTAAATATTATTTCATGATTTTAATAATAATGGTAATTAGGACTTTACCTGGATGAGAAAAAAAATGGAAATGTGAGAGAACTGGTGTGATTTGCTCCTAGACTCAGAGCAATATCATGATAGAAGTGAATACAAAATACCAAATTCATTAGCTGTAGAAAAAAAGACCAATCAGCTTCCCTCAGTAGCAACAGTGCTTTACACATGACAAGGGCCAAAGAAGACCTCCTTGAAAGAGCACCAACAGTGACTTGATCAGCTCTTGTCCTGACTGTTGATGTACAATGTAATACTTTATCCATTTTAGTATTTTTTTGTTCTAGTACTATTGTTTGAACTCTGTAATTAACACGCAATTATTCTTAGGTGTTTAAATTTTAACTGAAAAGTGATCCCTGTTAGGAATTTGGAAAACATTATGCTGAGTGAAATAAGCCAGTCCCAAAGGGACAAATATCATATGTTCTCCCTGATCGGTGACAACTAACCAAGCACCAAAAAGTAAACCTTTTGAAGTGAAATAACACTATGAGAAATGGTGACTTGATCAGCTCTTGTCCTGACTGTTGATGAACAACTTAATATGTTATCCCTCTTACCAATTTTTTTGTTTGTTCTACTTAATACTTTTGGTTGAATACTGTAATCAATACACACTTATTGTTAAGTGTTGAAACTTAAATGAAAAGTGATCGCTGTTAAATATAAGAGTGGGAATAAGAGAGGGAAGAGATGTGCAATTTGGGACATACTCAAGCTGAATTGCCCCAAACGGTAGTTAGAAACATACCAGGGGATTCCAGTTCAATCCCATCAAGGTGGCATGTACCAATGCCATCTCACTAGTACAAGTGATCAACTTCTGATCACAATTGATCATAATGATAGGACTACAAGCCAAAGGGATCACATAAATAAGAATAGTGTCTGCAAATACTAACTGAGAGAATAAAAAAGGGAGAGAATGATCCAACATGGGAAGCGAGATACACAGCAGACCCATAGAATGGTAGATGTCCTAAACAGCACTCTGGCCTCAGAATCAGCCCTTAAAGCACGTGGATCCAGCTGAAAAGCCCATGAGAGTATTTCAGGCATGGGAAGCCAAGACACTCTGGGGAAAAAAAAAAAACCTAAATGAAAGATCTCTGCGAGTGAGATCCCAGTGGAAAGAATGGGTCATCAAAGAAGGAGGTACCTTTCTCTGAAGGGAGAATTGAACTTCCACTTTGACCATGGCCTTGTCTAAATATAATCAGAGTCAGTGAACTCAGGGGGCTTCCATAGCCTTGGCTGCTCATGAGAAGAGCCTAGGGTGATTACTGATGCCATAAACAAGAGTGTCAATTTGTTAAGTCAACAACAGGAGTCACTGTGCACTTACTCCTCATGTAGGATCTCTGTCCTTAATGTGCTGTACATTGAGATTTAATGCTATAACTAGTACTCAAACAGTATTTTTCACTTTATGTTTCTGTGTGGGAGAAAACGTTGAAATCTTTACTAACGTATGCTAAACTGATCTTCTGTATATAAAGAGAATCAAAAATGAATCTTGATGTGAATGGAAGGGGAGAGGGAGTGGGAAAGGGGAGGGTTGTGGTTGGGAGGGACGTTATGGGGGGAAGCCATTGTAATCCATAAGCTGTACTTTGGAAATTTATATTCATTAAATAAAAGGTAAAAAAAGAAAATGTATGAACTAATAAAATCTATACATGACATGAAAGAAATTTTCTCCCATGAAATTGAGAACTTAAGGAGAAATCAAAATGAAATCTTGAAAATGAAGATGTCAATAGAGCAAATTAGAAAATGCAGTGGAAAGCCTTAACAAAAGAATCTGTGAAATAAAAGAAAGAATATTTGACTTCGAAGACAAAAAAAGGAAATCACTTAGAGAGATCAAACATAAAAAGAAATTAGAAAGTTAAAATACACTGTTGGTAAATTATAGATACTTTCAAATGACTGAACATAAAAGTTCTAGGAATTTCTGAAGTTTTGGAAAGATGGGATGGATTAGAAGGCCTTTTTAGTGAAATAATAACAGAAAACTTCCCTAATTTGGAGAAATAAAGGGACATTTAAGTACGAGGAGCACATAGAACTCCTAAAAGATATGACCAGAAAATATATTCATCATGATAGATTATAATCAAACTTTCCACAGTAAAACATAAAGAAAAGATTTTAAAATCTTCACAAGAGAAACACTAGATTTATTTCAAGGATCTCCAGTTAGACTGAGAGCGGACTTCTCATCAGAAATCCTATACGCTAGGAGGGTATATCACTATTATAAATGCATATGCACCTAATTACAGGGCACCTGACTATTTAAAACAATCGTTAAAGGAACAAAAGGGATACATAGATTCAAACATCATAGAAATGGAGGACTTCAATACCCCACATTCAGGAATGGACAGATCCACCAGACAGAAATTCAGCAAGGAAACAGCAGAGGTAATCAACACTACAGACCAAATGGATCTAGTAGGTATCTACAGAAATTTTCATCTTACAGTTCCAGAATACATATTATCCTCAGGAGTGTATGGAACTTTTTCTAGGATTGACCACATACTAGGCCATAAAGCAAACATCAGCGAATTACAAAAAAAAAAAAAAATCATATTACGCTTCTTCGCACACCACAATGGAATGATGCTTGAAATGAGCAACTTAACAATCTCTGAAACATATGCAAACATATGGAGACTGAACAATATGCTCCAGAATAAACAGTGGGTGTCGCTCCCCGTCTTCGCGGAGGAACGACATTAAACCCTGCCTAGGCTTCATATTTGAGTCACGGCACCATTATGTAACTCCCCCTCTTCATGGAGGAATGACACTGAACCCTGCCTCAGCTTCCTATCCGAGTCACGGCACCATTATGTCGCTCCCCCTCTTTGCGGAGGAACGACATAGGACCCTGCATTGTTCTTTTGTCTGCTCGGCCCTCCCCGGGTTTGCTGCTGGTTCTTCCCAGGTTGGCTACTGTCCCTTCCACCTCCGTGGAGGGGCGGTTCCCCCTGGCCACTTTCCCCACTTCCGCAGGGGAGCGGCACACTGCCAGCCAGCTCTCTCGGGGGCTGCACAGGTGTTCCCTCAGATGTTCCCCTTAGATGTTCCTGGTGCATGTTGTCTCTCTCCTCCTTTATAGTCCTCTTCCACCAATCCCAACTCTGCTACCCACACGCCGAGTACGCTGCTCTCCTCCAATCAGGAGCAGGATCAGCTCCTGCAGGTCATCACTCAAGTTGGCGAGAGGCAGCTGCGTAGAAGTTGTTTACTCCCTTCTCAGTGCCATATTGTGGGAGAGCAGATGCATAGAATAAGTCTTAATTCCAGTAACTTAGTCTAGTCCGAGTTGCTCCCCACAGTGGGTCATAGAAGAAATTAAAATTGAAATAAAAAATTTCTGGAAACAAATGAAACAACAATAAAATATCAAAACTTATAGTGTACAGCAAAAGCAATGTTAAGAGGAAAGTTTGTAATAATTGGTGCCTATATCAAGAAACTGGAAATACAAAAAATAAATGAGCTATCAATGCATCTCAAGGATCTAGAAAATGAGCAAACAAAACCCAAACTAATAGGAGAAAGAAATATCAAAATTAGAGAGGAAATTTAAAAAATGAATCCAAAAAACAATATAAAAGATCAGCAAAATAAAGAGCTGTGGACGGCGCTGCAGCTCAATAGGCTAATCCTCCGCCTAGCGGCGCCAGCACATCGGGTTCTAGTCCCGGTCAGGGCACTGGATTCTGTCCCGGTTACCCCATTCCAGGCTAGCTCTCTGCTGTGTCCAGGCAGTGCAGTGGAGGATGGCCCAAGTGCTTGGGTCCTGCACCCCATGGGTGACCAGGATAAGCACCTGGCTCCTGCCTTCGGATCAGCACGGTGTGCTGGCTGCAGCACGCCAGCCATGGCGGCAATTGGAGGGCAAACTGATGGCAAAGGAAGACCTTTCTCTCTGGCTCTCTCTCTCACTATCCACTCTGCCTTTAAAAAAAAGAGCTGTTTTTTTTAAAATTGACACATAATTGGGCAACTAACCAAAAAAATGCAAATTAATAAAACTAGAGATGAAAAAGGAAATGTAACAACAGACACCATAAAGTGAATAACAAGAAATTAATACAAAGTGCTGCATGTAAACAAGCTGGAAACATAAATAAAATGGACAGGATCCTGGAAACAACTTAGCTACATTGAGCAATGAATACACAGGAAACCTGAACAGACAAATTTCCAAGATGAAAATTGAATCATTAATAAAGACCCTCTCAATAAAGAAAAGCTGAGGTCCCAATGGCTTCACTGCTGAATTTTAACAGAAATTTAAAAGAGAACTAATATCAATTCTTCTCAAGTTATTCAAAACTATTGAAAGAGAGTGAATTTTCACAAAATCTTTCTATGAAGCCAGCATCACCTTAATTTCTAAACACAGAAAAAGACACAATAGAGAAAGAGAACTACACACCAATTTCCCTAAATCAAATAGATGCAAAAAATCCTCAATAAAATTCTAGTCAATGGAATACAACAACACATCTAAAGATTATTCACCCAGACCAACTGGAATTTATCCTTGGTATGCATGGATGGTTCAATATTTGCAAATCAATCAATGTGATGCATCACATTAACAAATTTAAGAACAAAAACCCAATCTCTATATGCAGAGAAAGCATTTGATAAAATACATCACCCTTTCATGATGAAAACTGCAAAACTGTGCAAAACTGTGCCCACGCTCAACATTGCTATTCAGTATAATCCTGGAAGATTTAACCAGAGCCATTAGCCAGAAAAAGAAATCAAGGGACACAAATTGGTAAAGAGAAAGTCAAACTATCTCTATTTGCAGATGACATCTCTATTTGCAGATGGATCCAAAAGACTCCTCCAAGAGATTATGTGAATTCATGGAAGAGTTTGGTAATGTAGGAGGATATACAACCAATACACAGGCATTAAAACAGCCTATGTATACACAGATTGTATACACAATGGCATGTTTTAGAAAGAATTCTCAGATCATTCCCATTCACAATAGCATGGAGTAAATTTAACCAACAATGCCAAAGATCTTTATGAGGTGAATTATAAAACATTAAAAAGAAATAGAAGATACAAAATGGAAAAAAATCCATGTTCATGAATTATAAGAAGCAATATCATCAAAATGTCCATTATTCCAAAAAGCAATTTACAAATTCAATGTGATACCAATCAAAATAGCAAAGCATTCTTCTAAGATCTAGAAAAATGATGAAGAAACACAGGAGACCTTGCATAGCAAAAGCAATATTATAGAACAAAAACAAAGCCAGAGGCATCACAATACAAGGTCTCAGGACATGCTTCAAGGCAGTTATAATAAAAGCAGCCTAGTAATGGTGAAAAAAAAGATGGATAGACAAAATGAAAAAACAAAAAAAAAACCCACCATAATTCAATCAAAGCATCTTCAACCAACTTATATTCAACCAAAGAGCATAAACACATCCCTGGAGTAAGGGCAGTTTCTTCAGCAAGTGGTGCTGAGAAAAGTGGATTTCCACATGCAAAATTATGAAGCAAAACTCCTACTTTACAACATACACAAAAATCCATTCAAAATGATCAGACATAAATCTATATGCTAATAACACCATATTATTAAAGAACATTGGGGAAAGGCAGCAAGATAATTGGCTCAGGTGAAGAGTTCTTAGAAAAGAAACCAGAGGCACTGGTAATCAAAGCCATAATTAACAAATGGGATTAAACTCAGAAAGTGAAGAGGCAACTGATATAATGGGAGAAATTATTTGTAAACTCTGCAGCTGATGATAGATTTATAACCAGGATATATAAAGAGATCAAGAAACTCCACAACAATGAAACAAACAACCCAGTGAAGAAATGGGCCAAGCATTTAAATAGGTATTTTTCAAAATAGGAAATCCAGATGGCAAAGAGACAAATAAAAATGTCTAGAATCACTAGCCATCAAGGAAATGCAAATTAAAACCACAGTGATGTGGCTGGTACTGTGGTGCAGTGGGTTAAATCCCTGGCCTGAAGTGCAGGCATCCCATATGGGTGCCGATTCTAGTCCCAGCTGCTCTTCTTCCTTTACAGCTCTCTGCTATGGCCTGGGAAAAAATAGAATATGGCCTAAGTCCTTGGGAACCTGCACCCATGTGGGAGACCCTGAAGAAGTTCCTGGCTTCGGATCAGCACAGCTCTAGGCATTGCAACCATCTGGGGAGTGAACCATCAGGTGGAAGACCTCTATCTCTGTCTCTACCTCTCTCTGTAACTCGGTCTTTCAAATAAATTCAATAAATCTTTAAAAAGAGCACAGTGAGGTTTCACCTCATTCCAGTTAGAATTGCTTTCATACAGAAATCAACAAGCAGCAAATGCTGATGAGAATGTGAGGCAAAAGGTACCCCAACCCATAGCTGGTGGGAATGTAAACTTGTAAAGTCACTACGAAATACCGTTTGGAGATACCTCAGAAATCTGAATATAGACCAACCATAGGACCCGGCCATTTCATGCCTGGGAATTTACCCAATGGAAATGAAATCAGCAAATGAAAAATGTCATCTCTACCTCGATGTTTATTAAAGCTGCATTCACAATAGCTAAGACATAGAACTGACCTAAATGCCCTGAACCTAAAGACTGGATAAGGAAATTATGGGATATATACTCTATTGTATACTACACAATGGATAAAAACAATGAAATCCATTCATTTGAAACAAAATGAATGAATCTGGAAAACATACTGAGTGAAATAAGACACTCCCAATATACTAATACCACATGTTTTCCTTGATCTGTGATACCTAACAGAGCACCTGAAAGAAAATCTGTAAAATTGAGATTGACACTTTGAGAAGCAATGATTGAAAAGCTTTGGTCTTGACTGTTGAGAAAGAGTTTTTTTTTTTTTCTATCTGTCATACTATTTGTTGAACTCTTTCTTAACATTGAGTTAATCATGTGTTTTTTAATTTAATAAATGTGAATTTACAAAGTGCAACTTTGTATTGTTGTGGCTTCCCCCCAAACTCCCTCCCTCCTGTGACCCTTCCCTCTCCCACTCCCCCTCCCATCCTGCTCTTCATTGAGTTTCATTTTCAATTACCTTCATATACAGAAATCAACTTAGTATATACTAAGCAAGGATTTCAACAGCCTGCCTTCACACAACCACACAAGGTATAGGGTATTGTTCAACTAGTAATGTTGTCGTTAAGTTTCATAGTAAAACACATTAAGGACAGAGATGCTACATGGGGAGCATTTACTCAGTGTCTCCCATTGTTGATTTAATAATTGGCACTCTTATTTATGATGTCAGCAATCATCTGAGGCTCTTGCCATGAGCTGTCTAGGCTATGGGAGCCCCTTAGGTTCACCAACTCTGAACTTGTTTAGTCAAGGCCGTATCCCAGTGGAGGTTTATAAAGTCAATTGAAAATAAATCTCTTTAAGCATAATATTTGGAATAACACAGGAAGGAGGAATTTTGTAACTGTGTAGCTCTATTGTCCTGCATACTTTCCTACAGTTTACTTCTTTTTTTTTATTTTTTTTTATCTTTTATTTAATGAATATAAATTTCCAAAGTACGTCTCATGGGTTACAATGGCTTTCCCCCCCATACCGTCCCTCCCACCCACCACCCTCCCCTTTCCCACTCCCTCTCCCCTTCCATTCACATCAAGATTCATTTTCGATTATCTTAGTATACAGAAGATCAGCTTAGTATACCTTAAGTAAGGATTTCAACAGTTTGTTCCCACACAGAAACATAAAGTGAAAAATAATAGATGATTTTTTGTTTAAATGATGATGAAATCAGATCAGACCTATTGTCATGTTTAATCCCAGTGAGAGTCAAGTTGGGAATTGATAGTTTCTTTTCTTTTTTTTTTTTTTTTAACAGAAGATCAGTTTAGTGTACATTAAGTAAAGATTTCAACAGTTTGCACCCCCATAGAAACACAAAGTGAAATATACTCTTTGAGTACTCGTTATAGCATTAAGCCTCAGTGTACAGCACATTAAGGACAGAGATCCTACATGAGGAGTAAGTGCACAGTGACTCCTGTTGTTGACTTTACAAATTGACACTCCTGTTTATGGCATCAATAATCTCCCTATGCACCAGTCATGAGTTTCCAAGGCTATGGAAGCCCCTTGAGTTCTCCGACTCTTATCTTGTTTAGACAAGGTCATAGTCAAAGTGGAGGTTCTCTCCTCCCTTCAGAGAAAGGCACCTCCCTCTTTGAAGACCTGTTCTTTCCACTGGGATCTCACTCACAGAGATCTTTTTGCCAGAGTGTCTTGGCTTTCCATGCCTGAAATACTCTCATGGGCTTTTCAGCCAGATCCGAGTGCCTTTAGGGCTGATTCTGAGGCCAGAGTGCTATTTAGGACATCTGCCATTCTATGAGTCTGCTGAGTATCTCACTTCCCATGTTGGATCACTCTCCCCTTTATTTATTCTATCGGTTAGTGTTAGCAGATACTAGACTTGTTTATGTGCTCCCTTTGACTCTTAGTCCTTTCATTATGATCAATTGTGAACTGAAATTGATCACTTGGAATAGTGAGATGGCATTGGCACATGCCACCTTGATGGGATTGAATTGGAATCCCCTAGTATGTTTCCAACTCTACCAATTGGGGCAAGTCAGCCCGAGCATGCCCCAAATTATACATCTCTTCCCTCTCTTATTCCCACTTTTATGTTTAACAGGGATCACATTTCAGTTAATTTTCAACACTTAAGAATAACTGTGTGATAATTACAGAATTAAACCAGTCATATTAAGTAGAACAGACAAAAAAAAAATACTATGAGGGATAATGTATTAAGTTGTCCATTAGCAGTCAGGGCTATGCTGATCAAGTCACCATTTCTCATAGTGTCCATTTCACTTCAGGAGGTTTCCTTTTTGGTGTTCAGTCAGTTGTCACCGATCAGGGAGAACATATGGTATTTGTCCCTTTGGGACTGGCTTACTTCACTCAGCATGATGTGTTCCAGATTCCTCCATTTTGTTGCAAATGACTGGATTTCGTTGTTTCTTACTGCGGTATAGTATTCTAAAGAATACATATCCCATAATTTCTTTATCCAGTCTACCATTGATGGGCATTTAGGTTGGTTCCAGGTCTTGGCTATTGTGAATTGTGCTGCAATAAACATTAGGGTGCAGACCGCTTTTTTCTTTATCAATTTAAACTCCTTTGGGTAAATTCCAAGGAGTGGGATGGCTGGGTCGAACGGTAGGGTTATATTCAGGTTTCTGAGGAATCTCCAGCATAATGTTTGGAATAACACAGGAAGGAGGAATTTTGTAACTGTGAAGTTCTATTGTCCTGCATACTTTCCTACAGTTTACTTCTAAAGGTACAGTTTAAAATCGTGGTATGGGACCTCAAATCCCATCAAACTGGATAGTAAAAAATGTCATCTTGTTAAAGTGAACATATTAAGTGTTAAATTGATAATATAGATAAGATTACATGTTCAATGGATCATATAAATAATATAAAATGTCTGGTAATGATAAACAGAATTAAAAAGGAGAGAATATTCCAACATGGGAAGCAGTACACAGAACAGACACATAGAATGAGAATCACATTAAATAACACTCTGTCTTCAGAATCAGCACATAAGGCATTCTGGTCAGGTTAAAGTCGCATGAGAGCAATTCAAGCATCAAAAGCCAAGACAATGCGGTAAAAAATGTTCTACATTAAGGATCTCTGTGAGAGAGACCCCAGTGGAAAGAAGTGGCTATAAAAGAAGGATGTACTTTTGTCTGACAGGTGGAGAGTACTTCAACTTTGCTTGTGGACTTGTCTAGATACTGATACAGATTTTGGATACAGAGGCTACTATAGCCTTTGTAGCTTCTATAACCTAGGCAGCTCATGACAAGAGTTTTGGGTGATCACTGATATCATACATTAAGAGTGTTATTTGTTAAATTAACAACAGGAGTCACTGTGCACATACTCTCCATAAAGGACTTCTGTGTGCAATGAACTGTATTATGAGAATTAACTATAAAACTAGTTCTCGGTTCGTGTGTGTGTTTGTCTGTGTGTGTTAGTTCGTATGTGTAAATTGTTGAAATCTACTTCATAAAAGTTGGTCTTCTATGTATAAAGTTAAATAAAAATGTATCTTAAAGGATAATGGAACTTGGAATGAGCAAGGGAGGAGGAGTGGGGTGAGAGTGGAGGAGGGAGGGCAGCATAGTGAGAAGAATCACTATATTCCTAAAGTTGTACTGATGAGATTTGTACTCATTAAATAAAATGTTTCTTTGACATATAAAAAGAAACAAGAAGAATGGTTTGTATGTTTCCTGAGTAATTGCTTCACTCTCAAGACAAAATGCTTGACGCAAACGAATTCATCTTCAACCACACACTAATGAAGTGGAAATCTAGTGGTTAACTTTTAGGGTTTCAAACTCATATTTGAAAGGCATGTGTTAGAAATAGATGAATTCTTATTTCAGCTCAATTCACAATAGCTAGAACCTGGAATCAACCAAAAAGCCCATCAACAGCAGCCTGGATAAAGAAATTATGGAGCATGTACTCCATAGAATACTATACAGCAGTAAAAAACAATGAAATCCGGTCATTTGCAACAAAATGGAGGAATCTGGAAAACATCATGCTCAGTGAATTAAGCAAGTCCCAAAGGGACAAATATCATATGTTCTCCCTGATTGGTAACAACTAACCGAGCACCAAAAAGGAAACATGGTGAAGTGAAATGGATGAGGGGAGCAACTGGGAGCAACTCGGACTAGACTAAGTTACTGGAATTAAGACTTATTCTATGCATCTGCTCTCCCACAATATGGCACTGGGAGAGGAGGAAACAGCTTCTATACAGCTGCCTCCAGTTCAACCAATAAACAGCAGGACCTGCTCCTGATTGGAGGAGAGCAACATACTCGGCGTGTGGGCAGCCGAGTTGGGATTGGTGGAAGAGGACTATAAAGGAAGAGAAAGACAACATGCACCGGGAACATCTATCTGAAGGAACACCTGTGCAGCCCCCGAGAGAGCCGGACGGCAGTGTGCCGCTCCCCTGCGGAAGTGGGGAAAGTGGCAGGGGGAACTGCCCCTCCATGGAGGTGGAGGGACGGTAGCCAACCCGGGAAGAACCAGCAGCAAACCCGGGAAGGGCCAAGCAGACAAAAGAACAGTGCAGGGTCCTGTGTCGTTCCTCCATGAAGACGGGGAGCGACATAATGATGCCGTGACTCGGATATGAAGCCTAGGCATGGTTTAGTGTCGTTCCTCCACGAAGAGGGGGAGTGACAATGGATACTGTAAGAAACAGTGCCTTGATCAGCCTTTGTCCTTACTGTTGATCTACAAGTTAAAACTTTATCACATTAAGTATTTTTTTGATCTACTTAAAACTATTGGTTGAACTCTTTAATTAACACACACTTATTCTTAGGTATTTAAATTCAACTGAAAAGTGATCTCTGTGAAATGTAATAGTGGGAATAAGAGAGAGAGGAGATATACAATTTGGGACATGCTCAATTGGACTTGCCCCAAATGGTGGAGTTAGAAACATGCTACAGGATTCCAATTCATTCCATCATGGTGTCATGTACAAATGCCATCTCACTAGTCCAAGTGATCAACTTCAGTTTACAATTGATCATACTGATAGGCCTACGAGTCAAAGGGATCACATAAACAAGAGTAGTGTCTGCTAATACTAACTGATAGAATTAAAAAGGGAGAGAAATATCCAACATGGGAAGCGGGATACACAGCAGACTCATAGAAAGGCAGATGTCCTAAACTGCACCCTGGCCTCAGAATCAGCCCTTAAGACATTCGGACCTGGCTGAAGAGCCCATGAGAGTATTTTAGGAATGGAAAGCCAAGACACTCTGGCAAAAAAAAAAAAAAAAAAAAAAAAAACACCAAAAAAAAAACAACTAAAGGAAAGGTCTATGTGAGATCCTAGTGGAAAGAATGGGTCATCAAAGAAGGAGGTATCTTTCTCTGAAGGGAGGAGAGAACTTCCACTCTGACTGTGACCTTGTTGACATAAGATCGAAGTCAGTGAACTCAAAAGGCTTCCATAGCCTTGGCAACTCATGACTAGAGCCTAGGGAGATTACTGATGCCTTAAACAAGAGAGTCAATTTGTTAAGATAACAACAGGAGTCAATGTGTACTTAATCCTCATGCAGATCTCTGTCCTTTATGTGTTGTTCAAAGTGAATTAATGCTATAATTAGTACTCAAATAGTATTTTACACTTAATTGTTCTGTGTGGGTGCAAACTGTTGAAATCTTTACTTAATATAGACTAAATTGATCTGTACAAAAAGAGAATTGAACATTAATCTTGATGTGAATGGAATGGGAGAGGCAGCAGGAGATGGGAGGGCTGTGGGTGGGAGGGAAGTTATGGGGGAAGCCATTGTAATCCATAAACTGTACTTTAGAAATTTATATTTACTAAATAAAAATTAAAAAATGGATAAATTCAAATGTGGGAACAAGTTTTATGATGATTATTATTTGTTTTCTCTTGGTTTTCAATTCTGATAATTATACTGTATTTCTAAACACACATCTGCTTGTTACAGATACATGTATAAAATATGGAAAACATGATGCTATTCTACTTTAAGATACTTAAAGAAAAAGCTAATATTCCTATGGCAAGTTATATCTAATCCATCAAAAGATATTTCCTGTGACCTAATCAAATATTTGGTGTGTTATTCATGGGTAATATTCCAGAATTCAGAAAACTACTATAGTACATTTACTAGAATAAAATAATGAGTCTTACTGTGGGTGCATTTAAATTCATTGCACAAAACAAAAGTTCCAGTCTCTGGGAGTTAATCCAAAACTCTGGAAATCCATTTCTCTATACATTCATCTGATGATCTATCAAATTTTTATTTATAGCTCTGAGAGTCAGATCTTAACTTTCTCTGTTCGCTAGCTTCTTCTATAAATCATGCAAGATATCAACACAAGAATTACATAGAGCCTCTACTGCCACTGTTGTTCTTCTCTAACAGGGAACGGCCATGGCTAATGTGAACTTCAGTGGGAGTAAGACAGTGTACTGGTTTTAGGCCCACAACCTCTCCCTGGTTTCCTTTATTGCACAGATATGATTTTCCCTGTTCAAATACCTGTGTTTTCGCTATACTGCCATTGTCCTAAGTGATATTCTACAAATGTGGGAACCTTAAACTTGAGCTTCCAAGCCAAGGTTCCCTCATCTCAGAGCTCAGAAACTAGCACATGATGAAAAAATAGGTCTCAATTTCATATTGCTTGAGATAAAAATGAAATTTCAGGGCTTAATGAGCTAGCTCAGCACCATGGACTTTGTGAGTTTATATGTCCTTTCCTGGAATTTGCTCTCTGTTCATCACACACCTCTGCCAACAGGAGTTATTCCTTTTGGGAATGGAGATATAGTTTGCAAGGGAAACTCCAATATGAGAAAAATTGTGAACATCATACTCACCAAAACTTGGCTAATCATAAGCCACTCCTTTGTCTGACTCTTCTGAGTCAATAAGGAAGCTATAGTGATTAATTTGTCCTGAATACAGAAGATTATATAGTCCAAGTGGTATAAATAAAGGGAGTGGGCACAGCCAAGATGGCGGAATAGTGAGGGCGTGCACCGATAGTCCGGGAAAATTTAGTTTAATAAAAGTGGAGTTAAGGTAGCCTCAGAAAAAGGATCATGAAAAAATTGCAGAGGAAACTCTTCCAGATCTAGTGGCTGTGACTCAGAGGACCTACTGGAAGAGCAAGGTCGCCCACCATGCAGAAGCTGAGCTGTGGGAGCCGCAGGGTCTGCACACAAGTGCGGGAAGGGAAGTGGATGTCACACAGACACCAGCAGGGAGAGCAGGGATGCCCAGGGCTCTGAGTCCACACATCCGCACTGGAAGGAGAGGTGAGCTCAGTAACCAGAGACATTGGTGGGGAAATGGCAGACAGAATTTAGAGGGAAGCGGGCTTTGAGGGGGGAAAGTTCACCAGACTGACTACAGGAGAGAAGGAAAAAAAAAGTAGGGGGAGTACTGGTACAAACAAGTTTCTATCTCTCTGCCTACCTTGCAAAGGGGAGCAAGAGATAAAGAGCAGTCCCCGCTTGGGATATACATATCAAAAGGGGAGAGCTAAGGCTACAATTCAGTAACCTAGGCAATCCAGTGGGAGTCTGCAGGAGAAACTGAGCTGGCATAGACTCTTTGGGTAGAAGCCAGAGTTCGGAAGCTAAATACCATCAATTCTGCTCAGCCATGTGGTATTACTTACCTCCTGAATAAAAAATAAAATCAATCAATCAATCAATCAATAAATAGAGAGACTTACTATGCATAACCTGAGGGTGTCACCTTTGCACACCTGTAACTGGGAAGAACCAAGCAGAGCTCTCAGAGCAGGCCACCTCCATCTCAAGCCTCCAAAGCTCCTCCAACAGCAGGCAGTCCACTTAACACAGACATAGTATAAAAAAATCACAGTGATGGAAGAAGAATTAACTATGCCAAGCAACAAACACAAAAATCAAGGGAACAAGTTCAACGATGACACTATGATGCCTCCAAATAAACAAAACACCCCAAGCCAAGATTATGAAGATGAGGAGATAGAAGAAATGCAAGATACGGATTTCAAAAAATTTATGATAAGAATATTTAGAAGTTTTCAAAAGCAAATCCTTGAACTACAGAAATCCTTATTGGACAGGATTGAAAATCTCTCTCATAAAAATGAAATTTTAAGGAAGAATCAAAATGAAACGCAGAAACTAGAAGAACAGGAAAGTGTGATAGTGAAGAGAAATCAAAATGAAATGAAGAGCTCAATAGATCAAATGACAAACACATCAGAAAGCCTTAAAAACAGAATGGATGAAGCAGAAGAGAGAATATCGGACGTAGAAGACAGAGAACAGGAAAGAATACAGTCAAACCAAAGAAAAGAAGAGGAAAATAGAAATCTAAAAAGTATTGTTGTGAATCTACAGGATACTATTAAAAAAAACCAACATTCGAGTTCTAGGAGTTCCTGAAGGCATGGAGAGAAAGGATTAGAAGGCCTTTTTAGTGAGATACTAGCAGAGAACTTTCCAGGTTTGGAGAAGGACAGAGACGTCCTAGTACAGGAAGCTCATAGAACCCCCAGTAAACATGACCAAAAGATATCCTCACTACAACACGTTGTAATTAAACTCACTACAGTGAAACATAAAGAAAAGTTCCTAAAATCTACTCTCAGAGGATCTCCAATAAACTCACAGCAGACTTCTCATCAGAAACACTACAGGCTAGGAGGGAATGGTGAGACATAGCACAGGTGCTAAGAGAGAAAAATTGCCAGCCCAGAATATTATATCCTGCTAAACTCTCATTTGTGAATGAAGGTGAAATAAAGACCTTTCACAGCAAACAGAAATTGAAAGACTTTGCCACCACTCGTCCGGCCCTGCAAAAGATACTTAAAGATGTGCTACACTCAGAAACACAGAAACACGGCCATCAATATGAAAGAAGGTAAAGGAAGAAAAACCACCATTAAAAGAGCATGGGAAGCTCAAAGCATATACTAGAAAATATCTCCGGGAGATTGGCAGGGTAAAGTCACTATGTATCAATAGTCACATAAAACATTAATGGTCTTAACTCTTCAGTTTAAAGACACCGATTGGCTGATTGGCTCAAGGAACACAACCCAACTATTTGTTGCCTACAAGAAACACATCTCTCTAACAAAGATGCAAGCGGACTGAAAGTGAAAGGTTGGAAAAAGATATTCCATGCCAAAAGAAACCAAAAAAAGCAGGTGTAGCCATATTAATATCAGACAAATAAACTTTTATACAAACACTGTTAAGAGAGACAAAGAGGGACACTATATAATGATTCAGGGTTCAATTCAACAGGAAGATGTAACTATTATAAATGTATATGCACCTAATTACATGGCACTGGTCTATTTAAAAGATATGTTAAGGGATTTAAAGGGAGACTTAGATTCCAATACAATAGTACTGGGGACTTCAATACTCCACTCTCAGAAATAGACAGATCATCAGGACAGAAGATCAACAAGGAAACAGCAGATTTAATTGACAGTATTGCCCAAATGGATCTAACAGATACCTACAGAACTTTCAATCCTACATCTAAAGACTTTACATTCTTCTCAGCAGTGCATGGAACCTTCTCTAGGATTGATCACATACTAGGCCATAGAGCAAGTCTCAGCAAATTTAAAAGAATTAGAATCATACCATGCAGCTTCTCAGACCACAGTGGAATGAAGCTGGAAATTAACAACTCAGGAAATCCTAGAAAGTATGCAAACACATGGAGACTGAACAACATGCTCCTGAATGTACACTGGGTCATTCAAGAAATCAAAAGAGAAATCAAAAACTTTCTGGAAGTAATTGAGGATAACAACACAACATACCAAAACTTATGGGATACGGCAAAATCATTATTGATAGGTAAGTTTATAGCAATAGGTGCCTATATCAAGAAATTGGAAAGGTACCAAATAAATGAGCTTTCAGCACATCTCAAGGACCTAGAAAAACTGCAGCAAACCAGACCCAAATCTAGTAGGAGAAGAGAAATAATTAAAATCAGAGAAAATTAACAGGATTGAATCCAAAAAAAAAAATTTCAAAAAATCAGCCAAGCGAAGAGCAGGGTATTTTTGAAAAAATAAACAAAATTGACACCCCATCGGCCCAACTAACTGAAAAAAGAAAAGACCCAAATCAAAAAAATCAGAGATGAAAAAGGAAACGTAACAACAAACACCACAGAAATAAAAAGAATCATCAGAAGTTACTGCAAGGACTTGTATGCCAGCAAACAGGAAAATCTATCAGAAATTGATAGATTCTGGACACATGCAATCTACCTAAATTGAACCATGAAGACATAGAAACCCTGAATAGACCCATAAGTAAAACAGAAATTGAAACAGTAATAAAGGCCCTCCCAACAAAGAAAAGCCCAGGACCAGATGGATTCACTGCTGAATTCTACCAGACATTTAAAGAAGAACTAATCCCATTTTTTCTCAAACTATTCAGAACAATAGAAGAAGAGGGAATCCTCCCAAATTCTTTCTATAAATCCACCATCACCTTAATCCCTAAGCCAGAGAAAGATGCAGCACTGAAAGAGAATTACAGACCAATATCTCTGATGAACATAGACACAAAAATCCTCAATAAAATTCTCGCCAATAGAATACAACAACACATCAGAAAAATCATCCACCCAGACCAAGTGGGATTTATCCCTGGTATGCAGGGATGGTTTAATGTGCGCAAGACAATCAATGTGATACACCACATTAACAGACTGCAGAAGAAAAACCGTATGATTATCTCAATAGATGAAGAGAAAGCATTCGAAAAAATTCAACAGACTTTCATGATGAAAATTCTAAGCAAATTGGGTATAGAAGGAACATTCCTCAATATAATCAAAGAATTTATGAAAAACACAAGGCCAGCATCCTATTGAATGGAGAAAAGTTGGAAGCATTTCCACTGAGATCTGGCACCAGACAGGGATGCCCACTCTCACCACTGCTATTTAACATAGTTCTGGAAGTTTTAGCCAGAGAATCAGACAAGAAAAAGAAATAAAGTAATATATTGAGAAGGAAGAAGTAAAACTATCCCTCTTTGCAGATGATATGATTCTTTACTGAGAGGATCCAAAGAACTCTACTAAGAGACTACTGGAACTCATAGAGGAGTTTGGCAAAGTGGCAGGATATAAAATCAATGCACAAAAATCAACAGCCTTTGTATACACAAGCAATGCCATGACTGAGAAAGAGCTGCTAAGATCAATCCCATTCACAATAGCTACAAAAACAATCAAACACCTTGGAATAAACTTAACCAAGGACGTTAAAGATCTCTATGATGAAAATTACAAAACCTTAAAGAAAGAAATAGAAGAGGATACCAAGAAATGGAAAAATCTTCCATGCTCATGGATTGGAAGAATCAACATCATCAAAATGTCCATTCTCCCAAAAGCAATTTATAGATTCAATGCAATACCAATCAAGATACCGAAGACCTTCTTCTCAGATCTGGAAAAAATGATGCTGAAATTCATATGGAGGCACAAGAGACCTCGAATAGCTAAAGCAATCTTGTACAACAAAAACAAAGCTGGATGCATCACAATACCAGATTTCAAGACATACTACAGGGCAGTTGTAATCAAAACAGCATGGTGCTGCTCCAGAAACAGATGGATATACCAATGGAACAGAATTGAAACTCCAGAAATCAACCCAAACATCTACAAACCAACTTATATTTGATCAAGGATCTAAAACTAATTCCTAGAGCAGGGACAGTTTATTCAATAAATGGTGCTGGGAAAACTGGATTTCCAACTGCAAAAGCATGAAGCAAGACCCCTACCTTACACCTTACACAAAAATCCACTCAACATAGATTAAAGACCTAAATCTATGACCTGACACCATCAAGTTATTAGAGAACATTGGAGAAACCCTTCAAGATATTGGCACAGGAAAAGAGTTTCTGGAAAAGACCCGGGAGGCACAGGCAGTCAAATCCAAAATCAACTACTGGGATTGCATCAAATTGAGAAGTTTCTGTACTGCAAAAGAAACAGTCAGGAGAGTGAAGAGACAACCGACAGAACGGGAAAAAATATTTGCAAACTATGCAACAGATAAAGGGTTAATAACCAGAATCTACAAAGAGATCAAGAAACTCCACAAAACCAAAACCAACAACCCACTTAAGAGATGGGCCAAGGACCTCAATAGACATTTTTCAAGAGGAAATCCAAATGGCCAACAGGCACATGAAAAAATGTTCAAGATCACTAGCAATCAGGGAAATGCAAATAAAAACACAATGAGGTTTCACCTCACCCCAGTTAGAATGGCTCACATACAGAAATCTACCAACAACAGATGCTGGCGAGGATGTGGGGAAAAGGGACACTAACCCACTGTTGGTGGGAATGCAAACTGGTCAAGCCACTATGGAAGTCAGTCTGGAGATTCCTCAGAAACCTGAAGATAACCCTACCGTTTGACCCAGCCATCCCACTCCTTGGAATTTACCCAAAGGAATTTAAATTGGCAAACAAAAAAGCGGTCTGCACCTTAATGTTTATTGCAGCACAATTCACAATAGCCAGGACCTGGAACCAACCTAAATGCCCATCAACGGTAGACTGGATAAAGAAATTATGGGATATGTACTCTTTAGAATACTATACCGCAGTAAGAAACAATGAAATCCAGTCATTTGCAACAAAATGGAGGAATCTGGAACACATCATGCTGAGTGAAGTAAGCCAGTCGAAAAGGGACAAATACCATATGTTCTCCCTGATCTGTGACGACTGACTGAACACCAAGAGGGAAACCTGTTGGAGTGAAATGGACACTATGAGAAACGGTGACTTGATCAGCATTGCCCTGACTCTTAATGAACAACTTAATACATTATCCCTCTTAGTAGTTCTTTTTGTTGTTCTACTTAATATGAGTCGTTTAATTCTGTAACTAATACACAGTTATTCTTAAGTGTTGAAATTTAACTGAAATGTGATCCCTGGTAAACATAAGAGTAGGAATAAGAGAGGGAAGAGATGCACAATTTGGGACATGCTCAAGCTGACTTGCCCCAAATGGTAGAGTTAGAAACATACCAGGGGACTCCAATTCAATCCCATCAAGGTGGCATGTACCAATGCCATCTCACTTGTCCAAGAGATCAATTTCAGTTCACAATTGATCATAATGAAAGGACTAAGAGTCAAAGGGAGCACATAAACATGTCTAGTACCTGCTAATACTAACCGATAGAATAAAGGGGAGAGTAATGCAACATGGGAAGCGAGATATTCAGCAGACTCATAGAATGGCAGATGTCCTAAACAGCACTCTGGCCTCAGAATCAGCCCTAAAGGCATTTGGATCTGGCTGAAAAGCCCATGAGAGTATTTCAGGCATGGAAGGCCAAGACATTCTGGCAAAAAGATCTCTGTGAGTGAGATCCCAGTGGAAAGGACAGGTCTTCAAAGAAGCAGGCACCTTTCTCTGAAGGGAGGAGAGAACCTCCACTTTGACTATGACCTTGTCTAAACAAGGTGAGAGTAAGAGAACTCAGAAGGCTTCCATAGCCTTGGAAAGTCATGGCTGGAGCATAGGGAGATTACTGATGCCATAAACAGGAGTGTCAATTTGTAAAGTCAACAACAGGAGTCACTGTGCACTTGCTCCTCATGTAGGATCTCTGTCCTTAATGTGCTGTACATTGAGATTTAATGCTATAACGAGTACTCAAACAGCATATTTCACTTTGTGTTTCTATGTGGGTGCAAACTGTTGAAATCTTTACTTAATGTATACTAAACTGATCTGCTGAAAAAAAATTATCCATTCCCAAATTGACTCTCACTGGGATTAAACATGACAATAGGTCTGATCTGATTTCATCATCATTTAAAAAATCATCTATTATTTTTCACTTTATGTTTCTGTGTGGGAGCAAACTGTTGAAATCTTTACTTAATGTATGGTAAACTGATCTTCTGTATATTAAGAGAATCAAAAATGAATCTGATGTGAATGGAAGGGGAAAGGGAGTGGGAAAGGGGAGGGTTGCGGGTGGGAGGGACGTTATGGTGGGGTAGCCATTGTAATCCATAAGCCGTACTTTGGAAATTTAAATTCATTAAATAAAAGTTAAAAAAAGAATTCATAAAAAACTTTGTTAAAATAGCAGAATATAATATTAACATACAAATTGTTTTTTTGTGGATACATAAACCTACCCAAACTGAGCCAAGTAGATATAACATATCTGAGAATCCAGGTCTCCCATGGGGTTGTAGCTTTGGGTGATGATCATTGTGAATGTTGTTCTTTAGCTGCAGCCAACATGCTCTCCATGTAGGATGTTGGTCATAGAGGAAGCCACCTGCTAGCAGGAGGTAGAAAGTACACAGTGACCTTACTTTCTGCTTGCTGTTGCTGCCAATCTGCATTGCCCTTTAGAAGAAGCCTATTGGCAAGCCAGTGGTGGTTACAAGATAGCAGAATAGGGAGGGAGCTTATTTCTCTAGCCCAGGGGAAAATAGTTTTAAAAAAGTGGTAGTCTTGGGGAAGAGTTGTGAAAAAAAGGCAGAGGAAACTACTACATGGAGGGCATGGGCACCCATGGCTCAGGACTCCAATATCCAAGAGCCTATGCACCATTGCTGCAAAGTGAGGTGAGACAAGACGGCAGTAGCCTGAGACTCTGGTGAAAAAGCAGAAGGAAGACCCTAGAGAAAGTGAGGTTTGAAGCTATGTGAGGGAAAGTGCACCTGCCTAACTAGAGGAGAGAAAATAAAAAAGGAGAGTATGAACACATTTCTCTCTGATCACCTTACAAGGCCATACAAGCCAATAGAGCAGGTGCCAATTTTGACATACATAACAGCTGCACCAGCTCATTTCTGTGCCCTGAAATCAGCCGAATGGAGATTCCTGACTCCAGTGGGGAGAAATAACAGAAGGTTAGGAGCGTGTGAATGTGTGAAGCTTCAGAACTGGGACTGTGGAAAAAAAATGAGTGTGTGTGGAAGAACTCATGGTGTGGATGAGACTTTGAGCAGTCTCAGTGGGACACCACAAGCTCCAGAAGTCCTGGACACCTGGTGAGAGTCACTGCTGGAAAATGTTAACTTATACTGAGGATTGTACAGATCCTTTGTGCGGTCCTTGGGACAGAGCAGAGGAATATTGTATCCACTTTGGCTAGTGCTCAGGCACTGGACTCCATCAAGGAGAAGAGCTCAACTGAGCAGAAATAATTCCCTTCTGATGAAAAAAGAGAGTGAAGATTTACCATGTCAAACCTGAGAGTATCGACTTAGGCATGCCCTTAATTCTAGTGAACTGAACATGCTCTCTGTCTACATCCACTACAAGCTTCTAGACATTCACTGAAAGCAGACATTCCACTTTTCTATAGAGTCATAGTACAATGATAAAAGCTGCCAAAGTGGGGGAAAAAAAAGAAGAAACCAACGAGTACCTCCACAAATGCTGAACAACAAATGCAACAACCCAAGAGACAAGAATAAGGAAGACAACCTCATGCTCCCAAAAGAACAGAACACTTAATACAAGATGATGAAGATGATGATATAGAAGAAATGAAAGAAATAGAATTCCAAAAATTGATAATAAGATTATACAGAATTAATCAAAAGCAAAAGCATGGGCTACTAAAATCCATGGAGAGCAAGAAAGAAAATCTCTCATGAAATTAAAATCATTTTTATTTTTTTACTTAGTAACTATAAATTACCAAAGTACAGATTATGGATTACATAGGCTCCCCCCCCATAATTTCCATCCCACTCGCACCCCTCCCATCTCCCACTCCCTCTCCCATTCCATTCACATAAAGATTCATTTTCAATTATCTTTATATACAGAAGATCGATTCAGTATAAATTAAGTAAAGATTTCATCAATTTACACCCACACAGAAACACAAAGTGTAAAATACTGTTTCAGTACTAGTTATAGCATTACTTCACATTGGACAGCACACTAAGGACAGATCCCACATGAGAAGTAAGTACAGTGACTCCTGTTGTTGACTTAACAATTTGACACTCTTGTTTATGGAGACAGTAATCTCCCTAGGCTCTAGTCATGAGTTGCCAAGGCTATGGAAGCCTTTTGGGTTCACCGACTTTGATCTTATTCAGACAGGGTCATAGATAAAGTGGAAGTTCTCTCCTCCTTCAGAGAAAGGTACCTCCTTCTTTGATGGCCCCAATCTTTCCACTGGGATCTCACTCGAGCAGATCTTTCATTTAGGTCTTCTTTTTTTGCCAGAGTGTCTTGGCTTTCCATGCCTAAAATACTTTCATGGGCTCTTCAGCCATGTCCAAATGCCTTAAGTGCTGATTTTGAGGCCAGAGTGCTATTTAGGACATCTGCCATACTATGAGTTTGCTGTGTATCCCGCTTCTCATGTTGGATCGTTCTCTCCCTTTTTGATTCTGTCAGCTAGTATTAGCAGACACTACTCTTGTTTATGTGATCCCTTTGACTCTTAGACCTAGCAGTGTGATCAATTGTGAACTGAAGTTGATCACTTGGACTAGTGAGATGGCATTGGTACATGCCACCTTGATAGGATTGAATTGGAATCCCATGACACATATCTAACTCCACCATTTAGAGCAAGTCTGATTGAGCATGTTCCAAATTGTACATCTGTTCCCTCTCTTATTCCCACTCTTATATTTAACAAGGATCACTCTTCAGTTAAAATTTAAATACCTAAGAATAATTGTGTGCTAACTACAGAGTTCAACCAGTAGTACTAGAACAAAAAAAATACTAAAATGGATAAAGTATTACATTGTACATCAACAGTCAGGACAAGACCTGATCAAGTCACTGTTTCTCATAGTGTCCATTTCACTTCAACAGGTTTCCCCTTTGGTGCTCAGTTAGTTGTCGCCGATCAGGGAGAACATATGATATTTGTCCCTTTGGGACTGGCTTAATTCACTCAGCATAATGTTTTCCAGATTCCTCCATATTGTTGCAGATGAGCGGATTTCATTGTTTTTGACTGCTGGACAGTATCCTATAGAGTATATGTCCCATAATTTCTTTATCCAGTCTACTGTTGATGGGCATTTGGGTTGGTTCCAGGTCTTAGCTATTGTGAATTGAGCTGCAATAAACATTAATGTGCAGACAGCTTTCTTGTTTGCCTATTTAATTTATAAGGAGGAATAAAAATGAAATTAAAAACTCAATAGAACATGAAATCGAGATATTGAAGAGAAAACAAAATGAAAATGAAGAATACAATAGAACAACTAAAAAAGGCATTTGAGAACCTTAAAATCCAAATAAGGCAGAAGAGAGAATATCATGCTTAGAAGACAGAGCACAGAAAAGTATACAGTCTAGCTAAAGTCTGCAAGAGAAAATTAGAAATCTAAAACATATTGTTGAGAATCTATAGGATACAATATATAAAAAACAAGATTTTGGGTTCTAGTAGATTCTGAATTTATGGAGAGAGAGGAAGTGTTAGAAGGCATTTTTTAAGCAAAATACTAGCGAACTTCCAACAGACATGACCAGAAAAGATCATCAACAGAACACATTGTAATCAAACTCACCACAGTGAAGCATAGGAAAAAGATTCTAAAATGTGCAAAAGAGAAATGCCTGATTACTTTCAAGGATCTCCAATTAGATTCACATCAGACTTCTAATCAGAAACGCTGCAAGCTGGGAGAGAATGGTGAGATATAGCCCAAGACTTAGAGAAAATACAGGCATCTTATTATATTATACACTGCAAAGGTCTCATTTGGGAATAAAGATGAAATAAAAGCATTTCATAACAAACCAAATGAATTTGTCACCACTCATCCATCCCTGCAAAGGATGCTGAAGATGTTTTACAAACAGAAACACAGAAACACAGTCATCAACAGAAAGAGGATAAAGGAAGAAAACCTCGCTGTAAGGGATCACAGGAAGTTCAAACTATAAATTAGAAATATCTTTGGGAACATGGCAGGACAAAGTCACTACTTATCAGTAGCTGCACTGAAAGTAAATGGCCTCAACACTCTAGAGATCCCAGTGGAAAGAACAGGTCATCAAAGAAGAAGGTACCTTTCTCTGAATGGAGGAGAGAACTTCCTTTCTGACTATTACCTTGCCTAAATATGATCAGAGTCAGTGAACTCAAAAGGCTTCCATAGCCTTGGCAACTCATGACAAGAGCCTAAGGTGATTACTGATGCCATAAACAAGAGTGCCAATTTGTTAAGTCCACAACAGGAGTCACGGTGCACTTACTCCTCATGTAGGATCTCTGTCCTTAATGTGCTGTACATTTTGATTTAATGCTATAACTAGTGCTCAAACAGTATTTTACACATTGTATTTCTGTGTGGGTGTAAACTGTTGAAATCTTTACTTAATATATGCTAAATTGACCTTCTGCATATAAAGATAATTGAAAGTGAAGCTAGATGTGAATGGAAGGGGAGAGGGAGTGGGAGAGAGGAGGGTTGCAGGTGGGAGGAAAGTTATGGGGGGAACCATTGTAATCCATAAGCTGTACTTCAGAAATTTATATTCATTAAATGAAAGTTTAAAATAAAAGACACAAACTGGCTGAATGGATTAAAAAACAAAACCCGTCTATTTGCTGCTTATAAGAAACACATCTTTCCAACAAAGATGCATGCAGACTGAAAGTGAAAGGTTGGAAAAAGATATCCCATGCCAAAAGAAACCAAAAAAGAGCTAATGTAGCCACCTTAATATCAGAAAAAATAGACTTTAACACAAAAAAATATTAAGAGAGACAAAGAGGGGCACTATATAATGATTGAGGGTTCAATTCAACAGGAAGATGTAACTATTATAAATGTATATGCACCTAATTACAGGGCACCGGTTTATTTAAAAGATATGTTAAGGAACTTAAAGGGAGACTTAGACTCCAATACAATAATATTTGGGGGCTTCAATGCTCCACTTTTAGCAATGGACAGATCAACCAGACAGAAATCAACAAGGAAACAGCAGATTTAATTGACACCAGAGAACAAACAGATCTAAGAGATATGTACAGAAATATTCATCCTAATGTTACAGAATACACATTCTTTTCACTAGTGCATGGGACTTTCTCTAGGATAGACCACATATTAGGCCAAAAAGCAAGTCTCAGCAAATTTAAAACAAATCAAAATCATACCATACATCTCAGGCCACAATGGAATGAAGCTGGAAATCAGCAACTCAGGATTCTCTAGAGCATAAATAAACGCATGGAGAATGTCATCATGCTCCTGAATGATCACTGGGTCATAGAAGAAATCAAAAGAGAAAGCAAAAACTCTCAGGAAGCAAATGAAGATAACAACACAACATATCAAAACGTATGGGATACAGCAAAAGCAGTGTTAAGAGGAGTTTATAGCAATAGGTGCCTATGTCAAGAAATTGGAAAGGCATCAAATAAATGAGCTATCAATGCATCTCAAAGATCTAGAAAAACTACAGCAAACCAAACCCAAAACTAGTAGGACAAAAGAAATAATTAAGATTAGAGAGAAAATCAACAAAATTGAATCCAAAAAATTACAAAAGAGAAGCAAAATGTTGAAAGGATTTTTTGAAAAAAAAAATTGACTCACCATTGGCCCAACTAACCAAATAAAGGAGAGAGAAGACACAAATCAATAAAATTAGACATGAAAAGGAAATGTAACAACAAGCACCACAGAAATAACAAGAGTCATTATAAATTACTACAAAGAGTTGTATGCCAGCAATCAGGGAAATCTGTCAGAAATGGATAGATTCCTGGACATATGCGACCTACAAAAATTGAAGCAAGAAACATAGAAAACCAAAAAAGACCCATAACAAAGTCAGAAATTGAATCAGTAATAAAGGCCCTCCCAACAGAGAAAAGCCCAGGACAAGAGAGATAGAGATTCACTGCTGAATTCTATCAGACATTTACAGAAGAAATAACTCCAATTCTTCTCAAGCTATTCAAAACAATTGAAAGAGAGGGAATCCTCCCAAATTCTTTCTACAAAGCCAGTATCACTTAATTCCTAAACCTGAAAAAGATGTAGCAGAGAAAGAGAATTACACACCAATTTCTCTAAAGAACATACAAAAAATACTCAACAAAATTCAAGCCAAAATAATCCAACAACAAATTAGAAAGATCATCCAACCCGACCAAGTGGGATTTATCCTTGTATGAAGGGATGGTTCAACATTCACAAATCAATCAATGTGATACACCACATTAACAAACTGCAGAACAAAAATCATATATTATCTCAATAGATGCAGAGAATGCATTTGATAAATTACAAAACCATTTCATGATGAAAACTCTAACCAAATTGTGTATAGAAGGAACATTCCTCAACACAATTAAGGCAATTTATGAAAAACCCACGGCCAGAAACCTATTGAATGGGGAATAGTTGGAAGCATTTCCACTGAGATCCAGTTCCAGACAGGGATGCCAAATCTCACCATTGCTATTCAATATAGCACTAGAAGTTCTAGCCAAGCCATTAGTCAAGAAAAAGAAATTGAAAGGGGTACAAAAAGGGAAGGAAAATGTCAAACTATCCATCTTTGCAGACAACGTGACTCTTTATTTAAGGGATCCAAAGAACTCCACTAAGAGACTATTGGCACTCATAGACAAATTTGGCAAAGTAGCAGGATATAAAATCAATATATAAAAATCAACAGCCTTTGTATACAGACACTGCCAGAACTGAGAAATAACTTCTAAGGTCAATCCCATTCACAACAGCTACCAGCAAAAAAAAATACCTTGGAAACAACTTAACCAAGGATGTCAAACATTTCTATATTGAGAATTACAAAATCTTAAAGAACTAGAAGAGGATACCAAAAAATGGAAAAATATTCCATGCTCATTGATTGGAAGAATCAATATCATCAAAACGTCCATTCTTCCAAAAGCAATTTACAGATTCAATGTGATACCAATGAAAATATCAAACACATTCTTATCAGACGTAGAAAAAATGATGCTGATATTCATATAGAAACATATATTGAGGCGCAGGAAACCTCAAATAGATAAACGAGTCTTATACAACAAAAACAGAGCTGGAGGCATCAGAATACCAGATTTCAAGACATACTACAGGGCAATTGTAATCAAAACAGCATGGTACTGTACAGAAACAGATGGATAGGCAATAGAACAGAATAAGAACACCAGAAATCAATCCAAACATCTACAACCGATTTATATTTGATCAAGGAGCTAAAACCAATTCCTGGAGCAAGGAGAGTCTTTTAAACAAATATTGTTGGGAAAACAGGATTTCCACATGCAGAAGTATGAAGCAAGATACCTATGTTACACCTTACACAAAAATCCACTCAACATGGATTACAGATCTAAATCTATGCCCCAACACCATAAAATTATTACAGAACATTGGAGAAAGTCTGCAAGATATAGGTACAGGCAAGACTTCTTGGAAAAATCTCCTGAGGCATAGGCAGCCCAACAGGGATTACATCAAATTGAAAAGTTTCGGTACTACAAAGAAAAAAAAAGTCAGCAAAGTGAAGAGGCAACTGAAATAATGGGAGAAAATCTTTGCAAATTATGCAACTGATAAAGGATTAATAACCAAAATCTTGCAGGCGCCACAGCTCACTTGGCTAATTTTCCGCCTGTGGAGCTGGCACCCTGGGTTATAGTCCCAGTTGGGGTACCAGGTACTGTCCCAGTTGCTCCTCTTCCAGTCCAGCTCCCTGCTGTGGCCTGGGAAGGCAGTGAAGGATGTCCCAAGTGGTTGGGCCCTGCATCCACATGGGGGACCAGGAGGAAGCATCTGGCTCCTTGCTTTGGATCAGTGCAGTGCACCAGTGTAGCAGCCATTTGGGGGGTGAACTGACAGAAAAGGAAGACTTTTCTCTCTGTCTCTCTCTCTCTCACTGTCTAACTCTGCATGTAAAAAAAGTAACCAGAATCTACAAAGAGATCAAGAAACTTCACAACAGCAAAACAAACAACCCACTTAAGAGATGGGCCAGAGCCTAAATAGACATTTTTCAAGAGGAAATCCAAATGGCCAACAGACACATGAAAAAATGTTCAGGATCACTAGCCATCAGGGAAATGCAAATCAAAACCACAATGAGGTTTCACCTCACTCCAGTTAGAATGGCTTTCATACAGAAATCAACTAACAACAGATGATGGTGAGGATGTGGGGGCAAAGGCACAATAACCCACTGTTGGTGGGAATGCAGACTGGTAAAGCCACTATGGATACAGTGTGGAGATACCTCAGCAATCTGAATGTATCCCTACCACATGACCCAGCAATTCCATTCTTTGGAGTTTACCCAAGGAGAATTAAATTGGCAAATAAAAGAGCTGTCTACACCTCAATGTTTATTGCAGCACAATTCAGAATGGCTAAGACATGGAATCAACCTAAATGCCCATCAACAGAAGACTGGATAAAGAAATTAAGTGATATGTATTCTACAGAATACTACACAGTGGTAAAAGAAATGAAATCTGGTCATTTGCAACAAAATGGAGGAATCTGGAAAACATCATACTGAGTGAAATAAGCCATGTCCAAAGGGACAAATATCATATGTTCTCCCTGATATGTGACAACTCGGCATCTAAAAGGAAAACTGTAGAAGCGAAACTGACACTATCAGAAGCAAAGACTTGATCAGCCCTTGTGATGACTGTCAAGGAACAGCTTACTGTTTATTCATTTTAGTATTTTCTTTTTCTACTTAATACCATTGGTTGAGCTTTTTACTTAACACAGAATTATTCTTAGGTGTTTAAATCAATTGAAATAAAAAATAAGAGTTGGAATAAGAGGTGGAGGGGATATACAGTTTGGCACATGCTCCCAGGTATTTACCCCTAAGGGTAAAGCTTAAAACTTGCCATGGGACTTGAAATACTAAAAATTGGCATGTACCAATGCCATCTTACTAATTAAAGTGATCAGTTTAAGTCCATAACTGATCATAAAGAGGATTAAGTGTCAAGGGAGCACAAATAAGACCAGTGTCTGCTAATAATTGCAGAATTAAAAAGGAGAGAGCAATCCAGGATGGGAAACAGGTCACAGAGCAGACTCTTAGAATGACAAATACCGTAAACAGAACTCTGGCCTCAGAATCACACCTTAAGGCATTTGGATCTGGCTAAAAACCACATGAGAGTAGTTCAGGCATGGAAACACAGGACATTATGGCAAAAATGACCTTAAAGAAAGACCTCTGTGAGTGAGATTCCAGCAGAAAGATGTGGACATTAAAGAATGAGGTACCTTTCTCTGAAGGGAGGAGAGGACTTCCAGTTTGATTATGACCTTGTATAAATAATGTTGGACTTTGTGAACTCAAGAGGCTTCCATAGCCTTGGCAGCTCATGAAAAGAGCCTCAGATGATTACTGACATCATAAATAAAAGTCTGAACTGTTACATCGTCAACAGGAGTCACTGTGCACTTGCTCCCTATATTGGGACCTGTGTACTTAATGTTTTTTACTATGAGAATTAACACTATAACTAGTTCTCAAACCATGCTTTGTACTTTGTCTTTCTGTGTGGCTGCAACCTGTTGAAATCTTTACTTAGTATAGAGTTGATCTTCTGTATATAAAGATATTTAAAGTGAATCTTAATGAAGAATGGGATAGGAGAGGGAGTAGGAGATGGGACGGTTTGTGGGTGGAAGGGTGGTTATAGAGCAAAGAGTCACTATAATCCAAAAGTTGTACTTTTGAAATTTATATTTATTAAATAAAAGTTTTCTATAAGTATAACATATCTGAATAGAGCAATTCTGAGTAAGAACATTAAATCAGGAATAACGTGTTCAAATGAAAGATCAGCAGCAAATATCTTCATTCATAAAATCTACAAAATTAAAAAAAATATATAACACCAATCTTTTGAAAAGTTAGAGAGATAACTTTTCCAAACTCATCATATGAGGCCAGCTGGTAAAGCCATTATGGAAGTCTGTTTGGAGATCCCTCAGAAACCTGAATATAACCCTACCATACAACCCAGCCATCCCATTCCTTGGAATTTACCCAAAGGAAATAAAGTTGGCAAATAAAAGAGCTGTCTATATCTTAATGTGTATTGCAGCTCAATTCACAATTGCTAAGACCTGAAATCAACCTAAATGCCCATCAACAAAAGACTGGATAAAGAAATTATGGGATATGCACTCTATAGAGTACTATACAGCAGTAAAAAATGAAATCTGTCCATTTGCAACAAAATGGAGGAATCTGGAATACATCATGCTGAGTGAAATAAGCCAGTCCCAAAGGGACAAATATCATATGTTCTTGATCGGTGACAACTAAATGAGCACCTAAGAGGAAACCTGTTGAAGTGAAATGTACACTATGAGAAAAAATGATTTGATCAGCCTGTGTCCTGACGGTTGAAGAACAACTTACTATTTTGTTCCTTTTAGTATTTTTTGTTCTACTTAATGCCATTGGTTGAACTCATTAATTAACATGAAATTATTCTTAGGTGTTTAAATTTCACTGAAAAGTGATCTCTGTTAAATATAAGAGTGGAAA
The DNA here is from genome assembly GCF_051225735.1 of Oryctolagus cuniculus. Lineage (NCBI taxonomy): Eukaryota > Metazoa > Chordata > Mammalia > Lagomorpha > Leporidae > Oryctolagus > Oryctolagus cuniculus. The sequence goes on from NC_142877.1 coordinate 51,353,836, forward strand.
TAAGAGAGGGGGGAGATGTACAGTATGGCCCATGCTCAACAGACATAACCCTAGTGGTAGAGTTAGAAACATGCCAGGGGATTCCAATTCAATCCCATTAAGGTGGCATGTACCAATGCCAGCTCACTAGTCAAAGTGATCAGTTTCAATTCATAATTGATCATAATGCTAGGATTGAGACTCAAAGGGATCACCTGAACAAGACTAGTATCTGCTAATACTAACTGATAGAATTTAAAAGGAGAGAACAACCCAAGATGGGAAGTGACTCATAGAATGGCAGATGTCTTAAACAGCACTCTGGCCTCAGAATCAGCCGTTAAGGTTTTAGATATGGCTAAAAAGCCCATGAGAGTATTTCAGGCATGGAAAGCCAAGACACTCTGGCAAAAAAAAAAAGACCTAAATGAAAGATCTCTGTGAGTGAGATCCCAGTGGAAAAATTGGGGCCATCAAAGAAGGAGGTACCTTTCTCTGAAGGGAGGAGAGAACTTCCACTTTCACTATGTCCTTGTCTAAATAAGATCAGAGGTGGTGAACTCAAGAGGCTTCCATAGCCTTGACAGCTCATGACAAGAGCCTCGGGTGATTACTGACATCATAAATTAGATTGTCAATTGTTAAGTCAACAACAGGAGTCACTGTGCACTTACTCCCCATGTCGGATCTCTGTCCTTAATGTGTTGTACTGTGTGAATTAATGGTAAAGCTACTACTAAAACAGTACTCTATACTTTGTGTTTCTGTATATGTGCAAACTGTTGAAATCTTTCCTTAGCATATACTGAATTGATCTTCTGTATATAAAAATAATTGAAAATGAATCTTGATGTGAATGGGATGGGAGAGGGAGTGGGAGATGGGATGGTTGCGGGTGGGAGGGAGGTTATGGGGGGGAAGCCAGTATAATCCAAAAGTTGTACTTTGGACATTTATATTTATGAAATAAAAGTTAAAAAATAAATAAATAAACTTAAGTTTAATTAAGGGAATTATAAAAAGTTTTCTATAATAATAATAACATCTCTGAATAGAGCAATCCTGAGAAAGAACATTAAATGAGGAATAGTGTGTTCAACTGAAAGATCAGCAACAAACGTCTTCATTGCTAAAATCTACAAAATTAAAAAAAAACACCAATTTTTTGAAAAGTATTATACAAATTGTTAGGGAGGTAACTTTTCCAAACTTATTATATGAGGCCAGTTTTTCCTAAAGTGACCTGATAGATGCAAGATCTCAGTTTATCTCTGATTCTCTTGTTTCAAATAAAAACTTACAAAGCAAGTCCCTGCTGAATATAATGCAACACTGTCATCCTAATAGAATTTATATTAGAATATAGGTGCAAAATTTGATAGTAATTGAATCCAGTTTGGAATCCAAAAAATGAAATGGTCAGATATCATAATCAAGTCAGATGTAATACAGGAACAGGGAAAATGTGAATGTAATTCATAATTCCAATAATTCACATCAATCAAAAATAAACATCAGTATAATAAACTAGATGCAGGAAACATTTTGTATAAAATTATACATTCACATTTGAGAAGTAAATTGAGCACAACACTTACAGATTGCATATACTTCAATTACAAAACCCTTGCATTTCAGGAACCTGAGCCAGATTCTATTGAATGCCAACAAAATGAAAGCAATTACCCTATAATTGGAACCATAAAATGATGCACATTTTTTACTTTTATATTCAATACTGCAATGTAAGGTCTAGGCAAAGCAAAAAGAAAAGGGAAGGAAATAAAAGACACAGATATAGAAAAGAAGAAATTGAAATTATTTATTTTTCCAGATGATTTTATCCTATTTATATGGAAATGCAACGAGTTCAACAACAGGCCACCTGAACTGGTAAATGACTGGTAGATTTGTAGGAAACAAAGTAAGCACAAAAAATAAGAATAAGTTTTATATACCTATACTATTGTGAACCCACTGAGAAAATAAATTAAAGAAGAAATTAAATTCACAATTAGAAATAAAATACCCTGGATAAATTTGACTTGTGATGTAAAATGCCTCTATGGCAACAATTCTAAAGCCATGATAAAGAATCTGAGATCAAAAAGACCGCTCATATTCACAGATTGAAATACTTTCTAATATTTCCATATTATCCAAGTTAATTTACAGATACAATATGCTTTCCATCAAAATCAATGGAATTCATCATGTATCTAGAAAAATAAACCTAAACCTCATATCTTCACATATATTAAAAAATGTTCCACATAGAAAAGTAACTCTTGAGAAACAGAACACGTCTGGGGTCACACCAAATGAGTTCAATACATACCATAGATGTATGGTAAACCCTGGCAGAAAAACTGATGAATAGACCAGTGTAAGAGGATAGAGGCTCCCAAAAAGAAATACAGATACATACAGACAATGGATCTTTTACAAAGCAAACAAAAATACACTGGAAAAGGTATAGTCTATTCAGTAAATTGTCCAGAGGCAACAGGATATCCATATGGACATGACTAAACCCAGATGACCACCCCTCTTTTCCTATACAAAGTCAACTGAAAGTGAGTCATGGATGTAAATGTAAGAACTGAAACTTACAAAATATAGAGAAACTATAAGACATTGACATAAGCAATGGCTTCTTGATAAGATACCCTAAGAACAGGCAATAAAAAACTAATAGAGAAACCTTATGTCAAACTAAGAAGATAATTCACAACAAAGAAGACAACCATCAGAGTGAAGATAAAACCCCTCTTAACTCCTATAAAACCAGCATCACTTTCATTCTAAAACCAGGTATATGTACAAAGCAAACTAAGACCAATGTATTTGATAAATACAGATGCAAAAAAATCCTCAAAATACTTGCTAATCAAACATCACAACACATTAGAAATATAATTCACCCAGACCAAGTGGGAATGCACTAGATAAAATATGTCCTTGATAAAAACCTTAAACTGGAAATAGAAGGAATATTCATGAACAAATTCAAGGTAGTTTATGACAAACACAGAGCCACCATCAAATTGTGTGGGTGAATTGGAAGCATTTCCACTAAGATCTACAAGGATGCTCACCCCCATAATTGCTATTCAATATAGTTCTAGAAGGCTTACTGAGAGCCACCAGCAAGCAAAATCCAAGCAAAGGGATACAAATTGGAAAGGTTGAAGTCAAATTATTACTGTTGCTAGATGATATGATTTTATATATAGGGAAGCCAAAATACTCCACCAGGAGACTACTGGAACTCAAGAGAGTTTGGTAAATTTGCAAGATAAAATCAATACACAAAATTCAATAGCATTTGTATAAAAAGACAATGCTATGGCTGAGAAAGGACATGCAAGATCAGTTCAATTCACAATAGCCAAACAAAATGGACTAAATTTAAATAAAGAGGTCAAATATCTCTACAATGATAATTACAAGACATTTTTAAAATAAATAGGAGAACATAAAAATGAAATATCTGTCATGTTCATGGATTCGAAGAATTAATAGAATCAAAATGCCCATACTACTGAAAGCAATTTACATGTTCAATATGATCCCAATCAAAATAGTAATGACATTCTTCCGAAAAAAATGATAGAAAAAATGATGCTAAGATTCATATGGAAGCCCAAGAGATCTGAATAGCTAGAGCAAACTTAAAGAATAAAACAAAGCCAGAGGCATCACAATATCAGATTTCAAAAAAGCCTAATACTGGCACAAAAACAGACATGCAGACCAATGGACTGGAGTAGAAATTCCACAAGTTAATACACTCATGTACAACCAACTGATCTTTGACAAAGGAGCCAAAACCAATGCCTGAAAAAAAGGTACTCTTCAACAAATGTTACTGGAAAACTTGGATTCTGCATGTAGAAGTATGAAACAAGACCACCACCTTACAGTTTATACAGAAATGAACTATAGATGGATCAATGATATAAAACAATAACCTGATAACATCAAATTACTAGATGAAAATATTGGGAAACTCAGCAAGACATTGGCATACACACGGAATTCTTGTTAAATACCCCAGAATGCTAGGGAATCAAAGCAAAAATAAACAAATAGGATTGCATTAAGCTAAGATGCTTATGCACTGCAAAGGAATTGCTCAACATATTGTAGAGGCATCCAAGGGAACAGGAGAAAATATTTGCAAATCTTGCAATGGTTAAAGGCCTAATATCCAGAATCTACAAAGAGTTCAAGTAATCCAGAACAACAAAAACAACAAAAATCCTGTCAAGCAATGGGCAAAGGACAAAACAGACATTTTTGAAGGATGACATTCAAATGGTCAACAGAAACATTTAAAAATGCTCAGGATCATTAGCCATCAGGAAATGTAAATCAAAAGGATGATGAGGGTGAAACCTCACCCCAATTAGAGTGGCTATCTTTCAAAAATTATAAAACAATAAATGTTAGCAAATCTATGGGTGATAAAATACATAATCCACTTCTGGGTAAATTGTAAAAGAGTACAACCATTATGGAACACAGTCTGGTAATTTTTCAGTAATCTGAAAATTGTTCTACCATATACACAGCCATCCCACTCCTAAAAATTTACCCAAATGGAATGAAATCAGCATAAGGAAGACTTGTCTGCACCTTATGTTTATTGCAGATCAATAGCTAAGATCTGACATCAACCTAGAGATTCATCAACTGAATAATGGTTAAAGAAAATGTGGTATATATACACTATGCAAAACTACTCAGCTATGTAAATTAATAAGATCTTGTCTTTTACAACAAAATATATGCATATGGAAGCCATTATTCTCAGTCAAATAAACCAGCACAAAATCAACAAATAAACAAAGCACAAATAAGCAAAGCACAAAAATGCAATGTTGAGTTTTGGTTATTGCTTACAATCCTTGTCTATACTCTTGATAAACAGTGGCTTTTCTACTTGCTCCATTCAATTCTTTATTGGGTGCAGAGTTAAGCTTGTGATTATAAAATAAATTGAAATTATGCAATTATAGATATAAAAAGAAAAAATCAGAGAGGAAGGAGGACAGAGGGTCCGAGCATGGGCAAGAGGGAGGTTAGGGTGGGAAATATTATGCTCTTAAGTCTGTGTATATGAAATACATGAAATTTGTTCACCTTATATGAATAAAATTATTTTAATACCCCAGTAGACTGGGATAAAGTATTTGCCAATTCTGCATTTCATGAAGAACTGAAATTCAGAATACATATGAAACTGCTGAAATTATGCACAAATATATCTAAGAATTGGGAAAGGATCTGAACAGGCATTTCTGTAGAGAAGAAATACCCATGGTCAACAAAAATGGGAAAACATGCAATATAATTATTATATAGGAAAATGCAAATCAAAATACACTAGGTGTCACCTCACTAACAAATGCTAGTGGGGTATGAAGAAAAGAAAACTTTAATAAGTCATTGGAGCCTGCACTGTTGTGTAGCAATTAAAGCCACCACCTGCAGTACCAAAATCCCAAATGGGGACTTGAGTCCCAGTTGTTCCACTTCTGATCTAGCTCTCCTCTGTGGCCTGGGAAATCAGTGGAAGGTGCCCAAGTCTTTAGGCCTCTGCTCCCACATGGGAGACCCAGGAGGAAGCTTCTGGTTCCTGGCTTTGTTTTGGCCCAGCTCTAGCCATTGCAGCCATTTGGGGAGTGAACCAGTGGATGGAAGATCTCTCTCTCTCTCTCTCTCTCTCTCTCTCTTTCTATCTGTAACTATGACTTTCAAATACATAAATATTTTAAAATATAAGATATTGATGAGTATGCAAGTTAGCCTGAGCATTATGAAGACTTAGTATGGCCATCCCTCAAAAAATGAGAAGGGATAACCCTCTCCAACCATTGTGTATGTATCAGAAGGAAATTCAATCTGCATGCAAAAGAGATTTCTGCTTTCTCTTTTGACTACAGCACTATTCATTGTAGTAAATATTTGGAACCAACCTAGGAATCTATCAATGTGTTACAGGTTTTCCAATCCTAAATCAGTGATTAAAAAGGATTGAAATATTATTTGCTTCAAAATGGGTGGAACTGGAGATCCTTAAGTGAAGTAAGTCTGGCATAGGAAGAAATAAATCTCACATGCTCTCTGATATATGGGTTTCTAAAAAATGGTGGATATAAATATAAATGTTTTTAATTAGGATGGGAAGATTCATTACTGAAGATACTGGGTGGTAGGATAACAGGTATAGAAACAGGGTTAGAAAGAACGAACCAGTTGCAGTGTTCCATAATATGGTGTTGTGACTTTAGTTCATGATAAGATACACTGTATAAGAAATTGGAATGGAGGAGCTTGTAGGCCTTGCACACAAAATAAGCAAGGAAAATCCTCATTTTCTAGATTGATTAAATTATGTTGTGTACGTACTCAAATGTTGCACTGTATCCTGTAATAATATACAAGTAGTGTTAATCAAAGACTGAGCAAAATTTTAAAAATCAGAAATGTCTCTATATTCTATCAATGAACTAGCTGCAATATGTGATTAACCAAACTACATCATTTACAAAGCATAAGAAAGTAATAAGGCAATAATCTCCAGTCCAGCTAAGGATTATTTAAATAATCTTAAAATTTAAAAATCAAGGTTTCCTTTCCCACTGAACTTTCTTCTCATCCCTTGCATGACTTTCTGATATTCTATGAATGCCATTGTTGCAAAGCTAAACTTGAACCTAAATGGAAGAATAGTTGTAAGGTTTTAATATGTATTTATTTACTTGAAAGGAGGAGGGACAGTAGTGGGTAGATCTTCCATCCACTAGTTCACTTGTCAATGTTTGCAAAACCTGGGACTGGTTCCAGTTTAATCTAGGAGCCAGGAACACCTTTTGTATCTCCAATGTAGGCAGAAGGTACATGAGTACTTAAGACATCATCAAATGCCCCTCAGATACATTTTAGCAAGAATCTGGATTGGAAGTGGGGAATGGCCAGGACCTGAATGAGGAAGATAAATATGAGATGAGGGCATCCCAAGTCGTGGCTTAACTCACTGCTCATGACCCCATCCCTTTATACTATTTCATTCATTCTTAATACTGTTGTCAAATTACAGGCATGATGTTCAAACTTGGATCCATGTATTTCAGTTTAAAAAAAAAAGGCTTAGGGTAACTGTTAAGATTAATAAAACTGTATTCCACAATTGAGGACCCGGGTGCATTTCCTGATTCTGATCCTAACTCCAGCTTCCAATTAAAGCAGACCCTGGGAAGTCATGATGATGTCTCAAGACATGTGGTTTGTGCCACCCACATGGAAAACCTGAAGTGAGTTACCTGCTCTCAGGTTTAGATCTGATCCCTCCCTGGAAGATGTGAGCATTTGCAAAGTGAACTTGTGAATAGGAGCTCTTTCTCTCATTCATTGTCTCTTGTTTTCTATCAAGTCAATTAGAAAATAATTCATCAGACATAAAGAGCAACATAGTCTTGGAAGTCATCCAAGGAAAGAAAAGACTGAAAGCAAATGGAGGTATAGCAAAATATTTATATTCTTTATTCCAATGTAACCTAACAGATAATATTATCATTTTAATAAAAACTTAACAATGAACAGTGTTGTTACAGTTTCTGATCATTAAAAATAATGACAGAAATTATATAAACGATAGGAGTAAAGAGTTGAGAACATTCTTTTATAAGATATCTGAGCTTCCAAAGAAATAGTGTCCAAACCAATTTTATGTGCTAAATACATTACATTTTTGTCACCTTAAGATACATATGTACAGATTTCAAAAGTAAAATAGGATGAAGGTATAAAATGATTAAATAGAAAATATGCAGAAACATGGGTCATTATAACACCATTACATTGAAGCCTGGAAAAGCAATATGCACTTCAGGTTAATCAGGATTTGTGTCAGAAAATTTAGAAGGGTTACACAGTGAGATGAGCCGATCATTTTCTATGAGGATAGTACAGTGTTTCATATCAGTGTTCATAGATAGAGCATCAGAATATTTAAGAAAAATGCTTACAAACCTGCAAGGATTGCCCAGTGTTTATCAGAACAAATAAACACAATGGTATAAATATCCAACCAGGGGTAATTAATAGTTATCCATATGTCACTGTGCAGATACATCAGCTAACACTAGATGGAGAAAATAAATAAATAAGGTCACTTCAAGTGTTGAAAAGGCACAAAAATCAGTATATATGGAAGAAAAGATAGACAATCCATTTTAACTATCAGTATTTCCTACAGAAGCACAGTCTATACACAATCTATAACATGACAGCATTTTGCCATAATGTAACAAAAAAGGCCAAGAATTAGCAGATGAGGAACAAAAATCAAGAAAGATATTGTCACAAATACCAAACAAAGCTGGCAAAACTCATGGTTTAGAGAAACAGAAAGTAAGCAAACAAAAACATCAAAGAACCAGGACTTTCCTCTTGGGGGCAGAAGTAGAAGAGATTGGGAAAATACCTGAACTGACCAAGGCCCCTTTATTTTCCTGAATATTAGTTCTATGGATGTTAACATTCTTATTCAAATTTAGCAGAAAACAAAGATGTCAACAATTGTCTTCCTTTCAGGTTTTATTACTGTATATTAGGGATCTATGCAAGAGTATATATGTCTAACATGAAATCATGGCACATAATTTCTAAACTGGTGTACTAAGTGCAATTAAAAGGAAACAACCTATTTATCCCACAGTATCAAGGGACACCAAACTCAGGTTCCCAGACTTTGGGGATCACTCTCAGGAGATGCACACTAAGGGGATTCACTCTCAGGAACTAAGACAAACCTCAGCAGCCAGAACATTTAATTCTGAGAGTTCCACACTTTTTACTTTTCCCTCCCAACAGTTTGCATTGGCTCCCTCCTCCAAGGTCTTAATTCTCACCAGAAATCAAACACTTAAAATCAGTTTAAGTCTGTGACCTGTGCAGTCATTTCCGTGGTCACTAACACCAAATGTGTGTTGTTTGCTTAATATCAAACAACACATCTATAACACCTATGACTTACGAACAGTTCAATTCTGACATTATATAGAGTTAGTAGACATAACGGATTAAGATTTTAGCGTAAACACATCCCAGGCATATACCAATGAAAAGCATATATTTGATTTTCTGGCTCCAGTCAAAATTATGAAGTTATCCAGAGATCCCCTCTAAAGCTATCTTACTTGCATGAGCTTAGCTATGGCCTGAAATTTGTGTATTAGACAGGATCATAGCCACTCATATTTCCCATGAAATATCTGAGTCTTAAAATCAAAGGTACAGGCATTGAAGAGAAATGATTTTTTTTCTTTTACCAGTCACAAATGAACTCTCAAATTTATAAACCATTTTATAGCCAGCAGAATCTGATATTCTGAGATATTCTCAAATGCTACAAGTTATCATTTGACTAAACCAAATTTGGATGCATAATGAAACTACTGTGTGTTCAACAGTTTATTTGATTCTCAGTTCTCACACCAGTTAGCTTGGGGTTAGGGAGTGAAGAATGATTGGCCTTTACAAAGATATTACTCTCCACACAAGGGTGTGAAGGCATTTAATCCCAATTAGGAGAGATTAATCATTGGGAACAGGTGGGACCCTAATGAAGTGATTAGGCTAAATCAATTCATGTGATTACTGAGTGACTGCTTATTCCCAGGTGTGTGCTATAGAAACTACTTCATATTTGAACCTCCTGAAATTTCATTATTCGGTCATATGGTCTCTGTGCCACCCAAACCTCTGCCAACAAGATGACCATCAACAGATACTGCCCTCCAACCTTGGACCCAAACCATGAGACAAATACCATTTCTTTCTAAATTACTGAGTCTGTACTATTCTGTTATTAGCATCAAACAAAACCTGACTCAGAACCTAGGAAGAGCTGTGCTGACAGGACTGAATTGTAAACTAGTGACCTCGTTTCTCAACCAAAGGATATCAGATCACACGTGGAAGTTCATTTCTCCATGTGGATTCTGTAACCACCATCAATTTGGAAAGCTGTGAGGACCCAAGGTTCACACAAACCCTTTTCCTTTAGACACAGGACAGGACACCAGGGTCCTGGCTACTGGCCCAGCTCACCTCCTGTGACCATAGAATACTGGTCTCTGACACTCACCACTTTCCAGCTTCCAATGAGTCCCAGCATCCTCCTGAGGGCTCCTGAGTGTGGTGAGGGAAGTTCACAGAGCAGCAATGGGTGAAACACCTGAGACCTCTCTCAGGAACAAACCCAGAAAGCCTAACATTGGGATGCCAGAAAAGAAGATGCTGTGTGGTTCAGCAGTGTTGCCTTTGAACACCTGATTTTAAAGTCGGCCCTAACAATGAGCATGCATAACATCAGAGAACACACAGCCAATCCAAATGCTCCTAGCATGAGGGCCATAGCTTGGGGTTGTGGCAGGTGGGGGCAGAGAGGAACTCTGCTTGGTCTCAGGTCTGAAACTGCCTCATCTTTGCAGCTTGATCCTCCCAACAGCAGGGGCCGCTCTCACCTCCCTGATGATCATGACATCAGAGCTCTGTCCCTCCCTCCTTTTTCCAGGACCCTATTAAAATCTTGTGACCCTTGGACTTTCAATAATGGTCTCACATGTAACAGAATGCTGAATCTTTCCGGTATTCTGGGTCTCTATATTATTTATATTCTTGGCTCTTTTTTAAGGTCATTTGACTTTAAAAAAAATGACTCCAGGACTATTTTAAGATACCAAAAAAATACATTACATAGATTGACCTCTCTTTCTCGTGTTTCTATTACAGATATTCACTTGTAGTTCTGTATTCTGTAATTTATATATTGTTGTCTGTTTCGTTCTTACTGGCATGTCATAACACATTGGGTTTATATATTGATCTTATACACAGTAATCCTGCATAATTCTCTGGTCAGTTTTTATTTGTTTTGAATTTTATGGGATTATCTCCATATATAATAGTTTAATTAACATTTATTGATGGTTTTGCTGCTTAAAAGCATATCCTTATACATAAAATTTTCTGTTTTTTAATTTCCTAACTGCACATCTAGGACATTGTTGAAGACAGAAAATACAAGGAGAGTGGCTTGTACAGCTGTGTTCCGAGAGAAATAGCTTTCAGTGTTCTATGACAATTATGCTTTATATTACAGGTGCATTGCAGCCCATCTTAGTTATAATAAGTAATAACTATTTTTACTGCTTTACTCACAGTTTATTTTTGTGATTAGATGCTTAATTTTATTCAAAACTTTTCATCTTTTAATTGCAGTTACCATGTGATTTTTTTGTGTTTCCCTTCCACATGAATTATTTACATGATTTATTTAGAAATGTTAAACACCTTGGCATCTTTGACTCTATCTTGCTTTTTTATTGATCTCTTGTGATTCCATATTTTGCTCTACATTAACATTTTGCTTAAAATATTTGTACCTCTTTTTATAAAGATAGGTTCTTTAAGTTCCTTTTTAGTTCATGTCTTGATCTGACTGTGGCATCAATGTAATACTGCATTCAGAAAGGAAATAAATCGTATTCCATATTTATTACCACTGTTTATGAATCTGGGAAATTGAGGAGTGTTTTACTGCCTTGAATATGAGGGAAATTCTACAAATCTAGGCCAGAAATTTTGCTTTTCGAATTTGTTCATTGGTTATTTTGATTTTTCACACACTGCTGAGTCAACTTGTTTTGTTTATATAGCAGATTCCTATGTTATTGAAGATTTTTGATAAATTTATTTCATAACGTGGTGGCTCTGGGTTTAAGTTTTTTTTTTTTTAAAAAAAACTTATTTCTATGCATTTCAGAATATTCTTTACCTGTGTTGCTAAACTTTATTAATTTGGTCAAGAACAATGCTGTTTGGATTTCTGTCACTGATAATCTGTGTTGCATATTTTTACTTTTTCTTAAGATTATACTAGTCTTTATTAATTCCACTCATTTTATAAAAATATTAATGTATTTGAAAGGAAGAGTTACAGAGAAGCAGGGGCAGAGAGAGAGAGAGATGTATTCCATCCAAGATTTACTCCCCAAATGGCTGAAATGACCAGAGCTGGGCAAAGCTGAAACCAGGAGCCAGGAGACTCTTCTGGCACTCACATGTGGGTGCAGGGGCCCAAGGATGTGGGCCATCTTCTACTGCTTTTCCAGGCCATAGAAGAGAGCTGTATTGGAAGTGGAGCAGTTGGGACTTGAACTGGCACGCATATTGGATGCCAACACTGCAGACGGCAGTTTTACCTGATACGCCGCAGTGCCAACCGTCTGCTCATATGTTTTAAAAACACTTTTCCTTTATTATTTGTTTCTGTTGTACAGCCTTACTAAAGGCACTATATTGATGACATTCTCCATTTTCACTATCCTATATTGCTGTATAGTTCATCTTAGATCTTAAGAAGGATGTCACGATGATTAGGTCTCTGTCTTCTCACATAATATCTTGAGCCTATAAATTTATCTGTGCACTGATTTATATGACAGCTCCTCTATTTCTTTCTGTGTTTGCCAATCCTCCATCACTCTGCCAGCTATTTGCCTCATGATGTCTCAAGCCCTATGTGCCTTCCAGCTATGCCAGACTTTATGTATCTCTGATCTTGCTCCTGAAACCATATATTATCAGCAATTTTACCATTTTATGTGGCTGGGTCTGATGTTCATCCTTGTAATCTTGCATTTAAAAATCTTTGACATCCAAGCCTGCTCTTAGTAGCCTATCCTTGTGCCTGCAGCAAGGGCTGGCTTCAGGGTCTCCATCCCTTTTGTTTACACCACGTCTTTCCTCAAGTGGCCCCTACTGTGCTTGTATCTTATGCCAATCCTCATGAGTCTCCAGCTCCTCTACATGTAGCCATTATCTTCCCCTCACATGCTGACCTCTCTGATTCATACAGCCCATGTCAGGACACCTGTGTCTCCATTCCTTTATACACTTGACTTCACTCCTAATTCCTGGTTATTGCTGCATTCCTCTAAAGAAGGCTAAAATTCCCAATTGGTTTGCAATATTTGTCTCACTGTTGCAAATATATTGAGAATTACTGCCTGGCCTGAAAGTTGGTTGGTGGACAACCAGTTGAGAAATCACACAGATATTCGCTATCAGTACAGCTGCAGTGTCCTTTCTGATTTTTCAAAACAAAATGCTAATATTACACACAAATGGCATAACCATGAACAATGCCTGCCCTGCAACAAGGAAACAGAAACCACTTATTATTGAATGAGACAACTGTGCAGAATAGATATTCAAAATATAACCTATTTAAATGCTGGATTTTGAATATAAGTATATATTTGACCCTCAGGTCAAACCAAATCTCCTGGCTCTGATGTCTAATAGCCCCTGAAATTAGGCTCTCACTATCAAACTGCCCTGGAAAATCCCCAAGCACAAGCATCCAAGAAGCGTTCACAGCAGCAGCTTCCTGCCACACTACTGAGTGTACCACCATGTGATGTTCTCCCTGACTTCCCTTTATCCATTATCCACCGGCTGGTACCCAATCTGGCCATCCACAACAAAAGCAGAATACTCTCTACTTGATGCTGTGCTGAAGGGGCTCCTAAGTTGATGGATTTCAGGGAAATCGCATGGGTTCCTCTGGACCTTCCTTGACACTGATGAGGCTCATCCACCCATATAGTCACCAGTGATAGTCCCACTGGCATACTGGGTCTGAAACCCCACAGGCACTCCTCTGGATGACAGTCACCTTTTACTGGCTCATGACATAGATAATTGTGGCCTGATTGGAGACTGAATTATAGGGCATGCTCTCTTCAATTCATTATTGCAGTGCATCAGCCCTGCTGGGTCACTGACAGACTTAGGCTAATTTCATGGTCAACATTATTAATGCAGGACCCATGTTTTCTCATGAAATCTGGTGTTGTTCCTCCCCACCTCTCATTTACCATTTCTGATCCTTGGCATGCATTGAATTTGTGATAGTCTAATGTCAATCTCCAGTATCTGTCTGATTTTAACTATCTAAACTGTTGAATTAAATCTGGATATGTTGGAGTTCACAATCTCTGATTCTTGCCTCATTTATTTTTAAGGAAAGAACTTAAACAGATAATACTCTTTAAAACATAAATCCAGTATCAGTATACCAACTTTCAAAATTGATAATTTAATATTATCTAATACCCATTGTTTCTGAAATGTAACATAGATTCTGACTTAGGTATAGTTGGAAGGATGGTTAGAGGGTTTCATTTGTATCTGCTCTTACATTGTAGGCCACGGAACCAATGTTGTGTCCTTCCCATTACCAAGTATTTTCCCTCCATTTTACAATTTGTCTGAAATACTCTCATGGGCTTTTCAGCCGGATCCGCATGCCTTAAGGGCTGATTCTGAGGCCAGAGTGCTGTTTAGGACATCTGCCATTCTATGGGTCTGCTGTGTATCTCACTTCCCACGTTGAATCATTCTCTCCCTTTTTGATTCTATCAGCTAGTATTTGCAGACACTATTCTTGTTTATGTGATCCCTTTGGTTCTTATTCCTATCATTATGATCAATTGTGAACAGAAATTGATCACTGGGACTAGTGAGATGGCATTGGTACATGCCAGCTCGATGGGATTGAATTGGAGTCCCCTGGTATGTTTCTAACTCTACCGTTTGAGGTAAGTCAGCTTGAGCATGTCCCAAATTGCACATCTCTTCCCTCTCTTATTCCCACTCTTATATTTAACAGCGATCACTTTTCAGTTAAGTTTCAGCACTTAAGAAGAATTGTGTATTGATTACAGTACTCAACCAAAAGTATTAAGTAGAACAAACAAAAAAAAATACTAAGAGGGATAACATATTAAGTTCCTCATCGACAGTCAGGGTGAGGGCTGATCAAGTCACCGTTTCTCATAGTGTTCATTTCACTTTAACAGGTTTCCTTTTTGGTGCTCAGTTAGTTGTCACCTATCAAGGAGAACAAGTGGTATTTGTCCCTTTGGGATTGGCTTATTTCACTCAGCATAATGTTTTATGTATCTTAAGGTGACAAAAATGTAATGTATTTAGCACACAAAATTTGTTTGGAACACTATTTCTTTGGAAGCTCAGATATCTTATAAAAGAATGTTCTCAACTCTTTACTCCTATCATTTATATAATTTCTGTCATTATTTTTAATGATCAGAAACTGTAACAACACTGTTCATTGTTAAGTTTTTTTTTTAACTTTTATTTAAAGAATATAAATTTCCAAAGTATGACTTATGGATTACAATGGCTTCTCCCCCATAACGTCCCTCCCACCCGCAACCCACACCTTTCCCACTCCCTCTCCCCTTTCATTCACATCAAGATTCATTTTCGATTATCTTAATATACAGATCAGCTTAGTATACATTAAGTATGGATTTCAACAGTTTGCTCCCACACAGAAACATAAAGTGAAAAATAATAGATGATTTTTTTAAAATGATGATGAAATCAGATCAGACCTTATTGTCATGTTTAATCCCAGTGAGAGTCAAGTTGGAAATTGATAATTTCTTTTTTTTTTTTACAGAAGATCAGTTTAGTATGCATTAAGTAAAGATTTCAACAGTTTGCACCCCCATAGAAACACAAAGTGAAATATATTGTTTGAGTACTCGTTATAGCATTAAATCTCAATGCACAGCACATTAAGGACAGAGATCCTACATGAGGAGTAAGTGCACAGTGACTCCTGTTGTTGACTTTACCAATTGACACTCCTGTCTATGGCATCAGTAATCTCCCTATGCTCCAGTCATGAGTTTCCAAGGCTATGGAAGCCCTCTGAGTTCTCCGACTCTTATCTTGTTTAGACAAGGTCATAGTCAAAGTGGAGGTTCTCTCTTCCCTTCAGAGAAAGGTACCTCCTTCTTTGAAGACCTGTTCTTTCCACTGGGATCTCACTCACAGAGATCTTTTGCCAGAGTGTCTTGGCTTTCCATGCCTGAAATACTCTCATGGGCTTTTCAGCCAGATCGGAATGCCTTTAGGGCTGCTTCTGAGGCCAGAGTGCTATTTAGGACATCTGCCATTCTATGAGTCTGCTGAGTATCTCACTTCCCATGTTGGATCACTCTCCCCTTTATTTATTCTATCGGTTAGTGTTAGCAGGTACTAGACTTGTTTATGTGCTACCTTTCACTCTTAGTCCTTTCATTATGATGAATTGTGAACTGAAATTGATCACTTGGACTAGTGAGATGGCATTGGTACATGCCACCTTGATGGGGTTGAATTGGAATCCTCTGGTATGTTTCTAACTCTACCATTTGGGGCAAGTCAGCTTGAGCATGTCCCGAATTGCACATCTCTTCCCTCTCTTATTCCTACTCTTATGTTTAACAGGGATCACATTTCAGTTAATTTTCAACACTTAAGAATAACTGTGTGATAATTACAGAATTAAACCAGTCATATTAAGTAGAACAGACAAAAAAACTACTAAGAGGGATAATGTATTAAGTTGTTCATTAACAGTCAGGGCTATGCTGATCAAGTCACCGTTTCCCATAGTGTCCATTTCACTTCAGGAGGTTTCCTTTTTGGTGTTCAGTCAGTTGTCACCGATCAGGGAAAACATATGGTATTTGTCCCTTTGGGACTGGCTTATTTCACTCAGCATGATGTGTTCCAGATTCCTCCATTTTGTTGCAAATGACTGGATTTCGTTGTTTCTTACTGCGGTATAGTATTCTAAAGAGTACATATCCCATAATTTCTTTATCCAGTCTACCGTTGATGGGCAATTAGGTTGGTTCCAGGTCTTAGCTATTGTGAATTGAGCTGCAATAAACATTAGGCTGCAGACCGCTTTTTTGTTTGCCAATTTAAATTCCTTTGGGTAAATTCCAAGGAGTGGGATGGCTGGGTCGAAGGGTATGATTATATTCAGGTTTCTGAGGAATCTGCAGACTGACTTCCATAGTGGCTTGACCAGTTTGCATTCCCACCAACAGTGGGTTAGTGTCCCTTTTTCCCCACATCCTCTCCAGCATCTATTGTTGGTAGATTTCTGAATGTGAGCCATTCTAACTGGGGTGAGGTCAAACCTCATTGTGGTTTTGATTTGCATTTCCCTGATTGCTAATGACCTTGAACATTTTTTCATGTGCCTGTTGGCCATTTGGATTTCCTCTTTTGAAAAATGTCTAGTGAGGTCCTTGGCCCATCTCTTAAGTGGGTTGTTTGTTTTGTTTTTGTGGAGTTTCTTGATCTCTTTGTAGATTCTGGTTATTAACCCTTTATCTGTTGCATAGTTTGCAAATATTTTTTCCCGTTCTGTCGGTTGTCTCTTCACTCTCCTGACTGTTTCTTTTGCAGTACAGAAACTTCTCAATTTGATGCAATCCCAATAGTTGATTTTGGCTTTGACCGCCTGTGCCTCCCGGGTCTTTTCCAGAAACTCTTTGTGCCAATGTCTTGAAGGGTTTCTCCAACGTTCTCTAGTAACTTGATGGTGTCAGGTCGTAGATTTAGGTCTTTCATCCATGTTGAGTGGATTTTTGTGTAAGGTGTAAGGTAGGGGTCTTGCTTCATGCTTCTGCACGTGGAAATCCAGTTTTCCCAGCACCATTTATTGAATAGACTGTCTTTGCTCCAGGAATTAGTTTTAGATCCTTGATCAAATATAAGTTGGCTATAGATGTTCGGATTGATTTCTGGTGTTTCAATTCTGTTCCATTGGTCTATCCATCTGTTTCTGTACCAGTACCATGCTGTTTTGATTACAACTGCCCTGTAGTATGTCCTGAAATCTGGTATTGTGATGCCTCCGGCTTTGTTTTTGTTGTACAAGATTGCTTTAGCTATTCGAGGTCTCTTGTGCCTCCATATAAATTTCAGCACCATTTTTTCCAGATCTGAGAAGAAGGTCTTCGGTATCTTGATTGGTATTGCATTGAATCTAGAAATTGCTTTTGGGAGAATGGACATTTTGATGATATTGATTCTTCCACTCCATGAGCATGGAAGATTTTTCCATTTCTTGGTATCCTCTTCTATTTCTTTCTTTAAGGTTTTGTAATTTTCATCGTAGAGATCTTTAACGTCCTTGGTTAAGTTTATTCCAAGGTATTTGATTGTTTTTGTAACTATTGTGAATGGGATTGATCGTAGAAGTTCTTCCTCAGCCATGGCATTGTCTGTGTATACAAAGGCTGTTGATTTTTGTGCATTCATTTTATACCCTGCTACTTTGCCAAACTCTTCTATGAGTTCCATTAGTCTCTTAGTAGAGTTCTTTGGGTCCCTTAAATAAAGAATCATGTCATCTGCAAAGAGGGATAGTTTGAGTTCTTCCTTTCCAATTTGTATCCCTTTATTTTCTTTTTCTTGCCTAATAGCTCTGGCTAGAACCTCCAGAACTATATTGAATAGCAGTGGTGAGAGTGGACATCCCTGTCTGGTACCAGATCTCAGTGGAAATGCTTCCAACTTTTCCCCATTCAATAGGATGTTGGCTGTGGGTTTTTCATAGATTGCTTTGATTGTATTGAGGAATGTTCCTTCCAAACCCAGTTTGCTTAGAGTTTTCATCATGAACGGGTGTTGTATTTTATCAAATGCTTTCTCGGCATCTATTGAGATAATCATATGGTTTTTCTTCTGCAGTCTGTTAATGTGGTGTATCACATTGATTGTCTTGCGCACATTAAACCATCCCTGCATACCAGGGATAAATCCCACTTGGTCTGGGTGGATGATCTTTCTGATGTGTTGTTGCATTCTATTGGCGAGAATTTTATTGAGGATTTTTGCATCTATGTTCATCAGGGATATTGGTCTGTAATTCTCTTTCAGTGCTGCATCTTTTTCCGACTTAGGAATTAAGGTGATGCTGGCTTCATAGAAAGAATTTGGGAGGATTCCCTCTTCTTCGATTGTTCTGAATAGTTTGAGAAGAATTGGAGTTAGTTCTTCTTTAAATGTCTGGTAGAATTCAGCAGTGAATCCATCTGGTCCTGGGCTTTTCTTTGTTGGGAGGGCCTTTATTACTGTTTCAATTTCTGTCTCAGTTATGGGTCTGTTTAGGTTTTCGATGTCTTCCTGGTTCAATTTAGGTAGGTTGCATGTGTCCAGGAATCTATCCATTTCTGATAGGTTTCACTGTTTGCTGGCATACAAGTCCTTGTAGTAATTTCTGATGATTCTTTTTATTTCTGTGGTGTCTGTTGTTACATTTGATAATATTATCTGTTAGGTTACATTGGAATAAAGAATATAAATATTTTGCTATACCTCCATTTGCTTTCAGTCTTTTCTTTCCTTGGATGACTTCCAAGACTATGTTGCTCTTTATGTCTGATGAATTATTTTCTAATTGACTTGATAGAAAACAAGAGACAATGAATGAGAGAAAGAGCTCCTATTCACAAGTTCACTTTGCAAATGCTCACATCTTCCAGGGAGGGATCAGATCTAAACCTGAGAGCAGGTAACTCACTTCAGGTTTTCCATGTGGGTGGCACAAACCACATGTCTTGAGACATCATCATGACTTCCCAGGGTCTGCTTTAATTGGAAGCTGGAGTTAGGATCAGAATCAGGAAATGCACCCGGGTCCTCAATTGTGGAATACAGTTTTATTAATCTTAACAGTTACCCTAAGCCTTTTTTTTTTTAAACTGAAATACATGGATCCAAGTTTGAACATCATGCCTGTAATTTGACAACAGTATTAAGAATGAATGAAATAGTATAAAGGGATGGGGTCATGAGCAGTGAGTTAAGCCACGACTTGGGATGCCCTCATCTCATATTTATCTTCCTCATTCAGGTCCTGGCCATTCCCCACTTCCAATCCAGATTCTTGCTAAAATGTATCTGAGGGGCATTTGATGATGTCTTAAGTACTCATGTACCTTCTGCCTACATTGGAGATACAAAAGGTGTTCCTGGCTCCTAGATCAAACTGGAACCAGTCCCAGGTTTTGCAAACATTGACAAGTGAACTAGTGGATGGAAGATCTACCCACTACTGTCCCTCCTCCTTTCAAGTAAATAAATACATATTAAAACCTTACAACTATTCTTCCATTTAGGTTCAAGTTTAGCTTTGCAACAATGGCATTCATAGAATATCAGAAAGTCATGCAAGGGATGAGAAGAAAGTTCAGTGGGAAAGGAAACCTTGATTTTTAAATTTTAAGATTATTTAAATAATCCTTAGCAGGACTGGAGATTATTGCCTTATTACTTTCTTATGCTTTGTAAATGATGTAGTTTGGTTAATCACATATTGCAGATAGTTCATTGATAGAATATAGAGACATTTCTGATTTTTAAAATTTTGCTCAGTCTTTGATTAACACTACTTGTATATTATTACAGGATACAGTGCAACATTTGAGTATGTACACAACATAATTTAATCAATCTAGAAAATGAGGATTTTCCTTGCTTATTTTGTGTGTAAGGCCTACAAGCTCCTCCATTCCAATTTCTTATACAGTGTATCTTATCATGAACTAAAGTCACAACACCATATTATGGAACACTGCAACTGGTTCGTTCTTTCTAACTCTGTTTCTATATCTGTTATCCTACCACCCAGTATCTTCAGTAATGAATTTTCCCATCCTAATTAAAAACATTTATATTTATATCCACCATTTTTAGAAACCCATATATCAGAGAACATGTGAGTTTTATTTCTTCCTATGCCAGTCTTACTTTACTTAAGGATCTCCAGTTCCACCCATTTTGAAGCAAATAATATTTCAATCCTTTTTAATCACTGAATTAGGATTGGAAAACCTGTAACACATTGATAGATTCCTAGGTTGGTTCCAAATATTTACTACTATGAATAGTGCTGTAGTCAAAAGAGAAAGCAGAAATCTCTTTTGCATGCAGATTGAATTTCCTTCTGATACATACACAATGGTTGGAGAGGGTTATCCCTTCTCATTTTTTGAGGGATGGCCATACTAAGTCTTCATAATGCTCAGGCTAACTTGCATTCTCATCAATATCTTATATTTTAAAATATTTATTTATTTGAAAGTCATAGTTACAGAGAGAGAGAGAGAGAGAGAGAGAGAGATCTTCCATCCACTGGTTCACTCCCCAAATGGCTGCAATGGCTAGAGCTGGGCCAAAACAAAGCCAGGAACCAGAAGCTTCCTCCTGGGTCTCCCATGTGGGAGCAGAGGCCTAAAGACTTGGGCCACCTTCCACTGATTTCCCAGGCCACAGAAGAGAGCTAGATCAGAAGTGGAGCAACTGGGACTCAAGTCCCCATATGGGATTTTGGTACTGCAGGTGGCGGTTTTAATTGCTACACAACAGTGCAGGCTCCAATAACTTATTAAAGTTTTCTTTTCTTCATACCCCACTAGCATTTGTTAGTGAGGTGACACCTAGTGTATTTTGATTTGCATTTTCCTATATAATAATTATATTGCATGTTTTCCCATTTTTGTTGACCATGGGTATTTCTTCTCTACAGAAATGCCTGTTCAGATCCTTTCCCAATTCTTAGATATATTTGTGCATAATTTCAGCAGTTTCATATGTATTCTGAATTTCAGTTCTTCATGAAATGCAGAATTGGCAAATACTTTATCCCAGTCTACTGGGGTATTAAAATAATTTTATTCATATAAGGTGAACAAATTTCATGTATTTCATATACACAAACTTAAGAGCATAATATTTCCCACCCTAACCTCCCTCTTGCCCATGCTCGGACCCTCTGTCCTCCTTCCTCTCTGATTTTTTCTTTTTATATCTATAATTGCATAATTTCAATTTATTTTATAATCACAAGCTTAACTCTGCACCCAATAAAGAATTGAATGGAGCAAGTAGAAAAGCCACTGTTTATCAAGAGTATAGACAAGGATTGTAAGCAATAACCAAAACTCAACATTGCATTTTTGTGCTTTGCTTATTTGTGCTTTGTTTATTTGTTGATTTTGTGCTGGTTTATTTGACTGAGAATAATGGCTTCCATATGCATATATTTTGTTGTAAAAGACAAGATCTTATTAATTTACGTAGCTGAGTAGTTTTGCATGGTGTATATATACCACATTTTCTTTAACCATTATTCAGTTGATGAATCTCTAGGTTGATGTCAGATCTTAGCTATTGATCTGCAATAAACATAAGGTGCAGACAAGTCTTCCTTATGCTGATTTCATTCCATTTGGGTAAATTTTTAGGAGTGGGATGGCTGTGTATACGGTAGAACAATTTTCAGATTACTGAGAAATGACCAGACTGTGTTCCATAATGGTTGTACTCTTTTACAATTTAACCAGCAGTGGATTATAGTATTTTATCACCCATAGATTTGCTAACATTTATTGTTTTATAATTTTTGAAAGATAGCCACTCTAATTGGGGTGAGGTTTCACCCTCATCATCCTTTTGATTTACATTTCCTGATGGCTAATGATCCTGAGCATTTTTAAATGTTTCTGTTGACCATTTGAATGTCATCCTTCAAAAATGTCTGTTTTGTCCTTTGCCCATTGCTTGACAGGATTTTTGTTGTTTTTGTTGTTCTGGATTACTTGAACTCTTTGTAGATTCTGGATATTAGGCCTTTAACCATTGCAAGATTTGCAAATATTTTCTCCTGTTCTCTTGGATGCCTCTACAATATGTTGAGCAATTCCTTTGCAGTGCATAAGCATCTTAGCTTAATGCAATCCTATTTGTTTATTTTTGCTTTGATTCCCTATCATTCTGGGGTATTTAACAAGAATTCCGTGTGTATGCCAATGTCTTGCTGAGTTTCCCAATATTTTCATCTAGTAATTTGATGTTATCAGGTTATTGTTTTATATCATTGATCCATCTATAGTTCATTTCTGTATAAATTGTAAGGTGGTGGTCTTGTTTCATACTTCTACATGCAGAATCCAAGTTTTCCAGTAACATTTGTTGAAGAGTGTCCCATCCCGTGGGACAGCAACTGGGGCCAAGCACCTAGAAGGAGAAATGAAAGGGACAGGAGACACAAAGATGGCAGCAAGACAGGTGCCGATCAAGCTGCGACTTATTTTTCAACCACACACTTATATATCATAGAGGCAGGGTATCAGGCGGGGGAAGGAGGGGGGGCTTATCTTGTAGCTGCAATGCTAATGCAAGTAGGGGAAAGGTTACAAGGCCTTAAGGCAGGAGGTCACACAAGGTTGCATTATCAGTACTATCTGGTCTGGCCTGTCTAGCCCTGTCTCTCAACTAAGAGGTCACATGCTGCGTGGTCCCTGACATATCCCCCTTTCTTATCAATTAAACAGAAATGGCTACCAGTTAGGCCAAGCGTGATGAGCAAGCAGTGCCTGTCTTAGGAATCGACCCGGGGCTCCATCACCTCTTACCCGTCATTGGATATCCTTGCCAGTCCCCAAGGACTCCTGTCTTAGGTGGGTGAGGTTCTGGGAAGGTGCCCATCATTGGCTTACTGCTCGTTTTATTGATAGGCCTGGGGCCCTTCCTGGGCTCCCGACTGGGGCAGCGGCAGACCGAAGGGGAGAGTCAGTTGTTGGAGGGACCGTGACCTCACTGGCCAGACTTCACCGGCCAGAGAGAGAGAGATAATGTTTTCCATGGGATCTTCCATGGCCAGACTTTGGTAATGTATTTGAATTGGTCTGGCTGCTAAATTATCTACTTGTTGTCTGATAAAGGTCATCAGCTTATTGAGGAGACAAGGACCTATAGATATCACAACAAGCAACCCAACAATGGGGCCTAAAGGCGGTAGCAAATAGGGAAGCAGTCCATTCCATCCCATCCAAAAGGGATTTTCAGCCATGGCACATCGACGATGCTCCAGATCTTCTTGAAGTGTCTTGATTTTATCACGAACAATGCCGGATTTGTTAGCATAAAAACAGCATTTTTCCTGTAAAGCCAAGCAAATACCTCCCCGTTCAGCAGTAAGCAAGTCTAAGCCTCTACGATTTTGTAGAACCACTTCTGCTAGGGAATCAATTTGATCTTGAAGGTCCTGAATGGTGGTGGATAGGGTCTGCACATCATTAATAAGTTGTTGGGACAATTCTCTATATTTGTGGACCGCGATTCCTAGTCCTGTGGATCCTGTAACCATAGCTGAGGAAATTCCCAATGTGGCTAATAAAGGAATAAATTGAATAGCTCGTTTTTGTCTCCCTGCAATATAATCAAGGGAGGGGATAGGAACAGGGGTATCTCCATTGACAATCTCTATATCAGGAAAAAGTATAGCATGCATGCAATTACCGGTCCAATTTGTTGGTAAAATGGTATAAGCTAAATTATCCCTACATACAAAAACGGTGGAATTAGGGGCATTAAGATGGTAGTTTACTGTTACATTATTTGTACAGAAAGGAGGAAGGCCTACATCGATATCAAAGGGATTGTTGTTGGGAGGTTTATAAAGGCAAGTGATATTTTCCGTTGGGACAGGAAGAACAGGAAAGGGCTGCATAGCCCTGGGGGTGGCCCAAGAAGATATTGAACTCAAGGGTATTATTAAGTAGAAAAATGGCAAGAGGAAGGGGGGGTCCCTGGCATAAACAGAGCCAGCAGTCTCTTGCAAGGTTTGGGGCAGAGAGATTAAGCAGTTTATGGGTGTTGGTAAGGATATTGATGGTATTGACATCCAAGTCTTTATTTCCTCTGGAATGAACTTTAGCCAGGGGGTGGTACTGGAGGGAAGGGTAAAGGCTTTCAAATACGGTACCTTTTGTACCTTTTGTGTTTTTAATTTAGTAAGGGTATCCTGAGGGCCTCCACTGTCAGACACTCCCACAGGGGCTATAGGGTACCAGCAGGCTACTTGTCCCTTAGTGGGGCAGGAGGGGGAGCTGAAGCGTGAAGACGACAACTCTCCTCCGAACGTTCCCTCATAATCTCCTGATATAACAGCAAACAATAAACGCTGATTTCCCTTGTTACAGGTTTGATGCTGTGTATAACAGGAGGAGTGCATGGAGTAATGGATAGTTTTATTGCACTCTGACAGGCACTGATCCCCAGTGCGGTAAGAGTCTAGCTTAGGGCCGGCGCCGCGGCTCACTAGGCTAATCCTACACCTAGCGGCGCCGGCACACCGGGTTCTAGTCCCGGTTGGGGCGCCGGATTCCGGCCGCGGCGGCCATTGGAGGGTGAACCAACGGCAAAAGGAAGACCTTTCTCTCTGTCTCTCTCTCTCACTGTCCACTCTGCCTGTAAAAAAAAAAAAAAAAAAAAAAAAAAAAAAAAAAAAAAAAAAAAAAAAAAAAGAGTCTAGCTTAGGTTTGGGAGCACAGAACCATTGGGAACCCGGGACGGTCAGATAAGCAGTTTTATCTCTGCAGTCTTGTGTAAAATGCGGCTTTTGAGCACAGCCACGGGTTCGTGGGAAGGATACTATTATGCCCCCTGAGCAGGTACAAGGGTGATGCTGTTGAAGGGGTTTTTGAATGCCCTGAGGGTTGTCAAGCCCTGCAAAGACTGGTGGAGCCCAATGGATGGTGTAGATTGCCATCATCAGGAGAGCAAGGCTGAGGGCCATTGTATTAGGGCCCTTTGGAGGGGTTAATCAGTGAGCCCTCAGGAAATGTAGCAGGGGAGGAGAGAATAGAGAGAAGATAAGATACACAAATAGCAACAATGGCAACAATTCCAGCAATAATAAGGAGTCCTGTAATGAGTCCCAGTAGCATCCAGCCGGGTCTTTTCATTCCTGTGGGTATAAAGAAAAGGCATTCTCAGGTCCAAGTACAGGCTCTGGAACAACATCATTATTTGTAGGAATTGGTGAATTAACTTGTTTAATTAATCTTTCAGGTAGCCATCTTGGTGCCGATTGTTTTTGGTCCAGGATGCAGGCTGAGCCATGTCCCCAAATGAGTACTGGATCTGGGCCGTGCCAGCTACTGGTGAGGGGGTCTCGCCACATTACCATAGGTGGAGCCGTATCAGGGGAAGGGTGCCAATGACGGTCCGCAGCTGAATGATTATTATCCAAGGTCAGGAAGTTTAGCACAAAGAGCACATGATTCAATCGGTCGCGGGGAGAGGCAAAAGACAAGGAAGTGGCTTCAAGCCGAATGAGCCAAGTTTTTAGTGTTTGATGGGCTCTTTCAATGATTCCCTGTCCCTGTGGATTGTAGGGAATTCCTGCAATGTGGTTAATATGGAGCGCCTCACAAAATTGTTTAAACTTAGTGCTGACATAAGCAGGACCATTGTCTGTCTTAATCTTAACAGGTTTTCCCAGTACAGAAAGAGCTGTGATAAGGTGTGAGATAACATCCTTAGCAGCTTCTCCTGTATGGGGGGAGGCAAAGACAAAGCCACTATAGGTGTCTATAGAGACATGGAGATACTTCAGTTTGCCAAATTTTGGGAAGTGTGTGGCATCCATTTGCCACAATTGATTAGGGAGAAGACCACGTGGATTGACTCCCAAATGCGGTACAGGTTGGCTTGTAACGCCTGAGGGGCATTTTTTGACTATTTCACGAGCCTGTTCTTGTGAAATTTTACAAAACAAATGGAGAGATTGAGCATTTAAGTGATGCAACCTATGCAAGTTTTGAGCTTCCTGTACTGATCCCACAATTATGGGGAAGGCAAGCCTTGTAGCAGCATCTGTCTGGGCATTACCTTCTGAGTTTTGAGCTTTCTGCACTGATCCCATGGTTGTGGGGAAGGTAAGCCTTGTAGCAGCATCTGCCTGGGCATTACCTTCTGAGAGTGATCCTGGTAGGCTTGTGTGTGCCCTAATATGTCCCAAATAGAAGGGCTGTTGTCTTCCTCGTATTAGCTTTTGAATTTGTATAAACAAGGGCATAGCGTTGGAAGTTGTTTTAAGAAAAGGAGAAGTCTCAAGCAACGGAATGGAGTGAGTTACATATGCACTATCGGTATAAATATTTACAGCCTGACTGGAAAACTGTGTAAAGACTTGAAGTATGGCATACAGCTCAATCAACTGGGCTGACTGATAAGATGTTTTAAAAACATGGGAACGGTTATCTGCCATGAAGGCAGCCATTCCATTGGAGGACCCATCTGTAAACACCATAACAGCCTTTGGAATGGGGTTACTTTTTGTATTTTTTGGGAAAATAAAGGAATAGGATTGGGCAAACTGTAACACGGGGTCATCAGGGAGGTGATTGTCAATGACTCCCATAAATCCTGCCATGGCTATTCCCCAGTCATCAGAAGTTTGAAGAAGGACCTGGGTCTGTTCTCGGGTATATGGCACTACTACAACATTGGGGTCTTTTCCGAAATATTGGCGGGAAAGGAAACGAGCCTTGATGATTATTGAAGCAACCTGAGACAAATATACTGTAATTACCTTAGATGAGGAAATGGGGAGATGAACCCAGAAAAGAGGTTGACCCTTTTTTTGGGCATGAGGGATTTTTGCCAAAAAACTCCAGTGGGCGTATGTGGTATGGCTAAAACTACAAAAAGCAGGGGGAGAGTATAAGAAATCTGTGAAACAAACTGTTGGCTGATGGTTTGTGCTACTTGGTTTAATGCGTCTCCTGCAGCAGGGGTGAGCTCGCGGGCGGGAGAGGGATCTGGGTCTCCTTGCAGAATGTCATTGAGGGGCAAAAGGACATTATTAGATATTTTTAAATAGGGCCTGAACCATTGAATATCTCCTAGAAGTTTTTGAAAATCATTAAGGGTATGGAGGCAATCCAAGCGGAACTGGATGTGGGGCACAAAACCCAAATCCTGTTGTAATTTTAAACCTAAATAGGTAAAGGGGTCTTGTAACTGGACCTTATCAGGAGCAATTTGTAAACCAAGGGTAAGAAAGGCTCTAGAAAGTGCTGTAAAGCAATCTTGTAGGTCTGACTTGTTTTGAGCCGCCAGTAAAATGCCATCCATATAATGTAGAATATAAATGTGTGGCCAGTGTAAACGAACCGGGTCCACTGCCTGTGCTACAAACTTTTGACAAAGGGTGGGGCTATTGGCCATTCCCTGGGGCAAGACTTTCCAATGAAATCTTTGCATCGGTCCCTGGAAATTAACACAGGGGAGGCTAAAGGCAAAATAAGGACGATCATCAGGGTGTAGAGGAATAGTGAAAAAGCAGTCTTTGAGATCTATAATTATTTTGTAATAACCATTTGGGGTGGCCACGGGGGTTGGGATGCCAGGTTGGAGGGCACCCATGGGTGCCATGACCTTATTAACAGCACACAAATCCTGTAAAAGGTGCCATTTACCAGATTTTTTCTTTATGACAAAAATGGGTGTATTCCATGGAGAATTGGAAGGCTCTAGGTGTCCAGTCGCGAGCTGCTCCTGTACAAGCGCTGTAGCGACATTTAGCTTTTCTTGAGTAAGCGGCCACTGATCCACCCAAACAGGAGTTTGAGTATTCCATGTGATTTTGTCTGCATGGGGTATAGGAAGGCCAGTGGCCGTTACTAAAAATCCAAATATCTGAGCCCATGTCTATCTGTTTTAGAGGGGGCTGTAATAGGTTGAGTTATGCCCTGTCTCATTTTTCCAAGTCCTGTGCCAGGCACATAATCCATGCGCAGCATTTGTTGTGTGACCACAGCATTAGGGCTGCACAGGATAACTTCCATTTGGGAGAGAATGTCACGTCCCCACAGGTTAACAGGAAGGCCTGGTAATACAAAAGGAGTCACAGTGCCCTGATTGCCTTCCTTATCTTTCCAGCGTAATACCCTTGAGCTGACTTGGGGGTTATTGGACTGGCCTATACCTCACAAATCAGTGAGCAATGCGGTCAGCGGCCAATGGGCGGGCCAATGATCTTGAGATATGACTGTGGCATCTGCCCCTGTATCCAAAATGCCCTTGAAATCCTTTCCTTCAATAGTAAGGGTTAACACAGGCCTATTTTTTGTAATTGGCTGGACCCAATAAGCATCTGAGGAGCCCAAAGGGGTAATGCCTTGGGGCCTGGAAGAAATTGAGGATGTACTTCCAGTAATTAAAGGCAGAAGAACCAGTTGTGCTAGACGGGTGCCCTGTGGAACGGCAGCTACTCCATTGATAGTGGTTGCTAGGATTTTTATTTCCCCGGTAAAGTCACCGTCAATAATACCGGGAAAAGCTTGAATGCCTTTAAGGGTGGCTGATGCTCGGCCAAGAATAAAAGCACAGGTACCCGAAGGCAAGGGGCCCCGCACCCCTGTAGGGATAATTTTGGGCCCTGGGTGGAATCTAATATTGTATTGGAGGTGGCACAGAGGTCCAGTCCTGCACTACCTGGGGTTGCTCGTTGGAGAGAAGCAATTGTTGAGGTATTTGCTGAGCCTGAGGCTGGGAAGGGACAAACCGTACTGCCCCAGGGTTTGTCCTTTGAGAAACTGGGGCCAGGGGCTGGCCCCTCTGGGAGTTTCCCGGCACGAGAGGAGGGAGGTGTTGGCCTGAAGAATTAGTCTTTGACCTGCATTCGTTTGCCCAGTGATAACCCCTATGACATCGGGGGCATGGGGTGGAGGGGATCAGCCTGTCTGGGGGAGATGGATCCGGGCCTTGGGCCATGGGCCTGTTTGATAAGGCAGTTGGACATTCACGGGCAAAATGTCCTGGCTGTTTACAGGCGTAGCAAGTGGAGGTCCCCTTGGAGGGATTTTGGGTCAGTTTGAGTGCAGCCCCAAATGCCAAGCCCATGGCATGGGCCGATCCCACACCAGCGCAGAGCCTCACATAGTCTGAAAGATCACCCTTATGTTTATGAGGCCGAAGAATATCTTTACAAGCTGGGTTGGCATTTTCAAAGGCGAGGTGCATAACAAATGCACTTCCATTTTCTCCTGGGCCAACTAGTCTCTCAGCTGCAACATTAAGGCGCGAGAAAAAATCACTATAAGGCTCGTCGGGCCCCTGCTGAATCTTAGCCAAAGAGGTAGTGACTGCTGCCCTTTGAGGAAGCTTTCTCCAAGCCCCTAGTCTGGCAGTTTTAATTTGCGCCAGAAGTCCATCAGGGAACTGGGCTTGTGAATTGTTGGAATTATACGGGTCATCTCCCAAAAGTTTTTTGAGGGTCCAATTTTTAGATGAAGCTTTAGCAAAATTTTGTTTGGGCCATTTCTTTACAAATTTGAACATAATCAGCCCTCCACAGGACATAGTCACCTCCGCTGAGAGCAGCTCTGGCGAGGAAGTCCCAATCATTAGGTGTAAGCCACCGGGCACTCTGGCTTTCCAATAAGGCCTGAGTATACGGGGCAGTGGGACCATACTGGGTGCAAGCAGTTTTAAGTTTTTCAATAAATCTGAGACTAAGTTTTTTATAGGGTGGCAACTGTCCATTACCAGGTCCTTGATTGGGGACCTGATCTTCCTCCTCTGACCCAGGTTCCTCAATATCTTCCTAAGAGTGGTGGGGCGAATTCTCCTCAGCCTCATTTTCCCCATCAGCGGCAGGCTCAGAATGACCTCCGGCTTGCCTCCTGGTTACAGGTAAAGCTAGAAGGGGTTGGGTTTTGGACCTGACTTTACCTTGTTTAGGTTTTGGAAGGGGCTGCTCTAAGGCAAGGTGGTGGAGCTCCTCGTCAAGGGATTTTATTTCCTTAAGGAGCTGGATGTGCTCTCGTCTGTGTTGAAGTGACTGTTGCAAGGCCGACAAGTCAGGCACAGGAGGGTTAAAGTCATAGAGAGCGGGGGCACAAATGGGAAGGTGTGGGTGAGTATTGTATGGCGGGGGATTTTTAACATTTTGGGGCCAATTGGAATTATGATAGTGCACGACCTCTTCCCCTGGGGCAGCTTCCTCATCTGAATCTAATTTGTCTCGGATGGCAGGATATAGTCGGCTCGCTTCCTTGGTAGGGGCTAAAGTGGGCTCTTTAATTTTATTGTTGGGGTCATCATCAGTGGAGGGTATATCTAGAATGACAGATGGGCATTTAGATGCAATTCGGGAGGATTGCTGTAACGTCTCCTCACCATCCCTTACTAGGGCATCAATAGTCTTATTTAGGTGACAGGTTTTTAGAATGTCATTAATCAGGTTTCAATATGAAAAAATCGTAATAGGCACTTTTGCAGGGCCAAAGGTCTCATGAAAATCCTTTAAACAACTTCCAACTCTTTCCCACTTGATCTCGTCAATTGTTCCTTCCTTGGGGAACCAGGGACACAATCTTTCTACATACTCAAAAAATGCCTTTAGATCCTTATTTTTAACCCGAACTCCTCATGTCTTGAGGGCCTCCCTGAGACCCGAAATGAACATTTCCTGTGACGATGATGCCTGTCCCATAGCGGTCACTTACCTTGCACCGTCTTCACTCTGCAGCGTCGACCGATGCTAATGATCTCGGGTGGGCAGTTCTGAGCCGGTCGCACAATCACTTGAATCCAACTTTTCCTCCTGGAAGGTGGCGTTCCTCCAATCTTACAGGCACTCGAACCCCAAGGGCCGCACTCGAGCCCCACGTTGGGCGCCAGTTGTCCCGTCCCATGGGACAGCAACTGGGGCCAAGCACCTAGAAGGAGAAATGAAAGGGACAGGAGACACAAAGATGGCAGCAAGACAGGTGCCAATCAAGCTGCGACTATTTTTCAACCACACACTTATATATCATAGAGGCAGGGTATTGGGCGGCGGAAGGAGGGGGGGTGCTTATCTTGTAGCTGCAATGCTAGTGCAAGTAGGGGAAAGGTTACAAGGCCTTAAGGCAGGAGGTCACACAAGGTTGCGTTATCAGTACTATCTGGTCTGGCCTGTCTAGCCCTGTCTCAACTAAGAGGTCACATGCTGCGTCGTCCCCAACAGAAGAGTACCTTTTTTTTTTTTTCAGGCATTGATTTTGGCTCCTTTGTCAAAGATCAGTTGGTTGTACATGAGTGTATTAACTTCTGGAATTTCTACTCCAGTCCATTGGTCTGCATGTCTATTTTTGTGCCAGTATTAGGCTTTTTTGATAATAACTGACCTGTAGTTATCATGAAATCTGATATTGCGATGCCTCTGGCTTTGTTTTATTCTTTAGGTTTGCTCTAGCTATTCAGGATCTCTTGGGCTTCCATATGAATTTTAGCATCATTTTTTCTATCATTTTTTCAGAAGAATGTCATTACTATTTTGATTGGGATCATATTGAACACGTAAATAAATTGCTTTCAGTAGTATGGACATTTTGATTCTATTAATTCTTCTGATCAATGAACATGACAGATATTTCATTTTTATGTTCTCCTATTTATTTTAAAAATGTCTTGTAATTATCATTGTAGAGATATTTGACCTCTTTATTTAAATTTAGTCCATTTTGTTTGGCTATTGTGAATTGAACTGATCTTGCATGTCCTTTCTCAGCCATAGCATTGTCTTTTTATACAAATGCTATTGAATTTTGTGTATTGATTTTATCTTGCAAATTTACCAAACTCTCTTGAGTTCCAGTAGTCTCCTGGTGGAGTATTTTGGCTTCCCTATATATAAAATCATATCATCTAGCAACAGTAATAATTTGACTTCAACCTTTCCAATTTGTATCCCTTTGCTTGGATTTTGCTTGCTGGTGGCTCTCAGTAAGCCTTCTAGAACTATATTGAATAGCAATTATGGGGGTGAGCATCCTTGTAGATCTTAGTGGAAATGCTTCCAATTCACCCACACAATTTGATGGTGGCTCTGTGTTTGTCATAAACTACCTTGAATTTGTTCATGAATATTCCTTCTATTTCCAGTTTAAGGTTTTTATCAAGGACATATTTTATCTAGTGCATTCCCACTTGGTCTGGGTGAATTATATTTCTAATGTGTTGTGATGTTTGATTAGCAAGTATTTTGAGGATTTTTTTGCATCTGTATTTATCAAATACATTGGTCTTAGTTTGCTTTGTACATATACCTGGTTTTAGAATGAAAGTGATGCTGGTTTTATAGGAGTTAAGAGGGGTTTTATCTTCACTCTGATGGTTGTCTTCTTTGTTGTGAATTATCTTCTTAGTTTGACATAAGGTTTCTCTATTAGTTTTTTATTGCCTGTTCTTAGGGTATCTTATCAAGAAGCCATTGCTTATGTCAATGTCTTATAGTTTCTCTATATTTTGTAAGTTTCAGTTCTTACATTTACATCCATGACTCACTTTCAGTTGACTTTGTACAGGAAAAGAGGGGTGGTCATCTGGGTTTAGTCATGTCCATATGGATATCCTGTTGCCTCTGGACAATTTACTGAATAGACTATACCTTTTCCAGTGTATTTTGTTAGCTTTGTAAAAGATCCATTGTCTGTATGTATCTGTATTTCTTTTTGGGAGCCTCTATCCTCTTACACTGGTCTATTCATCAGTTTTTCTGCCAGGGTTTACCATATATCTATGGTATGTATTGAACTCATTTGGTGTGACCCCAGACGTGTTCTGTTTCTCAAGAGTTACTTTTCTATGTGGAACATTTTTTAATATATGTGAAGATATGAGGTTTAGGTTTATTTTTCTAGATACATGATGAATTCCATTGATTTTGATGGAAAGCATATTGTATCTGTAAATTAACTTGGATAATATGGAAATATTAGAAAGTATTTCAATCTGTGAATATGAGCGGTCTTTTTGATCTCAGATTCTTTATCATGGCTTCAGAATTGTTGCCGTAGAAGCATTTTACATCACAAGTCAAATTTATCCAGGGTATTTTATTTCTTATTGTGAATTTAATTTCTTCTTTAATTTATTTTCTCAGTGGGTTCACAATAGTATAGGTATATAAAGCTTATTCTGATGTTTTGTGCTTACTTTGTATCCTACAAATCTACCAGTCATTTACCAGTTCAGGTGGCCTGTTGTTGAACTCATTGCATTTCCATATAAATAGAATAAAATCATCTGGAAAAATAAATAATTTCAATTTCTTCTTTTCTATATCTGTGTCTTTTATTTCCTTCCCTTTTCTTTTTGTTTTGCCTAGACCTTACATTGCAGTATTGAATATAAAAGTAAAAAATGTGCATCATTTTATGGTTCCAATTATAGGGTAAATGCTTTCATTTTGTTGGCATTCAATAGAATCTGGCTCAGGTTCCTGAAATGCAAGGGTTTTGTAATTGAAGTATATGCAATCTGTAAGTGTTGTGCTCAATTTACTTCTCAAAAGTGAATGTATAATTTTATACAAAATGTTTTCTGCATCTAGTTTATTATACTGATGTTTATTTTTGATTGATGTGAATTATTGGAATTAGAATTACATTCACATTTTCCCTGTTCCTGTATTACATCTGACTTGGTTATGATATCTGACCATTTCATTTTTTGGATTCCAAACTGGATTCAATTACTATCAAATTTTGCACCTATATTCTAATATAAATTCTATTAGGATGACAGTGTTGCATTATATTCAGCAGGGACTCTGCTTTGTAAGTTTTTATTTGAAACAAGAGAATCAGAGATAAACTGAGATCTTGCATCTATCAGGTCACTTTAGGAAAAACTGGCCTCATATAATAAGTTTGGAAAAGTTACCTCCCTAACAATTTGTATAATACTTTTCAAGAAATTGGTGTTTTTTTTATTTTGTAGATTTTAGCAATGAAGACGTTTGTTGCTGATCTTTCAGTTGAACACACTATTCCTCATTTAATGTTCTTTCTCAGGATTGCTCTATTCAGAGATGTTATTATTATTATAGAAAACTTTTTATAATTCCCTTAATTAAACTTAAGTTTATTTATTTATTTTTTAACTTTTGTTTCATAAATATGAATGTCCAAAGTACAACTTTTGGATTATAGTGGCTCCCCCCCATAACCTCCCTCCCGCCCGCAACCATCCCATCTCCCACTCCCTCTCCCATCCCATTCACATCAAGATTCATTTTCAATTATTTTTATATACAGAAGATCAATTCAGTATATGCTAAGGAAAGATTTCAACAGTTTGCAGATACCATTAATTCACACAGTACGACACATTAAGGACAGAGATCCTACATGGGGAGTAAGTGCACAGTGACTGCTGTTGTTGACTTAACAATTGACAATCTAATTTATGATGTCAGTAATCACCCGAGGCTCTTGTCATGAGCTGTCAAGTCTTGAGTGCACCACCTCTGATCTTATTTAGACAAGGCAATAGTGAAAGTGGAAGTTCTCTCCTCCCTTCAGAAAAGGTACCTCCTTCTTTGATGGCCCCAATCTTTCCACTGTGATCTCACTCAAGCAGATCTTTCATTTAGGTCTTTTTTTGCCAGAGTGTCTTGGTTTCCATGCCTGAAATACTCTCATGGGCTTTTTAGCCATATCTAAAACCTTAACGGCTGATTCGGAGGCCAGAGTGCTGTTTATGACATCTGCCATTCTATGAGTCACTGCCCATCTTGGGTTGTTCTCAACCTTTTTAATTCTATCAGTTAGTATTAGCAGATACTAGTCTTGTTTAGGTGATCCCTTTGACTCTCAATCCTATCATTATGATCAATTATGAATTGAAACTGATCACTTTGACTAGTGAGCTGGCATTGGTACATGACACCTTAATGGGATTGAATTGGAATCCCCTGGCATGTTTCTAACTCTACCACTAGGGGTATGTCTGTTGAGCATGTGCCATACTGTACATCTCCCCCCCTCTCTTTATTTCCACTCTTATATTTAACAGAGATCACTTTTCAGTGAAATTTAAACACCTAAGAATAATTGCATGTTAATTAACGAGTTCAACCAATGGCATTAAGTAGAACAAAAAATACTAAAAGGAACAAAATAGTAAGTTGTTCTTCAACAGTCAGGACACAGGCTGATCAAGTTATTTTTCTCATAGTGTACATTTCACTTCAACAGGTTTCCACTTAGGTGCTCAGTCAGTTGTCACCGATCAAGAACATATGATATTTGTCCCTTTGGGACTGGCTTATTTCACTCAGCATGATGTATTCCAGATTCCTCCATTTTGTTGCAAATGAACAGATTTCATTTTTTACTGCTGTATAGTATTCTATAGAGTGCATATCCCATAATTTCTTTATCCAGTCTTTTGTTGATGGGCATTTAGGTTGAATCCAGGTCTTAGCTATCGTGAATTGAGCTGCAATACACATTAAGATATAGACAGCTCTTTTATTTGCCAACTTAATTTCCTTTGGGAAAATTCCAAGGAATGGGATGGCTGGGTTGTATGGTAGGGTTTTATTCAGGTTTCTGAGGAATCTCCAAACAGACTTCCATAATGGCTTTACCAGCTGGCCTCATATGATGAGTTTGGAAAAGTTATCTCTCTAACTTTTCAAAAGATTGGTGTTATATTTTTTTAATTTTGTAGATTTTATGAATGAAGATATTTGCTGCTGATCTTTCATTTGAACACGTTATTCCTGATTTAATGTTCTTACTCAGAATTGCTCTATTCAGATATGTTATACTTATAGAAAACTTTTATTTAATAAATATAAATTTCAAAAGTACAACTTTTGGATTATAGTGACTCTTTGCTCTATAACCACCCTTCCACCCACAAACCATCCCATCTCCTACTCCCTCTCTTATCCCATTCTTCATTAAGATTCATTTTAAATATCTTTATATACAGAAGATCAACTCTATACTAAGTAAAGATTTCAACAGGTTGCAGCCACACAGAAAGACAAAGTATAAAGCATGGTTTGAGAACTAGTTATAGTGTTAATTCTCATAGTAAAAAACATTAAGTACACAGGTCCCAATATAGGGAGCAAGTGCACAGTGACTCCTGTTGATGATGTAACAGTTCAGACTTTCATTTATGATGTCAGTAATCATCTGAGGCTCTTTTCATGAGCTGCCAAGGCTATGGAAGCCTCTTGAGTTCACAAAGTCCAACATTATTTATACAAGGTCATAATCAAACTGGAAGTCCTCTCCTCCCTTCAGAGAAAGGTACCTCATTCTTTAATGTCCACATCTTTCTGCTGGAATCTCACGCACAGAGGTCTTTCTTTAAGGTCATTTTTGCCACATTTTGTCCTGTGTTTCCATGCCTGAACTACTCTCATGTGCTTTGTAGCCAGATCCAAATGCCTTAAGGTGTGATTCTGAGGCCAGAGTTCTGTTTACGGCATTTGTCATTCTAAGAGTCTGCTCTGTGAGCTGCTTCCCATCCTGGGTTGTTCTCTCCTTTTTAATTCTGCAATTATTAGCAGACACTGGTCTTATTTGTGCTCCCTTGACACTTAATCCTCTTTATGATCAGTTATGGACTTAAACTGATCACTTTAATTAGTAAGGTGGCATTGGCACATGCCAGTTTTTAGTATTTCGAGTCCCATGGCAAGTTTTAAGCTTTACCCTTAGGGGTAAATACCTGGGAGCATGTGCCAAACTGTATATCCCCTCCACCTCTTATTCCAACTCTTATTTTTTATTTCAATTGATTTAAACACCTAAGAATAATTCTGTGTTAAGTAAAAAGCTCAACCAATGGTATTAAGTAGAAAAAGAAAATACTAAAATGAATAAACAGTAAGCTGTTCCTTGACAGTCATCACAAGGGCTGATCAAGTCTTTGCTTCTCATAGTGTCAGTTTCACTTCTACAGTTTTCCTTTTAGATGCCGAGTTGTCACATATCAGGGAGAACATATGATATTTGTCCCTTTGGACATGGCTTATTTCACTCAGTATGATGTTTTCCAGATTCCTCCATTTTGTTGCAAATGACCAGATTTCATTTCTTTTACCACTGTGTAGTATTCTGTAGAATACATATCACTTAATTTCTTTATCCAGTCTTCTGTTGATGGGCATTTAGGTTGATTCCATGTCTTAGCCATTCTGAATTGTGCTGCAATAAACATTGAGGTGTAGACAGCTCTTTTATTTGCCAATTTAATTCTCCTTGGGTAAACTCCAAAGAATGGAATTGCTGGGTCATGTGGTAGGGATACATTCAGATTGCTGAGGTATCTCCAAACTGTATCCATAGTGGCTTTACCAGTCTGCATTCCCACCAACAGTGGGTTATTGTGCCTTTGCCCCCACATCCTCACCATCATCTGTTGTTAGTTGATTTCTGTATGAAAGCCATTCTAACTGGAGTGAGGTGAAACCTCATTGTGGTTTTGATTTGCATTTCCCTGATGGCTAGTGATCCTGAACATTTTTTCATGTGTCTGTTGGCCATTTGGATTTCCTCTTGAAAAATGTCTATTTAGGCTCTGGCCCATCTCTTAAGTGGGTTGTTTGTTTTGCTGTTGTGAAGTTTCTTGATCTCTTTGTAGATTCTGGTTATTTTTTTTACAGGCAGAGTGAGACAGTGAGAGAGAGACAGAGAGAAAAGTCTTCCTTTTCTGTCGGTTCACCCCCCAAATGGCTGCTACACTGGTGCACTGCACTGATCCAAAGCAAGGAGCCAGATGCTTCCTCCTGGTCCCCCATGTGGATGCAGGGCCCAACCACTTGGGACATGACATCCTACACTGCCTTCCCAGGCCACAGCAGGGAGCTGGACTGGAAGAGGAGCAACTGGGACAGTACCTGGCACCCCAACTGGGACTATAACCCAGGGTGCCAGCTCCACAGGCGGAAAATTAGCCAAGTGAGCTGTGGTGCCTGCCAGATTTTGGTTATTAATCCTTTATCAGTTGCATAATTTGCAAAGATTTTCTCCCATTATTTCAGTTGCCTCTTCACTTTGCTGACTTTTTTTTTTTTGCAGTACCGAAACTTTTCAATTTGATGTAATCCCTGTTGTTAATTTTGGCTTTGACTGCCTATGCCACTGGAGATTTTTCCAAGAAGTCTTGCCTGTGCCTATATCTTGCAGACTTTCTCCAATGTTCTGTAATAATTTTATGGTGTTGGAGCATAGATTTAGATCTTTAATCCATGTTGAGTGGAGTTTTGTGTAAGGTGTAACATAGGTATGCTGCTTCATACTTCTGCATGTGGAAATCCTGTTTTCCCAACAATATTTGTTTAAAAGACTCTCCTTGCTCCAGGAATTGGTTTTAGCTCCTTGATCAAATATAAATCAGTTGTAGATGTTTGGATTGATTTCTGGTGTTCCTATTCTGTTCTATTGCCTATCCATCTGTTTCTGTACAGTACCATGCTGTTTTGATTACAATTGCCCTGTAGTATGTCTTGAAATCTGGTATTCTGATGCCTCCAGCTCTGTTTTTGTTGTATAAGACTCGTTTATCTATTTGAGGTTTCCTGCGCCTCAATATATGTTTCTATATGAATATCAGCATCATTTTTTCTATGTCTGATAAGAATCTGTTTGATATTTTCATTGGTATCACATTGTATCTGTAAATTGCTTTTGGAAGAATGGACATTTTGATGATATTGATTCTTCCAATCAGTGAGCATGGAATATTTTTTCCATTTTTTGGTATCCTCTTCTAGTTCTTTAAGATTTTGTAATTCTCATTATAGAAATGTTTGACATTCTTGGTTAACTTTTTTCCAAGGTATTTGTTTTTTCTGGTAGCTGTTGTGAATGGGATTGACCTTAGAAGTTATTTCTCAGTTCTGGCAGTGTCTGTATACAAAGGCTGTTGATTTTTATGTATTGATTTTATATCCTGCAACTTTGCCAAATTTGTCTATGAGTTCCAATAGTCTCTTAGTGGAGTTCTTTGGATCCCTTAAATAAAGAGTCACGTTGTCTGCAAAGATGGATAGTTTGACATTTTCCTTCCCTTTTTGTACCCCTTTCAATTTCTTTTTCTTTTTTTTTCTTTTTTTTTTTAACTTTTATTTAGTAAATATAAATTTCCAAAGTACAGTTTATGGATTACAATGGCTTCCCCCCTCCCCCAATAACTTCCCCCCGCTCGCACCCCTCCCATCTCCCGCTCCCTCTCCCATTCCATTCACATCAAGATTCATTTTCAATTATCTTTATATACAGAAGATCAGTTTAGTATATATTAAGTAAAGAATTCATCAGTTTGCCCCCACACAGTAATACAAAGTATAAAATACTGTTTCAGTACTAGTTATAGCATTACTTCACATTGGACAACACATTAAGGACAGATCCCACATGAGGAGTAAGTACACAGTGACTCCTGTTGTTGACTTAACAATTTGACACTCTTGTTTATGGTGTCAGTAATCTCCCTAGGCTCTAGTCATGAGTTGCCAAGGCTATGGAAGCCTTTTGAGTTCGCCAACTTCGATCTTATTCAGACAGGGTCATAGTCAAAGTGGAAGTTCTCTCCTCCTTTCAGAGAAAGGTACCTCCTTCTTTGATGACCCCGTTCTTTCCACTGGGATCTCACTCGCAGAGATCTTTCATTTAGGTTTTTTTTTTTTCCCCAGAGTGTCTTGGCTTTCCACGCCTAAAATACTCTCATGGGCTCTTCAGCCAGATCCGAATGCCTTAAGGGCTGATTCTGAGGCCAGAGTGCTGTTTAGGACATCTGCCATTCTATGAGTCTGCTGTGTATCCCGCTTCCCATGTTGGATCATTCTCTCCCTTTTTTATTCTATCAGTTAGTATTAGCAGACACTAGTCTTGTCTGTGTGATCCCTTTAACTCTTAGACCTATCAGTGTGATCAATTGTGAACTGAAACTGATCACGTGGACTAGTGAGATGGCATTGGTACATGCCACCTTAATGGGATTGTATTGGAATCCCCTGGCACATTTCTAACTCCATCATTTGGGGCAAGTCCGATTGAGCATGTCCCAAATTGTCATCCTCTATAGAATACTATACAGCAGTCAAAAAAACAATGAAATCCGGTCATTTGCAACAAAATGGAGGAATCTGGAAAACATTATGCTGAGTGAATTAAGCCAGTCCCAAAGGGACAAATATCCTATGTTCTCCCTGATTGGCGACAACTAACTGAGCACCAAAGGGGAAACCTGTTGAAGTGAAATGGACACTATGAGAAACAGTGACTTGATCAGCCCTTGTCCTGACTTGTCGCTCCCCGTCTTCGCGGAGGAACGACACAGGACCCTGCGCTGTTCTTTTGTCTGCTCGGCCCTCCCCAGGTTTGCTGCTGGTTCTTCCCGGGTTGGCTACCATCCCTTCCACCTCCGTGGAAGGGCGGTTCCCCCTGCCACCTTCCCCACTTCCGCGGGGGAGAGGCACACCGCCGGCCGGCTCTCTCGGGGGCTGCTCAGATGTTCCTTCAGATAGATGTTCCCCTTAGATGTTCCTGGTGCATGTTGTCTCTCTCCTCCTTTATAGTCCTCTTCCGCCAATCCCAACTCTG
This sequence comes from Oryctolagus cuniculus, assembly GCF_051225735.1. Lineage (NCBI taxonomy): Eukaryota > Metazoa > Chordata > Mammalia > Lagomorpha > Leporidae > Oryctolagus > Oryctolagus cuniculus. Next base: position 51,394,968 of record NC_142877.1, read on the forward strand.
CTACCCACACGCCGAGTACGCTGCTCTCCTCCAATCAGGAGCAGGTCCTGCAGCTTGTTGGTTGAACTGGAGGCAGCTGTGTAGAAGCTGTTTCCTCCTCTCCCAGCGCCATATTGTGGGAGAGCAGATGCATAAAATAAGTCTTAATTCCAGTAACTTAGTCTAGTCCGAGTTGCTCCCCACACTGACTGTTGATGTACAATGTAATACTTTACCCCTTTTAATATTTTTTTGTTCTAGTACTATTGGTTGAAGTCTGTAATTAACACACAATTATTCTTAGGTGTTGAAATTTAACTGGAAAGTGATCCCTGTTAAATATAAGCATGGGAATAAGAGAAGGAGGAGATGACAATTTCTTTTTCTTGACTAATGGCTTGGCTAGAACTTCTAGTGCTATATTGAATAGCAATGGTGAGATTTGGCATCCCTGTCTGGAACTGGATCTCAGTGGAAATGCTTCCAACTATTCCCCATTCAATAGGTTTCTGGCCGTGGGTTTTTCATAAATTGCCTTAATTGTGTTGAGGAATGTTCCTTCTATACACAATTTGGTTAGAGTTTTCATCATGAAATGGTTTTGTAATTTACCAAATGCATTCTCTGCATCTATTGAGATAATATATGATTTTTCTTCTGCAGTTTGTTAATGTGGTGTATCACATTGATTGATTTGTGAATGTTGAACCATCCCTGCATACAAGGATAAATCCCACTTGGTCAGGTTGGATGATCTTTCTAATTTGTTGTTGGATTATTTTGGCTTGAATTTTGTTGAGTATTTTTTGTATGTTCTTTAGAGAAATCGGCGTGTAATTCTCTTTCTCTGCTACATCTTTTTCAGGTTTAGGAATTAAGTGATACTGGCTTTGTAGAAAGAATTTGGAAGGATTCCCTCTCTTTCAATTGTTTTGAATAGCTTGAGGAGAATTGGAGTTATTTCTTCTGTAAATGTCTGATAGAATTCAGCAGTGAAGCTCTCTTGTCCTGGGCTTTGCTCTGTTGGGAGGGCCTTTATTACTGATTCAATTTCTGACTTTGTTATGGGTCTTTTTTGGTTTTCTATGTTTCTTGCTTCAATTTTTGTAGGTCGTATATGTCCAGGAATCTATCCATTTCTGACAGATTTCCCTGATTGCTGGCATACAACTCTTTGTAGTAATTTATAATGACTCTTGTTATTTCTGTGGTGCTTGTTGTTACATATCCTTTTCGTGTCTAATTTTATTGATTTGTGTCTTCTCTCTCCTTTATTTGGTTAGATGGGCCAATGGTGAGTCAATTTTTTTTCAAAAATTCCTTTCAACATTTTGCTTCTCTTTTGTAATTTTATTGGATTCAATTTTGTTGATTTTCTCTCTAATCTTAATTATTTCTTTTGTCCTACTACTTTTGGGTTTGGTTTGCTGTAGTTTTTCTAGATCTTTGAGATGCATTGATAGCTCGTTTATTTGGTGCCTTTCCAATTTCTTGATGTAGGCACCTATTGCTATAAACTTTCCTCTTAACACTGCTTTTGCTGTATCCCATACATTTTGATATGTTGTGTTGTTGTCTTCATTTGCTTTCTGAGAGTTTTTGATTTCTCTTTTGATTTCTTCTATGACCCAGTGTTCATTCAGGAGCATGCTGACATTCTCCATGTGTTTACTTATGCTCTAGAGAATCCTGAGTTGCTGATTTCCAGCTTCATTCCATTGTGGCCTGAGATGTATGGTATGATTTTGATTTGTATTAAATTTGCTGAGACTTGCTTTTTGGCCTAATATGTGGTCTATCCTAGAGAAAGTCCCATGCACTAGTGAGAAGAATGTGTATTCTGTAACATTAGGATGAATATTTCTGTACATATCTCTTAGATCTGTTTGTTCTCTAGTGTCAATTAAATCTGCTGTTTCCTTGTTGATTTCTGTCTGGTTGATCTGTCCATTGCTAAAAGTGGAGCACTGAAGCCCCCCAATATTATTGTATTGGAGTCTAAGTCTCCCTTTAAGTTCCTTAACATATCTTTTAAATAAACTGGTGCCCTGTAATTAGGTCATATACATTTATAATAGTTACATCTTCCTGTTGAATTGATACCTTAATCATTATATAGTGCCTCTCTTTGTCTCTCTTAACAATTTTTTGTGTTAAAGTCTATTTTTTTCTGATATTAAGGTGGCTACATCAGCTCTGTTTTGGTTTCTTTTGGCATGGGATATCTTTTTCCAACCTTTCACTTTCAGTCTGCACGCATCTTTGTTGGAAAGATGTGTTTCTTGTAAGCAGCAAATAGATGGGTTTTGTTTTTTAATCCATTCAGCCAGTCTGTGTCTTTTATTTTAAACTTTTATTTAATGAATATAAATTTCTGAAGTACAGCTTATGGATTACAATGGTTCCCCCCATAACTTTCCTCCCACCTGCAACCCTCCTCTCTCCCACTCCCTCTCCCCTTCCATTCACATCAAGCTTCATTTTCAATTATCTTTATATGCAGAAGGTCAATTTAGCATATATTAAGTAAAGATTTCAACAGTTTACACCCACACAGAAATACAATGTGTAAAATACTGTTTGAGCACTAGTTATAGCATTAAATCAAAATGTACAGCACATTAAGGACAGAGATCCTACATAAGGAGTAAGTGCACCGTGACTCCTGTTGTTGAGTTAACAAATTGACACTCTTGTTTATGGCATCAGTAATCACCTTAGGCTCTTGTCATGAGTTGCCAAGGCTATGTAAGCCTTTTGAGTTCACTGACTCAGATCATATTTAGGCAAGGTCGTAGTCAGAAAGGAAGTTCTCTCCTCCCTTCAGAGAAAGGTACCTTCTTCTTTGATGACCTGTTCTTTCCACTGGGATCTCTAGAGTGTTGAGGCCATTTACTATCCTTGCAGCTACTGATAAGTAGTGACTTTGCCCTGCCATGTTCCCAAAGATATTTCTAATATATAGTTTGAACTTCCTGTGATCCCTTACTGCAAGGTTTTCTTCCTTTACCCTCTTTCTGTTGACGACTGTGTTTCTGTGTTTCTGTTTGTAAAACATCTTCAGCATCCTTTGCAGGGATGGATGAGTGGTGACAAATTCATTCTGTTTGTTATGAAATGCTTTTATTTCACCTTTATTCCCAAATGAGACCTTTTCAGGGTATAATATAATAGGAAGACTGTATTTTCTCTAAGTCTTGGGCTATATCTCACCATTCTCTCCCAGCTTGCAGCGTTTCTGATTAGAAGTCTGATGTGAATCTAATTGAAGATCCTTGAAAGTAATCAGGCATTTCTCTTTTGCACATTTTAGAATCTTTTTCCTATGCTTCACTGTGGTGAGTTTGATTACAATGTGTTGTGTTGATGATCTTTTCTGGTCATGTCTGTTGGAAGTTCGCTAGTATTTTCTTAAAAAAAAGTCCTTCTAACACTTCCTCTCTCTCCATAACTTCAGAAACAACTAGAACCCAAAATCTTGTTTTTTTTTTTATATATTGTATCCTATAGATTCTCAACAATATGTTTTAGATTTCTAATTTTCTCTTGCAGACTTTAGCTAGACTGTGTACTTTTCTGTGCTCTGTCTTCTAAGTCTGATATTCTCTCTTCTGCCTTATTTGGATTTTAAGGTTCTCAAATGCCTTTTTTAGTTGTTCTATTGTATTCTTCATTTTCATTTTGTTTTCTCTTCAATATCTCGATTTCATGTTCTATTGAGTTTTTTAATTTCATTTTTATTCCTCCTTATAAATTAAATAGGCAAACAAGAAAGCTGTTTGCACATTAAGACCTGGAACCAACCCAAATGCCCATCAACAGTAGACTGGATAAAGAAATTATGGGACATGTACTCTATAGAATACTATACAGCAGTCAAAAACAACGAAATCCAGTCATTTGCAACAAGATGCAGGAATCTGGAAAACATTATGCTGAGTGAATTAAGCCAGGCCCAAAGGGACAAATATCCTATGTTCTCCCTGATCGGGGACAACTAACTGAGCACCAAAGGGGAAACTTGTTGAAGTGAAATGGACACTAAGAGAAACAGTGACTTGATCAGCTCTTGTCCTGACTGTTGATGTACAATGTAATACTTTATCCCTTTTAGTATTTTTTTGTTCTAGTACTACTGGTTGAACTCTGTAATTAACACACAATTATTCTTAGGTATTTAAATTTTAACTGAAGAGTGATCCTTGTTAAATATAAGAGTGGGAATAAGAGAGGGAGGAGATGTACAATTTGGGACATGCTCAATCAGACTTGCCCTAAATGGTGGAGTTAGAAATGTGCCACAGGATTCCAATTCAATCCCATCAAGGTGGCATGTACCAATGCCATCTCACTAGTCCAAGTGATCAACTTCAGTTCACAATTGATCACACTGCTAGGTCTAAGAGTCAAAGGGATCACATAAACAAGAGTAGTGTCTGCTAATACTAGCTGACAGAATCAAAAAGGGAGAGAATGATCCAACATGAGAAGCGGGATACACAGCAAACTCATAGTATGGCAGATGTCCTAAATAGCACTCTGGCCTTAAAATCAGCACTTAAGGCATTCGGATCTGGCTGAAGAGCCCATGAGAGTATTTTAGGCATGGAAAGCCAAGACACTCTGGGAAAAAAAGAAGACCTAAATGAAAGATCTGCTCGAGTGAGATCCCAGTGGAAAGTGGGGCCATCAAAGGATGAGGTACCTTTCTCTGAAAGGAGGAGAGAACTTCCACTTTGACTATGACCCTGTCAGAATAAGATCGAAGTCGGTGAACCCCAAAGGCTTCCATAGCCTTGGCAACTCACGACTAGAGCCTAGGGAGATTACTGACGCCATAAACAAGAGTGTCAAATTGTTAAGTCAACAACAGGAGTCACTGTGTACTTACTCCTCATGTGGGATCTGTCCTTAGTGTGCTGTCCAATGTGTAGTAATTCTATACCTAGTACTGAAACTGTATTTTTGCACTTTGTGTTTCTGTGTGGGTGTAAACTGATGAAATCTTTACTTAATATATATTGAATCGATCTTCTGTATATAAAGATAATTGAAAATGAATCTTGATGTGAATGGAATGGGAGAGGGAGCGGGAGATGGGATGGGTGCGAGTGGGAGGGAAATTATGGGGGGGAAGCCTATGTAATCCATAATCTGTACTTTGGTAATTTATATTTACTAAATAAAAAAATTAAAAAAGGATTTTAATTTCATGAGAGATTTTCTTTCATGTTCTCCATGGATTTTAGTAGTCCATGCTTTTGTTTTTGATTACTTCTGTATAATCTTATCATCAATTTTTGGAATTCTATTTCTTGCATTTCTTCTATCTCATCATCTTCATAATCTTGTATTGAAGTATTCTGTTCTTTTGGGAGCATGATGTTGTCTTCCTTATTCTTGTCTCTTGGGTTGTTGCATTTGTTGTTCAGCATTTGTGGAGGTACTCGTTGGTTTCTTCTTTTTTTTCCCCCACTTTGGCAGCTTTTGTCATTATACTATGACTCTATAGATAAGTGGAATGTGTGCTTTCAGTGAATGTCTAGAGGCTTGTAGTGGATGTAGCCAGAGAGCTCTGTTCAGTTCACTAGAATTAAGGGCATGCCTAAGTTGATACTCTCAGGTTTGACATGGTAAATCTTCACTCTCTTTTTTCATCAGAAGGGAATTATTTCTGCTCAGCTGAGCTCTTCTCCTTGATGGAGTCCAGTGCCTGAGCACTAGCCAAAGTGGATATAATATTCCTCTGCTCTGTCCCAAGGACCGCACAAAGGATCTGTGCAATGAATCTTGATGTAAATGGAAGGGGAGAGGGAGTGGGAAAGGGGAGGGTTGCGGGTGGGAGGACGTTATGGGGGGGAAGCCATTGTAATACAAAAGCTGTACTTTGGAAATTTATATTCATTAAATAAAAGTTAAAAAAATAAAAAAGTTAAGATTTTCCAGCAATGACTCTCACCAGGTGTCCAGGACTTCTGGAGCTTGTGGTGTCCCCTGAGACTGCTCAAAGTCTCATCCACACCATGAGTTCTTTCACACACACTCATTTTTTTCCACAGTCCTGGTTCTGAAGCTTCACACATTCACACGCTCCTAACCTTCTGTTATTTCTCCCTACTGGAGTCAGGAATCTCTATTTGGCTGATTGCCGGGCACAGAAATGAGCTGGTGCAGCTGTTATGTATGTCCAAATTGGCGCCTGCTCTATTGGCTTGTATGGCTTTGTAAGGTGATCAGAGAGAAATGTGTTCATACTCTCCTTTTTTTTTTCCCTCTCCTCTAGTTAGGCAGGTGCACTTTCCCTCACATAGCTTCAAACCTCACTTCCTGTAGGGTCTTCCTTCTGCTTTTTCACCAAAGTCTCAGGCTACTGCCGTCTTGTCTCACCTCACTTTGCAGCGATGGTGCATAGGCTCTTGGGTATTGGAGTCCTGAGCCATGGGTGCCCATGCCCTCCATGTAGTAGAGTTTCCTCTGCTTTTTTTTCACAAGTCTTCCCCAAGACTACCACTTTTTTAAAACTATTTTCCCCTGGGCTAGAGAAATAAGCTCCCTCCCTATTCTGCTATCTTGTAACCACCACTGGCTTGCCAATAGGCTTCTTCTATAGGGCATTTGTAGATTGGCAGCAACAGCAAGCAGAAAGTAAGGTCACTGTGTACTTCCTACCTCCTGCTAGCAGGTGGCTTCCTCTATGACCAACATCCTGCATGGAGAGCATGTTGGCTGCAGCTAAAGAACAACATTCACAATGATCATCACCCAAAGCTGCAAGCCCATGGGAGACCTGGATTCTCAGATATGTTATATCTACTTGGCTCAGTTTTTGTAGGTTATATGTATCCACAAATAAACAATTTTTAAATTTTTTTCATTTATCCTTGTTAATATAAATTAGTGATGCCAATTATATATGTGATATGCATTGTAGTTTCCCCTTCTTTGATTTTATTTAGTTGAACCTAGTTTTTATAACCTAGTGAGAGGATTGTTTTTCTATTAAAAATAAAATCTTTATTTTGCTTATCTTTAATGTTAACATCCTATTTATGACCTATGCTATTAATTTCATCTTGTATTTGGCTTATTCTTGTTTTCTAGGACTCTTGAGATGGATACTTAGGTTGTTTATTGGAAATCTTTCTGTTTAGATGTTTATTGGAAATCTTTCTGTTTAGATGTTTGGCCATGGCAATGTCTGTGTATAGAAAGGCTATTGACTTTTGTGTGTTAATATTATATTCTGCTACTTTAACAAAGTTTTTTATGAATTCTAATCATCTACTACTGGACTCTTTTGGCTTCCCTATATTGAGAACCATGTCATTTTCAAATAGGAATAATCTGAATTCCCACTTTTTAATTTGTATCCCTTTGATTTCCTGTTCTTATCTAATAGTTATGTCTAAGACTTCAAGGTGTATATTGTTTGTCTTTTTAAACAATAAAATTATTAACTGAATTAATAGAAAAATACATGATGAGGCAACAGAGGTATATGACTAAATATTTTTAATGGTGGATCTGAAATGACTAGTGTTTGTGGCACACATTAGTTTGCAATGGGATTGGCCACTGCTTGCAATGCTGGCCTACTCTATTGTAGTGTTACTTTGTGTATATTCTATTAATGAACCTGGGAAGGCAATGGAACATGACCCAAATGCTTTGGAATGTGCCCACATAGCAGATGTAAATAAAATTACTTGCTCCTGGCTCTGTCCTCGCCAAAACCTGTTTATTTTAGCAACTTGGGAAGTGAGCCAAGGAAAAAGATGCTTCATGTGTCTGTGTCTGTTTTTGTCTTTCATTTCTCTGCCTTTCAAATAATTAAATATTTAAAAAGAAAAGGCTAAATTCAGTTAATAATCCTTGAGGTTATTTTAATTAGCTAGACTCACTCTTTGCTCATCACTGCCTTTATTTATACCACTTGGACTATACAATCTTCTGTATTCAGGACAAATCAATCACTATAGTTTGCTTATTGACTCAGAAGAGTCAGACAAAGGAGTGGCTTATGATTAGCCATGTTTTGGTGAGTATGATGTTCACAATTTTTATCATATTGGAGTTTCCCTTGGAAACTGTATCTCCATTCCCAGAAGGAATAACTCCTGTTGGCAGAGGTGTGTGATGAACAAACAGAGCAAATTCCAGGAAAGGACATATAAACTCACAAAGTCCATGGTGCTGAGCTAGCTCATTAAGCCCTGAAATTTCATTTTTATCTCAAGCAATATGAAATTGAGACCTATTTTTTCATCATGTACTAGTTTCTGAGCTCTGAGATGAGGGAACCTAGGCTTGGAAGCCCAAGTTTAAGGTTCCCACATTTGTAGAATATCACTTAGGACAATGGCAGTATAGAGAAAACACAGGAATTTGAACAGGGAAAATCATATCTGTGCAATAAAGGAAACCAGGGAGAGGTTGTGGGCCTAAAACCAGTACACTGTCTTACTCCCACTGAAGTTCACATTAGCCATGGCCGTTCCCTGTTAGAGAAGAACAACAGTGGCAGTAGAGGCTCTATGTAATTCTTGTGTTGATATCTTGCATGATTTATAGAAGAAGCTAGCGAACAGAGAAAGTTAAGATCTGACTCTCAGAGCTATAAATAAATATTTGATAGATCATCAGATGAATGTGTAGAGAAATGGATTTCAAGAGTTTTGGATTAATTCCCAGAGACTGGAACTTTTGTTTTGTGCAATGAATTTAAATGCAGCCACAGTAAGACTCATTATTTTATTCTAGTAAATGTACTATAGTAATTTTCTGAATTCTGGAATATTACCCATGAATAACACACTAATTATTTGATTAGGTCACAGCAAATATCTTTTAATGGATTAGATATAAGTTGCCATAGGAATATCAGCTTCTTGTTTAAGTATCTTAAAGTAGAATAGCATCATGTTTTCCATATTTTATACATGTATCTGTAACAAGCAGATGTGTGTTTAGAAATACAGTATAATTATCAGAGTTGAAAACAAAGGGAAAGCAAATAATAATCATCATAAAACCTGTTCCCACATTTGAATTTATCCATTTTTAAACTTTTATTTAGTAAATATAAATTTCTAAAGTACAGTTTATGGATTACAATGGCTTCTCCCCCGATAACTTCCCTCCCACCCACAATCCTCCCATCTCCTGCTGCCTCTCCCATTCCATTCACATCAAGATTAATTTTCAATTATCTTTATGTACAGATCAATTTAGTCTATATTAAGTAAAGATTTCAACAGTTTGCACCCACACAGAACAATTAAGTGTAAAATACTATTTGAGTACTAATTATAGCATTAATTCACATTGAACAACACATAAAGGACAGGGATTTACATGAGGAGTAAGTACACAGTGACTCCTGTTGTTAACTTAACAAATTGACACTCTTGTTTAAGGCATCAGTAATCTCCCTAGGCTCTAGTCATGAGTTGCCAAGGCTATGGAAGCCTTTGGGGTTCACTGACTTCGATCTTATGTCAACAAGGTCATAGTCAAAGTGGAAGTTCTCTCCTCCCTTCAGAGAATGGTACCTCCTTCTTTGATGGCCCCATTCTTTCCACTGGGATCTCATTCACAGAGATCTTTCCTTTAGGGTTTTATTTTTTCCCAGAGTGTCTTGGCTTTCCATGCCTAAAATACTCTCATGGGCTCTTCAGCCAGGTCCGAATGTCTTAAAGGCTGATTCTGAGGCCAGGGTGCTGTTTAGGACATCCTGCTTCCCATGTTGGATCATTCTCTCCCTTTTTAATTCTATCAGTTAGTGTTAGCAGAAACTACTCTAGTTTATGTGATCCCTTTGACTCGTAGGCCTATCAGTATGATCAATTGTATACTGAAGTTGATCAGTTGGACTAGTGAGATGGCATTGGTACATGTCAACTCGATGGGATTGAATTGGAATCCTGTGGCATGTTTCTAACTCCACAATTTGGGGCAAGTCTGATTGAGCATGTCCCAAATTGTACATCTCCTCCCTCTCTTATTCCTGCTATTACATTTAACAGAGTTCACTTTTCAGTTGAATTTAAATACCTAAGAATAATTGTGTGTCAATTAAAGAGTTCAACCAATAGTTTTAAGTAGATCAAAAAAGTACTTAAAGTGATAATGTTTTAACTTGTAGATCAACAGTAAGGACAAGGGCTGATCAAGTCACTGTTTCTTATAGTATCCATTTCACTTCACCATGTTTCCTTTTTTGTGCTCGGTTAGTTGTCACCAATCAGGGGGAACATATGATATTTGTCCCTTTGGGACTTGCTTAATTCACTGAGCATGATGTTTTCCAGATTCCTCCCTTTGTTGCAAATGACCAGATCTCATTTTTTTTACTGCTGTATAGTATTCAATGGAGTACATGCCCCATAATTTCTTTATCCAGTCTACTGTTGATGGGCATTTGGGTTGATTCCAGGCTCTAGCTATTGTGAATTGAGCTGAAATAAAAATTCATCTATTTTTAACACATGCCTTTCAAATATGAGTTTGAAACCCTAAAATTTAACCACTAGAGTTCCACTTCATTAGAGTGTGGTTGAAGATGAATTCTTTTGTGTCATGCATTTTGTCTTGAGAGTGAAGCAATTACTCAGGAAACATATAAATCATTCTTCTTGTTTCTTTTTATATCTCAAAGAAACATTTTATTTAATGAGTACAAATCTCATCAGTACAACTTTAGGAATATAGTGATTCTTCTCACTATGCTGCCCTCCCTCCTCCACTCTCATCCCACTCCTCCTCCCTTGCTCATTCCAAGTTCCATTATCCTTTAAGATACATTTTAATTTAACTTTATACATAGAAGACCAACTTTTACGAAGTAGATTTCAACAATTTACACATACAAACAAACACACACAGACAAACACACACACAAACCGAGAACTAGTTTTACAGTTAATTCTCATAATCCAATTCATTGCACAGTATGTGCACAGTGACTCCTGTTGTTAATTTAACAACTAACACTCTTATGTGTGATACCAATGATCACCCAAAACTCTTGCCATGAGCTGCCTAGGTTATAGAAGCTACAAAGGCTATAGTAGCCTCTGTATCCAAAATCTGTATCAGTATCTAGACAAGTCCACAAGCAAAGTTGAAGTACTCTCCACCTGTCAGACAAAAGTACATCCTTCTTTTATAGCCACTTCTTTCCACTGGGGTCTCTCTCACAGAGATCCTTTATGTAGAACATTTTTTACCACATTGTCTTGGCTTTTGATGCTTGAATTGCTCTCATGCGACTTTAACCTGACCAGAATGCCTTATGGGCTGATTCTGAAGACAGAGTGTTATTTAATGTGATTCTCAATCTATGTGTCTGCTCTGTGTACTGCTTCCCATGTTGGAATATTCTCTCCTTTTTAATTCCATTTATTATTACCAGACATTTCATATTATTTATATGATCCATTTAACATATAATCCTATCTATATTATCAATTTAACACTTAATATGTTCACTTTAACAATTAAGATGACATTTTTTTACTATCCAGTTTGATGGGATTTGAAGTCCCATACCACGATTTTAAACTGTACCTTTAGAAGTAAACTGTAGGAAAGTATGCAGGACAATAGAACTTCACAGTTACAAAATTCCTCCTTCCTGTGTTATTCCAAACATTATGCTTAATGAGATTTATTTTCAATTGACTTTATAAACCTCCACTGTGATACGGCCTTGACTAAACAAGTTCAGAGTTGGTGAACTCAAGGGGCTCCCATAGCCTAGACAGCTCATGGCAAGAGCCTCAGATGATTGCTGACATCATAAATAAGAGTGCCAATTGTTAAATCAACAATGGGAGTCACTGGGTACATGCTCCCCATGTAGGATCTCTGTCCTTAATGTGCTTTACTATGAAACTTAAAAACAACAATACTAGTTGAACAATACCCTATACCTTGTGCAGTTGTGTGAATGCAGGCTGTTGAAATCCTTGCTTAGTATATACTAAGTTGATTTCTGTCTATGAAGGTAATTGAAAATGAAACTCAATGAAGAGCAGGATGGGAGAGGGAGTGGGAGAGGGAAGGGTCACAGGAGGGAGGGAGGTTGGGGGGGGAAGCCACAATACAAAAGTTGCACTTTGTAAATTCACATTTATTAAATAAAAAAATAAACACATGATTAACTCAATGTTAAGAAAGAGTTCAACAAATAGTATGACAGATAGAAAAAAAAAAAAAACTCTTTCTCAACAGTCAAGACCAAAGCTTTTCAATCATTGCTTCTCAAAGTGTCAATCTCAATTTTACAGATTTTCTTTTAGGTGCTCTGTTAGTTATCACAGATCAAGGAAAACATGTGGTATTAGTATATTGGGAGTGTCTTATTTCACTCAGTATGTTTTCCAGATTCATTCATTTTGTTGCAAATGAATGGATTTCATTGTTTTTATCCATTGTGTAGTATACAATAGAGTATATATCCCATAATTTCCTTATCCAGTCTTTAGTTGTAAGGCATTTAGGTCAATTCCATGTCTTAGCTATTGTGAATGCAGCTTTAATAAACATCGAGGTAACATTTTTCATTTGCTGATTTCATTTCCATTGGGTAAATTCCCAGGAGTGAAATGGCTGGGACCTCTGGTAGGTCTATATTCAGATTTCTGAGCTATCTCCAAACGGTCTTTCATAGTGGCTTTACAAGTTTACATTCCCACCAGCAATGGGTTGGGGTACCTTTTGCCTCACATTCTCATCAGCATTTGCTGCTTGTTGATTTCTGTATGAAAGCAATTCTAACTGGAATGAGGTGAAACCTCACTGTGTTCTTTTTAAAGATTTATTGAAATTATTTGAAAGACAGAGTTACAGAGAGAGGTAGAGACAGAGATAGAGGTCTTCCACCTGATGGTTCACTCCCCAGATGGCTGCAATGCCTAGAGCTGTGCTGATCCGAAGCCAGGAACTTCTTCAGGGTCTCCCACATGGGTGCAGGTTCCCAAGGATGTAGGCCATATTCTATTTTTTCCCAGGCCATAGCAGAGAGCTGTATAGAAAGAGGAGCAGCTGGGACTAGAAACGGTACCCATATGGGATGCTTGCACTTCAGGCCAGGGATTTAACCCACAGCACCACAGTGCCAGCCACATCACTGTGGTTTTAATTTGCATTTCCTTGATGGCTAGTGATTCTAGACACTTTTTATTTGTCTCTTTGCCATCTGGATTTCCTATTTTGAAAAATATCTATTTAAATGCTTGGCCCATTTCTTCACTGGGTTGTTTGTTTCATTGTTGTGGAGTTTCTTGATCTCTTTATATATCCTGGTTATAAATCTTTCATCAGCTGCATAGTTTACAAATAATTTCTCCCATTCTATCAGTTGCCTCTTCACTTTCTGAGTGTAATCCCATTTGTTAATTATGGCTTTGATTACCAGTGCCTCTGGTTTCTTTTCTAAGAACTCTTTGCCTGAGCCAATTATCTTTCTGGATTTCCCCAATGTTCTTTAATAATATGGTGTTATCAGTTCATAGATTTAAGTCTTTGATCATTTTGAATGGATATTTGTGTATGGTGTAAAGTAGGGGTTTTGCTTCATATTTTTGCATGGGGAAATTCGGTTTTCCCAGCACCACTTGCTGAAGTGACTGTCCTTACTCCAGGGATGTGTTTATGCTCTTTGGTTGAATATAAGTTGGTTGAGATGCTTGGATTGACTTCTGGTGGGTTTTGTTGTTTGTTTGTTTGTTCGTTTTGTCTACCCATCTTGTTTTCACCATTACTAGGCTGCTTTTATTATAACTGCCTTGAAGCATGTCTTGAGACCTTGTATTGTGATGCCTCTGGCTTTGTTTTTGTTCTATAATATTGCTTAGCTATGCAAGGTCTCCTGTGTTTCTTCATCATTTTTCTAGATCTTAGAAGAATATCTTTGCTATTTTGATTGGTATCACATTGAATTTCTAAATTGCTTTTTGAATAATGGACATTTTGATGATATTGCTTCTTATAATTCATGAACATGGATTTTTTTTCCATTTTGTATCTTCTATTTCTTTTTTAGTGTTTTATAATTCACATCATAAAGATCTTTGGCATTGTTGGTGAAATTTGCTCCATGCTATGGTGAATGGGAACGATCTGAGAAGTTCTTTCTTTTTTTTTAACTTTTATTTAATGAATATAAATTTCCAAAGTAAGCTTATGGATTACAATGGCTTTCCCCCCATATCATCTCTCCCACCCGCATCCCTCCCCTTTCCCACTCCCTCTCCCCTTCCATTCACATCAAGATTCATTTTTGATTCTCTTTATATACAGAAGATCAGCTTAGTATACATTAAGTAAAGATTTCAACAGTTTGCTCCCACACAAACATAAAGTGAAAAAATAATAGATGCTTTTTAAATGATGATGAAATCAGATCAGACCTATTGTCATGTTTAATCCCAGTGAGAGTCAAGTTGGGAATTGATAATTTCTTTTTTTTTTTTTTACAGAAGATCAATTTAGTATACATTAAGTAAAGATTTCAACAGTTTGCACCCCAATAGAAACACAAAGCGAAATATACTGTTTGAGTACTCGTTATAGCATTAAGTCTCAATGTACAGCACATTGAGGACAGAGATCCCACATGAGGAGTAAGTGCACAGTGACTCCTGTTGTTGACTTTACCAATTGACACTCCTGTTTATGGCATCAGTAATCTCCCTAGGCACCAGTCATGAGTTTCGAAGGCTATGGAAGCCTTTTGAGTTCTCTGACTCTTATCTTGTTTAGACAAGGTCATAGTCAAAGTGGAGGTTCTCTCCTCCCTTCAGAGAAAGGTACCTCCTTCTTTGAAGACCTGTTCTTTCCACTGGGATCTCCCTCACAGAGATCTTTCATTTAGTTTTTTTTTTTTTTTTTTTGGCAGAGTGCCTTGGCTTTCCATGCCTGAAATACTCTCATGGGCTTTTCAGCCAGATCCGAATGCCTTTAGGGCTGATTCTGAGGCCAGAGTGCTGTTTAGGACATCCACCATTCTATGGGTCTGCTGAGTATCTCGCTTCCCATGTTGGATCACTCTCCCCTTTATTTATTCTATCAGTTAGTATTAGCAGGTACTAGACTTGTTTATGTGCTTCCTTTGACACTTAGTCCTTTCATTATGATCAATTGTGAACTGAAATTGATCACTTGGACTGGTGAGATGGCATTAGTACATGCCACCTTGATGGGATTAAATTGGAGTCCCCAGGTATGTTTCTAACTCTACCATTTGGGGCTTGAGCATGTCCCAAATTGTACATCTCTTCCCTCTCTAATTCCCACTCTTATGTTTAACAGGGATCACATTTCAGTTAAATTTCAACACTTAAGAATAACTGTGTATTAATTACAGAATTAAACCAGTCATATTAAGTAGAACAGACAAAAAAAATACTAAGAGGGATAATGTATTAAGTTGTTCATTAACAGTCAGGGCTATGCTGATCAAGTCACCGTTTCCCATAGTGTCCATTTCACTTCAGGAGGTTTCCTTTTTGGTGTTCAGTCAGTTGTCACCGATCAGGGAGAACGTATGGTATTTGTCCCTTTGGGACTGGCTTATTTCACTCAGCATGATGTGTTCCAGATTCCTCCATTTTGTTGCAAATGACTGGATTTCGTTGTTTCTTACTGCGGTATAGTATTCTAAAGAGTACATATCCCATAATTTCTTTATCCAGTCTACCGTTGATGGGCATTTAGGTTGGTTCCAGGTCTTGGCTATTGTGAATTGATCTGCATTAAACATTAGGGTGCAGACCGCTTTTTTGTTTGCCAATTTAAATTCCTTTGGGTAAATTCCAAGGAGTGGGATGGCTGGGTCGAACGGTAGGGTTATCTTCAGGTTTCTGAGGAATCTCCAGACTGACTTCCATAGTGGCTTGACCAGTTTGCATTCCCACCAACAGTGGGTTAGTGTCCCTTTTTCCCCACATCCTCGCCAGCATCTGTTGTAGGTAGATTTCTGCATGTGAGCCATTCTAACCGGGGTGAGGTGAAACCTCATTGTGGTTTTGATTTGCATTTCCCTGATTGCTAGTGACCTTGAACAGTTTTTCATGTGCCTGTTGGCCATTTGGATTTCCTCTTTTGAAAATTGTCTATTGAGGTCCTTGGCCCATCTCTTAAGTGGGTTGTTGGTTTTGTTTTTGTGGAGTTTCTTGATCTCTTTGTAGATTCTGGTTATTAACCCTTTATCTGTTGCATAGTTTGCAAATATTTCTTCCCATTCTGTCGGTTGTCTCTTCACTCTCCTGACTGTTTCTTTTGCAGTACAGAAACTTCTCAATTTGATGCAATCCCAATAGTTGATTTTGGCTTTGACTGCCTGTGCCTCCTGGGTCTTTTCCAGAAATTCTTTGCCTGTGCCAATATCTTGAACGGTTTTTCCAATGTTCTCTAATAATTTGATGGTGTCAGGTCGTAGATTTAAGTCTTTAATCCATGTTGAGTGAATTTTTGTGTAACGTGAAAGGTAGGGGTCTTGCTTCATGATTCTGCACGTGGAAATCCAGTTTTCCCAGCACCATTTATTGAATAGACTGTCCTTGCTCCAGGAATTAGTTTTAGATCCTTGATCAAATATAAGTTGGCTGTAGATGTTTGGGTTGATTTCTGGTGTTTCAATTCTGTTCCATTGGTCTATCCATCTGTTTCTGTACCAGTACCATGCTGTTTTTATTACAACTGCCCTGTAGTATGTCCTGAAATCTGGTATTGTGATGCCTCCGGCTTTGTTTTTGTTGTACAAGATGGCTTTAGCTATTTGAGGTCTCTTTTGCCTGCATATAAATTTCAGCCTCATTTTTTCCATATCTGAGAAGAATGTCTTCGGTATCTTGATTGGTATTGCATTGAATCTATAAATTGCTTTTGGGAGAATGGACATTTTGATGATATTGATTCTTCCACTCCATGAGCATGGAAGATTTTTCCATTTCTTGGTATCCTCTTCTATTTCTTTCTTTAAAGTTTTGTAATTTTCATCGTAGAGTTCATTAACGTCCTTGGTTAAGTTTATTCCAAGGTACTTGATTGTTTTTGTAGCTATTGTGAATGGGATTGATCTTAGAAGTTCTTCCTCAGCCATGGCATTGTCTGTGTATACAAAGGCTGTTGATTTTTGTGCATTGATTTTATACCCTGCTTCTTTGCCAAAAACATGCCATTGTGTATACAATCTGTGTATACAAAGGCTGTTTTAATGCCTGTGTATTGGTTGTATATCCTCCTGCATTACCAAACTCTTCCATGAGTTCACATAATCTCTGGGAGGAGTCTTTTGGATCCATCTGCAAATAGAGATGTCATCTGCAAATAGAGATAGTTTGACTTTCTCTTTACCAATTGGTGTCCCTTGATTTCTTTTTCTGGCTAATGGCTCTGGTTAAATCTTCCAGGATTATACTGAATAGCAATGTTGAGCATGGGCATCCTTGTCTAGTTCCAGATCTCAGTGAGAATGCTTCTAACTTTTCCTCATTCAAAGGGATGCTGACTATATTTTTGTCATAAATTTCCTTGATTGTGTCAAGAGATTTTCCTCTGTACTCAATTTGCTCAGTTTACATCATGAAAGGGTGTTCTATATTATCAAATGCTTTCTCTGCATATAGAGATTTGGTTTTTGTTCTTAAATTTGTTAATGTGATGTATCACATTGATTGATTTGCAAATATTGAACCATCCATGCATACCAAGGATAAATTCCAGTTGGTCTGGGTGAATGATCTTTAGATGTGTAGTTGGATTCCGTTGACTAGAATTTTATTAAGGGCTTTTGCATCTATTTGATTTAGGGAAATTGGTGTGTAGTTCTCTTTCTCTATTGTGTCTTTTTCTGTGTTTAGAAATTAAGGTGATGCTGGCTGCATAGAAAGATTTTGTGAAAATTCCACTCTTTCAATTGTTTTGAATAACTTGAGAAGAATTGATATTGGTTCTCTTTTAAATTTCTGTTAAAATTCAGCAGTGAAGCCATCGGGACCTCAGCTTTTCTTTATTGAGAGGGTCTTTATTATTGGTTCAATTTTCATCTTGGAAATTTGTCTGTTCAGGTTTCCTGTGTATTCATTGCTCAATGTAGCTAAGTTGTTTCCAGGAACCTGTCCATTTAATTTATGTTTCTAGCTTGTTGACATGCAGCACTTTGTACTAATTTCTTGTTATTCACTTTATGGTGTCTGTTGTTACATTTCCTTTTTCATCTCCAGTTTTATTAATTTGCATCTTTTTTTGGTTAGTTGCCCAATTATGTGTCAATTTTATATATTTTTTAAAGTAAACAGCTCTTTTTTTAAGGCAGAGTGGACAGTGAGAGAGAGAGCCAAAGAGAAAGTTCTTCCTTTGCCATTGATTCGCCCTCCAATGGCCACCATGGCAGGCATGCTGTAGCCGGTACACTGCGCTGATCTGAAGGCAGGAGCCAGGTGCTTATCCTGGTCACCCATGGGGTGCAGGACCCAAGCACGTGGGCCATCCTCCACTGCACTGCCTGGCCATAGCAGAGAGCTAGCCTGGAAGAGGGGTAACTGGGACAGAATCCAGTGCCCTGACCAGGACTAGAATCCGGTGTGCTGGCGCCGCTAGGTGGAGGATTAGCCTATTGAGCCACGGCGCCGTCCACAGCTCTTTATTTTGCTGATCTTTTATATTGTTTTTTTGGATTCATTTTTTAAATTTCCTAATTTTGATATTTCTTTCTCCTATTAGTTTGGGTTTTGTTTGCTCATTTTCTAGATCCTTGAGATGCATTGATAGCTCATTTATTTTTTTTGTATTTCCAGTTTCTTGATATAGGCACCAATTGTTACAAACTTTCCTCTTAACATTGCTTTTGCTGTACACTATAAGTTTTGATATTTTATTGTTGTTTCATTTGTTTCCAGAAATTTTTTATTTCAATTTTAATTTCTTCTATGACCCACTGTTTATTCTGGAGCATATTGTTCAGTCTCCATATGTTTGCATATGTTTCAGAGATTGTTAAGTTGCTCATTTCCAGCATCATCCCATTGTGGTGTGAGAAGAAGTGCAGTATGATTTTGTTTTTTTTTTTGGAATTTGCTGATGTTTGCTTTATGGCCTAGCATGTGGTCAATCCTAGAAAAAGTTCCATACACTCCTGAGAATAATATGGATTGTGGAACTGTAAGATGAAAATTTCTGTAGATACCTATTAGATCCATTTGGTCTATAGTGTTGATTACCTCTGCTGTTTCCTTGCTGAATTTCTGTCTGGTGGATCTGTCCATTCCTGAATGTGGGGTATTGAAGTCCCCCATTTCTATTATGTTTGAATCTATGTCTCCCTTTTATTCCTCTAACATTTGTTTTAAATAGTCAGGTGCCCTGTAATTAGGTGCATATGCATTTATAATAGTGATATACCCTCCCAGCATGTAGGATTTCTGATGAGAAGTCCGTTCTCATTCTAACTGGAGATCCTTGAGATAAATCTAAAGTTTCTCTTCTGAAGATTTTAGAATCTTTTCTTTATGTTTTACTGTGGAAAGTTTGATTAAAATCTATCATGGTGAATATATTTTCTGGTCATATCTTTTAGGAGTTCTATGTGCTCCTCGTACTTAAATGTCCCTTTATTTCTCCAAATTAGGGAAGTTTTCTGTTATTATTTCACTAAAAAGGCCTTCTAATCCATCCGATCTTTGCAAAACTTCAGAAATTCCTAGAACTTTTATGTTGGGTCATTTGATAGTATCTATAATTTACCAACAGTGTATTTTAACTTTCTAATTTCTTCTTCTATTTGATCTCTCTAAATGATATCCTTTTTTTGTCTTCTAAGTCAGATATTCTTTCTTTTGATTCACAGATTCTTTTGTTAAGGCTTTCCACTGCATTTTCTAATTTGAACTATTGACTTCTTTATTTCAAAGATTTCATTTTGATTTCTCCTTAAGTTCTCAATTTCATGGGCGAAAATTTCTTTCATGTCATGTATAGATTTTATTAGGTCATGCATTTTCTTTTTTTTTTAACTTTTATTTAATGAATATAAATTTCCAAAGAACAGAATATTGATTACAATGGCTTCCCCCCATAATGTCCCTCCAACTCGCAACCCTCCGCTTATCCACTCCCTCTCCCCTTCCATTCATATCAAGATTCATTTTCGATTCTCTTTATATACAGATCAGTTTAGCATACATTAAGTAAAGATTTCAACAGTTTGCTCCCACACAGAAGCATAAAGTGAAAAATACTGTTTGAGTACTAGTTATAGCATTAAATCTCAATGTACAGCACACTAAGGACAAAGATCCTACATGAGGAGTGAGTGCACAGTGTCTCCTGTTGTTGAATTAACAAATTGACACTCTTGTTTATGGCATCAGTAATCACCCTAGGCTCTTGTCATGAGTTGCCAAGGCTATGGAAGCCCCCTGAGTTCACTGACTCTGATCATATTTAGACAAGGCCATGGTCAAAGTGGAAGTTCTCTCCTCCCTTCAGAGAAAGGTACCTCCTTCTTTGATGACCCATTCTTTCCACTGGGATCTCATTCACAGAGATCTTTCATTTAGGTTTTCTTTTTTTCCCCCATAGTGTCTTGGCTTTCCATACCTGAAATACTCTCATGGGCATTTCAGCTTAATCCGCATGCCTTAAGGGCTGATTATAAGGCCAGAGTGCTGTTTAGGACATCTGCCATTCTATGAGTCTGCTGTGTATCTCACTTGCAATGTTGGAACGTTCTCCCCTTTTTTATTCTCTCAGTGTTTGCAGACACTATTCTTGTTTATGTGATCCCTTTGTTTCTTAGTCCTATCATTATGATCAATTGTGAACAGAAATTGATCACTGGGACTAGTGAGATGGCATTGCTACATGCCACCTCGATGGGATTGAATTCGAATCCCCTGGTATGTTTCTAACTCTACTGTTTGAGGTAAGTCAGCTTGAGCATGTCCCAAATTGCACATCTCTTCCCTCTCTTATTCCCACTCTTATATTTAACAGCAATCACTTTTCAGTTAAGTTTTAGCACTTAAGAAGAATTGTGTATTGATTACAGTATTCAACCAAAAGTATTAAGTAGAACAAACAAAAAAAATACTAAGAGGGATAACATATTAAACTGCTCATCAACAGTCAGGGTGAGGGCTGATCAAGTCACCGTTTCTCATAGTGTTCATTTCACTTTAACAGGTTTCCTTTTGGGTGCTCATTAGTTGTCACCTATCAAGGAGAACAAGTGGTATTTGTCCCTTTGGGATTGGCTTATTTCACTCAACATAATGTTTTCCAAATTCCTAACAGGGATCACTTTTCAGTTAAAATTTAAACACCTAAGAATAATTGTGTGTTAATTACAGAGTTCAACCAATGGTACGAGAACAAAAAAAATACTAAAATGAATAAAGTATTACATTGTACATCAACCGTCAGGACAAGAGGTGATCAAGTCACTGTTTCTCATAGTGTCCATTTCACTTCAACAAGTTTCCCCTTTGGTGCTCAGCTAGTTGTCCCCGATCAGGGAGAACATATGATATTTGTCCCTTTGGGCCTGGTTTAATTCACTCAGCATGATGTTTTCCAAATTCCTCCATCTTGTTGCGAATGACTGGGTTTCGTTGTTTTTGACTGCTGTATAGTATTCTATAGAGTACATTTTGGAATTTACCCAAAGGAAATGAAATCAGCAAACAAAAAAGCAGTCTACACCTTAATGTTTATTGCAGCTCAATTCACAATAGCTAAGACCTGGAACCAACCCAAATGCCCATCAACAGTAGACTGGATGATGACCTGTTGTTTCCACTGGGATCTCACTCATGGTGATCTTTCCTTTAGGTTTTTTTTTTCCCCAGAGTGTCTTGGCTTTCCATGCCTGAAATACTCCCCTTTGCAGCTCCCTCTCCCCTTCCATTCACAAGAAAATTCATTTTCCATTCTCTTTATATACAGGAGATTAATTTAGTATATATTAAGTAAAGGTTTCAACAGTTTGCACCCACATAGAAACACAAAGTGAAAAATACTGTTTGAGTACTAGTTATAGCATTAAATCACAACGTACAGCCCAATAAGGACAGAGATCCTACATGAGGAGTAAGTGCACAGTGATTACTGTTGTTGACTTAACAAATTGACACTCTTGTTTATGGTGTCAGTAATCTCCCTAGGCTCTTGTCATGAGTCGCCAAGGCTATGGAAGCCTTTTGAGTTCATCAACTCTGATTTTATTTAGACAAGGTCACAGTCAAACTAGAAGTTCACTCCTCCATTAAGAGAAAGGCACCTCTTCTTTGATGGCCTGTTCTTTCTACTGGGATCTCACTTGCAGAGATCTTTCATTTAGGTCCTTTTTTATTTTATTGTTTTGCTCGAGTGTCTTGGTTTTCCATGCCTAACATACTCTCATGGGCTATTCAGCCTGATCAAAATGCCTTATGGGCTGATTCTGAGGCGACAGTGTTGTTTAGGACATCTGCCATTCTATGAGTCTGCTGTGATCCTATGTTGGATCGTTCTCTCCCTTTTTTATTCTATCAGTTTGTATGAGCAGACATTAGTCTTTTTTTAAAACTTTTATTTAATGAATATAAATTTCCAAAGTACAGCTTATGGAGTACAATGGCTTCCCCCCATAACTTCCCTCCCACCCACAACCCTCCCCTTTCCCACTCTATCTCCCCTTCCATTCACATCAAGATTCATTTTCAATTCTCTTTATATACAGAAGATCAGTTTAGCATATATTAAGTAAAGGTTTCAACAGTTTGCACCCACATAGAAACACAAAGTGAAAAATATTGTTTGAGTACTAGTTATAGCATTAAATCACAATGTACAGCACACTAATTACAGAGATCCTACATGAGGAGTAAGTGCACAGTGACTCCTGTTGTTGACCTAACAAATTGACACTCTTGTTTATGGCATCAGTAATCACCCTAGGCTCTTGTCATGAGTTGCCAAGGCTATGGAAGCCTTTTGAGCTCACCAATTCTTATCTTATTTAGACAAGATCGTAGTCAAAGTGGAAGTTCTCTCCTCCCTTCAGAGAAAGGTACCTCCTTCTTTGATGACCCATTCTTTCCACTGGGATCTCAATCGTGGAGATCTTTCATTTAGGTTTTTTTCCCCCCATAGTGTCTTGGCTTTCCATGCCTGAAATACTCTCATGGGCTTTTCAGCCAGATCCGTGTGCTTTATGGACTGATTCTGAGGCCAGAGTGCTATTTAGGACATCTGCCATTCTATGAGTCTGCTGTGTATCTCGCTTGCAATGTTGGATTGTTCTCTCCTTTTTTATTCTCTCAGTGTTTGCAGACACTATTCTTGTTTATGTGATCCCTTTGGCTCTTAGTCTTATCATTATGATCAATTGTGAACAGAAATTGATCACTGGGACTAGTGAGATGGCATTGCTACATGCCACCTCGATGGGATTGAATTCGAATCCCCTGGTATGTTTCTAACTCTACTGTTTGAGGCAATTCAGCTTGAGCATGTGCAAATTGCAACTCTCTTCCCTCTCTTATTCCCACTCTTATATTTAACAGAGATCAATTTTCAGTTATGTTTCAACACCTAAGAATAACTGTGTATTGATTATTCACCCAAAAATATTAAGTAGAACAAACTCAAAAATTACTAAGAGGGATAATGTATTAAATTGTTCATCAACAGTCAGGGTAAGGGATGATCAAGTCACCATTTCTCATAGTGTTCATTTCTCTTTAACAGGTTTCCTTTTTGGTGCTCAGTTACTTGTCTATGATCAGGGAAAACATATGATGTTTGTCCGTTTGGGACTGGCTTATTTCATTCAGCTTAATGTTTTCCAGATTCCTCCATCTTGTTGCAAATGACCTGATTTTGTTGTTTTTGACTGCTGTATAGTATTCTATAGAGTATATGTCCCATAGTTTCTTTATCCAGTCTACTGTTGATGGGCATTTGGGTAGTTCCTGGTCGTAGCTATTGTGAATTCAGCTGCAATAAACATTAATGTGTGGACAGCTTGCTTGTTTGCCAATTTCATTACCTTTGGGTAAATTCCAAGGAGTTGGATGGCTGGGTTGAATTGTAGGGTTATATTCAGGTTTCTGAGGAATCTCCAGACTGACTTCCATAGTGGCTTAACCAATTGGCATTCCCACCAACAGTGGGTTAGTGTCCCTTTTTCCCCACATCCTCTTCAGCATCTATTGTTGGTAGATTTCTGCATGTGAACTACTCTAACTGGCATGAGGTGAAACCTCATTGTGGTTTTGACTTGCATTTTCCTGATTGCTAGTGATCTTTAACATTTTTTCATGTGTCTGTTGGCCATTTGGATTTCCTCTTTTGAAAAATGTCTATTGAGGTCCTTGGTGCATCTCTTATGTGCGTTGTTTGTTTTGATGTTGTGGAGTTTCTTGGTTTCTTTGTAGATTCTTGTTATCAATCCTTTATCTGTTGCATAGTTTGCAAATATTTTTTCCCATTCTGTCGGTTGCCTCTTCACTTTCCTGACTGTTTCTTTTGCAGTACAAAAACTTATCAATTTGAGGCAATCCCAAATGTTAATTTTGGCTTTGACTGCCTGTGCTTCTGGGATATTTTCCAAGAAGTCTTTGCCGTACCTATATATTGAAGGGTTTATCCAATGCTCTCTAATATTTTGATGGTGTGGGTTCATCGATTTAAGTCTTTAATCCATGTTGAGTGAATTTTTGTGTAAGGTGGATGGTAGGCGTCTTGCTTCATGATTCTGCATGTGGAAATCCAGTTTTCCCAGCACCATTTATTGAATAGACTGTCCTTACTCCAGGGATTGGTTTTGGATCCTTGATCAAATATAAGTTGGCTGTAGATGTTTGGATTGATTTCTGGTGTTTCAATTCTGTTCCATTGGTCTATCCATCTGTTTCTGTACCAGTACCATGCTGTTTTGATTACAACTGCCTTGTAGTATGTCCTGAAATCTGGTATTGTGATGCCTCCGGCTTTGTTTTTGTTGTACAAGATTGCTTTAGCTATTCGAGGTCTCCTGTGTCTCCATATGCATTTCAGCATCAGTTTTTCCGGATCTGACAAGAATGTCTTCGGTATCTTGGTTGGTTTTGCATTGAATGTATAAATTGCTTTTGGGAGAATGGACATTTTGATGATATTGATTCTTCCACTCCATGAGCATGGAAGATTTTCCCATTTTTTGGTATCCTCTTCTATTTCTTTCTTTAAGGTTTTGTAATTTTCATCGTAGAGTTCCTTAACGTCCTTGGTTAAGTTTACTCCAAGGTATTTGATTGTTTTTGTAGCTATTGTGAATGGGATTGATCTTAGAAGTTCTTCCTCAGCCATGGCATTGTCTGTGTATACAAAGGCTGTTGATTTTTGTGCATTCATTTTATACCCTGCTACTTTGCCAAACTCTTCTATGAGTTCCAATAGTCTCTTAGTAGAGTTCCTTGGAATCGTATCATCTGCGAAAAGGGATAGTTTGAGTTCTTCCTTCCCAATTTGTATCCCTTTAATTTCTTTTTCTTGCCTAATAGCTCTGGCTAAAACTTCGACAATTATATTGAATAGTAGTGGTGAGAGTGGGCATCCCTGTCTGATGCCAGATCTCAGTGGAAATGCTTCCAACTTTTCCCCATTCAATAGGATGTGGGCCATGTGTTTAAATAAATTGCTTTGATTGTATTGAGGAATGTTCCTTCCATACCCAGTTTGCTTAGAGTTTTCACCATGAAAGGGTGTTGTACTTTATCAAATGCTTTCTCTGCATCTAATGAAATAATCATATGGTTTTTCTTCTGCAGTCTGTTAATGTGGTGTATCAAGTTGATTGTTTTCTGCACATTGAACCATCCCTGAATGCCAGTGATAAATCCCACTTGGTCCAGGTAGATGATCTTTCTGATGTGTTGTTGCATTCTATTGGCCAGAATTTTATTGAGGATTTTTGCATCTATGTTCATCAGGGATATGGGCCTGTAATTCTCTTTCTTCTTTTTCTTTTTTTTTTTTTGACAGGAGAGTGGACAGTGAGTGAGAGACAGAGAGAAAGGTCTTCCTTTTGCCATTGGTTCACCCTCCAATGGCCGCCGCAGCTGGCACACTGTGGCTGGTGGACTGTGGGGAGCCATTGCACGGCGCCCTAAAGATGGCGCCGGCTCCTTTCTCCCGGAAGGACTGGCGAGAAACAAACATCTCCTAATAAGGAGATGGTTGAGCTCCCTTCTGGCTTCCGCATTGCTGTACCTATCAATCCTTGCCACTTGGCTGCTTTTGATTGGTGTGCTGATGGCTATAAGAGGGATGGGAGAGGGAAGGAGGCGGAAGAAGAAGCTTGTTCAAGGTTCCTGAATAAACTGCTTGAAGAAGAGTTCGGGTTGCGTCTTCCTTGCTGGTCGAGGGACGTGACAACTGGTGGCCCGTACGGGGAACCATCTCAAACGCGAACTCAGAACTTCCTGCAGTCATGGCAGCGCTGGTAAGTCCCCCAGGAAAATAAGGTGGGGATCCGCGATAAGAGCTGGCAGTCCTGCGACAATAGCGGGAGGATAGCTCTGCGATTAAAGCAGAGGAAGTTCTGTGACAAAAGCAGAAGGACTCTGACCCGTGGCCAGGGAAAGAGTAAAATTTTTGACGATGGGTAATTCACAGTCCCATCCAATTTTTCTGGTGCTGAATGCGCTGCTTTGAGAAAACAGTTTGAAACTTAAGCCTAGTACATTGCATAGGTTTTTACGTAACTGCGATACCATTGCACCCTGGTATGGGGTTTCGGGAAGCCTTACTATCCCTTCATGGGACAAACTAGGCAGGGATTTGGATTTTGCATTTGAACAGGGTAATCTTGAAGGGGGAGTGAGACCAATATGGAAGTTAGTGCGAGCATGCCTCGAGGATGAGCAGTGTAGTGAAGCTATTCTGAGCAGTCAAGCTGCCTTGGAGGAGCTTCAGGAAGAGCGCTCCGAGAGAGCTGCCAGTGAAAAAGGGAAAACTTTGAAGGAGAGTCAGAAAAGAACTAGGAAAAAACTGTACCCCGATCTTTCCGAGTTGCGCAGCCCCTCCTTAGTAAGTAGTACTAGTGCAGAAAGTAGCTCAGAAAGCAGCAGTGAGTCTGAAGAGTGTGGTGATAACAAAGAGTCTGGTATAAAGCAAGTACGGGAATTGAATCGGCAAATGAGGATTTCCAAAAATTACAGCCGCTGAGCCATTACCAGGTGCTCCAAATATATTTACAGATGGGTCAAAAACAGGCTGTGGGGTTTATATGGTAGAGGGTAATGACCCGGTATTTCATCAGTTTCAGCCAGGCTCACCTCAAGTTGTGGAATTAAAAATAGTTATTGAAGTCCTTAAGCAGTGCTCTTTTGCCTTTAACTTGTTGTCAGATTCCTTATATGTGGTGAACGCATTGAAGATATTGGAAACCGCAGGACCGATTAAACCTTCTAGCCCAATTGTATCCCTAATGTCAGGTGATTGCTCATTGTCTGGATGCATGGGCCGCCTGGGGGAGACCCCAGGTGCTAAAAACTGATAATGGCCCGGCCTATACATCTCAAACCTTTACCACCTTTTGCCAAAAAATGGAGGTTCAACTTGTCCATGGATTGCCGTACAATCCTCAGGGCCAGGGCATAATTGAGCGAGCACACCGCACACTGAAAGAATATCTTTTAAAACAAAAAGGGAGATGCAACAGGCCAGGAGAAAGAGAAAGGAAAAATTCCACAGGTATCTTGACCTAGAGAAAAGTCTTAATTCGATAACCCTTTCCAACTTGATGGGTTTTTCTCTTTACAGTTAATAAAAACTTAAGCAATGGGCTCATACGCTGATAATCAATTATTTTCTGTGCTGCTGTAGCTAACTTATCTAATGAGAGTTTTCATGTGTCTTGAAGGTTTCGCATTTTTCTATTGCCAGTATGAGTCTTGATTGGAAAAACTGCACCATGAAGCTGTTTACGTTATATCTTTAATGTTTGAGTGAGTACCTAACTTTGATCAGATCTAGTCCACAGCCTTGGTTAAACGTACTAATTTTTGACTAAAATGGTTTGACTCTCTGATAGTTTAAATTCTAAACCGAGTCTTTCAACTTTGGGGCTTCCAGTCGGATCCCTGGAACTCTCAAAGGATGGGACTCTAAATTTGTTAAAGTAACAGCTGTTTGAGTCAATTCAAATTATACAAAGTGTATTAAAATGTAGTAAATGATGTCAAATCTATGTTGTATTCATGTTTTTGCTTTTCAGCTAAAGTAGTCTTATAAAAATGAGAGTAAATTCTGTGTATACAAGCCTTTATGTTGTTAACTCAAGTAAGCCAATACAGATTGGTTCAGAAAATTGGGTTAATGCAAACGCCCTTTGGTTCACTTGCTCAGTTTTACATTTACATGTCTTTGATATGCTTTAAACTTGTTTCTCTTAAGGATGAAGATCTTTTCAAAGTTGTAAATATGCACTAGTGACTGTTGCTGCCCAAGTGGTGTTATCCTTATGTTACTTAAAAGCATGGAAATGTAATTTTGACTTTTAATTCAGATAATGGTGTGGTATTCATTAATAGCTCAGTGTTTTAAGTTATCCAGGCATCGGTGCTAAGTAAAATATGGAAAATGTATTATGTGTACTTTTAACATCTTAAATTTGATAAGAGAGACTTTTAAGTTTGCCAGCATGTATTCTCATAGGTTGTCCATACATGATAATTCAAGACTGTAAAAGTAACTACAGGTATAAAGTTTCAGAAGGTGTGAGCAAGTCATGAAAAGTTGTAAAAAGTTTACGATTTTAAAGCATTGTTTACAGAGTTTTCTATAAGTTAAATGTTAATGCCAAAATTACACTAACCTAAAGTTGAAGTCTGATCTTCTGTTATAACAATGGGATTTTTTTAAAATGTGTACTAATGTTAGTAATTATCTGGAAATGGTCTCAATTGTAAATCTTAAAATCTGTTGTTGCAAAAACTGTAACGTCTCTTTTTAACACTACTGTCTGTTAAGTTATGATTGATAAAAAGTATTGTCTTAAAAAGTTATGTTAAATATTATGATCAGATCTGGTCTAAAAGTGTTAAAATCACCCTGACTAAATGTTAAGGAATTCTATTTTGACCAGATACTCTAAGTTCTCTTGGCACCTTTAACAGACTTTCTGAAAATCAAAGTTCTAAATTCTCTGGACTTTTGGTATCTCCAGAGGGCCCCTGGAGATGTCAAAAGATATATCTCTCATCTTGCAGAGATAATAACCAATCAGGCTGTTTAGATTAAAAGTGGTGCCAAGATGTGAAATGACGCTAAACTTCAGTTATAAACGTGTTTCTTTCTAGCTGCTCCAGTCTCTGGCTCAGAAGCCAGATCCTTTAAAGAAAGACTGACAAAGTCTAAGAAGCATCCCATGGTCATGATTTGCATCACCTCAATGTCCAAACCTTAAGCTTTGGCAGATGGATGTTACCCATTTCCCTGAATTTGGTAAACTAAAATACATACATGTTTCTTTAGATACATGTTCAGGTTTTGTTTTTGCCACCCCCCAATCCAGCGAGGCTGCCAAACATCTCTCATTGCCTTCAGGCCTTTGCTGTTCTAGGAACCCCTATACAGATAAAAACTGATAATGGCCCAGCGTATACTTCCAACTCTTTTAAGCACTTCTGTACTAACTTCCACATCTCTCTTCACCGGGATTCCTTATAATCCCCAGGGACAAGGTATTGTGGAACGAGCACATGCCACATTAAAAAATTATTTACAAAAAGTAAAAAAGGGGGAATACGGAACCATGGCATATTCCCCACAAAAATGGCTATCACATGCTCTTTTCATTTTAAATTTTCTAATACTGGATAATCAAGGGAAATCTGCAGCTCATCGTCACTGGCATCCTGAAACCAAAAGACAACAAGTCTATGTGAAGTGGAAAGACCCTCTAACTGCTCAATGGTATGGACCTGACCCTGTTTTAATATGGGGACGTGGACATGTTTCTATATTCTCGATGGTTACCTGAGCGACTGGTGTGGCAAACAGACAATGTCACAAAGCAGCCTCTCTATCTTCATTATAACATTGCTGATTGGGATCGTTACTGCAGCCGTTATAACCGCCATTTCCATTGCAGCTGTGGGCGCTACAACAGCTGCTATAGCGCTCACAGGGACAGTTCAAACTGCTAATACCCTGAATAATTTGACGGCCTCCGTGGCTGCTGCTTTGGATACTCAGACATCCTTAAATGTACATATAAAGGGAGGCTTGATGATTGTTAATCGGCGTGTGGATTTGGTACAGGAGCAGGTGGATACTCTCTGGCAGCTTGCTCAGCTAGGATGTGAATGGAAATTTTCAGGGTTGTGTGTGACCTCTGTTCAGTATGATAACATGACTCAGGCAGCAAATTACTCTAAACAGTTGTCTCAGATGCTCTTGCAGAATTGGTCCACAGAATTTGACTACACCTTGAAGCAACTGTGCCTTGCCGTGGTCACCATCAACTCCACACGTGTGGATGTCTCCTTCACATCTGGATTGTCATCCTGGATCCGCACAGCCGTCTCCAACCTGAAGGAGTGGGCGGGACTTGGAGCTTTGACAGGGTTGCTGTTACTTGTTGTGTTATTTTGCCTGTGGTGTTTGTGCAGGATGAGGACAGCTCATTGGCAGGAATTGGCCATGATAGCTCAAGCCTTTTATGCCCTTGAGGCTGGACAATCGCCGCAAGCATGGCTGGCCTTCCTTGAATGCTAGGCATGGGTGCAGGGTGCGAGGCAAAGCACTGCAGAGAGAACGAGCCATTACGTTCTCTGGAAGGCAAGTCTGTCTGCATGTGGGTTGGCATCCCAGATCCCACCCCCGCGAAAAGGATGCTGTTCCAGGTGGATGCCTGGCAGTGGGGGACAGGCCCCTACCTTCTCCTGTAATCCTTAGATGCCTGGTTTTAAAACAAAAAGGGGGAACTGTGGGGAGCCATTGCACGGCGCCCTAAAGATGGCGCCGGCTCCTTTCTCCCGGAAGGACTGGCGAGAAACAAACATCTCCTAATAAGGAGATGGTTGAGCTCCCTTCTGGCTTCCGCATTGCTGTACCTATCAATCCTTGCCACTTGGCTGCTTTTGATTGGTGTGCTGATGGCTATAAGAGGGATGGGAGAGGGAAGGAGGCGGAAGAAGAAGCTTGTTCAAGGTTCCTGAATAAACTGCTTGAAGAAGAGTTCGGGTTGCGTCTTCCTTGCTGGTCGGGGACGTGACAGTGGACCACGCTGAACTGAAGGCAGGAGCCAAGTCTTATCCTGGTCTCCCATGGGGTGCAGGGCCCAAGCATTTGGGCCATCCTCCACTTCACTCCCTGGCCACAGCAGAGAGCTGGCCTGGAAGAGGGTAAACCAGGACAAAATGCACTGCCCTGACTGGGACTAGAATCCAGTGTGCTGGCGCCACAAGGTGGAGGATTATCCTAGTAAGCCATGGTGCCGGCCTGTAATTCTCTTTCAATGCTGCATCTTTTTCGAGCTTAGAAATTAAGGTGATGCTGGCTTCATAGAAAGAATATGGGAGGATTCCCTCTTTTTCAATTGTTCTGAATAGTTTGAGTAGAATTGGAGTTAGTTCTTCTTTAAATGTCTGGTAGAATTCAGCAGTGAATCCATCTGGTCCTGGACTTTTCTTTGTAGGGAGGGCCTTTACTTCTGTTTCAATTTCTGTCTCAGTTATGGGTCTGTTTAGGTTTTTGATGTCTTCCTGGTTCAATTTAGGTAGATTGCATGTGTCCAGGAATCTATCCATTTCTGATAGGTTTCCCTGTTTGCTGGCATACAGGTCCTTGTAGTAACTTCTGATGATTCTTTTTCTTTCTGTGGAGTCTCTTTTACGTTTCTGTTATCATCTCTGATTTTATTGATATGGGTCTTTTCTCTTCTTTTTTTAGTTAGTTGGGCCAATGGGGTGTAAATTTTGTTTATTTTTTCAAAAAACCAGCTCCTGGTTTGGCTGATTTTTTGTAATGTTTTTTTGGATTCAATCCTGTTGATTTCTTCTCTGATTTTAATTATTTCTCTTCTCCTAATAGATTTGAGTCTCATTTGCTTCAGAATTTCTAGATCGCTGAGATGAACTAAAAATCATCTATTTGGTACCTTTCCAGTTTATTGATGTAGGCACCTATTGATATTAACTTTCCTCTTAACACTGCTTTTGCTGTATCCCATAAGTTTTTCTTAGTGATATTGGGCTTGATTAGGCACTAGGAAACCGACTGTTCCATTCATCCAACCCTCCCAGCTGACTGGCTGTGAAATTCTGATTGAATTAACAGGAAAACCACACTCACACTCGAGGTGGAGGGAATTAATATCTTTCCCCTCAGTAGCAGGGTTCCATTTCATTTTCAAAAACACAAAATACCTCTTGGTTGTGTTGCCTGTAGATTTCTAAGCATGAAACACCAATTTGTTGTGCTTTTTATATCCTAATGGATACTCTGTCTAAACTGTTGTATGTATTGCATCAGAATACAAAATTTGGGAAGGGAGAAGGCAAAACAAACGCAGGCCCAGCAACATTTTAGGAAATTGCCGCTCAAGAACCCAAAAATTGACTGAGGCACCCAAAACCATGACAGAAAGCCAGAATTGGCACAAGACATCAGCAGTGCCCTGATTGAAAAAGAGCATTCCTCCCGTGCCCTGAAATCAACACTCCAGCCTCCCATCCAAAATTCACTACAGAAAATTCATTACAAACCATGAGAAATAAGAAAAATGTGATAAAAAAAGAAATCCAAGAGTCCTTAGTGATATTGGGCTTGACTTACTCACATGGAAACTGGCTGCTCCCAGATTCATCCACCCCTCCCAGCTGAATGGCTGTGGAATTCTGATTGATTAACATGCAAACTGCACTCACACTCGATTTGGAGGGGATTAATATCTGTCCCTCAGCAAAAGGGTTCCATTTCATTTTCCAGAACACAAAAACTCCTCTTGGTCATGTTGCCCATAGATTTCTGAGCATGAAATGCCATTTGTTGTGTTTTTTATATCCTCTTGGATACCCTGTCTAAACTCTTGTTTGTATTATGGCAGAATACAAAATTTGGGAAGGAAGAAGACAAAGTAAACTCAGACTCAGAAACAATATAGTAAATTGCAACTCAAGAAAGCAAAAATCAGCTGAGGCACCCAAAACCATGAAAGAAAGCCAGAATTGGAGGAAGCCAACTGTTGTGCACTGATTGAAAAAGACCATACCTCCCGTGCCCTGAATTACTTCTTCCTGCCTCAAAACCAAAACTCATGTTACAAAATTCAATACAAATAATGATAAATAAGAAAAATGTGAAGAATCCAAAGAAATCTAAGAGAGCTTATTGATACTGGGCTTGATTGGGCACAAGGAAACCAGCTGTTCCCAGAATCATCCACCCCTCCCAGCTGACTGGCTGTGGAATTCTGATAGATTAACATGAAAACTGAACTCACACTCGATTTGGAGGGAATTAATATCTGTCCCTCAGCAAAAGGGTTCCATTTCATTTTCCAGAACACAAAAACTCCTCTTGGTCATGTTGCCCGTAGATTTCTAAGCATGAAACGCCATTTGTTCTGTTTTTATTTCATAACAGCAACTCTGTTTAAACTCTTGTTTGTATTGATTCTGAATACAAAATTTTGGAAGGAAGAATGCAAAACAACCTCAGGCACAGCACCAATTTAGGAAATTGCCACTCAAGAACCCAAAAATTGGCTGAGGCACCCAAAACCATGACAGAAATCAGAATTGGCACAAACCATCAGCTGTGCCCTGATTGAAAAAGACCATTCTTCCCATTCCCTGAAATCCATATTCCAGCCTCCAATCCAAAGCTCACTTCAGAAAATTCATTACAAACAATGAGAAATAAGAAAAATGTGAATATCCGTCCCCTCAGCAAAAGGGTTCCATTTCACTTTCCAAAATACAAAAATCCTTGTGGTCATGTTACCCACAGATTTCTGAGCATGAAATGCCATTTGTTGTATTTTTTATATCCTCTTGGATACGCTATCTAAACTCTTGTTTGTATTGCATCAGAATACCAAATTTCGGAAGGAGGAAGACAAAACAAACTCAGACCCAGAAAATATTTAGGAAATTGCCGCTCAAGAACCCCAAAATTATCTGAGGCACCGAAAACCATGACAGAAAGCCAGAATTGGCACAAGCCATCAGCTGTGCCCTGATTGAAAAAGACCATACCTCCCATGTACTGAATAATTCTCCCAACCGCAAAACCAAAGCTCACATTAGAAAATTCTTTACAAGCCATGATAAACAAGAAAAATATGAAAAAAGCGAAAGAAATCCAAGAGTCCTTAGTGATAGTTGGCTTGATTAGGCAAAAGACAACCGGCCGTTCCCAGAATCATCCACACCTCCCAGCTGACTGGCTGTGGAATTCTGATTGAATTAACCTGAACATCACACTCACACTCGATTTGGAAGACATTAATATCTGTCCCCTCAGCAAAAGGGTTCCATTTCATTTTCCAAAACACAAAAAATCCTCTTGGCCATGTAGCCCATAGATTTCTAAGCATGAAACGCCATTTGTTGTGTTTTTATTACATAACAGCAACTCTGAACTCTTGTTTGTATTGTGTCAGAATATAAAATTTGGGAAGGAAGAAGGCAAAACAACCTCAGGCCCAGCAACAATTTAGGAAATTGCCACTCAAGAACCCAAAAATTGGCTGAGGCACCCAAAACCATGACAGAAAGCCAGAATTGGCACAAGCCATCAGCTGTGCCCTAATTGAAAAAGACCATACCTCCCATGTCCTGAATAATTCTCCCAACCGCAAAACCAAAGCTCACATTAGAAAATTCTTTACAAGCCATGATAAATAAGAAAAATGTGAAAAAAGCCAAAGAAATCCAAGAGTCCTTAGTGATATTGGGCTTGATTAGGCACAAGGAAACCTGCTGTTCCCAGATTCATCCACCCCTCCCAGCTGACTGGCTGTGGAATTTTGATTGAATTAACCTGAACATGGCACTCACACTCGATTTGTAGGGAATATCTGTCCCCTCAGCAAAAGGGCCATTTCATTTTCCAAAACACAAAAACTCCTCTTGGCCATGTTGCCCATAGATTTCTAAGCAGGAAACATGATTTGTTGTATTTTTAATACATAATGGCAACTCTGTCTAAACTATTGTTTGTATTGCATCAGAACACAAAATTTGGGAAAGAAGAAGGCAAAACGCCTCAGGCCCAGCAACAATTTAGGAAATTGCTGCTCAAGAACCCAAAAATCGGCTGAGGCGCCCAAAACCATGACAGAAAGCCAGAATTGGAGCACACCATCAGCTGTGACCTGATTGTAAAAGACCATTCCTCCCATGCCCTGAAACACATATTCCAGCCTTCAAACCGAAGCTCGCTTCAGAAAATTCATAACAAACCATGAGAAATAAGAAAAATGTGAAAAAAAAAAGAAATCGAAGAGTACTTAGTGATGCTGGGCTTGATTAGGCACAAGGAAACCGGCTGCTCCCAGATTCATCCACCCCTCCCAGCTTATTGGCTGTAGAATTCTGATTGATTCACATGAAAACCGCACTCAAAATCAATTTGGAGGGAATTAATATCTGTCTCCTCAGAAAAAGGGTTCCATTTCATTTTCCAAAACACAAAAACTCCTCCTGTTGGCCGTATTACCCATAGATTTCTAAGCATGAAATGCCGTTTCTTGTATTTTTATTTCATAACGGCAACTCTGTCTAAACTCTTGTTTGTATTGCATTAGAATACAAAATTTGGGAAGGAAGAAGTCAAAACAAACACAGACCCAGAAAACATTTAGGAAATTGCCACTCAAGAAATCAAAAATTGGCTGAGGCACCCAAAACCATGACAGAAAGCCTGAAATGGAGCAAGCCAACTGTTGTGCACTGATTGAAAAAGACCAAAACTCCCGTGTCCTGAACTAATTCTGCCAACCTTAAAACAAAATCTCACATTAGAAAATTCATTACAAACCACGATAAATAAGAAAAATGTGAAAAAAGACAAGGAAATCCAAGAGTCCTTAGTGATACTGGGCTTGATTGGGCACAAGGAAACCAGCTGTTCCCAGAATCATCCACCCCTCCCAGCTGACTGGCTGTGGAATTCTGATCGAATTAACCTGAACATGGCACTCACACTCGATTTGGAGGGAATTAATATCTGTCCCCTCAGCAAAAGGGTTCCATTTCATTTTCCAAAACACAAAAACTGCTCTTGGCCGTGTTGCCCATAGATTTCTAAGCATGAAACGCCATTTGTTGTTTTTTTATTTCATAACAGAAACTCTGTCAGAACTCTTGTTTGTATTGTGTCAGAATAAAAATTTGGGAAGGAAGAAGGCAAAACAAATTAGGCACAGCAACAATTTAGGAAATTGCCGCTCAAGAACTAAGAAATCAGCTGAGGCACCCAAAACCATCGCAGAAAGCCAGAATTGTCGCATGCCATCAGCTGAGTCCTGATTGAAAAAGACCATTCCTCCTGTGCCCTGAAATCCATATTACAGGCTGCAATCCAAAGCTCACTTCAGAAAATTCATTACAAAACATGAGAAATAAGATAAATCTTAAAATAAAGAAATCCAACTGTACCTAATGATATTGGGCTTGACTTAATCACATGGAAACCAGGTGTTATCAGATTCATCCACCCCTCCCAGCTGACTGGCTGTGAAATTATGTTTGATTAACATGAAAACCACACTCCCACTCCATTTAGAGGGAATTACTATCTGCCCCCTCACCAAAAGGGTTCCATTTCATTTTCCAAAATAAAAAACTCCTCTTAGTCATGTTGCCTGTACATTTCTGAGTATGAAATGCCATTTGTTGTGTTTTTTATATCCTCTTGGATACTCTGTCTAAACTCTTGTTTGTATTGCATCAGAATACCAAATTTGGGAAGGAAGAAGACAAAACAAACTCAGACCCAGAAAACATTTAGGAAATTGCTGCTCAAGAAACCAAAAATTGGCTGTGGCACCCAAAACCATGACCGAAAGCCAGAAATGGAGCAAGAGAACTGTTGTGCACTGATTGAAAAAGACCGTATCTCCCTTGTCGTGAACTAATTATCCCAGCCTCAAAACCAAAGCTCACAATAGAAAATTCATTACAAACCATGATAAATAAGAAAAATGTTGAAAAAGCCAAAGAAATCCAAGAGTCCTTAGTGATACTGGGTTTGATTTGGTACAAGGAAACCGGCTATTCCCAGATTCATCCACCCCACCCAGTTGACTGGCTGTGGAATTCTAATTTAATTAACCTGAGCAACGCATTCACACTTGATTTGGAGGGAATTAACATCTGTTCCCTCAGCAAAAGGGTTCCATTTCATTTTCCAAAATACAAAAACTCCTCTTGGTTGTGTTGCCTGTAGATTTCTTGGTTATGTTTCTCTTTCATAACAGCAACTCTGTCTAAACTCTTGTTGTATTGCATCAGAATACAAAATTTGGGAAGGAAGAAGGCAAAACAACCTCAGGCCCAACAACAATTTAAGAATTTGCTGCTCAAGAACCCAAAAATTGGCCGAGACACCCAAAACCATGGCAGAAATCCAGAAATGGAGCAAGCCAACAGCTGTGCCCTGATGAAAAAAACCATTCCTCCCATGCCCTGAACTCCATATTAAAGCCTCATATCCAAAGCTCATATAAAAAA
The DNA here is from genome assembly GCF_051225735.1 of Oryctolagus cuniculus. NCBI lineage: Eukaryota > Metazoa > Chordata > Mammalia > Lagomorpha > Leporidae > Oryctolagus > Oryctolagus cuniculus. The sequence goes on from NC_142877.1 coordinate 51,432,665, forward strand.
ATTCACTACAAAACATGAGAAATAAGAATAAAGTGAAAAAAGAAAACACAAAGAAATCCAAGAGCCCTTAGTGATATTGGGCTTGATTTAGTCACAAGGAAACTGGCTGTTTCTGTATTCATCCACCCTCTCCAGCAGACTGGCTGTGGAATTCTGATTGAAATAACCTGAAAACCGCACTCACATGCTATATTAGGGGGAATTAATATCTGTCCCCTAGGCAAAAGGGTTGCATTTCATTTTCCAAAACACAAAATCTCTTGGTCGTGTTGCCTGTAGATTTCTAAGCATGAAACACCAATTTCTTGTGTTTTTATATCCTAATGGATACTCTGTCTAAATTCTTGCTTGTATTGCTCAGAATACAAAATTTGGGAAGGAAGAAGGCAAAACAAACTCAGACCCAGAAAATATTTAGGAAATTGCCACTCAAGAAACAAAAAATCGGCTGAGGCACCCAAAACCATGACAGAAAGCCATAATTGGCACTTGGCATCAGCTGTGCCCTGATTGAAAAAGACCATTCCTCCCGTGTCCTGAAATCCATATTCCAGCCTCCAATCCAAAGCTCACTTCAAAAAATTCATTACAAACCATGAGAAATAAGAAAAATGTAAAAAAAAAATAAAGAAATCCAAGAGTACTTAATAATATTGGGCTTGACTTGGTCACATGGAAACTGGCTGTTCCCAGATTCATCCACCCCTCCCAGCTGACTGGCTGTTGAATTCTGATTGATAAATATGAAACCGCACTCCCACTCGATTTGGAGGGAATTAATATCTGTCCCCTCAGCAAAAGGGTTCCATTTCATTTTCCAAAACACAAAAACTCCTCTTGGTCATGTTGCCTATAGATTTCTGAGCATGAAATGCCATTTGTTTTGTTTTTATTTCATAACGGCAACTCTGTCTAAATTTTTGTTTGTATTGCATCAGAATACAAAATTTGGGAGGGAAGAAGACAAAACAATCTCAGACGCAGAAAACATTTAGGAAATTGCCATTCAAGAAACCAAAAATTGGCTGAGGCACCCAAAACCATGACAGAAAGCCAGAATTGGAGCAAGACGACAGCTGTGCACTGCTTGAAGAAGACCATACATCCTGTGTCCTGAACTAATTCTCAAGCCTCAAACCAAAGCTCACGTTAGACAATTTATTATAAACCATGATGAATAAGAAAAATTTGAAAAAAGCTAAAGAAATCCAAGAGTCCTTAGTGATACTGCGCTTGATGAGGCACAAGGAAACTGGCTGTTCCCAGATTCATCCACCCCTCACAGCAGACTGGCTGTGGAATTCTGATTGAATTAACGTTAACATCGTATTCACACTCGATTTGGAAGGCATTAATATCGGTCTCCTCTGCAAAAGGGTTCCATTTCATTTTCCAAAACACAAAAACTCCTCTTAGTTGTGTTGCCTGTATATTTCTAAGCATGAAGCGCCATTTGTTGTGTTTTTATTTCATATCGGCAATTCTGTATAAACTCTACGCTACAGCCTCTGTCTTTGTTTGTGTTTTCTGGACATTATTTATGAATATTACACTTTTGATTGCATTTTAGCATGTAACTTTTTGTTTTCTGCCGGAAAACGCTAATTATGTCCAGATCTTCCTAGAGCCTCTGTGTTTGTTTGTGTTTTCTGGAGGTTATCTACGGACTTGACGGTTTTGAATGCATTTTAGCATGTAACTTTTTGTTTTCTGCCAGCAAACACTAATTGGTTCGACATGGAGTCAAATCCTCCACACATTAGAATTTTCCTGGCAGAAAGCTTCAGAAACCCGAGCAAATATGATATTTCTGTTTATAAACATGACATTGGATGCACTTGCCAAACGGAAAGATTATGCTTTTCTCCAAAAGCACTATGATGCTGATATTTTGGTTAAATTTAACCTGAATTCCACAACACTTTGTCCGGATATGCCTGGAGGAAAGCAGAAATATCCGGTGTGTTGTGGCTATCTCAATCCCAGATCTTCCTACAGCCTCTGTGTTTGTTTGATTTTTCTGCATTTTATCTATGAATTTTACAGTTTGCAATGCTTTTTAGCATGTAAATTTTAGTTTTCTGCCGGCAAACGCTAATTGCTTCCTCATGGAGTCAGTCCTCCACACATTTGCGTATTCCTGGCAGAAAGCTGCAGAAACCGAGCAAACATGATATTTGTGTTTGTAAACATGACATTGGATCCACTTGCTGAACAGAATGCTTGTGCTTTTCTCCAAAACCACTTTGACGCTGATTTTTTGGTTAAATTTCATCCGAATTTCACAACACTTTGTCTGGATATGCCTGGAGGAAAGCAGAAATATCTGATGTGTTGTGGCCATCTCAATCCCAGATCTTGCTACAGCCTCTGTGTTTGTTTGTGTTTTCTGGATTTCATCTACGGACTTGATGGTTTTGAATGCATTTTAGCATGTAACTTTTGTTTTCTGACAGGAAGTGCTAATTGATGCCACATGAATGAAATCCTCCACACATTCAAGTGTTCTAGTCAGAAAGCTTCAGAAACCCAAGAAAACATGATATCTGAGTTTCTAAACTAAACATTGGATCGACTTGCTGAACAGAAAGATTGTGCTTTTCTCCTAAACCACTTTGATGGTGATTATTTGGTTCCATTTCACCCGAATACCACAAAACGTTTTCTGGAAATGTCTGGATAAAGCAGAAATATCCGGTGTGTTGTGGCTGTCTAAATCCCAGATGTTCTAACAGCCTCTGTGTTTGTGTTTTCTGGACATTATATATGGATGTGAGGGTTTTGAATGCATTTTAGCATGTAAATTTTAGTTTTCTACCCCCAAATACTAATTGGTTCCACATGGAGTCAAATCATCCACACATTCAAAATTTCTAGGCAGAAAGCTTCAGAAACCAGAAAAAATAGGCTTTTTTTTTTTTTTGGCAAGATGACATTGGATACACTGGCGGAAGAGAAAGATTGTGCTCTTCTCCAAAACCACTTTGATGGTAATTTTTTGGTTACATTAACCCAAATTCCAAAACACTTTGTCCGTATATGCCTGGAGGAAAGCAGAAATATCCGGTGTTTTGTGGCTATCTCAATCCCAGATCTTGATACAGCCGCTGTGTTTGTTTGTGCTTTCTGCACTTTATCTTTGCATTTTATGGTTTTGAATGCATTTTAGCATGTAAATTTTAGTTTTCTACTCCCAAACACTATTGGTTCCACATGGAGTCAAATCCTCCACACATTTGAAATTTCTAGGAAGATAGCTTCAGTATGCCAGAGAAAACATGATATTTGTGTTTCTAAACATGACATTGGATCGACTTGCTGAACGGAAAGATTGTGATTTTCTCCAAAACCACTTCGATGGTGATTTTTTGGTTACATTTCAGTCGAATTCCACAACACTTTGTCCACATATGCCTGGAGGAAAGCAGAAATATCCAGTGTATTGTGGCTATCTACATTCCAGATCTTGTTACTGCTTCTTTGTTTCTTTGTTTTTTTCTGGACTGTATCTACGGACTTGACAGTTTTGAATGCATTTTAGCGTGTAACTTTTTGTTTTCTGCCAGCAAATTCTAATTGGTTCCACATAGAGCCAAATCCTCCACACATTCGAGTTTTCCTGGCAGAAAGCCACAGAAGCACGAGGAAAAATGATATTTGTGTTTCTAAACATGACACTGGATCAACTTGCTGAACAGAAAGATTGTGCTTTTCTCCAAAAGCATTTTGATGGTGATTTTTTGGTTACATTTCACCCGAATTCCGCAAGAGTTTGTCCGGATATGCCTGGATTAAAGCAGAAATATCCGGTGTGTTGTGGCTATCTCAATCCCAGATCTGGTTAGAGCATCTGTGTTTTTTTGTGTTTCTGGATATTATCTATGGACTTTATGCTTTTGAATGCCTTTTAGAATGTAACTTTTTGTGTTCTGCCAGCAAACGCTAATTGGTTCCAGATGGAGTGAAATCCTCCACACATTCGAGATTTCCAGGCAGAAAGCTTCAGAAAGCCAAGAAAACATGATATTTGTGTTTCTAAACATGACGTTGGATCGACTTGCCGAACAAAAAGATTGTGCTTTTTTCCAAAACGAGTTTGATGGTGATTTTTTGGTTAACCTTCACACAATTTCCACAACATTTTCTCTGGATATGCCTGGAGGAAAGCAGAAATATCTGGTGTCTTGTGGCTATCTCAATCTCAGATCTTGCTATAGCCTCTGTGTTGGTTTGGGTTTTCTGGACATTCTCTATGGATTACGGTTTCAAATGCATTTTAGCATATAACTTTTAGTTTTCTGCCGGCAAACGCTAATTGGTTCCACATGGAGTCAAATCCTCCAAACATTCGAGATTTCTAGTCAGAAAGCTTCAGAAAGCCAAGAAAACATGTTATTTTTGTTTCTAAACATGACATTGGATCGACTTGCTGAACATAGGGATTATCCTTTTCTACAAAACCACTTTGACCGTGATTTTTTGGTTAAATTTCACCCGAATTCCAGAACACTTTGTCTGCATATGGCTGGAGGAAAGCAAAAATAACAGGTGTGTTGTGGCTATCTCAATACCAGTTCTTGCTACAGCCTCTATGTTTGTTTGTGTTTTCTGGACTTTATCTATGGATTTTACTGTTTTGAATGCATTAAGCATGTAACTTAGTTTTCTACCGGCAAATGCTAATTGGATCCACATGGAGTCAAATCCTCCACACATTCGAGATTTCTAGGCAGAAAGCTTCAGAAACCAGAGCAAACATGATATTTGTGTTTCTAATAATGACATTGGATCGACTTGCTGAACAGAATGCGTGTGCTTTTCTCCAAAACCACTTTGCTGTTGATTTATAGTAACGTTGCACCCGATTTCCACAAGACATTGTCAGGATATGCCTGGATGAAAGCAGAAATATCTGGTGTGTTGTGGCCAATGCAATCCCAGATCTTCCTACAACCTCTGTGTTTATTTGTGTTTTCTGGACATTTCTAAGGACTTTATGGTTTTGAATGCATTTTAGAATGTAACTTTTTGTTTTCTGTCAGCAAACACTAATTGGTTCCACATGGAGTCAAATTCTCCACACATTTGAGATTTCTTGGCAGAAAGCTTCAGAAACCCGAGCAAACATGATATTTGTGTTTCTAAACATGACATTGGATCCACTTGCCAAAGAGAAAATGTGTACTTCTCTCCAAAACCACGTTGACAGTAATTTGTGGTTAAATTTCACCAGAATTCAACAACACATTGTCCGGATATGCCTGGATGAAAGCAGAAATATCCAGTGTGTTTTGTCTATCTCAATCCCAGATCTTCCTAGAGCCTCTGTGTTTGTTTGCGTTTTTGGGACATTATGTAAGGACTTTAGGCTTTTGAATGCGTTTTAGCATGTAACTCTTTGTTTTCTGCAGGCAAAAGATAATTGGTTCCAGATGGAGTAACATCTTCCACACATTCGAGTTTTCCTGGCAGAAAACTTCAGGAACCAGAGAAAACAGGATATTTGTGTTTGTAAACATGACATTGGATCCATTTGCCGAAGAGAAAGAATGTCATTTTCTCCAAAAACACTTTGATGGTGATTGTGGGTTAAATTTCACCTGAATTCCACACTACTTGGTTCGGATATGCCTGGATGAAAGCAGAAATATCAGGTGTGTTGTGGCCATATCAATCCCAGATCTTGCTACAGCCTCTGTGTTTGTTTTTGTTTTCTGGACATTATATAAGGACATGATGGTTTTGAATATATTTTAGAATGTAACTTTTTGTTTTCTGCCCGCAAACACTAAATTTTTCCACATGGGGTCAAATAATCCACACATTTGAGTTTTCCAGGCAGAAAGCAACAGAAACCCCAGGAAATATGATATTTGTGTTTCTAAACATGATATTGGAATGACTTGCTGAACAGAAAGATTGTGCTTTTCTAAAAAAACACTTTGATGGTGATTTTTTGGTTAACTTTCACCTGAATTCAACAACACTTTGTCCGGATATGCCTGGATGAAAGCAGAAATATCTGGTGTGTTGTGGCCATCTCAATCCCAGATCATCCTAGAGCCTCTGTGTTCGTTTGTGTTTTCTGGACATTTCTACGGATTTTACGGTTTTGAATGCATTTTAGCATGTAACTTTTTTTTAACTTTTATTTAATGAATATAAATTTCCAAAGTACGGCTTATGGATTACAATGGCTTTCCCCCCATATCGTCTCTCCTACCCGCATCCCTCCCCTTTCCCACTCCCTCTCCCCTTCCATTCACATGAGGATTCATTTTCGATTTTCTTTATATACAGAAGATCTGTTTAGCATACATTAAGTAAAGATTTCAACAGTTTGCTCCCACACAAACATAAAGTGAAAAATAATAGATGATTTTTTAAATGATGATGAAATCAGATTAGACCTATTGTCATGTTTAATCCCAGTGAGAGTCAAGATGGGAATTGATAATTTCTTCTTTTTTTTTTACAGAAGATCAGTTTAGTATACATTAAGTAAAGATTTCAACACTTTGCACCCCATAGAAACACAAAGCGAAATATACTGTTTGAGTACTCATTATAGCATTAAGTTTCAATGTACAGCACATTAAGGACAGAGATTCTACATGAGGAGTAAGTGCACAGTGACTCCTGTTGTTGACTTTACCAATTGACACTCCTGTTTATGGCATCAGTAATCTCCCTATGCACCAGTCATGAGTTTCCAAGGCTATGCAAGCCTTTTGAGTTCACCGACTCTTATCTTGTTTAGACAAGGTCATAGTCAAAGTGGAGGTTCTCTCCTCCCTTCAGAGAAAGCTACCTCCTTCTTTGAAGACCTGTTCTTTCCACTGGGATCTCACAGAAATCTTTCATTTAGGGTTTTTTTTTTCCAGAGTGTCTTGCTTTCCATGCCTGAAATACTCTCATGGGCTTTTCAGCCAGATCGGAATGCCTTTAGGGCTGATTCTGAGGCCAGAGTGCTGTTTAGGACATCCACCATTCTATGGGTCTGCTGAGTATCTCGCTTCCCATGTTGGATCCCTCTCCCCTTTATTTATTCTATCGATTAGTGTTAGCAGGTACTAGACTTGGAAAAAATGATGCTGAAATTCATATGGAGACACAGGAGACCTCGAATAGCTAAAGCAATCTTGTACAACAAAAACAAAGCTGGAAGCATCACAATACCAGATTTCAGGACATACTACAGGGCAGCTGTAATCAAAACAGCATGGTACTGGTACAGAAACAGATGGATAGACCAATGGAACAGAATTGAAACACCAGAAATCAATCCAAACATCTACAGCCAACTTATATTTGATCAAGGATCCAAAACCAATCCCTGGAGTAAGGACAGTCTATTCAATAAATGGTGTTGGGAAAACTGGATTTCCACATGCAGAATCATGAAGCAAGACCCCTACCTTTCACGTTACACAAAAATTCACTCAACATGGATTAAAGACTTAAATCTACGACCTGACACCATCAAATTATTAGAGAGCATTGGAAAAAACCTTCAAGATATACGTACTGGCAATGACTTCTTGGAAAACACCCCAGAAGCACAGGCAGTCAAAGCCAAAGTTAACATTTGGGATTGCATCAAATTGAGAAGTTTCTGTACTGCAAAAGAAACAGTCAGGAGAGTGAAGAGACAACTGACAGAATGGGAAAAATATTTGTGAACTATGCTACTGATAAAGGGTTGATAACCAGAATCTACAAAGAAATCAAGAAACTCCACAAAAACAAAACCAACAACCCACTTAAGAGATGGGCCAAGGACCTCAATAGACATTTTTCAAAAGAGGAAATCCAAATGGCCAACAGACACATGAATAAATGTTCAAGATCACTAGCAATCAGGGAAATGCAAATCAAAACCACAATGAGGTTCCACCTCACCCCGGTTAGAATGGCTCACATTCAGAAATCTACCATCAATAGATGCTGGAGAGGATGTGGGAAAAAAGGGACACTAACCCACTGTTGGTGGGAATGCAAACTGGTTAAGCCACTATGGAAGTCAGTCTGGAGATTCCTCAGAAACCTGAATATAACCCTACCATTCAACCCAGCCATCCCACTCCTTGGAATTTACCCAAAGGAATTTAAATTGGCAAATAAAAAAGCAATCTGCACATTAATGTTTATTGCAGCTCAATTCACAATAGCTAAGATGTGGAACCAACCCAAATGCCCATCAACAGTAGACTGGATAAAGAAATTATGGGACATGTACTCTATAGAATACTATACAGCAGTCAAAAACAACGAAACCCAGTCATTTGCAACAAGATGGAGGAATTTGTAAAACATCATGCTGAGTGAATTAAGCCAGTCCCAAAGGGACAAATATCATATGTTGTCCCTGATCGGTGACAAATAACTGAGCACCAAAGGGGAAACTTGTTGAAGTGAAATGGACACTAAGAGAAACAGTGACTTGATCAGCTCTTGTCCTGACGGTTGATGTGCAATGTAATACTTTATTCATTTTAGTATTTTTGTTCTCGTACCATTGGTTGAACTCTGTAATTAACACACAATTATTCTTAGGTGTTCAAATTTCAACTGAAAAGTGATCCCTGTTAGGAATTTGGAAAACATTATTTTGAGTGAAATAAGCCAATCCCAAACGGACAAATACCACTTGTTCTCCTTGATAGGTGACAACTAATGAGCACCCAAAAGGAAACCTGTTAAAGTGAAATGAACACTATGAGAAACGGTGACTTGATCAGCCCTTACCTTGACTATTGATGAGCACCTTAATATGTTATCCCTCTTAGTACTTTTTTGGTTGTTCATATTCATTAAATAAAAGTTTTTAAAAAAAAGGAAACCATCAAGTCCATAGATAACGTCCAGAAAACACAAACAAATAAAGAGACTGTGGCAAGAACTGGGATTGAGATAGCCACAACACACCGGGTTTTTCTGCTTTCATCCAGGCATATCCGGAAAAAGTGTTGTGGCATTCGGGAGAAATTTAACAAAAAAATCACCGTCAAAGTGCTTTTGCAGAAAAGCACAATCTTTCTGTTCGGAAAGTGGATCCAATGTCATGCTTACAAACAGAAATAGCCTGTTTTCTAGGGTTCCTGAAGCTTTCTGCCTAGAAAACACAGATATGTGGAGGATTTGACTCCATGTGCAAGCAGTTAGTGTTTCCAAACAGAAAACAAAATGTTACAAGCTAAAATGCATTCAAAACCATCAGGCCCTAGATAAAGTCCAGAAAACTCAAACAAACACAGAGGCTGTAGCAAGATCAGGGATTGAGATAGCCATAACACACCAGATTTTTCTGCTTTCATCCAATCATATCCGTACAAAGTGTTGTGGATTTCGCGTGAATTTAACCAAAAAATCACCGTCAAATTGGTTTTGGAGAAAAGCAAAATCTTTCTGTTCGGCAAGTGGATCCAATGTCATGTTTACAAACAGAAATAGCATGCTTTCTGAGGTTACTGAAGCTTTCTGCCTAGAAAACGTGAATGTGTGGAGGATTTGACTCCATGAGGAACCAATCACCATTTGCTGGCAGAAAACAAAATCTTACATGCTAAAATGTATTCAATAGAATACTGTTCGAGGATAAAGTCCAGAAAACAGAAATAAACACAGAGGCTGTAGCAAGATCTGGGATTTAGATAGCCACAACACACTGGATATTTCTGCTTTCATCCAGGCATATCAGACACAGTGTTGTGGAATTCGGGTGAAATTTAATTTAAAAAATCACCGTCAAAGCGGTATTGGAGAAAAGCACAATATTTCTGTTTAGCGAGTAGATCCAATGTCATGTTTACAAACAAAAACAGCATGTTTTCTCGGGTTTCTGAACCATTCTGCCTACAAAACTCGATTGTGTAGAGTATTTGATTCCATGTGGAACCTATTAGCATTTTTGTCAGAAAGCAAAATGTTACATGTTAAAATGCATTCAAAAGTGTAAATCCACAGATAATGTCCAGAAAACAGAAACAAACACAGAGGCTGTAGCAAGATCTGGGATGGAGATAGCCACAACACACCGGATATTTCTGCTTTCATCCAGGCATATCCACAACAAGTGTTGTGGAATTCAGGTGAAATTTAACCAAAAAATCACCGTCAAAGAATTTTGGAGAAAACCACAATCTTTCTATTCGGCAAGTGTATCCAATGTCATGTGTTCAAACAGAAATACCATGTTTTCTCTGGTTTCTGAAGCTTTCTCCCTAGAAAACTCGAATGTGTGGAGGATTTCACTCCATGTGAAAGCAATCAGCATTTGCCGGTAGAAAAAAAATCTTACATGCTAAAATGCATTCAAAAGCGTAATGTCCGCAGATTATGTCCAGAAAACAGAAACAAACACAGAGGGTGTAGCAAGATCTGGGATTGAGATAGCCACAACACACTGAATATTTCTGCTTTCATCCAGGATTACCCGGACAAAGTGTTGTGGCATTAGGGTGAAATTTAACCAAAAAACACTGTCAAATTGGTTTTGGAGAAAGCACAAACTTTCTGTTGGGCGAGTGGATCAAATGTCATGTTTACAAACAGAAATAGCATGCTTTCTCGGGATTCTGAAGCTTTCAGCCTAGAAAACTCGAATGTGTGGAAGATTTGATTCCATGTGGAACCAATTAGCGTTTTTGCCAGAGAGCAAAATGTTACTTGCTAAAATGCATTCAAAAATGTATTTCCGCAGATAATGTCCAGAAACAGAAACAAAAACAGAGGCTGTAGCAAGATCTGGGATTGAGATTGCCACAACACACTGGATATTTCTGCTTTCATTCAGGCATGTTCAGACACAGTGTTGTGGAATTCAGGTGAAATTTAACCAAAAAATCACCGTCAAAGCGATTTTGGAGAAAACCACAATCTTTCTGTTCGGCAAGTGGATTCAATGTCATGTTTACAAACAGAAATAGCATGTTTTCTCGGGTTTCTGAACCTTTCTGTGTATAAAACTTGATTTTGTGGAGGATTTGATTCCATGTGGAACGAATTAGTATTTTTGCCAGAGAGCAAAATGTTACATGCTAAAATGCATTCAAAAATGTATTTCTGCAGATAATGTCCAGAAACAGAAACAAACACAGAGGCTGTAACAAGATCTGGGATTGAGATAGCCACAACACAATGGATGTTGCTGCTTTCATCCAGGAGTATCCAGACACAGTGTTGTGGAATTCGGGGGAAATTTAACCAAAAAATCACCTTCAAAGTGATTTTGGAGAAAACTACAATCTTTTTGTTCGGCAAGTGGATCCAATGTCATGTTTACAAACAGAAATAGCATGTGTTCTCGGGTTTCAGAAGCTTTCTGCGTAGAAAACTCGAATGTGTGGAGGATTTGACTCCTGTGGAAACAATGACCGTTTTTGCCAGAAAGCAAAAAATTACATGGTAAAATGCATTCAAATCCGTCAAGTCCACAGATAAAGTCCAGAAAACACAAACAAACACAGAGGCTGTAGCAAGATCTGGGATCGAAGTAGGCACAACACACTGGATATTTCTGCTTTCATCCAGGATTATCCGGACAAAGTATTGTGTTATTCGGGTGAAATTTAACCAAAAAATCACTGACAAAGCGGTATTGGAGAAAACTACAATCTTTTTGTTTGGCAATAGGATGCACTGTCATGTTTACAAACAGAAAGGCATGTTCTCTCGGGTTTATGAAGCTTTCTGCCAGGAAAACTCGAATGTGTGGAGGATTTGATTCCATGTGGAACCAAATAGCGTTTTTGCCATGGAGAAAAATGTTACATGCTAAAAGGCATTCAAAAGTGTAAATCCGCAGATAATGTCCAGAAAACAGAAACAAACACAGAGGCTGTAGCAAGATCTGGGATTGAGACAGCCACAACACACCAGATATTTCTGCTTTCAACCAGGCATATTCGGACAATGTGTTGTGGTATTCAGGTGAAATTTAAAAAGAAATCACGAAAAAATGGTTTTGGACAAAACCACAATCTTTCTGTTCGGCAAGTGGATCCAATGTCATGTTTACAAACAGAAACAGCATGTTTTCTCGGGTTTCTGAAGCTTTTTGCCTAGCAAACTCGAATGTGAGGATAATTTGAATCCATGTGGAACCAATCAGCATTTGCTGGCAGACAACAAAGAGTTATATGCTAGAATGCATTCAAAACCGTCAAGTCCACAGATAAAGTGCAGAAAACACAAACAAACACAGAGGCTGTAACAAGATCTGGGATTGAGATAGCCACAACACACTGGATATTTCTGCTTTCATTCAGGCATATCCGGAAAACGTGTTGTGGCATTCAGGAGAAATTTAACCAAAAAATCACCGTCAAAGCGGTATTGGAGAAAACTACAATCTTTCTGTTTGGCAAGTGGATCCAATGTCATGTTTACAAACAGAAATAGCATGTGTTCTCGGGTTTCAGAAGCTTTCTGCATAGAAAACTCGAATGTGTGGAGGATTTGACTCCTGTGGAAACAATGAACGTTTTTGCCAGAAAGCAAAAAATTACATGGTAAAATGCATTCAAATCCATCAAGTCCACAGATAAAGTCCAGAAAACACAAACACAGAGGCTGTAACAAGATCTGGGATTAAGATAGCCACAACACACCGGATATTTCTGCTTTCATCCATATTTATCCGGACAAAGTATTGTGATTTTCGGGGGAAATTTAACCAAAAAATCACTGACAAAGCGGTATTGGAGAAAACTACAATCATTCTGTTTGGCAAGTGGATTCAATGTCATGTTTACAAATAGAAATAGCATGTGTTCTCGAGTTTCTGAAGCTTTCTGCCTAGAAAAGTCGATTGTGTAGAGGATTTCATTCCATGTGGAACCAATTAGCTTTTTGCCAGAAAGCCAAATGTTACATGCTAAAATGCATTCAAAACACTCAAGTCCACAGATAAAGTACAGAAAACAGAAACAAACACAGAGGCTGTAGCAAGATCTGGGATTGAGATAGCCACAACACACCCGATATTTCTGCATTCATCCAGGCATATCTGGAAAACGTGTTGTGGCATTCAGGAGAAATTTAACCAAAAAATCACCGTCAAATCGGTATTGGAGAAAACTACAATCTTTTTGCTCGGCAAGTGGATCCAATGTCATGTTTACAAACAGAAATAGCATGTGTTCTCGGGTTTCAGAAGCTTTCTGCGTAGAAAACTCGAATGTGTGGAGGATTTGACTCCTGTGGAATCAATGAACGTTTTTGCCAGAAAGCAAAAAATTACATGGTAAAATGCATTCAAATCCGTCAAGTCCACAGATAAAGTACAGAAAACACGAACAAACACAGAGGCTGTAGCAAGATCTGGGATTGAAATAGCCACAACCCACTGGGTATTTCTGTTTCATCCAGGATTATCCGGACAAAGTATTGTGGAATTCGAGAGAAATTTAACCAAGAAATCACGAAAAAGCGGTTGTGGAGAAAACCAAAATCTTTCTGTTTGGCAAGTGGATCCAATGTCATGTTTACAAATAGAAATAGCATGTTTTCTCAGGTTTCTGCAGCTTTCTGCCTACCAAACTCGAATGCGTGGAGGAGTTTCCTCCATGTGGAACCAATTAGCCTTCGCCGGCAGAAAACAAATTGTTACATGTAACATGAATTCAAAAACTAAAGTCTGTAGATAAAATCCAGAAAACACAAACAAGCACAGAGGCTGTAGCAAGATCTGGGATTGAGATAGCCACAACACACCGGATATTTCTGCTTTCATCCAGGCACTTCGGACAAAATGTTGTGGAATTCAGGGGAAATTTAACCAAAAAATCACCGTCAAAGCGATTTTGAGAAAACCACATTCTTTCTGTTCGGCAAGTGGTACCAATGTCATGTTTACAAACAGAAATAGCATGTGTTCTTGGGTTTCAGAAGCTTTCTGCCTAGAAAACTCAAATGTATGGAGGATTTGACTCCTGTGGAAACAATGAGCGTTTTGCCAGAAAGCAAAAAATTACATGGTAAAATGCATTGAAATCCGTCAAGTCCACAGATAAATTCCAGAAAACACAAATAAACACAGAGGCTGTAGCAAGATCTGGGATTGAGATAGCCACAACATACTGGATATTTCTGCTTTCATCCAGGCATATCCAGACACAGTGTTATGGAATTCAGGTGAAATTTAAGCAAAAAATCACGAAAAAGCGGTTTTGGAAAAAACCACAATCTTTCTGTTCGGCATGTGGATAAAATGTCATGTTTACAAACAGACACAGCATTTTTTTTGGGTTTCTGAAGCTCTTTGCCTAGAAAACTCGAATGTGTGGAGGATTTGACTCCAGGTGCAACCAATCAGCATTTGCAGGCAGACAACAAAAAGTTATATGCTAAAATGCATTCAAAACCGTCAAGTCCACAGAAAAAGTCCAGAAAACACAAACAAACACAGAGACTGTAGCAAGATCTGGGATTGAGATAGCCACAACACACTGGATATTTCTGCTTTCATGCAGGCATATCCGGACAATGAGTTGTGGAATTCGGGAGAAATTTAACCAAAAACTCACCGTCAAAGTGCTTTTGGAGGAAAGCACAATATTTCTGTTTAGCTAGTGGATCCAATGTCATGTTTACAAACAGAAACAGCATGTTTTCTCGGCTTTCTGAAGCTTTCTGCCTAGAAAACTCAAATGTGTGGAGGATTTGACTCTATGTGGAAGCAATTAGCCTTTGCTGGCAGAAAACAAAATGTTAAATGCTAACATGCATTCAACAGATAAAGTCTGCAGATAAAGTACAGAAAATACAAACAAAGAGGCTGTAGCAACATCTGGGATTGAGATAGCCACAACACACTGGATATTTCTGCTTTCATTCAGGCATATTCAGACACAGTGTTGTGGAATTCAGGTGAAATTTAACCAAAAAATCACCGTCAAAGCGATTTTGGAGAAAACCACAATCTTTCTGTTCGGCATGTGGATGCAATGTCATGTTTACAAACAGAAATAGCATGCTTTCTCTGGTTTCTGAAGCTTTCAGCCTAGAAAAGTCGAATGTGTGGAGGATTTGATTCCATGTGGAACTAATTAGCGTTTTTGCCAGAGAGCAAAATGTTACATGCTAAAATGCATTCAAAAATGTAACTCCGCAGATAATGTCCAGAAAACAGAAACAATCTCAGAGGCTGTAGCAAGATCTGGGATCAAATTAGCCACAATACAACGGATATTTGTGCTTTCATCCAGGAGTATCCGGACACAGTGTTGTGGAATTCGGGTGAAATTTAACCAAGAAATCACCATCAAAGCGAATTTGGAGAAAACTACAATCTTGAGCATGTCCCAAATTATACATCTCTTCCCTCTCTTATTCCCACTCTTATGTTTAACAGGGATCACATTTCAGTTAATTTTTAACACTTAAGAATAACTGTGTATTAATTACAGAATTAAACCAGTCATATTAAGTAGAACAGACAAAAAAACTACTAAGAGGGATAATGTATTAAGTTGTTCATTAACAGTCAGGGCTATGCTGATCAAGTCACCGTTTCCCATAGTGTCCATTCCACTTCAACTGGTTTCCTTTTTGGTGTTCAGTCAGTTGTCACCGATCAGGGAGAACATATGGTATTTGTCCCTTTGGGACTGGCTTAGTTCACTCAGCATGATGTGTTCCAGATTCCTCCATTTTGTTGCAAATGACTGGATTTCATTGTTTCTTACTGCGGTATAGTATTCTAAAGAGTACATGTCCCATAATTTCTTTATCCAGTCTAACGATGATGGGCAATTAGGTCGGTTCCAGGTCTTAGCTATTGTGAATTGAGCTGCAATAAACATTAGGCTGCAGACCGCTTTTTTGTTTGCCAATTTAAATTCCTTTGGGTAAATTCCAAGGAGTGGGATGGCTGGGTCGAACGGTAGGGTTATCTTCAGGTTTCTGAGGAATCTCCAGACTGACTTCCATAGTGGCTTAACCAGTTTGCATTCCCACCAACAGTGGGTTAGTGTCCCTTTTTCCCCACAACCTCGCCAGCATCTGTTGTTGGTAGATTTCTGCATGTGAGCCATTCTAACTGGGGTGAGGTCAAACCTCATTGTGGTTTTGATTTGCATTTCCCTGATTGCTAATGACCTTGAACATTTTTTCATGTGCCTGTTGGCCATTTGGATTTCCTTTTTTGAAAAATGTCTATTGAGGTCCTTGGCCCATCTCTTAAGTGGGTTGTTGGTTTTGTTTTTGTGGAGTTTCTTGATCTCTTTGTAGATTCTGGTTATTAACCCTTTATCTGTTGCATAGTTTGCAAATATTTTTTCCCATTCTGTCGGTTGTCTCTTCACTCTCCTGACTGTTTCTTTTGCAGTACAGAAACTGCTCAATAAGATGCAATCCCAATAGTTGATTTTGGCTTTGACTGCCTGTGCCTCCCGGGTCTTTTCCAGAAACTCTTTGCCTGTGCCAATGTCTTGAAGGGTTTCTCCAATATTCTCTAGTAACTTGATGGTGTCAGGTCATAGATTTAGGTCTTTAATCCATGTTGAGTGGATTTTTGTGTAAGGTGTAAGGTAGGGGTCTTGCTTCATGCTTCTGCACGTGGAAATCCAGTTTTCCCAGCACCATTTATTGAATGGACTGTCTTTGCTCCAGGAATTAGTTTTAGATCCTTGATCAAATATAAGTTGGCTGTAGATGTTTGGATTGATTTCTGGTGTTTCAATTCTGTTCCATTGGTCTATCCATCTGTTTCTGTACCAGTACCATGCTGTTTTGATTACAACTGCCCTGTAGTATGTCCTGAAATCTGGTATTGTGATGCCTCCGGCTTTGTTTTTGTTGTACAAGATTGCTTTAGCTATTCGAGGTCTCTTGTGCCTCCATATAAATTTCAGCACCATTTTTTCCAGATCTGAGAAGAAGGTCTTCGGTATCTTGATTGGTATTGCATTGAATCTAGAAATTGCTTTTGGGAGAATGGACATTTTGATGATATTGATTCTTCCAATCCATGAGCATGGAAGATTTTTCCATTTCTTGGTATCCTCTTCTATTTCTTTCTTTAAGGTTTTGTAATTCTCATCGTAGAGATCTTTAATGTCCTTGGTTAAGTTTATTCCAAGGTATTTGATTGTTTTTGTAGCTATTGTGAATGGGATTGATCTTAGAAGTTCTTCCTCAGCCATGGCATTGTCTGTGTATACAAAGGCTGTTGATTTTTGTGCATTGATTTTATACCCTGCTACTTTGCCAAACTCTTCTATGAGTTCCAATAGTCTCTTGGTAGAGTTCTTTGGGTCCCCTAAATAAAGAATCATGTCATCTGCAAAGAGGGATAGTTTGAGTTCTTCCTTCCCAATTTGTATCCCTTTAATTTCTTTTTCTTGCCTAATAGCTCTGGCTAGAACCTCCAGACCTATATTGAATAGCAGTGGTGAGAGTGGACATCCCTGGCTGGTACCAGATCTCAGTGGAAATGCTTCCAACTTTTCCCCATTCAATAGGATGTTGGCTGTGGGTTTTTCATAGATTGCTTTGATTGTATTGAGGAATGTTCCTTCCAAACCCAGTTTGCTTAGAGTTTTCATCATGAACGGGTGTTGTATTTTATCAAATGCTTTCTCGGCATCTATTGAGAGAATCATATGGTTTTTCTTCTGCAGTCTGTTAATGTGGTGTATCACATTGATTGTCTTGTGCACATTAAACCATCCCTGCATACCAGGGATAAATCCCACTTGGTCTGGGTGGATGATCTTTCTGATGTGTTGTTGCATTCTATTGGCGAGAATTTTATTGAGGATTTTTGCATCTATGTTCATCAGGGATATTGGTCTGTAATTCTCTTTCAGTGCTGCATCTTTTCCCGGCTTAGGAATTAAGGTGATGCTGGCTTCATAGAAAGAATTTGGGAGGATTCCCTCTTCTTCGATTGTTCTGAATAGTTTGAGAAGAATTGGAGTTGGTTCTTCTTTAAATGTCTGGTAGAATTCAGCTGTGAATCCATCTGGTCCTGGGCTTTTCTTTGTTGGGAGGGCCTTTATTACTGTTTCAATTTCTGTCTCAGTTATGGGTCTGTTTAGGTTTTCGAAGTCTTCCTGGTTCAATTTAGGTAGGTTGCATGTGTCCTGGAATCTATCCATTTCTGATAGGTTTCCCTGTTTGCTGGCATACAAGTCCTTGTAGTAATTTCGGATGATTCTTTTTATTTCTGTGGTGTCTGTTGTTACGTTTCCTTTTTCGTCTCTGATTTTATTGATTTGGGTCTTTTCTCTTCTTTTTTTAGTTAGTTGGGCCAATGCGGTGTCAATTTTGTTTATTTTTTCAAAAAACCAGCTCCTCGTTTGGCTGATTTTTTGTAATGTTTTTCTTGATTCAATCCTGTTTTCTTCTCTGATTTTAATTATTTCTCTTCTCCTACTAGATTTGGGTCTGGTTTGCTGTAGGTTTTCTAGATCCTTGAGGTGAATAGAAAGCTCATCTATTTGGTGCCTTTCCAATTTCTTGATGTAGGCACCTATTGATATAAACTTTCCTCTTAACACTGCTTTTGCTGCGTCCCATAAGTTTTGGTATGTTGTGCTGTTATCCTCATTTACTTCCAGAAAGTTTGTGATTTCTCTTTTGATTTCTTCTATGACCCATTGTTCATTCAGGAGCATGTTGTTCAATCTCCATGTGTTTGCGTATGCTCTAGGGATTCCTGAGTTGCTAATTTCCAACTTCATTCCTTTATGGTCTGAGAAGCTGCATGGTATGATTCTAATTCTTTTGAATTTGCTGAGACTTGCTTTATGGCCTAGTATGTGGTCAATCCTAGAGAAGGTTCCATGTACCGCTGTAGGATTGAAAGTTCTGTATATATCTGTTAGATCCATTTGGGCTATAGTGTCGATTAAATCTAGTGTATCTTTGTTGATCTTCTGTCCTATTGATCTTTCTATTTCTGAGAGTGGAGTATTGAAGTCCCCCAGTACTATTGTATTGGGGTCTAAGTCTCCCTTTAAGTCCGTTAATAAATCTTTTAGATGAACTGGTGCCCTGTAGTTAGGTGCATATACATTGATATTTGTTATATCTTCTTGTTGTATTGATCCCTTAATCATTATATAGTGCCCCTCTTTGTCTCTCTTAACAGTTTTTGTGGTAAAGTTTATGTTGTCCGATATTAAGATGGCTACGCCCGCTCTTTTTTCATTTCTGTTGCATGGTATATCTTTTTCCAGCCTTTCACTTTCAGTCTGTATGGATCTTTGTTGGAAAGATGTGTTTCTTGTAAGCAGCAAATAGATGGGTTTTGTTCCTTAACCCAATCAGCCAATCGGTGTCTTTTAACTGGACAGTTCAGGCCATTCACGTTCAATGTGACTAATGATAAGTGGTAACTTTGCCCTGCCATTTGCCAAAGATAAGTTCTAATATATGCTTTGAATTCCCTGTGATCTTTTGCTGTGAGCTTTCCTTCCTTGGTTTCCTTCCTTTACCTTCTTTCATATTGATGACCGTGTTTCTGTGTTTCTGTGTGTAACACATCTTTAAGCATCTTTTGCAGGGCTGGATGAGTGGCAACAAATTCTTTCAATTTCTGTTTGCAATGAAAAGTCTTTATTTCACCTTCATTCACAAATGATAGCTTTGCAGGATATAATATTCTGGGCTGGCAGTTGTTCTCTCTTAGTACCTGGGCTATATCTCGCCATTCCCTCCTAGCTTGTAGGGTTTATGATGAGAAGTCAGCTGTGAGTCTGATTGGAGATCCTCTGAGAGTAATCTGACGTTTCTCTCTTGCGCTTTTTAGGATCTTTTCTTTATGTTTCACTGTGGAGGGTTTAATTACAACGTGTCGTGGTGAGGATTTCTTTTGGTCATCTTTATTAGGGGTTCTGTGAGCTTCCTGTAATAGGATTTCTCTGTCCTTCTCCAAACCTGGGAAATTTTCTGCTAATATCTCACTAAAAAGGCCTTCTAATCCTTTCTCCCTCTCCATGCCTTCAGGAACTCCTAGAACCCGAATGTTGGGTTTTTTAATAGTATCCTGAAGATTCCCGACAATATGTTTCAGATTTCTAATTTCCTCTTCTTTTCTTTGGTCTGACTGTATCCTTTCCTGTTCTCTGTCTTCTAAGTCCGATATTCTCTCTTCTGCTTCACCCATTCTGTTTGTAAGGCTCTCTATTGTGTTTTTCATTTGATCTATTGAATTCTTCACTTCAGTCACTATCACAGTTTCCTGTTCTACTAGTTGTTTTGTTTCATTTTGATTCCTCCTTAATATTTCATTTTCATGAGAGAGATTTTCTATCTTGTCCATTAAGGATTTCTGTAGTTCAAGAATTTGTTTTTGAGAACTTCTTAATGTTCTTATCAATTTTTTGAGATCTGCTTCTTGCATTTCTTCTATCTCATCATCCTCATAATCTTGAATTGGGGTGTCTTTTTCATTTGAGGGCGTCATGGTGACTTCCTTGTTTTTATTACCTTGGTTTTTGTGTTTGTTATTTGGCATATTGGAGATATTTGGTTTCTTCACTGTGGTGCTTTTTCTTGTTATACTATGACTCTAGATTAAGTGGACTCTCTGTTTTTGATGGAGCCTTAGGGCTTGAGATGGGTGTGGCCTGAGAGCTCTGTTTGGTGTGCCAAAGGTGACACTCCCAGGTTAGGCGTGGTAAATCTTTCTCTCTCTCTTTCTTTTTTTTTTTGATTCAAAAGGGAAGTAATTCCGCACAGCTGAACGAAGTTGGAGGTAGTTAGCAGGCAAATGATATACCCACAGGAGCCAGAGATCGGAAGCTCTTTCCCAAGGACCACACAGGGAATCTGTTCGGCCCTCAGAGTGGGCTCAAATTCTCCTTCAGTCTCCCACTGGGTTCCCAAAGTTATGGAATTGTAGCGTCTCTGGAGAGTGCTCACGTGAATTCCGTGAGTTCTCTCCCCCACCGTCTCTTTTTTCACATTCTCAGTTCAGTAGCACCACAAATTTACAAGGTCCTAATCTCCTGTTAATTCGCCCTGCCCAGAGTCAGGTTTTTCTGCTAGGCTCAGGGCCAGTGCAGACCTGAGGTCGCTCTGCTTATGACGTATGTCCAAGATGGCACCTACTCTTTGTCTTACTCACCCTTGAGAGGTGAGCGGAGAGAGAGAAACCCGTGTCCGTACCAGTCACCTTTTTTTTCTCTCTCTCTCTCTCTTCCAGTTAGCCTGATGAACTTTCCCCCCCGGGGGTCATTCCCTCTAGTCTCCTCTCTCCGCTTGCCTGCCGGTGTCTCGGGCTATTGAGGTTCGGCTCACCTCGTGTTCCAGCGCTGGTGTGTTGAGTCTGCCACTGGTGTCCCGAACTGTGGGCTCCCACGCTCTCCACGCAGGTCTGCTGTGAATCACGCATTCCGGAAGAGTTTCTTCTGCTGTTTCCTCCCCTACTCTTCCTTGAACCTGCAGTATCTCCACTTTTATTAAACTATCTCTCCCCAGACTATCAGTGTGCTCCCTTCCTATTCCGCCATCTTGCCTCCTCCCCTAAACTCCAATATTTTATAGCTTCTGTATATCTTTGTGCCATTTCTCTACACAGTTTATATTCCTAATTGGCCAGAAAATTTAATAAATTATAAGCTTCTCTTCAGAGGTCTCCTTAGTAGGAGAGGCTATTAGGATATTATCTGCATACTCTAAAATAATTCTGTGTATTTTACTTCCCTTAAACCTGAACCCATGATTTTCTTAAAGGTAGTAGGGAAATTTTCAAACCCTTTGATTAGGCAATCCAGCATACAATTGTTTCTGGTGAGAATCAGTTCCTCTCATGCAAAAGGAAATGTCCTTTGGGAATCAGAATGAAACAAGATTCAGAAAAGTTATCTTAAATCCTTCACTATCTAGGACTGTTGCCCTTGGGCAGGTTACTAATGGAATGTGAGAGTTATGTACCTTAGCATGTATGTGTACATTGTATTATTGAGAGCCCTAAGATATGAACTGATTTTCATTCTCCCATTCCTAGAATTTTTTTAAAAAAAGCTTTTATTTCTTTTTATTTGAAAGTCAAAGAGAGAGAGTACTGGTTCACTCCCCAAATGCCTGAAGCAGCTGGATCTGGGGTACGCCAAAATTAGGAGCTGGAAACTCAGTTTTGGTCTTTCATATGTGTGGCTGATACGTGACTACTGAAACATCACCTGCACCTTCCAGGGTACAGAAGTGCAGGAATCTGGGATCACAAGCTGAACTGAAATTTGATCACAGACATACCACACAGTAACTTAACTACTATGGTAGAAGCCAGCACCTGCCCCTGGCTTTTTAACAGGTGTCATGAGAGTATTGTATGAGAATGTGCTTACCTAATCAATCCCTTATCTAAAAGTTTATTAATTATAGGAAGTACATTTTTATAGCTTCTTCCTTCAAAGACACTGCTTTATTCAGGATCAGGGATCCATCTCTTTTAATTTTACCCTTAATGAGATGGCGGAGGCCACTTGTTCCATTTAGCCTTGTGCTGCCACTTCCAAGTTAATTCAGCTGAGGAAACTTGGAGGCATCCCTTCCAGTTCAGGCATGATTGTATTTGCAATAATCAGTGAAACAAAACCCTTACCTTTTAGAAATCTATATTTTATCTTATTCCAAGATTATTGGTGCCACTAACTTAAATAATGTCTCTTTCTAAAGTGAAAGCACAAGATTATGGTACAAGCGGAATGGCATGCAGGAGCATTTTTATCCCTATTCCACAGGTAAAGGGCTACAGAAACCTCTGTTTCTCTTTTTTCTTATACACTTTTTATATCATATCTTCTGGACTTTTTCTACCGACTTCAACTTTTGAATGCATGTTAGCATGTAACTTTTTGCTTTCTGGTGGGAAACGCTAATTGGTTCCACATGGAGTCAAATCCTCTACACATTCATTTTTCTAGGCAGAATGCTTCAGAAACCTGAGAAAACATGCTATTTCTGTTTGTAAACATGACTTTGGATCTACTTGCCGAACAGAAAGCTTGTAGATTTCTACAAAACCGCTTTCTCATGATTTTTTGGTTAAATTTCACCCGAATGCCACAACACATTGTCTGGATATGCCTGGATGAAAGCAGAAATATCTGGTGTGTTGTGGCTATCTCAATCCCAGATCTTGCTACAGCCTCTGTGTTTTTTTGTGTTTTCTGGACATTATCTACAGACTTTATGCTTTTGAATGATTTTAGCATGTAACTTTTTGTTTTCTGCTGGCAAATGCTGATTGGTTCCACATGGAGTCAAATCCTCCACACATTTGTGTTTTCTAGGCAGAAAGCTTCAGAAACCTGAGAAAACATGGTATTTGTGTTTGTAAACATGACATTTGATCCACTTGCTGAACATTAAGATTGTGCTTTTCTCCAAAACCACTTTGACGGTGACTTTTTGGTTAACATTCACCCGAATTCCACAACAGTTTGTCCGGATAAGCCTGGATGAAAGCAGAAATATTTGGTGTGTTGTGGCTATCTCAATCACAGATCTTGCTAGAGCCTCTGTGTTTGTGTTTTCTGGACATTACCTGCAGACTTTACACTTTGAATGTATTTTAGCATGTAACTTTTGTTTTCTGCAGGCAAACGCTA
Organism: Oryctolagus cuniculus; assembly: GCF_051225735.1. Taxonomy (NCBI): domain Eukaryota; kingdom Metazoa; phylum Chordata; class Mammalia; order Lagomorpha; family Leporidae; genus Oryctolagus; species Oryctolagus cuniculus. The sequence continues at coordinate 51,456,232 of NC_142877.1, forward strand.
ATTGCTTCCAGTGTGTAACATTTTGCTTTCTGGCAAAAACACTAATTGCTTCCTCAAGGAATCACATCCTCCACGCATTCGAGATTTCTAGGCGGAAAGCTTCAGAAACCTGAAAACACATGGTATTTGTGTTTGTAAACATGACATTTGATACATTAGCTAAAGACAAAGATTCTGCTTTTCTCCAAAACCACTTTGACGGTGATATTTTGGTTAACTTTCACCAGAATTCCACAACACTTTGTGCGGATAAGCCTGGATGAAAGCAGAAATATTTGGTGTGTTGTGGCTATCTCAATCTCAGAGCTTGCTGCAGCCTCTGTGTTTGTTTGTGTTTTCTGGACATTATCTGCAGACTTTATGCTTTGAATGTATTTTAGCATGTAACTTTTGTTTTCTGCTGGCAAACCCTAATTGCTTCCAGCATGTAACATTTTGCTTTCTGGCAAAAACGTTGATTGATTCCACATGGAATCACATCCTCCACACATTCGAGTTTTCTAGGCAGAAAGCTTCAGAAACCCAAGAAAACATGATATATCTGTTTATAAACATGACATTGGATCCACTTGCAAAGGGAAAGATTGTGCTTTTCTCCAAAAACACTTTGACGGTGATTGTTTGGTTAACTTTCACCAGAATTCCACAACACTTTGTGTGGATAAGCCTGGATGAAAGCGGAAATATCCAGTGTGTTGTGGCTATCTCAATCCCAGATCTTGCTACAGCCTCTGGGTTTGTTTGTGTTTTCTGGGCTTTATCAAATGACTTTATGCTTTGAATGCATTTTAGCATGTAACATTTTGTTTTCTGCCGGGAAACGCTAATTGGTTCCACATGGAGTCAAATCCTCTACACATTCATTTTTCCAGGCAGAATGCTTCAGAAACCTGAGAAAACATGCTATTTCTGTTTGTAAACATGACTTTGAATCTACTTCCCAAACAGAAAGCTTGTAGATTTCTCCAAAACTGCTTTCTCATGATTTTTTGGTTAAATTTCACCCGAATGCCACAACACATTGTCCGGATATGCCTGGATGAAAGCAGAAATATCTGGTGTGTTGTGGCTATCTCAATCCCAGATCTTGCTACAGCCTCTGTGTTTGTTTGTGTTTTCTGGACATTATCTACGGACTTTATGCTTTTGAATGCATTTTAGCATGTAACAGTTTGCTTTCTGGCAAAAACGCTAATTGATTCCACATGGAGTCAAATCCTCCACACATTCGAGTTTTCTAGGCAGAAAGCTTCAGAAACCCGAGAAAACATGCTATTTCTGTTTGTAAACATGACATTGGATCCACTTGCCAAACAGAGAGATTGCAGTTTTCTCAAAATTGCTTTGAAGGTGATTTTTTGGTTAAATTTCACCCAAATTCCACAGCACTTTTCCGGATATGTCTCGATGAAAGCAGAAATATCTGGTGTGTTGTGGCTATCTCAATCCCAGATCTTGCTACAACCTCTGTGTTTGTTTGTGTTTTCTGGACTTTATCTATGTACTTGATGGTTTTGAATGCATTTTAGCATGTAACTTTTTGTTTTCTGTAGGCAAACACTAATTGCTTCCACATGGAGTCAAATCCTCCACACATTCAAGCTTTCTAGGCGGAAAGCTTCAGAAACCTGAAAACACATGGTATTTGTGTTTGTAAACATGACATTTGATCCACTTGCTAAAGACAAAGATTCTGCTTTTCTCCAAAACCACTTTGACGGTGATATTTTGGTTAACTTTCACCGAATTCCAAAACAGTTTGTCCGGATAAGCCTGGATGAATGCAGAAATATCCGGGGTGTTGTGGCTATCTCAATCCCAGATCTTGCTGCAGCCTCTGTGTTTGTTTGTGTTTTCTGGACATTATCTGCGGACTTTATGCTTTGAATGTATTTTAGCATGTAACTTTTGTTTTCTGCCGGAAAACCCTAATTGCTTCCAGCATGTAACATTTTGCTTTCTGGCAAAAACGCTAATTGATTCCACATGGAATCACATCCTCCACACATTCGAGTTTTCTTGGCAGAAAGCTTCAGAAACCCAAGAAAACATGATATTTATGTTTATAAACATTACATTGGATCCACTTGCAAAAGAGAAAGATTGTGCTTTTCTCCAAAACCACTTTGACAGTGATTGTTTGGTTAACTTTCACCCAAATCCACAACACTTTGTCCGGATATACCTGGATGAAAGCAGAAAGATCCCGTGTGTTGTGGCTATCTCAATCCCAGATCTTGCTACAGCCTCTGGGTTTGTTTGTGTTTTCTGGGCTTTATCCATGGACATTATACTTTTGAATGCATTTTAGCATGTAACTTTTTGTTTTCTGATGGCAAACTGTAATTGGTAACACATGGAGTCAAATCCTGTACTCATTCGAGTTGCCTAGGCAGAATGCTTCAGAAAACCGAGAAAACATGCTATTTCTCTTTGTAAACATGACATTGGATCCACTTGCTGAACAGAAATTTCAGATTTCTCCAAAACCACTTTGACGGTGATTTTTTGGTTAAATTTCACTCGAATTCCACAAAACTTTGTCCGGATATGCCTGGAGGAACGCTGAAATATCAGGTGTGTTGTGGCTATCTCAATCCCAGATCTTGCTACAGCTGGACATTATCTGCAAATTTATGCTTTTGAATGCATTTTAGCATATAACTTTTTGTTTTCTGTAGGCAAACGCTAATTGCTTCCACATGAAGTCAAATCCTCTACACATTCGAGTTTTCTAGGTAGAAAGCTTCAGAAACCTGAGAAAACATGGTATTTGTGTTTGTAAACATGATATTTGATCCACTTGCTGAACATTAAGATTGTGCTTTTCTCCAAAACCACTTTGACGGTGACTTTTTAGTTAACATCCACCCGAATTCCGCAACAGTTTGTCCGGATAAGCCTGGATGAAAGCAGAAATATTTGGTGTGTTGTGGCTATCTCAATCTCAGAGCTTGCTAGAGCCTCTGTGTTTGTGTTTTCTGGACATTATCTGCAGACTTTACGCTTTGAATGTATTTTAGCATGTAACTTTTTGTTTTCTGCAGGCAAACGCTAATTGCTTCCAGTGTGTAACATTTTGCTTTCTGGCAAAAACGCTAATTGATTCCACATGGAGTCAAATCCTCCACACATTCGAGTTTTCTTGGCAGAAAGCTTCAGAAACCCAAGAAAACATGATATTTATGTTTATAAACATTACATTGGATCCACTTGCAAAAGAGAAAGATTGTGCTTTTCTCCAAAACCACTTTGACAGTGATTGTTTGGTTAACTTTCACCCGAAATCCACTACACTTTGTCCGGATATACCTGGATGAAAGCAGAAAGATCCGGTGTGTTGTGGCTATCTCAATCCCAGATCTTGCTACAGCCTCTGGGTTTGTTTGTGTTTTCTGGACTTTATCCATGGACATTATACTTTTGAATGCATTTTAGCATGTAACTTTTTGTTTTCTGCTGGCAAACGGTAATTGGTAACACATGGAGTCAAATCCTGTACTCATTCGAGTTGTCTAGGCAGAATGCTTCAGAAAACCGAGAAAACATGCTATTTCTCTTTGTAAACATGACATTAGATCCACTTGCCGAAAGAAAGATTGTGGTTTTTTCCAAAACCACCTTTTCATGATTTTTAGGTTAAATTTCACCCGAATTCCACAACACATTGTCTGGATATGCCTGGATGAAAGTAGAAATATCCGGTGTGTTGTGGCTATCTCAATCCCAGATCTTTCTACAACCTCTGTGTTTGTTTGTGTATTCTTGACTTTAGCTATGGACATGATGATTTTGAATGCATTTTAGCATGTAACTTTTTGTTTTCTGCCGGCAAACACTGATTGATTCCATATGGAATCACATCCTCTACGCATTCGAGTTTTCTAGGCAGAAAGCTTCAGAAACCCAAGAAAACATGATATATCTCTTTATAAACATGTCCAGAAAACACAAAAAAATGCAGAGATTTGGATCAGAAGAGGAGCAGCTGGGATATGAAATGACACCCACATGCGATGCCAGTGCCATGGGCAGAGTCTTAAGCTACAATACCACAGCACCAGCCCTAGCACAGTAAGTTAAGCTGCTATTTGCAACACCAGCATTCCATATTACAGTACTGATTCAAGTTCTGGATGTTCTAGTTCTTATTTATCTCCTTGCTTATATGACTGGGGAAGCAGTGGAAGGTCATCCAAGTACTTAGGTCAATGCCACCCATGTAGGAGACCCAAGTAGAGTTCTTGTCTCCTGCCTCAGGCTTGGTCCAATCTTGGTCATTGTGGTCATTCTGATAGTACAGTAGTTGATGGAAGATGCTTCCTTCCCTCTCTCTCCTTCAATAACTCTGTCTTTGCAATCAATAAATAAATCTTTAGAAACAACCACTGCACTCCTCAAGCCTTAGACTCATGCATCACAGATTTGCTGATGCAGTTCTGCAACCTCTGCAAGAGGTGATAAGATTTACCCAGGGCCCTGCTGGATCTTTCTCAGCAGATGCAGTTGTTGGGAGAGTGGCTGAGCAGCCACATTGCTGTTAATAAGAAGCTGCCAGGGGCTGGCTTTGTGGCACAGTTAAGTTAATCCCCTGCCTGTGGCACCAGCATCCTATATGGGCATTAGTTCTAGTCCCAGCTACTCCTCTTCAAATCCAGCTTTCTGCTATCACCTGGGAAAGCAGTAGAAGATGGCCCAAGCGCTTGTGCCCCTGCACCCATGTGGGAGTCTGTGAGGAAGCACCTGGCTCCTGGCTTTGGATCGACATAGCTCTGGCTACTGTGGCCATCTGGGGAGTGAACCAATGGAAGGAAGACTTTTCTCTCTGTCTCTCCCTCTCACTGTAACTCTACCTCTCAAATAAAATAAATAAAATCTTTAAAAAAAATAAGAAGCTCCCAAAGTTTCCTGATTTTTCTTGTCCCTCAGGGTCATGTGGATTCCATCTAGGGATTCCATCTAGGAATTCCATCTAGGTCAGATCCCTGGCATAGCCTCTTCACTGAGTCTCCTAACTCTATCTCCTACCTGGTATTTATCATCTCCAGCAGAATAGCCAACTTCTCCTCAGCAGGGAGGAGAGTTATCACTAGACTTTGAATATTTGTCCAGGTTGGATTGTACATAGAGAAAATCCTTTAGGTTTATAAATTCCTCTGGCTCAGTTCTTCACTTATGTAAATCAGCCCTAGAAAAGGGGACATGGACAACAATAAGCCTTCTCTTACTATGAGGCACCTGCCTCAGAGAAGGCATTCCAAACTTATAGCCAGTTCGTGGTCTTGTGGAGCTCTCTGTGAGAGAAGAGTAAAGGATCTGGGGATACTAAAGAAGCAAGCTCACAGCAGAGAGACAATCTGGTGGGGAGAGAAAATTTGGATCCAAATCCACTGGGGTTAGAGATTTTGGGTTCCTGGCCCCCTGCTCTATCAAGGGCATTTTCTCTGAATTGGACCTCTCAGTTTACCAGCTGGCTCAGTGATGGGGTTGAAGCTGAAGTCAGTGAGCAGGATCTATCCCTCTGTGTCCTTCCTTAAGTCCATACTTCCTGGAAAACCTGGAAAGGTAGTCTTTCTCACCTAAGAATCTTGTAGTTTGAGGAACACTTTTAAAATCTAATGTTCAACATTCAGGCTATAAACTCTGCGTTTTCTCTGCTATCATGCTGATAGAGTGCTATAAAACATTGAATATGGAGGGATTTCCTCCCAATTCTTAAGCATTTTACAGTGTAAGTCCAAGTGTACTATAGTATTCAAATATAGGTCATCATTTCTTTTCTTTAAATATTTATTTATTTATTTGAAAAGCAGAGGTACACAGAGAGAGAAGGGGAGAAAGAGAAAGAGAGAGAGAGAGAGAGGGAGAGAGAGGTCTTCTATCCACTAGTTCACACTCTAATTGGATGCAATGGCTGGAGCTATGAAGATCTGAGGCTAGGAGCCAGGAATTTCTTCTTCCAGGTCTTCCTCATGGGTGCAGGGATCCAAGGACTTGGACCGTCTTTTACTGCTTTCTCAGGCTATGGCAGAGAGCTGGATTGGAATTGGGAGTAGCTGGGACATGAACCGGCACCCATATGGGATGCCGGCTCTGCAGGCAGTGGCTTTACCTGCTATGCCACAACGCTGCCCCCCCATCATAATTTCCTATTCCCTAATGGACATTGTGGCCAGGCTGTGCTACAAGAAAGATTATCTGTTTCCAGATCAATGAGGTGTATCCAAAAACTTCCAAATTCTAGAGGATGAAGCCCAGTACACCCTCTCCAGAATGAGAATTGGCAACTTCCACTATAGAATTATTTCTCAAATAGTTTTTAAAATCTCAAGGACTTTTTAAAATATTTATTTATTTGATAGGAAGCGTGACAGAGACAAATAAAGAGAGAAATTTCTTCTATCTCTTGATTTACTCTCCAAGTAGCTACAACCACCAGGGCTGTGCCATAGCGATGTCAGGAAATGAGAATTTAATCTGGGTCTTTCATATGAGTGGCAGAAACCCAAATACGAAAAGTATCATTCACTACTTCCTGGACACATTCACTGGAACCTGCAATGTAGCAGGGAGTTGAATGACACTCTACTATGGGATACATGTGTCTCATACAGCACCTTAATCTGCTATACCCTAGTGCCTTAGGGCAACATTCTTTTTAATATTTTTTTAATTTATTTATTTGAGAGGAAGAGTTACAGACAGATAGGGAGAGACAGAGAGAAAGGTCTTGCATCTCCTGGTTCATTCCCCAAATGGCCATAATAGCTAGAGCTGGGCTGATCCAGAGTCAGCAGCCAGGATCTCCCTCTGGCTCTCCCACATGGGTGCAGGGGCACAAGCACTTGGACCATTCTCCCACTTCTTTCTCAGGCCACTAGCAGAGAGCTGGATCAGAAGAGGAGCAGTGGGGACGTGAACTGGCACCCATATGGGTGCTGACACTGCAGGCAGAGGCCTAGCCAACTATGCTATACTGCTGACCCATGGGGAAAATTTTTAATAGGTACACAGATATGACATATTTTGCCAACACCAAACTACAAATCCTGTCTGATACCAGGTCATAGGAATATGAATACTTTCACACAGAACTGGTCACCATAGTCTTTGTAATTTAAGTATAAATACCTTATTACATGCTTGTATTTGGCTGTTAGTATCCAGGAATTCTCAAAAGTTAAAGTCACCAATCAGTTCTGGCACAGAAAAACTCAGGTGGACAGCCTCCCTGTGACTTTGCCTTGATGAAAAGAAGAGGAGAGTGGTTGCTAATTCCTCATGGGTATCTAGAAAAAAGGTGCCCCTTTGAGTTTTTTTTTTCCTGAATGCATAGTTCAGGAAAATGACAAACTAGACATTCAAAATGAAATAATAACAAAGTTTGGACAATTTATGTGGACAGAGAAAAAGGATGAAGACAAATATTTAGAGACAGATCATGAGCAGGTGAAAGTCTACCATAGCACATTAGGATTTACTGAGAAAGACACACAGGGAAAGTAGATGACCTTGCCTTAGATGCCAACCTGACCAAATAAAGAGAAAAGTGCTAGGCATCCCTGAAAACTTTCCAAACCACAGATGGTAACAAGAATCTCAGTGCCTTGGAGTAAATCAAACCCTTGCTTTGTCATGGGCTAAATCTGCCTTGAGGACTCAGACCTGCTAGTGCAGCCCACCTCATTCATTCTAGGGCATTGCTTTATCTAGCTGATGTGGGTCTTCAGATTCCAGAAGTCAGGTATTATGTGGACATTTCTAGACCACTCTGCTATATAGCAACAAAATGGGGTTCAATGGCACTTATGTCTGTTGAGATTTCTTACAAGTGAAAATGCTCAGTGCAGACACTGGGTATCATTTTTAAAAATTATCTATTTAATATGACGGGTTTAATTCTGTAATTAATACACAGTTATTCTTAGGTGTTGAAAATTAACTGAAATGTGATCCCTGTTAAACATAAGAGTGGCAATAAGAGAAGGAAGAGATGTACAATTTGGGACATGCTCAAGCTGACTTGCCCCAAATGGTAGAGTTAGAAACATACCAGGGGATTCCAATTCAATCCCATCAGGGTGGCATGTACCAATGCCATCTCACTAGTCCAAGTGATCAATTTCAGTTCACAATTGATCATAATGAAAGGACTAAGAGTCAAAGGGAGCACATAAACAAGTCTAGTACCTGCTAACACTAACCGATAGAATAAATAAAGGGGAGAGTGATCCAACATGGGAAGTGAGATACTCAGCAGACTCATAGAATGGCAGATGTCCTAAATAGCACTCTGGCCTCAGAATCAGCCCTAAAGGCATTCAGATCTGGCTGAAAAGCTCATGAGAGTATTTCAGGCATGGAAAGCCAAGACACTCTGGCAAAAGATCTCTGTGAGTGAGATCCCAGTGGAAAGAACAGGTCATCAAAGAAGGAGGTACCTTTTTCTGAAGGGAGGAGAGAACCTCCACTTTGACTATGACCTTGTCTAAACAAGATAAGAGTCGGAGAACTCAGAGGGCTTCCATAGCCTTGGAAACTCATGACTGGAGCATAGGGAGATTACTGATGCCATAAACAGGAGTGTCAATTTGTAAAGTCAACAACAGGAGTCACTGTGCACTTACTCCTCATGTGGGATCTCTGTCCTTAATGTGCTGTGCATTGAGATTTAATGCTATAACGAGTACTCAAACAATATATTTCACTTTGTGTTTCTATGGGGGTGCAAACTGTTGAAATCTTTACTTAATGCATACTAAACTGATCTTCTGTAAAAAAAAAAAAGAAATTATCAATTCCCAACTTGACTCTCACTGGGATTAAACATGACAATAGGTCTGATCTGATTTCATCATCATTTTAAAAAAATCATCTATTATTTTTCACTTTATGTTTCTGTGTGGGAGCAAACTGTTGAAATCCTTACTTAATGTATACTAAGCTGATCTTCTGTATATTAAGAGAATCGAAAATGAATCTTGATGTGAATGGAAGGGGAGAGGGAGTGGGAAAGGGGAGGGTTGTGGGTGGGAGGGACGGTATGTGGGGGAAGCCATTGTAATCCATAAGTCGTACTTTGGAAATTTATATTCATTAAATAAAAGTTAAAAAAAATTAAAAAAATAGGCATTGGTTAGCCATTACCTGAAAAAAAAGTTATCTATTTATTTGAAAGGCAGAGTTACAGAGAAGCAGAGACATATAGGTCTTGCATCCACTGGTTGACTCCCCAGATGGCTCCAATGCTCTGATCTGGACCAGGAAGAAGCCAGGAGCCAGGAGCCAGGAGCTTCTTCCAGGTCTCCCATGTGGGTGCAGGGGCGCAAGCACTTGGGCCATCTTCTAATTTCCCAGGCTATAGCAGAGAGCTGGATCTGTAGTGGAGCAGCTAGGACTTGAATCAAATCCTGTATAAGATGCCAGCACCACAGGTGGAGGCTTAACCCATTTCACCTGGTGCCAGCCAGGCTACTTTTTTAAGATTTTATTTATTTATTTATTTATTTATTTGAGAGATAGGGTTACAGAGAGAGGGAGAAACAAAATGGTCTTCCACCTACTGGTTTACTCCACAAATGGCCTCAATGGTTAGAGCTGGGCCAATCCAAAACCAAGAGCCATGAAGATCTGGATCTCCCAGGTGGTAGAGGCCCAAGCACAAGGGCCATCTTCCACTGCTTTTGCCACTAGGTATTTTGAGGGGCAGGAAAACAGGACCAGTGACAACAGTACCAAGGCAGGAACGACCTCACTGAGGCCTGAAACCCAAATTTCATCAGCATGAATGAATTAGGCAAGGCTCTCTGCCACTGTCCTCTGCTCTGTTCATGAGAAGCTGGAGAACTAGAAGACCAGGATCTGTGAAGAGTGAGATCCCATCTAGGCCACCAAATGTTACCCTGTCAAAATTTTGTCCATGGGGCTGGTGCTGTGGCGCAGCGGGTTAAAGTACTGCCTGAAGCACTGGCATCCCACTTGGGAGCCCGTTCTAGTCCCGGCTGCTCATCTTCTGATCCAGCTCTCTGCTATGGCCTGGGAAAGCAGTAGAAGATGGCTCAAGTCCTTGGTCCCCTGCACCAGTGTGGGAGACCTGGAAGAAACTCCTGGCTCCTGGCTTTGGATCGGTGCAGCTCCGGCCATTGCGGCCATCTGGGGAGTGAATCAGTGGATGGAAGACCTCTCTCTCTGTCTCTACCTCTCTCTGTAACTCTGTCTTTCCAATAAATAAATAAATCTTTAAAAAAATTAAGTTCCAGTGTCCAATGTGTTCTAAAAACTGCTCCAAAAGTTGTTAAGCAAAGTAATGTGTTGGAAATAAGATAGCCATGGTAAATAATTTTTGAAGCCATGGTTTCATGATCAACGGACATTGACATCTTTCAGGGAGAAATGAATATTTAAGAGGGGGTGTTATTGTCATCACAAGTAAGGGTGTATGCATGTGTGCAGCATCATGCCCTAGCATCAGCTGCATATTAAAATAGGATGGCAGAAGTTCTTCCTGGAACACAGAACTCAAAATTACCATGAAGTAAAAGGGATTATTGAATGCTTTTTTTTACCCATTTTACCCATCTGTTCAGACTTTTCATTTCCAGTAGCATCTGGTGGCTGCTGATTTCATGTCTTCCTATAATGTGACTGAAAAGCTGAACACAGGGCTGGAGATCATCAGGTGCTTTTAGGGTCCAAAAATTGAAAGGAGTCAGAATAAAAGCTTTGGATCTGCCCAGAGAATTAGCCAGTGAAAGAACCATGGTGCTGTCTTCCTTTCCATATTACAAGTTTCCTGGGGAACCTGAAACCTCAGAATTAGTGAAACTTCTTTTTAGGATACAGTCTCAACTCCATCCAAGGCATTGTGAGGCAAAATGCCAAATTCCATTTTTGTCCACTAGATGGATTTTTATGCTTGTGGAAATAAGCATAATTAAGCCAGCATCTCATTAAGAATGTTGTACCTTTGATGCATTTGGTTAGAGGGTCAAGAACTAGAGGTTCCTAGTAGATTGGGGCAGCTGTAACTGGCCAGAAATTGCCTCCCTGGAAGTGTCTTATCATACTTGCTGCCAGGAAAGAACAAGCAATCAGGTTAAGCCACCACCTGCAAAGCTAGCATCCCATATTGACACTGGTTCACAACTCAGGTTGTTCCATTTCTGACCCACCTACCTGCTAATGTGCCTGAAAAAATAGCAGAAGGTGATCTAAGTGCTCAGGCCCCTACATATAATTAGGAGACATACACGAACCTCCTGGCTCCTAGCTTCAGTCTGACTCAGCCCTGACTGCTGCAGCCATTTGGGAGTGAAACAGCAGATAGAAGATCACTCACTTTTCTTTCACTCTTTATCTCTCTGTAACTCTTTCAAATAACATAATATCGACAGAGGCATGCTCCATCTGCTTGTTCACTCTCCAAATCCCCACAACGACTAGGTGTAGACAGGCCAAAGTCAACAGCCAGAAGCTTCCTCCAGTCTCCCACATGGGTTCAGGGGCCCAAGCACTTGGGTCATCCTTTACTGCTTTCCCAGGAACATTAGCAGGGATCTGGGTCAGAATAAGAGCAGCTTGAACTTGAACTGGTGCCATATGGGATGCCAGCATGGTAGACGACTGCCTAACCCATTATTCCACCAAACTGGCTCCAATAAAATCAATTAATCTTTATAATAAAAGAACAAGAGAACCTACTGGTCCTTATCAGGAATGAATATGTGAATTTCAGATTTTATAAGTTTCCTTGAGCAATGCTTATGTTGTATACTGTGTGTGTGCATGGATTTCATATAGTAGCATATTCATATCACATTGTAAAAAATCATGTATTTTTGTAATGGATATTCTTGTGCCTATAGGAATAAAATTCCTGTGTCTGAATTGCTTCACCATAGACAACAAAGAAAGGGCATGAATACAGATTTGTATGTAAACTTGAACCAACATAAACACATATATAAATTAGAAATAAATTATATGCAAATAAAGAAATTAATATATATTCTAAATATAAGAATAGAATGAAAATATACAGTCAAATCTACAAAAATGAGTCACTATACAAAAAAAATACAACCAAAACCTAGCACAAAGAAACAAAATCTGAAGCAAACATATTTGTTCATTTTGTAGAGAAGACATTGACCCCTCTTGTTCTCTGCTCATAGCCACCTTACCAGAGAACTTCAAGGAAATGCTTCTGCCCATTGCAGCTGACATCTGGATGACTGAAACACCTAGGGCATAGCCCTTTAACCAGGTCTGCTAAAGGTACAACATTCTCAGTGAGATGTTGACCTCTTTTACACAGAGCTGCACCAGGATAAGAACCATGTTTTGAATAACTAATAAAATTTGGAGTGTGGCCTTGTAATGCAGATGATGGAGCCTAGGCTCTACCCTGAGGAGAATTTTAGTTGGCAGAGTTCTCAGGCTGCCCTGTAGGCAGTGGGAAAAGACAGGAGGGAAGAGAGTTTTAGCATATGGGGAAATCTTGGCAACACTTAAAACACTTATGGCCTTTTGGAAATATCCTAGAGCCAGACTAAGGAACCCTAACTCTGGAGACTTCATATTATTGGTCTGATAATATCTGTCCATGTCCACAAAGATGCAGACATTCCTCCCTGGGTGAGTAGGTGGCCTGCTCTTTATCTAGACTCCACAAAGCTAGAAACAAGGGGACTTAAGGGCTCATTTTTTCAGTTGCCTTGCAGAAGGAGGATGGATCTGATATCTTTGTGTTTAGCAAGATGTGATGGATCAACATTGATGGGTCATAATCAGAGTGTTAGCCTCCCCTCCCACATTCCAAGATCAGATAATGAAGAGTATATTTAATGAGGGCTCACATATTTCTGGCCATGGATCTCATTCCCATTTTTAAGGTGTGGTATAGGGATGTCGCTGTGTATGCTCAAAGAGGACATGTTGCTGTGCATGCTCAAGGCAGAGGGAAGCCCAACAGAGGCCCTTTGGCTCTAGCCCTAGGAGGGTTTCAGATAACATTCAGTAGGTTAGTGATAATGAGCATTTTTATGTAGTCTCCTTGGGTAAATAAACCTATACATAATCAATTATAAATTAAGAAATAACAAAGACACAATTATGCATGTGCATGTTTGTTAGTGTTTATAAGTGAAGGTAACAAATATACAAGTTAGACTGAAAATACATAGATAGTCTAAGAACTGCATGATTATTCCAACACATATTTCTCAGTGAGTGATTTATTGTACCATGTAAGACATCCGTAACTTCACTTAATTGTATATGAGTACACTTACACATATATAGGAACATCTTACTTTAAAATGAATTATATACACATACATAATTTTTTAATCTCACAAGCAGAAGTGTACAAATAAATGCAAACATAACTATACAACATATGCAAATAAGTGTTACCTATAGAAATGCAACACCTGACAAAAACACACTGGTTCATTCCAATAGGGGCTATTTAGGCTCTAATGGAAACTTTGTCTTCTTCTGGAAGTTTCAGAGCAAAAATAATCAAAGTCTGAACATAGATGCAAAAATCCTCAATAAAATTCTGGCCAATAGAATGCAACAACACATCAGAAAGATCATCCACCCAGACCAAGTGGATTTATCCCTGGTATGCAGGGATGACTCAATGTTCACAAAACAATCAATGTGATACACCACATTAACAGACTGCAGAAGAAAAATCATATGATTATCTCAATAGATGCAGAGAAAGCATTTGATAAAATACAACACCCTTTCATGATGAAAACTCTAAGCAAACTGGGTTTGGAAGGAACATTCCTCAATACAATCAAAGCAATTTATGAAAAAACCACAGCCAACATCCTATTGAATGGGGAAAAGTTGGAAGCATTTCCACTGAGATCTGGTACCAGACAGGGATGCCCACTCTCACCACTGCTATTCAACATAGTTCTGGAAGTTTTAGCCAGAGCTATTAGGCAAGAAAAAAAAAAGTAGAGGGATACAAATTGGGAAGAAAGAAGTCAAATTATCCCTCTTTGCAGATGACATGATTCTTTATTTAGAGGATCCAGAGAGTCTACTAAGAGACTATTGGAACTCATAGAAGAGTTTGGCAAAGTAGCAGGGTATAAAATCAATGCACAAAAATCAATAGCCTTTGTATACACAGGCAATGCCACGGCTGAGGAAGAACTTCTAAGATCAATCCCATTCACAATAACTACAAAAACAATCAAATACCGTGGAATAAACTTGACCAAGGACATTAAAGATCTCTACGATGAAAATTACAAAACCTTAAAGAAAGAAATAGAAGAGGATACCAAAAATTGGAAAAATCTTCCATGCTCATGGATTGGAAGAATCAATATCATCAAAATGTCCATTCTCCCAAATGAAGTTTATAGATTCTATGCCATACCAATCAAAATATCAAAGATATTCTTCTCAGATCTGGAAAAAATGATGCTGAAATTCATATGGAGTAAAGCAATCTTGTACAACAAAAACAAAGCCAGAGGCATCACAATACCAAATTTCAGGACATACTACAGGGCAGTTGTTACCAAAAGAGCATGGTACTGGTACAGAAACAGATGGATAGACCAATGGAACAGAATTGAAACACCAGAAATCAATCCAAACATCTATAGCCAACATATATTTGATCAAGGATCCAAAGCCAATCCCTGGAGTAAGGACAGTCTATTCAATAAATGGTGCTGGGAAAAGTGGATTTCCACGTGCAGAACCATGAAGCAAGACCCCTACCTTACACCTTACACAAAAATTCACTCAACATGGATTAAAGACTTAAATTTATGACCCGAAAGCATCAACTTATTAGAGAACATTGCAGAAAACATTTAAAATATAGATACTGGCAAAGTCTTCTTGGAAAAGACCCAGGAAGCACAGAAAGTGAAAGCAAAATTAACATTTGTGATTGCATAAATTAAGAAGTTTCTGTACTGCAAAAGAAACAGTCAGGAGAGTGAAGAGACAACCGACAGAATGGGAAAAAATATTTGCAAACTATGCAACAGATAAAGGGTTAATAACCAGAATCTACAAAGAGATCAAAAACTCCACAATATCAAAACAAACAACCCACTTAAGAGATGGGACAAGAACCTTAATAGACATTTTGCAAAAGAGGAAATCCAAATGGTCAACAGACACATGAAAAAATGTTCAGGATCACTAGCCATCAGGGAAATGCAAATCAAAACCACAATGAGGTTTCACCTCACCCCGATTAGAATGGCTCACTGTCAGAAATCTACCAATAAGAGATGGCAAGGATGTGGGGAAAAAAGGGACACTAACCCACTGTTGGTGGGAATGCAAACTGGTTAAGCCACTACGGAAGTCAGTCTGGAGATTCCTCAGAAACCTGAAGATAACCCTACCGTTTGACCCAGCCATCCCACTCCTTGGAATTTATCCAAAGGAAATTAAATTGGCAAACAAAAAAGTTGCTTGCACCTCAATGTTTATTGCAGCTCAATTCACAATAGCTAAGACCTGGAATCAACCCAAATGCCCATCAACGGTAGACTGGATAAAGAAATTATGGGACATGTACTCTATAGAATACCATACAGCAGTCAAAAACAACGAAACCCAGTCATTTGCAACAAGATGGAGGAATTTGCAAAACATCATGCTGAGTGAAATAAGCCAGTCCCAAAGGGACAAATATCATATATTCTCCCTGATCGGCGACAACTAACTGAGCACCAAAGGGGAAACCTGTTGAAGTGAAATGGACACTATGAGAAACAGTGATTTGATCAGCCATTGTCCTAATGTTCATGTACAAAGTAATACTTTATCCCTTTTAGTATTTTTTTGTTCTAGTTAATACTATTGGTTGAACTCTGTTATTAACACACAATTATTTTTTGGTGTTTAAATTTAACTGAAATTGATCCTTGATAAATATAGGCTTGGGAATAACAGAGGGAGGAGATGTACAATTTGGGACATGCTCAATCGGACTTGTGCCAAATGGTGGAGTTAGAAATGTGCCAGGGGATTCCAATACAATCCCATCAAGGTGGCATGTACCAATGCCATCTCACTAGTCCAAGTGATCAATTTCAGTTCACAGTTGATCATAATGATAGGACTAAGAGTCAAAGGGATCACACAAACAAGACTAGTGTCTGCTAATACTAACTGATAGAATAAAAAGGGAGAGAATGATCCAACATGGGAATCGGGATACACAGCAGACTCATAGAATGGCGGATGTCCTAAACAGAACTCTGGCCTCAGAATCAGCCCTTAAGGCATGCGGATCCAACTGAAGAGCCCATGAGAGTATTTTAGGCACAGAATGCCAAGATATTCTGGCAAAAAAATAAGAGGACCTACATGAAAGATCTCTGTGAGTGAGATCCCAGCAGAAAGACCGGGCCATCAAAGAAGGAGGTACCTTTCTCTGAAGGGAGGAGAGAACTTCCACTTTGACTATGACTCTGTCTAAATGAGAACGAAGTCAGCGAACTCCAAAGGCTTCCATAGCCTTGGAAACTCATGACTAGAGCCTATGGAGATTTCTGATGCCATAAACAAGAGTGTCAAATTGTTAAGTCAACAACCGGAGTCACTGTGTACTTACTCCTCATGTGGGATCTGTCCTTAATGTGTTGTCCAATGTGAAGTAATGCTATAACTAGTACTGAAACACTATTTTACACTTGGTGTTTCTGTGTGGGTGCAAACTGATCAAATCTTTACTTAATATATGCTAAATTGATCTTTTGTATATAAAGATAATTGAAAATGAATCTTGATGTGAATGGAATGGGAGAGGGAGTGGGAGATGGGAGGATTGTGGGTGGGAGGGAAGTTATGGTGGGGAAAAAGCCATTGTAATCCATAAACTGTACTTTGTAAATTTATATTTACTAAATAAAATTTTAAAAAAAGAAATGGAAAAAAAAGAAAAATAATCAGAGTCATCTTGCTGTTTGTTCCAGTCTTTACAGACTAACAGGAGGCTCAGCTCTTGGCACATGCACAAGTCACAAAGTAACACCTTTCCAAAATTGGCCTTCAGAATAAATATATATATTTTTAAACATGGTTTTTATGTTTATTATTCATCTACATGAAAAGGAGAGAGAGAGAGAATCTTCCAGCTGTTAGTTCACTCTAAAAAACTTGCAACACCTGGGGATAGACAAAGACAAAATCATAAGCCAGGGTCTCCATTTTCATCTCCCATGTGGGCAGCAGGGGCCCAATAATTGGTCCATTGTCTGGTGACCTCTCAGTCATCACAGTGGGAAGTTGGACCAGAAGAAAAATGACTAGGACTCAAATTGGCATTGTCTTTCTTGTTTGTTAAGGTGACAAAGGATGATAAAGCAGTATCAGTGGGCATAACTTCCCTCATTTATACAATGGCCATGTGTTCACTGTAACAAATAAGGTACAGTTCAGAAGATAGGCCTGGATCCCTAAGACTGCTGTAGAGAACAATGGTCCTGATCTGACTTCATATTAGTCTCTCCAGGAGGTGGGACCTCCTGTTTTCTTCCCTGGAGCCTCCAAATATCAGCTGTCATTATTTCTTTTGTATCTTAATGTATCAATTTAATGTGGTTTCATTAGTCATTCAAAAATTGTCACATTACCCCAATTTTTATCCTGTTGCACATTTACTAACTGCATGGCCAATAGTAAGGAAATGCTATTTTCCATAAACTTTATGCATTTAAGAAACTTTGAAAAAGAAGGACATCCATTTAATTTAGTAGTTAAGATATCTCAATCCTAACAAGGATGGCTGGGTTTGATACCTTTTTTCAGCTCCTGACTTTAGTTTCCTAATGCAGACCTTGGAGGCAGCCATGGTTTAAGTAATTGAGTTCTGGGCATCAATGGGAGTTCCTGGCTCCCAGGTTTTTTTCTTTTAAGATTTATGTATTTATGTGAAAAAATTACAGAGTACAAAGAGGTGGGGGGAGGAGAGAGGTCTTCTATCCATTGGTTCACTCCTCAAATGGCTGCAACAACTGGATCTGGGCCAATCCAAAGCCAGGAGGCAAGAGCTTCTTCCAGGTCTCCCATATAGGTGCAGGGGCCCAAGGACATTGGCTATATTCTACTACTTGCCCAGGCTATAGCGTTGAGCAGAATCAGAAGTGAAGCAGCTGGGACTCAGTGCCCACATGGGATGCTGGCACTGCAGGTGGCAGCTTCACTTGCTATGCCATGGCACCAACTCTCTGGCTCCCAGTTTTGGTACTGGCTCAGTCCTAGTGGTTGCAGACATTTGGGGATTGATCTAATGAATGGAAGCTTTCTTTCTATTTGTGCCACTGTCTCTCTCAAATAAGTTAAAATGTATTTGTGCCTCTCAAGTAAGTTAAAATTATATTATAATTGTAACAAACGCTAATCTCCAAGAGAGAAATTAGTTTGTTGGAAACAAGGGAGGAAAGGTGAATATTTTTAAGAATTTATTAAAATGTAGCCGGCTCCATGGCTCAATAGGCTAATCCTCTGCCTTGTGGCACTGGCACACCGGGTTCTAGTCCCAGTTGCCCCTCTTCCAGGCCAGCTCTCTACTGTGGCCAGGGAAGTGCAGTGGAGGATGGCCCAAATTCTTGGGCCCTGCACCCCATGCGAGACCAGGAAATGCACCTGGCTCCTGCCTTTGGATCAGCGCGGTGTGCCGGCTGCAGCGTGCCGGCCGCGGCAGCCATTGGAGGGTGCACCAACAGAAAAAGGAAGACCTTTCTCTCTCTCTCTCTTTCTCTCTCTCACTGTCCACTCTGCCTGTCAAAAAAAAGAATTTATTAAAATGTTTCATTAAATCCCAAATAAAAATCTAATGTTTGTGCACCATGAATTTCTCTCACTCACTTCCATCTCCTTTGGTTGCCACACACCTAAGCCCACTGCAGTCACTTCCATGGTTAATGAGGAGATGATTTCCTCACCAAGGCCATGGGGTACAAAAGAAAAATGCCAGTCTCTCTTGTTCCTTCTCTGCAAGAATATCCGTAATGGAAAACTAAGTATTCGTGCACATCTGAGTAAGTCTATACTTTTTTTGATTATTTTCTGCACTGCTATATACATCTACCAGAGTCCAAATGAAGTAAAATTGGAACTAATATTTCCTGGATGCACTTAGAAGTTCTGAGCAATGATAAGGAAGCTGCCCATTTACTAGCAAATGGAGGTCCCATTCATAAAACCGCAAATTCCTTCTCCAGCAGAGTTGCATTCTCATGCACTCAGCAGAGACCTCTGGGGCTTCCTATGTTTTCATGCAAAAACATTCTGAACCACAAAGACAAGACTGAGGGAAGAGAAAAGAGACATGAGCTTGCAGTGTTTCTCAATATTACTGGACTTAACAGTCATGGATTGTTAAACATCAACCTGGGAATGACATGCCACCAACCCTGCCTATATGCAATCTCAGAAAAAAATAAGACTAAAAGTGAAGTAATCATTTTAGGATAAGGCAGAAAAGGACTTAGATACATAATCTCACAAGAAAAAAAATCCTCATTTATTTTATTATGATAAAAACAGATAATATTAACTGTACTATGTATTTAACATCTACCTTTAATGATCGACACACATTGTTTTGCAGTGTATCTCTAGTACATCTTCATCTCACTAAAGAGTAAACCCAGCCATGCCCTGCACTGTCTAGACCAGTGAAAAATATGGTTAGGATGACTAAAGGTGACCCCAAGAAGCAAGACCCCTACCTTACACCTTACACAAAAATCCACTCAACATGGATTAAAGACCTAAATCTACGACCTGACACCATCAAGTTACTAGAGAACATTGGAGAAACCCTTCAAGATATTGGCACAGGCAAAGAATTTCTGGAAAAGACCCGGGAGGCACAGGCAGTCAAAGCCAAAATCAACTATTGGGATTGCATCAAATTGAGAAGTTTCTGTACTGCAAAAGAAACAGTCAGGAGAGTGAAGAGACAACCGACAGAATGGGAAAAAATATTTGCAAACTATGTAACAGATAAAGGGTTAATAACCAGAATCTACAAAGAGATCAAAAACTCCACAATATCAAAACAAACAACCCACTTAAGAGATGGGACAAGAACCTTAATAGACATTTTTCAAAAGAGGAAATCCAAATGGCCAACAGGCACATGAAAAAATGTTCAAGGTCATTAGCAATCAGGGAAATGCAAATCAAAACCACAATGAGGTTTCACCTCACCCCAGTTAGAATGGCTCACATGCAGAAATCTACCAACAACAGATGCTGGCGAGCATGTGGGGAAAAAGGGACACTAACCCACTGTTGGTGGGAATGCAAACTGGTCAAGCCACTATGGAAGTCAGTCTGGAGATTCCTCAGAAACCTGAAGATAACCCTACCATTCGACCCAGCCATCCCACTCCTTGGAATTTACCCAAAGGAAATTAAGTTGGCAAACAAAAAAGTGGTCTGCACCTTAATATTTATTGCAGCTCAATTCACAATAGCTAAGACCTGGAACCAACCTAAATGCCCATCAACGGTAGACTGGATAAAGAAATTATGGGATATGTACTCTTTAGAATATTATACCGCAGTAAGAAACAACGAAATCCAGTCATTTGCAGCAAAATGGAGGAATCTGGAACACATCATGCTGAGTGAAATAAGCCAGTCCCAAAGGGACAAATACCAACTTTTCCCCATTCAATAGGATGTTGGCTGTGGGCTTTTCATAGATTGCTTTGATTGTATTGAGGAATGTTCCTTCCAAACCCAGTTTGCTTAGAGTTTTCATCATGAATGGGTGTTGCATTTTATAGAATGCTTTCTCTGCATCTATTGAGATAATCATATGGTTTTTCTTCTGCAGTCTGTTAATGTGGTGAACTGGATCTCACTTTGAGCATTAGACATCGTTGTTCTGTGTGACTGCCTCATATTTCTGCTTGTGGAAAAGCTTTTTTAATGTTCTCCAAGTGCCTTGTTGGGTTACACTTGCCCATAGTGGGAACTAAATCTTTCTTAGGCACTTGGAGACTCAGAAATTATCAATTCCCAACTTGACTCTCACTGGGATTAAACATGACAATAGGTCTGATCTGATTTCATCATCATTTTAAAAAAATCATCTATTATTTTTCACTTTATGTTTCTGTGTGGGAGCAAACTGTTGAAATCCTTACTTAATGTATACTAAGCTGATCTTCTGTATATTAAGATAATCGAAAATGAATCTTGATGTGAATGGAAGGGGAGAGGGAGTGGGAAAGGGGAGGGTTGCGGGTGGGAGGGACGGTATGGGGGGGAAGCCATTGTAATCCATAAGTTGTACTTTGGAAATTTATATTCATTAAATAAAAGTTATAAAATACAAAAAAAAGATAAGCAAACTGCAAAAAAAAAAAAAAAGGATATTGCCGACTATAAATCTAATGGAAAGTTCAGTGGCATGAAATATCCTGCCAAAGTTGCCCAGAAAAAATGTAGAAGAGGAAGACTAAGAGGATGAGGAGAAAGTTAAAGAAGAGGAGGAGGAGAGAAAAAAAAATGTTGCGCTCTCTCCTTGTGAATACCTTAGAGTAGGGGAGTGCTGTGACTGCAACAGCTCTCATTTGAGACATGTATATTTGTCCTCATTAGATTTAATTAATGAAAACGTGATCTGATCGTATTGTAGTTTCTCAAAGCACTGTAGAAATTGTTAGTGGTTTACATTACATGGCCATGGATGTCATGGGTGTCTGACACCTTGAAACTGTATCAAAGTTGTATATATTTCCACATTTCTTCTTTTTTAAAAATATTTATTTTATTTATTTGAAACACAGAATTACAAAGAGAGGCAGAGACAGAGAGAGAAGTCTTTCATCTGCTGGTTCACTCCTCAGCTGGCTGCAATGGCCGGGGCTATGCTGATCCAAAGCCAGGAGCCAGGAGCTTCCTCCGGGTCTCCCACACAGGTACAGGGGCCCAATGACTTGGGCCATCCTCTACTGCTTCCAGGCCACAGGAGAGAGCTTGATAGGAAGAGGAGCAGCTGGGACTAGAACCAGCACCTACTTGGGATGCCAGTTCCTCAGGCCACGTCTTCAACCCTCGCCAGCCCCCACATGTTTCTTAAAGGTAAAGGCACTCTCATGCTTTCCTCACTCTGTGCACTTTGCTATTAGTGTGACAAGGCTTTTCAAAATACTTCTGGCATTTTCATTTAATTTTTAAGGTGGTGTTAACACTATGAATGTGGTATAGAAATCCTGAATTATTGACTGTACATATCTATAGTTTGTAAAAAGAGCAAAACAACTGAGACAAATTCCTAATGCTCCTTGCATGATGCTGAGGCTGTGGGGAAGGTGCCTGTGCAGGGGCCAATGTTCAGGACATGCACTGTGAAGCTGAATCCATTGACACTGCAATGGGCACCCATTCCATTTAAGGTTGTATAGCTTTTGTATATAATGATATAACATTCTACTGCCATTTGTAGCTGTGGAAAAAAGGCTGGTCAGCTGGCATGAGAAAGGTTGAGTTTTGTTCATTTCATTTTGTTTTTGTTGTGTCATTTTTTAAAAATATTTGTTTTTTTAAACAAATTGTAGAACTCTTCTATTTCAGCAAAGTGAGGAGCCACTGACACTGATGGAAGTTGAAGAATCTTCTATGCTTAAATACATTTTGCAACAACCTTGCTTTTTTTGTATGTTTGGAATGCTCAACTGTTTTTGAAGTAAATAAATAGTATTGCATAAAAAAGAGTAACCCATTCCTGCCATCTATAACTACATGTATAGCATTTTGACTGTTTTAAATACTTTATTTGAGTGGATTCATGTAGTATTTGTCTTTATTTGCTTGGCTTATTTGCTTATCATGATGTCCTCAAAATTAATCAATTTCAAGGTATTTCTTTGTTTTCTATGAGTGCATTAAATCCCACTGTGAGCATGGACTACATTTTCTTCACAAATTCATCTTTAGAGTGACTTTCCTTCCAAATCTTGGCTGAAGTGAATTATTCTGTAATGTATAATACTCAGTAAAAATATTGACACTTCAGAAGGGGAAGCAGTCAGAATGGAACAGGTCAAAGGAAATATCAAAACCTGATTTCCAAGAAAAGATACAACTGGTAGATAGAAAAAGCAACAGGGAACAGCAGATTTGGGTGACAATGTAGATCAACTTTTCTAACAATCATATAAGAAACATTCTACAACACAACATCAGATTGCATGCTCTTTAAAAATTCATTTAGCTATTTTAAAGGCAGAAATACAGAGAGAGAGGAAGAGACAAAGGGAGAGATTTAACATCTGCTGGTTTACTCCCACAAATGGCCACAACAGTCAGGGCTAGACCAGGCCACAGCCAGGAGCTATGAATATTTTCTAGGTCTCTGACATGGGTTCAAGGGCCATGGACTTGGCCTATTTTCTGCTGCTTTCCTAAGTGAATTAGCAGGGAGCTGCATCAGAAGTGGCTGCTATACCACAACACCAGTCCAAGAATACATGTTTTGTAGTTACTACAGTTCAGGTGGGATCAGCTGTTAGTTCAGAAAATGTCTCAACTAGTTTTTGAAAAATGGAATCAGGACAAGTGAATTTCCTAAATGCAATGGAATGAAAATATAAATCAACATAATCTTATGTTCCCATATGGGTAGAAATGATTCAATTAATTATGCTATCAATTCCAGGACTTGCTTTTGTGTGTGATTGGAGTCAAGAGGCACAGCCATATATCAAATCCATGTTCTCCATTGTTGGGAGCAGGTTTTTT